>NC_138501.1:48006294-50406294 GCF_964252035.2 Podarcis erhardii
GGGCTTGTAGTCAACATCTGGAAGGCGCCATTGTAAGCCACTTGGCTCCTTGCTCTTAAAGCTGATTGTGGCGTTTGCCTCCTAGGTGGGTCATAAGGAAAGGGTTAAAATGAGTGTGATGTGATTGGCCAGAGAGAAACTGATAGGAGGAGTTAGAGTGAGAGTCGGTGTTGTATGAAAGTCAGTTGAGAGTTGGGAGTTGGAGAAGTAAGAGGGAGGATAAGTCTGTGGGTTGGTCGAGTTGTGTTGTGAGGGATTGAGAGGAATTGGTAGGTGGAGTCAGATAGTTAGTTGGGATAATCAGTCTGAAGTTGTTGGGAACGTATAGGACATTAAAGGAACCAAGATTAAGAAACTGCCAAGAAAAATTAACTGAAACCATAAGCTTGTTCATGCCTATAAAATAAACTTGATCATTTGTTAATGTTAACAACTGTCTGGACTCTGTGTGTACCCGTGAGAAACGGGTTGGTGGCAGCGAAGAAAGCAATCACAGTGGTGGCACAGGGTCAATCGACCGTCAAACGTCCGGGGACCCTGTATGATCGCCACACTGATATTTATTTATTTAAAAAAATTGAAAGTAATACGGATGGTGAACCTTCAGAATCTCAGTCTTTGGGTGTTGCTGTTGAATGTGATGCCTCTGTGAGTGCAACCTAAAATGGGAAGGATCTCTTTGGATGAGTCAGAGCCTGGCTATGTATGAAACCAGGGTTGGGGAGCCACCAGCCAAGAGGACACATCTGGTCTGTCAAGCCTCTGGCCTCTGAGGCTGTTTCAGCCAAGACATACCCACCTTGGGCAGGTAACAGCAGGGCTTGGATCGAACTATCAATCGATCCATCCAGAAACATCAAATGTGTGTGTATTTTTATCTGTAAGCTGCCTTGAGTCCCTGTCAGGGAAAAAGGTGGGTTATGAATAAATAACTGCAGTGGTACCTCTAGTTATGAACTTAATTTGTTCTGGAGGTCTGTTCTTAACCTGAAACTGTTCTTAACTAGAGGCGTGCTTCCGCTAATGGGGCCTCTTGCTGCCGCTGGCACACGATTTCCGTTCTCATCCCTGGGCAAAGTTCTCAACTCGAGGTAACTCTTCCAGGGTAGCGGAGTTTGTAACCTGAAGCTTTTGTAACCTGAGGTGTTTGTAACTCAAGGTACCACTGTATATCTTCTTCTTCTTCTTCTTCTTCTTCTTCTTCTTCTTCTTCTTCTTCTTCTTCTTCTTCATCATCATCATCATCATTGCCAAAGGGAGTGTTACACTTCTAAGGTGGTTGGCTGGGGCCCTTATTTCAGCCGAAGTACTACCTATCTGTGGCTGCATGTTGACGGCGAGTGGGAAATAAAATAAAAGTGGACACGATTCCGCAAATATGTGTACCTTACACACATACAACATGCACCACAGAAATGCATTCCTCTATGAAGATCTGCTCCATACATAGTAATTAAGCTTAAGAAAATCTCTGTAGGTTGCGGGCTCCCCATCCCTGTTCTGAACCAACAAGTTGGAGAGAGAGAGAAAGCAAAAGTCTATTGAGTTAATTGGGAACCGATTCCTAGCAAGTCTTGGTAGCACTGCACCTCTGACTGAGAACACTTTGGGCACGGGGGAGGCAGCCCCGGCATTTTGATGGGATTCCTCTAATGCCACCCCTTAGCCCATGGGAAACAGTGGGGCGAAGATATACTACAGAGCTGCATAAAACAATTCATTTGCTAGGGCACACAACTGGCACTTGGGCAATATGGGTTTGCTCTAAAATGTGGAAATGTTACAAACTCGGACAATGCACAAGCATATTTTAGGGCTGCGCTCTATCCATGTGTTTTGACTTTTCAGCTGAAAGCAGCAGGGCTCAGAAATGCTGAACATAGGCAGGGTTGTGTCCTTGATTTGGTATTTTTTTAAACTCTGCTTCAGAAGGCAAGCCCCTATATATATATATATATATATATATATATATGCTTTCGTAGATTTTCACGGGTACAGGAATGCAGGTTTTGGTGTCCTCGGGTGTCTTCCCGTGTAAAAGTTGGGGTGTCTAGGCGACGTTTCGACGAGGTCTCACTCGTCATCTTCAGGCTGGTGCTTTCGGCTTCTTGTTACTGGAACAGAGCAGGATCTCAGTGTTTGAGTTCCTATAAATACTGTAGAGGGGGTGTGGTGTATAGCCTCCAATGTTCTGGGCAGAGAGGAAGTTCCCAGGCTAGTGTGCCTTTTCTTCTTTTGTTCCTTAATTACTTGAGAGATATCTTGAGTGATTTCTTGAGTGATATCCTGAGTACCACTTAGGTGGGTCATTAGGTGTGGATTAGTTGTTAAAGTCTTTGTGTCTTGACCTCTTGAACTTTGTGAAGAGTTTTCCTGAGAAGATGGCTGTACTGTACTTAGTTGTGCTCTGGCTTGGCTTCGTGTATAGGGGCGAGCTGTGGTTTTGTGGCTTGTGTCAGCCAGATCTGTGTAGGGATTGCAGGGGGGTGCAGCATTGCTCTTTAACACGGAACATCACCACAAGAGAATAATCATGGAAGCCATCGAGATAGAGAAACACCCTCACAACATGAACAAGCGTGACGACACATCCCGCTTGCCAGACATCTGGAAATTAGCCCTCCCCACAAAAACTGACACCAGATCCAGAGGCACACAGAACGCCAACACCAATCAACCACACCAGACCCAAACCCAGACCCTCTCCACAGATGAATTACAGACACCATCCAGTAGCCAATCCATGGTGGCACCTCCGGATGCTGCACCCCCCTGCAATCCCTACACAGATCTGGCTGACACAAGCCACAAAACCACAGCTCGCCCCTATACACGAAGCCAAGCCAGAGCACAACTAAGTACAGTACAGCCATCTTCTCAGGAAAACTCTTCACAAAGTTCAAGAGGTCAAGACACAAAGACTTTAACAACTAATCCACACCTAATGACCCACCTAAGTGGTACTCAGGATATCACTCAAGAAATCACTCAAGATATCTCTCAAGTAATTAAGGAACAAAAGAAGAAAAGGCACACTAGCCTGGGAACTTCCTCTCTGCCCAGAACATTGGAGGCTATACACCACACCCCCTCTACAGTATTTATAGGAACTCAAACACTGAGATCCAGCTCTGTTCCAGTAACAAGAAGCCGAAAGCACCAGCCTGAAGATGACGAGTGAGACCTCGTCGAAACGTCGCCTAGACACCCCAACTTTTACACGGGAAGACACCCGAGGACACCAAAACCTGCATTCCTGTACCCGTGAAATCTGTACCCGTGAAAATCTACGAAATTCCTGTACCCGTGAAAATCTACGAAAGCAAATATATATATATATATATATATATATATATATATATATATATGCTTTCGTAGATTTTCACGGGTACAGGAATGCAGGTTTTGGTGTCCTCGGGTGTCTTCCCGTGTAAAAGTTGGGGTGTCTAGGCGACGTTTCGACGAGGTCGAAACGTCGCCTAGACACCCCAACTTTTACACGGGAAGACACCCGAGGACACCAAAACCTGCATATATATATATATATATATATATATATGAGAGAAATCAAACCTTTAAAAAGTGCAAGGCAAGCACGCTTTTCATCTTAACTAACAAATTCCAGGAGATTTTATGTTTTGACTATTTTATGTTTTGACTATGGCCAGAGCAATGGGATTTGCTGCCAGCTCAAAGGCTTCAAATAGAAAATGCACCTCTCCATATTTATCACTGGCAATGGGCTGCCATTAGCTGTAAGTAGTTCATGCTGGGTGCTTTAAAAGCTGCTGTGAAGCTGGCCAGCTAACTAAGAATATGGGAACTATAACACACCGGTGATACTTGCTGGCTTTCCGTTATTTTAAGCTCTCCTCGATGCCAATAAATCCCTTCAAAGAAAATGTTCCTAATAATACAGTTATAAAACTCCCATTTACCTCAATGGCTATAAGAAGGGTCCAGATAGGAGTTTGAGAAACTGCATGTTTAGATGCCTGTATGTGCATATATTAGCAACGAGGAGTTCACATTTTAAAGCAATCCAACCCAGCTCTCACTTCCGGGACTTTTATGTGGATCAGAATGTCATGATCAATCAAACTACGCACTTCTCAAAATCCTGTGATGTTTGTTTTGGTTAAAATAAATGCATAGAAAGAGACAGTAGGTAGGAGCCTGGTTTCATTAGCAGTAGCAATGCCTCACGTTTATATAGCACTTTGAGAGTGTATAAAGTACTCAATAATCCATACAACAACCTTGTAAAGTAGGTTGGTACTATAGTCATACCTCGGGTTAAAGTAGCTTCAAGTTACTGCATTTTTTGCTCTGTAAGACGCACTTTTCCCCCTCCAAAAATTAAGGGGAAATGTGTGTGCGTCTTATGGAGCGAATGCAGGCTCCGTGGCTTCAGCGAAAGCAACGCGAAGCCTGGAGAGCGAGAGGGGTCAGTGCGCACCAATCCCTCTTGCTCTCCTGGCTTTGCTTCGCTGGAGAGGTGCTGCACAGGGAGAGCTGCGCAGTGCCCCTTCAGGGAAGTGGGATGAGAAATGGAAGGGGCTCCATTTCTCTTGCCGCTTCGCTGAAGGAGCACTGCGCAGAGAGGGGGAGATTTTTTTTCTTGTTCTCCCCCTCTAAAACGAGGTGCGTCTTGTGGTCCGGTGCGTCCTAAAGAACAAAAAATATGGTAAGTATTTTCAGGTTGTGCTCCGCAGCGATCTGGAAGTAACAGAGCGCGTTACTTCTGGGTTTCGCTGCACATGCAGACGCTCAAAACGACATCATGCGCATGTGCGGAAGCGGCGAAATGTGACCTGTGCAGACGCGTGTTACTTTTACTTCAGGATGCGAACGGTGCTCCGGAACGGATGCCATTCCTATCCAGAGGTACCACTGTATTACCACTGACATCAGAAGACCCCTGCAGGGTCTGAGCAAAGGTCCCACATCCTGTCCCCCCCTCCCCCAAAAAAGGGCAGCCAGAGGTTTTCTGGGCACCCACAAAATACCGATTATTATGGCAGAGTATAGTGATTACTCCAGCCTTGTAAATAAGCCCACCAAATTTACTGGCCTGCATAACTGTCCGCTAGCTTGCTTGAAGCTGGCAGGAGGGGGCAAAGCACTCCGCCAACCTCCTCACTTGCCTGAATGGAATTCTGTGCTGCCGGGCTAGAGCTTAAACACAAGGCTAGTTTACTTTTCTCCCCGTGGTGGTTGTGCTGGGCCCGGAGGTTAACCCGAGCAATGCGGTCCAGGTCCAGTCCTGAATCCAAGGATTCCACGAGGAGTCAGTCCAACAGGGCCAAGGCAGGAAACCAGGCAGGCACAGGGTCTCAGGCAGGTTCTAGCAAATAGCAATGTTGCTCCCAAAACCTGGGGCGGGGTCCGACAGCCTTTTACCTTTGTCGGGGTAACGGCCAGTCCTGATCCCCCGGTGACTCACTTCCCTGTTTCGCCCAAAGGCGAGCACTCCTCCTGCGAGTACTCAGGTCTCTCCTTCTCTCAGACCTCAGTCTCTGCAGCTCGGGAGACATCGGTGGGTTAGTAGACCCAGGGGCCGCCTCAGCCTCTCCTGACCCAACCGGTAGTGGAGCAGCTGTAAGGCAATGAGGTAATCCCCGCATCTGGAGCCAGGGCAGGCTCAGGCCCCTGACTTGGCCCAGCTGGGGTTTGTTGCAGGGGAACCTGTGCAGACCGGGGCTCTTCAGAATCAGGCCCCAGACTTGGTTCAGAAGCCGCCTGAGGCAAAAGATCCGGTGCGGACTGAGACTCCTCTGGTTCCAAGTCCGAGCCCAAGTCCCAGGCCATCACAGGGGTAAGCACCCATTCACTTAAACAGGAGGAAGGAAAGGATGCCATTGGGTGAAATGGGGGTGAGGGTGTGTGAACCTGCTCTCACTGACCCCATGCACTGAAAACCAAGCCTCGTGGAATTTAGCCGGCCTGTCTTCCTGCACAGCCCCATGCCTGGTCTCTTGGCCGTGTGAAGAGTGTGACAGAATGCTGGAAACCGGATTGTATATATAGACAGGCAGATATAGATGCCATTGAAGAAAAATTTGTGCATGTCATGAATTCATGCGCGCAGAAATCTGTTCATGGTTCTTATTACTGCGGTTGCTTTATGCAGCAGATTCTCCAAGGCCCGACCGGCCACGTCACAAATAGCTCAGCCAGGCAACCTCCGCTTCATGGTGCAAAATCCCCCTTGCTGTTAAGTCCCCCCCCCACCCCCATATTTTCCCCACCCTTCCTTAGAAGCCCAAGGGAGGCAGCTGGAACTCCTGGGAGGCCTAGTTTGCGTTGTGGTGTGAAAAGCCAGCCTGCTGCCAGATGTTAACAGAGCCAGGGCTGGGATGCTTCGAAAGGGGGGCAGGAGGAAGTGGGATCGGGGCAGGCCTACAAGAGGGCTGCGGGGGCTCCTGGATGGGGACCCGACAGTTTAGCAGCCTGTCTCACATGTACGTGGTAATGTGCTCGCGACATCGTCCGAACAGGTTTGCAAGAAACTGTGACTTCACAGCAATTTGTCAGACAAAGAAATCAGGGAAGCAAATGCTATACGGTCATACCTTGGAAGTCGAACGGAATCCGTTCCGGAAGTCCGTTCAACTTCCAAAATGTTTGAAAACCAAAGCGCGGCTTCTGACAGGCTTCAGGAAGCTCCTGCAGCCAATTGGAAGCCCCGTCGGACATTTGACTTCCAAAAATAGTTTGCAAACTGGAACACTCACTTCTGGGTTTGCGACGTTCGGGAACCAAAACATTCGAGAACTGAGCTGTTTGAAAACTGAGGTATGACTGTAAATAGGTGTGTCTGCCTTCTGTCTTTATTTATCCATCCATCTCCACCTGTGCACACACAAACCCGAAACTCGAACTCAGCCCCATTTTGAGACGAGGTGCCCTTCCACAATGCTGGTTTGTAATTTGCCCTGTTGTGTTGGGGGAAGGCATTTCAGCAGAAGCGGAAGGTGGTGATGCAGAAGAGGGACAATTCCATGTCAGACAAAACCGTTTCTGGATTGCATCACAGCTGACTGGAGTTGTGGGAACCATGCGCTTGAATGCTCTTTTGTATAGTATAAAACTGCCCTCATGTGCCGCTCCGAGGGATTTGCACGGGTCTCATGCAGATGAGACCGGGTGGCACTGTGGGTTAAACCACAGAGCCTAGGACTTGCCGATCAGAAGGTCGGCGGTTTGAATCCCCGCGATGGGGTGAGCTCTCGTTGTTCAGTCCCTGCTCCTGCCAACCTAGCAGTTCGAAAGCAAGTCAAAGTGCAAGTAGATAAATAGGTACCGCTCTGGCGGGAAGGTAAACAGCGTTTCTGTGTGCTGCTCTGGTTCGCCAGAAGTGGCTTAGTCATGCCGGCCACATGACCCGGAAGCTGTACTCACTTGGCCAGTAAAGCGAGATGAGTGCCGCAACCCCAGAGTCGGTCACGACTGGACCTAATGGTCAGGGGTCCCTTTACCTTACATGCAGATGAAGCACCCAGAGCATAAGATTCACTTGTGTGTGTAGGGACACCGTTTTCCACAGCAGGCACTAAAATGCCTGAGGCAGGTCCTGAGAGTTGAGGAATCCACTCTGGACGAAGCGCGGGCCATGCTAGAAGAAGAGGAGTTTGGATTTGATATCCCGCTTTATCACTACCTGAAGGAGTCTCAAAGTGGCTAACATTCTCCATTCCCTTTCTCCCCCACAATAAACACTCTGTGAGATGAGTGGGGCTGAGAGACTTCAGAGAAGTGTGACGAGCCCAAGGTCACCCAGCAGCTGCATGTGGAGGAGTGAGGAAGCGAACCCGGTTCACCAGATTACGAGTCCACCACTCTTAACCACTACACCACACTGGTTCTCAAGCTACTTGCTCCCAAGACGTTCAAACACTCAGCAACAAAGGAGGAATGGGAAGGAGGGAAAGCCCCAACTATTACCAGTATACTGTAAATATAAGCACATGGGAACAGCTGGATCTGGCCAGCGATTCATCGAGTCCAGCATGCCAGACAGATACCTATGAGAGGACCTGAACGCAACAGCCCTCCCCTCCTGCAGTTCCCAGCAGTTCAGGAGCATTGCTGTCACCAATAATGGAGGAAGAAAATTACCACTGGGTTTTCCGTTCCGTCTTAATTGGAGAGCCCATATAATCTCTCTCTCTCCAAAGGGCCCCAGAGAAAACTTACATGCACATCTGCGAAGGAGCAAGCTGGCTGCTGAACATCTCCTACACCCTCTTTCCAAGCTCCTTCCTCTCTCACGCACAAACATGCTTGCTACGTCTTCATTTCATGGCAGAGGTGCCAAGGAGTCTGGTGGGTGCATTCGGGTCAGCAAAAACGGAGAGCAAGTAAGGGAGTGGGGCTCTGCGAGTGTCGGCATTTCCCCTCTCAGCCTTCTCGGCAGCCACTGGTCTTTCACAGAAGAGACGTAACCCGATGAGGAATGCGCACAAGGACGCTCCTGTTGAGTGCGTCCACCATACACTGCTTGCACCCACTTCGTATTTCGCACCTCTTCGTCCCGTTTGCCCTCAGCTCAGCCGAGGAAACTGTCCTATAACGACCCAGACCCTTGATCCATGTTAGTAGCTCAGTGCTGTCTGCACCAGAGGTGAGCTGCTTGTGGCCTCCTGGAAGCTCCAGCCAGCATGGCCAACGGTCAGAAATGGGGGGAGCTGCAGCCCAGCAACATTATGACAAGCCCACCCTTGGTCTACACTGGCTAGCTGTGCCTCTCCAGAGTTTCAGACAGGGGACATTCCCAACCCTAGCCAGAGACTGGAACGTAGGACCTTCTGCATGCAAAGAACAATAACAATAATATAATAATAATTTATTATTGATACCCCGCCCATCTGGCTGGGTTTCCCCAGCCATTCTGGGCGGCTTCCAACACAAAGAATCATAGAGTTGGAAGGAATCTCCAAGGGTACTTAATCGGACTCCCTGCTCTTCTACTGAGCTATGGTAAAGGTAAAGGACCCCTCGATGGTTAAGTCCAGTTGAATTTGACTATGGGGTGTGATGCTCATCTTGCTTTTCAGGCCGAGACAGACGGCGATTGTCCACAGACAGTTTTCATGTGGCCAAACCACTTCTGGTGCAATGGAACACCGTGACGGAAGCCAGAGCGCATGGAAATGCTGTTTACCTTCCCACAGCAGCGGTACCTATTTATCTACCTGCTAGGTTGGCAGGAGCTGGGACAGAGCAACAGGAGCTCACCCTGTTGTGGGGATTCGAACTGCCAACCTTCTGATCGGCAAGCCCAAGAGGCTGGGTGGTTTAAACCACCTTTACCCATGGGGAAAATTTATAATTCATCTTAAAAACCATTGTAAAACGTTAAAATCGTTATAACACTTGTAGTTTAATGGTGAATTTTGGATATACAGTGGTACCACGGGTTAAGAACTTAATTCGTTCTGGAGGTCCGTTCTTAACCTGAGGTACCACTTTAGCTAATGGGGCCTCCCGCTGCTGCCGCGCCACTGGCGTGCGATTTCTGTTCTCATCCTGAGGTAAAGTTCTTAACTCGAGGTACTATTTCTGGGTTAGCGGAGTCTGTAACCTGAAGCGTCTATAACCCGAGGTACCACTGTAATGGAGATGTAAAAGATTTGGATTATTATAAAAGACACAGGAGGGAATGGTTAACAATAGGAACCCACAAAGGGGAGGAGGAAAGTCCAGGAAATTATTTTGAGCTTTGTTTTTATGGTGTATTCTGGATATGTGATTGTGAAACTTTGATTTGAAAAACCAAATAAATAAAGAATAAAAAAGAAAACAAGCTGTCAGCGTTGACACCTTAACAAAAAATAAATAAAAATAAAAATAAACCACCTTTACCCTTTGTTACTAGAGGTGGGAATGACTACATGGCCAGAGTGGTAATAACTAAGCATGTCATGAAATCTGAGGTGCTGTGTTAAATGGCAGACTCTGTTTAGCTGCGGTGACAAAATGCTACTGCAGGTCACATCCTCTGTGAATTCATCTAATGCTGTCTTAAAGCCCCTGGCTCCAGTTACTGGCAGGGCAGCTAGTTGTGCAGAATCAGCTGGCAGCTTCGGGTGGGAATGCTGGCAGCGTGGAAAGGACCCCATTTCCAGCTCCAAGTGTGGAGCCCAGAGAAGCATCAGGTAGTGTGGTGCAGTGGTTAGAGCGAAATATAGGGCTGCTCCCTTTAAAAGACTTGTAGCCAACCCCTCATAGAACTACAATTCCTAGCACTCTTAAACTACAGTTCCCAGAAAGGGGCGGGGGGCGGTTTAATGTGCTTTAAAAATATGGTGTTTACGCAGCCTAGGTTCAAATCTCCACTCACTTATGAAGCTCCCCAGGAGAACATGGGCTGTTCACTCCCTCCTGGACTAACCTACCTCACAAGGTTGTTTTGAGGATGAAATGGGGAGCTGGAAGAACGAAACTCGGATGCAGCCCTTTGGTAGGATAGGGTCCATTGTTCCCGACAGAATTTGTACGTTGCTGCAATTCAACTGCATCTCTGAATTGCAGTGCTCGAAACTCCCATTGTTCTAGGAGCATTTTGCGCCAGGGAATTTCATTAGCGCAAGCAGCTTCTGAGCTCTGGGAGCAGGACTGCGCCAAAATTTCAGATTAAAACTGCAGAGTGGAAGGAAAGGAGGGGCTTTTTCTGCCTCCCCACTTCCAGCCACTCTCTGAAGACTGGGGAAGAGACCCCTCTTAAGAATATTAGGGAGGTGGGCAGGGGAAGGACTAGACCATGTGAAAAAAGAACATAACATTCTAGCTGCAGTTCATTAATTTTCAGCGCTTTGTATTCTTGTGATTAAAAAAGCGAGCCTAGACATTCCGTTGTCGCGCCCATAAACCCAGGTTTAAGATTTAGCTCCTAGTTTTCATGTCTCCGTTTCTAACACTGCTGAACTACCTGCGGTGGCTGTAAAGTATATATTGCACCAGCGCATTTGACAGGTACGGAAGACGCACGCATGCAACAGCATTATGAAGCTCTTGTCTTGTCTGTTCACACACTGATGCTTGCACCGAAGGCCGGAAAGTTTTGCAATCCGAAAAAGCAGGAGAGGATGTAACCAGAAGCGGCCGTGTCCCCTGTCACATGCAAGCAAGTAGGCCGTAGACACCATGAGCTGGAGTTTGCCAACAGACCGCATTCTTCCTTTAAGCTTCACACTCGCAGGGCGTCCATTTTATAAGGCCGAGGTGCCGAGGAGTCTATGGGGAGCCGCCAAGTTTGGAAAGAGAGATGCGAGAGAATCTGAAAGGGTAGAGGGGAGGGGGAGGGAGCGAGGGAGGGGGTGGGGATGCAAAGAGAAGGTGCCATTCATGTGCACTTATCGGGGGTCTTCTTCCTCTTCCGATACTTTTAAGTATCTTTTAAGATCGATCATAAGCGCAAAATGCCAGCGATGTCAGCCAGTCTCCGATTTACGTATAAGCTAAGCAAGCTATAGCTTAGGGCCCCACTCTATTGGGGCCCCCAAAAAATTTAAAGGAAAAACAACAACTGCATGTACGTTTCCAAAATATAAGATAAAAAACAAATAAACTAAAACCTACATACAGCAACAGTGTTTTGTGCTGTGTAGGCTCCTATGATGTAAGTAATGGACCCCCAATCATTTTAAGTTAGGGCTTAATAATTATTTCATTATTAAAATACTTCTTAATTGTATTTCAGTTCAACAATTACTTTGATAGAATACATATTTTTGTTATGTGCAAATGGCTTTAGATACCTATTAGGCCCATAAATGACCATATAGCATATATTCAACACACAAAAACAGGGAAAATCTGTTGCTGACAAAGGACAGCTGGACATTTAAAGGGCCCCATTACCTGCAGTAGCTGAGGGCCTCATCAAACCTAAATCCGACCCTGGATGTGCAGGGTAGGGGCGATGAATCTAGGCTGCAGTCGCCACAGGGGAATATAATAATAATAATAATAATAATAATAATAATAATAATAATAATAATAATAATTTATTATTTCTACCCCGCCCATCTGGCTGGGTTTCCCCAGCCACTCTGGGCAGCTTCCAACGAAATATTAAAAATATAATAAAACATCAGACATTAAAAACTTCCCTAAACAGGGCTGCCTTCAGATGTCTTCTAAAAGTCAAAACAGTACATACCAATCTGAAGAAGTGTGCATGCACACGAAAGCTCATACCTAGAACTAACTTAGTTGGTCTTTAAGGTGCTACTGGAAGGAATTTTTTTATTTTGTTTTGACTATGGCGGACCAACACGGCTACCTATCTGTTTCTAAAAGTCAGATAGTCCAATAACTAAAATTATTATTTCTGAAGGCAGCATCCGGCCTGAAATCTCACCTTGGCCATGAACTCAGCAGACGGCTTAGGCAAACTGCAGAATAAGGTAACTTCGTTTCTCACCTGGCGAGTTCTGAGCTCCCCCCCCGGCACTCGAAGAGCCATGGCTGAGTGGCAGGACACCTGCTTGGCACGCAGAAGGTCCCAGTTCAATCCCCAGCAGCTCCAGGTAGGGCTGGCAGGGGGTTGGACTCTAGAGATGGCTCTCGAGGTTCCTTCCAACCGTTCTAAGATTCTGTGATCCCTGCCTAGAACCCCAGAAAGGCACAGCCAATCAGTGAAGACACTGGTGACCTAGATGGACCAATAGTCTGACTCGGTACACAGTGGCTTCCTATGTACTGCAATGTGAATCATAGAAATGTAGAGCTGGAGGGGACCATGGGGGTCATCCAGACCAACCCTCTGCAACGAAGGTGTACACATGCTCATTCAGATGGAGAAAGTGCATTTGGCTCAGACACATACAGCGAAACACTGCGTTGCTGAAGGATCTGCTGTGTTGAGTGTTAGAAACTCAAGTATGTAAGCTGGGCACCAAATGGAACCTCGAATCTAGGTTGCAGTCGCCACGAAGGAATATAATACTAATACTATTATTCATTCATTCATTCATTCATTCATTCATTCATTCATTCCCTGCTCATCTGGCTGGGTTTCCCCAGTCACTCTGGGAGGCTTCCAACCAAATATTAAAAATATAATAAAACACCAGACATTAAAAACTTCCCTCAACAGGGCTGCCTTCAGATTTCTTCTAAAAGTCAGGTAGTTGTTTATTTCCTTGACATCTGATGGGAGAACGTTTCACAGGGCAGGTGCCACTACCAAGAAGGCCCTCTGCCTGGTTCCCGGTAACTTTGCTTCTTGCAGTGAGGGAACTGCCAGAAGGACCTCGGGGCTGGACCTCAGTGTCTGGGCTGAATGATGGGGGTAGAGACGCTCCTTCAGGATTGTCTATCCGCCAGACGGTTGGACTAGATGCCCTCTGGGGGCCCCTTCTGACATTACAATTCTACGATCTCAACTACATTGCTCGACTGCTGCTTGCTCTTACAACAATTCACTTGCCACACTATGAAAAGAGGAGAAACACACACAGTCGAAATGCAAATGGTATTAACTATGGACTAAAGCAGAGGTTTTTAAATTGTGGTTGCATGTGGCGCCCAGAAATAACAACAACAACAACAATAATTTATTATTTATACCCCGCCCATCTGGCTGGGTTTCCCCAGCTACTCTGGGCGGCTTCCAACAAAGTATTAAAATACAGTAGTCTGTTAAACATTAAAAGCTTCCCTAAACAGGGCTGCCTTCAGATGTCCTCTAAAAGTCTGGTAGTTGTTCTTCTCTTTGACATCTGGTGGGAGGGTGTTCCACAGGGCGGGTGCCACTACCGAGAAGGCCCTCTGCCTGGTTCCCTGTAACTCGGTTTCACGCAGTGAGGGAACCGCCAGAAGGCCTTCGGAGCTGGACCTCAGTGTCCGGGCAGAACAATGGAGGTGGAGACGCTCCTTCAGGTATACAGTGGTACCTCGGGTTAAGAACTTAATTCGTTCCGGAGGTCTGTTCTTAACCTGAAACTGTTCTTAACCTGAAGCACCACTTTAGCTAATGGGGCCTCCTGCTGCCCCACGCCGCCAGAAAACGATTTCTGTTCTCAGCCTGAAGCAAAGTTGTTAACCCGAGGTAGTATTTCTGGGTTAGCAGAGTCTGTAACCTGAAGCGTCTGTATCCTGAAGCATATGTAACCCAAGGTACCACTGTACTGAACCTTCACATAGTCACAACTGGACCCGCGCCAGTAGCAAAATGCGCCTGGCACCTGGCTAATTCCGAACACTGGTTGCATTAGTTTACTTTTCAACAGCTTGTCTCTACTGCACCAAAATGATGAGTGGGGCTGGATCAATATTTGGAGGCTGGCTAGTTTAGAGAACAAAAGGCAAGTTTGGGCTGGTG
Organism: Podarcis erhardii; assembly: GCF_964252035.2. Classification (NCBI taxonomy): domain Eukaryota; kingdom Metazoa; phylum Chordata; class Lepidosauria; order Squamata; family Lacertidae; genus Podarcis; species Podarcis erhardii. The sequence continues at coordinate 48,020,627 of NC_138501.1, forward strand.
TTGGGAAAGTGGAGAGGCGTTTTTCTCCCTCTCCTGTATAATACTAGATCCCATTGCCATCCAATAAAGCTGAATGGTGGGGAATTCAAGACAGACAAAAGGAATTACTTCTCCAGCCGACACCCCATTAAAACTATGGAACTCGCTTGTGATGCCAGCCAACTTAAAGGTAAAGGTACCCCTGACAGTAAAGTCCAGTTGCGAACGACTGTGGGGTTGCGGTGCTCATCTCGCTTTACAGGCCGAGGGAGCTGGCGTTTGTCCGCTCCGCAGACAGTTTTTCCGGGTCACGTGGCCAGCATGACTAAGCCACTTCTGGCGCAACACTGACAGCAGAGCAGTGCACAGAAACGCCGTTTACCTTCCCACCGGAGTGGTACCTATTAATCTACTTGCACTTTTTTTGGGTGCACTTTCGAACTGCTTAGGTGGGCAGGAGCTGGGACCAAGCAACGGGAGCTCACCCCGTTGAGGGGATTCAAACCTCCGACCTTTTGATCGGCAAGCCCAAGGCTCAGTGGTTTAGACCACAGTGCCACCCATGAGACAAATTCACAGAGGATAAGAGGATAGCAATGGCTTCCCCCAGGATCAGAGGCAGTATGTCTCCGAATACTAGTTGCTAGGGACCAACGTAATAAAACATGCCTGCACAGCTGCATTGCACTCAGGCTGTTGTTGTTTAGTCGTTTAGTCATGTCCGACTCTTCGTGACCCCATGGACCAGAGCACGCCAGGCACTCCTGTCTTCCACTGCCTCCCGCAGTTTGGTCAAACCCATGCTGGTAGCTTCGAGAACACTGTCCAACCATCTCGTCCTCTGGCGTCCCCTTCTCCTTGTGCCTCCATCTTTCCCAACATCAGGGTCTTTTCCAGGGAGTCTTCTCTTCTCATGAGGTGGCCAAAGTCTTGGAGCCTCAGCTTCCAGTGAGCACTCAGGGCTGATTTCCTTCAGAATGGATAGGTTTGATCTTCTTGCAGTCCATGGGACTCTCAAGAGTCTCCTCCAGCACCAGAATTCAAAAGCATCAATTCTTCGGCGATCAGCCTTCTTTATGGTCCAGCTCTCACTTCCATACATCACTACTGGGAAAACCATAGCTTTTACTATACAGACCTTTGTTGGCAAGGTTAAGTACTCAGGCTGTACTTAAGTGTATACCTGAGTGCGTGCACACCCAAGTCAAGATGCATATACTGTACTCAAGAGGTTTAACTTTCTCCCTGAAATCTTTTAAAGCAGAAGCTTACCAAGCTAGAACTGGCCTCTCTGAGGCACCATTTTGGAAGAGGCTTGGGATAAGATATTTTAGTGAGACGGTTCTGGGTGAGAGTTAGCAATGCTCCTAGGTGCACTCCATTCTCAAAAGCAAGAAAGCAAAGCTCAGAGCTACCTGTCACGATTCTCCTTTTCAAAAACTACTGCAGTTTTATTGATACAGGAGACACACCCTTTGTACCGGAGCAAGATAATTTGTGTGCTTTGCATTTATACCTAGTACCGAGGCCCGTTTAATTGGTTGCAGCTACCGTCACTGTTTGTGTAGAATCAATGATCTGGCGACCTATGCAGGTACCTCTGAGGAATGCTAAGAAATATGAGAGGTGACACCTGCGACTAAAGACTAATGTCCGCGCAGGTAGTAAGTCCTGTGCCTGGGCTTGCAGCACATACACACACTTTCGTGGCAGACTGTGCTTCCATGCAACAAATCCCCTGTACATTAGAAAAGTAGCCCACCAGGGAGAAGGGGCTTAGCCTATTTTGAGATAGCTATCCTATCTCCTCTGTCTCCACTTTAGCAGGCTAAACATACCCAATTCCCTCAACTGTTCCTCATAAGGCTTGGTTTCCAGACCCTTGATTCCCCCCCCCCCCGATTTCTTTTGTAATTATATAATTTCAGAGTTGGAAGGCACACCAGTTGTCATCTAGTCCATCTCCTGAAGCGCAGGAATCGTGGCTAAAGAATACCTGACAGATGCTTGACATACAGCTGTGTGCCCGGCACAGTAACATCACGCTTTGCTGTGGGCTAGTATATGTATCTTCTTCGAACCCTGGGCAGGTGGGTAGCGGAGGCTGCCCCTTCCAGGCTCCCCTAAACAGTTCCTGCCACATGGAAACGCAAAAATTCAAGACAGTGGGGTGTTCCAAGGAGTTGGTAGGGTCCCTGCACCGCTGGTAAGGGGGGGGGGGCGCCCAGCTGCATCTTCACCTTGCCACTTGCTACCTCCCCTGTAGGAGGTCACCTGTTGGTTAGTCCCACTGGGTAATATCAAGAACAGTTTTATTATCTCCGTGGCGGCTCCGTGGGACACAGTCCGGCTTTCGCTCGCCAGGGTGGCAACAGGCACAGCATGTTTGCGGGCCCTGTGTTTGCAAAGCGATTCCAGGGGGGAACTTAATTAGCCGGCGATTCTGCAGAATGCTTTGAATTATGCAAGCCATCTTCATTACTTTGGGTTAAAAAAGAAACCGCTCGTGCGGTTCAGACCTTGGTCTACATGCCAAAACGTCAAGCTGGATCAAATTATTGCCTCCACCGATATTATACATGCTTCTCTCCCCCCCCTCCTGCCCCCCTTTTAAAGCAAGGTTAATAGAGAAAAATGCTGGATGTTCATTAACAGCAGTCATGCTTCTTAGCTAGGCCAGAACACACACACACACACACACACACACACACACACACACACACAGTGTGTCCACAATGAATCCACTTCCCCCAAAATGTTTATCTATGATCGGTGCATTTTAATTTCCACTTTATGAAACAAAATTCATTGAGAAAGACACTTGCAAAACACAGCAGACGTTGAAATGCTTGCTTCAAGCCTGTAGCAGAGGGAATGAGTGCATTTTGTGTGTATTAAGTGCCGTGTATTTGTGTCTGGCCAGGACCTAAACAACGTAGGCGCCACCTACAGGTGGCTCAGGCCCCTACGAAGCTTCAAACATGCCACGTTATCAGAGTGTGCACTTGACCGGCAAATCTCAGCTTTAAAGGTTGAAGCAGAAGGAATGCTGGCAGGTAGATGAGCAAAAGGAGAAAGTTATGCAAGCAACCAATATCTTTAAAAACACCCCACTGCAGATGGATGCACCCAGACCTTCTCAATGCCAAACGATGACAACAAACAGCAAAGTGACTTGTGGCATTGGGTTTGAATGGAGAAAAGGCCACCGGGCTTCAGAGCTCCAGGGAAAGTCATTCCCCTCTGCCTCGCCAGTTTTGCTGGTTTGGTGTAATAAAATAATGCCGGGTTGAATCCAACACAAGTCCAACTCAAGAGCAGACCCACTGAAATTAACGGAGCCAAGTCAGACACGCCCATTAAAATCAATAGGTCTACTCCGAGTAGGACTCCCATTGGATACAACCCTATGCTAGTTTACTGAAAGGTAAAAAGGTAAAGGACCCCTGGACTGTTAAGTGCAGTCAAAGGCGACCATGGGGTTGTGGTGCTCATCTTGCTTTCAGGCTGAGGGAGCCGGCATTTGTCCACAGACAGCTTTCCTGGACACGGGGGCAAGCATGGCTAAACCGCTTCTGGCACAACAGATCACCGTGACGGAAACCAGAGCACACAGAAATGCCATTTACCTTCCCGCTGCAGTGGTACCTATTTATCTGCTTGCACTTTGACATGCTTCCAAACTGCTAGGGGGGCAGGAGCAGGAACCGGGAGCTCACCCCATTGCGGGAATTTGAACTGCTGACCTTCTGATCAACAAGCCCAAGAGGCTCCATGGTTTTAGAACACAACGCCACCTGGGTCTTTTTTTATTACATTACATTAGGGAGGTGGGGGAGTTTATAACCCTTAAGAGTGCAGTCCCAATACATACCTGCCCTGGAGCAAGTCTCACTGAACTCAGTGGGACTTGTTTATGAGAGTTGGAAAAGGACCCCAAGGATTCAACCCCCTGAAATGCAGGAATCTCAACTAAAGCATCCACAACACACAGCCATCTAACCTCTGCTGAAAGACCTCCAATACAGGAGACCCCACAAACTCCCAAGGGAGTCTGTTCCACTGTCGTACAGCTCTTACTGTCAGAATGTTTTTCCTGATGTTTATGTGGGGCTACTGTTGAAGGTGACCCGGAAACTACAACTAATCCAGAATGTGGCAGCTAGACTGGTGACTGGGAGCGGCTGCCGAGACCACATAACATCGGTCTTGAAAGATCTACATTGGTTCCCAGTACGTTTCTGAGCACAATTCAAAGTGTTGGTGCTGACCTTTAAAGCCCTAAACGGCCTCGGTCCAGTATACCTGAAGGAGGGTCTCCACCACCATCATTCTACCCGGACACTGAGGTCCAGCTCCGAGGGCCTTTTGGCGCTTCTCTCGCTGTGAGAAGCCAAGTTACAGGGAACCAGGCAGAGGGCCTTCTCGGTAGTGGCACCCGCCCTGTGGAACACCCTCCCACCAGGTGTCAAAGAGAAAAACAACTACCAGACTTTTAGAAGACATCTGAAGGCAGCCCTATTTAGGGAAGCTTTTAATGTTTGATGTATTACTGTATTTTAATATTTAGTTGGAAGCCGCCCAGAGTGGCTGGGGAAACCCAGCCAAATGGGCGGGGTATAAATAATAAATTATTGTTGTTGTTGTTGTTATTTCTGGGCGCCACATGCAACCACAATTTAAAAACCTCTGCCTTAGTCCATAGTTAATACCATTTGCATTATTATTATTATATAAATAATAAATTTTATTATTATTATTATTATTATTATTATTATTATGCACAGCATCAATTGATGGAATCAGCTGAGACCCTTGGCCAGCCTTGGCCATCCTCCCTCCTTCCCAGTGTGCAGATCGGTCCACACATTTTGTGCATGTGTGTGTTAAAATCATGGGATCTTATGTGCTCTACTGCTGATGACACAGCTTAAGGCACCCCCAAATTGTGGCACACAATAATAATAATTTATTATTTGTACCCCGCCCATCTGGCTGGGTTTCCCCAGCCACTCTGGGAGGCTTCCACAAAGACCAAAAATACACTAAGATGTCACATATTAAAAACACACCTGAGCCCAGCAACCTGTGTTTCCATTCCTGGAGGATCCGTGGGTCCTTTTAAGCACCACAGAGACACATTCTCACTGCCCTATTAATGGCTTTCAAAAGGGCAGTGCTCCTCTTTCCCCTGGGAAAGCTGCAAGCGATGACAGGAGCCCCTCTTGACCAGAGGTGGCAACCGACGCGCTTATCTGAGAATCTATGCTTGTCCTCCACACGAGGGGTTTGCAGCTGGAGAAGTGGCTCGAGACGCCGCCTTCTCCTTTATACCGCAAGCCGCTGAAAATAGATTGGATGCAAATTGGTCTGGGAAACTTCAGCCTTGCCTTTGTTGATGGAACCGGCTCAAAGGAAGCGGAGCAAAACAGGCCAACAAACTCTGTGGGCTGTCAAAGGTCTTCCCTCTTCTGAGACTTTCAGGCACAAAACAAACCCTGTTGTCTCTGCAAAGGATAACAACCCATTCTAGGGTGGTTTTCAGATCCACAGGACAGGGGTAGGCTTGCCATAAAGCTATCATTTCTAATGTGTTGTTGTTTAGTCGTTTAGTCGTGTCCGACTCTTTGTGACCCCATGGACCAGAGCACGGCAGGCAAAGTATTGGAGCCTCAGAGGTGGCCAAAGTATTGGAGCCTCAGCTTCAGGATCTGTCCTTCCAGTGAGCACTCAGGGCTGATTTCCTTCAGAATGGATAGGTTTGATCTTCTTGCAGTCCATGGGACTCTCAAGAATCTCCTCCAGCACCAGAATTCAAAAGCAACAATTCTTTGGCTTAGTCATGCTGGCCACATGACCCGGACGCTGTACGCCAGCTCCCTCAGCCAATAAAGCGAGATGAGCGCCGCAACCCCAGAGTCGGCCACGACTGGACCTAATGGTCAGGGGTCCCTTTACTTTTACCTTTAACTAGGGAAAGCGGGCTCACGTTGTCTCAAGGGTTTGCAATAGGGTTGTGCCACCCGTAGAAGATTGCCCCAGGCCACTGACTGTGCAGCCAAGAGGGCTGCACCAAGAGCCAACACATGCTCACCCAACCTCCCATCAATTCAACTCTGCAGCCACCCAAGAGATGCCCTCTGGGAGAAGCAGGAGACCCCTTTTTGCCCCGGTCACCACACAGCAGCTGGGTGCAAACTTCACCCCCACCACCCGTGCACTGCCAGTAGTACACTCACAAGAAAGACCCCTTGTTCTCTTAAGATAAGACGTTTCTGAACAGGAAAAACCAGAGAGGAAATCATTTTGCATCTTATTTATGCAATGTGAAGGGACCATCTAAGGATAGCTGGCTCTTTCCGGCATTAGTTGTCTGGTGCCAGGATCTGGGATTTCCCAACGCTGCAGCCGGTTAACACCGGCAATAAAACTAAAAGGTTCAAGTTCAAGAGATTCTAGCAGACTGACCTGGATTTAAGACGGCCTGTTCGGGAGCAGATGGCATTGCAGACTTAATGCATTAGACTGGCTGAGTCCTTCAGCTGGCAAGATTCAGGGCTCTTTTCCTGACTTGGGGCAGGGTGCTACCCTTTGAATGACAATGCAATCTGCCCCGGGCACAGGAAAAGCCAACTGGACAGTGACCCAGGGTTGGGTTTCGATTGGGGGTGGGGTGGGGGAAATAGCCTGAATTTTGTGCACCTCTTACAACTTATTTCACATCGAATAGGCACCAGCAACATACTGGGATCGCTATGCAACACATACATCCTTCCTTGTGCAGAAGGCTTGCAGTCCTGTGGTGCGTTTGCCAGGGGTCAGCCTGCGATGGTGGGCATGATGGCCAGAACTGGGGACCCAAACGACACGATGTGAAGCTTCAGAGAGACTGCATGCAGTGTTGTGCCGTGAGTTGCCAGCGTCCGGGGGAAGGCAAGTATCCTTGGCACCCCCCGGCGATAGGCTGGAACGACGGGGCAATAGCCCTGCAACCTACCAGAGGTTGCATGCAAGCTTCACAAAGGTTAGCCACAATGAGATCTTTCTTCCAGGCTTCCCATAGGTTGGCTGCTGGGCGAACAGGATGTTGGACTTTGGCCTGATCCTGCAGGGCTCTTCTGGCCCTCTTCTAAATGGCTGAACTGGCAAATGGCAGCTTATATCTCGCTTTCCTCCTACCATGTTGTTGGCCTCCGTCTGTCCCAAGAGACAATGGAGTGCACCTCTGGGAGTGAAGTCAAACCCAAGTGGCCTCCTGGAAGCGCAAGCCTGGGCAGCGTTTCTGGAGGTCCTGGGCTACCCAGATAACAAGACCCCCATGTCAGCCTCACTGATACGGTCCAAAGGAAAGCAGAGCAACACATTTGGCACCAGCTTGGCTGCAGGAGTTGCCAGGAGGAGGACTTAACAGGCATACAAGACACCATCCAACCGTCTCAGGGACTCCGCTTCAGATTTGTGTAGGGTTTACTCCTTTGCCTTTTCGTCTCCCGAAGCTGTCCCACAAGTTAGTGGAGGTTCAGGATCAGAGCTTTCCTTCTCCTAGATGGGCTACCTTCGCAGGTGGATGAACCCCATCTGCCCCACACTTCCTGTTTAGGGAAGCTTTTAATGTTTGATGCATTAAAAGGTAAAGGTAAAGGGACCCCTGACCATTAGGTCCAGTCGTGGCCGACTCTGCGGTTGCGGGGCTCATCTTGCTTTACTGGCTGAGGGAGCCGGCGTACAGCTTCCGGGTCATGTGGCCAGCATGACTAAGCCGCTTCTGGTGAACCAGAGCAGCGCACGGAAACGCCGTTTACCTTCCCGGTACCTATTTATCTACTTGTACTTTGACGTGCTTTCAAACTGCTAGGTTGGCAGGAGCAGGGACCGAGCAACGGGAGCTCACTCCGTTGCGGGGATTTGAACCGCCGACCTTCTGATCGGCAAGTCCTAGGCTCTATGGTTTAACCCACAGTGTCACCCACGTCCCGTTTGATGCATTACTGTAGTTTAATATTTTGCTGAAAGCTGCCCATAGCGGCTGGGGAAGCCCAACCAGATGGGTGGGGTATAAATAATAAATTATTATTATTGTTATTACTTCTACAGCACATGAAAGAAGCTGCCTTCTTGACTGTTGGACCCACTTTTGGTCTCGTCCACTCGATCTGCCATAGCCTGTCTTCACATGCAGAGGAAGTCCTTAACTCACTGAGGGTTTAAGACTCATCAGCTACCCTCACCTGGTTATCCTACCACACAGCAGGACAACATCTCAGCCATGCTAATCTGGCCATGCCTCCCCTTGCTGGAATCTGGTGCCCTTTCCCTGTTCTGAGCACAATGGGCCTTGCTCTGGACTCCCTCTTTGCTGCCTTATCCCCAGAGGCACCCAAGGGAGAGCATTACATAACACGGCAAGGAAACTTTCCGTGGCTGGACATTGCCAGGATTCGCCCTCCCTTTAAACTCCCCTCTCTGCCCAAGCCAGCAGGTATAAGCAGCCTGTTCCTGAGAGCGGCTGCCGGGCGTTCTTGCCTTAGGCTGAGATTCAGCACATTGCTAGTTAGCATGGCTGGGATTCTCTCGTCTGCCTGCCTGACTAGGCAGGAATCCGCCCAGCCACCCAGGCTCCCCCCTCCTCCCACGCTGGCTTGGGGTGACGGAAAGGATATTCACATTAGCCGCTCAGACAGGCCCAGCCCGAGAGGTGCCGCTGCTCCGCTTACACACCGGGAAAACTTTGTGGAGCCATGTGGCCGGACACTTAATACGGGCTTCTCCGATAGCTCCCTTTATCTGCATGGGACCCGGCGGAGAGCGGCTCCCGTAACATTAACAAAACGCAGCGAGGAAAACCTATCAGGAGATTAGGGAAGAAAAATATGCAAAGGCGGGCGGCTTGGCCAGACTCAGTGGGCCGTGGCGGAACATTCCCAGCTCCGAGCGAAGTCGTGGCACAGCCAGAGGTGCCTATAGCCCTAATTGATTCCAAGCTTTCATTTTCACCTGCCTCTTTGGGCAGCCGTCCAGAACCCCCTTCTCTTCTCCTCTCTTGGCAACCCTCCCCTCTCCTCTGCCCCCATATCTCATGTCTCAAGGTGGAATTTGGGTGATTGCAGACGCTTGCACACCCTGGCTACCAAGGAGTGTACGAGATAAACACGTCGCTACAGAATTACCCGGAGACGTTCAAGGGTAAAGGAACAAATCCCTGGTATCAGGCTGAGCCCAGGAACGCAGTAAGCTGCAGGATTTCATCTCAGTCCCCCCCGCCCTTTTGAACCGTCAACTATATCTATAACACTTTAGTGTGCTGGGCACCTGATGATTCTGATTTTGCTCAGTCGCACAACACCCCTGTGAGGGAGGGCAAAGAGGAAGCGTTTCTGTTCCACGGCTGGGAAATGAAAAACTTTCCTAACGCCATCTACAGAATTCAAGGCTAAGCAGGAAGCTGAACCTGGCCCCAATCGTCTGTCCAGGCCACCAGGATGGAATAGATGCCCCTTGGGGGTCTTTCCTACTTCTACGGCTTCTTTGTGGCCTCCCAAAAATTTTAGGGCACAGTCCATTGGGAAGTTCTTCTGTGCAAGCCCCAATGATCCACTGGGCCCATTTGCTGGAGGAGTGTAGAAAGATGGCCTGGGAAAGACTAATCTGATTCTAACCAGGGAGTCTTGGGTTCAGATCACTGGGCACAAGCTACTCCACAGGGTTGTTGTGAGAATAAAGGGAGAAAGGCCCACACACAGCGCCTGGAGCTTCCTGGAGGATGAAGAGGATGCAGACTATAAGAAATAAGTAAATGTATTCTTTCTTTCCTGAGGCTAAGAGGCAAGTGGCCAAGGTGATTCAGTGGGGTTGATGGCAGAGACTGGGATAATATCAATCTTCAGTGGTCGTCTGCGAGATATGACAGATATGAGGAGTGCACTGGCTCTGATTATTATTACTGGCTGATTATTATTATTATCATGATTATTAATAGTATATCACCCTTTATCCGCCGAACTCAGAGTGTTTCACAACATAAAGTACGCTATAAAAACACAAAAAAACAGGGACAAAAGACACAAACCCATAATTCCCCTTCCAAACTCCAAACACATTTAAAAGGGGTTAATCAGCCTGTTTATAAACGTTGTTACCCAGCACCTAACAGTATATATTGAAGGCACCAGCCAAATCTCTTTGGGGAGAGCATTCCACATATGGGGAGCCACTGCATCAAAGACCGTTCTCATGTTGCCACCTTCCGGGCCTCTTGCAGAGGAGGCACACAATAATAATAATAATAATAATAATAATAATAATAATAATAATAATAATAATAATAATTTATTTATAACCCGCCCATCTAGCTGGGTTTCCCCAGCCACTCTGGGCGGCTTCCAACAAAATATTAAAATACAGTAATGCACAAAGAAGGGCCTCAGATGATGACTGCAGGTTCCGGGTTGGTTCACATGGGAGACGTGGTCCTGAGCCATTTAAGGCTCTATAGGTCAAAACCAGCCCTTCAAATTGGGCCCATAAACTAACTGGTAGCCAGTGCAGTTGGCTCTAGATCTGTGTCATATGCTCAAACCGTCTTGCCCTGGTGAGCAGCCTGGCTGCTGAGTTTCTGAACCATTTTCAGGGGCGGCCCTATGCATAACACGTTGAAGTAATCTAACCTAGAGGTTACCAGAGCATAGATGACAGAAACTAGGCTCTCCCTATCCAGATTGGGACGCAGCTGGGCCAATAGCCCAAGCTGATGGAAGGCATTCTGGGCCACCGAGGCCACCTGAAGAAGAGAAGAGTTTGGATTTGATATTCAGTTTTATCACTACCCGAAGGAGTCTCAAAGTGGCTAACAATCTCCTTTCCCTTCCTCCCCCACAACAAACTGTGAGGTGAGTGAGGCTGAGAGACTTCAGAGAAGTGTGACTGGCCCAAGGTGACCCAGCAGCTGCATGTGGAGGAGCGGAGACGCGAACCCGGTTCACCAGATTACGAGTCCACCGCTCTTAACCACTACACCACACTGGCTCACCTGAGCCTCAAGCAACAGCAAAGGACCCAAAAGTACCCCCAAGCTATGTACCGGCTCCTTGTTTACCATGGTACCACCACATTTTAAATGCATGGTACAAATGTGGGCACGGCGTTAACGGCCGATGATATTTAACAACGAACGAAGCTTTCGAGTTCACAAAAGGAGAGAACTCTTTAAATCGTACTCTTGGTACCTTGCAGGAAAACTGAAACTCTAAAAAAAAGAAAAAGAGCACGGGCCATTGAGCAACGGTTTGCGACATGCGATACTTTTCACCAAGCGCTGGTGGGTTTTAGCATCGAGGAAGATATGGCCGAAGAGAACATTCTGGATTGTTCGGTAACCTGCTCCTCACATGCCTGGAATTCCAGTGTGACTGGGGCCAGCTCTGATTACAAGGCTGCGCTCCCTACAGGAATTTGCTGCCTGCCACTCAGGTAATGATGTGGCTGCACACTGAAGCTAAAGCACTATAAGGCTATGGGATGCCTGGCTAGGCCGTACACATTTGTGCAAAGCGCACGTGGTTGTCTTAATACCAGTCAAGGGTCTTTGGATTAACCCTGGGGCTTGCCGTGCCATTCTCATGTGCTGACAGAAGTGTTCCCCAACCTGGTGCCCTCGGGATATATTGGAATGCAATTCCCATCAGCCCGACCATAGAGAACTACACCCAGATAAACTAGACCAGCAAGCCAAGATGAGAAATGTGAACAATGTGCCTTTACACAACCTATGTGAACTGGTAATCTCAACAACATCTCTGCAAAGTGGACTGGTAGTGCCCCCATTTTACAAATGGGGAGGAAGAAGCTGAGGCAGGAAGAATAATAGATTTGTGGCTGAGGCGAGATCTGTTTATTATTATATTTATTGAATTTCTATACTGTCCAATGGTCACAGGGTGGTTTACAATATAAATTAACAACTAAATGATAGTTTGGGCTGATGATGCTATCAAGAACTATCCTCTTCAGTTTAGGACACCTGACCTGTAGGAACATCACAGCAAAGCTGCTAAAATCTCATGGACGTAATGAGGTGATAATAATCAATGATTTCATTGTTACTCCATCTAACAAGAAATATAGGCTTTCAGTTAGTTCAGGCTTCCTCAACCTCAGCCTTCCAGACTACAATTCCCATCATCCCTGACCACTGGCCCTGCTAGCTAGGGATCATGGGAGTTGTAGGCCCAAAACATCTGGAGGGCCGAGGTTGAGGAAGCCCGAGTTAGATTCAAACCCATCTTTGGCCCGTTGAGTTTCTTTTAAGGTAACCGTTTCATTGCATTACAAGAAAATATAATTCTGTATGCTTCATCTGAAGGAGAGTTCTGGAGAACTGAAAAGCTTGTTCATGTGGCGGCATTTTAGTTGGTTGAGACAAATGTGCCAATCACCTGTGATCTTCTCAAGCGGACCAAGACAACTACCTACCGCCTGTAAAAGAAGCTTTGATCAAAACTCTGAAAATCTTGAGGTTCCTCTCTGTGAGAATTTCCCGATGGGAAAATCTAGCAAAACCAGGTGGAAAACAACACACTTTGAACCCGCCCCCTCGGTTGGACATCCTGCCTTTGAAGAACAAAGCCTTCCATTCAGGTAGAAAAGTATCCTGGCTCCCTTGCTACGGGTTCGCAGCTTGCAGAATAGCATCAAGGACAGCTGCACGGAAGCCATTTTGACTTCCTTTACTGGATTCTGTCTGGTGCATTTGAGGGCGCACCTTCCTTCGTAAACTCCCGTGAGATGCACAGATGAAAAGCATTCTGCGATTGTCGGGGTTTTATTATTATTAATAACGCTGCTACAAGCCAATCATCTGCACACAATCCTCAGGGGAGTGATTCTCAATCTGTTACGGCAGATAACTGTTCACTCACCAAAATAACTCATCAGACCTTGATAAATGATGGAGACTTCCGCGATTCCACCCCCCCCCTCTTGCGGAGCACAAATCATAAACCATAAAGACCTCAACACTGAGGGAGAAGGAAGTTGTAAACCCTACACTACAAAGTTAAATGTGTTTGCTTGTCTGGGTCCTTTAATGAAGCTATTCCATTTCTATTTTATAGCTTTGCCTTTGTAAATACTGTATTCATATCCACAGGATCCATGTTCCTGGCAAACGTTTTGGTTCAAGGCCCGATCCAAAGAGAGGCTTTTTTAAATGCTTGAGGCAGGAGGCACAAATGTTCTACAACCTCCCAATTCTCATTTTGGAAAGACATGTTCAGGAACACCTCTGGTGCCCCTATGTCGATTCACAGGAGAAGGAAATGATTCAGTTTTTAATTGCCTCAGGCTTTAAAAACATCAAGCATCAAAATCACGTCTACTTTAAGATGTGATTTAGAAACATGTACATTGAGATAAAATGTGCATTTTAATGCATTTTATGATAAAAGTATTTTATGAATTTCTGTGTGGATTTTAAATCAATCAAATCAATCAAAGGAGAAGGAAATAATTCAGTTTTTAATTGCCTCAGGCTTTAAAAACACCAAGCATCAAAATCACGTCTGTCTACTTTAAGATGAGATTTAGAAACACGTACATTGAGGTAAAATTTTAATGCATTTTATGATAAAAGTAGTTTATGAATTTCTGTGTGGATTTTAAATCAATCAATCAATCAATCAATCAATCAATCAATCACAGTTTGAAGTAGAAACGGGAAGGAACGGACTTAATGAATGAACACATGTGAACTTGACATGGTCCAGAAACAGACCGATATGGTATGGCGTAAATTATATCACGCGCTACTGTGGAGGGAAATAAGTCAACCCTCAGCTGTCATATTTGGTGATGACGACCTTGTCTTTCCTCATTTTACATTTAGTTCGTCCCTCCGAGGATATGAAAATCTGGAGAATGGAACAGAGGTTAGAAAACTGGATTCCGTGAGCTGTTCAGTACTAAGTGAAGAGGGGTTGCATCTCAGATGCTGACTGGCAATATTAAAGTTATTACGCTTAAACCCCACCTTTCTTCCAGTACGGAACCCAAGTCAAGCGTACACATGATTTTGAGGGGGCCTACTATCGTTCAGATGCAACTTCCCAGGCCTCCCTCCAGACCACACCCACTTTTTCAAAGCCACGCCCCTCAGCGGTCCTGCTTTATGCCCTGAATGTCTTTGAACTCTGGATGGATGGAGACGGATCTGTGAGATGCCCACAGGAACTCAGCTCTCAGCTGTGGCTCCTAGAAGCTGTCAGCATGTGACAGTGGCCACACCCTGGGAATGCCTTCGACTGGCCGGCTAGACCCGGTGAGGGTAGCCAATGGGTCGCTCAAACCCTTGTTGAGTAAGGGACTTCCCCTACAAGGCTACAATGGATCAAGCAGATAAGAGCAATGGTGAATCCAATGGTCAAGAACATGGGCTGGTCCAGCCGTGGGCTGGTTCACTGCCTCTCAGACCTTGTGGCAGGCCAGAGAAGCGGTGGTGGTGATGGGGAGCTGGAAGAAGAGGCGAGGGGGGCAAGTAGTCCTCCTCCCCACCCCCCACCGTTGCACTTACCTTCCCAGGGGCTGCCACCGCCACCACTGCTTCTTCTTCTCATGGGTAGGCAGAGCAAGCTTGTCCACTGCAATGTCTGGCCCACAGGAGCACCAGGGGGTGGCAGCGGAGGGAAGGTGAGCGGCGCAAAAGGGCTGGCTCCGGAGGGGGGCTGCTTAAAATGGCGCTCAGCCCAGGGGCGAAGGAAGGCATCGTGACACCCGGGGCAGATGTCACGACATAAGGCGCATGTGCGGCATTGCTTCGTATGATGCATGCACTGTACATAGTGACGCCGCACATGCGCTGTATAGCGGTTTGCCGCCGGCGCATCTCCAACACAGTACGGACAGTGCTAGGGATCCCTCTGGCACCCCTACAGCTGTGAGCAGAGACTCCTGGCACTGTCTGTATGGCGCTGCAGTGGCGCCGGTGGCAAACCACTAAGTACAGCGCATGTACGGCGTCGCACGCATGCACATAGTCATGCCGCACATGCGCTGTATAGCGGTTTGCCGCCAGCGCCAGAATCCTCTGCTCGCGGCTGCAGCTGCGAACGGAGGATCCTCCAAAGGCAGCTGCGGCAGTGCAATGGCCGCTCGCGCTGCCGCAAGCCCCCGCGGGCTGCCTTCTTGTCACCCCCGCAGGCATATAACCCGGGGCGTACTGCCCCCCAACCCCCACGTTGCGCCGCCACTGGCTCAGCCAGCTTAGCCCAGCCCCCTTCCTCCTCTAGGCAGGGCGGGGAGAAGCCAGGAGGAGGGAGGGAGGAGGCGCTGCGGTGTGTGGGAGGGAGGGGGGAAATGGAATGGCACAGGGGGGGAAATGGCGCAGCTCGAATGAACAGAATCCCCACGCCGATCCATGGACAGATCCTGAAGGCAACTGAGCCTGATCCAGTCCGTGGGTCTTAGTTTGCCAACCCCTGGTCAAGAAGGTGGTTTCTGCAAGTGCTGTAGGGGGAAATGAGGGGTAGATGGGGCTCATCAATCTGGTAAGATAGCCCATCTAGGAGAAGGAAAACTCTGGCCCTAAACCGCCGCTGCCTTGAGGGACAAGAAAAGGCTAATGAGCACACCCTACACAAATTTGCAGACGGTTGGATGGGGCCTCCTTCTGGCAGCTCCTGCCGCCAAGCTGGTGCCAAGCATCTTGCTCTGCTTTCCTCTAGATCACATCAGTGAGAGTGGGGTTGTGCCATCTGGGTAGCCCAGAACCCCCAAACACACCGTCCAGGCTTGCACCCCACAGAGGTCATTTTGGTGCGGCTAACACAGCACACACCATTGTCTCTCAAGAAGGACGGATGTCGACAACAGCACAAAACTAAAATTTATTTATGTTGCTCCGCCCTCGTTTGCTCCTGGCCCCTCCCACCCTGGCAATGGTGGCCCCCAGGAAGTTGCTCAGAAGAGAATGTGTCCCTTGGGCTAAGGGAGGCTTCCCCTCTCCAGCTTCAGGCCTTATCTTGAGATGTGTCTCAATCTCCTTTTTCACGCCCTCTTGTCTTGCAACATCCCGGTCGTGTCAATAACTGCATACGGATCTGGCAGTTTTAGTGCTTCTCCCCTGACCCCACCTCCTCTCCCGAAAGGTATCACATCCTTCTGTTTGATGTGTTGTTAGGAACGGTTGCTAAGGAGAGAAGGGTTCTATTACAATCCCAGTGATGCCCTCTCTATTAATACACTTTGCTATGCATACTTTAGAAGCAGACACCTCTGGGTTATAAAGAGCACGCAGATTTCAACAGAGGAATACTTTAACTTAGGTTACATACCCAGAGCTTGCAGGCAAGCCAATTAACGTCCGTTCCTCCCCACCCACAAACACACACTCCGGCCAATGCAACTGCTGGTATTTATAACAATGGTCGCCAGAAGACTCCCCAGGGGAGTATCTTTCCAAACTCCACAATCACAGGTCTCCCTCCCTCACGTTCTTAGAAAATGGAATGGACTGCCTCTTCTCGATGGAGTTACCTCGATGAGGTATTTCCACATCCATTGCTGCAGCTGGAGGTGGCCTCAGTGGCGCAGAACGCCTTCCATCAGCTTCGGCTGGTGCCCCAGCTGCACCCCTGTCCGCACATAGCCTAGCTTCTGTCACCTAAGCTCTGGCAACCTCTAGGTTAGATTACTGCAACACGTGGAGCCACCTCTGAAGCCTGTTGAAAACTTCAGCCGGTGCAGAATTCAGTGGCCAGGTTGCTCAGATATAATGGGTTTGAACATATGACACCCACCCTGGCCTGAGTGCACCAGATCTCAGAATTCTGGGCCCAATTCTGAGCATGGCACACCATGTATGATGGTCCACTATCACGTGAGTGAGGGGAGACACACACCCTTTTTCAACCCAAGGGCCGATTCCGTCATGGCCAACCTTTCTGAGGGCCACATATCATAGGTGACGGACAGACGCCACTCTCCATTCTCCAACCAGGCAAGGAAGAGGCATTTTCACAGTTTAAGGAGGAGTAAACATAAAAGGAGTTACAAGAGCATAGCAGGGCCAGTGACGGTGATAGGAGCCAGCCAACCATAAATCACACTGGGCAAGTTGGAGTTAACTCCTTATGAGCAAAAGCAGGATCTAATGAGCACAGCATCTCATCTCTGCCAGGCCTTTGCCCAAGGAAGCAGTTGTGGGGAGACTAAAGGTCCCTGCCTTCCCACTCTCCAGGGTCTTTCCCAAGCAATCTGAGACTGCACCTCCACAAAGCTAACTTCTCCTCCGCCCTCTTATGCCTCTCCTGGTTCTGGGAGACAAGAGGAGAGGGGAGCTTGTTGCAGCAGGAGGGGGAGACACCCTGGCTTCTTCCCCACCCTGGCTCATCTTGGCCTCTCTCCTCCCTTGCTTCCACTTCAGGTCTTCTCTCTGCCACCAACTCTCCCAGCTCACTAAACCCCGTTACCTCTTCAGCTTCTGCCACCGCCTCCTCCCAGTCTTCTTCCACTGACCACTCATTAACACCCCACCACCAATTCCTGGGCTCTGAGCCTTCTTCCCTTGGGGGCTCCCCAGCTGGTTCCTCCCACCATTCCTCTGCATCCAACCAGTCTGTGGTAGAAGGGTGCAGCCTGCGTAGGATTTAGAAGGCCAGGCAGACAGGTCGTGTGGCCCCCAGCCCTGCCAGTGCTTGAGTGTGATAGGCCCTCTGCTGAAGCTTGCTGCGAGACTGGTTCTTGCCAGCTTGCCTAAGCCTTTGCAGCCATTTGCTTCTGAGTCCACAGGGCCTTCTTTAAAAACACGAGCATCTGTTAGGCCCATATGCGAGGGGTTCAGGTCGACCGTTCCTGCTCAGTGGCTGGACTGGGAATTCAGAGGCTTTAGCGGTAATGAGGAAAGATGCTTATCCCCTATTTATCACACCCTTGCACAGCCTGGCAACATCAGGCTAAAAAAGGTCCTTCACCCTTCAGGGATAATGCACAGGGCCTCCAGAGGCTTTATCGTGAATTCAATTCTGCCTTAATCCCTGGTAAGAAGGAGGTGTGAACTTAACTGCTAGCTCCTCCTAGCCAAAGCCTGTTTCGTGTTTTATCAGGAAGTTGGCAACAACTCGCATTGATGACAGTTTTATATTCAACCTGGAAACACTGGTGATTGAGGTTCCACCCCCAAAACCCAGATTCCTGGAAATTTTTTAGTTGCCTTGTCTTGAGGCACATTCGGCTTTGTGATAACCCTGCCCGGTAGGTTTGGCCGACAGAAGCATTGACTAGTCGGTCGCCATCTCTCCAGAGCAGGAACTTGAATCGGGGTCACCTCTGTTCACCTGCTGCACTACATGGCTCTCGCAGTTGCAAAATGACAGCTGTCAGTCAGCACTGAGCCCGGCATCCTGTTTTCTATAGGGATCCAGCCCTGTATGGCTTACTTCTGATTGAAATGCAGAGTGTTTGAGGATCGGGACATTCACAGGGAAACCAAAATGCTTGTTTAGAAAGCTATTGTACTACCAATCTTACTGTATGCTTGTGAAACATGGACCACTTATAAACGCCATCTCCAACTCCTCGAAATATTCCACCGATGGTGTCTCCGAAAATTTTTACACATCACTTGGGAAGACAGACAGGCAAACTAATTCCAGTGTACTGGAAGAAGCAAAGATCACCAGTGTTGAAGCATGGATTCTTCAACATCAACTTTGTTGGACTGATCATGTTGTGCAGATACCTGATTATCATATTCCAAAGCAACTACTCTATTCTGAACTTAAAAATGGAAAGCGTAATGCTGGTGGTCAACAAAAGAGGGTTAAAGACTCTCTCAAGGCAAATCTAAAAAAATGTAGTATAAATGCTGAAAACTGGGAAACACTTGTCTGCAAGCACTCCAATTAGAGAACAGCCTTTACCAAAGGTGTCCTGGGCTTTGAAGACACTCGAACTCAGAACGCGGGGGAGAAACACGCTAAGAGGAAGGCACGCTTGGCAAATCCACACTGTGATCAACCCCCGCCCGGAAACCAATGTCCCCACTGTGGAAGGATGTGTGGATCCAGAATTGGCCTCCACAGTCACTTACAGACTCATTTAAAACCATGTTTATGGAAGACAATGTTACTTGGCTAAGAAGAACTGACACCAATAATTTTAAGGTGAACTCATTGTTGCTTGATCCCCAGCATGGACAGAACATATCTTCACTGTATATTCAGAAGGGTTTGAAGAAACTAGGCTGACCATTCATGGCTTCCTCCAAAGAATTGTGGGAAATGTAGTTGCAGGAGAGTGTTGAGAATCTGGCATTAAGACAAACCCAGTTATGACACATAGCGACAACCCCGCAGAGGTCTGTGGCTGGGAACCAGGGCAGTTTAAAGGTATTTTAAACTGGTTTAAATTTGTAGTGTGGACACACCTTACTGTGTAGCCACAGAACACCCTCACTTTTCTGGGACAGGAAGCAAAGGTCTTACGGGTCTTAAGACATAAACAACATATGATGCAGCTTACTGAGGTTAACCCTGATCTGTTCCAGACTTGGACAAAACCTTTTGTTGTCTTGTTCCAGCCTGGAGAGAGGGCTGGGGGACATGACCTCTGCAGGCAGATGTCCTCCTGGGTCCAAGTCTGTTCCTCTATGATGGCACAGACACACCAACTGAGTTCCACTGGGGAGGCCCGATTCTGGTGCAGGGCTTACTCTATGGCGCTTCCATACATGCAATGAAGATCTGCCTTGCAACGTCTTGTGGGAAAAGCCTTCATGGTCCTGTGAGAGGTTTGACCCCCTCCCTCCCTCCACCTGCCTCTTTTAGCCTCTTCAGGCCACCAGATTCACACACGATTTCAAAATTCTATGCAAACCACCTTCAGAAGCCGCCCTTCATCCTCAGGGCAGGTATCCAAGGCTACCTATCCTGCCCTGCCTCCCCCAAATCTATGGAGGCCGCCCGTCAGTTCAAAACTAAAACAAAGTCCAAAACCACAGAATCGGTAGTACAGATCCACCTGGTCTTACAGTGAGATGAACATGTGCTTTGGAGAGACCACACAATTGCCAAAGCGGGCATTCAAAATAGAACAGGAGGCGGGCAGCACCTATAAAATTATATCAGTCCCTCGTAACCATGAAACGCTCGTGTAAACAAACACAGAAATGCTGCCCTGGGTTCTCCCCCCCTCTCTCCCCCCCTTTATGCTTTCATTTTTCTAAAATTAATTGGGTGAGAATGGAACGAAGGAGGCAGCTCAAGCACGGTCAGAACTTACGGACTTCTCTCTCTGTAAGTGACGGCCATGCCAGCAGCAGCAGCGGCAGCAAAAGCAGCGGCTGCGATTTGTCTGGTTACCTGTAGCATGTTGAGAAGGAGGCTTCGGAACTTGGTGCCTTCCACCATGAAGAGTGCCATCTTGTCACAGAGCTTGGCAGCCATGGAGGCAAAGCTGCGGTCCGTCACGGCCTTCTGGTAAATGGTCCTAACTATCTCCCCGAGCATCTCCTCGGAGTTGGTGGAGTTCTGGGCCTCCTCCATGAAGTTGGTGAGCTTGGAGTCCACCCCGCTGCTGTTGTTCCGCATGCTGTTGAGAATTTCAATTAGTTTGTCCATTTTGTTCTTTTGAGGGTTGGTGGACTCCACGGCCACTTCGTCCTGATCCGTGAAAAGGGAAAGACAAGGCATCTGTTATGCAAGGGAAACGTGGAGCGGGGGCGGGGGGGGGGGGGGAGAGAAGAAAAAGGAAGGAAAGAAAAAGAAAAAGGAAAAAGACAGATCAGCACAGTTGCACCAAGCAAACGACAACTTTGGAAGCATGGAAGGAGGCCTATGCAATTAAAGTATACATTAAGCATGCTGCGAAAAATCTGAACTTGCAGTGAGGAGCAGCTAAAGTTTTAACCGGTGCTTGGACCCAACATCCAAGGGCGAGTCTACACTGCACACTGAATCCCATGTAACTGTCTCAACTCAGTTGGGGCAGGGGCATATAGCTCAGGGGCTAGATGCAGAAGGTTCCGGGTTTTAATAATAATAATAATAATAATAATAATAATAATAATAATAATAATAATTTATTATTTATACCCCGCCCATCTGGCTGGATTTCCCCAGCCACTCTGGGCGGCTTCCAACAGAACACTAAAACAGTGTTTCCCAACCTTGTGCCTCCAGCTGTTTTTGAACTACAACTCCCATCATCCCTGACTAGCAAGACCAGTGGCAAGGGATGATGGGAATTGTAGTCCAAAAACAGCTGGAGGCACAAGGTTGGGAAACACTGCACTAAAATACAATAACCTATTAAACATTAAAAGCTTCCCGAAACAGTCTCTGTCATCTTCAGGTAGGACTGGGAGCAGGGGCAGAGGAAGGGGGGTGCGGTGGGGGTGGTCCACCCTGGGTGTCAACACTGAGGTGTGGTGACAAAATGGAGGACGGCACTCACTGCAGGGCCTGCAGCGTACCCGAGTCAGGCGTCTCTCCTGGGAGAGACAAGGTGGCTTGGGCGCGCGCAGACTCCGTGCTGTCCAAACGGTCCACCCGCTGCCTCCCCCCCAGCAGTAGGGTGGCTTAGTGGGAGGGGGCAGGCAGACTCCTTGGAGGCCCAGCGGAGCGTCTTGCCCTGGCTGGCCCCACCCCTGGGCACAGGGCACACGCGCCACCCCAGGCACCCAATCGGCTTGCTCCACCGCTGATTAGGAGACAATCTTGCCTGAAACCCGGGAGAGAGACTGCCAGTCAGAGCGGACAATTTAGAGTTTGATGGACCAATGGCCTGACTCAATATAAACCCTGTGTTCCTATGCTCACCAGGCAACTAACTAGAACGGCTCGGCTCAGATATGCTGATCTTCAGAAATGGAACTGCATAAAGTGCCCATAGGCTCCTCTTCTGGGAACAAATCTTAAGGAAACCACAGCAATCAAAAGACAAACCTATTCCAAGCAAACATCTGGATAGGCCTCCGAGTTCAAAACTCTGCAGCCAAATGGGCCACTTTTTAAGGATGGAAGCTCTGTGCTTTTAACAACCACCTGGTAGAAAGAATTGAAGGAATGCAGGTGTCTCCTGATCTCAGTGAGATGCTGTTGAAAAGCCATACATGCTGAATTTCTGCTAAGAAAAGCTTTCTAAGAAAAGAGGTGTTCGGCAGTGCAAGAGACTCCTTTAGGTGGTGGTATAGGCTCTTTGTCCTTGGAGGTTTTTAAGCAGAAGTTGGATCTCTCATGGGTGCTTTGGTTGAGGGAAATTAGCGCAACAAATACTATCTTTCCATAACTGGTTTCTGGGCACTTGTCTGTGGCAACGTTTTTAAACAAGAGGTGATAGATAGGGGTGAATGTATATTGTTTTGGGGGGTATTAGTCCTCGTAGGCAAAAGTAACAAACAGCATAGAGTGACACCTAGTGGCAAGACGTGGAATTAGAGGACACTGCGCTGGACCTGTTAAGGCAGAAAACCAATGACATATAGCGACACCTAGTGGCAACAGACTTCCTAATGCAAAGAGAAGACAGAGAGCAAAAGGAAATTCCGCAACAACCACATTTTTCTATAGGATCAACCTTCCCTGAGTTCCACAGGACTCAACTCTGAACATAAATGCATATACCCTGGAAAAAGCCAACTACAACATATCAGCGGTGTCCTATATAAATATATATACATATCTGTGCATATATCTATACTCCCATGTGGGTTTGAACACAATCCATCACAGACCTTTGTGAAGATGAAAAAATATACCTGCGTGATGAAAACAATACATGATGTTCCTAGTAAGGAGAACTACTAAAATGGACACCCCAGATTGTGGCTCGGAGCAACAATATTCAGAGATGTCTGTGCTGCGGGATGCTTATTGCAAACTCGGGGGAAAGGTTGGCTCCCTGGGGTTTGTGGTTTCTCAATTCCAATCCACACTTTCCCCCTCCTCCTTCTCCCCCCTGCTCATGGCT
Source organism: Podarcis erhardii (assembly GCF_964252035.2). Lineage (NCBI taxonomy): Eukaryota > Metazoa > Chordata > Lepidosauria > Squamata > Lacertidae > Podarcis > Podarcis erhardii. The sequence continues at coordinate 48,043,562 of NC_138501.1, forward strand.
TCCTTCTTACTTAGCAATTGCAGCATGGAATTCCTTCCCCTGCCACTTGGGATAGAAAGACCCCAATCTCTGGCTCGTGCCCATGCCAGCATCACATTAGGCTGGCAAAACAGCAGCTCCACCACCCACATAAAGGGGTCCATTGTCTGTGGGTTATGCCATGGTAAGCCGCCTAGGGAAGGGCTCGGACAGGATTTGTTTGTCTGCTAACCTCCTGGCTGTGTGTGCTTATTTTTAATCTTCTTGGAGAAACAGGAAGTTGCTGCATTCCCACTGCACTACAAGCGGCGATGATAATGTCAGTGAACACATAGCATGTGTGCAGCTAAGAATCCACAAACACAACTCTCACTTTGAACTGGCAGGAGCAGCACGGCTCCCTCTAGCTCAGCCTTTCTCGACCTGTGGGTCCCCAGATGTTGTTGGACTACAACTCCCATCACCCCTAGCTAGCAAGGCCAGAGCTCAGGGATGATGGGAGTTGCAGTCCAACAACATCTGGGGACCCACAGGTTGAGAACCGCTGCTCTAGCTGCTTCCACCCTTCTGCACAAGAAGTGGCCCCCTTTGCCCTTGGGGGGGGGGAAGAGCACAGGATATACCTGCAATGTTTCTGGTCCTCATGATGCAGAGCAAAATGTGCATGCTAAGCCAGTTCTAAGAAGGGGTCAGGAACTGGCAAAGGCCTCTCTGAGAGCTCCAGAGATCAGGGGGCAAGAGATTTTGCAGTGCCCCTTTCTCCAAACAGCTGAGACCTCCCCTGTGAAAACTGCTGGGCAAATAAGTGCACACCTACATATTTTTCACTCCGGACCATAAGGCGCACCTAGTTTTTAGAGGAGGAAATCAAGAAATAAATATTGGATCCTGCTCGCTGTCTTGGCTTCCTCTTTAGCCGCGCGCAACCTCTCCGGCTGGGAGAGGCTGCGCGCGGCTATGGCAATTCCCCCACCACCTGCAAAAGCCCACAGGAGCAGCACACCCTTTAAGGAGTGCGCGGCTCCTGCGGGCTTTTCTACGAGGAGCGAGAAGGGACCTGACTGGCTGCGTCAGTCCCTTCTTCCTCCTGAGGAAAAGCCCGCAAGAGCCGCATGAAGCCTGTGTGTGGCTCTTGGGGGCTTTTCCTGCCTGCCTCCCCCCTGCATTCGCTCCATAAGGCGCACACACATTTCCCTTTACTTTTTAGGAGGGGAAAAGTGCGTCTTATGGAGCGAAAAATACGGTAACAGCAGGGGCAGCTTCGCCCCACTTTGCTGATTGAGCCCAAACAGAATATGCTTCCCTGCCCTGCTGCCGCCACTGCAGGCCGAGAAGCGGGAGCCAATTTCGGATGAGACCCTGCCCAAAATTGGCACCGGCGCTGGTGCTGCTTCTCTGCCAGTGGCGGAGGCAGCAGGGCAGCTGGGGCACCCGCAGGAGCGCCACTTCCGGGGCTTCCGCCGCCCGAGGCAGTGGCTTTCCCCTACCTAACGTGTGGGCTGGGGATGGGAGCCTGTGTTTCAGCTTGCTTCAAGGGGCAAGGGAGTCACCTTCTCTTTTAGCCTCCTGCGTAGTCTGTCTTTGGAGGACTGGAGCAAGTTGATTTTGGGCCTCTCGCTTATCCGCTCGTGGAGGCTGTCTTTCCGCCTGCTCTCCGGGTCCTGGATGTACTGCGGCGACTGCCTGTCCGTGCCTTCGCTGCCGCGGTGGACCTCCAAGGGGATGTGCACCGTGCAGACAGAGGCATCCTCGATTTTCAGGTTCTCAGTCTCTTTGGCATTTCTGTGCGCCTCCTTGTCGTTGGGCGAGTGTTTCTGGTTGTGGTGCCACCGCCGGTTTTGGCTGTAGCCGTGGTGGCCGGGCCGGCCTGCCGAGTGCGGCACTTGGCCTCCCTGCGAGGGCTTCTGGTGTTCCCTGTTGTGTTTGGCCGTGCCCTGTTGATGCTCCGTGTGTTGCTGAGACTTGTTTCCCCCAGGAGCCCTTTGCCTCCTGCAAAGACAAGCAGAGGGGTTATTGACTTGGTCCTCTTCATTTAAAAAATAAATAAAAATACTGAATCCGTTAGCACATTTTTTTCCATTTGTAATTACATAAATCAATTTTCACATTACCAAAACCTCAGTATAGATACCTTAAAAAATATCAAATGAACTCCCCCCCCCCCCCCGGAGCAACAATAAAACTCCCAGAACAGTTGTAAAGCTAAGCAGGGTCAAATAGGATGGGGGAAGCACATGTTGAGATTCCTGCATTGCAGGGGGTTAGACTAGATCAGGCATAGGCAAACTTGTCCCTCCAGATGTTTTGGGACTACAACTCCCATTATCCCTGACCGCTGGTCCTGTTAGCTAGGGATGATGGGAGTTGTAGTCCCAAAACATCTGGAGGGCCGAGTTTGCCTATGCCTGGACTAGCTGGAACCTGGGGTCCCTCCCAATCCTATGATTTTATGATTCTATAAACTGCAGATAAAGAGCATAAAGAAATAACTATTACAGCAGGTTGAAAGCAGCACAAGTTTGGACATTACCATTGAATTTCTTGCTCCGAGCATTATAAAAAACACCCGTTTCCTCATAAACCTGTTCATATGTGTCAGGGGTTCAGGAGCAGAGACACAGGAGAAGGAGCAAATGGAGAGTGAGGAGGAGGAATACGAGGGGGGTGTAGGCAGTGACAGTGGTCAGAGAGATTCCACGAGTCTCTCCAGCAAATCGGAAGATTCACAGAGAGGAGCGCCGATGGCCAGGGCGAGGGGGTGCCAAGGGGGAAACCCCAGAAGGAAGGGGCCAGCGGGGACTCCCTGAGCAGCAGTTGGAAATCAGGACCAGCGTCCCCACCAGAGCGCAGTGGGGGGGAGGAGTCCCAGGCATCGGGACCAGTCTTCTCACCACCAGAGGGAGGAAATGAGTCAGGATTGGCCACGCCTCCATCGGAGAGCGGGGAAACGGTCAAGAGGAAAGTCACCGGCTGGGCGCGCGCGCCAAGTTCAAATGTACAGGCGAGCGGCACAGCAGGTAGCCCGGATAGGGAGCCAGGTCCTAAAGCCCGCCGGAAGGAAGGGCAAGACTCAGGGGGGTCAGCGTCAGAAGAGTCCAGGAGGGAGGAAACCCCAGGGGGCAGAAGGACCCAGAGGAGGAAGGAACAGCGCAGGAGGTGGAGCCGGGCTAGGATCTTAAACTGGTGCGGAAGGGGTAGTGACTCAGAGGGGACTTCGCCGATCTAGGGCCAAGACGTAGGGCTGCACGCTCTGGGGTTTGAAATGGAAACTAAACTTCAATAAAGACTCTTGTACATTACATCAACCGGGCGTTGGTCCTCTGTGAGCTGGGACCTAGAGGCAGCTCTGACAATATGTATTCTTTTATAATAAGGTAGCTTAATCATAGTTCGATGGACCAAATCTTGATTCATTCAGATATAGTAGGAATATATATTCTTCCCCCGTATCACTTTTTAGCTATTATAATCTTAGCTGCAATTATAAGGTGAACCATTATTTCGTGATCATTTTCCATTATATCATCTTTTAGATAACCAAGCAGAAATATTTTAGGTTCCAAGGGGATATGGTATCCTAATATATCAGCGATATCAGCCTGAATGGATTTCCAGAATATTTCCAATGGATGATAATTCTGGAAGATATGCATGTGATCTGTTTTCTTTTGGTCGTTTTTGTACCTGCACCTGCATTTGGGAACACCCAAGGGCTTTAGGGATGCGGGTGGTGCTGTGGGTTAAACTACAGAGCCTAGGACTTGCTGATCAGAAGGTTGGCGGTTCGAATCCCCATGACAGGGTGAGCTCCCGTTGCTCGGTCCCTGCTCCTGCCAACCTAGTAGTTCGAAAGCATGTCAAAGTGCAAGTAGATAAATAGGTACCGCTCTGGCGGGAAGGTAAATGGCATTTCCATACACTGCTCTGGTTTGCCAGAAGTGGCTTAGTCATGCTGGCCACATGACCCGGAAGCTGTATGCCGGCTCCCTTGACCAATAAAGCGAGATGAGTGCCGCAACCCCAGAGTCGGTCACGACTGGGCTTAATGGTCAGGGGTCCCTTTACCTTTAAGGGCTTTAGAGGATCTTCTGCCTCCCAGACATTAATGAGAGAACTCACCAACAGTATCTGACATTATACTGACAGTGTATGGGCTTTACTCATTTATTTTTTAATAAAATACCCATCTACTGATATTTCACCAATAATAATAATAATAATAATAATAATAATAATAATAATAATACTCAGGACAGTGTTTCTCAAACTTCGGTCTTCAGCTGTTATTGGACTACAACTCCCATCTTCTCTGACCACTGGTCCTGTAGCTAGGGATGATGTGTGTTGTAGTCCAATAACAGCTGGGGACCCAAATTTGAGAAACACTGACATAGGAGGGCAGTTTTTGGTGGTGCAGCCTAGTCTATGGAGCACTGTCTCCCCAAATGTAATCTCAAAACACCAATTGAAAACGTTCTCATTCATTCGGGCATCTGGCCTGTGATTTATTCTAGCCTGGGTAACACCGCCTCCCCATAGAGATCTGTTTGTTGTGCCTATGCTGTTAGGTGTCGTTGCCGTCCTTGTTATTTTAAAAACAATTTATTTTGTGGAGGCGTCCTGTACTCCGGATCAGAAGAAGGGTGGAGCAGAAAAAACACCCAACAGGCAAACAAGAAGACGAACAAACAAATTGGCACCCCAGAAAATAAGATATTGCAGCAGCAGGTGTTAATGTGGCGGCGACAGCCCCACTCTGCCAGATCTCATTTGTTTCATTTGTGAATCGCTTCCGCCAAAAACCCCCGAAGCGATTTAACAATAAAACGTACCTAAAAACAATTTCGAGCTCAACACATATACAGATTGTATCCTGTTCTCTCTTTCTTTTGGAGTGTGGGGTAGAGGAGGAGGATGTGCTTTAAATGTCCACAGCCTGGGACAAAACTCTCCACTCAAGTGGCTTGTTGGAAAACGGAAAGGCTTTCGTAGACGCCAAGAGGATAACAGAGACAGAGCCTGTCTGATGTGGGGTGATACATGCAGCGGCTACTTGTACAGGGAGTCTCCTTATTACTCCTTATCAGGAGCACCCTGGGCAAGAAGCTGCATTGGCGCCCCTCCTGCCCCCTTGGCAAAGAGAGCGCCCAGATGTCACAGGTGCCCCCTAGCTAAAGAGACGCACACGGCAGATAGTTAACTCTGCATTGTCAAAAGCGGACACTTACAGTCATTTCTACGACTCCAAATACCCACAGACACCAGTCCGGTGTGCTCACCTGGAACCTTCTCAGGCTTTGCCTGCCTGCAGGCACTTTGAACCGGCGCAGCTCAAAATGTCCGAAACCGGTATCGCGATCCGAACACCATATTGTTTTCAGACCATTTATCAATATATTGCCCAGTTCTACTCAGCCCTAGGGACGCAGGTGGCGCTGTGGGTTAAATCACAGAGCCTAGGACTTCCCGATCAGAAGATTGGTGGTTCGAATCCCCGTGACGGGGTGAGCTCCCATTGCTCAGTCCCTGCTCCTGCCAACCTAGCAGTTCAAAAGAATGTCAAAGTGCAAGTAGATAAATAGGTACCGCTCTGGCGGGAAGGTAAACGGTGTTTCCGTGTGCTGCTCTGGTTCGCCAGAAGTGGCTTAGTCATGCTGGCCACATGACCTGGAAGCTGTACGCCGGCTCCCTCGGCCAGTAAAGCGAGATGAGTGCCGCAACCCCAGAGTCGGCCACAACTGGACCTAATGGTCAGGGGTCCCTTTACCTTTACTCAGCCCTATCCAGAGACGCTGGGGATTTGAACCGTGGACCTTTGGCATGCAAAGAATGCACCTTCGTCTAGAGAGCTACAGCCCTTCCCTTCCTGCAAAAGCTTGAAGTCGCAGCCGACCCCTAGAGCCTTTTGTTGTCTCCTAGATAAAATCAAGTACAGAAGTCAACGATCCAGTTTTGCCAAACCCTGCGAACGAGGCAGATCTCTGTCCCTTGTAGTCATAACACAGTAACTGCCTCCAAGCACTACACTTCTTTTTACAACCAGAACAGCCCTGGGGTTAGGCCACCGTAATGACATGCCCCTCACCACAAAGATTGCATCTCTTATATTTATTTAAATCTGGGGGGAAACCTACAAGCAAGTTATAACCCTAAAGTGATCGTTGGTTTTAGGGCTGTGATCCAAGCCTGCTTACTTGGAGGCAAGTGCCACTGATGTCAGCGGAAGGGGCTTCCGGTAAAATCTGTCTAAGATATTTTGGTTAGAGGAAGAGCCTGACTGATGATACAGTAAATTTGCAAAGATGTAGAGTTCTTGCTCTCTTGCAGTACAGTGGTACCTTGGGTTACATACACTTCAGGTTACATACACTTCAGGTTACAGACTCCGCTTCAGAATGAGAACAGAACTTGTGCTCCGGCGGCGCGGTGGCAGCAGGAAGCCCCATTAGCTAAAGTGGTGCTTCAGGTTAAGAACAGTTTCAGGTTAAGAACAGACCTCCAGAACGAATTAAGTCCTTAACCCGAGGTACCACTGTACACATTTATTCGAGGCCTGAGAATGTCCAAGGACCATATGGCCATTTCAAATGGGTTTGCAAAAATTCATCCTTTCATCGCTTCTGAGTGTGCACCCCTTATCTCTTGCCTGTGCTCCCAGTTTCCCTGCCTCTCCATCTAACGCTTCCCTGTTGGCTGTCTCATATCACAACCCCTGCCTTAATTCCCCTTAGTAGAAGCAGCTCAGCTCGTGTAGGCAAACAGGGGCCCATCTACGGTCATAGCCCACTGACCACAGAGACTATGTTGGTGGAGCAGAAGTACCGCCTTGTAAAAATCCAGCATGGATGCCTTCTCGGCCCAGTATACCTGAAGGAGGGTCTCCACCCCCATCGTCCAGCCCGGACACTGAGGTCCAGCACTGAAGGCCTTCTGGTGGTTCCCTCACTGCGAGAAGTGAGGTTACAGGGAACCAGGCAGAGGGCCTTCTCGGTAGTGGCGCCCGCTCTGTGGAACGCCCTCCCATCAGATGTCAAGGAAATAAGAAACTATCTGACTTTTAGAAGACATCTGAAGGCTGCCCTGTTTAGGGATGTTTTTGATGTTTGATGTTTGATTGTGTTTTTAATATTCTGTTGGGAGCCACCCAGAGTGGCTGGCAAAACCCAGCCAGATGGGCGGGGTATAAATAATAAATTATTATTATATGATGATGATGATGGAAGCCTCACAGTTTTACCAAAGGCTCCTGCATATAACCAATATATTTGCCAGTATGGTACCTTGGGTTAAGAACTTAATTCCTTCTGGAGGTCTGTTCTTAACCTGAAACTGTTCTTAACCTGAGGCACCACTTTAGCTAATGGGGTCTCCCACTGCTGCCGCGCAGCTGGAGCACGATTTCTGTTCTCATCCTGAAGCAAAGTTCTTACCCCGAGGTACTATTTCTGGGTTAGCGGAGTCTATAACCTGAAGCGTCTGTAACCTGAAGTGTCTGTAACCCGAGGTACCACTGTACTCCTCTTGGTAACAGCCATTGGGGCAGCTTAGCCAGCCCCACCTTTCCCCCATATTCCCCTGGCAGTGCATGTATATAGGGGGCACAGGGGACAACACACTGCTGTAGAATAGATGTCCCTATTTTCATCTGAGGAAGGTTGTGGTGAGTGCAGACGCAGGGACGGAAGGGGGCTGCAGAGTCCACAACATTTGGAGGGTCATCAATTCCCCAAAGCTTCTTTCCTTGAGTCTCCCCCCCCCTTTTTTTTCCTTGCTACTCTGTTGGGGCTTTGCTTTCCTCTTCCCAAGGAAGATCACAATCCTGTCCTGCTCTCTTAAGATCAAAGCACCATCTCAATGGTGTAGCTCTGGCCTATGTGACATGAAAACAGCTTGGCCAATAAATTACAGAGCCTGAATTGTCCTCAGCAAACAACAACAAATCCCCACGCACAGCACGGTATAGATTTTGTTGCTGATGCATGGTTTCCCAACGCACACAGGAAACTGTCCTATCAGAGGTCAGAGAACTGCGACATCGAGCTCAGTCCTGTCTGTTCCCACGGACAGTGACCGTCTGGGGTCTTCACCATTTCCTCTTGCCTAAGCATCTTAACTGAAGTTGCTGGGATTGAAACTTGAACCTTTTGCACACACAGGTGAGAAATGCATGATTCTGAGAGGTTAGTTGAATTGCTGAAGGCAGACTTCCTATTATGGGCTATGGAGGAGGTGGGGGGAGGCGAGAGAAGCCACCCCAAGAAATATAAGGAGGTCCTACGTGGCCCCTTTTCTGCCCCACGCCTCACCCAGCGCCCCCTTTCTCCCCACCGGCATCAACCCAGCAGGTGCGCCCTGAGGGGGGGGGGCTTGAGAATGGCGTCCCCCCCCTCCCCTCGCGAGCAGCTGCCCTTAAAAGAAAATGGTCGCCGCCGGTGTGGTGGGGACAAGGGGGGGGGGGCGGTGGGAAGAAGGGCCCGTGGCGGGGACGGAGGGCGCCCGCGTCGCGAAACGGAGCCTGGGGGATGTCCCCGGGCCTCCCCGCTCGGGGTATCGAGCCTTCCCGTCCCGGGAACCGCTCACCATTTCGGCGGATGGCTCCGGATAGTCCGGCTCCCTCCTCCCCCGTCCAGGAATCGCCGCCGCCGCCTCAGCCGAAGACGGTGGTGGGCTGGGGGGGGGGGGGTGAGAAAAGCACAGACTCCTAGAACGGACCCTCCGAGCGGGGCGGCCTTCTTGCCTGCGAAGCGGCGTCTATGACCCGCAGCCTCTCGCGCTCGGTTCTGTGAGGGAGGGGCACCCGGCGTTGCCATGGCGCCGGAGCAGCGCAGTCCTCCAGGGCCTTGTTTTCTTCCCTCGCAAAGCCCACCACCCTTTTCTCCGTGGGCATCTTCGCTTAGACCTCAGCCCTAACCTGTCAATGCACGCTCCCCCCCCCCATCGTTGTGCACGTGAAAGCAGGTGCACACCCTGGCGTGCCCTGAAGCAAGTGATCTTGGGGACATAGGAAGCTCCCTGTTAATGACTGTTCATAGCATCATAGAATTGTAAAGTTGGAAGGGACCCTGAGGGTCATCTAGTCCAACCCCCTGCCATGCTGGAATCTTTTACCCACAAGGGGTCTCAAACCCATGACCTTGAGATTAAGAGTCTTGCGCTCTGCTGGCTGAGCTACCCCAGCAGAACCACAGGACCTAGCTGTCAACTTTTCCCTTTTCTTGCCAGGAATCCTATTCGGAATAAGGGAATTTCCCTTTTAAAAAGGTAAACGTTGACAGCTATGCCATAGAATTGTAAGAGTTTGGAAGGGACCCTGAGGATCGTCTAGCTCAACCCTGTGCAATGCAGGATCAACTAGATCATGCACAACAGATGGCTAGCCAACCTCAAGGAAGGGGAGTCCACAACCTCCCAAGGGAGACCGTTCCACTGTCAAACAGCTGTTACTGTCAGAAAGCTTTTTCCTGTTGCTTAGTCCAAATCTCCTTTCTTGTAACTTGAAGCCATTGCTTTGAATCCTACCCTCCAGAGCAGGAGAAACCAAGCTTGCTCCATCTTCCATGGAACACTGCTTTAGGTATTTGAAGACGGCTATCGTATCTCCTCTTTTCCAGGCTAAACATAACCCGGTGCTTTTTCCCCCTGGGGGTAATCAAATGTACGCTGTACCAGCGCAGTTTTTTCTAGAAGAAAAGCCCTGAACATACCTTCTACCATTCCTTGTAAGGCCCGGTTTCCAGACCTTTAAACATCTTAGTCACCACCCGCTCTGCATGTGTTCCAGCTTGTCAATACCCTTCTTACATTGTGGTGCCCAGAACTGGACACAGGACTCCAGGTGGGGTCTTACCAAGGCAGAACAGAGTGGTACCATGACTTCCTTTGATTTGGACGCTATATTTCTGTTGCCAGGCAAAAGCATTCCTCTTCTCCCAGGTCTTGGGCTAATTAAACAATCTATGGTCTTTTAAGAGTTGTTATTTTTTTGGTACGGTTGCATGCCACCCCAACCTCTTGCGTGGCACAAGATTCCAGCAATTCCAAGCAATCATTCAGGGTTTGCGTTTCCTTTGGAATGAGGCACAGTGGAGACTTGGGTGTCTTTATGATATATAGTTTATTTACACATATCTACAACCTGAGCCTTTGATGGAGGGGTTCACAGCACTAACAGCCTAAGAGGGTCTTGCTTCACCCATAGCCACAATCTTGGCTTCAAACAGAGATCAGGCATTGCTCTCCCCCTCACAGGCTTCAGCCTTCTGCTTCTCCAATTTCTAGCTTTCACACACACAACTCAGATCTGGCCTAATTTCCACTGGTGGAGGGGACTCAGAAGGTACTAGGTGACAGTCAGGAATCATTATCATGATTTCATCTAGGACTTGCTTCCTAAAACACACCTCCAAGTGATTTCACAATGCAGTGAAAACATGCACGAAACAATTCCATATATAAAACCAAATTCGGATCCCACACAGGTAGAAGCAGGGATGAAAATACCCACTTGAAAGGCTTGTTGAAAGAGAAGAGTCTTGAACCAGTGGCAAAAAGACTGTAGAGACTTGCAAAACACTATGCAAAACGGGCACTTGATGGCCCCTATTCATGGGAGGTTTTTGAGATAAGTGTCTGACCCAAGGGGTGGATCCAGTTCCCCGTCTCTGCTGTAGTTGTTGGACATCTTTGGAGAGCAAAAGGAGACTCAAGCTGCATTTACACCGTAGATTTAAAGCACCCACCCACCCAATAATTCTGGAAACTGCAGTTTGTGTTCACATTTTCAGAGACGTCAACTAGCCATGATCAGCAGCTGGAAGGGAAGACATGCTTGCTGGACCTGTATGTTTGATACTTCTTTCCCAGTGACAATTGGGTGCATAATACTTCCCCCCACCCCAGTGGCAATAACAAAGATGTTGCAGGAATTTATGTATAGGTTGGGGGGAGGTTGCCCCTCCAGCAGATATCATGCACATGCAGCCCACTACCAAAACCAGCATAATCACTTTTGTGACTTGTCCCCACAAAACACTTCATCACAGTTTCTTCCTATCTGTTCAAAGGGCCTCTGCTGTACAATACCAAATGTAACAATCCACTGATAAATGTATCTATGTACTGGCTCACAGAGAAAACTTCAGAAATTCATATAGACATGTGAGCTCAGTTACTCAGCAGCCCCTCTGCCTGAGTGATAATTCCTGGCATCCTGATACCTGAGTGCCAGAGAGGTAGCCATTCCAGAAATAACAAACCCAGATGAAGACAAAAAATTCCTTCCAGTAGCACCTTAAAGACCAATTAAGTTAGTTCTAGGTATGAGCTTTTGTGTGCATGCACACTTCTTCAGATACACTGAAACAGAAGTCACCAGACCCTTCTATATAGTGAGAAGGTGGGGAGGGGTATTACTCAGAAGGGTGGTGGGAATGGGTGATTGGCAGATAGCTGTGATGAGCCTGTTGACAACTCTTAACGACTACAATAGGTCTTACAGGAAAAAGCAAGGGGTGAGAAGGTGAAAAATGGCTTTGTCATGTATAATGAGATAAGAATCCAATGTCTTTGTTCAGACCAGGTCTCTCCATGGTTTTAAGTTTGGTAATAAGTTGCAATTCAGCAGCTTCTCTTTCCAGTCTATTTCTGAAATTCCTTTGTAATAGAACAGCTACTTTGAGATCTTGTATAGAATGTCCTGGGAGATTGAAGTGTTCTCCTACTGGTTTCTCTGTCTTGTGATTCCTGATGTCAGATTTATGTCCGTTTATCCTTTGGCATAAGGTTTGGCCTGTTTGTCCAATATAGAGAGCTGAAGGACACTGTTGGCATTTGATGGCATATACAATGTTAGACGATGAGCAATTAAATAGTCCCGAGATGGTATGTGTGATGTTGTTGGGGCCAGTAATGGTGTTGTCCGGGTGTATGTGGCAGCAAAGTTGGCATCTGGGTTTATTGCAGGCTCTGGTGCCAGTGTCCGTGTTAAGTCTGGTAGTAGTATTATTGTGGGTTAGGAGTTGTTTAAGATTGGGTGGCTGTCTGTAGGCAATGAAAGGTCTTCCTCCCAGAGCTTGAGAAAGAGAACTGTCATTGTCCAGGAGAGGTTGTAGATCTCTGATGATGCGTTGTACTGTTTTAACTTGGGAGCTGTATGTGATGACTAGAGGTGTTCTGTTATTTTCTTTTTTGGGTCTGTCTTGCAGCAAGTTCTCTCTGGGTATCAGTCTGGCTCAGATGAAGACAAAAAGGTGTGATTTACTTGACTGGGAAACAGGGAAATGTGTAAATATCTCTTTTGTTATACTTGATGGGTGTTTGGTGGAGGGCAAGGAGAACCATGGGGCAGGGTCCAGGATGCTCAGATTACTGCCACCAGACCTCTCCTTTCATGATGTAACCATGATGTATTAGTGATGTAGTTTTTGGGGGGGGGTGTAGCATGGGGATTGTTGTTGTTTAGTCATTTAGTCGTGTCCGACTCTTCGTGACCCCATGGACCAGGGCACGCCAGGCACTTCTGTCTTCCACTGCCTCCCGCAGTTTGGTCAAACTCATGCTGGTAGCTTTGAGAACACTATCCAACCATCTCGTCCTCTGTCGTCTCCTCCTCCATGTGCCCTCCATCTTTCCCAACATCAGGGTCTTTTCCAGGGAGTCTTCTCTTCTCATGAGGTGGCCAAAGTATTGGAGCCTCAGCTTCACAATCTGTCCTTCCAGTGAGCACTCAGGGCTGATTTCCTTCAGAATGGATCTGTTTGATCTTCTTGCAGTCCATGGGACTCTCAAGAGTCTCCTCCAGCACCATAACTCAAAAGCATCCATTCTTCGGCAATCAGCCTTCTTTATGGTCCAGCTCTCACTTCCATACATCACTACTGGGAAAACCATAGCTTTACTATACGGACCTTTGTTGGCAAGGTGATGTCTCTGCTTTTTAAGATGCTGTCTAGGTTTGTCATTGCTTTTCTCCCAAGAAGCAGGCGTCTTTTAATTTCGTGACTGCTGTAGACCAAGCCTACTGGCTGCTGTTTTGCTCTGGTATTCCTGGCTGGTGTCCTTGTTTTTTGTCCAAGGGAGCCCTCAGATTTCTTCGTTAACAAAGAGGACTAGCTTACCCAGGGGCTTCAGGAACACTGCGGCAATTTTAAAAGTCCCATGCATTCATTCTCCATGCGCTGCTTATGGACTGCAGAGGCAAATTCAGAGACAACCTTGCTTTGCACTTTGAAGCGTTTTCAAAGATGACTGCGAAGCCAGCAGAGGGCGCACAAGGCACACCAGTCCTTTGATCTTGGAGAGTTTGTTTGCTGTATTTACATCACTGTCAACAGACCTGATAACTAAAGATGCAGTTGCCAGTCTATCAGTGGATAAGTTCTGCAATGCCTATGCAAAAGCTAAGTGAGTTTTCCAGTCCCACTGTTAGAGATACAACCCCAGATACTAACTCTGGACCCATAACTACTCCTGAAGTATTATGGGGTGCACACCCATGCCCACCCTCATAAATACATTGTTTCTGTGGTTTCTATTTTACAGTAATGCTATATTTTTGACAGACTTTGATGGCAATCATGCAAAGCTGAAAGGCTTTTCATTTTTATTCTACTGGATCTGACTTTTATTCAGACTCCGTGGAAAAGCAAATGATCTACGTGTGTTTTCTATCTGCTGGGGAGCATGGCAACATGATGCTGGACAGTGGGGAGAGAAATAACAATAGGGGGTGATGCCCACAATACTTTCCCCAAACTGTAAAAGTGCCCACAAGTCCCATTAAGTTTGGCAACCCCTTTCACTAACAGAAAACTGGATTCTGTGAGTGCCAGACCTTGGCAAAAATGATACTATCCATGCACAAGTGAGAGGCATGCTCAGGGGAAACCCAAAGGTTTGCTGGTGTACAATTGTGGGGTTTGTTGTTTGTTTGTTACAGAGGGCTTTCTGTGAGGCTCACTAGGCACAACATGTTGATTGTTGGGGTGTGTGGAATGGGGTATCCAGGAAGAGGGCATGGCTGGCTGGCACCCAAATCAAGAATACAGTGGTACCTTGGTTTAAGAACACCTTAGTTTATGAATAACTTGGATTAAGAACGCTGCAAACCCAGAAGTAGGAGTTTTGGTATGTGAACTTTGCCTTGGAATAATAACATGTTCCGCTTCCTGTTGAGTGTGTTCCATTTGTAAATTGAGTCCCCCGCTGCTATGGGAAAGCATGCCTTGGTTTAAGAATGCTTTGGTTTAAGAACGGACTTCTGGAAGTTCGTAAACCAAGGTACCACTGTACTCCAAAAGGCAACATTTTGTTGCAGGTTCCAGTCATCACCATCATTTGCTATTGGGAAGCACTGCTGCCTCCAACAAACTATGGATTTCTCCAATCCTCTTTTAAAGTTGGTAGCATCCTAGCTTTTCATGCAGAAAATTGGTAGCTCAGACTTAAGCAAAACATTATTTAACCTGGATCTGCCATAGAATCATAGAGCTGGAAAGGACCCAAGGGTCATCTAGCCCAACCCCTGGAAATGCAAGAATCTCCCCTAAAGCATCCGTGACAGGTGGCCACCCACCCTCTGCTTAATGTCACAACTCAGATTCCCCCCCTGTAAATAACAAACAAAAAAAGGGAGCTTTGACTGGTGCCTTCTCTCCAGCCTCTCCATGGTTCGCTTGCATACTGAATCAGCACAAGGGTTCCTTTATTCCAGATCACAGCAGCCCTGTTCTAACGTATTTTTTAATTAACATTCCGTGCAGGAATGCACTTTATTTCTTGTAAACAACTATACATCAAGAAGACCCAGAGTGACTAGCACTGGCCGTAGCTTTTCAGTTGCTGCTCAGGCAGCTGGCAGCTGTTCGTCTCCTCCTTCTGTTGGCCTTGTAGGAGCACATGCTTCCAGACAGGGAAACGATCCACTGGATAACATGGCTGCATTTGTTCATCAACCATCAGACGTGCCTTTGGCCCCATCTCCACTATACGTTTAAAACACTATGATCCCAATTTAAATGTTCGAAATCAATAGGCAGGGAGTTCTGGAGTGTATCATAGAATCATAGAGTTGGAAGAGACCACAAGGACCATCGAGTCCAACCCCCTGCCAAGCAGGAAACACCATCAGAGCACTCCTGACATATGGTTGTCAAGCCTCTGCTTAAAGACCTCCAAAGAAGGAGACTCCACCTCACTCCTTGGCAGCAAATTCCACTGTCGAACAGCTCTTACTGTCAGGAAGTCCTTCCTAATGTTTAGGTGGAATCTTCTTTCTTGTAGTTTGGAACCATTGCTCCGTGTCTGCTTCTCTGGAGCAGCAGAAAACAACCTTTCTCCCTCCTCTATGTGACATCCTTTTATATATTTGAACATGGCTATCATATCACCCCTTAACCTCCTCTTCTCCAGGCTAAACATGCCCAGCTCCCTTAGCCGTTCCTCATAAGGCATCGTTTCCAGGCCTTTGACCATTTTGGTTGCCCTCCTCTGGACATGTTCCAGTTTGTCAGTGTCCTTCTTGAACTGTGGTGCCCAGAACTGGACACAGTACTCCAGGTGAGGTCTGACCAGAGCAGAATACAGTGGCACTATTACTTCCCTTGATCTAGATGCTATACTCCTATTGATGCAGCCCAGAATTGCATTGGCTTTTTTAGCTGCCACGTCACACTGTTGGCTCATGTCAAGTTTGTGGTCAACCAAGACTCCTAGAGCCTTTTCACATGTACTGCTCTCAAGCCAGGTGTCACCCATCTTGTATTTGTGCCTCTCATTTTTTTTGCCCAAGTGCAATACTTTACATTTCTCCCTGTTAAAATTCATCTTGTTTGTTTTGGCCCAGTTCTCTAATCTGTCAAGGTCGTTTTGAAGTGTGATCCTGTCCTCTGGGGTGTTAGCCACCCCTCCCAGTTTGGTGTCATCTGCAAATTTGATCAGGATGCCCTTGAGTCCATCATCCAAGTCGTTGATAAAGATGTTGAATAAGACTGGGCCCAAGACAGAACCCTCTGGCACCCCACTAGTCACTCTTCTAGGTGCTCCATGTAGGTGCTGCCATGATGAAATATCCATTCGGTACAAGGGCACAACAGATGTTATGTGGCTCTTGTAATAGTGCCAGTGCTGCAGATCTAAGCAAAACAGAATGACAGAGACCCTAAGCTGTGAACAAGTCTATCATGCTAAGCTAGGGTTGGCACATCAGGAGAATCCCAGACCCTAAGATTTCAGGGCCCAAATCGGAGACCTAGGGGTGACCCCTGGTGATATCACAGAATTGACAGATGGCCATCCAACCTCTGATACCACATAACACCGGTCTTGAAAGGCCTACACTAGCTCCCAGTATGTTTCCGAGCACAATTCAAAGTGTTGGTGCTGACCTTTAAAGCCCTAAACGGCCTCGGTCCAGTATACCTGAAGGAGCGTCTCCACCCCCATCGTTCTGCCCAGACACTGAGTTCCAACTCCGAGGGCCTTCTGGCAGTTCCCTCCTGCGAGAAGCCAAGTTACAGGGAACCAGGCAGAGGGCCTTCTCAGTAGTGACAGCCGCCCTTTGGAACGCCCTCCCATCAGATGTCAAAGAGAAAAACAACTGCCAGACTTTTAGAAGACATCTGAAGGCAGCCCTCTTTAGGGAAGCTTTTAATGTTTAACAGACTATTGTACAGTGGTACCTCGGGTTAAGTACTTAATTTGTTCTGGAGGTCCGTTCTTAACCTGAAACTGTTCTTAACCTGAAGCACCACTTTAGCTAATGGGGCCTCCTGCTGAAGCCACACCACTGGAGCATGATTTCTGTTCTTATCCTGAAGCAAAGTTCTTAACCCGAGGTACTATTTCTGGGTTAGCAGAGTCTGTAACCTGAAGCGTATGCAAACTGAAGTGTATTCTGTTGGGAGCCGCCCAGAGTGGCTGGGGAAACACAGCCAGATGGGGCAGGGTATAAATAAATAAATAAATAAGAACAGCTCTTACTGTCAGAAAGTTCTTCCTGATGTTGAGTCGGAATCTCCTTTCTCATAACTTGAAGCCACTGGTTGAGGTCCTACCCTGTGAAGCAGGAGAAAACAAGTTTGCTCCATTTCCCAGATATTTGAAGATGGCTATCATATCTCCTCTCAGTCTCCACTTCTCCATGCTAAACACACCCAGCTCCCTCAACTGTTCCTCATAAGGCTTGGTTTCCAGACCTCTGATCATCTTAGTCGCCCTCCTCTGCACCTGTTGCAGTTTATAAATATCCTCCTTAAATTCTGGTGCCCAGAACTGGACGCAGTACAGTGGTGCCCTGCAAGACGAATGCCTCGCAAGACGAAAAACCCGCTAGATGAAAGGGTTTTCCGTTTTTTGAGGCGCTTCGCAAGACGAATTTCCCTATGGGCTTGCTTCGCAAGACGAAAACATCTTGCGAGTCTTGCGATTTTTTCCGCTCCCCCCCCCTTTTTCTAAGCCGCTAATAGCCGCTAAGCCGCTAATAGCGCTAATCCGCTAATAGGGTTGCTTCGCAAGACGAAAAAACCGCAAGAAGAAGAGACTCGCGGAACGGATTCTTTTCGTCTTGCGAGGCACCACTATATTCCATTTGTGGTCTGATCAAGGCAGAACAGAGTGGTACCATGTCATGTCATGGGGTCAACCCTGGTGATTCTTCCTCTGCACTCCCTCTCACCACTGAGCCTTGGAGATGGAGATCAGCTGGAAGCAGGGGGGAGAACAGACTCCCCCCAGAGAATCTATGCAATGATTTGCACCTGACTCCTGCTGGGCTGAAGTTTGCAAGATGCGCGCATAGTTCTCCCTCTCCCCCTTTTTTTAATGCACTCTCATCCACCTGGAGATTCAAGCCCTCACTGGAGGGGACAGGGCAAACCTTGAAATTTCAGGTCAGCCCTGGAGGTCTATGTGCTAAGCTTCCTTTGGTTGCAATTCCCCTGTTTCCTCATAGCCTACAATTCCTAGGGTCTCTTTCCAGATAGAATATATAGAAAAATTATGTGCCGATACCAGGTGCAAGGAAGGGAACATGCTAAAGTCTGCAGGGCTTGGGCTGATTTTTCCTCCAGGAACTCTTGTTAATTTGAAACACAAACAGCGCAATACATTTTCTTAATTAGGAACTAGCAATTAGCCCTGGAGGAAATTGAGCCTTAATTGAGTTTTTGCCTGTGAAACTTTTAATAGGCTCTTAAAATGTGACACCTAGAAACTTTAATTTCCATTTTGGGCAGTAAATAGAGGTTACTCCTATTTTAGGCTCCACCAGCAACTCATTAACAAAAGGGAGTGTGTTTCTGCACTCCAGAAGCTGTGTCAGTGCAAAGTCATACCTTTGGCCTAGAAATGATATTCCTTTAAAGAAATGGCTTTTTTTGTTGGGGAGGGAGGTAATGCAACCATACCGTGGGAATACCGTATTTTTTGCTCTATAAGACTCACTTTTCCGCTCCTAAAAAGTAAGGGGAAATGTGTGTGTGTCTTATGGAGCGAATGCAGGCTGCACAGCTATCACAGAAGCCAGAACAGTGAGATGGATCGCTGCTTTCACTGCACAGCTATCCCTCTTGCTGTTCTGGCTTCTGAGATTCAGAACATTTTTTTTCTTGTTTTCCTCCTCCAAAAACAAGGTGCGTCTTGTGGTCTGGTGCGTCTTATAGAGCGAAAAATATGGTATATTGTTACAAGTTTAGGTTGGTCATTCTGGATGATGCCTTGAGTTCCTGTTCTAGTTCTGCTGCTGCAAGCAATCTTTCCTTCAGCACAGGGATCAAGCAGTCTGCATATTTTACAAAGTGCTCTCAAAGTGATCAGCAGTTTTACAGGTCACAAAATCTTGCTTCACCAGCCTATTTGGTACATTTTTTTTATGTTTATTGAACACTCAGGCTGGGGGAGCGGAAGGGGAATGCCTGCCTGGCAAAATTCCACTGGAAGCAGGCACCTCCTGGTTCAATAAGTGCAAATTATCAGACCTTCCGCTTCTGTTAAACTGCAGACACAAGAGGGAAGTTTTTATTCTGCAGCAAATGGCACATTGCTTATGAAGCAATCACTTCTGAGAGGAGCTGGTGAGCCTGGCCACTGTAGAAGCCTGTACAAGTTGGAAGTCACAATTTTGGGCACCCAGATGTTGGGGGAACTTTTGCACTTGTATCGTTGTTCCCAGAACTGTATTGACATCCTTTTACTCAGGGATCGGCAACCTAAGGCCCATGGGCTTGTTCCCTAAGTTTTATGGCAATCGCACAGAATTTGGCTACCCTTAATGTGATCTCAGGATCCTTGTCCTCTACCAGGGATTTTAGACATTGAAGTTCGGATTCATTTGGAGATTTTTGCATAGCAGGGGTAATAAATACTGAGCGTATATCCCCATAGAAACGACAGCATAACAAGGCATGAAGAGACAGTTTCTACCTCCATCAAGCCACAGGGGCAGACTCGTTCCGCGTATGGTTTACCCTCGAATCTGCCCTGAAATAAGGCAGATGGCAGCACGTTGAATCTAGCGAGGGTAAATGACCGTCTGTATATAGGTATTTTTAATTTTGACAAATAATTTGCTGCGGTAAATCCTCTCCCATTATCTTTTATTGCTGGGTGTTTATTGCTTTGGCACTGGTCACAGCTTGGGATCCAGCACAGGTCAAGCAGGTCTCTTGTGTCTCCAGCTTCCAAGCTGCTTCCTGCTCAGAGCTCTCTCACGCAGCTCTGCCTGTTGTTCTCTCACCTCGCAGCTGGGTGAGGAGGGGTAGATGAAAGGCCCATTAGCCCTGAGGACACCAACACTTAGTTGTAGCTCTTGCAACCTAGCTTATTCTTTTGAGATGCTGATGAGGGTACTTAAGTGGCCAGCTAAGGCTTTTGTCTTACAAAGAAGCTTGACTGTCTAATCCTGCAAAGGGTCACCTCCAGGATTGATTATTGTAACTCACTCTACGTGGGGCTGCCCTTGAAGCTGACCCAGAAACTCCAGTGGGTGCAGAATGCCTTACGGGGTCTTCACCGCGGGATCACATTCACCCAGTGCTATACCAGCTGCACTGGCTCCTGGTGGAGTACAGGATCAGGTTCAAGGTGCTGCTTTTAACCTTTAAAGCCCTATACGGCCTAGGACCCTCCTACCTGTGGGACTGCCTCTCATGGTATACCCCACAGAGGACCTTACGGTCTGAAAATAATAACATCTTGGAGATCCTGGGCCACAGGGAGGTTAGGCTGGCCTCGCTCTGCCACATGAGATCAGGGCCCTGCCGGATTTGACATCTTTCCGCAAGGCCTGCAAGATGGAGTTGTTCCGCCGGGCCTTTGGTCAGGGCTCAGCCTGACCCCCCTTCTCTTTTTGTATAAGAACTAGTATGAAAGAGGCCTCCGGGGAAATTCACAGGCCCATATAAGAACAGCCTAAACAGTTGGGTCTGATGAGCATTTACTGTTCCCAGCCCTAATCCTGCGGAAAGCCATCTAATAAGTTTTTAATTTGATCCTGACTTGTTTTTAGGAGGTAATTTAATTATTGTTTGATTTTATACCAGTGTTATATATTTGATGTTAGCTGCCCTGAGCCTGGTTTTGGCTGGGATACAAATAAAAGTTGTTTATTATTATTATTATTATTATTATTCCTTGGTTAGACTTTAACCTTTACTGGGTACAGGATTTCAAGAACTCAAAGGGTCGCAGGGCATCACCCGGACTGACTCCCCAGCCCATAACAATACTCTTGTTGGAAGTGCTGAGAGCAGACGGAGGCACACTTTCTGCCCTGTTCCTCGGCCCGCTATCTTCCCTGTCTTCCTGCCTCTGCTATGACCAGCAATGACCCTATTTTTGCCCAGTAGCAAGCAACTGAGGAGGAAACTGAAAATCTGTCTCCCACTTTCTCTTCTCAGGTTCTCTTTCCTGCTTGCTTCTGGAGCGGAACGCCCACCCACAGACCTCTTAGCAAGTGCAAATTGTGAGATATACGCTCTAATGGAATTTATGGGGAGTTGATTGAAAGAAGCATTTAATCCTTCAGCATTATGCTTTCAAATAAAACAAGTTTTTTCTTGTGTGGAAAAGCCCTCTGGGTTGCATACTATTCTGTGCTTCGTTCCCTCACAGCAGTTCCCTCAGGATCATGTCTCCTTGTCAAATATATTTCCAGATCCCTGCCTGGCGGTACAGCAGGGCATCCCATAGGCTAGAATCTGTCCCTGTGGCTTTGCATCTCGGATAGTGAGCTGCTGGGATGAGGCAATGGCTAAAAGAGCTTTGGCTGGAAGCAGGAAGGGGCAGATCTGTTCATTTCACTGCCTCATCCTCCCAGTCTGAAGTTCAGGTCCTTGCCTTTCTGCTTAGTAATTCTTCATTATTTAAAAACACCCATGTGCAGTGAATCCCTGCTTCTGCGTTTCTTCACTAGCAAATGCTGCACTGGTTGAATTTCTGCCTATCATGCAGCTCATAAAGGCACAGAACTTATTTCATGACACAAGCTGGTCTTGGTATTGCTGCTTCTTATGGACCTTATGCTGTCAAAAAAATAAGGAGCAACAACTGCTTCCTCCAAAGTTGTTGGGGACGACGACAGATAATGAGTAATTTCAATGCTTTTGAATATTTGTTGATCTTTTAACAGCTTTGATTTCCAAAAAAGCTCAACAACTTTGGCCGGCCTGCCCCCCCATGCTGTGCAGTATACATAAAAATGGCTAAAACAGATGGGGAAAATATATCTACCACATAAAACACATGGCGGCAAATGTGGTGCCATAAAATTAAACACAGACATCTTTTTTCTGCGAGGTGTCTGCATTTTCTCCTTTGCAGAAATTCTAATTCTATTCCTTTGTATGCTTCGTTTTTCTTTGTGATTGTTTAAGGCGTATATACATAAATTAAGTTTTTAATGCCAGTCTTAAAAACCCAGAAAAAAGTCTCTTAAGCCTTTATTTATTAAACAATGATGGTTAAATAAGAAATAACCAAAATAGGCTGCAGTTCTGCACCCACTAACCTGGAGGTAAGCCCATTGAACTCAATGGGACTTCCTTTTGAGCAGTGATGAATAGTGTGTTCTGATCATACCTTTAAAATCCGCCCTGCATTCCATGCTGGTGTAGAGCCAGGAAGCCTGCAGTCCTAAATCACACTTACCTGGGAGTAAGCCCTATTGAATACAATGGGACTTATTTCTCAGTAGGCATGGTTAGGATTGTGCTGTAAACTGCTTGCCATGAGGGCCTGGTGCCTTGCTTTGTCTACTGAGCATCATAGGTTCATTCCGTGGCATCTTTCCAGCTTCAAAGCATCTCATGTAGGTAAGCTGCAGAAGGAACTCTACCTGAGATCTGGTAAGGGAGGAGGAGAGAGGCTGCCAGCCAGAGTGGTCAGCACAAAGGACCAGTGCTTTGCCCACTCTAAGACAGCATGTTCATCCCTAACTCAGGAAGACTTTAGGGACGTAATGTGACGGTCACTCCTGAATAAAAGGTAAAGGGACCCCTGACCATTAGGTCCAGTCGTGACAGACTCTGGGGTTGCGGCGCTCATCTCGCTTTACTGGCCGAGGGATCCGGCGTACAGCTTCCGGGTCATGTGGCCAGCATGACTAAGCCGCTTCTGGCGAACCAGAGCAGCACACGGAAACGTCGTTTACCTTCCCGCTGGAGAGGTACCTATTTATCTACTTGCACTTTGACATGCTTTCGAACTGCTAGGTTGGCAGGAGCTGGGACCAAGAAACGGGAGCTCACCCTGTCACAGGGATTCGAACCGCTGACCTTCTGATCAGCAAGTCCTAGGCTCTGTGGTTTAACCCACAGCGCCACCAGCATCACTCCTGAATGTTGTTGTTTAGTCATTTAGTCGTGTCCGACTCTTCGTGACCCCATGGACCAGAGCATGCCAGGCACTCCTGTCTTCCGCTGCCTCCCGCAGTTTGGTCAAACACTCACTGCCTTGCTGTGGCAAAGGGGCTTGAATCACTCAGAGAAGCTATGAGCTATGCCTTGCAGGGCCACCCAATATGGACAGGTCATAGTGGAGAATTTTGACCAAATGTGATCCACCTGGAGCAGGAACTGGCAAGCCACTCCAGTATCCCTGCCAAGAAAACTCCATGGACAAAGAGAACAGGCATTCCTGAATAGCCAGATACAAATTAATGCCAGTGTAGTATGGCGGTTACAGTGTCAGGCTAGGATTTGGAAGGCCAGGGGTTGATTCCCCACTCAGCCATGAAACTCATGGGCTGACCTTGGCAGTGCCACTGCCTCTTGACCTAACCTACCTTACAGGTTGTTGTGATGATAAAAATGAGGGAGTACCATGGACACCAACTTGAGCTCTTTCGATGGAAATGCAATATAGAAATGTAAGAGATAATACTATTTGCTTGCAGGAGCCACAAGCTTGTGGAGACTAAAGTTGCCTTCATCGGACCCAGGGGATGTTAAGAATTTGGCAGCAACGGACTGCGGGGGTGGGGTGGGGGGGCGTGTTCCTGCATTGCAGGGGGCGGAACTAGATGATCTTCAGGATCCCTTGCAACTCTGCAATCCTATCGTTCTATGACCACCAGAGACTCGTGCAGTTTGCCTTACCCATCCTAAGGGCTATCGGGAGTCAGGAAGGCATTGCTGTATATCTCCTACAATTACCTTAGCCCCATCACTGGCCGATGGATCCCGATCGACCTTCTTGCCCTGACAAAACACGCACACGCAGCTTTTGCAACGAGCCGCCTCTCCTACCGCGACAAGTTTGCGGCATGGGGAGCGGGTTCCTCCTCACAGCTGAGACGTGCTAACCGTTCTGGCAGGAGGGCTGCAGAGAGAGGGGTGTGTGTGTGCCCCCTCTTTCTTTGCAAGCATCTCGCTACAGGGCACCTGGAGGTCGCAGAGGCAGAAAATCAGGTCAGAGACAAAAGGCATACTTGTCTCCTTCAAGGACAGTTTCTCCCAAGCACGCTCTCGGGTCTGCCTGAAGTCCCTGGCCTGCGGCGGCCGTCCACATGGCTCCACCAGCTGCAGGCGGGAAGGCGCCGAGTGCGCGTGATCTCCGTGCCCTTGAAGAGATGCGCAACGACCTTGCCTGGGCTTGGTAGGGGAGGCTGGACGGGGCGCGAGGAGAGCAACTCCAGCCGAGAGCAGGCGTTGCACATCAATGCTCCAGAACCAGCCCCCCTCCAACCTACCGCTTGCTTTGGACACTCACAAACCCGACAGCCCTCTCCACCGCAAACGCAGCTCGGCCGCGGCGCGCTAGTCCCTGCCTCCGCGCCTCGCTCCCACCCCGGGCCGTTTGCTTGGAGAGCTGTCCAAGCGCCGTCGTGACCCTCCCGGGGGTCGCCCTGGCCGAACACGTCCCCTTCTCCTTCCTCTTCCTCGCCGGAGCCAATGTGCCAGACGCCCACATGGAAATCTCCATGCGCGCCCGCACCACAGCAGCACCTAACCAAAGCGCAGCGTTTTGGAGAGGCCAGCCAGCCCGCTGCAGGAGTTCCGTTGGGGGTGTCGCCTTTCGCTTGGAACCCTCTCTCGATTTCCTCGGCTTCCTCTCTGCCCGCCCCCTCCCCGAAAGAAGACCGGGGCAGGCCCCTCGTTGAGTAGAAAGGGGGATTTTGGGGGGGCTTTTATTCCCCGCCCCGCAGGAGGCGGAGGAGGAGCAGCACCGCCTTCCTTTGCGCGCCGGGGGCCTCCTCCTCTGGCGCAGCGCGGGCGGCGGAGGCGCCGAGCAGGCGAGCCGGAGGGCGCTGCTTTGCAGAAGCGAGAAGCCGCCGAGACGCTCTCCCGCGCCGGGGAAGAACTTTCCGCCCGGCCGCCGCCGCCGCCTCTCTCCCTCCGCCGGGGGGCGGCGATGCGGGGCCGCCGTGCCCTTGAATGGCGCGCCTCCGCCTCCTGCTCCGCCTCCTCTGCTTCTCTCCTTTGCCCCAGCCGCGCCTGAGCGGGGCTTGAGGAGGATGCGGCTCCGTCTGCGAGCGAGACCTTGACGGAGCTCGGCTTCCCGGCCCCCTTTCCGCCAGCATGGGCTACACGGACCCCACTTCCAGCCGGGATCTGCTGGGGAACCGAACTTTGCTCTTCATCTTCATCTGCGCCTTCGCCGTCGTCACTCTCCTGCAGCAGATCCTGTACGGGAGAAACTATCTCAAGAGGTACGAGAGGAGTTTTCTCCGCTGTCTTTTGGGGAGGGAGGGAGAGATCCTGGGGATAAACGAATTGCGGGCGGGCGGGGGTCGCAGATTTATTTATTTTTAACCCTCCTGAAAGTATGCAAAAGAGGCTTCTGGGACCTTCGGAACCAACCGCGCAAACAACCTAGCGCGCTCTTCCCAAAGGAGTGAGTTGAGCAGGACTTTACTCCCGAGTAAAAACGTGAGCGGGATCGTGCCGTATATCTTGCCCGTCACCCTCTACATCCCGTAACTTAGGCAAAACCGGGCGCAGGTCTGGGCTGCGGAGCTTGCAATCCTCTTCACAGGATTGAACCCAGCGGGACTGAGGAAGCGCAGGATTGGACCGGGCTGCCTTTGGGTTTGGGCTTGTGGCTGCACCAACTCACTTGCGCCAGGTCCGGAGCGGTGCTGGTTCCTTAGCCTGGACGCGTGTTGGTGACTGGTGGTGGTTGTGTGCGTTGTAACGCAGTGAGGCCAAATGGCCAAGACATGCAAGAGTTCAAGCTCTGTGCGGTGCTGTATGGGCAGATAGCCACAGATGTTTCAGGAGCAGGCACTGTGCGTGCCTGGATGGATATAAACACATTTCCTGGTTTACTGTCGCTGTAAGAACTCCCTGCAGCCATTCTTTACCTTGTAAGGCTTTGCTCAGTTTGGGCTAGAGGGCTGTTGGGAGATAAAACTTCTGCCTTTGGAGTGATAACTACAAAGTGTACAAAATGCAGCTGTACGGGGGTACCAGATGCTAGGCTCTTAAATTAGTGTAGGGGCAGCTTAAACCACCTTAATGCACACTTTGGAGTCCTGCCACTCTGTTTTGGTTGGAGAGCTAGGCAGATGCCCTGTGCCCTCAAGGCAGCCTTTGCCAGCCTGGTGGTGCCCTGCAGATTTTTGGGCCTGGAGCTAATGGGAATTCAAAACACACTGTGTTGCAAAGGCTGCCTTAAGCCTGCTCTTCCCATCCCACTAATCCAGCACTCTTGGACTATGTGGAAACAAAAAATGCAGTTTTCTCTCTCTCTCTCTCTGTGTGTGTGTGTGTGTGTGTGTACTATATATATGTGTGTGTGTGTCTCTCTGTGTGTACACCATATTTCTTGCTCTATAAGACTACTTTTTCCCTCCTAAAAAGTAAGGGGAAATGTATGTGCGTCTTATGGAGCGAATGCAGGCTGCGCAGCGATCCCTCTTGTTGTTCTGGCTTCTGAGATTCAGAATATTTTTTTCTTGCTTTCCTCCTCCGAAAACTAGGTGCTTCTTATGGTCTGGTGTGTCTTATAGAGCGAAAAATACGGTATATATATATATGGTATATGTATATATATATATGTGTGTGTGTGTGTATATATATATATATATATGTATATATATGACCTAATTTGGCATTATATATATTTCTACAGCATAGATATTCCAAGCTTAACTGTGTCTTGAGGGCTGCAGAACAACCTTGTTTTATCAGAATGATCTCAACCTGAGAAATTGCAAAGTTTGCTGCCTTGTTTCATATGCAGAGAATACACCCAATCTTTTCATCTCCTGGTGAAATGCTGTCACCCATTTCTTGCCCATACAGGTGTGTTTCTGTTTTGGGTCCTTTACTACCACTACCATTACTTCTTCTTCTTCTTCTTCTTCTTAGATCTTATCTTTCCTCCAAAGAGCTCAAGGTAATTCTCGCCTTCCCCAGCCACATTTTATCCACACAACAACCCTGTGAGGTAGGTTAGGCTGAGAAATAGTAATTGGCCCAAGGTCACCCAATGAGCTTACTGGCTGAGTGGGGATTTGAACTCTGGCCTCCCAGTTCCTAGCCTAGCTCTCTAACCACTACACAACACTGGCTGTTCCACTTTCCCATTGTCTGTTCCATCACATGGAGTCTTTGCCAAAATGATGCTCTGTACATAAACATATTTTCTCATATGAAATGCATGCATTGCACGCTTCTTCCAGAACAAGTAGCAAAAGTGCCTTCCTTCCTTCTTTCATGGAACTGAACCCCATTTGAACAGGTCTGCTTCCTTCTGAGTAGAAGCATGCATTGGCTTGGGCTAAATAGTCATTCAAATGAAGAGGATGTGTCAGTTTTGGAGTCCTGATCAAGAGAGAAATTATCACACCTGGGCACCATTGAAGTCAGTGGATTTGTCAGTGATGAATTCAGCTGTCCTGTTCATTTCAATGGGCTGCGGGCTGCGATGGCCTTTTCCTGAATTGGGATCAGCAAGTGTAAAAATTCAGCAAGTGTAATACAGTGGTACCTCGGGTTACATACGCTTGAGGTTACATACGCTTCAGTTTACAGACTTCGCTAACCCAGAAATAGTGCTTCAGGTTAAGAACTTTGCTTCAGGATGAGAACAGAAATTGTGCTCCAGCAGTGCGGCAGCAGCAGGAGGCCCCATTAGCTAAAGTGGTGCTTCAGGTTAAGAACAGTTTCAGGTTAAGAACGGACCTCCGGAATGAATTAAGTAATTAATCTGAGGTACCACTGTAATGTATATTGTTTTAGTTACAGGTAGGTAGCCGTGTTGGTCTGCCGTAGTTGAAACAAAATAAAAAAATTCCTTCCAGTAGCACCTTAGAGACCAACTAAGTTTGTTATTGGTATGAGCTTTCATGTGCATGCAAGAAGTATCTGAAGAAGTGTGCATGCGCACGAAAGCTCATACCAATAACAAACTTAGTTGGTCTCTAAGGTGCTACTGGAAGGAATTTTTTTTAGAATGTAAATTGTGAAAAGGGACTTTTCTGAAAGGACAAATGGGGTCTAGGCGTTCAGAGAATATAACATCAATCCTATGCCAGTTGCACTGGCTGCCTATTCATTTTCAGGCTCAATTAAAAAGTGCCGGTTATGCCCTTTAAACAGTGACGCGGGACGCCTTCTTTTCTCGTTTCGTAAGTTCATTAGTAATAATGAACTGGTGCCAATTGCAAATACAGTATTAAGCAAGCTTGGCAGTTTCAACATTTTTAGCTTTGTTTACCAAATACAAGTAAAATAAAACATGCTACATTAGATCACTCTCTGCTGGAGCATAAGGATTTCCCCACATGGAAACTAACTTGCAAAGGAAAACGTTTTGGAAAAAGTTACAACACAGATTTTTCAGGAAAACCAACACCATCGCCTTTCAAGCCCTAAACCCAGCCTCGCCAATTTTGATGCCCTCCAGATGTTGCTGGACTAAAATTTCTGCAATCCCCGACTGTTGGACATGGCGGCGGCTGGGAGTTGAAGTCTAACAAGATGTAGAGTTCACCCCAAAGGCTACTGCTGCTCTAAATGATTTGGGATCGGGTTGTTTTCAGGACCTCCTGCAGGTCTATGAATGCACCCAGGTCTCAATATCTTCCTTTGGGGTCTGGCTCATGAGCTTGCTGTCGGGATCCATCAGACTGGTGGGTGTTGAAGACAGGGCCTTTTCTGTGTTAGCCCTGCATTTGTTGGGAATTCTCTTTCAGAAGCTCGATCGGCTCAGTTTTTTAGACAGCTGTTAAAGACCGTAAACACTTGCTTGTTCCAAACTGTGTTCTGTTTAAAGTGCGGTCGCTCTTAGCTTTTGAAATTGGCTTGTTTAATTTGTACATATTTTTTTAAAAATCTGTTACGTTTTTGATGGGCTTTCGTAAGCCACCTTGGGAGGGCTGCTTCTTTATTTAAAGGGGGATCCACAACAAAACGTTGCAGCATGGAGTTGCACAATTCAGCCAGCCAGCCAGCCGTGTCCTTTCCTAGGCTACTCCATTATGTTCCCACTGATTTCTCTCTCTTTCCCGCCAAATAGTCAGCAAACATTCTGAGTTCTCAGTGAGCTGCTTTTGGCTCGCTCCCCTTTAAGGATTTTTTAAAAAGGGTTTTTTTTGGGGGGGGGAGGGGTAGTCTTGACAACCCTCAGTTTTTCCTTAGCCACTGTGTTGCATGTAGGTAATGAGATTTTTGTTGTATTGTGTAAAGATTGGCACTTGGGTAGTGAGTTTGCTGTTAGTACAGTGGATCAGGGAACAGGGTGTTTTTCAGGCTTTTCCAATGGGTGTTCCGATTATACACGATTTCACGCAAGCGTGCAATGATCCAGAATGCAATCCCTGCGCAAAGAGGGCATTGCCTGTAAGTAGGAAATGATCTCTTTCAGCTTCTGCCTTCTGGAGGAAGGCACATGGTTATAAAGACTAGGACTAGCCGCCTGAGAAACAGTTTTTATCCAAATCCAATTTTGGTTTTAAACGCAATGTAAGGTAGTCTCTGTGGGAGTATATTGTGTTTAATTATGGGGTATCAGAGTTTTTAGGGGGTTAACCAGGCTGGGATAGCTGGGATAGCAGGCTTGTTTGTTTTTGAATGTCTGATGTATATTTTTCAGTTTCGTTGTTCTGTACGGGACAAAGACAATAAAGATTATCATATTGTAGAGCAAGTTCCCCCAAGCTTAGGAACGGAGAACCACAGAGTTGGAAGGGACCCCCAGGGTCATCCAGTCTGACCCCCTACAATGCGGGAATCTGGGACTTGAACCCATAACCCTGCGATTAAGAGCCACAGGCTCCAGGTTAGGGCTTCCATGGAGGCCAGCAGTTTGTGGATTCCTGGCAGGTGGCATATTGTAGCCACGGCCAACCTGATGTGCTCCAGATGTTTTTGACTGCATCTCCCATCAGCCACAGGCAGCATCTGGAGGGCAGCACATTGACAAAGTCCGCACTAGCACATATCAGCCCCCTACCCCTCCAAACCAGTAGTGATGTATGGAAGTGAGAGCTGGACCATAAAGAAGGCTGATCGCCGAAGAATTGATGCTTTTGAATTCTGGTGCTGGAGGAGACTCTTGAGAGTCCCATGGACTGTAAGAAGATCAAACCTATCCATTCTGAAGGAAATCAGCCCTGAGTGCTCACTGGAAGGACAGATCCTGAAGCTGAGGCTCCAATACTTTGCTCACCTCATGAGAAGAGAAGACTCCCTGGAAAAGACCCTTATGTTGAGAAAGATTGAGGGCCCAAGGAGAAGGGGATGACAGAGGACGAGATGGTTGGATAGTGTTCTCGAAGCTACCAGCATGAGTTTGACCAAATTGTGGGAGGCAGTGGAAGACAGGAGTGCCTGGCGTGCTCTGGTCCAGGGGGTCACGAAGAGTCGGACACGACTAAACAACAGCAACAACAACCCCTCCGAAAGAGATAAGGTGCCTTCAGCCTCCATTGGGGAAGAGAGAAAGTCCTTTAGGAAACAGGTCCTTTTTAACCTTTTGCAAAGCGTTTTTCCTCTCTCGCACCATGAGGGCTGGAACTAAAAATAATAACAAGGATTTAAACCTGGGATTCTCAGGGAGCTGCTGGAAGCCCCAGTTTCTATTCTGCGTGATCACAGCTGTTCAGAAAGCTATCATTGCCGAAGACAGGTAGTAAACGGAGCTCTTGCACTCCTGCCATCCAGTATTTTAAAGCACTGCTGACTCTTTCGGCGAAGCGAGGGCAGTTTACACAGGAGGAAGCCCTGCCTGGTATGCAGGCTTCCTCTCTCTCCAGCCCTCTCCAGCAGCTGACAGTCCAATGGAAGGCGACAGTCGTGCAGTGCACATTTAATCGTTCCTCTTTAAATAGCTGTAATTTAGGTGATTATGAAACCAAACATCTCCAGATGTGGCAGAGGCAGTTAATTGGAACTTGCTACAAAACAGACAGGGCTTTTAGAAGTAATGATGTTGCACTATAAATGGATATAATTTATATATAATTGACACAGGCACGGTGCCCCCCTTCCAAAGGTTTATTCGTTTATTTCACCAATGGATCCATCCAGCCCTTACCGCAAGGAGCTCAGGCAGACGTACATTGGTGCTGCCCCATTTTATCCATACAACAGCCCTTCTTCTTTGGCGATCCCTCGTAGCCGAGTAAGATTGTCTTCCATAAACACGGTTTTAACAATGAGTTCATAAGTGACCGTGGAGGCCAATTCTAGATCCATACATCCTTCCACAGTGGGGACATTGGTTTCCGGGCAGGAGTTGATCACAGTGTGGATTTGCCAAGCGAGCTTTCCTCTTAGCACATTTCTCCATTTGACTTCCGAAATGTTCGAAAACCAAGGCACAGCTTCTGATTGGCGGAGGTGCTCCAGAAACAATAGCCGACAGCTGCATCGGATGTTCGGCTTTTCAAAACGTTTGAAAACTGGAACACTTACTTCTGGGTTTTCAGAGTTTGAGAACCAGAGCATTTGAGAACCAAGGTACCAGTGTAAGCCAAAATTGCTCTCCATGTATTTTGTGACTGCATTCAATGCTCTTTTCAGGACATAGTTGCATTTTGAAGTTTTGGGCTTGTAAATAGACACCCCTTGTGTAAGACCCAAAGTAGGTAACAATATTGCAATGGTACAAAATGTACCAACTACTCACACTCACCCTCCGCACTTGTGTGTACATTTAACACAGAAGTAGAAATCCTGGACAGGGCATGTGTTGAATAAGGAACTAGAAATAGCTAGAGGTTTATTCCATCTGACGGCTCAGTAGTGCCCACACTGACTGGCAGCCACCCTTCAGAGTTTAAGCTGGGAATCTCACCCAACTTTCCTAGAGATGTTGGGAATTGATCTCTTTTTGGGGGGAATGTTTCAGTAGTTGTTTTTAATACAGTGGTACCTTGGGTTACAGGGGATGTGGGTGGTGCTGTGGGTTGAACCACAGAGCCTAGGACTTGTCGATCAGAAGGTCAGCGGTTCGAATCCCCGCAACGGGGTGAGTTCCCGTTGCTCGGTCCCTGCTCCTGCCAACCTAGCAGTTCGAAAGCATGCCAGTGCAAGTAGATAAATAGGTACTGCTCTGGCGGGAAGGTAAACGGCGTTTCCGTGCGCTGCTCTGGTTCTCCAGAGGCAGCTTAGTCATGCTGGCCACATGACCTGGAAGCTGTTCGCCGGCTTCCTCGAACAATAAAGCAAGATGAGTGCTGCAACCCCAGAGTTGGCCACGACTGGACCTAATGGTCAGGGGTCCCTTTACCTTTACCTCGGGTTACATACGCTTCAGGTTACATACGCTTCAGGTTACAGCTCCACTAACCCAGAAATAGTACCTCAGGTTAAGAACTTTGCTTCAGGATGAGAACAGAAATCACATGGCAGCAGTGGGAGGCCCTATTAGCTAAAGTGGTGCTTCAGGTTACGAACAGTTTCAGGTTAAGAACGGACATCCGGAACAAATTAAGTACTTAACCCGAGGTACCACTGTACCGATAATGCTGTTGTTTTATTCTCTTTGTAATTCGATGGTTTTTGTACAATCAGGTGGTGTATAAATTTTATGAAATTGTGTGTGTGTGTGTAAAATACAGACATCCCCCCACCAGCAGTTAAAAACAACAGAAACAGCACAAAGCATTTTAAGTATTAAATCAAGGCAGCTAAAAGGGAGAGATTGAAAATAGCAGCAGAACACCAAAACGGTGATTAAAAGAAGCTCAGAATGGAGAAATCTTCAAGACCGCCTTAAAAGACTGCTTGTCTTTATTTTCTAATATATATATATATATATATATATATATATATATATATATATAAAGTTTTTTAACATACCATTTCCAACAATCGTTTAACATATTTTCTTATCTTATACAATGTTTTGGACTTCTATCAGCCTCCTTTGAAGATTTTTCAATCTTTATCACTTAGTCTACATTTCTTAATTTCTCTATTACTTTTAATCGTCCTTAACTAATAACTCTCTTCATAGTCTTCTCTGCAATATTTCGCATAGTCCGCCTTACAAAACTTCTTGTAGTCCTACTAGCGTAATCTGTTTATTACAATTGTTTTTCAAATAGTTCTAATATTTACTACAGTCCTCTAAGAATCTCTGGTTCCGCAGGTTTTGGATCCTTCCTGTCATATTGTCTAATTCTGCATAGTCCATTAATTTCATTTGCCACTTTTCTTTCATCGGTAGTTCTTCTTGCTTCCATTTCTGTGCCAATAAAATTCTCGCTGGCTTGTCTTTATTTTCCTTGTGGGCAAATTCAATTTGTACCCCTGTTCACTGTTCAGGAAAGACCATGGGCAGGTATATTTTGGGCCTGGGAGAAGGCAGGAGAGCTGGCGTCAGTTTCTGAATCGCAAGAGCAAGGTCTTAAGTGGTGTTGATTTCTTATTCTGCATAGGCTGTGTGTTTCTCCAGAAGTGTGTCTTGGACACCTGCCCCCCGCCACCAAATGCCTGGTGATGTCTCCCATTTCTCCTGCATTACACAATCCCCTTTCCTCCACTGCCCTTAAAAAAACAAAAGCATGAAAAGGGTGGTAGAGTAGGGAAGGGAACAGATCACACACACTTGAGCTGTGATTTCAAAAGATCCCTGCAGGAATGTTGCAAGCGCTCCCTGCGAGGTAGTATTTTTTTGGCTGTGAAAATAGCACCGCGTAAGAATTCCCGATACATACATCAGCACCTCTGCTCTTAAATTGCAGCCTTGTGAACAGCAAGAACATTTCATTCTGACTCATCCAGCTTTCTCTCTCTCTCTCTCTTTCCCCCCTCGTTTGGGTAAAGAAAATAAAAGCCAATCAATAAAAAATACTTTCAAAGGTGTCCTTGCCTCAGCACAATTTCCTCCTCCCACCAAAGCTGTGTGTGCTTTAATTGTTTAGTTTCCAACCTCTAGGCCTCCCTTTCTGACTTGAAAAGCTCTCAGCGGTTTGCACCAATTAATAAAACAATGCGAAGCCGGCGTTGAAATGAGTCCTTAAAAACACAGTGTGAGAGAGCACCACGCAAGGAGAAAATTCAGTGAAGTGGGAAAGCCCACTTCAGCCAGTTTGTGGCTGCCGTCCTGAAGTGTAGGTGGGTTCCCACGAGGCAAGACACAGCGATAACAGCAAGAACCTTTATTGAACTACATAACTGGGAAACAGGGGCAAAGCAACTGCTTATATACATTTATGAAAGTCTGGGCCACTCCCACTACCAACGTGATTGGCTGTCTAAACTCCCAAACTGCGAATCACGACTCAGAGTTCAGGGGCCAATGGCAGAGGCCCAAATCCTGAAATGTTCTGTGATTGGACAACGTGTACCGAATCAGAACACAGGAGCTCAGATTCCTTAGTCCAGATCAGGGTCCAGCAAACTTTTTCAGCAGGGGGCTGGTCCACTGTCCCTCAGACCTTGTGGGGGGGCTGACTATATTTTGGGGAAAAAATAAAAACGAATGAATCCCTATGCCCCACAAATAACCCAGAGATGCATTTTAAATAAAAGGACTGTGCTGGTTCAGGGGGGGAGGTTACCGTGGGGCGAGGTCCAGGACCTGAGTCGAGGGTCGGCAGACGGTCCTCCTCGGGCGAAGCGGGGTCCACAGAGGGAAGCCGGGCAAGGACAGGAACTCTGGGGGAAACAGGACTGGATGCTGGCCGAAACAGCTCATCAACGACGTTGCTCCCGCAACCTGGGACCGGGCTGACTGGCCTTTATCTTCTCTGAGGCCAGGGGTGGTCCCGGCCCCCAGGAGACCCGCCTCTCCTGGCCTTAAGGCGAGCACTCCTCCTGGGAGAAACCAGTTCCCTTCGCCTCTCTGCCCTAAGCCTCTGCAGTTCAGGAGAGGCTGAAGGGTTACTGGGCCCAGGGGGAGACTCACCTGTAGGCACTGAGTCCTCAACCACCTCTGGAGCCAGAGTGGATTCACCTGGTTCCTGCTCCTGAGGATCCGGCACAGGTGCAGGCGCTTCAGAATCAAGGCCCTGCCCCAGTTCAGCCAGTCCTGGAGGCGGGGACTCCTGTGCAGGCTGGGATTCCTCCGGTTCAGCCTCTGAATCGGATTCCCAGGCCATCACAAGGACACATTCTACTCATGTAAAAACACGCTGATTCCCGGACCGACCACGGGCCAGATTTAGAAGGTGATTAGGCTGGATCCGGCCCCTGGGACTTAGTTTGCCTACCCATGGTCCAGACTCAAGCTCAGGCAAACACAGGCCATTGAATACATAACAAGTCCTACACCAGAT
Organism: Podarcis erhardii; assembly: GCF_964252035.2. Lineage (NCBI taxonomy): Eukaryota > Metazoa > Chordata > Lepidosauria > Squamata > Lacertidae > Podarcis > Podarcis erhardii. The sequence continues at coordinate 48,078,708 of NC_138501.1, forward strand.
ATCCCCAAACTCGGCCCTCCAGATGTTTTGTGACTACAGTTCCCATCATCCCTGACAGCTGGTCCTGTTAGCTAGGGGTGATGGGAGTTGTAGTCCCAAAACATTGGGAGGGCCAGGTTTGGGGATGCTTGTCCTACACTCAGTCAACTTGGAATCGGCCCCATTGACCCAAGCGGCACTTACTTCTGAGTATACCTGTGTAGGATGGTGCCGTAAGAAGCAGGGCAACTGCTGTGAATCACAAGTTGGGAGAGAGCTCTTGTGTGCAGGTCTTGATTAATTGCTTCCCATGTACATTTGACAGGATTTCAGCAGTGATGTGTGGTGATTTTTTTCACAGAGGAACGGTCAGGGCCAGAAGAATCAGCTTGTGAGGGCAATTGGTGGGGGGTTGATGTTGTGACGTCTTGATGTTGCACGCACGAGCGTTGCACCTCCCTCTCTAAGCAGGGCAGAAGCTTCCCAGGCTATGGGAAGGGGGTGCCAGGCTTTATTACTTTAATCCTCTAATTTACCAGGAACATTAGGGGGACTAGCCTAGTTCCCCATGTCCACTGATCACACGCAACTGGATGTCAGATTCATCATCATCATCATCATCATCACTGATTTATTAAGGTAAAGGTAAAGAGACCCCTGACCATTAGGTCCAGTCGTGGCCGACTCTGGGGTTGCGGCGCTCATCTTGCTTTATTGGCCAAGGGAGCCGGCGTACAGCTTCCGGGTCATGTGGCCAGCATGTCTAAGCCGCTTCTGGCGAACCAGAGCAACACACGGAAACACCATTTACCTTCCCACCGGAGCGGTACCTATTTTATCTACTTGCACTTTGATGTGCTTTTGAACTGCTAGGTTGGCAGGAGCAGGGACCGAGCAATGGGAGCTCACCCCGTCGCGGGGATTCGAACCGCCGACCTTCTGATCGGCAAGCCCAAGAGGCTCAGTGGTTTAACCCACAGCACCACTCGCGTCCCTCACCTTCTAAACCAGCCTTTCTCAACTTGTGGGTCCCCAGATGTTGTTGAACTACAACTCCCATCATCCCTAGCTAACAAGGCCAGAGCACAGGGATGATGGGAGTTGTAGTCCAACAAGGTTGTTTTCTGCTGCTCCACAGAAGCGGACACGGAGCAATGGTTCCAAACTACAAGAAAAAAGATTCCACCTAAACACTAGGAAGAACTTCCTGACAGTAAGAGCTGTTCGACAGTGGAATTTGCTGCCAAGGAGTGTGGTGGAGTCTCCTTCTTTGGAGGTCTTTAAGCAGAGGCTTGACAACCATATGTCAGGAGTGCTCTGATGGTGTTTCCTGCTTGGCAGGGGGTTGGACTCGATGGCCTTTGTGGTCTCTTCCAACTCTATGATTCTATGATTCTATGAACATCTGGGGACCCACAGGTTGAGAACCGCATCTAAACCATCACCTCTAGGAGACTGACACAGAAGAGAATTAAAAACAGCAAAGACAGTTAAAACAAACAACCCCCCCCCCCGAACAAATGGACACCAGAGGTAAAGACCCATTTATCCAACTGGGAAAGCCTGTCAGGGAAAAAACAGTCTTCAGTTATTTTTGGAAGGTGCAGGTGTCTTGAGAGGGGCGCTGCTCCACCGAATGGGGCTCTGTTTGGCCCTCAGGACACTTCTCAGCTTGTGTTAAAGCCCAGACCATGTCCCTCATTGGCCTTGTTGTGCCATCTCGATGAGCACTTTTGCCCGGCTGACATGCATCCTTGACGATGCTTCTGGCTTGCCTGGATGTAGGATGCAGAGAGGCCTGGGTGTAGAAACCTCTGGCTTTCACAACGTAGCCTGCTTTGCAAAAAGGGAAGAACTGTCTCTGTTGCGCCATCTACTTTCCTCCTGGCCCCACTAAGTACCAGCGAGCTGCCCGTGAGGGGATGCGTCCCTTTGGCTGGAAAAGATTCCCCTCCTCTGCTGTGAATTTAATTATCCACTGTGTGCAGAAATGCTTCCTTTCGCTCGTCCGTAATCTGCTCATCCGTTTGATTGTATAACCCCGAGTTCAAGAATCAGGAGAGGGAGAGAGCAATGTCTCCCCATGCACATTTATTCCACTATGTGTGCAATTTTATGAAAGTCAATCACATCCTCTCCACCTCCGTACCAAACTGGAGGTTCTTTTTCTGGCGTAGTTTCTCTCTGCTTAGTTAGGAGCGTAAGACGTTGCTGGCTCTGTTGGATTGAGGCCAGCGACCCATCGAGTCCAGCACCCTGCTGTCACAGGGACCAACCAGGTGCCTATTTGAACCCTCCAAGGAGCACCTGAGCATCACAGCACTCAGGTTAATTTTTTTGTTAAACACATCTGCAGTACGCAATGGGAGGAAAACTCCTTTTGACACCACCAGCGAGACGTTTTTCTCCTGTTGCAAATCCCAGCTATTGGGTGTTTGGGGATTTATTTATTTGTTTATCTCTGCTAATTATGCATTTCCTTCTCATAATTTCTAAGTGGCGTGCAGGAAATGTGCAGGAAAGCATATGAAGAAAGGTAAAGGGACCCCTGACCATTAGGTCCAGCCGTGACTGACTCTGGGGTTGTGGCGCTCACCTCACTTTATTGGCCGAGGGAGCCGGCGTACAGCTTCTGGGTCATGTGGCCAGCATGACTAAGCCGCTTCTGGAGAACCAGAGCAGCGCATGGAAACGCCGTTTACCTTCCCGCCGGAGCGGTACCTATTTATCTACTTGCACTTTGACGTGCTTTCAAACTGCTAGGTTGGCAGGAGCTGGGACCAAGAAACGGGAGCTCACCCTGTCACAGGGATTCGAACCACTGACCTTCTGATCAGCAAGTCCTAGGCTCTGTGGTTTAACCCACAGCGCCACCAGCATCACTCCTGAATGTTGTTGTTTAGTCATTTAGTCGTGTCCGAACTAAGAAATAGCAAAGTGTTTATCAAGTGCCTGAGGTTTAGAAAGGAGTGGGGCAGTTGAATCCCAGTTGGAAGGGAGTTCCATTCTGGGTAGTGGTGGGCAAAAAGGTTACCCCCCCATTTCATCCAACTCAGCTCCCTTTCCCAATATTTGTTTAAGATAAATGCAGTAAGCAAGGGCTGTACCTTAGTGGTAGAGAATCTGCTTGGCACCAGGTTCAATCTTCAATGGCATCTCTCAGTAGGGCTCAGAATGTCCCTCATCTGAAATCCTGGAGAGCTTCTGCCAGCCAGTGCAGGCAATACTGACCTAGGTGGGCCAGTGATCTGACCCAGTGTAAGTTCAGCTTCTGAGGTTCCGTGGGGAAACAACCTCACTAGTGTCATGTATAGTGCTTGCTTTCTCTCTCCCCTCAAAGTTAAAAAAGCCCCACACTTACCTTGTAGGAAGTAAACCATGAAAACCAGTACAAAATGAGAGAAGACGTATGAGATACAATTGCAAGGTGTCGGATACAGTCATACCTTGACATTACTTCCAGCTTTCGCCGCTCGCGCATGAGCAGACGGTCAAAATGATACCGCGCGCATGCGCGGAAACAGCAAAACATGACCCACGCACTCGCAGATGTGCCGTCGCGTCTTATGTTCTGTTTAGGATCCTGTTTGCATCCCAAGGTACCACTATACAGTGGTACCTCGGGTTACATATGCTTCAGGTTACAGACTCCGCTAACCCAGAAATAGTGCTTCAGATTAAGAACATTGCTTCAGGATGAGAACAGAAATTGTGCTCCGGCGGTGCGGCAGCAGCAGGAGGCCCCATTAGCTAAAGTGGTGCTTCAGGTTAAGAACAGTTTCAGGTTAAGAACGGACCTCCGGAATGAATTAAGTACTTAACCCGAGGTACCACTGTATTAACGAAATGTCTGATTGCCTCTGCTTAGATTGTCCGGTGTCAAATGTTGAATTTTGGATATTCGCTGAACATGGCAAACACAGCCAGTATTTGGAGAATATTGGCTGCCAACATTTAGGGAAGACCTTTGGAGCAGATTAATTTGTTTGCAGCTCTCCTTCAGCAAACTGGGTCGCATTATTTTGCTCCCTGTCCTTTAAGGATGCAAGGAGGGGGGACGGACACACGTATGGCTGTGACTCTGCTTCCTTGCCCTTCCTTGCCATGATTGATGCGGGCATTTTCTTTTCGATGGTTATATCCAAGGGTGTTCATCACTCAGCAGTCCACAAAGCCTGGATGCAGGAAAACCTGCCATACCTCCTGGGGTGACCTTGGGTGTTCTTGTTTCTGGCCAATCCTTGGCTTGCTCTTTTGTTGACAACTGTTCTCCATTCCCCCATCAACTGCTACACGCAGCTCAGTGCTCTGGAAATGTCCATGCCAACACAGTCTGGCAGCAGCTCCCCTTGGCACAGTTCTTTGGCAACCTTCTGCCAGCACTAGAGACGAAAGCCAAGTGAGGTGAAATAATGAAGTCCCTATTTTTCACCCTTTGTCGCCTTCTCCGGTTTTTTGCGTCCAGTTTTTCTGCTCTCTGTTGATGGCGGTTCTCTGAGCGTCATAGAATGACAACAACTTCACATCTCAATTACGGAAAAGCAAAAACTGAAGCATCAGTTATACCACTTTTAAAAATAATTTTTATAAAGGCTTATAGAGAAAAACGCAAAAATTGATATATTTAACCTTTTTTTTGAAGAAAAACCAAACCAAGACTTTTATCTAGATACAATAAAAACACAAAGGGGGGAGGGGGAGAGAAATAGAGAAAGAAAAGGAAAGGGAAAAAAAGAATAGAAAAGAGGTTAAAAGAGAAAGGTAGAAAACTAAGATTCAGAAAATAAATAACTTCTGATTCTTCATCTATCTGCTATGTTAAAAAAAGCAATATTCAGTTTGTCCAATCCACCCAACAAAGCCACTTTCTATAAACAAACATGATCTTCAATCCTCAAATCCAGATATCATTATGTCTTTTTCTTTTTCATGTAAAAAGTCTGTGAGGGGCTTCCAATCTTTAACACATGTTAACAATGACTTAACAACGTCTAGTCTCTGACTAAACATGTCAATTTAGCCATTTCAGCTAAGTCTGTTAGTTTTAACAGCCATTCTTCCATTGTTGGTAATAATGGGTCCTCCCATCTTTGTGCATATAAAAGTCTCGCAGCCGTAATCATATATTGCAATAAAGTTCCACAGTCATTTGCTAACTGTATATATCCACAAGTCCTGCCAGGAAGAGTTCTGGCTTCAGCTGAAAACCAGCAGTTATACTATCAAAACAAGCCAGCTTGAATCAGAGAGCAGCAGAACATCTCAGCGGCGGACAATTTGAACAGAGACAAAAGAACAGTAATAATGAAAATCACCGGGTTAAACGAACATACGAAGTATATTGGTACCGTTAGAGGTCTCCTGGCATCCATCTCAAATGGGTGATAGCCTGTACTCTTTATGAATCTGTGTACTGGTAGGGTTGCTATTTCCGGAATCAATTTTGCTCAACAACCTTTGTGTCTGGATTTTCACTGTTTGAAACGTGGCAACCCTATGTAGTGGTCATTTCTGAACTGAACTCTTCATGACAACCTCCCTGTCCATTCCACATAACAAACTACCCTCATAGCTATGGCTTTCTGAGGTCCCAACTGCATTTAAAACAACATCATAACACTTTAAACCAGTGTTTCCCAACCTTGGGTTTCCAGCTGTTTTCGGACTACAATTCCCATCATCCCTGACCACTGGTCTTGCTAGCTAAGGATGATGGGAGTTGTAGTCCAAAAAACAGCTGGAGGCCCAAAGGTTGGGAAACGCTGCTTTAAACAGTCATTGCTTCCCGCCCAAGGAATCCTGGGAGCTGTAGTTTGTTAAGGATGATGATAGTTGTTAGGAGGCCCCTGTCCCCCTAGCAGAACTACAATTCCCAGAGTTCCCTGTGAAGAGCAATTGACTGCTAAACCGCTCTCAGAACTATAGCTCTGGGAGGGGAACAGGGCAGGCCTTGGATCCAGTTTCCTTCTTCCTTCCGAGTGATGAGTTCACAGAAGCCTATGCCATTGCAAATGTGGTGGCCTTGAAGGTGCCACAAGTCTCTTCTGCTATTTTTAAGGAACGTTGGTGTATCTGTAGGGTTTTGAGACAAATTTCAGGTTTGGGAGGTGACTCCTTTTGGGAAAATGGCATGGGAAAATGGCCGACTGTGCCCTGGCTTGACTGCAAAAATGACCGACTGTGCCCTCACGAGTCCAGTTCAGAGGCTCAAGTGATTGCAGTCAGACCCCTTCTGCATTATGCATTAAAGCAGTATCTCATCTCATCTCATCTCATCTCATCTCATCTCATCTCATCTCATCTCATCTCATCTCATCATCTTATCTTCACAGAGTGATTTAACAGCCCATCTCTCTTCCCAGGAAACTCTGGGAATTGTAGTTCTGTGAGGGGAACAGGCACCTCCTAACTTCACGGGGATTCGAACCGCTGATCTTCTGATCGGCAAGTCTTTAAACCACAGAGCCCAGGACTTGCTGATCAGAAGGTCAGCGGTTCAAATCCCCGCGACGGGGTGAGCTCCCGTTGCTCGGTCCCTGCTCCTGCCAACCTAGCAGTTCGAAAGCACATCAAAGTGCAAGTAGATAACTAGGTACCGCTCTGGCGGGAAGGTAAACGGCATTTCCGTGTGCTGCTCTGGTTCGCCAGAACCAGCTTAGTCATGCTGGCCACATGTCCCGGAAGCTGTACGCCGGCTCTCCCAGCCAATAAAGTGAGATGAGCGCCGCAACCCCAGAGTCAGCCACAACTGGACCTAATGATCAGGGGTCCCTTTACCTTTAACTACTCTCAGCATCCTTATCAAACTGTGGTTCTCAGGATTCTTTTGGGGAAGCTATGACCATTTAAACTGGTATGATACTGTTTTGGAGGTATAGTGCAGATATGGGGCTTATGTCTATAAAACAAAAATCCTTTTTGGGGCTGCCTCAGGCCTTATGGTTTCAGCACCAAGCCAGCTTTTGTTTCTCCAGCTCGATGAAGAGCTCAGGTGGACCTGAAAGCTTGCTCACTGCTCTGGGATGTTTTGCTCGCTCACAACAAAAGGGTGCTGGGAATTTTTTCCAAGGGAAAGTTACAGTTTACCCCCAGGGTCATGCATGCTCATGTATTCCTCCACTCGGCTTATTTGGTGGGTTCCTCTCTTGAGAAAAGCTTATTTGTTTGACGTGCAGAGGAAGTAGTGCCTGGGGAGATGATGCCGCCGTCCCCGCTGTGACATATGTTGGTGGCGAATTTTCTCTGCCCGTCTCTCCTCCGCTATGCACTGAAGCTCTGCAGACACAAAGCCCAGAGCCCAAATGAAAACATCGAGCACCTCCTTGACCCAGTTCAGGTATCGCACAATCAGCCAGGGGCGCCCTAATCTGGAGATGGCTTTGGTGGAGGAGGAAAGCAATTCGACGAGAGGAGCCCTTCGAGGGGTTGGACATCATTCTGGCCTGTAATTGCTCCTGACCTGAAGCCCTCTTGGGAGTTCTCCGGGCCGCTGTCAGGAAATCAAGTTTAACAGATGTCAGGTCTCCCTCTATCCCCTGCCCTCCCAGCTCCTTTTGGAGGAAGGCCAGAGGAAGATCAGTCAGACTAATTTGAGGAGTGGAAAGATATGTCTTATGAGGAGCGGCTCAACATGCTTGCCCTTCAGATCACAGCGAGCGAGGGGATCCAATTTAAGCACCCTCGATGCTGAGGGAGTTCAAGTCAGGATGCTGTTAGGGACCCAGTGGCTCATTATGTAATACAGCCTTTCCCAACCTGTGGGTCCCCGGATGTTGTTGAACTACAACTCCCATCACCCCTAGCTAGCAAGGCCAGAGCTCAGGGATGATGGGAGTTGTAGTCCAACAACATCCACAGGTTGAGAACTACTGAATATAAGAAGTGCCCAAGTGGATCAGGCCCATCTTAGTCCAGCATCCTGTTTTCACAGTGGCCAACCGGATGCCTCTGAGGAATTCGCATGCAGAATTTGTTTTTGCTTTCCCCCAAATTTTTATTTATTTATTTTATAACACAAATAAACAACACAAACAGAAAAACAAACAATACAAACAAATTTGTTCCTTATCCTTATTTTTTTAAAGATTGCTAGGTGGGCTTCCCCAAGTCCCCCCTACCTGATTTTCATTTTACCTCATCTTTAGCAGTTCATAATTTCTAACCATTTTTAAAATCACATTTACTTTTACCATACTAATCTTCACATTTTATCACTTACAATTAATAGTATTTTAAAATAGTCTATCTTCTACTTCTAACCCTACAGCCTATATCCACTTCCAAAGCTATGCTAAGATTTAAATACGGTGGTACCTTGGGTTACATATTCTTCAGGTTACATACACTTCAGGTTACAGACTCTGCTAACCCAGAAATATTACCTCGGGTTAAGAACTTTGCTTCAGGATGAGAACAGAAATCGTGCTCTGGCAGTGCGGCAGCAGTGGGAAGCCCCATTAGCTAAAGTGGTGCTTCAGGTTAAGAACAGTTTCAGGTTAAGAACGGACCTCCGGAACGACTTAAGTACTTAACCCGAGGTACCACTGTATTAACATATTTCTTCAAATATTGCTTAAACTTCTTCCAATCTTCTTCCACTGTCTCTATGGTTCTATTATGTCAGGAGTGCTCTGATGGTGTTTCCTGCTTGGCAGGGAGTTGGACTCGATGGCCCTTGTGGTCTCTTCCAACTCTATGATTCTATGATTCTCTTCTCTCTGGTCCCGGAGTCTCCCAGTCAGTTCGGCATGTTCCAGATAGTCCATCATCTTCATCTGCCATTCTTCGATAGTTGGTAATCCCAAGCAGGATTTGAGCAACAAGAGCAACGTTTCCCTCTTGTGTTTTCCAGCAAACTGGTATTTGACTTCTGACTATGGAGGCAGATCATAGCCGTCATGACTGGTAGCCATTGATAGACCCCTCCTCCAACAATTTGGCCAGTCCTCCTTTAAAGCTACCCAAGTTTGTGACCGTCCTCCTGTGGGAGGGAGTTCCACAGTCTAACAATACGCTGTCTGAGTATGAGAGAGAAGCCTCAAGGCTGTGGCTGATGGCAGTGTGGTGCAGCAGGCAAAATCCTGGATTTGGCTGCCAGAGCCAACATCCCGATCTCCTTTCAAGAGAATTTCACTATCTCTTAGCTAGAGCTGGGTGATATGTTGGTAAGTCATCTGAACATCGCGTTCAGGTCACTGTGCCAGTTTCAGACATTTTGAACTGGCAATGCACCTCAGCCGTGTCTGGAGGTGGCAGGATTTGAACTGGGACCTTTGGCAGGCAATGTAAAATGCTCCGTCACTGAGCTATGGTCCTTCCCTAAAGGTGAGTAAGGGGATGGATGGACGCAGTTGATGGGAATGAAATTTTCTATTTTTTTAAAAAAAAATATTTGATTTTACAAACATAGAATTACAACAGTACAAATTACATATCCATATTTAGAGATTTCCCCGAAACTCTGGACTTCCCACCTTCCCTTCCATGGGTCCTATTGTCTACCTTCTCAACTGCATATTATTTCATCATCCATGTTTTGTATCTTTCCATTTTGTCCACAATATTTGCTGCATTCCAAGTGTTATTCGAATCCTGTTAATGTTTTCATCTGCGGACAGTGGTCTCCTAGTTCATTATCAATTTTCCCTTTCTTTATTAAACGTTGTTGTCCTCTTGGTTCCTGAGCTTTCTGGTCAGTTTTGCCATTTCGGCATAATCCAACAGCTTGGTTTGCCATTCCTCTTTGGTAGGGACATTGTCTTCTTTCCATCTCTGGGCTAGTAGCATCCATGTGGTTTAGGGCCGGATTTAGGTTTGATGAAGCGCTAAGCTACTGAAGGTAATGAGGCCCTTTATATGTCCAGCTGTCCTTTGTCAACAACAAATTGTCACTGTTTTTTTGCGTTGAATATATGCTACATGGCACCGTATTTTTCGCTCTATAAGATGCACCCGGCCATAAGACGCACCTAGTTTTTAGAGGAGGAAAACAAGAAAAGCCAGCAAGAGCCGCAGACACGCTCGCTCGGCGTGGCTCTTTAAAGATAGAGCGGCTCTTGCTGGCTTTTCCAGGAGGTGGGAGAAGGGACTGACGGGCTCCATCTCTTCTCCCTCCTCCCTGAAAAGCCAGAGGAAGCTGCACAGCTATCGCTGAAGCCAGCAGAGCAAGAGGGAGAGCTGGGCAGCGCCTCTTGGTCTGCTGGCTTCCCAGCGAAGCAGGTTATGGGAAGGAAGGGGCTCCGTAAGGGCTCCTTTCCGTCCCTCATCCCGCTTCGCTGGAAAGCCAGCGATCCAGAAGCACTGTGCAGCTCTCGCTCTTGCTGTGCTGGCTTCAGCGATAGCTGCGCAGCCTGCATTTGCTCCATAAGATGCAGACACATTTCTCTTTACTTTTTAGGAGGAAAGAAGTGTGTCTTATGGAGCGAAAAATACGGTACTTTATGGACCTGATAGGTATCTAAAGCCATTTGCACACAACAAAATATGTATTTTATCACATTGGTTTTATTGTATTTGTTTTTTATCTTATATTTTGGAAATGTACACCCAGCTTTTTTCCTTTATTTCCCCCCCTCCCCGAGAGTGGGGCCCTAAGCTATAGCTTATTTAGCTTATATGTAAATCTGGCACTGGTGCGACTGTTGTCACATACATAAAGAGCCTTTTCTAGATGGGAATGAAATTCTGCATGGGTTGGAAAAAGTGGACAGAGAGAGAATACGCATGTTGGAATCAAAGAGTCGGAAGGGACCCCTAAGGTCATCCAGTCCAACCCCCTGCGATGCAAGAATCTCAACTAAGGAAGATGCCCGTCAAGCAAAAGGAAGCGCTTTGACTTGGAAAGCATTGTTAAGCTGGGTTGTTGTTGTTTTTTTAAAAAATAAATTTATTTAGAGCATTTGTAGCGTGCTTTTCACCAAAAAAAGTCTCCCGGAGCGGCTTACATGAAATCAAAACAAGACATCCCCTTCCCGCAGCTTTTTTGATGCCGGCCTCTGCAGCAGCTGTACGGGACACCCCCGAAGAAGAAGCAGACTCCTAGAAAAGTTGCATTTGCCGCTGCAAGATGTAGAATTGGGCCACCGGTTGGGAAGCCTTGCAAAGCGGGTTCGGCAAATTCAGATGCAGTCTCCCAACCCAAAGAGAAAAGACCCTGACCTTTCGTAATGATAAAGTAGCCTTCCCCAAGTTGGTGCCCTCCAGATGTTTTGGACCACAGATCATGGCTGGGGCTGATGGGCTTTGCGATCCAGAACATGTGGAGGCCACCAGCTTGGGGAAGGCCGCACTAAACCAACGAGGTTCCTGCCCTCTGCAAAAACGCATTCCGTCCACCGTGTAACAGGGGCTGGAAAGAAACTGAGCCGATGAATGCTGCAAAATACCAATTGCCTCGTTTTCTTGCTAGTGGGCTGCAGTTTAGCTGGCAGAGTGGAGAGGAAATGGCCAATTGGAGCGGCAGCCTCAATTTCACGGATGGCGGAGCTCTGAGGAGTGGCGGTGACACTGGCACCAGGTACAATCGCACACACCCAGGGCATTGTGGTGGCGGGGTTGACCGTGGTCTCTGGGGAGAGTCGCTTGGCACAGTCGGGGGCAGGCCCCACAGCTCAGTAGCAGAGCACTGCATCCTTTGCATGCATGAGGCCCCAGGATTTCTGGTAGAAGCACTGGGAAAGTCCCTGCACCCACGGAGAGATCCCCGCAGGTCAGAGCACCAGGGTTTGATATAGCATTGATCTAGCTAATGGGATGCGGGTGGCGCTGTGGTCTAAACCACTGAGCCTCTTGGACTTGCCGATGAGAAGGTCGGCGGTTCGAATCACCGCGACGGAGTAAGCTCCGGTTGCTGCCCCAGCTCCTGCCAACCTAGCAATTCGAAAGCACACCAGTGCAAGTAGATAAATAGGTACCGCTGTGGCGGGAAGGTAAACGGCGTTTCTGTGCACTCTGGCTTCCGTCACGGTGTTCCGTTGCGCCAGAAGCGGTTTAGTCCTGCTGGCCACATGACCTGGAAAGCTGTCTGTGGACAAACACCAGCTCCCTTGGTCTAAAAGCGAGATGAGTGCCACAACCCCATAGTCGCCTTTGACTGGACTTAACCGTCCAGGGGTCATTTGCATTTTTACCTTTTAGATCTAACTCTGTGTATGTCATGGACTGGCTAAGAGAAGAGAATGAAGATTTGGGGAGGGTGGGACATTCAGCTGCACAAGTGCAAATCCTTGTGCTGATGGGACATGTTAGTTGGTCTGATGGACAGATAAATCTAATACTACTACTACTACTAATTTGAAAGCCTTTAGCAGTCTTCCCCCAAATTGGTGCCTCCCTCCAGAAGTTTTGGACCACAATGTCCCATCAGCTGATGGTAGATGTAGTCCAAAATAGCTGGCAAGCACCAGGTTTGGGAAGGCAGAGGGCCTTCTCGGTGGTGGCACCCGCCCTGTGGAACGCCCTCCCACCAGATGTCAAAGAGAAAAACAACTACCAGACTTTTAGAAGACATCTGAAGGCAGCCCTGTTTAGGGAAGCTTTTAATCTTTAATAGGTTATTGTATTTTAATATTTTGTTGGAAGCCGCCCAGAGTAGCTGAGGAAACCCAGCCAGATGGGCGGGGTATAAATAATAAATTATTATTACTATTATTATGAAGGGTGATCCAGAAGGATAGGGATGTAGGATGATGTCTTAGTCAGTCAGTCAGTCAGTCAGTCAGTCAATCAATCAATTAACTTTGCATACTGCCCTTCATCCAAAGCTGACAGGGTGGTTCATAGCATAAAGAAAAATGGAAAGGTAAAATGCATAATAAAACAAAAGCAGAACAAACCCAGTAACCTCCATCCCACAAACGCATTTTAAAGGCTGTAGAATGTTAACCAGCCAAACACCTGGAGATGCTAGGATTTGAACCCAGGGCTGCCTGCCCTTGAGCTATGGCCCTCTCTCCCCGCCCAATGCGGTAACAGGATTTGGCCTCCACATTTGTCCAAATGTGCCCCTCGCGCGCTGTCAGCTCTGCGTTCCTTTCAAACGGCAGAGTTAGCATCTGAAGCAATGTGACCCTTAAGGAAAAGATGAGCGAAAGCTGATCTGGACGCTGCAGTGCATCGTAATGGGCTAGGATGGCTCTCGTGCAGCAGCTACGTGACTCAGGCTGTTATATTTGCAGAACGCATCACTCAGAGCCGCTCCTCCTCCTCGTGTTCTCCAAAGGCAGCCGGCACAATCCGTGACCCTTTCCGCTCACATATGGTAACTCCATAAGAGCCTAGTGCTGAACTTACTATTTATTTTAGTTTGCGATTGCACTTTTTTTTTAACCCCACCTTTCATCCAAGGACCGCAGGATGACTTTCAGGCTCCCCCCAACCTCATTTTTATCCTCAGCACAACCCTGTGAGGTAGGCAAGACTGAGAGGCAGAGAAATTTAAATCTGGATCTCCCTGGTCTTAATCCAGAATGCCAACCATTATACCACCCTGGCTCTCTTACTCATTTTCACCACCCTATTTTCTTGAAAATAGGTGTGGGTGGGGGAAAGGGACTTTCAGCTGTTTTTGACAAAAACAAACAAAAGGGGAGACAGTTCAGGTGGCTGTTCCTCTGAGCAGCCAGTGGCCGCTCTTAAAATTTCCCAGAAGCCCTCTGGGGAAAAGCACATAGCATTGTTCCCAGGAGACTTCTAGGAAATTAAAATGGTGGCCAGCCTGACAATCACCTCTTTGGTCGTAGTGAAACCTGTGTTGGAGAAAAAGTGAGGTGGGGTTGGTGGTGGTTTCAAGGCACCCCCTTCCAACTGAGAGCTTTAGGGCCATTCTAAATAAACTTCCTGGTTTGGCTTACTACCTGTGACTTCAAAGGTAGGGCCAGGGATTATCCAACAGACCTCAAGACTTGGCTAGTAGGCTGTGTTCAGGTTAGTGGAAGGGCCATCGCTCAGTGGTAGATTGTTTCCTTTACATGCAGAATCCCTGACGTCTCAAGGTAGGACTGGGAATGACCCTCACCTGAAACCTTGGGACAGCTGCTGCCAGTCAGTGTAGGCAATACTAAGCTAGATGGACCAATCATCATCATCATCATCATCATCATCATCATCATATTTATACCCCACCCATCTGGCTGGGTTTCCCCAGCCACTCTGGGTGGCTCCCAACAGAGGACTAAAAACAGAATAAAATGTCAAACATTAAAAACTTCCCTAAACAGGGCTGCCTTCAGATCTTCAGATATCTTCTAAAAGTCAGATACAGTGGTACCTTGGGTTACGAACTTAATTCGTTCCAGAGGTCCGTTCTTAACCTGAAACCGTTCTTAACCTGAGGTACCACTTTAGCTAATGGGGACTCCCGCTGCTGCCGCGCCGCCAGCACATGATTTCTGTTCTTATCCTGAGGTAAATTTCTTAACCCGAGGTACTGCTTCTGGGTTAGCGGATAACCCGAAGTGTTTGCAACCTGAGGTGTTTGTAATCTGAGGTACCACTGTAGTTGTTTATTCCCTTGATTTCTGATGGGAGGGTCTTTCACAGGGTGGGTGCCACTACAGAGAAGGCCCTCTGCCTGGTTCCCTGTAACCTCACTTCTCGCAGGAAGGGAACCGCCAGAAGGCCCTCAGAGCTGGACCTCAGTGTCTGGCATGAATGATGGGGGTGGAGATGCTCCTTCAGGTATACATGGCCAGGGCCGTAATTGGTTTAAGGCAGCTTACTGTCATCCCAAGTATTGCAAGCCTCGTCTAAAACGACCATTAAGGTAAAGGTAAAGGGACCCCTGACAGTTAAGTCCAGTCGTGGACGACTAAGGGGTTGTGGCACTCATCTTGCTTTATTGGCCGAGGAAGCCGGCATGCAGCTTCTGGGTCATGTGGCCAGCATGACTAATCCGCTTCTGGCGAACTAGAGCAGCGCACGGAAACGCCGTTTACCTTCCCGCCAGAGCGGTACCTATTTTTCTACTTGCACTTTGACGTGCTTTCAAACTGCTAGGTTGGCAGGAGCAGGGACCGAGCAACGGGAGCTCACCCCGTTGCGGGGATTCGAACTGCGACCTTCTGATCAGCAAGCCCTAGGCTCTGTGGTTTAGACCACAGCACCACCCGCGTCCCTAAAACGACCAGTAGGGTTGACGTTTTTCTTGCTTGGCTGTGGAAATCTTTGGGGATCTAAAGAGAGCGGAGGGTGGGCCCAAGAACCCAGAGATTACACACACATTAAGGTGGTTTATGGTTGGTGGAAGGACTCTGAGTGAGATGCAGGGAAGGGGAGACCTCCCAGGATGAGAGATTTGGAGAAGAAAGGAAAGTCCCAGGTGAGAGCTTGGAGGTCCACCACTTTCTGTGGGTGGCAAAGGTTGAGAGCTACCTTGGAATGAAGATTCTGTGCTTTCTTTCCTCTTTCTTTCTCTGCTTTTTTTAATATTTAGATTACAGTGGTACCTCGGGTTACATACGCTTCAGATTACGGACTCCACTAACCCAGAAATAGTACCTCGGGTTAAAACTTTGCCTCAGGATGAGAACAGAAATCGCACGGCGGCGGCAGGAGGAGGCCCCATTAGCTAAAGTGGTGCTTCAGTTTAAGAACAGTTTCAGGTTAAGAATGGACCTCTGGAACGAATTAAGTACTTAACCAGAGGCACCACTGTAGTTTCTTTTCTCTTACTGGACCATGAAAAAAGGCTTTAATAAAACCTTAGGAAAATAAAATAAAGAGAGCAGAGGGGGAGGAAAATGCCCGGAGAGAGTTCGAGGACCTAGAATGCTTCATCACTGCCCTGTCTCCTCTCATGACAAATTGGACACCAGGACATAAGCAGCAGGGAAGGACTAGGTTGGTGGTCCTTGCTGACCTCAAGACATTTGATCCTCGAGGGTAATCTTCCTCCCTCTTTGCAAACCTGAGTCACCTTCAGCTTCATTCTGCAGTGAAACTGTAGTCCTGGGCATAGGGTCATGAGTTGCTAGCAATTAGAAGGATCCAAAGCATGCTATTTAGCAAGGTGACTTTGCTCCGACGTTACAGCCGCCAGCTGCAGCGCTCGGAAGTTGTGACCTTGTGCCGTCGCTTGGGAGATGCTGCTTCGCTTGTGCACCACACTGTTTTCCACTAGCAGTGCATTGTATCTTGCGATGTAACGACCCTCTCTTTCGCCCAAAGGTTCCCAGAGCAGCCTGCGGCAATTAAAACAGCAATAAACTATCAAAATCACATTCTCAGTACGGGGTCACTAACAGACTAACGCCCACAGCAGCAACGCAGTGTGTAAAAACCAGTAACCATTCTGACAGTTTGGGTTTTGTTGTTTCCTTTGCTAACTGGTGGTCTTCCAGATGTTGCCAGTGCCCCCCAGCCTGCATGATGGGAGTTGTAGTCTAACAACATCTGGAAGGCCACAACCACCCCGGTCTATTTGAATGGACTGCTGCTGCTTGTTTTAACTTGCTGTGCTATTTTGTATGCTCAGATAGTGCTCTTATTGTTTCTGACTGTTTTCTTAGCCACCCTGGGAACATAAATAAGGGAGGAATATTAGAAAGCAATTTTCAAAGGAGCATGAAAACGGCCTGTAGTTGGCAATGAAAGGACATTGGATTTGGCACCGGGTGAATTTTGGATGAGGAATGTTTGAAAGAACTTGGCATGTTCCCCTCCCCCAAATAATCTTTATTAGTTTTTCAATTAGATACTCCACATACACATATTGTATTACATTTTACCTTTATACTTGCTCTTCAGAGCTAACTTCCCTCCTTCCTTCTTCTGGTTTTTTATATCACATGTAATTTTATCGCATTCTTTTCTTCCATTTTATATATTGTTATTCATTTTCCATATTTTGTCCATAGTGTATCCATAAACAAATAAGTGCTCATCTTTATGCAATTCTTGTTGTCTGTCTGTATTCATTTACCACTACTGTTAGTTACCGTATTTTTCGCTCTATAGGACGCACTTCCCCCCCTCCAAAAATTAAGGGGAAATGTGTGTGCGTCCTATGGAGTGAATGCAGGCTCCTTGGCTTCAGCAATAGCAACGCGAAGCCTCCGAAGCACAGAGGGAGCGCTCCCTCCACTCTCTGGAGGCTACGCGTTGCTTTCACTGAAGCCTGGAGAGTGAGAGGGGTCGGTGTGCACTGACCCCTCTCGCTCTCCAGGCTTCAGGGATAGCCGCCTGAAGCCTTTGGAGCGCAGCGGGAACTCACGCTGCACTCCGAAGGCTTCGGGTTCCTTTTGCTGAAGCCGGGAGAGCAAGACTCTCCTGGCTTCAGCAGAGAGGGAGAGCTGCGCTGCGCCTCTTCAGCTAAGTGGGAGGAGAAATGGAAGGGGCGCTGAGCAGAGAGGGGGAGAATTTTTTTTCTTGTTCTCCCTCTCTAAAACAAGGTGCGTCCTATGGTTGGGTGCATCCTATAGAGCGAGAAATACGGTATATTGGTTTCCTTATACATTTTGCTTATTATTTTCATTATCCATCACTTCTTAATCTTTCCCGTTATGAGGTTTGTTTCCAATTTTACTGGTTTTACTATTTTCATCTTATCTTTCCTATATACAACATAGTTTGTCTGAGAGCTTGGCATGTTTAGCGTGGATAAGAGATGGGCCGTAGCTCAAGCATAGAGCAGCTGCTTTGCATTTAGAAGGTCCCCACCATCTTCAGAGACCCCTGCCTGGAGACCTGTTGCCAGTTAGTGAAGACGGAATTGATCTAGGTGGGCCAGTAGGTCTGATGTAGTATAAGGCAGCTCCTTGCTATTGGCACCCATCTATCTTTAGAGACAATGGAGTTCACCTCTAGGGGTGAAGTCAAACCATTGCATTAGCAGCACCAAAGTGACCTCCCTGGGGTGCAAGCCTGGGCAGTGTGTCTGGAGGTCCTGGGCTGCCCAGATGACAAGACCCACCACCCTTGGCCTCGCTGCAGTGGCCCAAAGGAAGCAGAGCAATACGTTTTGGCACCAGCTGGGATGCAAGAGTTGCCAGAAGGAGACGTAAAAGGCACCATCCAACTGCCTTAGGGACTCCACTCCGGATCTGTGTGGCGTTTACTTCTTTTTTTAACATAATTTTTATTGAGTTTTCCATATTACATTTCACTTTCATTGCATAAATCCATAACTTACAGTATTGCTCAGAAAGAGCATCGACCTCCTTCCCTCCCTCTTTCTGACTTCCACATATCTTTATCAAATCCTTCGCATCTCTATAGCCACTTCTTTACCTTATATTAACTTTTAACATTCACCCTCTTATATGTAAATTAGCTCCTTAATTTCACGTTACCAAACATTTCATGTTAAAGCTGCAAACGTTTTCAGATGTTTACAATTTTCTTTCAAATAAATTATAAATTTGCTCCAGTCCTTTTGAAACAATTCATCGCGCCAATTTCCTATCTTTCCTGTCAACTTTGCCAATTCCACGTATTCTACCATCTTTATCTGCCAGTCTTCCAGGGTGGGGAGTTCTTGCTGCTTCCATCTTTGGGCCAGAAAAATTCTTGCGGCCATTGTGGCATACATAAACAAATTTACATCTTTTTTTTTAATTTCCTCGCCAATTAATCCCAATAGAAATGCCTCTGTTTTTTTTACTAAAATTATATTTAAATACCTTTTAAAATTCATTGTATATAATTCCCCAGAAGGCCTTCACCCTGGTACAGGACCACCACATATGGAGAAAGTTCCCTTCCTTCTCCTTGCATTTCCAACAAAGTTTATCATGAGACCTGTACATTTTGGCAAGTTATTCGGTGTGATGTACCAACGATACATCATCTTCATTAAATTCTCTTTAAGTGCCACACATGCTGTAAATTTGATTGTTTTATTCCACATTTTTCCCCACCTCTCGAAATCGGTGTAGCATTGACTTCTTAGCCTTTTCTTCTCCGGAAGATATCATGCAAGGCAGCAGAGAGTTAGAATTAGTATTTTCCTTCTCCTGAATGGGCTACATTCCCAGGTTGACAAGCCCCATCTGCCCCTCATTCCCTCCACAGCACATGCAGAAACTGCCTTCTTGACCATTGGACCCATTCTTGGTCTCATCAGCTCAATCTGCCAGAGTTTTTTTTATATCTATATATACATTTTTATTGATTTTTTAACATATCAGTTCCAACAATCATACAGTATATCTTTACTTCTTATACAATATTTTGACTTCCATCAACACCTCTGATGATTTTCCGTTCTTTATTGCTTATTCTGCATTTCTTAATTTCATATTACATTTCTTTTCGCAGCCTTTCTTGTAACATTTCAAATAATCCACCTCACAAAACTTCTTGCAGTCCTACAAGTGTGATCTGTTCATCACAATTACTTTCCAAAAAGCTCATATATTTACTCCAGTCTTCTAAGAATCTCTGGTCCTGCAGGTTTCAAAGCCTTCCTGTTAATTTATCTAATTCTGCATAGCCCACAGAGCCTGTCTTTGTATGCAGGAAAAGTCCCTAACTCACTAAGGGTTTGAGACTGGCTGGCTACGCTTACCTGGTTTAGCAAGCCAGTAAAAACTGTTTCCGGGGTGTGGCCGCTGTTGCATGCTGAGCCACAGGTGAGTGCTGAGTGCAGGGTGGGCACCAAAGGTGGACAGATGACCCCAGAAGGAGCATGACATGCCCCCCACCAGAAGTACTACCCTTCCCCTAAGACCCCATATCCCTAAGATTAAGGCAAGAGCATGCAACTTGGGCAATCAATCCTGAAATGGACTCTGTGCCCAGTAGCCTAGTTTCATGTTGGTGAAGGAGGTTGTTAATGAAGAAGAAGAAGAAGAAGAAGAAGAAGAAGAAGAAGAGACTTGATATCCTGCCTTTCACTCCCCTTAAGGAGTCTCAAAGCGGCTAACAATCTCCTTTCCCTTCTTCCACCACAACAAACACTCTGTGAGGTGAGTGAGGCTGAGAGACTTCAGAGAAGTGTGACTGGCCCAAGGACACCCAGCCCTGCATGTAGAGGAGCGGGGAAGCAAACTCAGTTCACCAGATTACGAGTCCACCGCTCTTAACCACTGCACCACGCTGGCTCTCAAGACAAACTGGATGAAGTTAACTTCCTCCCTGTTCCCCGTTTGTGCTATTCAGCTCCTGCCAGCCCAGCTGCGTGCAGTTGCACCAGGCAGAGTGGGAGTTAATAGACACGCCCACCAGGGAGAGCGGATAGACAGAAGCACAGCAGAGCTCTTCCAGGCGGGGAACTCCCAACACGCAGCCTTTGGAAAGAGGCCTTTCTGCACATCTGCAAGTGACTATAATCAGCTGCAGAGGAAGGAGGGGGCTGGGAGAGGATGCAAAGTGAAGTCCGGTGGAAAGGAGGCTTTTAGAGCAACGTGCTGCTCTGAAAAGTGGAGTTAATGGAACTGACATGAGATCTGAATATAGCACAGGATTCAGAAGTGCTTAGATTGGATGGATGGTCTCCCAGGTGGCAATTTCAGCCTCAAAGCAGTTTTATCCAACGTGTTATGGCCCTGCCAGATGTTAAGCAAGGTGTGGTGGGAAACTTGCCCATGGTCTATTTATTTTCCTACATTGAGGTGAATCTTTGCCTGCCACCTTGCACCTTACAGTCCGAGGCTGGTGGGCAGAAAAAGAAGAACATGCCCAAACTTAATAAAAACTATACCAACTTAAAATGGCCACAGTGTAAAAGACTGGTGCCATAGAACAACAGTACAACAGGATGGGAAACCAACAAATTCATCCAAACTTTCCTGCATTCCACTTTGGGAAGATGGAACAAACTTTTTTTCTCCTGCTCCGGAGCGTAGGACTCAAACCAATTGATTCAAGTTACAAGAAGGATGATTACTAATAAACATCAGGAAGGACATTCTGACAGTAAGAGCTATTTGACATTGGAATGGACTTGCTTGGGAAGTGGTGGACTCTTCTTCATTGGACGTTTTTGAGCAGAGGTTGGATGGCCATCTGTCATGGATGCTTTAGTTGAGATTCCTGTTTTGTGGTTGGTTGGACTAGATGACCCTGGGTGTCCCATCCAACTCTATAATTATATGATTCTATGAATACATTACTGGTGGCTAGTGCCCATTGGGATTGGTGAAACAGAAGCCAGGGAGATCCCTGTAGGCAGAATCCTCCTTAACCCCCTTGGGTGCTGGTCCCGAGGGGGGGGGGTTACCGTGCGGCGTGGTCTGAGTCCGGTCCTGGGCCAAGGGTCTGGAGGCTGTCCATCAAGGGCGAAGCGGGGTCCAAGGAAAGGAGCTGGGTGTGGTCAGGAACTCCGGAAGAGCAGGTCGGGGTGCAGGCAGGAACAAGTTTCCAACGATGTTGCTCCCTCAACCTAGGACTGGGCTGACTGGCCTTTATCTCCTTTGAGGTCTACAGGTGACTTGCCTCCCCTGGCCTTAAGGCAAGCACTCCTCCTGAGACAACTTAGTTCCCTCCGCCTCTCTGCCCTGAGCCTCTGCAGCTCAGGAGAGGCTGGAGGGTTACTGGACCCAGAGGCAACCTCACCTTCCCCTGACAGGGCTGGGAGAGGAGCACCTGCAGGCAATGGGTCCTCAATCACCTCTGGAGCCAGAGCAGATTCAGCTGGTGTCTGCTCCTGAGGATCTGGCACAGGTGAGGTACAAGGCCCTGCCCCGGCTCAGCCAGCCCTGGAGGCGGGGCCTTCTGTGCAGGCTGGGATTCCTCCGGTTCAGCCTCTGAATCAGATTCCCAGGCCATCACACCTTGTCTGAGTAGGACACAGTGGTCAAGGCAGTTTATCTGTAATTAGTGATAAGAGAGGAGTGCTTAGGTGGAATACATCTCAGAGGGGCTTTGAGGGCCTTCGAGGTCTGGAGTCTCTTGTCCAAAATCTGGTAGGTACACAGGTTTTCTCAAGTCTTACATCTAAGAAGGTAGGATGTTTCTAGTTCTCACGGTGAAAGAAAAGGAAGCTTCCCTAAACTGGACATTTTCTTGTTAAAATATAGGAGACAGAGAGACAGAGAAGTGTTTGCGTGTGTTTATGAGAGAGGGGTCTCCAAGATATGCTGCTCTAAATGACATGTAGGGAATTTGGCGTCTCTGCAAGATGCAGCCCAGATTTTGGGCTCCTTCCAGCAGAGTTAAGATTACACAGTTCAACTGAAGGTCTTGGAGTGCAGCCTCTTTTATTCCTTCTGATAATTTTATGTGGCAAAATGCTGGACAGGCGTACATCTTCCCTGCTGCTTTCGCCTCTGGACGGACCTTTGTTTTATTTTTATCCAGTTATCTGCGTAAACAGGAAATGACCACGGGAAAGAAAGAAAGAAACCTCATGACATCTTGAGGAGTTTTTATATCCTTCTCATAAAATTGGTAGCTAGCACTGACCCACCTTGCTTTCCTTTCCTTCCTTTCTTCCTCAATCTTGGAGTCCCTCCATGAGCCAAGTTTCCCTCCAGCCTGCCGGATTCCCATATGGCAGATGAGCTGTGAAATGTGAGCTGGGTTTTTCTAATTTAGGAATTGCAGATAGCACAGCCAGGGAATGACGGACGTCATCCTTGAAGATTTATTTGTCTTTCACGGCTGACTGGTCCAGTACCGCCACCCCACCTCATCATCTTGGCTATAACATTTTGTAGTAGGAAATGTCTCTGTTTCTCCCATCGCTTTGGAAGGTTGGAATGCAAAAAGAGCCTGCTGGATCAGGTCAGTAGTCCATTTAGTCCAGTATCCTGTTCTCACAGTGGCCAGTCAGATGCCTATAGAAAACCCTCAAGCAGGATTTGAGCACAAGAGCCCTCCAGTGGTTTCCAGCAACTGGTATTCGGAAACATTGGTGCCTCCAACCATCATGGCTAGCCATCACGGCTAGTAGACATCAACAGCCCTCTCCTCCATGAATTTGTCTAATCCTCTTTTAAACCGATTCAAGTCCATGAACATCACTGCTGAAATCCTGAGTAAGAGCACACAATGCAGGGATAGCTGAGTCGGTAGAGCATGAGAGTTTTAATCTCAGGGTTGTGGGTTTGAGCCCCACACTGGGCAAAAGATTCCTTCATTGCAGGGGGTGAAGTAGATGGTCTTTCCAACTCTACAATTCTACAATTCTGTGATTTTGTCGAAGCCCTCTGCTTATTTGGGCTCAGTTCAGAGTGCTAGTTTCAACTTAGGAAGGCCTATGCGGCTTGGGACCAAAGTTATCTCAATGGTTGCCTTCTCTTGTGCAAACCTCCCCGTTCCTTGCAGTCATTTGGAGGGGCTCTTCGTTGGATTTTCTCACCTGCTCCAAGCCATGGCATGATCAGCACCTTGGAGAGGGACCAATGAGTGTGTTTCAGGACCATGGACAGTGATCCTGCAGTTGAAGTTGTCTCAGCAGTGTCTTAGAGTAGGGACGCCCAACAGGTGGATCGTGATCTACCGGTAGATCACTGGACGAACACCGAACCCAAAAAAAGGGGATAGATCACTGCCAGTTTATAACTCTGTAAGTAGATCACAGTCTCTTGGGAGTTGGCCACCCCTGTCTTAGAGCAACTGGCAGATCTTTAGAAGCGTTCACAGGCTAGAGGCCCTTCCCTCCAAATCTGACCAACTACCTTCCTCTGCATCCATTGGCCTCTTCTAAGCCCTGAGGTTCCAGGTTATGAGGACAGCTCATAAAGGTCTCTCCAGTCATTCAGGGGCAAAGGTCTCCATGGGGTTCTGGAGAGTTGTGGGTGCCCATGGCACTACATTGGATGGACACGGGATAGACCAGGAAGCAAATCCTTCTGCTTGGGGCTGCTATTGTTGGAGAGCTCTTCCCTCTGATGCTTCCAGGTCCGAGGCCATGGCAAGTGATGGGCAAGCAGTGGACCTCTTCTACGACATCCCCTTCTCTCTCCCTCTTCCACCCCACCTAGCGGAGCTAATTCCATTTGTTCACCACCTCCTGTTTCCATCACTCATTCTGTTGCTCCATATGTTTCTGCTTCCTCCTCCTCCCCCCCTTTCCTTTCTTACCCACCTTAAATTACCACATTTTTCACTCTATAGGATGCACTGGACCACAAGACGCACCTAGTTTTAGAGGGGGAGAACAAGAAAAAAATTCTCCCCTCTCTGCACAGCACTCCTTCAGTGAAGCGGCAGGAAAAATGGAGCACCTTCCATTTCTCCTTCCGCTTTGCTGAAGGGGCGCTGCGCAGAGAGGGAAAACTGTGCGGCGCCTCTCCAGCGAAGCGAAGCCAGGAGAGCAAGAGGGATCGGTGCGCACTGATCCCTCTTGCTCTCCTGGCTTCAGCGAAAGCAACGCGAAGCCTCCGGAGTGCAGCGGGAGCTCCTGCTGCACGCCAGAGTCTTCACGTTGCTTTCGCTGAAGCCATGGAGCCTGCATTCACTCCATAAGACGCACACACATTTCCCCTTAATTTTTGGAGGGGAAAAAGTGCTTCTTATAGAGCGAAAAATATGGTAAACTGAAGGCTCCTTGTGGCCATACTCTCATTTGTAGCTCGTTACTACCTGCTTCACCAGGTGGTTTTTTTTTCTTTTGTAACACTTAGCACATTACTGTATCTATTTAACTCTGCCTTTATCAGCCTGGCACCCTCCAGTTGCACTGAACTCAATGTAGGACGAGCCCTTCAGGATTAGGCCCACCTAATCCAGCCTCCTATTCTCACAGTAGCCAAACAGATGCCACACGCAAGTAGGAAATGAACACCCCAGTGCTCTTCCCACTTGGGATTCCTGGCAAGTGGTATTGAGAAGCACTGCTGCCTCTGACAGTGGAGGTAGAAAGCAGCCATTGTCCATCATGAATTAGCCCAATCCCTTTTTATAGCCACCCATGTTGGTGCCATCACTTACTCTTGTGGTTTACCATGCACTATGTGAAAAGAGTCTGTCCTGAGTCGTCCAACGCTGAGCTTCAACGTCTCCAAGGTCTAGAATTATGAGAGAGAGAAACTTCTCCCTCTTTACTCTCTCCACACCGTTCTAGAGTTGCCATATTTCAAAAAGTGAAAATCCAGACACAAAAGTTGTTGAGAATTTTTTTTTGGCAAAGTTTTTGAGCTACTTTTTAAGGAAATTCACCAAAAAAACAACACTTCCATTATGGATTGCCATTGTCAGGAGTTCAGCTTATACTCGAGTAGGACCCTGGCAGAGACACATGCCCGACTGGCATGTTCTCTCCCTCCTGGTTGATCATTCGGGAGCTTCATAAGCTTTCTTCAGCCCAAACATCACAGCAACTGATGCCAGCCGACACCAGCACACTTAGGGATCCACAGAGTTTGTGTACCTTGCGTGACAGACCTCAGTAACTCAGCATTTTGGCTAATCTCCTTTATTTACATATAAACACACTGCAACACGGCTCCCTCTCTCTCTAGCATCAGACAGCAAAGAGAAAAAGAACAAAGGACAATAGTTCTACTTCACAGAACACAGTAACACAAACATCCTGTCTCCGTCACTTCCCACTCTGTGGAGTCAAAACATACACCGTCATGTGATAGACAACAATCCCATGACTGCAATCATGGAGCAGGAATTCTAACAGCCATATGCCTGGGTTTCCCCAGACATTTTAACCGATTTTCAGAAATTCCGCCCGGACGCTATTTCCGGCGGACGAATCCTGGATATGTCCGGGAAATCCCAGACATATGGCAGTCCTAGACCATGCACAATTTTATACTCTTCTATCATGTTCCCATTGCCCCCCTTATTTTATTCCCCCCATCTAAAAACCATCCCCCTAGCCTTTCCCCATAGGAGAGTTGTTCCATCTCCTTGCCCTGTTGGTTGCCCTTTTCCGAACCCCTTTCACAGCTCTACAGTATCTGTTTTGAGGGGAGGCTTCCGTATTGGCAAAGAGTGATGGGAATTGAAGTCCAAAACATCCAGAGGTCACACTACAAATTGGTGAAGGCAGAGTTAAGTGAAGAATGTCAGGAGTTGAATGTGGGGCCTTCTGCACACAGAGCTTGTCGCTGCCACTGAGCTGTGGCCTTCTAGCTTTCGGTGCAAAGCCTTGGGCTTCCTTTATCTCCCATCTGCTTCTAGTCTACATCAGTTGACTGCTGTCTGCTTCCCTGCCTTTAAATTTAGATTTTGTATGGCTTTATGAGGGTGCCCTATTTTCAGTGTTTCATCCTGCCTGTGTTGTAATCTGTAACCCTTCTTCGTGATAAGGTGGGTGGGGGGAAGGCTTAGGCAAAATCTGCTTTCCTTGCAGTTTCAGCCACCCCCCCACCCCACCCCAACTTTGGAAATACCCACCCCACAAAATTACCGTATTTTTTGCTCTATAAGACTCACTTTTTCCTTCCTAAAAAGTAAGGGGAAATGTGTGTGCGTCTTATGGAGCGAATGCAGGCTGCGCAGCTATCACAGAAGCCAGAACAGCAAGAGGGATTGCTGCTTTTACTGTGCAGCGATCCCTCTTGCTGTTCTGGCTTCTGAGATTCAGAATAATTTTTTTCTTGTTTTCCTCCTCCAAAAACTAGGTGCATCTTACAGAGCGAAAAATACGGTATATAATTTTAGAGTTGGAAGCAGCCATAGAGATAATCTAGGGAACCATTTCAACTGGAGGGCCATGTTCTCTCATGAGACATCTTCTGGGGGCCATATGCGAGGAGGGATGGCCTGAGGCAGAATTGGGCAGAGCAATGGGTGCAACTCTTACATTTGTGGGCTGCCTTCTAACCATGTAAATGTCAGAGGTTTCTTCTATATATAGACACACTTCTCCATCCTCCATGCAGGCAGTCAAAAGGCATCATCATGGTTTAGCATTCAAGGAATGAGTATGCCATACCCATCTGTGTTAATAATTCCAGTAAATAAGAGTCCACCTACTCCTTAATTTTTTTTTTTTTACTGTTTACAGTGGTGCCTTGGTTCTCAAACTTAATCTGTTCCGGAAGTCCGTTCCAAAACCAAAGTGTTCCAAAACCAAGGCGCGCTTTCCCATAGAAAGTAATGCAAAATGGATTAATCTGTTCCAGACTTTTAAAAACAACCCCTAAAACAGAAATTTAACATGAATTTTACTATCTAATGAGACCATTGATCCATAAAATGAAAGCAATAAACAATGTACAGCAGTCACACAATCAATCAATCAGTAGCTGGACTGGGTTCCACACAGTCACAAAAACAAAACAAAAAGAGCCGCAAAAACGCAAAATAAATAGCAAAAACAGACAGACCTCAGCGCAACACTCAAAGCGGAGCATGTTTGGCTTCCAAAAAAAAGTTCACAAACTGGAACAATTACTTCCGGGTTTGCAGCGTTTGGGTTCCAAGTTGTTTGAGTACTAAGGCGTTTGAGAACCAAGGTACCACTGTATATTATTAAATTTATACCCTACTCTTCCTCCCACAGGAGTCCGGGGCAGCAGATGCCTTTGTGACTCCAAAACTCAACAAATAAAACTTTCCATGCATTTTGTTTTAATGTCAAAAACAATTCTTAATGGTGGGAAGTTTCTCCTAATCAACTTCCCTGCAATTTCAACCTCAAGTTTTGCCTTCTAGTGCAAAAGAGAAGTGGTCCACATCACCTTCTGCACATCTGCCCTCTAGATATTTGAAGACTGCTATCGTATCTCTGCTTAATCTTCTCCAAGCTAAACATATCCAGCACTTTCAATCATTCCTCCCAGGACTTGATTTCCATGCCCCCTACCAGCCTTCCTCTGGACACATTCCAGTTTGTCAATTTCCTTCTGAAAATGTGCTCCTCAGAACTAGGCCTGGTACAGTCCAAATGCAACTTGACCTGATTATAAATATATATACATGTATGTGTGTGTTTCTGTTTCTGAAATAGCTAATGGCTCCCAGTACGTTTCCGAGCACAATTCAAAGTACTGGTGTTGACCTTTAAAGCCCTAAACGGCCTCGGTCCTGTATACCTGAAGGAGCGTCTCCAACCCCATCATTCTGCCCGGACGCTGAGGTCCAGCACCGAGGGCCTTCTGGTGGTTCCCTCATTGCGAGAAGCAAAGCTACAGGGAACCAGGCAGAGGGCCTTCTCGGTCGTGGCGCCTGCCCTGTGGAACGCCCTCCCATCAGATGTCAAAGCGATAAATAACTACCTGACATTCAGAAGACATCTTAAGGCAGCCCTGTTCAGGGAAGTTTTTAATCTGTGATATTTTAGTGTCTTTTTGGTTTCTATGGAAGCCGCCCAGAGTGGCTGGGGAAACCCAGCCAGATGGGCAGGGTACAAATAACAAATTATTATTATTATTATTATTATTATTATTATTAGTGATTACATTTTTCTTTTCTTTTTCTTCTCCAGGTACTTTGAGTTTTATGAAGGTCCTTTGGAGTACAACTCCACAAAATGCCTGGAGCTGAGGCAGGATATCATTTCGGTGAAGGTTCTCTCGATGTAAGTGGGACCACACCATTTTAGTTCTCCAGCCTTAAGCAATTGTGAGTGATGCTGATGGGCTTTGACCAGGCAGACCTGGGTTCATATCCCTGATCCGGGTACAGGGCTCAGGGAAACCTTGCACCTTGTTCCTTAACACAGGCTTGCTAAGCAATGATAAGGTATGGGAAAACATGTTTGCAGGAGACAATGGCGAAGGCAGGTCTGGACACCTGCATTTGACACTCCAGCTTTCAGGCAGGACCCATCACCTGCCTGGACTCCAGCTGCAGGCTTACCTTGTTCCTAAGTTTTTATTTTTATTCTCCTCTCCCTTCCCTTCCCTTCCCTTTCCCTTTTCCCATGCCTGTGGCTGTTTTCCCTTGGCAACTAGCCTCATGTATATGAAATGTGTTTAATCCAAATCAGAAGAATTAGATATGTCATCTCAACTGGGCACACATAGATAAAAATACATCATTGATGGGAAATCAAAATGGCTTCTTCATGCGGCCAATTTAGGAGGGAACCGCTAGAGGGCACTTAAAACAAAACAAAACAAAACAAAACAAAACAAAACAAAACAAAACAACAAAACAAAACAAAACAAAACAAAACAAAACAAAACAAAACAAAACAAAACAAAACAAAACAAAACAAAACAAAACAAAACAAAACAAAGAAGCCGTGTGTCCTCTCAGGCTTTGAGACAGCCCTGTGTTGTGTATACAGTGGAACCTCGGTTTTCGAACGTAATCCATTCTGGAATACTGTTTGACTCCCGAAACGTTCGGAAACCAAGGCACAAAGAGCGGTGTGCAAATTTAATTGAGAAACACTCAGCGGAAGCCATTCAACTTCTGAGGCACATTCGAAAACTAAATCATTTACTTCCGGGTATTCAGCGTTCGAAAACCGAAACGTTCAACTTCTGAGACGGTCAAAAACCGAGATACCACTGTATACATATAAATAAATTCTGATGATATGCAGTGTCCAGACTCTTTATATTCAAAAGGAACTTTACTTTCATAAACATATAACTGAGAAGAACATATCTATGTTCTCATGCTTATTCACTTTGTTCCTTATAGAGAGCACAGGTTTCTCTCTATTAACACTTAGAGATCTTCCTCTGTCTGCTTCACCCCAGAGAGGCCACACTGACACAACATTGTCCTCAGAAGCATCCAGAGAAACCTCTCTCAGCAGCCGTTCTCCCTCACACACACAGGAAGACGACCAGAAATAACAGTTAAAAAACAACAGTTACTGGAATAACAGTCACAACAGAAAGCAATGCCTCTCTCATGTGACTCACAGCCAGCCAATCACATGAGAGCTACTGCCACAGGAAAAACCCTATGCTAAGAATGCATAGGCAAAACATTCCCATTTCCGGAAGTTAAACCATTATCCGTAACACCCTGGGCAGGTGGAAGCGGCTGGATTAAAGAGCAGTTAGCGTTGGCATCCACATAGCAGATAGCAGAGTCACGCTGACTTGGCATAGTTGGCTCTCACCAGCCCCTCCACCGAGAAGCGCCCTTGTTTCCCAAGTTGCGCTGTGGTTTTCTAGCTTCCTTTCTGAAACCCCCCCACCTGCCCCCATTCGCTGTTTTGTGCCCCGAAAAGATTTCAAAATTATCACGCTCGGCTGGTCTGAAGTACAAAATGACCTACTTCTTTGAAGAGTGACTTATGGAAAATCCTAAATTGCTCCCATTTTAAATATTAAACCCCTTCTCTCTGGAGGGAAAGCGAGGGAGGGAGGAAGCTCATTGTGTTTGAGGCAAGGTTGGACAAATGTGTGAAGGGTGTGTAGAGGATGGCTTTCTATCCTGGCATAAACCTTTTTTTAAAATATAAAACCTTTTTTAAAATATAAAAAAAACTTTCCCCATTGGTTTTGGAGTGCCTTCCTTCTTCTGGGGTACTACAAACTACTGCAATTCAAAGTCATTGTATTGGGTGGTTTGGAAATGTATTTGTTTTTGTTTTTTCTAAGGGCCCCTGCGGATTGGAGGGTTTTATATGGGTGCATTCTGCAACGTGTCATTGATGCAATAGTATTGCATTAGTGGTGGATTCATACTGGACCATCCACACATCTCTTTGCTTTGTTAGTTTTTCTGCAAGGTTTTCCTGATGATACTGTATTCTTGCTGTCTGGAGGGGCACTCTTGCACTCCAGCACAACAATAGCAAACCACCAACAACAACAACCAAACAAACGAAAGAAAGAAACTGGAACGTTTGTGGAATAAAGATTACCGTATTTTTCGCCCTATAGGACACACTTTTCCCCCTCGAAAAATTAAGGGGAAATGTGTGTGCGTCCTATGGGGCAAATGCAGGCTCCTTGGCTTCAGCGATAGCAACGCGAAGCCTAGGAAGCCTGCGCTCTGGAGACTTCACGTTGCTTTCGCTGAAGCCAGAAGAGTCTGCTCTTCGAGGCTGGCGGTGGGGGAAAGCAGTGCTTCCCCCCATCGCCAGCCCCAGAGGATCGGGGGGGGGGCAGCAGGAAGGTGCGCGACGCCTTCCCGCTACTCTCCAACCCGGCTTTGAGGCTGGCGGTGGGGGAAAGCAGTGCTTCCCCCCATCACCAGCCCCACAAGCTGGGTCGAAAAGCCCGCAGGAGCCGCGCAGCCTTTAAAGAGCGCACTGCTCTTGGGGGCTTTTCCCCAAGGAGGGAGAAGGGACTGACTGGCCGGGGAATTCCCCCACCTCCCACAAAAGTCCGCAGAAGCCGCACGCTCTTTAAAGGGGCTGCGCGGCTTCTGCTGGCTTTTCTAGGAGGTGGGGGAATTCCCCCACCTTGTAGAAAAGCCCGCAGGAGCTGCACACCCTTTAAAGAGTGCGCTGCTCTTGGGGGCTTTTCCCCAAGAAGGGACAAGTGACTGACTGGCCATTTCAGTGCCTTCTCCCTCCTGGTCGAAAAGCCCGCAGGAGTCGCGCACGGCTCCTGTGGGCTTTTGCGGGAGGTGGGGGAATTCCGCCACCTCCCGCAAAAGCAGGAAGAAGGTCTTGGAGTAGCGCACAGGCTGCGTGCAGCCTGTCCGCTGCTCCCAGAGGTGCGGGGGGGGGGAGGGAATCATATTTTTTCCTTGATTCCCCCCCCCCGAAAGCTAGGTGCATCCTATGAGCCGGTGCGCCTTATAGGGCGAAAAATACGGTGCATTATTTCAGCTGCAGCACATGCATTGATTGGAAACGAAGCAGTATGACCACCCAAAAAGACGGTTTGAGCATATTACACCAATCCTGGTCCAACTGCCCTGGCTACCAATTAGTTTTTGGGCCCAATTCAAAGTGCTGGTTTTGACCTATAAAGCCTTAAATGGCTCTGGACCACAATACCTTAAGGACCGCCTGTTTCCATATGAACCTACCCGGACCCTGAGATCATCTTCTGAGGCCCTCCTTTGTGTGCCTCCTCCTCGAGAGGTCCGGAGGGTGGCAACACGAGAACAGGGCCTCCTCTGCAGTGGCTCACCAATTGGGGAATGCTCTCCCCAGGGAAGTTTGCCTGGCGCCTTCATTATACACCTTTAGGTGCCAGGCAAAAACCTTCCTTTTTAACCAGGCCTTTGGTTGATTTAATTGGCACCTATGCCCTTTTAAAATGTTCCCCCCCCCCCCCCTGGAGCTGGTTATTGGGTTGTTGTTTTTATTTTGATTATATATTTTGTGGTTTCGTGTTTCAGTTTTGTTGTGTGAGCCGCCCTGAGACCTCCGGGTATAGGGCAGAATATAAAATCAATCATCAATACTTTTGCAGGTGCCAAACAGTATCTGTATAAGCACCCTATGAGCACGAATAATCATAAACACACAAGGAAATAGGTGCTTGGAGGGGCCTATAGAAGGCAAGGACTCTTTTGGGACAAGCGAAATGCCCCAAAATGCATCTTGCTTGTTCACTCGTCTCAGAGCCAGTGTGGTGTAGTGGTTAAGAGCGGTGGACTCGTAATCTGGTGAACCGGGTTCGCTTCCCCGCTCCTCCACATGCAGCTGCTGGGTGACCTTGGGCTAGTCAAACTTCTCTGAAGTCTCTCAGCCCCACTCACCTCACAGAGTGTTGGTTGTGGGGGACGAAGGGAAAGGAGAATGTTAGCCACTTTGAGACTCCTTAGGGTAGTGATAAAGTGGGATATCAAATCCAAGCTCTTCTTCTGCAATGCACTCTACGTGGGGCTACCTTTGAAGGTGACCTGGAAACTGCAATTAATCCAGAATGTGGCAGCTAGAGGGCTACCTTTGAAGGTGACCTGGAAACTGCAATTAATCCAGAATGTGGCAGCTAGACTGGTGACTGGGAGTGGCCGCTGGGACCACATAACACCGGTCCTGAGAGATCTACATTGGCTCCCAGTACGTTTCTGAGCACAATTCAAAGTGTTGGTGCTGACCTTTAAATGGCCTCAGTCCTGTATACCTGAAGGAGCGTCTCCACCCCCATCGTTCTGCACGGACACTGAGATCCAGCACCGAGGGCCTTTTGGCAGTTCCCTCATTGCGGGAAGTGAGGTTACAGGGAACCAGACAGAGGGCCTTCTTGGTGGTGGCGCCCACCCTGTGGAACGCCCTCCCTTCAGATGTGAAGGAAATAAGCAGCTATCTTCTCTTTAAAAGACATCTGAAGGCAGCCCTGTGTAGGGAAGTTTTTAATATTTAATGCTGTATTGTTTTTAACACTTGATTGGGAGCCACCCAGAGTGGCTGGGAAACTCAGCCAGATGGGCGGGGTATAAATAAATAAATAAATAAATAAATAAATAAATAAATAAATAAATAAATATTTTGCCCAGAGGAGAGGCAAGGAGGAGGAGGAAGGAGACAACACTCCCCCTACCTGATTGGCCATTGGCTCTGTCTCCCAAGCGAGCAAGAGGTAGCCGCAATGAGGCAGAGGAGCACAGCATCTGGCAACGTTGGCACCTGAGGTTTCCCCCCTCTAATTAAATGAAGTGGAGGAATCAGGGAGGGCACAAGCATGCAGAGCTAATATCTTATCATGCTGGTTGCACATTAAGATTGCCTTCTGCAAGGAATTGCAGGTTGACACTTGTACTATCTATAAAAGCGTCAGTTGATAACACTCTGGGAATCTGCTGCCATTGCTGAGTTAGCTCATTTTCTCAGATTTGGGGCACAAAAACAAAAGACGTGACAAGTTTTATGAGAAGGTGGGGTGATTTTCTTGAATGTGTTAACAACAGAAAAGGAAAAGGGCTGTTGGCAGATACAGATCATGACTTGCTTTACAGCGCTTTAATAATAATTAAGTAGAAGATGTAAAGCAGCCTGATAGCATGCAGAAAGATAGCTCACCCTTAATTGTTAATGAGATACCAGAAATGACAAATTTAAATGGAAAGACCCTTGTTTTATTTTCATTCTCCATGCTGTTTTGTTGAACCAGATATAAACGGCAGTTAATAATATCTGTATATAAAATTGGGGGCTGCCCTAGATTTATATATCAAGGAAATGTTTGCCCACCGCAGGCTAGTTCTCACCGCAGTGGCAAACTTTGGGAGTCAATAGCCTCTTGGACCCATGCTCTAAGATTAATTAAAAGATCCTTTCCCCCTCTTCCCTCTTTTAGGGTGAAGCAGACAGAGTTGTTTGAAAGGTGGAAAAACCTTCAGATGTGCAAGTGGGAGATGAACATCACCGAAGCCAGACAGTTCAAGTAAGAGGCGTCTCAGCTCGGGGGTGGCAGGACCTCAGCAAGCACTGTTGTTGTTTTTTAAAAAAATAATATTTATTCAAATTTTAAAGATTACAAAGAGAAACAATAAAAAAGAAAAATAAGAAAAAACATAAGAAATACAAACAAACAATTAAAAAACAACAACAAATCAGACCTTTGCATAACTTTCTTTCCTTTACTTATTTCCTTGACCTCCTCACACCTCCCTTTTTTGTATTCGAGTTCAGTTAGATGTTTCAGCAAATCCTTTCCAGCTTTGTTTTTATCCTAATAATTTATCTTAATATACTATAATTCTCGTCTTTCACCAATTAGTAAATCCATTTTAACCTAATCCTTTATAACATTTCTGCTAAAACCACATTACTTCATTCCAACAACCTTCTAACATTCCTTAATTTTGCAATGTTTCTGTAAATAAACTTTAATTTTTTCCCAATCTTCTTCCACCGACTCTTCACCTTGGTCTCGGATTCTGCCAGTCATTTCCGCCAGTCTCAGCAAGCACTGTTAGCTGAAGAACCGCTCTTGGCTGTTGCATTGTGCAGGAGCTGCTCTTGGTTTTGCAAGATGGAAGATTTTTTATAACACTTTAGATCTTCCCCATGATATAAGTAAGGCCATTGCTAGTTGGTCTAGAGAGGGCAGCTCTTTACAGGTGGCATTTAGACATTGAGAAATCAAGATCCAAAGCCCGGCTTTTAGCCTTCCTGGGCCTCTTCCCGGGACAGCCCTAATTGCATAAACATAAAAACCTCCCAGAACTGGAGTTTCTGCCGCCACCCATGTCTCTTGAAGGGCAATGATGTTAAAGTTTTGGCGATAGAATGGAATATCTGTAGATTGAGATAAACATCTAGACCAGCCGGCCACATTCCAGGAAAGGATATTTAGGGCATTGGCTGATTCTTGGATTTTTGGATTTGGGGCACCCTCAGATATTTGCATCAGGACGTGGGTGGCGCTGCGGGTTAAACCACAGAGCCTTGGACTTGCCGATCAGAAGGTCAGCGGTTCGAATCCCTGCGACGGGGTGCGCTCCCGTTGCTCAGTCCCAGCTCCTGCCAACCTAGCAGTTCGAAAGCACATCAAAGTGCAAGTAGATAAAGAGGTACCGCTCTGGCGGGGAGGTAAACGGCATTTCTGTGTGGTGCTCTGGTTCGCCAGAAGTGGCTTAGTCATGCTGGCCACATGACCCGGAATCTGTACGCCGGCTCCCTCGGCTAATAAAGTAAGATGAGCGCCGCAACCCCAGAGTCGGTCACGACTGGAGCTAATGGTCAGGGGTCCCTTTACCTTTACCTTTACAGATATTTTCAGCCGTTGTTTCTTTAGGGCAGTGGAGTCTGGCGTATTTGTAGGGAGGTGGGGTAGGGTAGAAAAACCTTTTGTAGTAGGGACTGATTTGGTATGTTTAGTTTCTCTGACAGGGCATCCACCTACTGTATCCATATTTCAAAAGATGGAAGATATTTGCTCACCATAGCAACATGGGGTGGCTAAGGGCGGGTCTGAAGCCAGTGGTGGGCAGGGCCAAAGCAAAAAGTGGGTGGGGCTCTGTGACGTGAACATATGAGAGTGCTGGAGATGAAATAGTTAAACAGGTTACACAGTCAGGACCCAGGGGGGTGGAGTCAGAGGGACTATAAAACCAGCTCTGGGAGGAGTTCGTTGGGAGTTGGGTGGTTGGTTGGAGTGGGAGCGAATTGGGATAGAGTCTGTGGGTAGGTTGAGTTAGTGTAGCGAAATAAGCTGAGGAATATTTAGGGGCTAGGAAGATAAGTAAATATCTGAATATTTAGGGGCTAGGAAGACAAATAAATATCTGAATATTTAGGGGCTAGGAAGACAAGTAAATATCTGAATATTTAGGGGCTAGGAAGACAAGTAAATATCTGAGAGGTGGTGTAGTGAGTGAGAGCAGGGAGCGGAAATTATAGGTCTGGATAGGCACCCCATGATTGTAATTGACCGATACCATTTATGAAACCACATGCTTGTTAAACTGCAATAAATAAACAAAAGTTTATGTTCCAATTTAATTCTGACTGGACTCAGTATTGTACCAGGTAGGGCCTGGGTGGTGGCAGCGAGAAATAAAGTGGTGGCACAGAGATCAATAGACGGTGACATGTCTGGGGACCCTGTGTGATCGCCACAGGCTCTCCACACTCTCTCTCCACACCCTTTTCTCTCTCTTTTTCTATCCCTCACTCTCCCATCTGTCTCTGTTCTGTCACCCTCATTTCCCCCTTTCCTTGCCTCTTCTTCCTCTGCCCAGGTGGCTTCTGGTGCCAGGAGAGATCAGGCTGAGGGCCACATAAAATTTGGGCAGATGCTCGTTGGAGAAACAGTGTTGTATGCATGCAATATTGACATCAACAGCAGCTGATTCATAGCTCCCTGCCACACTCGGTGTTTGCCTGGGTCGAGGGTCTGCCTTTGTCCTGTGCTGGGGTTGACCCACGTAACCTTGTTTCTCCTTCTTTAGGGCTACTCTGTCGAGGTGCTGCAACGCCCCAGCCTTCCTCTTCACCACCCAGAAGAACACGCCCCTGGGAACAAAACTCAAGTACGAAGTGGACACAAGCGGCATCTTTCACATCAATCAAGAAATATTCCGAATGTTTCCAAAGGTGCGGTACATGTTGTTGACTTAGCATAATCTCAAGACGCCGTTTCTATTCAGAGGCGTGTGTCGGGTGGCAATCTTGTCATCCTCTGCGCTGCAATGATTTCCTGCGTAACCGTTCTGATCGCAGGCCAACTGTTTTCTTTGCCGTCACATTCCTGTGCAACAGCTGATAGGCAGCTTAGTTTATATTTAGCAGCTTTACATCACGGGAGTATCATATCCATGTGGAAAATGACTGATCAACAGCCGAGTATTCTCTGGCAGGGATGAGTGCAGAATTGCTTCTGGTCTATAGCTAAGAAAACGAGATGATGCCCAATAGTGACCCCAAAAGACTGACTGACAGCAGTGCTTAGCATTTATATAGCATATTAAGCGTTCCAAAGTGCTTTACGTATACAGTGCATTGCTCCTTATGGTGAGCCCTGTGGTTGGTCTGGGAGCACCAGTTGCATTATTATTGTTTTTAATTCAGATTAGAAGGTGGCTTCTAAGTGGTTTACAGGTGTAAAACCAATTCTTTCTTCTTCTTCTTCTTCTTCTTCTTCTTCTTCTTCTTCTTCTTCTTCTTCTTCTTCTTCTTCTGTGATCACTCGTAGCCGAATAAGATTGTCTTCCATAAACACGGTTTTAACAATGAGTCCGTAAGTGACTGTGGAGGCCAATTCTGGATCCACACGTCCTTCCACAGTGGGGACATTGGTTCCCGGGTGGGAGTTGATCACAGTGTGGATTTGCCAAGCGTGCCTTCCTCTTAGCACGTTTCTCCCTTGCGTCCTGAGTTTGAGTTTCTTCAAAGCCCATGACACCTTTGGTAAAGGCTGTTCTCCAATAGGAGCACTAACAGGCCAGTGTTCCCCAGTTGTCAGTGTTTATACTACATTTTTTTTTTTAGATTTGCCTCGAGACAGTCTTTAAACCTCTTTTGTTGACCACCAGCATTACGCTTTCCATTTTTAAGTTTGGAATAGAGTAGTTGATTTAATTAATTAATTAAATGAATTCAGGTTACCAAGTTGGCTTCTAAGTGGTTTACAGGTATGAAACCAATTACAGATACCAATACTGTAGCATCGTAGAAAGTGGTTGCAGGTGGACTTGATCAGCAGTCTGGAAGGCTATTGGAAGGCCACTTATAACAGGTTGAAGACAGGCCGTCAGGTCATGCATCCATGCAGATGAAGGCATCCATTTGTGCTGGTGCAGATGCACCATGGCGGCTCTTCTTTCCACGCTCCTCCCGGCGGTCATTCCTCCTCTGGTCCACTGCTTTGGATGCATGACTGCCTGCCAGTCTCTAAGCACTGCCATCATCTGCAAGAGATCCCCACATATCAAGGTTGATGTTACCAGCCTTCATGTCACGGTTGCAGACATCTTTGTAAAACGGAGTAGGTCTGCAAACAGGGCCTGGGGCCTGAAGCCTGATCCCCATAATGGCAGTTGTATTTTCAACCCCTTTTCCTAAATTGCGTGCTGGATCAATCAAACGTTTGACCCTTTGTGTTATTGCTTCCCATATGTCAGTTCCAACCTAATGTTGCTGGTCCATCTCTGAACGTGGTTCTCTTTGCCCCCAAATCTCAGAGGACTCTTCGTTGCGCCATTGGGCTTTCTGCCATTATGAGCACCATGTAACGCGTGCTATAAAAAAATCACATTAAAAGCAACAACAACAACCACACCACATTTCATGTCACCGTTTCCTTCAGATGTATTTTTGTTTTACTGTTGCGGAATTACTCATAAACTATGCATGTACTAATAGCAGCATTTGCATGCTTATATAAGCAAGTCTTTCCATCTCCGTGAGGTGCCAGGCATTATAAGGATCGTTTGTCCATGTAAACTAGGGATGGGTTTGACTCCAACTTCTGAAGACATGGGTTGCGTTCTGCTCAGGATGCGAACGGGGCTACGGAACAGATCCCGTTCGCATCCAGAGGTACCACAGTATTCTCTGTTTTGCTCCTGTGGAGGAAGACACCAGGCAAGGCAGGTTTTGTTGCTTCAGCACCATGGAGAGCTCCTAGTGAGCACTTTGCTCCAACCTAAAACAAGGACCTTTTTTTTGGTATTTTTATTAAAGATTTTCGTGATTTACAGAAGTATGTGTAATGTCTCTCTCTTGTATTTTTTCCATGTAACATTTTTACCAATCAGTTTCATTTGTCGAGACATTAGGAAGAAAAGGGGGAGAGGGGTGGAAGATGGGTGGGGTGGGTTAAACAAGGACTTTTGAGACTTGTGCATTCAGTCTACGTCTCAAGGGTCCAGAACTCTGGCCTGAAAACCAGCACTTTTCTTTCACTCCATGACCTCCCGCCTTTGTGTTCTTCGTAGGCCACTGCACTGGTGAGGTAGCTCGTTTCCTTGGGATCTTGATGGGACAGCCTT
Source organism: Podarcis erhardii (assembly GCF_964252035.2). NCBI lineage: Eukaryota > Metazoa > Chordata > Lepidosauria > Squamata > Lacertidae > Podarcis > Podarcis erhardii. Next base: position 48,117,783 of record NC_138501.1, read on the forward strand.
GGGTTCAGTTGGGCTCTGATCACCAGAATTCAGGCTCAGAGCTAGGAATCTGGGCCTGGCTCCTTAGCCAGGGACACTAGCTGCCAACTCAGTGTCCTGGTTGCTGCTGGTCATGATGGGGTAGTGGGTGAGGCCACCAAGATCTAATAACATGGATGTTTTGTATGTATGACCTAAAATGCAACAGCAGAGCTTTCCTGCAGAGTCAGTCCATCCATTGCACTGCCAGTCACTGACTGTAGAGCAGGCTTCCTCAGACTTGGCTCTCCAGATGTTTTTGGCCTACAACTCCCATGATCCCTAGCTAGCAGGACCAGCGGTCAGGGATGATGGGAATAGTAGTTTCAAAACATCTGGAGGGTCGAGTTAGAGGAAGCCTGCTGTAGAGTAATCAGATGCAGGGAAAACTCAAGAGATGACCATACTTGTGTGTGCATGTGCGAGCCCAGAGTTAACTGGGTTTCATCCTTTCATCCAAGGGAACAAAACCAGTTCCTGCGAGGGTTGCCACTGCTAATGAACCGGCTTACTCCATTTCTCTCTAGGAGATGCCGTACTATCGGTCCCAGTTCAAGAAGTGTGCTGTGGTTGGAAACGGAGGGATTCTGAAGAACAGCAGATGTGGCCGGGAGATCGACAGTGCCGATTTTGTGTTCCGGTAACAGTTCTGGTGCAATTCCTTCAAGGGATTAGCAGTTGTGTATAGCACATGAAGGGGATGTGGGTGGCGCTGTGGGTTAACCTACAGTACATAGGAAGGAAATTGGCTTGCACTGCTTCAGACCACTGGTCCATCTGTTTCAGTATTGTCACCACTGACTGAGACATCCCCAGTCCCACTTCAGGGTTGAACCTGAGACCTTCTGCATGCAAAACATATTCTCTACTACTGAGCTACGGCAGCCCTTCGCCATGGCTCCTGTCCCTTGCACTGGTGTTCCCCCACAGCATAGAAATCCGAAGTGGCCAGTGTTCTCTGAAGGCAGAAGGTCCCTACTTTGTCTGATGCTTGGCTCCACCTAGAGGTCAGAGGGTGAAACTGCTCACATCACCTATCCAGTTTCTCAGGGTGTGGCACAAGAGGCTCTCAATTTAAGCCCCTTTTTTTTGTAATTTTAAAGAATGTTGTAAATTAAGGAATCACAAGCTGCACCCGCCTATTGTTGACTCTTTCTGAAATGTTTTGGATGACGGGATTGACTATAAAGGTAATATTTGTGCTGAACATCTAGGGCGATGTTTCTCAAGCTTAGGTCTGTTTTGGGACTACAACTCCCAACATCCCTAGCTAGCAGGACCAGTGGCCAGGGATGATGGGAGTTGTAGTCCCCAAACATCTAGAGGGCTGAGTTTGAGAAACAGTGATCTAGGGGGAAAAGAGGACCGAGGGAACGTCTAAAGAGTGCTTGTTTTATAAATCTCTTTGATTGAGGTGGAAAATGGAGGGCTGCCACTACAAATGGCTTCTCCTGATGGGTCATTTCTCTTGCGGCGCTGAGAGCATGATTTATAACCAGCTGATCAGTACAGGAAGATATTCCTTTCAGAGGAAGCAGTCTGCAGAAGGGGAACCCACCCTACTTTATTTGGAATCAGGGAGAGCTAGCTTCAAATCACACTTCCATTAAGCCAGATCACTCACTCTATTCAGCCTACACATCTTAGCTCCTTGAAGGAGGGAAATAATAATGGCCTCTTTGTTGCTCTGTTCTTTCTAGCTGCAATTTGCCTCCCATTTCGGAGAAATACGTTGTAGATGTTGGTGTAAAGACGGACGTCGTGACGGTTAACCCCAGCATAATCACCGAAAGGTCAGTTGCTTGCCTCTTCCTTGCCCACTTCTGCCCACGCTTTCCTCCTCCTGCGACTTTGTGAAATTGAGAAACCTCAGGAAAGGAGCAACGGCGCCTTATTATTAGCTCTGGCGGTTCTTGACTTTGTAATTTCATAGCAACTGGAAATCAGAACAAAACCGGGCCTTCTTCTCAGCGAGGCAAATGTGTTCAGAAGGTCCCTGCAGACTTCTGCCCTACAACTCACCTGGCTCCTTTTCTGACGTTTTTCTTCTTACTGGAAAAAAGTAAGATCCACAATAAGCAATGCATTAAACAGCTATATCCCTTGATGCTCTGCATTTTCAAAAGAGAGGAGAAAAAGAAATGCAAATAAATCCGCTAATTATCTGCCTTTACGAGACTCCCAATAAACTTTATAGTTATAGTACCTTTTTGTTGTGAGTCAAGGACCCTCCACCAGTGGTAAATAAGACACAAGGACACATGTATTTTAGGTTAATGGGCTAAAGAAGGCCACAACTTTATTGGTTACAGCGTGTGAGTGGTATTGGCTTAGGCATTGGGTCAAACAATCTATACATGACTCCACCCCGCTCGGCGGGGAGTCATTTGAGGGTTAACAACCAGTGAGAGGAGCTTGTTGATGCAAATACAACTGGAAGCTTCCCCTGATGTCACCGGGGTTGTGCTGCTAATGGAGGAATCCAAGGGCTCCCTTGGACAAAAAGACAAAGACACCAACCAGGAGAATTTGGAGCAAAACAGCAGCCTGTAGGCTTGGTCTTTATTGTAGACTGTTGCGATAGGACTCCCACCCACTACAAGATGAAGCAAAATGGAAGCCCAGCACAGAAAAGTCCCCAGTTTTTATTAGTTGCTAATCCCCCAAACTACACCCCTAAGACTACGTCACAACTACATCACAAATACATCACAGCTACATCACAAAAAGGAGGGGTTGAGGGAGGAGTTGTGGAGGTAACCTGAGTATCTTGTCACCTGGCTGGTTCCTCCTTTCCCATGAGTCATTTCCAGAGGACAAAGGGGAGTTGGCAGTTTCCTGCCCCCAGAGGGAAGATCTCATCATTGTCCTTTGTTTCAGTCCGTGTTGAATCCACTCCCATATGCAAGTCCTTTGTGACCCTGATGGTCTTCTGTCTGGGACCATCAAGGTTGGCATGCCAACTGGGTAGGGCTCCTGAGTACGTGTTGGTACGCTTAAGGGATTATGGCCGTCCTGTATCAAACCATCCCTCTTTGATAGTCCTTTCTTCATGGAGCGAAATAAAAGTGGACCGGTGTAAATCCAATGTACTGTTGATTTACTATGAATTTATAACAGAAACGTCACGTATGTCATGTTTGAGTGTGTGTGTCGTGTTTGTACAAATTGAATGATTGGGGGGGGGGTTCCTGCAACAGTGCCATGGCCCTAGCCACCAGCAGGGCATTGGACAGGATCCACGACCGCTGCATTCCTTTAACGGAATACCCAACAAGGGGAGAGATAGGTGATGGCCACACCCTGCCCACCAACACACGACAAATATTCCAGTGCCAAAGCACCACCCAAGCTCACAGCCAAATACCCTCACAGCTCCAACCAATCCCTAATGCAACTGATGACAGCAGCCAACCACATATCATTTCCTTGATTAGGCAAATGAACGCCATCGTCTCGAAACGGGGCCGCCTCGCTGGGCAGAATGAGGTGCAGTGCTGCTGCAGCCGCTTGAATGCAGCTAGACCCCGCCCCCAAGCCAACCCTATTGGCTGGCCTGGTGGGCGTGGTGCGGCAGCCGGGAAAGGGACCCAGGGGGCCAAATACGTCCCCCTGCTGACGCGGGAATGGCTCGTGCTCACAACACCTCCCCTCTGTGAGGAGGAGAGGCTTTTCAGAAACACAATAGGTGTTGTTGTTGTTTAGTCATTTAGTTGTGTCCGATTCTTCGTGACCCCATGGACCAGAGCACGCCAGGCACTCCTGTCTTCCACTGCCTCCCGCAGTTTGGTCAAACTCATGCTGGTAGCTTCGAGAACACCGTCCAACCATCTCGTCCTCTGTCGTCCCCTTCTCCTTGTGCCCTCCATCTTTCCCAACATCAGGGTCTTTTCCAGGGAGTCTTCTCTTCTCATGAAGTGGCCAAAGGATTGGAGCCTCAGCTTCAGGATCTGTCCTTCCATTGAGCACTCAGGGCTGATTTCCTTCAGAATGGAGAGGTTTGATCTTCTTGCAGTCCATGGGACTCTCAAGAGTCTCCTCCAGCACCATAATTCAAAAGCATCCATTCTTCAGCAATCAGCCTTCTTTATGGTCCAGCTCTCACTTTCATACATCACTACTGGGAAAACCATAGCTTTAACTATATGGACCTTTGTTGGCAAGGTGATGTCTCTGCTTTTTAAGATGCTGTCTAGGTTTGTCACTGCTTTTCTCCCAAGAAGCAGGAGTCTTTTAATTTCGTGACTGCTGTCACCATCTGCAGTGATCACGGAGCCCAAGAAAGTAACATCTCTCACTGCCTCCATTTCTTCCCCTTCTGTTTGCCAGAAGGTGATGGGCCCAGTGGCCATGATCTTAGTTTTTTTGATGTTGAGCTTCGCCAATAGCAATACAATAGGTAGAAACTGTTTTTCGCTAAAAAAAATTCCTCGTCTGCCCTCTCTGTTTTTTAACTATTATTCTGACCATTTCTGTGCTGCTTAATTGCTATCACCTCTAAGAAGTGTACAAAAAGCTCAATACGGCGAGCGGACTAATACCTGTAAGTTTCAACTTGTACAATATACCCTACCTCCTGAGAATCCAGTGTTTCACTGATGACAGGTCTCTCTGTTTCAACCTCTGGCTAATTGCCTCGTTCTTTTGCTACGAAGAAGGACGCCTAGTGATAACGCCACCCTTTCTAACTTACTTCCTCCTCCAGGTTTTTGGATCTCACAATAAAACGTACAGATATATGCAGTATTTATTTGATATAATGCATATTTCCGCCTACCCACACCAAAGGCCTTTTAACTCCTGTTGATTTCAAGCCCACTGAAATCAGCAGGACTTCAAAGAGGTTAAATTTGGCGAGGCCTTTCCCTTTTAATCCTCCCCCGCTCCCAGGCATGTTTTTCTTTTGCATACCCAGAGTATGAGAATCATGCTGCCAGAAAGAGAGAGGGTTTACTCTCTTGGAGGAGGAGGAGGAGTTTGAATTTGATATCCCACTTTATCACTCCCCTTCAGGAGTCTCAAAGCGGCTAACATTCTCCTTTCCCTTCCTCCCGCACAACAAACACTCTGTGAGGTGAGTGAGGCTGAGAGACTTCAAAGAAGTGTGACTGGCCCAAGGTCACCCAGCAGCTGCATGTGGAGAAGCGAGGACGCGAACCCGGTTCACCAGATTACAAGTCTACCACTCTTAACCACTACACCACACTGGCTCTCTGCAGTCCTGAAGCCATGTGGGGAAGAAGTGGGTGGTTGGGTGGGAAAGCAAAGATTGATGAACCACCACATCTTGTGGCCTTCCAGGCTTCCATCAGCAGGATAGAAAGGTGGGTGAGGACCCTCGTACTTATGGGACCGCCAGTGTGGTGTAGTGGTTAAGAGCGGTAGTCTCGTAATCTGGGGAACCGGGTTCGAGTCTCCGCTCCTCCACATGCAACTGCTGGGTGACCTTGGGCCAGTCACACTTCTCTGAAGTCTCTCAGCCCCACTCACCTCACAGAGTGTTTGTTGTGGGGGAGGAAGGGAAAGGAGAATGTTAGCCGCTTTGAGACTCCTTAAAGGGAGTGAAAGGCGGGATATCAAATCCAAACTCTTCTTCTTCTTCTTCCTGGTATGTGCCGCAGAGGACCCTAAGGTCCATGAATAATAATAGCTTGAAGGTCCTAAGGAAGCCAGACTATCCTCCACCACGGCAAGGCTTTTTCAGCGATGGCTCTGACCTGGTGGAATGCTCTGTCCTACGACACTAGGGCCCTCCAGGGCTTTATCTCCTTTCGCAGGACCTGTAAGACAGAGCTATTCCGCCTGGCCTTCAATTTGAGTTAGCCTGATCCTCTATTCCAGGGGTTCTCAACCTGTGGGTCCCCAGATGTTGGACTACAACTCCCATCATCCCTGAGCTCTGGCCTTGCTAGCTAGGCATGATGGTAGTCCAACAACATCTGGGGACCCACAGGTTGAGAAAGGCTGCTGTCTATTCCCTTTTCCCTTTCCTCTTCTATGAAGAAACCCTTTCTGGGACCCCACATTTAAATTCTTCCCAGGGGCGTAGCGTAGGTTGCCAGTGCCCAGGGCGGGGCAAGTGTTGCGCCCCACGCGGTGGACTGGGCAGTGGTCAGTCCCTTCGCTGGCCAGCGTCTAATCAATGGAGTCTCCTTGCAAACTAGCCCCAACCTGGGAGCAGAGATAAGACAGACATACGCGAAGCTAGGAACACCACTCTGCTGCCTTGCCTCCCTGTCCTTGCAGTGTTGCACCCTGGGCAACACACTTGGCTCCAGCAGTGCTTTCCTGGCTTCCTCTTCCTTCCTTCCTCCCTCCTTGGTGGGTGGGGGTGCAGCACCCTCCCCCTCCCTTCCTCCCTCTCAGCTAGCCTCTACTGGTATGCCCCGCAGAGGACCTAAAGGTCCACAAATAACAACACTTTGGAGGTCCTGAGCCTCAAGGAGGTTAGATTGGTTTCAACTAGGGCCAGGGCCTTTTCAGCACTGGCCCCGACGTGGTGGAACGCTCTGTCACAAGAGACTAGGGCCCTGCAGGACTTGACATCTTTCCGCAGGGCTTGCAAGACAGAGCTGCTCCGCCTGGCCTTTGGACTCAGTCTGACTCCTATGTTTCCCTCCCCTTATGGCCTTGATTTATCAGCTACTTTAAAATGACGCTGCATTTTAAATTGCATTTTAACCTGTATTTTAAATTGGTTCCCCCTTCTCTTTCCCCCCTATTATGTTTTTACTGTGAATTTTATTGGTGTTAGCCGCCCTGAGCCCAGGAGGGCGGGGTAGAAATAAAAATTTTTATTATTATTATTATTATTATTATTATTATTATTATTATTAGGGGTTGGGTGCGCACAGTTGTCTCTTCGCAGGCCATGAAGAGGAGGCAGCCCCACCCCAGTCCAAAGGCCCGGTCTGGGCATTGCTTTCCTCCCCGCGGCTCCAACCTCGATGAGGGAGCCTGTTGTGGGCACACCTGGTTGCGCCCCCTCAGAAATTTGTGCCCGGGCCATGGCTCCCAGCCCTTCCCTTCCTACGCCACTGGGGCCACCCTACCGATCTGTTATCTGGTTCTCTTATTATACTGCTGCTATTTTGCCTGGAAAAGCCAAAGCTCTTCCTAGCGTTGGCAGCAGTTGTGTGAGTTGTGGCTCTCCAGTCTCCCTGATTGCTCTCCCTTTAATCCTCCCAAACAACCAGGTTCCACAAGCTGGAGAAGTGGAGGAAGCCCTTTTTTGAGGTCTTGCAGGTGTACGAAAACGCCTCGGTCCTGCTCCCGGCTTTCTACAACACCCGCAACACGGACGTCTCTACCCGGGTCCGATATGTCCTGGACGACTTTGAGTCCCAGCAGGCCGTCTACTTCTTCCACCCGCAGTACCTGATCAATGTCTCACGCTACTGGCTGGCTCAAGGGGTGCGCGCCAAGCGCATCAGCACGGGCCTGATCCTGGTGACAGCGGCCTTGGAGCTGTGCGAGGAAGTTCACCTCTTTGGATTCTGGGCTTTCCCCATGAACCCCTCAGGGATATTTATCACCCACCATTACTACGACAACGTGAAACCTCGTCCGGGATTCCATGCCATGCCTTCGGAAATCTTCAACTTTCTCCATATGCACAGCAGAGGCATTCTGAGGGTACACACGGATGCCTGCAGTTGCTCCTGAGGGGTCAGGACAGGAGGAAGTTTGGTTCTTCTCCCGAGTCGTGTAAAGGAAAGGAAGAAAGGGAGACGACTCACCCGCAGCCCTGGGTCTCAAGAACCAAGTTGCACAACTGGGTTTTTTTGTAAGGGGAAGAGTCTCTGCAAGGCTGCTTTGGCACCTTTCTGCATCCATGTCTCGTGAAAGATTACCCGTGGTACGGTTATCAGCTGCCACGTTCTGAAAAAGACTTGCGGCTGTGCGGATTGGCACAGCGCAATCTGTGTCGGAGAGGGCGGAGTGGTGTGTTTTTTTATAATGACATTGAGAGATTTATGCAATAATGTTTGATAACCATACATTTCTTCAAAGGCTTTGCGTTTTTCCTCGTGAGCTGGGGTTTCTGACACCCTCCCTCGCTTAGCCAGCCTTGTAGTGTGGCTGCTGTTTGGGCTGAAGCCCACCTTTTCTCCACCGCAGGAATCCACACCCTGCCTTGGAGCCCGTGACAAACAGGAGAAGCACATTGACTAGTGGTTTTAGGCCAGAAATAGAGCACATCACTGTTATGATTCCTTATTTCACCTCCGGGAACGCACCAAACCTGAGTGTACTTGACAAAGCTGAGGATCTAGACCTGTTGTTCTTAAGGTGTAGTGCCAATGCCCTTGTGTGACAATGTTAGCACTCATCAGGGGATGCTCAAGAAAAACACTGTAAGGCTGCATTTACTCCATACATTTGAAGCCCAAGGCTTCCACAGCAAGAATTCTGGGAACTGCAGTTTACCCCCTCGCTGAGCTACAATTCCCAGCACCCTTAACAAACGGCGGTTCCCATGATTCTTTGCAGGAAGCCATGTGGGTTATTTATTTATTTTTTCCAATAAGATTTTTATTATAGCTGGCTAAGTGGGGTGGCGCTGTGGGTTAAACCACAGAGCCTAGGACCTGCCGATCAGAAGGTCGGTGGTTCGAATCCCCGTGACGGGGTGAGCTCCCGTTGCTCGGTCCCTGCTCCTGCCAACCTAGCAGTTTGAAAGCACGTCAAAGTGCAAGTAGATAAATAGGTGCCGCTCCAGCGGGAAGGTAAACGGCGTTTCCGTGCGCTGCTCTGGTTCGCCAGAAGTGGCTTAGACATGCTGGCCACATGACCCGGAAGCTGTCTGCGGACAAACGCCGGCTCCCTTGGCCTAGAAAGCGAGATGTGCACGCAACCCCACAGTCGGTCACGACTGGACCTAATCGTCAGGGGTCCCTTTACCTTTAAGTTGCAAGGCAAGAAAAAGAAGCAATAGAAAAAGAGAAAGAGACAATAGAGATAAAGAGGGAGAAGGGGGTTAAAAAGTAGAAACAGAGAAACTGCTTTAAATGTGTGGTACGGATGTGGCCAAAGGGACATTGTTTCTGTACCCTGCCTGCAAATCTCCTGTTTCCCTTTTAGTTTTCCATAAGTACCACTGGCAGGAAGATCAGGGTTCAGAGCTCCTTGAAATAATACACGTCTCTTTCCTCTCCCCGCCAGTCTGCTCTCTCAAGCAACTTACTGTGGACTAAACACCCCATAACCACTTTCCGTCTGCTTGCCAGTTCCACAGCCTTAGGGTTAAAGAAGGATTTTTTAAAAAGGACCTTCTCCTTCAAAGCATAGAACTATTTTGGTTCTGGTTCACGTTGGAAGGTGCAAGCGGAGCAGGACGCAGTCTGGAAACCATTGCCTTAGCAAAACGCATAGAAAGCTTTGAGCGCACCTGATATTGGAGTCATGTAAATAAATAACACAGGCGTCAGTGTTGTTGCTATAGCTGGGAGCTGTTTCTCATGATATGGCTGCGGTGGTGGAGGGACGGTTCATGCGGCCAGCTGATGCTCAGGAAGTGGCCCGTGGCATCGATCCTTCAGTTTCAAGCTGGATCATGTGCAGCAGCCCTCAGGTTCACTTTAGAAAGCCATAAATGTTTTCTGCGTAAGCCGATGGGTATTTATTGCCATGTGTATCTGTCACTGTGAAACGTACCAAACATGTCCAAAGGCTTATCAGCGGACAGATCTTGAATTGGAGGGTTGCTTTCCAGTAGTGTTCGACGGCATGGGACACGCTGTCTGCTCTGTGGTGCACCCATGGATCACAAAATACCTGTTATATAATAGGTTGCGTGGTAATAATAATAATAATAATAAATTTTTATTTATACCCTGCCCTTTCCGATTCAGAAAACCGGGCTCAGGGCGGCTAACAACAAATTTAAAACACTTAATCGATGCAACAAAAAACAGCATAAAATACAGTATAAAACATGAATAACAATAAATTCAAAATTCAAAAATCAATTTAGGGGGGAAATCCATCCAATAAACATTAGATGATCACCAGGGATAGCTGGCTACATTAGTCCTATTTGGGCTAGCGTGGAGACAGGGGAGAATTAGCTGTGGGATCCCAGAGCAGGTAATCTTCATAAAAAGGGGAGGGGAGGGGAGGGGAGGGGAGGAAGGGGAATAAAAGATCAGGCTAAGTTCAATTTGAAAGCCAGGCAGAATAAGTCTGTCTTATAGGCCCTGTGGAAGGAACTTCATGGGACAGAGCATTCCACCAGGTCGGAGCCATCACTGAGAAGGCCCTGGCCCTGGTGGAGGATAATCTGACTTCCTTAGGGCCCAGGGCCTCTAAACTAGAATTATTCATGGACCTTAAGGTCCTCTGCGGGGCATACCAGGAGGGGCGGTCCTGTAAATACGAGGGCCCTAAGCCACAAAGGGCATGGTAGAGGGAGGGATTGTCTAATGCAAGGACCCGTGGGGATATTCAGAGACACACTGCACCCTCCCTTCTACATTGCGTGTTGCACCCAGGTCGTCCTTTTTCAAGGGTGGAAAGCCGACATCGCAGCAGCTTCCTGCAATGTAGCGCATTAACTCTTCCCTGTAGGGATCCTGCTGACCCCTGTGGAAGAGGAAAAGTGTGTGTGGGGGGGGTTACTTTTGGGTACGCAATCAACATGGAAGCGCAACCAGTACCCTGTGACCTTAACCAGTGAGGCTCGAACCTGTGCTTATCTGCATAGCCCCACCCCTTCATTTGCATAGCCCCACCCAATGTTCTTTGTCATAAAAAGTGTGACATGGAACATGGCTTTTTTCAATAGAGACAGAATTATATGTGTTGATCTGTTTGTGCCAGTCACTTAACTGTAGATTGGGCTTAAAAGTATTTTGTGACCCTATGCAAAATGAGTTGCACATCCCTCCTCTTCTTTGCCATGCCATTAAGCCCTGACACTTTCCTGACCCAGCTGATCTCCTTCCTCATATGTCAGAGGGCTACAGAGGGCTCCCCCTCACTGGGTGGGTGTGTTTGTGTGTTCTGCAACACGATATTGGCATTCTGCGTTATGAGTTGTCCTGCGATGCTTCCCCATTGCAATATTGACATCTAGAGGGGCACTTTTGCATCATAGCACAACAGAAGCAAGACTAAAGATAAACTGGAACATTTGTGGTATGAAAAGATACAGGATTTCAGCAGGGAAGTTGCAGGACATGGGCAGTAAGCAATGAAGCAGTAAGCCTGTCCTGATGGTTTTGCTGGTGCAAACGGTAATGAAAGTGAAATTGTGTGTAACTGCACAAACAGTCATGAATGCACAATAAAAAAAGACATTTGGAAGGGTTCTGAATGAGAGGAAAGGGAGCCAAGTGAGGTTCAGCAACTACAGGGATTCTGTAGCTTTAAACTATGTGCACCTAAGAGGGAATTTTGCCTCCTTGCACCACTTGGTGCTATGAAACAGCTAACCGAAATCCCCATTTTTGAGCCTCCTTTAATGAATGAATGAACGAATGAACAAGCAAATGAATGTCTTCTTCACTACGAGAGTGCACCTCCAACCCTTCTGCAGCCAGTCACTTGGTGCTATTAATTAGGAAAAATCGGATCTTCCTTTTAAAAAACAACCGCAAGCTTTGTAGTCTTTTTGGCATGACATTATTGTACAAAGCATTGTCCTGTTTCTCATCAAGCCTCAATGGTTGAACGAAGGGGGGCAGGTATAACTTGACTATTACATGATTGCAATTTCATGACTGAAGCGTGCACATTTTTGAGATTTGGGGAGGGTTTCTTCATATTTCGGTTGTTTGTTCTGTGGCTTTATTTGGTTGCAAAGGAAGCAGCTAAAACTGGATAGAGTAAAGCAGCTTTTGATTTCACCTGAGGCTTTGTTTATTGCGCATTGCACGGAGATGGGGTGAGGTTTTTTCCTTTTAAATTGTCAATCCATTCTAAAGCCTACTGTATTTATTTCAGGCATTCATAAAGAGATAAAGTAAAGGGAGGGGGAGAAAAATAATGCTGATGAGACCATTTTGCTTCTGATTTAAAGGCAGGTTTATCCTTCTGCTCCTAACACAACTTGAAATATGCATTAAAAACACATTGTACAATAAGCCCTGTTCATACTTCTTGACCTCACATAGATGGGGAGGGGGAGGGGGAACTGATCCACTTTGTTTACATCTGATTTGTTAATGCCCTTGTTTTCATTGAGTAACCATTTGCTGAAATCCTCAGACCTTGTAATTTTATTCCTTTTGATGTGTGTTTCCTTCAGTTGACCGCACGATGTGAAAGAAAGCCTATAAATTAATGTAAGCCATAACTTTGAAAACAACAATCAGGGTATTTTTCCCATCAATCACATTGTGTCACTGTGTTTGGGAGAGAATTTAACAGTTAACAAATAAAGCAGTCTATGAGTTTAATTTGAAAAGAAGTTACATTGTAGGTTCTTTGTGTGTGTTTTCAGTGAGTTGCTATGCCCGTCTATGGCTTTGTATGATTATTCTCATTCCCTCCCTCCCTCCCTCCCTCCCTCTCTCTCTCTCTCTCTCTCTCTCTCTCTCTCTCTCTCTCTCTTATTACACCTCTCTCTCCAAAGAACACATATGCCACCCTGAACTATTTGGAGGAAAAGTGGGATATAAAGTTAATAAATTAAGCCAGCAAACAAACAAACATAAAGTGAAAGAGTGCACTTTTGAGTCTTGCAAGTACTGTAAGGATTTTTACCATTTTTTGCTTGATTGCAGCGATTACACAACTTGCCCTGAGAAGTAGGGGTGCGTTGTGTGTTTGTGTGGTGAAAGAAGCATCTTGTCTATTCATGTGCATTCTATAGAAATGACATTTCTGGAGTGCTTATCTAGCCTTTACGTTCCCTCCCCCTCCAAATTGCTCCGGCGATGCAAGATGGTGATGAATTCAGGCAGAATCGATTTTGATTGCAGCTTTTCAGCACCACTTCCATTTCCAGGAACGGGGAACATTTTCTCTTTACAGCTGCTGGCGATAATCCTTTACCATTATCCCGACACACACAAAAAGGGAAATGCGAAGAATGGAAGGGATGACTCGACCGACTTGCACAGTTAGATATGATTGCAACTGTGAAGTCAAAGAAGGAGGAAGGAAGAAATCCAGCAATTCTCTCAACTGGTGGCCTGATTCTGCCATCAACTGTGCCAGCAAAATGGGTCCCATTGTTTCATCTGTGTCTGCCAGCCCTAGTGATGTTGCTAGTGTTGTATTGTGGACCGTGGTGTTGAACCGATTAATAATAATAATAATAGCAATACTATATACTTTGATTAATTTATTGTTGTTACTTATTCCAAAAGAGCCCAAAGGAGCCATGCAACATAATAGTACAACCTAAATAAAAACACATTTTCAGTATACATTTACAGCTTCCAAGCTGTTGAATGTACACTCCTTTAGTGGCTGTTGGGGGGGGGGGCGGCACAGGGGTGGTTGCCCCAGGTGCACAATTGTTAGGAAGCACAAAATTTCAGCACTGGGTGCTGCCTCAGTACAGCTGTGTGCTTCCATCGCTGGGCTCCATTGAAAACATCTCCGTGGGAACCAGGAAGTAACCTCTCCATACAATGAAATGACTCTTTTAATCTCTGCAGTTGCAATCTCCTGGGTGACGCAGATGCCGTTAGGCAATTGAATGCATGTGCCTACTCCCATCAGTCTCCCTCCCTTCTGCCTATGTGTGGCCCCGGGCACTGGCAACCCACGCTACACCACTGCTCTCCTTTGATTACTAAGTGCCAGGCTGAAAAGGGTATTTTCTCCCCATACTAGGTGCCAGTAGTGCCAAGCACAGATTATCACCAGCTTAGAACAACATCTGTGTCCATCTGGGGATCGTCCATCTCTTAATGGCGTTGGCCCCTGTGAATACCTCTCTTTTAGGGGAAGTGACATAACTCAGTGACAAACGCATCATTTGCATGCAAAAGGCCACACCTTCAATGGTAGCCCAGCAGAGTGAAAATAAACTACACTTTGGATGTGCCCCAAGGTAAAAGACTTCTGGGAAAGGATTTATAATGAATTGAAAAAAGTGTTGAAAAACACATTTATTAAAAAACCAGAAGCCTTTTTACTTGGTATAGTGGGGGGTGAAATCCCCCAAAAGGATGTTACTTGTTTTCTGTATGCCACAACAGCTGAGAATATTGTTAGCGAAGAATTGGAAGAAACAAAATTTACCAACTATTGAAGAATGGCAGATGAAGATGATGGACTATATGGAACTTGCCGAACTGACCGGGAGACTCCGAGACCAGAGAGAAGAGACGGTAGAAGAAGACTGGAAGAAGTTTAAGGGATATTTGAAGAAATATGTTAATATTTAAATCTTAGAATAGCTTTGGAAGTGGATATAGGCTGTAGGGTTAGAAGTAGAAGATAGGATAATTTAAAATAGTATTTGTAAGTGATAAAATGTGAAGTTATTATAAGTGTGATAAAAAAGATGGTTAGAAATTATGATATGTGTAAACTGCTAAAGATGAAGTAAAATGAAAATCAGATAGGTGGGCCTTGGGGAAGCCCACTTAACAATGTTTAGGAAAATAAGGATATGACAAGTATTTGTTCGTATTGTTTGTCTTTTCTGTTTGTGTTTTTTATTTGTGTTATAAAATGAATTAGAAATTTTGAAAGAAGAAGAAGAAGAAGAAAATAAACTACTACACTTGAGCAAGAACAGTCAATCTGAACAGTGGAGATTTGGCCATTCCTGCAGCAATGCCTTTGAGGACCCACCACCCTGTGTATCTTGCCTTGATGCTGGCTCCTAGCAGGAAGGGGTCTACAGCTGGGAGTTTGCTGTGGGCCGACTAAGGCTTACTTACGTCACTCACTGTTCCTTCTAATCAAACCCAGTGTTGCTCTGCAGTACACAGATGTAAATTCATTTTGCTTTGCGTGGTTGCTGCAGTCACCTTGTATTGAATGAGGTCGCTGAGAACCTAGCCAGTTTCTCCCCCAACCTCCTGCTTTACACACACACACACACACAGAGAGAGAGAGAGAGAGAGAGAGAAAGAGAAAGAGGGAGAGGGAGAGGGAGAGGGAGAGGGAGAGGGAGAGGGAGATATATGCTTGGTAGCCATTGTTTTCAATTGATCAAAGATGCTGGTTATATTTCTTCATCTCATTCCGCTCTCTCTCCTCTGTCATTTCTTCCAGGTGTGTTTTCATTCAGTGAAATGCTCTCAGCTTCTGCCTTAGAAGCGCTTTCTGGAAAGGGAATATATATATATATATATATATATATATATATATATATATATATGCAGGTTTTGGTGTCCTCGGGTGTCTTCCCGTGTAAAAGTTGGGGTGTCTAGGCGACGTTTCGACGAGGTCTCACTCGTCATCTTCAGGCTGGTGCTTTCGGCTTCTTGTTACTGGAACAGAGCAGGATCTCAGTGTTTGAGTTCCTATAAATACTGTAGAGGGGGTGTGGTGTATAGCCTCCAATGTTCTGGGCAGAGAGGAAGTTCCCAGGCTAGTGTGCCTTTTCTTCTTTTGTTCCTTAATTACTTGAGAGATATCTTGAGTGATTTCTTGAGTGATATCCTGAGTACCACTTAGGTGGGTCATTAGGTGTGGATTAGTTGTTAAAGTCTTTGTGTCTTGACCTCTTGAACTTTGTGAAGAGTTTTCCTGAGAAGATGGCTGTACTGTACTTAGTTGTGCTCTGGCTTGGCTTCGTGTATAGGGGCGAGCTGTGGTTTTGTGGCTTGTGTCAGCCAGATCTGTGTAGGGATTGCAGGGGGGTGCAGCATCCGGAGGTGCCACCATGGATTGGCTACTGGATGGTGTCTGTAATTCATCTGTGGAGAGGGTCTGGGTTTGGGTCTGGTGTGGTTGATTGGTGTTGGCGTTCTGTGTGCCTCTGGATCTGGTGTCAGTTTTTGTGGGGAGGGCTAATTTCCAGATGTCTGGCAAGCGGGATGTGTCGTCACGCTTGTTCATGTTGTGAGGGTGTTTCTCTATCTCGATGGCTTCCATGATTATTCTCTTGTGGTGATGTTCCGTGTTAAAGAGCAATTTGGAATCTGCAAAATTAATTTCGTGTCCTGTTTCTTTCATGTGTTGGAAAAGAGAGGAAGTTTTTTCTTCTTTTTTGACGGCATTCTTGTGTTCTGCGATACGTGCATTTATTCGTCTGTTTGTTTGTCCAATGTACGTGGCTGGGCAGACTTTGCAGGGTATTTCATAGATCCCTTGGTTTTCCAACTGGATTTTATCCTTGGGGTTTCTGAGGATATTGGCTATTTTTTGGTTGGTGCAAAAGGCTGTTTTGATATTGTGTTTATGGAGGATTTTGCTAATTTTATCTGTAGTGCCCTTGATATAAGGAAGGAGGGCCATGCCATTGTTTTCTTCTGTGTCTTGGTTTTTGGGGGGTGTTTCCTTTTGGATTAGCTTCGTAATCCTGTTTTGCTGGTATCCATTGGCAATTAACACGTTTGAGAGATTCTGTAACTCAGTTGTCAAGTGGTCTTTGTCAGCCAGGCGTTTGGTTCTGGAGATGAGAGTCTTGGCTACGGAGTTTATTTGTGCAGGGTGGTGGTGTGATTGTGCATGTAAGTAGCGGTTGGTGTGTGTTTTTTTCCGGTAGATAGTGTGTCCTAGGGAGCCATCAGGTTTTTTGTAGATTAGGACGTCAAGGAAGGGAAGTTGGTTGTTGGCTTCTATTTCCATAGTGAATTGTATTTTGGGGTGTAAGTTGTTGAGATGTGTGAGGAAGCTATCCAGTTTTTCTTTCCCGTGTGGCCAAATTACAAAGGTGTCGTCAACATATCTGAGCCAAAGTTTGGGTTTGTGTTCTGACTTGTCTAAAGCATTGGTTTCAAAGTGTTCCATGTACAGGTTTGCGATGACCGGTGAGAGGGGTGATCCCATAGGTGCTCCTTCTATCTGTTTGTATCTTTGTCCATTGTGGATGAAGTACGTGTTGGTTAGGCAGTGGTTGGTCAGGTCCAAGATGTATTCGGGGGGATTGTATTTGTTTTGAATAGCTGTCAAGGCTTCATTAATGGGCCCATTAATGAAGCCTTGACAGCTATTCAAAACAAATACAATCCCCCCGAATACATCTTGGACCTGACCAACCACTGCCTAACCAACACGTACTTCATCCACAATGGACAAAGATACAAACAGATAGAAGGAGCACCTATGGGATCACCCCTCTCACCGGTCATCGCAAACCTGTACATGGAACACTTTGAAACCAATGCTTTAGACAAGTCAGAACACAAACCCAAACTTTGGCTCAGATATGTTGACGACACCTTTGTAATTTGGCCACATGGGAAAGAAAAACTGGATAGCTTCCTCACACATCTCAACAACTTACACCCCAAAATACAATTCACTATGGAAATAGAAGCCAACAACCAACTTCCCTTCCTTGACGTCCTAATCTACAAAAAACCTGATGGCTCCCTAGGACACACTATCTACCGGAAAAAAACACACACCAACCGCTACTTACATGCACAATCACACCACCACCCTGCACAAATAAACTCCGTAGCCAAGACTCTCATCTCCAGAACCAAACGCCTGGCTGACAAAGACCACTTGACAACTGAGTTACAGAATCTCTCAAACGTGTTAATTGCCAATGGATACCAGCAAAACAGGATTACGAAGCTAATCCAAAAGGAAACACCCCCCAAAAACCAAGACACAGAAGAAAACAATGGCATGGCCCTCCTTCCTTATATCAAGGGCACTACAGATAAAATTAGCAAAATCCTCCATAAACACAATATCAAAACAGCCTTTTGCACCAACCAAAAAATAGCCAATATCCTCAGAAACCCCAAGGATAAAATCCAGTTGGAAAACCAAGGGATCTATGAAATACCCTGCAAAGTCTGCCCAGCCACGTACATTGGACAAACAAACAGACGAATAAATGCACGTATCGCAGAACACAAGAATGCCGTCAAAAAAGAAGAAAAAACTTCCTCTCTTTTCCAACACATGAAAGAAACAGGACACGAAATTAATTTTGCAGATTCCAAATTGCTCTTTAACACGGAACATCACCACAAGAGAATAATCATGGAAGCCATCGAGATAGAGAAACACCCTCACAACATGAACAAGCGTGACGACACATCCCGCTTGCCAGACATCTGGAAATTAGCCCTCCCCACAAAAACTGACACCAGATCCAGAGGCACACAGAACGCCAACACCAATCAACCACACCAGACCCAAACCCAGACCCTCTCCACAGATGAATTACAGACACCATCCAGTAGCCAATCCATGGTGGCACCTCCGGATGCTGCACCCCCCTGCAATCCCTACACAGATCTGGCTGACACAAGCCACAAAACCACAGCTCGCCCCTATACACGAAGCCAAGCCAGAGCACAACTAAGTACAGTACAGCCATCTTCTCAGGAAAACTCTTCACAAAGTTCAAGAGGTCAAGACACAAAGACTTTAACAACTAATCCACACCTAATGACCCACCTAAGTGGTACTCAGGATATCACTCAAGAAATCACTCAAGATATCTCTCAAGTAATTAAGGAACAAAAGAAGAAAAGGCACACTAGCCTGGGAACTTCCTCTCTGCCCAGAACATTGGAGGCTATACACCACACCCCCTCTACAGTATTTATAGGAACTCAAACACTGAGATCCTGCTCTGTTCCAGTAACAAGAAGCCGAAAGCACC
Organism: Podarcis erhardii; assembly: GCF_964252035.2. Classification (NCBI taxonomy): domain Eukaryota; kingdom Metazoa; phylum Chordata; class Lepidosauria; order Squamata; family Lacertidae; genus Podarcis; species Podarcis erhardii. Next base: position 48,136,507 of record NC_138501.1, read on the forward strand.
AGCCTGAAGATGACGAGTGAGACCTCGTCGAAACGTCGCCTAGACACCCCAACTTTTACACGGGAAGACACCCGAGGACACCAAAACCTGCATTCCTGTACCCGTGAAAATCTACGAAAGCATATATATATATATATATATATATATATATATATATATATATATATATATATTACTGCCCCTATCCTTCCCCCAGTTTATTCAGGGATCAGGCTGCGGGAAGAGATGTTGAGATGCTACTTCAGCATTGGCAATGTAATAGCAATGTAAACAGTCCACATTGCACAGTAAGGAAAATGGAGAGGGCGAGGGGAGAGAATATGGAAAGCTGGATTGATGGATTCTTTGCAAATAGTGCTTTTTAAAAACACCTGTATAGCAAAATCTTTAAAACATATCAGGGGCTTATGGCCAACTCTCAACCTGTGGTTAACTAGCAGGTCAGGAATAAAAGGTGTAGCACAGCCCTCTAAGAATGCTGGTTTACTGCCTTTAAAACAAAAACAAAACAAAACAAAACAAAAAACTCCCCTTTTAGGCTTTCTATTGCTTAGAAATAGGAGGAGCTGCAGGATTTGAGTTTTGAACTTTAGTGTAAACTGGACCATTTCTGGGCACAATTCAAAGTGCCGGTTATGACCTATAAATCCCTATATGGCTTGGTCCTGGCTACCTGAATGATAGCATATCCCTATGCGAACCTGCCTGGGTGCTAAGATCCTCAGATGAGCATCGTCTTTTGGTCCCATCAGCATCAGAAGCTGGGCTGGCAATGCTTCACTCACCAGTTGGCAGCCACACTGACTACAGCATGATGACATCCTTACAATTTTATTATATAGTTCGATAGATATATGAACAATACATAACATAATATCTGCCCAATAAAGTTATAGAAATCCAATGCATGACATATAATGAATATATACTAAGCAGCAATAATAGAACTGTACAGTTGGAAGGGTTCCAAAGGGTCATTTAGTCCAGTAGGTCTTCTGTGAAAGTGACTAACATACAACCCAATGTCACCCCAGCGAAACATTGTGCAACTCAACCCATGTGAAATAGAGTCTCATAAAATAAGTCGTTGTTTTGGGTACAACCACAAAACATAATACATATTTCTCTATACAAAACTAGATCTTAATTCACAGAAAATGACAGACCCTCCCAGCTCTCACCTGCAATCTTTCTTTTCCCACTTTCTGACCCTCAGAGATCTCCACTTCCCTGCAGCTCATTCAGGATCCTTCCACCATATCTATCTGCCACTTGTATGGGGGGTGAAGACCTTGTCGCCTAATGGCTCCTGCCAAAGGGAGAACATCAAACACATGACCTCAGACCCCACTGCGAACAATCAGTTCAGGATTCAGAAGTATTTGAATCCCTAATACACATCTTCGGTTTTTTGAACATTGACACCAACTCTGTTTATTGAGAGTTCATCTGTATTTTCCCATTTCACTCAGGTGCATCTCTTTGGGCAGAATTGCACATCACATTGAGCTGCCTCTGCACCACCAAAAATGGCACCTCTATAGACCTTTCTCTCTCCCACTCCCCATCTCGAACATGTAGCAAATCCTTCCCCTTGTAAAGGTAAAGGGACCCTTGACCATTAGGTCCAGTCGTGGCCGACTCTGGGGTTCCGGCGCTCATCTCGCTTTATTGGCCAAGGAAGCTGGCGTACAGCTTCCGAGTCATGTGGCCAGCATGACTAAGCTGCTTCTGGCGAACCAGAGCAGTGCATGGAAACGCCGTTTACCTTCCCGCCGGAGTGGTACCTATTTATCTACTTGCACTTTGACATGCTTTAGAACTGCTAGGTGGGCAGGAGCAGGGACTGAGCAATGGGAGCTCACCCCAACACGGGGATTTGAACCGCTGACCTTCTGATCGGCAAGTCCTAGGCTCTGTGGTTTAACCCACAGCGCCACTGTCAAAGCTTTGACAGCCACCCACGTCCCACCCTCCCCTTGTCCTACCACCATCCTATTGTGGTTATATCCACTCTAGCCAATTCACGATGAGAAACATGCAGCACAATGACATTCAGAGGGCTTTTTATTTTTATTTTTTTACAGCGCATTATGGAAAGGGACTGGGGAGAACTCAGCCCCGACCTGCCATTTACAACAGCAGTTCTGTGATTAAAATCTGTTTTTTCCGAAGCAGTTGAGGAGGATATTCCACTCCAGGAGCTGCTTCAGTCCAATTTCTCTTATCTTCTCTTTTCAGGCCCCAATCAGGATGAAAAACGAGTGCTGGAGGTGAGCACTTTTCTGCCCCCCTCCTTTTGCTCGTTCTCTCTCTCTCTCTTGTTATTTTAAGACACCGGTATAGCAGTTCTTGGAGGTGTTTACTCTCCGGTGCATACAAATTACTGAGCTGATTGGGCAATTATGATTAATCTAAAGGAGCAACGTTGACACGGTCTCTGAATTACCTTTCCCTAAAGTGGCAGATGAATATATGCGCATGAAAAATGAATCATCCTGGATCCTATCAGGATTCAAACCCACAGCGGCTCATCCGACTCCCAGTTTCCAAGGGATGCTAAATGGAGATTAGAGCTGCTACGTTTGCATGCTAATACTGAGCCAAGATGGGCGAAATGAAGCGCTTGGTGTTAGAGGATGACATTAATGCAGTGAGCATAATGGAAACGTGGTAGGATGGAGAGAAGTAGGGAGACACGGTTATCTCAGGATACAAACTCAGGACTGGAAAGGGAGTACTGGAGGTGGTGCCACTCTGTACATCAGTGAGGACATTGAGTCCCCAAGAGGGAAGAATCACCGCAGAATCATTGCACGTGATGATACCAGGGCCCAAAGGTGATTTAGTACTGGGTGATGTCTGGGAACAAAATGCTGAGATAGGCTTGACATGAAGAAGCAATCAAGGAAGCCTCCAGAAGAGGGAGTGGTGTAGTTATGGGTGACTTCAACTACCCAGTGTGATGGCCTGGGACTCAGGGTCGGACTCGGAGCCAGAGGAGTCTCAGTCCACACTGGATCCTTTGCCTCAGGCAGCAGCTGAACCTAGTCTAGGGCCTGATTCTGAAGAGCCCCAGTCTGCACAGATTCCCCTGCAGCAAGCACCAGCTGGGCCGAGTCAGGGGCCTGAGCCTGCCCTGGCTCCAGATGTGGGGATGACCTCGTTGCCTTCAGCTGGGCAATCGCCTATAGCTGCTCCACTGCCATTTGGGTCAGGAGAGGCTGAGGCAGCCTCTGGGTCTAGTAACCCACCAACGTCTCCCAAGCTGCAGAGACTGAGGTCTGAGAGAAGGAGAGACCTGAGTACTTGCAGGAGGAGTGCTCGCCTTTGGGCGAGACAGGGAGGGGAGTCACCGGAGGATCAGGACTGGCTGTTATCCCGAGAGAGATAAAAGGCTGTCAGACCCCGCCCCAGGTTGCCCGAGCAACGTTGTTGTTTGCTAGAACCTGCCTGAGACCCTGTGCCTGATCTCCCTGGTTTCCTGCCTCAGCCCTGTTGGACTGACTCCTTGCAGAACCCTTGGATTCGGGACCAGACCTGGACTGTGTTACTCGGGTTACCCCCGGGCCCAACTGTGCTGGTCCCGGGGGGAAGGTTACCGTTGGCGTAGTCAAAGTCCGGTCCTGGGTCAATAGCCTGGAAACAGTTCCGAAGGAGCAGGGCAAGGTCCGAAGCAGGAAGCCGGGAGGGGACAGGAACACTGGAGGAACAGGTCTGGATGCTGGCCGAAACAGCTCTTCATCGACGTTGCTCCTGGGACCGGGCTGACTGGCCTTTATCTTCTCTGAGGCCAGGGGCGGTCCCGGCCCCCAGGAGACCTGCCTCTCCTTGCCTTAAGGCGAGCACTCCTCCTGGGAGAAACCAGTTCCCTTCGCCTCTCTGCCCTGAGCCTCTGCAGTTCAGGAGAGGCTGAAGGGTTACTGGGCCCAGGGGGAGACTCACCTGCAGGCACTGAGTCCTCAACTACTTCTGGAGCCAGAGTGGAATCACCTGGTGCCTGCTCCTGATGATCCGGCACAGGTGCAGGCGCTTCAGAATCCAGGCCCTGCCCCAGTTCAGCCGGCCCTGGAGGTGGGGACTCCTGTGCAGGCTGGGATTCCTCTGGTTCAGCCTCTGAATTGGAATCCCAGGCCATCACACCAGCACAGTGCTTCTTGCAGGGGAACCTGTGCAGACTGGGGCTCTTCAGAATCAGGCCCTAGACCTGGTTCAGCTGCCGCCTGTGATGGCCTGGGATTCCGATTCAGAGGCTGAACCAGAGGAATCCCAGCCTGCACAGGAGTCCCCGCCTCCAGGGCCGGCTGAACTGGGGCAAGGCCTAGATGCTGAAGAGCCTGCACCTGTGGCAGAGCACCGGGAGCTGGCCCCAGGTGAAACCCTTCTGGCCCCAGAGGGGCTTGAGGACTCAGTGGCTACAGGTGAGCCTCCTCCAGGGCCCAGTAACCCTTCGGCCTCTCCTGATCTGCAGAGGCTTAGGGCAGAGAGGCGAAGGGAACTGGTTGCTCCCAGGAGGAGTGCTCGCCTTAAGGCCAGAGGAGGCGGGGCTCCTGGGGGCCGGGACCGCCCCTGGCCTTAGAAGAGGATAAAAGCCCAGTCAGCCCGGTCCCAGGTTGCGGGAGCAACGTCGTTGTTGGCTTTGGACCTTCCTGTGTTCCTGATCCCTGCTCGGCCTCCTGTTCCTGACCATCCGGTGCTCCTGTACCCTGCTCGGCCTCCTGTTCCAGCATTCCTGTTCCCCGCCCGGCTCTCCGCCTCGGACCTCGCCCCTCTTCGTGTGGACTCAGACTACGCTCACGGTACCTTTCCCCCGGGTCCAGCACACGCCTGAGGCCAAGGATCCGGTGTGGACTGAGACTCCTCTGGCTCCAAGTCCGACCCCGAGTCCCAGGCCATCACACCCTCACATAGACTGGTCTCAGGGACTGGCTGGATGAGGAGAAGTGGTGGAAACTGCCCCCCGCCCCCAGGGAAGGCACAGAAAAAGATGAATTACCATATTTTCCGCTCTATATCACGCACCAGACCAGTAGACGCACCTAGTTTTTGGAGGAGGAAAACAAGAAAAAAAAATATTCTGAATCTCAGAAGCCAGAACAGCAAGAGGGATCGCTGCGCAGTGAAAGCAGCAATCCCTCTTGCTGTTCTGGCTTCTGGGATAGCTGCGCAGCCTGCATTCACTCCGTAAGACGCACACACATTTCCCTTTACTTTTTAGGAGGGGAAAAGTGAGTCTTATAGAGCAAAAAATACGGTAGATCCTGGGGCCTGGAGGTGGGACACTGGCCACACCTCAGAAGAGAGGACGAGCTGGGAAGTCCTAGAAGCAGAGAGCTTGAGGGCTATTGAAGAGAAAGAAGCAGGCAGGTGGCCCAGCAGGGTGATGAAGTTTCCAGTTTGGATGCAGGTGCCAACAGCGATGGCACAGGGGAGCAAGACTGCGATGGCCTGGGATTCGGTCTTAGATGCTGAACCTGAGGGATCCCAGCCTGCACAGCATTCCCCGCCTCCAGAACCAGCTGAGCTGGGGCTGGGGCCTGAGCCTGAAGGGTCCTCACCTGTGCTGGATCCTCAGGTGCAGGCATCAGCTGAGTCTGCTCTGGCTCCTGAGGTGATGGAGGACCCATTGCCTGCAGGTGCTCCTCTCTCAGCCCCGTCAGGGGAAGCTGAGGTTGTCTCTGGGTCCGGTAACCCTCCAGCCTCTCCTGAGCTGCAGAGGCTCAGGGCAGAGAGGCAGAGAGGCAGAGGGAACTAAGTTCCCGCAGGAGGAGTGCTTGCCTCCAGGCCAGGAGAGGTGAGTCGCCTGAGGATCGGGGCTGCCCTATGCCTCGGGGCAGATAAAAGCCAGCCAGCCCCATTCCCAAGTTGCAGGAACAACATTGTTGGTTGCTAGTTCCTGCCTGAACCCTGCCCTGCCTCCCTGCTTGCAAGCCTGTTCCTGACTTCACCCAACTCCCTGCCCTGCACCCAGCCTCAGCTACTGTGGACTGCCTCCACGTTACACCTTTGACCACAGACCAGACTTAGACCTCTCCTCTCAGGTAACCCACGGGACCAGCACAAAGACCCTGCAGCTCTCCCACAGATCCCCTCTGACAGCTGTCAGATGTCCCACCACCAGGCCCCTGATTCATCATCTTCTGTTCCTTCCCTGGAGGGGGGTCTCTTGGGTGGGCGGCTCCCACCACTCTTCCTCATCCAGTCAGTCCCTGACAACTGGCTACATATATGTTCCATTCATGGCATATCCCTCACTGCTCCTGTTTTAGTTTTCCTTAGCTGGAAAGTCTCTGTGTGTAGGAAGCAGCCTGTTGTGCAAAGTTAAAATTTGCATCCACTGCTCCATCCACTCTTGCCTCTGGCTCAGCACAGGCATGTGGCCCTTGGAAGACTGCCCAGATGGAAATGTGGCCCTCAGACAGAACATTTTCCCCATCCCTGTGATTAAAAAAAATACAAGTGGATATAAACGAGGGGCTAGAATCTTCAGAAAAGGTGAACAACAACAACAGCAACAATTTATACCCCACCCATCTGGCTGGGTTTCCCCAGTCACTCTGGGCGGCTCCCAACAGAATATTGAAAACACGACAAAACATCAAACATCAAAAATTTCCCTAAACAGGGCTGCCTTCAGATGTCTTCTAAAAGTCAGATAGTTGTTTATTTCCTTGACATCTGACGGGAGAGTGTTCCATAGGGCGGACGCCACTACCGAGAAGGCCCTCTGCCTGGTTCCCTATAACTTGGCTTCTCGCAGCAAGAGAACCGCCAGAAGGCCCTTGGCGCTGGACCTCAGTGTCTGGGCAGAATGATGGGGGTGGAGATGCTCCTTCAGGTATACTGGACCAAGGCTGTTTAGGGTGTTGAAGGTCAGCACTGACACTTTGAATTGTGCTCGGAAATGTACTAGGAGCCAATGTAGGTCTTTCAGGATCGGTGTTATATGGTCTTGGTGGCCACTCCCAGTCACCAGTCTAGCTCTGTTGCCTTAGACATGGAGTGAAGCATAATAAGAAAGGTCTAGATCAGGTATCCTTTCAGTGATCAGGCCTTTTATTATGAACCTCAATTGGCTGTTAGGCCACCATGAGGACATGGTCTAAAAATAGCTTTTGACTATTGACACCTTTTGCATAATTTATTTATCAAGCAAAGTATTTAATGGTTCATGTCCGGTATCAGAAATGGATGTGCACCAGTTCTTGGCTGCCTCATATAATTTTGCAGCTTGTTGAAAAGGGGAATACCTTTCTCGAAATAAGCTCAAGAAAACCAGCAGGTTCTAACCAATTAAATATCCTTTTTTTGGGTGCCCGCTCATTTTTTTTTATCAAGAGGTCACTGCACTCAAGTGGGCAGCGTGTTAAACTTAGGCCTCAAAACCTCGGCTTAAAATTACCTCTGCAAATACCTGGAGGGGTCATTTGCTATCCAGATCTGAAACCTATCTGTGCGAAGTGAAATAATACATCTTAATTTCAAAACCAAAAATCTTGCCTTGGTGGCACATGCTCTAGGTACACCCTATAACCTTCGCTTTACATTACCCAAGTAAAAGCCTTTCCAAAGTTGTTTAGCTCTAATGGATTGAGCTGTCTACACCATAGGTAAAGGTAAAGGGACCCCTGACCATTAGGTCCAGTCGTGACCGACTGTGGGATTGGAGCGCTCATCTTGCTTTATTGGCCGAGGGAGCCGGCGTACAGCTTCCAGGTCATGTGGCCAGCATGACTAAGCCACTTCTGGCAAACCAGAGCAGCACACGGAAACACCGTTTACATTCCCGCCGGAGTGGTACCTATTTATCTTCTTGCACTTTGACGTGCTTTCGAACTGCTAGGTTGGCAGAAGCAGGGACCGAGCAATGGGAGCTCACCCTGTCACGGGGATTCGAACCACTGACCTTCTGATCAGCAAGTCCTAGGCTCTGTGGTTTAACCCACAGTGCCACCCACCATATCTACACCATATCTAGCAGCAATAGCAAGTTCTTTATTGACCTCAAAGCAGAAAACAGAGAACCACACACACACACACACACACACACACACACACACACCCCTGCATGGTGCAAAATAAACCTTGATAAGCACTTTGGATGTTCTCTCACTCACACTCTCTCTCTCACACAATCACAAGGTAGATTGTGTAGGCACAGTGGCATAGCAAGGTCAGGTGGTACCCGGTGTGGAAAATTTCTTGTCAAACCCCCCCCCCCCATTGAAATTATTAAAAGAAGGAAAAATAAGATACTTGCAGTAGGCAGCATTCTGTGAATTCAAGCTGCTTACACAGAGATACACACCTGATAGGAGACAGATAAGTAACGTCACACAACCCAATCGGTTTCATAAGTGGACACTGTCTTACGTAAATTGGCTCAAAGGTTTCGAAATAGGTTATGAAACCTACTTCAGACAGAGCACAGCAAACCGAAAGGACAACAAAATTACAAAACCGAAACGGTAGCGAACCAGGAGGACCTTGAGACTGCACAAAAGCTGAACAAACAGGCATGCTGTACTGAATTGCATCCCTAGTTAAGATCTGTCATTCCAGTATGTTGTAAAATTATACCAGGGTTCTAATACATTTATTTCTGCATCTGCTGCCCATTCCTATAACCTTTTATACGATGATATCTTATGCACACACATCTGTGCCAAGCAGCTATTTCCCATTGCTTGATGCCTCTTCGCTAGAGTTCCTGACAGTTCATTCCTGTTCATTGTTGTGGCACTGATTGTATATTTTCATTTCCCCGTGGAAAGGGGAAGCAGTGACAAATCCAATGGGTATGATTGGGCTGACCTTGGAAGAGTACACCTACATGTGTGTTATGTACTGAGTTGAATAGGATCCAAAATACAGCAGTCTGATTGGTCCTAGAACAATAGGATTCAGAATGCAGCAGTCTGATTGGTCCTAGAACAATGCAGCAGTATGATTGGTCCGCAGGAGCCACCCAATCCAGCTCCAGGTGGAAGTGAATCCACAACCTGATTGGCCTACAGGAGAATACCGGAATTAGCCAATCACGTGCAGCCTATTGTGTGAATAATGTATATAAAGCAGATATTGTGGGGGAACTTCCATTCCTCCTCACCACTATGAGCTGAATAAAGAGCATGAAATCCACTCTCATCTCCGAGTATATTTCAATGTGCCTACCTAGAAATGAACCATAGCTGATTCCTGAACCTGGTGTACTCCAGAAGTTGTGGACGACAACCTTCATCATCCCTGACCCTTAACTGTCCTGGCTGGGGTTGATGGGAATTGTAGTCCAAAGCATTTGCAGGGCACCAGGTTGGGGAACACTGCTCAGCTCATTGGTCAAAACAATTTGTCCTGCTCTAAAATAGGGATATTATTACTGTAATATTATGAGTCTCAATGAATGACCCAATTTTCTGACATCTTTCCCCCCCTTCAGAATAAGAAAGGTTTTCTCCACGTTCTGGCAATCAACACTGGAGATTATGGTTCTGCGGAGCAGGTATAGTCATAAGGACCAATTGTGTCCTTGTGGAATGAATCAAACCTTCCATATGCATTTGCCTCTGTAGCTTTGATGATGTATCTAGTCAAAACTGGTTGGCTTGGGCATGGAGGAAACCACCAATTATAATTATCTTTGGCCTTCTTCTTCAGTGACAGACCTTCTGTAACTAGTTTCCTGCTGGGAAGCCGTGGAAGGTATATATATATATATATATATATATATATATATATATACCGTATTTTTCGCTCCGTAGGGTGCACCGGACCATAGGGCGCACTTAGTTTTTAGGGGAAAAATAAAGAAAAAAAAATTCAGGCTCAGGCCCCTGACTCGGCCCAGCTGGTGCTTGTTGTAGGGGAACCTGTGCAGACTGGGACTCTTCAGGATCAGGCCCCAGACTGGGTTCAGCTGCTGCCTGAGGCAAAGGATCTGGTGCAGACTGAGACGCCTCTGGTTCTGAGTCTGAGCCCGAGTCCCAGGCCATCACACTCCTAAATCTGGGATGGGGAGTCTGTGGTCCTCCAGGCATTGATGAACTACAATTCCCATCAGCCCCAGTGAGCATGGCCAATGGGCAGGGGTGATGGGAGCTGCGGTCCAACATCTGAAGGGCCGCAACTTCCCCATTTCTGTAAGAATCCACGTCCCCCTTTTAGAGCTGCAATTTTCACAGTGGTTTAACAGTCAATGCCTCTTCCCAGGGAACTCTGGGAATTGTAGCTCTGTGAGGAGAATATGGGTTTCTTAAGAAACCACAGCTCCCAGAATTCTTTGGGCAAAGCCAGGGCTGTTTAAAGTGGCATCGCAGCATTTTAAATGGATGGCGTGAATGGTGGCCTGAGGCAAAGTGTGAGAGTTGTTGGGTTCTGAGAAGGCAAGAAAGGTTGAGATCTTGCGAGAGATTGAGTTTCTCTTTGTCAACGGCTCTGCTATAACGGTTACCTGATTATCATATCGAGATTTAGCAGGCCCACATTTGAGAATGCTTGGCTGCGCTTGAAGATTTGCGGGGTGTGTGTTACAACTTGAACTCGAGACCTGCCAGTGTCAGAGATAGTGAGGGACCAACAGAAGACTGTACAGAACGTGCCCTTTGTGTATTTCCTTGTCTTCTCCTTTTACAGCTCAGGTTCTTTCCTTATAGCTTCTGTTAGCCCTCACCATTGGCCACGCTGCCCGAGGCTGAGGAGAACGGCAGTGTGAAGCAAGAATTGCAGAGCAGACCAGATGGCACAGATATGTAGCTACTTTCTATCGCTCAGAGTTTGCCGACTGAGGCAGCTGCCTCACTCTGCCTCATGACCCCGGTGTGAAATATCTGGAGGGCACCAGGTTGGGGAAGGCTGCACCGGACTGACCTGGTGGAATTTCCCTCCGTGTCTTAATGCTTTGATATCATTAGGAGAACTTTTTGCTTAGGTTCCCCATTAGCATAGCTGTCAACTTACAGATTTGAAAATAAGGGACCAGCAGCCTCAAAAATAAGGGATCAGCAGCCAAAATAAGGGATGTTGGTCAACCAGCTCCTTTCCTTTCCCCCATAATAGTCAATCGAAGGAGCCTCCAAAACAAATCCAAAAGCCCTCCTCCCTCGAGATCGCCACCCGCCATTGTACTCAACCAGCTCCTTTCCTTTCCCCCCACCATGTGCCCCCGCTCCGGAGAGACCTTTTCCCCGGCAAGGGCGAGTGGGCCGTCTATGACGTATCCATCCGATTCCGAGCACAGGTATGTTCAGCTTCTGAGCCCCTCCGAGCCAAAGGCAGAAAGCCCAGCCAGCAGCCAAACGAAGCCTCAAGCGGTGGTTCCCACAGCGCAGCAACCTGGCAAAGGGGATGCAGCAAGGAAAACCACCATCACCTCTCCACTGGGAAGCGCTGAGCAAAGGCGAGTCCCCAGGCAACGCGGCCGATTTGATCGGCACAAGGCATGCAAGGGCATGCAAGCTCCACTCCCAGTCATTCTTAGACTGCTTATTGGGTGAGCAATGCAGCCAAGCAACACAGTTGGAGCTACCCTCCTCCCTGGCTGGCAGGAGGAGCTGCTTCCTTTGAAACCCGGGAAATTTAAGGGACATCATCAATAAGGGACAGCAGCAGGAAACAGCTCTGGGATAAGGGAGTTTCCCGCCAAATAAGGGACGGTTGACAGCTATGACCATTAGCGAACGTACAAAGTGGTTAGGGCTGATTATAAAGAAGAGATGAGGGACATCAGGACCAGGGACTGAATGTGGCCCTCAAAACTGCTCTACCTGGCCCTTGGAATTCCCAGGCCACAATCCTCACTGGCTTTACTTCACCCCCTGAATGTTCTTGCCTGGCTAGAATGTGTATCCTTTAATTCTGCCAATGTATCTTCCTGGCCTGGATGGGGAACAACAACAACAACAACAACAACAACTTATTTACCCCATCCATCTGGTTGGGTTTCCCCAGCCACTCTGGGTGGCTGCCAACAGAACAACAACAACAACAACAAAACAACAACAAAGCGATAAAACATCGAACATTTAAAACTTCCCTAAACATGGCTGCAAGTCCCAGGCCGTGACTTTAAGCTGCTGGAAACAGATAAGAGGTGTTCAGGAATTCATTTTTAAAAATAATTTTATATGCTGGGTGTCTTTATTTCTCAATTTGATCCTTTTACATGGTTTTGTATGTATTGTGGTGTTTTACGTATTGTGACTTGCAGCTATTTTTATTGATCCTAGTCTAGTAATTATTTACTGTAATTGTTAAGTGTGAATTTCCGTTTCATTAATATTTGCTGACTTTTTGAGAGTCAACTTTATTGTGTGCTCTTGCATCCTAATATATTGTTGGATATTACTTTATTTTATATGAGTCGTTCCATTTTAAAGTTATGTTTTATTATGACTTGTTGCATTGGATCGGATTATTATGAGGTGTTTGTTCTTTGTTGTATATTTTGTTGCCGTAAATGTCCTTGTGTGTAGTAATATAGAAAGGCGGTACAGTGGTACCTCGGGTTAAGTACTTAATTCGTTCTGGAGGTGCATTCTTAACCCGAAACTGTTCTTAACCTGTAGCACCACTTTAGCTAATGGGGCCTCCCGCTGCTGCCACGCCGCTGGAGCGCGATTTCTGTTCTCATCCTGAAGCAAAGTTCTTAAACCGAGGTACTATGGTTAGCGGAGTGTGTAACCTGAAGCATATGTAACCTGAAGCGTATGTAACCCGAGGTACCACTGTATACAAATTAAAAGTGAAAAGTAAGGAAAGGGAGGGGTGTAGGCAGAAGCAAGCTTAGTGTACAAAGGTAGAATTTGCACTCATTGCCCTACGCACTTTTGCTTCTAGCCCCGCCCACCACTGGCAAATGGCCCTCGAAAGCTTGCTCAGAAGAGAATGTGGCCCTCAGATTGCATGAGATTCCCCAGCCTTGACATGAAGATTAGAGGGTGAGACCCACAGGTGTCGCATTGATTCCCTCGATGATCAATTTTCTGCCTTCTCTCTTGTCTCCCCCTCCAGCAGAGGTCAGTAGGTCCTTTCTGGCTTCATATTTTTTTAAAACGCTCATTAAGTCTGACGGGGCTCTCAGCTGGCTGGCACAGTGCACTTAAATATCAGAAGTGAGAGCTGGTCTGCCTTGACTTCTGGCTGGTGTCAGTCAAAACTCATTTGACAACGGAGTCCTGTCTTGAGGAGCAAAGGTTGGTCGCTCGTTGCTCCTTGTCCGCTCTTTTGATAAAACCGCTTGTTCAGAATCAGAGACCTGAACTAGGAGGGAAGACAAGACAATTTGCAATGTGGTGGAAAAGGAAACTTCTGTCTTCTCATTCGCAGACTGGTAGGACTTTGCTTTCATTGTGATGTGTGTTTTAGACTACAATGTAAATATTTAGAGCCTAATCTATAAATGGTTTTAACTGGTTTTAATCTTGTAACCTGACCTGAGACCTTACACTGAAGGGTGCAAAATGCCACTACTGATGATGAAGATGAAGATGAAGTGTGCTGTCAACCTGGGTTGTTTCTCAAACCAAGTAACACAGTTTGCTATCTCAATGAATTTGCTAAAGAGCCCCCTGTGCTGTTCTAATAGCCCACTCCAAGGATGTTCAAATGCAATTCTGTATTTGGGACTTAGATGGGCAAAGGAGGAGTTGTTTATTATAGGAAGAAGGGTTTAAGGAAATAAGGAGTTTGGGTCTGAAGCTACCATCAGGATAGGCATGCCAGAAGAGATATAAAGAAGTGAAGAACTGAAGGAGATGTTGCTAGGAAGTCTAATATTGTTTCAGAGTTATTGTCGTGTTAGACTTGTTACTTGCCTGTTCAGCAAAGGTTTCCAAGTGACTTACAACATTTAAAAACATAAAAAAATCATTAAAACATTAACAAATTATGACAAAACGTCAGCAAATCCCCCTTCGGATAGGAGTGGAGGTTAACAGCACAACCCTATTCATGTTTACTCAGAAATAAGTCCCATTTTGTTCAGTACGGCTTACTCCTGAACAAGTGTACTTAGAATTGCAGCCATAATGAGTTTGTGTCAGTTTTGATACTGAATATTCTTTGGCTATGACTTGAAAGTGTGAATATTTATGTTGTGAACTGCCCGGTGAGCTTTGGATGAAGGATGGTATGCAAACTTTAACAACAACAACAACAACAACAACAACAACAACAGGTATTTAGTACCAGAAATTGATGACTAATTATTTCTCATTAGGAATCAACACTGGGCAGTATCTGACAACTGATTGTAATTAATAAACTTTTGTTGGATTTCATCCATTGATTGACCCAATCAGGGAATGTTCCCTTGGATGGGCCAGACCAGGCCCAGACTGTCATGTTTTGCCTCCTGAGGTAAAATGGGAATGTGCCGCCCCCGCCCCTGCTGCTCCTCACCGAAGCCTCACTTAAGTGGGTCACATAGCAGCTGCAACTTCCGGTAAAATCTTGCAAGATCTTGCAGGAGCTGTCGTGAGAACTTGCATGAGCTCAGCAAGATCTCACGAGAGTTCTGTGAGATCTCGCGAGTTCTCGCTGGAAGTCGCCACTGCATGACCCCAGTGGTGGTGGCAGTGGTGGGCAGAGTCCTTGCGGGGGCACCAACCCATAGGATTCTGCCACTTGAGTTGGTTGCTTCAGTCTGCCTCATGAGTGGGTCAACCATAGACCAGACAACACAAACACCTGGATTTCAAATTATGGTGCTGAATTTTTATTTTGACGTTTGGATGACAGATTTTAGACGCTGGGTTTCAACATCAAAATCTGAATCATGAAATTTGATAACTGGGCAAACCCAATTTCACGTCTAGGTGAAAAATACAGCACCCTTTTCTGCCTCATTGATTCCATGACTTGATTGTGTACTACTTATTGCAAAAGCACCTAATCTAGAGGTGAGTTAGAGAATGATTCATTCCAGAAGCTTCTTCAGCTTTGGAGAAGCAGATTTAAGATTTCACCAGGACCAGGACTATGGCTGATGGGTTCTCCAGATATCCATGGGCTTTGGGCAGGGAAGTGACCCCATGCCTGGTCACATGGCTGTTCTCAGTCCAATGATGGTGAAGTTCTTCTTTCAGCTCGCATTACCATCAGCCTTTAGAATGGGAGCTGTCAGGGGACTGCCATCAGAACAGGGGAGGGAGGCAGGGGGGCCATTGGGATACAGAGAGCCCCCGAAACTCCTGAGGAGCAGTTCCTTTTCCAGCAGTGGGAAAAGCCACACCTCCAGTGGAGAAGAGAGGGAAGGGGCCAGCCAAGCAAGGAAAGGGCTCGAGGATGTTGCGGAGAGCCCCAGCGCCTCACCTGGCCAGGAGGGATGCATGCCACTTCCGTTGCCCACCTTGCGCAGAGGGATGAAACGCAAGGAGGGAAGGAGGAGGCTTGGGGTGTCGAAGTTCTTATGTTGGGGGAGAAGCCGGAAGGGGCCACTCCTGGATTCTTCAAGTGACTGAGACGGACATGAACTTGGTAGATCTGCACTGTAAATAGTTTGCACAATAAAACCTGTAAAAGCCAGGTCAGAGTCGTGTCTGGT
Source organism: Podarcis erhardii (assembly GCF_964252035.2). Taxonomy (NCBI): domain Eukaryota; kingdom Metazoa; phylum Chordata; class Lepidosauria; order Squamata; family Lacertidae; genus Podarcis; species Podarcis erhardii. Next base: position 48,152,048 of record NC_138501.1, read on the forward strand.
TACTCACGAGCAACCACCACCAGCATCTGACAGGAGCCTTTAGAATGGGAGTTGAGCATATGCTCTGGCCACTTGGGGAAAGACTCTGACCTTGCATGCCAGAGGTCCCAACTTCAATCTCTCGTGTTTCCAAACAGGGCTGGGGAAAGCTCCTTCTGGAAGCCTTGGGGAGCCATTGCCAATTGGTGTCAATTAGCAGTGGTTTGCCAAGTCAATCTTGACCAACTCGGAGGGTCTGATTTGGCCCGTGAGGCCATTTCCTGCAAAACCATGCTGACCCATCATCTGACATCACTGCTCCCCACTTCCATCAGTGCCGGATTAACAGCTAGGCAGAGCAGGCACTGGTTTATAGGCTCCCCACCTTTTAGAGGCCCCACAACAATGGATCAAAATAATATTGCGTAATAGAATTGGTTTATTAAAATTGTTGGTTGGTAAAAAAATGTATTACCAACCAACAATTATTTAGGGGATAAGGGTTCATCAGTAAAGACCTGGTTATGTTTAGAATGATACCGCATAGGGAAATGTTCCCTGATACCAAGATGAGGGATCCTATGGAATGCAGATAGAGAGAATTGATAAGAATAATGATCTGTTGTGACCTTGACGGAAGCGTACAATAGACGAGCCTTCTTGTGTTTTGGCTCATTTCCCCCCCTTCCTTCTCCTTCTCCTTCTCCTTTTTCCTTTTTCTTTTTTCTTTCTCATAATGGCTTATGTTCTATGCCATGTACTTTGATATTTTTTGTAGTTTTTTTTAGCCTTTTCCATTATATTATTATTATTAAGGATTTTTCTTTTGTAATTTTGGTTGTTTATCTGCATTTGTTTAAAGCAAAATAAAAAAATACTAAAATAAAATTGTTGGTTAGCAAAAAAATGTATTAGGAGATAATATGCGAGCCCACCCCACCCCCCAATTTTGAATGCCTAGGGGCTTCCACGGGGTTTAATCCGGCACTGCCGCCCATTGGAACATTTGCACACAAATGCAGCACAAACGAAAAAGGATGTTAGGCAGATGACTAGCTTCAAACCAAGAGGTGTGGATCATATCACTGGGATTAAGTGGGCCAGACGGAGGCTCCCAGGTAGCCAACCGCCTATTAAGAAACCAGGCTCTAAATTTTTCACACGGAATGACTTAATCTGTCTGAGGTTGCACTCCTGTTGTGTTCTTCAGTGTAGGTCCACTCTGCGAAGGGACTTTCCTCTTATTGGTTTCAAAGGCTTGAATTTCTCCTCATTGCTTCCTTTTCTTTGAGTAGGGGCTTGGGTTGCTAATCTCCCCATGACATTGGAAGCCCCATTTTGCCATTGTCTCCAGAGGCCTTTTCTTCTGGGGGATGGCAAACGTGGGTAACTGTATCGCTCTCCTCTAATTTCCGGCGTCCGGCTGCAAAGTGGCATAATGTTCTTTTATCATCTTTCCAAACTCTTACTTTAAATCCAGGCTGGGGAGGGGCTCCTATTTCCCAACCAGGTCTACGATTCCCAAAGCGGTTTAAGAGCCACTTCCTCTTCCTTCCAAAAGGGAACTTTTGGAATCATAACTCCAGGAATAGGAGGCCTCCTAACACCTCTAACCCCACATAACAAACTGCAACTTCCAGAAGTCTTTGGGGAAAGCCATGACCATTTAAAGAGATATCACAGGGCTTAAAATGTATGGTGTAGCTAAATAATAATAATAATAATAATAATAATAATAATAATAATAATAATTTATTAGAGTAGTACCTCAGATTAAGTACCAGTACTTAATTCGTTCCAGAGGTCCGTTCTTAACCTGAAACTGTTCTTAACCTGAAGCACCACTTTAGCTAATGGGGCCTCCTGCTGCTGCCGTGCCACCGGAGCACGATTTCTGTTCTCATCCTGAAGCAAAGTTCTTAACTTGAGGTACTATTTCTGGGTTAGCGGAGTCTGTAACCCGAAGCATCTGTATCCTGAAGCGTATGTAACCCGAGGTACCGCTATATTTATATTTCGCCCATCTGGCTGGGTTTCTCCAGCCACTCTGGGCGGCTTCCAATGGAATATTAAAATACAATAACCTATTAAACATTAAAAGCTTACCTAAACAGGGCTGCCTTCAGATGTCTTCTAAAAGTCTGGTAGTTGTTTTTCTCTTTGACTTCTGGTGGGAGGGCGTTCCACAGGGCGGGTGCCACTACCGAGAAGGCCCTCTGCCTGGTTCCCTGTAGCTTTGCTTCTCGCAGGGAGGGAACCGCCAGAAGGCCCTCGGTGCTGGACCTCAGTGTCCGGGTAGAACAACTCAAGGTCAGCATGGTGCAAATGGATCAGGCCAATGGCCCATCTAGCCCTCACATGCTATGATTTACTCCTGAGTAAACATGCATGAGGATTGTGCTGGAAGTGAACGATTGCATCTCTCTCCTCCACTGTTTTGGAGAATTCGCGTCGCCCTGCCTCACAGTGAGCTCGGCTTCAGCGAGACGCCGCTCTGAGCAGAAGCTGGCCTCAATTTCCTTCTGCCCTGGAGACAAGGTTAGGATGACAGGAGAGCAGATAGAAACCATAGCCCCCTGAGGTGGCCCGAGCCTCGCTCCCTGTCACCCTGTGTTTGCTTGATCCGTGTGGCAAAGCCTGCTCCAATTTGCCACAATGCCTCCCAGCGCAGAGTGCAGGCGGAGAAACAGACACTGTGGCATGATGATCAGACAGAGACAGGGAACAGAAAGAGCCAAGGCTGCCTTGGGTGCCGCAGGAGATGTGACAGGAAGATGACAGCCCCTTGGATGCGGAATGCCTCACATTGTAATAAGGGCAATAGACAAATTCATGGAGGAGAGGGCTACTAGCCAGGATAGCTACTCTCCTCCTGATGGACTTCCCATGGGGACATCTGCTTGGCCACTGTGATGACAGGGCTCTGGACCAAATGAACCTTTGGTCAGATCCAGCACAGTTCTTATGTTCCTATAAAGTCACAGCCCATCCCAGGTAAATAAGGCACATACCGTATTTTTCGCTCTATAAGACGCACCAAGTTTTTGGAGGAGGAAAACAAGATAAAAAAATATTCTGAATCTCCGAAGCCAGAACAGCAAGAGGGATCGCTGCACAGTGAAAGCAGCAATCCCTCTTGCTGTTCTGGCTTCTGTGATAGCTGTGCAGCCTGCATTCGCTCCATTAGACGCACACACATTTCCCCTTACTTTTTAGGAGGGAGAAAGTGAGTCTTATAGAGCAAAAAATACAGTATCTCTCTCTTTAAAAAAATAAAAAATTAGGCATTTCAACATAACAATTTATCAAAAACATATCATCCTCATCCCCCCCCCTTAATTTCCCCTCCCCCCCAAGAAAAAACCACCCGGACTTCCCTTAGCTCCTCTCTCTGGTTTTTAAACACAGGTTGTTCTCTGCATATTACAAAATTGTAAAAATCCTTATATTATCTATTTGTATGTTACCAATAATAAATTTGTGATTGTTTATTCCAAAACTGCCAAGGAGTCCAGTTCATTTCATTGTTTCTTTAAGTACTTTGTAAAAGGTTCCCATTCTTCTTTAAAGTCACAGTTGCCTTATCACGCAGTTTGTGCGTCAGTTCCGCCAGTTCCGCATAATCCATCCATTTCCCTTGCCACTGTCCTTTTGTTGGGATTTCTTCATTCTTCCATCCTTGTGCTATTAAGACACTTGCCACCGCTGTCACATACATAAATATGTTCTTCAATTTCCTTGGCAGGTCTATCCCTACAATCCCTAACAAAAATGCTTCAGGGTTTTTTTTACAAATGTTAATTGGAACAATTTCTTCAATTCATTGTATATCATTTCCCATTTTTAAAAAAATTTCACTACAATCCCACCACATATAATAAAAAGTCCCTTCTTTTTCCTTACATTTCCAACATATGTTTGAACCGGTTTTGTACATTCTTGCTATCTGTACTGGTGTTATATACCATCTATACATCATTTTCATATAGTTTTCTTTCAATAGAGAGCAGTCTGTAAATTTTAAATCAGTTTTCCACAATCTTTCCCAATCTTCAAACATTATGTTATGGCCTATGTCTTGTGCCCATTCAATCATGACTGAGCCAGTGTGGTGTAGTGGTTAAGAGCGATAGACTCGTAATTTGGTGAACCGGGTTCGCTTCCCCGCTCCTCCACTTGCAGCTGCTGGGTGACCTTGGGCTAGTCACACTTATCTGAAGTCTCTCAGCCCCACTCACCTCATAGAGTGTTTGTTGTGGGGGAGGAAGGGAAAGGAGAATGTTAGCCACTTTGAGACTCCATAGGGTAGTGATAAAGCGGGATATCAAATCCAAATTCTTCTTCTTCTTCTTCACCTCCTCATCTTTTGTTTCCCATTCTAGCAGAATACGCCTTTCAGCAATTTTGTTTTCCCTTCCACAACTTTTCGGAAATCTAGATATCATATAACTGAATCCTTTCTTATTGTCTCGTTGTCAACTCTTTATTGACACATATCTCGTTGTCAACTCTTTATTGACACATATCTCGTTGTCAACTCTTTATTAGCACAAAAAACACAGCAGCTTTCATGACGTTCCAGATATGCACACACAAGCACTTCTAGCCTCTAGACAGCTGTCCACCGGTCTGGGCCCTATGGAGCAGGTGCAGCAACAGTGGGGCGCCTTCCCTCCCCCAGCTTAAATACCGTCCTCTGATGGATTGTGGGCCTGCAGCCTGAGACTTCTGCATGGAAGTCATCACTGATCTTTTCTTTTTCTTTATTAGGTTTTACAAAGTCAACCACACAATTCACATTCTTAAAAATATTAAAATAAAACAAGATTTCCCCAAACATTAGGACCTTCTACAGAGAAAAAGGACCTTCCCCCCCCAAAGAGCACATTGAGAACAATGCAGTCTGCGTGTGGTCCATGTGATTCTTTTGTGAAGAAATTACGCCACATGGTCTCAACATCTCCAGAGAGAATTTTTTGCATTTCCAGGGTGGCGGGTGTCAGTAATAAATATAATGGAATCGCCTGGGTTGTTTACAGCTTATCTTAGCGGATCACATTTCCCCAGAAAAGCCTTGACATTCATGCTTGATTTCCCCGACTCTCTTGGTAAGAAATGAAAGAGGTTTCAGCTTGCTGAGAATGCCTGCCTTTGGCCCCCGTTGCCATCTCAGCACCAGGCTCCGAAGCAATTCAATTAGTCGGGGTTCCTTTCCTGGTGTCTTCAGAAGAGGAAGACTCAGAGCCAGGGGAGTGGGGGTGGGAGAACATAATGGTTGGATGCTGAAGAAACATCTGCTTGAGTGAGTGAGAGGAACCAGAGGTAGAAGAGCAGTTTTGTTCCTACACCATTAGGAAGACTAGGTCCAGGGTAACCCGAGAACCGCGGTCCAGGTCTGATCCAGAATCTGAAGGTTCTGCCTGGAGTCAGTCTGACAGGGTCAAGGCAGGACACGAGGCAGGAGACCAGGCAAGATCTCTGGCAGGATTTAGCATACAACAATGTTGCTCCCACAACCTGAGGCGGGGTCTTTTATTTTTGTCGGGGTAATGGCCGGTCCTGATCCCCCGGTGACTCACCTCCCTGTTTCGCCCAAAGGCGAGCACTCCTCCTGCGAGTACTCAGGTCTCTCCTTCTCTCAGACTTTAATCTCTGCAGCTCAGGAGAGGTCGGTGGGTTACTAGAACCAGGGGCCGCCTCAGCCTCCCCTGACCCAACTGGTAGTGGAGCAGCTGTAAGTGATGGCCCAGCTGAAGGCAACGAGGTCATCCCCGCATCTGGAGCCAGGGCAGGCTCAGGCCCCTGACTTGGCCCAGCTGGTGTTTGTTGCAGGGGAACCTGTGCAGACTGGGACTCTTCAGGATCAGGCCCCAGGCTTGGTTCAGATGATGCCTGAGGGAAAAGATCTGGTGCAGACTGAGACTCCTCTGGTTCCGAGTCTGAGCTTGAGTCCCAGGCCATCACACCGGGCTTCTCTTCAGGTGGAACTTGCCAGAACTCAGTTTTGGCACCTCTCAGGTGGGTGCCATTGCCTTTACAAGAGTACAAGGGACACACTGAGCCTCTTGGGCTTGCCGATTGGAAGGTCGGCGGTTCAAATCCCCGCGACGGGGTGAGCTCCCATTGCTCTGTCCCAGCTCCTGCCAACGTAGAGGTTCGAAAGCACACCATTGCAAGTAGATAGCTACCATTGCAGTGGGAAGGTAAACGGCGTTTCCGTGCGCTCGGGTTTCCATCATGGTGTCCCGTTGTGCCAGAAGCAGTTTAGTCCTGCTGGCCACATGACCCGGAAAGCTGTCTGTGGACAAACGCCAGCTCCCTTGGCCTGAAAGTGAGATGAGCGCCACAACCCCATAGTCGCCTTTGACTGGACTTAACCGTCCAGGGGTCCTTTACCTTTACCTACAAGGGAGGTGTTCATGGTGAATTCCCGCACCTCTTTTTCTTGAAAAATAGCACTGACTAAATCCCATGGCCCAAGTGAGACCAACGGTGTGATGCCAAGTTGTGTGTTGGACTAAACCAGGGTGATGTCTATTCAGATCAAGCCCAAGGCATTTTGCTGCCTGAGGCAAAGGACAAGATAGCATCTCTCTGCACCCCCTCCATTCCACATATGTGGCTCATGTTCTCCTGTCCTGTCCACTTTATAAAGATCTGAGGAATGAGATCATCACCCCACTTACTTACCATCTCAGGCCGCCCAACTGAGGCCACATTGTTCTTTCTTTTATCAGATCAAAATGATCAGACAACAGCAAAGGTTGCTAGGTTTATCGAGGGTGCAATGAGATTAAGGGCCACTATCTGAACGATAATCTCGGTCATTTGATTGCCCTTCTTACCCATTGCTGTCTTTTTTTATTTGTATATATTTTATTTTTATATATTGCTTGTTTTATGTTGCTATGGCCATTGGCTAATGCGAATAAAAGTTTATCTATCCACATATGGAAGCTAACTAGACTGGGGGTCGAATCTTACTTCAGCGTTGGCAACAGGGCAGCGCTGTGGGCAGAAGGCTGTGTGTGAGCAAGCTTTCTGTCTCACACACAGCTCTGATGCCTGCCCCTCAGCAATTGCTACCTGAGGCAGCTGACTCCCTCCACCTAACAGTAGAGCCGTACCTGGGATGAGTTTAATGCTGGACGCAATCTCTCAGCCTACCGTCACAGGCTAACATTGGAAAACCCACGTATGTTGCTTTGAACAACCTGGAGAAAGGGAGAGATACCCCACCACCAACTGCACAAAAAATGAATCTTTGAAGAGCCACAGGGTATTTTGCCATTTCACCCTATTACATCTTCTCTGGCAGGGCTGACAAATGAGGAAGAAAGGAAGTAGCTTGAATTGGGGGGAGTGGACAGGGAAAACGCAATACATTCCTCAGTTCCATTGAGGATGCCAGGAGCAGGTTGTTTTGCCTGCCTTCTGAATTTGAGGCTGGGCTGAGGCACAGTTAATGTGGAAGGGAAGAAGTGTTAAAACATTGCCCTCTTCTGGACACAACTGGACACCTGATATTTAGGAACTGCAAGCTCACTATAGGCACATAGGAAGCTTCTGTATTAACTGAATTGGACCATCTAGGTCAGGGCGGCCCAACTTTTCATACCAAGTGGACTGCAAGAATACTTTGACACGGGACCCGTGGGCTGCACACTGTCTTGTCGCACTGCAGAAGGGAGCGTGGCCAAAATTTGACACCCTCCCTGCCCTAGGCTTTGGGAAGGAGGAAGGAGAGCTCAGACAGGGTCCCGGTGGAGTACAGGATCAGGTTTAAGGTGCTGGTTTAAAGCTCTATATGGCCTAGGACCCTCGTACCTATGGGACTGCCTCTCCTGGAATGTCCCACAGAGGAACTTACAGTCTTCAAATAAAAACATCTTGGAGATCCTGGGCCACAGGGAGGTTAGGCTGGCCTCAACCAGAGCCAGGGCTTTTCCGGCTGTGGCCCCGATCTGGTGGAACACTCTGTCACAAGGGACTAGGGCCCTGCGGGACTTGACATCTTTCCGCAGGGCCTGTAAGACAGAGCTGTTCCACCAGGCCTTTGGCCAAGACACAGTCTGACCCCCTCCTTTGGTATTCCTCACAGAACTCTAGCCCAATGGTTGCCATTAATTTGATTCTGAATTGATTTTAAAACGAATTGGTTTTAGAATGCTGTGTTACTTTTATTGTTGTTAGCCGCTCTGAGCCCGGCTTCAGCTGGGGAGGGCGGGATATAAATAATTTTTTTATTATTATTATTATTATTATTATTATTATTATTATTATTATTATTTTATTAGAGTTCTCCCACCTTCTTCCCAAAGCTGGGAATGCACTAACTGGGCTTTGGGGACGAGGTGGGAGGACTCTAGGACCCTGTCAGAGCCCTCACACCTCCTCCTCAAAGCCCAGTGCCCTATGTATGAGGGGTAAAGTGTATATTCACAACTCCACCTTCTTTTGCCTCTGGTCCTGCTCAGCACTATCGTATGGCCCCCAGAAGGTTGCTTGGAAGGGAATGTGCCCCCCATGCTGAAATATGTTATCTAGCCGAGCCTTAGAACTACAGGCCTGTGCTTTCCTCCATTATATTTACAGCTCCTGTTCCCCCTTTCTCCCTGTTCCCCCACTTCCTTTTAGTGTTGAAATGCATGAATTTAATTTAATTTATTTATTGAAGTTCAGAGGAGAAGGGATGGGGGTTTTCTGATGCACTCAGCTGGAGGGGTTTGCAAAGCAGGGGAACAGCTCATTGTTTTGCAGAGTTCTTTGGGGATGGGGGAATTCAGATCATTTTGCATTTAAAGAAGCTCCTACCCAATTTGCGTTTCTGAAACAATATGCAGAGTGGTTCTTTGAAATTTGCACTTTTCCATATTTTTTCAACACAGTTGTCTAGTCCAGTGAAGATGCATACACTGAGGTAAAGTGAATATTAAAAGGCATGGTGAAAATTACATACCAAAAAGACATTAATTCAGGGAATATTGCTTGGGGAAAATGTACAAGTTAGGAGAACTTTGCACTCAAATGTTAACGAATATTCACGAAGACTTAATTATTTTTTTATTTTTTTTGCAAACGGATGTAGAAAAATGAGGAACTGAATTTGAGACTGGAAAAATGAGAAACTGAAATTGACAGACCCGGTCATCCGTAGGTCTGAGTGAGAGAGCTTTGAATTCTCCCTCTGGCTGGCTTGGAAAACAGCTGGACCCCACAGCTGTCTTCAAAGCTTCACGGCTCCATGTGAGTTGCAGAAAGGAAGGGGAGAAGCTGCCCCCTTTCATTAAAACTCAGATTGCTTTGCAAAACAGCTCCAGCTCTTGTCGCTGCACTGGGCGTCCACTTACTGCGTACATGCAGCACGCCCGAGCCACGCATCTCTCCTGGGAGTGACACAGAAGCTGGGATAATTGCTGGTGCATCAGGACCAGATCATCTTGTATTAGGAGCTTATATTGCAGCTGGAGACTCTACTCCAGGCATCCCCAGCCTGCAGCCCTCCAGATGTTTTGGACTACAATTCCCACCATCCCTGACCACTGGTCCTGTTAGCTAGGAATCATGGGAGTTGTAGGCCAAAACATCTGGAGGGCCACAGGTTGGGATGCCTGCTCTACTCCTTCCTGGCTCTCATTCTTGTCCTAAACCATACAGATGCTTCCTCTCCTCTTGAGTAGTCTCATAGTCAGTCACTGAAATTTCTGCTTGACTTCCATCTCCTCTGCTCCAGGCAGATGAATTAGGGGCCTCCAGTACTGGCTTAGGGATGTTCAGACTTGATGACCTCCTCAGGGTCCTTAGTGGTGTGGAGATCAGTTGGGGGGCGGGTCCTGCTCCTGTAGATTCTCCTCTGAGGATCCTCAGGTTTGAGGTGCTGGTAGGGCTGATCCCGGATAGATATTTTAGTAGTTTGCAAAGTTGCAGTCCAAGGAAGTGCAGGAGAGTTTTGCCTTTTCTGCAACCCCTTTCCCTCAGATGTCACCTTAAACCATGCATAGAGACACATTGATTTATTTGTTGTGTTTGTCCATATGCATCTATTCATCCCAGAAGGTGCGCTCCTCCATTGTCTCCTGGAACGTGTCCAGAGGAGGGCAACCAAAATGGTCAAAGGCCTGGAAACGATGCCTTATGAGGAACGGCTAAGGGAGCTGGGCATGTTTAGCCTGGAGAAGAGGAGGTTAAGGGGTGATATGATAGCCATGTTCAAATATATAAAAGGATGTCACATAGAGGAGAGAGAAAGGTTGATTTCTGCTGCTCCAGAGAAGCGGACACGGAGCAATGGTTCCAAACTACAAGAAAGAAGATTCCACCTAAACATTAGGAAGAACTTCCTGACAGTAAGAGCTGTTCGACAGTGGAATTTGCTGCCAAGGAGTGTGGTGGAGTCTCCTTCTTTGGAGGTCTTTAAGCAGAGGCTTGACAACCATATGTCAGGAGTGCTCTGATGGTGTTTCCTGCTTGGCAGGGGCTTGGACTCGATGGCCCTTGTGGTCTCTTCCAAATCTATGATTCTATGATTCTATGATTCTATGAGGCAGCTGGATGTCAGTAACAATGCATGTAGGTCCCACCTGGAGCTCAAGGATGTCCACACCCTCCCATTCTGTTTTATTATCCCAACAAGTCTGTGAGGTAGATTAGGTTGAGAGGCAGTGACTGGTCCCCATTTTCACCCAGTGGACTTCATGGCCAAGTGGGGGATTTGATTCTATGATTCTATGAATGTTCAGGTACAACTTTTCAGGAATCTTGTTCTTTCTTTCCAGCAGGGGGCACTCTGTCCTTAGACTTGAGGATAGCAAGAGGATCCCATCACGAGGTTAGCACTAGACAGAGAGATCTCCCTTTTCTTTCCTCCTCTTCACTGATTTTAGGCAACACACTGTTGCGTGATGATAAACCATCATGACTGAATCTGAGCAACCAAACTGAAGGCCAATTCACACGTCTTACCTCCCTTCTCATAACAGACACACACGGCTTGTTTGTTTAAACAATATATTGCTGCTTTAACCTGCCTTCCTTCCACCTTCTCTCACGCAGCCATTGACCAGATCCAGACCTATTTAGCTTCGGTAAAGGTGATGGCCTTATGCGACTCTGGGGCAGGCATGATCTGGAGCTCACATGAGTGATTTAGTCAAGCGAAAAGTGTAACATCGAAGCCGATCATGCTCAGGGACGTTGCATTAAAAGTGTTAGGAACCTAAGAATATAGAGAACATAAAGATTTGACTGATTATGAAAGAATATAAGGAAGGGAAATGATTGAAGAACAGGTGTAAATGCGAGCAAGACAACTAAGAGGTGTGTGCTGAATGCGGTGGAAGTCTTTTATAATACTTTAACTAAGATTTATGTAGTGCAGCATTTGAAGCAAGAATTTGGTAATATTCCAGGTTATGAAAAGTATTTTTTCTTTTCTTTTGTCTTTTTTTATATCTTTTATTTTTCCTTTCCTTTCTTTATTTGTTAGTTTTGGAAAATATGTATATAAGTGTGTTCACAGTGTTATGTATTGTTCTTTGTTTTTCTTTAATTTCTATTTCTTGAAAATAATAATAAAAAATTATTATTATTATTATTATTATTTTTAAAAGTGTTAGGAACCACTAAGTGAAAACCACTCTACCGCTGCAATCCCGTAGTCCATGATAGGCTGTCCAAGAGGCCACAGGATAGGAACGTAGGAAGCTGCCTTGAGTACAGACCCCGTAGTACAGACGACACCTATATCAGACACCTCCTAGCTGATAAAGAGCCCGAAATCAACAGGCCAGTGGCAAAGTATTGTTACATTGCAACAAGAATAAGACGAGCAATGATGTCAACAACGGAGTCCAAATTGTAAACACCGAAGGAACGATAACAAACAGTAGCGACATTTGAATTTAATTCTTAAGACCTTAACAGACGAAACCTGGTCATAAATATAAGCACCAATTCTGTGAATTGGCCATATTTCCACTGTTATTTGTAGCACAATATTGCTTATAATGTCGTATTTCTTTTATAAATTGCTTTCTGGTCATTGACCGTATTTAAAGATAATTGAATTGAATTGAAGCTGCCTTGAGTCACTAGCTCAGGATGTTTGAAAATGAATGACAGCATCTACCCAGGGTTTCAGGCAAGAGCCTCAGATGATAATTGCAGGACTAGGTCAGCTCATATGGGGAGAGGAGGTCCTTGAGATATTGTGACCCTGAGCCAGTTAAGGCTTTATAGGCACTGGCGGAGGAAGGTGGGTGCCGGGGGGCGCACCAGTCTGGGCATCACCCCTGAGCAGGGGTGACATTCAGTGCTCCGCCCGCCCGCGACTTGGACTCCCACGTCTACTGCGAGCCTTCAGGGGAAGGAGGGAGCTGCTGCACGGGTGTACGGGTTCCTTCCTCTCCCCTTCCCGCTCGCCTGCCTCCTTCCCATCCTCCTCTCCCCTGCCTGCCTGCCTGCCTCCTCTAGCCAGAAGTGTGGTGCAGCAGATCCCCCCTTCCCCTTGTGCTGGGCCCGGGGGTTAACCAGAGCAATACGGTCTCTGCAACTCGGGAGACGTTGGTGGGTTACTAGACCCAGGGGCTGCCTCAGCCTCTCCTGACCCAACTGGTAGTGGAGGAGCTGTAAGTGATGGCCCAGCTGAAGGCAATGAGGTAATCCCCACATCTGGAGCCAGGGCAGGCTCAGGCCCCTGACTCGGCCCAGCTGGTGCTTGCTGCAGGGGAATCTGTGCAGACCGGGGCTCTTCAGGATCAGGCCCTAGACTAGGTTCAGCTGCTGTCTGAGGCAAAGGATCCAGTGCGGACTGAGTCTCCTCTGGTTCCGAATCCGAGCCCGAGTCCCAGGCCATCACACCCCTACAGCTGGCTGTAGGTGCAGGAGTCATGGGCGGGAGGTGTGTTGTTGCCCCATGCTCCTGGCTGGAGGAGACCGGCAGGCAGGGGAGAGGATGGGAAGGAGGGAGGCAGGCAAGCAGGAAGGAGAGAGGAAGGAAGCGGGATTGGTGGGTGCGTGCATGGCTATCCCACACCAGGGAGGGCACCCTCCGTGCCCCTTGGGAACGCACCCGCCCTGGGCAGCATGAGCATATGCTCCACCATTGTTTATAGGTCAAAACCAGAACTTGGAATTGGACCCAGAAACTAACTGGCAGTTTCTGCAATGAAAATAGGGACGTCCTGTTTCACCATCACCATCATTTTATGATTTATACCCCACCCATCTGATTGGGTTGCCCAAGCCACTTTGGGGGACTTCCAACGTATATAGAAAAACAGACTAAAACATTAAACATTTTTTTTTTTTAATTCCCTGTACAGGGCTGCCTTCAGGTGTCTTCTAAAGGTTGTATAGCTGGCTTGAGGGTCCCATAACTCCATACCCTCCAATGCGATGGGGTGAGCTCCCGTTGCTCGGTCCCGGCTCCTGCCCACCTAGCAGTTTGAAAGCACGTCAAAGTGCAAGTAGATATATAGGTACCGTTCCAGCGGGAAGGTAAACAGCGTTTCCGTGCGCTGCTTTGGTTCTCCAGAAGCGGCTTAGTCATGCTGGCCATATGACCTGGAAGCTGTACACCAGCTCCCTCGGTCAATAAAGCAAGATGAGTGCCGCAACCCCAAAGTCGGCCACGACTGGACCTAATGGTCAGGGGTCCCTTTACATAAAGAAAAGTGGGACATTCTGGGATCAAATCAGAAACCAAGACCACTTCTGTAAACCTGGGTCTGTCCCTGGAAAATAGGGGCACTCAGAGTGTCTAAGATACTCCACGCGTAGAGCTGTAAAATTTACTATGGTGTGAAGAAAGCCACATGATTTTGAGGGCAGGACCCAGCACACAGTGCCCCCCACAGAGTATCCAGTGTCAACTAGGGTCATGATTCTGCTATTCTGTCATTTTGTGTGATGCCTGGGAGGTCAGAACATGGCTTGAGAGGTTCCTATGGAAAGCCAATGACGAGAGGAGCCACGGTTTTAAGCTGACGGTCTTGCCGCTAACTTGCTTTCTCTTGCCTGATCATTCTTTATGCATCGGTGACCTTCTGTTGCACGGCTTTCCCTGTTCTGCTATTCAAAGAAAGAACGAAAGAATAAAAGGCATTGCGACGTTCTTCAGTGTATTACTTTTAATTTAATTACAGCAGGTATGCCGGCAGGGACAATGGCTTTGATGGAAGAACTCTGATCTTTGATTTAATTGCCCCAGGTGGGAAAACTCAAACTCTTGATAGTGGACACTGGCTTTTCATCTGCATATTCGCTCAATGTTATTCTCGCCAGATCACAAGTGAAAAGACTTCAAAAATGCGTTGAAATTCAGAGCAATTTACTGCTGATGATAGGATCTAGGTGTGCCGTGGGTAAATAATGTTGCGCTTGTGAGAAATAACGGCTGATCTTTTCTTTTTTGAAAGAGAATTGTTTTTCCATGACAGAGACCTTTGAAAGGAGTCTTTGAAGAGAGGCATCAAAAACAGGGGCATAGCATGGGTGTGTGTGTGTGTTTAAGGCGGCTGCAGCACAATTTTGAGGGGGTGTGAACCAGGCGCCCCTACACAGGCGTTGGCTTCCAGAGGGCTGGGCTGGTGTGGCAGGCTCTGCTCAGCCTCCACGCCCTGCTCCCCAGTGCATGTGCTGGACTGCCCCAAGAGCTGGCAACCCATGCTACATCACTGATCATTAAAAAAATCCAGCATGAGAATCCCCTTCCCTTGTGGGTCCCAGAGTTGGCCATGACTAGACCTAATGGTCAGGGGTCCCTTTACCTTTTACTGAGAGATTTTGGGGACCAAACCTGGGAGCTCACACAGACAACGTATTTGCTCTCCTCCTAATCTATGGCACTTCACCCATCGACTTCGGGAGTTTCTCTGCCACAAAGTTTGAGATTGTAAAGCAATCCTGAGACCCATGAATAATGGAGAGGGAACGGCAAACCAGCCAGATAGAGTAGCTCTCTCTCTCTCTCTCTTTTCACCTGTCTGTCTGTCTTGGGGTCAGCTGACGGAAGGAGCTCCAGGTAATCTCCCCCCTCTCCCACGCCAAACGTAACCAACTCTTCTGAAGCTCAAAGTGGGGCTGTGAGGAGAGCGAACTTGCCCCACTGCATAAATCTCTCTCTGGGCTCAGGCCACGGGAGAATTTCATCCCACGCTTTCTCCCTGACCTACATTTGAAGGGCTTCTGGCTTTCATTGGCTAGGTGTGACATGGTAGACTCATGGCAAGATCTGATCTCAGGAGAGGAAAGCTCTTCTTTAAAAAAAGATGCCGAAGACGATGGAGGTGGAGGAAGCAACTCTGATCAGGCCAATGAATAAGTAATGGAACCGAAAAGGAGAGAAGGAAATGAAAGATGTGAGCAGAAGAGGCCTTTTGGCCAAACAGGTGGAAGACAGGAGGGATAAAGTTAAAGGCAGTCAAAGAAGCAACCGTCTGATGGGATTGTCGATTGCAAGCAGGGTAGGAGGTCCACAGCGCAGGCATCGAGGGAGGTGCAGATTGGAGGAAGCTTAGAGGAAACTAGTGTCTTTCAAGAGGCAGAAGAGCAAAGAGGGACACAGAGGAGAGAATCGAGAGAAGGCTCGAGGGAAGTCCAAAGAGCCTGAGAGGAAAGGCTGTTGTGGAGGGATGAGGAAAGAGCAGGCAAAGTGTAGGTGATAACTGGGGGGAGAGGATGAGCAGATCATCAGATGAGGAAGACGAAGGGGTGGAGGAAGATGAGGAAGATGAGGAGGAACAGGAGAGAGGAAGGGGCTTGACAGAGGATGAGGAGGAAGAGAGGAGCGAGAAGAAGAAGAAGAAAAAGAAGAAGAAAGAGTGGAGCGACAGCGAAGAGGACGACGACGACTATGGCGGGAAGAAAAAGAAGAAAAAGAAGAAAAAGAAAAAAGGGAAGAAGTCCAAGGACAAAGACAAGAAGAAGAAGAAAAAGGATGATGAGAATTTTGCTGAGATGTATGAGCAAGAACTTCGGGATTATCACTCGGATTCTTGCCATGAAACTGAAGATGAATACAACAAGAAGAAAGGTAAGCCAGGAGAGATGATGATGGTGATGATGATGATAATTTATTTATTATTTATACCCTGCCCATCTGGCTGGGTTTCCCCAGCCACTCTGGGCAGCTCCCAACAGAATATTAAAAGCATGACAAAACATCAAATATTAAAAACTTCCCTAAACAGGGCTGCCTTCAGATGTCTTCTAAAAGTCAGATAGTTGTTTATTTCCTTGACATCTGATGGGAGGGCTGGTGCCACTACCGAGAAGGCCCTCTGCCTGGTTCCCTGTAACCTCACTTCTTGAAGGGAGGAAACCTCCAGGAGGCCCTCAGAGCTGGACCTCAGCGTCCGGGCTGAACGAGTTGGGTGGAGACGCTCCTTCAGGTATACTGGGCCAAGGCCATTTAGGGCGTTGAAGGTCAGCACCAACACTTTGAATTGTGCTCGGAAACGTACTGGGAGCCAATGTAGGTCTTTCAGGACCGGTGTTATGTGGTCTCGGCATCATGGATCCCTTTGCACTGATGCTCAAAGCAGTTTTAGTGGCGTTTGATTTACAAGGCAAGGCGCCAGATCAGTGTGATGTGATGGACTGAGTGATGGATGGAGACCTCAGTGTATGTCTTGCTTAGCCATGGAGCTTACTGGGTGACTTTCGAGCACCCAGGGGTGCTGTGACTCTCTTACAGGAGTGCTGTGAGGATGGAATGGAGCGTGGGGCTGGATTGGACCTTGCATGCTGCCCCGAGTTCCTTGGGGAAATGGGGGACAAAACCGGGAACAGCTTTATAAAGTGGTGCTTTACATAGTAATGAAAAGGGAAAATAATCCCTGCCCCAGTCAGTCTACAGTCAAAATTTTTGACAGCTGGAGCGACAGCAAAGGAAAAACTGGGAAGGAGGGTGCAAGGGTAACGAGAGACGAATGTGAGGATCATTGAAGATGCGGACTGCATTTAATTATTTACTTACTTACTTATTTAAAATATTTATAAGCCACTTTTCTAGTTAAAAAACCACCCAAGGCAGCATTTAGAAACCAACAAAATCAATGATGAAAGAAAAAAAGCAGCAAAACGCTAAATGATTTGGATCACCTAACAACGCCCTCCCCCCGATAAATTAGGAGGAGCAAAGAATAAATTTAAACGATAGCATTAAAGTTCAAAAATGCAGTTTGTATGACAGCCCTTTTGGGTAGGCCACTTGTTATCATCCACCTGAGATAATAACATGTGAAAAGGACTAAAGGCTGAGTCCAGGCAGCAGCCTCTGTCATAGGGCTGGCTGCATGCTTAGGACTGGGGTTATTATGGGAGAAACGAAATTGTGTGGCTGGTGACCAGCTCCCTCGCAGTGTGGCTCATAGATGTGATGCATACAAAATGTGGCGCTGTAGGTTAAACCACAGAGCCTAGGATTTGCCGATCAGAAGGTCGGCGGTTTGAATCCCCACGACGGGGTGAGCTCACGTTGCTCGGTCCCAGCTCCTGCCAACCTAGCAGTTCGAAAGCACGTCACCGTGCAAGTAGATAAATAGGTATCGCTCCAGCGGGAAGGTAAACGGCGTTTCCGTGTGCTGCTCTGGTTCGCCAGAAGCGGCTTAGTCATGCTGGCCACATGACCCAGAAGCTGTACGCCGGCTCCCTCGGCCAATAAAGCGAGATGAGCGCCGCAACCCCAGTCGGTCACAACTGGACCTAATGGTCAGGGGTCCCTTTACCTTCTGGCTGATGGGTCAGGATTCACTACCAGGCCATGGCCTAATCCGAGGTGGGTTGCAACAGTAGAGCACCACCGTAAAAATGCATGGTAAAATAATTAAGGAATGAGTTCCTAAATGCATGAAAACAAGCCCTGTGTCTGAAAAGGTTGAGGACAAGCATGCTAACCCCAGTTCTACCAAATATGCAACTATGCAAGTTTTGTATCATGGTGGCCAAATTCTGTGCGACTGCCATAAAACTTAGGGAACAAGCTGTACTACCAAAATGATTAAGGTTTTAAATGATAATTTTAGGTTATATTTTAGTGTTCAAGATTTAAAACTGCCGCTATATCTGAATTGTCTCTATTAAACCCAGTTGAAATTCAACGTATCCCTGTTGTGTTTTATGATTTTCCTGATATTGTAAGTGACCCAGAACTGGTCTGTGACTGTAATAATAAAATTCTAATTCATTTTGTATCACAAAGGGTTGTGAAAGCAAGCTTGAAATCGTCAATGTGTTGTAAGCTCTGAGCTATTTGCGTCGGTTCCATTTGAGGCCATCTTTATCTTCCTTCGGAATCATAGGATTGCAGAGTTGGAAGGGATTGGGCAAATCATCTAGTCGAACCCCCTGCAATGCAGGACTATTGCAGCTGCCCCATCCAGTGATAATGTGTCCAATTCTGGGTACCACATTTTAAGAAGGATATCGACAAGCTGGAATGTGTGCAGAGGAGGGCAACCAAGATGATTGAAGGGTCTGGAAACCAAGCCTTATGAGGAAGTGTTGAAGGAGCTGGGTATGTGTAATGGTTCTAAGGGGGTTGCTTGTGCGTAAGTTGCTGCCACTCCTGGCTAGGTTGCCTGGTTGAACCCTTTCTCTCTGGACAGCCTTGCACTCGTGACTGTCTCAGTCGCTGGCAGAATCTGTCAGTGGGCGTTTCTTAAACTTCTTCCAGCAAATAAGTTCTTTGACGCCAAGTCTCCTCCTACTCTCCCTGCGCGGAAGTCTTCTGCGCAGGGAGGGTGTGGGCAGCGGAGTGCCCATGTTCTCCCCACTGGTCTCCGGTGAAGAGTCCTGGAGCCTTCTCTCCGATTCCCCCATCTGCCCCCCTTCACCCCTGGTGTTACGCTGATTTCCTTCCCCAGCAGATGGGCTGCCTCTCTCCCTGCTGGGACCCTCTCCGGCATCCCTCTGGAGCCTTCCCTCCGCCTCTGGCTCTGATGGCAGTTCCCTGACAGTATGTTTAGCCCATGGGTAGGCAAACTAAGGCCCAGGAGCTGGATCCATCCCAATCGCCTTCTAAATCCAGCCCACGGATGGTCTGGGAATCAGCGTGTTTTTACATGAGCAGAATGTGTGCTTTTATTTAAAATGCATCTCTGGGGCATAGGAATTTGTTCATTATTATTTTTTTCAAAATATAGTCCGGTCCCCCACAAGGTTTGAGGGACAGTGGACCGGCCCCCTGCTGAAAAAGTTTGCTGACCCCTGGTTGCCTGAAAAGAGGAGACTGAGAGGAGATACGATAGCCATCTTCAAATATCTCAAGGGCTGTCACATAGCAGAGGGATTAAGCTTGTTTTCTCCTGCTCCGGAGGGTAGGACTCGAACCAGTGGCTTCAAGTTACAAGAAAGGAGATTTCAACTAAAGATCAGAAAGAACTTTCTGACAGCAAGAGCTGTTCTACACTGGAACGGTATCCTTCGGGAGGTTGTGGACTCTCCTTCTTTAGAGGTTTTTAAAGTAGAGGTTGGATGACCATCTAATAATAATAATAATAATAATAATAATAATAATAATAATAATAATTTATTATTTATACCTCGCCCATCTGGCTGGGTTTCCCCAGCCACTCTGGGCGGCTTCCAACAGAACACTAAAATACAATAACCTATTAAACATTTAAAGCTTCCCTAAACAGGGCTGCCTTCAGATGTCTTCTAAAAGTCTGGTAGTTGTTTTTCTCTTTGACATCCGGTGGGAGGGTGTTCCACAGGGTGGTGCCACTACCGAGAAGGCCCTCTGTCTGGTTTCCTGTAGCTTGGCTTCTCGCAGCGAGAGAACCGCCAGAAGGCCCTCGGCGCTGGACCTCAGTGTCCGGGCAGAATGATGGGAGTGGAGATGCTCCTTCAGGTTTACTGGACCAAGGCCATTTAGGGCTTTTTTTTTTTTTAAATAAAATATTTATTAGGGTTTTTTATAAAAGAAATACAAAGATAATAAACAGCATTGCTTTGTTTTAACAAAATTTCATAACTTCTTTGGACTTCCTCACGTCTCCCGCTCCCACTTACATCGTTAATAAATTTTTTTCAAGCAAATTATCATCTTATTTGCAAATTTATAACCACTCAATTCAATATAGTGTAACAATTCTCCAACAAATTTTTGTTTCTCTTAATCTCATTTATCGTCAATTTCCGATCCAATTTAGTGATGGCCAATTATTTATAACCAAGCATCCTTATTAACATTCCTCTAAATCACAATATTTTTGTAGATAAATCTTAAATTTCTTCCAATCTTCTTCAATCCTTTCTTCTCCCAGGTCTCGAATTCTGCCAGTCATCTCCGCCAGTTGCATATAGTCCATCAGCTGCATCTGCCATTCTTCCAGTGTGGGTAGATCTTGAGTTTTCCAGTTCTTAGCGATGAGTATCCTTGCTGCCGTTGTTGCATACATAATGTTCTATCCTTCTTTAACACCTTCTGGCCGACAATACCCAGAAGAAAGGCCTCTGGTTTCTTAGTGAAGGTATACTTAAATACCTTTTTCAGCTCATTATATATCATTTCCCAGAAGACCTTCACTTTAGGGCAGGTCCACCAGAGGTGAAAGAATGTTCCTTCATTTTCTTTACATTTCCAACATTTATTATCAGACAAATGGTATATTTTGGCAAGTTTAACTGGGGTCATGTACCATCTGTATATCATTTTCATTACATTTTCCTTTAAAGCATTACATGCAGTAAAGTTCAGCCCAGTGGTCCACAACCTTTCCCAGTCCTCAAACATAATGTTATGCCCAATATCCTGTGCCCATTTTATCATAGCCGATTTAACCATTTCGTCTTGTGTATTCCATTTCAACAGCAAGTTATACATTCTTGAAAGTACCTTAGCCTTAGGTTCTAACAGCTCTGTTTCCAACTTCGATTTCTCCACCTGGAACCCTAACTTTTTGTCATTTTTAAACACTTCTTTAATCTGAGCGTAATGTAACCAGTCTCGCACTTTATCCTTCATTTTCTCCAAACTCTGCAATTTCCAATTATTTCCATCTTTTTCTAATATTTCCCAATATTTTGGCCAGTCGGCTTCCATATTGGGTCTTTTTCGGGCCTTAGCTTCCAGAGGTGAAAGCCACCTTGGAGTTTTATTTTCCAATAAGTCTTTGTATTTTGTCCAGACATTAAATACTGCTTTCCTGACAATATGGTTCTTAAAGGCCTTATTGATCTTAACTTTGTCATACCATAAGTATGCATGCCAACCAAAAGCATTGTTAAAACCTTCCAAATCCAGCACGTCAGTGTCTTCGAGAAGTAGCCAGTCTTTTAGCCAGCAGAAGGCTGCGGCTTCATAGTACAACCTTAAGTCTGGCAGGGCAAAGCCCCCTCTTTCTTTCGCATCGGTTAATATCTTAAACTTAATTCTGGGCTTTTTGCCCTGCCAGACAAATTTGGAAATATCTCTCTGCCACTTCCGGAAGCACTCCGTTTTGTCCACAATTTGCAACGTTTGGAACAAAAATAGCATCTTTGGCAATACATTCATCTTAATAGCTGCAATTCGGCCTAACAAAGAAAGCTTCTATTTTGTCCAACTGTCCAAGTCTCTCTTGATTTCAGCATTTAGGGCTTTAAAGGTCAGCACCAACACTTTGAATTGTGCTCGGAAATGTACTGGGACCCAGTGTAGGTCTTTCAAGACCGGTGTTATATGGTCTCGGTGGCCACTCCCAGTCACCAGTCTAGCTGCCGCATTCTGGATTAGTTATAGTTTCTGGGTCACCTTCAAAGGTAGCCCCATGTAGAGCGCATTGCATTAGTTCAAGCAAGAGATAACCAGAGCATGTACCACTCTGGTGAGACAGTCCGCGGGCATGTAGGGTCTCAGCCTGCGTAGCAGATGGAGCTGGTAGACAGCTGCCCTGGACACAGAATTGACCTGCACCTCCATGGACAGCTGTGAGTCCAGAATGACTCCCAGGCTGCCTTAGCTGAAATCCATGCACTGTGAGGGGGCTGGAAGAGATTACTCTGGGGGTCCCTTCCAGCTCTACAGTTCTATGATTCTATGTGATTCTTAGCTCTGAGAAGTGGAAGAATCCATCTTGCCTGCAGGACGCAGTTCTGTTCCACCCCAGCCTTGCTGTCAAGAAACATCAAGCCCTTGATATCTCGCACAAGTAGCTCTAGGAAGTCAGAAGCTTCTGGCAACCTGAAGTATCCAAACAGCCTCAGTGAGGAGTGCTGCTCTTTCATAGGCACATTGCAGGGAATGAATACTTGTAAGATGATATGTATTTAAAAACAGGCTGCATTCAATAATGAGGGAAATGAAGAAGACCACTTTACTAATTAATTTACACCTTGTCTTTCAGATCTGTTGGGGTAGGTCTGAAAAGGCAAGTGTGACTTTATAGTGTGACTTTCTGTTCTGCTTCTGAAAACCTGGGTGGGTGGATGATTTGATTTTATATTTAACAGATCAGTAGATCACTGGGTAGACAGATAGATAGATAGATAGATAGATAGATAAATGATAGATAGATAAATTTATTACGGTCGGAGACCAGCTTATAAAATACACTTGGGGGTACAATCCCAGAAGGAAAGCAAACATTTAAAACAATGTAATAGTAATAATAATAATAATAATAATAATAATAATAATAATAATTTATATCCCACCCTCCCCAGCCGAAGCTGGGCTCAGAGCGGCTAACAACAATAAAATGATAAAACATTCTAAAATCATTTCATTACAAAATTAATTCCAATCAAATGAATGGCAACTTAATGTACAACAATAAATTTGAAATTTATAAATGCGATAAGTTACCACAGAGAGATGACCCAGAGTCACCCATGGAACCGAGTTTGGGGATTTTCTTAGCAAACTAGTTTGGGTTGGGGGATGGTCTGCTCCTACAGATCTGTACACAGAATCTGGCGACCGTCCGGGTTGTCTTATGATCTTTGCCTAACAGGATAGATCACTGGGTATTTGACTGCTGAATAATCTGCTATGTACGGTACATTGTAAAAATAAACCTAAGGACTGAAAAATACTTCAGCATCAATGAAAAACAGGGATGGGGAATTTATTGGTTAGCTCTAACCACCAGTAAATCCTTCCTGATGTTGAGTCAGAATTTCCTTTCTCGTAATTTGAAGCCATTGGTTCGGATCCTACCCTCCAGAGGAGGAGAAAACAAGCTTGTGGCAGCCCTTGAGATATTTGAAGATGGCTATCATATCTCCGCTCAGTGTTCTCTTTCCAGGCCAAACATACCCAGTTCCCTCAACTGTTCCTCACAAGGCTTGGTTTCCAGAACCCTCGATCACATACCCCCAACCCTCAACATTTTCACTTCACCTAACTTTTCCAGAAAAGTAATGTATACAACAATGCATGCACTGACGTAATGTGTGCATAGAAATGCATGTATTAATGAAAAAAGAAGATGATATATACAGAAATGAATTATTCTAGGGAAACTTGTTTTGTATAAATAAGAATTGTGTAGAAAAATGTATATCGGGTCAGCAACCTTTTTCAGCAGCAACTGTCCCTCAGACCTTGTGGGGGGCCAGACTATATTTTGAAGAAAAAAAATGAACGAATTCCTATGCCCCACAAATAACCCAGAGATGCATTTTAAATAAAAGGGCACATTCTACTCATGTAAAAACACGCTGATTTCCGGACCGTCTGCAGGCCAGATTTAGAAGGCGATTGGGCCGGATCCGGCCCCCAGGCCTTAGTTTGCCGACCCATGATGTATATCAGGGGTGGGCAGCTCTCAAGAGATTGTGATCTACTCACAGAGTTAAAAACTGGCAGTGGTCTACCCCCTTTTGGGGGGTTCAGGTCACAGTTGTTGAGCTTTTTTTAGGGAATCCAAAGTTGTTGAGCTTCTTCTTTGGGGGGAGCCAGGGATCTACTAGGGATCTACAACAGACGTCCAGTGAGGTATAGCCGAAGTTCACATTATGCTGGTGAATTTTCGGGAAGACTTTAAAAAACAACCAACCAAACAACCAAATAAACAAACACACAAACTTATGAGCAAATGCAGAGAACTGCATGTAAGACTGGAAAAAAAGAGAAACCAACACTGACAGATTCACCCCTCTGTAACTGAACCTGTGCTCATTCTTCTATAGTTGTACCATTACAAGTTTGCAAAGAGGATGGAGAGATACATCACTTTCTATCAAATCAGCACGATATAAAGGGTGCATTGCTTGCTAATCACAATGGATACCTGTGGGGTGAATTTGGCATCTCTCTGGTAAATGTGCTTCCCTGCCCAGCACAAATTGAAATTAGATCACAAAATCTGCCAGTTTCTGAACTAATATCTGCCAGCGCTGTGAAGAAACCAATATGTGTTTTCCTGGCTTCCGAAAGGTATACCGATGTTTTGCTCCCAGCTAAGACTCCAAATGACTCAAGGCACTCATCACGCAATGAGTCAGAAATAATAACATTTGACTTTGCAGTGGCTCATCAAGAATAACAAAGCCCATGGAATTCTTCTAGGTTGCAGTGCTTGCATTTGCAAATATAGGATACAGCAACCTTTGCCAACCTCATGTCTTACCAAGGTTTTCAGCTGCAATTCCCATCAGCCTCAGCTGGTATAGGTGTTTTGCTTGGGGCTGATGGGAGTTACAGATTGAAATTTCTGGAGGGTGCCAGGATATGCTATATAAGGGTTGCCAGCCACTTAATATTTACATGGATTTGTCAACTATTTCAGGAGCCCTGTCTAAAATAAGTAGAAAACTTACTCTAAGGGCTGCAGCGTTTAATTGATTTTTTTATTAATCAATTTCTTTGGAGTAAACTCCAAAGATGACCCAATTAATTGGTCAGCAGATAAAAATAAAAGGCATTATTTTTAACAACAACAACAGCAATTTATTTAAAAACCCGCCCATCTGGCTGGGTTTCCCTCTGGGCGGCTTCCAGCAAAAAATTAAAAACACAATAAAACATCAGACATTAAAAGCTTCCCTAAACAGGGCTGCCTTCAGATGTCTTCTAAAAGTCAGATAGTTGCTTATTTCTTTGATATCTGATGGGAGGCTGTTCCACAGCACTGGTGCCACTACTGAGAAGGCCCTCTGTCTGGTTCCCTGTAACTTGGCTTCTCGCAGTGAGGGAACCGCCAGAAGGCCCTCAGCGCTGGACCTCAGTCTCCGGGCTGAACAATGGGGGTGGAGACACTCCTTCAGGTATAATGGGCCGAGGCCGTGTTACAGGTGTTACAAATATCAGCCAACGGAAAGATGCATCTCAAAAGAGGTGTTCCGCTTGACTGTCACCCAGAAGGTTAGGATTTGCACATCCACAAACCATGGTTTATATTGGCTTCCAGTCTTCCAGCCAACCCTGGAACATGGCTTGCTAATGCACATATTGCACCAAACCAGAATTAAACCTCTTTAACCGTATCACAATGTAATGTTTGCATCGAGCAAAAGGGTGTCACTTGTCAGAACTTGACTCAAGGAATCATTTTTTTTAATAGATAATTTTTATTAAATTTTCCACAGCTTTTTATCATAACAAACAAAACATAACAATAGAAAAACATGCAACACGTATAATTTCAAACTCTTAATTTCATATTCCTTACTCTCCCGACTTCCTCATACCTCCCCTTTCTGCATTCTCGTGTCGAATTAATTAATTAACAAATCCCTCCCTTACTTTCAACTTAATTATAGTAACACTCATTTTCTTTAACTTAGCCATTATCGCTGTTAACCCCTATTTTTCTCATTCAACATCAATGTAGCATTCACTAATTTTTGAGTATTTCTTTAAATAGTCTTTAAATTTTGTCCAATCTTCTTCCACTGTTGCTCTTCCCTGGTCTTGACTCAAGGAATCAGACCATGCACTGCTCAGGAGTCAGGGCCAGCCACAAAGCACAAGCGAGAGAAATGGCTGCTTTGAGAGAATGATCTTTTTAGGTATGCCAATAAATCTGTGCATGTTCAAATAGTTGCATCCCAGAATGCCTTGCAAGACTGCAGAGGATTCTGGGATGCTGCACTTGGATTGCACGTGGCCCATGGGTTAATTCTCGTAATGGAGAAAGGGTAGACACTGCAGGGATAGGGCAGGAATTCGATTCTGTTTTCAGTTTAGTGGAAAATTAGCCCATTAATACTCCACAAACCGAAACGTGAACCAAGCACAAGCATCCTTTGAAAGTTGGACTTCCCTAAATTTTGCAGTGCAGTTCTCCAAGTAAATAATGTATTCAAAAATGCATATATTGGGGAAATGTGTGCTTAAAAATTCATTATGAGTGAAAACAACATACCAAAATTCATTTTGATTGCTTGCAAAAAGGTGTATTTTAGTTAATACTGCTTGCAAAATGATATATATTAGGAGAAACATACACTAAAATGCTGATTATTATTATTATTATTTCATAACTTTACATACCACCCTTCAGCTGAAGATCACAGAGTGGCTTGCTGTTTAAAAACACAAAAATGCATACCATGATGAATTTTCATGACGACTTGTTTTTAAAAATTGTAAGCTGCTGCAGGAATATGGAGAACTGGAGATTGGTAAAATGAGAAACTGAGGCACAACGAAATTGACAGAGTTGTTCATCTCTGCTTCCAGTCCTAATCTTCCTCTTTTTATATTTTCAGAAGTGAGGCATTGAAAAGATCTTTGCTCTGAATCCTGCCCTTACTCTAAAATGAATCTTGTTTCAAATCTTGACAGTGGGGTCCATTTTGACCAGTTGCTCCCTGGAGAGTAAGATACATTCTTCCTGCTGGTTTCACCTATTTCCGCCAATTTGTATCCACAGTCTACGAAGTCGTGACGGTGACAGGAGACGTCCGAGGAGCGGGGACCGATGCCAATGTCTTTGTTACTCTCTTTGGAGAATTTGGCATCACTCCGAAAGCCCATCTGACCAGCAAGTGAGTCTCACTGGGTATCTGTGAACTCAGCAGCGTTCTCTGCAGTAAGCTAAAATGAGAGATTTTGGTTTGCGACGTATCTTGATTCACTGATGGATGCAGCACATTCTAAATGCATGCGAAAATTTGAGCGACACCTGCATGTATAACCTGAACACTCACAGACCCATACATGTGTCAATCCTTTTGTTACCACTCTGTTTTGAAATGTCCATTCAGAAGCCTTTTTCACTTACCCCCTCATCCCAAAACGTAAAAATTCATCTAACGCATATCCTGACAATTCAATGATTATATTTCCTGTTACAGATAGGTAGCCGTGTTGGTCTGCCATAGTCAAAACAAAATAAAAAAATTCCTTCCAGTAGCACCTTAAAGACCAACTAAGTTAGTTCTAGGTAGCTCATACTAGCTCATACCTAGAACTAACTTAGTTGGTCTTTAAGGTGCTACTGGAAGGAATTTTTTAATTTTGTTTTGATTATATTTCCTGTTTGTCATGAAATTTAAGTACAGATTCAACAGACTCACATCCAAGCAGGTTTAGGGGTATTGAAATATTGAAATACTTTATTGTCACTTGTACAACTTGTATACAGTGAGATTACACAAGCACCCCCCACTCAGCTCTCTTAGTCTTAATTCCCCTCATTTAATGACACCCACCCACCAAACCCGAAAGTCAGTTGCCCTGTTGTTATCTTTTCATTCAGCAGCCTAACAGCCCATGGATAGAAGCTGTTCTTTACTCTGTTGGTGCAACTAATCATGCGTCTATATCTTCTGCCCGAGGGCAGATCAAGAAAGTGCCGGCCAGGGTGTGAATCATCCAGGAGAATTTTCCTCACTCTCCTGAGGCAACGTTCTTCCGCTGTTTCATCCAGCAGATTCATGGGACAGCCCATAATATCTTGTGCTGTATTCACCACCCTCTGTAGGCCCTTCCTATCAGTTGATGTCAAACCAGCGTACCACACCGTGATGCAGTATGAAAGGACACTTTGCATTGTGGACCAGTAGAAGGAGATCTGGGATGTGGGTGGTGCTGTGGGTTAAACCACAGAGCCTAGGACTTGCCGATCAGAAGGTCGGCGGTTTGAATCCCCGCGACGGGGTGAGCTCCCGTTGCTCGGTCCCTGCTCCTGCCAACCTAGCAATTCAAAAGCACGTCAAAGTGCAAGTAGATAAATACGTACCACTCCGGCGGGAAGGTAGACGGCGTTTCCGTGCGCTGCTCTGGTTCGCCAGAAGTGGCTTAGTCATGCTGGCCACATGACCCGGAAGCTGTACGCCGGCTCCCTCGGCCAGTAAAGTGAGATGAGCGCCGCAACCCCAGAGTCGGCCACGACTGGACCTAATGGTCAGGGGTCCCTTTACCTTTACCTTAGAAGGAGATCTATTGTGTGAATCAAAAACTAGGGTGGCTGAGCCCCTATGGTTCTGAATCAGAAGATGTCACAATCATAGCATTAATGAAAAAGAGGGATGGGTAATTTATAGAATCATAGAATTGTAGAGTTGGAAGGGGTTCTGAGGGTCATCTAGTCCAACCCCCTGCAATGCAGGGATCTCAGCTAAAACATCCATGGCAGATGGCCATCCGACCTCTGCTTAGAAACCTCCAATGAAGGAGAAACCACCATCTCTTCTGGGAGTCTGTTCCACTGTCGAACAGCTCTTACCGCCAGAAAGTTCTTCCTGATGTTGAGTTGGAATCTCCTTTCTGGTAGGGTTGCCATATTTCAAAAAGTAAAAACCAGGACACCCCGAAAGTTGTTAAGCTTTTAAGGAAACTCCCTAAATTCTCCAGGACAAAATGCTGCCTTCAAGAGATTTCCCCCAGACATCACTTCAGTCCATAGCTGTCAACTTTTCCCCCTTTTTAAGGGAAATTCCCTTATTCCGAATAGGATTCCTCTCAAGAAAAGGGAAAAGTTGACAGCTATGCTTCGGTCTTTGAAATCCTTGTAATGTCCAGGAAAATCCAGACGTATGGCAGCCCTATTTCTTGTAACTTGAATCCATTGGTTAGGAGCAGGAGAAATGAGCTTGCTCCATCTTCCACGTGAAAGCCCTTAAGATGCAGCCTGCAGCAAGGAAGATGGCTGGTACAACATTCAGATTTTCCACAAAGCTGATTGTTTTCTTAATGGCCCCATAGTCCTAATGGAGAACGATCAACGGTACAGTCCTACTTGTGTGTACTCAGAAGGAAGTCACATGGAGTCTTATGAGGCTTAGTCCCCGTTAAGTGGGTAAAGGATTGGCTTAAAGGACAATTCTAACCTCACTTACTGGGAGTAAACCCCCTAGAATCCCCTAGGACTTACCGTATTTTTCGCTCTATAGGACACACTTTCCCCCTTCCAAAAATGAAGGGGAAATGTGTGTGCATCCTATGGAGCGAATGCAGGCTTTCGCTGAAGCCTGGAGAGCAAGAGGGGTGGGTGCGCACCGACTCCTCTCACTCTCTAGGCTTCAGGCAGCTATCCTCAAGCCTGCGGAGCCCGGCGGGAGTTCCCGCCGGGCTCAGAAGGCTTGTGGATAGCAGCAAGCTCCAGGAGCGAAGGCGAAGTTGCGTGCAACCTCACTGCCGCTCCCGGACCCGTTCTGGGGGCTGGGGTCAGGGGAAGCTTGGGCTTCCCCCACCCCAGCCCCACGGCTAAAGAGGAAGCCAAGACAGCCAGCAGGATGGAGAGGTTGCGTGCGGCTAAAGAGGAAGCCAAGACAGCCAGCGGGATGGAGAGGTTGTGTGCGGCTAAAGAGGAAGCCAAGACAGCCAGCGGGATGGATCCCGCTCGCTGTCTTGGCTTCTTTGCTCTTTGGGGCTGGGGGGGATATTTTTCCCCCTTTATTTCCCCCCCTAAAATCTAGGTGCACCCTATGGTTCAGTGCACCCTATAGAGCGAAAAATACGGTACAGTGGTGCCCCGCAAGACGAACGCCTTGCAAGACGGAAAACCCGCTAGACGAAAGGGTTTTCCGTTTTGGAGGCGCTCCGCAAAATGAATTTCCCTATGGGCTTGCTTTGCAAGACGAAATGTCTTGCGAGTTTTTCCGACTTTTTCCCCCCTCCCCCTTTTTCTAAGCTGCTAAGCCGCTTATCAGCTGATCCGCTAAGCCGCTAAGCCGCTAAGCCGCTAAGCCGCTAAAAGACGCTAATCCGCTAATAGCGCTAATCCGCTAAGCTGTCAATGGGCTTGCTTCGCAAGATGAAAAAACCGCTAGACGAAGAGAATCGCGGAACGGATTATTTTCGTCTTGCGAGGCACCACTGTACTTATGAGTAGCCATGGCAAGGATTGCACTCTTAGGCTCCCCTTCTTGTGTTGCGCCGGGTTCTCTATCATGCTTGATTGCTTTCGTGCGGATGTCAATGTATCACCGAAAATGTTAATTTCATACCATAACGCCACATTTTCTCCATGTCTACAGCGCTGACAAGAGGTACCTGAAACTCTTTTAAGTTTCCCCCTCAAAAGACCTTCTTTCTCCAGTGAAGCAACTCAAACACGAAAACCTTATAAAGACAAATAATATGGGAATGGTAAAGGAAATGCATGAAATTTCAGGCCTCTTTGCCATATTTAAGAGAAACAACTTGGAGATGATTTCAGAATACTCAAACACATTCAGTGCACCAAGTTGGCTCCTAGTAGACTGTAGATGTTTTAGACCACCATTTCCATCAGCCCCAGCTGGTGGTGGGATAGAAATTTAGTTTTGTGTTCATTTCAATGAAAAACCACCAAATTCACACGCTTCAAACGAATGTGTAAGGTCAAACATGGCTATGCTTTAAGCTTTGCATTTTTGTGAATGTTGCGTAACTGTTCTTCAACCAAACGTTGTGTACGAAAGTCCACATATTAGTGAAAACAACATATAGAATTAATTAATTCAGAGGGAATTGCTTGCAAAAATGTGCATATTATTCAAAACTGCATACAAGAATAGGTTTATTAGGAGAAATTTGCTGATGAATTTTCATGAGGGTTTTTCTTCTTCAAAATAATAAATTGCTGCAGAGATGGGGAGGACTGAAGATGGGAAAAATGAGAAATTGAGATCATATTTGCACCAGACATTTAAAGCAATATGTTACCATTTTAAACTATCATGGTTTTGCAGTTTGTTAAGGGTGACGAGAGTTATAAGGAGACCCAAAATTCTCCTAATTCCCAGAATTTTCTGGAAAGAGGAACTCACTGTTAAACTCACTCTGTAAACTAAAACTCTGTGAGAGGAATAGGGGTCCCCTAAGAACACTCATCAGCCTTAACAAACTACAGTTCCCATGATGCTTTGCGGGGGGGGGGCGTGATTCTTAAAGTGGCATAATACTGCTTTAAATGTCTACTGCAGGTGGGGCCTGAGATAAAATGACAGATTCATCCACACACACTCCAGCTGCACAACAGCGGCCATAACATCATGTTTCTTATTTTCATTTATTTATTTTGCATCATTTACATACTGCTTGATTGTAATAAAAACCTCTAAGAGGTGTACAAAAACAAACAAGCACACTAGAATTATCAGTGAAAGACAGTTAAAAACATAAAACATTCCAAAGATGATTAAAATAAACAGTAAGCAAAAAAAAAAAAAAAAAAAAGGAGATTAAAATGTATGCCAGCATTCTACATAGGCTTGTCAAAGCAGAGAAAAAGAAAAAGGTTTTAAGCAATCACTAAAAGGAGTTTTTGTTTTATTTTGCCATGTTGAAAAAGTACTTTCTCATGCATCTCCCAAATCTCTTCCCAGTTAGTTTCATTTATGACCCCAGAATGAGCCATCTTGTTCAGCATTTGAAATTAACTCTCTCCTGACTTAAACCTGCAACTGCACTCCACCTTACCTTGCCAAATGTCACAAAAATAGCTTGCCATTCTTCCAAAACAGCTTCTCATTTGACCTTTTAAAATTCTTGTTAAATGAATACCCTGTTTGATGTATTTA
The DNA here is from genome assembly GCF_964252035.2 of Podarcis erhardii. Taxonomy (NCBI): domain Eukaryota; kingdom Metazoa; phylum Chordata; class Lepidosauria; order Squamata; family Lacertidae; genus Podarcis; species Podarcis erhardii. The sequence goes on from NC_138501.1 coordinate 48,183,911, forward strand.
TGCACCGTTTGATTGTAAAAAAACAACAACCCTCAAAGTAGTTTACACAAAGATCAACCATAAAACCAGCAAACAATTACATTAAAGCATACAAGCAGTTAAAATACAAAAACAGTTTAAAATTCACACCAGTGTTTCTAAACATCAGGGGTAAAGGCTTGTATAACCAAGAATGTTTTTAGCAGGCACTGAACAGAGGAAGGCACCTGCTTGGTCTCAATTGGCAAGGAGTTCCAAAGTGTAGGTGCTGTCACACGAAATGATGGAGTTTTTACAAATGTGGAAGGGGTATTATGTGTCACCTGCAGCAGTGCCAATTCCGCACTCGAGCAGGCAAATATGTGGCAAGGTGATCGCTTAGGTAATCTGGTCCCAAATTATTAAGGGCTTTGTATACTAATAGCAGAGGGACGCGGGTGGCACTGTGGGTTAAACCTACACAGTGGTTTAGGACTTGCCGATCAGAAGGTCGGCGGTTCGAATCCCCGCGACGGGGTGAGCTCCCGTTGCTCTGTCCCAGCTCCTGCCAACCTAGCAGTTCGAAAGCATGCCAGTGCAAGTAGATAAATAGGTACCACTCCGGCGGGAAGATAAACGGCATTTCCGTGCGCAGCTCTGCTTCACCAGAAGCAGCTTAGTCATGCTGGCCACATGACCCAGAAGCTGTACGCTGGCTCCCTCAGCCAATAAAACTAGATGAGTGCCACAACCCCAGAGTCGTCCGTGACTGGACCCTAACGCTCAGGGGTCCCTTTACCTTTATACTAATAGCAACACCTTGAAATTAACCTGGGAGCAAATCAGCAACCGGCGTCGATCTCTGAGCACAGGTGTTATGTGCTGACAAGGCGTCACCCCTGTCAGAAATCTCGCTGCAGCGTAATTGCTTTGCAGGGCTTCCCAATTCCCGTTCTTCTCTTCCCTGTGGTCTCCTCAAAAACAGAACAGAACAAGCTTCACAGGCAAAACCAGAAGGAATTTATTCCTGCCTGTTAGCTCCAGCTAACATTTGACGGTAATAACTGATTCAACAGCAAGGGTGGCGAGAGAGCACGACGCCTACGCCCCGCTCCAAATTTGTCACACTGTTCACGGAATATGGCAAAAGGATGGAATCTCATGCATCTCCCCGGCGGGCTGTTTTCGGAGCGCTGACGGATGATACGCCTTGCGGAGTGCATGACATTTGAGACCCCCTGTTTCGCTCCACGGCACCGATTGCACAAAATGCCATGCATTTCCTCAAAGGTGGCACCTTTCTGGTTGCCACAAGGCTTTCTGCTTCTTTCGCTTTCACCACTGCGTGCTGCCACACCGGTGCATGGCTACGTCACCTCTGCATTTCGGCGGCGCACTTCACAGAATGGTCACCACAAGGCATGCTGAAGTCACGTGAAACGTCTTTGCCATAGGTTCCCCGTTCCCCACATAAACATACAGGAATTTGCATGTCTCCGTGTGTCATCAAAGACAAGAAACATCCATTCCAGAGTAGATTTCACTTCCTGCTTCTGTTGCATCTATATTTTTATAGGTTGGGGTGGGGGCAAGTCAGTCTGAATGACATCTGTGTGTCCTGTCTAGGCCTGCGATCCAGTGAGGCTTAGAATTGATTGATTGATTGCATTTATTTCCCCCCTTCCTCCAAGAAGCCCACTGAGCCTCTTAGGCTTGCTGATCAGAAGGTCGGCAGTTCGAATCCCCGTGACGTAGTGAGCTCCCGTCGCTCTGTCCCAGCTCCTGTCAACCTAGCAATTTGAAAACATGCCAGTGCGAGTAGATAAATAGGTACCACTGGGGCGGGAAGGTAAACGGCACTCTGGTTTCCGTCACAGTGTTCTGGTGTGCCAGAAGCAGTTTAGTCCTGCCAGCCACATGACCCAGAAAGCTGTCTGTGGACAAACACCGGCGCCCTTGGCCTGAAAGCGAGATGAGCGCCGCAACCCCATAGTCGCCTTTGACTGGACTTAACCGTTCAGGGGTCCTTTACCTTTTACATAGTTCTCTTCCCCCTCTCCACTTTATTCGCACAACAGCCCTATGAGGTGGTTTTGGTGCGCTGGCAATCTCCACTAGGGAGAAAGCGTCTTCACCCTGGCATGTCCTCCACCGGGAATGCGGCAGGGAGAAGCGTCTTCATAAAGGTCTTACCTTTACTACGGCAAGGCGGTTGGCAGTGGCTGGAGGATGGTGGGCCGAGTCAGCCTGGCTGGGTTGGGGGTGGCGGCAGCATGCGTGTGACATCACACATGTGTGACACCCCCCCTCCATGTTGGGCACAACTCAGTGCCTCTGCCTAAGGCTGCTATGCCTTCCGTACTGCCTCTTTCATCCTCTCATCTGGGAGTAAAAACAATAGAACTTACTTCTGAGAAGGCATGCATAGGGTTGCAATGGAAGAGACTGAGCAGATGTTCTGGATGTTCCCTGGTTCAAATCTCACCTGTGACATGAACTCTCCAAAGTAAGAGTTTTGTCCTACACCTTAGATTTCCATGCATGCCAACGAAAAGGTAATAGCAGCACCACTTCTTCACGAAGCAAGCTGATCCTAGTTTCTGCATATCGTGGAACTTTTGAGAACATGGGATCAACGTTTCCCCCCTAGTGCCAATTCCCCCCTGCTCTTCTCTTTCTTAAATTCCCTGCCTTCACTGTTCCTTGCTTCCTGCTTCTCTCCCCAGTAAGACCAGCTACTCTGGTTTGTTGCCAACACTCTTCGGTTGTCAGTAGTCCTCTTGGCGGCGTCCTCCAATGCTATCTTTCAATTTAAGAAACCAAAACACTGGGAGAAGCACAAGATGCGCCCAGCGTGACCCTCAGTCTGAGGTGTCTGTCCCAGCCAAAATGACCCCTCACTTCCCTCAAGGGAGACTGACTGTGAGAATTCCGTGCTGCCTCTTTCATTTTCTCAGCCTTGGAATGTTCATGGACATTCTGATGCCTCCCACCAACTCAGCCATTAGGAGCCAGAGGCTTCATTACAATAGATATTGGGAGCCCCCCCCCCACACTTAGGTTCAAATTATCAGGTGATGTGTCAGCTGAGTGGTGCAAATGCATGTGCAGACCATCTGTAACGATCACCGTTAACCCCTTCTATTCAATAATTGTTCTTTCCGGGGGCATGTGTATATTTCAGGAGCAGCTCTGCCTTTGAGAGGAGCAAAACGGATGTGTTTCGAGTGAGAACCAACAACGTTGGGACAATCAGAAAAATAAGGTACGGTAGAGGAACTTACCACAATATGGAGACACAGAATATTGGGTTCCCCTGAACCACATAGTCTTATCCAGGGGTCAGCAGACTTTTTCAGCAGGGGGCCGGTCCACTATCCCTCAGACCTTGTGGGGGGCCAGACTATATTTTGCAAAAATAAATAAATGAACGAATTCCTATGCCCCATAAATAACCCAGAGATGCATTTTAAATAAAAGGACACATTCTACTCATGTAAAAACACGCTGATTCCCAGACTGTCCGCTGGCCAGATTGAGAAGGGCCGGATCCAGCCCCTGGGCCTTAGTTTGCCTACCCATGGTCTTATCAGACAAATTCATGGGCTTTCAGCAATAAGGTGCATATCAAGTGCTGGAATTATAGGCAGGCATGATGGCTTGCTAGCAGGGCCGGATTTAGGTTTGATGAGGTCCCAAGCTACTGAAGGTAATGGGGCCCTTTATATGTCCAGCTGTCCTTTGTCAGCAACAAATTGTCAGTTTTTTTTGTGTTGAATATATGCCATATGGTAATTTATGGACCTAATAGGTATCTAAAGCCATTTGCCACTGTTGCTGTATGTAGGTTTTATTTCATTTGTTTTTTACCTTATATTTTGGAAATGTACATCCAGTTTTTCCCCCTTTAAATTTTTTTGGGGCCCCCAAGAAAGTGGGGCCCTAAGCTATAGCTTGTTTAGCTTATATGTAAATCTGGCACTGCTTGCTAGATAAAACGATTACTCTCCTCTCCCCATGCCCTGCTTCTTCCAAACGCCTCCAATCCAATTTTGGGGGACACCCATGGGAGAAGAAGGGACGAAAGCCGCAGCGCACAAGCAGACGTCCTTGCACAGGGCCCCACCCAAAATCCTCACTCAGCCCCAAATTCTTGACTTGAAATTCTCACATTCTGTGCTGTCCCCAGGGATAAGCTATCTGAGCACATAAAAGGCATCGCTTGGAATATAGAAATTTAGGAAGGGGCCTTAAACTAAGTAACACCATCGGTCCATCTGACTCAGTATTGTTTTCTCTGATCGGCAGCAGCAGCTGTCCAGAGTTGCAGACAGGGGTCTCTCCTGGCTCTAGAGATGCTGAGGGTTGAATTTGGGGCCTTCTACATCCACAGCGGGATGCGGGTGGCGCTGTGGGTTAAACCACAGAGCCTAGGACTTGCCGATCAGAAGGTCGGCGGTTCGAATCCCCGCGACGGGGTGAGCTCCTGTTGCTCGGTCCCTGCTCCTGCCAACCTAGCAGTTCGAAAGCATGCCAGTGCAAGTAGATAAATAGGTACCACTCCGGCGGGAAGGTAAACGGCGTTTCCGTGTGCTGCTCTGGTTCACCAGAAGCGGCTTAGTCATGCTGGCCACATGACCCAGAAGCTGTACGCCGGCTCCCTTGGCCAATAAAGTGAGATGAGCGCCGCAACCCCAGAGTCGGCCACAACTGGACCTAATGGTTAGGGGTCCATTTACCTTTACCTTTTTACATCCACAGCAGGTGCTCTAACACTCAGCTACTGCCTTTCCCCTATAATGGCACCACAATATCATATATGTGAGCAAATAGCTCATCATTTGGTGATTCTGTAATGTGAGAATAGCCACCTGCCCTTGGAGAGTGTATGACTGGGTCAAACCCTTTTAATGAGCTTAAGAGTTGTGTTTAAATCAAGAGATTAGGAAACTAATCAAATCAGGCCATTGTTATAAAGAAGAACCCCAGTTTCTCAATGGAGCTGAACTTGATTCATGTTACAACATGAAATATATATATGAAATGATAAAAATAATATTAATATATAATATAACTGCAATACTTGGCAATCCTTGTTAATGATTTTTATGCAGTTTTACATACATCTTTTCACAAAAACCTTTTGCCAAGATGAGTTTAAAATTATTGGAATTACGCAGGAAAATGAAAATATCAATTATTTTTTAATGTCGTTATTTACCAAGCAAAGCTAAATTATATCAATTTAACCAATGCATCTTTTGAATTCGCAAATCATGTTACAATTTTTTTTAGCACCCCTCATTTTGGGAATCTGAAAGTTGAAAAATTCGGCACTCCCTACTGTTGAAAATTTTGAAAAATCCAGCACTCCCTACTCTTACATTAAACGTGAAGGTGCGGCAAACCCCCTAAACCCGTGTCTTGTTCTGATTTGTGCGACAGAATTGAACACGACAACACAGGGATGAACGCCAGCTGGTTTCTGGATCGTGTGATAGTGACGGACATGAACAGGCCCCACCTCCGCTTCTACTTCCCGTGCAACAATTGGCTGAGCAAGGATGAGGGTGACGGACTCTATGTCAGAGATCTTATCGGTAGCCTTAACCCCATGGATGTTCCCAAAGGTATGTCATTTCGCAACAGGCTGCGCTTACGACTGTGCAGAACAGCATCAAAATGGGGGCAGCTGAGGCTGGTAAAATGAAAGAATATGGTGATGATTTAAGTCTTGGGGCAATGATGCCGTCAAGAAATTTACAGAAGGCAAGGGAGAGCAAGTATAATTGTAGCACCCTGCTTGTGGTTAACGCTTAGCTGGAATGAAATATTCAACGCAGCAATAGAGAAATTAAAATAGTAATTTATTTGTCAGACAAATAAATAAGAGGCTCAGTGGTACGTGGTTACCAAGCTCTGGCCTGGCCTCCTGCCATTCTGGCCAGCACTTATATTCCCTTAATCCAGCCCCCTTTGCTCCTCCTGTGGCTGCCTCTGTCCAATCAGCCTGGTTGAAATTCCTATTGGCTGTTTGCTAGAACCAATCACAAAAGATACACCCACAAAAGATACACCCATTTCCTTGCCCTTATATGGGAGACAAAGAGCTATATATAAATGACAAATAAGTAATAATATATCTTACATGGAATCTTAATTACCAGCTCACCTCTTGCCCTTCTTGCCCTATTGCCTTCTAAAACAGATGGTTTAATCTTACATTTTATGTTCAACAGATGTCAAGGATCTTGAGTTTCACATCAACATTGAAAGATTTCCTTCATTTAATGTTTCTAAACAAAATGCCTGACAACTATATATCAAGACTGCCCGGATGGCGTCTTCTGTCCGGCAGGGGGGGGGGGCTGGTGGCTGACTTAATTTCAGGATAAATACAACTCTTACAACCATATGAAATAAGAATCTAGCATTCCTTAAATCCTTTGCATAATTACATTTAAGCCAATATATTTAAGCTAATATATTTCATACATTTATCATAGGTAGCCTCTTAAAAGAATAAAGCTTTTCAAAGTAAAAAGGAAGGAACTCAATAAAACACAGCTTTTAAAAGAAGCCTCTTCAGTTTGCACCTCCCCCTTTCCCCCTCCTCTCCAGCCTCAAAATAAAATAGGAAGAAGCTGCTTCTTCTGCCAAGCCAGTTGCCTTTCCAACATTTAACACATTTTAACCTTTTTTAACTCTCTTAGTTTAAGAAACAGCTTTAGAAAAGGACTTCCCCAAAAATGCTCTCTTTCTTTCTAGCTAAATGTTTTTCTTTCCATTTGCTCCTGGCCTTTCAACCTTAGAAAGAAGATCTGGCTCATTTTACTGGGAGGCACATTAGTATTATCTTTCCCCATTCCTAATGGTGTTTTCTCAGCCTTGGGGCAGCATATGTAATTCTCCCTTTTTATGACTTTGAGAATTGTTTTTCTACTATAAATCAATGGGGCCCTCTTGTTTTAGGAGGAAAAACATCTTGCCAAGGTTCTTTTAGGCAGCTGGTTTTTTTTTGCCTGGCATGAAACATTTGAAAATCCTTTTTTAAGCTCATTTTTAAAATGCAAGCCCTGATTAAACATATAGAAGCTTTGATAAAAATGCAGGCTTATGATTAGATGCCTCATTCCCCCCTTTCAAGCTCAAGGACCTTCATCCCAAGTGTCCTTGATAGCTTGACCTTCATCATATTCCTGAGGTAAAGCTCTGTATAGGGCCATGATATGAGGTAGAGTTTCATTTGAAACCATCTTGCTAATTGTACTTCTAAAACATGAAATGATACATGGCATCATACATAAAACCAATACTACTACTGTCAAGAAAAACAAGCAAGACAATAGTATCCCTTTGAGTCCTGTGACATTAGGTAACCAATTGGTGAGCCATCCCATATCCCATCCTTCCCATGTTTGTACTGGGACATGTGCTATATTCTCCATCTTTGTGGCCAACACACGGATTGCCTCACCATTATCAGAAATGTTAAAGCAACAGGCATTCCCTGTCAAGTTCAAGACTCCACATAGGCCTCCCTGCCTGGCAAGTACATAATCCATTCCCATTTTCAGCTGCAAAATGGCGGCTCTACTTTCATCCAACTGTTGTGCAATAAGTCTCAAACTCTGGGCCGTTGCATTGGTTACAAGTTCCACTACTGCTTGCAATCGAATTATTCTATTTAGATTATAAATAGGATCCCGTGCCCCTTGTATGAGCTCACCAGGATTCCAGGAGGCAGGATCATAATAGGCTATAATGCGCTCTGGCGGCCAATCATCAGTACCGCTCCAACTTTGGGTACTTCCTCCTGCTATATGAGAAATATCAGCATTCCTTCGTGTTCGCCTGGCCGAACTAGTGGGCATAATCCACATTGGTGGTAATACCCAACCCAAGAAACAAGTCCCACTCCATTTGGAAGGGAGTTTCTTGTATGCCCATTCTCCACATATCCACCACAACCATCGGGTCTGAGGTTTTTGGTACGGGGAATACAGAAGGCGAAATACCAAAAGGGGTAGAGAGTTCACAGTGCAGTATGTTAGATTGCCTTCTTCTGTCACAGTTATGTTCCACACCACTTTCCATGCATGAATAAAAGGAGGTGCACAGGGCAAGGCATTCCGAGTTCGATAGGTAGTACCGTGTGCCCAGGTATGACTATTCTTCTTATAATCCCAAGTATAGTGACAATGAGAAGAGCCTATCATGGGAGAATCAGCTGCATCTGATGATTTATGTACACAGAATTCCCCTTGTACAGGTATAACTCGTAATGGTTTAGTTGAGTTCCATCCGGGGAAATTCTGTATTTCAGTTTGGTGTGGCATTTCGCTTACCATACCAATAGCATCTAATGGTATCGGTAATAACGGCATACCTCCCTCTGAATCATCTGGCCCAAGAGAGCAAACAAGGCAATTGGTCCTATTTGCAACATTAGCTACCATTTCAGCTAAACCTACCCACATATTGTGGTCATGGCTGAATCCATATTTAGCCAATTTGGTCAGATTCAAGGACCCTTCCCCTTCCCAAGGGATCAGGATTAATAAAATCATGTTGATGTCTAGTATATGCATTCCTTCCACAAAAGATTACCTTATTGTGATAGCAAATAATTATTAGCCCCAATATAATTCCCCCAGTGACAGAAATGGGGAACCACCAAGACCAAAACATATATCCCGAGGATCCCCAATGAGTAATATCTCTGATAATTGTTCCACAAGGGGGGCAGTCAATCAATTGTATTAGAGAATCTTTCCGTTCACAGTCGCTGGTTCAGACGCTCCTCAAGCTTCAGGCGTGCGCAGGTCAGCCAGCTTCCAGGTTGTGGCTGCAGCAGGCCGGTCGTCAAATGTTGCCCGTGACCTAGCCCGTTCCCGGTAGGGCTAGATACAGGGGTTTTTGGAGAGAGTTAGTTTTAAAGGATTAGAGGGGTCACCTTTGCACGTCCAACTGCCTTCAGACTTCTTCAAACGAGAGTGATGAATCCAGGGGGTCACCTCAGCTACCTTCACCGCTGTTGGAGTAGAGAGCAAGACGGTGTAAGGTCCACGCCACTTAGGTGCAAGTGGATCGCGTTTCCACTCTTTCACCCATACGCTATCGCCAGCCTGGAACTGATGAATCGGCTCGGCAATGCTGCACGGCGTGCGCTCGAGGGCCCACCTGTTAAGAGAAACAAAAACACGGGAGAGAGATTGCACTTGTTCCTGTGTCACATGGTCTCCTATTTGTTTAAGGTCAGCTGGAATATCCTGAACAAAGGAGGGCGGTCTCCCATACAGGAGCTCAAAAGGTGACAACTTAAGTCTTTTTGTGGGTGCACACCGAACACGAAACAGTGTTATGGGTAACACATCTACCCATCCCAATCCCGTTTCCTGGGTTAATTTTGCCAATTGGGTTTTCAGAGTCCGATTCATTCTTTCAGTTTTCCCTGAACTCTGAGGCCTATATGCTGTATGCAGTCTCCATTTTACTTGTAGGACTCGACATACATCTTGTACTACTTGATCAATGAACGCTGGCCCATTATCACTTCCAATGCATCTAGGTAATCCAAACCTTGGGATCAATTCAGTGAGGAGTCTTTTAGTTACCTCTCGTGCCTTTTCAGTTCGGGTGGGAAAAGCTTCAACCCATCCGGTAAGAGTATCTACAAACACAAGGAGATACTTGAATCCCTTAGAAGGGACCAGCTCTGTGAAGTCCACAATTAGGCTTTCCATGGGGACGTATCCCACATGCTGAATTCCAGGAGGTTGTACCGGTCCCTGCCTGGGATTGTTTTTAGCACAAAGAACACATTTCTGTGAAATGCAAGTTGCTAATTGTGATAGATTAATAATATACAACTTCCGACTGAGACTCTCTCTAGTTGCAGTACCGCCAAGGTGAGTAGATTCATGATAATTTCTTACAATTGTGCCTGCTAGATGATGAGGTACATAAATCCTATTGTCCGGCAGGATCATCCAACCGTCCCTCACAACCGCTCTTTCCTGTTCAGCCCACTTCCTCTCTTCTGGGGTATAGTGAGGTTTAACTTCTTCTGGAACTACCTCTGGTATGAGGGCTGCTATAAATCCTCCCACAGGCTTTTGGGCTGCCTCTCGGGCTGCTTTGTCAGCAGCATGATTTCCTCTGGTTATTGGATCCCTTCCTCGTCCATGACCTTTGCAGTGCATTACAGCAATCTGTTCTGGAGCCCATACTGCTTCTAACAGGATTTCTACTTCAGGTCCATATTTCAAGGCCTTCCCGTGGGCTCCGATTAGACCTCTTTCTTTCCATAGAGCTCCATGTGCATGCAGGGTTAAGAAGGCATATTTTGAATCAGTATAGATGTTTGCCTTACATCCGGCTGCCAATTGCAGAGCTCTAGTTAAACCTATAAGTTCAGCCTTTTGTGCTGAGGTGCCAGCAGGCAAAGCTTCAGCTTCCACAACTTCCTCATTGGTAACCACAGCATATCCTGCTCGTCTGGCACCTTCATGCAGGTAACTGCTACCATCAGTATAATATACAACATCTGGATTTTTTAATGGCTCATCTTTCAGATCAGGTCTACTGGAATAAACTTCATCCATTATTTGGAGACAATCATGTGATTCCTCATCATCTACCTCTGGTAGGGGCAGCAAAGTCGCTGGATTGAGCATATTCACTACTCGTAGATGAATCCTGGGATTTTCACACAATAGGCCTTGGTATCTAGCCATCCTTGGGTTCGTTAGCCAATAACTACCCTTATATTCCATGAGTGTCAGAACAGCATGAGGTACATTCACATACATCGTCTGGCCAAAGGTAAATTTATCAGCTTCTTTGACAAGGCTCGCAGTGGCCGCTACTGCCCTTAGGCATGGAGGCCATCCTTTTGCTACTGAGTCCAATTGTTTAGACAAATAAGCTACTGGACGGTTCCAACTTCCTAATCTCTGGGTCAGGACTGCCGCTGCAATCCCATTCTGTTCATGTACATACAGCTGAAAGGGTTTTTCCGAATTAGGCAATCCAAGGGCTGGTGCCTCCATAAGTCGCTGTTTGATAACTAAAAAGGCTTGTTTCTGCTCAGGTCCCCATACGAATGGGTCCTTTTCTGCACCTCGAGTGCTTTCATGTAAGGGCTTGGCCAGACTACTGAAATCAGGTATCCATAGTCTACAAAACCCTGCTGTTCCCAGGAATCCCCTAAGTTGTTTTCTTGTGGTAGGTTCCTTGATAAGGCAAATAGCTTCTTTCCTCTCTGGTCTCAATGCTCGTTGTTGGTGTGAGATGTCAAAGCCCAAATATTTGACCTTTTCTAAACATAACTGTGCCTTTTTCTGGGAAACTCGGTAGCCAGCTTCCCAGAGCAAGTGGAGCAGTTCCTCTGTCCCTTCTTTACAGGTATCAAAATCCTTTGCAGCTAGTATAAGATCATCCACATATTGCAGAACCACCTTTTCTCCCGGTATTGAGGGGTAACTTGTTAGATCCCTCGCCAAGGCAGTGCCAAATAAAGTTGGGGAATTTTTGAATCCTTGGGGCAATCTTGTCCAGGTTAGCTGGCCTTTTGTTCCTGTCAAAGGGTCTTCCCACTGGAAGGCAAATATAGGTTGGCTCTGTGGTGCCAGCCGGCAACAGAAGAATGCATCTTTCAAGTCCAATACAGTAAAAAATGTTGCTTCTGGTGGGATCAAACTCAGCAAGGTATATGGGTTTGGTACATTTGGGTGCAAGGTCTCGATAGCCTGGTTTACGAGCCTCAAGTCCTGCACTGGCCTATATTCATCTGTCCCAGGTTTTCGAACAGGCAAAAGGGGTGTGTTCCATTCTGATTGGCAAGGCTTAAGCAGACCATATTTTAATAGGCGGTCCAAATGTTTCTGGATGCCCTCCGCTGCTCGCCGGGGTAAGGGATATTGCTTTACAGATACAGGGGTAGCCATAGGTTTTAGGGTTACTACAATTGGAGCTATATTCTTAGCCATTCCTGGTGGGCTATTTTCAGCCCATACTCCTGGTGGCACCTGTAGAGTTCGGAGGAGCTTGTTTAATTCTGTATCCAATGTGGGTTGGACTTGCAAGGCTGACATTAGGCGCCATGATTGTTCCTTAGGTACTGAGAGGGTAATTATTCCTGCTGCTTTTGATGGCAGTTTCATTTCTGGACCTCGAGGAGTGAAAGTGATTTGGGCCTGCAATTTGGACAGCATATCTCTACCTAAGAGAGGTATTGGACACTCAGGTATATACAAAAACTGATGGGTTAAACGATGTCCCCCAATCTGGCATTCCAAAGGTTGGAGGAAAGACCTCTTGGCTGACTGTCCAGTGGCACTTTTAATGACTACACTTTTGGATGCCTTTTTCTGCAATAGTTCTGGGAGTACTGAGTATTCAGCCCCAGTATCAATCATAAAATCTATTAAATGGCTCCCTAATTGAATCGTGACCGTGGGCTCCTGGAAGCCTAACTTTATGGAGTCCGGTCGTTCCTAGTCTTGGGTAAAATCCTCTTCTGCCAGTCCAATGAAATTGTCTCTACTCCGTCCCTGTCCTGGTCTCTGATATCTTCCATCTCGGATCATTCCCCGTCCCCGTCCCTGGTTTCTTGGGCCGGAGCCTGGGCCTGGGCCTGGGCCTGGGCGCACTTCTTCCAACCTCAGGGGTTCAGGACACTCCCGCTTCCAATGACCCTCCTTCTTGCAATTTGCACATTGATTCCTTCCCAGTGGTGGATTCCTTCCTCGCCCTCGCCCTCCATTTAAGGGGCGGTGGTCTTGCTTCACTGCTGTGGCTAGCATTACCATCTTTTCCTTCTGCCACTTCTTCTTCTCTTGTTTCTCAGCCTCATCCCTATTCCGATAAACTCGGCGTGCAATGGCCATAATTTGGCTCATCAGCATCCCTTCCCATCCTTCTGATTTCTGAATTTTCTTACGAATGTCAGAAGCGCACTGGGCCACAAATGTAGCAGTAATCATTCTGCTGTTTTCAGGGGCTTCAGGGTCAAAAGGAGTCCATATACGATAGGCTTCTTGCAGCCTCTCTAAAAAGTCTCCCGGACTCTCATTTGGTTTTTGTTCTACTTCTGAAACTTTAGACATATTAGTGGGCTTCTGGCATGCCCTGCGGATACCTTGCACAAGTGTCTGGCGGTAGGTGGTGAGTCTGGCCAGGTGAATTGCATTGTTTGGATCCCAATTAGGATCTTCCAAGGGAAAGTTATCTTGGAGATGACGGTCAACATTATAAATATTTCCCACTCTGGCCTGCTCACGCAAATATATCTGTGCCTTTTCAATTATGTCTCTCCTTTCCTCAGTGGTGAACAGAGTATTTAGGAGCTGGCGACAATCTGTCCAAGTAGGGCTATGAGTATTTACTATTGAAGTCACCAAGTCCATCATAGCCTGAGGTTTTTCTGCAAAAGATGGGGTGTGTGTTTTCCAATTCATCAGATCTGTAGTTGTGAATGGAATATATTGCAGGGTCGAAGTTCGAGGTGGCCGTGGTCCGGGTTGCCCATTAACCAGCGCAGGCTCCTCAAGTGCATCAAATACTCTTCTAAGAGGGGCTACTACGTGACCTTTCTCTTCACTTTGCTCTAGGGGCCTCAAATCATAGGGGATGGTATCTGTCGCAAGGCGTTCTTTTAGCAGCTTTATACGCCTGGCTGTATTGCTTGCTGACCGAGCAAGGTCTCCCTGTAACTTCTGTAACATTTCTCTGGGACTTGGATGTACAGGGGTTTGGGGTGGGCAATCAGTTGTTCCACTAAAGGAGACTGTAGATGGAGGTCTATTAGGAGTCACAGGTGGAATAACCACTTCTGCTTGGGCTTTATTATAGGACTCCAATGCCTCCTGAAGATATTTATCATAATCTATCAAGGAATCAAACTCTGTGACTCCACTCCCATTATTCATTCCAGTTTCTTGCCTTGGGGTTACAACTGGTGGAGTGTTTGGATTAAGCTCCCTTCGATGTGGAGCATAGGGTGGAGGTGGAAGCACCTCTTCCTCTGGCCCCTCAAAAATGGGTTTGAGTTTATTTGGCAAGATTCCTTTCCTAGCTTCGGCTTTTACAGCCAATAATTTGCATCGTTTGACTTTGCATTCCCTTATCCATGGAGGATTTTTATTTAATGTGCTCAGCCAGGAATCTATATATGGAAATTGTTCTGGGCACCCTCCAGTTTCTTTGGCGATATCAGTCCAAAGTTTGCTTACTAAATTTATATCAAAGGTTCCCTGGGATGGCCATCCAGTAATTTGTTTTGGCCATTCTAGTTCACATAACGTTCTCAAGCGCTCTGGCGTCATTTTGACACCATATGCCCCTGAGAAGGCTTTCTTAAAATTATTTAACATACCCTCAAGAGGTGTATTTTCCCCCTTTGAACCCCCAACTCCCATTGTATGGCCCTGTGAAGTATCCACTCAGTCACTCACAGACGCGCTTCGTGGGTTTCCTTGCCTAGTGAAGTCGCCTTACTAGGAACCGAAGTACTGCCCACTCCACACTCGGGTCAGCTACAGATTGCTCTGTACTTTCTCACACATACAATGCGCTGGATACTTCACCACACTCTACCTCCCAATCCTTCCCTTTCCCTACACCAGATCACCATCTGATGTACCCAACCACCTAGCGTACTCAGTTTCCCCTTACTGAGACGCAGAAGTTTGATCAAGACTTCTCTTCCTCCCAATTAATTGGAGGGCCAAAAATCCCTTTGTGCACTTACCCTTGGTTGGTTCCCTGTTTCCCCCGGTCCGTCGCCGCCAGTGAGCAGGGTATCAGACAGACGAGTCTTCTGCGTTCCCCCTGGAAAAAATTACCAGTGCGCGCTTTGGGTAAGCAGTTGTCCTCTCTCTTGTACCCTGCCCAGTAGGGCGAAGGGGCTGCGTTCCAGCAGACCACTTATCCGAGTCACAGGGCACCATAAAATGTAGCACCCTGCTTGTGGTTAACGCTTAGCTGGAATGAAATATTCAACGCAGCAATAGAGAAATTAAAATAGTAATTTATTTGTCAGACAAATAAATAAGAGGCTCAGTGGTACGTGGTTACCAAGCTCTGGCCTGGCCTCCTGCCATTCTGGCCAGCACTTATATTCCCTTAATCCAGCCCCCTTTGCTCCTCCTGTGGCTGCCTCTGTCCAATCAGCCTGGTTGAAATTCCTATTGGCTGTTTGCTAGAACCAATCACAAAAGATACACCCACAAAAGATACACCCATTTCCTTGCCCTTATATGGGAGACAAAGAGCTATATATAAATGACAAATAAGTAATAATATATCTTACATGGAATCTTAATTACCAGCTCACCTCTTGCCCTTCTTGCCCTATTGCCTTCTAAAACAGATGGTTTAATCTTACATTTTATGTTCAACAGATGTCAAGGATCTTGAGTTTCACATCAACATTGAAAGATTTCCTTCATTTAATGTTTCTAAACAAAATGCCTGACAACTATATATCAAGACTGCCCGGATGGCGTCTTCTGTCCGGCAGGGGGGGGGGGCTGGTGGCTGACTTAATTTCAGGATAAATACAACTCTTACAACCATATGAAATAAGAATCTAGCATTCCTTAAATCCTTTGCATAATTACATTTAAGCCAATATATTTAAGCTAATATATTTCATACATTTATCATAGGTAGCCTCTTAAAAGAATAAAGCTTTTCAAAGTAAAAAGGAAGGAACTCAATAAAACACAGCTTTTAAAAGAAGCCTCTTCAGTTTGCACCTCCCCCTTTCCCCCTCCTCTCCAGCCTCAAAATAAAATAGGAAGAAGCTGCTTCTTCTGCCAAGCCAGTTGCCTTTCCAACATTTAACACATTTTAACCTTTTTTAACTCTCTTAGTTTAAGAAACAGCTTTAGAAAAGGACTTCCCCAAAAATGCTCTCTTTCTTTCTAGCTAAATGTTTTTCTTTCCATTTGCTCCTGGCCTTTCAACCTTAGAAAGAAGATCTGGCTCATTTTACTGGGAGGCACATTAGTATTATCTTTCCCCATTCCTAATGGTGTTTTCTCAGCCTTGGGGCAGCATATGTAATTCTCCCTTTTTATGACTTTGAGAATTGTTTTTCTACTATAAATCAATGGGGCCCTCTTGTTTTAGGAGGAAAAACATCTTGCCAAGGTTCTTTTAGGCAGCTGGTTTTTTTTTGCCTGGCATGAAACATTTGAAAATCCTTTTTTAAGCTCATTTTTAAAATGCAAGCCCTGATTAAACATATAGAAGCTTTGATAAAAATGCAGGCTTATGATTAGATGCCTCATAATAATAATAATAATAATAATAATAATAATAATAATAATAATAATAATTTTATTTATATCCCGCCCTCCCCAGCTGAAGCTGGGCTCAGGGCGGCAAACAACAATCAAAATAATCCAACGATTCTAAAAACATTTCATTATAAAAATTAATTAAAATCAAATTGATGGCAACCATTAAGCAAAATTCTGAGATTGCCAGAGGAGGGGGGTCAGACTGCGCCCTGACCAAAGGCCTGGTGGAACAGCTCTGTCTTGCAGGCCCTGCGGAAAGATGTCAAGTCCCGCAGGGCCCTAGTCTCTTGTGACAGAGTGTTCCACCAGACTGGAGCCGCGGCCGAGAAGGCCCTGGCTCTAGTTGAGGCCAGCCTAACCTCTCTGTGGCCTGGGATCTTCAAGATGTTTTTATTTGCAGACCATAAGTTCCTCTGTGGGGCATACCAGGAGAGGCGGTCCTGTAGGTATGAGGGTCCTAGGCCGTATAGGGCTTTAAATAATAATAATAATAATAATAATAATAATAATAATAATAATAATTGTTTTTATTATTATTTATACCCCACACATCTGGCTGGGTTTCCCCAGCCACTCTGGGCGGCTTCCAACGAAACACTAAAATACAATAACCTATTAAACATTAAAAGCTTCCCTAAACAGGGCTGCCTTCAGATGTCTTCTAAATGTTTGTTAGTTGTTTTTCTCTTTGACATTTGGTGGGAGGGCGTTCCACAGGGCGGGTGCCACTACCAAGAAGGCCCTCTGCCTGGTTCCCTGTAACTTGGCTTCTCGTAGCGAGGGAGCTGCCAGAACGCCCTCGGAGCTGGACCTTAGTGTCCGGGCAGAACGATGGAGGTGGAGATGCTCCTTCAGGTATACTGGACCGAGGTATGGTTGGGTTTTTGCCATGGGGTCGCCCTCCTCCTCAGATTTATATCCCACCCTTTCTCCAAAGGATCTCAGGGGCAGCAAACATGCCAATACTAAGACCGTACAATTTAAACTTCTAAAACAAGTTAAAAACAACTCTATGCCACAGGAGAGGCAAGGATCCTAATTGCTAAAAACTGGAAAAAAAGAAACTGTGCCAACAAAAAAGGAATGACAAGGCAAACTGTTAGAGTATATCAAACTGGCTAGATTAACAGAGGCAATTAGAGATCACACTAGACAAGAGTTTCAAAAAGCATGGGGAAAATGCAGAGAATACTTGACAAAACAGTGCCCTAAAATACATACCTGGACTTGTTTCGATTAATGTCTGCCTGAGACGTTGTGGATATTTAAGTTACAATTAGAAAAATCTTAATAATTATTCATAAAGGAAACAGTTTATAAGAAGTAAATAAGGAGGCCAGGAACAGGATAAAGGAAGTCTTTTATTTCGTTGTTTGTATTGTTGTATGTTATGCTCACTGTATGTTATGTTCACGTTTAATGAGGGTGGGTTGTGTATTGGTGGGGTGGGGGGTTTATATTATGTTGTAAATAAAATTCCAATAAAAATTATTTTAAAATACTAAAAACAACTATATAAAAACATTTAAAAATTCCTAAAAGCAACCATACTCAAACTAATAATTTATGGGTTACCAGGGACAGGACCTTCAGCCTAGGTCAGCAGGACTGTTTTGCATTTTTCTCCTAAATGTTAACAGTGAGGGAGACTGGTGCAACTCATTAGGGAAGGCATTCCACAAGCAGGGAGCCACCACCAAGAAGGCCCTGCCGTGAGTTACCGCCAACCAGGCAAACCCCCAGTGATCTCCCTTGCTGGTTGTAGGTTCTGAGATGGTTGATCAGGGGAAGGCACTCTGTTCGGAGCAAATGTGTGCCCAATCGCGCTTCTTCAGGAATTGTTCTTTTCTGTGGTTTCCTCCAAGGATATACGTATTACAAACACTTGCATCCCTTCCAAACCAGTGAAACACTCCTGGCTTCCCCCAAAGAATCCTGGGAATTTTAGCTTTGCTGTGGAGGATGCTGCGGATATCGTTTTTGGAAATGCTCTCCTGCCCTTTACAGAACTGCAGCTCCTAGCAATTCCCAGTGAAAGGCAATGAGCAATAATCCAGCGTGAAGTTTGCCGCAGTGTCGATCCATCATTTTACTTGCCACAAACCAGGCAGTTGGCTCACAAGCAGCACCGGCAATCTTACCATGTGGAGCATGTTACATAGGTATATGTAATACGAGCAGGGAGTCCACCTCCCCCTGGTGTCAAAGACTTGTGAAAATGGAGCCCGCAACACTTAGGTCAATCATAGTTCATCTCTGCTGGCTAAAAGGTCAGTTCAACGGAGATGAACTTAGAGTAGCTTTTCCCACATCGGAAAGAGACTAGATTCTTCCTGGAAAGGAACACAACTCTGATGGTTGGGCAGCTGTTATATTACAAGGGCTGATTAGGATGAAGAAGCACCACAGCCAAGCAAATAATAATAATAAAGAATAATAATTTTTTTTATTTATATCAACCTCCCCGGCCAGAACCGGGCTCAGGGCGGCTAACATCAAAATATATGATACATTAAAACATTACACTTACAGTTTTGGCAACTCGTTGTTGTTGTTTAGTCGTGTCCGACTCTTCGTGACCCCATGGACCAGAGCACGCCAGGCACTCCTGTCTTCCACTGCCTCCCGCAGCTTGATCAAACTCATGTTGGTAGCTTCGAGAACACTGTCCAACCATCTTGTCCTCTGTCGTCCCCTTCTCCTTGTGCCCTCCATCTTTCCCAACATCAGGGTCTTTTCCAGGGAGTCTTCTCTTCTCACGAGGTGGCCAAAGTATTAGAGTCTCAGCTTCAGGATCTGTCCTTCCAGTGAGCACTCAGGGCTGATTTTCTTAAGAATGGAGAGGTTTGATCTTCTTGCAGCCCATGGGACTCTCAAGAGTCTCCTCCAGCACCATAATTCAAAAGCATCAATTCTTCGGTGATCAGCCTTCTTTATGGTCCAGCTCTCACTTCCATACATCACTACTGGGAAAACCATAGCTTTAACTACCAGGTATACGGACCTTTTTCAGCAACTCAGTATACTCCAATTAAATAAAACCAAACAAATCTAGCCAAACATCAAGTACCTATCTGATTAATTAACAATTATTGCATTGTTAATGGGAGGGTGGGTTGGGTTTTTTGCGGGGTGAGGCAAAAGTGAGAAAAACTTTAGGTTTCCCTCTTACTGGCAAGAAGCAGAAACTTCTTTCCATGTTCCATGCTTGTTTGTCATGGAGAAGGGGTGACATTTGATGCCAGCTGCCCCACTGATTTTGCCAGTTTCTATATGCCAGAGATTATTCTCACCCTTATTGTTGTTGTTTAGTCATTTAGTCGTGTCCGACTCTTCATGACCCCATGGACCAGAGCACGCCAGGCACTCCTGTCTTCCACTGCCTCCCACAGTTTGATCAAACTCATGCTGGTAGCTTCAAGAACACTGTCCAGCCATCACATCCTCTGTCATCCCCTTCTCCTTGTGCCCTCCATCTTCTCCAACATCAGGGTCTTTTCCAGGCAGTCTTCTCTTCTCATGAGGTGGGCAAAGTATTGGAGCCTCACCGTCAGGATCTGTCCTTCCAGTGAGCACTCAGGGCTGATTTCCTTCAGAATGGATAGGTTTGATCTTCTTGCAGTCCGTGGGACTCTCTAGAGTCTCCTCCAGGACCATAATTCAAAAGCATCAATTTGTCGGTGATCAGCCTTCTTTATGGTCCAGCTCTCACTTCCATACATCACTACTGGGAAAACCATAGCGCCACTACTGAGAAGGCCCTCTGCCTGGTTCCCTGTAACCTCACTTCTCGCAGTGAGGGAACCACCAGAAGGCCCTCAGTGCTGGACCTCAGTGTCCGGGATGAACGATGGGGGCGGAGACGCTCCTTCAAGTATACAGGACTGAGGCATAGCTGTCAACTTTCATATTTGAAAATAAGTGATCAGCAGCCTCACCTGTCCTGGGGACAGTCTACGGGATATCTAAAAATCTGGGATAGCAGCAGGAGGCAGCGGGAAATGGCGCTGGAATAAGGGAATTTCCCGCAAAAAAAGGGAAGGTTGACAGCTATGGACCGAGACCATTTAGGGCTTTAAAGGTCAGCACCAACACTTTGAATTATGCTCAGAAACATCCTGGGAGCCAGTGTAGGTCTTTCAGGACCTGCATAAACAACTATGCAGAAGGTTGCGTTGGAAAGCTGGGCAATAGTGCACAGTTTATGATCCAGCATAAGCAAGGATTATACAGTGGGTTGGCTGAAGTTTGCGAAGGATCTGTCTCTATGAGCTCCGGCTGTCTTTTGGTTGAGTTCACATTTGCTGATTTCCATCCATCTAATCCATGCAAGGCATCTAGCAGCTGGGCTGATTTGCACTGAGCGGGTCTTGCCAAACCAACAAGCTGGAGTTGGAGAACCGCATGGCTTTGAACATGCCCAGTGGCACAGTTGGCCAGTCATGGAGGCAGCAAATTCGATGCCTTGCCTGGTTTGAATTTCTAAATTTCTAAAAGCCAATTTCTAAAGCCCTGTTTTCAGAGAGCTGCATCTTTAGCAAATACCTCCAGCAAATGTGAGCTCAAATGTGCAGAAAGGCTTTGGGGCTATGTGGAACGGCAGTGAGCGTGAAAAGCCAGGACTCGTTGCTTCGTTACTTAAAGCTGCTATCCTTATCAACGTTTGTAAAATGATTTATGGGGAAAGTAGATACAGAAACTCAAAACCTGTGGCCCTACCAAGCTGAATGTTGGAAGATTCAGGACAGCACTTCATCACGCAGCGTGTTGTTAAACTGTGGAACTCACTGCCACATGAGGCAGTGATGGCAAGCAACTTGGACGGCTTTAAAAGGACCGGGTAAATGCCACCTTGCCAACAAAAGTCCGTATAGTTAAAGCTATGGTTTTCCCAGTAGTGATGTATGGAAGTGAGAGCTGGACCATAAAGAAGGCTGATCACCGAAGAATTGATGCTTTTGAATTCTGGTGCTGGAGGAGACTCTTGAGAGTCCCATGGACTGCAAGAAGATCAAACCTATACATTCTGAAGGAAATCAGCCCTGAGTGCTCCCTGGAAGGACAGATCATGAAGCTGAGGCTCCAATACTTTGGCTACCTCATGAGAAGAGAAGACTCCCTGGAAAAGACCCTGATGTTGGGAAAGATGGAGGGCACAAGGAGAAGGGGACGACAGAGGACGAGATAGTTGGACAGTGTTCTTGAAGCTACCAGCATGAGTTTGACCAAACTGCGGGAGGCAGTGGAAGACAGGAGTGCCTGGCGTGCTCTGGTCCATGGGGTCACGAAGAGTCGGACACGACTAAACGACTAAACGCCAACAATAAATGTTGAAGATGTGGATTAAATAAGGCAGATTTCATACGCATCTCTTGGAACTGTTCTCAGATAGAAATATTCTGGAAATTGGTTCAGGTTAATATCTCTGCCATGTTAGGATATCATATACCCTTGGAAGCTAAAATATCGCTGCTTGGTTTTCTAGAATAGGTTGTTTCAGAAAAGAATTGAGAAATCGCTTTCAGCTTTATAACGGCTGCTAAGATTATAATAACTAAAAGGCGAGGGGAAATGATAACTCCTACTCTATCTGAATGGAATTAGAAAATTTGGTGCATAGTAACAAGGATTAAGCTAACGTATTATAAAATAACTTATCAACCAGCCCAACAGGTAAATGGAAAAATGGGTATTGTTTTCCATGTTTTGAACAAGTTCAACAACAATGTCCGACCTTACGCTGCTTTCAAGCCGCTATAACAGTATCTCTTTATGCTCTTTATCTATGGTTTATTTATAAGACAAAATGTATATAGTATAAAATGAGGGTTGGATGAATTCATGGAAGATAGGGCTATGGGTGCTACTAGCCACAATGGCTGTGCTCTGCCTTCCCAGCAATGCTTCTGAATACCCGTTGCTGGCATTCTTATCACTATGGTTAAAAGAGAACCGTCATTCATCTTGCGTCAACCAGGCCATATGATGGCAACAGCTACCTTTAAAGGGGGACAGTAATTCAGCACTGGACTGTGGGCCTCAATTCAATCTACCAGGCCCCTTTTCTAGGAAACTCCGCCCTCTCACCAATCACGTGACATAATTTGATGTCACCTGTCAATCATTTTGATTGGCTGTCCACTTCCCACACTTTCCACGGCCCTCAGGTTGAGACTCCATTTTATATATTTTATGCGAATTTTACTTATTTTATTTGCAGTTTCCCCTAAGGCTAAGGAGGAATTGAATGCAAACGTACAGAAGATGTACAGAAAATGAGTAAAAATATATAATTTCTTAGTTGTGCTTAGCTGAGTTTTTTTTTTTTTTTTTTGCTTAGCTGCTTTACTTTCTCTTCAGTGGCCTTTAGCTCCACCCATTTTAGCTGTTGGCTCTGCCCATCACCAGAATGCGGCCCCTGGATAGCTCTCCAGATTTGAATCTGGCCTTCGGGCTGAAAGTGGTTCCACACACCTGCGGCAATTACTCTCTCCTTTCCTTCCATTTCTGTTTGCAAGAATCCGAAAAACAAATCTGTGGCGTGCTGAAGGGACAAAGATACTTTGCAGATCCCTAGACATGTATTTGGACGTGATTCCTGGCGAATCAGTCTTCTCCATCTGTTTGCATTTCGACTCTTTTCTGCTGCTGCCGCTGCTTCTTTCTGGTTTCCAATATGTCGGGGTGCGTGTGAAACTAGGAACCAGTCCAAGCTTAATTAGCCTCTCCTTCCTGCCAGATTTAGTCAATGATGCCACTAAACAGGTCTTCCGAGGGAAGCAGAGAAATTCACACAGGCCTTCCAGACACAAGAATTACTTGCCTCGCTCTTCCACTGTTCCTTCTTACAGACATGTAGTCTCCATGCCTGGCGCTGCTGGAGAAATTTAAAGGGGTCTCTAGACTGGAAGCATCCCTCCCAGGAACCCCAAAGAGAAAGATGTAGGCTCCAGGTGAAATATTGAAATAAAAATACACATAGGAGGCAGCCTCAACAATAATGAGGAGGCTGTGAAGAACCACATCTGAAGCAATGTTTTGTTTTTTATACACTTCCAGAATACATACAGGATTTCTATTCACCGATCGAGGGATTGCAGCAGTCTTCACATTTGCAACCCAATAGCATCACACTGAACCAATCAAATTCGTTTGACTCTTTAGAACAGCCCTCATCATCCTATCATGTGATTGCATATAATCGTTGCTCAGTGTCTTTCTTTATTAAGACTTTGATGAAATTTTCCTGTTCATTTCCTGGCCAATGTGTTTGTAACCAGCAGAGGGAGCAGACACACTGTGTTATGGGAATTGTCCAAAAGGGGTGGTTAGAACTAGTGCAATGCATCACTGAACTTCCAGAGTGCTTTCGCCCATGGTTCCCTCTCACAACTTGCTTGTAGCCATCTCATCTATTGCCAGAACACCTGAAGAGGAAGACCATTTTTAAGAGGTGAGGCTGAGCATCTGTATCTCCTCCCGTTCCTGTGAAGCCATTGCTACTGGATGATTGTTGTTGTTTAGTCGTTTAGTCATGTCCGACTCTTCGTGACCCCATGGACCAGAGCACGCCAGGCACTCCTGTCTTCCACTGCCTCCCGCAGTTTGGTCAAACACTGTCCAACCATCTCGTTCTCTGTTGTCCCCTTCTCCTTGTGCCCTCCATCTTTCCCAACATCAGGGTCTTTTCCAGGGAGCTTTCTCTTCACATGAGGTGGCCAAAGTATTGAAGCCTCAGCTTCAGGATCTGTCCTTCCAGTAAGCACTCAGGGCTGATTTCCTTCAGAATGGATAGGTTTGATCTTCTTGCAGTCCATCACTGCCTTGCCGTGGCAAAGGGGCTTGAATAACTCAGAGAAACTATGAGCTAGGCCATGCAGTGTCACCCAAGATGGACAGGTCATGCTGGAGAGTTTTGACCAAACGTGATCCACCTGGAGCAGGAACCGGCAAGCCACTCCAGTATCCCTGCCAAGAACTCAATGGACAAAGACAACAGGGATATAAAAGTTTTGACGCTGGAAGATGAGCCCCTCAGGTCGGAAGGCATCCAACATGCTACTGAAGAAGAGTGGAGGACAAGTACAAGTAGATTCAGAGCTGATGAAGCGGCTGGGCCAAAGCCAAAAGGTCGCTCAGTTGTGGATATGACTGAAAGTGAAAGGAAAGTTCAGTGCTGTAAAGAAAAATATTGCATAGGAACTGGATGATTAGAACATTATAATTGATTCTGGAAATTCATGCAAAGTTGGGCTGTTCCAGCTCTAGGCTGGAGTCTAGAGAATGTACAAATGATGACTATCTTTGCATTGAGTAATGGATCTATTGTTCACGAGTAAGCCACTAACATATGAACGAGTTTCTCGTCTTGTTTCAGGCTGCTTTAATCATTGTCATCATCTTTATTAATAGCCATCTCTCCAAGTTTTTTTAAAAAATAAATCTAAATTTTCTGTTTTACATTTTGGAATATTCACTTAAACAACCTTAAAATATCAATGACTCCCCTTCCTCTCTTTCCATGGTTCATTTTGCACAACATAAATCCCTGCATATTTTATATAAACTAAACCATTCTGCATTCCATTATTACATCCATCAAAACTTCTTCACACTGTTAAATTTATCTTAATGCTGCCCACGTTTTCAAATAAACACAATTTTCCTCCATATATTCAGTAAACATATTCCAATCTTCTTTAAACGTATGATGTTCTTCTTCTCTTACGCTATACATTAGGTCCGCAAGCTGCACATATTCCATCAATTTAAGTTGACAGTCTTCTTTAGTGGGACTTTAGTCTCTCCTTTTCCATTTTTGGGCTACCAAAACGCGAGCTGCGGTAGTAGCAGACATAAATAACCTTTTCCAACACCTGGGCCATCTCTCCAGGTTCTGAAAGGCGCATTATTGATGCACAAGATGGAGGTATCAGCTGACTTGAGGGAATCCTGAGGTTTACCAAATAACAAAGAAATATTTTTTTTTCTTTTTAATGCCAGTAAGGAACTTCAAAACACGACCAGATGAGTGCAGTTTGGCCGGGGGATGCTAACTGGTACTGTTGGAGTAAAAATATATATAATCAGGGTAGGGGAATGGAATGGAGGAGCTGCATCCCTGAAGATCACCACCCCATACTGCAATATTTTGTTGCAGTTCCAACTCATTATGCATCTAATAATCTGTATCCCTGTTAACGAGGTTGTGTGTTTTTGCTCTCTCTCTTTGCAGTGAACAAATATGTGGTCAAAGTTTTTACAGGAGATCTAAGTGGCAGTGGAACAGATGCAGATGTTTTTATTAACCTTTTCGGCCAAAATGGAGACACAGGTAGGATATCGTGAGGATCTGTTTCCTTTGGTCTGCAGCAAACCAAACAGATGAACAATGAAATAATCCACACCCCCGAGATGTTATTCTGAGACAGGGGTGTTGATGTTGGGGATATTCCTGGGAGCTAGCATAGTGGTTACACACAGTGTTTCTCAAACTTGGGTCTCCAGCTGTCGTTGGACTACAACTCCCTTCATCCCTAGCTAGCAGCTCAGTGGTCAGGGATGATGGGAGTTGTAGTCCCACAACAGCAGGCAACCCAAGTCTGAGAAACACTGGCACAGTGCTTGGACTAGGAGCAGAGGGACTTGGGTTCAGATGCCCACTCTGCCATAAAGCTCACTGGATAGATAATCACCATCTGTTAGCCTAGTATAACTTGCAGGGATGTTGTCTATGTTAGGAGTTCAGCCTACACTCGAGTAGGACCCTGGTAGAGCCACATGCCCGACTGGCATGTTCCCTCCCTCCTGGTTGATTGATCGTTTGGGAGCTTCAAAAGCTTTCTTCTGCCCGAACATCACAGCGACCGATGCCAACCGACACTGGCACACTTAGGGATCTGCAGAGTTTGCGCAGTTGCGTAACAGACCCCAGCTACTCAGCTTTTTGGCTAATCTACTTTATTTACATATTAACACACACAGAGCACTGCAACATGGCTCCCTCTCTCTCTAGAATCAGACAGCAAAGAGAAAAAGAACAATAGTCCCACTTCACGGAACACAGTAACACAAACATCCTGTCTCTGTCACTTCCCACTCTGTGGAGTCAAAACATATACCATCATGTGATAGACAACAATCCCATGACTGCAATCATGGAGCAGGAATTCTAACAGTCTTGATATGTATTTTGTGTGTGTGTGTGTGAGCGAGCAAGAACGTACTTTGCATGCCACCCTACGCTTCTTGGGCAGGGGAGGTGAACTTTAATCCTGTGGGCCAAATGCAGCCCTCCAAATCTCTCTGTCCGACCCTCAGGAAACCCTCAAATCACCCCCCACCCCAGCCACACCCCATCTCCCAAGGGGATGCCCTTCACCAGCTCTGCTTTGCACTTCCCTTGAGTGTTTTTGCCTGGCTGGAATATGCCCTTGAACTCTAGGTTTCCTGGATAGAAAGGTGTGTGCTTGTGTGTGCCTAGGAGCTCGCCTGCTGCATAAAGGTAAATTTGCATTCATTGCTCCTCCCACTTTTGCCTCTGGCCCCGCCTACCACTGGCCTGTGGCCCCAGGAAGCCTGTGGCCCCAGGAAGCCTGTGGCCCAGAAAGGAATGTGGGCCTCAGGTGGGAAGAAAAGTTATCTACCCGTCCTTGGAGGAAGGGTGGGATAAAAGGATAACAAACACAAAACTTTTCCGCCCACTCCCTGTTTCTCAGTTCCTGCTCTTCCCAGCACTGCAATGCCTGTGAGGTGCTCAGAGCTGATTGATGCAACCAGATTGGCATGCAGTGCAAGTGAGTTGAGTACGCAGAGCCAAGTTTCGCTCATCACGAGGAGTGCAGCTGTCCTCCTGGAATTTTTCAGAAATTGTTTTTTTCCCCCTCCACAGCACGTTTCAGCCCTGTATTAAACAACTATCGAGGCAAATTACTTGGTCTCTCTCAACAGATTAAATAATTGTACTTGATTAAGCACGTACATTTTAGCAGATTATTGATTAATGAATCTATCAATTAAATTTACATGCATTTTGCATATTGGCGTACCTCAAGGCAGGCACCTCTTTGAGATGCTGAAGAAAAGTGTAGGATAATAATAATAATAATAATAATAATAATAATAATAATAATAATAAATAATAATAAGTTGTTTGTGGCTTAATAAACAAAAGCTACCCCTCACAGTTAGGCTATCCCTGTTCATGGCCTGTAAGACACAGCAGAACCAAAATAGCCCCCACTCTCAAAGAGTGCAAATTATGCAGTTCATTTGCAGCCCCATTGATTTGCAATGTGCCCTTACAGGTTAAAGAATTGCCTTTCACCAACTGTAATTTTTAGTTGATGGAGTTACTGTTTAAATGATGAGAGACTGCTTCTGCGTCCAAGCCCCCCCCCATAAGGGTGCCTTTCTGGTCAGCTGTGGAGGGTGGAGCCAAACTGCTTCTCTCTGGGGTGCCCAGCCTCCACAGTTATATTATTGCAGGTAAAGGTAAAGGGACCCCTGACCATTAGGTCCAGTCGTGGCCGACTCTGGGGTTGCGGCGCTCATCTCGCTTTATTGGCCGAGGGAGCCGGCGTACAGCTTCCGGGTCATGTGGCCAGCATGACTAAGCCACTTCTGGCGAACCAGAGCAGCGCACGGAAATGCCGTTTACCTTCCCGCCAGAGTGGTACCTATTTATCTACTTGCACTTTGACGTGCTTTCGAACTGCTAGGTTGGCAGGAGCAGGGACCGAGAAACGGGAGCCCACCCCGTCGCGGGGATTTGAACCGCCGACCTTCCGATCGGCAAGTCGTAGGCTCTGTGGTTTAACCCCCATCGCCACCCTCGTCCTGCCATTATTGTGGATGCCCAAGTTTAAAAAGGGGAAATGTTACTCTGCTAAATTGTAGAACTTGTTAACACAAGTTGGAAAGGCTATAATTAAACAATATATTATCTCCTGTCTCCCTGAACATTCCCACAGATTTGCATGCTCCTGTTGAACTTGTGCCTGGAAATGGCTCCGATGGCTGACCACATGCAAGGGCCTAGATTAGGTGCATGCCCCGACCCTGAATCTCCCAGCTGAAATCTCTGACGCATGCATTCCTGCACTGAACAGTTCCTCACCTGTTTGCCTTTTCCTTTCCATGTCATTTGCTTCTCAGGAGAGCGGAGGCTGGACAACGACAAGGACAATTTTGAGAAAGGTGCGGAAGACAAGTTTACCCTTGACGCTCCCAACCTGGGGAAGTTGAGGAAGATCACCATAGGCCACAACAACAAGGGAGGCTCTGCCGGGTGGTTCTTGTCCAAGGTTTGTGCAGATGAGCTGATTGTTCTCTACGGACGTAGGATGCTGCCTTGTAGAAAGTCAGCCAGTAGGTCCATCTAGCTCCGTACAGATTTACCGTATTTTTCGCTCTGGACCACAAGACGCACCTAGTTTTTAGAGGGGGAAATCAAGAAAAAAAAATATTATTCCCCCCAGAGCAAAGAAGCCAAGACAGCGAGCGGGATCCATCCCGTTGGCTGTCTTGGCTTCCTCTTTAGCCACGCACAGCTCCTCTAGCCGGGAGAGGCTGCGTGAGGCTATGGCAGAAGGCAATGGGATGGATCCCGCTCACTGTCTTGGCTTCTTTAGCCGCGCACAGCCTCTCCGGCCGTGAGAGGCTGCATGGGGCTATGGCAATTCCCCACCTCCTGCAAAAGCCCACAGGAGCCACACACCCTTTAAGGAGCTCGCGGCTCCTGCGGGCTTTTCTATGAGGAGGGAGAAGGAACTGACTGGCTGTGTCAGTCCCTTCTCCCTCCTGGGGAAAAGCCTGCAAGAGCCACATGGAGCTTGTGTGTGGCTCTAGGGGGCTTTTCCTGCCTGCCTCCCCCCTGCATTCGCTCCATAAGACGCACACACATTTCCCCTTACTTTTCAGGAGGGGAAAAAGTGCGTCTTATGGAGCGAAAAATACTGTATATGGACTCGCAACAGTTCTCTAGGATCTCAGAAACAGGTCTTTTCCAGAACTACCTCAAGGTGGGACTGAACCCACCTTGACCACTAGCAGTGCTGCCACCCAATCCTCTGAGTCCCCCCAAGAAAATCAACAAGCTCTCTCTATTTTTGTAAGGAAGGTTGTGGTTCCCCCATTAGTTTCAGGCAAAAGCATAGTGCTTTTGTTGACAGGGCCTTTTCAGTGGTGGTTCCCCACTTGTGGAACGCCCTCCCTAGCGAGGTGCACCTCTCTCCATCATGATTAACTTTCAGGAGGGTCCCAAAACATTGCTGTTTACCCAGACATTTGGTGGCTGAAGAATACTGGCAGTTCCATCACCTACCTCTAGATGTTATGAACTGGAATATTGTCTTTAGAATATTTTTGCCTTGCTATGGCTTTCCAGTTGGGAATCTGTCCCCCCCCCCCTTGGGGGTGGCCATTCTTTGCAGAGAATGGGTGGGGTACAAACTCAAGAAACAATAAATAAAGGGAAAGTATGGGCCGTGTGTTTGTTCCCATGAATCCAGCTAAAAGTCCTTATTAAATGCTGTGTCTTTCTTGTACCAGTCTTCCTCTCGTTGTTCAAAGGAGTCTCTGTTCTCGCCCTAGGTTATCATTGAGGACATAGGCAACAAATGTATTTACAACTTCCCATGCGGCCGCTGGTTTGCTCTGGATGAAGATGATGGGAAAATCCAGCGGGATATTCTAGTGGGAGGAACAGAGGCTACAGGTAAATGCATTTGCAGGTAAAAATACTCCTTTGGGCTTGGCCTAAATATTTATCATTCAGGAAAGGGGAACTAATGCAGCTTTTCTAAAAGGGAAGAAGCACAGGAAAAAAACACACCTTCCCTCCGTATCCACAACTGGGCATCTTCCTTGAAATGAACATTTTGGCCTGTGCTCTCTGCATCTCCCCATTTTATAAAAAAGTGGGGGATAATTTCCTGCCTACCCCTGAAACAAGGGCTTTTCCTCTACAACAAGGGAATATACCTGAAATATACTCGGAGTATAGAGTGGATTTCATGCTCTTTATTCAGATCATAGTGGTGTGGAGGAATGGACGTTCCCCCAGAATGTCTGCTTTATATACATTATTTACACAATGGTTGGCTAATTCTGATTGGCTAATTCTGGGATTCTCCTGTAGGCCAATCAGGTTGCGGATTCACTTCCACCTGGAGCTGGATTGGGTGGCTCCTGTGGACCAATCAGACTGCTGCATTCTGGGTCCTATTGTTCTAGGACCAATCAGACTGCTGCATTCTGAATCCTATTGTTCTAGGACCAATCAGACTGCTGCATTCTGAATCCTATTGTTCTAGGACCAATCAGACTGCTGCATTCTGAATCCTATTGTTCTAGGACCAATCAGACTGCTGCATTCTGAATCCTATTGTTCTAGGACCAATCAGACTGCAGCATTTTGGATCCTATTCAACTCAGTACATAACAATACCCTTCTGTTACGTGGGGGGCAGCATAGAGGACTTCTGCCTTTAGGTGTGGGGTCCTTGACTATAGCTTTCTCACATTAGATCCACACAGCATTGTGTATCGCATCTTTTAAACGTGGGGCCCATTGGGACTGGTGGGGTGGAAAACAGGGAGGCCAACAGTAGGTGGTGTTAGAGCTAAAGACAGGTAAATCCAACTGATTTTATTTCGTTCTCCATCCTCTTCCATCCTTGTTCTATAAGGGCAACACTAAGGAGGAAGAAGCAGACAGGAAATAAGCAAGACAGCAGGCAACTGAGGTCTGGCTAAAGGCTGACTGAGGTTGGTGGTCCAGCTGCCATTGCATTGAAAGGCGGTATTTTGGAAACATGGGAGCTTAGGAGAATGATTTTCCTCTGTTAATTGATATAATTGATATAATCCCCCTTTAAAGCCTTCAAAATTTATGGCTTGCAGACCTAAATATAGAATAAGAGAACAAGAAGAACATACTTTTAAAGAAGATTGGACTATGTTTATTGAATATACAGGGGGAAATTGTGCATATTTGAAAACATGAGCAGCGTTAAGATAAATTCAACTGTGTAAATAAGTTTTGATGGATGTAATCACAGAATACTGAATGGTTTAGTTTATTTAAAATATGCAGGGATTTATGTTATGCAAAATGAACCATGGAGAGAGAGGAAGGAAGTCATTGATATTTTAAGGTTGTTTAAGTAAATATTTTAAAATGTAAAACAGAAAATTTGATAAAAATTAGGGGGGGGGGACAAAATTTATGGCCACCAACTGCATCCTTGGGGAGTAGATTTCACAGTTCAGCTATGTACTATGAGAAGAGCCAGTGTGGTGTAATGGTTAGAGCATTGGACTAGGGCCTGGCAGAGACCAGGGTTCAATTTCCCACTTGGCCATCATGCTCACTAGGTGAACTTGGGGACCAGTCATTCACTCTCAGCCTAACCACCTTGAGCTCCCTGGAGGAAAAGGTGGGATATAAATGCATAGCTGTCAACTTTCAGATTTGAAAATAAAGGATCAGCAGCCTCACTTGTCTTGGGGACAGTCTACGGGAATCTAACAATCCGGGATAGCAGCGGGAAGCAGCGGAAAACGGCGCTGGAATAAGGGAATTTCCCATAAAAAAAGGAAGGTTGACAGCTATGTATAAATGCAATAAATAAATAAGAAATAAAATAAGCAAGAGGTAGTTCGTGACTTGTCTTAGGGCAGTGATGAAACCTGGAGCACGAACGACTCTGCTAGGTAAATTTGATTTCGGTGGTCCAGGCAGCCGGATCTGCAGGTTTGAAGCAAGAACAGCTGCTGGGGAGGGGCAAAGCCCTGGAGCTGGTCTACAACTGGCATTGCTGCCATATATTGGGGTCGCGAGGGTTGGGGCAGGGTGGCAGCAAGGTCAGGGTGCTAGTGAATGTAGCTATGCTCTGCTGGGTTTGGGAGCCAGGTCTGTGACTCCACACACCCCTGCCGACTGTTCCTGTTTTGAAAGTTGTGCAGTAAGTTCCCGCCTCCCCCCAGTGGAAATAAAGACACATGACACAATTATTAAGGTTAATGGGCTAAATAAGGCCACAACTTTATTGGTTACAGGTGATGAGTGGTATTGGCTTAGGCATTGGTCCTAACTGACTATATCCAGCTTCAGCCCGTCCGCTTGAAGTCCAGGAAGGGTTAGCCACCACTAGAGGGAGTCCTGCTGATGCACATCAACTAGGAACTCCCCCGGGGTCACTGATTGGGGGCGTGCCTTAGGCCCTCACCTCCATAGGCCTCGG
Source organism: Podarcis erhardii (assembly GCF_964252035.2). Lineage (NCBI taxonomy): Eukaryota > Metazoa > Chordata > Lepidosauria > Squamata > Lacertidae > Podarcis > Podarcis erhardii. The sequence goes on from NC_138501.1 coordinate 48,216,429, forward strand.
ACAGGGCTACACCCCCCAGAATCCTTTATTGGACTACCCTTCAATATTCGGGGCAGGTGATGGCGCTTCCTCCCTTCTTCCATCTACATAACAATACCAATACCAATGCCTAACCACCAATACCAAGAAGGTTGTGATGATTTGCTACGAGGTAGGCGAAAACCAAGTGGCTGGTGCCAATTTGCCAAGTGGAAAAATTCCTATCAGGCCCCTCAGTGGCGACCAACCGAGGTCCATAGCTAGGTCAAGGAACGAAAATATTAAAGGGCTGGAGGGTGGGAAACTGGAGCAGCTGGAGGCGGCAAAAGAGGGAGATCCCCGGCCGCGCCTGCATTAAATGGAGCAGGCCACGTCCCCTGAGCCAGCCGATTGGCTGGCCAGGGGGTGACGTGGCCAAGGATTCCCCCAATCACACGGAGGCTGAGTCCAGCCTCCACGCGCGTGGTGGGGGCATGACGCCCGCAACACCACCTCCTTTGCAAGGTGGAAGTGGCTTTACAGAACAGGCTTCTGAAATAGAAAAACTACAAGGGCACCAAGTGAATGCCCTGGTATTTGCTGTGGGAGCTGCACAATTTCATAAGGAAACTGGCAAAACGGAGGAATTCCAGCCCGTTCTCGAGGTGACGGAGAGCAGGATTTCTCTTGCCAGATCAGAACCTGATAGGATCTGTACTCAACACTTTCTCCTCAACATTTTGCCGTTAAGCTGAGAAGGCAAAGTTTGCTCTTGCAAAGATGCCTTCAGGACATCCTTTCCCCAAAGGTTGCTGATGCTCTGAAGGCCACCCAGGGCTTCCTGCCCCCCCCGGGGGGGGAAGGGGGGGGAACAGGCCATCAAATAATATTCCAGGCCTCAAGGCATCCGGGCAAGCAGCGGGCATGCTGAGGACGGCTGCTGGTTTATCCAGGCTTCTTCTAGCGGAGTCACAGCCTCCGTCGTGTGAGGCGCCCTTTCGGAATGGCTTAATAATTGATTTGAGCAACGGGTGGACAAGCTGTTGCTGGTGTGCTCCACACCCATTGGTTTTATGCTTTGGATTCTTGGCTTGGCGGGTGGAAATGAGCAAACCGTATCTTCCTTCCCCAACTCGTGGGTGCCAATCCTGACTCTGCAACCTGCTTTTACCCACAATTGTCTGTCTGCAGAATGCCGCAGCGAGGCTCCTTACGGGGTCCTTGCCGTGGGATCACATTCATCCAGTGCTTTACCAACTGTACTGGCTCCCGGTGGAGTACAGGGTCAGGTTTAAGGTGCTGGTTTTGAGCTTTAAAGCCCTACGCGGCCTAGGACCCACATACCTACAGGACCGCCTCTCCTGGTATGCCCTGCAGAGGACCTTAAGGTCCACAAATGACAACACCTTGGAGGTCCCAAGTCATAAGGTGGTTAGATGGGTCTCAACTATGGCCAGGCCCTTTTCAGTACTGGCCCCAACTTTGTAGAACACTCTGTCACAAGAGACCAGGGCCCTGTGGGACCTGACATCTTTCTGCAAGACAGAGCTGTTCTGCCTGGCCTTTGGTTTGGACTCAGTCTGACCCTTATGTTTCCCTCCCCTTATGGTTTTGATCTATGGGCTATTATTAAAATGAGGCTGCTTTTTAAATTGTATTTTAACCTGTATTTTAAATTGTTTTTTCCCCCTTCCCCTATTATGTTTTTATTGTAATTTTACTGGTGTTAGCTGCCCTGAGCCCGGCTCTAGCTGGGGAGGGCGGGGTATAAATAAATAAAAATTATTATTATTATTATTATTAGTAGTAGTAGTAGTAGTAGTAGTAGTAGTAATGAGAGCTCCAGCAAAGAAATGCTTTCTCACCCTTTGAGAAAATAAGGGCTCAGGTGCCTTGGCAGAAGATATTAGATATTAGATATTAGATACAATGGATATTAGAACTTTCCCACATGGCTTTATGTAGACTTGCGCTAGCATTGCTATTCTAAGCAGAAAAACGAATCTTCTCCTTCTCCTTCTATTCTTCCATCCAGCAAGACAAAGGGTGGGTCCAAAGGTATTCAGAAGCAGAAGAGGTGAGGTCATTCTGAGCCAACGTTTTTGAGCCAGAGGGCACATTGGGAATCTTGAGGAAGTGTCATGGGCAGATATGGCTGTTGTCAGGGAACTGCCATCGGAGCCAGAGGAGGAGGGAGGGCTCCAGAGGGATGCTGGAGAGCATCCCAGGAGGGAGAGAGGCAGCCCATCTGCAGGGGAAGGAAATCAGCGTAGCACCAGTGGAGAAGGGGGGCAGATGGGGGAATCGGTGAGGAGGCTCCATGACTCCTCACCGGAGACCAGCGGGGAGAGCACGGGTCCTCCACTGCCCACACCCTCCCTGCGCAGAAGACTTCCACGCAGGGAGAGTAGGCGGAGACTTGGCGTCAAAGAACTTCTTTGCTGGAAGAAGTTCAAGAAATGCCCACTGACGGATTCTGCCAGCGATTGAGGCAGCAACGGATGGGTGGCTGTCTGGACAGAAAGGGTTCACCTAGGTAACCCAGCCAGGTGTGGCGACGACTTACGCACGAGCAACCCCTAGAACCATTACAGCTGTAGAGGGGGTGTGGCACATTAGAAAAGGGCTTCCACATTTAAAAGAGCAGGAAAGAGAAGCAGGGCCACAAAAAGCTCCATCAGTGGGGAAAAGGCACTTACATCAGGCCAGCTAGCAGATCTGGAGTTGCAAACAGGAACCTGTTCTGAATTTCACTGGGGTTTCTACTGAACATTATGTTGTAGGTTGCTGCACCCCACTAATGCATCCCAGCCCCTCATTTTCCCCAAAGGCAGCCCTTCTAAGCTTTCAGCTTCTGCTAGGCAGCATATTTGAAAATGAGATCCTAGATGTTTAAATACAGATTTCCTCCCTCCTTTTAAACGTGTGCTTCCTTTGGCTCTCTCCCGGAATGGGTGCATTTCCCTCCCTCCCGAAAGACGAACATCTCTGCACTGAGCATTATTTATTCAACCTGCTTAGTGTCATCATGCGGCTTTTGCCATCGTTGAACTGCTACTCAGGTCTTTTCCCGCTAGTGTGCAATAGAGGCTATCACTGTTAAGACCTCCTGCCGTGGGCCTTTCAATGTTATATGCAATTTAACAAGGTGAAATCTTTGCGGAAGGAAAACTACCGTATTTACAGTACGCCGCAGGCAGCTGTGAAACAACAGAAGCCCCTGCAAGGACAAGCCTAGTGCAAGGACAAGCCAAGATTTTACTTAAACCCCAGTTGTGTCTGGTAGTTGCAGCTGCTATCGTTAGCCCCGAGCTCTGCTGCAAAATCAGCCTCGGAGGATTCACACATTTAAAGCACAAGACTGTCATGGAATTCTACTCAGTATTGATCCAGAGTAGATTCCAATGTATAGTTGCTGTTGTTGTTGTTGTTTAGTCGTTTAGTTGTGTCCAACTCTTTGTGACCCCCTGGACCAGAGCACGCCAGGCACTCCTGTCTTCCACTGCCTCCCGCAGTTTGGTCAGACTCATGCTGGTAGCTTCGAGAACACTGTCCAACCATCTCATCCTCTGTAGTCCCCTTCTCCTCGTGGCCTCCATCTTTCCCAACATCAGGGTCTTTTCCAGGGAGTCTTCTCTTCTCATAAGATGGCCAAAGTATTGGAGCCTCAGCTTCACGATCTGTCCTTCCAGTGAGCACTCAGGGCTGATTTCCTTCAGAATGGAGAGGTTTGATCTTCTTGCAGTCCATGGGACTCTCAAGAGTCTCCTCCAGCACCAGGATTCAAAAGCATCAATTCTTTGGTGATCAGCCTTCTTTATGGTCCAGCTCTCACTTCCATACATCACTACTGGGAAAAGCATAGCTTTAACTATATGGACCTTTGTTGGCAAGGTAATGTCTCTGCTTTTTAAGATGCTGTCTAGGTTTGTCTAATGTATAGTTAGCAGAGTAAAAACTTAAAACACGTTGCTGGATTCCCAAAAAATAGACCAGAGGCAATTGTATTTCATCCAGCAGAGCAGAGGTGGAATAAAGTCCCCCCTTTATTCACCCACTCATTCTTGAATTTGTACCCCTCCCTTTTCTCTCCTCGGTGGCCTACATGGTTCTCTCCACTCATTTAATGCTCACAACAACCCTGTGGTGTAGGTTGTGCTGAGAGGCTGTGACTGGTGCGAGGTCACCCACTGAGGCTCATGGCTGAGTCTCAAGGACTGGCTGGATGAGGAAGAGCAGTTGGAGCATCCTGCCCAAGACCCCCCAGGGAGGACACAGTAGAAGACCACTTAGATCCCGGATAGTGGTGGTGGGACACTGAGGAGCAGTCTATGGAAGAAAAGAGCTGGGAGGTGCTAGAAGCAGAGGGGTTGAGCAATCAGGAAGAAGGAGGGTCCTCCAGGATTGTCCCTGCTACACAACCACGGGGCAGTCCCAGTCCTGTTGTCTCTCTTCCCCCTTTGACTCCCTGCATGATGCTGAGCAATGGGCCAGACAGGCCTAGAGAAGGAGCCCACCTCCTCGATGTAGCCTTCGTCTGCTTGGGAGGGATCCAGAGTGGGAGGCTAGAGTAAGGTTACCAGATTTATTTCAATGAATCCAGGGACACAATCAATCAATCAATCAATCAATCCAATCAATCAATCCAATCAATCAATCAATAAATCAATCAATCAATCTTTTTTTTGGAAAAAAGTTATTAAAGAAGAAGAAGTAATATCTTCTCTTCTGTGGTCACCTCTGTTGCGCGGCCTTCCTCTGGGTCCTGGCCTTTCTTGGAGCACTAGCCATACTTCCCCCCTCCCTCTCCCTCCTTGCACTGCGATCCCCTACAGGCTTACTCGGGAGTAAGCATTAGCAGAACCCCCCTCCTCCTCCTGCTGTTGCTGCCCTGCCCGCCTGTCTGGGCATCTCCTGCGTAGGCATTGTCCAGTAGCCGCCCATCCGGGCCGTGGCATGCCCAGTCAGTGGGTCCAGGGCAGAGCCAGCGGCAAGTGAGTGGGAGGAGGTGCGCTTGGGCCGGATCAGCTCGTCTCCTGCTCGCCTCTCGTCTGTGGTGGCCAACGACGAGCTGGCCAACAAGCTGAGCCGCTGCTTGCAAGTCAAGGAGCACAGTGGCAAAGCCGACTAGCAGCCACAGCGGCCCAATCACCACCCAGAGACCGAGCCGGAGCCGGCTGCCTTAGGCAGCCGTGCTGATGGCGAGCTGAGTGCCAAGTTGCAGTGGCACAAAAACCCCACGCAACTCAACAACCCCACACAGCTCTCGCCCGGCGCCAGCACCCAGCACTGTGTCTTCAGCCCCTATTCCGAGTCCCGATATGATGTGTCTTATGCGCAACATATCATATGGGGACTTCTAGTGAGGTAAAATGGCGGGCACCACGGCAGCGGCCAGCTCTTGAAGCCAGCCAGAGCCAACTGTGCTACCAGGCTGGCTCCGGGCTGCTGAGGCTGCTGCTGCTGCCGCGACATTTCCTGGGGACATTAGATGAAATCCGGGGACATTCCGGGTATGGAATTTGTACGGAGACAAATTTGCAAATCCAGGGACTGCCCCTGGGAAACGGGGATGTCTGGTAACCCTAGGCTAGAGGGGAAGGATGGAGATACTGGTCAGTTTCAGCAGTGCCTCAGCTGAATGAACTAGAGGACTCTGCTGTGCTGTTATTTTCTGCTAATAAAGAGTGAATTGCATTCTGTGCCTGCCATGTGTACACTTCCCTGTGCTTGACTTGGCTTGCTTGACAGCTCCTTGACACTGGGTAAGGATTGAACCCTGGCTGAGTGGAACCCTGGCTGAGTGGATAAATGGACATAAATCCGACATCAGGAATCACAAGACAGAGAAACCAGTAGGAGAACACTTCAATCTCCCAGGACATTCTATACAAGATCTCAAAGTAGCTGTTCTATTGCAAAGGAATTTCAGAAATAGACTGGAAAGAGAAGCTGCTGAATTGCAACTTATTACCAAACTTAAAACCATGGAGAGACCTGGTCTGATCAAAGACATTGGATTCTTATCTCATTATACATGACAAAGCCATTTTTCACCTTCTCACCCCTTGCTTTTTCCTGTAAGACCTATTTCAGTCATTAAGAGTCGTCAACAGGCTCATCACAGCTATCTGCCAATCACCCATTCCCACCACCCTTCTGAGTAATACCCCTCCCCACCTTCTCACTATATAGAAGGGTCTGGTGACTTCTGTTTCAGTGTATCTGAAGAAGTGTGCATGCACACGAAAGCTCATACCTAGAACTAACTTAGTTGGTCTTTAAGGTGCTACTGGAAGGAATTTTTTGTTTTGACTAATAATACTAATAATACTAATAATACTAATAATACTAATAATACTAATAATACTAATAATACTAATAATACTAATTTATTATTTATACCCCGCCCATCTGGCTGAGTTTCCCCAGCCACTCTGGGCAGCTCCCAATTGAGTGTTAAAAACAATACAGCATTAAATATTAAAAACTTCTCTAAACAGGGCTGCCTTCAGATGTCTTTTAAAAATAAGATAGCTGCTTATTTCCTTGACATATGATGAGAGGGCGTTCCACAGGGCAGGTGCCACTACCGAGAAGGCCCTCTGCCTGGTTCCCTGTAACTTCTCACAGTGAGGGAACCGCCAGAAGGCCCTCGGTGCTGGATCTCAGTGTCCGGGCTGAACGATGGGGGTGGAGACGCTCCTTCAGGTATACTGGACGGAGGCCATTTAGGGCTTTAAAGGTCAGCACCAACACTTTGAATTATGATCGGAAAAGTACCGGGAGCCAATGCAGATCTCTCAGGACTGGTGTTATGTGGTCTCGGCGGCCACTCCCAGTCACCAGTCTAGCTGCCGCATTCTGGATTAATCGCAGTTTCCGGGTCACCTTCAAAGGTAGCCCCACATAGAGCGCAAAGGTAACGTTAGCAGGCATTGCTTTGCCTCTGACCCCACCTACCTTTGGCACATGGCCTCCAGAAGCCTTCTCAGGATGGAATGTGGCCCTTGGCCTGGCAACTTCCCCCACTTCCCCTGTAAAAAGTGTTGCCGAAAGAGCAGATGCCAAGACTTCCACTGTGGTGGTTCCTCATCTCAATCCCTGTGTCTTCTCCCATCTCCCACCATCCAGGCATTGTCTACAACGTGGCTGTGGTGACTGGGGACATCAGAGGGGCTGGCACAAACTCCAAAATCCACATGGTCATGCATGGCTCCAAAGGGCTGAAGAACAGCGGGAAGGTCTTCCTGGAAGGAGGCGAGTTCGAGCGTGCCAGGACCGATCTTTTCAACGTGGAGATAGCTGCTCTCCTGAGTCCCTTGAGCCGCGTCTCAATTGGACACGACAATGCAGGTGTCGGCTGCGGCTGGTACTGCGAGAAGGTGAGGACGGGTCACTTCAAGCCATTGGACAGCTGTCCAGTCACTTTCCCCCTATTTGTGGTCTGACCAGAGTGACTTGGAAGGCTTGAAGGATGTTTCAGCTCTTGTTTCAGTGATGATGCTGACAGGTTAGCCAGTCGATACGATGCAATAATGCGTCCCGCAAATCTGATTTCGCCTAATACATGCCATGCGGCACTGAAACTTATGCAGAAATCAATTGCATGCTCATTAGGCACCCAGGCTGCTCTGCAGTTGTAAGACTAGGGGACGGCATTCCTTCTCCGCCTCTTCAGCCACACTTACAGTTGTGCAGAAGGGATGTGGAGGTTATTTGTGGCAGGTTTGCGTTAATTTCTAGGGAGAGGCAGCAGATTCCGGATCAAACCCAAGAGATGTGTCATCCTGCGATTTGTGGACATTGCAGTTTTGCCGTTCAGTTAATAATAATAATAATTATTATTATTATTATTATTTATACCCCACCCATCTGGCTGGGTTTCCCCAGCCACTCTGGGCGGCTTCCAACTGAATATTAAAAACAATGCAGTGTCAGACATTAAAAACTTCCCTCAACAGGGCCACCTTCAGTTGCCTTTTAAATGTAAAATAGTTGCTTATTGCCTTGACATCTGCTGGGAGGGCATTCCTCAGGGCAGGCACCACCACCGAGAAGGCCCTCTGCCTGGTTTCCTGTAACCTCACTTCTTGCAGCGAGGGAACCGCCAGAAGGCCCTTGGCGCTGGACCTCAGTGTCCGGGCTGGATGATGGGGGTGGAGATGCTCCTTCAGGTATACTGGACCGAGGCCGTTTAGGGCTTTAACGGTCAGCACCAACACTTTGAATTGTGCTCGGAAGGGATAGGAGGAACAGGAGAGGGATGGGTGGCTTGTTTTAGGAAGGGTGTGTGTGATGGGATAGCCAGCTCCAAATATTTGAAGGAATAGAGACAGCGGATAAATTCAATTCAGTCCATATTTGTAGGCTAACCTAACTACGTAATTAGCATTTCCTGAAATCATGTGGGAACCAAAACACAGCCATCCTTTGAAAATTTGCACCTCTCTGAAGTGCTGTTCTCTTGCCAAGTAGAGTGTCCATAAAATGCATTGCTTCAGGGGATATTTCGTGGCAAAAATGTGTATGTTAGGCAAAATTGTATCAGGAGAAATTTGCACTAAAATGATGAAGGATTTTCATGAGGAGCTCCTGCTGCACTCCGGAGGCTTCGGGTTCCTTTCGCTGAAGGGTAGGTGCCCCTTCAGCTAAGGCGCAGTGCCCCTTCAGCTAAGCGGGAGGAGAAATGGAAGGGGTTCCGTTTCTCCTGCTGCTTCGCTGAAGGGGCGCTGCGCAGAGAGGGGGAGATGTTTTTTTTCTTGTTCTCCCCCTCTAAAACAAGGTGCGTCCTATGGTCGGGTGCCTCCTATAGAGCGAAAAATACGGTAAGCCCGGGCACACATAATCAATCACGTGACATGGGGCACACACACACCATTTGAATGTCAATGCCCATTAACTTTGGGGGCCCCCTCAAATATCTTATTGAGGGGACTGAAGGGACCTTGGAGTTAGGATTTTTATCCATCCGTGCTGCTCCAGCAGTAGCACTATGTTTTGTGTTTATCATGTGAGTGTCTGAGAGAGCGTGAGACAGGAAGTCTCAGTACTGTTGGAAGTTTAGTTTCACTTCTGTTTGTGATGCTGTTCTGTACTGGTCCTGAGAGGAGAGCACAGACATGCTGATGGATTCTGCGTATATAGACTGTAAAATAAAGTAGTTTTAGAACTACGATTGACTCTTTCTTCTGCTATGATATGCCAGAAGACGAGCGTACTCCTATTAGGAAGGAGGGGTCGCTTATTACCGGTCTCTCTGGACTGAGGGAGATTTATAGCCAGAGAGTGACCACCAGAGAGACACCCCAGAGTCTTGGGAAGTTGGCAGCCTTCCCAGGCGTGTTTCCAACGCTTGGCCCCTGGGAGTTGGCTCCTCTGTGTTCGTGAATGCATTATGTCTCACTAGGAGGGTGTGGGCAATGGAAAAATGGGTGGTCAATTCCGGCGCTCCCTTTCCCCTTCCAGGTGGTGGTGTATTGCCCGTTTACTGGTATCGAACAGACCTTCCCGTGTGGGAAGTGGCTGGATGAGGATGACGGTGATGGACTGGTGGAACGGGAGCTGTACGAAATGGTCTCGCTGCGTAAGAAGAGACTGAAAAGTAAGTGCGAAAGAGCAAAGCTTGAAGGGCATCCATCATTATTTGAAAACCCTCCTGCCCTTGGGAGCACTCAGGGTTGTTGTTTTTCTGCTGACAGTTCTTTCTTGGTACAGAGAACCAAAAAATTCGCCTTCTTTTTCCTCCTATGGCAGCCATTTTATATTGGCATCCACAGCAGTGTTGTCAATATGTGAGTCCTGGCACCTCCTATTTTTTACCGGGGGGGGGAGCCACTGGTCTGAGTAAAAACCCCCTCAAAAAATGGCCTTTTTAGTTTAGAGATAATGTGAGTAAGAGTTGACAAGCTACGACTTTATAAAATCATGTGTGACATGGAGGAAGTGGAGAGAGAAAAGGTTTTCTCCCCCTTCCATGACACTAGAACACCTGAACATCTCAGGAAGCTGGATGTTGCAAGATTCAGGACAGATGAAAGAAAATACTTCTTCACACCTCATGTAGTTAAACTCTAGCCTGATTAGACTTTACCAACTTGTGGGGTCTGCTTTGCTCCCAGGAGGGAGAAAGGAAGTCAAATGACACCGAGGTTGCTTCAGAGAAAGAGTTTATTCTGCTCTCTGGATAGCAGAAGGCACTTGCGTGGTCAGTTCACAGCAAGTCCAAAGAAATGAGAGATTTCATGCAGTATATATATCTTCCAGGCACCCTCTCCCTCCTTCCCCAGGAATCCAGCCACGTCAGCTTATACACACAGGTTGACATCACATATGTTCCTGCTCCAGTAATCTTAACCATAAAAGGGTTTTCCTCTTCCTATACTCTTGACCATAAAAGGTTGTTCCTGTTCCTATACCCTTATCTTGGGGCAGGAAGTCACCAACTCCTGGCACCGTTCCCAGGTCTCTTGTCAGACTTGACAAGGTCTGTGCGTCTTTGTGGTCTTTGTGGTCAGGATGTAAGATAAGACCCAGACGCGTCATCCCTGCTCTACTGGAACTGGCAAGGCCACTCATTGCCGTCACAGACTGATAAGGGAGAGAGCTTTGAGCACTTGTTTATACAGCTGGGTTTTGGCTCAAGAGCTCAGGTTAGAGCATTTTAGAAATGCTTCCTTGGAGGAGGAAAAATGGTGATTTGGGGTCAGTTTCAAACTGACTGCACAGAAACCTATTCCTTCCCCCTTCAAAACTATGGAACTCTCTGCTACATGAGTGATAGCCATCAGTGCTCGAGTGCCCAACCTGCTAAATAGAAGATTCCAAGTATGTTCTCAATCCCCGCTGGCTCCAGGGTGTCTGCTGTTCTCCAGTGTTCTCCAGATCCTTTGGGGACAAATTGCTGCATAAGGTTCATAACTGGCGGGGAGAATTTACATTGTCCCTCCTCCAGTCCACATCACATAAGTGCAACGAATGCTTATAAAATTAGTTAAGGGGCTGCATGATCAAGACGCCTCTGTGACGAACAGTTTGTCCCGTTTAAGGAGCGATTTCATTGCAGCCGCGCTCATTACAGCGAACATCGCTTAATGTGACAACCACTTTATCTCTGCAGCGCAGTCCATTCTGCGAAAGCATTTATGACCTTTAAACTGCCATATTATCGACCCTGACTGCTATTGACAGCGTAATCCCTTTGTGGATGTTGTATATTAAACGGGGAGGAAGCAGTGCCCTTGAGTAATTGGTGACCTTTCGCTGCCATACAACGGGATAAACTTGTATTGTCATCTCCCTCGCCTGCTTCGGAAAGGATATGCTTTCTCGTTTAGAGGCTCAGGATTTTTCCTCAAACCGGTGGTGTGTTGCCATGAAGAGTGCGGAATATTTGCACAGTTGTTGCCATTCATCACAGCTGTGCGTATCTGCAACTTTTCTCCGGTGACCTCAGGGCAGGCATTCTCAAACTCGGCCCTCCAGATGTTTTGGGACTACAATTCCCATCATCCCTGACCACTGGTCCTGTTAGCTAGGGATGATGGGAGTTGTAGTCCCAAAAACATCTGGAGGGCTGAGTTTGGGGGTGCCTGCCTCAGGGTGATGTATATGGGCTATCCTGCTTTATCCTCACAATAACCCCATGAGGTAGGGACTGTACCACCATTTCAGGGCCCCTCCAGCCTATTATTATTATTATTATTATTATTATTATTATTATTATTATTATTATTCATTGGTGTAAGAAGAGAAGAGGCAATCTCCCCTTTGGCTAGATGCTCCCCCCTAAAAAAAGGGCAGTATTTTCCAGACCTCTTTTTCTAGAAATAACTCCCTGTGCCTGACACACTATATATGCAAGGATTTCTCTCGTTGTTTTTTTTTCTATGGGGAAACATTCCATCTTTTGAGTCTTAAGTAGTAAAGATCAGACCCTGGTTGACACCTTAGTGAGGAGCGTTCCTCAGAGAGCTTTATAGCTGAGCCAGGATTTGACACTGGCTGTCTGCTGGCAGTCATGGCTTTTGGGTGGGATTTTGAGGCAGAAGATCAGGGCCCTACTCAGGAAAAATGAATGGGAGGGACCCTAAACACAGCAGGACTGGATTTTCACTTTTAAAAGTAACCCACATTACTATGTAAATCATGTCCCCCCTCTGCAAAGAGACCATTAAGTCCAGTGTCTTAACTCACCAGTTACCTGACTGCACACTTGCTCCCAGGTCCAGACTCACAACATTACAGTCCACTTTGTGAAAGTGCCGTGTTGCATGAGATCAGACCCTTTTGCTCTTGGGAGGAAAGGGAAATTCACATACGCAAGTGGAAGCAATGGATTGGGGCTAGCATGAGTGCGATGTTGAGCTGAAATGGAAGAGAAGGTTTTCATGGATTGTTTGCAAAGTGATTCACATTGCTGCATCTCCAGTATGAGAAGAGATTCCCTGTTGAACATCTTCACAACATGACTGGTGTTCAAGGCACTGGGCACGTGCTTTATAAAAAAGGACCTCTCTATTCATCTCTGGTGGTTTGGTTTGGTTTGGTTTCCTTCTTTGTTTTTCCTTTATCACCAGCTTTCACTATTCTAATTCAGTGATTCAGAACCTTTTGTTTTATAAGAAAACCCTTGGTCCCTGTGGATATGGACAAGTGATATTAAGGGCGCGGGGACAGACGCCCCCATCTTCCTCCAGGTTTACGGTGACAAAGGAAAGTCCGACGAAATGAAGCTGGACAATAACTCTGATAACTTTGAAGCTGGACAAACGGACAAATTCATGGTATGCCTTCCTGTCCGCCATGTGTGCTCCAAACAGACTTGTGTTTACTGCCGTGTTAACCTGGGAATCAGCCCAGACGCTTCCTGTTTACAGTTAGTGCTGGTTAAATGGCACAGAAGAATAGCCAGTCAATTCCTTGTGGTTTATGTGAAAGGGTTTAATAGCCCTTATAAAAGGAAGGAAATAGCAAACTTATTGGAGATGTCAGCTATGTTGGCGCTTCATTGACTCAGAATACTGAATGTGTGACAAATTCTTGCCTTAAATACAAGGTGAAAATTATGATGCCTGCATTCTTCTCTGGTTCAGATTTAATCTGAACCGGAGAAGAATCGTGCCCCTTGTTGTTCTTGTGCAACAAGCTTTTGGCTCCACGAAAGCTTGCACAGAAAATGCCCCTAATGGATTTTGCTATTTTTGTGCATCTCCAGTTTTATTTCCCCTGGGGGCCTGATCTTCCCCCAGATTGTGCCTGTAGTAGAAAAAGGCCACCACTGATGTGTTTTACGCATGTTTCCTGCAGATTGAGCTCCCAGATCTGGGCAATTTGTACAAGATCCGGATATGGCACGAGAAGAGGAGCCCATTTGCTGGCTGGCATCTACATAAGGTAAAAAGCCAGCAGGAGAGATTGCACTATGGGGGCAAGATCAATCCCCTGTGATAAGCAAGAGCTTATTGTTTCCATGAACTTGCGTCCTTATCTAACGCTTGAACACTGACATGTGGCTGGGGCAAACCAGCCAGATGGGCAGGATATAAATTATATCATCATCATCATCATCCTTATCATTATTTGCATGCTTGGTTTACAGTGAAACTAATGAATCTTAATCTTCAGGGCTCCTAATCCTGAAGGGTCCCAGAAGTGACTTTAGTACACACTGCTTAAAAATATTGGGTTTAGTCAGTGGTGTAGCATGTTAGTCAGTGGTGTAGCATGGGTTGCTGATGCCTGGTGCCTGGCGTGAGGAAAGTGTTGCAGCTCCCTGGTAGACTGGGCAGCTGGGGTGGGGACACATGCAGAGAGTGAACAGAGCTTGCCTCCATCAGGCTCCTCGCTCGCTGCCTCAATCCACCTGCCTACTAAACCAACCCGCCTGCTGTCCTGCCTCAGCTGCCAGGGCTCCGTGCCTGATTGCACCCCCTCAAAAATGTGTACTCGGGGCCATGGCCCCCTGGTTTCCCCATGCTATGCCTCTGGGTCTAGCAGACCCAATTTGAGTCACAGCAACTTTTGGTTGTATATATTTCAACAGTCCCAAAGTCTGAAAGTCAGTAGCACAGATGTTGTTAAGGTGTAGTGATTGGTCATGGAACAACCCCATTGAAGAAGATAACAGTGGTTACCCAGACCTCATTGTTGGTTGTGAAGGGACTCCCGTGACAGTTCAAGCTTCAGGGCCCCAGAAATGTAGGTCTGCCATGGAACCATGTTGACTTAGCTGCTGAGGAGACCCTGAGGAACCACCATGGAACTCCTCCATGCTGCAAAATGTTATTCCTTAGGCTTATTATAGGGTGAACACTTGATTCAGTATGTGTTGGGCCTCCCTCCCTGTACTCTGATGGTGCTTTCTAAGGCACATCCAAGAGTTCTCTGTAGCTCTAAGTTGCAGGGGCAAGATTGGCAGCAGAAGGACCATGATGATCTTTTCATGGGGCAGAGTTGGCTAGCCTTGGCAAATTGGCACCAGCCATTTGGTTTTCGCCCACTTCATAGCAATCGTCACAACCTTGTGAGGTTAGGCATTGGGTAAGCCTTTCTTTGGCTGGAGGGGAGGTTGTAGCCTTCCCCTGCCCCTCCTCATTAAGGGTATCCTGTTAATGTGGTTACAGATAGGTAGCTGTGTTGGTCTGCCATAGTCAAAACAAAAAAATTCCTTCCAATAGCACCTTAAAGACCAACTAAGTTAGTTCTTGGTATGAGCTTTCGTGTGCATGCATACTTCTTCAGATACACACATGTATCTGAAGAAGTGTGCATGCACACGAAAGCTCATACCAAGAACTAACTTAGTTGGTCTTTAAGGTGCTACTGGAAGGAATTTTTTTTGTTCTCTTAATGTGGGAATGTTTAGGGATGCGGGGGAGGATATATTGTCTAAGATATCCTATCCCAACTTGTCTTTACAAGTTCAACAAAATCAGCAGAGTTAACATTCCCCTTTTATTTAAACACACGCAGAGCAGATAGCTCGCTCAGACTCGTTAGAGTCTCTGTAAATATTTCCTGGTATTTCCCCCTTTTAATCCCTCCTAAAATAAGACACTACACAGTCTTCTGTAAAATATAAATCATTTGCTCACAAGTAATCATCTGGTCACACAGAAGGCGGACTTAAAAGGTTAGAACATAGTTTGAATGTGGTGACTATCTCCTTATGGGAGAAAGCCCCCTTTTCTTCTCTTGGCCTGGAGCCAAGGGTGCATCTTAGTAGTGCTGTCGTTAAGATGGCATTGATAGAGACAAGAGAGACAAGATGGTCACCAGCCTGTAGGTTCTGGTTCTTTCTACTTCTTGAGAGGCCACACCCGTCTCAAGTTACACATAGGAAGTTTTGTCTCAGTAAGTTCCGGCTGGAGGACTGAGATAACCTTCATGTCTACTCGAGCCATGTTTTGTTTGACTGCACCTGATTCTTACATCCCACAGTTAAAGGGATCGAGGGGGAGTGGCTTCTCTCTGATGCCCCGACGGGGGCTAGGGCCATACCATTCCCCCAATGGGGACCCCTCCGGGGGTCCCCCTATTTGATGTAGGTCATAGAGTTCCTCCAAATGATGGATTGCCCTTAAATGCAACTCCCAGCAAATGAACTATATAATAATAATAATTTATTATTTATCCCCCGCCCATCTGGCTGGGCTTCCCCAGCCACTCTGGGCGGCTTCCAAAAATAATATTAAAATACTGTACTACATTAAACATTAAAAGCCTCCCTAAACAGGGCCACCTTCAGATGTCTTCTAAAAGTCTGGTAGTTGTTGTTACTTTGACATCTGGTGGGAGGGCATTCCACAGGGAGGGCGCCACTACCAAGAAGGCCCTCTGCCTGGTTCCCTGTAACTTGGCTTCTTGCAGTGAGGGAACCGCCAGAAGGACTGGAGTGATATAGTCTGGCTTCACCCAATTCCTGTCCCAAACCACTCACATCTGTAACCAGTGAAGTTGTGGCCTATTTGAATCCATAAACCAAATACTGTTAGTCTCTGTGTCTATTCACCCCCCAGGGAACTGCAAGTCATGGGGTCTTGGCACACTGTTTGCTTCTTTTAGTCAATCAGAGGGTGGGGCAAAATGCTTGTGTAGGACTCTATTGTCCCACCACTGGACAGTTGGGTGGATATCCTGCTAAGCTTATTTTCCAGCTTCTGAGATATCATTGCTCAACATCACCCAGCCACCTTAAGCATGCCTTCACAAGCATGGGAACTGGAAACTGTTTTTCCTAAAAGCCAAAACTAAATTCTCAGGTTTATTCATTATGCTCTCATTATCAAATGTTCTTGCTGCAGAGTGCCGTGTCTTCCTATATGGAAGTCCTACTTTGGATAGCGGGACATGGGTGGTGCAGTGGTCTAAACCACTGAGCCTCTTGGGCTTGCTGATCAGAAGGTTGGTGGTTTGAATCCCCACAATGACAACGAGCTCTGTCCCAGCTCCTGCCAAACTAGCAGTTCGAAAGCACGCCAGTGCAAGTAGATAAATAGGTACCGCTGTGGTGGGGAAGGTAAACGGCATTTCCATGCGCTTTGGTTTCCAGCACAGTGTTCCGTTGCACCATAAATGGTTTAGTCCCGCTGGCCACATGACCTGGTAAGCTGTCTGTGGACAAATGCTGGCTTCCTTGGCCTGAAAGTGAGATGAGTGCCGCAACCCCATAGTCGCCTTTGACTGGACTTAACCATCCAGCTATACCTTTTGGGATAGCACTGAATAAATATTAGAAATGTCTTTCTCTGGCTATGTAGGCATGTGCAGTAACAATAGCAACTCACCATTTACCTTTTTTATTTAAAAATGAAAAAGAAAATAAGGCCACATTGTTAATACACCTTGGCTTTTGAGCCTCTAATATGATTTGATAGGTTTCTGCCTTATTTTGCGCTGCACAGATGTTTGGAAGATCTAGCTGGGAGTTAGTAAACCATGAAGCATTGCGGATGCACGTTGGTTCCCAAGATTCATCCACACAGTCATTCTGGCCTCATTAGTCCTCGTTTGCTGTCGCTTCCACTCCTGGAGGAAAGGTTGATGTCTAGCTGCAAAAGAGTCCCTTGTTCATTCTCTAGTGAGAGGATTGCTAATGAGGCTGCTGCGATGTTTAGTTGATTAATCTCTTAGATTAATCAGTTTAAAAAACCTTTTTGCAGCACAGTCTTAAGCATGTCGCTTGGAAATGAAGCAACTACTTCTGTGTTCAGTACTGTGTGATAAGTGTGGTCAGGATTACAACTTTACCTCACAATGATATATGTGTCTGTTGAGGTGTAAAGTCCCACACTAGGGCCGGGCAATATCTGGAGGAGACAATTTGGAGGAGAAAATCAGCTAGGGGGAGGTGCTTAACCCCAACCCAGCATGCCATTTCCCACACTCCCTCCCCACAGCTGCTTCCATAAATCCACTCCACTTCCCAGTGGGGAGGAGTTGCAGTGGACCGCATGGCCACCCACTCCCCACCGGGGGCGGGGGACTTTGTTCCCCATTGCCAGGGGATCCTTGCCACGTCAGAGCCCGCCCAGCCAATCCGCTGACTGGGTGTGTGTGGCTGGGGCCGTTTAAACTGAGGAGCGAGCCAGAGGACTTCCTCTTTGGCTCGCTTCCTCAATCACCCGCCCTCCCTCCCTATTTTGCAGGTTAGGCAATAGCCTTGCTATGGACTTCGGTTGGTTGCCTCGGTTGTCCAAGGGGACTGGTAGGAATTCTTCCACTTGGAAAATTGGCACTGGCCATTTGGTTTTCGCCTACCTTGTAGCAATCGTTACAACTTTGTTAGGGTTGCGGTTAGGCATTGTTTGACCTTGTGTGGGGGAGGGGAGGGGTGGATTCCGTTAAAGGTATCTGGGGGGGGTGTTGATCTTGTCCAAAGCCTGGCTGGGGGCTAGAGCCTTGACAGAACCCCAACGGGAACACCAGGGGGAGCTTGAGTTGGTTCACATTGACAGGGCTCCCCCTACCCTTCCTGCACAATGGGCAGGAGTCAGATATAGTCAGGTCCAATCAATGCCTAAGCCAATACTGCTCACAGTCTGTAATTCAATAAAGTTGTGGCCAAAATTTGCCCAATAACATAAACCTAATATCTTGTGTGAGCTATTTCCAACGAGGGGTGGCTGCAGGGTCTCGACACTCACCCCCCTGTCTGAGGTTCCAAACGCACCTGGTGAGCAGCTTGGCTCAGGTTTTTCACAGCATAAGCAAATCCAAAAAAAAATATGCTGTTATATGTCTGTACTTATGGGTACACTTCCTTTTGTATTCTGCGGGAAGAAAAAGAACAACAGGTTATTTAGCTAGCTGAATTTCAAGGTTAATAGAGGCCTCGTCTGGAGGAAATAAAATAACTGAACCATCTTATTAATCAACACTCATTTCCTCCACCTTACAAAGGGACACGGCTCCAGCATGTTTGGTAAATTGCATTTTTCCCTGACTCCAGTTTCAACCCTCCTTCTTTCATTCACGTTGAACTTATTCAACATTTTGGTTCAATTTGGGTTTAATTAAAGGTAACCCTTTTGAAAACTCTGACAAAAGAGAAGTACACATTCAACTGTGACCGCTGGCTGGATAGCAACGAGGAGGACAACGAGATTGTGCGGGAACTAACAGCTGAAGGCCCACAGGTGGCTGAAGTGAAGCCAGGTGAGAAGAAAGAGGACCTCCATGGGGGGGGGGGCGTGTATTTGGGTACCAATTAATCTCCCCCTGCCCCACCCTCATTGGTACTGTATCTCCTGCAGACGCCATTAACAGTCTGAATGGCTGCAAAATTTCATTATGAAGTTGCTGGGTTTTTAAAAAATAAAAAACCCAGCTCTTTCTGGAGACGTCCTTGTTACTTCTGCTGGGTCATGGGGAATGTTAGGGGCTTAGCAGTATAGTTGTCATGTGGGCTACACCTTCTTGGTGTCTTGAGTTCCTTTGGAGAAAGCTGTGAAAAAATGAGATCATTTGGGCACAGTCTAGCCCCCTTATCCGACATCCTGAATGGGGGATGGATGCACCCAGCCCAGAACTAGTGTCTGCCAGGGCATAGCTCCCCATTCTGCCATCCAAAAGTGGAGGTGAGAGCAAATCCAGTATGATTGCGTCTTTGTTGTTGTTGTTGTTTAGTCGTTTAGTCGTGTTCGACTCTTCGTGACCCCCTGGACCAGAGCACGCCAGGCACTCCTGTCTTCCACTGCCTCCCACAGTTTGGTCAGACTCATGTTTGCAGCTTCAAGAACACTGTCCCACCATCTCGTCCTCTGTCGTCCCCTTCTCCTTGTGCCCTCCATCTTTCCCAACATCAGGGTCTTTTCCAGGGAGTCTTCTCTCCTCATGAGGTGGCCAAAGTATTGGAGCCTCAGCTTCACAATCACTCCTTTCAGTGAGCACTCAGGGTTGATTTCCTTCAGAATGGAGAGGTTTGTTCTTCTTGCAGTCCATAGGACTCTCAAGAGTCTCCTCCAGCACCATAACTCAAAAGCATCAATTCTTCGGCGATTAGCCTTCTTAATGGTCCAGCTCTCACTTCCATACATCACTACTAGGAAAACCATAGCTTTAACTATACACACCTTTGTAGGCAAGGTGATGTCTCTGCTTTTTATGATGCTGTCTAGGTTTGCCATCGCTTTTCTCCCAAGAAGCAGGCATCTTAGGTGCATTTAACTTGAGCAGTTTTAACCAGACATGGTTGAAGGCAGGCTGGTTGAAGTAGCACAAGTTAAACTGAAACAAGGCTTGCAAACCCGTCCTGTGCCAGTTCCTCTTGGGGGTAAAAGTAAAGGTACCCCTGACCATTAGGTCCAGTTGTGGCTGACTCTGGGGTTGCGGCACTCATCTTGCTTTATTGGCCAAGGGAGCCAGAGTACAGCTTCCGGGTCATGTGGCCAGCATGACTAAGCCGCTTCTGGCGAACCAGAGCAGTGCACGGAAACACCATTTACCTTCCCGCCGGAGCGGTACCTATTTATCTACTTGCACTTGATGTGCTTTTGAACTGCTAGGTTGGCAGGAGCAGGGACCGAGCAATGGGAGCTCACCCCGTCGCAGGGATTCAAACCGCCAACCTTCTGATAGGCAAACCCTAGGCTCTGTGTTTTAACCCACAGCACCACCTATGTTGTGCCCGTTCCCTTTTGGGGGTAACCCAGCACAAAAATAGCTTTAAAGCTCTCTGCCTTGCTTTGGGGTGGCAGGGTCCAACTCTGTGTTACAAAGAGGTCTGCAAACATGACAACATCAACCCCACTCTGTGGGAACCCCTTGCAGACAACCACTGGCCTGGAGACAGGCAGTCAGGTCACATATCCTTAGCAGAGTGACCAGAGGAGAAATGACCCCTGGGAGAAGCGCGGTGAGATATATAGATGTCTATCTAGCACCATATTGCTTACACTGGGGTGTGTGGTGTGTTGTGGGGGTAGTACCTCTGGTGGTAGGCACATTGTGCTCCTTCTGCGTAGTTTGTCCACCTTTGGTCCCCATCTGTCAGGCTTCAAGGAATCTTACCCTCCCCCAGTGGCTGTGATGGCCTGGGAATCCGATTCCGAGGCTGAACCGGAGGAATCCCAGCCTGCACAGGAGTCCCCGCCTCCAGGGCCGGCTGAACTGGGGCAGGGCCTTGATTCTGAAGCGCCTGCACCTGTGCCGGATCATCAGGAGCAGGAACCAGGTGAATCCACTCTGGCTCCAGAGGTGGTTGAGGACTCAGTGCCTACAGGTGAGTCTCCCCCTGCGCCCAGTAACCCTTCAGCCTCTCCTGAACTGCAGAGGCTCAGGGCAGAGAGGCGAAGCGAACTGGTTTCTCCCAGGAGGAGTGCTTGCCTTAAGGCCAGGAGCGGCGGGTCTCCTGGGGGCCGGGACCGCCCCTGGCCTCAGAGAAGATAAAGGCCAGTCAGCCCGGTCCCAGGTTGCGGGAGCAACGTCGTTGAAGAGCTGTTTCGGCCAGCATCCAGTCCTGCTCCCCCAGAGTTCCTGTCCTTGCCCAGCTTCTCGCTGTGGACCCCGCTTCGCCTGTGGAGGACTGTCTGCCGACCCTCAACTCAGGTCCTGGACCTCGCCCCACGGTAACCTCGCCCCTGGACCAGCACAGTGGCAGCAAGAAGCAGAGAAAAACAAAGAGGAGTTCTTACTTATGAGTTTATTCAATCATCACATCGAGAGACAAAGGAATGCAGTCTGCCTCCCATTAATGACGTTGCTCCAACTGAGCTCCTCCCGCCTCTCTTCCTACCAAGAGCACTTCCCCTTATGGTGGCCACCAGGGGCTAATTGTCTCTGAGTCCTTTGCTCTTGCATTCTCAATGAATGCTGGGTTCTGGGAGAAGGGGGGTCAGAAATGCTCTCCAGTGATAACACGTCAGCTGGCTGCTCTGTCTCCATCTCTGCCTTATCTTCTCCCAACACCTCCCAACTCTTCTGTTTCCCTGTCTCTGAGCTGTGACCTTCCTCAAACCACTGCTGTAACTCAATACTGCCTTCCTCTTCTCTGGGAGCTTCAAGGGAAGGGAGGGGGGCGATCTCCACCATTCCTCCTCAGTCTCATCCCCCCTCAGTCCAGTCCCTGACATCACCCTGTACTCAACTCTCATCTGTGGCTCCTATAAGTTGTCAGTATGCAACAGTGGTCACACACTGGGAATGCCTTCAACTGACCAGCTAAACAAGGTGAGGGCAGGTGATGGGTCCCAAATTCTCAGTGAGTTAGGGACTTCCCTTGTATGCAAAGACAGGCTCTAACAGATTAGGCAGATGAGACCAATAGTGGGTCCAGTGGTCAAGAATGGCAGAGGGCCTTCTCGGTGGTGGCGCCCACCCTGTGGAACGCCCTCCCATCAGATATCAAGGAGATAAACAACTATCTGACTTTTAGTAGACATCTGAAGGCAGCCCTGTTTAGGGAAATTTTAAATGTTTGAAGTTTTATTCTGTTTTTAGTGTTGTGTTGGGAGCCGCCCAGAGTGACTGGGGAAACACAGCCAGATGAGCGGGGTATAAATAAAATAATAATAATAATAATAATAATAATAATAATAATTATTATTATTATTATTATTATTATTATTACTGTATTTTTCACTCCATAAGATGCACCTGACAATAAGACACACCTAGTTTTTAGAGGAGGAAAACAAGAAAAAAATATTCTGAATGAAACAGTGGATGTATGATTTTTGTGGTTCATGCTGTGGCTACAGACATGATATGTGATTTGACGATGAGTTTGGGGTAGCCCAATGCAAAAATCCTAAGGATCCATGTGGATCCGTGCTTTGTAACCATGTTTTTGTGCCATTGGGGCCCCACAAAACAGTGGATGCATGATTTTTTTTAAAAAAATAATATTTATTAGTTTTCCAACAATTTAAACACTACAAACAACAAAAAGAAAAAAAAGAAAAAAAATGAACAATACAATACAATACAAAAACACTACCTAACACAAACACATTAAACTAACAAAACAAAACAAAAACAATTTAAAACACATCAAACAATTTCAATATCTTATCTTTCATTCACTTATTTCAATGGCCTCCTCACACCTCCCTTTTTGTATTCCACTTCTGTTAATTGTTTCAGCAATTCCTTTCCATCTTCCTCTGTTTTCTATCCTATAATTTTCTTAACACATTCTAACCTTATTTTTTCCTTTAATACTCTATTAATCTGTTTATATTTAATCCCTTATAACATTTCTACTAAAGCCATATAACTTCATTCTAACATTTTTCTAACATTCATTAATTTTACAGTATTTGTGTAAATAGTCTTTAAACTTTTTCCAGTCTTCTTCCATCGACTCTTCTCCCTGGTCTCGGATTCTGCCAGTCATTTCCGCCAGTTCCATATAGTCCATCAACTTCATCTGCCATTCTTCCTGGGTGGGTAAATCTTGTGTCTTCCAATACTTCGCAATGAGTATCCTTCTTTGGCACCAATTGGCCGACCATGCCCAGGAGAAAGGCCTCTGGTTTCTTCAGGAAGGTATATTTGCATACCTTTTTCATTTCATTATAAATCATCTCCCAGAATGTCTTAATCCTTGGGCATGTCCACCAAAGGTGAAAGAATGTACCTTCAGTCTCATTACATTTCCTACATTTATTGTCGGGCAAATGGTAAATTTTTGCAAGCTTGACTGGTGTCATGTACCATCTATAAATCGTTTTCATTAAATTTTCTCTTAGGGCATTGCATGCCGTAAATTTCATACCTGTGGTCCATAACTGTTCCCAGTCAGCCATCATTATGTTATGTCCAACATCTTGTGCCCATTTAATCATAGCTGATTTCACCATTTCATCCTGAGTATTCCATTTCAACAACAACATATACATTCTTGACAAATTCTTGATTTTTGAATCAATGATTTTTGTGGTTCATGCTGTGGCCACCAACATGATATGTGATTTAACTGTGAGTTTGGGGTAGCCCAATGCAAAAATCCTGAGGATCCATGTGGATCCGTGCTTTGTAACCATGTTTTTGCACCATTGCGTCAACACGAAACAGTGGATGCGTGGTTTTTTTTGGTGCAGGCTGTAGCCATGGAGATGCTATGTGATCTGATGGTGAATTTGGGGTGACCCAATGCAAAAATCCTGAGGATCCATGGGCTTTTACCTCCTCGCTCCCAGGCAGCCTCCTTTATCGCTAGTCTCCCTTATCTCCCTCGCGATCGCTTGCCGATCAGCTGCTTCCTTTAACACCCCCTTCGCACTTGTTTGCCTTAGTGTCTTTTCCTTAGCTGGTACATTTTTTTGCTCCTTCTTTTCTTCTAATTTCTCTCCTCATTGCTTATTTTTAGTATTCCTGTCTCCTCTCCTTGCAAGTCTTTACCACCACCCCCTCCCAGGCAGCCTCCTTTATCGCTAGCCTCCCTTAGCTCCCTCCTGATCGCTTGCTGATCAGTGGCTTTGTTTCAACACCCACTTCCCTCTTTCTAAAAAAAAAGGGGGGGGGAGCACAATCTTCTTTTCGCCCTTGGGCAATTTGGCTCCAGGGACCATGCATTCGCTCCATAAGACGCACAGACATTTCCCCTTACTTTTTAGGAGGAAAAATGTGTCTCTTGTGGATCGAAAAATACGGTATTATTATTATTATTATTATTATTATTATTATTATGTGCCTTCTGCCCATGCTGTAGAGGGAAGTGAGGGGCAGGTGGGGCTTGTTAACCTGAGAAGGTAGCCCATCTAGGAGAAGGAAAACTGATTCTAAACCTCTGCTGCATTGTGGGATATCTTTGGGAGAAGAAAAGGCTATGGAGTAAACCCTACACAAATCCGGAATGGAGTCCCTACGATGGTGAGATGGCCATTGTCTCTTGAGGCAGATGAATGGCAACAACAACAAATCAAATTGCCTATGGTGATCAGCAGTGGCTCTGCAGGGAATCTCCCCAACCTTACCTAGAGATCCTGGGAATTGAACCAGCGCTGCACCACCGAGCTGTGGTCTTTCCCTTAAACGCAGCTCTGCTGTTCCAGCGTGGGGCTATCTTTGAAGGTGACCCGGAAACTACAAATAATCCAGAATGCGGCAGCTAGACTGGTGACTGGGATCGGCCTCTGGGAAGACATAACACTGGTCCTGAGAGATCTGCATTGGCTCCCAGTACGTTTCCGAGCACAATTCAAAGTGTTGGTGCTGACCTTCAAAGCCCTAAACGGCCTTGGTCCTGTATACCTGAAGGAGCGTCTCCACCCCCATCATTCAGCCTGGACACTGAGGTCCAGCGCCGAGGGCAGTTCCCTTGCTGTGAGAAGTGAGGTTACAGGGAACCAGGCAGAGGGCCTTCTTGGTAGTGGCGCCCGCCCTGTGGAACGCCCTCCCTTCAGATGTGAAGGAAATAAGCAGCTATCTTCTCTTTAAAAGACATCTGAAGGCAGCCGTGTTTAGGGAAGTTTTTAATATTAA
The DNA here is from genome assembly GCF_964252035.2 of Podarcis erhardii. Lineage (NCBI taxonomy): Eukaryota > Metazoa > Chordata > Lepidosauria > Squamata > Lacertidae > Podarcis > Podarcis erhardii. The sequence goes on from NC_138501.1 coordinate 48,241,314, forward strand.
ATGCTATATTGTTTTTAACACTTGATTGGAAGCCGCCCAGAGTGGCTGGGGAAACTCAGCCAGATGGGCGGGGTTTAAATAATAAATTATTATTATTATTATTATTATTATTATTATTATTATTATTATTATTATTTAGATATACATCATAATATGCATTGTAAAACATTGCTGCATCGTCTTAATCAAACATAGCCTGGCACTCCATGGAAAATAAAGCTGGCCTAGTTTAAACTGCTACCGTCACACTGGTGTGTATCACGGATATGGCACAACCCCCAATCAGCCTCGAGTGCTTAGGCCCGCAGTTGAATAAAAACAGAATTCAGGATTACAGTGGATCTGAGCCATCTCTGGCAGTAGCTTCCTGCTCATTGATCAGTATGCAGAGGAGAGCTGTTCCCGAGAAGTTGTGCAAATGATTATAATTGCAAATGCTATGATTAACATGTCAACAAACCTTTGATGGAGTTTATTTTTAATCCGCTGTGTGAAGTGGCTGCGAGGAACAGTGCGTGTTCCCTGGTCGGGCTCTGCCGTTTGCCAACTGCATGGAGCAAAGGCCACGAGGAGCAAAGTTTGACGACGCTATTGCTTCTCCATTTCAGGAGCTGGCCACTTTGGTCCAATGCAGATGTCGCAAACTGTGATTTGCCAATTTGGAGCCAGCCTCAGGAGCACATTCCTCTATCCCTCTCTCGTCAATATCCCTGCTCCAATATCTTATCACACTTAGTGAAGGATGGAAGGATCTGCCAATCTCTGCCTTAGCAGCCTTTTCCTGGAAATAGCGTAGCAGAGCTAAACAGGAAGCCCTAGCTGATTTCTGAGGAAACAAGCATTCAAAGTGTTGGTGTTAACCTTTAAAGCCCTAAACGGCCTCGGCCCAGTATACCTGAAGGAGCGTTTCCACCCCCATCATTCTGCCCGGACGCTGAGGTCCAGTGCCCAGGGACTTCTGGCGATTCCCTCACTGCAAGAAGCAAAGCTACAGGGAACCAGGCAGAGGGCCTTCTCGGTAGTGGCTCCTGCCCTGTGGAATGCCCTCCCACCAGATGTCAAAGAGATAAACAACTACCTGACATTTAGAAAACATCTGAAGGCAACTCTGTTCAGGGAAGTTTTTAATGTGTGACATTTTGATGTATTTTTTAATCTTTGTTGGAAGCCGCCCAGAGTCGCTGGGGAAACCCAGCCAGATGGGTGGGGTACAAATCAACAACAACAACAACAACAACAATAATAATAATAATAATAATAATAATAATAATAATCTCCAACCCCCTCAAAAGAGTTTTCTCACAACATAACCCTATATAAACTCACAAAGATATGTCCAACGATGCAGGATAAATGTTGGCAATGTGGTAGTCATTATGCAGGTTACTTACACATATTTGTGACTTGCCCAGTGTTTTCAAATTTACTGGCATACTATCGAAAATTTTATTTCAGATCTGACTGTCTGTTGTTAAATGACCCCTTAAGCCTTGAAGGGTACAGTCTTAGAGGATGATAAGTTAGATAATCCTCTAACTCAGCCTTTCTCAACCTGTGGGTCCCCAGATGTTGTTGAACTACAACTCCCATCACCCCTAGCTAGCAAGGCCAGAGCTCAGGGATGATGGGAGTTGTAGTCTAACAACATCTGTGGACCCACAGGTTGAGAACCGCTGCTCTAACTGTTGCCCATCATGGTTTGTTTTTTAAGTCTTCAAATGGACACAGAGTGAACGACCTTCTTATGGTTTTGTATGATTTCTTTACACTGGGTTTTATTTTTAGTTGCACAAGTCATGCAAAAAATCACATAAGTTATCTAACTTACACAAAATAGCCAGCATCAAGATGAATAATGCATTATTAGGCAGAAACGAAACTGCAGCAGAAGGGAAACAGCGTCGATTGCGATGAATACAAATCAGAATGGAAACAACTGCCACCTTGCATCCCTACCCAACGTTCATCAAGGAATTTTGCACCCACCTGAATTCTCTGGTTATCTAGCAACGTTTTGATAAAATAGGTAATATAGCTTGTAACCCCAAAGCAGCAAGCTTTGATGAGGCAGGCACAGAGCTCAACAATGTGTGCCTTACCGTTTGGAAATCTTTGTTGGGTTTTCAAATTTCTTGAAGTGCTGGTTGTATGAGAGACAATAATACAGAATTGCCTGTGGGAACCACAGAACTGTGAAGCTTTGGAGGAACTGCTCTCAGCCACAGGGAAAGAGTTGTAGAACCCCATTCCTGGACTTGTTTTTCTTTAATTCACAGAACAATTCAAAGTGTTGGTGCTTTCCTTTAAAGCCCTAAATGGCCTCAGTCCGGTATACCTGAAGGAGCGTCTCCACCCCCATCGTTCTGCCCAGACACTGAGGTCCAGCGCCGAGGGCCTTCTGGTGGTTCCCTCATTGCGAGAAGCAAAGCTACAGGGAACCAGGCAGAGGGCCTTCTCGGTGGTGGCACCCGCCCTGTGGAACACCCTCCCACCAGATGTCAAAGAGAAAAACAACTACCAGACTTTTAGAAGACATCTGAAGGCAGCCCTGTTTGGGGAAGCTTTTAATGTTTAATAGGTTATTGTATTTTAATATTCTGTTGAAAGCCACCCAGAGTGGCTGGGGAAACCCAGCGAGATGGGCCGGGTATAAATAATAATAATAAATGATGATGATGATGATGATAATGACAACAACAACAACAACAACAACAACAACAACAACAATTATTAATGGATTCCTTAACCTGTGCCTTTGCAGTGAAAAAGTACCGGGTCGTTGTTCACACCGGGATGGTGAGTGGAAGTGGGACGGATGCCAACGTCTTCACTTGCCTCTATGGGGATCAGGGAGACACCGGGGACCGCGTCCTGCAGAACAGCGTGAACTCGATCAATAAATTTGAGAAGGGCAATGTAAGTCTGTGTGCCTGTTTAAGAAGACACCATGATATACTAGTTGTGTGGTGAGTTCCTGCCTCCCCCTCGGAAATAAAGACACAGGACACCGGCATTTTAGGTTAATGGGCAAATATTGGCCACAACTTTATTGGTTACAGGTGATGAGCGGTATTGGCTTAGGCATTGGTCCTATTGACTGTCCGGCTTCAGCCTGATTGCTTGAAGACCGGGAAGGGTTAACTGCCAGTAGGGGGAGTCCTGCTGATGCACATCAACTAGGAACTCCCCCGGGGTCACCGCTCGGGGGCGTGCCTTAGGCCCACACCTCCCTAGGCTTCGGACAGGGCCACACCCCACGGAATCCTTTACTGGACTACCCTTCGATATGGGGGAAGGTGATGGCGCTTTCTCCCCTCTTCAATCTACATAACAATACCCTTACCAATGCCTAACCGCCAATGCCGAGAAAGTTGTGACGATTTGAAGTCCATAGCAATGTCAGAGAGCCAAACCTAAAGGGTGGGAAGGGTGGGAAACTGGAGCAGCTGAAGCGAAGAAAGAGGAAAAGCCTTGGCCGCGCCAGCCCTAAATAGCACGATTGGCTGGCCAGGGAGATGACGTGGCCAAGGATTCCCCCAGTCTAGCAGGGGCTGTGAGCCAGCCCCCGTGCACATGGGGAGTGTGTGAAGCCCGCAACCCCAACTCCTCTCCAGCTCGGAAGTGGCTCTGTGGAAAGAGGGAGAGGGCCAGCCCAAATAATAGACATGGGGCCAGTTGTCCTAGGTAGATGCCAGCATTGGCAGGAATGCTCTGCAGTCAGTTCACAGGTGCCAGGGCCATGGCCTTTTTAAAGGACCACAGGAATAGCCTGGAAGCTGTCTGCTCAGCTTTTTATTCCTTGTTCTAGCTGCCACCGCTGGTGTGCCATTTTGCTGCGGAGTTGGAGGGGCAGTGTTTGGTCATGTCAAGTGACCGCAGGAAGTGCTGCCTAGTGGAAGGGAAGGTTTGCCATTTTACATGTGGAACAGAGCCTATTCCAGATGTGAGCGAGTGCATCGCTGATTGACGTAGGTGCCTTTTTCCAGCTGATGGGGGTACGTCTGCCGGGGGTAACGCCCCAAACCATTGTGTGGTTCTGTCTCCTCTTTTAGACGCGGCAGCCATTTTGAATTACGCCACACACACGCATGTCAGCCATTTTGTGACTGGCGTGAACAGCACTTTGTCAACATTCTGAATGTGGCTCAAAAAGACTGGAAATCCCTGAGTTATTTTACATAGTTAGATATTATTAGGAAGGGTGCATGCGTGTACATTCCACCTCACATGCCAAAACTGTCCAGAGTCAGTTTTCTCCAAGCAGCTGGGACTGCACATCTTGCGGAGTGATTTAATTCATCTTCTACACAGGGGCAGCTCAGATATATAACGAAAGTGTTGCACTTTTATGCTACAAAACAAAACAAATCTGAAAGGGAACGTCCCAAGCTGCTTATAAATAACTTTAATGTAGTTTTTCTTTTGGGGAAGAGAATCCAGAAGGGCTGGAGGCAGAGAGCAATTCCCTGAAGAAGAATTCACCACAGCTCGAAACCTGCCGGACATTTAAAAAGAGACTATATTGAAGTTATTTATAAGCACCTTGAGATGTTCCCTTTTGTTTTCATGAGCTGTAAAACATGAGCCAGACCTGAAGTGCTCCCTCAGATTCCTTTTTCATCTCTGATGGGGGCTGTTGTTAGGAGATGTCTGAATCTTCTCTAAACAAGCCCTCGGTATGTACCTATTGCTGTTTCTCAAAGTTAACTATATCAATGTTAGAAGCTTAAAAGAGTTTTAAGTAACACTGATTTGTATAACCATTTGTGCGTGTATATAACCACTTTACATTTAAAGCACTCTTATACCACTGTAAGAATCATGGCTTGCCCAAAAAGAATGCTGAGAGCTGTCGTTTTAAAACTGTAGTTTGAGAGTCGTTAGGAGAACCCTCACAGAGATACAGTTCCCAGCCCCCTTAAAAACTACAGCTCCCAATATTCCTTTTAGGAAAGCTGTTACTGTTAAAGTGTTATAAATCTTACAGGAATCATTTAGAAGGGTACTTGCACATTTTGTTTCATAACTTTCTTCTTAGGAGGGCTAAAAAAACAAAACAAAACTCAGAGTTCAGAGCCCTGTGCTGGCTGCTTTCCTAGTACATCCACATACTCTACTCACCTCTTGACACCCCTCATCGGGGCGATCAATTTATATAGTGCTTTTATTGGGAAAGCCTCTCTTTAGACGGCACTCCAAAATGTGGCAAGCCAGCCGGTTGAATTTGGAAGCTTTCTGACTTATTTTGCTCTGTCACGTCCCGGGCTTCTGCCCTACAAGTCCTACAAGTGATGGCAGGTGTACATTAAGCCTTGCTTGGACAGAACTCGGGCACCAACTTGAATAAAATATTATGGGGGCCTCCACCCTACATCACAATATTTGGCACCTGCTCACCATTTCAATAAGGGACACGGGTGGCGCTGTGGGTTAGGACTTGCCAATCAGAAGGTCGGCGGTTCGAATCCCCGCAATGGGGTGAGCTCCCATTGTTCAGTCCCTGCTCCTGCCAACCTAGCAGTTCAAAAGCACGTCAAAGTGAAAGTAGATAAATAGGTACCGCTCCAGCGGAAAGGTAAACGGCATTTCTGTGCGCTGCTCTGGTTCGCCAGAAGTGGCTTAGTCATGCTGGCCACATGTCCCGGAAGCTGTATGCCGGCTCCCTCAGCCAATAAAGCGAGATGAGCACCACAACCCCAGAGTCGGCCACGACTGGACCTAATGGTAAGGGGTTCCTTTACCTTCACCCCATTTCAATGGCAATGCCCATCAACTTGGGGGTGGTGGTAGCCCCCTCAAATATTTTATTGGGGACAAAGGAACCTTGGCCCCTAGGAGTTGGCTCCTAGAGGTGGAAGGCAAGAGGACCATCAGCAGATGGAGTCAGAGCTGATGACAGGAAGCGCCAACACCCCCTGGCTGATGGTAAGTAAAATGGCAGGCAGTTAGGGGACTGGCTGTTGGAGGTAGTTCCTCATTTGCCCCAATGAACCAGCCTCCCCTGCCTGAACCCATTTCTCTCAGATCTGAGTCCACCATTCCAGGTGTAGAAAAGTGCATTTGTTCTTGACGTTCTTGTCTCCCATTTTGACCATTTTCTTTCTGCTTTCCCTTGTGCCGAAGGCCGATGAGTTCATCATTGAGGCGGTCGACCTGAAGCAGGTGAGAAGGGTGAGGATAGGGCATGACGGCAAAGGAGGAAGCAGCGGCTGGTACCTTGGCAAAGTGATAGTGAGGGAAGATGGACAGCCAGAGAGTGAGGATCAAGAATTCCCCTGCTACAGGTACTAGGGAAAATGTCAGGCTCTGCCTGTGCTCTGTCAACTGGCTGAGTGTTCAGGACGGCAGGCTATCCTTTTGCTTTAACACACGATGAGCACACTGTGGGCCTCGTTGTACAAAACCTGTTGCCTCCATTCTCTCGAGTCATGCCTCAGAGAGAAAATTACAAACAAGGATAGAATAGGCATCAGCCACCCAACATAACCCCAATGGCCTCGGCCACTGAACCTCACCATAAACGCTCCTGACACAAGTGTTCTGTGGATATCTTAGCCTAGCACACAGTGGTTGAAAATAGCATCAACAATAAATAATAATTTTAGGAAGTGTGCAAGCTACTAGGATACAGCATGCAAGTGGAATGTACAGCCCTTTCAAAACCAGGAATAGTTCATAAGGTGAAATGATTTAGAATTACCCCACTGACCAGTTTTCTGGTTTAAAACATGGTATTCTTTCCTTCCAATCCAGTGGCCTTGAAAAATAAAAATGGGCGCTGTATAAATAAAGCCACAATTGGTTCTCCTTTCCATGTGATCTACCTGAGCAGCAGGCAGTAACTTCCCTCAGAATCATGGAGGCAGCAAATTATAAACCCCAGAGAGACATCACACCGATCAGGAACATGAAGACCAAGGCCCAGATCTTAAAATCTATTGCTCTGCAGTCACAGTAACACATGCCACAAAAAGGGGCACATGGTCCTTAACATCTCCAGAGTCCTCTTTTCCATGTAAGACAGTCAAATCTCAAGAGAAGTTTCCTTTGCTGTCCTTGCACCTCTATTATCTCTATCTTTCAAATAGAAAGAGGGTCACATGACAGCCTGCAGCAGAAGAACCCAGCCCAATGCTGGCATGCACATTCTTTGCCAGCATGGCTGCCTTCTGCTTGGCGGTTGTGTCATGGGCTCTTGAGAAATTTGAAGACAAAGGTGCTCGCCAACTGCATCCTCTTTTATGAAGGAAAGCAGATCTCTCCATGACCTGTAGATATTGGATGACAACCATTCCAGGCCTGCTGGTCAAGGAGTCTTCCGATTTCTTTGGGGTGTTTCTTTTTTTTGGAGAAGCATAAAATCTTTGTATGAAACGTTGATCACAAACTATGGGCCTTGCTTATGGCTGATGTAGATGCTACACTCGTTACAAGGAGGCTGCTGGAAGCAGCTTTCCTGTGATGAGTGATCCTGGATATAAGACCAAAACAGGAAGTATCTCAGAAGAACTTCTCATGAAGGTGCCACCTAAATAGCAATATGTCTTGACCATGGTGGTGGCTTAATCCCTAGTCACTGGAACAAGATCCTAGCATGGGAACACCATCAAGAGCTGCACGAGACACAGGTACTAAGTTGCAGCAAGGTAAAAACCAAAGACCAAAACCGACCCTACGAAGACTTCCTTCCTTTGGGAAGTTATTTTGGTTGCTTCTACAGCTGCTTTCCTTACATTCTTACTTCTCGATCTCTGCCACAAGTCACCACAGCAGAGGATTACTGTTCCTAACTAATGCTGGGCCAAAACCACGGACGAGCATGTTGACGAACCTTTTACATCTCACACAAAACACACCCTCCCTTCTTCGCTGGGGGTGGGTGTCAGTGGAAGATGAAATGTGTCCTCATTGCCAAGGCAACCAGACCAAAACAGAATTGCTCAGATCTAATTGTTGCATATTTTTCCTAGCCAGTGCAGAATGCAGATGTCATCCATCGACACTTGCTTTTGGTGGGATATGCATTCGGATATATATCCTCACCCACATTTTTCTCCAGCCTAGTCATAAGCAACTGGAATGGGGAAAGTCTTGCCTAGTAATGAAAATGGACAAAATCGCCAGTATGGTGTAGACAAATAACGAGCATCAACATTAACGCCTAGGCAACAGAGATTCATTTCCTCCTATTCAGAGGGAAGGCAGTAGGTAGGATTTGTTTTCTCTCAGTGCTGTTGTCACATAGGACCGCCTGACTGGTTGCAGGGTGCTGTGGCATCATCGTGATTTTTGATAGGCTGGGATCATGGTGTGATGTGGCCTTTTCAAGTAGAACAAAATGGCGCCCCAGCAGTAGCAGGCAGAGGGGAAAATGGCAGCAGACAAACACAACCTTTTTTTGCAAGAAAGTGTTTTTTCTCCACAATGAACATCCCTAAACAGCAGGTTTTGCAGCAAAAATGAAAACTCAGGTGCGGTACTGCTAATTGTGGCATCTAAACCTTTCCAAAGCGCTTACCTTTGGCCACATGGTTTTAGAGACTGAAAGGGAAGAATACTGGGTAGAGTACATACCCGACAATCAACAAATGTTCAGCGAGGGGAAATTGGGTTCCTTCATTTTGCATGCTGCCCATTCTGCTGTGGTGCTTTGCCAGGGTCTCATAAGTATTTTGCATTTTTTTAAAAAATGGAATATACAGTCACCAAATGCGTCCAATGCATCTGTTGCCAGGCTGCACCAGTTCAGAATGCAAATTGTGTATGTCAGAGAGAGAGTGAGTGTGAGGGCTGGCCCTATGAGGAGACCGAGTGAGGCAGCTGCCTCAGGCAGCAAATCCTGATGTGGGGGGGGGAGTGGCCAGAGTTGTGAGTCCCACATGGCCTGCCCTGTGCCCCTTACACCAGCCCACTGCCCTTTAATGAAATCTTCAATTTAAAAAATGGGGAAGAATAGACAATGAGTATCCCACTTGTTTTGTAGATGTGGCACTGTGGGTTAAACCACAGAGCCTAGGGCTTGCTGATCAGAAGGTCGGCGGTTCAAATCCCCGCAACAGGGTGAGCTCCCATTGCTCGGTCCCTGCTCCTGCCCACCTAGCAGTTCAAAAGCACGTCAAAATGCAAATAGATAAATAGGTAAACGGGAAGGTAAACGGCATTTCTGTGCGCTGCTCTGGTTCACCAGAAGCGGCTTAGTCATGCTGGCCACATGACCTGGAAGCTGTACACCGGCTCCCTCGGCCAATAAAGCGAGATGAGCGCCGCAACCCCAGAGTCGTCCGCGGCTGGACCTAATGGTCAGGGGTCCCTTTACCTTTACCTTTACTACCTGGAATGTAGCATGTCAGAGGTTAGGATAAAACAGAAATTATACATATTCTTAGTAACCTTTGGGGTCATTTTTTTCAAACTCCCCAAACAAAGAAGGTTTCAATCTTGCTGATGATCTTTAAGGCATTAACTGCCAGAAGTTAACACCTTTCCCTAGCTCTTGTTCCCCGTCCCCCCCTTAAGCATCTCAAATCCACAACTGAGAAATGGAATAAAGTTGACAAATATATACATTTACCTTGCAAGGTGATATGCTCTTCTTCATTAGAGGTCTTCAAACAGAAGCTGCGTGGCCACCTGTCAGAGATTCTTTCACTTGGTGGTCCCTTCCAACCCTACAATTCTGTGAATTATTGGATATTGTTTCTTCTTTGCCAGGTGTCTTGTAATCTGTTTCTTTATTCCAGATTGCCATAAAAAGGTCTCTAGGCACACAGGTTTGTTTCTCAGTATATACACTGTGTCTTCCTGGATTTTAATAAACCTCCTGATGCTTGGCTGGTAATAGCAGGTAACTAAACTTTTATTTGCTGACCAGATGGCTTGACAAGAATGAGGATGATGGCATGATTATTCGAGAGTTAGTTCCAGCTGGGAGATCATCTATTCTGGAAAGTGAGTTTGCAAATGGATTTCATGTCTGGCTGTTCAGTTTTTTACTTCATTGGGACGGGGGTAGATAGAAAGCATTCTTTTAACTCATTGTGTCTTCTCATTGTTTCTGGTCAAGTCCTTTGAATGTCTATTTATCTTTCCTCTGTCAAGATGACACTGACCATTTCAGTTGGTCCTGAAAGAGTCTGAAGTCTCATACATGAATTCCTAGCTTCTGTCCTTTCCCTTCCTATTCTTTTTCGATCACCAGTGATGAGGGATGAGTTTTTGCCCTATGTTGTCAGGTCTCATACCTAGCACATGCTAATATTTCTGTAGATATCGGTTACCACATCAGCATAAAAACAGGGGACGTCCCTGGAGCCAGCTCAGATTCAAAGGTTTTGATCAAGCTCTACGGTGAAAAAGCAGACACGAAAAAGGAGACGCTTTTGGTGTCTGATAATGACTTAGAGGACTACTTTGAACGAGGACGGATTGATATCTTCACTCTTGACACAATGGACATTGGGGAGGTAAGAACGAACTGCAAACATGGCTTTGTGCCGCAGAAAGGATTGGTTTAATTGTTAAGGTCATGGTGGCTTTAAAAACGGAGTGTGGTTGCCTAGCAGTTTATCATACTTTATGGCATCACATGCTTTCTAAACTGAAACCCACAGTTAAGCAATGGCTTTTTTAGACTCAAAGAAAACATCAGAAATAGCACGCATGGACTCCAGAGCTTGTTATCGGACTCCATGTTGAGGAAAACAGTGGGTCGAGGCAGGGGAAGAGGAAAAATTGGAGCATGGTGTTTTGAACCCACTTAGGGGGCAATCCTATGGAAAGATCCACTGGGATAAGCATCTTAGGATGCAGCAGATCACTGGCCCAGCCAGCTGATTCCTGTTTCAGCCAGGTTCAGCTCGCATTAAGTTCCCCATTCCAGCTTGGCCAAATATAGCTCCAGCTCATCTTGCTCAGTTCATCTTGCTCAGCTCAGCTCAGCCTCAGCTGGCTGAGCCAAAGCCAGGGTAAATCCCCCCAAAGGTCATGGTGGGGGCATGGCAGAAGGAGGACCAAAATGGGTGAACTTAGAGTGGACCCTAAGCCCATTCAGTTCTATGATGCGACCCAGCACCCAAGCATAAAATGCTATTTTAGGAGGATATTTCAATCAGTAGAACATGAGACTCTTAAACTTGAGGTCGTGGGTTCGAGCCCCACATGGATTAAAAGATTCATGCATATGCAGGGACTGGACTAGATGTCCCTTGTGGTCCCTTTCAACTCTACAATTCTACAATTCTATGACTTGTTCTCTCTCTGCCATGCTTAGGTGGAGCAGCAGGCCCGCTGCTGAAGGGGCTTTCAATCTGGTGCAATTTTACACTAGCTTAATTTACATTGGCTTGCTTTACACCACCTTCTTGTGCACAGGACTCCTCACTACCTCTGCTGTCTGTAGAAGTGTTAATATGATGTGCTGTCAGTTTTGCACAGGCTCAGATCATTTAGCCTCTACTCAACAGGCTTTAGTCATTTTGAGAGCTGCTGGGATAATAATGATGATGATGATGATGATGATGATGATGATGATGACTGATCTCCAGGTTTTTGTGTGTGTGTCCAATGTTAGTCATAAGGGACACGGGTGGCGCTGTGGGTTAAAACACAGAGCCTAGGACTTGCCGATCAGAAGGTCGGCGGTTCAAATCCCCACGATGGGGTGAGCTCCTGTTGCTCGGTCCCTGCTCCTGCCAACCTAGCAGTTCAAAAGCATATCAAAGTGCAAGTAGATAAATAGGTACCACTCCGGCAGGAAGGTAAACGGCGTTTCCGTGTGCTGCTCTGGTTCGCCAGAAGCGGCTTAGTCATGGGACTTCCGGGTTGGCGCCATCGCCGAATGGCGGACTCCCTCCGAGCTCCGGAGGGAGTCTGCTCGGCAGGGGCTGGGTCCTACCGCACCGGCGATGCGGGGACCCTTAAAAACCACGGCCAGAGGAGGCCGTGGACATGGAGACTCGGCTGGCACCGTTAGCGCCCTCCCGACTCGTGAAGGAGCCTTTTTAAAGGCTCCGGATCGGGTGCCGGGGAGAAGCGTGGTGCTTGAGTTCTCTGCTATCCCTGCCGAGCGCAGCCGCATGCCATCCGGCGGAGAGCGCTGACTTCTTCTATTGAAAATTTGGATCTAAAAGAAGAACCCGTGAGTAATTGGAATATGGACTAAAAAAAGGGGACAAATTTTTAAAATTTGGAGCGAACGGGGGAGGTGGAAAAAAGGAAGTCAGCCCCCCCCTAAATTGTAGAAGAGCCAAAACAAAGGAATGGATAACTAAGATCGAGAGTAACTTTATTTCACCGAATTAGCAACTTCGCGAGGGAAATTTATAAGATTGAGCCGGAGGAGAAAAGTGGAATTTGTATTAAAAAGCAACACCCCCCCGGAATCCCTGGAGCGATTCGTGAAAATGCCTGGAGAAGAGTAACGGAGGTTTTGACAGGTTTTGACAGCGGTCAAGGAGCTGTCAAAACGGAAGAATGTAACAGAGACTTGGTTATGGACTTTGCCGGTTACATTTGATATAAGTTGAGTATAAATTGTTTCAAATTGTTCAAATGAGGATAAACAAGCTATTTGGACTGGTGGATGGGCTTTGGAAGGGAACTTTGTTATGGGAATCCATCTAGAGGAGCTGAGGGATATTGCATGTGTTTTTGACAGGAAACTTGTGCAGTTGAATAGAACTTTTAATCTCCTGGGAAACTGCAGAAATGGAACATTATTTTGTCTACAGAGGTCTACACACTATAGGAAACAATGGAACTATCTGTTGGAAAATGAAAGGATCATGATGTAATGTTTTGTTCCTGAACAACAAGCCTCTGCAGGGATATTAGAAACTTTTGGAGAAAGAACATTTCTGTGGGAGAACAGAGAAACAAAAAGGAGGAGAATGGCCGACAAGAATAAGGAAACAACAAGAACTGGACAGAAAGGGGAAAGGGGATATTTGGGATATCCAGATTTGACAAGCTTATGGAATTAAAATTGGAGTTTCTACTCCTGGATATAAAAATCTGGATAGAAGAAATGGACCCTCTTCTCGATAGACTTTTTTCAGGATTGGACATTCGTAATTAAATGATTGGACATTCGCAATTAATAAGACTGGCAAAGAATCAGAGGGATGTGGGTTTAATGTAATGTGGGAACTCCAGGAAGATATTAGAGATGGAGGGCTAGGAGGAACGTAACAGGGAAAAAGGGGAGGGAAAGTTGGAATCCAAAGGTTGTAAAATTATTATTTAATTCTATGTTGTTGTTTTTTATTTGTATTAAAGGGGGAAACTCGTGGAAGGGAATAGATCGATCTTAGGGGGATGGGAATTACGCTAAACTGGGTAATGGAGGATGATTGCAATTTGGGGATAAGAATTTGTTGAACCTAATTGTTTATTTGGAAGATTTGGAATACATGAGGGGGTGGGGAGGGGAAGTCCTAGTTATTGGAAAAAGTTTATAAATTGGATTTAATTTGTTTTAATTTGGAAAACCTTAATAAAAATTATTTAAAAAAAAAAAAACAGAAGCGGCTTAGTCATGCTGGCCACATGACCCGGAAGCTGTACGCTGGCTCCCTTGGCCAATAAAGCGAGATGAGCGCCACAACCCCAGAGTCGGCCACGACTGGACCTAATGGTCGGGGTCCCCTTTATCCCTAATGTTAGTCATACTCAGAGCAGAACCATTAAAATAAATGGGCATGCCTAACTTAGCTCCAATAACTGCAATGGGTCTACTTTGTATGGAACTTGGGTGCAACTCATCAAATCTAGATGTTGTATCTGCCTGCCTGCTATAGCACTGAGCAGAATCCAGAAGTCCCCAGAATCCAGAATCCAGAGAGCAAAGACAACTGAGGTAGTTGAGAATTGAGCAAAGCTAGAGCAATAGGCATTTCCATGACACACTCAAACTCTTTCCGTTCTGCCTCTCAAAGATCAAGCGGATTTCCATTGGGCACGACAATGTAGGACTCCGAGCTGGCTGGCACCTTGGCAGTGTTGAGATTTCAATTCCTGTCCATGGCAAGCAGTACAACTTCCCTTGCAACCGGTGGCTGGACAAAACCGAAGCCGATGGAAAGGTAGAGATTGAAGTCTACCCCAGCGAGATCGTCCCAATTGAGAAACGTAAGGACTGGTGGCACCTTTCTAGTGATGATGACTGATAGCATTTTCTGGGAGTGAAAGAAAGGGAGGGTTGTCCTCTGCGATGTTGGAAGATTTAGGGCAGATACAAGAAAGTACAGTGGTGCCTCGCAAGACGAAATTAATCCGTTCCATGAGGCTCTTCGTATAGCGGTTTTTTCGTCTTGCAAAGCAAGCCCATTGACAGCTTAGCGGATTAGCGCTATTAGCGGTTTAGCGGCTTTTAGCGATCAGCTGTTAAGCGGCTTATCAGCGGATCAGCTGATAAGTGGCTTAGCGGCTTAGGAAAAGGGGGAAAAAAGGGGGGGAAACCCGCAGGAACTCGCAAGACATTTCGTCTTGCGAAGCAAGCCCATAGGGAAATTCGTTTTGCGAAGCGCCTCCAAAACGGAAAACCCTTTCGTCTAGCGGGTTTTCCGTCTTGCGAGGCGTTCATCTTGCGGGGCACCACTGTACTGTACTTCTTCACATAGTAAATCATTTCCCCCCTATAAGGATATTTGACTCCTTTCCATATTGAAAATTACATTCGTTACTCAACCGTTATAGTCAAATTCAACAAAGCTAGTGACTTCCAGCTCACCCAATGTCTATGTTTATACAGTTGCACCTTGGAAGTCGAATGGAATCTGATCCGCAAGTCCGTTCGACTCCCAAAACATCCGAAAAACCAAAGCACAGCTTCTGATTGGCTGCAGGAAGCTCCTGCCGCCAATCAGAAGCTGCGGAAGCCCCGTCGGACATTCGGCTTCCAAAAATAGTTTGCAAACCAGAACACTCACTTCCGGGTGTGCTGCGTTCGGGAGCCAAAGCGTTTGAGAACTAAGCTGTTCGAAAACCAAGGTACGACTGTATTCCAAATTACAAGCAATTGCATTTTAAGGTTCTGTATTATCTAATTTCATCCTCTAAAATCTATCTGCTTCAAACATAGTGATAAATTACGAGGTGTGTGTAGTGACTGGCGACGTGAGGAATGCAGGAACCAATGCCAACGTCTTCATGCAGATATATGGTGAGCTGGGCAAAACAGAGGTCCTGATTCTGAGAAACCGGTCAAACAACTACGAGAGAGGAGCAACAGAAACCTTCAAGGTAGGGCTGAGCCACAGAAGGGGCTCTACCTAGATTTCTCTGGGGTGAGTGCTTTCCCTCTCCGCCAGCAAAAGTGTGGCGGATCTAGATATTGCATCTTTTTGCCAGGCTTGATGTTAGATGAGCCTTCTTCAGTTTTAGCTTCTCCGAGGTCACGCCTGCACAATGTGTTATGAAGTTCAAAATGTGCCTTGTGGACGTGATCACAAAGAAATGGAAAATATGAATCTTTAGCTCTCCGCCCTGAGAGCTGTGAATGATATTCTCTTCTGGTCTGAAATTGAAATTGAAATACTTGTACAACTTGTATACAGTGAGATTACATGTGCATCCCCCACTCAGCTCTCTTAGTCTTAATTCCCCTCGTTTACTGATGCACACCCACCAAACCTGAAAGTCAGTTGCCCTGTTGTTATCTTTTCATTCAACAGCCTAACAGCCCAGGATAGAAGCTGTTTTTTACCCTGTTGGTGCGACTAATCTTGCTTCTGTATCTTCTGCCTGAGAGCAGGAGATCAAGAAAGTGCCGGCCAGGGTGTGAATCACCCCTGAGAATTTCCCTCACTCTCCTGAGGCAGCGTTCTTCCGCAATGTCATCCAGTGGATTCATGGGACAGCCCATAATATCTTGTGCAGTATTCATCACCCTCTGTAGGCACTTCCTATCAGTTGATGTCAAACCAGCGCACCACACCATGATGCAGTATGAAAGGACACTTTCTATGTTGATTGACATCGTTCTTCCACAATAATCTGAGGAGATTGAGTCTCTGTTGGGCTTTCTTAACCACCTGGGTTGTATTTATTTTCCAAGTAAGGTCTTCACTGAGATAAACTCCTAGGAATTTAAAGGAAGAGACTCTCTCCACACAGCCCTCCCCGATGTACAGTGGGGCTAGTTCTCCTCTCTTCCTCCGAAAGTCCAGCACCATCTCCTTTGTCTTGCTGATATTAAGGTGCAAGTTGTTCCCAAGGCACCATGTAGATATTTTATATTTTTTATTTAGAAGTAGAATATCTGCCATCTGCATGTCAATCTTCTGATGTCACAATTACTCTCCAGTTGTGACTCCTGTATTGCAGTGGATTGGACTAGATGACCCTGGTGTCCCTTCCAAATCTATTCTATTATCCTTTTTCGCCCACAGGGGTCTTCAGAAACCCCATCCCAGGTCATTATGATTTAATTTGGAAATATTTGTAACTCTCCCCAGTACCCTACCTCTTCTCCCAACATTGGGCTTCCGGACCATTCATTATTTCATGCTATATTTTGTTAAACCAACTATTTGGTCATTTTTTAAAAAAGATTTACATATCTATGACTTGCCTGTGGGTTAGTTAAAGATTATAATTTCTTGCTGCGTGTTCTTTTGTCTTTTGCTTTGTTGCATAAACTGCAAAATCATTAAATGAAAGCTATTAAAATATAAAGAAAAGAAACCCTCTTCAAAAAACTGTCTTTGCAGGCACTGCCTATCATCTGTTTTATATTTTATATTTTATATAAAAAATCCTCCTGTATTTTTGTTATTTATGCTCAGTAGTCTTGTCTTTAACAAAATTGGTACTATTTAGAAAACACCCTTCTGTCCATCAATCTGAAATATAGAGATCATAATATCTAACAGCAGGCATGGCCAAACTTGGCCCTCCAGATGTTTTGGGACTACAACTCCCATCATCCCTAGCTAACAGGACCAGTGGTCAGGGATGATGGGAACTGTAGTCCCAAAACATCTGGAGAGCCATGTTTGGCCATGCCTGTCTAACAGGGTTGCTGTAAGGATGACAGAGAGCATGTACAAAACGCTTTCAACACCTAAAAATGCTGTCAAAATGCTCAGAGTTTATTTTACTAACCATCTTAAAGGTAGAAGCTGCGGACGTTGGCAAAGTCTACAAGATCCGAATTGGCCACGACGGAAGTGGCATTGGGGACGGCTGGTTCTTGGAAACTGTCACGGTTAAGAA
Source organism: Podarcis erhardii (assembly GCF_964252035.2). Taxonomy (NCBI): domain Eukaryota; kingdom Metazoa; phylum Chordata; class Lepidosauria; order Squamata; family Lacertidae; genus Podarcis; species Podarcis erhardii. The sequence goes on from NC_138501.1 coordinate 48,258,528, forward strand.
GATGCCGACAAGGGAGGAAAAGAAGAAAAAGAAGAAGAAGAAGAAGAAGTCTCCTGAAGAAGCGGAGGAAGAGGAGGAGCCTCAGGAGATAGATATTATGGAGGTTTATCAGTTTGAAGCCCACCGATGGCTGGCCAGAGATGAAGAGGACAAGGAGCTGGTGGTGGAACTGATACCAGAGGATGGAGAGGAAATTGAAGGTAAACTAGGGTCACTGGAAGGTAAACTGGGATCGAAGGGCCATAGCTCAGTTGCAGGGATGGAAAAGATCCCTAACTGAAAGATCCTGGAGAGCCGCTACATGTCAGTACCAACAATTCTGTGCTAAACACAGTATAAGGTAGTTTCCTTTGTTGGTGTGCATGATTCCTAGTGCATTTTCTTATATCCAGCTTTAGCGGGTATGGACCTTGTGTGAGCAGGGTGGCCAATAAGTGGAGATCCATGCAGACACGAGTCCAGGGTTCTCCAACTTTCTGATAGTTTGAAGGGACTTTAGTCAGAGGGCCCTCCAGTTCAGGAAATAGCGCTGCTGATTCCCCTTACCTTTTCCTCTGCAATGCAAAAGCAGCCTGGGGAGGGAGACTTGGGCAAGGTGATTGGGGAGGAGACTTGGACAAGGGCAGCGTGGTGTAGTGGTTAGGGTGTTGGTCTAGGACCTGGGAGACCAAATTAGCACTGGGCACCTAAGCTCACTGGGTGACCTTGGGCCTGTCCCCACCTCTCAGTACTTCAAAGGGTCATTGTGGGGATTAAAAGAGGAGGAGGAGGAGGACATTGTATGCTACCTTGATGTATATTTAGCTCTAGGAGGCTTATTTTGGTCAGATTCAAGTATATACACTTCCTGGTGTTGAGTTGGAATCTCCTTTCTTGTAACTTGAAGCCATTGGTTTGAGTCCTCCCCACCAGAGCAGGAGAAAACAAGCTTGATCCAGCTTCCATAGATACAATCAAGTAGACACTTCCAGAGTTAGCCCTAAATACATTACTTCTGGTAAATGAGCCACGATAGCTACTGGAGGGCCATGAAAATTTGTATCCTGGGCATTTTAGACTTGTGCACTCCTGTGCTATCTGGTGTAATGATCTCTGCAAGGCAAGCAAGTCCCAATAAGAAGTAATGACTCTCCGGTAGTTTTATGTACGTTTATTTACAAAAAGACACATCCAGAGCACTGCTTCTCGCCTGCTCGCATTGACAATAGTTGGTCAGTCTGAATTTTCACCTCTCCCACAGCAGGAAGGGCGCCAAACTCCTGTCTTTCCCCTCTTGCCCTTCCGTTGCCATCTGATCTTATCCAGTCTCCTAGAACGGGGACTGAGAGGCTGGCCTTCACCCTCCCCACTGTCATTTGACAGTCTCAGACCTCTGCTTATCTGCTGGTTGCGTAGCAGTGCTCTGGCTGCCTTCTAACTCTTCCTCTTCTTGAGAACTAACAGAGTCTTCCCCAGGAAGGCAGGTCGAACTGTCCTTTCTCAACTCTGTTAGCCAGCTCTCATCTGCAGAGTCAGTCCCTCATTCACTTAGTTGGATTTCTGAGTCTCACTCTTCCCCTGCGCTCTGGGGGGCCACTTTCCTGACACCTGAGACCAAAGGGCTGCATTGGTTGTCAGATGTGAATTCCCCACCCCCAGCTCTCGTACCCTATTAAAACAAACAGTAAATGTGGGTACTCTGCGATGAGAAGAGTCCTGAACTCCCTCCTGGAGGAATTCCCTGTTCAGGGAAGTTTTTAATGCTGTATTGGTTGGGAGTCACCCAGAGTGGCTGGGGAAACCCAGCCAGATGGGCAGGGTATACATAATAAATTATTATTATTATTATTATTATTATTATTATTATTATTGACTCACCAGAACCCTTCAGTGAATAACAGAGGCCAAGCCTAAGCAAAACATGTTTACAGAAGGGAAAACAATGAGTCCTCTCAGAATCTCAATACAGATTTATGGCTTCCTTCCCCCAGCAAACTTGTATGAAGTCAATGTCATCACTGGGGGCGTGTGGGGCGCCGGAACGGATGCTAACGTTTACCTGAGCATCTATGGTGAAAGAGGAGACACTGGAGAGAGGCACCTGAAGCGCTCAGATCACCTCAACAAATTTGAGAAGAACCAGGTAAGAACCTGAGAACTCGGTGCCTAGATGCAGGTCACACGCCCAGCTAATCCAGCACTCCGAAAAGAGCCAAGAGACAAACATGACATTCTGCTCTCTTCCATCGCAGCACATCACCAAACAACAGATCTGGAGTAATATTTCAGATTTACAGCTTCTACAGATTTGTTCCCAATGAGAACTTTCTCCCCCGTACAAATAGCAGCTTTCAGGGAGCAGTTTCCCTCCCTTAGGATCTCAGCAGGAAAGAAATGAGTTAAGCTCCTCCATCCCTTCCTCCTGCAACCCTGATAATTATCAGCTCCCTCCATCAGCTGCTATTTGTATTTTTTAAAATCATGCACGAAAAATGCACTGGACGGTGCATGTAACATTGCAGCCAATTTATCTGTTGGGCACTTGCAACAGACCATTAAACAAGCAGAGTTGGGGGCAACAGTTTGACTGCAGATGTGAACCTGCCTTAAACTGAGAGGTTTGTAAAAAAAGAAAAAGAAAAAAGGTTTCATAAGGCTGATTAATATTCTACAGCCTTTTAAATGTGTTTGTGGGAGGGGTGTGTTATTGTTTTGTTTTAACAATTTATTTGGTTTTCCCCCTGGTATTTTTATCCTGTGAACTGCCCTGAAATCTTGTAATGAAGGATGGTATCTAAATAATAATAATAATAATAATAATAATAATAATACATGTCTTGGGATGCGGGTGGCAGAGTGTGATGGCCTGGGATTCTGATTCAGAGGCTGAACCAGAGGAATCCCAGCCTGCACAGGAGTCCCCGCCTCCAGGGCCGGCTGAACTGGGGCAGGGCCTTGATTCTGAAGCGCCTGCACCTGTGCCGGATCCTCAGGAGCAGGCACCAGGTGATTCCACTCTGGCTCCAGAGATGGTTGAGGACTCAGTGCCTGCAGGTGAGTCTCCCCCTGGGCCCAGTAACCCTTCAGCCTCTCCTGAACTGCAGAGGCTCAGGGCAGAGAAGCGAAGGGAACTGGTTTCTCCCAGGAGGAGTGCTTGCCTTAAGGCCAGGAGCGGCGGGTCTCCTGGGGGCCGGGGCCGCCCCTGGCCTCAGAGAAGATAAAGGCCAGTCAGCCCGGTCCCAGGTTGCGGGAGCAACGTCGTTGATGAGTACCTGTTCCTGCCCGGACCCAGACCTGACTCTCCAGTGCTCCTGTCCCTGCCCGGCTTCTTGCTTCGGACCTCGCCCCGCTCCTTGTGGACTGTTTCCAGGCTAGTGACCCAGGACCGGACTTTGACTACGCCAACGGTAACCTTTTCCCCGGGACCAGCACACAGAGCCTAGGACTCGCCGATCAGAAGGTCGGTGGTTCAAATCCCCGCAACGGGGTGAGCTCCTGTTGCTCGGTCCCTGCTCCTGCCAACCTAGCAGTTCGAAAGCATGTCAAAGTGCAAGTAGATAAATAGGTGGGAAGGTAAACGGCGAACTCCAGGGGGCGCTCTCTCTATCTCTGCTTTGCAGGTGGACGTATTCACTGTTCCAGCCATTGACCTGGGAGAGCTCAAGAAGGTACGCATCCGCCACGATAACACCGGAAGCAATCCCGCTTGGTTCCTGGAGAGGATCGAGGTCATTGACACCAACGAGGACATCACGTGAGCGAATCAATGACTGTCCCTCAGCAAAGGCAACATTCTGGGTCCTGACCAATTCACAGGGATATTGGAAATTAATGTGCAACTCCAGTTGTATATATAACCTAAATGCCCAAGAATTGCATAAGTGAAACAAGGCATGGAGTTGTTGTTAGGATAAAAACTACACAGAACAACCTAAAGGGGAATTTCAACAATGGGGTCCTCCTTTGCTTGGGTAGCGGTACCCTTGGGTGTTCTACAGTGTAGCCCTAAACATTTATACCAAGCGACGAATTCTTTTTGGCTTCCCCCAATTTCCACTTTTGGTTTGTTTCTCCTTTTTGCTCCATTTTGCTGCCTCTTAAAAGAAAAAGCTACTAATAACATATTTATACAATAACATATTTATACAATAACATCAAACCTAAAAACATAAAAATAACAATGAATACACCATATTACTTCTCTATCTTTGACACATCTTCTAATACTAATGATGTGAATGTTTATTTAAATCCTGCCATCAAGTCTATAGACTTTCTTTGTTTCTGCAAGTATAATATAAATGGTTCCCATTCCTTTTCAAAGTCGCTGTCGTCTTTTTCTCTTAATCTGTCTGTCATTTTTGCCAGTTCTGCATAGTTCATCAGCTTCTCTTGCCATTGTTCTTTAGTTGGTATTTCTCCAGTCTTCCAATTTTGTGCGATCAACATTCTCGCAGCTGTAGTGGCATCCCTAAATAAAGTCCTCTTTTCTTTTGGTATATCTTGGCTTAAAATACCTAATAGAAAGGCTTCAAGCCTTGACAAATTCAATGGGAGTTACTAGCAAATAAGTGGATATGGGACTGCAGTCTCACTCCCTCCCACAGAGAATTTCAGTACAAGACTGGGTTGCCTTTGTTCTGCGATGCCCCTATACAAAATCTAACCTCCTGGCAGGTCCCATTGGCCTTCCCCCAAAACCCAGGGTCAAAAGAGGTTTGGGTAAAGCAGCATCTTCAAGAATGATACATGCCTGCAGGTCAGATCAGGTAGTGTGGGGTTTGAAACCAGCCCACCTCCTTTCTCAAAATGGCTATACAAGAAAGCAAGCTGCTGGCCAGAGCTTTCAATATGAGGGCATTTATTAATGTTATACAGTGGTACCTTGGTTCTCAAACTTAATCCATTCCAAAAGTTCGTTCCACTCCTGAAACTGTTCAAAAACCAAGGTGCGGCTTCCGATTGGCTGCAGGAGCTTCCTGCACTCAAGCAGAAATCGTGTTGGACATTTGGCTTCCAAAAAATGTTCAAAAACTTACTTCCAGGTTCTTGGTGTTCGGGAGCCGATTTGTTCGGCAACTAGGCCGTTCGAGAACCAAGGTACCACTGTATATATTCTAAAATGGTTGTTAAGATTATCAACAACAACAAAAGCTGCGTAGCTAAGATTTCCTGGATACTTAAGGTAATACTGTCATAGGCAAAGATTGGAAGTAAAAAAAAAAATTTTTTTTAGAATGTTACGAATTAAGAGATCAGAGACAGAGATAAAGGGTTGGCAAAGTATGAGTAATAAATTTTGTAATGGGGATAAGAAACCTAGGATTAATAAAAGAAGATGGTATAAACCCCAGAAAACAGGTGGACAGTGTCTCCCCAACATAAAGTTATATAGCAAATCGATTAAGTTATACCATAGACTGGATAACAGAACAATGAGATTTAGAATGGTTAGAGAGTGGTAGACAGGAAATGAGGGAGAAGTTAGTGAATATATAAATTTTGATCAAACTAAATAGGCAATGGTGGCAGAATATTGAAAATCCCTTATTAAAAATCATCATTGAGATATGGGCGATATATAAAGGAAAATTGATACCAGTAAATTTCTCACTAACTCTGGCGGTGATGATAGAAGACTTCCCAGTAAATTTTAAAAATTGAATTGAAAAAGAAGTGAAATAGAAGAAAATGCTTAAAATAAAGGAATGGGTGGAGAAAATGAGGAGCAAAGAACAAATAAAAGAAGCTCTAACAGGAAGTAAAATAACTTGGTTTAACTATATACAACTGAAGCCCCACGCTGGGCAAAAGATCCCTGCATTGCAGGGAGTTGAAGTTGATGATCCTTGTGGTCCCTTCCATTTCTACAATTCTACAATTACTTGGTCTACTGTCCTACTGACCTGCCCCTTTAAGGTCAAGCTGGAGAATACATAATTCATCATCAACCTTTATTACGGTCCAGAGACCCAACAAATCGTTACAAAGCAATACACAATTCATACAGTCTATCTCCAGGTTAAACAAGCATTTCGTTCAGAATATAGGGATCATTGGTTCTTGCAACCACCGATAAAAACTTGGCCACTGCTAATGTTCTAGCATTTGTCCGGTCTTCCCATAGGAACCTGACATAGTGAGCCTCTGATTTCCCCGGGAAAGATACCAGCAAGGGTAATATCAGTTCAGCCCTGGCTTGCTCATATTTTGCAAAGTGCAACAAAATATATAATTAGCTACAAATCTTTACTCTTAAGTGCAGAGGGAACAGGGCGGATTGATCACAAATTGTCGGATCTGGATCCTCGCACGAAGGTGAATAAAATGGCTTTAACCATTTGCCCCTGTGATGGGTTGCGATCTGAACTCCTGCCTGCAATTTACATAAGGGGGAAAATAATTGAGGAGTATGAGAGGGTTTCCCCCTAGGCAAATTGCAGGTGTAGGACCCCAGATGTGGACTAGGAAAGCCCCCCTCACTGACCCCCTTGTTTGGGCAACTTGTGCTAAAATAGAAGGTTGCGGGGAGCACCTGTCCTTAAGGGCATTCGATATGGAGCCAGCATATTCTCAGGAGTTCAGCCTACATTCGAGTAGGACCCTGGCAGAGACACATGCCTGACTGGCCTGTTCCCTCCCTCCTGGTCAATCGTTCGGGAGCTTCTTAAACTTTCTTCAGCCCGAACATCACAGCGACCGATGCCAACAGACATTGGCACACTTAGGGATCTGCAGAGTTTGCACATCTTGCATGACAGACCTCTGTAACTCAGCATTTTGGCTAATCTACTTTATTTACATATAAACACATGGAGCACTGCAACATGGCTCCCTCTCTCTAGCATCAGACAGCAAAGAGAAAAAGAACAAAGGACAATAGTCCCACTTCACGGAACACAGTAACACAAACATCCTGTCTCCGTCACTTCCCACTCTGTGGAGTCAAAACATACACCGTCATGTGAAAGACAAAAATCCCATGACTGCAATCACGGACCAGGAATTCTAACACATATTGCCTACACCTTTAGAGTAGGATTTCAGTCTGGAGGTGGCCAAGGGGAGGTTGCTAAACTGTGCTGTTCTTGCAGTTATTATTTCCCATGCCAGAGGTGGCTGGCAGTGGAAGAAGATGACGGTCAGGTTGCCAGAGAGCTGGTCCCAGTGGACGAAGCCTTTGTGCTGAAGGATACCGACGATTCTGGGTCTCTTGCAACACTCGGCCTAGAACAGAAAGGTTTGCCACCAGCTCTTTACAATTGCTTCTGCATCCCAAAGGCTGAGGATGAGGAATGAGGAGAAATGAGGACCAGAAATGAGGAGAGGCTTTGCATCCCCCTCGAGTGTTTTTGCTTGGCTGGAATGAGTCCTTGAACTCTGCTTGAATACCACTTCCTTCCTTAGATGACAGAATTGTGTGGGCTTAAAAACTAGCTGACTGGACAAATGAAGACATCTGAAGGCAAATCTTTAATGGTTGATGTTTTCTTGTGTTTTTAATATTTTGTCGGAAGCCTCCCTGAGTGACTGAGGCAACCCAGTCAGATGGGCAGCCTATGAATAATTTTTTAAAAAATTACAAATGTAAACATGTGTTGTTTAGCTCACTTTTGCCTCTTGCCCCACCCACTATTGGCATGCGGCCTCCAACAGGTTGCACAGAGGGGAATGTGGCCCTCAGGGTGAAAAAGGTCCCGCGTCCCTGTCCTAGAAGTATGACTCTACTGCGGGTCTTGGATCACTTCTATTCAGTGGCTAACTCACTCCATAGAATAGTCCTGTGTGTGTGAAGGGATAAGAGAGGGCATGAAATTCACCATAGCTCGGAAGTCAGCCCTTGCCAATGGAGATTTTTCTTCTTGACAGCTCAATCCACGACGTTTACCGTGACTGTGAAAACTGGGGACAAGAAACGTGGTGGGACGGACGCCAATGTCTTCATTGTCCTTTATGGCACCAAAGATGATACAGGTGGGAGCAAAAAGCCCAGCCCCAGGGCGAGATGGTGGGGTGCTGGTTGCGTGGCAAGATTCCGCCTCCCACCAGTAGAAATAAAGACACAGGACACAGTAATTTAGGTTAATGGGCTAAAATTAGGCCACAACTTTACTGGTTACAGGTGATGAGTGGTATTGGCTTAGGCATTGGTCCTATCGACTATCCGGCTTCAGCCTGCTTGCTTGAAGACCAGGAAGGGTTAACACCAGCAGGGGAGCCCTGCTGATGCACATCAACTAGGAACTCCCCTGGGGTCACCGCTCGGGGGCGTGCCTTGGGCCCTGGCCTCCATAGGCGTTGGACGGGGCCACGCCCCCCAGAATCCTTTACCAGACTACCCTTCAATATTTGGGGGAGATGATGGTGCTCCTCCCCCCCTCATACATCTACAAACAATACCCATACCAATGCCTAACCGCCAAAGCCGAGAAAGTTGTGACGATTTGCTACGAGGTAGTTGAAAAACCAAATGCCTGGTGCCAATTTGCCAAGTGGAAAAAAATCCTACCAGGCCCCTTAATGGCGACCAACCAAGGTCCATAGCAAGGTCAAAAGAGGAACCTTGAAGGGTGGGCGGGTGGGAAACAAACATAGCTGAGCCACCAAAGAGGGAGATTCCTGGCCGCGCTTGCCTTAAATGAGGCAAGCCACACCCACTGGGCCAGCCGATTGGCTGGCCCGGGGATGACGCGACCAAGGATTTCCCAGATCGCGTGGGGCTGGGGGCCAGCCTCCGCGCGCGTGTTGGGGGTGTGATGCCCCGCAACACACCTCCTCCCGTGGTCGGAAGTGGCTTTGCCACTCATATAATTGACTGCCAGGGCTCAAGAGAATTGGCATGGAAGGTTTACCTACTCTTCCAGCAAATGCTTTTTCATCGTCTCATGGCAAAATTGTTTTCTCACTGGGGCAGCCAAATCAGATTGGAGTTTCTTGTCTTGCCATGGATAGATGAACTACAGTGGTACCTCAAGTTACAGATGCTTCAGGTTACAGATGCTTCAGGTTACAGACTCCGCTAACCCAGAAATAGTACCTCAGGTTAAGAACTTTGCTTCAGGATGAGAACAGAAATAGCATGGTGGCGGCGTGGCGGCAGTGGGAGTCCCCATTAGCTAAAGTGGTACCTCAGGTTAAGAACAGTTTCAGGTTAAGAACGGATCTCTGGAACGAATTAAGTTCTTAACCCAAGGTACTACTGTAGAAGGGATGCGGGTGGCACTGTGGGTTAAACCACAGAGCCTAGGACTTGCCGATCAGAAGGTTGGCGGTTCAAATCCCTGCGACGGGGTGAGCTCCCGTTGCTCGGTCCCTGCTCCTGCCAACCTAGCTGTTTGAAAGCACGTCAAAGTGCAAGTGGATAAATAGGTACCGCTCCGACGGGAAGGTAAATGGCGTTTCTGTGCGCTGCTCTGGTTCTCCAGAAGCAGCTTAGTCATGCTGGCCACATGACCCGGAAGCTGTACACCGGCTCCCTCGGCCAATAAAGCGGGATGAGCACCGCAACCCAGAGTCGGCCACGACTGGACCTAATGGTCAGGGGTCCCTTTACCTTTACCACTGTATAAACTTTTGAGCTGTTGTGTGTGTCCAGGCCTTCTATGGGTCTTCACCTGGAGCCTCTTGAGGTTCCTTTGGGCAGTTCCATTACACAGTAATAAGTGCAGTTCATGTTCTGAAATGCACCAGATCTGACTGAATTAGGGATGGACAGATCAGTCAAATTCCACTTTCACAGGTTTTATTTTAAAGCATGATTCTTCTCATCATTTCTGTGGATGGTTGTTGGTTTTTTAAAAAAATAATTGTGAAAATCTTTCGACCCCAGTCAAAGGGAGTGACCTACTAATTGCAGTGACTGCATTTGCTAGCAGTAGTATAATTGCATCAAGTACTCTCTCAAGACCTCCAGTCCTACGATTGGTCAGAATAGGGGCAGGTGAGATATCAGGTGCAGGTGTTGACATCAGGCAGGTGTTTTCGCTGTACTCTTTTTCAGCATCTCCTTAAAACATTTTTGTTTAGGCCAGTCTGTCCAGACGTGTAGAATGTTGACATACCATTTATTTCCTTTTTAGCTACTGTCAGTTTTTGATTATCTTTTGCGTGTTTTAAAATACCTGTTCTTTTGTTGGCATCCATCTGTCTCCGCTGTTCTAACTGTTCTTTTAATCAATAATTTTAATGTTTGATTTTATATTTTTGTAATTTTCCTTCTGATCAAGTGGTGCATAAAATTTTGTTACGTAAAAATAATGGGATAAGGAATGATTTTACCTCCAAACCATTTATTCATCCAAATTATATCCTGCCTTTCAGGATCCAATTCCTTCCAAGAAAATTTACAAGTAACATCCAAATACATCTAAACATACACACAAACACTATTATTATTATTATTATTATTATTATTATTATTATTATTATTATTACTATACTTATAAAATTTATATACTACCCATCATCTGAAGATCTCAGTGTGGTTCACAAGATAAAAATAAACTAAATAAACAATAAAGCATATAACAAGTTATCAGGATCTTTCCCACAGGGCAGTTAATGGCAGATGGCCCTGAGGGAGAGAAGAAGGTTAATTTGGAACAGGGTTCCTGTTGTATTTCTCTTCCAAATCCCTAAGGACAAAAGGTTGTCACCAACTAGGTGTGACCATTATGCTCATTTGCCTTCAGTAGCAGTAAAGCTCTGCTGGATGAAAAACAATGGCCTCTGGTCTATTTTTTGGGAATCCTGCAATGTGTTTAAGTTTTTACTCTGCTAACTATACATTGGAATATACTCTGGATCAATATTGAGTAGAAGTCCAATGACTCAACAAGGATGCCCAGTGGCTACTGCTTTGGCATATGCCCAGATACATCAACCGCTGGTGCCAGCATCCTATGCCCTTTTAAAATGTGGCTCTTTCGGGGGAGGAGGAGTGTTATTGTGTTGTTGTTTTTATTTTGATCTTTTCTGGGTTTAGGGCGGTATATAAATTCAATAAATAATAATAATAATCCTTTCCACCTCCCTCTATGAATTAAAACAAAACAGGGACGATTGGCCTGAAGGCTTCTAAGACGAACAAGAACAAATTCGAGCGAGGAAAGATTGATGTGTTCACGGTGGAATGCGTGGACCTTGGAGACCTAAAAAAAATTAAGATTGGCCACGATAACACAGGTATGTTGGCTTGAAGGTACAAAATTACTCAAACAAGCTCTAGAGAATTATCACTCAATTAATTGGTGAAACAGGTCAACTTGACCCTGAGACAACTTCTAGGATGGGCACCGGTCCCAAGCTTACATGATCATGGGGGCTCCCTCCAGCCATAAATATGATGTTTCATCTGCTGAGATAAGATGGCGCCCGGCACACTTCCCCTGTGCCGATGGACACTCTGGTTCACACTGCGCTAAACCAACCCACACGCTGGTGACCTCAAACCTCTCAGGTGGTACCCCCTTTGTAGTGCGTGTGGAACGTCTGAGTTACTGCGTCTTCTGGCCTTCTGCATTTGACTAACGGGAGACGAAGGCTCACTTTTGGGCTCTCTTTTAACAACCTGTGGAGATGCCCCTCCCTGTTCTTGACCCTGGTCAGAGACCTGGTCCTCATCAGCAGGTTCAGCTTCTAACTCTCCCTCCTCAACAGAATCAGACAGACACTCTGAGAGAACGTCAGGATTCGCATGGATCCTTGACCAACCACTCTGCTCACAGAACTCAGCACTTCTGCTGACTAGAATCCTGGACTGATCGCCTTCTGGATAGGCAAACCTCCACCCTTTTGTCCCAGGCTTGTACCCACAAAAGATCATTTTCCGGGACCTCGGGTCACCTTTCTTGCGTTGAGCCTTTGGCACAAGCACCCAAGCTTCGCAACCAAACACACGGAAGAAATGCACCTTGGGCTTCTTGCCGTGCAGCAGAAAATAGGGCGTGTCCCCTACAACAGAGCTATAGGACCTGTTCAACGTGAAGCTGGCAGCTTTCCAAGCTTCGGCCCAAAAGCGCTGAGGCAAACCAGCATCAAACAGTAGAGCGTCAGCTGCCTCTGCTAGCGTTCTGTTCCTGCGCTCCGCTACGCCATTCTCCTGAGGAGAAAAAGCAACCGTCAACCTATGACTTATCCCCTTCTGGTGGAAGAAACTCTGCAGAGCAGACCCGGTGAACTCTCTGCCTCGGTCACTCTGAAAGCTCTGCACCTTGGTGGAAAACTGTAGTTCCACCGCCACAACCCAGTCTTTGATCAGTTGCGCCGCCTCGCTTTTCTGTTTCAGTGAGAAGATCCAGCCATTCCTCGAAAAATCATCTGTCAGCGTGAGCGCATACCTGGCTCTGCCCAGACTCGGCACTGGCATGGGTCCACAAAGGTCTGTATGCACTAGCTCAAAAGGCCTTGTGGTTACCCTCTCCGATCTGGGATAACTGCACCTTTTTATCTTTGCTCTTTTGCATGCCCTACAATCCAAGAATTTATCACATGCTTTCATCTTACAACTCTCAGTGCATTCTGGCAACTTCTGGATATATTTCCAACAGCTATGCGACATTCTCCTGTGCCACAAGTGAGCACACGAATCATGTGTGGGAAAGTTAGCACACTGCGCCTGTGCTGTCTCAGCGTCCCCCTTACCCTCCAGAGGTGTCTCCAGAACAAAGAGGTTGTTCTGACATGCAACATTGACCAGTTGTTTCCCACCCCTGGAAATAGAACAGTCATCATTTTCAAAGCAAACCTTATAACCCTCCTTTACAAGAGCAGATACAGATAAAAGACAACACTTCATTCCTGGCACAATGTAGACTTCCAGCTCTGCCTTTAAAAAAGAAACAAACACATTGCCAACAGTGGTTAATTGTCTCTGTGAGCCATCAGCAAGAGTGACTGTTTTCCCAGTTGAAACAGCCCTGCAGTTCCACATTTCGCCACTAGATGGCATCAGGTGATGGCTGGCTCCTGAGTCGATGACCCAACGCAGCATGCTGCCCTCACTGGAGTTGTCCTTCAGCGTTGCCATGAAGGCAGCTAGGTGATAAGAAGAACCGTCCTTCTCACTTCCTCTGTCACATCCTCTCTTTGCATTCCCACGCTGGCCTCCTCTCCTAGACTGGCTGCCATGGAAACCTGGCTGGCTGCCACGAGGACTTGGCTGGCTGCCATGGGAAGCGACCTTGGAGACATCCTGCCTGGCCTCTCTGGCTCTCCTCGGACAGGACCGACGCAGGTGTTCCACAGACCCGCAGACAAAACAACGACGAGTGGAAAAAGCCTGAACTGTGCCTTCTGGCTTGGCCCCCCTTCTGCTACCGGCAGGGCACCCTGAGCCAGCTGGGTCCTCTCTGAGACGGCGTTCTTCCTCGTCACACAAACAACCAGTGGAAAACTTTGCAAACTTGCCTTTGATCTTCTCTGCCCCCCCCACCTTGCCAGCAGCTCTCCTCGAGGCTGTACTGCATCTGGGGACGTGGCTTTTGGCTTCCGCTGTGGTTTCTCGGCAAACCCTCTCCAGCTCCTGCCAAACAGCCTGGGCACTGTCAAGACCCTCCACCAAAGGTAGCTGTGAGCCCTCCAAACTGAGCACGATAGCTCCCAGGGCTTCCTGGTCTTTCCTCTGTGAGGCATGGGCAGCTGCAACGACCGCTGCTGCAGCTCCAGCTGGAGCTTGCTGTGGGGGCCATTGGGTCGCCTCCCACAGACCCTTAGCTACCAGCCAGGCCTTCAGCTTCCTATGTGGCTGTTCTGGCTACCATGTGGCTGTTCTGGCTTCTGGGATAATCACGCCAAGCCTCTTCAGGGCAGCGGGATGAAGGCTCCCCCTGCCCGGAAGAGGCTGTGCAAGGCTAAGGCAGAAGCCAGGACAGCAATCGGGATCGCTGTGTAGTGATCCCTCTTGCTGTCCTGGCTTATAGGATAGCTACACTCCTGAACAAGAAGAATGGGAACTTTTAACAAATTATTTAAAAAGACAACAAAACGAATTAGACTCCTTGGCAGGTTTTGAATAAACACACACAAATTTATTGAGGGTTAATATAGTAGACAGATAATAAAAGAAAATATACAATTTTACAGTATGGAGAGAATAACGAGTTGAGAAATCAGAGAGAGGAGCCGAGGGAAGTCTTGGGGGGAGGGGGAGGGGGGAAAGTGGGGAAATAATGAAGATGATTTTTTTTGATAATTGTTATGTTGAAATTGTTAATAAAAAACTTTTTTAAGAAAACATGAGTCAACCGTGTGATGCAACAGCAAAAAAACACTAATGCCGTTCTAGGCTGCATCAACAGAAGTATAATGTACAGACAAGGGTGGTGTGTGATCAGACCACACCTGGAAGACTGCCTCCTGTTTCTCTGCAGGTAAAGCTCAAGGTTGGTTCTTGGAATGGGTAGAAGTGGATGCCCCATGCCTGGGGCTGTGTCTTGTGTTCCCTTGTGGCCGTTGGCTGGATAAATCAGAAGACGATGGAGCCATCGAAAGAGTTCTCTTCCCTGCAACCCTACAGACCAGGACATATGTCCCATGTGAGTAGTGTTGCTTGCTTATTTGGTGTGTTTTTAAATGAGTGTTTTTAAAAATTGTGTGGAATCCCCTAGATTGTGGAATTATGTCCCTGCAGAGGTGTGTCTGGCTTCTTCATGATGTACAGTGGTGCCTCGCAAGACGAAATTAATTCGTTCCGCAAGTTTTTTCTTCTTGCGAGTTTTTCGTCTTGCGAAGCACGGTTTCCCATAGGAATGCATTGAAAATCAATCAATGCGTTCCTATGGAGACCGTCCAGGGACAGAGGGGAAGCGCCGGACCTGTTTAAAGCAAGGGGCGGCGGGGAGAAGATTGCTTCTCCCCGTTGCCTGCCCCGCAATCTCCGGGGACAGAGGGGAAGGCGCGCGCCTTCCCCTCTGTCCCCGGACCTGTTTAAAGCAAGGGGCAGAGGGGAGAAGATCGCTTCTCCCCGTTGCTGCCCCTTGGTTCAAAAGGGGTCCGGGGAGAGAGGGGAAGGCGCGCTGTGCTTCCCCGCTATCCCCAGAGCTTGTGGGGGCAAGCTTCGTTTTGCGAAGCAAGCCCATAGGGAGATGCATCTTGCGAAGCAGCTAAGAAAACAAAAAACTCCTTCGTCTAGCGAGTTTTTCGTCTTCCGAGGCATTCGTCTTGCGGGGCACCACTGTACCTCTTCACTCTGGCCTTTGAGATATAAGAGGTGTTTTTTCAGGACTCATCCTATTATTGGGAATGTCATATGTTTTGGGAGTTTCTAATTCTGCCCTACCAGGGAGGAAGCTAAGCTAATGGACTATGCAGAAATGGCAAAGCTGACGCGAAAGCTCAGGAACCGAGACAACAAAAAGTTTAAAAAAGAATGGGGAAAATTTGTAATTTATTTAAGAGACTGTTGCAAGCAGATGAAAACATTGGCAGGATTTTAATCTCCCTTGTAACAAATATTATGGACAATATGGATTGATATAAAATACAGATTGTAGAATAATATGCAGTTGCAAATGTTGACAATAGGACTCGTGGGGAGGGGAGTCTTGAGATTCAGGGTAATCTCTATATATGGATAAGCATTTGGATTGTTATAATTTTATATCTGTGAAATCAAATAAAAATGATTTCATAAAAAAAGACATGCAGAAGACTACAGTGGTACCTCAGGTTACATACGCTCCAGGTTACAGACTCTGCTAACCCAGAAATAGTGCTTCAGGTTAAGAACTTTGCTTCAAGATGAGAACAGAAATCATGCTCCGGCGGCGCAGTGGCAGCAGGACGCCCCATTAGCTAAAGTGGTGTTTCAGGTTAAGAACAGTTTCAGGTTAAGAATGGACCTCCAGAACGAATTAAGTACTTAACACGAGGTACCACTGTACACTGTTAGGAGAGAGAGGTTCAAAAACGGACATCGGTAGAAAGATGAAGTACATTTTGATATGCAGAAATTCATTTATCTGAAAAATGTATAAACCACAATAAAAAGGCTTTCCTAGCGGGGTACAAGTAAAATTATAGATAAAATAATAAATTAAATATTACAATAAAATGCATAAACATTAAAAAAGGAGTTTTTAATTCTGGAAAATGCTGGTGAAGAGTGGGTCATACATTTAACAACAACAACTCATTTTGCCCACTGTTTATCTTCTTGCTCGCCTGTTGCAGTTGTTCCTTACGAGGTCACTGTTTACACAAGTGATATTTTTGGAGCTGGGACTGATGCCGACGTCTTCATTGTCCTGTATGGAGCTGATGGGGTTTGCACTCGCCAGAAATCCTTGTGCCAAAACAAGAGGGAGCGAAGGATGTTCTTTGAGAGGAACACCGTGAATCAGTTCATTGTTGAGGTAACCTAAGAGATGCCGTAGCTGTTCGCCTTCCTGCAGTCCAAATTTCAAGATCCGATGACTCATCCTTTGCTCTCAGAATTATCCTGTGAATTATATTTACATACATTTACTTAATAATTTACAGTATTCATGGGTTGTATCCAGCGAAGTCATCACATTATCACAAGGACTTCCACCTGTGCTATTGAATATCCTCCCCACACCATCAAATCAGTTATGGGTTTTCCCCCCACAACCGGTGATTTGGGGGCAGGGAGCATGCAGGAGAGGTTGAGAAAGTCTTGTTGCACAAGCAGAAACGTCCTTACACTAACAGGAAAGCCTCGTTGGATAAAACCTAATTCCCCCCCCCCCCAGGTAATTTGGACTTTTTTTTGGAGGGGAGAAGAGAAGTGTAACGGCTCTAGGTCAAAAGCCCTACACTCTTTCCATGGCAAGGAGATGAATTATCTATCCATGAATGTGGAGGAGAAGGGTACAAACATGGAAAAGTATTGCAGAATTGATTCCAGTAAATTAATTTGCGAACAAAAGCACCACATCCCCTGAATTGCTTGTAGTCCAGGCCACCTTTGTGGCATTCGAAAGCTAAAGATGAAATAAAATAGACATCTAGGCCAACTGCTCTTTTATCCAGATTTTTTTTTTTTTTTTTTTTTTACTGAGGGATCAAATAGTTCTGCCATTAATTCTTTCATGTTTGATCCTTGCATGGCCCTAAGCACTTTAGAATTCCTTTGGACTAACGCAAAACTGTTCCTAAATCTTATTTTTACATGTTTTGAGGTTGATATTTTATACTGGCAGAAGACAGCTAGTGAGTGGGGAGAGGGGAGTAGGAGCAAAATGTTGCATGCTGTCAACTACTTCTGAGAATCTGTAATAAGTTCAATAGACCTTGAAAACAATTCCGGGATTCCTGATCATTCAAGGGCTGTGAAATGCCTTTTTTAAAAAAGAAAAGAAAAAAGAAGTCGTAGTTTTACTGCTGGATCTGCTTTGTATTCGGCAGATAGCATGCTGAAAGCATTTAAGAAACTGTTATCAGCCACACTTTGAGGAGGTGATTTGATGGCAATGTGGAAAGTGCTTGAATAAATATACCATTTTGTTGTTGTTGTTTTTCGTTGCCTTCTTCCATGCCTGTCTTTAAAAGCACACGTGGCATTTCCTTACAAAGGAAAGCAATTTATTTGGCATGAGCAGAAGGGTGGGGGGGAGAATAATTGCTCTCCTTCTAATGTTAAATGTTTTTCAGATAAATAGAGATTTTAATCATTTTTATTCAAAACAAGAGATGGATAGCACTCGGTTGGTCTGGAGAATGTTGGTGTAAACCCTGTCACCTGAAATGGATAATTTTGCAAGCTCGTGGATCTACCCCAGTTTCAAGCATTTGCTATTGTTATTGTTGTTGTTACTATTGATTTATTGATGTGTTTGTTGCTCGTAAAGGATATTTTGTTTTGTAATGTTTGATGCTTTGTTGTGTTTTTATATGTGTTGTAAGTTGCCCAGAGTGGCTAGGGAAACTCAGCAAGATGGGCGAGATATAATTTTTTAAAAAAATATTATTTTATTATTAGAAACCAGAAATTGGAAGCTCTAGTGCAGGCACCCCCAAACTTGGCCGTCCAGATGTTTTGGGACTACAGTTCCCATCATCCCTGACCACTGGTCTTGTTAGCTAGGGATGATGGGAGTTGTAGTCCCAAAACAGCTGGAGGGCTGAGTTCGGGGATGCCTGATCTAGTGCAAAGCAGGGCACAAACACCTTAAACATCCCACCTTCAAGAAAAGGCAAGAGATGGAGATGAAGAAGGTCTGCTCTGCTCAGTCTCCATCAGGATTAGAACTCAGTCCCCCTCACCCTTTCTCCCCTGTAGAAGGAGACGTGCTGGAAAGATGGGGTCAGATTTTAGCTTGGCATTTTGCCTGAGTTATTAGACATTAAATTCTACAGCAGGGATGAAGAACCTATAGCCCTTCAGATGTCTGACTTCAGCTCCTATCAATCTCTCTTTTTCCCCCATAATGATTTTTATTAAGTTTTCCATTTTTAACAAATTCACATTTTGTTACATAATTCCATATCCCAATACATTGCTCTAACAGAGCATCGACCTCCTTCCCTCCCTCTTTCTGACTTCCATACATCTTACTAAATTCTTAGCATTTCTAAAATCACTTTTTTTACCTTCTATCTTTCTTTAATATTTCACCTTATTGTTGGTAAATCAGTTCCTTATATTTACATTACAAAACACTTCAGTCCAAACCTACAAACGTTTTCAGATGTTTACAGTTTTCTTTCATGTAGAATATAAATTTGTTCTAGTCCTTTTGAAACAGTTCGTCACGCTGATACCGGATTTCCCCCATCAACTTGGCCATCTCTACATACAGTGGTGCCTCGCAAGACGAAAAGAATCCATTCCACGAGTCTCTTCGTCTAGCGGTTTTTTCGTCTTGCGAAGCAAGCCCATTGACGGCTTAGCGGATTAGCGCTATTAGCACTTTTAGCGGCTTTTAGCGGCTTATCGGCTTATCGGATAAGCAGATAAGCGGCTTAGTGGCTTAGAAAAAGGGGGGAGGGGGAAAAAAACGCAGGAACTCGCAAGACATTTTCGTCTTGCGAAGCAAGCCCATAGGAAATTCGTTTTGCGAAGCACTTGCAAAACGGAAAACCCTTTCGTCTAGCGGGTTTTCCGTCTTGCGAGGCATTCGTCTTGCGGGGCACCACTGTATTCCACCATCTTGCCCTGCCATTCTTCCAACTCCTATCAACGTCAGCCAACATGGCAAATGGTTAAGAATGATGGGAGTTGTAGTCCAACAACATATTCCCCACCCTAGCTGTAGTACGGGCCAGAATGCCCTGGGCAATGTCTAAATTGGCCATTATTCTCTCTTGGATTCTTCAGCTCCAGCCATTAATATACACCCTTTTTTTTTTGCCAAGTTCTTGAGCTTCAGTCTACAGCCAAGTCCTCTGCTAGCTGGAATGTGTTAGGACCTAGCACACCTTTCTGAGATGGTTGCAGTTTGAGATGCTGTGCTGCCAGAATATTTGTCATCTTCTTATCCCATTAAGAAAAAAAACAAGATACACAAGCTAAAGGAACAAATAGGATTGGGTGTTGGAAAGTGAGGTTGCTAAACTTTGGTTGATCCTGAAATGTCTGCCTTGATTTCTCCAGTTGGAGGACATTGGGGACATTCTTGAAAAGATCCGCATTGGGCATGACGGCACAGGGATTAATCCTGGTTGGCATCTTGATAAAGTGCAGATACGAAGGCTTTTACCCAACGGAAAGGTGAGCAGAAAGCTGAGCATTTTGCTGCATGCACACATTCCAAAAGAACTTTTCTGCTTCGTGGAGCAGAGGGCTGACCCCAAAGCTGTTGCAAAACGCAGGCAGCAAGTCCTTACCTCCTTTTGGCCAAGAAGGTGGCAAACATCCTAAGTTCACTTATAAACTAATGAGATCTGAACTGGTGTTACCAGGAACCACAGGTGGGAAGAGTTGCTCTTGTGCTTGAATCCTGCTTGCAGGCTTTTCACAGGCTCAGCCACTGTGAGAACCGGACGCAGGCCTGATCTTCAGGCTCCTCTTGTGTTTGTATGGCTGACCAGGGAAAAGATCTTTGGTGGGATCTGGTGAACAGCTCAATGAAGATATTGTCCCAGTGTGTGGCAGCTGTAGGGGGGAAAAGTGAATTCCACGTTATAGATCAGTAGGAAAACAACAACTTGCCGGTACAGAAATCGTGGAATACTGGGTAGAATTTTGGCTTTTGCATCTCAAAAAGGATATTTGTAGAATTAGAATAGGGGCAAAAAGGCACCCAAAATGGGATTGGAGCAAAGGCAAGCAAGGGATACAAAAAGGTGTACGGTGTAGAGAAAGTAGACAGGGAAATGTTTGTCTCCCTCTCTATTAATAGTAGTATTCAGTGCCTAACATCAATCTACAAATGGCTGACATTGAATCTGCTCCCCCGAGGAATAGCCCCACTGATCCTCTGCGGCCAGTTCCAGTCAGGCTAGCAGACAGCAGTCCTGAACACCCTTCAGAAACTGGGTTTTGCCCCTCAAGCCCTTCTAAGTCTGGGGTTTGGCCAGGCAAAAGCTATGGTTAGGCAAAGAATCATAGACACTGAGAGACAACATGACTGCTCAAGGTGCCCTGACTATAAAATTGGAGAAATCGAGAGATATATAGCTGCACCGGCAGCATATCTCTTCTTTCTCGTATCCAAAAATGCAAGAAGGGCTTTTACACTCGCCAGAAGCTCGGCTCTGCCCTCGCCGGTCCTGGAAAGATTCTTTTTAAAAGTCCCATATGCTCAGAGACTTTGCTCCTGTTCATTGGGGGATATAGGAATCCCAGAGCACTTGTTCTTTTCCTGTTAGGCAAAGATCATAAGACGACCCGGATGGTCGCCAGATTCTGTGTACAGATCTGTAGGCGCAGACCATCCCCCGACTCAAACTAGTTCGTTAAGAAAATCCCCAAACTCAGTTCCATGGGTGACTCTGGGTCATCTCTCTGTGGTAGTTACAGATAGGTAGCCGTGTTGGTCTGTCATAGTCAAAACAAAAAATTCCTTCCAGTAGCACCTTAAAGACCAACTAAGTTAGTTCTAGGTATGAGCTTTCGTGTGGTATCTGAAGAAGTGTGCATGCACACGAAAGCTCATACCTAGAACTAACTTAGTTGGTCTTTAAGGTGCTACTGGAAGGAATTTTTTGTTTTCTCTGTGGTAGCTTATCTTAAAGTTTTAAGTGTCTATATGCTTATTGCATTTATAAATTTTAAATTTATTGTTTTACGTTGTTTTAAATGTTTGTTTTCCTTCTGGGATTGTACCCCCAAGTGTGTTTTATAAGCTGGTCTCTGACCGTAATAAATTATCTATCTGTCTGTCTGTCTATCTATCTGTCTGTCTATCATCTATCTATCTATCTATCTATCTATCTATCTATATCTATCTCTATCTATCTATCTATCTATCTATCTATCTATCTATCTATCTATCTATCTATCATCTATCTATCTAATCTATCTATCTATCTATCTATCTATCTATCTATCTATCTATCTATCTATCATCTCTCTCTCTATCTATCATCTATCTATCTATCATCTATCTATCATCTAACTATCTATCTAATCTATCTATCATCTATCTATCTATCTATCTATCTATCTAATCTATCATCTATCTATATCTATCTATCTATCTATCTATCTATCTATCTATCTATCTATCATCATCATCTATCATCTTTCTATCTATCATCTATCTATCATCTATCTATCATCTATCTATCTATCATCTATCTATCTATCTATCTATCTATCTATCTATCTATCTATCTATCTATCATCTATCTATCTATCTACAGTATCTATCTATCTATCTATCTATCTATCTATCTATCTATCTATCTCTCTCTCTATCTATCTATCTATCTATCATCTATCTATCTATAATCTATATCATCTATATCATCTATCTATATCTATCTATCTATCTATCATCTATCTATCTATCTATCTATCTATCTATCTATCTATCTATCTATCTATCATCTATCTATCTATTTATCATCTATCTATCTATCTATCTATCTATCTATCTATCTATCTATCTATCATCTATCTATCTATCTATCATCTATATCATCTATATCATGTATCTATATCTATCTATCTCTATCTATCTATCTATCTATCTATCTATCTATCTATCTATCTATCATCTATCTAATCTATCTAGTAGTATTCAGGGTTATCCTAGGAAGATGAACGATGCAAGATTCAGAACGAATGGATAGCTCAGTCGGTAGAGCATGAGACTCTTAATCTCAGGGTTGTGAGTTCAAGTTGGGCAAAAAATTCCTGCATTGCAGAGGGTTGTAGATGATCCTTGGGCTCCATTCCAACTCTACAATTCTGTGATTCTGGGAATTACTTATTCACACACTGTGACTTTAAAAGGTAATTAGCTGTTGATGGCTATGAACCACACATAATCTATGTATTACCTCCAGAGTCTAAGATGGTCTGCCTCTGGCTACCAGTTGCCAGGGAGCAACTGGTGAGCCACTGTGAGAACAAGATGCTGGACTAGATGGGTTTCTAGTCTGATCCTGCAGGGCCCTTCCTATATTCTCACGGCCTTATGAAAGTCACTGTCTGACAAGGCAGTTCCTGACAGTCACTGTTTTCAAATGGGCTTCAAGCATAAGCCAAAAATTCAGGTTGCACAAATCAGACTTTCTGCAATAATGGAAGGGGCTATGCACCAGCTGTTTGTCAAGTTCTCCACAAACAAACGGGAACAAATGCTCATTGGAAGTAGGGGTGGAGCAGAAATTTGATTCAGCCCATATTAAAAGGTGAGCCTGCCTAATTTGGACTTTCTGAAACAATACAAAAACTGGAACACCGCCACCCTTCAGAATTTATATCTGAAGGAGAGTCTCCACCCCCATTGTTGTGCCTGGACACTGAGGTCCAGCTCTGACGGCCTTCTGGCGGTTCCCTCATTGCGAGAAGTGAGGTTACAGGGAACCAGGCAGGGGGCCTTCTCGGTAGCAGCACCCACCCTGTGGAACGCCCTCCCATCAGATTTCAAAGAGAACAACAACTACCAGACTTTTAGAAGACATCTGAAGGCAGCCCTGTTTAGGGAAGCTTTTAATATTTGATGTATTACGGTATTTTAATATTTTGTTGGAAGCCGCCCAAAGTGGCTGGGGAAGCTCAGCCAGATGGGCAGGGTATACATAAATTATTATTATTATTATTATTATTATTATTATTATTATTATTATTATTATTATTTGCACTTTTTTGCATCTTGCAATGAGATTCCCTGGCAAAGCAGTGTGAACAAAAACACATGGATATGCACATGAGAAAGCACATATCAGTGCATTATATTAGGGGAAATCGCTTTGCAAAAGTGTGTGTATCAGGCAGAAGGGCATGCAAAAACATGGATATTTGGAGAAATTCGCAGTAAAATGGTGATGAATTTTCTTGAGTATTTTTTTTAAAAAAAAATGAACTTAAAGGAAAAAGCAAACATCTCAGTGTAGAGCAGCTGCTTTGCATGCAGAAAGTTCCGGGCTCAGTCTCCATTATCTCTAGGTAGGGCTGGGAGAGTATCCCTATTTGAAACTCTGGACAGCGCCTGCCAGTCAGTGTAGAGAATATTAAGCTGAATATACCAATTGTTCTGACTCACTGTAAGGCACCTTCCTGCGCTCCGCTCTAAAATTTTATGGTGCTAATTTTCCAGTTAATGTGCTGCCTACCTCATCAAAACAAAACGTACCATATTTTTTGCTCTATAAGACTCACTTTTCCCCTTCTAAAACATAAGGGGAAATGTGTGTGTGTCTTATGGAGCGAGTGCAGGCTGCGCAGCTATCCCAGAAGCCAGAACAGCAAGAGGGATTGCTGCTTTCACTGTGCAGCGATCCCTCTTGCTGTTCTGGCTTCTGAGATTCAGATCCCCCCCCCTTGTTTTCCTCTTCCAAAAACTAGGTGCGTCTTGTGGTTTGGTGCCTCTTATAGAGAAAAAAATATGGTATCTTGCTTCCTCAGGAAGGTCAGAAACTGAGCAGCTCCCAGTGCATCCTGCTGGCTGAGTGTGGAAAATGTTCCCTGAAGACTTAAGAAGGCCAGCAGGGCCTACTCTTGCAGTGGCTCCTCCCCTCCGGAAGAGCCGTCTGTCTGCAATCCTTAAATGGCCTGTATCTGATTCTGCAGATGTGGCCTCCTGCCTGGATGTGGAGCAGGAAGAGTGATGAGGGGGACATGCCCAGAGTCTGAGGGAAATGGAAGAGGCATGCTCTTAGGCTGGGAAGGCATAGAACAGGGCACTGAGGGCTTCGCTACGAGAAGCCAGGTTACAGGGAAGCAGGCAGAGGGCCTTCTTGGCAGTGGCACCCGCCCTGTGGAACGCCCACCAACCAGATGTCAAAGAGAAAAATAACTACTGAACTTTTAGAAGACACCTAAAGGCAGCCCTGTTTAGGGAAGCTTTTGATGTTTAATAGACTATTGTATTTTAGTGTTTTGTTGGAAGCCGCCCAGAGTGGTTGCGGAAATATTATTATTATTATTATTATTATTATTATTATTATTAGGGAGTGGGCAGAAAAACATTCACCTGTACCCACATGCCAAGTAATGTAAGTACTGAAATGGGTTGTTTTCAGGGGATAATTGACAAGCTAGAGCAGAGTGACAGCTGCCAATGTCCACCTGCAAATGCCCTTCAGGTCATCCTGAGCCTGCCCTCCAAATCAGGTTTCTTTACAATCTTGAAACCTGACTGAACCTCCCCCCACCCAAAAAAATGGATAAAAAAATAGCAGAAACTGCTGTGCAAGGGAACCCTGCCCCCCCCACTGCCATTTCTTCCCAGCCAGCCCACTCCCCAAACATCAGTGTTACAAACCAAGCACAGAACCCAGGATTTGCCTCCTAATGTCTTGATGTATCATTATATCACGAGACAACAGCAAGCAGGGAAGCAGAGAGCTGCCTTGAAGGATGGAAGAGAGCAGGCAATATCCTCTAGGGACTCTTAGATAACTGCAGCAGCTTCTCTGCTTTCCCCTCCCTGAAACTAATGAGCTCTCGCTGGTGCACATTATGCGCCGTTAGCTTCTGGTGCTCCTGTGCTAACGGCGCACACTCTTCAAAATCCAGCCACATCTAGGAACAAAGGAAACCTTCCCCTGCATGCTGGGGAGGAAGCAGGCAGCCACCGGCAGCTGTCTCTTAAGTGGCTTTGGTCTGCACTCGGCAGATTGGACCCCTGACTCCCTCCCTCCCTCATGTGCCTCCTTCCTGGCTCCCCTTTTCCCTGCTGTCATGAGCCTGTGGCGTAGGACGCCTGGTGGAGAGACCAAAGGAGAGGCAGGGCAGCTGAGAAGCAGGCAAGGCAGTAGCTGGATGGAAACAGGCAGAACGGATTGTGGGTGGAGGAGCAGCAAGGAGCTAAAGGATGCTCTGGGAAGACAGCGAAGGGGATCGAAGGGGCAGGAGAAGTCAGATGCTGAGGACAGCAGCAGGAGGAGTGGTTTGGGTGGAAATAGGGCCTAGAGACCAGAGGGGCTGTTGTCAGGCGAGAATGCAGAGGAATGGCTGGATCTTTCTGTTTTATTAAAGATTTTCTTGGTTTGCAAAAGCATGTGCAATCTCTCTCTCTTTCTCTCCCCTCCCCCCCCCCCAGTAAATTTTTTTAGAGATCAGTTTCATTTGCTGAGACATTAGAAAGAGGTGGGGGGGGAGGTTATTGGGGGTGGACACAAGTGAATAGCAGAGAACCTGCACAAGCAGCGCTGACACAAAACCCTACATACAGTGGTACCTCAGGTTAAGTACTTAATTCGTTCCGGAGGTCCGTTCTTAACCTGAAACTGTTCTTAACTTGAAGCACCACTTTAGCTAATGGGGCCTCCCGCTGCCACCGCACCGCCGGAGTACAATTTCTGTTCTCATCCTGAAGCAAAGTTCTTAACCCGAGGTACTATTTCTGGGTTAGCGGAGTCTGTAACCTGAAGCGTATGTAACCCGAGGTACCACTGTATAATGGATCTTTCTGTTTTGATGTGAAATAGCCAGTCAAAATCCTTTGCCTGGCTTGCGTTGATTGGAATCAGCACTCTGGATAGCTCCCAGCAGACAGCGACTGGCTTTCCTGTACCCAATGCTTCCTCGTTTTTTCCCCTTCTTCTTTTTTCTGTAGCCATAACCAGCCCTTGACGAAACCTTGTTAATGAGAATGCCTGGAGGGGATGTAGTAGCAGTCCATGATGATGCGTCTGAGCAGCCACAAATATTCTTGCTGAGCTTTTAGATTTGGGCACGTGGAGAGGGGAAGGGGGAGAGGAGGAGGAGGAGGAGGAGGAGAAGGAATAGGAGGAAGGAAAGAGCCGAGTGCTGCATGATCGTGCCATCATCCGCCGCAGGATATTACGGCCTGCCACAGGATAGCAATAGGCTGCCAAGCCGCTAAAAGCCCTGCTACCTGATTAGACTGCTAAGAAGCCTCTCCGTGTATCTGTGCGCGGCAAGGGGGGGAAATGAGGTCAGATTAAATTGAAAAGCATTTGGGCAGGACAAGCTGACTTCGCTGCAGAGGGCTAAAGCCACAGCAACATGTGCCAGTTAAATTTCACAATTATATTTCATCTGCTGTGCTGAGTATCGGGGGAGGTGGGGGCAAGCAAATCGGAGCGTTTCAGTGGGATCTCAGTTGTGCAGGGAGAACCAACAGACATCAGTGAGGAGGTTCTCACAGCGCAGGGGGTGAGGATAGGCCCCTCTGTTGCAAAATGTGACTTTATATGCTACATTTTACTTATATATTGTGGCTGCTCTCCATGAGCTCACAGGGCACTGGAGAACTGACCAACAGCTGAGAGCAAAGAGCTTTTTCCGGGGAGAAAATACTCGGCGTGACATTAATGTCAAAGTAGCTCTTCGTATTAAAAGGTGCAGGTTGTTTTGTTATGCAAACAGCATCAGCTGGAGGAGGGGAAGGTATATTGATGATTATCTGGATCACCGCAAGTGGGGAGGGAAAGTCTAACCATCTCCTCCCTTGTTGCAGTCCCAAGGAAAACCCTTCCTCTGAAGCTGGCATTGCAGTTTGGGATTCCCCCATGAATGGTGTTTACTTACATCTGCATTTTTAAAAAACAATAACCCCCCACCTTGCATTATGCCCTGCCTCATTTGGCCTTCAGATGTAACTCAGTGGTGGAGTTTGCATGCAGCAAAGTTCATAGATTGGTCCCTGGCATCTACAGACCAAACAATAATGTGCATTGATAATGTGCATTGGGTGCTGGTTGCAGGTGCCTTTTTGGAGTGCTGTTGACACAGTGCCATCCTCGTGCCTCTCTATTGGCCCTTGGGGACTGTCTCTAGGCCACACCTCCTCTCTAGCCACACCCCTGACCCTCATGTGACACTCCCCAAGTCATGTTCTTCACTAGGACTGCTTCACACCTTCCTTGAGTGTTTTCGCCTGCCTAGAATGTGTCCTTGAAAGCTGGCAGTGCCCCTTGCTTGCCTGGACAGAGATGTGAGAGCCCAGAAAACAGGCTACTGCACAAAGGAAACATGTATGTTAGTTTCTCCACTCACTTTTTGCCTCTCACCCCACCCACCACTGGCAGGTGGCCTCTGCAAAGTTGCCCAGAATGGAAAGTGGCCCTCAGTCTGAACAAAGTCTCTCCATCCCTGTTTTGATGAGTGGGTTCCTCTGGGTCAGGATGGATAGAGACCTCTTGCATCAGCAACCCAGCACATCAGCCTAGGAGCTGAAGGCTTCACCCCTTCCTGGCTCTTAGCCCAGCCCAGATTTCAGCAAGTGCTCCTGTCCTCCCAAGTTCACAGCTAGTTGGGCCCTTCATTGGTGGCTCTGAACTTCCTGGCTGCTTCATGGTCTCCTCTGCTCCTGTGGTCCTGGCTGAGATCAGGGGTGGTGGTCTGAGAGAGTTGGTGTGGGGACCTCCAATTCAAACCTGATGGGGTCATAGGAAGTGTGGGGAAGGGTCCTGCTCTCCTTGTTCCTCATCTGAGGAGACCATAGATTTGAATACCAGTTGCTGGCAACAACAGAAGGGGAGAGATGCTCTTGTGCTCAGGGTTTTCCATGGGCAATTGGTTGACCACTGTGAGAACAGAATGCTGGACTAGATGGGCCACTTGCCTGATCCAGAAGGACTCTTCTTATGTCCTGAAGATGTCTGGGTAGGGCTGAACCCTGACATAAGTTTATTTCTCAAATATTTGGGTTGCTGAGCTGGTATTTACATACGTTGTTCCACTACTTATGTTTGTTGCGCTCTGCTATTCCCCACCCCCTCAACTGCCACATTAGGGTTCTGAAAAAACAACGTTTCCTTGTGAGAAGTGGCTGGCCACCTCTGAAGACGATGGCGAGATTATGAGGGAGCTGGTTCCATCCAGGGTCTTTACTGAAAAACTGTTGAAAGATGGGACGCTCAAGCAGATCGATGAACTAATTGATGATCCGCTGGAAAGTGAGTCACATCCCACCAGACCAGAGTTTGGCAGCCCCTACTCTAGATCAACCCACTCCCCGCTGTGCTAATTTAGTATAATTTACCTATTTATATGTGTAGTGAACATGGTATTTTGCAAAGAATAAGAGGATGGGTCTCTGCCTCAAAGCACTTATAATCTAGAATGTGATGTTTCCCAAAGTGGGTAATATCACCCCCTGGGGGGTGTTGGAACGATCCAGGGTGGTGGTGGTAGTAGCCTTGAGTGCAATTGGGGCTCATTGAAGAAAAATCAGCGGGCAGTGGAAGCATAAAGAAAGAAGAGAAGAGAAGAAAAAATTGAAGAAGAAAAAACACCATTCGTTCTGTTGTGTAAGGATGCTTATCACCAGGTCAGGCGCTGTTGCGGGTTAGCGACAGTGGCTCCCCTGGATCTGGCAGTCATGCTGGAGATGAGAGGATTTCTCAGGCTTGGGGGAGCCATTTTCAGCATCACCCAGATCCAGGAAGTGGATCCCAGCTTGCCTGCCTCTTTGGCCAACCCTGACACTTTGCTTAAAGAAGGTAGATTTCCAGGGGGCGGGGGGAAGAGCTCTGAGTATTCCCCCCCCCCATAAAAGTGGGCGGTTGGCCAAATAAGTTTGGGAACCTCTGATCTACAAAATAGGTATAAGGGGAGGGGAAGGGAGATGGAGTTGGAGGTGGGGATAGACCAGAATAATATGTAATTATTGCAGCTATGTGTACTCTTTGCAGGATTTTTTTCACGGGAGCACTCAAAAAATGCAATCCATTTGGCCAAAGTGGTATAATCCATGCTAGCTCACGATTCTACCGCCTCATTCGACTGTGCTGTGTTTCTAGGGAGAGGTCTGTGCTTTAAAGCGCCATTTCAGAGCACTTTCCCCCCTTTGCCCTGGCACTTTCGCTGAGGAAACCTACCCTTTACTGCTGAATCGGGGCAAAGAGCAATCTGCAGAAAACACGAACTGCCATTTGTTCTGATTCAGCATTAAAGAACGGGTTTTCATGTTTGATGTATCACAGTATTTTAATATTCTTTTGGAAGCCGCCCAGAGTGGCTGGGGAGGCCCAGCCAGATGAGCGGGGTATAAATAATAAATTATTATTATTATTATTATTATTATTATTATTATTATTATTATTATTATTATTTTCATAGGGAACCTGTCGGTGCAAAAAAAGGGGGGGCACTTTAAAGTACAGACTGTTCCTAGAAAGCACAGGGCATAAGGCAACTGTGCGTGAGCCCTTAGTCTCATGGTAAGTTTGTGTTTGTTGCTGCATTGTGTGTGCAGCGGCCCCATAGTCTTAGATTCAACCCATGATCTTGTAAATAAATAAAAGACTGTCTCAAGGGGAGGGGAAAGGTTGCCGTCTCAACATGAACGACACTGTAAACAAGTGCTTACAAGCTACGTTAAAGCCAAATCAAATATTGAATAATGAGCGTTCATAATAGTATCCTCTTCATTGATGATTTTCCATTTTCCCTCAAGTGCCCCTTTTGGAGCAGTTAATTTTCCTTTATGTTTCATCTTGTTTCTTTCAAGCAAGCCCTTTTTTAAAAAATAGAGAGGGAGGGAGGGAGGGAGGGAGGGAAGGAAGGAGTGCTAGACTAAATAAAATGCTTTCAAAATCCATTATGTCTTAGATTTCTTTCTAGCACTCTGCAGGAATGTTGCTGGAACTTGGAGAGCATAAAAGAAGGCAGCTGACACGTGCCTGGTGCCTATAGCTGAGCAAGCCTTGCTTTTTCCAACAAAAACTCACCACGCTCATGTCCGTCCTTTCCAGAACACTTACAAAGAGCTTAAAACTGAGTTGGAGAAATGGGTATTTTTCTTAGCCACCTTCTAACTCAGTGGTAGATCACCTGCTTTGTGCATGAAATGTCCTGGGTTCAACCCTCAACTTCTCCCATTGAAAGGTGTCTGGTTGTGGGGTTGGAAAACAGATTTCCTTGAGACCTTGTGGGGAACGGATGCCAAATTGCATTGCAAGGTTAGATGGACCAAGGTCCTAACCTGCTACAAACTAGCTTCCTTTGTTCATTCATAAATGATTGCAAGCTAGGATCAGTTGAAGGCTGCTCATCTAGTCACTGATGTCCGTGCTCTGAAAGCCTCCATTAAAACACAATCTTCTCCTTCCCACTCTGCCCAGTTCATACGTACAAGATTAGCGTTTTCACCGGCGATATTTTCGGTGCTGGGACGGATGCCAGCGTGTTCTTGACGATATATGGAGACCTCGGAGACACAGGGGAGAGACAACTCAGCAGCTCTGAAACGAACATGAACAAGTTCGAAAGAGGACAGGTATCGATCAAACTGAGTATTCTTCATCAAACGTCTTGATAAGAGAGAAGTACAGCTTTTGTGCTTCTAGAAACGTAAGGAAAAGCTCTGTCCCTGCACACAGTCTTCCCAGAAAAAAAAATCCACACACACACACACCCTATCTTCAGTTACCGTATTTTTCGCTCTATAAGATGCACCAGACCATAAGACGCACCTAGTTTTTGGAGGAGGAAAACAAGAAAAAAATATTCTGAATCCCAAAAGCCCCCAAGAGCTGCACTCCCTTTAAAGAGGACCTTTAAAGACTGACGGGCTGCCGTTCTCCCTCCTTGGGGAAAAGCCCCAACACACTCCACACGGCTCTTTAAAGGGAGCGCTGAGCAGAGCCTCCTGCCTGCATTCGCTCCGTAAGACGCACAAATATTTCCCCTTACTTTTTAAGAGGGGAAAAGTGCATCTTGTGGAGCGAAAAATATGTTAGTTAAGGAAACACAAGCTACATACCCTCATCGTACACATTAAATGCAGGTCTCATGGAATCACAGTGTGAGTGCAAAAAGTCCAGGGCTTAAGTCTGAGACTCCTTGGATCTTAGCCACTGTGCACTTTTCTGCTTGCGTAACAAACAGAACCTTGAAGAATTGTTCCTTTTTCTGTTCCATTCTCCCCAGGAAGACATCTTCTCAATCCAAGCTGTGGACCTTGGCGCTGTCTTCAAAATCAACATTCGGCATGACAACACAAACCCAAGGCCGGATTGGTACCTAGAGAAAGTAGAGATCCTGAATGACAACACAGAAGAATTGTTCCTGTTTCCATGCGAACGTTGGCTCTCGAGGAAGAAGGAGGACCTGATGATAGAGCGGGTCCTTTTTGAAAAAGTAAATCACAATATTTACTTAGGAGGCTGTAGGGCTCCAATGTCCTAGAGGTTTGTAGGGCTGGGAGGCATAGGGGGTTTTATGTTAAGGTTCAGATGTGGTAGGAAAGAGAAATGGCTGTTTGTGATGTACCGTATTTTTCACTCCATAAGACGCACCTGACCATAAGACACACCTAGTTTTTAGAGGAGGAAAGGGGGAAAGCCCCATTTTTTGAGGATCAGCTCAAAGTTGTGCAGCTTCTTTTGCAAAGGGGGAAAAGCACCATTTTTTGAGAACAGCTCAAAGTTGTTGAGCTTACTTTGCAAAGGGAAAACATCCTGTTTTTATGGGGTTCAACTCACAGTTCTGCAGCTTCTTTAGGAAAGGAAAGGGAGCCGTTTCCACAGTGTCCAGACAGATAATCTAATCAGCCAGTCACATGTCAGTGGGGAAACAATCAGCCTCCTTCTGCAGAACATTCAGCTATGGAGGCCTGGGCAAGGGGCTGGGGCCGGAAGGGGAGCCAGTGATCGACCACACATTTGCTCCATAAGACGCACAGACATTTCTCCTTACTTTTTAGGAGGAAAAAAGTGCATCTTATGGAGCGAAAAATACGGTACAATCTTGCTTTTAGCTCAGTTGCCAAACCAGAAGCGGCCAGGGTTGTAAGAAGGCAACAATTTCCATTCCAACCATAACATTCCTTTTGATGGAATGGAAGCATCAAAACAGTGTTTCAAAAAGTCATTAACTGTGTATTGTTTGTGGACAGAGGGAGCATCGACACTTCGGCTTGTCCCGTACCTAGAAAGGATGGCTTTGAGTGGTTTTGTCCTTGCTCCTCTCCTTTCCCAGGGAAAGCCTGCTCTTTAGTGCTAAATCGGAGGAAACATCGACCCAGAGAAAGCCTGAATTGCTGTTTACTCCAGTTGAGGGCTAAAGAGGGGTTGCCCCTCTGGGGAAAACAGCAGGAAAAGAGTTTTTAAAAACAACAACTATGTGAAGGCAAGCCAGTAATATTTGCTTGACTGATTTAAGTTCACGAACACACTAACTGCCCCAATTTCTTCTTGCCTTTCTTTCCTTTTGTAAGAGTTCCCGCAAACAAAATATTTATTTTTTAAATTTACATCTACTGAGCGAGAGAAATCCAGAATTCCAGGGCTCAGAAAGCAGAGGTTTGCAGAAAGAAAAGAAAGGGGGAAGTGGGGGCCAAATAGAACTAGCAGATATAAAATATTTTTAAAAGGTTGAAGAACCTGCCAACTACAGAAAATAAGGAATTATCTCCTTCCCCATCCCTTCAAGGCACATTGGTGATCCTCACCATCATTTTCATTTTCCATCATTTTATTTTGCCACTTCTCTTCTTACTTTTCAAATTCTTTTGGCGTTCTGCCTACAACTCCAGAGGGGACAGAGGACAAAAGTAAATTTGTGTGTATATTATGTATTGCCAGTGTAATTTTAACAGTGAGAGGCAGGGAACGGGCAACATTTTGCCCAGAATATCTAATTACTGGGCAGGGAAATGATGGGCCCAAAGTAGGCAGGGGGAAAGCCCAAACCAAACTGGCAAAGGATGAAGACGTCTCTTCTTTCCTGGCTAGGTCACTACCAAACAGGACAAGTGGGGGAGGGGGCATGGCCGAGGGAGAAAGCAGGTGCCTTAAGGAGAGTGCTTGTGGCAGATTAGGGATGCGGGTGGCACTGTGGGTTAAACCACAGAGCCTAGGACTTGCCGATTGGAAGGTCGGCGGTTCGAATCCCCACGGCGGGCTGAGCTCCCGTTGCTCGGTCCCTGCTCCTGCCAACCTAGCAGTTCAAAAGCACATCAAAGTGCAAGTAGATAAATAGGTACCGCTCCTGCGGGAATGTAAACGGCGTTTCCATGTGCTGCTCTGGTTCGCCAGAAGCGGCTTAGTCATGCTGGCCACATTAACCAGAAGCTGTACTCTGGCTCCCTCAGCCAATAAAGTGAGATGAGCGCCACAACCCCAGAGTCGGTCATGACTGGACCTAATGGTCAGGGATACCTTTACCTTTTGCAGCAGATTAAGAACCCTGGTGGGCCAGATTAGGCTCATAGCTTTCCCATACCTGGTGATGAAAGGCAGGTAAGAACAGTGGTGGAGCAAGGTGGAGCAAGATCGCACCCCCCGGCAGTGCCGCCATGCCGGATCATGCCCCCTGGCCTGGCCACCATGGTGGAGCGCACCCGCCCCTGCCTGGCTGCCACAGCGGAGCGCACCCCTCAACGGGGTCTGGAGTTGCAGGGGGTGGCGCATCGTTACCTCATGCTCCTGGCTGGAGGAGGCAGGTAGGGGGGAGGACAGGAAGGAGGCAGGAATGGGAGCTGCGCCCCCCATCCTGTTCGCACCACCCCAGGTGACAGAGAGGCTTCCTCCGCCACTGGCTGAGAAATCTAATAAAGAATAACTGAACCACATGAACCCATTTTACCCTGCTACACCAGTTAAATGTCTGGAAGCGGCTGGAGGATGGATGGCAGCTAACAGATTGAGGTTGAATCCTGACAAGACAGAAGTATTGTTTTTGGGGGACAGGAGAGGAGGACTCCCTGGTCCTGAAGGACCAGGTGCACAGCCTGGGAGTAATTTTGGACTCACAGCTGTCCATGGAGGCACAGGTCAATTCTGTGTCCAGGGCAGCTGTTTATTAGCTCCATCTGGTACACAGGCTGAGACCCTACGTGCCCGCGGACTTTCTCATCAGAGTGGTGCATGCTCTGGTTATCTCTTGCTTGAACTACTGCAATGCGCTCTATGTGGGGCTACCTTTGAAGGTGACCCGGAAACTACAACTAATTCAGAATGCGGCAGCTAGACTGGTGACTGGGAGTGGCTGCCAAGACCACATAACACCGGACTATATCCATCTTGAAAGATCTACACTGGCTCCCATTACGTTTCTGAGCACAATTCAAAGTGTGTTGGTGCTGACCTTTAAAGCCCTAAATGGCTTCGGTCCAGTATACCTGAAGGAGCATCTCCACCTCCATCATCCAGCCCAGACACTGAGGTCCAGTGCCCGATGGCCTTCTGGCAGTTCCTTGCTGCAAGAAGCCAAGTTACAGGGAACCAGGCAGAGGGCCTTCTTGGTAGTGGCACCCGCACTGTGGAACACCCTCCCACCAGATGTCCAACTGCACAGTTCTATAATTTTATGAAGGCAGGTGGCGAATCTTCCAAAGATGTGTGTTGGCTGGATAGCTCAGTTGGTTACAGCATGGTGCTGATAACGCCAAGGTTGCAGGTTCGATTCCCGTATGGGACGGCTGCATATTCCTGCATTGCTAGGGATTGGACTAGATGATCCTCAAGCTCCCATCCAACCCTTCAACTCTATGATTCTGCGATCTTCTTTGCTAGCTAGATTTAGGGATTGTCTGAAGCCATTTGCTAATTCTTGGAGTATCTTCAAAGAACTATGTGAACACAAAATTCTCCCGCTTCAGCACCCTGTGTTTGTTCCTTTGTGTGGCGAATTCACACCCCCCCCCCAGTGGAAATAAAGATACATGACACAATTATTAAGGCTAGTGGGCTAAATAAGGCCACAACTTTATTGTTTACAGGTGATGAGCGGTATTGGCTTAGGACTATATCCTAACCAACTATATCCAACTTCAGCCCATCCACTTGAAGTCTGGGAAGGGTTAGCCACCACTAGGGGGAGTCCTGCTGATGCACATCAACTAGGAACTCCCCCGGGGTCACTGATTGGGGGCGTGCCTTAGGCCCTCACCTCCATAGGCCTCGGACAGGGCCACACCCCCCAGAATCCTTTATCGGACTACCCTTCAATATTCGGGGCAGGTGATGGCGCTTCCTCCCTTCTTCCATCTACATAACAATACCAATACCAATGACTAACCACCAGTACGAAGAAAGTTGTGACGATTTGCTACGAGGTAGGCAAAAACCAAGTGGCTGGTGCCAATTTGCCAAGTGGAAAAATTCCTACCAGGCCCCTCAATGGCGACCAACCAAGGTTTATAGCAAGGTCAAGGAACGAATACCTTAAAGGGTGGGAGGGTGGGAAACAGGAGCAGCTGGAGGCGGCAAAAGAGGGAGATCCCCGGCCACGCCCACATTAAATAGGGCAGGCCACGCCCCCAGATCCAGCCGATTGGCTTGCCAGGGCGTGACGCGGCTGGGGATTCCCCCAATCGCGCGACACCACCTCCTTTGCAGGGCGGAAGTGGCTTTTTCAGCTACCGCTTAAACCCATTTCTCCACCCCAGCAACCAACCAATCATAATAGAAAGAAAGGGGGTGTTAATGTTTTGGGATATCTCTTCAAACAAGAAACTTCTGGAAATTCCCAGAAGTAGCTGAAACTAGTTTCTCTGTGTCACTGTGCTCTTGGTGGTTATTAGCGTAGCTGCAGGCATTCTGTTATAACTTAATTTTCTCCGAAGGCATCTCTTCTTATTTTGGGCAATTAGCTGTGACACCTGGTAAAAGCTATCTTTAAAGCATCCTTGCTTTCTCCTCCTGGAACTGTCCGCAGCCAGAGTCCAGGCTTCTGCAAGCGAATTGATGATGGAAACACCATGGTTGACTCTCTGAAAAAAGCTATATTTTTATCTCCAGTGCGTCAGTACTGCAGTGAGATTCCTGGGGAAAATAGGACCTATTACCTGCTGTTTTCAGCAGAGCACCATATCAGGTTTCGGTGATTGAAGGGGAAAGACTTCCGTTTCAGAGAGGCAAGATTCACAGCAAGGATCAAAGACCAACTCTTGGTTATAATTCAAGACTGAATTGCAAACAAAAACCAACTCAAAACAAAAACCCAGCATGTCTTAAGAGCGTTTGTTGTGATGCCTTTTCCCAATACCTCCAAATTACTCTGTCAGATGTTAGCAAGGCAGGTCAAACGCTGAGTAAAAATGCCACACTTTCATAGCACCAGCTGCAAGCTGCAAAAGGAGGCCGTTTGGGCTGTTTTGGGGTGCATAGGGGGCTGGAATCAAAGAACTGGGTGCAAACCACAAAGCCGCTTCCTGAAGCTCCTCCCAGCTGGGGCTAGTTGGCTGGTAGTCAATGTCTTCTTGTTCCCAAAAGTCCCCTGGAGCAACACTGTGGCCCATTCCATGCGCTGCAGCAAAACATCGTTAATAGTTTTCCACAAACATCACTATCTGGGGCTCTTCATTTTCTTCCCTCTGAGACTTGGAGGAGACAAACCTCTTGATCTCTTGGATGTGATGGTTTGCCATTACATCTGACCCAAGGATCCTGGCTTGTTTTGCTCCAACAGACTACCCAAAATGGAAGCTTGGCTAAAGATTGTGGGTGGTCTGAAGAGAAACAAGGCATGACCTATTGTTTAAGAGTAAGTCTACACCAGGGTTTTGTGGTTTGTTTCTTTCCAGCGTGAGTGGGGAAGAGTAAATCAGAAATATTTAGCTTGTTCACAGTAAGGCATACAGTGGTACCTCTGGTTAAGAACTGGAGGTCAATTCTTAACCTGAAACTGTTCTTAACCTGAGGTACCGCTTTAGCTACTGGGGCCTCTAGCTGCCACCGCGCAATTTCTGTTCTCATCCTGAAGTAAAGTTCTTAACCCAAGGTAGTATTTCTGGGTTAGCAGAGTCTGTAACCTGAAGTGTCTGTAACCCGAGGTACCACTGTAATTATTATTATTATTATTATTATTATTATTATTATTATTATTAATATACTGCCCTATACGCAGAGGTCTCAGGGTGGTTCACAGAATAAAATCAAGATATAAAACCACAAAATACATAATAAAAATGCAAAATACAAATACAAAAAAATACAAAAAACCAACAACAACCCAATAGACCCCCCCCCAAAAAAACCCCTACATTTTAAAAGGGGATGGGATGTAAATCAGATCAACCAAAGGCCTGTTTAAAAAGGAACGTTTTTGCCTGGCATGCAAAGGTGTATAATGAAGGCGCCAGGTGAACTTCCCTGAGGAGAGCATTTCTCAGACAGGGAGCCACTGCAGAGAAGGCCCCGTTCTTGTGTTGCCACCCTCCGGACCTCTTGAGGAGGAGGCACACGAAGGAAGGCATCAGAAGATGATCTCAGGGTCTGGGTACGTTCATACGGAAAGAGACGGTCCTTGAGGTATTGCTGTCCTGAGCCATTTCAGAATTTATAGGCAGTGGCAGAGGAAGGGGTGTGTGGTGGGTGCGGGTCGCCGCGGGTGTCATCACTGAGGGGGGTGACAAAAATATGAGTTTTCTTTTTAAAAAATTAGGCTAATGAAACTTTTAAGTTCGGTTAAGAAACCCCGACTTTTGCGCTCCCCTTCCTAAAGATGGAAAGGGCAACTCTCCTTTTGCATCCTCTTCCTCCCCCAAGATTTGAGCCAAAAGTTCTCTTCCTCAAAGACACAGCAGGCATAGCTGATTCAGAGAGCAAGTCAAATGTCAAGCAGCATTTCCCTTCTGTGAACAGGAAGCCAGCCAAGCCAGCAGTTGTTCTGTTCCTGAAAGAAGAGATACAATCCTGTTCATGGCTCAACTCTTCCATTGCTCCTGCAAGCAGCCTGTTGGTGGGGTGAGGGCAGAGTAGGTCTACCTGCACCTCAGCATTTAGAAAAAGCAAACTGGGCAGAAATAGAGCATCTCCTGAAGAGCGGTGTGAAATGATTCCGTCTCTAAATGATGCCCCTTGGGTATTAATT
This sequence comes from Podarcis erhardii, assembly GCF_964252035.2. NCBI lineage: Eukaryota > Metazoa > Chordata > Lepidosauria > Squamata > Lacertidae > Podarcis > Podarcis erhardii. The sequence continues at coordinate 48,296,815 of NC_138501.1, forward strand.
CCATAATAAAACAGTGAAAAGGCCTTCTCTCTACAGGGCTGCCTTCAGATGTCTTCTAAAGGTTGCATAGGTACTTATCTCCTTGGCTTGGGGTAGCATAACTCCATACCCTGCAAAATTTCTCTGACGGAAATAGGGATGTCCTAAGGAAAAGAGGAGGGAAACGGGAGGCACTGTGGGTTAAACCACAGAGCCTAGGGCTTGCCGATCAGAAGGTTAGCAGTTCGAATACCACGACGGGGTGAGCTCCCGTTGTTCGGTCCCTGCTCCTGCCAACCTAGCAGTTTGAAAGCTAGTCAAAGTGCAAGCAGATAAATAGGTACCGCTCCAGCGGGAAGGTAAAGGGCGTTTCTGTGTGCTGCTCTGGTTCGCCAGAAGCGGCTTAGTCATGCTGGCCACATGACCTGGAAGCTGTACGCCAGCTCCCTCGGCCAATAAAGCAAGATGAGTGCCGCAGCCACAGAGTCTGTCATGACTGGACCTAATGGTCAGGGGTCCCTTTACCTTTAAGGAAAAGAGGAGGGACGCGGGTGGCGCTGTGGTCTAAACCACAAAGCCTACGGCTTGCTGATCAGAAGGTCAGTAGTTTGAATCCCGCGACAGGGTGAGCTCCTGTTGTTCAGTCCCTGCTTCTGCCCACCTAGCAGTTTTAAAGCACGTCAAAGTGCAAGTAGATAAATAGGTACCGCTCCGGCCGGAAGGTAAACGACGTTTCCATGTGCCACTCTGGTTCGCCAAAAGCGGCTTAGTCCTGCTGGCCACATGACCCAGAAGCTGTCTGTGGACAAACGCCAGCTCCCTTGGCGTATAGAGCGAGATGAGTGCACAACCTCAGAGTCGTCCGTGATTGGACCTAACGGACAGGGGTACATTTTCCTTTAAGGAAAAGAGGGACATTCTGGGATCACACTAGGAACCTGATCTGAATCAGATTTACAGCCTGAATTAAATCAGGTTTCTGTAAATCTGGGACCATCTGTGGAAAACAGGGACACTTGGAAGGTCTGGAACTAACTCCAAATGTTAGTACTGGGAAGAGAAGAGAGTAGTATCTGTCTCCACATCAGCATAATTTCATATGGCCCGGAAACTTATGCAAAACCATGTCCTTAGCACTGACTTTTCATCCACTTGATGATGACTCACAAGCTTCTTCTTTTTTGCCAAGGCTTTGCTTTTGGCACCATTAGTCTCTCCTGGTGAAAAGCCTGTGGCTTCCATGTGTGAAAGAAAGAAAGCTTCTTTCTGACTGCCACAGCCACTGAAAACCAGGAGCTAATTAGAATTCCAAGTATGTGGATTAATTAACGGGATCAAAATTAATAGGCAGCGCTCGGCCTTTTACTCAGAAAGGCCTTGTACTGCAGTTGAGCGGAGCCGGTTGACTTTGTAAGGGCTTGTTCTACAGGGCAGAGCGATGTTTTAATTGCACGTTATGACGGAAACGATTGCATATTAACACTGGGGCAAATGGAGACACCCCAGGGATGAGCTTCATGGGTTGCATCCAGTACATGTAGCCTGCAAAGGGCCTGGTGGGACCAGGCTTACTTAGCCACTATTATTAATTCCTTTTAAGGAGGCAAAACTAATTAGGTTTAATAAAAACAATTTCAACGAACATGCAGGGGGATTTTCTTTTATTTTTAAACATTTAGTCATGCTATTACACCAGCCCCCAAACCCCCAAGAATTTTTGCGGCTGTTTCTCATTCCGATCACAGTTTTCACTGCACAAAATGCTTTGGAATACTTGGCTCATTTCTGCTTGCAAAGCGTTTCGGCGAGTCAAATCATACCCAGGTGTCTGGAGCTGTGGGCTCTGTGGACAACTGCCTCATGTGGCGAGTCACTGAACTGCAGGTGGAACCTTCTCAGGACCTTCAAGAACTGGATTGACTCCACTCACCTAGGCTGGCCATGGATTGGATCCTTCTGGGCGGAAAGGACGATAAAAGAGCATTTGCTGTTTCAGCTGAGATTTGGCTCTGTTGGCTAAGGAGCCATTGGAACATAGACACTGTGTTCCCATTGTTCCTTTGGAGAGATAAAAAGTTGGGTTAAGCCAGAATCGGTGGCTGAATAGCAGAGACAGAGGAACAGAGGTTTTATGGGCAGGAGGGCATTTTCCTTCTGCAGAGAGTCCCAGGGGCAGGCCACTGGGCCTAAGGTTTACCACCTCTTTCTAAGAGGATTTCTACTAGGACATTTTTGTTGTTTAGTCATTTAGTCGTGTCCGACCCTTCATGACCCCATGGACCAGAGCACGCCAGGCACTCCTGTCTTCCACTGCCTCCTGCAGTTTGGTCAAACTCATGCTGGTAGCTTCAAGAACACTGTCCAACCATCTCGTCCTCTGCCGTCCCCTTCTCCTTGTGCCTCCATCTTCCCCAACATCAGGGTCTTTTCCAGGGAGTCTTTTCTTCTCATGAGGTGGCCAAAGTATTGGAGCCTCAGCTTCAGGACCTGTCCTTCCAGTGAGCACTCAGGGCTGATTTCATTAAGAATGGATAGGTTTGATCTTCTTGCAGTCCATGGGACTCTCAAGAGTCTCCTCCAGCAAAGCATCAATTCTTTGGCGATCAGCCTTCTTGATGGTCCAGCTCTCACTTCCATACATCACTACTGGGACTATGACATATTCCTCTGAAAACAAGGAAGGCTTCTTGCTCAGAAGTATTGCTTCCTATCTGAATTTAATCAGCTCATACTCACAGACTTGATCAATTAAGATTTATTTTAACTAGGCGGCAGCCCTGGTTAAAACAGAACTGGATGGAGGACTTGCAAGCTTTGTCGTTGGTTTTCTTTATAACATTTGTGTCCTTCCCCTTCAAAAAGTTCTAATTTTATCTACCTGACAGTCCTGAGAGGTAGGTTATTTGGGGGGTGGGGAAGCAAGAGAGATTTGCCAAAGGGCACACAGTGAGCTCTATGAGTGAGTGAGGATTCGAACCCAGAGTTTGCTTCAAGTCCAAAATAAATCCTGCCTTTAACCAGTTTGCCTAGGTGCATAGAAGCAGCGTTGTAGAATGAGGGCCTCCTCCCACAAATCATTTGTATATATATATATATATTCATATCCCATTAATCACATTGCACTTGGTAAACAGCTGACTTGGAATAACCCATACCAGGAATTGCGGTCATATTGTTCCTTGGGGTGTGGAGAAACTTCTTCCGACTTTGCTGGGAAGGCTGGGCCTGTTAAGTCCCCTGGACGTATTTTCTCTCTCCCATTAGAACTGCGACCCTGACAAAAAAACCGCCGGTGACTCATCCCTGAGCCGGGACAACAATGCCAACGTGAAGGATAAGAAAACAGACAGTTCGGGTGAATGTCCTCCGGAAGGGCCATGTAAGGATATGGTGCACTGCAGTGGGAAGAGGGCAGGCAGACGGCCATTTGGCACTTGAACATGTGACTTTGTAGGGTTGGAGTAGAGATTTCAGTCAGTTTGCTGCAATTCCCCAAGTGCTTTGACCACCAGCCCCTCTTACCAGGAAACTCTGGGAATTGTAGCTCGATGAGAGGAATATGGGTCTCGTAACAACTCCCCTATGACTTCTCCCAAAGAATCCTGGGAGTTGTAGTTCATTAAGGGCACTGAGGGTTGTTAAGTGACGCCCCCCCCCCATCTCTAGCAGTTCGAAAGCATGTCAAAGTGCAAGTAGATAAATAGGTACCGCTCCGGCGGGAAGGTGAACGGCATTTCCGTGCGCTGCTCTGGTTCGCCAGAAGCGGCTTAGTCATGCTGGCCACATGACACGGAAGCTGTACGCCAGCTCCCTCGGCCAATAAAGCGAGATGAGCGCCGCAACCCCAGAGTCGGCCACGACTGGACCTAATGGTCCCTTTACCTCTAACTTTACCTTAGTCAGAGGGAGAAGACTGTGGGGAAGAGGTGTCAGAAGCGGGTGAGGTTACAGGGCTTAAGTGAGCAGGGAGAGTCTGTGGCAGAGAGAGTCCAGAATCAGAGGCAGAAGCCGAGCAGGAGAGGAGGGAGACCAAGATGGGTCAGGCTAGTGAAGAGGCATGGGTGTCTCCCCCTCCTGCTGTGGCAAGCTTTCCCCTCCCAGTCTCCCAGAACCAGGAGAGGCATGAAGCAGGGGGCAGCAAAGACAAACATGCAGCTTGCTTGGGGGGGGGGGGGAACCCTGGAGAGGAGAAGTCACAGACAGCTGTCTACTTGAGTCAAGGCAACTGCTTCATGGGAACAAGACCTACCGGAGATGAGTTGTTGTTCACATTATCATAATAATAATTTATTATTTATACCCTGCCCATCTGGCCTGACACTGCTGTGAAGATCCTGATTTGCTATGTTGCTCAGTGTGATTTACTGCTGGCTCATGCCTGTCAACACGGGATGCGGGTGGCGCTGTGGGTTAAACCACAGAGCCTAGGGCTTGCCGATCAGAAGGTTGGCAGTTCGAATCCCTGTGACGGGGTGAGCTCCCATTGCTCAGGCCCTGCTCCTGCCAACCTAGGAGTTCAAAAGCACATCAAAGTGCAAGTAGATAAATAGTTACCACTTCAACGGGAAGGCAAACGGAATTTCCATGTGCTGTTCTGGCTCACCAGAAGCGGCTTAGTCATGCTGGCCACATGATCCAGAAAATGTCTGTGGACAAATGCTGGTTCCCTTGGCCTATAGAGCGAGATGAGCGCCGCAACCCCAGAGTCGTCCGTGACTGGACCTAATGGTCAGGGGTACCTTTACCTTTACCTTTTAACAACCAACGCCTAGCCCCTATCAATGACTGGTTGGATGCAGAGGAATGGGGAGGGCACCAGCTGGGGAACCCCCAAGGGAAGAAGGCTCAGAGCCTGAGGTCTGGTGGTGGGTTGATGACGAGTAGTCAGGGGGAGAAGGGACATGGGTGGCGCTGTGGGTTAAACCACAGAGCCTAGGGCTTGCAGATCAGGAGGTTGGCGGTTCGAATCCCCGCGAATGGCTGAACTCCTGTTGCTCAGTCCCTGCTCCTGCCAACCTAGTAGTTTGAAAGCATGCCGGTGCAAGTAGATAAATAGGTACCGCTCCGGAAGCTGTCTGCAGACAAACGCTGGCTCCCTCAGCATGTAGAGTGAGATGAGTGCCGCAACCCCAGAGTTGGTCACAACTGGACCTAATGGTCAGGGGTCCCTTTACCTTTACATGCCTGTCAGCACCCTTAACAAATGACAATTCCGTGGATTCTTTGAGAGTAGCAATGGGTGTTTAAAGTGGTATGATGATGCTTTAAATGCATAGTGGAGGCAGGGTCTCACTGTCCCTGGCAGTGGCTCCCCAAAGTCTCGGTCAAAGAACCCATGAATAGACCTCATGTCTGAAATCCTTTACCTGCAGATGCCAAGGATTAAACATGGAACCTTCCCACACCCTCCACCGCTCACTTGCCTTATTCTTCCTTTCTTTCCAGTAATTCCTTACCACATCATTGTCACCACGGGTGCCGAGCTGGGTTCAGACACCGACAGCCGAGTCTATATCATCATTTCAGGTCCCCGGAAGCTGCAGACGGGCCGGCTGTGGCTTGACCTCCCAGATGGACAGACTGAGTTTGCAGATGCCTCCGTGGAGAAATTCTCCGTCATGGGACTGGATGTTGAAGAAGTAAAAAGTATGGAGGTAACTGTACAAGTGAAGAGTGAGGTCTGGGAGTGTTGGTGTTGTGGGCCTTTGATCCAAACTTCTCCCCAAAGAGGGCAGAGCAATTGGAGGCTGTACTGAAACAAGGCATCCCAAGTACATCTCTTTATAGCTGTCAACCGTCCCTTATTTGGGGGGAAAGTCCCTTATCCCAGCGCTGTGTCCCGCTGCTGTCCCTTATTGATGATGTCCCTTAAATTTCCCGGGTTTCAAAGGAAGCAGCTCCTCTCCCTTCCTTCCTGCCGGCCAGGGAGGAGAGAGGCTCCAACTGTGTTGCTTGGCTGCATTGCTCACCCAATAAGGAGTCTAAGAATGACTGGGGGGTGGAGCTTACATGCCTTGTGCCAATCAAATCGGCCGTGTTGCCTGGGGACTCGCCTTTGCTCAGCGCTTCAAAGCGGTGGTTTTCCTTGCTGCATCCCCTTTGCCGGGTTGCTGCACTGTGGGAACCACCGCTTGAGGCTTTGTTTGGCTGCTGGCTGGGCTTTCTGCCTTTGGCTCGGAGGAGCTCAGAAGTTGAACATACCTGTGCTTGGAAAATCCCTTATGTTGGCTGTTGATCCCTTATTTTCAAATCTGTAAGTTGACAGCTATGTGTCCCTTAGAGTTGGGGGACCTTTGCCCCCCAGATGTCGCTGAACTGCAGCTCCCATTGGCTCCAGCAAGCATTGCCAATGGCTATGGTTGATGGGAGTTGTAGTTCAGTGTCATCTGGAGGGCCAAAACATCCTCCCAGCCTACATATATGAAGCTGCCATAAATTGTTTCAGATGATTGGTCCGTCAAGTCCAGTACTGCCTGTTTTGATTAGCTGTAGCTCTCTGCAGTCTCCCGCAAAGATAGCAGAGGTTGGAGCTTTTTTGTGGAGCTGCGGGTCTTCCCATTGGCAGTGTGTGTTTTGTGCTAAAAAGTGCTGCAATGGAGTGTGTGTGCCATTGCGCCACAAGATGGTGAGATGGTCACTGTCTTAGATGGCTTTCAAAGCAGAGTGAGGTAAACAAATGGAGGGGGGAAAGCCCATCGATGACTACAAGTCATTGTGTCCAATGGGAAACATCTGACTTCCAGTGAGGCAACATGGTGGGCGCCACGACAGTGAGCAGCTCCTGAAGCCAGCCAGAACCAACTGCCCTACCAGGCTGGCTCTGGGCTGCTGAGACTGCCACTGCCACCGCCACTACCGAAGGGGAACCAGGGATGCCTGGCGCATCAACTGGGGGAGCCGCTGACCCTCCTGACCCAAATTGAGCCAGGTGCGAGAGCGCCCGGCCACCAGGCTGACTGTCCAGTGGAGCTCTGGGACCAGGAAAACCCCAGAGCTAACGTGAAAAGAAAGGGGAGAGGAGAAAGAGGAGAAAGAGGAGAGAGAAAGAATAAATAAATAATAATAATAATTTATTATTTATACCCCGCCCATCTGGCTGGGCTTCCCCAGCCATTCTGGGCGGCTTCCAACAAAATATTTAAATACAGTAATGCATCAAACATTAAAAGCTTCGCTAAACAGGGCTGCCTTCAGATATCTTCTAAAAGTCTGGTAGTTGTTGTTCTCTTTGACATCTGGTGGGAGGGCGTTCCACAGGATGGGCGCCACTACCGAGAAGGCCCTCTGCCTGGTTCTCTGTAACTTGGCTTCTCGCAGTGAGGGAACCGCCAGAAGGCCCTTGGCGCTGGACCTCAGCGTCCAGGCAGAACGATGGGAGTGGTATACTGGACCAGGTATACAGGACCAAGGCTGTTTAGGGCTTTAAAGGTCAACACCAACACTTTAAAATGTGCTCGGAAACGTACTGGGAGCCAATGTAGGTCTTTCAAGGCCGGTGTTATGTGGTCTCGGCGGCCGCTCCCAGTCACCAGTCTAGCTGCATTCTGGATTAATTGTAGTTTCCAGGTCATCTCCAAAAGTAGCTCCACGTAGAGTGCATTGCAGTAGTCCAAGCGAGAGATAACCAGAGCATGCACCACTATGGCGAGACAGTCTGTGGGCAGGTAGGGAGAAAAAAGAAAGGAGCCCCAACATTGCCACTGCTGAGGAGAGAAGTAGGAGGGCAAGGACACATGGCCGAGCTCAGGTCCGACCCGAGCCTACGTCCCCAGTAACTAGCACCCCCCCTTCAATAGGAAACTTCCATTGTCAGTTGCAGGATATCTCCCAGCACTACTATCTGGCAGCTGAAACTGCTGGGGAAGGGTGCTGTTTCCTTTGGTTGGTATTCAGCTAAGCTGGTATTCAGCAAACCCACGACTAAGCAGAATGTTCTGCTTTGGGTCTTCCCTAAGACAGCTGTTTAGTCACTGTGAAAAGCAAGGTGCTTGTTCTATATGGAGCTTGTTCTGAGCTATGAAGACTCTTCTTACGGCATGTGTGAGTGTGTGCCCGTGTTTGTGCATAGGATTGGTTGGTGTTGCACAACAAATCTGCTCCTCCGAAAGGCTGAACTGTTTGCAATAAGGAAAGTGATGGGGAAGTGAACTGTAAAGCGTGGGATAACACTTGCATTGACACAAAATCATCTCATCTCCCCACAAACAAGTCAAAATGCATGGTCATTAAATAGCCAACATCATCTAATCTTCCTGCAAACAAATCCAGATGAATGCTAAATAAATAGGTCACCTAGTAGGGCCCAAGGAGGTATAGCAACTTTTTTGGAGGGAGGGGGTTTGGTATCCAGCGTAATACTCAAAGTAGACCCATTGAAGTTAAGGAGCATGATTAAGGCTGCAATCCTAACCCTACTTACCTAGGAGTGAGGCTCCCTGAATTCAACAGGAATCCTAACCCTACTTGCCTAGGAGTAAGGCTCCCTGAATTCAACAGGATTTACTTATGAGTAGACATGGTTAGGACTGCATTGCAACTTTGGTCCATAATTTCAGTGGGCTTACTCTGAGTAAAACCTAGTTGACATGCCCCCAAATTTGCATTGATACGTATAAATTTCATATGCAAATTTCATGCAGCTTTGTATCCAGTTTTGCCTTCCTTTTTGGTGATGCAGTTCCTCTTTATAGTGACGTGTAAGTAACTCCCTTACCTGTGCAGGTGGGAAGATGTCTTAGTTTGATGGCTTACAAATTGTGCATGCCCAACCAAATCCTATTCCTTTCCCTTCACCACACATCATCTGAATATGATTCCTGCAAAATATCCCAATGCAAAAATCACTTATATTTGGTGTGCATCTGTTTGGGTGGTGTGCGGCTTGGGGTGATTCTCAGCTATGCAACCCCCCCCCCTTTCAATCTATAAATGCTGTAAAAAAAAATATGAGAGAGACAATGATGACTTGACAAAGTGTTGCTCTCTATCAGAGATCGGATTCATAAATGGCCTGCAGCGAGGAGGACGTCTTGTATAATTTCCTAGCTCGACAGGGAAATTGTTTTCACAGCTTGCCAGACCTTGGGAGACCTCTCATAGGAGAGCATTAATCATGGCTCATAAGCAATGTGCACCAATCAGAGATCCCAGCGCAGGAACCCTTATACAACAAAGGGTTTGAGAGGCACAATTTGCATAGACAATCACTCCACTCAGCTTTATCCCCACCCCCCGCAAAATAAACCTTTGCTTTTTCCTGACGGCCATCTGCAGGCAGCATGGTTGCTCTTCCATGCTATGCCTTCTGCCTGGATTAAAATTATTGATTGTTTTTAAAAAAGCTAAAAGCAGGTATTTAAAAATATTCCAAATGATGAAAAGCAACAGCAGCTAAAAAGGGAATAAAACACACACAAACCTTCTGCAGATCTAGATAGATTTACCTGAGCAAAAATGTGTTAAGGTGGTGCCAAAAACAGACAGCGAAGGCGCTTATCCAAAGTCAAAAGGCAGGGAGTTACAAAGTTTAGGTGCCGCTGCATGAAAATGGATAGTAAATCTTATGTTGTACCTGTAACAGTGCCAGTTCCACAGATCAAAGCACTCTAGTGGGCATGTATGGGGTAAGGCAATTCAGCAGGCAGTGGCCTAGTATGGGGGGCATGGGATGGTTGCCCCGGGCAATATTTCAACACCCGGTACTGCTACAATCCAGCTTTGTGCTTCTATCGTTGGGCTCCATTAAAAATTGCTTCTCTGTGTGAACTAGGAAGTGACTTCTCCAGACTACGGCATGATTCTTCTTTTTGTATCTCTGTGCCTGTGATCCCTGCGTGACACGGACACTGTTAAGCAGTTGAATGTGCATGCATACTCTGTCCGTTTCCCTCCCTTCCCAGTGTGGCCCTGGGCCCTGGCAACCCATGCTACACCACTGTCATCAAGTAACCTCTTCTCACGGTTGCCAACCAGAGAAGCCTGCCAGCGGTGCCTGGGTGTGTAGCTACATTCTCCCCACTTGTGATTCCCAACCTCTGTCAACAGGGGTCTCTAAGACATCTGGGGTGAACAAAACCTGGGAGACACCAGCTAGGCATTCCAATCTGGACGCCATGGTACAGTGTCCAGACTGGACAGCATTCTACTCACACAGGGTCTGAACCCCTCAATGGAATCAACAAACATAGGTAAAATCACAGATCACGCCCCAGTAGAAGTCACCGTTGAAATAGGAGAGGGACCACAAACCACCCCATCATGGTCCTTCAGTCCCATCCTAACTACAAACAAACAAATCAGAGAGAGTCTCACAAAAACTCTCCAAAACTACTTCAAGGAAAATGATGTAGACACTATAACAACACCCCTCTTATGGGACGCAATGAAAGCAGTCACCAGAGGAGCTTGCATAAAAGAGAAAGCGTTCCTTAAAAAACAAACCTTCTCAAAAATTAGGAAAATAGATCAAGACATCACTGCCCTCTCATCATGCTACAAACAAACAGGATCCGAAAAACTCCTTCAACTTATAGAACAAAAAAGGAGAGAACTAGACTCCCTAGGAATCAAAAAAACAATGGTCAGCATTCTATATTCTAAACAACGCTTCTATGAATATGGAGGGGAAAACTCCAGACTATTAGCAAATAGATGTAGTGAAAAAGCACTCAAAACAAGAATACACTGCATCACCAAAAAAGATGGCAACATAACAGTGCAGGTACAACAGAGGCATTGAGGATAGTAGCCGCCGAGTATTGCAACATGACCCACCTGTCTCTTACGCTTGCAAAGAACTGCTTTAAAGTATTGGGGCAATAGCTGCTGAAACAGCTCGGGAAACAAAGTCAGCTGATCAAAGTGGCTGCCATTAGTGGCAAAAGGTTTCTTTATGTTCTACATTAGTTCCTTGTCTGCCCATCAACTAGAATAAATTATACCTTCCCCCAGGACACGGGGGGTCTAAATCACTGAGCCTCTTGGGCTTGCTGATCAGAAGGTCAGCAATTAAAATCTGCACGATGGAGTGAGCTCCCATTGTTCTGTCCCAGCTTCGGCCAACCTAGCAGTTTGAAAGCATGCCAGTGCAAGTAGATAAATAGGTACCACTGTGGCAGGAAGGTAAATGGTGTTTCCGTGCGCTCTGGTTTCCATCACAGTGTTCCATTGCTCCAGAAGCAGTTTAGTCATGCCGGCCACATGACCTGGAAAGCTGTCTGTGGGCAAACGCCGGTTCCCTCGGTCTGAAAGTGAGATAATCGCCACACCCCATAGTCACCTTTGACTGGACTTAACCACCCAGGGGTTCACCTTCCCACAGCTGCAACCAAACATGTCTCTCCCATATGAGTCTCTACAGCCACAGCAGGTGCTGTGACTCTCAGATGGGTTGACTTCACCCCCAAAGGCACACTCCTCCCTTGTCTCCCAAGACAGACGGATGCCAACAACAAATCGATATAGTGTGCAAATTTGTCTATTTGGATTGTGCCTCATTTGCCACCAAATTCTTTGACATCATGTAGTGTCTTTACCAATAAGGCCTTTATTAGATTATCCTGGCTCTTCAGCTTTTCTTGTTCTCCTCCACCACCACCTCCACCTCCTTGAGGCTTTGCGTCTTCTCTCATTTTGCTCCATCTGGCCAGAATGGTCTTTTGGCTAATCCAATCCAGCTTCCCCTTTGACAAATCCATCATGTCTCATTATTGCAACCTTGCAGCGTCTCTGCCAGCTGGGATTTGCCAGACCTCCCTGAATGCCCGGGGCAGGGAGCTAGACAGGGTCACTTTCTGCTTGCGAGAGCCTAGAAATGAGCTATGAAAGGTAGGCCAGAGTACAAGAATGAAAAATGGACAGAAACTGCCCATTCATAAATTTGAGTAGGAAATAGAAGATTCTACCTGGAAGAGGAGTGGATTGTCCTTACACAGTGAGGGGGAAACTGGGGCATTCTACTTGTTATAGGACTCTACCTCCCGGAAAAGCAAAATATTGACCTTCTCCTGTTAGGCAAAGATCATAAGATGACCCGGACGGTTGCCAGATTCTGTGTACAGATCTGTAGAGGCAGACCATCCCCCAACCCAAACTAGTCTGTTAAGAAAATCCCCAAACTCTCTTCCATGGGTGATTCTGGGTCATCTCTCTGCAGTAGCTTATCTTAAAGTTTTAAGTTTCTATACGCTTATCGCATTTATAAATTTTAAATTTATTGTTGTACATTGTTTTAAATGTTTGTTTTCCTTCTGGGATTGTAACCCCAAGTGTGTTTCATAAGCTGCTCTCCGACCGTAATAAATTATCTATCTATAGGACTCTAACTCCCATCAGCCCAAGCCAGCATGGTCAATGGACTCAGGGAGAATGGGAGTTGTAGTCCATAGAATCATTAAATTGTAGAGTTGGAAGGGACCCCAGGGTCATCTAGTCCAACCCTCTGCAATTCAGGAATCTTAACTAAAGCATCCATGACAGATGGCCATCTAACCTCTGCTTAACAACCTCCAGTGAAGAAGCATCCACACCCTCTCATGGGAGTCCAATTCTACTGTCGAACAGTTCTTACTGCCATAAAGTTCTTCCTGATGTTATGATGGGATCTACTTTCTTGTAACTTGAAGCCATTGGTTCAAATCCTACCCGCCAGAGCAGGAGAAAACAAGCTCACTCCATCTTCCATGGGACAGCCCTTGAGATATTGAAGATGGCTATCATATCTGCTCTTTTTGTTGTTTAATCGTGTCCGACTCTTTGTGACCCCATGGACCAGAGCACGCCAGGCACTCCTGTCTTCCACTGCCTCCTGCAGTTTGGTCAAACTCATGCTGGTAGCTTCAAGAACACTGTCCAACCATCTCGTCCTCTGTCGTCCCCTTCTCCTTGTGCCCTCCATCTTTCCCAGCACCAGGGTCTTTTCCAGGGAGTCTTCTCTTCTCATGAGGTGGCCAAAGTATTGGAGCCTCAGCTTCAGGATCTGTCCTTCCAGTGAGCACTCAGGGCTGATTTCCTGCAGAATGGATAGGTTTGATCTTCTTGCAGTCCGTGGGACTCTCAAGAGTCTCCTCCAGCACCATAATTCAAAAGCATCAATTCTTTGGCGATGGTCCAGCTCTTCTTTGTGGTCCAGCTCTCACTTCCATACATCACTACTGGGAAAACCATAGCTTTAACTATGCGGACCTTTGTTGGCAAGGTGATGTCTCTGCTTTTAGACTCCTCTTTTCTAGGAGGACATGCTACCCAACTCCCTCAACTGCTCCTCATAATGCTTGGTTTCCAGACCCTTGATCATATTGGTTACTTTCTGACAGTAAGAGCTGTTCAACAGTGGAATGGTCTCCCTTGGGAGATGGTGGACTCTCCTTCCTTGGAGATTTTAAAGCAGAGGTTGGATGGCCATCTGTCATGGATACTTTAGTTGAGATTCCTGAATTGCAGAGGGTTGTACTAGATGATCTTTGGGGGGTTACCTTCCAACTCTATGGCTCTGTGACTTTCAGAGACTGAGCAAAAGCTAGCTGGAGAGGTAGCAATGATGGGTACCAAAGCCATTTTCATTATTCCTATCCCATGTCAGGAATCTGCTATGGAAGGACAAAATCTGTCAGTTTTGATTTCTCATTTTTCCAACCTTTTCGCATAAGATTGCATTTTTAAGTTCTCATGAGAATTCACTAAAGGCATTTTAGTTTGCCTTTTTCTTAATTTATAGGCAGTATTGCCTAATATAAACTGTTTAACAAACAAGCACCCTTATGGTGCATTTTTGTAGGGGGCTTTTTCCACTAACCCATGTGTTTTGTGTACCTCTTCCCCTAATATATCCTTTTCTTTTGCACAAATTGCTTGGTTTGAGAAATGCACTGCGAAATCTGGAGAAGTCCTTTCGAAGAACAGCCACAGTTTGGGTCCGTGTATGATTTTGGGAGCAGCGAATTAGGTACATGCCTGTTAGGAATGCAAACTGAACTGCATTCCTCCCCAATTGTGAGCACCTGCCAGTCTCCCTGTCAATCGCTCAGTTTCCAAGGCGATTAGATGTCATTTTCTGCAGCTATGCAGCCTTTAGCCGGGTGGTAATGCCCCTAAATGGGAGGGATGGCTGAAACAGTTAGATAAAGTTATCAGTTGTTTTGTGTAAATTTGTGTGTGTAGTGGGAGGAGATATACAAGTGATCGGCCGTTTCAGATGGAATGACTTATCGCATGGAGGGTGGACTGGGAACTAATTTCCCCACTTGAAGCAGAGAAGCCAAAAGGGTTTGGACGCCTCTGCTAATAAGGAACAACTTTTGCTTTGAACACGATGAACTGTCAGGCTTTCCAGTGTTTTCGTGAGCAGATTGTTCATTAGGGCTGATTGACTGGGAAAGGCTCCCTTGAAGTGATTGGGATACATAATTATGCTGATAAGAATGTACCCGAGATTAATCTCTTAAGTAATTTAGCAGTGACATGCGGCGAGATTCTTGGAGAGAAGTCTAAACTGTTAGCAGTTTGTCAGACAGTTCAGACAGCGCCGGCTGAGAGGATTCACATGTCTCCGAGCTAAGTAGGGTCGTGCGAGTTCAGGGAATGGTTGTGAAGCGCCACAGAGCTATAGAAAGATGTTCTTCACTCTGTCCCTCGTGGATCAAAGAGCTGGTTGGTAGACTTAAACCAATGCTGCTTACAGGTTTTCCACAAACATTTTAAGCTGCCTCCTTTTTCTTCCAGATTCCCTTTTCCACAAACATATTCCCCACCTCCCGCTTTTCGTGCTACTTGTGAACATGACCGTCTTTCCATTTCCATCGCCCTCACTTTCACTTGTAGTGTCCATTTTTTATTGTTCTGTTTTCCCCATTTCCCGTGGATTGTTTTTATAGGCCCTGCTGAGAAATGCAAGTAATTAAGTGGCACGTAAATGTATTAAATAAATAGAAGTTTACAAAGCAGCCCAGTGGCTATGTGGCATTGTAGCATATACCGTACTTTACCATGTATAAGACGAGGTTATTTTATTTTTAAAAATTAGTTTAAAAATATGGGGTCGTTTTCTACACGGATAGTGCATAGGAGGGACATGTGATTGGCTGCTCCCGCGAGCCTGAGATTGTCATCAGCTATTGGGCATGTTATTGGTGGCTGCGGCAAGGGCTGGTGTTGATTGGCTGTTGGTGCATGAGTTGGGCGGGTGATTGGTGGCATCTGCCAGTAAGGGGACAGACGATAAGCAGATATTGCGACGTGTGCGAGTGGCAGAGCAGGTTATGTGGGCGAGCGATTTTGGCAATCCCTCCTAAAAAAAGCTCATCAAGTCTGGGCAATACTCCCCCAAAAAGCTGAACAACAACTCTGGGCAATCTCTCCCCATTTTCTTAATTTGGAGCCCCCCAAAATAAGGGGCCTCTTATACATGGGAGCGTGTTATACATGGAAAACCCCAAGGTGGTTGTCACCAATGGAAGCGAAAGCTTTTAAAAGACTCAATATGGAGTCCAAATGGCCAAAATATTGGGAAATTTTGGAGCAAGAGGGAGACAAATTGAAATTGCAGAGTTTTGAGAAACTAAAAAACAAAGTGCGAGACTGGCTTCATTATTATCAGATAATTGAGGCTTATAAATTGGACACGAAAATTGGATTCCAGGTGGAAAAATCGAAATTAGAAACAGAATTGTTAGAACCCAAAACTAAGATTTTGTCAAAGATGTATAACTTGCTGCTGAAATGGAACACCCAGGATGAAACGGTGAAGTCTGTTATGATTAAATGGGCACAGGATGTTGGACATAACATTATGTTTGCTGACTGGGAACAGTTATGGACCACCGGTTTGAAATTTACGGCATGTAACGCCTTAAGAGAGAATATTATGAAAATGATTTACAGGTGGTACATGACCCCAGTCAAGCTTGCAAAAATTTACCATTTGCCCGATAATAAATGTTGGAAATGTAAAGAGACTGAAGGTACATTCTTTCACCTTTGGGGGACGTGCCCAAGGATTAAGGCTTTCTGGGAAATGATTTACATTGAAATGAAAAAGGTATTTAAATATACCTTCTTGAAGAAACCAGAGGCCTTTCTCCTGGGCATGGTTGGCCAATTGGTGCCAAAGAAGGATAAAACTTTTTTTATGTATGCGACAACAGCAGCAAGAACACTTATCACAAAATATTGGAAGACACAAGATCTACCCACTATGGAAGAATGGCAGATGAAGATGATCGACTATATGGCACTGGCAGAAATGACCGGCAGAATCCGAGACCAGGGAAAAGGGTCGGCAGAAGAAGATTGGAAGAAGTTTAAAGACTATTTGCAGAAATATTGTAAAATTAATGAATGTTAGCATGATGTTGGATAGAAATTAAGTGGTTTCCAGCTGTAATGCTTAAGAGATATGGAAAATAAGGTTTTGAAATAAGTAAAAGAACTAATGGTGAGGATTTGCTGAACAAACAATCAGAATTGGAATATAAGAAAGGGAGGTATGAGGAGGTCTGGAAAGGAAGTCAAAAGAAAATAAGTAAATGGAAATTCTATGTGGTTTTAAATTGTTTTTTATTTTTTTATTTTTTTATTTTTGCATTTTTGTTGTTTCTTTTTTGTTTTGTTTTGCAATGTATTATGTTTGAAAACTTTAATAAATATCTTATATAAAAAAAAGGAAAAATACAATAAATTTTATGAAATAAAGCACAGCAGTGATTCCTGAGGGTGGGGGAACTGAGGCACACACAGGCCAAGCGCCGTGGTTTGCACCTGTGGGTTGTGTTCCTCCAGTGTGTCTCCTTCAGCCCCTGCCCACCCCCCACCCAGGTGGCTAACACACAGTGGGGCTGCGGTTCTGGAACCCTTTTTCTCTGTGTCAAATTTTCAGAATAAAAGATTCCTCGTGCCACACCCATTTTCAACTGATAAATAAAAGTATTTAAAAATCATTTTATAAGCTGTGTGTCTTTATTATTATTTATTGCAATCGCTAAGAGTGAATTTCTGTTTATTTATTATCTGTTTATTATTTGCCGATGTTTTGAGAGTTAATTTAATTGTGTAAATCGCCTTGAGTAGAAAGGCGGTATACAAATTAAAAGTGAAATGAAATGAAATAAAAAAAAATAGGAAGCGGGTGACGCTGTTGGTTAAACCACAGAGCCTAGGACTTGCCGATCAGAAGGTCGGCGGTTCGAATCCCCACGATGGGATGAGCTCCCGTTGTTTGGTCCCAGCTCCTGCCAACCTAGCAGTTTGAAAGCACGTCAAAGTGCAAGTAGATAAATAGATACCGCTCTGGCAGGAAGGTAAACGGTGTTTCCGTGCACTGCTCTGGTTCGCCAGAAGCGGCTTAGTCATGCTGGCCACATGACCCGGAAGCTGTACAGCGGCTCCCTCGGCCAATAAAGCGAGATGAGCACCGCAACCCCAGAGTCGGCCACGACTGGACTTAATGGTTGGGGTCCCTCTACCTTTACATAATGTTGTGGTGACATTCTCTCCATCATTGTGTGATCGGCTTGCCCAAGCTTTCATGTTGACCAACAGTGATTTCTTCCTTTCTGGATCCACTAGGTGGGTCACGATGGTGCCACACCAGAAAGCTCCTGGCTCTTGGAAGAAATAACCATCATTGTGCCCACCAAAGGTGTCATGTATACCTTTGTCTGCAAGTGCTGGCTGGCCAGAGACATGGGAGATGGACTTACCTCGCGGGTCTACAACATCCTGGATGCAGACTGTGTCAACGTTGGCCTGAAGGTCAGTCATATCACCTTGCCTTATACCTCTCACCAGCCACTTCTGAAACAAATATAACTCTTTTTTCTGGGAGGGAACTAGTGGTTCTCAAATTCTCCTGCCTTTGCCAGACCACTTGAAAATTACTGGTGGCTTTGGTGGACCACCAAAGAACTCTTTTTGTCCTGCAGAATTCTTTTTTTATTGTGAATTTATGATTATTTGTACCCATGATGGTAGCAGGGCAGCTATATATGATCTTGTTTCCCACACTGTTCATGTCTGCGAAAGTTTCGTGGTGGGCACGCTGCTTCATTTACAATAGGTGCCTGTCTTGTAACTTCCTGATGTTGTAACTTTTTGCACCACTAATGTCCCGGGGTGCTTGGTCCTCCTTTGGTTGCTCTATAGCACAGTAGTCCTCCTCCAGATTCTATTAATAAAGTAACATTAGGGAAATGTCATAATCCTGTGCTGCCAGCTCAGTAGAGGGAGAAGCCAGCCAACCAGCCGAATCTCAGGGGAGAGCCAGTGTGGTGTAGTGGCTAAGAGCGGTAGTCTCGTAATCTGAAGGCGTTTCACAGGGCGGGTGCCACTACCAAGAAGACCCTCTGCCTGGTTCCCTGTAACTTGGCTTCTCGCAGCGAGGGAACCACCAGAAGGCCCTGGGTGTTGGACCTCAGTGTCCGGGCAGAACGATGGAGGTAGAGCCGCTCCTTCAGGTATACAGGACCGAGGCCATTTAGGGCTTTCAAGGTCAACACCAACATTATTAATTGTGCTCGGAAACGTACTGGGAGCCAGTGTAGGTCTTTCAAGACCAGTGTTATGTGGTCTCGGTGGCTGCTCCCAGTCACCAGTCTAGCTGCCGCATTCTGGATTAGTTGTAGTTTCCGGGTCACCTTCAAAGGTAGCCCCACATAGAGTGCATAGTCAGATGACCCAGGAGTCAAGAAAGCCAAGGGTCCATGGTCGCAAGAAGCAGCAAGGTCTGCCCAGGAATGACAAATGTTGTTTCCAGCAACCGACTGAGGCTGGAAACCCTGCTTAAGAAATCTGGAGCTAGCTGGTTCTCATCAGGAGCAAGAAGGCTGATCAGCAGCAGGTGGAGTCACTTCGCCGTCTGCCTTCAGGCTGTTGCTCAGCAGGTGAAGCTGACTCCTGGCCCATGACAGGAAACACAGCAGAACAACTAATGTGTAGATGGTCCAGTATAAATACATCACTATTGTGGTTTTATTCTGTCAATAACATGTTGGAAAATGCACAGCAAAAAACCCCACAACACTTCTGGAGGTGCCCCAACACATATACAGCGGTACCTCGGGTTAAGTACTTAATTCGTTCTGGAGGTCCGTTCTTAACCTGAAACTGTTCTTAACCTGAAGCACCACTTTAGCTAATGGGGCCTCCCACTGCTGCTGCGCTGCCAGAGCACAATTTCTGTTCTCACCCTGAAGCAAAGTTCTTAACCTGAGGTACTATTTCTGGGTTAGCGGAGTCTGTAACCTGAAGCGTATGTAACCTGAAGCGTATGTAACCTGAGGTACCACTGTAATGACTTGTAGTTTAATAACTGGCCTTCCTTTTCGAATGTGATGGATCGTACTCTAAATTAAGGCATTATTGTGAAAACCAGGGCCATACTATTAAAAACATGGGCTCTAGGTATGGGGTTGCTCAGAAGGGCCCCTTGAATTGGTCAATTTTTAGGGAAGAAGTTACCATGGCCAATGGCCATCGATGGACCTTATCCCCCTAAACTGCTCAAACTACAGACTATCTCCATATCACTCATGGCAGGGAGCTCCAATTAATTGTTCGTATTTTTTTGGGGGGGGTGCTATAGGACAACCAATTCCAAGACATTTCCCCTCTCTTTAATGTGGAATTATTTTCATTTCTTACTCTAATCCCTTCGTTTAACCTGGAAGTTCCTTCTGCCCAGGGTTCCATAAAGCCAGCCTTGTTCCATGCATAGCCTAAGGAGCCAATGACACAGCCCATTCTATTTTTTACAATTGGGACTTGGTCTTTGGTGGGGGGTTTTACAGTAAGTATTTTTTTCTTTAAAAAAATAAATATTTTAATTACAGAAATTAAAACCACAAGTCCTTTACCTCTTCCCAGATTCTCTATGAAGTGACCGTTGTGACTGGCGATGTCTCACACGCCGGTACGGATGCTGGTATTTTTATAGTGCTCTTTGGATCTAATGGGTGCTCTGAAGAGATGCAGCTGGAAAAAAACGGAGTCAGGTAAGCAGGACTTTGCCAAATTCCTTGTTCCAGAGTTCTCAATGGCAGAATCCATTCTTGAGCCCCTGCAGGGCCATTTGGTCTTTGTGGGTTCGTTGTGTTGGACTTGGTTTGAGAAAATGCCTAGTTTATTTCTGGGTAAATCATGATCTCTCATATGGCTGCCAATGGGATTTCCTGGTCCTGGTACCTGTAGACTGAGGCTCCTGCCCTCTACTCCCTGCAATCTACTGCCACGAACTGCTGCTCATATACATATATTTGATCAGCATTTGCTAAGCATCATTAGCAACAACAACCTCTCTGCATCTGCCCAATTTGTCTTAGAAAGGTGCTTCCACATTTTGCTTTCAAACTTTCTTTATACATCTCTAATTGACTTTTTAAAAAAATGAAAAGTAAAAGTCCAGGGTCCCTGCTTGCTCAGGGCCTGGTACATGTGTATCCTGCTGTTGGTGGACTGATCTCTCTGATTTTTCCTATCAGAAAATCTAAACAATATAACAGGGAGTAAAGGAGGTTCCCATTGAGCCAGTTGCTGTCTGCACTGGCTTGCAATGGCTATGCAGGGTCTTAGGCCTGCTTCCTAATGGAGATGGCAGTTTGCCAGGACTAGAAACGTGTTTTTCTCCTAACTGCTGTAAAAATAAAATAAAAAAAGCAAAAGCAAAAAAGGCAAGCTGAGATTTGGGTGGTTTTTCTGCAGTTCCGTGGAATTGCAAAATGCACAGAGGCCTGGATACAATCCCAGAAAATTGCCATGCGAGGATAATTGGGACAGCAAATTGTAGTTACCCTAAGACTTGAAGCCTTTCTTTAAGTAATAACCCAAGGTGATTTATGCAACAGAAACGATTCAATACATAATAGAAATTTAATAAATAAAAAACAAGCACGTCTTTAAACTGTCCCAGATAATAAGGCAATTTAATTTACATTAGCTTTAAGCTGCAAAATTGCTCCTGGCCATGCAAAAATTGATAAGTGGACATGAGGGCAGGAACAGCCAATAAGTTCCTCCTGAGAGATGAGCCCATATCCAGGAGAGGGCAGTGTGCCAGGCCATTTATCTGCTCTGTCTTCACCCCTTTTTCCTCTTGTTAGTGTTTGATTCAGATTTATGCCCCCGCGTGCATATAAATTAAGCGTTCTCAAAGAGCTCTCTTGCCATCTAGTTCATCTCTCCAGGGCAATAGCCTCTGTGTGATTTAATCTGTCCTGTGGAGCAACAGGGAGGTTAAGAATCCAACAAACAGTTATGAGCAGGATCTTTAAATGTGTTGCTTGCAGGAGCAGCGCAATAGCAGAACTGCTCAGCCTGGATGGGAACCTGGATCAAGCCAGTGGCCCAGCCAGCCCATTACTGTCTGCACTGACTGGCAGTGGCTGTCCTGTGTCTCACCCAGAAAGAGGTCCACCACCTGTTGCAAGATCCTTCTACCTGGAAATTCCCTTCAGCCAGTGTGGTGTAGTGGTTAAGAGCGGTAGACCTTCAGCCAGTGTGGTGTAGTGGTTAAGAGCGGTAGACTCGTAATCTGGTGAACCGGGTTCGCTTCCCCGCTCCTCCACATGCAGCTGCTGGGTGACCTTGGCCTAGTCACACTTCTCTGAAGTCTCTCAGGCCCACTCACCTCACAGAGAGGAAGGAAAAGGAGAATGTTAGCCGCTTTGAGACTCCTTTGGATATCAAATCCAAACTCTTCTTCTTCTTCAGCATGTTAAACGTGTGTGCTCTCCTACTGACAGCGGTGGCACATGCAAAGTCCAGATAAGGATTCATGACATGGGTTGGAATGGGATGAGATTTCAGGCAGGCAGGAATGAGGTCCTCACCCCTTCAACCTTGGAATCCCAGGCAGCAGTGGAGCAAGCCAATTGGGCTTCTGGGGTGGCATGCGTGTCCTGAGCCCAGGGGCGTGCGCCAGTGAGTGAGCCAGGTAGGGGCAGAGAGCTGCGAGTGCGAGCGCGCCCCCCCAAATGTTGCTCCCGGTGCGGCTGCCCCCCCTGCCCCCCCCACGTTACGCCACTGTGGAAGAGAGCTGCTGGGTCAGGCCAGATGTTTGCTGGAAGTCTGCATGCAGGCCTTGAAGCTGCCAAGCAGACTGAACACACAGGTGACGCAGACCGCCTGATCCCAACTATAGTGAGATATGGTTTCCATTTAAATTTTAGGAAATTTCATTCATTAGCATACGTGAATTTCATGTTTGTGCGTTTATGCGATATGTAAGCAGCCACTTTCTTTAGTGCTACCTGGCGCTTTCCCTGACTAAATGGACAAAAAGGAAAACACCAGACTGAAAAGAAGTCTTCCAAGTGGTACTTGGATTCACCCCCAAGTCTACCCTGTGCCAGGATTGATTTGACGCTTGTGGAAAGAGATGTCTTCGGCTTGGCAAAGTATGCTCTGGAATGGAGTTGCGTCAGGATACCATCTTGCCATGAATCTCACTCGTGACAAGCAGAATCTGCAAAGCAGACTCTTAAAGCAGCCATGGCCACTTAACCGGGGGGGGGGGGAATCCATCCTCTGTCTCCCATCCACCCCAAGGCCAATTCATGCATGGCCCACCGAGTCAAAAGACAGAGCACGAGACCAGCATCCTTTCCTTACAGTGGCCAGCTGATGCCCCAGGGAAGCCCACAATCGGGGAATGAGTGCAACAGCACTCTCCCTGCAACCTGGAAGATCCTACTCTTTCTTCCAACCTGCAGCCGGGGGGCTCTTTCATGTACGAAGCTGACCTAAACCTGAGCCAATTTCTCATTCCTCCAGATTTGAGATCGGCCAAAAGGACACCTTCATCATGGAGATTCCTGACATTGCACCACTCAGGAAGATGAGGATACGGACGGATGGAGAAGGGTGTCGCCCAGATTGGTTTCTCGAACAGGTAGCGGCAGAGTTCTTGAACTCCTCTACTGCTTGCGGGGGTGGTCTGTGTGCATTCTTTTCATGGAGTGACTCCATTTTGGAGAAGGGACTTTGGTTTCTTTTCTAGATCTACCTGGAGTTACCTAAGGCATGTGCTTTACGTCAAAGCTACTGTCTGTTGCGTGGCAAGGTCCCAAGCCCTCCCAGGAAGTGGAATAAAGACACATGAAACAGTACTTTAGGTTAATTGGCTAAAAAGGCCACAACTTTGTTGGTTACAGAAAGTGAGTGGTATTGGCTTAGGCATTGGAAACCTCACAACTATATCTGACTCCTGACCATTTGCAGGAGTCTTGGAAGGGTTAACCACCCGTAGGGGGAGGCCTGCTGACGCACATCAACTAGGAACTCCCCCAGGGTCAGCGCTAGGGGTTGTGCCATGGCCCTAGCCCCCCGTCTGGGGCTTTGGACAGAAACCACGCCCCTCGGATTCCTTTAACGGAATACCCTTGAAATAGGAGGGGTAATACTCCAATGCCTAACCTTACAAAGTTGTGACAAATTGCTACGAGGTAGGCGAAAAACCATGGGATGCAGGTGGCGCTGTGGGTTAAACCACAGAGCCCAGGTCTTGCTGATCAGAAGGTTGGTGGTTCGAATCCCCGCGACGGGGTGAGCTCCCTTTGCTCGGTTCCAGCTCCTGCCCACCTAGCAGTTCGAAAGCACATCAAAGTGCAAGCAGAAAAATAGGTATCGCTCCGGCGGGAAGGTAAACGGTGTTTCCGTGTGCTGCTCTGGTTCACCAGAAGCGGCTTAGTCATGCTGGTCACATGACCCGGAAGCTGTACTCCGGCTCTCTCGGCCAATAAAGCGAGATGAGCGCCACAACCCCAGAGTCGTCTGCAACTGGACCTAATGGTCAGCAGTCCCTTTACCTAGGCGAAAAAGCAAATGGCTGATGCCAATTTGCCAAGTGGAAAAAATTCCTACCAGGCCCCTGTTAAAAAACAGGTGACCAACCAAAGTCAATAGCAAAGTCAGGAGATAAAGAGCCTAACCTAAGGGAGGGGGGTGGGGGAACGGCCCAAGCAGGGAGAAAAGGAACATGTCTTTGGCTGTGGGCAGTTTAAATAGCCCATGCCACACCCCTGGACCATCCGTATTGGACAGCCTTGGGTTGATGCGGCCGAGGACCAACCAATGGCGCAGGGGGTATCCCACCCTATGTGCGTGGGAAGGGCTTGCTCCCAGCCCGCAATGTCATCTCCCCGGGGATGGGAAACGGTATTCCCAAATACAGTTTCAGCACACTGTCAAACACCGTAAACGCTTCATTTCAAATGTTTTGTTCCTTCCGTAGAGGACTTCAATCTCTCATTATTTACAGCCCAAGGTTTTCGAGGGATGGTAATAAGGAAAGTCTGCTTGGCAAGGTCGCATTTTTCATTAATGTTTCCTCCAGCCCTTCAACTTCTTATCTTGCTAGAAACGGAGACATGGGAGATCTGTAAGGAAAGCCAAGAGCAACCTATAATTTTACCCAAGCGGACTCTCTGCTGTTCGACTTTATTAGGAGAGCACATTGGCTTTGAGCCATTGCACCTGCAATACATTTCAAATCCTCTTTTGTGGTAGGAGGCCCCAAGGAGAGATTGTAGCTGCCATGGATGCTTTTGGAGAGAATGTTGCACATCCGTGAGTGGGGGGTGGCTAAGCCTGGCTTGGATCCACGCGATTGTTGAAGGGGCCATTTCAGATATTTATTTTGCCAAAGCATCTTTTTAAATAATAGCTACAAAATGTATCGCTCCCTCCCTCTTCTTGGATGTGCCAAATATTTAAAATTCCCTTTGCTTCCATCTCTGCTTCCCACCCCCACCCCATATAATCGAGTCACACAGCTGTACGAAAAATTAAGATTCTGCAGGTGGGATGTGTACAGTATTTATTTGTCACTTTTGATATTTGTACGTCTTCGTTTTGTGTCTTATGATCACTGCAGCTAGATGGGCATAAATAGGGTTGCCGTATTTCCAGAGGTAAAAATTCAGACAAAAATAAGTTGTTGAGCATTTTGGGGGTGATTGCCCACTCACCCTGCTACTGCTGCCAAGCCCAATCCGTCCAACCCCCCCTCCAACCCCCCCCCACACATTTGCTTAAAATTGTAAAAATCCCCCTGGACAAAAGGAAAACATGTCTGATCTCCTTCGTGTCCAAAGCAGGCACAGCAAAAGCAAAGGCTATACACAAACAGAAATTCCCAGCATACTGTGCTGGAGTGTAAACAGACATGTGACACACAATAATCATGCCTGTTCCTTAAGATGGAGTGGAATATCCCAACATCGGGCATCCCAAAAGAGGACATGTTCGAGATTTGTCAGACTTATGGCAACCCTAGCATAAGAGAGAGATAAGGGGAAAGAAAACACATGCTTCTAGAATTGCTACAAAGCCTTCCTCCAATGATCACACTTTGCAGCCTTTCATAGGGAACCACACTGGAAGCAAAAGGAATGACTGGGAGGCAGCAAGGATTTTAACTGGACAAAGGTGTGAGAGATGTGGGAGGTGATGGGGAAACCACACAGGGTTGGGCAGAAGCAGCGCTCTGACCAAAATTTGGCAAAATTGATTCTGTATGTTGAGGAGAAATTGTTTCGTGAAATCTCCCCAACCTGACTTTCTTCCTCCAAATTCTTTTGCTGCTGGTTCAGCACGTTTACATGGGAGTTGGTTCCATTGGACTCACATGGCTTAACGTCTGATTAGACATGAATAGCATTGTACTGTTCATTTCTGATTTCCTCATCCCCTCCACCTGCTCAAATGTGGTCTGGGGTGCCTTTTAAACTTTTTAATAAAGCATCTTTGGGGTTGTTGTTTTTTTGCAAGGCAGTCTTACTGTTAAAAATAAATAAAGCTGGTCGTTGAAATCTAGCTGTGATTTCCTGCATCGCAAGAGTTGGGTCTAGGTGACCCTTTGGGTCACGTCCAACTTTACAGTTCTATGATTCTATTAAACTTCCCCGTGGGGTGATTAAAAATAGGGCTGCATGGAATGGCACGCAGTGACTTTATATTTTTAGTGACTCTGCTTCAGTCACTGCCTTTGCTTTGTGGGTGAAATTTTGCACTGAACCTCTCGAATAAAACAGCTGCTGAAGCAACGAGCCGCCCACTCTGTATTAAAAGTGCTTATCTGTAGATGCTCAGCTGCTCATGTGTACCAAAGGAGACAGCCATTTTTATGATGGAAGCCATTTTCAAGTTCTCAAAAATCACCCCAGAACCAGCGAGGCCCCCCTGAGCTGGTGCAGAACTTGGCAGATGCCCAACCATGCGAAGAAGAAGAGTTTGGATTTGATATCCCGCTTTATCACTACCCGAAGGAGTCTCAAAGCGGCTAACATTCTCCTTTCCCTTCCTCCCCCACAACCAACACTCTGTGAGGTGAGTGGGGCTGAGAGACTTCAGAGAAGTGTGACTATCCCAAAGTCACCCAGCAGCTGCATGTGGAGGAGCGGAGAAGCAAACCCGGTTCACCAGATTATGAGTCCACCTCTCTTAACCACAACACCAGACTGCCAACTCCCAATGGGGGACTAGGAAGTAACTGCTGCCTGTGCTCTCCAAATTGGAGAGCTGGAGCTACATCCTTCACTTACCTTGGACTACTGCAATGCACTCTTCATGGGGCTACCTTTGAAGGCGACCCAGAAACTGCAACTAATCCATAATGCAGCAGCTAGACTGATGGGAGTTGTAGTTCAACAACATCTGGGGACCCACAGGTTGAGAAAGGCTGGTCTACGTAGAGGAAGAGAGCAAGGTATATAATAATAATAATAATAATAATAATAATAATAATAATAATAATAATAATATATTTATACCCCACCCATCTGGCTGGGTTTCCCCAGCCACTCTGGGTGGCTCCCAACAGAAAATTAAAAGCACAACAAAATGTCAAACATTAAAAACTTCCCTAAACAGGACTGCCTTCAAATGTCTTCTAGAAGTCAGATAGTTGTTTATTTCCTTGACATATGATGGGAGGCCATTCCACAGGGAAGGCGCCGCTACCCAGAATGTCCTCTGCTTGGTTCTCTAGAACCTCACTTCTCACAGGGAGGGAACCAGCAGAATACCCTTGGAGCTGGACCTCAGTGTCTGGGGTGAGCGATGGGGGTGGAGACGCTCCTTCAGGTATACTGGACTGAGGCCATTTAGGGCTTCAAAGGTCAGCACCAACACTTTGAATTATGCTCGGAAACATGCTGGGAGCCAATGTAGGTCTTTCAGGACCAGTGTTATATGGTCTCAGCGGCCACTCCCAGTCACCAGCCTAGCCGCCACATTCTGGATTAATTGTAGTTTCCGGGTCACCTTCAAAGGTTAGACATTGGTATGGTTCCGTAGATGGAAAGGGGGAGGTAGCTCCATCACCTGCCCGCATATTGAAGGGTAGTCATTTAAAAGATTCCAGAGGGCGTGGCCCTGTCTGGAGCCTAGGGAGGTTAGGACCTCAGGCACTCCCCCTACCCATGACCCTGAGGGAGCTCCTGGTTGATGTACATCAGCAGGACTCCCCCTACTGGTGGTTAACCCTTCCCGGACTTCAAGCAGATGGGCTGGAGTGAGATATAGTCAGTTAGGACCAATGCCTAAGCCAATACCGCTCATCACCTGTAACCAATAAAGTCATGGCCTTTTTTTAGCCTTAATAATTGTGTCATGTGTCATTATTTCCACCGGGGGGTTGGGGGGTTGGGAACATGCCACGCAATTGCAGGTCCGTGTTGGAAGCAGAATAAGCTATCTGATATATTTATACGTTCCAGAGCAAATTAAGCTGATCGATGTACATTGCCGTGCTATGCAACATTTATAGAGGCTGCAGGAGAATTCCGTCCTTCGCACTGTGGAATTTGGTGCTGAATGTAGATTTCTTCCGCTGCTTCTCTTCCAGCGCATGCAGTGCACTCTCACCTCCCTCCAAAGCACTGATGAGTAACACACTCGCAAATGCATATTCGTAGGTTTCAAACGGGGTGTCAGGCTGGTGTGAGGACGAATCTGAGCTCCCTTGAATTTCTGTCGGCGGCGTGTTTATAGGAGAACAAGCAGACGGGAGGACTTGTGGGGGCAGAGCTGGAATGTCAGACAGATGGTGCACCGTCAGTGCTAAGCAGACAAGATGAGAAGGCAAATGAAGCCATCAACCTCGTTAATTAACCATTTGTTGCTACATGGAAACTCAGGCATGATACTCTGAGTTTTCCTATCTCAAAAACCCGACAAAATCTCCACCCTCCCACCAATTGTAAACAGCAGATCAGAGTTGCCAATTAAAAAATGAATGGGTTGTTTCAATTAGGAGTCTGCCATTGGACAAGTATCACAGTTTACCATAGGAAAAAATTACAATGGTTCACAAGCCCGCCTCCGTACTTATGTTTATATTATTTAGGTTGATTGAATTTATATACTTGCCAGCTATGGAACAAAAGACTTCAGAACAGATATATATATCCTGCGTCTCCGGACTGAAACTTCTTTTAGCACCCAAAGTTGGAACCTTTGCTTGGCCTGATAGCTTCCCCAAAAGAAAGTCATTCATATCTTCCTATATACATGAAAACGTAAGGTGTTGTCACGCTCTGCAGTTATTGGTGACCACACCAGCATGAGGAATGGCTGGCATGCCAAGACAAGCTGATTAATGGAGGGGGTAGGATAGGTGACGGGGTGGATCAGGTAGAAAGGGAAAGGGGTTTGGTCAGGTATGGGGGAACGGCAAAGGGGGAGGTGGGGTTGGAGAGCAGAGCAAGCAGGGGTGTGTGTGTCTATCCCTTATACAGCCTAGCATCTCCCTACCAGTATGCCCCACGGAGGACCTTAAGGTCCATAAATACCACCACCCTAGAGGTCCCGGGCCCTAAGGAAGTCAGTTAGCTTCAACCAGAGCCAGGGCCTTTTCACCTCTGGCTCCGGCCTGGTGGAACGCTCTGTCTCATGAGACCAGGGCCCTGCAGGATCTGATTTCTTTCTGCAGGGCTGTAAGACAGAGTTGTTCCACCTGGCCTTTGGCTTGGAATCAATTTGACTCCCTCCCCCTCTATCCTTTTTCCTTTCTCCTTCTGTGATGGAACTCCTATTTGGGGACTTCCCTGGCTTTTTTCTGGCCCACCTAGGACCAGTCTGGATAGTTGGCCTTGGTGAAGATTTGACGTTTTCATCCCCCAAAAGTTTTTTATTTGAGTTTCTATTGAAATGAGGCTGCATTTTTATGTTGTATTTTAATCTTGTTTTTAAGTTGTATTTTAATCAATTGTTTTATACCTGGTGTTAGCCGCCTTGAGCCCGGTCTTGGCTGGGGAGGGCGGGGTATAAATCATAGAATCATAGAATCATAGAGTTGGAAGAGACCACAAGGGCCATCGAGTCCAACCCCCTGCCAAGCAGGAAACACCATCAGAGCACTCCTGACACATGGTTGTCAAGCCTCTGCTTAAAGACCTCCAAAGAAGGAGACTCCACCACACTCCTTGGCAGCAAATTCCACTGTTGAACAGCTCTTACTGTCCGGAAGTTCTTCCTAATGTTTAGGTGGAATCTTCTTTCTTGTAGTTTGGATCCATTGCTCCGTGTCCGCTTCTCTGGAGCAGCAGAAAACAACCTTTCTCCCTCCTCTATGTGACATCCTTTTATATATTTGAACATGGCTATCATATCACCCCTTAACCTCCTCTTCTCCAGGCTAAACATGCCCAGCTCCCTTAGCCGTTCCTCATAAGGCATCGTTTCCAGGCCTTTGACCATTTTGGTTGCCCTCCTCTGGACACGTTCCAGTTTGTCAGTGTCCTTCTTGAACTGGGGTGCCCAGAACTGGACACAGTACTCCAGGTGAGGTCTGACCAGAGCAGAATACAGTGGTACTATTACTTCCCTTGATCTAGATGCTATACTCCTATTGATGCAGCCCAGAATTGCATTGGCTTTTTTAGCTGCCGCGTGACACTGTTGGCTCATGTCAAGTTTGTGGTCAACCAAGACTCCTAGATCCTTTTCACATGTACTGCTCTCAAGCCAGGGGTCACCCATCTTGTATTTGTGCCTCTCATTTTTTTTGCCCAAGTGCAATACTTTACATTTCTCCCTGTTAAAATTCATCTTGTTTGTTTTGGCCCAGTTCTCTAATCTGTCAAGGTCGTTTTGAAGTGTGATCCTGTCCTCTGGGGTGTTAGCCACCCCTCCCAGTTTGGTGTCATCTGCAAATTTGATCAGGATGCCCTTGAGTCCATCATCCAAGTCGTTGATAAAGATGTTGAATAAGACCGGGCCCAAGACAGAACCCTGTGGCACCCCACTAGTCACTCTTCTCCAGGATGAAGAGGAACCATTGATGAGCACCCTTTGGGTTCGGTCAGTCAGCCAGTTACAAATCCACTGAGTGGTAGCATAGTCAAGTCCGCATTTTACCAGCTTCTTTACAAGAATATCATGGGGCACCTTGTCAAATGCCTTGCTGAAATCAAGGTAGGCTACATCCACTGTGTTCCCTTCATCTACCAGGCTTGTAATTCTGTCAAAAAACGAGATCAGGTTAGTCTGACATGACTTATTTATTAATTTATTATTATTATTACAACAGCTCAAAGCCTGATGGCTATGTGCTTCCTCCACAGTTGGAGCAGCGGTGCTTCTGAATACCAGCTGTTGGAAACCACAGGAGGGGAGAGCGTTCATACGCTCATGGGTTTCTCGCAGGCTTCTGTTTGGCCCCTGTGAGAACAGGATGCTGGACTAGGTGGGCCATTGGTGTGATCCAGCAGCCTTATGTTCTTACATTCCAACTGACCTAATGATTAGGTCATGTGAGACTCCTATAGGTGACCTGCTCCTTTGGATGCAGCAGTGGTACTTGTGGAGGGGTGGAGCCCATCCTGCTGCCACCAGCATCACTACTGCTTACCTGAACAGGGCAGGGATGGAGTGGAGTGGTGAGGTCAGGACCATACACACTGAAAAGCACCAGATGGTTGGCTAATAATAATAATAATTTTTTATTTATACTCCGCCTTTCCCGGTTCAAAAACTGGGCTCAGGGCGGCTAAGAACAAACTTAAAACACTTAATTATAAAAGCAGCATAAAATACAGTATAAAAACATGAATAACAATAACATTCAAAATTCAAAAATCAATTTAGGGGAAATAAGCATTAGAAGGGACGCGGGTGGCGCTGTGGGTTAAACCACAGAGCCTAGGACTTGCTGATCAGAAGGTTGGTGGTTCAAATCCCAGCGACGCAGTGAGCTCCCGTTGCTCGGTCCCTGCTCCTGCCAACCTAGCAGTTCAAAAGCACGTCAAAGTGCAAGTAGATAAATAGGTACCACTCCAACGGAAAGGTAAACGGCGTTTCCGTGCACTGCTCTGGTTCGCCAGAAGCGGCTTAGTCATGACCCGGAAGCTGTATGCTGGCTCCCTCGGCCAATAAAGCGAGATGAGCGCCGCAACCCCAGAGTCGGCCACGACTGGACCTAATGGACCTTTACCTTAAGCATTAGATAATCTCCAGGGCTAGCTGGCTGATTTGGTCCTAGTTGGGCCAGTGAGGAGGCCAGGGGAGAATTAGCTGTGGGGTCTCAGAACGGGTGATCTTCATAAAAGGGGAGGGGGAGGGAAGAGAAGGGAAATAAAAGATCAGGCTGAATTCAAATTAAAGGCCAGGCGGAATAGCTCTGTCTTACAGGCCTGACGGAAGGAGGTTAAATCCTGAAGGGCCCTAGTCTCATGGGACAGAGCATTCCATCAGGTCGGAGCTATCATTGAAAAGGCCCTGGCCCTGGTGGAGGATAGTCTGACTTCCTTAGGACCCGGGACCTCAACTATGGTTATTCATATAAATAGTCCCACCACTGCAACTGTGTGCCCCTAACTCTACCACACCACTTGTACTGGTAAGCATCAGTGTTGCTGGTGTCCACAGCTCTGCCCCACCCCACACCCCAAGAGCAAAAATTCCCCAGTGGGTTTTGCCGAAGCTTTCTTTTAGGGCTATCCAAAGGGTCCTAATTCAGACTGAATGCTTTCCTTTGGTTTGGTTCCCCCCTAGATCACCATGAAGAATCTGACCACTCAAGAGGTGACTGTGTTTACATACAATGAATGGCTCTCCACACAGTGGGGAGACAATCTCACCCTGGAATGGGAGATTCCAGCAGTAATCGATGATGAGCAGATGATGGATTATACTGAATATACGATTCAGGTTAAAACCAGCGACGTTGGAGGTACGTTTAACATTTGTTGCATCCAGTTCTACAAGAAACCAGTGAGTTTTCCCTGCTGTGATAGAATCACTACTGTCACTAACCCACTATCTGTCCAAGGAAATAATTCTTAAGGAAATTTTAGTCGGTTTCTTGAAACTCCGTTGACATCCTTAGATGTTCTGCCAGAGAAGAGGAACCTTCAAGTTTTGCTTAGCATTTTGCTTTTGGAAATATTTGGTATCAGTTGACAGATGCACGGATCTCTTTAGGAAATATTCCTACCCAGATTGATGCTCTTTTTGGCTACCCATGAAATCCCTCAGAAGTCTTGGAGAATGTGTAATGTGAGGAACTGATAGATGTTTACTTATAAAAGAGGCAGTGGGTATTATCAAAGAACTTGTGAATTATTTTTTAAACAAGCTAAACAACAAGCACACATGATCTCCTTGATTGCTGATTCTTTCGTACTTAGAAAGGACACAGGTGACACTGTGGTCTAAACCACTGAGCCTCTTGGGCTTGCCGATCAGAAGGTTAGCAGTTCGAATCCGCACGATGGGGTGAGCTCTTGTTGCTCTGTTCCAGCTCCTGCCAACCTAGCAGTTCGAAAGCACACCAGTGCAAGTAGATAAATAGGTACCATTGTGTCAGGAAGGTAAATGGCATTTTCGTGCACTGTGGCACTCATCACAGTGTTCCGTTGCGCCAGAAGCGGTTTATTCCTGCTGGCCGCATGGCACCTGGAAAGCTGTCTGTGGACAAACATCAGCTTCCTCGGTCTGAAAAGCGAGGTGAGTGCCGCACCCCAAAGCCACCTTTGACTGGACTTAACCGTCCAGGGGGCTTTTGCCTTTACCTTACCTTACCTCTTTTGTACTCTGACAAACCTTCTCCATTGTGTGTGTGTGTGTGTGTGTGTGAGAGAGAGAGAGAGAGAGAGAGAGAGAGAGAGAGAGAGAGAGAACGAGCACTCTGGCTCCCAAAGAAGAGAGCTTCAGATGTCAACATGAGCACATCCATCTTCTCTTTTCCAGGAAATGAAGGGTGATCGTTTTTAACAACAGTGACTTCTATTTTGTTATGAGCTGAGACAGCCGGGGGGGGGGGGGACAAATTAGGGAATGAATGGTACACCCGACTGAGGCACATGTGGGTTTGGAACTAGTTCGACTGTGGCATCTCCCAGCACAGGGACAATAACCTGATTCGTATGTCATCATAGCACCACGAGAGATGAGCTGTCATATTCTGTGCAGGGTTTGGGGACGTTTTGCAGGTGTACTGTAACCCAAAATAGTCCTTTCCTTTGCCAGCCTCCAGGAGGATTCCACAGCAGCTCTTGGCTCTTTGTTTTATTTATCTCCTTCCGCGAAGGTCTAAGGCGATGTACAGAATGCAATAAAAAACTGCTTAAAACGCAGTTAAAAGCAACAGGAGAAAGAACGGCAGATAATAAGCAATGCCATGGCAGCAACCTATTTGTTCAGCTGGGAAAGCTTGTCAGAACAAACATGTCTTCAGTTGTTTCCGGAAGTGGAGATAGTGAGCACTTGTCGTAATCGTGTGTCAACAGGGATGCTGTTCCCACAGAACAGGGGCAGCCAGCTAAAGGCCTTATTCCACATTACTCCAGAATGGACTTCAGAGATCTTGATTTAGTACGATTTATAGATTTCATAAAATTTAAATGCCACCTAATTGTATGGAACCTCAAACTGGTTTACCAAACATAAAACAGGAAATTCGGGGGGCGGGATCCACAACCCTCAACTGTCTAAGTATCTAGGTAAGGTAAAGGTAAAGGGACCCCTGACCATTAGATCCAGTCATGGCCGACTCTGGGGTTGTGGCGCTCATCTCGCTTTATTGGCCGAGGGAGCCGGTGTACAGCTTCCGGGTCATGTGGCCAGCATGACTAAGCCGCTTCTGGCAAAACCAGAGCAGCGCACGGAAACGCCGTTTACCTTCCCGCCGGAG
Organism: Podarcis erhardii; assembly: GCF_964252035.2. Lineage (NCBI taxonomy): Eukaryota > Metazoa > Chordata > Lepidosauria > Squamata > Lacertidae > Podarcis > Podarcis erhardii. The sequence goes on from NC_138501.1 coordinate 48,330,914, forward strand.
CGGTACCTATTTATCTACAGTGGTACCTTGGGTTACATACGCTTCAGGTTACATACGCTTCAGGTTACAGACTCCGCTAACCCAGAAATAGTGCTTCAGGTTAAGAACTTTGCTTCAGCATGAGAACAGAAATCGTGCTCCGGTGGCGCGGCGGCATCAGGAGGCCCCATTAGCTAAAGTGGTGCTTCAAGTTAAGAACAGTTTCAGGTTAAGAGCAGACCTCTGGAACGAATTAAGTACTTAACCCGAGGTACCACTGTACTTGCACTTTGACGTGCTCTCGAACTGCTAGGTTCGAGCAACAGGAGTTCACCTTGTAGCAGGGATTCGAACCGCCGACCTTCTGATCGGCAAGTCCTAGGTTCTGTGGTTTAACCCACAGCGCCACCCTCATCCCAAGCATCTGGGTAGGCTTGTTTAAAAGAAGGATTTTTCTAGCAGCCATCAAAAAGAGTACAGTGAAGGTGCCAGCTTGATCTCAACAGGCAGGGAGTTCCAGAGTGTGTAGATGCTGCCACACTAAACAACTGAGTTATTACAAATGTGGAATGGGTGTTACGTAGCAACTATAGCAGTGCCAATTCCATCGATCAAAGTGGTTGAGTGGGGACATGTGAGGTAAGGCGATCTCATAGGTAAACTGATCCCAATTTGTTAGAGGCTTTATATACTAATAGTAGCCCTTTGAATTTGGCCCCGTAGCAAACAGGCAACCAGTGCGGATCTCTGAGCACAGTGTTATATGCTGACAAGGCTTCACTCTTGTCAGCAATTGTGCTGCAGCATTCTGCACTAACCACAGCTTCCAGATCAAGTGTGAGATCTTTGGAACTTGAAGGAGAGACTCTCCTATGAACCACAGTGACCTGTTGGGTATATAAGAGATTAGGAGGTCTCTCAAGTAATCTGGCATCATTTGGCCCAGCAGCAGATTGGCAGCCCACAAGGGGTTGTGCAAAACCCACAAGGAAGGTGTTACGTGCTGGTGGTAGTTTGCCTCCACAAGTAACCTGGGCACTGTGTTCTGTAGCAGCTGCAGCCTCCAGACCAGTCTGAATGCGAAAGGGGGCAGCCTGGAATTCTGATGTGCCAAATATGGTGGGATTTTTCTACTGCCTTTGATATTTCCATATCGTGCTACTCTGTGACTTTGGGGGCCAATTGAAATATTTGGCTATTGTTGGCATACATTTGTCCTGGGAGACAATGGAAGAGTGTGCCTTTGGGGGTGAAGTCAAACCATTGGAGAGTTACAGTCCCTGCTGTGGCTGTAGAGACCGATACAGGAGAGACATGTTTTGCTGCAGCTGGGGCAGATGAAGGTATCTGGTTGTGTTGCTGCAGAGGCACCATGGAGTCACCTAAAGAGGAACATTTTTGCCTGGCACCTAAAGGTGTCCAATGAAGGCCGCAGATGAACATTTCTGGGGAGAGCATTTCACAAACGAACCTCTTGTGGAAGATGTTTGCAGGGTCTGTGTAGGTTCATATGGAGAGAGGTGGTCCTTGAGGTATTCTAGTTCTGGGCCATTTCAGGCTTTATAAGTCAAAGCCTGCATTTACTTGAGTCTGGAGACTAATTGGTAGCCAGTGCAGTTGGACCAAGATCAGTGTGATATTCTCAAACTGCATTGCCCCGGTGAGCAACCTGGCTGCTGAATTTTGCACCAGCTGTTTATATATTGTAATGAAGTGATGGAAATACTTGACTCCAGGTGGAACGGGCATCAGCTAGAGTACTTGGTTGCCTGGGAGGGGGAGCCCAGTTCAGAAAACGTGTGGGTTCCCGCAGAATCCGTCACAGAGGAGTATCTTGTAGAGCAGTGTTTCCCAACCTTGTGCCTCCAGCTGTTTTTGAACTACAACTCCCATCATCCCTGACTAGCAAGACCAGTGGCAAGGGATGATGGGAATTGTAGTCCAAAAACAGCTGGAGGCACAAGGTTGGGAAACACTGTTGTAGAGGAGTTCCATGCTCTTTTCCCACGCAAGACAAAACCCCAGGAGAGGTTCTTTGGGGAAGTGTTTGGGAATTTATTTATCTTTTGTCTTTTACAGGCTTTATTTTGGTGCAAACTATTTACAGTGAAGAGCGTCATAAGTTCATGTCTGGCTCAATTCACTAGCAGAATCCGGGAGTGGTCTGTTTTTGTACCTCCCCCAACATAAAAATTTCATCACCCCCAGCCTTTTCCGCCCCTCCCTGTGCCTCAAACATGATGGATGAGTGCAGGGGTGTGCTTCCCTCCTCTCCGGCTTGCTCAGGCGTGGTGTTAAGGCTCTTCATAGCATCCTCTGGTCCTTGCACCTCTTCATAGAATCATAGAATCCTAGAGTTGGAAGAGACCACAAGGGCCATCGAGTCCAACCCCCTGCCAAGCAGGAAACGCCATCAGAGCACTTCTGACATATGGTTGTCAAGCCTCTGCTTAAAGACCTCCAAAGAAGGAGACTCCACCACGCTCCTTGGCAGCAAATTCCACTGTCAAACAGCTCTTACTGTCAGGAAGTTCTTCCTAATGTTTAGGTGGAATCTTCTTTCTTGTAGTTTGGAACCATTGCTCCGTGTCCGCTTCTCTGGAGCAGCAGAAAACAACCTTTCTCCCTCCTCTATGTGACATCCTTTTATATATTTGAACATGGCTATCATATCACCCCTTAACCTCCTCTTCTCCAGGCTAAACATGCCCAGCTCTTCTCCACTGGAGTTTGGGCTTTCCTCCTCGCCGGAAGAGGAACTGCTTCACAAGATTTTCGGAGGCTCCCTGTAACACACTTGCCCCTCTATCGCTCACCTCTGAGCCAATGGCAGTTCCCTGACATGAGTGTGTGTGTGTGTGTGTGTGTGTGTGTGTATGTGTGTGTGAACATATCATTTTCAACAATTATTAAACATACTTTTACATCTTATACAATTTTTTTTTTACTTCCATCAATCACATCTGAAAATTTTCCAATCTTTCCCACTTAATTTACATTTCTTACTTTCACTATTACATAAATATCATAACTAATACCTCTCTTCTTTCTCTTCTTTGCAATATTTCATATGTTCCTCCTTACAAAACGTCTTGTAGTCCTACCAGCGTAATTTGTTCATTACAGTTGCTCTTCAAATAATTCGTAAATTTCTTCCAATCTTCTGTGAATCTCTGGTCCCGCAGGTTTCGAATCCTTCCTATCACTTTATCCAATTCTGTGTAGTCCATTAATTTCGTCTTCCATTCTTCGGTAATTCTTCTTGCTTCCATTTCTGGGCAAATTTTGCACCAGCTGAAGTTTCCAAGCGGTCTTCAGAGGCAGCCCTACGTATAACGTGCTGCAGTAATCTGTTCTCTCTCTGTCTCCCTGCAGCGGCTGGAACAGATGCCAATGTCTTCATGATCATTTTTGGGGAGAACGGGGACTCCGGGACTTTGGCTCTTAAAGAAGCAAACACGTCCAACAAGTTTGAGAGGAACCAGTTGGATGTTTTCTATTTCTCCGATATACTCAGTCTTGGGGATCTCTGCAAAGTGCGGATCTGGCACGACAACAAAGGTAACAAAGATGGTTTGTTTATTTGTTTGTTTTAACAAAGGTTTATTTTAAGGGGTCGAGGGGGGCTACCATTTCTGCTTTGTGTCGGGATCTCTGCTCAGCCAAGCTGATAAAGCTCATTTTCTTCCCCCGAGTCCTTTGGAATCGCCTCACAACGTGTTTAACGACCTGAGCCTTTGATAAGGCTCCAAGGCACGTTCCATTCAGCAGAGTTTCCAGCACAGGAAAGAGACGAGAGGTTTGGGCTACATTGCAAAGAGTTTTATTATCCCAACTACGCAGACAAAACACACATCCTCTCTCTATGAAAGCAGAGAGCAACTGAACAAAGGAACAAAGGAAACAGGAAACCACTAACGTCACATCCCGTCTCCCCTCCCATGAGACTTCCCACCGTCTGGAAGGTCTCTGGAATGTAAACAGAGTCCTGTGACTCCAAGCAGCTGCACAGTGATATGAACAGAAACTAACACTTTGCGGGCTGTATTTCTTCATGGTGGCACATAGTAGGGGGTGTTGATTGCAGAGGGGAAACTGATTGGAACAATGCATGTGACTCTCACTTTTGTAAGGAAAACGACAAACCAGCTGCACAAAACTCAGAGGACCACACACACAAATATCTTTCCATTATCTATCAAAGCAAGCAGGAAGTACTGTGTGGCGAGTTCCCGTCCCTCCCCCCCCCGTGGAAATAAAGACACATGACACAATTATTTAAGGTTAATGGGCTAAATATGGCCACAACGTATTGGTTACAGGTGATGAGCGGTATTGGCTTAGGCATTGATCCTAACAGACTATCCGGCTTCAGCCTGTTTGCTTGAAGTCCAGGAAGGGTTAACCTGCTGGTGCACATCAACTAGGAACTCCCCTGGGGTCACCACTAGGGGGCGTGCCTTAGGCCCTCACCTCCCTAGACTTCGGACAGGGCCACGCCCCCCAGAATCCTTTATCAGTCTACTCTTCAATATGTGGGGCAGGTGATGGCGCTTCCTCCCCTCTTCCATCTACAGAGCAATACCAATGCCTAACCGCCAATACTAAGAAAGTTGTGACGATTTGCTACAAGGTAGGCGAAAACCAAGTGGCTGGTGCCAATCTGCTCAGTTTAAAAATTCCTACCAGGCCCGTCAATGGCGACCAACCAAGGTCCATAGCAAGGTCAGGGAACGGAAACCTTAAAGGGCAGGAGGGTGGGGAAAACAGGAACAACTGGAGGGAGATCCCCGGCCGTGTCTGCGTTTAAATCGGGAGGGCCACGCCCCCAAAGCCAGCTGATTGGCTGGCCAGGGGGTGACACAGCCGGGAATTCCCCCAATCATGCAGGGGCTGGGCTCCAGCTACCGCACATGGGGTTGGACCGTGACAGCCGCAATCCCACCTCCTCTGCAGGGCGGAAGTAGGTTTATCAAAATCCCAGCAAGGAAAATGTTTAAGGATGGTGTTGGGAAGGGCTAGCAATGGATGAGGCCCAGGGATGTGGCCAGGGAAGATTCCTGAGGGCATCTAGAGAGATCTGTTCCCTATACAGTGCTTCCCCTATGAGCAAAGGCTGCAGCTATTGGGGGCCTTTTCGTTTTGAGAAAAAATGACCCAGAGACGACATGATAGAAGTTTATCAAATTGTGTGTTGCATGGGGAAAGCGGGTGGAGAAAAGTTTTTCTCCCTCTTATAACACTTGCACTGAATGTTGGGGTGGTTCAAGAAAGATAAAGTCAGTGCTTTATTTCTGGGGGTACACGTACCCCTAAACACTTTGTGACTCTCTGTACTTTTGTCCATTTACTGTATTTATTTCCCCCGATTTGAACTATAAAATAGTGGTTTTCTTGAGTCAAAATGAGAGTACCCCTAAACTTTTTTTTTTAATTGAAAAAAGCACTGGATAAAGTCCTTAGTGGGGTAGGAGAACTGGGGGTGGGGTGGGGGGAGACTCCCATCTGGCAAACAATTCAACCCTTTGGTTTCAGATAGTCCATGGGTAGACAAGTACATGGGTGGACATAAATTTTCACGGCCCTCTAGCAGCTAGGGTATAATTTTTATTTATATCCTGCCCTCCCCAGCCAAGACCAGGCTCAGGGCAGTTAACACCAGGTATAAAAACAATTGATTAAGATACAACTTAAAAACAAGATTAAAATACAACATTAAAATGCAGCCTCATTTCAATAGAAACTCAAATCAAAAACTTTTTGGGGATGAAAACGTCAAATAGGAGTTCCATCACAGAAGGAGAAAGGAAAAAGGAAAAAGATAGAGTAAGCTTGTTTTCTCCTGCTCTGGACCGTAGGACTCGAACCAGTGGCTTCAAGTTACAAGAAAGGAGATTCCAACTCAACACCAGGAAGAACTTTCTGGGAGTAAGAGCTCCCTGACAGTGGAATGGTCTCCCTTGGGAGATTGTGGACTCCCCTTCCTTGGAGGTCTTTAAACAGAGTTTGAATGGCCATCTGCCATGGATGCTATAGTTGAAATTCCTGCTTGCAGGTGGTTGGACTAGATGACCCTTAGGGTCCCTTCCCACTCTACAATTCTATGAAAAGTAGAACAAAAATAAAATTAAGCTGGATCATTTGTGGTACAAAAAGTTCCAGGAGATTAGCAGGAGGTTACTGGACACTCACTGATTGGGAATGAAGCAGTGTGCCTACTCTTCAGTCCTGAGTCCCTGGAGAGCCCTTCAACAGAGGCAGGGGGTGCCAATCATAGATCTGCTGTAGCCTTCTAAAAAAAACGGTAGAAAGGGGGCCATCACAAAAGGGAGAGAGAGCTTCCCCCATTCCCATGTAATTCACACCTAGTGAAAAAGCACAGCTATTTGCCCAAGCAACTATTTTGCTTTCTTCCTGAGCAGAGAAGCAGCTCCCTTCTGGTTTGGCTCCTGCGCCAGCTGCCCTCCATCCAATAGCAGATTCCAGGCTCAGAGAGCTGGCTCTCCTCCAGCCACCGGGTGATCGTCCGCCAACCCCCAATTCCCACCGCAGTGCCCAGCCGCTCCTCCTCTCACGGCAGGCGGACGTTGTGGTTCCTTTCCCTCCCCCCCCTTTTTGTCTTCTGTTTGCTGAAGACTCTCTCCCCAAACTGCTGGAGACAGGGCTTTGGGAGAGAGAGCATTTATTTGTCAAGGGTTTGCTTCTCCAGGGATGCCAAAGAAGAAAAACCCTGAGCCTGGTGTCTTCCAGCACACATGGCGGCCTTGGGTAATCCTCTAACAAAAAACTGCCTTCTGGAGCTCAAGGCTTAATTAAGGGCTGGCAGGCAAGCAGGGCCTGGGCTGGATTTTTCTGCTCCTCACTCTTTTCCCTTCTTCTTGTTGTTGTTAAGTGATGAGAAATGGCAGGTATGTAAGAGCAGGCCTGGATTTCCATGCAACAGGGGACCATAGGAATAAGGAGACTCCGCCAACAGCAGCAGGCAGGGGTGGCCCAGCACTCCTAATTCCCCCCCAGGTAAATTAAATCCAGGGGAAAGAGGCTTTTGACTAGGGACAGGGGCGTAGTTCAGTGGTAGAGCATCTGCTCTGCTTGCAGAAGTCTCCAGGTTCAATCCTCAGTATCTCCAGGAATGTCTCCTGATTGAAACCTGGAGAGTCATAAGAAGAAGAAGAAGAAGAAGAAGAAGAAGTTGTTGTTGTTGTTGTTATTTATACCCCACCCATCTGGCTGAGCTTCCACTCTGGGCGGCTTCCAACAAAATATTAAAATACCGCAATACATCAAACATTAAAAGCTTCCCTAAAGAAGGCTGCCTTCAGATGTCTTCTAAAAGTCTAGTAGTTGTTGTTCTCTTTGACATCTGGTGGGAGGGCGTTCCACAGGGCGGGTGCCACTACTGAGAAGGCCCTCTGCCTGGTTCCCTGTAACTTGGCTTCTCACAGTGAGGGAGCCGCCAGAAGGCCTTTGGAGCTGGACCTCAGTGTCCGGGTAGAACGATGGGAGTGGAGATGCTCCTTCATTGCATGCCAGTGTAGACAGCAGATGGACCAAGGGGCTGGCTCAGTGCAATGCTGCTTCCCTCCACAGTGGGGTTCCCAAACTCCCCCCACCTCCATGGACCACTTAAAAAAATGCTGAAATCAACCAGCTAATGATTTCCCCACCTATTGCAGCAGGTATAATGTTCTGTGTGCTGCATGATTTTTAATTGCGTTTTCATTGCTTCTTTTGTTTCTTGCACATTGCGTTTTATGAAGTTGCAATCTGAATCCAACAGAATTAGGTGGAATTGAAATGTAATACGGTGGTACCTTGGGTTAAGAACTTAATTCGGTCCGGAGGTCCGTTCTTAACCTGAAACTGTTCTTAACCTGAGATACCACTTTAGCTAATGGGGCCTCCCACTGCCGCCGCACCGCTGCTGCGTGATTTCTGTTCTCATCCTGAAGCAAAGTTCTTAACCTGAGGTACTATTTCTGGGTTAGTGGAGTCTGTAACCTGAAGCGTCTGTTACCTGAAGTGTATGTAACCCGAAGTACCACTGTATGACGACATCAACATCAGCAGCAGCAGCAGCAGCAACAACAACTTTATTTCTATGCCACCTTTCTGACTGGGTTTCCCCAGCCACTGTGGGTTGCTCCCCATCCCCCAAATATTACAAACACAATAAAACACTGACCGTTAAGACCCCTTCCTGAACAGGGCTGCCTTCAGATGTCTTCTAAAAGTCAAATCTGTTTGACATCTGATGGGAGGACGTTCCACAGGGTGGGTGCCACTACAGAGAAGGCCTCCTGCCTGGTTCCCTGTAGTTTCATATCTCACAGTGAGGGAAGCTCCAGAAGGCCCTCAGAGCTGGACTCAGTGTCCAGGCTTGGCAATGCAATAAAAGAAGCGATTCAAATGTAGCTTAAAATAAAAATGAATATCTAATGCGATAGACATGCTGTCTCACCTCTTCAATCACAAATCCAAAGATGCACCATGGACCACCAGAACGAAGCTTGTGGACCATGCTTACATCATTATGCAAATTATGTTTTCGTTATCTTATTCCACCCCATTTATTTCAGCGGAAAGGAGACACGGTATAAGCGGAAGGGAAGACACAATCAATTGCATACCGTTTGCAGACTGAAAATAACAGCAGCAGCAAATACCAACTGTGTTCACTGGATTTCCATTGGTTTCCATTCCAGATGTTGGACAAACAAGCGAACACCAGTGATTTCCATTCCTGTTTTTGTTGGACTTATCTGACATCCCTGCCTGTAGGAGGCAGCAGCCTAACCTGCTTCATGTCCCCCAAGTAACGAGGTGCTTCCTTTCCTGCAGGGATAGCGCCCGGCTGGCACTTGGAGTACATCGATATAGAAGACTCCCTGATGGACAAGATGTTCCGCTTCCAGTGTGATCGCTGGCTGGCGAAGAGCGAAGACGATGGGCAGCTCCTCCGAGAGCTGGCTTGTGCCAATAATGACATTCTGGAACTGAAGGAACGCACCTGTAGGTCTAAATGGGAGATCTGGGCAGTGGAGGGGGAAACTCGCGGTAGCCATTTTATTTAAAAGGGAAGTCATGCTAGCCCTCCTCCAACATTTTCCACAGGTGGAAGCTCCATGTGGAGTAGCAGGATTATGCCCCTGGTCATAGAACCATAGAATTGTAGAGTTAGAAGGAACCACAAGGATCATCTACTCCAACTCCCTGCAATGCAGGAATCTTTTGCCCAACGTGGGGCTTGAACCCACAACCATGAGATTAAGAGTCCCATGCTCTACTGACTGAACTGCTCTCCACTTGTCATTGGGCACACCACTGGCACTGCCCAATGAGGGGAATCTTGCACCTAAACAATTGCTCATGACAGTAGCCTTCAGGGGGCTCGGATTTCATCCGCCCCCTGTGCGATGCCAGAATTCAGTGGCCCCCTGCCTCTTGCCCTCCATTCTACATCATATTTGCAGCACCACTGAGGCTCTGCACCCATGCAACTGGTTGCGCTCCCCCAAATCTGTCTCTGCTTAAGCAGAGGGTTTCATGCAACCAGCGCCCCTGTGCAATGGGGTGTCCTGTTTTTGTGAAGGTTTACAGAGGGCCCCAGGGACACGGGTGGCACTGTGGGTTAAACCACAGAGCTTAGGGCTTGCCAATCAGAAGGTTGGCGGTTCAAATCCCCGCGACGGGGTGAGCTACCGTTGCTTGGTCCCTGCTCTTGCCAACCTAGCAGTTCGAAAGCATGTCAACGTGCAAGTAGATAAATAGGTACCGCTCCGGCAGGAAGGTAATCACCGTTTCCGTGCGCTGCTCTGGTTCGCCAGAAGCGGCTTAGTCATGCTGGCCACATGACCCAGAAGCTGTAGGCCAGCTCCCTCGGCCAATAAAGCAAGATGAGCACTGCCACCCCAGAGTTGGTCACGACTGGACCTAATGGTCAGGAGTCCCTTTACCTTTACCTTTTACAGAGGGTCAACATCTGCATCAGGGCATGGAAACAGCAAATGCGGGGACCGCTTTGGAGCTGGTGAAATCTGGGCCAGTGGTGTTGATGCCCCACTTTGCCCCACTTGTCTGAATAAACAGTATCATGGGCTGTTCTAAAATGTTCCACAGGTACAATTCTCTACCTTCCCAAGTTTAAATGGAACAAAAATGTTGGGAGGGAGTAGAGCTAGGTTACTCTTGCCCGCAGCTTTAACACCTGAAAAGAGTTACTAGGTCTTGCTGTTAATGAAGAAGCATCTTAAAGACTCTTCACCCAGCATCTTCTGTGTTCATTGTGCACAAGGTGGAAGGTGCAGGGCTGGGGAGCCTGTGGCCATTCAAGTGTTGCTGAACTACCACTCCCATCATCCCTGACTACTGGCCATCCTTGGTGGGGCTGATGGGTGTTGTAGTCCTGCAACATCTGGAGAAGGTCCCAAGCTCCCCATCCCTGTTTTAAGCCAGGAGAAGAAGCCCAGATCTTTCCCCCTTTAGGACCTTTACATGTTGTCAGATATGACGCATGTGAAACAGACACTCTTAATAGCAAACGAAGCCTGAAAGCTCAAATGGCAGCTATGAACTAGGAAGGGCTGAGGGCCTGTGTCTTTCCCCTTCTTCATCATAAGCTCTTTTCTGACTTCCAAGCTTACAAGATCGAGACAGTCACGAGCGACCGAGATGACGCAGAGACAAAGGAGAACGTCTCTCTTATTTTCGAGGGGAAGAAGGGACGGTCAAAAGAGTTCCTTCTGGAGAACTCACCCAAAAAAAGGAGATTTTTAAGGTATGTGGGTGGTCTTAATAATATATGGTGACGATGACGGCTGATGGCAATTTTGTTGCAGAAGAGGCATTCCTCTCTGTCTAACAGGAAATTCCTCTTCTAGGAGGTTGCCTTATATTGAATCTGACCAGTGGTCCATTTACCTTTGCATTGCCTACACTGGCTGGCAGTGGCTTTCCAGGGTTTCAGAGAGGGAATCTCTCCCAGCATCTGCCTGGAAATGTTGCCAGTTGAACCTCCAACCTTCTACATGGAAAGCTTACTGTCACTCTTCAGGGACTCAGCTTCCTTCTCCCGTTTGGCAGTAGATAAACAGAACAAAGCGAAAGGAGTCTCTTACCGGTTAGAAATTTTAATGATCACAGCAAGAGATCAAAGAATCCATTTCTAGGAATGAAGGTGCTCCCAATTAAGGGTACCACCCACTTCCCCCTAGCTGCCCATGTCACTTCCATGTCTTGCAACCTGATCTCGCAACCACTTTGCTTTCTGTGCTGCCACCTTATCTCTTCTCCTTGACCTTGGGCTGAGCGGATGGACGTTTTCAGCGAAAGTGAGCCTGTTAACTTTCTCTCCCAGTTCTTCTCCTAACTGTTCAACGCTCAGTTCTTCCCAACTTTTGTCTTCTGAACTATGTCCCTCTGCAAACCACTGTTCTAAATCTATACTACTTATCAGCATAGTCCCCAACACTTACACTCTACCACTGAGAGCTGACCCTCCCTCCAATATAATGCCATTGGAGGAAGACGCAGGCTTTTGGTGAAGGATGAGGTATGGAGGACTGGATTTATATTGCTGCTGCTTCATTTGAATGGAAATTTACGTTGACCTGTTTTAATATTATTGATTAACTTTGCTCTGGATTTTAAGTATATCCACCCTGGGAACTTCAGGTGAACGGCAGACTATAAATAACAGAATCAGCATTGTAGAGTTGGAAGGGACCCTGAGGGTCATCTAGTCCAACCACCTGCAATGCAGGAATCACAACAAAAGCATCCATGACAGACGGCCACCCAACCTCTGCTTCGAAATCTCCAAGGAAGGAGAGTCCACAACCTTCCAACCTTGTATGAATTCTGTCCTCTCATCACAACTGATATTAACTTTCTGGTATTAATCAACACTGGGTTTTTGTTTTCTTTTGTTGCGGGGCGGGGTGTTCTCCAGAGGAGCAACAGACGAATTTGAGTTCGCTTCCAAGAATGTCGGCGATATTGCGGCCATCTGTGTTAGTCACTGTCCAAAAGATGGAAAGAAATCAAGTGTGAAAACCGAAGTCTACTGGCATGTTGAGGAGATTATCGTCACGGAGTTGGAACTTTTCAACCAGTAAGTGGCTTGTAGGAAAGAGCTCTCTAGATCAGACACAGGCAAACTCGGCCCTCCAGATGTTTTGGGACTACAACTCCCATCATCCCTAGCTAACAGGACCAGTGGTCAGGGTTGATGGGAGTTGTAGTCCCAAAACATCTGGAGGGCCGAGTTTGCCTATGCCTGCCCTAGATGTCTCTGGCATTCACTGATTCCACAAGTGGCAGGGACAACTGGATCTGGTGGTATTTCCAAATAGTTGCAACAAGGTCCATGTCCTGACTATGGTGTCGGGTCAAGTCTACAGTCCCCCTTCTCCCTATAGGGCTGAATGACTGCTGGCTCCCTTGTTCAGGAGGTAAACCAGATGGAACCAGATGAATGTAGCTCACCAATAGGGTTGCTGGCTTTCCAGATTTGACTGGATGTTTCTTGGTTTTTCCTACTCAGGCATTATACTCATGAGTAAGTAGAACATGCAGGTGGGTAGAACAGGGATGATGGCACTAGCTCCAACCTCACCCCCACTTGAGTTGAAGGACAGCCATCTGCAGTGGGATACATAAAGATGGGCAAATTTGGAAAATTAAATTTCTCATCGCCCCCCTCCCCAATTGGCTGGAGAACAGCATTGCAAAATTTGAAGAAACGCTAATTTCATATGACATCTGTGTTTCGGTCCACATATTATTGCGGAAAATGCCTATTTGAAGGTTTGCCTCTAAGCCTATCTTAAATCAAATTTCTTCCCCATCTCTAGTCCCTTCCGAATCTATGCATTCTTGTATGCCATTTGAATTTTAATGCACATTTTAAATGCATATCTGTGCATGTTACTTGGCTGGAGAACCGAAATTGCAAAATTCAGAGAAATGTAAATTTTGAAGAAGGGCTGTGCTGGGGTTGGCGAATTGTTTCAGGAGATGAACATTAACTAAGTTGGCCTTTAAATGGGAACTGAACTGAATTTATCCCCATTCCTAAGTACAGGCTGCCATTCTCTGCTACACAGATACAAAAGACCCTTGAGATATATCATGGTGTGTCGTAATTCCAAAAAAGGCATGGAAGGCATGGAAATAGCAATTGCTGGGCCATCAATAGGACCGCTATGGTTGTTTTGCATCGGCACCAAAATTTATTTGAAAGAACAAAACGTTGCCATGTCCACCACTTTTTCTCGTGAGCCCGTAACATTACAAGATTTTCTCCCTCAAAATTCGCAAAAGGAGAGGTTGCCCCTTTCCACCCATCTTAGCCCCGTATTTTCCATTTTTTGGCTCACGGTTAGGCAGAACAATGAAAAACATGGAGGCAGACCAAAGAGCCTTCTCCGTAAGAGTCTTTGGGGCTCACAAGAGCTGTTAATTATTCAATTAGTTAATTTCCCACGAAACCAGTCACACTTCCCTTGAGGTACAACTAGTGTATGCCAACACACAGATTGGGAATGACTGTATGGGCCCTGGAGCTGAAAGTAAACAAATCCCCATTTTGTTAGCAACGCACAAAGTGTCCCTTGCGTTTGGTCACATTTGCCCATTCACATCTGATCCTACCTTACCCTGAACCTGTCAAAGAACCAACCTATCATGCAACTCAACCTGTTAGAGGTTTGAGAGCAGGTGTGATTATATACCATGCAGAACCAATGGGGTGGTGTTTCGCAGCTGTACCAATGAAACTTTTTGAGTTAAAGCACAAATCATTGTTTTAAGAAGGTATGTTGGCACATTGGGCATCTGGGGATGCCAGGCTTCTGAGGTAACCTCCAGCTTGGATTGCTGTGATGTGTTCTATACCCTTGAGGCTCTCCCAGAATCTGCAGCTAGTGAAAAATGTGGCAGCTGGACCGCTCACTAGAGCAGAATATCATCACCATACTTTGCCACTGCTGAAAAATTGTACATTCTGCAAACTGGGAGCAGCATGCCTAAAAGATAGCCTCGTCCCCTACATATACAGCCTATCACTGCTTTTGGCAAGAGACGGTAGCCTGCAGCTATCATCTTAGCAGGAAGCTTGCTCCCATCTGTTGTTGGCACCCACCTGTCTCAGGAGACAATGGAGGAGTGTGCCTTTGGAAGTGAAGTCAAACTGTTGGAAGATTACAGCATCTGTTGTGACTATAGAGACTGGTACGGGAGAGACATGTTTTGTTGCAGCTGGGGCAGATGAAGGCATCTGGTTGTGCTGATGCAGGTGCACCAGGGCATTTCTTCTCTCTGAGCTCCTCCCAGTGGTCATTCCTCTTCTGGTCCACTGCTATGAATGCATGACCTGTGTGTCTCCAGGTACAGTACAGTGGACACTTGGATTGTGAACATGATCTATACGGGATGCACATTGGCAACCCGCAGCGGCGCTTCTGTGCACACGCGGGTTGCGATTCAAGACTTCTGTGCATGCGCAAAGTTATATTTAGCGTTTCTGTGCATGCGCAACCACCGAAACCCGGAAGTAACCCATTCGCAACCTGAAGCATCTGTGACCCAAGGTATGACTGTACTGCGGTCCTCTGCAAGGAATTCCCACACAGCAGGGTCGATGTTGCCAGCCTTCAAAGCAAAGAGTTGGTATGCCAGTTCATTCCCTACAGTGTCAGAACAGGGCCTTTTGTGTGGTGGCATCACGCCTTTGAAAGTCCCTCCCATTGCATACTGAACAGTCGCCTTCTCTGTTGCCTTTTTGGCACCTGCGAAAAATGTTCCTCTTTCAACAAGCTTTTGAAATAGAGATCTTTATCCCAGTTGGTATCTGTGCTGGATTTTGAATTGATTTTTACACATGTGCTGTTGCTGTTATATTCTCTATCTATCTAGCTACATGGGATTTTTTTAAAAAAAGTTTATTTTATATCTGCAATTGTTTTAACAGTTTTTATATGCGCGACTTTTTTGCATATGTTATTACACTGTAGATCACTTTGAGACACCTCGTGGGAAGGGATTCATAAATGAAATAAATAATCATCGTCATCTGAGATTGGGGTTGGAGAAATGGATGGGGCAGAGATGGCAACTTTTCAGAAGCGGGGCAGAGGGGAATAGGCTACACATCCAATTAAATGGATTTCTGTGCCTGGTATGCTTATGGAAGTTTGCCAGCCAAAGGAATTTAAACAAAAGGAGGATAACAAAACATTCAATCAAATGGGATTTAGCAAAGCCAACAAAATAGTTGTTATGGAAAGTGTGGCTTCTCTCTCCCAGGAAAAATAAGCTCCCTGCAGCGAAATATTTGGTCAGAAAGGTAAGCCGTTAATCGTCCCAGGTACAAAGCTCTGTTCTGTTCCTTTTGGCAGGTATTTCTTCAGGTGCAATGCGAAAATACCACTCTGCAGGAAAAGGGGCGACCAAAAGGTCTTTGAGTGTGCCAAGGTGATCGAGAGCTTTGCCAGCAAAGCTCGGAGTTTGGTGCCAGTCAAATATGAGGTCATTGTTGTGACAGGGTTTGAGAAGGGGTCTGGCACAGACGCCAACGTCCTCATTACCATATTCGGAGTGAACGGGGACTCCGGCAAGCGGGCGCTCAAACAGAAGTGCCGCAACCTCTTTGAGCGGGGCAATACCGACCGGTTCTACTTAGAGATCCTTGAGCTTGGGGAGTTGAAAAAAGTCCGCATTGAGCACGACAGCACCGGGATCTCGTGCGGATGGCTGGTGGAACGGGTGGAGATCACCAACTCTGCTACAGGTGTGACCACAAATTTCCCCTGTGGAAAGTGGCTGGATCAGAATCGAGGCGATGGGTTAACCTACAGAGAGCTGTTTCCAAGGAATTAATGGCAACGTTAAATGTACTTTTTTCCCTTGAAATCCTTAAACCTGGCTGGGCAATGGTGTTTCCCAGTCTGGGTCCCTGTTCCCTTTCTTCCCCCCATCTTAAACAGAATGTCAAAACAAACCCATTTTTGCTTACCGTGTAAATTTAAACCAACCAGTTTCCTTTCAATGGGCTTACAGGCTTCTGTTACAGAATATTGGCAGTTTACCCCTATTTTGTAAAAATATATGCCTCTTCGGAAAAATTTTCATTGCACTTACAACTTCTTTTCTCCTTGTTTAAATAATTTCAGAGCAATCTACAAAAAACATGAATGCACAGTTCATTTGTCATTATAGTGCCTGTTTGCTGGAAAACCTTTACTAAAATTCCTTTAAAATGCTGTGTTTTAACATTTTTAATTATTGCTGTTATTTGATTTATCCTTTTTTTAATTAAAAAAAGAACAAAATACAAAACAAACAAAAAGCAACTTACATGAAAAACAGAAGACGCCGTTCTCTGATTAAAAACATTTCCAGTGTGTGCGATAGAGCCATTTTAACTTTGCCAGATTATATGCTGGTACTTAAGCATGAATAAAGTTGACTTTAAAAATATTGTTGGGTTTTATTATAGGCATAAATAAATCCCGTATGATGAGCTGGTCACCCCCATCCAGAGTTCTGAAAATGCCAACCTAGGATTGGTTGCCTCTAATTAGGTGAATAGGGATGTTCTTGTAGCTAGAATAACATTGGTCATCTCCTGCCCATCTAAGAGGAGCTAAACCTCTGAATGATGGAGTGTATGCTTTGGATATGAAAGATTCAAGGTTCAATTCCCAGGCTGTTGAGGTAAGTCAGGGATGGGGAACCTGTGGCCATTCAAATATTGTTGAACTACAGCCCCTAACATCCCTGACAATTGTCCAGCTGGTGGGAGTTGGAGTCCAACAATTTCTTGAAGGCCACAGGTTGCTCACAGGACGAGTCATAGAATCATAGAACTATGTATTCAACTTTACATACGAACACCAGAGAATCGTGTATAGTCCATTCATATCCCATTAGGACTAGTAGGGCAGAAGGAAGAGAGAGCAGCAGAAGGTGGAACAATGCTCTATTTGCCTTAATTAAGCAGCATGCACTGCTTGTGGGTCTCAGCTGCATGAAGTGGGGGTACCCAAGGACACCCCACCCACACAAAAACCCTCCCTGCAGAAGTAGAGTACAGTAGGACCTGTACTTACAATTGCCTCCACTCGCAGACATTCCAAGTTGCGACCACACCAAACCTGGAAGTAACCGGCGGGTTTGCCGCCCTTCGCCCATGCGCAGGAGCGGTGATCGCAGTTTGCGCCTCCGCAGAAGCGGGCAATCACCGCCCGCGCCTGCACACAATGGCCCTCTCCCAGCAACCCATTTCACCATAAGGATGGGCCTCCGGAATGGATTGTGGTCGTGAGTCGAGGTTCCACTGTATCCCAATCAAGGGAAGTAATAGTACAGCTTCATTATGCTTTGATCAGACCCCCACCTGGAGTCCTATGTCCAGTTCTGGGTACCACAATTTAAGGAGGACATTAACAAGATGGAATGCATGCAATGGAGGGCAACCAAGACGATCAAGAGTCTGGAAACCAAGCCTTATGAAGAACAGTTGAAGGAGTTGGGTATATTTAGCCTGGAGAAGAGAAGGCTGAGAGGGGATATGATAAGTGAAGGAGTAAGCTTGTTTTCTGCTGCTCCTATGGGTAGGACCCTGAACCATCAGGCACAAATTACAGGAATGACGATTCCAACTAAAGAGGGAGAACTTCCTGATGGTGAGAGATGTTCAACCGCGGAACGGACTCCAAATGAATGTGGTGGACTCTCCTTTGCTGGAGGTTTTTAAGCAGAGATTCGATGGCCAGTTCTCTGGAATTTTTTAGCTGTGATTCCTGCATTGAAGGGGGGTTGGGCTAGATGACCCTTTGGAGGTCATCTCTACAGTTCTAGGATTCCCTATTTCAGGAGTCAATGCAAAGTGTGTTCAAACCAAAGCTGAGGCTCCTTGCAGAGACCCAACAGGAGACCCTGGCCAAAGCAACTCATACAAAAATGCCTCCATCCTCCTTTCCCTTTCTGCTGCGTTCAACTTTTGACACCCCACCCCCACCGGAGGCCCGTTGCTACAACAACTGATGCTACAGGCGTAATAAGATTCCCGCTGAACTTTTCCAATGGGAGGATTTACATATATTTCTTTAAAATGAATGCATTCTTGGCAAAGGGAGCTGGGGAGCTGTCAGCTGGTCAGGCATGGAGAGCTCGTTTGCTGCAGTGACTTCCTCGTTTGCTAACGCGCTCGCTCCTCGGTCAATGCCATACTACAGAAACCCAAATTAAATTGGTGCGGCTGCAGGAGCTGAGAATGGCAGGCGTGGTTCTGCCACCATAACGCCAGTGATGTCTGCCAAACTTTAGATGCTGTCCTTTAAAGGCCTGCTGCTGTCTTCTTTCTCGCAAATGTCTTTTGCCTTCGCCTAATGGCAGCATTTTAGCCCCACAGACTACCTACAAGATTAGTTAGGTGACAGGCCAGTTACCCTACGGCACTCCTTTTTATTCATCTTTTCCTTGGGGACTAAATACATCTCCTTGGAGATATCTGCAAGCAACAGGATTTGAAATGATTTTAGCAGAATAAAGCTTCACAAAGACCCCTGGAAACTCTACATTTTGTGCAGGGTAATGTGAGCTGGGGCACGCGGGTGGCGTTGTGGGTTAAACCACAGAGCCTAGGGCTTGCCAATCAGAAGGTCGGCGGTTCGAATCCCCACGACGGGGTGAGCTCCCATTGCTCGGTCCCTGCTCCTGCCAACCTAGCAGTTCAAAGCACAAAAGTGAAAGTAGATAAATAGGTACCGCTCCAGCGGGAAGGTAAACGGCGTTTCCGTGCGCTGCTCTGGTTCGCCAGAAGTGGCTTAGTCATGCTGGCCACAAGACCCAGAAGCTGTACACCGGCTCCCTCGGCCAATAAAGCGAGATGAGCGCCGCAACCCCAGAGTCGTCCACGACTGGACCTAACGGTCAGGGGTACCTTTACCTTTAATGTGAGCTGGACATCTGTAACAGGGATTTTGCAACCCCTTACTGTGACCATAGATTGATAGAGCTGGGCCAGAATGAAACTATCATTTTGGGGAAGAATCTCTACGATAAAAATGACGGTGCTACCAAAGATGCTATTTTTATTTCAGACTATACCCATATTAAAGGGTATAGGAATTTTCAAAGAATGGCAAAAAATGATTTCAAGGTATATCTGGCAGGGGAAGAAGCCTAGAATAAAATTTAAATTATTGACGGATGTAAAAGAAAGAGGAGGCTTCGCCCTGCCAGATATGAGACTGTATTATGAAGCAGCCTGTTTATGTTGGTTAAAAGAATGGATAAAGTTAGAAAATAATGAATTATTAGATCTTGAAGGATTTGATAATAGATTTGGGTGGCACGCGTACCTCTGGTGTGACAAAAAGAGGGTTCATAAAGGATTTGGAAACCACATCTTCAGGGGTTCTCTAATAGAGGTTTGGGAGAGATACAAAAATATATTGGAACCAAAAGTTCCACATTGGCTGTCCCCGTTAGAGGTAATAAGTGTGAAGAAGATTAATATGAGAAATAAATGGGCCACCTATGGGGAACTGATAATTAAAGAAGGAGGAAAATGGAAAGTGAAGCCATATGAACAAGTTAAAGATCTAGTTTATGATTGGTTGCATCATTACCAGGTAAATGAAATATTTAAAAAAGATTTGAAGGAAAAAGGTTATGTAGAAAAAGAATCAAGTTTCCAAAAGGACATTATAAATAATGAGTATAAAATTTTGTCAAAAATGTATAAGATACTGCTGGAATGGAATACGAAAGATGAAGAGGTTAAATCGGTAATGATACAGTGGGCAAAGGATTTTGGGTACAATATTCAATTTGAAGATTGGGAAAATTTGTGGAAAGAGCATTTAAAATTTACGGCCTGTACTACACTGAAGGAGAATGTGATGAAAATGTTTTATAGATGGTATATGACACCTGTAAAACTAGCAAAGATGTATAAGGTTGATAACAAATGTTGGAAGTGTAAAGATAAGGAAGGGACATTCTTTCATCAGTGGTGGGAATGCAAGAAAGTGAAAAGTTTTTGGGAAATGATATATAATGAGTTGAAAAAAATGTTAAGATATACTTTTGTGAAAAAACCCGAAGCTTTTCTCTTAGGTATGGTAGGAAAGGACATCAGAAGAAAGGACTGTAAGCTTTTCCAATATGCGGTAACGGCAGCCAGAATCCTGTTAGCCCAGAAGTGGAAACAAGAGGAAATACCGACGATAGAAGAATGGAGACTAAAAATGACTGATTATGCAGAACTGGATAAATTAACTGGGAAAATCAGATATACTAAAGACCCAAAGTTCATCGAAGACTGGGGGAAATTTGTGGATTATCTGAAAAATATATGCGGTGTGAATACAACGCTAGTGGGATTTAAAGAGGCACTGTAAAGAAAAGAAAATAAGTATTGTTTATTAGAAATAAGGAGACTAAGAAGGCAAAATGGCAATACGAAAAAGGGAATGTGTATTAAAGGTATAACCACAGATGATTGCCAGAGACGCTGAAGGAAGTCAAAAATAACTAAGATTTGCTGTAAGCGGGTTTAAACGAAAAATTGGATGGAATTTTATAAAATGTATAACAATAAAAATTATTTTTTAAAAAAAAAAAAAGCTGGAAGGGACCTCGAGGGTCATTTAGTTGAACCCCCTGCAATGCAGGAATCTCAAATGACAGATGGCCATCCAACCTCTGCTTAAAATATCTCCAAGGAAGGAGAGTCCACCACCTCCCAAGGAGGAGAGAGCTGTCAGTGGCTGCTGACCATGAGAGTTGTGCTTTACCTTCTGAGTTGGAAGCAGAAATCCTTCTGGATACCATTTGCTGGGAACAGCAGGAGAGAGTTGTTCTTGTACTCGTGTTCTGATCGCCGGTTTCCACAGGCCACTGTGAGAACAGGATGCTGGACGAAATGGACCACTGGCCTGATCCTGCAGGCTCTTCTTATGTATACACACACACAGGGCTACCACCCCTGCTTGCTGCACCTGCCTCCCCAACTCTCCTTCTCCCATACCTGGCCACCCCTCCTCCCTTTACGCCTCACCCAGTCCCTCACACCTCCCCTCACGACTCAACCGAAGCTCCTTTACCACACAGCTTGTCCTCAAACCAGTCCCCCCTCCCAACAGTTCACCCCAAGAGTGGTTTGCCAAAAAACTCCCCAACGTATCCACAATGGACAGGAGACCATTTGTCCTTCTGTCTCGGTTCCTTTCTCCTCCCCGGCAGTTTGGCCTCTCCAAGTTTGCACAGCCACCCTTAAAACACGCTCACATTTCATTTGATGCCAGGATCGGACATTCACTTCCCATCCATTCTGAGGAGAGGAGTTCTGCAAAGAGCTTCTATCTGTGATCCAGTCTGGCGGTGGCTGAGGTAAATGTCTTTTCCTCATTGCTCTAAGCGCCTCTTCTCCGTTTTCCCTATTGGCTCATGGCGGGGGCCAGTGCCAGATTTACGTAAAAGCTAAACAAGCTATAGCTTAGGGCCCCACTCTCTTGGGGGCCCCCCAAAAAATTAAAGGGAAAAAACCTGGATGTACATTTCTAAAATATAAGATTTTAAAAAACGGATAAGATAAAACCTACATACAGCAACGAAGGGACGCGGGTGGCACTGTTGGTTAAACCACAGAGCCTAGGACTTGCCGGTCAGAAGGTTGGCGGTGCGAATCCCCGCCACGGGGTGAGCTCCCGTTGCTTGGTCCCTGCTCCTGCCAACCTAGCAGTTCGAAAGCACGTCAAAGTGCAAGTAGATAAATAGGTACCACTCTGGTGGGAAGGTAAACGCCGTTTCCGTGCGCTGCTCTGGTTCACCAGAAGCGGCTTAGTCATGCTGGCCACATGACCCGGAAGCTGTACGCCGGCTCCCTTGGCCAATAAAGCGGGATGAGCACCACAACCCCAGAGTCCACTGCGACTGGACCTAACAGTCTGGGGTCCCTTTACCTTTACCTTTACCTACAGCAACAGTGTTTTGTGTTGTGTAGGCTCCTGTGTTGTAGGTCCCACCTGCTCGCCTGCTCCCTAAAGTATCACTGGTTTGCTCATTTCTATATATAGGGTGCCTACATTCTGCATGGACTGGTTGCATGGCAAATGGCTTTAGATACCTATTAGGTCTATAAATTACCATATAGCATATATTCAACACAAAAAAGCGACAATTTGTTGTTGACAAAGGACACCTGGACATATAAAGGGCCCCATTACCTTCAGTAGCTTAGGGCCTCATCAAGCCTAAATCCGGCCCTGGTGGGGGCATACCAGCCCCATCTTGTGTTCCTGTCTCTTTTTCTGCCCTTTTGGATGTTGCAGTTATACCACCAGCAGCCATTTTGCATTACGCCACATCCCGATGGCAGCCATTTTGTGATATGCCACAACCTCCCACAGCAGCCCTTTTGCAGTTGCCACCCCCAGAACTTTCTCAAAACTCCACTGACCCGAAAAGGTTGTTCCTTCCCTTGTTTGTTTGTTCCAGACTTTGCTAGAAACGCCGAGACCCAGTGCTTTAACAAACCCAGCTCCCACAACCACCCAGTGCTCCCTTCCCACCCAATCACGATGCCATCGCGTATTCCGGGGAAGTAGTTAGCAATGCAATTCATTTTATTAGTTATAAATAAAGTACAAAAAAATCCACCAAAAGTGAATCTAAGCATTTACACAATTTCTAATGTCTCTTGGATTTCCACCCCCCTCCCAAAATGCACTATTGCTTTAATATTAATAATAAATATTTTTTTCTAGCTTTCTCCTATAAAATAGTCTATGTAGCAAAATGTTGCACAGCACAACAGAACAGCAGTAGGAGTAAAAAAAAAAAAGTGGATGATCCATTCACTTTCTTCTGCCATTAAGGGAAAAAACTGTGTGATCGTGATGTCCTGGTGGGGTTTTTGTTTTTTTTACAAAAACAAAGGTTCCCTTGTTGCCATAGCTGGTGCATGTTAGGAAAATCCTGGAGAGGTCATCTATCAATAATCACAGTCAATCATAATATTCCCTTATTAATGCCTGCCCTTACCGTTCTACTCCAGTAAGGTTGCACGCATGTTGCATGTATGTACAGTGGTAACTCGGGTTAAGTACTTAATTCGTTCTGGAGGTCCGTACTTAACCTGAAACTGTTCTTAACCTGAAGCACCACTTTAGCTAATGGGGCCTCCTGCAGCCGCTGTGCCGCCGGAGCCCGATTTCTGTTCTCATCCTGAAGCAAAGTTCTTAACCTGAAGCACTATTTCTAGGTTAGTGGAGTGTGTAACCTGAAGCATATGTAACCCGAGGTACCACTGTACAAATCAGTGCAAGGACCTGGAAGAGGGAGTGTGACCCCACTTAAGACGTGAAGCAAATTTTGCTTCCACCCCATCCCATGACTTGGGATACCACTTTCAGCAGACAAGTTACATACCCACCAAGTGCCCTGGAAAAACCAGGACATTCCTTCCCCCCCCCCCATGAGGGCACCGCAGCCATTGGGGCACCATGCTCTCATGAGATTTTGGGCCAAGATCTCTCCCTCTTCCCCCAAAAAACTGTTTTGTGGGTCTGTGATCTCACACGGCACCCCAAAATGTGCATTTTGGGGGGCACCGTGCCTGAAAAAGCACTTTTCCAGGTCTGCGATCTTGCATGGGTCCCGCCACCTTGGAGCGTACGAGGTTGGAATACACATGGAAAACTGTTGCTGGTTATCTCTGAACATGCACACAATGGCAATTGTGAAGAGACCTTCTGGACTTACGATCACCAATGGTGATGCAGGTACTGTGTATTAAGCGATCGTCGTTGCTCCAAGGAATTTACCTGCTGAGATATCGGGGACTAGCACATCTCTCCAGCTGGGATGAAGCACCTCTCCAGATGATTCTTTCCTTAAGATGCACCAGCCTAGGGTTTGCTTGTAATGTTTGGGAGATTTGAGACTGGTTCGCACATGATCTGGGTGGGTGGGGCTGGGATGCAGCCCAGACACACCCTTTCCAACCACATGGCGAACCTTTAGTGGGCAGCCTTTACATGAGTAAGCCTTGCTTGTGTGATATCCACATCCCTTTTATGTAGCTGGAGGATCACACTGGCAAGGCCTGGTCAGGTAGCCAAAAATGCAAGGCGAGCATAGCTGAAACTAGAGCATAGTTTCCACAAAGGACTTTGCGCATGGCAAGGGCTAGGTGGTACAGAAGCCCAGGGCTTGCTCTCCCTAGTGCCAAAGTTCCCCATGGCCAAATGTACACCCAGCCACCATCGTACGTGGATCAGCTTTCATGGGCATGCTTTGTTTCTGCATAAATCCCCAAGGGAAGGAAGATTCCTTTTTTTGGCATGTCATCCAAAGCTTTCAGAAAAGGGAGACATTCCTTCTGTTTGGTTTTTGAGGGTGGCAATTTTCCCTCAACACACACACACACACACAAAAAGGCAGGAGCGAGTGGATCATCGCAATTTGATCATGAGTGCAAATAATATTCATATATATCTATATATTTATATATCTATATATGTTTTAAATGTGTGTATGTGTGTTTGTGTGTGCTAAAACACGGCCACTATATTGCAGATTTTCCACTATGTCACAGCATACAGAATCAAAGTTTTGCATTTTTTTTTTTTGTATGGAATGTCTCCAAGGTAACAGCACCACAAGTAATACAGTTTGTCATCACACACCCTGAATATTTTTTTGTTTTTGTTTTTGAAACGATAAATGTGCCCCGCCCATTTTATCATTTATTTTTTTAAAATTATTATTCTTTGAAAGTACCGACGCATGCAAAGCATTCCATTCCCAGAAATTATGCCAAAAAAAATATTATGAGGTAATAGAGGAGCAATTAAAAAAATTAGTATTCATTTCTAAATAAATAAATTATAATTAAAAATGCAAAAGAACAAACAACCCAACTATAAAAATAATTAAATAAGAACCCACAATATCTACAAGTTAGTCATAAATTATGATTGTTAAATATAAGGCATTTAAACTCACAAAACCCTGTAAACTATCGATGTGTTTTTTGTGTGTGTTTCTAGAGATTTCTTTTTGAAAGGTCATTCAATGTCCTCATTCGCACAAGACGTTTAACTGCAAAGCCACTGAACATCATCTAATGCAGTTCTGGCAGTTCACATGCATTCGCTTGTACAAGTCGCCGTCCCTCACCCATTCACTCCAAATAATAATAATAATAATAATATTTTTTTAAAAAAAAACCAATGAGGGTTTGGTGCTTTGCTTCACCATTTTTTAAAAAACTGTGCTTATTATTCATTAGGCAAATAATGTATATATATATATATATATAGATATAGATATATATATATACACATATATACTTTCGCATAGGCTTTTAAGCACTTGGATTGGAAGCTCTTGCTCCCCCCCCCCCCAAAGATTGGTTGCTTTTCAGACAGGGCTAAAAAAGAGCCCCTTTTCCTCCCCATTAAAAATATTTCCCAAGTAAGAGTTTGGCTGTGTCAAGTTCTAAGCACTTTCTGCAAGACACAAAGGGTCAAACTACTTGCGACATCAAATGCATCTAACTGCAGGTTTTGAAGAATGCAAATAGCATCAGTTGGGGGGTGCTGCTGTTAATTACTGGGATTGCAGCTGGCAGAGGGCATTTAACCCTTAGGAAAACTTCTCCTCTGAAGGTGGCATTTGCTTTGAGGGAGGAAATCTCCCTCGCTTCATTGGCACCAAACGCCACACTAATTCTCATTCCATTCTTGCTGTGATCTCCATAAAGCCCCACGAGTTTTGTAGGCCCCAGAATGAGATGGGCTAGCAGGTCTCCATAGTTGTCCCATAAAAGGCAGAAGCAAGGGAGACCCTCAACTGGCTGAGTCACTGGGGTGGTGGATGCCTTCTTCCCTAGAAGCAGTGCTCTGGACAGGAACTACAAGGAGGACTCGGAATCAACACTTGCCACTTTCAAACCAATGGGTCCCACGAAGAAAACAGAACAAGCACAAAGATGGCGGCTCTCCTTTTTGGTAGACCTCTTCATAGACCTCTGTCCTGGGAAGCGGCAACCCAGCCAAATATTGATGCTGGAGCAGCTACGTTCTGGAACAAGCGTAACCAGGATCATTGCAGATAGCACAGCACAAATGAAGAACTAGGGTCCCCTGAGGTCAATTCTTCTTCCGGTGCTTAGCAGTTTGAAGGGAGGAGTGGGTGCCATTTCTGAGTGGAAGCACCCTGGACATAAAAATATGCCAACTCTTTAGGAAAGAATCAGGATGAAAGTTGTAAATAGATTCTGAAGCTCAATCCCAGCATTGTCAGTCATGGAAAAAGCTGTTGGTTGCCCATCTATGTAAGTCAAGAACTATCTCTGGAAGAAAACCATGTTGCAAGCTGCCCCTTTGTTGAAGTTCGGCCAACTTTTCTCTCTACATTTGCTTAGAACTTGACACAACCAAAACCCCTGCCCCATTACCGATATCCCATATCACTCTTGTTTTTGCTTGCTATTATTAATTACTATGATTATTAAATGCTATTAACAGTATAATCTGCTGCTGCTGGAAGTAGGCCCAAGCCATATTGTTGGGCAATGTTTTCTATTTGTTTGTTTTTAGTCCCAAGGCACTCAGCTCTTCTTGACTTTGGGCTTCAACCCTAAAGTTTAGCAAAGCAAATTGGAAGATGGCTACCGATTTCTAGCACCACCTTCCGGCAAAAGTAAGCGACCCTTGGATTTTTTTTCCTCGCAAAGAGGGTTTTTAATTGTTTTGAGAGAAAATGAATGGATGCCTGTTCTTCCCTCAGATGACAAGAAAGATCGTCTGAAGTGAATCTTTCCAAACTTGGCCTCCTCCGGCTGCCACTGAGCAATCTCTTCCTCTCTTCACAGCAAAGCAAAACGGGGATAGTTGAGGAATCCTAGGGTTGTATCCAATGTCACACCAGCAGGGTTCCTCTGCGCAACAAGAATTTCATTTCCTTGTCTCCCTGTGGGCCCCTGCAATTGCTTTGGAGGGTCCCTCAATCCTCCAGAGCTGTTTTTGAGGGCACAAAGGGAGAGGAAGTTTTGTTATGTGCACAGAAGTTCCTGGAACTGGCAGAGTTGCATCACTGAACACAGCCTGTTCATTTAAGCAGACATGTCTGGTTAAGAAAACCATTCGTAGAATCATAGAGGGAACCCAAAGTCTCATCCAGTTCAACACCCTGCAATGCATTCTCTCACGCATCTTGGGATCAACTCTGTTTTCCAGAATGGAAAATGCTGTTTTTGGTCAAAGTTTGGTGGCACGCTATGGTCTGCACGCAACTAAATTCTACTCAGAGAAGAAGACCTGTTAGAATAATATAATTATAGAGTCATCTAGTTCAACCCCCTGAAATGCAGGAATCTTTTAGCCCAATGTGGGGCTTGGACCCACAGCCCTGAGATTAAGAACCTTATGCTCTACCGACTAAGCTATTTAGCTTCCTACATGAGTCATGTCGAGTAACATCAATGGGTCGACTGAGTAGGGCTAGCATTGGCTAAAACCCAATGCCATTTCTATTCAGAACAGAACCATTTACATTAATGGACGTGACTAACTCAGATCTACTCCTTTCAACAGGAGTAGAACTTGGGTTGGATGCAGGTGTCAATCACAGATTAGTAGAACCAAATGAATGAGCTCTCTGGAACAGGGTCCAAGTCTGGCTTGCTCTGCTGGTTTCATGACTCAGTTCCTTCCCCTCTGGGTTCTGTTGAGGGAGCACTTCTGGGCATAGGCGCCGACTCCATGGGGCCTGAGGGGGCCCGAGCCCCCTCAAAAATTCGTTGGGGGGGCTCCACCCCCCCCCAATAATTTAAGAAAATTATTAGTTATATTATGCTTTGTAAAATCACAAAATTATGTTGGTATTTTTTATTTTCCTTGTTTGACGATAGTTACCTTTTAAAATACATTCAGTAATGAGTTAAAACAAAGCCACTCCCGATCTAGAGAGGGGGTGGGGTTGCGGGCTCTCGACCCATCAACAATCTCACGGGGCTGGCGTCAGCCCCGCGAGAAGCGGGGATTCCCCCTAGCTCATTAATATTCACCGCCCACGGCGGCAGCCAATCAGCTGCTGCAAAGAGCGGGCCCTCACAGGTTCACTTAAGATCGGGGCAGCCCGG
Organism: Podarcis erhardii; assembly: GCF_964252035.2. Lineage (NCBI taxonomy): Eukaryota > Metazoa > Chordata > Lepidosauria > Squamata > Lacertidae > Podarcis > Podarcis erhardii. The sequence goes on from NC_138501.1 coordinate 48,359,055, forward strand.
GGCTCGCCCCTTTCATTCCCCCAGCAGCAGCGGTTTGGAGGTATTGGGCCCTCCCAATATTTTTTATAAGTCGGTATGGGCCCCTGCCCCCCCAATATTTTTTATAAGTCGGCGCCCCTGCTTCTGGGTCTTGCTAGGCAACTGCGATGAGCTTCTTCTCTCAATAGCATGGCCAGACAGAAGTAGCAAAGAGGGGGGAACTCAGCATTGGGCAGCCATGAGTTTGGGGTACTCACGTCAGCCAATCACTGTCTCTGAATCCACTGCAAGAGCTTTCCTCACTTCTTCCAATGGGGAAAGAAGCTAAGATAGAGAGAAAGTGTGTGAAAATATTATATCCTACTGCCTCACCCTTTCCGAGGAAAGGAAAAAGAACCCATGATGGACTAGATGGAATTGGCGGAAATGACTGGCAGAATCCGAGACCAGGGAGAAGAGACGGTGGAAGAAGACTGGAAAAAGTTTAAAGATTATTTACGGAGTTACTGTAAAATTAATGAATGTTAGGAAAATGTTGGGATGAAGTTATATGGCTTTAGTAGAAATGTTATAAGGAATTAAGCATAAATAGATTAATAGAGTATTAAAGGAAAAATAAGGTTAGAATGTGTTAAGATAATTATAAGATTAAAAATAGAGGAAGATGGAAAGGAATTGCTGAAAAAATTAATAGAAATGGAATACAAAAAGGGAGGTGTGAGGAGGTCACGGAAACAAGTAAATGAAAGATAAGTTATTGAAAGTATTTGATGTGTTTTAAATTGTGTTTGTTTTGTTTTGTTAGTTTAATGTTAGTGTTTTGTTAGTGTAATGTAGTTTTTTTTGGTATTGTATTGTATTGTATTGTATTGTATTGTATTGTATTGTATTGTATGGTTTTTCTTTTCTGTAGTGTTTAAATTGTTGGAAAAGGTAATAATTTTTTTTTTTTTAAAGAACCCATGATGGAGAAGAGTTTCCATGCCCACATTTATACTTTTCATTCATCCTTAGTCCCTGCTTGGCATTTTGGGCTGAGGGCCCTTACTATTGTTGGAGGAATGCTAATAAAACAAGAGAGAGAGAGAGAGAGAGAGAGAGAGAGAGAGAGAGAGAGAGAATGTGAAGTTTTGCTGGGAAATAGTAGTTCTACAAGACCCTTTTTTAAAAAAAAAAAAAAAAACCCTGTCAGGAACAAATACCAGCAATAAGACCTGAGGGATTAAACACAATTTGGCAGTTACCTGCACGCCATACTTAGCCATTGGCTGAACTGCTGTGAGGTCACAGAATAAGTCTATTCTAACTGCTCAAAAAAAGGCACCAGCACATAGGAGCTAAAGACAGAAGAGGCAATGTGTGGTTGTTACGAAGGGACGGGGGCAAAATGGCAAGAAGGTCTGAATTGAGAGCAAATATTTCTGCAAACATTTGTGGGACCCCACTTGTATTGAAGTCCTTTTGGTAATAGAAAAATGTGCACAAGGGGAGCTTGTTATTTTCCTTTGTTGCCTCGGAGTATTAAAAATGTATAAAGGCAAGTGGGATCATGCTTGTTTCTTTTGATCCTCCAGAGGACTGCCAGGCAAAAGACAGAGAGGGCGCGAGCCTCCGCTTAAATCGCTGCCTCTTGTGACAAGGGGATTGAAATTTTTATTACTGCAAAAATTGTACTCTTGAATTGAACTTTACATTTTCAGGGGAGGATACAGTTATCATTGTTGTTTTTAGGTTGTCACCCAATAAAAGCAAAATTGGTTTAATCACCATGTGAGTTTTAGACGACTTAATCAATTCATCTATCATTGCAATCTGCAAAAAAAAATAAAAAATAAAAAAAATTGTCTGCAAATAAAACCATGCGGCTTTTACCAAAAGTTTACTTGTCACAGTAGGCAGTAGAAGCAGCTTTGGGAAGGATGAACCTAATCTAAGGTGGTCCCTGCTACTCCCAATTTCTGTAGAAATAATTCAAATGAATAATTAAATAATTAAGTGGCAATCATCATCATCGGGTGCTCCATTAATGAAGCTGCAACTTTTAATCTGATCAAACAACTTTGACTGATTGATCTGACTGATTAATTGATTAAATGTTGCAGTCCAACCATCCTTTTCAGATTTAAAGGCTGCATGGACAAATGGCTCATTTCCCAGGAACCAGTGCGGAGTGCAGCTGCTCAGGATTCCAATCTCTCTGTTTCCACCCACTCACAGTTAGAAAGCATCTGAAGCTTTTTCTCTTTCTTTCTTTCTTTCTTTCTTCCTTTCTTTTTTTGGAGGTGGGGAGTTTCATTCATATATACAGTATATATATATTTGTACTTTTGCAAACTGGTCCAGGAGGCTGTTTTCATCCTGAACGAATTGGGCATCTAGCAAGCCTTTTAAAATACTGATGCTTCTGGCCAAGCGGGAAGAAAAGATCACTCTTACAGCTAGCTTTATCTGTAAAGGTCAGCAGATGAGAAAAATGCAACGTAGTAAAAATAGCACACAAAAATGAGCTTATGAAGCGGGCCGTCAGCCTCTCTCACTTCTGAACCCTCAAGTAAGCCGCCTGATTCAAAGGACCAGTTTTCATAACGTTGTTTTCGCATTATTATTTTTTTAAATCTATATTGAAATTTGTGGTGTGTTTTTTTTTAATGATATTCACTTGTTCTGTATGTTTTGTGCTATAGCCCATCCTGGGTTCAGGCCTAAAATGGAAGGGCATAAAATACCTATGATGATCCCTGCCATAGCTGTCAACATTTCTCATTTTTAAAGGGAAATCCCCTTATTCTGAATAGGATTCTTCACAAGAAAAGGGGAAAGTTGACAGCTATGGTCCTTGCTCACGGAGCCCCCAGGAACCACTGTCATGAGTGCATGGGCTGAGGACTCTCCTACAAAGAACATTGAACAGGCATGCAAAAGTAATTTTACCAGTGGGGCATGGCCTTCTGTTTTAGACCAGTTTGAGACCAGTTTAAATATACAGGTCAAAAACCAAGCGAGTCTTTGCAGTAAGTCGGGCTGTGGGGCAAGAGTGCCAACCTGAATAAAATATTGTGGGGGCCCAGGACAGCCCCATCCCACATAATTAATCACACACACCATTTAAATGGGAATGCCCATTAACTTTATGGGAGCCTAGCCCCCGCAAATGTTTTGTTGTGGGGGCCGAAGCCCCATGGCCCCTAAGTGTTGGCTTCTCTGCTGTGTGGTGAAAGTTTTGTAAAGGGAGCTGTCATTCCGCTGGTCAGCGGCTTGGTGAGGAAAAGAGATTTGGAAAGGCTGAATTCATCCTGACCCTCATTCCTCTTCCTGAACAGCAGATTACACACATCATTCCCCGTTCTGCTAAGGATGTGGAATGCTCCTTCAGTGAAGACTGCCCAACTTAGCTACATTACATGCATATTATGCAGTTGACAGCCTGAAAACCAGTTTCAGGACAGAATAACTATATACGCACATGCAGACATACAGTATTTGCTTGCGCAATCACACATTTGCCTCCCAAGACCAGAGCATCATTCTAATGTTTTCCAGGAACCTGAAATGTTGTCCGTGTTCAAAGTATTCCATGTATCAAAAGGGTTTTCACCATGTAAATTTGGACTGAATTTCTCCCCTCCCCTTTACTTAATTTGTAGCACTTGAAAAATAAGTAATGCAGGGTTTGTCTTAAGTGCTAAAAACTCTACACACACACACACACACACACACGGTAGACAGCGCAAAGATCTGGAAGAAAAGTGGAAGATTTTGCTCAGTCAGCCCCTGCCATTCCTTCAGTCTCTGGGATCCTGAGAGAGCGAGGTGGGGGAATATTTCTGGAAGAGTTCTATGGGATTTGATGAGAAACTTCCCATGTAGCTTTTGTGCAAGAATTTAAGGTAGAACAGGCAAGATGTGGTCTTTAGGCCCCGTTCTCCATGCTTTGGAGAGCAGGGCTTGTGCTTATTGTGTTGCCAAGAGATGGCAGAATCTATTTCCTGTGGCCTTTCAGACTCACCCCGACCAGTTACCAAAGACAGTGTATTCTACTAGCAAAACTAGGAGCTTAAACCATCTATCCAACTCATGCACAAGACCAGATGAAGATCACTTCCTCCTACCAGTCACAAGATATAGAGCCCAAGGAGCCCTCCAGGGTTAAAAGTCACCTTGTCACTGCTCCCCAAAAGCAAATTGCCTACTGACAATCAAATGGCTGCCATGTTGCTTTTAAAAGAGGCAGAAAATGGTTCCATTGCTCCAAAAGGGAGAGTGTCAAATTAATAATATGTAGAAATTAATAATATGGAGAAGTAGGCTAAGCCTGAGGCTTGTGGAGAGATGTTCTAATTCTTCCTTGGGAGACCCATCATTCAGATCCAGTAGACGGAAGTGAAATTCATCCTGGGCTTGTGCCCTAAGTATCATGTCCAGCACCAGCAGATAAGCAGGAAAGACAGTTTCCCGCCGCTCTTTTCTCCCAACCCCCAAATTTCCTTCCAATTTCCAATTTCCCTCATTTTCTTTAATTTCCTACCTCACCGCAATCTTTTCCCGAGTCAAATGCTAAGGGAAAAGAAATATATATATATATATTTCTTTTGGGGTTTTTTTCCAGCATAAACAGGATTCTTTTTCCTTCCTGTTTTCACCCAAGCAAGAAAAGAACTTTACTCTTGTGTCTTTGTGTCCCCCATTCCCTCCCCCACCCCCAATAATGTTTCAGCCAGGCACCAAAGTAAGGAACCTTATGGAAAAACGAAAAGATAACAAAAGCCCCAATGCGATGCTTGGTGCAGATTAGGTTAATAGCAACAGATCCACCACAAGATGACAGGGCATCAAAAAGACGACATTTCTTTAAGCGTACATGCTCTGGAAGCCATCCATAGAAATAGCTAAAGAACCCCTAATGTGTTTCTACTTATTCAAGAGGTATATTATATACAATCCTTTTGAGAAGCAGGATTGAGAGGCCATAACTAGGAACATTATGTACCGTCCTTCCCACAACTAACTCTTCCCGCCGGCTTTCTAGCTGCGCATACCCATGCTTCGCAGTCAACAAGGTGGCCCGGATCTCCTCCTACCTCTAGATATTATAAACCACCAACTCTTCTTCTTCTTCTTCATCATCATCATCTTTTCTGTCTTCCTCATTTTCGTCTTCCTCTTCTTCTTCTTTTTAAAAATTAATTTAATTTAAAAAAAATTTTTAAAATAATCTGCGAATGTGCTTGCAGGCTTTCTTCACACACACACACAAAATCAAATGGCTCAGAAAGGCAAAACTTTTGCTGAAAAGGGGCTGCGACGCCCCAGGAAGGACCAAGAAAAGGAAAGGAAAAGAGGACAGATCCCCACAGGTGATTCTCCTCTCAGCTGTCGGACCCGAGCTGTGTTTCAATGTCCACTCGGCAGATAGGGCATTTCTTGCTGGTCGCGAGCCACTGGTCCACACACACTTGGTGAAACAGATGCATACAAGGTAAACGCCTGGAAAACAGAAGGTTTGTTATCTGGGCAAGAGGTCAAGACTGAGCCTGGCACCATCATGCAGGACCTTTGTGCAACGGCTGGGGCCTCAGCACAATGGCTGAGGCCCACTGCTGATGCCTGCCCTAAGCTCCTCCTTAAAGGACGCGGGTGGCGCTGTGGGTTAAACCACTGTGTCTAGGACTTGCTGATCAGAAGGTCGGCAGTTCGAATCCCCACGACGGGGTGAGCTCCTGTTGCTCGGTCCCTGCTCCTGCCAGCCTAGCAGTTCGAAAGCACGTCAAATGCAAGTAGATAAATAGATTCCGCTCCGGCGGGAAGGTAAATGGCGGTTCCGTGCGCTGCTCTGGTTCACCAGAAGCGGCTTAGTCATGCTGACCTGGGAGCTGTATGCCGGCTCCCTCGGCCAATAAAGCGAGATGAGCACTGCAACCCCAGGGTCGGCCACGACTGGACCTAATGGTCAGGGGTCCCTTTACCTTTAAAGGACCCCTGGACGCTTAAGTCCAGTCAAAGGCAACTACGGGGTTGTGGCACTCATCTCTCTTTCAGGCCGAGGGAGCCGGTGTTTGTCCACAGACACCTTTCCGGGGCATGTGGCCAGCAGGACTAAACTGCTTCTGGTGCAATGGAACACCGTGGTGGAAACCAGAGCAGCGCATGGAAACGCCGTTTAGCTTCCCGCCGCAGTGGTACCTTTTTATCTACTTGTAGTGGCATGCTTTCAAACTGCTAGGTTGGCAGGAGCTGGGACAGAGCAACTGGAGCTCACCCCATCACAGGGATTCAAACCGCCCACCTTCTGATCAGCAAGCCCAAGCGGCTCAGTGGTTTAGACCACAGCACCACCCGCGTCCCCCTCCTTGAAACTGGTGCTCTAGTCAAGGACTACTGTCTGTTTTCCCCACAATGCATAGGAGTGGTGTTGTGTCCAGGGGAAATGTGGGAAATGAAAATGGCGGCTCTCCAGCACTTGTTCCTGTCACCGGGTAAGGTAGTCAGGTGCCCACTGATACAAGACAAATCCCATTCCTTTAAACCTGGAACCGGCTTCTTAAAATGGATACAGAATTGGAGGCGGGTGGTTCTTTGAGGTATAATAATAATAATAATTTATTATTTATACCCCGCCCATCTGGCTGGGTTTCTCCAGCCACTCTGGGCGGCTTCCAACAGAACACTAAAATACAATAACCTATTAAACATTAAAAGCTTCCCTAAACAGGGCTGCCTTCAGATGAGAGAGAAGCCCTGGGGTGCTATAAGGCCTTAGACAACCCCATCAGCAGCCCTAGTTACAAACCTCTGGCTGTTTAGTTCATGAGGACCGACGTCTTGATTTGCTCAAAGGCAATATATATATATCTGTGTGGTGGAGGGGGAGTTTGCGATAGAAACCCAGACCAGCAAGCAAAGAATGAAAGTGATGAAACTCTGAGGTGGGGTGAGGTTGATGGAGAAGGAGCATAAGAAAGATTTCACTCAGAATCCCTTTGGAGAATAGTTATACCTCACGTCCTCTCCGTCTTCGAGCATCGAGAGACAGATTGTGCATTTCTCATCGGTGTCCGACTCCTCCCCATCTTCCTTTACTGCTTTGATTTCCTGCGGTCTCCTCTGTCAAGAAGGTCAATGAAAGATCACAGCATTACACAAGATGGCCGCCTAAAGGCCTTCAGGAGCGGGTGGGGATTTAGATGGCAAAGAGCTTAACCCCAGGCCTCCCCAACCCATGGCCCTCCAGATGTTTTGGCCTACAACTCCCATGATCCCTAGCTAACAGGACCAGTGGTCAGGAATGATGGGAATTGTAGTCTGAAACATCTGGAGGGCCAAAGGTTGGGGATGCCTGGTTAACCAATGCCCTCACTGGGCACATTCAGTTTAGGGAAACCTGCCCTGTTGAAAAATCTATGGATGCTGAATCTAGTTAGCACTCTGCCTGTCTCCGTGGGAAAGAGAGGTTGATGGATGTGTGTGACACAACCTGTCACCTGGAGCAAAGAGTTTTAAGGTCATACACAGGTAACATGTCAAAGACATCACTGGTTCTCTCGGAAGCTGAGGCCTCCATTAAGACCCATTGATAACAAAATACCAGTCAGTGCAGGAGTTTATGTGAATACTTAAAATTAATTATTGTCATTACTACTACTACTACCACTACTATTCCTTTCCAAGCAGCCCAGATTTGTACATATGAACCCGCAGAACAAATAGATGATGCAGATAAAGTAGGCAGAAAAATACATTTTAGTCTCTTTCCTTCAGAATATTATAATTCAGAGTCATCCAGCATGAAAGCGTTTGGCAGTACTTGTTTTTACATGCTTACAATTTATTACCACAAGTTGTGGTAGCCACCGATTTTAGGCAAATTCATAGAGGGCAAAGATTGTGTTGCATCCACATCTGTTCATTCATTCTTAAAATGAAAAGTTGATTGTCTTTTTTAAAAATAGTAATCAATTTTTGAAGATGCCCTGTATGAAAAAACAACAACCTGGTTGTTATCTGCCTACGATTTGTCAAGCTTAATCCAGTGATAGTAAGGCGGCCGTTATGCCTGCAAATTTCATCTACTTTTGCAATTAAAAAAGTTGTAGCCAGCATCAGCCTTGCCTCCAAGAATGGTCAGCGCCTGTGTCAATTCTGGTGGGGTGAGATGTTCTTCCGACTCTTACCTTCTTGTATTTGTGTGGGAAAGTGAACCGTTCAATGGTGTTCTGGACGGCCCCCCTGTTCACACTGCCTAGCCTGTCTTCCAGTTGCAAAAGCTCCTGAAAAGAGGGAGGAAAGAGAAAGGAATGAACAGGAGACCTTTCAAAGAGCCACCTGTTAGCCATCTGAGATGGCAGATCAAGAGTCCTCATCTCCCCACCCTTTCCCTGCCCCTTACTGGCCCAAAGAAGGTTGTCTTTTAATCGGGTTTATTTTTAAAGTCACAGGAAATAAAATGACTTTCAAAATGGGAATATACAGGAAGTTTGACTGATATGAAGTCAAACAATTGGTCTTATCTCACTCAGTATTTTTTGCATCAGGGGTGTGTGTGTGTGTGTGTGTGTGTGTGTGTGTGTGTGTAATACTGACTGCTCTTCTAGATCCCTTGCTGTGATACTGTAATGCCAAAAAGGTTTTATTGCCCCAAAGCCCCTCCAAATCTTTCTCTCTGCCCTGTCCCTCCCCTCCCTCCCTCTCTCTCTCTCTCTCTATACATCTGAAGGCAGCCCTGTTTAGGGAAGCTTTTAATGTTTAATAGACTATTGTATTTTAATATTCTGTTGGAATCCGCCCAGAATGGCTGGGGAAATCCAGTCAGATGGGTGGGGTATAAATAATAAATTATTATTAATATTATATTATTATTATTCTTCTTGACTGACCCTGTGATACTGTGAGGGAGGGGCTCTCCAAATTCCCCCTCAAATTGGCCATTTAATTTTTAAAGCTTTTCAAAAACCAAACTTAATAACCAATTACTAATACTTTTCAAAATAGTGTCAAATAGCTGGCTGCAAAGCCTTTGGGAAGGCAGAAGTAAAGAGTGGCAGTTCTCTCCATGCCCACTTTTATAATTTGATCGTGCCCATTTTGGCATTTGACCCCCAAAAAAACCAAACCAGGAGATATAATAATAATAATAATAATAATAATAATAATAATAATAATAATAATAATAATAGTAATAATAGTAATAATAATAATTTATTTGTACCCCACCCATCTGGCTGGGTTTCCCCAGCCACTTTGGGCAGCTTCCAACAAAGATTAAAAATACATCAAAATGTCACACATTAAAAGCTTCCCTAAAGAGGGCTGCCTTCAGATGTCTTCTAAATGTCAGGCAGTTGTTTATCTCTTTGACATCTGATGGGAGGGCGTTCCATAGGGCGGGCGCCACTACTGAGAAGGCCCTCTGCCTGGTCAGTGGCGTAGCGTGGGGGGGTGCAGGGGGGCCAGCCGCACCAGGCACAACATCTGGGGGTTAGGGTTAGGGGGCGCAAATCCACGGGTTAGGGGGCGCAAATCCATGGGTTAGGGGGCGCAAATTACTTGCCTTGCCCCGAGTGCTGACAACCCACGCTACGCCACTGTGCCTGGTTCCCTATAACTTGGCTTCTCACAATGAGGGAACCACCAGAAGGCCCTTGGAACTGGACCTCAGTGTCCGGGCAGAATGATGGGGGTGGAGATGCTCCTCCAGGTATACTGGACCAAGGCCGTTTAGGGCTTTAAAGGTCAACACCAACACTTTGAATTGTGCTCGGAAACATATTGGGAGCCAAGAACAAACCTGAGCTTTTGCCTGTGGCTTGCTTTGAGCAAGCAAATCACAAGTGCTGATTTGCAACTAACTCTGACTTGTGTCTTCCCAGCATTACACAGGAAAGAGGGGGGTGGATGTGATTCAGCAGTGCACATCAGCATACGACTCGTTTGCAATAAGCCGTCATTTATTGGCAGAGCCCACTCAAAACATTTTGCTGCCTGAGGCAAAGGACAAGATGGCGCCCAACCCCGAAAGCACATACAGAAGCTAATTGGACTGGGAGTTGAATTTTACTCCAATACTGGTGAAAGGACACGTCTACCGCTTTACTTGAGGGCATCGGGCTAATCTAGAGGGTACAGGGCAGCCATGGGGGACTCACAGCTCTGGCCATTCCCCACACCCCACCGTCTGTCACCTGAGGCAGCTGCCTCACTCTGCTTCATCATAGGGCCGGCCATGTTTATGGCTTACTGTTACATGAGAGTAAGGCCATAGCGGCTGAACGAATAAACGGATACAGAACCTGCAGGGGGAAGGGTCCAGAGGGTCATTCCAGCTGCGAGAACTTACTTCGTAACTTTCCCTCACAGCAGACGTGTGTCTGTTTGGATTCAGTCCCTGAAGAGCAAGTAGCTGAAGCTGAGGATATGGGTAGTTTCTAATTTCATGAACAACCTGTGAGGCATTGTGCAAAATAAGTAAGTAAGTAAGTAGGTAAGTAAGTAAGTAAGAGTTTGCTAGTAGTACTAGTATTCAAAATAAGGCTTAATGGCCTTTGAAATTCAAAGGAAGATTATCTGCTAGAATGGAGCACCCAACATTATTTCAGATTATTAGGGTACAATTCTGCAGTCAGCGATGCAAGTTGTTCTTCAAGCACTTGTGTAAAAGAACCCAACCAGCTGTAGCAATCATTTCTGTTAAAGCTGTCGGATTATCCATTCAGAAAGAATTGCCTCCCACAGTGCCGGCTCCTAACTAGCAATCAGCTGACAGGAATGATAGACGCCTGTATTTTGACTGCCTTCCCCCAGACAGTGACTCAGGCCCGGTCTACACAGACGGCAGATTGTGTCGTAAAACTATCCCTGGACTGTTCCACTCCAAATGGCAGATGGAGAAATCACATGATTAAATGTTCCTGTCACCTCCGCATAGAAAACTAACATGTCAGGAAGAAGGGTTCTGGCATAGACTTTTTCCTGATATGCTGGTTTTTAAGGCACGGAGCATTTTCCGCATGGGAATGCGTCAGTAGCACTGAGGAAACTATGTTTCCCAACACTACTGTAGCTTAGTTCCCAAGCATTGGTGCATGCCCAGTGCCAGAGATGGAAAGAGGGGACAGGGCACCCCCACAAGGGAGGTGGGTAGGAGAGAGACGTTGACTACCGTATTTTTCACTCTATATGACATACTTTTCCCCTCCTAAAAAGTAAGGGGAAATGTGTGTGCGTCTTATGGAGCGAATGCAGGCTGCGCAGCTTTCGCTGAAGCCAGGAGAGCAAGAGGGATCGGTGCGCACCGATCCCTCTTGTTCTCCTGGCTTCGCTTCGCTGGAGAGGTGCTGCGCAGCTTTCCCTCTCTGCGCAGTGCCCCTTCAGCGAAGCAGGAGGAGAAATGGAAGGGGCTCCGTTTCTCCTGCTGCTTCGCTGAAGGGGTGCTGCGCAGAGAGGGAAAGCTGCAGAGTGCCCCTTCAGCGAAGCGGGAGGAGAAACAGAGCCCCTTCCGTTTCTCCTCCTGCTTTGCTGGAGAGGCGCTGAGCAGAGAGGGAGAGGTTTTTTTCTTTCTTGTTCTCCTCCTCTAAAACTAGGTGCGTCTTATGGTCAGGTGCGTCTTATAGAGCGAAAACTACAGTACTTCTCCAGCACAGATTAAAATCTGAGCCAGAGAAGAACTCAGAGATGAGCGTTGTGAACAGCCCAATCTTGCATGCCAGGCTGCTCACAGAGGGGGGAGGGGAGAGATGGGGTGGTATATCCTGCCATCCCAACTCTATTACCAAAGCAACAAAAAGAGAAGATTGGGTGAGAGGATTTGGGCAGGAGAGAGGCAGAAATCTGAGCTGGGTAAGAACATTCAGATGCTAGCCCTATGAGCTGCCGAGTTTTGTATTTCCAAGCTGGGAAGCATCATTCATTCAAGCAGTCCAAGAACAGACGTGGACTCATTAAGCTCCCTTAAGCAGAGTCAGACCACTGGCCCTTATAGGCTGGTATTGCCTAAGCTGACTGACAATGGCTCTCAAGGATCAAATGAGCCTTGATGTGATGGCCTTGGATTCAGACTCGGAGGCTGAACCTGAGGAATCCCAGCCTGCACAGGAGTCCCCGCCTCCAGAACCAGCTGAGCCGGGGCTGGGGCTTGAGCCTGAAGGGTCCTCACCTGTGCTGGGTCCTCAGGTGCAGGCACCAGCTGAGTCTGCTCTGGCTCCTGAGGTGATGGAGGACCCATTGCCTGAAGGTGCTCCACTCTCAGCCCCATCAGAGGAAGCTGAGGTTGCCTCTGGGTCCAGTAACCCTCCAGCCTCTCCTGAGCTGCAGAGGTCCAGGGCAGAGAGGCAGAGGGAACTAAGTTCCTGCAGGAGGAGTGCTCGCTTCCAGGCCAGGAGAGGCGAGTCACCTGTGAACAGGGGCCGCCCTACACCTCGGGGAAGATAAAAGCCAGCTAGCCCCAGTCCCAGGTTGCGGGAGCAACATTGTTGGTAGCCTGTTCCTGCCTGCACCTTGTCCTGCTCTTCTGCCAGAGTTCCTGACCTCACCCAACTCCCTGCCTTGGACCCTGCTTCAGCTTTGACAGACAGTCTCCATACCACACCCTCAACCTCGGACTGGACTCGGACCTCGCCGCATGGTTAACCCTCGGGACCAGCACACTAGAGCTGGAAATGCTAGGGATAGTATTTGGGGCTTTCTCCACGCACATAATGTGCTCCATCACCAGGTTCTGGTTACCATGCTGTTAGTCTAAGCCAGGCTTCAAGTGACGCCCAGCAACTCTCGCTTCGCTTACCATCTGCGTTGAGGACGTGTTCCGGGGGAAATGCTGCATTCGTTGTGTCGCTAAGTAATGCTGATAATGTTGTGGAACTGGCCTGACCTGGAACTGGTTGTGAGTTAGGCCAGCATCAACGCTGAGATCCCTGGAAGGGTGCAGAAATACGAATCGCTTTCAGGCGTTGTGCAACGTTTTTTATAAAAAGTCTCCAATTCCACCACCCCCTTCCCAACTTTGAGTTCAAACCCAATGGCTAATGCTGTTTTTATATCTTTCACCGGATAGAAGGAACATGAGCCCGGAGGCATGGTGACTCATCCAAATAGTACAGAGTTTGGTTGGTATATACATTAACCCTGTGGAGTTTCAAAGCACCGGTGGTCAAGAGAAAGAGAAAACAGCATAGGCAATTAAATGTAAAAAGTAGGGTGCGATTGTTACCGTATTTTTCGCTCCATAAGACGCACTTTTTTCCTCCTAAAGAGTAAGGGGAAATGTCTGTGCGTCTTATGGAGTGAATGTGTGGTCGATCGCAGGCTCCCTTTCTGGCCCTGCCCCCTTGCCCAGACCTCCATTGTTGAATGTTCTGCAGACGGAGGCTGATTGTTTCCCCAGCAACATGTGACTGGCTGATTAGATTATCTGTCTGGAAACTGTAGAAATGGCTCCCTTTCCTTTCCTAAAGAAGCTGCAGAACTGTGAGTTGAACCCCATAAAAACAGGATTTTTTCCCTTTGCAAAGTAAGCTCAACAACTTTGAGCTGATCCTCAAAAAAACCAGGGCTTTTCCCCCTTTGCAACAGAAGCTGCACAACTGTGAGCTGATCCCCCCAAAAATGGAGCTTTCACCCTTTCCTCCTCTAAAAACTAGGTGCATCTTATGGTCAGGTGCGTCTTATGGAGTGAAAAATATGTAAATTAAAACAGGATGTTGATATTCTGCACTGAACATCAAACTTCTCTGCTTGTTGGCCTTTTCCACAGAATCTGCATGTGGTCCTGTATGTGGAAAGGACTCTGAGATCCTGTGCAAAACAAGCTCAAATTAGTGTAAAAGGTGTGCCAATAGTCTTTCCCTCCTCTCCCTCCCAGTGGTGTCTGATGCCCGTTGGGACTGGTAGGGAAGAAAAGAAAGAAAGAAAGAAAGAAAGAAAGAAAGAAAGAAAGAAAGAAGCTGAGAGAGAACTATATGAAAATGATGTACAGATGGTATCTGTCACCGGTTAAACTGGCAAAAAATGTATAAAAATGGAAAGAAAGAGTGTTGGAGATATGAAACAGAAGGTACGTTCTATCATATGTGGTGGGAGTGTAAAAAGGTAAAAAGCCTATTGGGAAATGATATATAATAAATTGAAGAAAATGTTGAAAATAACTTCTGTAAAAAAACCAGAAGCCTTCTTACTAGGTATTTTAGGCCGAAAGAAAATAGGACTTTATTTATGGATGCCACTACAGCAGCAAGAATGTTGATTGCACAAAATTGGAAGACTGGAGAAATACCAACTTAGGAACAATGGCAAGAGAAGTTGATGAACTATGTAGAACTGGCAAAAATGACAGACAGACTAAGAGAAAAAGACAACAGCGATTTTGAAAAAGAATGGGAACCATTTATATCATACTTGCAGAAACAAAGAAAGTTGATAGACTGGATGGCAGGATTTAAATAAACATTCACATTATTAGTATTAGAAAATGTTTAGAAGATAGAGAAATATTATGGTGTGTTTACTTTTATGTGTTTATGTTTGATGTTATGTTATTAATAACTTTTTCTGTTAAGAGATAGCAAAGTGGGCGAAAAGAGAAACAAACCAAAAGTGGAAGTTGGGGGAAGCCTTGGAGGGGAGGGAGGGAGGGAGGGAGGAATATATAGTAAAGGTTAAGAATTTGAGATGTATGTAATGAATGAAAAAGAAAAATGAATAAAATTTTTATTAAAAAAAGAAAAGAAAAGAAAAGAAAAGAAAAGAAAAGAAAAGAAAAGAAAAGAAAAGAAAAGAAAAGAAAAGAAAAGAAAAGAAGCCAACCATAGGTGGAGTCAGCCAGTTCTGTTTTTATCCCCATCTTCCTCCCTATGAACAAAGGCCACATGAAGGCCACATTTATACCATGCATTTAAAGAACTATGATAACTCTTTAAAGAGCCAAAGAATTCTGGGAGCTGTGGTTTGTTAATAGGTGCTGAGAGTTGTTAGAAGACTCAGATTCCCCCTTCCAGAACTACAATTCTCAGAGTTCCCTGGGAAGAGGGGTTGATGGTTAAACCACTCTGCTATCTGAAACAACACAGAACTAGTCTGCTCCATCTTCTGCAGGTGTGGTGGTTGAGGGTTACGAGAGGTGCAAGACTCAGTAATATTTCTGCAGCAGGGTCCCTGTCTCCATAGCCCTATAGCTACCCAATCAGCATGAAAGGGGAGCTTTTGAGTCACCGAGGCTTAAAAAATGACTTTGTATTTTTTAAGAGTAAAAGGAGGTGAATCAGCCACTGTGGATTGGCTCCTAGGATAACTCAAAAGAAGGAACACTGGAAGAATATTTAGGGAAAGCTCTGATGCTCTAAAACTAAGCATTATGGGGCACTGAGAACACAAGGTGCTTCCATTTCAAGACAATGGTGTGCAAGTTCTGTCATGTACAATGGAACTTCAAGAAAATGACAACTTAAGTCACTCCAAACGGAGATACTCGAGCACTCCAAATAATTTGTCAGTGTATGTGCAAATAATAGATCTTGCTGAAAGGCAATACATGGTGCTTTGCACTGATTATGGTAATGCATCTATTACTATTATTATTATTATCATCATCATCATTATTATTACACTGTATTATCTTAGAAAGTTGCATGATCTTAGAAGGGGGTGTGACTGTAAGGGGGTGTTGTTGTTGTGACTTTCATTTAGGGATCCTGCACTTCTGAATTTGCCACTAAATTACTGTTGCATGACACCCTTCAGATATTTGAACATTGCCATCATGTTTCCTATTGGTCTTCCATTCTCCATGCTATACACATGCCCAGCTCCTTCAACCGTTCCTCACAGGAACTGGTATCACAAGACTTCTATTTCACCCAGTGGTGTAGCGAGGTCAGGTGGTACCCGGTAGGGGAAATTTCTTGTCATCCCCCCTCCCACACACATTGAAATCTAGTTGGACTCCCAAGAGACTGTGATCTACTCTGAGTATAAAAAGACTGGGCTGCATCAATAGGAGTATAGCATCTAGGGGGCTGCATCTGGGCTGCATCAATAGGAGTATAGTGTCTAGATCAAGGGAAGTAATAGTGCCACTGTATTCTGCTCTGGTCAGACCTCACCTGGAGTACTGTGTCCAGTTCTGGGCACCACAGTTCAAGAAGGACACTGACAAACTGGAACGTGTCCAGAGGAGGGCAACCAAAATGGTCAAAGGCCTGGAAACGATGCCTTATGAGGAACGGCTAAGGGAGCTGGGCATCTTTAGCCTGGAGAAGAGGAGGTTAAGGGGTGATATGATAGCCATGTTCAAATATATAAAAGGATGTCACATAGAGGAGGGAGAAAGGTTGTTTTCTGCTGCTCCAGAGAAGCGGACACGGAGCAATGGTTCCAAACTACAAGAAAAAAGATTCCACCTAAACATTAGGAAGAACTTCCTGACAGTAAGAGCTGTTTGACAGTGGAATTTGCTGCCAAGGAGTGTGGTGGAGTCTCCTTCTTTGGAGGTCTTTAAGCAGAGGCTTGACAACCATATGTCAGGAGTGCTCTGATGGTGTTTCCTGCTTGGCAGGGGGTTGGACTCGATGGCCCTTGTGGTCTCTTCCAACTCTATGATTCTATGATTCTATGATTCTATGATTCTATGATTCTATGATTCTATGACTGGCTGTGATCTACCCATTGTCATTGCCAGGAGTTGTTGGGGGGAAGGATTGACCAAAAGCCTTTTTTAGTGAATGTTTGGCCTATGTTGCTGAGCCTGCTGCATGCCTCCTCCAGCAGCCAGGCAGCGCAGGGCTGTCAAAACAAAGCAGCGAAATGCGGTGCAACTCATCCCCTTCCCCTGATGGCTCAGGGTAGACGGGAGTCGCAGGCGCGCGGCACGCCAAATGTCACCCACCTCGGTAATGACACCCGGGGCGGTCCACACCCATCGCCCCCACCTTGCTCCGCACCTGATTTCACCCCAGTTGTCACAGCAAGGAATGACTTACCAGTCTGTTCCTTCCGCTAAATATCTAGGCTGGGGGCCCATGGGTTGAGGAGTTTGCAGTTGATGGCCAAATTCGAAGCTTGGATGTAACCGATGAGGTTGGACAGAGATACGCTCCTGAGTCCACCTACAGGGTTGAGGAAGAAAGGTGAGCAAAAGAGGCTCGTGTTTGACACCCACCCCCACTGTTCTGAATCCTGCATCCAAAGCAACACTGATAACCCTGTTCAGACAACTGATTCAGGGTCCGTGAATGCACGGGGTTGGGGGACCAGGGTCATAGGAAGCATCCAGGTCAAAACATGGAATTTGCTCCAATGGGAGGCAATTATGGCCAAGGCAAATTCATGAAAAAGGCTATTGATGGCTACTAGCTATGATGGCTGTGCTCTTCAACTAGACTGTGTGCTTCTGCATATCAGTTGCCAGGCTTCCCACAGGCATCTGATTGGCCACTGTGAGAATAAGATGCTGGATTAGCTGAGCCATTGGGCTGACCCAGCAGCCTATTCTGACGTCCTTGCCTCCCTTGCCCAGTATGGTGGTTCCTCTGGTTGCGAACAGGATCCGTTCCGGAGGCCCATTCACAACCTGAAAAGAACGCAACCTGCGTCTGCGCACGCGCAGGTCGCGATTCGCTGCTTCTGCACATGCGCGAGCGGCAAAACCCGGAAGTAACCCTTTCCGGTACTTCCAGGTTGCCGCGGGACACAACCTGAAAATGCGCAACCTGAAGCAAACGTAACATGAGGTATGACTGTATTGTCTAGCCCTCTAGCCTTCCCCAACTGGGTACCTTTGGACTACAATTTGACCAGGCTGGTTAGGGTAGTAGGAGATGGGTTTCAATAACAACTAGAGCACAGTTGGTGAAGGTTGGTCTGTTCTGACTGGCAATGACTCTCCGGGGGGGGGGGGGAGCAGGGGAGAGAGAGCTATGCTTCTGGATTTAAAAAAATAAATAACCGGAGATGTCCAGAATTGAACATGTGATCTTCTGCATGATAAGCATGCACTCTACTATTGAGCTATTGCCTTTCCCCATCGTTCATGAGCTACACACATTCAGCCTGTGAAAACAAACCCAGTGGTGTGAACACTGGCTCTGACCATGCCCTCAGAAACCCTGCGAAATGGAGGGCTGTCAAGCATGCACAAGCCTATATTCAAAGCTCAGTGGGATGCTATACCATTAACTGAGCTTGCAGTGAGTTCCTGCATAAACAGCAGAAGGCAAAATGCATGGCTGGTCCATCTCTTCTGATGTTCTGAGTATACTGAATGCAAACAGGGCTGTGCCTGCAGATTTAGTCACACTTCCTTGCCCACCTCACCAACTCACACATGCACACGTGCATGCACACGCATCTTCACTCACCCTGGATCAGTTGCCTGCACAGAGCTTAATGGTGACCTGCAGAACAAAGCATTCGAGTCAATAGAGTGTATTCACAGATTGGACAAAGTATTAACGACAGCTTTTCGCAAGCTAGTGTTTTCCCAACGTTCCGGACTACAGCATCCAGCAACCCTGACCATTGTGCCATGCTGGCTGGGGATACTGGAGTTGTAGTCTGACAACATTTGAAGGTTGGGGGAGGCTGCAATACATATGATTTGCTTACACAGAAGGTCCCGGTACTCGAGTGAGACAGTGGTTTCAAGGTTGGCCAAGCAGGGACACTCTAGAGCCGTGGTTCCCAATGTGAGGCACATACCCCACAGGGGGGCAATTTGATTTTTAAAGGGGGCAATTTGAAAGCTTGTTTAGACCAAGTTAATGACCTTTCAGGCTTCCTCTACGTGAGTAGGAGTTCACTTTTTGAATAATAAGAATTATATTTTTACAGGGGTGGAGGGCATCAGGATTTTAGAGGTGCTTAGGTGGGGCATGGCCAAAAAAAAAAGATTGGGAACCACTGCTCTAGAGACAGACACCTCGTGGTTTGACCCCATTTTATGTATACTGTTGCTGTGCATAGAGTTTCGAGATTTTAGGCCAGGGATGAGGAACCTATGGCCCTCCAGATGTTGTTGGAGAACATCTCCCATCTTTCCATACTGACTGTAGCTGATGAGAGTTCATCAGTATCTGGAGGGCAACAAGTTCCTCCCAGACCTGCTATGTACCAGAATTAAGTAGTAAAGTTTCTTTTTTTAAGATGGTACCACTTCAGCCCACAGAAGCAGGGAAAGGGCAGGGTGCTGCATGCTTATGTTTATTTATTTAATTTCTTTATAGAAATATTTATATATCACTGTATCATAAATATATATATATATTTTGCAGGGATTTGCAATAACATAAAAATATAAAACCAAACAATAAAATCATGAAACGTTAAAAGCAACTCAAAAGCAAAAATAAATTAAAAACAAATATCAGTTGACCATTTGGGGGATGCTGCCCTATGTGGGTGGGGAGTGGGAATGACACAAATTGGGTGTCAGCTGTAAAACTAGAAATTCTTTGTTATTATGGAAGGCAGCCATTGATAAGCCCATCCTCCACTGATTTAACTTACAGCCTTTGAAATCCACCCACCTTTGCTAAAGGTTTTTGAGGGGAACAAAGGATGCATCAGCCGTGGGTTTCCTGCCTTGGCAGGGGATTGGACTAAAATACCTGGTAGTGTTCTTCAACCTTAGGTCCCCAGATTTTGTGGCACCACAACCCCAGCCAGCTTAGTTAATGGTACAGATTGATAGGAGCTGTAGTCAGGGCCGGCCCACTCATGAAGCAAGGTGAGGCAACTGCCTCAGGCGGCAATATCCACCAGGGCAGGAGATCCCAATGTCTATCTTTCTTTCCTGTAGATCTTCCCTCACCCATTCTTCCCTGGTGGGGAGGCAGGGTGCCATGGAGAGCTAAGGCATCAGGAAGAAGGCTGCAGTAGAAATAATGTCCCTGATGTGCTAGCTTTCTGCATGCAGGGATATTTGTTGTTGTGTGTTTTTTTGCAAAAGCAGAACTGCAACTTGCACAATCCATTGGCCATGTTGGCTGGGGCTAACGGGCTCAGGAGAGTCCAACAGCATGCAGAAGACATTGGCTGTTAGGATGTCCCAAACTGGTCACATCCATGATCTTGGCTGATGGTGGAGATGCTCGCTCACCTGGGATGAGGCATGAGTCTGCGGTGCTGGGCCTCGAGGAGCTGCTGCTGGAGGAGGTATTGCTGGTGAAGGGCCTGAGGTAGGAAAGAGGGTCCCGTCACTTCCTGGAATGGCAGGGCAGGCAGAGGCGGCAGGGACGGGTGCAGGGGGCCTCCGTGCTGGTGCGCGGTTGCCATGTGAGGCTGGACGGCGTGAGGCAGGGGGAAGTCTGTGGAAATCTGAGGCTGGGGGCCCAGGTGGAAGTGCCGGCAGGAGGTAGCATGAGGATGCTGAGACCTTTGAAAAGGAGCGCCTGGAAGGGAAAAGGCGGGAGGACGGTCAGAGGTGCTCTGCGCAACCTGAGGCGTGTTCACACGTCATGTGCACAAGTGCTGGTGCGAAAGAGGGTACACTCGTGAAAGAGCGACTCGCTTCAAACAGAAACGCAGTACGTCTCACCATAGTCGGTGGGGCAAAGCTATTCAGTCTGCTGTACAGCTTCTGCTTAAATGCTTATGCAGGGCTGCAGCATGGGGGCCCGTAGCCCCGGGCGCATGATTTGGAGGTGGGGCGAGATAGATGTTGTCGTCTCTGGATCCCCACCCTGATTGCCGTCAGAAGTCTCTGGGCCCCAGAGCCCAGCCTGGCCTTGGCACCCCACCCCCTGCCCCCTCACTGAATGGTTATCCGGTCAGTGTTGGGGAGTGCGCCCGCCAATGGCCGCATCAGTTGACCACGCTCCCCCTTGCATGGGTACGCAGGCAGGTGGCACAGCGCAGCCCTGTGAACCCTCTGTGCCCCACACCCACCCAGCAGTGGCGGTAAGGGTTGGGCTGGCACAGTGGATTTTGTTCACCGTCTGTGCCAAGCCCCTGGTCCTGCCTTGTGCATACACATGCCCTAGGCGCCAACAAAGGACTCAATGCCCACCGTGCTGATAGCCAACTTTAAGCCCCGCACCCACTACCAACATCCTGCCTCACCCTCGATTAAGCACTTTGAAATAAACTCGGAGTCGAGAGTGGATTTCATGCTCTTTATTCAGCTCATAGTGGTGAGAAGGAATGGAAGTTCCCCCAGAATGTCTGCTTTATATACATTATTTACACAATGGGCCCCACGTGATTGGCTAATTCTGGGATTCTCCTGTAGGCCAATCAGGTTGCGGATTCACTTCCACCTGGAGCTGGATTGGGTGGCACCTGTGGACCAATCGGACTGCTGCATTCTGAATCTTATTGTTCTAGGACCAATCAGACTGCTGCATTCTGAATCCTATTGTTCTAGGACCAATCAGACTGCTGCATTCTGAATCCTATTGTTCTAGGACCAATCAGACTGCTGCATTCTGGATTCTATTGTTCTAGACTATTGTTCAGACTGCTGCATTCTGGATTCTATTGTTCTAGGACCAATCAGACTGCTGCATTCTGAATCCTATTGTTCTAGGACCAATCAGACTGCTGCGTTTTGGATCCTATTCAACTCAGTACATAACACACTTGAACTTGGATTATGACTTCTGCCACAAACTCTAAGGCGGGCACAGCTTTTGCATGGCATGCGAGAAGCATCTTTGGACTGGGTAAGCAAACAGGCCCTTCTTCGAGTGGGTTGGGCTTGAGCCGTCTGTTTGTGCCAGTGCTGGCATCTGAGCGACCAAGGCAAGAGGGAAGAAGACCATGCTGGCATGTCCTTCCACGCCTCCCTTGTGGGCAGAGGCCCGCCAACAGGGGCAGGAGGGAGGGCTGGGCTCTGTGGGGAAAGAGAAGGAACAGGCATTGCTCAGGTGGCTTTCCCTTTTGACAACCTACAGGGCTCCTCTCTAGGGTCTGACTCATTGCTTCAGGTTCCTTCCCAAGCAACACCAAGATTTCTTGGGCATCTGGGCCGGCCCACCCATGAGGTAAGGTGAGACGGCCACCTCGGACAACAGATCCCAATGTTTCCCAATTATTTCCCGCCTTGTTTCTCATGTCGCTCTTCATCCACCCCTTATTCCTTGGTGGGGAGGCATCATTTTGGGGTTCGCCTCAGGAGCCAAAATGTCTAGGGCCTGCCTTGGATTCCAGTTCCTCCAGTTCCTCCTACTGGTCTGTGTTAAGTTGTGGGTGAACATATCAGACAACACATATCAGGCGATTCTTCAAACAGTTCTTGTTTATTCACAGGCCAGAACAGAACTGGGCTGAAGGGTTCAGTCAACCTGCTTATATAGAGCTCAACTACAAAGCAACAGTAACAACTTTCTGTAACTATCCAATCACTGAACGTCACTTTCAATTCCTTATTTGCATATGTGGACCTGAGTGAAAACTACCTACAGTATCCCCCTGCTGGCCCAGGGTGAGAACTTCAGTACATAACAGTCTGACCAGCCTTTCCAGGACATCTCCACATGACACAAACCAGAGGCGCCAGACTGCCCACAGGATTAAGGGAGCCTAGCATGCGCTGTGTGGGGGATGATGTCATGTGTGTAACATGTGATGTCGCACGTGTCAACCAACATTGCACAGGCTGGTGTGACCTTCTGCCAGGCCGTGCCAGTCCCCTCAGCATCTCCTGATAGGCCAGTTTGCCTTCCATGACATCACATCCTCTGGAGGAGGCCGAGCACTCATGCCTGGCCCCTCAACATTGAGGGGGCCAGACGCCCTTCAAACAAAAATGGAGGGGGCTGAAGATACCTCGACCCCCTGGAGTTGACAAACCGGCACACACACATGCCTGCTTTCACTTCTCAGGGTTCTTTAATACATAAATCAGACTCATTCCAGACATTCCTTCAAATACAGGGTTTTTTCAAGTAAAGTAAAGCAGGGCATATAACCGTCTTGATTCTGCCCAACAGGTGCAGTGACCATTTTAAATATGTGAAGGGCTCGATTTTAACGCTTCATAATTCGAGATGTGGAAAATATGGAAACAACAGGAGAAGCAGGACTAAGATGTGGAGCTATGCTCCAGAGATCCAGACCGTGGGGAGCCCCAAGAAATTAATAAATATAATTTGGACTATACAGTGGTGCCCCGCAAGACGAATGCCTCGCAAGACGAAAAACCCGCTAGACTAAAGGGTTTTCTGTTTTTCGAGGTGCTTCGCAAGACGAATTTCCCTATGGGCTTGCTTCGCAAGACGAAAACGTCTTGTGAGTCTTGCGAGTTTGTTCGCTCCCCCCCCTTTTTCTAAGCCGCTAAGCCACTAATAGCCGCTAAGCCGCTAATAGCGCTAATCCGCTAAGCCGCTAATAGGGTTGCTTCGCAAGACGAAGAGGCTCGCAGAACGAATTATTTTCGTCTTGCGAGGCACCACTGTAATTTGATCTTTTTTATTGTAAGAAGTAGAGATTGATCTTTTTTATTTTAATTAAAGTATTATGAGTGGACATTCAATTGGATGTTTTTTATTGGAAAATCAATAAAAATGATTTATAAAAATAATAATAAAAAATATATCTAAAGGGCAGTCACAAGGAAGATGGACCCCCAACCAATGGATCCAAGTTATGAGATGAACCATTAGGAAGAACTTTATGATGGCAGGAGCTCTTTGACAGTGGAATGGGCTACCCTGGGAGATGGTGGGCTCTTCTCCTTCAGAGGTTTGGAGGGCCATCTGCCAGGGATTCTTCAGCTGGATTCCTGCATTGCAGAGGATTGTTCTAGGAGTCTAGGAAGCTTCGCTTTCAATCTGAGTTTCTATTAAAGACAGCAAACGAAGCCCCTAAATTTATTGAGACAAAAAGATGCAGGTGTCCATAATCCCTGTTAGGCTCATACATAAATCTCCAGTCCCCCATTTCCCTAGCTTAGTTTTAAGGAATCCTTACTCAGAAAGTCTCAAGAGGCTTGACACCTCTTGGGTGGTCCTAATCTCATTCAGCCTTCAGCTAACCTTTGCATAACCTCCCATTAAGCCTAAATTAAACCAAGCAGGACCTGCCTTCCTCAGAAAAATATCCCCCGTCTCCTGGCCAGATGAGATATTGGGGAAATGGGTGAATCTGTCAATCTCTCTCTCTCTTGTTCTCTTTCTCCATTTCCACTTCAGTTTGTGGGTTAAACCACAGAGCCTAGGGCTTGCCAATCAGAAGGTCGGCGGTTCAAATCCCCGCGACGGGGTAAGCTCCCGTTGCTCGGTCCCTGCTCCTGCCAACCTAGCAGTTCAAAAGCACGTCAACGTGCAAGTAGATAAATAGGTACCGCTCTGGTGGGAAGGTAAACGGCGTTTCCATGTGCTGCTCTGATTCGCCAGAGGCTTAGTCCTGCTGGCCACATGACCTGGAAGCTGTACGCCGGCTTGGCCAATAAAGCGAGATGAGTGCTGCAACCCCAGAGTCGGTCATGACTGGACCTAATGGTCAGGGGTCCCTTTACCTTTACCTTATTTATTTAATCCTCATGAAAAGTCACCCACATTTTAGTGTGAATTTCTCCTGATACACACACTTTTGTACGCAATTTTACCCAATACACACATTTTTTCAATGCAATTTCCCGGAAAACAATGTGTTTTTCAATGTTATTTTCACTAATATAGGCATTTTTGTACCCATTACTTGAGTAGAGAACTGTGCTGCAAAATTCAGAGAAGTGCAAATTCTGAAGGATGCCTAATTTCATATTGTTTCAGAAAATGTGGGTCAATCCGGTAGGTTCAAACCTAGTCCAAACTTTGGAGAGTACATTCTTGTTTCCTCAAGTTCTACCACTGCAGTCGGCTGTGTTTCTGGGCAGTTTCACTAGCTAGTTGCTCACCTCCATACGACCCCAGGTTTCCAAAGTGTGGCATCCACCACTTGCCCCTTTCCCTAGCTGAACTGTTGTGGTTGCTAGACAAGCAAATAGGTCTGAGCAGAAGCTGGCGAGTGGCTGCAATAATGAGTGGCTGCTTGTTGCAAAGTTTCTGGCGTCTCCCTTAAGCAAGGAAGAAACAAGGCTGTAGATTTTATTACTCAACTAGAGCCAGGGCTTTTTCAGCTGTGGCTCCAATCTGGCAGAACGCTCTGTCACAAGAGACTAGGGCCCGGCGGGACTTGACATCTTTCCGCAGGGCCTGCAAGACAGAGTTGTTCCACCAGGCCTTTGGCCAGGGCGCAGCCTGACTCCCTCCTCTGGCAACCTGCACAGAATTTTGCTTAACGGTTGCCATTAATTTGATCTTAATTAATTTTTATAATGAAATGTTTTTACAATGTTGGATTATTTGATTGTTTGATTATTTGATTGTTGTTAGCCGCCCTGAGCCCGGCTTCGGCTG
This sequence comes from Podarcis erhardii, assembly GCF_964252035.2. Classification (NCBI taxonomy): domain Eukaryota; kingdom Metazoa; phylum Chordata; class Lepidosauria; order Squamata; family Lacertidae; genus Podarcis; species Podarcis erhardii. The sequence goes on from NC_138501.1 coordinate 48,384,353, forward strand.
GGGAGGGTGGGATATAAATAAAATGTATTATTATTATTATTATTATTATTATTATTATTATTATTATACCCCGTCCTCCCCGCTCAGGGCGGCTAACACCAGTAAAATTACAGTAAAAACATAATGGGGGGGGGACCAATTTAAAATACAGGTTAAAATGCAATTTAAAATGCAGACTCATTTTAATAGTAGCCCATAGATCAAAACCATAAGGGGAGGGAAACATAAGGGTCAGACTGAGTCCAAAAGAAACGGGAAGGGGGAACAGGTTTGTCTTGCAGGCCCTGCGGAAATATGTCCAGTCTCGCTGGACCTTGAATAAAGATGGGGCACCTCTGAGCATGTGCAGTGTGCTACACTAGCCACCAAGTACCATGGAAACCCTCCAGACGCCTGGAATCAGGAAATATAGCTTGAATCTTTATAGAAACTGAAATTAGGTAAGGAGCTACCAAGAAATGTTATATACTCTCTTTACTTCTCCATCCCACTGCACTAAATTGCTGGTGATGCTGCTAAGGCCTAGCTTTTACTTGGGTGATTAAAGTGTGATTTGACTATACCACATCAAATTGCCATTAGGGGGTGGTGGTTCACCTCACCAAATGCTCCTCCATCCAAGAAAAATCCCTGCACTGAGAAATCTAGAGTGTCAGTGAGAAAGCAAGGCTCCATCTGGTACGTAGACTGAGACTCTATCTGCCCGCAGACTGCCTCGCCAGAATGATGCATGCTCTGGTTATCTCTCACTTGGACTACTGCAATGTGCTAGGTCCAGTATATCTAAAGGAGCGTCTCCACCCCCATCGTTCTACCTGGACACTGAGATCCAGCTCCGAGAGCCTTCTGGCGGTTCCCTCACTGCAAGAAGCCAAGTTACAGGGAACCAGGCAGAGGGCCTTCTCGGTAGTGGCACCCACCCTGTGAAACGCCCTCCCACCAAATGTCAAAGAGAACAACAACTACCAGACTTTTAGAAGACATCTGAAGGCAGCCCTCTTTAGGGAAGCTTTTAATGTTTGATGCATTACTGTATTTTAATATTTTGTTGGAAGCCGCCCAGAGTGGCTGGGGAAGCCCAGCCAGATGGGCGGGGTATAAATAATTATTATTATTATTATTATTATTATTATTATTATTATTATTATTATTTAGGGCTCTTCTTTCTTACATGATAGTTTTCTGTATGCAGAGATTTGGGTGTTGTTTTAATTTGACAGAACTGCATTAACACGTGTGAGTCCTCATCTCCACACTTAGCCCTGCGATGAGAACTGGGCCATACTCAAGCCAAGGTATTGCAGAAAGCAAATGGCTCTGTCTGTATCTTATTCATTCAGACCTGATGCAGGAGCAGCTCTAGCTAATGGCCACCTCATTCCATTTGGCTTCCCTCCTCCTGAGGGACAAGAACATGCAAAGTACAAGGCCAGGAGGGTGCTGATGATCCGGTCTCCCTCCCCGCTCTCCCTCCTGGTTTCGCACACTGAACGTTTTGAAAACCCCTTTGCCTCGAAGCCACCTCTCTGAAGCTACCAGGGAAAGGGCAGCACTCAGGAATTGTTCAGCTGCTTGCCAAAAAAAATAAAAAAATAAAAGTGGAGAGAAGAGAGCCCTAATTGGGGACTGAATATCAAATGTTCTCCCGCTGCTTGCCTCGTGATGTGGTTTCACGCCGGGGAGATGCTGCATTGCTGCGGCCCTGGAAGAAAATCTCTTTTTGCAGGCAAAGGAAAGTCTTAAAGGATGCAGAGAGTTGCTTTGTAGCAAGCCGGACCACTGGTCCATCTAAGTCACAACTGTCTGACGGATTCTGCAGGGTCTCAAGGAAAGGGATCTTTTCCATCATCTGCTACCGAATATCAGTGTAGGAGAGGGAAATTTTCACATAAGACTTTTGCCCCATTGCAACACAAACATCTCTGCGATTCAGCAGAGTGAAAGCCATTTGCCCATTCAGAGTGAGGGCCGGAAGCACAACCCTCGCTCTGAACTGGATTTGTGACGTCATAAAAAGCCCCCTCTGGGCGCTCTGCCTTGACATGGTGAGGGCAAACATGTGTGGAGGGGTGGGAATATGTATGTACGGTATGTCAGCCACACGCCTTTGGCTCATTTCCCTTTTGAATATGAGAAGGCCTGTCAGTGCATTCAAGGAAAAGTCCTTGCAAACTCCATCCAGACTTGCAACAAGCATCTCTCCCATTCAGCGATGGCCCTTCCCCTTGCTGTTTTTGCCCTAACCTTCCAGAAGACCACGGGCATGTGTTTCGGATTTCTATTTCCCTCTACATAACCCTGAGGACTACAAACTTACATTTTCCAGGAACAAACCCTGTGACCTTCAATATACGGCACATTCCAACTTGAGATCCTTTAAACTGAGGGTGCACATCTCCCTCATCCTTCCCAATGTGCTTCGGGGGTTAAGGACAGATTTTTTGGGGGGGTCAGGCGTGGAGAGGGGAGCAGTGCCATCGCACGAGCAACAATCCAAGTGCTGGCAAAGCTAGTTAGTTGAATACTGGCCTGAAATTTTAAATCAATGACTTAAAAGATCAGTTATAGCAGTTGTGGTCATATGATTAATAACATGGCTTAAAAAGGAAGGCTGATCGCCAAAGAATTGCCAACAAAGGTCCGCATAGTTAAAGCTATGGTTTTCCCAGTAGTGATGTGTGGAGGTGAGAGCTGGACCATAAAGAAGGCTGATTGCCAAAGAATTGATGCTTTATGGTGCTGGAGGAGACTCTTGAGAGTCCCATGGACTGCAAGAAGATCAAACCTCTCCATTCTGAAGGAAATCAGCCCTGAGTGCTCACAGGAAGGACAGATCCTGAAGCTGAGGCTCCAGTACTTTGGCCACATCATGAGAAGAGAAGACTCCCTGGAAAAGACCCTGATGTTGGGAAAGATGGAGGGCACAAGGAGAAGGGGACGACAGAGGACAAGATGGTTGGATAGTGTTCTCGAAGCTACCGGCATGAGTTTGACCAAACTGAGGGAGGCAGTGGAAGACAGGAGTTCCTGGCATGCTCTGGTCCAGGGGGTCACAAAGAGTCGGACACGACTAAACAACTAAACAACAACAAAAATCTGCCTTTAATGAAAGGAACCATGTTAAAGCCTAATAATCTCTTAAACCATAACCATGCACAATACACTGAATCAAGGGCTACTTTTCTCTGTGTGGGGTTTCCTTAAAAAAAAAGATCAACGAGAAGAAAATACCTAACTGTCCAAACATTTGGGTGGATCACTCCAGTGTTGTTTTGCTGCTTCAGAAGTAATGACAGACGATGATTTGATCAAATGGGAAGGCAATGCAATTCAGCTACGTGCACAAGAGGGCAATTTGATTTTTCCAAACTATGATGGTTTGTAAAACTGAAAATGTTACTTATTTTATTTATGACACAATTTCCCTCCAAGTTTTTCAAGCAACATGCATTGTTTCTTCCTCTTTCTGTTTCACCCTCACAACAACGCTGTGAGGTAGATTAGGCTGAAGGACTGTGGGTTATGTACAACGATGATCTACTCAGGGCTGATCCATTGAAATTAATGGGCCACAGTTTGCCAGGGTTGGGGGTGAGCAAATTTACTGATTTTTGTTTCTCCCAGTTTCTTATTTTTTCCAGTTTTAAGTTCACTTCTCCACATTCCCACAACGTTTTGCTGTTGTTTCTTAAAGTCAGCATGAAATATTTGTCAGCATATTAGTTTGAATTTCTCTTAATCTACGCATTTTGTATGCAGTGCTGCCTAATACACACATTTATTTATTTTTGCAAAGCAATTTTCACTAACGGAATGCATTTTAGCCCTATTTTCACCAATATATGCATTTGCACGCCTACTTTCCCCCCTGATCTATGCTTTTTGGCAAAAATTCCTTGGCTGGCAAACTGCATTGCAATATTCAAAGAAGCATGAATCTTGAAGAGTGACTGTGTTTCGGTTTGCATATTGTTTTCCACAAGGTGTAAATTAGGTAAGTTCGCCTCTTTATGGGAACGGAACCGCATTTCTCCACATCCCTTGTCGTGCCCCAAGGCCACCCGGTGAGCTTTGTGGCTAAGGGAGGATTTGAACCCAGACCTCGTGCCACACTCTGACCATTACATTACACTACACTGCCAGGCAGGCACCAGTTCACCAAGCTCATCCGCAGAACCCAGATGGGGTTCTGATACTGTTCTCCTCTTCTCTCGCCCCAACTCAGCTCTCTGAGTTCTGCAGTACTATTTCAAATTTTGAATATTTATGGCCTCCGCTAACCAAACAGCAAAGACATTTACTTTTCATTTCGTGAAGAAACACTATTATGTCTAGCAGGAACCAGTCCTGGGTTATGCAATATGCTGAACACTAACAGGATCATCCCTTCCATGTTTACTCAGATGTAAGAACCCCACTCTGTGCAAAGGAACTTACTTCTAACTAAGTGTGCACAGGACAGCGGACTTAGCTACTGAGTGACTGATCGTGGAAGTGTACTATTGGAAGGGACCCCAAAGCCATCTAGTCCAACCCCTTTAATGTTCCTTACTAGCTTCGCACATGCACAGAGAAACTGAAACCTGCCTCGTAGGCAGAGAGAGTTAAGCCTTTGGAACTCACTGCCACAAGATGTAATAATTTTGACAGCTTTAACAGAGACAGTCAGTGTGGTTTGCGGGTTGGGCACTCAGTCACAAAGCTCGCACAGTGAGCTCGGTCTGCTCAAAGGCTTGCTTATCCAGTGTTATAGTCCTACTCAGAGTAGACCTATTCAAGTGGCTGGGCACGGCTAACTCAAACTGAACCTACCTCACAGGGTGGTTGTCAGGCTGAAACAGAGAGCAGAGAACCACCTTTAGAGAAGATTGGAAAACATGCGTTTTATTGGAGAACATGTTTTTAGAGAAGATTGGGAAACGGCTATTGAATATAAGGGAAATAACTGTGTGCAGCTGAAAACGCTGGCAGTGTTAAGGTAAATTCAACAGTGTAAATAAGTTTTGATGGAGGCAATAATGCAGTAGTGAATGGTATAGGTTGTTTTTTTTGTAATATATGCAGAGAGAAGAAGGGAAGTCACTGATATCTTGAGGATGTAAAAACGAGTATTTTAAATTGTAAAACAGAAAATTTAATAAAAATTATATACCAAGAAAACACACACAAAAACAGAGAACCACTTTCACTGCCTTAAGCTCTTCAGAGGAAAAGTGAAATATATGTGAGTATGTATGTATGTATGGATGTATAAATAAATAAATAAATAAATGGGAATTGGACTGATTAATGGAGGGCAAAGCTATGATGCCTATGTTCTCCCTTCGCCGTTCAAGGCCCTAGCGCTAACAATAATAATAATAATAATAATAATAATAATTTATTTATACCCCACCCTTCCTGGTTTAAAAAACCGGGCACAGGGCGGCTAACAGCAAATATAAAACATTGACTAAAATGCTACTTAAAAACAGCTTAAAACAGCATAAAATACAACATAAAATGCAGCATGAATATCATTAAAATTCTAAAATTCAGGGGTTATTTGAGAGGGGGACCGTAGTCAGTAGACATCAAATGATCACCAGGGCTAACTGGCCAAGTTGGTCCTACTAGGGCCAGCAAGGAGACCAGGGTAGAATTTAAATGTGGGGTCCCAGAAAGGATTTCTTCATAGAAGAGGAAAAGGGAGAATCAGGCTAATTCAAATTGAAGGCCAGGTGGAATAGTTCTGTCTTACAGGTCCTGTGGAACGGCCCTAGTCTCGTGGGACAGAGCATTCCACTGACGGAGCCATCACTGAAAAAGCCCTGGCCCTGGTGGAGGATAGTCTGGCTTCCTTAGGACCCGGGACCTTCAAGCTATTATTATTCATGGACTTTAGGGTCCTCTGCGGGACATACCAGGAGAGGCGGTCCTGTAAGTACAAGGGTCCTAGGCCGCATAGGGCATGAAAGGTTAAAACCAGCACCTATACTCCACCGGAAGCCAGTTCAACTGGTAGAGCACTGGGTGAATATGCTCCCATGGCAAGGACCCCGTGAGGAGCCTTGCTGCAGCACCAGCTGGAGTTTCTGGGACAGTTTCAAAGGCAGCCCCGCGTAGAGCGAGTTACAGTAGTAATACCAGTTGTGGAAATAGGAGAGGCGAGTGCTCTCGTGTTCAAATTCTGAGTGTGGGTTGCCTCTGCTAGGTCCCTGACCTCTCAAGCAGGGCTCGTAAGTTCTAGGAATGATGGGCGGCTTTAGATAGCTCTCCCGGGTAGCATTCGCAAGCTGAAATTTTGAAACGATCACCGCAACCAGTTTGCACGCAATCTGGTTCAGGACAGGGATTTAAATCACCTGGATTTAAACCCATCTACCCTGATTTAACCTGGCGCCATCTGCCTGCGCAGCATGCGATCATGCGCTGAGCTATGGATCCTCCCCCTTTTAAAAGGAAACCTGCATAGACCTCCCGTTCCCCCCTTCCTCCCTGCTGTTATATCAGCTTGTCAGGGATTTGAATCCAGAATCTCACCCAAAGCACAAATTACATTCCCTAGAACAGCAAGCCTCGTTTAGATTACAACCCCCCGATGTTGCTGTAGCAACGTGAAGAAAATTGCCAAAACTCACCAGTGCATCACAGCAGCCCATCTTTGATACTAGCCAGCTAAAACACACACACACACACAACTGCTAGAGTATTCAACAGTCAGAGTGGTTAAGTCTCTAATGCGTGGGCGTTCTGGAGCGGATTCACAGCCCTTTCACTTCATTAACACCTGTCACCTCGTACATTTGGCACTGTGCGCACTGAGTCTGGCTCGCCGGCGCTGCGGACTGCAAATGCATCACAGTCCCCTTGATGCCTGGGAAACATTTAATATAGATTCATAAAGCCGTGTGTGTGTGTGTGTGTGTGTGTGTGTGTATCAGGGTGCACCTGAGCATATTCAGAGTCTTCTTCACAAGGGTGCTGTGTCGTTTGCCTCCTAGGTGGGTCATAAGGAAAGGGTTAAATGAGTGTGATGTGATTAGCCAGTGGGAACCCGAGGGGAGGAGTTAGAGTGAGAGTTGGAGTTGTGTGAAAGTCAGTTGAGAGTTGGGAGTTGGGGAAGGAAGAGGGAGGCTAAGTCTGTGGGTTGGTCGAATTGTGTGGTGAGAGAGTGAGAGGAACTGTTAGGTGGAGTCAGATAGATAGTTGGGATAATCAGTTTGAAGTTGTTAGGAACGTATCGGTCAGTAAAGAAACTAAGATTAAGAAACTGCCAAGAAAAATTAAACCATAAACTTGTTCATGCCTATAAAAATAAACTTGATTATTTGTTAATGTTAACAACTGTCTGGACTCCGTGTGTACCCGAGAGAAACATGTTGGTGGCAGCGAAGAAAGCAATCACTGTGGTGGCACAGGGATCAATTGACCGTCAAACGTCCGGGGACCCTGTGTGATCACCACAGGTGCATGTAAACTACCTGAGAAATTGTCCTTGGTCTTGCTGAAATAGAAATGTTGGCAAACTAGGGCAGAAGCCACCATGGATGTGGCCTGTTTCATCGGCTGTGGCGAAATGGCACAGCTTATGTAACTGATCTCCTGTAATGATGCGATAAGTGACGCCGTCGCAATTTCATTGCCTCTCATTCGTTTCAGCGCAAAGGGAAGACAGCGAGGGGGAACGTAAGCAAATGGATATCATTTGCAGACTTAAAGTTCTGACGGCGGCATATTTCAAATGGAGTCCTGCACTGCCAGGGGTTGGGCCCTTGGGCCCTGAGGGTCCCTTCCAAATCTACAGTTCTATGATTCTAGGATTCCCTTGGGAGCCAAAATCAAGATGTCCATTTGCGACTTGGAAGGCGTTGAAAGAAGATTAGGCAAATTCATGGTTACAAACCACAATGGCTTTGTTCTGCCTTCGCTATTAGAGGTACCAGTTGCAGAGAATCAGAAGCGGTGAGTGTGCTGTTGTGTTCAAGTTCTGTTTGTGGGTTCTCCACGGGGATCTGGCTGGACCCAGTTGGGAACAGGATGCTGTCTAGATGGGCCTATTCCCGGATCCAGCAGAGCTCTCCTTGTGCTATTTTGCATTTGCAAAATTGCACCAGCAAATTTTGTCGGCAATTAACCACACTGCCTCCCTCCCTCCCTCCCTCCTTTGTTGTTACATCCTTACTTCCGATTCTGAGCTCTGTGTGTGTGTGTCTGAGAACAGGCTGGTTCTATTTTTATGTCTCCCTTAGATCACGGAGTCACGCCAGCAACTTCTGGCTTGCAAGGAAGACTCTTGCTACAGATTGACTCAGTAAGTAACTGCAAGACGACTTCATTTGTCTTCCTCCTGCTATCTGCTCCGATGGGAGACAGAGACAGTCCGCTGGGAACCGGCAGCCTCCGATCACTCCCGCGCTTATCGCAAAAGCTGACTGCGTACAATTGTTTTAGGCTCTAGTCCCAAGAGCTCTGCGCTTCCTCCCACGGCACCCCATTAAAAAAGGGCTCAGATAAAACTGGAATGTGCGTCGTGAGAGCCGGCCGGAGAAGTTTTTCTTAAAGCAACCAATCTTGGGGAAGGTGATAACCAATCGCAAGCAAGAGAAACACTACAGGGGCTGGAGGGAGCAATAAAGCTCTCAAGTCTGTGTTGTTCCTTCTACAATCTCCAAAGCTGTTTCACAATCAGTCCCTCTCCCCAAGGAACTCTATAGGTCTGGGAGGGAAATCAGGGTCTCCTACGAATTCTCAGTACCTTTATTTATTAGTTAGATAGCTGTTAAAATTTATAAAATTATAAAATTATAAAATTATAAAATTATAAAATAATTATAAAATAATTATAAAATAATTATAAAATAATCATAAAATAATTATAAAATAATTATAAAATAATTATAAAATTATAAAATAATTATAAAATTATAAAATTATAAAATTATAAAATTATAAAATTATAAAATTATAAAATTATAAAATTTATAGACGCGGGTGGAGCTGTGAGTAAAACCAGTTCTCAGCACTTTTATTTATTAGTTAGGTAAAGATAAAGGGACCCCTGACCATTAGGTCCGGTCGTGGCCGACTCTGGGGTTGCGGCGCTCATCTCGCTTTACTGGCCGAGGGAGCCGGCGTACAGCTTCCAGGTCTTGTGGCCAGCATGACTAAGCTGCTTCTGGCGAACCAGAGCAGTGCAAGGAAATGCTGTTTACCTTCCCACCGGAGTGGTACCTATTTATCTACTTGCACTTTGACGTACTTTCGAACTGCTAGGCTGGCAGGAGCAGAGACTGAGCAATGCGAGCTCACCCCATCGAAGGGATTCGAACTGCTGACCTTCTGATCAGCAAGTCCTAGGCTCTATGGTTTAACCCACAGCGCCACCTGCGTCCCTTTATTTATTAGTTAGTTAGCTGTTAAAATTTATACACTGCTCGGATGTTTTTTTAAAAAAAACAAATCCTTTTAAAAAAAAAATTATCAGCAGAAACCAGTTAAGAACTACTGTTTAAAACATTCGAAACAAAATTAAAATAAATGCTAAAGACCAGATTACAACACATGTCAGAGCCCAGTTGATTTCAATAGGAAGAGAATTCCAAAGTTTGGATGCTGCTGCAGTAAATAGCACCTTCTTACAAATGCAGAACAAGTATTGCATGGCACTAGCAACAGTGACAGGACTGCCTTAACAAACTACAGTTCCCAGGATTCTTTGTGGCAACAATAATAATAATAATTTATTTATACCCGCCCATCTGGCTGAGTTTCCCCAGCCACTCTGGGCGGCTCCCAATCGAGTGCTAAAAAATAATACAGCATTAAATATTAAAAACTTCCCTAAACCGGGCTGCCTTCAGATGTCTTTTAAAGATAAGATAGCTGCTTATTTCCTTCACATCTGAAGAGAGGGCATTCCTCAGGGAGGGCGCCACTACCGAGAAGGCCCTCTGCCTGGTTCCCTGTAACCTCACTTTTCACAGGGATGGAACTGCCAGAAGGCCCTCAGAGCTGGACCTCAGTGTCCGGGCTGAACGATGGGGGTGGAGACGCTCCTTCAGGTATACTGGGACAAAGCCATTTAGGGCTTTAAAGGTCAGCACCAACACTTTGAATTGTGCTTGGAAATGTACTGGGAGCCAATGCAGATATCTCAGGACTGGTGTTATGTGGTCCTGGCGGCCGCCCCTAGTCACCAGTCTAGCTGCCGCATTCTGGATTAATTGCAGTTTCCGGGTCACCTTCAAAGGTAGCCCCACGTAGAGCGCATTGCAGTAGTCCAAGCGGGAGATAACTAGAGCATGCACCACTCTGGCGAGACAGTCTGTGGGCAGGTAGGGTCTTAGCCTGCATACCAGGTGGAGCTGGTAGACAGCTGCCCGGGATGCAGAATTAACCTGCACCTCCATAGACAGCTGTGAGTCCAAAATGTCTCCCAGGCTGCGCACCTGGCAGGCAAAGCCATGACCCTGGTATAAAGGTCATATAAGAAGCAGCATTACCCTGAGTCAGGCCACTGACCCATGAAGCCCAGTACTGTCTCCTTGTAGCTCTTCAAGGTCAAGATCCAACTCAATACATGCCTGCTCACCCAGGCCTGTGGGTAATATTGATATTTTAGTTGGGTCATCTGCATTGTTTTTGCAATCGACTGTCTTGAAATCCTAGAGAACCACCACCAATCCTCTACAGTGCCCAGATCAAGGGAAGTAATAGCATCACTCTATTTTGCCTCTGAATTCTGGTGCTGGAGGAGACTCTTGAGAGTCCCATGGACTGCAAGAGGATCAAACTTCACCATTCTGAAGGAAATCAGCCCTGAGTGCTCACTGGAAGGACAGATCCTGAAGCTGAGGCTCCAATACTTTGGCCACCTCATGAGAAGAGAAGACTCCCTGGAAAAGACTCTGATGTTGGGAAAGATGGAAGGCACAAGGAGAAGGGGACGACAGAGGACGAGATGGTTGGACAGTGTTCTCGAAGCTACCAGCATGAGTTTGACCAAACTGTGGGAGGCAGTGGAAGACAGGAGTGCCTGGTGTGCTCTGGTCCATGGGGTCACGATGTGTCGGACACAACTAAATGACTAAACAACAACAACATTTTGCCTTGGCCAGACCACACCTGGAATACTGCGTCCATCTCTGGGCACCACAATTTAAGAAGGATATTGATAAATGGGAACGTGTGCAGAGGAGGGCAGCTAAGATGACCAAGTTCAAGGGTCTGGAAACCAAGACTTATATGAGTAATGGTAGAGGGAGTTGGATATATTTAGCCTGGATAAGAGGAGACTGAGAGGAGATGCCTTCAAATATCTAAAGGGCTTGTTTTCTCTTGCTCCAGAGGGCAGGACATGAAATAGAAGATTCAGGTTACAAGAAAGGAGATTCTGACTCAACACCAGGAAAAACTTTCTATTGTAAGAGGAATTCGACCGTAGAACCGTTTCCCTCAGGAGGTTGTGGAGTCTCCATCCTTGGGAGGTTTCTAAGCAGAGGTTGAATGACCATCTGCCATGGATGCTTCAGTTGAGATTCTTACATTTCAGCAGCCCAGACTTGATTTCCCACAGGGTCTCTTCCAACTCTACAGTACTCTGATTCTCAGCAGCTTATTATGTTCCTATACTCACTCGATTTGGGGGGGAAAGGGCCATAGCTCAGTGGTAGAGCACCTCATCTGCACACAAAAGGATCTAGGTTCTATCCATGGCATCTCCAGGTAGGGCCGGGAGACATTCCTTGCCTGAAACCCTGGAGAGCATCTACCGGACAATGCAGGTGATTCTGAGCTAGATGGACCAATGGCCTGACTTCGTATAAGTTTCCTATGTTCCAATAAATGAATCAGATAAACAACAGGCCTGGGCAACTGTTATGTACTGAGCTGAATCCTAGAACAATAGGATCCAGAATGCAGCAATCTGATTAGTCCGCAGGAGCCACCCAATCCAGCTCCAGGTGGAAGTGAATCAGTGACCTGATTGGCCTGCAGGAGCAGCCAATCAGGCTCCTGGACGAAGTGAATCAGCAACCTGATTGGCCTGCAGGAGCAGCCCAGAATTAGCCAATCACATGGGGCCCATTGTGTAAATAATGTATATATAGCTAGATGTTTTGGGGAAAGTTTCATTCATTGCTACTACGAGCTGAATAAAGAGCATGAAATTCACACTCGACTCTGAGTATATTTCAGCAACACACACACACACAAAAGAATGCACTCGCCCAGTTTGCAGCTCTGTTTTCAGGCCATTGGGGTGGCCTTTGAAGCAATTTATGGGGTATAGGCCCTCAATTTCATGAGAGAAAAACAACCAAAGCAATCTCCATGGCTGCTCAGCTGACAAATGCCATTTCCTCACAGAATGCCATGCTCTAAAAGGTATTCTGCGGTGGAGGAATGGCAGCCCAAACTACCATTTTGTTTGTTTGTTTGTTTATTTGTTTGTTTGTGGTGGTGGGTGCCATTTACACACACACACACACACACAATGCCACTCAGAAACTTGGCGTTCTGAGGAAAAAGAAGATAGCAGCTGCCAGGTGATCGGAGCTGCGAAGTGGTATTGGAGTGGTATTCAATTAAGTTTCACTCAGAACAGACTGGCTGAAAATAATGAAAATGACTAAGCTAGGTCCCTTAATTTCAATGGGACTTCTTGAAATAATTTAGTTGACTACCACCCTTGGTTAATTGCCTCCCAAAAATGACCCTCCCCTTCCCCCCCCCAAAAAAAATGCAAATGAGAGGACATTGTTTTGCTTCCCCATTCAACCCTCCAAAACCCTCCCTATTTAGCCCAAGCTTTCAACAATTTGGAATTTTATCTGAGTCATTGTGAGGCCTCCCAAGATTGCTGCTTGAGATCCTTTGGCTGGGGGGGGGGGCAGGAATGTGGGGGTGCTTTAAGCACAAAATACCTGCATAGCCTCTGAGCTACAGACCCATCATTACGCGCAGCTCAGCAAGGATGAGGAAGCGGACTAAGTCACTCCAGCTCCAATTTGCAGCCAGAACTTCCTGTTAATAATTCTGCCGAAAAACGTAGAGTCCTCTAATTAATTTCCACTTACAGCTCGCGTATTGCTGTGGGGGGAAACTGTTTGGCAGCCTCTTAGACAAGGTTCGCTTTGAGTATTTAGTTATCAAAATGTCATGTCTGCCCCACGGATCTGCCACTCCTTCTTAGTCGCTTCAAACGCGGGGAACGGCAAACTGGGTTTTCTCATCCCAAAAGCTATGGATAGCTCTTCTCTGCAATCATTCAGTACTTTTGGGATCTTTAACAACTCCAGTCCTCCGCATCGGAAGACAAGGCTGACAAATGCCAGGGAGTTTTGACGACAGGCCGGCCTTTGAAGGGAAATTTGGCTGTGTGTTCCTAATGTCAGCATATCTCAGATTAGCCACTGCTAGGGGAACCTTGCAAAGGTTCGCAGGTGTGTGTATTCCCTCCTCTGTGCCTATTTCTGCTTCTGTTTTCTACACTACTCTGTTCACATTAATAGATCATTAATAGCATATAGAATTTTAGATTTGGAAGGGACCCTGAGGATCATCTAGCCCTACAAAGCAGGAATATGCAGTTTTTCCATATGGAGATCGAACCTGCAACCTTGACATTATCATTATAAATATAAATAATTTTTTTTTATTTATTTATACCCCGTCCTTCCGGGTTCAGAAAACCGGGCTCAGGGTGGCTAACAACAAATTTAAAACACTTAATTGATGCAACAAAAAACAGTATAAAACATGAATAACAATAAATTCAGAATTCAAAAATCAATTTGAGGGGGAAATCCATCCAATAAACATTAGATGATCACCAGGGCTAGCTGGCTAAATTAGTCCTATTTGGCCAGTGAGGAGACTAGGGGAGAATTAGCTGTGGGATCCCAGAGTGGGTAATCTTCATAAAAAAGGGGGAGGGGAAGGAAGGAAGGGGAATAAAAGATCAGGCTAAGTTCAAATTGAAAGCCAGACAGAATAGCTCTGTCTTACAGACCCTGTGGAAGGAAGTTAAATCCTGCAGGGCCCTGGTCTCATGGGGCAGAGCATTCCACCAGGTCGGAGCCATCACTGAGAAGGCCCTGGCCCTTGTGGAGGATAATCTGACTTCCTTAGGGCCCGGGACCTCTAAACTATGATTATTCATGGACCTTAAGGTCCTCTGCGGAGCATGCCATGCATTGCAGAGGGTTGGACTAGATGACCCTTGGGGTCCCAACTCTAAGATTCTATGATCCTATGCTCTACCAACTGAGCTATCCAGGATGTGCACCCATAGCCACCCACACATACCATTTGGAGGTCCAAATAGAGATGGGCAGATCTGTCAATCTTGGTTCTCATTTTTCCAAACTCTTAAATTCGGTCCTCCACATTTTCACAGCAATTTGCACCCCAACCACCCCCAAGAAAATAAAACATCCTCATGAAAATTCCTCAGTGTTTCAGTGCGAATTCCTCCTACTAATCACATTTTTATGTGTAGCATTGGCAAAACATACATGTTTATTTTCCCTAATGCAATCAATGTATGTATGCTGCCTTCGCTCATATGTGCATTTCTATGGACACTTTCTCCTTAAAATCATAGAATCACAGAATCATAGAGTTGGAAGAGACCACAAGGGCCATCGAGTCCAACCCCCTGCCAAGCAGGAAACACCATCAGAGCACTCCTGACATATGGTTGTCAAGCCTCTGCTTAAAGACCTCCAAAGAAGGAGACTCCAACACACTCCTTGGCAGCAAATTCCACTGTCGAACAGCTCTTACTGTCAGGAAGTTCTTCCTAATGTTTAGGTGGAATCTTTCTTCTTGTAGTTTGGAACCATTGCTCCGTGTCCGCTTCTCTGGAGCAGCAGAAAACAACCTTTCTCCCTCCTCTATGTGACATCCTTTTATATATTTGAACATGGCTATCATATCACTCCTTAACCTCCTCTTCTCCAGGCTAAACATGCCCAGCTCCCTTAGCCGTTCCTCATAAGGCATCGTTTCCAGGCCTTTGACCATTTTGGTTGCCCTCCTCTGGACACGTTCCAGTTTGTCAGTGTCCTTCTTGAACTGTGGTGCCCAGAACTGGACACAGTACTCCAGGTGAGGTCTGACCAGAGCAGAATACAGTGGCACTATTACTTCCCTTGATCTAGATGCAATACTCCTATTGATGCAGCCCAGAATTGCATTGGCTTTTTTAGCTGCCGCGTCACACTGTTGGCTCATGTCAAGTTTGTGGTCAACCAAGACTCCTAGATTCTTTTCACATGTACTGCTCTCAAGCCAGGTGTCACCCATCTTGTATTTGTGCCTCTCATTTTTTTTTTTGCCCAAGTGCAATACTTTACATTTCACCCTGTTAAAATTCATTTTGGTTTTTTTGGCCCAGTTCTCTAATCTGTCAAGGTCGTTTTGAAGTGTGATCCTGACCTCTGGGGTGTTAGCCACCCCTCCCAGTTTGGTGTCATCTGCAAATTTGATCAGGATGCCCTTGAGTCCATCATCCAAGTCGTTGATAAAGATGTTGAATAAGACCGGGCCCAAGACAGAACCCTGTGGCACCCCACTAGTCACTCTTCTCCAGCATGAAGAGGAACCATTGATGAGCACCCTTTGGGTTCGGTCAGTCAGCCAGTTACAAATCCACTGAGTGGTAGCATAGTCAAGTCCGCATTTTACCAGCTTCTTTACAAGAATATCATGGGGCACCTTGTCAAATGGTCCCTTAAAATAACGAATTTTTGTACACACTGGTGGTTTGCAGAACTGCATTGCAAAATTCAGAAATGCATGGATTTCAAAGGCTGTTTTGGTTCGCGCATTGGTTCAAGAAGCACAGCTTGCTGTCTCACTCAAATGCAAACATATTCAAATTCTCTAAGTCCCAGCAGGGCAGGTGGTACCTTCAAGTCCAAAGAAGGCCAGGCCAGGCTCCAGGTTTCCCTGCATGGCCAAAGATCAGGGATGGTGGGAGATGTGGTCCCACAACATTTGTACTATGTTGGTTACCCATGGTTTGTGCTGTGAATGTCTCAGCTGAAACTACTTGCAGTTTTCCCCAACAAACCAACAACCAGGAAGCACAAGCATTAGGAAGTAGAACCTGACCTGTTGGGTTCCTAGCTTGAGCACCCAAATCCATCTGCTCAACTATCGCCAACCAGTGGTGCCCAGCTGCCTCTAACCCTCTGCCTTGCATGCGGAAAACTTCTTAAAACTCAGCAGCATCTGAGTCAAAAAAAACAACCCAAGGAAGACTCATTCCAATTGCCTGAAGCCAGAGCGCTCTCTCAATCTATAAAATTATAGCGGTTTCAGAGACCACAGCCTGTCTATACATCAATTTCTTTTCGCTCAGTTTATCTGGTTTGAGGGGGGGGCCTATTTCCTTCTATACTTCCCAGAACTATCAGGACAGCAGCTTTGATTTACCTGGTTCTTGGAACAGATCAAAATTTGCTCCACTCTATCAAGGCTTAGGGACGTGGGTGGCGCTGTGCATTAAACCACAGAGCCTAGGACTTGCCGATCAGAAGGTCGCGTTTCGAATCCCTGTGACAGGGTGAGCTCCTGTTGCTCGGTCCCTGCTCCTGCCAACCTAGCAGTTCGAAAGCACGTCAAAGTGCAAGTAGATAAATAGGTACCGTTTCCGTGCGCTGCTCTGGTTCGCCAGAAGCGGCTTAGTCATGCTGGCCACATGACCCGGAAGCTGTACGCTGCCTCCCTCGGCCAATAAAGTGAGATGAGCGCCACAACCCCAGAGTCGGTCATGACTGGACCTAATGGTCAGGGGTCCCTTTACCTTTACTATCAAGGCTTTGCCTTCCTATGGGAGTATATGCAAATCTGCTCTGCATCAATGAAAAATATAGAAAAATTGGGGCACTAATTGTGGACATTGCAGTCTCTTTTCCCTGGCAAGAGCCCTGTTCCTCTTAGCAGTTGCGCAACAGGCAAAAATTCAACAGGTGCAGCCCCCCCCCCCCCGGTGTTGCTGCCTCTAATTCCAGCTAAGCTCCCGTATCCTCAGCACAGCTTTTGCACTTCAAATGAGGGCCTTTCGATCTTCTGCAGGCGTGGAATTTTTCCACACAGGTTTGCACAGCTGCTGGGGACCTCCCCAAATCCCGATGCGCAGCGCAAGGCATGCTAATTAGCTGCGGCACATCAGCTGGGCCTCCTCTGACAGCTACCAGGGCAGCTCATACTTAACTCATGATGGATGACAGGAGCCACACCTTGGAAAAGGTTTAGCTCTGCCAGTGACTCCTCTATCAGTGCACCGTCATGCATGAACAGGGCTTGGGCTGGGGGGAGGAGGAGGAGGAGGGAGGGTCAGGGAAGTAATATTCAACACATGGGGGGGGAGTGTAGGCAACAATAAACCAAGTGACTCATTTTGCAAGAGGACCGCTAGACAATCACCAGGCAAGTCAGCCCCAAAGCCCAAATATATATAGTTGCAATTTTATTCAGGTCTATTTGTGCAGCACAGCGGACAGAAGCCAAAAGGCCAAATCAACACGAAGAGGCAAATGCAAACCAAAGTAGGTTTTTTTTCTCACACCCTTATTTCTGCCAGAAAAAAAAAGCATCTCTGTGTTGTGTTGTTGTGTTTTCTCTCTTCCTCTCTCTCTTTCCCCCTTTACAGTTTTTATCCTACTGTGTTTTGTATTATTGAGTTCCAAATTTCATTATAGAGTGGTACCTCGGGTTAAGAACTTAATTCGTTCTGGAGGTCTGTTCTTAACCTGAAACTGTTCTTAACCCGAGGTACCACCTTAGCTAATGGAGCCTCCGGCAGGATGCCGCGCGATTTCTGTTCTCATCCTGAAGCAAAGTTCTTAACCCGAGGTACTATTTCTGGGTTAGCAGAGTCTGTAACCTGAAGCGCCTGTAACCTGAAGTGTCTGTAACCCGAGGTACCACTGTACTTGTCCATGCAAAGAAAAGAAGAAGAAGAGTTTGGATTTGATATCCCGCTTTATCACTACCCTAAGGAGTCTCAAAGCGGCTAACATTCTCCTTTCCCTTCCTCCCCCACAACAAACACTCTGTGAGGTGAGTGGGGCTGAGAGATTAGCCCAAGGTCACCCAGCAGCTGCATGTGGAGGAGCGGAGACGCGAACCAGGTTCACCAGATTACGAGACTACCGCTCTTAACCACTACACCACACCAGCTCCTGGCAAGGTCTCCGTCTATAAGCAATCGGCTCATAACTGGCAAGTATTAGTCTTCAAGCCAGTGAATAAATGGAGACATATATTTCTCTTTCCAATGCAGCAATATATGGGACTCCAAATAATGTCAATGGTGTGTGTGTGTGTGTGTGTGTGTGTGTGTGTGTACATGTTTGTGGATAGGATTCATAATAACAGGTTATTCTCAATGGGTATCAAACCCTCAGTAAGTTAGGGACTGGAGACTTCACCTGCATGCAAAGATAGGCTTGAGCGAACGAGACCAAGAGTGAGTCCAATGGTCAATAAGGCAGTTTCTGCACCTGATGCAGAGACAAGTGAGGGGCAGATGGAGTTCATCAACCTGGGAGGGCAGCCCAACTAGGAGAAGGAAAACTCTGATCCTAAACCTCCACTGCATTGCGGGACATCTTTGGGAGAAGAAAAGGCTAAGGAGTAAACCCTACACAAATCTCGGTCCAGTATACCTGAAGGAGTGTCTCCACCTCCATCGTTCTGCCCGGACACTGAGGTCCAGCGCCGAGGGCGGTTCCCTTGCTGCGAGAAGCCAAGTTACAGGGAACCAGGCAGAGAGCCTTCTCGGTAGTGGCACCCGCCCTGTGGAATGCCCTCCCACCAGATGTCAAAGAGAAAAACAACTACCAAACTTTTAGAAGACATCTGAAGGCAGCCCTGTTTAGGGAAGCTTTTAATGTTTAATAGGTTATTATATTCTGTTGGAAGCCACCCAGAGTGGCTGGGGAAACCCAACCAGATGGGCAGGGTATAAATAATAAATTTTATTATTTATTTATTTATTCATTCATTCATTCATTCCCCGCCCATCTGGCTGAGTTTCCCCAGCCACTCTGGGCGGCTCCCAATCAGCGTTTAAAAACAGTACAGCGTTACATATTAAAAACTTCCCTGAACAGGGCTGCCTTCAGATGTCTTCTGAATGTGAGGTAGTTGTTTATCTCTTTGACATCTGATGGGAGGGTGTTCCACAGGGCAGCCGCCACTACCGAGAAGGCCCTCTGCCTGGTTCCCTGTAGCCTCACTTCTTGCAATGAGGGAACTACCAGAAGGCCCTCGGTGCTGGACCTCAGTGTCCGGGCTGAACGATGCGGGTGGAGACGCTCCTTCAGGTATTATTATTATTAATTATTGTTATTATTATTAGGTGTGGAGTCCCTAAGACGGTTAGATGGTGCCTTGTACACCTCCTTCCAGCAATTCCTGATGCCAAGCTGGTGTCAAACGTATTGCTCTGAGGTTGAGAGAGGGTCTTGTCATCTGGGCAGCCCAGGACCTCCAGACACACAGCTCAGGCTTGCACCCCAGTGAGGTTAATTCTGTCCTGCTAATGCAGCAGTTTGACTTCAGCCCTGGAGGCTCTCTTGAGACAGACAGATGCCAACCAACAAATCCAGTGGTTTGTTTTAAATTTCGACCTCCGTTTCCACTGCCAAAGAAGGTGGAAGAAAGAATACCAGGGAGAGGACCTGAACTGACCCTGCTTTGTGATTTTGACCCTTTCTGACAGTGGCCAGACAGAAACACGTTTTCCTTTATCCCACCGGAGGTTGTTTTATTCCATCTATTTCAGAATGTTGCGTTCTGCCATTTAACATACCCAGCAGGCAGAAAGAACAGGAAACTCATCTCACCCATGGCTAGAGTGTATTTATCCTTCTGCCTGCAATCTCCTCCTGAGATCACTGCTAATGGCTACTGAATTACTCAGCTCTCTGGCCTTCTGAAGCAAACCTTCAGATAGTGCTTCTTGCAAGGCAATGGTCACCAACCTCGTGCCCTCTAGGTGCTATTTGTTTGCTTGGAGGTTAGATACATTTCCGAGCACAATTCAAAGTGTTGGTGCTGACCTTTAAAGCCCCAAACGGCCTTGGCCCAGTATACCTGGAGGAGCATCTCCACCCCCATCGTTCTGCTCAGACACTGAGGTCCAACTCTGAGGGCCTTCTGGCAATTCCCTCACTGTGAGAAGCCAAGGTACAGGGAACCAGGCAGAGGGCCTTCTCAGTAGTGGCGCCCACCCTGTGGAACGCCCTCCCACCAGATGTCAAAGAGAAGAACAACTACCAGACCTTTAGAAGACATCTGAAGGCAGCCCTGTTTAGGGAAGCTTTTAATGTTTAACAGACTACTGCCCTGTGGAATGCCCTCCCATCAAATGTCAAAGAGATAAACAACCACCTGACATTTAGAAGACATCTGAAGGCAGACCTGTTCAGGGACATTTTTAATGTTTGATGCTTTATCACGCTTTTAATATTCTGTTGGGAGCTGCCCAGAGCGGCTGGGGAAACCCAGCCAGATGGGTGGGGTATAAGTAATAAATTGTTGTTGTTGCTATTGTTGTTGTTGTTAGATGCCAATGTGTCATGCAATTGTTCGCTCACATTTTTGAATGCGTTTCTTCATCATTTTCCTTACACCAAAATGTCTGGGTTTGGGGGAAATGGTTTTGCTGCTTATGAGCTGCAAATCGACCTGAATTTGCTGGCATGTGAGCGGATCCCACACCAAAACTGCTTTTCACACTGGGTTTGAGTTTGAATACATACATACATACATACATACATACCAGCCCCTGCTAACGGCTCACAGACCTAAGATCTGACACATCCCATCCCAATTTCCTCGTTCCCTGCCCTACTTAGAAGCCGAGAGCAAGACTGCAGGAATTCCAAATTCTGTGTCATTGTTGGTTCTGCAGTGGAGGAGGAAGAATCTTTGCTTGATATTTTGCAAGGGCTTAGAGCTGCCACATGTGACCTTTCTGTTGGCATTTATGTACACTTTCGATATAGAGCAGTGGAGAAATCCGACACTATGGTCTGAAATGGAGCAACAGTACTCAGCAGTTGCGGCCAAACGACTGCTTGCCACTGCTACGGATTTCCTTAACTCTGAGAGCATGGGAATGTTATTGACCCGTGACTTTTGGACCTTAGGCCTCTGCCACCAGCCACCAGAAAACACCAGTTTTCACATGTTAGAATGTAAGACTCGAGACTTTCTGACGTTTGGTTTGCAAGTGTCAACACCTTACCGTATTACAATGTGCCGATAAAGCAATAAGTTGCAAGAGGCATTCATCGTGACAGTTAATTGTTTGGGGTTCACTCACGAAGCCTGCAACCCACACACCCAGTGACCCACAAAGCCACTTCCGCCTTAAGAGGACATGGGGTTGCGGACTTCATACCCCCACCACATGTGCGGTGGCTGGCTCTCAGCCTCCACATGATTGAGGGAATCCCCGGCCACGTCATACCCTGGACAGCCAATCGGCTGGCTCAGGGGGTGTGGCCTGCCCTATTTAACGCTGCCGTGGCTGGGGATCTCTTTTGCCACCTCCAGCTGCTCCTGTTTCCCACCCTCCCGCCCTTTAAGGCTTTTGACCTTGCTATGGACCTCGGTTGGTCGCCGTTAAGGGGCCTGGTAGGAATTTTTTCCACTTGGCAAATTGGCACCAGCCACTTGGTTTTTCACCTACCTCATAGCAAATCGTCACAACTTCCTTGGTATTGGCGGTTAGGCATTGGTATAGTACTGTAGATTGAAGAGGGGAAGTAGCGCCATCACCTGCCCCGCATATTGAAGGGTAGTCCGATAAAGGATTCCAGGAGGCGTGGCCCTGTCCGAAGCCTATGGAGGTGAAGGCCTAAGGCACGCCCCCTATCGGTGACCCCGAGGGAAGTTCCTAGTTGATGTGCATCAGCAGAACTCCCCCTACTGGTGGTTAACCCTTCCCGGACTTCAAGCGGACGGGCTGAAGCCGGATAGTTGGTTAGGACCAATGCCTAAGCCAATACCGCTCTTCACCTGTAACCAATAAAGTTGTGGCCCTATTTAGCTCACTAACCTTAAATAATTGTGTCACGTGTCTTTATTTCCACTGGGGGTGGACGGGAACTCACCATGCAAATTGGAAAACTCTGGTCTACGCTGACAGGCAGCTAGACGCTCTCCAGGGTTTCGGTCTGGAGTCTCTACCAGGCCTGCCAGGAGATGCCAGTCTGATGCTGGGACCTTCCGCAAGCTCTGTCACTGAGCTACGGCCCTCCTGCATTGCCACCAGGAGTCGGAAGCCAATTAAGGCACCTTGCGACTGCATTCTTCTTTTTCCTGCAAAGCCAAATGCCATTTTGGCTCTCCAAACCTTTGTTTGAAAGCTCCCCCCCTCCCCCAAATTTCCCAACAGAGAAGGCTTTGTCGTCTCCCTCCCTCCCAAAGTCCCCTCTCCATTCAGGGCTCCCTTCTTCAATTACTCTCTCTTGGGGGAGGCCACACAGGCAGCCGTAACTTAAGGCTGGGAATTTTCAAAAGGGGCTTCATATTCGTGGCTCGATTTTGCTCCTGCCAAACAATCAGATGTTATCGGGGAGCTTCAAAAGGGAACTAAACCTAGACCAAGAGCAAGCAATCTGGTAAAACCACGCCCTAATATCTCAGGGCAATCGAGAAAAGAGCCAAGGAAAAGTTTTGACAACCACAAAGTCAGGTGTGGGTTTTAAAAACAGGGGGAGGAAGTTTGCTGGTCAGTGCAAGGCTCCTTAGACCAAGGATTGGAACATCAAGATGCAGAACTTGGAATCATAGAACTCTGGAGTTGGAAGGTACCACAAAAGTCATGGTAGTTTTCCTGCCTGGAATGCCAAGAATCACAGCTAAAGAATAGGTGACAAATAGGTGACAACCTCTGCTTAAAAACCTCCAAGGCCGTAAAGTCCACCTCCTTCCCCCACCAGGGAAGAATGGCAGATGAAACTGATGGGCTATATGGAAATGGCAGAAATGACTGGCAGAATTCGAGACCAGGGAGAAGAGTCGATGGAAGAAGATTGGAAGAAATTTAGAGTATATTTAAAAAAACATTGTAAAATGAATGAATGTTAGAAAGATGCTGGGATGAACTTACATGGTCTTAGCAGAAAGGTTATAAAGAATTATGTTAAAATGGATTGTTAATGGGTTAAAGTGTAAAATTTAAGGTTAAATTGCGTTAAGATAAATTATAGAACAAAATCTGAGAAAGAGGGAAAGGTCTTGCTGAAACAATTATGAATTAAGAATACAAAAAGGGAGGCGTGAGGAAGTCATGGAAATAAGTAAATGAAAGATAAATATATGAAATACTGGATGTTATTGTTTTTAAATGTTATTGTTTAGCTGTATTGTTTTTGGGTTTTCTCTTTTTTTTTCTTTCCTCCCCCCCCCTTTTTTTAGTACTGTATTTTCCTTTATTTTTGAAGTATTGTAATCTTTTTTATTATTCTTCTTTTTTTGTAATTGTTAAACTTTAATAAATATCTTTATAAATAAATAAATAAAGTCCACCTCCTTCCAAGATAGTCCTTTCCACTGTTCTTACTGTCAGAAATTTCTTCCTAAAGTTCATTCACTTGTTACTTGAATCAATATTGTGCTTGTCCTTATAACTCTACTCTGTAAAAGTTGATGCTTACAGCAGCTACTACTATGTTATAAGATCCACTGTCCTGTGGTTAGTGACAGTTTTTATATTAATTTTGCTGTGAAAATGTGTGAGATTGCGATATTGTGTTTATTTGCATTACCTAGAGTTTGTCCTACAGTGGTACCTCAGGTTAAGTACTTGATTCGTTCCGGAGGTCTGTACTTAACCTGAAACTGTTCTTAACCTGAAGCACCGCTTTAGCTAATGGGGCCTCCTGCTGCCGCAACGCCACCAGAGCATTATTTCTGTTCTCATCCTGAAGCAAAGTTCTTAACCTGAAGCACTATTTCTGGGTTAGCGGAGTCTGTAACCTGAAGCATATGTAACCTGAAGCGTATGTAACTTGAGGTACCACTGTACTGATGAAGCCCAAGCAAGACGGCGAAACAAGGCTAATATTCTGGAAATCCTTGTCTTAGACTCTGTGAAAGGATTCTGTGGAACTGTAACAACCTTTGGTGTGGATTGTTGGACTCTATGAACAGACAGGTGGAATAGACACTTTCACATATATGGGCCTTATGCATAAACTGATTAGAGAATGAACTGATCCACTGGGTCTTCTACTTTTTTCGTTGAACTTTATGAGCAGCTTCTGTTGAAATCTACAATTCAATACAATGAATAGTATATATTATTTTTTCAAACGTACAGCCGGTTACGTCTCGTGTGTTTATTGAATATGTTTCACGTAACCAGAGGTTTGGTGTTGTTTTGCAGTGAATCAAATCATTGGTCTCCTTAGCCCAGAACTGTCTCTGCCAACACTTCTCCCAAGTCCTCAGGTTGCTTTCCCAGGCATTTTACCTGAAGATGGCAGGGATTCAAACCTGGGTCCTCCTCCACCTCCTGATCTCCTATTACCTTGATACAAGATCCCCACCCTTAGTGAGCAAGCTCTACCTCATGGGTAGGCAAACTAAGGCCTGGGGGCTGGATCTGGCCCAATCGCCTTCTAGATCCGGCCCACAGATGGTCCAGGAATCAGCATGTTTTTACATGAGCAGAATGTGTCCTTTTATTTAAAATGCATCTCTGGGTTATTTGTGGAGCATAGGAATTCGTTCATATATATTTTTTTCAAAATATAGTCCAGCCCCCCACATGGTCTGAGGAACAGTGGACCAGCCCCCTGTTGAAAAAGTTTGCACCACCTCCTTTCCCGGTTGTGCTGGACTTCAGTTTCCCTTTCGGCCAAATCAGTCACCACAAAAAGGACCCAATAGGATGGGCTCCCTACTGCCTCTGAGGACTCATTTGTGCGAAGTTTTGTAGCATGTAAACTAAGCCTCTGTGGTTAGAGCTGTAGCTTCCCGCCGGCAATTCCCACAAGCACAGAGACACATTTTTCCCCAGGCGTTCAAGTCTTGCACATCATTATCATGGAAACGGAGCTATATTGATGGAGACCATTGTTCGCGCACACTTATGGTCTTAGTGGGAATGCGTACCTGGGGATAGCCACAGAAGGTGGTGTTCAGAACTTCTACAACATGTGACCTGGCCTAAGATGGAACAACCATTGATTATTTTGAGTATTTAATTTCTATACTGCTTAATATATTTTAAATACCTTTATATATTTAATATATAATTACAATTATTTCCCTGCATCTCTCTGGGTCCTTGGCATTGTTCTCTCTCCTGACCTTCTGCTTCTCTCCACCAGCTCAGTCAATCTGTAATGCCTTCACAGATGGGAGAAACCTGGGAGCTTCTACATTATAGCTGAAGTACCTCCCCTCTTCCCCATCTCGACATGGATCTCTGAGGACTTTAAAGAACTGCCTTCTCCTAATCAGGGATGCCTAATATGGTGTCTTCCAGATGTTGTTGGGCTACAACTCCCACCAGCACCAGCCAGAACGGCCAATGGTCAGGGATGATGAGAGTTGTAGTCCAATGGCATCTGAAGGGCTACTCCTGGCCTATACAAATCTGCCTGAGTGCTAAGATCATCCTCAGCACTCAATCTGTGGTAGGGCCTTTTCGGTGGTGGCACCCTCCTCTTGAAATGCTCTTCCCAGAAATACCAGGTTTGATGTCTCTTTCAGCAGCTTTTCATTTGTCAACCTTTTTTGTGTGTAGTTTAGAGGCTGCAACCCTATAACCCAACCTTTGTCAACCTGCTGCCCTCCTGGTGTTTTGGACAACAGTTCCCACCAACCATCCCCCTCCCATCCCAGCAAGCAGGCAGTGCTGACTGACAGAACATCTGGAGGACACCAGCTTGCAAAGGCTGCTCTACCACCTTACACAAGAGTAAGTCCTCTTTGAATGGGGACTAACTTCTTGGGCTCCGTGATGTCTGCAGATGGCGACAGCAGTCACGAAATTAAAAGACGCCTGCTTCTTGGGAGAAAAGCGATGATAAACCTAGACAGCATCTTAAAAAGCAGAGACACCACCTTGCCGACAAAGGTCCGTATAGTTAAAGCTATGGCTTTCCCAGTAGTGATGTATGGAAGTGAGAGCTGGACCATAAAGAAGGCTGATCGCCAAAGAATTGATGCTTTTGAATTATGGTGCTGGAGAAGACTCTTTAGAGTCCCATGGACTGCAAGAAGATCAAACTGATCCATTCTGAAGGAAATCAGCCCTGAGTGCTCACTGGAAGGACAGATTGTGAAGCTGAGGCTCCAGTACTTTGGCCACCTCATGAGAAGAGAAGACTGCCTGGAATAGACCCTGATGTTGGGAAAGATTGAGGGCAGAAGGAGAAGGGGACGACAGAGGACGAGATGGTTGGAGAGTGTTCTCGAAGCTACCAGCATGAGTTTGACCAAATTGTGGGAGGCAGTGGAAGACAGGAGTGCCTGGCGTGCTCTGGTCCATGGGGTCATGAAGAGTCAGACACGACTAAACAACTAAACAGCAACAACAACTTGTAGATGGAAGGAAGATTTGCACTGTCAGTCTGCTTTGTTTATTCACTGAGGATTGTGTCTGCTCTGTGGGTTTAATCTGTTTTATTGTTTTATTGATGTAGCCTCTTTCATTGTGATCTCTGGCTGTTGTGAGGCAATTTATGAGTCCCTGTGAGACTGAAGAGCAGGTTGTTAAATAACTACAATAAAGGGAGAGACAGCTAAAATATTTGATGATCATTGGATTGCTCATCTTAAAAGGGGATCTTGGGTGAGGAAGATATGTCTCGTTGTCAGAGATGCCTTCTTGCACCCAAGATTGAGGGGGCCTCGCATGCAGTGTGCGTGCATGAAGTCATGCGCCCGATGCACATCACACATGTGACGTCATGCATGTGATGTGACATCATCTGGAGGAAGCCAAGTGCAAACCCCAGTGCCGCATGGCTTCAATGGCCGGTGGCTTCTCTCATGTGCTCAGGAGGAGCCCGTGCCACACTTGGCTCTGCACTTAGCCTCCTCCGCCCCCTTACCCCCTTACATTGAGAGGGCCCAGCACCCTGGCAACAGATATTGAGGGGGCTCCACTGCCCTATAGAGTTTGCATGCCTGCTCCATGCCTCACTGAAGTTGGTGGTCAGGAGGGAGCTGGGGGAAAAACAGGAGATGGTTGTTGACTAAGAGGTAGCATTTGAGCACTGCAGTTAGTTAAGGCAAGGTAATGGTAAAGGTAGGGCGCGGGTGGCACTGTGGTCTAAACCACTGAGCCTCTTGGGCTTGCCGACCATGATGTCTAGGGCTGGTGGTACTTGGAGACCAACAACTTCTGGAGAGCCTCACAGGTTGCCCATCCCTATGTCATGGACTGGTTGGGCCCAGAAGAATGGTAGGAGAAACCGGCTGGGGAATCCCTAAGGGAAGAAAGCTCAGAGCCAGGGGATTGGTTGTGGGGTGACAGTGTGTAGTCCAATGGAGAAGAGAGAGAGAAGACTGGGAGGAGATGTCAGAAGCTGAAGAGAAGACAGGGCTTAGTAAGTGGGGGGTGGGGAGTCTGTGGCAGAGAGAAGTCTAGAATCAGAGGCAGAAGCTGATGAAGGATAGGAGGAATGCCAAGAGGCAGAGATAAGTGAGGCTGGTGAAAAATCACAGGTTTCTCCCCTCCTGTTGCAACAAGCTTCCATCCGCCTGGTCTCCCAGAACCAGGAGTAGCATGAAGAGGGCAGAGGAGAAGTTAGCTTCACACAGGCATAGTCTCAGATTGCTTGGGGTGGGGTGGGGGACTGTTTGCAGGAGATGAGATGCTGTGCTCATTAGGCCTGACACTCCTGTTCAGATCCTGCTTTTGCTAATAAATAGTTAACTTCAACTTACACAGTGTGATTTGCTGCTGGCTCTCTCCGGTTACCCTGTCTTATCTCCCTCTTCAAAGCAGCCGAGCATCCTTATATGGTTGTGTCTATGCCACGGAGGCGGAGCCAGTTGACCTCCTGTTGTTGTTGGACTCCACCTCCCATCAGGCCCAGCTAGCATGGACAATGCTGAGGGAAGATGGGAGTTGTAGTCTAACAACATCTACAGGGCCATGGGTTCTCCCTTCCTGGTCTAAACAGCTGGCTTCCTCTTGCAAGTTAATTACAGTGGTACCTCGTGTTACAGATGCTTCAGGTTACAGACTCCACTAACCCAGAAATAGTACCTCGGGTTAAGAACTTTGCTTCAGGATGAGAACAGAAACCGTGTGGTGGCAGCGGGGTGGCAGCGGGAGACCCCATTAGCTAAAGTAGTACCTCAGGTTAAGAACAGTTTCAGGTTAAGAACAGACCTCCAGAATGAATTAAGTTCTTAACCTGAGGTACCACTGTACAAGTTTCGCTCAAAACTCAACAATATGCCCCACTGGTACTTTCCTTTCACAAAACCCACGCAAGAATGCACTGCACTGAATCAAATGCTATGGTCTGCATAGTAGGGACGACTCTGTCCAAGGTCAATCATGATTTCTGTTTGGGCTGTTCCAGTGGGCCTTTTCCCTGCTTAGAGCTGCACTTCAGAACTCCTCTTTACCTGAGGGCTGTGCTAAAATGCATTAATGGTTTCAGCCCCAATTTAGATTCACTACTAGGACGTAGCTGCAGGGCAAAAACCTGCTCTTGATATTTTAATAATAATAATAATAATAATAATAATAATAATAATAATAATATGAAAAGCTCTCTGGCAAATTCCTTGGAGTTAGACTAGCTTAAGAGCAGCAGCGAGAGAGGGGAGATACCTAGCTCCCAAACCACAGAGGCATTTATCCAATGGAGCTAATCCGATTTTTATATTGTTGCACCATTCGTCAGAACTCGGCATTCAGTTTCTGGAGCCCTCCTCCTGCAATGCCTGGTGCTTAGTGGGGAAAAAGCAAGATGTGATGAATAGGTTGTGGCATCTTTGCATCAGCGGAGATTCTGCTTGGCAAGCAGCCCAAACATTTGCCCCGATGTGACCCACTAGAATTCATAGATACAAGACGATGTGATGGTCATTCAGCTAAATGACTTTCGAAAAGGGTGAGCTATAGGGTAACCAGCCTCTTTGGGTCCTGGGGGTGTACTTGGGCACCACCCTCGTTCTCCCCACCCCCAATATCCCAGATTTCTCCCCTTTTCCTCCAGCTACTAAATCTTTTATACTTTTCAAAGGTCAGATCTGCAGCTCGAGTGCCGATCTGAGCCTCAAAATGCACATAGAGGTGAAAGAGGAAGTGGGAAAGAAGAAGGGCCTAAGGAAAAGTGGGACCTACAAGATCAATGACGAGACGGTAGGCTGAGCCTACCTTACGCAGCACAGTCCTCTCTTTGAATGGCTATCAGAGGAACAGTCCTCCTTAGAACAGTGGACTTTAAACTGGACTTGCTTCTTTAAACTGGACATGCTTTGCGCAGAGGAGTTCTTAGAAGTGCTCTGTTCAAAGCAAGTCCAGTTTAAAGATAAAGAACCCCCAGAGGGGAGATTGAAGTTGCCCACCAACCTTTATACTGTATAAGCATATGCACATTTAATGCATTTTTTTAAGCACTACACTTCCTCTGCTTTAAAGGTAAAGGTAAAGGGACCCCTGACCATTAGGTCCAGTCGTGACCAACTCTGGGGTTGCGGCACTCATCTCGCTTTATTGGCCGAGGGAGCTGGCGTACAGCTTCCGGGTCATGTGGCCAGCATGACTAAGCCACTTCTGGCGAACCAGAGCAGCGCACGGAAACGCTGTTTAACTTCCCGCTGGAGCAGTACCTATTTATCTACTTGCACTTCGACGTGCTTTCGAACTGCTAGGTTGGCTGGAGCTGGGACCGAGCAATGGGAGCTCACCCCGTCGCGGGGATTCGAACCACTGACCTTCTGATCGGCAAGTCCGAGGCTCTGTGGTTTAACCCACAGCGCCACCTGCGTCCCTCTTCCTCTGCTTTAGGGCACCCTAACTTCTCACATTGCACCATGACTGCAAGTCTAGTTGAGTAAGTGCTTTATTAAGCTCACAGCACATTCAACCTCCCATAGAGCTCTGGCTTGGGGAAGAGAAATGGAGATTGTGTTGGGGTCACACAAGGATAGGCTTCCGAAGGTCAGTGGGTTAACTTCATGCACCATCAACATGGCTTTGAGCGAGGGAGGGGGGAACTCTCTCTGTGCCCTGGCAAGGAACAAGCCAGGTCTGATTTGCCTTTCACTTGTGTTTCTATCAGAATATCCCTTATATGGCATTAAGGCCCGAGTCAATCGCAATCAACAGAGCAAATGCCTTTGGAAGCTCGACACCAAATCCATTTGTACTAGCATAGGCTGGGATTCAAAAGGACTTGCACTCATGTTGTTGTTGTTGTTGTTGTTGTTGTTTGCTGCTAATGCTACTGTTAATGCAGAGGATTTCCTCTGCTTTAAAGGTAAAGTTAAAGGGACCCCTGACCATTTAGGTCCAGTCGTGACCAACTTTGGGGTTTCATATCTCAGCAACCATTGCAATAATAGACCCTCCAAGTGTCCCTATTTTCCAGGGACAGTCCTGGATTTACAGAAGCCGTCCCAGTATCTGTTTTGATCCCAGAATGTCCCACTTTTCCTAAGGACATCCCTATTTTTATCGGAGAAATGTTGGAGGGTATGAAGTTATGCGACCCCAGGGGCCCAGAGGACAGAGTGAGAAGATCCTGGTGTTTTGTTTTTTTCCTGGAATGAGGGGGACATAGCAGCCTTTGCTGGTAGACACCATTAAAATGTGGCAAAGGGGGCACCATTATCCTCCCCCCCACACACACACCTAAAATGTTCTTCCTCATACCCTAAAGCTTTTTTCCACATTACAATGTACACAGGTGCAAGCTGCCTGTATATTTGCACAAGCATTTGTGTTAAAGAGTGTACCATTGTTGATGTGTACAGTTCAACTTTTTGTATACCTGGGTACAGTGGTACCTCTGGTTGCAAACGGGATCCGTTCCGGAGGCCCGTTCGCAACATGAAAAGCCTGCAACCCGAAGTGCCGTATCTGCACAGGTGCGTGGTGCGATTTAGCGCTTCTGTGCATGTGCGAGCGGCGAAACCCGGAAGTAACCCTTTCTGGTACTTCCGGGTCACCGCGGGACGCAATCTGAAAAAACGTATCATGAAGCAAACATAACATGAGATATGACTGTACACAGATTGTACGCCCCCTGAACACTAAGTCTTACCATCTCTGTAGTTGTTATATTAGAGCTGTTTGGGGGCATTTGGGAACTTGAAGATGCTCCCTAACTGTACAGTTGAATAATTTTAACACAGCCCCTGAGGGGCAAAGCAGTTGTTTTAGTTTAGTTTCTTTCTTCCTTTTTGTTCTGTTTCTTAGTGATTGCTAGTCATGCTCAGGCAGAAACCAAGCCAGGCCTTATCTTGGGTGTAATTTTTCTAGAAAAAGAGGTCCCACAACTCACCATGAATGCCTCCCTTGTTCTCTTATAATGGCAATGGTGCCCACCTGAGAGGAACCGGAACAGAGTTCTGATGAGTTCCGGCTGGAAAAAAAGCCCTGGATATAATAAAGTTCTCAACCCCTGGTCTACTGAGTGTAGGGACGCAGGTGGCTCTGTGGTCTAAACCACTGAGCCTCTTGGGCTTGCTGATCAGAAGGTCAGCAATTCAAATCCACGCAACGGGGTGAGCTCCAGTTGCTTTGTCCCAGCTCCTGCCAACCTAGCTGTTCGAAAGCACGCCAGTGCAAGTAGATAAATAGGTACCACTGTGGCAGGAAGGTAAACGGCGTTTCTGTGCGCTCTGGTTTCCCTCATGGCGTCCTGTTGCACCAGAAGCGGTTTAGTCATGCTGGCCACATGACCCAGAAAGCTGCCATTTTTAATTTCCAAGAATGCCCTGGAATAATAATGCACCCAACACTCAGTAGGTTAAAAAAAGGGGGGGAAAGGTAAAGGACCCCTGGATGGTTAAGTCCACTCAAAGGCGACTATGGGGTTGGGGCGCTCATCTCGCTTTTCAGGCCAAGAGTGCCAGCGTTTGTCCCCAGACAGCTTTCCGGCTCATGTAGCCAGCATGACTAAACCGCTTCTGGTGCAACGGAACACCGGGATGGAAACCAGAGTGCATGGAAACACTGTTTACTTTCCCACTGTAGCAGTACCTATTTATCTACTTGCACTGGTGTGCTTTCGAACTGCTAGGTTCACAGGAGCTGGGACAGAGCAATGGGAGCTCACCCCGTCGCGGGGATTCAAACTGCTGACCTTCTGATCGGCAAGCCCTAGGCTCTGTGGTTTAACCCACAGTGCCACCCGCGTCCTAGGTGTCTGTAGGGAGCTCACAAGCAGGACCCTCCTGGGGTTTCCAGCAACTGGTATTCAGAAGCATTGCTCCTTCCAGCTGTGGCTTCAGAGCAAAGCCATCATGGCTTGTGGCTGTCTGATAGCCCTCTCCTCCATGAATCTGCTGAATTTGTCTCTTGGGTGGGCTCCCCTCTCCAAATTTGGTTTGTATGGAAGTGAGAGCTGGACCATAAAAAAGGCTGATCGCTGAAGAATTGATGCTTTTGAATTATGGTGCTGGAGGAGACTCTTGAGAGTCCCAAGGACTGCAAGAAGATCAAACCTATCCATTCTGAAGGAAATCAGCCCTGAGTGCTCACTGGAAAGACAGATTGTGAAGCTGAGGCTCCAAGACTTTGGCCACCTCATGAGAAGAGAAGACTCCCTGGAAAAGACCCTGATGTTGGGAAAGATGGAGGGCACAAGGAGAAGGGGACAACAGAGGGCAAGGTGGTTGGACAGTGTTCTCGAAGCTACCGGCATGAGTTTGACCAAACTGGGGGAGGCAGTGGAAGACAGGAGTGCCTGGCCTGCTCTGGCCCATGGGGTCACGAAGAGTCGGACACGACTAAATGACTAAACAACAGCAAGGTGTGATGGAGGGTTCACATTGCCCCTCAACAGCTAGCAGTGGACAGCAATGGCCACAGAGCATCCAGAAATCAAACTGTTGCTTCCACCGACAGTTTGTTGCAAACTTAAGAGCTTATTCCAGACTTTGCCGGAAGTTTTTAAATGGTAGGAGTAGAAGAGAAGACGCAGATCTGGCCAAGATCCCGAAAAAGGCTGACGCCAAGGGTGAATTAGAGTTCAGCTTTTCCAAAAAGACAGTAACGGGTAAGATAGATGATGGCCGCATTGCACATTTATCGGCTCAGGTAAGGCAAGCCGCACCTTATCTTTCATTTTCAAATAGTTCTCAAGGTTGCCTCTGACCTTATGATGGGACTGAATGAGGTCACCGTTCTTAAAAGGCTTGCAGATAAGCAGAAGAGTTTCCAAGGGGCGGCGGGGAGAAGATCATGAAATGGCAGATTATGAGGATGTGCTGCTTCTATGACAACGTTGGCAAGAAGCAACATGGTCTTGCTATTTTGGGAAATCTCTGTTGTGTTAAACTAGATTTTTACCCTAGACTTTTTTTGGGGGGGGGGCAACAAAAAATACACAATGGGTTGGTAGTGAGCATGAAAGCCTGTTTACAAAACGTTCTCTCCCTGGTGCAACTATATACAGTGGTACCTCGGGTTGAGAACTTAATTCGTTCCGGAGGTCCGTTCTTAAGCTGAAACTGTTCTTAACCTGAGGTACCACTTTAGCTAATGGGGCCTCCCGCTGCAAAGTTCTTAACCCGAGGTACTATTTCTGGGTTAGCGGAGCCTGTAACCTGAAGCGTCTGTAACCTGAAGCGTCTGTAACCTGAGGAACCACTGTATCTGATACTAGGGGCTACTACAGCAGAGAGCTGTAGAAACCCCCTTCCATTGCAAATGGGACCTAAGGCTGAGAGATAAGTGGTTTGCCTGAGGTTGTCAATTAAGTGGGTTCCCACAGCTCTCTGCTATAGTAACCTCCTTCTTTGGCAGCATTAAAAGGTAAAGGTAAAGGGACCCCTGACCATTAGGTCCAGTCGTGACCGACTCTGGGGTTGCGGTGCTCATCTCGCTTTATTGGTCGAGGGAGCCGGCATACAGCT
This sequence comes from Podarcis erhardii, assembly GCF_964252035.2. NCBI lineage: Eukaryota > Metazoa > Chordata > Lepidosauria > Squamata > Lacertidae > Podarcis > Podarcis erhardii. Next base: position 48,418,433 of record NC_138501.1, read on the forward strand.
TCTGGGTCATGTGGCCAGCATGACCAAGCCACTTCTGGCAAACCAAAGCAGCACACAGAAACACCGTTTACCTTCCCGCCGGAGCGGTACCTATTTATCTACTTGCAATTTGACGTGCTTTCGAACTGCTAGGTTGGCAGTAGCAGGGACCAAGCAACAGGAGCTCACCCCGTTGCAGGGATTCGAACCGCCAACCTTCTGATCGGCAAGTCCTAGGCTCTGTGGTTTAACCCACAGCGCCACCCGCGTCCCTTGGCAGCATTAGGCAAACCATTAATCTCCCGGCCTCAGCCCCCATCTGCAAAACAGTGGTACCTCGGGTTACAGACGCTTCAGGTTACAGACTCCGCTAACCCAGAAATAGTACCTCGGGTTAAGAACTTTGCTTCAGCATGAGAACAGAAATTGTGCTCCGGCGGCACGGCGGCAGCGGGAGGCCCCATTAGCTAAAGTGGTACCTCGGGTTAAGAATGGTTTCAGGTTAAGAACGGACCTCCGGAATGAATTAAGTTCTTAACCCAAGGTACTATTGTATGGGGATACTCAGCTCCCTAGCAGGGCTCCGGTGAACTTTACGGCCTAGCCCTAAGAGTGGTTAAATATACGGCGAGATGTCTATCCAAGTAAATATGCTTAGAATTGCAGCCTTACTGAGATAATGAAAGCTGAGTGATTTTGTGATTTGACCAGCATTAAACAAATGCTAAATATCATGATCATTGCTTGGTAGGTGGCCGTCTTGTCATTGTGCCCACAGAGACAGCAAGTGTGTTTTCCTAGGAAAAACGGAGGCGTTCTAGGAAGGCTGCTGCAAAACCTTGCAATGCAATAGTTTGTATTCATAAGGAGCTAGTACAGCAACAGCAGCAGCATAGGAGGAGACGGAGCTTTCTCAACCTGGCTTGAAGCAATCTATTCTCATTTGACGCCATTATGGTGTACAATGGACGCTCGGGTTGCGAACGTGATCTGTGCGGGATGCACGATCGCAACCCGCAGTGTTCGCAACCCGCAGTGGCACATCTACGCACACTCGGGTTGCGATTCGGCACTTCTGCGCATGCACAAAGCATGATTTAGTGCTTCGGTGCATGCGCGACCACCAAAACCCGGAAGTAACCCGTTCCAGTACTTCCATATTTTGGTGGTCCGTAACCCAAAAAAATGCAACCTGAATTTTCTGCAATCAGAGGTATGACTGTAATAAATTAATAAAACTGCCCCACCAATTTTTTTAGAATAAAACTGCCCCCACCATTGTGCTGGAGGAGCTGCGATAGTATAGGTACAACATTTCACATGTGGTGGACATGTCGACATATAAAGCCCTTCTGGTAGAGGATGTTACAGAAATAAATTATATTATGGGTGGAATGTACCCCAAGTTTCAGGAATATTAACTATTTTTAAAGAAGGGCAATCTGACCTCCGTTATAAAGAACTAATTACTTTTCTTTTGGCAGCAGCACACCTACTGGGGATTGGTACAGAACTGGAAAGGATTGGAACATCTGTGTATGTCTCATTGGAAAGGGAATGTATGGTCTATTGCTGTATCAGAAAAATGAACAAAGTTACGTGCACTGAATAATACAAATGATTTTGTAGGAATATGGCATCCTTACTTGCCTGGAAGGAGGATGGAGAGCTCTGTGTGCAGAAGCAACCAGGCAGAATTTGCAATTCATTGCTCCACCCATTTGCACCTCTGGCCCTACTCACCATTTGCATATGGCCCCCAGACAGTTTTCCAGAAGGAAATGTGGCCCTTCAGCTCCTGCCCTTACTCAGAATCTGCTAGGGCTCCATCCCTAACCCCACGCAGCAGCCAGAATGTTTATAATCAAAATGTTGGCAACCGTGCCTCTGAAATCCCGAGTCCAGCCCTACCCTGAGAGCTCTTGCTATTCGTTTTCCCTCTCATCATTATATGTCATTATATGTCACATTTTCTCCGTATTGCTCCTCAGCAAAGAAACCCATTTCTTATCTCAGCCTCTCTGGAGATTTGTGGGATATTGCAGAGAACTGTTGTACAAGATAACAAAGCTGATTCCTTCACCTCGTGTTGCTACGGGACTGACACTTTTATAGCATTTTGCTGCTCTGTATTAACTCTGCTGCCATCGCGGTGTCACTCACGGCCAGGTCCGTGGACACTCTGAGCTTACTGATGAATAAGTAAATCAGAATTTTGCACCAAGCTGTGAGACCCAAATTCTGCACCATGCAAAGCTAAATTCTACTTCCTGTATATGTTGTGCAAATGGAACATATATTAGCCTATTGCTTGAGCTCTTAAAACTGATTTGGTGTCTGACCTGGGTTCACTAATATTTTCTAACTCTGACTTTAGATGACTTTAAGCACTGGCATTGTGCATAAATTGTCTTTTAACCAAGGTTGGCGGGGGTGGGGTGGGACTTTTCAGCCTGAGATCCACATTCCTTCATGGAGAACCTTCTGGGGCCATATTCCAGGGGTGGACAGAGGCAGAGGTCAGAGGAGCAGGAAATGAGACTCTTACCTTCCTTTGTACCATGCAAAAGCCGGAAGTTTCTGCACAGGTACATCACTCCATCCAGGCAAGCAAGAATTAGTCTGACATTCATTATCCCCCGTCCCCCACATCCCGGTGCACACACAGGCCCTGAATCTGCTCCAGAGGTTTGGAGGAATCCTCAGAACAGATTTAGGGGCACACAGAGGGAAGAGAATGCAAAAGTCCTGTTTCTGCAAGTGGGAATCCTTTCACTAGTGGGAAGTTTACTGGAGAAGAAATGCCATGTTGCACCTGCAGCAGCAAAACCGGACACCTTCATCTGCCCCAGCTGCAACAAACCATGTCTCTCCTGTATCTCTCCTATGGTTTGACTCCACCCCCCAAAGGTACACTCCTCCATTGTCTCCTGAGACAGACCAATGCCAACAATGTTGATTGAAACCCTATGTTGTGTTCTTTATGTTGTAACTCAACCCGGGACCATAGGGGGAAGGGAGGGAAGGAAGGAAGGAAGGAAGGAAGGAAGGAAGGAAGGAAGGAAGGGAAGAAGAAGAAGAAGAAGAAGAAGAAGAAGAAGAAGAAGAAGAAGAAGAAGAAGAAGACACCCAAATACAGTAGTACCTTGAGTTAAGTACTTAATTCGTTCTGGAGGTCCATACTTAACCTGAAACTGTTCTTAACCTGAGGTACCACTTTAGCTAATGGGGCCTCCTGCTGCTGCCGCGCCGCCAGAGTACGATTTCTGTTCTCATTCTGAAGCAAAGTTCTTAACCCAAGGTACTATTTCTGGGTTAGCGGAGTCTGTAACCCAAAGCATATGTAACCCAAGGTACCACTGTAAATCTAGGAGAACCCATATTTATTTATCATATTTATTGTATAGAACAGAGGGCATGTGTTGGGATGAGGGTTAATGTTAACATCACAAGCAGCACGTAGATGGGGGCCAGATTATTCCACACTCCCCCCAACCTTACCTCCCCACACTCTACCGCCCATGACCCATATCTTCCAGTACATAGCAACCCGAATAGCAGAGACTATGGCATGTAAGGCAGGGCTGAGGAGCCCATGGCCCTTTAGATGTTGCTTGCTTAGTATTCCCATCACTCAGAAGTGTGCATGCACACGAAAGCTCATACGAAGAACTGACTTAGTTGGTCTTTAAGGTGCTACTGGAAGGAATTTGTTTTGTCCTGACTTTTGGTCATGCTAGTTGAGGCTGATGGAGAGGCCCATAGCATCTGGAGAGTTCCCCTTTCTTGGAGTTCTGTGGGGAAGGGAGATGAAATCAGACCTCACAGCTCTGCTTCACACGTGGACAGGGCACGTTCTTAATTAAGCAAAAATGGAGGCACCATCACTTCAAGCTTTCACCATAAACTACTCTGTGAGCCAAAGGAACCACAGATTTTGCGCTGGGTTCCATTCTGGGTGGGATTTTGTGGTGATGCTTGAAAAATTACCAGAGGGGCTTCATGAAGTTAGCAAACGGCTGTGAATTTGCTGATTCCCAGAATAGACACCATGTGTGAGAGTGAGTGTGTTTTAATGTTTCTTGTGGGGGAAAACAATTAAAATCACCACTGTCTCTGGAGCTGCCGGAGAGCTATAAACGTCTCCCAATGCAACCGTTCCTCCTCATGCTGAATAAAATTTTGCCCTGTTAAAGGAATTTATTGGGGCCTACTCATGCACTAAAGCAGAGTACTCGGGAACTGGGATTCAGTATTTACCAGTATTATAAAAAGGAGAAGTGAATGGAAGGGCGGTTTAGCCAGGGAGCAAGCGAAGAGGCAGCCTCGTTCAGCCATCAATTTAGAAGCGAGTGATTCATCATACTGCAGACTTTGCAGAAAAAGATAACGCCATTCATGATTAAGCGCCGCTTTGATTTCCTGCTAAGTAGATGCAGCGATCATCATCGCACATTCCTCCACCAGATCTGGCAAGGCGTCTTTTGGCGTGGCGTGAGAGCCCTTCCAAGAGCCAAATTTGTGAACCCCTCCACCCAGCCAGCCAGCAGCCACAGCAAGCACAGCCTTGAAACCCATTCTGAAGCCAAGAGACACCATTGTCTTGCCAGGAATCCTTGGAAGGGGTGACTAAGGAAGGCTTATTAAAAAGGAATTAATGGACGGGTTTAAGGAGGCGCTTATTAAAGGCTGAGATTTAATGTGGATTTAACAAGAGGGGAAAGGGGGGGCAGTAAAGAAGGTGCAAGGCAAAGGCTTTTTGAAAAGGTCTGAGTGTGGGTCACAACAGTTTAAAACTACAAGATTGAAATTGTAAGGACATAAGGCCTCATCATGGGACTGAAACTGCCTTGGTCACACTAGTCGATGATCTCCAGTGGGCTAGGGACAACGGTGAGAGCTGTTTCCTAGTTCTGCTGGATCTCTCAGCGGCGTTTGATACTATAGACCATAACATCCTTCTGGACGGTCTAGAGGGACTGGGAGCTGGGGACACTGTCATACAGTGGTTCTGCTCCTTCCTCCTGGGCCGCGTTCAGAAAGTGGTGGTGGGGGAGATGAGTGTTCAGACCCCTGGGCTCTCACTTATTATATAAGCATAGAGGACAGTGGCCAAGTCATCTCTGTTCAACAGGGGCTGTCAAGCTAGACCTGGGAAAAGGAAGTCCTAGCCATGAAATCACCTGAGCCTCCAATGACAGTGTCAAATCCAGGAGCAGCCCCAAACTGCAGATATGCTCCATCCAGGGGATAGAAACCTCTCCACCTCTCTCAGACCCAAGAAATTGGAGACATGGCATGCTGGATGTTCTAGGCCAGGGATGTCCAACCGGTCGACCACGATCGACTGGTCGATCCCCGAGAGGTTTGGGTCTATCACGGTCTATCGCGGGCTCTTTTTCCTTTGTGGGGGGAAAGAGGATACAGCCCCACCCCTCACCCCTTTCTCCATTTGTGCCTGATTGCTAGAACAGAAGACGGAGTTTTCGCTGTGAGGCTGTTTGCTTCCTGCTCAATCTTTTGGTCAGTGAGTTTTTCCTTTTCCCCCTAATGAAAGCTCAACATTGTTGAGGTGCCCCTCTAAAAAAAGGTCAACAGCTTTGACTTTCCTCCCTAAGAAAAGCTGAATAACTTTGACCTGAACCCCCCAAAAGTCAAAATACCCCCCTAAAAAAAGGCTCAACGACTTTGACCTGAACTCCCAAAAAAGTGGTAGATCACTGCCAGTTTTACATTCTGTGAGTAGAATGTCATCTCTTGGGAGTTGGACGTCTCTGCTCTAGGCCAAAAGTAGGGAAGCAGATCCCATTAGAAAGAACAAAAAATTCCTTCCAGTAGCACCTTAAAGACCAACTAAGTTAGTTCTAGGTATGAGCTTTCGTGTGCATGCACACTTCCTGAAGAAGTGTGCATGCACACGAAAGCTCATACCTAGAACTAACTTAGTTGGTCTTTAAGGTGCTACTGGAAGGAATTTTTTGTTTTGACTATGGCAGACCAACACGGCTACCTATCTGTAACCCATTAGAAAGGTGGGTTCTTATCTCCCCTCCCCCACAGGCCATGTATGACAGATGGGTGTGGCCACCTGCCTGCCAATCACCTGACATCATTACAACATCTGCAGCACCATGCAAAAATGGGTCACCTGCCGCCACATGGGTGGACCCGATTCAGGCTGATTGCTAACTGTGGTGGCAGGACAGGGGTTCATAGAGATGGGGAAGAACTGGCCCGTTTCTAATTCATGCTCTCCCGTGCCTCTTTTGCGACGCAGTTCTCCAATCCTCGCCCACAAAACATATGCACAGAAATGCATGCGCTACAAGAGAGAGAATGTGAAATGGAATATGCGTTGCATTAAGGGGAACGGCTTGCAAAAATGTGCACACTGGGCAAGATTTCATGCAGGAAATATTGAGAGAAATGCGTATTAAATTGCTGGCAAGTTTCCACAAAAATAAATCGTAGTGTGGAAATGTGGTGAATCTTCAGGTTGAAAAAGAATGAGACACTGAGACTGACCACCCTCAGCATCCTCCGTTCTGCTATTTCAGCACTGCCTCCAGGTGAACGCTTGATTCCCATCGTCCCCTTCTTACGGAGTACTACAGCTCAGGTTCCCTTACAAATCTGTGGCAATTAAATGCATCCCGTGGGCTTTCTGTGCTACCTTATTTAGCCTTTAACCGCTATGCACAATTCAAAGGAGGAGGAGGAAGAGGAGGACAAGAAAGAAAACCCTCCAAGCCACTAGCAGAACAATCGCTCCAGGGCTGTGTGCCCTTGAAATAATATCATCATTCCCGCGGAGTTTCCCAGTCCTTCAGATGAAAGAGCGTAAAGGCAGATGCTGCCTGTTGTTTCATCAGAGTTAATGATCCACAGAGGAAGTCATCGGGAGTTAACGAAGATGTCGCCGGAAAGGCAACCGTGCCGTGACTCTGTGCAGAATGAAGGCGAACTAGGACCGATATCTAACAAGGCTGGCTCCAGCAGCCGACATCATTGCGCACAGGCCAAGACCCATGCCCCGGCAGGGCACCCACCACCAACCCCAAGAGCACCAGACATTTTGCAGGCTGAGGACAGGATGATGCCCTCCATTCCTTCCCACCAGTGCCCTGTTTCCCACTGCGTCTGAGGACAGCAGGCTAACATGGTGGCTGTAGGGCCGATTGTGTGAAACACAGCTTTGTCCTCTGAGCAGATCACTATTGATCTCTCAGCATTTGCCACCTGAGGCAACCGCCTCGCTCTGCCCAATGGTAGGGCAGCCTCTACTGCTACTCTTTTCTCCTTGCGGCCAATGACTGCTCACCTGCTGCGTCCAAAGAGATGAAGGACCAAAGCTGAGCACATGCTCAGCATGCAGAGGGTCCCGATCCCCATGCCATCAGGATAGAACCCTGCCTGAAACCATTCTGCCCATCAGTGTAGGCAATATTGAGCTACATAGACCAACGGCTTAACTCGGAGTAAGGCAGTGTCTTGAGTTCTTAAGCATTGCAGAAGGAGCGACAGTCTACAGAAGCTCTCTCCAACCCTCCCATTGTTTCTCAAACTTGGATCTCCAGCTGTTGTTAGACTGCAATGCCCATCATCCCTAGCTAGCATGATAAATGGTCAGGAATGATGGGAATTGTAGTCCAACACCGGTTGGGAGACCCAAGTCTGAGAAACGCTGAGCAGCGGTGCACATTGGGCTCAGGGCCACAGGGCAAATAGACAGCAGCAATAGCAATGAGAACGTGGTGGTTCTACTCAGGGGTAGGAGGTCCCCATCTTGCCCAAGTGCTCTCCAAAACCTGTCACTAATACTTCCAATTAGCATGAGCATGCAAGGGTTCCCAAAACGTTTGCTTGGGATGCAAAAGAAGGAGCAGGATTTAACCCCTCTCTCTTTTCCCCTCCCAGCTGGTCTCTTTGAAAACAAGTGACACAATATCTGCATAAACTTGAAACAAGCATTTTTTCAATGCTTGCAATTTGAAGGCAGTCATGGCATGCAAATATAATTATCCATTTTTATTTTTTTTGCAAAGGGTCGGAATCAGGTGACTTTTGCCAGGCTCACCAGGACATGAGAAAGTGGAACTTGCAAAACTAGGCTGAGAAGTAGCGACTTGCCCGGGGTCACTCAGGGCAGGGATTCGAACTCAGGACCTTGGTTCAAACTCTCTAGCCGCCACTCCAACCCAGCAGCTGTTGCCTCAGGTCTGAATGTAGCAAACATAGCCTGGTGCACAGAGACACCCCACATTCAGCCTGGAAAGTTCAACCCAGGAAAGGAGAGAGGTTCTTTTTTTCAAAAGCGCAGTACTGAGAGAATCCAGGGTGTTAGATCTTGCAGAAGAAAGCAGTTTGTCGAAATCTATCCACCCCGAAACAGATGCCTGCTGACAGAGCTCATCAAACCAGCAGCACATATGAGTGACTCTACAAACAGCCTCTCCGCTGGCAGATCTAGTGAACCCCATCCCCACAGAGCTGATAGATCTTATTGCAGAAGGTGCTCACTCCCAGAGCCTCCTCCCACTCTCTCTTCCCTGAAAGCCTTTGCAAGAGCTCAGCTCCTTTGAGTCTCTCTGAGCGTGTCTCCAGACTTCCTTTTCAATCGTGCTTCCATCATGATTTGCTCTCATGATGCTATCTGGGCAGTTATACATAATGGTATTTTCAACACGCTCTCCGTGTGTGCTTGCAAATGTTCTGGGATTGTTCTACTGCTTTTGGCCGCGATCTGTGCATTGCCACAGGGTTTCTGCAAAAATCCTGGAACTTTTTATGCTGCCGAGGGGTTTGTTTGTTCTCAATTTGCGCTTTTAATACACTACTATGCCTTCCAAGATGAGGGATGTGGGTGGCGCTGTGGGTTAAACCACAGAGCCTAGAACTTGCCGATCGGAAGGTCGGTGGTTCGAATCCCCGCAACGGGGTGAGCTCCTGTTGCTCGGTCCCTGCTCCTGCCAACCTTGCAGTTTGAAAACACATCAAAGTGCAAGTAGATAAATAGGTACCACTCCAGTGGGAAGGTAAACGGCGTTTCCGTGCGCTGCTCTGGTTCGCCAGAAGCGGCTTAGTCATGCTGGCCACATGACCCGGACAAACGCCAGCTCCCTCAGCCTATAGAGCGAGATGAGCGCCACAACCCCAGAGTCGTCCGCGACTGGACCTAATGGTCTGGGGTACCTTTACCTTGTTATGCCTTCCAAGTGCCCAAACCATCCCAGCTTCTTATTTGATCGCAGAATGTCCCTATTTCCCCCACCAGCCCCTCTGCTGTCGAGCATTGGGGGAGGGAAGATGAGCTGGTGTTTGTAGTGAGTAGCGGTGCCTGGGGGCAGCTGCGAAGGAGCATCTGCTGCCTCTCTGTGGCTACTGCTGCCAGCCTCCTGCCTTGGGCAGCTCATAGAGGCTGCTGGAGAATAGAAGAGGGGAGAGGATACAGTTGGCTCTGTGTGACGCAGAGGCTCTGAGAGGCAGGCAGAGGGCAGGGCTGCCCTAGACGGGAAGAAAGAGGGAGACCAGAGCAGACCGAAGTGCAAGGAGCCTTGATTTCTCTTCTTTTTAAAGTGTTTTGTGCATCCACGTCTACGTGGGGCTACCTTTGAAGGTGACCAGGAAACTACAACTAATCCAGAATGCGGCAGCTAGACGGCTTAAAAGCCTTTACTAAGCGGCACCTGGTGTCCATTGCCTATGGTTGGGCAGGAGGCAAGGAGACCAACAGTAGGGGGCGCCAGAGAAAGGAGGCAGGAAGATGGGGAGGGCACTTTCCCAAAGTCTCCATGCTCTAGCCTACAGCCCACCTCTAATGGTATCAGGACAGTTATACGTGATCCTATATGCTGAATGATGTTGCAAAAGTTTTTTGGGAGGGGTGGGGATGGACAAACTGCTTTGTTTTCACTCTCTGCACACCCTATAGCTTCCTGCTCACATCCTATAACTCTTTATATACATGAAATGTTCTGGACTCTTTTCTGTCCCGCTTTTGTTGCGCTTTAGCACAAGAGTGTCCCTCCAGATGGCATAATGCAATAACATTGGGAATGCATAGCAGAATAACAAATAAAGCAGAATGATGTATAGGATTGCTTCAATAACATGTTGCTGAGCATACTCATGGGGAAGGGCACTATTCTGTGATGGTATGGAATGTATATATTCAGCGGGTTGCACTAAATGACCTTTGGGGTTCCTTCCAACTCTACAATTCTACGATCCAGCCCTCATAAGAGCTGTTCGACAATGGAATTTGCTGCCAAGGAGTGTGGTGGAGTCTCCTTCTTTGGAGGTCTTTAAGCAGAGGCTTGACAACCATATGTCAGGAGTGCTCTGATGGTGTTTCCTGCTTGGCAGGGGGTTGGACTCGATGGCCCTTGTGGTCTCTTCCAACTCTATGATTCTATGATTTGCATCCCTGCCACCCTGGGCTGTGGGGACGATCAGGGATTAAATTGGCCTGAAGTGCCAAGAGCTCAGTATCCAACTCTCACCTGACCTGGCCAGCATAACTAATGTTGGAAGATGGTTAATGCTCAGAGAAGGACCATTGCTCATTAGTACAGCATCTGCCTTGTTCCCAGGACGTTTCCAGGCACAATTCAAAGTGTTGGTGCTGACCTTGAAAGCCCTAGAGGGCCTCGGCCCAGTATACCTGAAGGAGCATCTCCACACCATTGTTCTGCCCGGACACTGATGTGCAGCGTCGAGGGCCTTCTGGCGGTTCCCTGCCTGTGAGAAGTGGGGTTACGGGGAAGCAGGCAGAGGGCCTTCTCGGTAGTGGCGCCCGTTCTGTGGAACGCCTTCCCAACTATCTGACTTTTAGAATAAAAAAATTCCTTCCAGTAGCACCTTAGAGACCAACTAAGTTTGTTACTGGTATGAGCTTTGGTGGGCATGCACACTTCTTCAGATACCACAAAGTGTGCATGCACACGAAAGCTCATACCAATAACAAACTTAGTTGGTCTCTAAGGTGCTACTGGAAGGAATTTTTTAATTTTGTTTCGACTACGGCAGACCAACATGGCTAGCTACCTGTGACTTTTAGAAGACATCTGAAGGCAGCCCTGTTTAGGGAAGTTTTTGATGTTTGATGTTTTAACGTGTTTTTTAATATTCTGTTGGAAGCCACCCAGAGTAGCTGGGGAAACCCAGCCAGATGGGCGGGGTATAAATAACAATTATTATTATTATTATTATTATTATTATTATTATTATTATTATTATTATTATTTTAGGTCTCTGGTTCAGTCCGTGACATAGGAAGAGAAACCCTGGAAAGATGCTGGTTTCAGCCACTGTGGACAATATTGAGCCACATGGAGCAGTGCTCTGATTCAGCGCAAGCTTCCTGCGTTCCCTGCACACGAAGCATTTTGCCCTTTCGAAACGGTGCGCCGTCGTGCAAGGGCAGCATTGCAGAGCCAACGCCCGTCCTCCACAAAAGGATTTAATGCTAGCCATTTGCCATACTGTGGAAGGAGGCATGCAAAATGGTTCTAGGAAGATTCAGGCGGAGATTATGGCATGTTGCATGTGCTGGAAACAAGAGCGTCTGAAGGTGAGCCTTGCCGAACTCCCAGCGGTCCCTTTCCCACGAAACCGTTCTGCCCTGCCCGCCCCCAAAAGTAATCTAAAACAGAAGGCGTAAAGGGAAAGAGGAGATGGCGACGAGCGTAACAGGTTGATTCTAAGCACATTTACTTACAAATAAGCCCCATTGGTTTTAATGGAATTTGTTAAATGCTATAAAAAGATATGGAGGATTGCTGTCTCAAAGCCAACGCAGAGACGCAATTGGAATAATAAAGATGGCTTTGCTGGATGAGACTGAGGTGCCGCTAGGCTAGCAGGTTGTCTTGTTCCATCAGCAGCCGGCTCCAGAAGCTTACAAGGAGGGCACTGCCCCGGGGCACCAGAGCTGTGCTTCTGTAGCCTGACTGCGGGGCAGTGGAGAGGGGCAGAGGACATGGCTTTTGGGTTTTTGTTTCCAGAACGGAAGTGATGGCCAGCGGTGGAGCAAGCCGATCGGGCGCCTGGGGCAGTGTGCATGCCCTGTGCTGAGGGGGAGGCGGTGGGTAGACTGTTTGGGGGCAGCAAGGAGCCTGTGGGCGCCCAAACCAGCGCGTCACTCCCAGGAGAGACCCGTGGCTCGGGCATTCTGCAGGACTCGAGGTGAGTGCCGCCCACCATTTTGTCACCCCCCTCAGTGGTGACACCAAGGGCGTACCGTCCCCACTGCACCCCCCCTTCCTCCGCCCCTGGTGATAGCCCCACTGCCAGAGCAGTATACATGGATGTGGGGAGCCCCACTTTACCACAGTAACAATTATTTATTGCTTTGAAAACTTGCTTTTTCCTCCTCCAAGGACACCTAAAAACTTTTTTTAAAAAAATATATATTAGGGACCCCTGACCATTAGGTCCAGTCGTGACCAACTCTGGGGTTGCGGCACTCATCTTGCTTTATTGGCCGAGGGAGCCAGCGTACAGCTTCCGGGTCATGTGGCCAGCATGACTAAGCCGCTTCTGGCAAACCAGAGCAGCGCACAGAAATGCCGTTTACCTTCCCGATGGAGCGGTACCTATTTATCTACTTGCACTTTGACGTGCTTTTGAACTGCTAGGTTGGCAGGAGCTGGGACTGAGCAAAGGAAGCTCACCCCATCGCGGGGATTCGAACTGCCGACCTTCTGATCAGCAAGTCCTAGGCTCTGTGGTTTAACCCACAGCGCCACCCACGTCCCTTTTGAAGATTAAAAATATCTAAAAGAATCACATACTCGCATTTGAAGGTTATCAGGAAGAGTACAGTGGTAACTCTGGTTGCGAACGGGATGCGTTCTGGAGGCCCGTTCACAACATGAGCAAAACGCAACCCGCAGCGGCACGTCTGTGCATGCACGGGTTGCGATTCACTGCTTCTGCGCATGACGTCATTTTGCACACCAGCGCATGCACGAACGGCAAAACCCAGAAGTAACCCTTTCTGGTACTTCCTGGTTGCCGCGGGATGCAACCTGAAAAGACGTATCATGAAGAAAATGTAACATGAGGTATGACTGTGTCTTCTTTTCAACCATCAAATGTGTGCATAAACAGGAATAGGAACTGGGCAAGGAGACGGACTCATAGAGATGGTCCCTCTGGTGGCCCTTGATTGATTGATTGATTGATTGATTGATTGATTGATTGATTGCATTTGTATCGCATCTTTTTTGACAAGCAGCTCAAGGCAGCAGATGTGGCTTTCCTGGTCCTCATTTAATTCCTGCAACATCCCTGTGAGGTAGGTCAGGCTCAGAGGCAGGGACTGGCCTAACGTCACCCAGAGAGCTTGATGGCTGATCAGGGGTGTGAGCCCAGGTCCCAACCCCCAGCCAAAGTCCCTAACCAATGACACCAGGGCCACACTTGTTTCTGGACAAACTCACAAGGGCCACATGGAAGATAAGGCTTTCAATGTCTACTAGTCAGCGCTGCTGGAGGCAGACTTTTTTGAGCCCTAGAGTCCATGCTACCCATTTAAGGTCCCCTTAAAAAAAAAAAAGGCTAACTTCAATTTTCAAAAGCAGTTGTCTCTGTATGAATTATTTCAAGTGTGATGGAATCCTTCAAAGTCTAAAGTATTATCAGAAATTTATAAGATATACCGTATTTTTCGCTCTATAGGACGCAATTTTTCCCCTCCAAAAATGAAGGGGAAATGTGTGTGTGCGGCCTATGGAGCGAATGCAGGCTCCTTGGCTTCAGTGATAGCAACGTGAAGCCTCCAAAGCGCAGAGGGAGCGCTCCCTCCATGCTCTGGAGGCTTTGCGTTGCTTTTGCTGAAGCCTGGAGAGCGAGAGGGGTCGGTGCACACTGACCCCTCTCTCTCTCCAGGCTTCAGGGATAGCCGCCTGAAACCTTTGGAGCGCAGCACGAGTTCCCGCTGCGTTCTGGATGCTTCAGGTTCCTTTCACTGAAGCCAGGAGAGTCTTGCTCTCCCGGCTTCAGCAAAAGGAACCCGAAGCCTGTGGAGCACAGCGGGAATTCACGCTGTGCTCCGAAGGCTTCAGAGATCTTTGAGGCTGGCGGTGGGGGACAGCAGCGCTTCCCCCCACGCCAGCCCCACAAGTTCAGGGGGCAGCGGGAAGGCGGCACACCGCCTTTGCACTGCTCCCCAGCCTGGACGCACAGAACGCACCTTGTTTTGGAGGGGGAGAACAAGAAAAAAAATTATTCCCCTCTTTGCGCAGCGCCCCTTCAGCGAAGCGGGAGGAAAAATGGAAGGGGCTCCGTTTCTCCTGCCACTTTGCTGAAGGGGCGCTGAGCAGAGAGGGGGAGAATTTTTTTTTTCTTGTTCTCCCCTTCTAAAACAAAGTGCGTCCTATGGTCCAGTGAGTCCTATAGAGCAAAAAATACGGTAAGCAAAATTAATCTGTATCAAACTGTGCTCCTCAAAGGTCAGTACTGCGCCCCTTTGAGGTCTGCGCCCGAGGCAGCTGCCTAGCTGGCCTAATAATAGCACCGGCCCCGTCCACAACGGGAGGCAAAGGCTTCTGGAAACCAGTTGCCAGTTTCCCACAGGAATCTCAGACCCTCCAATTGGCCTTCTTTTCCTGGGGCAGTCCTGGATTGACAGAAGCTGCCTTGGTTCGTGATCTGATCCCAAAATGTACCGCTTTTCCTTAGGACATCCATATTTTCATTAGAAAAATGTTGGAGGTTATGGAGTTACACAGTACTTTTCTTTCTGGGGGGACGCAGGGTTACGCATGTCCCTAATCGTTTTGCCAATCTTTGAACTTTTCTCCATTTACTGTATTTATTTTTCCTGATTTAAACTACAAAATGGTGATTTTCTTGAGTCAAAATGAGAGTACCCCTAAACATTATTTTTTTTAAAAGCTCTGGAGGTATGTGACCACCGAGCCAATGAGATACAACCTTTAGCAAACATCTGTAGGCAGTCTGCTATAGGGAAGTTTTTTTAATGTTTAATGTTTTATTATGTTTTTATATATGTTGGAAGCTGCTGAGAGTGGCTGGGGGTTATTTGGTGGGGTATTATTATTATTATTTATTATTATTATTGAATGAAAGGTAAAGGTAAAGGTACCCCTGATGTTAGGTCCAGTCGTGGACGACTCTGGAGTTGTGGCACTCATCTTGTTTTATTGGCCGAGGGAGCTGACGTTTGTCCACAGACAACTTCCAGGCCATGTGACCAGCATGACTAAGCCGCTTCTTGTGAACTAGAGCAGCGCACGGAAATGCCGTTTACCTTCCCGCCAGAGTGGTACCTATTTATCTACTTGCACTTTGACGTGCTTTCGAACTGCTAGGTGGGCAGGAGCAGGGACCGAGCAACGGGAGCTCACCCCGTCGTGGGGATTCGAACTGCCAACCTTCCAATCGGCAAGCCCTAGGCTCTGTGGTTTAACCCACAGTACCACCCACATGAGTAGGACATCCCTATTTTCATCGGAGAAATATTGGAGAGTATGCCAATGGCCCATCTGCTCCAGCTTCCTGTTCTCACAGTGGCCAATCAGATGTCTGATCCAGTCTATTATAGTGGTTAGTTAGAGTGTCAGACTAGGACTTGGGAGGCCATAATTCAACGCCCCGCTCCATCACAAAACTCACTGGGTGACCTTGGGCTAGGAAAGCCTGCAACAGCCCTCTCCCTTCCTGGTGTTTCCAGAAACTTGTAGTCAGAGGCATGCTGAAAGTTGGAGGTAGAACGCAGCCATCGCCACTAGCAACCACCGATTCTTTAAACTTGCCTCCCATCTTGCTTTGCAGGGAATCGGCACAGCTTGGCTACGATCCCAGTCACGTCCTCAGCCAAATCAGCCACACTGAATCTCCCCACGGCTTGCCCAGGACCTGCTGAGAGCTTCCCTCCCTTGGGTTCTTCAAGGCTGCCGTCGCCCCCTACCTTCAATGGGACTCGAGGATTCCTTGGTTGTGGGACTCCAATTGCTCTTTCGATCCTGGCTCCAGCAACACACACACCCGTCACGTGGGCTCAGAAGAAGGGCACAGCAGTGACAGGATGCAGAAGGGGCCAGGTGCGACCCTGAACATCTCAAGATTATTATTTTACTTAAGGTACAGTTAGGAAGCGATGGAAAAGGCCCCTCGTGGCCAGAGATCCATTAGGAGCAGAGGTCAGCAAACTTTTCCAGCAGGGGGCCGCTCCACTGTCTCTCAGACCTTGTGGGGGGCCGGATTATATTTTTTGGGGGGGGGGGAATGAACAAATTCCTATGCCCCACAAATAACCCAGAGATGCATTTTAAATAAAAAGCACACATTCTGCTCATGTAAAAACACACTGATTCCCGAACTGTCTGCAGGCTGGATTTAGAAGGTGATTGGGCCGGATCCAGCCCCCGAGCCTTAGTTTGCCTACTCATAGCCTAAAGCATTACTGTAAGGCAGTTTATAGCCCCAAATGTCACATCCAAGGACCAGACTAGCTACATTTGACCCAACTAGCCAGTGCAGTGTAGGAGAGAGTGTCGGGCAAGGACCTGGCAGACCAAAGTTCGAATCCCCACTTGGCCATGAAGCTCACTGGTGTGACCTTGGGTCAGTCACTGTCTGTCAGTCTAACCTACCTGCTGTGGTTGTTAAAGGAGGGTCCGCACAGGTCTGTTGTGTGGATTAAGTGAGAGGGAGAACATTGTACACCACCTTAAGATCCTTAGAGAAAAAGGTGGGATATAAATGTCATGGGACGTGGGTGGCGCTGTGGGTTAAACCACAGAGCCTAGGGCTTGCCGATCAGAAGGTCAGCAGTTCGAATCCCTGCGACGGGGTGAGCTCCCGTAGCTCGGTCCCAGCTCCTGCCAACCTAGCAGTTCAAAATCACGTCAAAGAGCAAGTAGATAAATAGGTACCGCTCTGGCGGGAAGGTAAATGGCCTTTCCGTGCGCTGCTCTGGTTCGCCAGAAGAGGCTTAGTCATGCTGGCCACATGACCCGGAAGCTGTACGCCGGCTCCCTCGGCAAATAAAGCGAGATGAGTGCCACAGCCCCAGAGTCATCCGCGACTGGACCTAATGGTCAGGGGTCCCTTTACCTTTACCTTATAAATGTCATAATAATAGTTAATAATAAGAATGTGCTGATGCATATCAGTCTCTTCTTTTGCAGATAACACCTATATGATGGACTGAGGATGGGGGCTTAGCCCTACAAACCCACCCTCCTTCCTAAAGCCCTAGTAGAGAAAAACATGAGTGCCTGTTATCTTTGCTTCTTTTCTTTAATCAAAAGAATATTTATTTCAGACAGGGGTCAGCAACCTTTTTCAGACCAGGTGGTGGGCCAGACTATATTTGGAGGGGGGGATAAACAAAATCCTATGCCCCACAAACAACCCAGAGATGCATTTTAAATAAAAGGACACATTCTACTCATGTAAAAACATGCTGATTATCGGACCGTGCACAGGCTGGATTGAGGTGATTGGGCTGCATTCGGCCCCTGGGCCTCAGGTTGCCTACCCCTGATTTAAGAAATACGGCATATCAAGGGCCCGTTATCTTGTGTCCACTGGTCTCTAGTTGGCCTCTTGCGACTCTGGTCACTGCCACCATTCCCAGAACACAGTGCTTTGGGACAGGGCTTTTTTCCCAGCTAGAACTCCCCAGAACTCAGTTCCGGCACCTCTCAAGACATTTTTCTGCCTGAGGCAGAGCAGGAAATGGTCCCTTCCCCACAGGTCAAACTATCCAAGGCCACCCAAGTTATTTGGGCATCTGAGGCAGGAAACCCCACAAGCACCCCTCCCGCTCCCTAGCAGTAAAATTACAATATCAAACCAAATTTGCCGCCATTTCGTGACATCCAATACAGTGGTGCCTCGCAAGACGAAATTAATCCGTTCCGCGATTCTCTACGTCTAGCAGTTTTTTCGTCTTGCGAAGCAAGCCCATTGACAGCTTAGCGGATTAGCGCTATTAGCGGTCTAGCGGCTTTTAGCGATCAGCTGAGAAGCGGCTTATCAGCGGAACAGCTGATAAGCGGCTTAGCGCTTAGGGAAAGGGCGGAAAAAAGCGGGGGGGGAACATGGGAACTCGCAAGATTTTTTCCTCTTGCGAAGCAACCCCATAGAGAAATTCATTTAGCGAAGCGCCTCCAAAAACAGAAAACCCTTTCGTCTAGCGGGTTTTCCGTCTTGCGAGGCGTTCGTCTTGCGGGGCACCACTGTATCTGCTGGCTTGAGGCAGCTGCCTCATTCTGTCTTATGGAAGTGCCGGCCCTGCCTTTCTCTGATTTGTCATAGCAGGTTGCAAAGAAGGTCTGTTGGATTGACGCTGCAGAAATAGCATCCACAAAGAGCACAATGAGATCACTGACACCAGGAGTTCTCGGTTCAGGGTGCAATGGAGCTCTGATTTGGTGGTCCTGGTTCTTGTTTGCAAGGACAGAGGTGAATGCGCATTGGAGATGTGAACTTAACGCAAAGCAAGAAATAAAAACAACCGCCACCCCATACAGTGAGCAAACCTAATCTCTGCATCAAGGAAAACTCCTGGCTTATATACAACCGGGCATCATATTTGCATAATGGTTATTATTTTTCTGGTAATCATTGAGGAGGACAAAGCAGGATATGCACACTGCTGTGATGACAAAAACGACCTGTTCTGCATTTTCACCAGAGATGGCCCAGATCAGGGGTCAGCAAACTTTTTCAGCAGGGGGCCACTCCACTGTCCCTCAGACCTTGTGGGGGGCCGGACTATATTTTTTTTTTGGGGGGGGGGAAATAATGAACGAATTCCTATGCCCCACAAATAACCCAGAGATGCATTGTAAATAAAAGGACGCGTTGTACTCATGTAAAAACATGCTGATTTCCGGACTGTCTGCAGGCCGGATTTAGAAGGCGACTGGGCCGGATCCGGCCCCCCGGCCTTAGTTTGCCTACCCATGGCCCAGATGCTTGTAAAACTTCCTTGGCCCTTTCAAGGGATAGAAACATCTGCTTTTTAAAAAAGAAACAGCTGCACATTGTGGTGCTGCTTGCCGAATCCAATATAAAATGCCACATTTGTGCGATGTGCTTGTACACTAGTGGAACCCTGCACACAGCACTGAGCAGAATGAAAACCAGTGCCCTTGTTTGGGATTGAAATGCTAAGAAAAAGAAGAAGTCCCTCCAGCTACAATCCTATACACACTTACCTGGGAGTAAGCCCTGCTGAACTCAGTGGGACTTACCTCTGAGTAGACATGGATTGGATTGCACTGTGAAGTCCCATTGAGCTCAGTAGGGCTTGCTTCCAAGTAGGCGTCGCATGGGCTTGCTTCATCAAAGAGGGCTCCAGGTCTGTTCCTCGGATGACCAAGCACGGGGATTTCATCTCTGCTCAAGATCCACTTCTCAGGTCCTTGACCTGATCAAAAATATCCATTGAATAGGATGAGTCTCCCATTACAGAGAAAGCGTGTTCTCCTTCATGGAGAGCATGTGTTGCGGTGGGGGCCGCCAGGACATTCCAAAGTTGTGGGGCGGGCTAATTGACCGTTGGCCACTGATGCGATTAGGCTTCCCTTGTCGTTGGGAAGAAGTTAATGTTGCCATTTGTTGATTGACAGCCAGAAATGCTAAAACTCCTTGCACGAGGCTAGGGCTTACTCTTTTCACCCCATGCATCGGATTGCCCGTCCCCCCCTCCCTAGAATTAGGGTTGTTCGCTTTGACCTTGCAGGGGCCCGGTAGGAATTTTGTCCATCTGGCTGATTGGCTGGGGCCATTTGGTTTTTGCCTACTGCGTAGCAAATTGTCACAACTTGTAAGGTTCACGGTTAGGCATTGGTTTATGGTTTGGTTGGCTGAGGGGCATGGATTGGCTGTGCCTGCCCCTCTAATGCTGCTGCTGCAAGGGATTCCGTTAAAGGAATCGGGGGCTAACTATTGCTTGTCCACCCTGTCAAGGGGGCTCGGGCCACTGCAAGAGCTCCTGGCTGCATTTGGGGAGGGCTGAGGGCAGGTTCCCTGCTCCGTTGCTAGCCCCAAGTGTATTCCCCTTTTCTGACTTTCGCAGGCGTGCGGAATGTCAGTCTGTCCCACACGGTGGGGGCAGATAGTCGCAACCAATGCCTAAGCAACCACTCACATGTTTGTATTTTAATAAAGTTGTGGCCAAAATTATGCCAAAAACCTTAAACAAAAAATTTGGTGTGATGTGTGAGTTACTGGGGTGGCCCTGGGGACCTTGACACGCAACACTCCAGCTGCTGGCATGTGACATAAGGCACACTACAGATCTCATATATTCCTTTTTTTAAAATAAAGAAATCAGGGCACACCACTAGAGCCCCTTTTGCACAGTTGACCTACGATGGGCATTTCTTCTATTTTGCAACAGACAGTTTTTAAAGGCCTGCCCAGTCCGAGTCTGGTTTCAAGTCAAAGAACGCGGTACATGGGGCTATCAAAGACCTTGAAGTGGCCACTCAACACAGAATTGTAGAACTGGAAGGGACCATGAGGGTCATCTATTCCAACCCCCTGAAACAATGCAGGAATCTTTTGCTGGGCGTGGGGCCCAAACCCGCAACCTTGAGATTAAGAGTCTTGTGTTGTACCGACTGGATAGAAAACTGTATTTATATTTACAGTAGAACCTTGGTTGTCAAACTTAATCCATTCTGGAAGTCCATTCAACTCCCCCAAACCATTCGAAAACCAAGGTGCGGCTTCCGATTGGCTGCAGGAGCTTCCTGAACTCAGGCGGAAGCAACGTCAAATGTTCGACTTCCCCAAAACATTCGCAAGACGGAATACTTACTTCCAAGTTTTCGGCATTCGGGAGCCGATTTATTCGTCAAGTAAGCTGTTCGAGAACCAAGGTAACACTGTACTTGAATTGCAGTAACCATTCCCAAAAGTGCGCGCACACACACAAATTAGCAAATGCTAATTTTATGCAAATCTGCCCTCTCTTTTGTCCTTTTTTCCTGGCCATCCATACGTGGCCCCTGTACGTTGACCTGGATTGAAGATGCTTGAGAATTCTGTTTGCAGAGGTCTGACTCATTTCGACAGTGTTCACAAGGCTATGCTCCCTGTGCAATGTGCCCTATATCTGTCAGACTTAACCCAGCCTAGGGTAATGTGAGTGCTCAGACAACATGATTTATTTTTTTAAAAAGGAACAACAACAATCGCAGTATGTTAAAAAGGCAACACCTACAACCCATGTTCGGAAAACAACCGTGCCAGCTTGTTATTAGGTGGGCCTTGGTTTGCTAACATTGCATTATCTGTTCTAAATGGAGGTTTTGGGGAGACTTTAAAACAAGGAAGTAAAAAGCAAGGAAAGCACACAGAATTGGGCTTCAATTGCCAGTAGGGACAAGGAATAGTCAGAGATATGGATCCAGTGATCCTAGACACACTTACCTGCATGTAAAGTCCATTGTGTGCAGTGGGACCAACAGTACAATCCTATCAATGTCTTCTCAGACACATGTCCCATTCAGTTCTATGGGACTTCCTTCCAAGGAGGCAATAGGATTGCAGCCAGAGCAAACATGCATAGCACAATGTCGCTGTTAGTTTCTGAACATCTGGCAGACCCTCACACATTTCCAACCTTCAACCACAAGGACATGTCTGCTTGTTTAAAACGAAATCTCAGGGAGCCAAGTTCTTCCACATTGAACTGAACACATGGACAAAGGAATACCACCAGCTCTGCCTCCAGAATTATCCCTCATCAACCACACTTAGTACATCCTGGAGACCCTCAGGTGTGTGTTGGTGGGACCTGGCTAGGTTAAGGTACCCCAGATAGATAGATAGGTAGGTAGGTAGGTAGACTCCAGAAAACCTAATATGGTGTGAATATTCATGCCCACAGCAGGGGCAGAGGTCTGTGCTTGTCAAGACATTTCACACTGAGTGTCAACGAAACAAAAGAGGGAGGGGAAACCGGAATATCCAAGACTTGTGGGAGATCAGTTGGAGATGCATTCAATGAATGATGTGAACTATGGAGGCCTCGGGTTGTTTAATGGCGAGATGTGGCAGAGATACACCTGTGCTCTCCCAAGAATGTGCTTCTGGCGAGATAGGTCAGCCGTGGTACTCAGATGACAAATGACTTAGCATGACTTCCTATTAACCGAGCTGCTTTCCCGGCCTTATTAAGAGCACTGAAACTCTCCCCCAGCTGCAGCAAAGGAACGGTTTTGATCTGCGTGGGCATTAATCTCTAGGACCAGATCTGGTGGAGGGTTATCTGTTGATGCAGCGAAACTGCTGCTATCTGAACAAAAGCCGGAGTCGAGCGAGGAGTGGGGTGGGGTGGGGAGAAGCGTGGGGTGGGAAACAGCTGTCGTGGTCTTATATATTTCCCTCTGGCCGGAGCCAGGAACCAGATACCTCTGGCGAGGTGGGTGACTTGTGTTTATGGCTTCTCATTCCCCAAAGGAAAATCAAAATGGTTATATTGTGGGAGGGTGGGGAGAAAGGCAGAAGGGGGAGAGAAAGGGAAGGAAGGGGGAGGGATTAAAAAAAATATCACATCATTAAAGGATGGCTAGCCTCATCCACACACACACACACACACACACACACACACACGGCTTTGCAAAAGGCATGCACCTAGAGATATTTCTTTCTTCCATGCAAGCTAGCACAGCCTGGCTCTGGTTTTTTTTTTTTTATATATTAAAAAAAACATGTGTGGTAATAAGATGGATGTGTGTCACAGCAAACAGCTAAGCTGCCAGACCTGGCTTAGGACAGCATCAAGAACAAAGGCCGAAAGAGCATTCACTACGTTCGGAAGGAGGGGGGGGGAGAGAAGAGAAGCAATATGTCGGATGTGTCTTGCATATGGTCAAACAAGGAGGGAGGCAATGGCCAAACGATTGACTAAGGATATACATGGGGGAAGGCGTGTGAAGCAGGAAGGATGGAGCCAGCAGGAAAGGGGCTTGGCCCCCTGCACCCCCAAACTGGGAAGCCTCCTACAGAGACGATTATTTTCTCCACTTGGTTTTCAATCTCCTTTCTCCACCCCTCCCTCTCCAAGACCATTGGCGTGGTCTCGAACATTTTAACACAAACTGGATTTATTCTTCGCCCCACCTGAAAGAAAGACGATGGGAGAGGGGTGAACCTAACGACTTTCTCTTCCCCGCCCCCCTTCCTGGTTTTGTTTAGGGGAGACTGAGATTTGACTTTCATTTGTCTAGCCCTTCAAAAGTCTAGCCCTTCGTTCTCTCCCGGCACGTAGGCAATGGAAGACGGGACCAAGGTGTTACATAAGGGTGCCCTCTTCACCATGGCTGCTGGTTTGGGGCATAATCCCCCAGGACTGCAATCCTGCACAGACTTACCTGAGAGTAAGCCCTGCTGGAAACAGGCGGGGCTTACTTCCAAGTAGGCATGAATCAGATTGAACCGCAAATAGGTTTTTTGGGGGGGAGGAATGTTCCTTGGCCCCTGCTCTGCACATGTATGTGTTGCATGGATGTACACACGCACAGAAACACACACACAAAGACAGCTGTCTAAAGGCTGGTTCATCGATAAACAGAGGGAGAAAGAAGGTGGAATGGGTATCTAGTTTGGTTGTAGGTCGCTTTGGTTTGCCCTGGGCAAGGTAATAGTTTAAAGGTCTATCTAGTGCTTATTCTTTCAGAGTCTTGCAAGGACCTTTGGCTGTGAGTGGCGTATGGCCAGGGGGATAATTTAATGTCTTAAGGGATCCATTTGCAACCCACACCTGTCCACCACCACCCCACTTCCATTCCCACCCCTCCGTCTTCCCAAGGTCATCCTTAGCTACCAACAACTAAAGGTTTTTTACTTACAGGAATGAACATGCACCCTCAAACTCAAAAGGAAGGCTCGTGAAGAGGAGGGAGATACTTTTTTAAAAAAATCAGTGGCTATTTGTCAATATATATCTTTTTTTCTCTCTCTCTCCCCAGCCCCATCCACTTTGGTGTCATTGTTCACCCTGATTATCAACCTGGTGTGATGTTCAGTACATGTTGGGATTTCGCAGTAGCTAGCAAGCTTCTCCTGCGTTTTAACAGTTTTGGACTTTTCACCAGTATGTGAATTTACATGCATACCTCTCTACATTTTCGTCTTGGGCGCTCTGAGGACCAGCCTTTTGCCAACTTGGCACCCTCCAGATGTTCAGGACACCTGGCCGGGGGACAGGGGCAGCTTGACAAAAGGTTGGCGCACCTCAATTAGAGAGTCATCTCCACCTAGGGAGGGGAAAGATAATATAGGATGTGTATCTAGAGAGAAAGAGAGAGAAAGAGAGAGAGAGTTGGTATTCACAGGTTATAGAATGCTTGAAGGTAGATATGGGAGAAAGAACATTCACACTCTCTACTCCGCCCCGTCCAGCCCAATATTGGTGGCGCTCCCCCCTCCCAGAGAAAAAGAGATCCATTCACTCAAATGGGGGAGGAGGTGGGGGTGGAGAAGCGGGGGCGGGAGAGGGGGGAAATAATCTAAAACAGCAGGAATACAACAATAAATGGGGTGGGGGACAGCAATAGAAAAAGCACACTAGGTTAATATAGGAAAACTAGTTTCTTTATTGAGAGATTGTATATTAGTATTAGTGGAACTGTGTTGTAACAATGTTGTCATGCACACAATACAAAAGGCAACAGGGGCCCACCATGCCGTGGAAAGGCAACAGAACGGAAGCGGCATACAATGAATAAGATGTATCAGCTACTGCACATTACATTTCAGCAGGGTATGTCTCTACGGAGAGAGATTTTACATCAGAAAAAACTAGGTAATGTAAAAAAATACAGACCATGCTTCAAGTTTTAGTACAAGAAAAAAGGTGGAAGAAATACACAACCAAAGGATATCTGAATACAGAAAAAAATTTACCCACAAAATAAGAACAGGAAGTAAAAAATTCAGCACAGCAGAGAGGAATGTTATCCCTGTTGAATGGAAAACCATTTTGCTAAGCAAGCATTCCACTTTCCTCTGTTTTGTTTTTTTCTTCTCTCTTTCCTCCTTTTCGTTAAGTTTGCATGTTTTGGTCCCCCCCCCCCCCGGGCCGTTCCAAAAGAGAAGGATTGGATCCAAATTGCCACCCAATAGGGGTGTGTGTGTGTGTGTGTGTGTGTGTGTGTGTGTGTGTTTAAATGCTGCATGTATGGGGGAATGTTTTGTGTTACGTTCAAGAAAGACATGGGACACGTCGGTTTTTGTTAGGGAGTTTTGTGGGTGCTGAGTGGGGTTCAGCTTACAAAGGGAACAACAGATGGAGGTCAACTGTTGGGAAGGGAGGAATTTGGGTGAGGAGAGAGCGGTGTGCGAGTCTGTGAGAGTGTATCTATGTGTAATTTACGACGTGCTCCCAAAGTAAAGAAGGTGTTCATTCGCAGAGCCTTTTTTGCAGATGATTGGGGGGTTGTGTTTGTTTGTTTGTTTAATTTGCAAGGGTTTCTTTTTCTTTTGTAAGAAATTCAAAGCCAAAGTCAATTTACCTGGGAAACCAAGATCGAATACAAGAACAGAGGTTAGGGCGGAGATTTGGGTGGCAAGGGGAGCAAAAAACCCCAAGAAATTGTCCTCCACCCAGCTGAAGCAAAATGAATCCACTTAACAGGAATTTACAGTGCAAATGTACTTAGCTAAACAGGATGAAGATACAAAAATGGCGTTATAAAACTAGAGCTATATTGGACAATGGCCTGTCCCCCCCCCCCTAGACTACTACAATGACAGCTAAAGAGAAACAGGTTTGAGCATACAGTCTGTCTACCATATTCTTTCTTTCCTTTTTCTTTTCACAGGAAGATTGGTGGTTTAAGACTTCAGCTTTAAGCCTCAGTATCCTCTGTCAGAAAGTCTTGGGTGGTTTTTAGCAGGGGCAAATAACCACCTAACCCAGAACCTTAGTTCCTCGGTGGGTGTGTTTGGAAGCCAGTGAGACCCAAAGAGAGGTGAGATCTATTGTTCCTGGTGCTTCTCCCCAGAGGAAAAGAACACAAGCAATTCCCCCCCCCCTTTCTCCTAGAAGACACCTGAATTTGAAATTACAGCCTGTGCTGGCTTTTTATTTTTTATTTTTATTTTTTTAAAGAAACTGTAATCATTGAGGAAGAAGCTCTTGGCTACATCAGTATCATATTTTGCAGAGAAGCATAATTTTTGGGAGTGATCAAACAGTGCCTTCTCTCTCTATCTTTTTTTCTTTTGCTTTTAAAATAAATAAATAATCCTTTGCATTTTCAAGTCATGCAAGGATAACTGAGCAGGCAAGGGAGGGAGGTAGCATTCCGGCTTTAAAATATCATCAGCTCCTCCTCCCAGCAGCCGAGAACCCCCCCACCCCCCCACCCTGGTTTTGCAGCAACGCCACCAACCACCGAAAGAGGATACTTCAGCTTAAAAGGCCAGTGCAGTTCCTCAGATGGATACAGGAAATGGTTAAAGAAGGGGTGGGGGTGTCAACATTAGAGCTAAAATGCAGAGGCAGAAAACTACAAGGCAACGGAAGGGGCAGCAGGTTGACCATTCACTGATCTACACGATGAGGAAACAAAATAAATTTGGAAACAAACAAAGAAAGAAAAAGATTTGGATCAATGCAAAATAAAATGTCGTCATCCCATCATCATCATCATCATCACCACCACCAACACCACCACACCAGAAGAGGCTGCAATTAAAGGAAACAGAAATGCCACCATGTGGGGAAACTAAGCTGTTATGTACATACACATGTACAGTGGGGGGGGCGGGGAGGGAGGGGCAAAGGGGAGGAAAGGCAAAAGCAGCAGAATGAGGGATGTGCGAGGCTGGGGCGGGGGGCAGATGCTGATGCCTGTTTCGACCCCGTGTCTTGGAAGCCCACTTTTTTTACACCCTCCATCTCCTCACCTGTGTTTCGCAGAGATCAGGATTTGGCCCTAAGAATGATGCAGTCCAAAGAGGTTTGGGTGGCAGGTGGGGTCGCTACTGAAACCCACAGGTCTCAGGAGCACAATGGCAGGAGTCTCGCCTTAGGGTCTTAGACTCTTTTTCTTAGGGGGGGGTGTTTCTATTAACTGTCCACACCTCACTGATGGATCACATCTTAGCAGAGATGAGCAGAATGCCTTGGCTTACCAGGAAAACGGGCTATATTATTTAGTCCCTTTAATTAAACTGGGAGATTTTGTTGCTGTTGTTCTATCCTAGGGGTTCGATCAGCCGTGAGCCACAGAAGGGGAGGAGGCAGGCATGGTGGAAAAAGGAGATTATATAGTTAAGGCAAGAATGGCTCTTAGAGAAAGGGGGTGCGGGGAAGGAATCAGCCATGACATCTAAATGCATCCTCAGTTTGATTGAAAGAAAATACATGGAATGGAGGAGGACAAATTGTTCCAAAAAAAAAAGAAGAAGAAAAAGGAAGCAGAGGATCAAAACCATTGTCCGTGATGGGCTATATAGGAATGGGAGGGAAGAGGAGAGCTTGGAAGATATGTGCAATGGCCATATACACATCCCATATTAAATTCAAATCCAAAGATGGAAAATAATTGTCGTTAATTTGGATTTCGGTCTAGGCAACCAGCGTGCATCTCAGATAGAAAGACACACACCTCTTTGAATGGACAGGTCTGGATATTTCAGGGCTGGGTATAAGAAATTGTTTAAATGTCATAAGGGGAAAAGGGGGGTGTTGGTGTGGGGGGGTGGGAATGCACAGACACCTATGTCAAACCTCACAAAAAAAGAGGGGGGCAGGGCTGGGTTGGAGGGTTCCCGAACCCCCTCAAAAAGGATTAAAATCCATTGGATAAGTATATATGGGGGGGGGAGAGAAGACAAAAGAGGCTGAACAGAGTTCACCAGAAGGCAGAGCGAGGGATGAGACCAGCTGCCTCGCCATGAGCTCATAATTTGCTTTTCGTTTTATAGGGGCTTGGGATCACATATAAGACAATTACTTAAAAAATAATAAAATAAAAACACACACACACCAAAAAAGTCCCCAAAAATCCTGGATCCTGGATGTATATCTTATGGGCATCAAGTAAAACCCTCCAATTTCTGACCACACCAACCACCACGTAAAAGTTCCCTACAATCTGCATATATAGAAAGGGGCAGTTTAGTGCTCCTCGCAGGCATGGATCTATATTTGTCAGGTGGGAAGGGGAGGGAGAAGAAAGGGGAGGGGCTCGCCAGAATATATAAAATGGAGTTAACTGGACATTGGTGGGGGGTGGGATATACATTATTCTACATAAAAGGCGAGATCGCTCTGAAATACAACCCAATATCTCTAAAGAGTAACACAAGACTGTTTCTCAAAACAAAACGCTTCGATCCACTTAGAGATTTCCCTCCCTGCCATCTCCGATCCTGGTCCATTTTCCTTCTTACTAATGGGGTATCTCCCCACCTGCGCTCTCTCGCACACAAGCCCCTACGTCCCTTCCCAGTTCGTGCCCCCCCTCTCTCTCTCCCCCTCTCCCCCGAATTTCGCCTCTTCTTTCATTCCCTAGCCCCCTCCGGCTCCTCTTTCTTTCCATCGCTTCTCCATCTCTTTCTCTAATCTCCCCCCCGCGCGCCCCGATTCCTTACAGACTGCTCCCTTTCCTTGCGCTTCTCGGGTCCCCCGACACCACTAGGAGATGCTGCCCTCCCCCTGCCCCTCATCCATCCCCCTTTCTCAAATGCCCTACACTTGCTCTGCTCTCCACCCCCCCAGCTCCCTCCCCACTTTCACACACTCACACACACACACACCTCTTCCCCTTCGCCTCTCTGCCAATTGTATGTAGGAAGGCAACACAACCAGTGGCTTCCATTACAACCATCACCACCAAACCATCCAGGTCATTTGAGGGGGGGAGGGAAGGGGGGTTGCTCTCTCCTCATCCCTACAGCCGCCCCTCCACCTCCCCCCAAAACCCCAACCCCACCAGAAAATGCACAGATAAAGAGATACCTCTGTTTCGCACAGAGCCAAACACTGGAAGAACAAGATAGCCGACGTGTACCAAAACCATCTTGGCCAGCTGCTGTGGTCCCCTGGCGCTGCAACTATCCCTCGGTGGTGATGGTGATGGTGGCGGCGGCGGCGGCGGCGGCGGCGGTCCTCCTCCTTCTCCTCTTCGGTGGCGCTGGTGATGGTTTTGGCAGTGCTGGCGTCTGCTGTTTCTGGAGAGGTTGGTGCTGCTGCTGCTGCTGCTGCTGCGGGCTAGAGTAAGACAGATGGCCCATGGAAATGGTCCCTTCCCAGTGCCCTGTATACATTCAAATGGAGAGCTGAGGCTCGCAGCTGCCTGGCGCACAAAGGGAATCGCAGCCAATGGGAGGGAGGCCTTGCGCGGGTGCCTTTTGCGCCTCTCTCCCCTCCTCCTCCTCCCCGCGCGCGCTTTCTCCCCTCCCCTCGCCTCCCTTTATATGGTCTCCAGCCCTGGCAAGAAGGAGGACCAATCAGGAGGGGGGTGGGGGTGGGCTACAGCTTACCCTGGGGTCCCTGCCTCCCTCTCTCTCTCTCTCTCTCCTTCCCTCTCTCTCTCTTTCTCCCTCTTTCCCTCCCTCTCCCCTCCCACCAAAGAAGGAGATCGCGCAGCTATTGGAGGCAGGGCTTTTGCAGGAAGGCTGGGTTTCAAGCAGGCGCGCGCTCGCACACGCGCGCAACCGGGAGGATGGAGAAACAGGAAGCCCGAAGGAGGGAGGCGCGGCCGGGGGGGGGGGACACGCGCGCCCCCGAGCGCGCCCCGTCCAGGGCACACAAAAGGGGCGAGCGAGGGAGCGATAGCCAGAGCCCCACGTGGGAGCCGGGAGAGGCGCAACAGCGGAGGCTGGCGCTTGGAGAGAAGGCAGATGTGCAGGGCGCACGGGGAGAACATTGCGCGCACAGGTTACAGATGCGCCGGGCATTTTTATTCTTTTTTACTTTTTGGCGACGGGACAGCGGTTGTGTCTTTCGCTACGACGCAACAGGCTTTGAAATCTAGGCAGCTTTAAGAAACAAAACAAAACAAAGATCTTGGGGAATTTTCCCTCGGGGAAGATATTTTATCGAAATGTGCCAAGCGGGATCCTTTCATTTCTTTGGTAATTATTTTGCCACCTGGTGTTAGTCCTCCTCCACCTCGATTTTTCTCTCTGTCCTTCCTTTTACAGTGGTACCTCGGGTTACATACGCTTTAGGTTACATACGCTTCAGGTTACAGACTCCACTAACCCAGAAATAGTGCTTCAGGTTAAGAACTTTGCTTCAGGATAAGAACAGAAATCGTGCTCCGGCAGCAGGAGGCCCCATTAGCTAAAGTGGTGCTTCAGGTTAAGAACAGTTTCAGGTTAAGAACGGACCTCCGGAACGAATTAAGTACTTAACCCGAGGTACCAATGTATATACCACCTTTCCTCCAAAGGTACTCAAGGGGGGGTGCGTAGTTCTCTTCCTATTTTATTCTTACAGCAACCCTGTGAGGTAGATTAGGCTGAGGGGCCACCCAGTGGGCTTCATGGCTGAGGCAGGATTTGAACCCTGGTCTCCCAAGGTCCTACTCTGACAACAGGGGTGCCAACTTGAACACAACTGGAGGGGGGAGGTAAGCCCCACCCCACATAACTGATCAAAAGATGTGGTGCATGTATAACATTTGAATGGCAATGCCCATCGACTTGGGGAGGGCAGACTAAAGTTACCAGATTTCTTCAATGAATCCAGGGACACTTAAAAAAAAATTAAAAAATATATAGATTGTTGTTATTTTCTGGAAAAGAGAAAAATCACAAAAAAATAAGTAATATCTTATCTTCTGTGGCCTTCCTCTGGGTCCTGGCCTGCTCTCTTGGAGCGCTAGCCACTGTGGAGGTAGGCTCGGGTCAGGCCTGGGCTCGGCCACATGTCCTTGCCCTCCCGGTGCTCTCCTACCTCTCAGTGGTGGCAGCAACGTGGCAAGGTCAGGGTTTCCTTTTTTTTTTCTACTGCTTTCTTTCTCTTCTCTCCCTTTCCTTTTGCATTGGCTCTGGGTTTTCCTGGCCCTGGAGTGCCTCTGGGCGGTCGGCCGGATGGCCGGGCGCTTTCGTTCCCATCTCGATTTGGGTTGCGGGGGGAAGGGGTCAGCGGCTCCCCCAGTTGACGCGTCGGGCGTCCCTGATTCCCCTTCGGTAGTGGCAGCAGCAGCGGCAGTCTCAGCAGCCCGGAGCCAGCCTGGTAGCGCAGTTGGTTCTGGCTGGCTTCAGGAGCTGCTCATTGTCGTGGCGCCCACCATTTTGCCTTGTCCCCATATGATGTGTCTTGTGCCGTTGAACCAATCACACAACATTCATTCCCTATTAATAAATCTACAACACTTAAAATATAAATCCAGGGACATTAAATGAAATCCGGGGATTTTGTCAGGGGACAGATTTGTAAATCTGGGGACTGTCCCTGGGAAGCGGGGATGTCTGGTAACCATACCCCAGACCCCTCAAATATTTTAGGGGAGCCAAGGCTCTGAGAGCGGCCATCTGGAAGTTTTCTTGAAACTGTGTGTTGTTCCTTTAAAGGGCAATGGTATGGGAGTGACACAGGGAGAGGCCTAAGGGGATATCTTTTATGTAACTCCTACTGAGTGTTATGAAAAGTGAAAGGCACTGGTGTTTTGTTTTGTTTTGTTTTGTTTCACTTTGCAGTTTGTAGAAGAGGAGTTTAGTTTGTATCATCAAGGCCGCCTTCCTCTGCACACTGTTCCAGCTTCTCAATATCCTTCTCAAGACTGGTTTCTTTTACGAATTGTTTGCTATGAAACATCTCAAAGCAATTTCACAATACAATAAAAGCATATAGAAAACAATTGCACGCACGTGCACACAATTAAAACATCTGCGAATATAAAAGCAGTTTCAAGTTTAGGGCAGATACCTAGTGGGATAAAAACATGCCCTTTGCTGACGGCATTCCGCGAGAAGAGAGCATGCATTACCAAAAAGGGCACAGATATGCACAATATCTGAATATATTAATTTATATGCATTGGTGCCAATTTAGATAGATATAATAACTATAACTCGGTACATCTGCATTGCCATGCAATCCATCTCACTGCAATGGGGAAGGCAGCAAGATGTCTCGGGTGCTGCTAACTGGATGGGCAACTTTGAGGTTCCCTCCTTCCTTGGGATCCTTGCATTTCAACTGGACTTGGACAGCCCT
Organism: Podarcis erhardii; assembly: GCF_964252035.2. Lineage (NCBI taxonomy): Eukaryota > Metazoa > Chordata > Lepidosauria > Squamata > Lacertidae > Podarcis > Podarcis erhardii. The sequence continues at coordinate 48,450,591 of NC_138501.1, forward strand.
TCAAGAGGAAGACTTCAAATAAAGGACTTCTTCATCAACAGTCCTTCAAATAGAGAAACAGAGTCAGAGCTGATGTGATGGAAGTGTTTAAAGTATCCATGGCATGAAGAAAGTGGATCTATATATCTATAGCTGGACCATAAAGAAGGCTGATCGCCGAAGAATGGATGCTTTTTTATTATGGTGCTGGAGGAGAATATTGAGAGTCCCATGGACTGCAAGAAGATCAAACCTATCCATTCTGAAGGAAATCAGCCCTGAGTGCTCACTGGAAGGACAGATTGTGAAGCTGAGGCTCCTATACTTTGGCCACCTCATGAGAAGAGAAGACTCCCTGGAAAAGACCCTGATGTTGGGAAAGATTGAGGGCACAAGGAGAAGGGGATGACAGAGGACGAGATGGTTGGACAGTGTTCTCGAAGCTACCAGAATGAGTTTGACCAAACTGCGGGAGGCAGTGGAAGACAGGAGTTCCTGGCGTGCTCTGGTCCAGGGGGTCACGATGAGTCGGACACAACTAAACAACAACAACATATCTGTATCTATATACCGTCTTTTTCGCTCTATAACACGCACCAGACCATAACACGCACGTAGTTTTTAGAGGAGGAAAACAAGAAAAAAAATATTCTAAACGAAATAGTGGATATATTATTTTTGTGGTTCATGCTGTGGCCACAGACATGTGATCTGACAGTGAGTTTGGAGTAGCCCAATGCAAAAATCCTGAGGATCCATGTGGATCCATGCTTTGTAACCACGGGGGAGGGAAGGAAGGGGAACCATGGATCCTCTGCTCACGACTGCAGCAGATCCCCCCCCCCGCCACCCGCAGGCATTCGCTCCATAGCACGCACAGACATTTCCCCTTACTTTCTAGGAGGAAAAAAGTGAGTGTTGTGGTGCAAAAAATACGGTATATTCCCTTCCTCTCTCATAGCACTAAAACTCGTGGACATGTAGTGAAGCTGAATGTTGGAAAATTCAGGGCAGACAAAAGAAAATACTTTTTCAAACAGCATAGTTAATCTACAAAACTCACTCCCACAGGAGCCAGCGATAGCCAGAGCCAAGGCTCTTTGTATCATGCAACAATGACAAATTCTGGGGCAGCATAAACCCACATCCTGAATTCTGCAACTTGCATAAATTGCACCGATTAAGCACCTCTGCGTTGTTCCTTTTCTATTGCACAATTTATTGTAGTTTCGCTAACTATAGTGAGGTTCCAGTAATTTCCCCAGTATCTCAGCCCCTTCTGGAGAAACTGGCATCTTCTGTGCTCCACCGCTAAACTAAAGGGGAGCAATCTTTCTCGTTTGTTGGCTTGCTCTATTTTAACAGGCAGCAGTCCTCTGTTCCTGTTGGGTTTTCAACAGACCAGTTCAAAACTGGCTTTAATCCATGCTTAGTTTATCTGTTGAATACATCTGGACAGACAAATCTGAAAGATTTAAACAGCATACTAGTCTCCTAAAAACACATTCAGCATGGGTGTCTTAATCTGGATTATACTCCTCTGCTCGCCACCCTCCCCGCCCTCCATGATCTTCATATTAAAAAGGAGTGGATTTGTAGAATCGTTCTGATTTTACTTTGTCGCGCAGCGCTCAACAGCAAAAATCACAAACTGCTTGAGATCTACTGGGCAAATATTGGATTTTTGATGCAGAGGCAAAGAACTGGCTCTTGTGACGCATAGCTGCGTAAGCAATCTAGCTTTTCAAAGGACCACTCATTGTGGTTTGTTGTTGTTGTTGTTTAGTCGTTTAGTCGTGTCTGACTCTTTGTGACCCCATGGACCAGAGCACGCCAGGCACTCCTGTCTTCCACTGCCTCCCGCAGTTTGGTCAAACGCATGCTGGTAGCTTCGAGAACACTGTCCAACCATCTCGTCCTCTGTCGTCCCCTTCTCCTTGTGCCCTCCATCTTTCCCAGCATCAGGGTCTTTTCCAGGGAGCTTTCTCTTCTCATGAGGTGGCCAAAGTATTGGAGTCTCAGCTTCACGATCTGTCCTTCCAGTGAGCACTCAGGGCTGATTTCCTTCAGAATGGAGAGGTTTGATCTTCTTGCAGTCCATGGGACTCTCAAGAGTCTCCTCCAGCACCATGTGGTTTGTTACCAGAAACAAAAACAAAAAATGCAGTAAGAAGTAATGGAGGTGTTCGGGATGGCTGGCTCTTTGACGAAGGGCTGCACCATATGTCTGGGGACATTTATACGAGGTTTTGTGCTCCGAACAACATTTTCTGGCTTCCCACACAACATACATTCTCAAAGCGAATTATGAGAATAAGGCTATGCATGCACCTTACATTTAAAACACTTGGCCCCTCAAAGAATCTTGTAATTTGTTATGGTTGCTGGGAAATTAGTGCTGTGAGGGTTGAACTACAGTTCCCATGATTCTTTGTGTGTTGGGGGAGCGAATATGCTTTAAATGTATGGCGTGTATGCAGCCCAAAATCCAACAATACAGTAAAAAAAAAAATACATAAATATATAAAAAAACACAATCAAAGTAAAAACATCCAGTCATTGGTGAATTTTCTGAATATTCAGAAAAGCAGTAACCTATTTGCCCGGCACTGAATTTTTGCCCAGCAGACCTCCCTGAGGAGTGCATTCCACGAAAAGGGAGCTACTACAGAAAAGGCCTAATCTGTCATTGCTACACTTTAATTTCCCATAGAGGCGATGCGAAGAAAAGGACTATAATCTGAGGCTCCTCACAACTGCTTCCACCTACACAACTGCCACCTATGGAGCTCTGAAATCCCTCCTTTAAGTCTCATGGCTGTGGGTTCGATCCCTATGTTGGGCAAAAGATTCCTGCACGGCAGTGGGTTGGACTAGATGCCCTTTGTGGCCCCTTGCAACTTTACAATTCTATGATTCTAAGATAATAATAATAATAATAATAATAATAATAATAATAATAATAATAATTTTTATTTATACCCCGCCCTCCCCAGCATAGACTGGGCTCAGGGCAGCTAACACCAAATATAAAAACAATTGATTAAATACAACTTAAAAACAAGGTTAAAATACAACATTAAGATGCAGCCTCATTTCAGTGTGGTGAGCCAGTGTGGTGTAGTGGTTAAGAGCGGTAGTCTCGTAATCTGGGGAACCGGGTTCGAGTCTCCGCTCCTCCACCTGCAGCTGCTGGGTGACCTTGGGCCAGTCACACTTCTGTGAAGTCTCTCAGCCCCACTCACCTCACAGAGTGTTTGTTGTGGGGCAGGAAGGGAAAGGAGAATGTTAGCCGCTTTGAGACTCCTGAAGGGGAGTGAAAGGCGGGATATCAAATCCAAACTCTTCTTCTTCTTCTTCTTCTTCAGTAGAAACTCAAATCAAAAACGTTTTGGGGCAGAGGACAGTCTTATTATCCCACCATCGGGCAAGCACCACCTTACTGACATTCTGGCACCAAGCTAAGACCCTGGGTATTCGGGGTTGTTGTTGTTTTTTAATAATAATAAATTTTTATTAGATTTTACAATTTAATATTCAACACAATTGTCATATTAAAAATAAAATAAAATAAAACACAACTCCCATGACTTCCCTCAACTTCCCCTTCTGCTTCTTTAACTATTTGCTACTTCTGCTTAATTTTTGTCTTATTTTCCACCTTTAAGCTAAATGCTCTTATATTCTTATCATTTTTACACCAAATTTCTTCAAATTCCACCTTACATTTAATTAATCTCCATATTGTTATTTCTTCACCTTTACTCTTGTTTCCTTAATTGTGTTTACTCAAACCCTGCTAGTGAGTCCATTTCTTTATTATATTTCTGTATACACAACATGGAATGATTCCCCTTCTTTTTAAAAGTCTCTGTTGTCTTTGTCTCTGAGTCTTCCCGTAAGTTTCGCACTTACCTGGGCATTCGAGACTGCTGGGTCTCAGTTCTTGCTTGGAATTTCTCTGTTAGCTTTATTATATGTTCATTTCTCTGGTTGTACTTGATGGTTGATGGTTTTAATATTGCTGTTACCTGCCCCTGGGATTTATATAGACGGCAGGATAGAAATTCCAGCAATGAAACAAATATATTCATTACAGGCTCTGCAGGAGCTTATGTTAGCTCATCAGAACAATTTCCACTGGAGTTAAATTCCATGTGATCCATATTCCTCCTGGTATACAGACTTGCTTTTAGAGAACCTTTGAAGTGAACCCAAAGAGCTTCTCATCTTCTCGTGGTGTTTCGCACTCCCCACCCTGATCCCACTACAGGGAATGTGCCCTCCGGGATCCGCTGTAGACGTAAAAGCTGTTGTTTCCTTTATTGTCCACGTAAACGGAAGGTGGCGTGCGGAGATGTCGAGGTTTATCTGCTATGTTCCATTTTCAGCTCAGACCTTGCCATTCCACCAGCGAGGACAAGGATCCCAAATTTTTCCTTATCTATGATTTACATTTGGGGGGAGGTGGGGGCGGAAAGGGAAGGTGATTGGCACCTGGAGGTGCAAAATGTTAACTGGGAGAAAAGATAAAGGACTTCAAGTGTGGAGGAAAATATATGCCAATGCAAAGGTCGCTGCGAGACGACCTGCTTTGTCAGCATCCTTCCTGATCTGTTTGCAGGGAAGTTAGATGACGACGTGCCAAATATGTGTCATCCCACACTTTTCATCACATTTCTGCATCACTTTCCTTACTGCAAGAACATCAACCTTTGGGGGAAGTTGGTTTGTCTTAGGGCTGGGTGATATACTGATAAAGGTAAAGGTACCCCTGACCATTAGGTCCAGTCATGGCTGACTCTGGGGTTGCGGCGCTCATCTTGCTTTATTGGCCGAGGGAGCTGGCGTACAGCTTCCGGGTCATGTCACCAGCATGATGAAGCCAGCATGGCGAAACCCAGCTCACAGAAACGCCGTTTACCTTCCTGTCAGAGCAGTACCTATTTATCTACTTGCACTTTGATGTGCTTTCGAACTGCTAGGTGGGCAGGAGCTGGGACAGAGCAACAGGAGCTCAACCCGTTGTGGGGATTTGAACCTCCGACCTTTTGATCGGCAAGTCCTAGGCCCTGTGGTTTAACCCACAGCGCCACCCATGTCCCTTTTGATATATTGATATATCGCCTAAAACTGGTTTGAAAGCCATATCATTATATCGGTTTCATAGTTTTTGACCAGGCAGTATATCGCAAATCATGATTTGTGTGTGAGAGCTATGCAAAAATCATAATGTGGGAAAAACAGTGAAGCCAGCCAATGCCTCTACATGGCTCCATCCTTATTTCAAACATCATGATATATCTGTATATTGCAATGTTTAGCTGGCAATATATCACAATGTAGAAAACCAGATATCGCCCAGCCCTACTGTTCGCCTCTACAAAGTTCCACCCTTCTTTCTGACAATGATATATCAATATACTGTGAAGTTTAAAGGTAAAGGGTAAAGGGACCCCTGACAGTTAAGTCCAGTCACAAACGACTCTGGGGTTGCAGCACTCATCTCGCTTTACATGCTGAGGGAGCCAGCGTTTGTCCGCAGACAGTTTTTCTGGGTCATGTGGCCGGCATGACCAAGCCGCTTCTGGTGCAACAGAACACCAAAACCAGATCAGCACACAGAAATGCCATTTACTTTCCTGTTGGAGTGGTACCTATTTATCTTCTTGCACTTTTTGGTGTTCTTTCGAACTGCTAGGTGGGCAGGAGCTGGGACAGAGCAACGGGAGCTCACCCTGTCGCGGGGGATTCAAACTGCTGACCTTTCGATCGGCAAGCACAAGGGGCTCAGTGCTTTAGACCACAGTGCCACCCGTGTCCCGCTAAACTGTGATGTTTAGGTGGTGATATAGCGTGATGTTGAAAACCAGAAATCGCCCGGCCCTTGTGATTGTGAAACCTGAATTTGCCAATACATGACTGAATCCCACATGAAAACAGAAGCAGAGGCACATCAAAAGTCCAAACCTAGCACACACCTTTCCACAAGAACAACTGTTTTTTCAAGGGGGAATGAGGCTTGTCGTGGCCCAGTGCTCTGTATGGCTGCACAATATTGTTTAGGAGCTGAATTTTTACTGCTGGGATTTGAGCTCCAATGCCCTCATCTGAGTCAAGCACTCTAACTGCTACACCTCCCTGGGGGATAGTGGTGTTACTTTATTCCATGTAGGGCCTTCAACAATATACAATGGAACGTCGGGGTCATACATTTCGTTTCTCGAACGCCAAAAACCCGGAAGTAAATGCTTCCATTTTCTAATGTTTTTCCAGAACCCATCTCTTTTGTCTTGCTGATATTAAGGAGCAAGTTGTTCCCTAGGCACCATCTAGATATTTTTTGGACCTCCCCTCTATACGCTGATTCGTCTCCACCTGTTATTAAACCCATTGTGATAGGGACCAAACCTGAGATCTGCATGCAAATCAGATTCTCTTCCTGCTGCTCTATGGCCATTCTCCTTGCTTTTTTCCTGCCCCTCTCCAGTACAGCGGTGCCCCGCAAGACGAATGCCTCGCAAGACGAAAAACTCGCTAGACGAAAGGGTTTTCCGTTTTTCGAGGTGCTTCGGAAGATGAATTTCCCTATGGGCTTGCTTCGCAAGACGAAAACGTCTTGCGGGTTTGCTTCCTTTTTCTTAAAGCCGTTAATACCCGGGGAATCCGCGCTCCGCAAGACGAAGCAACTCACGGAACGAATTAATTTCGTCATGCGAGGCAGCACTGTATTCCTGCTCCTGAAGTTAGGCTGATCCACATTGCTGCCACACAACCTCTGTGCTCCAGACACAGACCTTGCATTTCCCTGCCCTGTCATCCTGCACAGCTGCCTTTGACACATTTGAACACTTGCTTCATCTTAGATGCCTGATGACACATGCTGGCTCGATCCGAGTTTGGGTGCCCTTCCTCCTTCGCAGCCAACTGCTCCCAAGCCACTTCAGATACCTGGCTTGCTGCAGTATCAGTTGTCTTGGGTTTCTCACAGGACATCAGTTCTCAGACTTCCTCTTAGGGGTTCTCCCCCCCCTCCGCCTTCCAGTTTTCATCTGTGCACAATCTCCAACCGCAATCCGATCCGCCGATGTGGCTTTAAATTTCATTCAGATGCCAAAGGCACAGATTTCAGTTAAAATTAGCCTCCCGGTCGTTCCTCCCACAGCCGCTGCCCAGTCTGCAAACTGAGTTGCGTCGAGGCCAGAGGGCAACATCAGAAGGTCGGCTAGAAGACTGGTCTCGTTCGGAAGCCATCAGGATTCAAGGAGGACAGGAACTAAGCCACAGACCTCTAATAAGAGGTCACTTCCAGACAACCTGTTTATGGGGCATTTATCCTGATTTTTTTCTGCAAACCCGACAGTGTGCTTGTGCATGGTGTTAGATTGTTCTTGTTTAGTCGTTTAGTCGTGTCTGACTCTTCGTGACCCCATGGACCAGAGCACACCAGGCATTCCTGTCTTCCACTGCCTCCCGCAGTTTGGTCAAACTCATGCTGGAAGCTTTGAGTTAGATTAGTGGTTCTCAAACTTTTTTCTCTCTCAGAATAAAAAAATTCTCAAACCAATTTTTTTATTGATAAGAAATACACTGGAAAACAAAAGGAACCACTCCTAGCTTGGCTTGATTTATAACACAGAACACAACTACTTTATACAGTGGTACCTTGGTTCTCGAATGGCTTAGTTGTCAAACAAATCGGCTCCCGAACACCGCAAACCCAGAAGTGAGCGTTCTGGTTTGCGAACATTTTTCGGAAGCCGAACATCCAAAGCTACTTACGAGGGTTCCAGTTGAATGCAGGAAGCTGCTGCAGCCAATCGGAAGCCTCGCCTTGGTTTTCGAACAGTTTCAGGAGTCGAACGGACTCCTGGAATGGATTAAGTTGGAGAACCAAGGTACCACTGTAATATGGTCATGGAACATCCACAAAGTATACAACAATGTAGCTACATAAGAACATGCATCACTCCCAAAATATAATTATAAATGGTATAATTATTTATAAATATGCAAACTCAGTGAGAGGTGTGAGCTTGCTTTTGCCCGGTGATCTCATTTATATTTGAGACATACAGTGGTACCTCGGGTTAAGATTGCCCCCTTTAACTCTGCAACACCAAAGCCACAGTTCCCCCATTTTGTCTTATGGCTCTTTTCCTGTGACCCATTCTCCCCATGGCTGTGGAGGGGAAGCTTGCGAAGCAAAATCGCTAGATCAGCTAGGGGAGCAAACTGAAATACAGGCATCCTTCAACATTCACGCTTCTCCAAATTTTGCAATTTTATCAGGGTAAAATGTGCATTGAGATGCATGTGGCAGTGAAAACATACAAAAATGAAGAAATCGAAAGCAAAATACTATATATATATATATATATATATATATTTAATTACATTTTCTGTTTTACAGTTTAGAATACTCATTTAAGCATCCTTAAAATATCAGTGACTTCCCTTCTTCTCTATCCATGGTTCATTTTGGATATCATCAATCCCTGCATATTTTACAAAAGCTAAACCATTCAGTATTTCATTATTACATCCATCAAAACTTATTTACACCTTTGAATTTATCTTAATGCCGCCAACATTTTCAAGTATACACAATTGCCACCCATATATTCAATGAACGTTTTCCAGTCTTCTCTAAACATATGTTCTTCCTGTTCCTGTATTCTATATATGTTATTCTATACAGTGGTACCTCAGGTTAAGTACTTAATTCATTCCGGAGGTCCGTACTTAACCTGAAACTGTTCTTAACCTGAAGCACCACTTTAGCTAATGGGGCCTCCCGCTGCTGCCGCACCGCCAGAGCACGATTTCTGTTCTCATCCTGAAGCAAAGTTCTTAACCAGAAGCACTATTTCTGGGTTAGCGGAGTCTGTAACCTGAAGCGTATGTAACCTGAAGCGTATGTAACCTGAAGCGTATGTAACCCAAAGTACCACTGTATTCTATATAGGCTGCTGTAGTGGCAAAAATCCAAAGCAAAATACTGATGTAAGGACTTCAAAATAAAATAAAAACATGTCACAGACCTTCTGTGGAATATGAAAAACCAAACTTAAGATTTTTGAGGGGGAAAGGAAACAGAGAGTACCAGAAACTGAAAGATTCAACCATTCATGCTCTCAGCCTTTGTTTATCCTCTCTGGTCTTCCACATCATTTGAGTGTAAGTCCATTTCCTCTTTGATGTGCTGCTATCTATCCTCCCTGGTCTTCTTCTCTTTTCTTCTGAGACCTGCTTCTTCCCTCTTCTTCTATCATCTTCTCTTCTGACTATCACCTCGTGTGGCCCACTGGCTGATCTTACCTTTGGCTCCTCTCTTTCCTGTGGGAGATTCCACCAAGAAGTTTAATGTGGATTCGCTGCTGTCTGCGCAGTCTAGTTTCGCCCGGCACTAACGCAATGGCTCTCACAATCAGATCTTTTTTTAAAAAAAATAATTTTTATTAAGTTTCCATTTACCAAATTAAACATATCAAACCAATTCATCCAAATTATAACAATACACATCATATAATCCAATTATTTCCCAATTGTAATTTTTTTGTGAGGGGTACCCATGCTTCTTGATCGGCAGGAGTCCAATCCTCAAATATTTCTGCTGCTTTCATATTTACAATAATATTTTCAGTCCCTCTTCTCAGTCCTTGTCGTTACTCATTTTCCTTTTCATTCCCCTCCGAGTTATCTCCGCAAGTGGGTTAAAAAAACAATTATTTACATTTCTGTGTGGATTCTGTATTGCTCTCTCGTGAATCACTCTCATCCAATAGTCCAGGCGTTTCCACTCGAGCGGGCCTCACAATCAGATCTTTCACAGAAATGGTAAATCTGGACTAACTGAGGGAAGACAGTGTGTGGCAGCATTGAGATGGCTCCCCATCTCTGATCTGTAGCCTCATCTACAACACCTTTCCTCAACTGATGATGCTGGACTACAACTCCCATCATTCCGTGTCCACCAGGGGCCGATGGGAGTTGGGAGCCCAGCAACATCTGGGTGCCTCCTCCTCTGTCTTATGTGGATAGTTTTGGAAGGGTTAGGGAGTGCAAGTCAGCTCACATTGTAGACTGGTGTATCTGCATGAGAAAGGGGGTGTGCTGGGCCCGGGGGTAACCCAAGAACCATGGTCCAGGTCCCTTCCAGAATCTGTAGGTTCTGCTAGGAGTCAGTCCGACAGGGTCAAGGCAGGACACGAGGCAGGAAACCAGGCAAGGACAGGTACAGGATCTCAGACAGGATGTGATAGGAATTTTATGGTCTTAGATATATGGTAATGTTCATAAGTGTACCAACCAAGCACATACATAGATCAGCACAGGAAGACCGACCTGGAACCATTTTGATTCCTAAACTGAGCAAATATTTTCTCTGCAAGGTCAAAGTGGGAAACCTCCCATTGTCTCTTTCCTCACAAATCCTGTCTTAAGGGCACATTTAAGATATGAATAGGGTGTGAGCCTATGACCTGACCCAGGAACTAAGTATTTATCATTACAAAAGACTAGCCAGGCTCCCCAGGAAATCCAATCAAGTAACCTGCCAGACAGGAGATAAACAACGACAGAAGAAAAACAACATTCAAAATTTCTGTTTTAGACTGCCTTTTTTGTGATGTAGGTATGATGTATCTGAGGGGTGGTCTTAGGTTACACCCCTTCTGTGATGTATGCATGATGTTTCTGGGGGTGGTCTTGATCTACAGGGTGGTAATTTCAAAAGTCTTTATAAGGCCTTGCGCGCCATTGTTCTGGGTTCCTCTTCCTCTCCTGCGTGTGAGGGGAGCACCCTGTTGCAACAGTTCAATAAAGATCAAGCTTACTAGCTGCTTTGCTTCTCAATATTCTCTGGTTGGCCTCTGCTATCTTCTCCTACCAATAGGGAACCTATGTAAGAACTCTGTATGGGTTCTTGGATACCCCATAAGGGAAAAGGGCAATTTATGTTTACAACAAGGGTCTGGCATACAGCAGTGTTGCTCCCGCAACCTGGGGCGGGGTCTGACAGCCTTTTATCTTTGTTGGTGTAATGGGCAGTCCTGATCCCCCAGCGACTCTCTCACCTGAAGGTGAGCACTCCTCCTGCGAGTACTCAGGTCTCTCCTTCTCTCAGACCCTAGTCTCTACAGCTCGGGAGACGTTGGTGGGTTACTAGACCCAGAGGCCGCCTCAGCCTCCCCTGACCCAACCGGTAGTGGAGCAGTTGTAAGTGATGGCCCAGCTGAAGGCAAGAAGGTAATCCCCGCATCTGGCGCCAGGGCAAGCTCAGGCCCCAGACTCGGCCCAGCTGGTGTTTGTTGCAGGGGAACCTGTGCAGGCTGGGGCTCTTCAGGATCAGGCCCCAGACTTGATTCAGATGATGCCTGAGGGAAAGGATCTGGTGCAGACTGAGACTCCTCTGGTTCCGAGTCCGAGCCCGAGTCCCAGGCCATCACAGGGGAGAGAGAGAGAGAGAAAGAGCCTCCAAGCTTCCTAGATTGTCCTCCTTGTGTTGACCTGTGCTGATCTTCCTTCATTGTTAGACAGATACGCTTCGGGTTGCTGACCTAAGATCATAAGAGGATTCTTCTGCATCAGGCCAATGGCCCATCTAGTCCCACACCCTGTTCTCACTGTGGCCAACCAGATGCTCTGAGGTTAGCATTCAATTGAAGCCTAAAGAAGAATGGCAACTTAAGTTGACAGAATATGCACAACTTGCAGACTCAACATATAGAATAAGAGAACAAGAAGAACATACAGTGGTACCTCGGGTTACATACGCTTCAGGTTACAGACGCTTCAGCTTACAGACTCTTCTAACCCAGAAATAGTACCTCAGGTTAAGAACTTTGCTTCAGAATGAGAACAGAAATCGTGTGGTGGCAGCGCAGCAGGAGACCCCATTAGCTAAAGTGCTACCTCAGGTTGAGAACAGTTTCAGATTAAGAACGGACCTCCAGAACAAGTTAAGTTCTTAACCCAAGGTACCACTGTATGTTTAAAGATTAGAAAACATTTATTGAATATATGGGAAATAATTGTGTACAACTGAAAACACTGGTAGCATTAAGATAAATTCAACAGTTTTGATGGATGCAATAAAGGAATACTGATTGGTATAGTTTCTGCAAAATATGCAGGGATTTATGATATGTAAAATGAACCATGGAAAGAGAAGAAGGGAAGTCATTGATATCTTAAGGATGTAAGATGAGTATTTTAAATTGTAAAACACACACACACACTCAACTGAAGTCAGAACTTTTTCTCTTAGAGCTAATGAAGAGACAATTAGAAAAAGACTATCAAAGATAATTCCCATATATGATTACAGCTGCAAGACTGCTATATGCCCAAAGATGGAAATACACAGCCCTAGCCACTATAGAAGAATGGCTGATAAAATGACTGGATCTGGCTGAGATGCCCAAGTTAACATGTTTAGTTAGAGGAAAATCATTACTGACATTTGTTAAGGATTGGAAACTTCTCGTGGACTTTTACAAGAAAATGAGCTTGTAATATTGGGATTTGAAGATTTAAAAAACCCTGGTTTATAGAAGATAGAGTGGGTGGATTTTAAGAAATGGATATTGTATGTAGCTGCAGAATATAGAGCCAAAAGTTCTTTTATTCTTTTCCAACTTTCTTTAGCTTTCTCTTTCTCTTTTTTTCTCACTTTCTCTTTCGTTACGTCTCTCCTCTAGTCTTTTCTTCTGAGTTTGTTCTCTTCTAGACTAAGTAGCTGTTTTTATCTTACTATATTATTTTTTTAAAAAAAATACTTTGTAATGGGTATGTATTTTTGTATATCTCTGAATAAGCATCAATAGATAAAGTAAAAGAAGTAGTACTTTATTTTTTCTGCCCTGAATCTTCCAACATTTAGCTTCATTGGATGGTCCAATGTTATGAGAGAGGGAGGATATTTTTCCCTCTAGCCACTTTTTCCATCATAATTTTCTCTAGAATAACTTTCTAAACTTCTCCAGCTTAACTTTGTAAACTTCAATCACGTTGCCTCTTCCTCGCCTTTTCTCTAGACTAAAAAGTCCCAGTGGATTATTATCTCTTCACATTCATATGTTTTTGCCATGTTTGCAATGCCTGAAATTGCCCAAAATTGGTGGCTTTCCTCCTTCCCCACTCTCCTCAACTATTGAATTTGTTCTTGTCCCACGTTTAGGCATCACCTTGATAGCAAATCAGAAGCATCACCTGTGTCTCTAGGGATGCTGTCCCTGGATGCTTAATACTTATATTGACGATTAAAAATTCCACGTAGCTTTTCACAAGGTTAGAGGCATTTAAGTATGAATGCCTGGACCGCTTCCAGTGTATGTAATTAAATTTTCGCCTCCTTGGAATCCCATAACAATTTTAATTAGAAATGGGTCTCTGCACCCTCCTTTACTTTCTCTCTGGAAGTCTTGCTCCGTTGCGTTTCAAATGATTTCTCTGTTCCACTTCAGAAATGGTCGTGTATTAATAAGTGCTGGAAATTCCTTGTGTAACTGCAGGGTTTGCGGAGTACAAAATTCCACCTCGCTCCGCTTCTGTTTTGAAGTCATAGTGAACAAAGCCGAGACGAGCTGTTTACTTGTTTCAATGCTTTGCCTAACCAGCAAATTGCATGGGGTGCAAGTAGGCAGAGTTCACTGTATTTCAACCACTGACACCTCCCCTTCTGCAAGATAGCTGAGCTTCACTCAGACTTTGTTTTATTTGGTTATAGAATCGCAAATTTCAGGCTGAGAGAGCTAGTGCTGGGTAATGGTTTGAGAGGGGTCAAACTCTCTCTCTCTTTTCCATCTTGGTGAGGTGTTCATCTTGGAAGCACCAAGAGGCTGGTTGCGAAATTTGTCTAATTCCTCTTTTAAAGCCATCTAAGTTGGTGAGTTGGTGCGCAGGGAGTTCCACTGATTAACTACGCAGTGAGTGCAGAAGTATTTCATTTTGTCTGTCCTGAATTCTCCCCCATCATTCAGCTTCGTTGGATTACCTTTCTTCTTCTTCTTCTTCTTCTTCTTCTTCTTCTTCTTCTTCTTCTTCTTCTTCTCTTTATTGGTTTTCTAAAATTCATACTTCAAATACATAATATATTACATTTTATTTATAGGCTTTTTTAAAAAAAAAATTATTCAAAATTAAAACAAAACATATTATCCAGAAACATATCATCCTTATTTTCTCCCCATTTTTCCTCCCTCCCCCCACCCTCCCACACAAACCCCCCCACCCCACCCCCCCAGCTTCCCTCAGTCTTTGATTTCTCTGAGAATGCTGTTTTCTGCATGTTACAAAGTTGTATAGATCCTCAAACTATTTAGCTGATTATTATCAATAAAAAGTTTGTGAATGTTTATTCAAAGCCAGCCAAGGAGTCCAGTTCACTGTGTTGTGTCTTCAAATACTTTGTAAAGGGTTCCCATTCATTTTTAAAGTCACAGTTATCCTTGTCCCGTAGCTTGTATGTCAGTTTTGCCAGTTCTACATAGTCCATCAATTTTTCTTGCCATGATTCTTTAGTTGGGATTTCTTCAGTCTTCCATCCTTGTGCTATTAGAACTCTCGCAGCCGTTGTCGCGTGCATGAAGATGTTTTTCAGTTTTTTTGGCAGGTCTTTCCCTACAGTCCCTAACAAAAATGCTTCAGGTTTTTTTAACAAATGTTAAATGGAAAATTTTCTTCAATTGGTTGTATATCATTTCCCAATTTTTAAAAATTACATTACAATCCCACCACATATGACAAAATGTCCCCTCCGTTTCCTTACACTTCAAACATATATTTGAACTAGTTTTGTACATTTTCCCTAACTGCACTGGTGTCGTGTACCATCTGTACATCATCTTCATATAATTCTCTTTCAATAGGGAACAATCTGTAAATTTTAAATCAGTTTTCCATAATTTTTCCCAATCTTCCATCATAATGTTGTGACCTACATCTTGTGCCCATTTAATCCTAACTGATTTTACCTCTTCATCTTTCGTCTCCCATTCTAATAATATGCTGTATGCGGCCTTCAGTAATTTCACTTTGATCACATCCATTTGAAACCTAGATCTTGTATAACTGAATCCTTTCTTGCTGTCTTCTTTATGTGTTTCATATACCGTAGTTGTCAATATGAAACCAACTCTGCAACATTTTATATTTATAGTTTGATCCTACGAGCTGACTTCCCTCCTTCCTTCTTCTGACTTCTTTATGTCGCTTCTGAATTTTTCGCATTGTCTTTATCCATTCTATATATTCTTCTTCTGCTTACCCGTTTGTCCATAAATTGTCTGTAAATAAATAAGCCCTTCTATATATAGAATTCTTGTTGTCTGTCTATATAATATTTGCCACTACCACTGGTTACTTTGATGACATTGTACATTGTATTTCTTATTGTTATTGTTATTATTATTCCAATAAAAGTATTTATGTTACACGTTATGAGGTTTATTTCAATGGATTACTTTTCTGGTATTTTGAGAGAAGGAGACATGTTTCCTTCTGAGAATTTTCTTCTTCTTTTCTTGATAACATTTTTTTGATTTTCCAAAAATAACAAAACGGGGGGGGGGGACGACAGTGAAGAAAAATCATAACCAAATTAAACCATAATTTTTGGTTGACTTCCTTCCACTCCCCCTCTTGGTTTCATTATAATATACATTATAATATGCACATCCATAAAATCGTATATAATTAATCCAATTTTAAAACCTTCATCTTATTACAAGTGACTTTTAAAAGTTATACTAATGTGAAAATCTATACACAAAGCTTAAAAAATATGTATTAAACAGATGCCCTTTTAATAATAATTTGTCCTGCACAGTTCAGTAATTTATTTTGCCAATCTTCTTCTTTTTCTTCTTTGTCTGGGGCTTCTTCCTTCCATAGAGTTTAGTTGGACTTGGCTTGGCATCCAGTCTCACATATCGGAACAAAGTCTTTTTCTCAAACAATCCATCAAGTCCTGTACATCTCAATATCATAACTTAAATTTTTTTTAAACAACAATCATTTCCCACATTTTCTTCAAATCTTTATATGTCTTTTCCCAGGCCTTTTTGATAAGCTGGCATGCCCTTCAGGGTTGTTGTAAAGATTCCTTGGAAAATATGTGCTATGTATGTTGAATAACCCAAAGCTCTAAATAAATGCTAATAGGCAGTAATATTCCCCCCCCCCCAAAGACTGGAAGAAGTAATGATAGGGAATTAATTGCCTCTGAGCTTACACAAAGTGCCTAGCCCTCATTCCTGAAATAATAACTTCCAGACCTTACTAAGTATTAAAGAGCAGGCTGAACTGATATTTGGCATACATATAATATCATTCTTTTTAAAGGAAGAAATTAATCAGCCTGGGAATGAATATTTGCATGTGTTAAGTTTAAGTTTTTAAACAGAACGCTCTTTTTGTTGTTTGTGGTTTGCTTACAGAACTAATTGTTCAAGAACTCAGCAAAACACACAGAAGAATAATTTCTTGGAAAAACATGTCTTATTCATTAACTTTTGGAACACAAACTTCCAAGACACTGTTCACCTGTAAGAGTTGCATGCAACTAACTTTTACTTGGGGCAGACCCATTGCAGACCGACAACCTGGGTTTACTCAAAGGAACTTAAGGGTTTACTCTGAGTAAATGTCAGCTGAATGTGCCTTTTTTCTGCGTTATAGATCAATAAACAAGCCTGCGACCCCGTGGCTCCAATTATGTGCATATTTTTCCCCATCACATTATTTGTGTGATTTATTTGCTCAAACATAACAAGATACATGGCTGCACTAAAGTTTTAAAGCGTGGGATAAATATGTAAATAAATTTTAAAAATCAAAGAAAACACTTTGCTTCAGCCAGAAGGCAAAGCGCACAGGGAGAAAGGCAGCTGTGTTTGTGTTTGTGTGTGTGTGTGTGTGTGTGTGTGTGTGTGTGTGAGAGAGAGAGAGAGAGAGAGAGAGAGAGAGAGAGAGAGAGAGAGACTGAAAAGCCTCTCCAAAGGAACACAAAAGGCAAATGCAAAATGTCCACAGAGGGGCCCTTTCTGCCGCTGAAAGTGGAGACGCTGCTGGAACAGATTTCCAATAGATTTCTCGCGACTTGGAATCAAATTTCTTTATGTTCCTTAGACCCTGGGGTATGTTCCTGAGCTTGCAGCTGTCTTCGGAGGGAGAACTATTCAGCCTCGCCTGAGCCAGGCCAGGACAAATTGCTGCTAATAAATGGCTGCTTTCTCAGACCTGCTCCCGGAAATTAAATCAACAAGACGGAACTTATACGAAAGCCCAGCGGAACGAAAAGCCCAGATTTTCATAGCCAAAACGATGGTTTGTTGATATACCGCATTGGGATTCGTCGCCAAAAAAAAAAGAAATAAATGAAGAGAGGGAATGGAACGCCTTTTGCTGAAAATCTGACTGCTCAAAAGTTCCGACTTCTTAACATGACTGCCTCATCAAGGCAGCCTATAAATGTTTTAAAATGCACAAAATAAATACAGTTACCTGCTCAATTTTCATCAGTTTGCTTAAGAGTGGCGGGGAGCTAAATGGAGCATGATCCAGACAAGGATAAACCATTTTCATCACCATTGGTTTGAATAAAGAGCTTAAACACACCTGCCTTAACTACCAAAGTAAGTTGGTGTGCAGGACCAGTTTAGAGTGTAGGAAAAGGGGTTCAGATCCCCGCCCCAAGCCATGGAGCTCACTGAACACACCACTTAGAGCACCTTGTAGAAAAAGTAGAATATGAATGCAATTTTATTTATTTCATATAATCTATCTATCATCTAGCTAGCTATCTATCATCATCTATCTATCTATCTATCTATCTATCATCTATCTATCATCATCTATCATCATCTATCTATCTCTATCATCTATCTATCTATCTATCTATCATTTATCTATCTATCTATCTATCTATCTATCTATCATTTATCTATCTATCTATCTATCTATCTATCTATCTATCATCATCATCATCATCTATCTATCTATCATCATCATCATCATCTATCTGTCTCTATCATCTATCTGTCTATCATCTATCATCTATCTGTATATCCATCTATCCGTCTTAAATTATTGAAATCGGAGCAAAAGGCTGGAATCTGAATAAAGGCATTTGATAATAATTGAAAGACTTCCACACTTAGCTTAGATTTCTTCCCCTAAGAAATGCCATTCAGCATATAAGCACTTGCCATTTTTAAAAGCCGCCATTTTTATCATCTGAATTTGAAACCGGGCTGCATGATTAAATTTGACTGGGACCTTCCCCTGCTTTCAGTACGATTGGAGTGCATGTTTGTTTATGGCAAATGGCGGTGGGTGGAGTCTTCTTCAGAATTGACCACCGCTGAGCAGAAGATCACACCTTGGGTGAGGGAAGCATTAAAAAGTCCTCGCCGTCAGCTCCCTGCCTGCCACCTCCCCCTCCCTCTCCGTCCCCAAGTCTTCAAAAGGCTCGCCAGATCTAAAGCCGGCTTTAGGGTTGGAAATTCATTTTATGTTTCCTCTCATCCTTTTGTGACTGGACTTACAATTGTGTCACCTGTTTTGATCCTAACAGCCTCCCTAGGATCAGATACAAAGGGCGGAGGCAGAACTGCAGGCTGACTAGACTCACCATGAGGCCCATAAAAACCATTTTGCACACCCTAAAGAGTTGTCTGCCAGCTGAATGGTATTCTGCTTCAGAAAGACAGCTTAAGACTGGTCTGGTAAAAGACAGGATGTCTGGGTCTTCCCCCATTTATATAAGATTTGTTTTAGGAGACGTCTTCACTCAGGGCTCATCTTGATTTGCCCTTGAACTTTCTTCTTTGGCGATGATTTGTAGCTGATTATGGAAGATTGTATTCCATAAACACTGTCTTAACAGTGAGTCTGTAAGTGACTTTGTAGGTCATGGGTAGGCAAACTAAGGCCCAGGGGCCAGATGCAGCCCAATCGCCTTCTAAATCCAGCCCACGGATGGTCCGGGAATCAACGTGAGTCCCATCATCTCCTGGCAAATAGAAGGGGGAGAAATGGAGGCAGTGAGAGATTTTACTCTCTTGGGCTCCGTGATCACTGCAGATGGTGACAGCAGTCACGAAACTAAAAGACGCCTGCTTCTTGGGAGAAAAGCCATGACAAACCTAGACAGCGTCTTTAAAAGCAGAGACATCACCTTGCCAACAAAGGTCCGTATAGTTAAAGCTCTGGTTTTCCCAGAAGTGATGTATGGAAGTGAGAGCTGGACCATAAAGAAGGCTGATCGCCGAAGAATGGATGCTTTTGAATTATGGTGCTGGAGGAGACTCTTGAGAGTCCCACATACTGCAAGAAAATCAAACCTATCCATTCGGAAGGAAATCAGCCCTGAGTACTCACTGGAAGAACAGATCCTGAAGCTGAGGCTCCAATACTTTGGCCTCCTCATGAGAAGAGAAGACTTCCTGGAAAAGACCCTGATGTTGGGAAAGATGGAGGGCACAAGGAGAAGGGGATGACAGAGGACGAGATGGTTGGACAGTGTTCTTGAAGCTACCAGCATGAGTTTGACCAAACTGTGGGAGGCAGTGGAAGACAGGAGTGCCTGGTGTGCTCTGGTCCAGGGGGTCATGAAGAGTCGGGCACAACTAAACAACTAAACAACAACAGACTGTGTCCTTTTATTTAAAATGCATCTCTGCTTATTTGTGGGGCCTGCCTGGTGTTTTTACATGAGTAGAATGTGTCATTTTATTTAAAATGCATCTCTGGGTTATTTGTGGGGCCTGCCTGGTGTTTTTACATGAGTAGAATGTGTGCTTTTATTTAAAATGCATCTCTGGGTTATTTGTTTTGTGGTTCTTTAGTCGTTTAGTCGTGTCCGACTCTTCTTGACCCCATGGACCAGAGCAAATAATGTGGTGTGGTTTTTGTGTGTGGTTTTTTAAAAAGTTTATTAGGGGAGCAGGATGCTGAACTCAATGGGCAGCAGCCTCTTCTTGTCTTCTCATGTTCGTAGAGGTCACTGGACCTCTGTAATGTTTGGGTCACCTCTCAGCTACCTGTCTCTTGCAGGAAAGATTTGAGCACGGACCAGAAAGTGAGGTTTGCACAAATAATGTGAATTAAAGACCTTGTGCAGCAGATCCACTTTAAAAAATAAAACCACAGCTTTTTGTGTTTAGGAACGCGATAGGGAAATGAACTGAGAAGTGTGGGATGAATGAATGATAAACAGAAACGCGTGTATACATGTGCCAGATGCAAATAAGCACAAATTCAGGATGAATGCTCCTTGCTATATAATCGCCCTGCAGAACAACTCAGAAGGAATGCTCAATAAAGACCAGACACAGTCTAACCTAAGCTTTGTGCAAGTAAATCAGGATGAAGTCCAGAGGCTGGGATAGTTTTCGGCTGGCATCAGAGAGCTGGAGCTGTTCTGATACATGTGTGCATTCTTATCGGTTTGCACCTTTGCTTTTCTGTCCCACTCTCACTTTTGGTTAAACGGGCTCCTCAAAAACCTGCTGCACCTGTTTGAGCAGTGAGGACAGAAGGACAGCGGAAACTATCCACCTTCTTCGAGAGCCACAGTGGTTTCCAAATCGCATTTTTCCTGTGCTGGATTTTTCAGCTTGCGATAGTTTTCAAGCTTTGCAGCTAACATTGGCGCCACCTAGTGAGTTTAGATTTAGCAAGGCATGCCACTGCCACTCTGCTGCAAATAGAAAGCAGAGCAAGACTTGCACAGAGGAATACAAGATGCCAAACCCGGTGACCCCCTCAGGCTGGGAGGGAAGGCTGCCTCGAGGGCTGATGTGGGCCAGCTGGCCATCTGCCTAGCAGCTACAGCCATCAGTTGCCTGGGCGTGACGGCACATGGTGGGCTTCGTATGCCACAAAGAGCAAGCATCAACCAGGCATTGCTCCTACAGCTTGGTCTGTGCCAGAATCCTGCCCAACACAGGGGAGCAGTGGGGAGAGAAGAAGTAGAAAGGAAAAGCTGCTCCTCACCTACAAATATTTGCTGGATAAACTGCTCAGGGTTTGAAAAGCAGACTGCAAACCTCAAATATCACCTTTCTTTCTGAGCACAATTCAAAGTGTTGGTGCTTTAAAGCCCTAAATGGCGTCGGCCCAGTATACCTGAAGGATATACTCAGCCCAGACACTGAGGTCTTCTGCTGGTTCCCTCACTGTGAGAAGCAAAGTTACAGGGGGAAAGGCAGAGGACCTTCCCGGTAGTGGGGCCCGCACTGTGGAACGTCCTCCCTTCAGATGTCAAGGGGATAAAGAATTACAGTGGTACCTCGGGATGCAAACGGGATCCGTTCCGAAGCCCCGTTCAGATCCTGAACAGAACTTAAGAGCGACAGCGCGTCTGCGCGTGCACGGGTCATGTTTCGCTGCTTCCGCGCATGCGCGTGACGTCATTTTGACCGTCTGCACATGCACGAGCAGTGAAACCCGGAAGTAATGTGCTCAACCCAAACCCCAGAAGTAATGAGCGCAACCCAAAAATACTTATCCTGAAGTGTATTTATCTTGAGGTATGACTGCACACAACTTTTAGAAGACATCTGAAGGCAGCCCTGTATCGGGAGGTTTTTAACACAATGTTTTTATTGTATTTTAAAAATGCTGTAAGCTGCCCAGTTACTGGGGAAACCCAGCCAGATGGGTGGGGTTGTTGTCTTTGTTGTTGTTGTTGTTGTTACATCAGGTGATGGGTGTATCTGCCAATACAGTGGTGCCCCGCAAGACGAATGCCTCGCAAGATGGAAAATCCGCTAGACGAAAGGGTTTTCCGTTTTGGAGGCGCTTCGCAAAACGAATTTCCCTATGGGCTTGCTTCGCAAGACGAAAATGTCTTGCGAGTTCCTGCGGGTTTTTTCCCTTCCCCCCCCCCTTTCCCTAAGCCGCTAAGCCGCTTATCAGCTGATTCGCTGATAAGCCGCTTAACAGCTGATCGCTAAAAGCCGCTAAACCGCTAATAGCGCTAATCCGCTAAGCTGTCAATGGGCTTGCTTCGCAAGACGAAAAAACCGCTATACGAAGAGCCTCACGGTACGGATTAATTTCGTCTTGCGAGGCACCACTGTATTGGTTTCTCGTTTTTGCAATCTTAAGATCCATTCTGCACATTTCCACACACTTGAAGGGTTGTTTTTTAACCCTCACATTTTGCTGCAAATTTTCTCTCTCTCTCTCTCTCTCTCTCTCTCTCTCTCTCTCTCTCTTACACACACACACACACACACACAGACACTTTTTGCGTGCAGTTTGGGCCAGCAGTTCTCAAAGGGTGCAGTTCTCAAAGGGTGCAGTGTGCCACACTGGTGGCAGGAGAGGATAGCAAGTGTAGTGGGAAGATTCAAAGGCGCACACACAACCAGAAGCAGTATCTACACTCCTCTTCAAGAGCATTGGCTATTCTTCTACAGTTCCCCACAACTTAGTGGTCAGTGAAGGGAAATGTTTTGGCCCTGTCCTACAGCATCATATCTTCATGCAATCCATGGGTCTCACTGTAAGCCATAATCTGGTGAGCAGACAGGAAGCTCATAGAAGACCGGCTTGAAAAGATCAGTTTCTGAGAATGTTGCCTTGCTTGATCCAATCATACCTCAGCTCCAGAACACCTTGGGAGTCAAACGTCTTGGCTCCCGAACGATCGAAAACCGGAAGTGAGTGTTCCAGTTTTCAAACATTCTTTTGGAAGCCAAACATCTGACTGGGCTTCCGATTGGCTGCAGGAGCTTCCTGCAGTCAACCACAAGCCACGCTCTGGTTTCCGAAAGTTTTGGAAGTTGAATGGACCTCCAGAACAGGTTCCGTTCAACTTCCAAGGTACAACTTCATTTGAAAAGCAAGTTTCTAGACCTTGCTGTGGCCTGAAAATGTGTGGATCTCAGAGGGCAGAGGAGTTGCCAAATAAAATTTCCAATGATCAGAGAGCTAGGATAGATCAGTGCCTGATATAGCTTGCTGCCCCTTCCCAAGGTCAGCCAAACTAGAAGGGGCAAAATAAAAGGAACCATGCAAAGGTATTCAATCTGCATAATCTATGCAGGTTGCAAAATTCAGGATGTGGCTTGAAACTGCCCCAGAATTTGCCATTGTTGCACCTTGGCTCTGGGCTTAGTCTGGAGGAGGTGTGGTGGTGGGTAATTTATTGTTAGAAGAGAGAAAATGAGAGAGCCCCAGAATTGTTTCCACTTCCAGAGACTCCCAGTGACCTCTTAAATCCGATTTGGAGAGGGATAATCCCTTAAAAAGATGGTTCCTTCCTTCTGTCTGTCTGTGTCCACTTAAAGGGCCAGACTTCAGATAACCAGACCCAGTGGCCATGTGTCGCTATGGGGGCAAAGGCAAAGGCAAAGTCACTCTTAAAAAAGAAACACATACCAGACATGGTTTGGCATGAGGAAAACTCCCATTAGGTTACAGAAACAAAAGACCACTCTCTTCTTAAAACTCCACAAGGTGTCTCAACAGCTGGGAGGCTGAGAGAGTCACCCGAGAAGCTGAGCATTGCACCTGTTGAGCTATTTGCAAACAGGTTTTTGAAAAAAAATTAAAAGCAAGATAGCTCAGGTGACCTCCAAGAGTTGAGAAGGGCTGGCTAGTCTCAGGGCACCTGCTGGACAACACAGCAAAAGCAAATGAATGGGCGATGCAAGTTTACCTGAACAGTCCTATTTGGAGCATCACGCTGACATTTGTGAGACGTGTTGGAAAGGCACCGATTTTACTACAAAGATGCAAAATGAGCTCAAGATTATTCAGGCCCAGTTCTCAGGCAGAGGATGCTGCGATTCACAGGTGTGCAGCCATGGCAACCCCTGTCCCCAATCTTCCATTTCTTTCTGTGGCAGGACAGAGTTG
Organism: Podarcis erhardii; assembly: GCF_964252035.2. Lineage (NCBI taxonomy): Eukaryota > Metazoa > Chordata > Lepidosauria > Squamata > Lacertidae > Podarcis > Podarcis erhardii. Next base: position 48,474,447 of record NC_138501.1, read on the forward strand.
TGTGTGTAGCTCCTCTGCTGCACCTAGGTGCAGTGGCAGGTAAAGGTAAAGGGACCCCTAACCATTAGGTCCAGTCGTGGCCAACTCTGGGATTGTGGTGCTCATCTCGCTTTACTGGCCGAGGGAGCCAGCATACAGCTTCCAGGTCATGTGGCCAGCATGACTAAGCCGCTTCTGGCGAACCAGAGCAGCACACGGAAACGCCGTTTACCTTCCCGCCGGAGTGGTACCTATTTATCTACTTGCACTTTGATGTGCTTTTGAACTGCTAGGTTGGCAGGAGCAGGGACCGAGCGACGGGAGTTCACCCCGTCACAGGGATTCGAACCGCTGACCTTTTGATCGGCAAGCTCTAGGCTCTGTGGTTTAACCCACAGCGCCACCCGCATCCCGTGGCAGGTAGTTTGCCTGCAGAAGCTCCTAGATTCAATCCTCAGTATCTCCAGGTAGGGCTGGGAGAGAATTCCTGGACAGATCCACTGCCAGTCCATGTAGACATAGAAAGCCTTAATGGCTCAGAACCGCAATACCTCAAGGATCGCCTCTCTCCAGGTGAACCTACCTGGACCCTGCGATCATCATCTGAGAACCTTCTTTGTGTGCCTCCTCCATGAGAGGTCTGGAGGGTAGCGACACGAGCAACACTTTCCCGCGGTGGCTCCCCGTTCACGGAAAGCTTTCCCCGGGGAAGCTCGCCTGGCGCCTTCATTATACACCTTTAGATGCCAAGCAAAAACGTTTCTCTCTAACTAGGCCAGTGATGGCCAAACTTGGCCCTCCAGCTGTTTTGGGACCACAACTCCCATCATCCCAAGCTAAGTGGTCAGGGATGATGAGAATTGTAGTCCCAAAACAGCTCGAGGGCCAAGTTTAGCCATCACTGAACTAGGGCTTTGGCTGATGAACATTAAACATCAGGAAGAATGACAGTAAGAGCTATTTGACAGTGGAACAGTCTCCCTCCCTGTGGGTTCTTCTCCTTTGGAGGTTTCTAAGCAGAGGTTGGAAGGCCATCTGTCATGGATGCTTGAGCTGAGAGTCCTGCATTGAGGGGGTTGGACTAGATATATCTGATACTCTTTTAAATGTGTTGTGGGATTCTTGGTTTGCTTTTGCTCTTACTTTCATTATGTATTTTGTGTATTTTTATCTTCTATTTTCTTTCCGCAGGGCATGTAAGACAGAGTTGTTCCACCTGGCCTTTGGCTTGGAATCAACTTGATCCCCTCCCCCTCTTTCCTTTTTCCTTCTGTGTTGGAACTCCTAATTGGGGACTTCCCTGGCTTTTTTCTAGCCCATGTACGACCAGTCTGGATTGTTAGCCTTGGTGAAGACTTGACGTTTTTATCCCCAAAAAAGTTTTTGATCGAGTTCCACTGAAATGAGGCTGCATTTTAATGTTGTATTTTAATTTTGTTTTTTAAGCTGTATTCTAATCAATTGTTTTTATATTTGGTGTTAGCCGCCCTGAGTCCGGTCTTGGCTGGGGAGGGCGGAGTATAAATTATTATTATTATTATTATTATTATTATTATTATTATTATGTTCTGAACCGCCCTGAGATCTACAAATGAAGGGGGTAAAGACATTTTAATTTTAATTTTAATAATAATAATAATAATAATAATAATAATAATAATAGGCAATGGTGAGCTAGGTGGAGCACTGGTCTGACTCAATATAAGGCAGCCTCTTACAGTGAAAATACAACCTAAAACCTACTTCAGAGAGCTGTCATGGTGTAGTGGCTGGAGTGTGGGGACTAGGATGTAGGAGACCAGGGAAGCTTGATGCAGTGATAAGAAATTATAACCATCATTATTATTATTATAACTTGAAAACAGTAAAGCAGTGGTAAGTGAGGTCCATGTACGCCATCTCCCAAAACTTCCCACCCCTCCCCCAAAGCCCCACACACTACAAAGTAAGATATTGTTTAAATAATCCACTCTATTTTATTTTGTCTTAAAATAGTTTAAACTTTATGCTACAGACTTGTTTCCAAAAAAAACAGAAAGTCTCATCTTGCACCAAAAAATATATATATTTTATAACACTCTGTTTTATTATTATTATTATTATTTCTTCTCCAAAGACCATTAAATACTAGATGGAAACGAGAATGAGTGTTAAAAAGAACATTTTTGTGTGGGTGGGTTTTTTTTGTCTTTTTTAATTCAAGAGTTACACAACTGAAAACAATAAATTCTAAGCATTTAATTTTTTAATTTTTTTTTTTTGTCTCCACTGGAAGATTCCAAGCTTGAGCTCCAGCAAGAAGAGCAGAGCTGCTAAAACCAGGCCTGTAAGGAAAACAAAGAGCCCAAGATGCAGCCTGCCAGTTTCTTGGGTAGAATCTGTATTTTTGTGGCACAAACGCCACATTTTTTATCAAAGATCCTGCTGCTTTGCAAGGCGTGCCTGGGAAGCCAGGATGGGTGCATGTTTCACAGGCCTGTGCAAGGACGATCAAGTGCATTTGTTCTTAGCCATATGATGGCTACAATTTCACTTATCCATTGAGAAAAGAGAAAATCAGTCCCAGCGACCTTTTGCTCTCTCAGACAAAGATGATGAAGAAGAAAAGGGGGGAAAGGAAAAAGAAGACGAAGAAGTAATGTATTAACTATCCAGTGATTGCGGTTTGAATTTTTTGTTTCTTTTCTCTTTCTTTTTTAAAAGAAAAATAGCTTTAAGAAAAATTACCCAAGTCGGCAAAAGAAACGTAGTGTTTTTTGTTTCGTTTTTTAAATTAAAAGAGAGAGACATGAACTGGTTATCAAGCTTGGAGTTCATGATTCCTTTAAAAACAAACACAGTGCACAATTGGAGGAAGTTTGGTTAGAATGCAGTCATATTTTTTATATGTACATGGAAGTCACAGCATATACAAAGTTTTCCCCCCCCCTTCTGCTTCTTTCTTTTTTTAAAAAAGGAAGGACTCCTAGATGCTTCTGGTACTGGCCAGCGTAAAAGGGAGGATACTTGGATTACCAGCTTAGTAGACCAGCATGGCTCATAGATTTTCTAACCAGAGCCAATTTTCATGTTTCAAAAGGCAACTTCATTAACGGTAGTAATGAAGCAGCCGTTCTCAGCCAAAGGCTGCCTGGTTAGCTTGCTCCGGTGCTTTTCAAACGCACCTCCATCTGAATTACTTCCCCATGATGAAATTCATGCAGTCGTCACAGGCATGTGTGAAAACTGGAAATGGACATGCAGGCCGACTGGTGTTTCTCACCTGATTGCCAGCATGCCACAACCAGCTGGGAAGAGCTAGGCAGCTGGCCAATGCCTCATGGCAGTGTCATTCTCATACACACAGACACACACACACTCTAATCACATGGGACAGGGCCATGAGAAAGCAGTTCCCAAGCAGCTTTCTCGTGCGCAGGTGACTTTGAGCCTGGTGTTCATTTCGCAATGTAGTTTGAGAGCGATGGAACCAGCGAGTGAGGAGAAAAAGAAGGGGTGGCCTTTGCGGCAAAAGATCTGCAGGCACAACTGATAGCTTTAACAGCCTTGGGTGGTAGGTGAAGACACCATTTAGGGCCAATGTGTCCTGTGCACAGTAGCGGCTGGTGGAGTGGCGTTGCCCACCTGGCTATCCAACATGGGGGATTCTACCAAGAGCCGAGAGGGAGAGGAGAGGAGGTTGGCGTGGACACAGCGTCAGATTGGCTCTGCTGCTCCTCCCGCAGTGCGCTGACCTCCCTCACCTCTACCAGCAGCAACCTCCATGTTGAGATGGATGGCAGGTGAGTAATGCCACACCACCCTGCTGTTCTGGCAACCACTGCCTGGGTCTGCTGTACAACTTCGGTCCATGCTGCTTTGCCTGCCATAGCAAGCAGGACTCAGATTTCACAATCTGGCAATTTTAGCTCGGGGGAAGGAGACACTGTTCCCAAAGTTAGCATAATCATGTTAACATTGCAGGCTGAAGGCGGAAGAAACTGCCCATGAAAATACTTTTCCCAAAAAAAATTGTTTCCTGAGCCCGGGCAACTACTTCAGAGAGGGAGCTGCAGCCTAGACTTCTCTCAAACATCCTCGTTTTCCATTTTGTGGGGATGTTGCTAAGATGGCAGAGCCCTGAAACATGCAATTCCTTCGCCTACAGTCTGAAATAAGGCCTCACCACCTCGCAGGTGTTGAAGCAACAGGTGCAGTCTCCAGATCAAAAGCTGGCAAGCCCAGTGGTGTCTATTGGAACTGTGGCCAGGACAACAAAGCATTATCTGTTCAACAAATCAAGTCCTGACTGCCTCCATCTAACAATAAAATCCGAGTCCCAGAGTCTAAGTCCACCTTGTGGTCATTGATAGAGAGTGGGGGAAGGGAAGGAGATACAGAAACCTGTTATCTGCAGAAACCTGTTATCAAGTTGTACTTTTAAGAGTGACCACATCCTTCCCACTTTGTAATGTCAGCAAAACTGCTCATAGCTGGCATCAAGAGCAATCTTAAGACCTGCCACATCTGAAGAACTATCTAAGGCAACCCTCTCCCAAAAGCCTTGCCCAGTGAACCAAACTAAGAAAGGCAAACAAGCCCCACACTGTCCTTCAAATGACAATCAGATGGGGACTTAGGAAGGTCTTTTTAGTACTGGCAGTGTGATCTAGTGAGAATAAAGAACTTTGTGGGAAGCATAAACGTTGTTCAGTTCAACCTAACAACACAAGCAGGGATTGCACAACAATGAGATTTTAAACTGAAAGCTGGCTGTGTGTCATTAACCACTAAACCAATGTCTATTCAACAGGCTGTATCTACTCCAGTATAAATGATGACTGAACTGCCCCCAAAGTGCAGACTCTTGGCTTGGCTTTCAGCAAAACTCAGTGGGACCAAGGGCTTGATCTGCCCCCCCCAACCTCACTTGGGGAATGCATAGGTTATCTAGGGCTTTTATGGACAACAAGAAGCATGGCAATCCAGATTGTTTCCCTTCCAATACCACCTGTCTGAATGTCAGGACATTCCTCTTCTGTTCTTATAAGGCTCAGCGTGAACTGAAGTTGCTTTTCAGCTTTGGCGTGTCCTACACTTCGAGAGAGAGAATATTCTTACTCCTTGATAACCCAGGTACAGAGTGGTAACCTTACCATATGCAAAGGTTTGGTCCACCAACAGCTACTGCCGTTGCATAAGGAAAGATCATTTTACCAATAACAGAACTGAAACAACTGCAGGAATGCCGTTTTGAACTGTCAAGGCATTCAAGGAGTCTTGAGGAACACAGGGCATTGCCCACATATTATTCAGAAACTGCCCCAGATGCATTAATGATTGAAGCCAACACTGATCAGGAATCTAGCAGAACAACTTGGTCTGGGTGTGCAATGGACTCTACAGCTAAAGGTGACTGGACAAACGTGAAGATCTAATGTGCCCAATGAGTCCAGCTGCCATTATGCTGCTGTCTAAGTCCTATCAGCCCTTGCAAGAGAACAGAAGGCATGTGGGGAAGGAGAAACCCTGGCTTGCAGCAAATGCCCGGACTTGCAGAAGGCATTTGCAGAATCTGGGCCAGGGAACCGTTCTAAAGCCAAGGGGCATAAACCCAAGAGCTGGTGAAGCCCAGCAGTGCTCAGTCGAGTTTTTAAAAGAAGGTAAATTCAAGGGCCATTTCTCATGTTAGTATGAAAAGCAAAGGTACACTTACAGATTAACACCTCGTCTCTGAAGATGCACACACACAAAAGGAAACCCCAAACCCCTCCCATTCTTTTTTCGTCCTCATGAAGTGATCCATATATGTGGCAAAGCTTCCCTTGCTGCTCCAGATTTCGCTGCTCTTTCTGCGGCAGCAATCGAATGAAGGCAAAGCCGTGCTGGGTAATTCTCCGGGGGGGGGGGGGGCTATGTAACAGGATATGTTCTACTTTTGATCATACATGCTTTGCATACAGAGCCTCATGCTTTCCTCTGTAGGGTGGTAATATTCAGAGAAGCTACGGGAGGCTTCCTCTCCGCGAGTTATTTCTTGCTCTGTTTCGAACAGAGTAGGTGCCAGTCACCCTGGGAAGAGACTGAACTGGGCCTACTCTGTAAACATTCGCCCAGCTGCGAAAACGCTTCCCTTGGAAGGCGAGTCCCTAGCGACCCAGCAGCCTCTTGCCAAGAGGAGGACAGGAAGGATAGTGTGCTAAAGGTTTGTTAAAAAACCAAAATTCCTTTGTACAAATGCAGCCCAGGGCAGAAGGATCCACTCTGGTGCTCATGTTCTGCTTTTACATACCTCCAAAAACGTAGAGATACGGGTTAGGCTGCACCCAGACCTTTAAAGCTTAACATGAAAACCACACCTGAGATCAGAATTAGGTACTTTTGTGATGCGTCACTTCCTTGTGCTTTTGTTTGCTTCGGGTGAACGACAACAATAACAAAACAAAAAAAGGCTGTAACAATCTGGGCCAAATGACCAGTAACAGTACAGTAGTCTAGAGAGAAAAAATAAAATGCATTATTATGAGGAGACTGAGCACTGAGCAGTGTGCAAGCTACAAATTATGTCGAGAACAATCTTTAGGGTTTTAAATAGAGCCGCTCAGTGCATGCTAGAGGCCTTTTGTGATCAAGTCCTGCTGGTTTTGCAACCAAATCAACTTGCGTTATGAATGCCCCCTTCTAAGCTCCCACAGCTATACTACAATCATGATGGGGGCATTCAGAGCTATGAACAAATTGGGCCAGTGGTGTTATTTTATTTTTTTTAAATAAAAAAAATGCAAGGGGAAAAATAATAATAAAGCCCCACATGTACCGGCAACATCCGTTTTAGTGGTGAATTAAAGCAATTGTACGGCTCTCTAAAGGGCATGGGTTGGAAGGTGTCACTGCTGCTGTCAACAAATGCTCTAAATTAATCACACACAATGGAAAGAAAACCTGGAAGTTGTTATTGAAGTACAGTGCCACTAAGTTTTCCGTAAGAGGGAAAGCTCCCTTTGACTACAGAGGGGTCAGTATCTCAAGGAAAGTTCTTGATGATGCAATTTTAATTGGAGGGTGTCGGGGGGGGGGGAGGAGGAGTTCAGAAGAGGAGGAAACCCTCCCGGAGGACTCTGAATTCCAGAATGCCAGGAGCAGAGGCTTTGAACACTGAGGCGATAACCAGAAACTTCTGTGCCACAAAAGGAAGAGGAGGGCTAAGTGACTAGAAAACACAGTGAAGTTGCATTACAGTAGGTATTTGCGCCTGCTGTCCTCGTCCAGCGTGAGATCCACCACTTCGGGCGGCGAAGACCAATTCTGCGGGGGGGCCACACCTGTCCATGGTTCAGATTGCCGGGTGCACTGCAGGCCTGAGCCGTGTTTCCGGGAAGACACACTCTGAATCACTCCTCCCCGAGGATGGACGCATCTGCGGAAAGCAAAGGGGAGACAAAGACATGCCCATCAAGGCTCTCCTATTGGAGCACAAGGAGTGGTTTACACCAGTGGTTGTCAACCTGGTCCCTACAGCCCACGAGTGGCCGTTTCAGGATTCTAGGTGGGCAGTAGGGGGTTCTACGGCACAAGATGAATCCTCCTTCCATCAAGCACCGGTGGGCGGTAAGGAAATTTTACCATCAAGGAAGATGCATTAGTGGGCAGTATATATAAAAAGATTGACTATCCCTGGTTTACACAGATGCATTAAGACCCTAAATTCTTTGGCAAAGGGCTCGCCAAAATGAATGCATCAAAGCAGGGAGAGGGAGACAGAAAAATCATGTCCAAGCATTGGCTAAAATTCTTAAGAAAATCAGCCCTGAGTGCTCACTGGAAGGACAGATCCTGAAGCTAAAACTTTGGCCACCTCATGAGAAGAGAAGACTCCCTGGAAAAGACCCTGATATTGGGAAAGATGGAGGGCACAAGGAGAAGGGGACGACAGAGGATGAGATAGTTGGACAGTGTTCTCAAAGCTACCAGCATGAGTTTGACCAAACTGTGGGAGGCAGAGGAAGACAGGAGTGCCTGGCGTGCTCTGGTCCATGGGGTCACGAAGAGTCGGACACAACTAAACAACAACAACATTGGCTAAAATGTGATAAGGGAGGGAGGTGTAAAGGGGCTTTTAAAATGTAGCATAATTTGGAGGAATTAACTTCATGTGTGAAATGGGCACCAAAGGATAATCACCGAACCGTCCTTACAATTTATACAGCACTTGAGGGTGTTTCAAAGCACTTCGCTTGTTATTATGGCTATTGTTATTATTTTAAAAATTAGACTGCTTGTGGCGTAACACCATCAAAGCGGTGCAGAGGGCAGAAATCGGAATAAAACACGGGAACACAAAAATACAACTAAACATAAAGTATTAAAAACGTCCTGATACAGAGCTGCCTTCAGATGCCTTTGGAAATTCAGGCAGATGTTTATCTCCTTGACATCTGATGGAAGGGCGTTCCGCAAGGCGGGCGCGGCTATCGAGAAGGCCCTCTGCCTGGTCCCCTGTGACCTCACTTTTTGCAGGGAGGAAACCGCCAGAAGGCCCTCAGAGCTGGACCTCAGTGTCCGGGCAGAACGATGGGGGTAGAGATGCTCCTTTAGATATACAGGGCTGAGGCCGTTTAGGGCTTTCAAGGTCTTTATTTAAGCAATCCATACAGCAGCCATGCCAAGGTCAGTATTATCATCTTGGTATTTACCAAGGTGGGAGGTTTAGGCAGAGGAAACAGTGGCTGGCTCAGAGTCTAGTCAGTCAAGAACAACATCTAGGGCATTTCTGAGATACAGAGAATGTTACAAGGATTGGGCTGTTACAGGGTATTTACAGAAGCTGTGGTCTTCCATGCTGAACTAGTTGATGCAATGGGAGTAGAAGCCCATCAGTATCTTCAATTCTCCTGAGCACGAGTAAGCTGAGTGACATGACGGGGAGTGGGGTGGTGGATGAGGATATGGGAGGCACCCACATTTCCTGCAATGCCCCCCTAACGTGCATGCGTAGGGGGAGGTAGCATCAGGGAAAACAGGGGCCTGTTGAGGCCCTTGGATTGCAACCACGCCTGACTAGATCAAAGCAATGAGAAATATCATCCTGTGCCACTTTTTTTTTAATGACACGGGTTAAAAAGGCCACCTGCCTTTCGCATTCTATGTAATTTTGCAGAGATGTCAATGCACTTACTCCCACTTCCAGATTTCCAAAAACTGTTTTAGCGTTCAAAAGGCGACTCTGGTATTTGAAAGGTGAACCCGCTTACAGCCTGTACAGTGGTGCCTCGCAAGACGAAATTAATCCGTTCCGTGAGGCTCTTCGTATAGCGGTTTTTTCGTCTTGCGAAGCAAGCCCATTGACAGCTTAGCGGATTAGCGCTATTAGCAGTTTAGTGGCTTTTAGCGGATCCGCTGATAAGCGGCTTAGCGGCTTAGGAAAAGGGGGGGAAGGGGGGGAACCCGCAGGAACTCGCAAGACATTTCGTCTTGCGAAGCAAGCCCATAGGGAAATTTGTTTTGCGAAGCGCCTCCAAAACGGAAAACCCTTTCGTCTAGCGGGTTTTCCATCTTGCGAGGCGTTCGTCTTGCGGGGCACCACTGTATTCCCCTTGCCACGGATGGAGAAACCTGGGATCAGAGCTTCATCGCGTTCCAGTGGCCAGAAGGTCCTACAGGGTCAGTGAAGGGCTAACTCTCGCCCGGTTGGATACCTGCCATTGGCCAGACCCCAAGGCCACCTGAAGCTTCGCCCCCTAGAAAGAGGAGCATGAAACCAGGACGACAGCGACTGTCTGTGCCCAGATGCTGAGCAGGCTTCCTTGTGGTCCCCGGCAGCCAGTACCTGCGTAGAGTGGGGGGGGTGGTGGAAATCTTATGCTGCAGACCTGCCTTCACACTGGAAACTGAGGGGCAGCTGGGCTCTGCACCTTTGCTCAAACGGTTCTTTGCTCTCGCTTCTTGCCTTGCCTTTTGACACCTCATTGGCTTCCTCCTCTGCTTCCACTTCACTTCCTCCTCTGCTTTCACTTCTCCCTATGTCTGGAATGCCTTTCTCCCCTGCCGCTTGAAACACTTCTTTCCTGTTTTAAAAAAATGATCTCCTTAAGACTCGGGTTCTCCCTTTGCTTTGCTCCCTTATGGTTTTGCTGCTTTAGTTCGTTTAAAAATAAGCTTGCAGCGGCTTGTAGCAGCTGTGCACACTACGCGGTATGCTGAAGGCACCCTTCTCTGTGCCCTGTGCCTCTGGGTTCGGCAGATTCCGTCGCACCCAAATATCAATCAAATATTTGACGCTAGGTCCATGTTTAATGTGTATGCAATTCCAGGGTTAGATTGGGAAAAGGCAAGTCGTCTTAACAGAGGGCGGGAGAAAACCTACCCACAGGCAGAAAAAAGTAACATGGCCAACTGATCTGCATTTTCTTCCTTTTCAAACATTAATTCCAAGTATTTAGATGGACTCAGTGCTTAAAAGGAAAATTAGTACCTTGCGTGTTCCTGAACTCCCACGATCTCCACCTCGCTATCTGATGATGCTATATTAATTTCTTCATTGACCTGGGTGTTGCTGCTGGGGGCCTTGCCGCTTGCCAGGAATCCAGCATTCAAGTGATCTGTAGAAGGCAAAGAAAAAGGACAACCCAACCCAAGATTCAGCAGCCTGATAACCCTTGCAGGAAATCCTTAGAAAGAAGCCGTTTCTCACCATCAAGCAAAGACCCATTCATTAGACTGCCACTGCAAAATATACCAGCCATGGATTGGGAGTGGAGGACGGGGAGAAGACTTTCCTTCCTAGCAGACCCTGTTTTTGTATAAAAACAGACCTTTTTTTTAATGACTGATTGCCACCAGGTTGAACCTGACACAGTCTACTGTCCACCTGCTGGAAAAGCTGCTGAGAGTCCCTTCCACCAGCCTAGCTCTACAAAAAAATAAACCCAAAGAGCACTTTTGGATTTACGAAAGGACCCAGAGGTTAAGAAAACTTTGTGAAATATCCTTGGAGAATATAAAAGTGTCCCTAAACAATTGTGTGGTCTGGAAGATTTTTGTGAGAAATTCCAGAGAAATATCTTTCTAAACCATTGACACCAAACACCAGATAATTCAGAAAAGGTGGGAAAAAGGAAAAGTGACACATCACACACAGAGACTTGCAAATAAAAATAAAAATGTCAGAGTAAGTTAGTTTTACCTCCATGAGTCGGCCTTCCGTTAAGGGGCCAACTTTTACTGGTCTCAGAATCCCATAAAAATGTTAGGCTTCACTCATTTAAGCATTTAAGCATTTAATCAGAAGTTCAGATATTCTCTCTCTCTTTCACTATCTTTTGCAAGGAACTGTGCACATGTACTGAACCCCATTGGTTTGTATTACAAAAGGACTGGCTATTTTTGAGTAGCTGAGGTATCGGGAGAAAAGGGATTAAACTCAGGATATTTATTGGGGAATGAAAGGAAGAATATCTGTCTGTTTTGGACTTCCAGAGAAGTGGTCAGCCACAGGTGCTCTAGGGGGCAATGCTTGCCTGCTTGGAATACAGCTTGTCTCCAGCTCTCACTTCCATACATCACTACTGGGAAAACCATAGCTTTCACTATACAGACCTTGCCAACAAAGGTCCGTATAGTTAAAGCTATGGTTTTCCCAGTAGTGATGTATGGAATGAGAGCTGGACCATAAAGAAGGCTGATCGCCGAAGAATGGATGCTTTTGAATTATGGTGCTGGAGGAGACTCTTGAGAGTCCCATGGACTGCAAGAAGATGAAACCTATCCATTCCGAAGGAAATCAGCTCTGAGTGCTCACAGGAAGGACAGATCCTGAAGCTGAGGCTCCAAAACTTTGGCCATCTTATGAGAAGACTCAACTCCCTGGAAAAGACTCAACTCCCTGGAAAAGACCCTGATGTTGGGAGGGCACAAGGAGAAGGGGACGACAGAGGATGAGATGGCTGGACAGTGTTCTCGAAGCTACCAGCATGAGTTTGACCAAACTGCAGGAGACAGTGGAAGACAGAAGTGCCTGGTGTGCTCTGGTCCATGGGGTCACGAAGAGTCGGACACGACTAAACAACAACAACCATGCCAGTTCAGCCATATTTGCAATGTGTACACTTATGTTTTCTAATAGCGAGCAGTGGAAAGAATGGGTTTGCATGCCTTGTTGCTGCAGGCCTGATTACCTCAGGCTACAGATGAAGAGTCGCGGTGGGGGGACAACAGCGTAGGCCAGGTGCAGGAGCTAGCGTAGGACTGGGACAATGTTCCCCTACTCACCTGTCTCAGCATTCAGTTCTTCTAGCAGCCCTCTCGTCCTCCAAGTAGGCCCAGTGTCCTGGTTAGCGACAGAACTGTTGTGCTCTTGGACTACCGCAGCTGCCAATAGATTGTCTACATTCACCACTTCCGGGTCGGAATTTGTGTCCGAGATATCATAGTGAGCCACAACCGGAGCTCCATCTGGGAAGGAAAGAGAACCCGCAGCTATTAAGACCGCAAGCGGCTTGGAGGAAGCACAAACTCTACTGCTGCTTTGCTGTCTATATAATGAGCATTAGCATTTGAATACTAAACAAATCAAAAGCAGTGACAAAACTGCCATCTTTCATTTGATAATGATCAGCCTTCTCGGATGGGGTGTCTGCCAGATGCTTTCGACTACAACTCCCAGCAGATGGGAGCTGTAATCCAAAATATCTGGGTGGCCCCAGGTTGCAGAAAGCTGATGCAGACCATAAATGTCATTTGTTGAAGTAATATGCAAGTAAATGCTTTACCTAACACCAATATTATTTATCTAAAGTATTACTGGCAACGAAATATACCGTATTTTTCGCTCTATAAGACGCACCAGACCACAAGACGCACCTAGTTTTTGGAGAAGGAAAACAAGAAAAAATATATTCTGAATCTCAGAAGCCAGAACAGCAAGAGGGATTGCTGCGCAGTGAAAGCAGCAATCTCTCTTGCTGTTCTGGCTTCTGTGATAGCTGCACAGCCTGCATTCGCTCCATAAGACGCACACACATTTCCCCTTACTTTTTAGGAGGGAAAGGTGAGTCTTATAGAGCAAAAAATACAGTACTTAATATTTCCCACAAAAGAATACTAGAATCATAGTTGGATGGGACTCTGAGGATCCTCTTGTTCAACCCTCTGCAATGCAGGAATATGCAGCTGTCCCATACGGGAATGAACCTGCAACCCGGGTGTTATCAGCACCGTGCTCTAACCACCTGAGCAATCCAGTCAAAACTATCATTGGACTACTTTGTGCAGATCTGACAGATCTGCCCTATTTCTCCCCTTAAACTGAACTTTATATATCTATGTGAGGCTTTCCCTTGTCTGGAAAGTGCAGTGAGCGTAGAATGCTGCAGTGCAGCTGCTGACAGGAATGAGACCCTCCCAGCATACCACACCTCGGCCCAAAGGTTTGCAGTGCCTGCTGATTTGCTCCTGGGCCAAGTTTTCCTATTGGTATATAAAGCCCTTAATACCTTGGGACCTGCTTAGTTGAGGGACCGCAATGCGCCTCTCATGCCTTCTCCACCACTTGGATTTACAGGGCTTGCACTCTTACAAGTGTCTTATAAGAATCATTCCACGTCTGCCCAACTTTCACGGTGGCACAACTATGCCATGGAACTCCCTGCATGTTAGTGCTATTCAGGCACTCTAACTATACTGCTTTTTGATGCTTGCTAAGAAGACTTTGTCCAGACCTATCCAGATATGTAAAGGTAAGGTAAAGGTACCCCTGCCCGTACGGGCCAGTCGTGACCGACTCTGGGGTTGCGCGCCCATCTCGCTTAAGAGGCCGGGGGCCAGCGCTGTCCGGAGACACTTCCGGGTCACGTGGCCAGCGTGACGAAGCTGCTCTGGCGAGCTGGCACCAGCGCAGCACACGGAAACGCCGTTTACCTTCCCGCTATAAAGCGGTACCTATTTATCTACTTGCACTTAAGAGTGCTTTCGAACTGCTAGGTGGGCAGGAGCTGGGACCGAAGGACAGGAGCTCACCCCGCCACAGCGGGGATTCGAACCGCCGACCATACGATTGGCAAGTCCTAGGCGCTGAGGTTTTACCCACAGCGCCACCCACGTCCCATCCAGATATGTACCTGCTTTTAAATCCTGCTGATTTTATCTGCATCTCATTATATTGCAGAATGCACACTGCTTAAGAGATTATTCTTTGTTTTATTGAGTGGTTTATATATATTTTTTCTAAATCAGTAAACATCGGCATTTCTGCGCTTTTGAAGATTTTGAAAAGTAAGCATGGATGCAGAAAAAGTGGTGCAGAAACATACGTGTGCGAACACATGAAGCTGCCTTATAATGAGTCTAATTATCATTGGTCCATGTGGCCTAGCAAGGTACACTCTGACTGACAGCAGCCCTCCAAGATCTGGGGATGCTGCCCTGTTTATCTGAGATGCTGGACTACAACTCCCATCATTCCTAGCCAGCATGACCAGTGGTCAGGGATGATGGGAGTTGTAGTCCAACAACATCTGGGGACCCTCAGGTTGAGAATTGCTGCATGCAGACAATCTACTCTGCCAACGAGCTGTGGAAAAGGTGTGTCACATTTCATCTGGCAACTTACAATTAAGGGGGGGCAGATGAGGACAAACCTTCCTTTTCGATTCACTCATCTAACACACCGACAAAAGAATTCACATCAATTCTTTCCAAAATTACAGCAGGGTATTTTTGTTGCTAAGTGAGAGGAGGGTGCGGGGGGAGAGTGAAGAGCGCCAGATGGACTGCAAGCAAAGCACGGCATGCCTGTTCTCAATATAGCTGCCTTAGAAACAGCCATCTACTCCTATGAAAGTGGGAGAGAGGAAGGGAATGGGAAAAGCAGCAACTATGTAGACTGAAGAATCAACCGTTCAAGCTAGGCAATGAGGCAAATTCAAGATTTGGCTGTCGGAAACATGCAACTTGCTCATGGTCCTCCACATCCTGGTTTTTAGGAACAATAGTTTGCCTCAATGTCTGAGTTAAGCAAATTATAGTCTATGGACTATGATCACTAATCACAGTCCACCTCCAAACAGAATGAGAAATCGTGGTTTGAAGGGGGCTTTCAACTCTAAATTGGAGGCAACCCGTGATCAGCAGTACTCATCGTTTCAGACATCACAACAACTTATGATTACCATAACCCAGGAAGCACGGAAGGTAACTGGCATGTGCAAGCACAGAGTGTGTTCCCAACAACCAAATTATGGTTTGTTTCATCTGCACTGAGCCAGAATCTCACTAGTCCATGCAGTCATGCATTATCATGGCACAAGTCTTTGTGACACAGAAAAACACAGAAGCAATCCCTTCTTTAATTTATATGATTCAGAGTCCTGTCTGGAAACTAGATACCTGAAATGCTCAGTCTTAGAATAACCTGGGGGGAATTATTTTTAAATGTTCTTGGGGTTTTCTACTTTTTCAATGAGCAGCAGACCCCTCCCACTCCCAATGTCACATCACAAACAGTTTTTGCTATTCTCCTCCATTTCAAATGTATTCTACTAGGAAGCACTGCGTGTTTCAGGTGTTCCTGTGTGTCAGCATCAGTCTAAAGTTTCCTTTGGCATGCAAACAAGTTAAATGGATCTTTGGATTTTTAAAATGTGAAAGCAGCTTTCTGGTTCAGATCAAAGGTCCATCTAAGTGCAACATTTAGCTTCTTTCAGCAGCCAACCAAATATTTTTGGAGGCCACAAGCTGGACATAAAGTCAATAGCCTCCTCTGCTTTTGCTCCCTAGCACTTAATATTTAGATATACACTTCTATAAAAATGGAGGTTTCATAAAAGCCATCATCACTAATAGCTGTTTCTCCATGCATCTGACTTGTCCCCTTTAAAACCGCCATGCCACGTAGAACTGAATTTTGTAAAGTCTGCAATACACACCCCTTCTGAAGGTATTATTATTATTATTAATACCCTGCCCATCTGGCTGGGTTTTTCCCGCCACTCTGGGCGGCTCCCAACAGAATTAAAAGCACAATAGAACATCAAACATTAAAAACTTCCCTAAACAGGACTGCAATGCATATTCTGACAGAAAAAGTCACTTTGCTGACAAGATAAAGGTAAAGGTACCCCTGCCCATACGGGCCAGTCTTGACAGACTCTAGGGTTGTGCGCTCATCTCACTCTAGAGGCCGGGAGCCAGCGCTGTCCACAGACACTTCCGGGTCACATGGCCAGCGTGACGACGCTGCTCTGGCGAACCGGCGCCAGAGCAGCACACGGAAACGCTTACCTTCCCGCTATAAAGCGGTACCTATTTATCTACTTGCACTTAAGGGTGCTTTCAAACTGCTAGGTGGGCAGGAGCTGGGACCGAACAACAGGAGCTCACCCCACCGCGGGGATTTGAACCGCCGACCATGCGATCGGCAAGTCCTAGGCTCTGTGGTTTTACCCACAGCGCCACCCGCCTCCCTTTTGCTGACAAGATAACTGACCCTTACTCTGGCCTGGCTAAAACAGAGTATAAAAAGAATCCTTCCAGCGGCTAATGTGGGTGGGCAAATGGGAGATGGAGCCCAATGATTTGCCAGACATCCTCAGTGAAAGGTTCTCATGTCACAAAGCTGGGGAAGACCTTGGGATTCCCTACTGCCTGTCTGGACAGAGGACACTGGGCTAGATGGACCAATAAAAATGATTCAGTATAAAAGCAGTTATTCTCTTATATAAAATGGCTGCCAGCTACCATGCAGTATAAATCCCAGTGTAATCTGATATAGTATAAGAATAATGTTCCACATTATGGGAAATGAAGCTAAAGTTTTAGGAATCTAAGAACCCAACTTTAGAGCAGACCAAAAGTTCATCCTGTTTCCCACAGTGGCCAACCAAATGCTCTGTTTAGAGACACAGGGATTTTGGTACGTTTTGGATTTCATTTCTCAAATAACTAAATAAACCAGGTAATTTAGCAAGACGTTTCTCAATTCCATAAGGAACCAATGCCACTTAAAAGTATCCCAAAATCAGTTCTGTAAATTACATTAAAGAAACGTACAGAAGATTCAGGATAAACCAGCATCAGTAACAACCTGCTTCCTGAAACAATGTCAGAGTTGCAAAAATTAAGACAGATTCAACTTAAATAAAAGGTAAATGGAATGGTTAACTACTAGTATGTACAAAGGGGACAATGGTCCAACACCAAACACTGACGATTGTAATGCGGGGAGGAATCATAGCCAGTTGCAGATTGACATTTGCTGTTGAAAATAGAGCTATAAACTTTATATGCAAGGGTGATAATTTTTTAGGTGGGAAGTGAGAATGTGTGTTACAACACTAACTGGCGTGCAGAATTATGCAAAGGCGTAATTTTCCTCCCCACAATATCATCAGAGTTCAGTGCAATATGGTATCAATTGACATTACATGGTCAATAAAAAATGTTTTGAGTGCAGAAGATACGAGGGTCAAGTACAATATTGACTGTTTCTTATCTAGCCAATTAAGGAGCTACTCATAATTTTTTCATGTTTTGCAAATGAGTTTACTTTAATTGTCAGTAATATTGTCAAAAGTCGAATCAGACAGGTCTAAAATGAGCCAAATTGTATTTAGACAGTAACTGGAGTCAAGTCAAAATTGTACCACTCCTACATGTATAATCATGCAAAAATGTATAATAAATGTATATACATGCAGAGTGATATTCTTATCACCTACCCAGAGAATAACTTGGGTGAAAGTCTTCATCAGTAGGAAATACAAGCATAAACTTGCTATCTGTAGCTCCAACTCCTGTATCTTCCACACTTCCAAACAGCACACCTTATAACTTAGCTTAAATTTTTAGCATACATTGAACAAACAGTTTACATGCTGAACAATAATTAACATTTGTCAGTTATGAAAATAAATATTTAAACTAGGTTTCTTTAAAGGAAAAACTGGCAAAAGTCAAATGCCCTAAAATTGTCAATGGAAGAGTTGTGTTATTAGATTGCTTTGGACTCTCAATTGAGATTGGGGAAAGGGAAATTCCTATTCATGTTTGGATTAAGCTAAATCCAAAAGCATCCCAGGCAAAAGGCAAAGGAAGCCGATCATGGGCAGGTGAGTGGGAAGACAGGAAGGTGAATAATCTCTTGCACAAGCCCTGCTGGACTTAAGTGGAGCCATACAAGGGCATTCAATGAGACCTGTACAGGGAGGAAACTGGTAGAATGAATCCTTTTTTTACTGGTGGTGGGGTAGCTTATGAATTTTCTGACTCAGGCTGCAACACACTTGATAATAAGTTCCATTTAACACACTGGGAATTGTTTCTGAGTAAATATGCAAAGGACTGGGTTACATGGCACCAAAAGTTTTTGTCTAGGCCCTGGCTGTCCTGTTAGGAAATTCACAACGCAACTTCCTGCAACTTTGCCATTTGCAAAGCCGACTGTCCTCTGATATGTTGTTCACTTCTGTAACACACAGAAGGGAATGGCTATGGTTATGCAGGTTCATTAGTGGCAAGCATTGGTTTCCATAGCAGAATGGAAGCCTACAATAAGAATAGGTAGAAATTCAGGAATGAGATCCCAGTGCCCAAGAAAATGGACACTTTCCCCATACTTGAATGGGATAGAACTGATCAGAGGAATCTTAAGTTAGTGTCCTCCCAACTCTGCTGCACACCCCACACTCCTGTACACAAGGGCGCCCTATTTAATTTGGCAGAGGCAGCAATATGGTACATGCAAGAGATTGCTTACTGGAAGCTGCCACCTCCACTGAAATGAACAGGGAAGCCCCTATGGGAAGGCAACTCTACACATCCGAACAAAATGGAAGGCAAGAGAAACAAAGCTTTGGGAAACAATTGCACTGAAGAAAGGGCGGGGGAGGAAATAAGCTCCATACTTCGGGATGAGGAACAAATGGCCAGTGGGTTATCAGATGCAAAGGCGGAAAATACCATATAGAAGCAGGAGCCCCACCTGGCCAGGCTAAAGGCCCAGTTGGTCCAGAGTCCTCCTTCCCTCAATGACCAACCAGCCACCTTCCTAGAAACACATGAGGGCAGTGGGTCTCCACTGGTGTTACTTCCAAACAAGAAATACTCAGTGGCTCACTTCTTCTGAGCATGGAGCATTTAGCCTTCATGCTTAATTGGCAGGCCAATTCTTTTTGGATTTGTCTAATCTTTTAAATAAAAAACAAGCATGGAGCTACAGGCTACTACTTCATCCTGAAGCTGCAAATTCCCTGAATCACAAGTTTCCAAGTACTTTTCTCTTGTCTGTCCTGAGCCTATTGCCAATCAATTGCACACAACTCATCCGGTTAACTGATGTTCGCATCCAAGACGATGCAAATGTGTGAGGCTTGGCAAGGATGGCTCTGCAACACAATTTGCCAACCAGCTCACGTTTGCTTGGTGAACAGCACAGAGAGACGTCTCCATTGGGAAACTGACATGGAAAAATAAAACCCAGCATGGCGTTTTCACATCCGCAATTTCAGAATGCACACCAAGGGGGCTGCCGGATCCTGCCACGTTAAGGAGAGCCTGGAATATCCAGCCCAGAGGCATTTTTTATCCAGCATTATGTTTCTCACGCATGAAGCTGCCTCATATGGAGACAGACCATTAGCCCATCAAGCCCAGCACTGACTGTAAGGTGTCAGTTCTTGTAAGGCAGAGATGTCCAACCGTTCAACCACGATCGACAGGTTGATCCCCGGCTGCTAGTGGTCGATCGCGGGCTCTTTTTCCTCTGTGGGGGAGAAAGAACATCTGCCCCTGCCTCCTCGCTCCATCCTTCAATCGCGCATGAATGCAAAAACGGAAGACTGAGTTATCGCTACACAGTTTCTTCTTGTTTGCTGAGCGATCGTTTGGTGTGTTACTTTTGCCTCCCCCCTAAAAAAAAGGTCACAACTGCCAACCCCCCCCCAAAAAATCTGAGATTGAGCTTGGGACCTTGCGCATGAAAGGCAAATGCCTCTAGATGCTCGTAGGATTGTAACTGTTTATCCTGGTAGCCAAGAGAACATTGACTGTGAATACTGAGGACTCAATTCACGATTATAGCTGAAATAGGGCCACTGAGAAA
Source organism: Podarcis erhardii (assembly GCF_964252035.2). Lineage (NCBI taxonomy): Eukaryota > Metazoa > Chordata > Lepidosauria > Squamata > Lacertidae > Podarcis > Podarcis erhardii. The sequence goes on from NC_138501.1 coordinate 48,494,497, forward strand.
AAAGAGGGAGTTGTTCGTATGCTCGGACAAACTGCAAGGTTTGCAGAAGTATTAAAAAAAACCTTTGAAATGGAGCAGCTCCCCATCCCCCCAAAAAACAATGGGAACGATGAATGCTCTGTGGTTACCAAACACTACCAAGGTATGTTGGAAAAGAAAACCAGTGGTGGAATGAATTGGCTTGCTTAAGCTTATAAAATCTGAAAGGAAGGCATGGCTTGTTCCTTCGTATTATTGAGATCTGCATTAATGGCAAAAGTGGTCACCCCAGATAACTATAGAGTGGAATGGAAAGAAGCTTTGCTTAAGAAATTCTGGCTCATGGCTTAAGCAGGCCTCCATGGCTTTCTTCCAGATGGAAATGTTTCTGCCTAGGCCAGTGTTCCCCAAACTTGGGTCTCCAGCTGTTTCTGGACTACAACTTCCATTATCCCTAGCTAGGAAGACCAATGGTCAGAGATAATGGGAATTGTAGTCCGAAAAATAGCTGAAGACCCAAGTTTGGGGAACACTGGCCTAGACTCTGGAATATGGGGAGCAGAAATGCTGCCAAGGCCTTATACCAGTTATGAAGAAGATACAGGTTTGTTCTCCTGCATTTTAGCAGCTCTGAGCGACCTTCATGAATCTCCATGTCCCCTCATCAGGCATGAAAACATGCCAAGTATCTTAAAATAATTGGAAACTGATTTCTGCAGGCGCCCAACACGTCTTTCACCAATATAGAACTAAATTTTAGTGAGAAAAAGTGGAGTGAGAGAAATGAACAAATAAGAACACAGGAAAAAATGAGGTGTCAAGATCCAAATGCAACTGTACCTCAATGCTAGGACTCACTTTTTCAAACAACTTGATTTTATTTTATTGTTCCTTTCACTAAGAGTTTTTCTGAGGACAACTGGCACTCAGCCTTCACTGTGGGAGCTTTGAACACCTTCTTCCTTTAGTTTTTTACGCTACTCCTGGCCATTTTTTCTGAGTCAGGCTTCTGGAATTGAATATTTGGCTCCTGACCAGTTCTGAATAAATGCCTTTTCTTTAGTTTTTATTTCCCCTAAGGTTCTGTTTATCTTCCTGGGATGCTCAGACTGCACTCTTCATACTGTAAACATTTTAAATCTATTTTTATCTTAATTAATTTCCTATTTGGACCATTCAGGATGTTGAATTCATTTACCTCCAGTTCCCTCTCTCACTGCCCCAAGAACCTGTTCCTTGGATCCCTCCTTGCATAGGTATCTATCATCCGCTCCTTATTCTTTTGGTTACATTACTATATACTGGAGAATTTAGTAAGCTTTTAGCTAGTTTGGACTGGTGGAAGTTGAAGGAAAATGCTGTTTAGGGCAACGTAATATGCATGCTTTAGTGCCAGCCATTTTGTTAAATATTTTTATTTGCCAATTATTTTTTTCAGTTAATTGCTCATTATAAATTGTGTATATCTCCATTGTGTTGCCTTATTCTTTAATTTTCTACTGCTTCTGTATTTAATCTCATTTGCACCCCTCCCTCAGTTAATATGAATTTCATATTGTTCCTTTCCACTTTTATACTGCTCTTACATAAAAATTAATGCATTATTATTTTTTCTATCAATGCCAAGTTTGCATGTTTTCATCATATGTCTGCTTACATTTAAGTTAATCTTTCACGTTCCCTGCATTCTGCGTGTGACGCTGGCTCCTTCCTGGTTAGCACTACTAATTCAAGAAAGCGACACTTAAGAATCTATTTTCAGCTCTCTCCTTCCCAATTTTTGTTGTTGTTCCCGAGGACGAGACTTAAACCAATGGGTTTGAATGGCAAGAAAATGGATCCTGGCTAAACATTAGGAAGAGTGATGGTAGAAGCTGTTTGTCTGTGGAATAGCCTTGTAAAAGCTCATTCGGAAAGCATCCATGTTGCATGCAGATGACACCAGGTCCAATTCCTGGGATCTCCAGGTAGGACTGTGAATGTCCCCTGCCTGGAACTCTGGAGAGCCACTGCAGTTCAGGACAGACAATACTGAGCTAGATAGACCAACAACAGCTTTCTAACTTCTATACTCCTTTTATGCAGAAGCTGGAAGAAGATCCTCTGGGGATGGTGTAATAGGGAATTTCCTGCATTGGCAGCAGTTTGGAGTAGAAGCTATGGATCCTTTCTACCTACAGTGGTACCTTGGTTCTCAAACACCTTGGTACTCAAACACCTTGGAACCCAAACACTGCAAGTAAGTGTTCCGGTTTGCGAACTTTTTTCAGAAGCCGAACGTGCTCCGTTTTGAGTGCCACACTTCCTATTTGAGTGCCACACTTCCATTTTGAGTGTTATGCTGAGGTCTGTCTGTTTTTGCTATTTATTTTGCGGTTTTGTTTTTGTGGCTCTTTTTGTTTTGTTTTTGTGACTGTGGAACCCAGTTCAGCTACTGACTGATTGACTGTGTCACCGCAGTACATTGTTTATTGCTTTCATTTTATGGATCAATGGTCTTGTTAGATAGTAAAATTCATGTTAAACTGCTGTTTTAGGGATTGCTTTTAAAAGTCTGGAACGGATTAATCCATTTTGCATTCCTCTCTATGGGAAAGCGCGCCTTGGTTTTGGAACGGACTTCCGGGATGGATTGAGAACCAAGGTACCACGGTATTGTGATTGCAACCCTGAAGCAGGAGCACGTCTATCAGGTGAACGCATGCTGCAAAATTTTGCTTCAGGTACCACTTGTCATCACCAAATCCAGTCTTACAACTGTGGCAAAAGATGACAAAGTGATTTCTTTAAAAAACAAACAAACTTTCCAATCGGGAATAAAACAAGTACAGTGGTGCCCCGCAAGACGAACGCCTCGCAAGACGGAAAACCCGCTAGACGAAAGGGTTTTCCGTTTTGGAGGCGCTTCGCAATACGAATTTCCCTATGGGCTTGCTTCTCAAGACGAAAATGTCTTGCGAGTTCCTGCTGTCCCCCCCTTTCCCCCCCCTTTTCCTAAGCCGCTAATCAGCTGATCCGCTGATAAGCCGCTTAACAGCTGATCGCTAAAAGCCGCTAAAAGCGCTAATCCGCTAAGCTGTCAATGGGCTTGCTTTGCAAGACGAAAAAACCGCTATACGAAGAGCCTCACGGAACGGATTTTCGTCTTGCGAGGCACCACTGTAGAGCCAAGCAGCACATAGGGAGCTGCAATTATTGTTACGACTAGTGGAAGACTCCAGCACTGGCAGGTCTGTTTCTTTACCATTAGAAACCTTGGTGCACAAACATGCTGGTTTTAAGAAGAAGCCTCTGCCTCCCTAGATCTATGCCTTCTCTGCATTTGCGTCCTCAAATGCTTTGTCAACAAACAACTCAAACCACTTACTTCCTTTGGCAAACTATACAGACCGGCAAAAACAACAGTAATGTTTGGTTACATCAGCGGCTTAACAGCCACCTTCCCCAACTTGGGGCTCTCCAGCTGTTGCTGGACGGCAAAAGGGCGACCAAAATTATCTTTTTTTTTTTTTTTAAAAAATATTTATTAAGGTTTTTTTAAAATATAAATGCACACATCAAACAATCTTACTTTTATAACAACAAATTCTTCACTTCTTTGGACTCCCTCACGTCCCCCTCTCCCATTTACATCATTAAAAAAAGAATTTTTCCAAACAAATTATCAACTTGTTTACAATCTCATGTCCACACATTCCAATATAATTTAACACTTTTTCCAATAAAGTTTTTATATTTTCTTTAGTCTCACTTATCATCAAATTTAAGTCTAGTTTAGTGGTGGCCAGTTTTTTATAATCTAGCATCCTTCTTAACATTCAAACAAATTACAATGTTTTTGTAAATACATCTTGAATTTCTCCCAGTCTTCCTCCATCTTTTCTTCTCCCAGGTCTCGGATTCTGCCAGTCATCTCGGCCAGTTGCATATAGTCCATCAGCTGCATCTGCCACTCTTCCAGTGTGGGTAAATCTTGAGTTTTCCAATTTTTTGCGATGAGAATCCTTGCTGCCGTTGTTGCATACATGAAAAATGTTCGATCCTTCTTTAACACCTTCTGGCCGACAATACCCAGAAGGAAGGCCTCTGGTTTCTTAGTAAAGGTATACTTAAATACCTTTTTCAGCTCATTATATATCATTTCCCAGAAAGCCTTCACCTTAGGGCATGTCCACCAGAGGTGGAAGAATGTTCCTTCATTTTCTTTACATTTCCAACATTTATTGTCAGACGAATGGTATATTTTGGCAAGTTTAACTGGGGTCATGTACCATCTGTATATCATTTTCATAACATTTTCCTTCAGAGCATTACATGCAGTGAAGTTCAACCCAGTGGTCCACAACCTTTCCCAGTCCTCGAACATAATGTTATGCCCAATATCCTGTGCCCATTTTATCATAGCCGATTTAACCATTTCGTCTTGTGTGTTCCATTTTAGCAGCAAGTTATACATTCTAGATAGTACCTTGGTTTTGGGTTCTAACAATTCTGTTTCTAACTTCGATTTCTCCACCTGGAACCCTAACTTTTTATCATTTTTAAAAACTTCTTTAATCTGAGCATAATGTAACCAGTCTCGCACCTTATCCTTCATTTTCTCCAAACTCTGCAATTTCCAATTGTCTCCATCTTTTTCTAATAATTCCCAATATTTTGGCCATTTGGCCTCCATATTGGGTCTTTTTAGGGCCTTAGCCTCCAGAGGTGAGAGCCACCTTGGAGTTTTGTTTTCCAATAAGTCTTTATATTTCGTCCAGACATTGAACAGTGCTTTCCTGACAATATGGTTCTTAAAGGCCTTATTGATCTTAACTTTGTCATACCATAAGTATGCATGCCAACCAAAAGCATTGTTAAAACCTTCCAAGTCCAGCACGTCAGTGTCTTCGAGAAGTAGCCAATCTTTTAGCCAACAGAAAGCTGCGGCTTCATAGTACAACTTTAAGTCTGGCAGGGCAAAGCCACCTCTTTCTTTCGCATCTGTTAATATCTTAAACTTAATTCTGGGCTTTTTGCCCTGCCAGACAAATTTAGATATATCTTTCTGCCACTTCCGGAAGCACTCCGTTTTGTCCACAATCTGTAATGTTTGAAACAAAAACAACATTTTTGGCAATACATTCATCTTAATAGCAGCAATTCGGCCTAACAAAGAAAGCTTCAATTTTGTCCAACTATCCAAGTCTCTCTTAATTTCAGACCAACATTTTTCATAATTGTCCTTAAATAGACTCAGGTTTTTTGCTGTTATGTTTACCCCTAGGTATTTTACTTTTTTAACCATAGTTAGTTCTGTTTCTCTCTGAAACCTTTCCGACTCTGTATCTGTCAAATTTTTCCCCAACACTTTAGTTTTCTGTTTATTTAATTTAAATCCTGCCACCCGACCAAAATCCTGTATCAGTTGTAATACTCTTTTCGTACTAGATTCTGGCTCCTGCAGAGTCAAAACTAGGTCATCTGCAAAAGCTTTCAATTTGTATTGTTTCGCTCCGACCTGAATCCCTTCCACCAACCGGTCCCCTCTGATCAAGTTCAAGAGCACCTCCAGAACCGAAATGAATAACAAAGGGGAAATCGGGCAGCCTTGTCGTGTTCCTTTTTCAATTTTGAACTCTTCTGTAACCACATTGTTAACTATCAGTTTGGCCTTTTGTTCTGAATATATTGCGTCAATCCCATTCTCAAACCCCCGTCCCACTCCCATTTCATTCAAATTTCCCTTCATAAATTTCCAGGAAATATTGTCAAAGGCCTTCTCCGCATCTATGAAAATTAACACTGCTTTTGTATTTATGTCTGTTTGCAAAAGTTCCAAAACATCAATAATGTTCCTAGTATTTGCAAACATATGTCTACCTGGGAGAAAGCCTGCCTGGTCCTTATGAATTACTTCATTAAGCACTCTTTTGAATCTACTTGCCAAAATGTCTGCAAATATTTTGTAATCCACATTCAAAAGGGAGATGGGACGATAGTTTTTGAGTTGTGTCTTTTCAGCTTCAGATTTTGGTATCAATGTGATAAAGGCTTCCTTCCACGATTCCGGCGCCTTCTTCCCTTCCATAATTTCATTACAGACCTCCATCATTGGTTGGGTCAGATAGTCTTTTAATGTCTTGTAATACTTGGAGGTCAAACCGTCTGGCCCTGGAGATTTGCCCAGTTGCATGTTCTGGATAGCTTGTTCAATCTCTTGTTGTGTTATTTTGTTGTTCAGGATTAATCTGTTTTTTTGTGACAACTTTGTTAATCCATTTCTTTCCAGAAATTGTTTAATCTCAGCCTCATCTTGCGGCCCTTGAGTGTATAATTTTTTAAAGTATCTCTGGAAGCACTTTCTAATTTCCATGGGGTTCTGGATATTTCTTCCTTCAATTTCTAGGTTTGTAACTGTATTTAATTTCTGTCTCTTCTTCAACTGCCAAGCTAGCAGTTTTCCACATTTATTTGCCGATTCAAAAGTTTTTTGTTTCATTAATTTAATCTTCCATTCTATTTCTTGGTTTATCAATTTAGAATATTGGGCTTGATATAGTTTAATTTCTCTCAGAATCGGCTGTGACTTCGGGTTTGATCTTAATTTCTTCTCCAATTCTTTAATTTTCTGCAAAATCTTATCTTTCCTTTCATTTTGTGTTCTTTTCTTTACAGTGTTCTGTTGTATCAAGAACCCCCTCATCACAGCTTTGCTTGCGTCCCAGATAGTTCTTTTTTCCACCGTAGTGTTCATATTTATTTCAAAATAATCCTTCAAGGTTTTTTGGGCCTTTTTGAGAATCTCCTGATCTCTAAACAAGCTATCATTCATCTTCCATCTAAAGGAGCCGGTTGGCAATAGTGTCATATCCATCTTCAGCGCATTATGGTCGGAGCAGGTCTTTGGGCAGATTTCCACTTTTCTGACCTTGGGTGCCAGACCTCTAGATATCCATATTTGGTCGATTCTTGTCCAAGTCAGTTGGGCTTCAGAGAAGAATGTTCCCTCTCTTCCCAGGGGGTTCTTAGTTCTCCAAATATCAATCCAGTCCATATTGTCAGCCATTTCAAAAAAGGTCTTTGGTAGTCTGCCGTCTTTTGTAACGTTTTGATTTTGTGACTTATCCATGTTTGTCGATACGACCCCATTCATATCTCCCATCATAATGATGTTGTTGTAGTCCAGATAGTCCAGCATAGTCTCATGCAACTTCTTGTAAAATTCCGATTTCCCGTCATTTGGTGCATAAATTCCTAATATCAGAATCTTTTCTCCTTGGTGTTGTATCTCAATTCCTAATATTCTTCCATGTTCATCTTTGAATAAGAATTTAGGTGACAGGCTCTCTTTTGCATATATCACCACTCCTCGCTTCTTTACTCTGTCCGAAGATATAAATTCTTGGCCAAGTCTTTTGTTTATTAACACCTTTCTATGGAGCCTAGTCACGTGTGTTTCTTGTAAGCAGATAATATCCAATTGTTCTTTTTTTAATATATGAAAAATTTTCCTCCTTTTTTCCGGGATATTGCAGCCATTAATGTTCCAACTCAAAAGTTGCAGAGACATCCTGAATAAATCTGGTTATTTTTCAAGGGGTGGTATCTTGTTCAGAGAATCTTCAGAGTCCAAGGGTGCAGATGCCTCTGGTGTTTCAGGCCCTGGAAGTTGATCAATTCCTTTGTGAAGGTCCTCTCCGTATACGTTCAGAAATTTATCTCTGTCTTCCGATGTTCTGATTTTGATCTTCTTCCCTCTAAAGGTAAAAGATAGTCCTTGAGGAAATTCCCACCTAAAGATGATTGAATTCTTCCTTAATAGTCTTGTCAACTCCAAATAGTCAGATCTAAGATCTAGCAGTTGTTTAGGAATATCCTTGTAGATCTCAATTCTTTTGTCCAAAATGTCCAGTGACTTTCCGTAGTGTAGGCCCAAAATCTTATCCCTTTCCTCCTTTGACCTCAATATTATCAAACAATCTCTGGGCTTCTCTTTCTTTAGAAGTCTTCCGAGCCTAAAAGCTGAAACAATTTTAAAGTCCTTTTCCTCTAAATTCCAAAATTTGGAAAATTCTTTAGTCAGAAACTCAGCTAGGTTGCCTTCTTCCACTTCTGGTATTGCTCTTATCCTTAAATTGCTCTCCCTGTTCCGCAGTTCAAGCATGGACAAATAGGTCTGATGTTCGCCTACTTGCTTGCAAGTAGGGCGACCAAAATTATCAAGGGGATGGAGCAACCTGCCTATGAATAAAAGCAGCAGCATTTGGGACTACTTAAGTTTAGGGACGCGGGTGGCGCTGTGGGTTAAACCACAGAGCCTAGGGCTTGCCGATCAGAAGATCGGCGGTTCGAATCCCCGCAATGGGGTGAGCTCCCATTGCTCAGTCCCTGCTCCTGCCAACCTAGCAGTTTGAAAGCACGTCAAAGTGCAAGTAGATCAATAGGTACCGCTCCGGCGGGAAGGTAAATGGCCTTTCCGTGCGCTGCTCTGGTTCGCCAGAAACGGCTTAGTCATGCTGGCCACATGACCCAGAAGCTGTACACCGGCTCCCTCAGCCAATAAAGCGAGATGAGCGCCGCAACCCCAGAGTCGGTCACGACTGGACCTAATGGTCAGGGGTCCCTTTACCTTTACCTAAGTTTAGGGAAGAGGAAAGTAAGAGGTGACCTGATGGAAGTTTATAAAGCTATTTGTGGCACGGGGAAAGTGGAGCGAGAGAAGTTTTTCTCACTCTTTCATAGCACTAAAACTTGGGGAAGCTGAGGATCGGAAGATTCGGGAGAGATAAAAGAAAGTACTTCTTCACACAGCTAAAATGATGGAACATGCTCCAACAGGAGGTAGTGACGGCCACCAACTTGGATGATTTTTAAAAGGATTGGACAAATCCATGGAAGAAAAGGCTATCAATGGCTACGAGCCATGATGGCTATGCTCTGCCTCTAGTCAAAGGCAGTAATGCTTTTGAATGCCAGCTTCTGGAAGCCATGGTGGCAGGGCGACAGAGTGCTCTTGCACTTGGGATCTGCTTGTGGGCTTCCCAGAGGGATCTGGCTGGTCACTGTGGGAACAGGGCGCCGGAGTAGCGAGCCATTTGCTTGATCCAACTTAGCTCTTCTTAACTCTCATCATAACCGACGACCGGCCATTATGGAAAGCGTTGATGGGGGTGAAGTGCCACAATGTCTGGAGGGTTCCAGATTAGAGAAAGCTAATGCCCAGTGAAATTTACAAAAATAAATCGATAAATACGCTGCTTGAGAAGCAGGGATGTGGAGGGAACGGTGAGATAACATGGGGCATTATAGCTTTGATGCAGGAGATGCAGAGGTAAGTGGCTGCAGAAACCAGAAAGAAGTGAAAAGCGAAAGATGTATGGAACTGAAAGGAGAGGGGAGATGTAAAAGTTTCCCAAGCAGCACTTGAGGCAGTTTAGCTAGATTTTAAAATTAACCTCACAACCCCCCCCCAAAAAAGGGTTGGCTTTATATTTTACATTGTAATAAGAATTTTATTAATAGCTATATTAATTCTAGGTTACAGTAGTTACATTTCTGAATTTATACAGTTTGGCAAGGAATACACATTTATAAATACAGTAAAAGAATAGCATAACCGTATTCTCTCCAAAATCATAAAGTGAAAAGAATTTTAAGAGAAATTAACATTACTTCACCCTTCACTGCACAAAGCTGCTCCTACCCCGTCAAGATCTTTTCACTGGGGTGGGGTGGAGGAATTATGCATTTGATAGAAGTTGCTTATACTTGATTTAAATATTAAAACCCAAACAAAATCATGAAGGTATATGCAACGGGTGATAGCCAATCTTAGTGATAAATCATGTAAGCCCTCTTATTTCTAATCTGTATATAACTCAGTTGGGTATTATCCATTAAGAACCAATTCAAGATAATTATTTCTTTCTCCAAAAAAAAAAAAGTTTACCAAGTAATAGTTTCATGCCATGCAGTAAAGTGGACAGAAAAATAATTTTCTGTAAGCAGTCGTGAGGGGCATGACATGGCATAGCTATGTTGGCACATTGAATTGAAATGTCTAGAGTTGACACAGGCACCTTGAGAAAGTTATGACCTCCCCTCCTCTTGAACCCTAATCTATAAAATGGACATAATCACTTGCTATCATAGCAAAGGGAAAGACAATAAACATGTTGCCATACAAAACAAGTGATTTCTGAGCACAGGCTGTGAAGCTACACTGTACAGCAGTGATGGCCAAACTCGGCCCTCCAGCTGTTTTGGGACTACACCTCCCATCATCCCTAGCTAACAGGACCAGTGGTCAGGGATGATGGGAATTTTAGTCCCAAAACAGCTGGAAGGCCAGGTTTGGCCATCACTGCTGTACAGTATTTCATAATCTACTCAAATCAAAATTACATCAAGGTGACAACAACATGTGTGTGTGAGTGGTGGGGACTGAACAGTCACAGTGTGACTTGCATGTAACCGGTCATTGGGCTGAAAGCAAATGTTTTTCCTAATGGAAGAGATGAGAGTACCTCTTCAAAATTTGTCTCTCAGCTCTCTCTCCTTCTCCTTTCCCTTTTTTTCCCAGAGACAACTGATGCTAAAGCTCAACTAGGTTTAAACACGATTTCACACCCAGCTTGTAATTATTGGTAAAAACCTGACTTCGAGTAGCATTAATATTGGTGCATAGGTAGCAAACACTCTGCAAGTGGCAGCCAAAAGTGGTATTTCTCAGATGTTGCTGGACTACAACTCCCATCATGCTGCACATTACATGCTGCCAAGGGTGGATGAGAGTTGGACCCAAATAACATGGCTCTGCATGAGCTAAATCTGCACTAAATCATGATTAAAGTGGGGGAGGGGGGAAGCAACCAGGGAGCACTAAGGGGGGGGGGGCAAACAGGAACATGTGTGCCCAAAGAACCTCCTGATATCTTAACAGTGGTTAAGAAACTGCAAAATGTAATATCTGGAGGGAGATTTTGATGTGTTTTTCTTTCTGCACTTTGAAGGGTTTCCATAAATAAATTGCTGTCCTAAATTAGAATTTTTTATTTAAAAGACTAAGATAAAAATATATAAATACTAACATCATGAGTTGAGGAGGGAGAGGGGAACTGGTCTATTTAAATTACAAGACATATATTAAAATAATGTAAATCGTATCAAAGATTAGTTTGTCACTCAGAACAAATCTATTCAGCCTGATGAACTGGTTTCAATCTCAAGTTGTTATGAAATGCCTACAAGAGCCATGATGAGGGGTAAGTCCAATGGCACGAATGCCATTATTTTCTTTTTAATGAAGACAATGTACAGCTATTCCACATCGTCAGTATTCAAAATCAGAACATGGGACAGGCCACTCACCCCTGAATCTGTAGCAAGGATAGTCCTGAAACAATGCAACCAAAAAATTATTGTGCAAGTTGAAAATTAGAAGTGTTTTTCTGGGGTTCTGGGGGCATGATCAGCAGGTGCAATCCATATAATTGCTGGACCCTGAACCACCATTTCCTCCTATGGAGAAAAGCTTTAAGGGGTAGCAGGATCTGACAATAGGGCATGTTCATCTAGAAATAAGGCTTCTCACAAATTATTTGGGGTTAAGGTTTACAAGTTGCTCCTTTGGTTCTAATAACACCATCAGGACACATTCCATTTATTGTGCCACTAGTAATTATTGTTTATTTCCCCCATAACTTACAGATTAAAAAAGATGAATGCACAGTTAAATAAATCAAATTGTCAAACCTATGGCAGCTTCATATTCTACTTCGCAGTTGGTGGTAAAGATACCCACTGGTCAGATTGCAGGGGGTTGGTGCATAAAGCTATTATGCATGCTTAAGGGATTTAGAGACAGCTATGAATGTTTGTACAACTTCCTTCCACCCCATTCTTGAGAAGCAAATTCCCTCTTCTTGCCTCAATCATGGGCAAGGAAGGTGTCACCAGCCATACCAGTGGTTAACACAAGCCATGGTTCCTGTTGTACTGGGATCTGAAAGTTGACAAACTGTGGTTAGAATTAACCATGCTTGTAATTAGTAGTAACATTTCCCTTAAGGCAGGCACCCCCAAACTCAGCCCTCCAGGTGTCTTGGGACTACAACTCCCATCACCCCTAGCTAACAGGACCAGTAGTCAGGGATGGTGGGAGTTGTAGTCCCAAAACATCTGGAGGGCCGAGTTTGGGGATGCCTGCCTTAAAGTGTCTGGAGGGAAGGGGATTTACTTCTGAGGAGGGAAGGCACAAACTCTTGCACAGCTGACTCCTGGTCTTTTAACCACAGCTAAGAGGGAGACAGCATTACATCTCCATTGTCTTTCAGTGGTCACCAAATTAAAACCAAACTTGTCTATTGAATAACTCTGTACAGAGTTAAAATAAAAAGTACTGCTTTGACACCAAAGGTATGGTAGCACTGTAGAGAAACCACAGGTTTTTACCAAAAACAAAGGTGATTATGCTTTGCACAGGTAAAGAGTGAACAAAATGCTAAACATGATTATTCATAAACATCAGAAGACCTTTCAGGGTCTTCAGTAAAACTCCCATCTATTAATTTTTGCAAGGGGCTTCTAAGAACAAAATTACAATAAAATTATGCTAACAGGATTATAGCCAGTTACAACTAGTTTCGATCTCAAAACTATTACATTGTGAGGTGCCTATAGCATAACCTGACTCATCTGATCTAGATTCTAAAACACCTGTATCATCCATTTTAAAAATATGCTTTAGAGCATGCTTGAGGCAATGATGTTCTACAAAAAAAGCAGCCCCTGCGTGCTTGGGAAGACCTGTAAAGTTGACATGCAGTTCCGAATATATTTCTAAATGCTTAGATGCCTATCGGTACTAGAAAGGGGTACATACTAACTTCAACAAAATAATCACAATAATTTCTTAATTTTAAAAGTAGGTAAGGACAAATTCATAACGTTTTATTCAAGGCAAAAAAGGAGAGAGGGAAAAGAAAAGGTATTGTCAAGATTATAAAAAATTACTGTTTGAAGTCAATCAAGTTAATGTACACATGGTTTCATATTAGGAAGATATCAAATTTACATCAAAACACTCATATCAAAATTATACAAGGAAAGATTTAACACCAAAATTGCTTTTGAAACCATTCATATTTTCTTTTACATAAAATTACATCCTGCATAGCCTTTCAACTGTCACCCTGAAAATACAGCTTTTTAAAAGCAACGTTTATTCTTAAAAGACATAGTGTAGAAGATAGGGCAGGGAACGCAGGTACATATTTCCAAGTTATTTTACTATCATAAAATCAGTTATGACATTAGAAAAGGGGGAAGGCCAGCGAGCAGGCACACGGCAATAAAAAGACAGGGATCCAAATTATTCTAGGAATGCCCCAAGGTCTTGGAAATGTCTGTTGTCATTTTTGAATGCTTGTCACTGAACAGCACGTCACATTACAGCCTGCTTTCAAAAGTCCCCTCAATTCCACGAGCACTTTGCCATGTGGTACAGGAAGGTGTTGTTAGAGAAACACAGTCCTTGGCCATGAAGAAGCAGTCACCCAGTTCTCTGATGTTGCCAAATGTTTGCAACCTGTAATTTTAGGTCCTAAGCAGTCCTAAGCACAATTACTTGAAAGCTCTATTGAACTTAATGAGACTTATTTCTGAGTAAGCATGTTTAGGCCCACACTGTAAACCTGAAATAGATGCAATGTTGTTTTGACCTTTGTTTGCCTATAACGGAAGGGGTTATGCTGAGCTACTGTACATTGTGCAAGCAACACATATGATTTGCATTTAAAAGCCTAACTGGAGAAGGAAAATGGAAAACTTTCAGTTTCCATTATGAGAACAAAGTTTATCTAACCAGCAACTTTATAAGGGTCATTACTCTACACAAAGCTACTTCCCAGGTGCAGAGTTTACCCCCAACCTGCAAATTACAGTAATTGAAATAATGCTTAGGCATTTTCAACCAGAGGTGTTAGGGATATAGTTCAATTATTCCTTCAAGGCTGGCTTGGAAAATGCTTGAACTGGAACATGGGTTAAAACAATGGCCACAATCCAGAAAGTCATACAATAAGCACCACATACTTAAATTTTTCACATGCTTGTGAATCCCTTAACGCCATTAAATTTACACTTTTAGGAGCTGTAGTCTATTTCACCCAAGGAGTGTGGGGCAGGTAAAATGTGAACGTTCTACCATGTTACTAGCCCCCAAGACCTGGTTTGAATAAGAATGTCTTACACTGCTTCCAGAAGACATACTAGCTTGGGAGAGTCACATGGGGAAGAAAATTTAGAAGCTGAATGCCACCATTGGAAGCCACCATGAATGGCAATCTGTGCACCTTGCAATTCTGACTGGATGCCCAGAAAGTTTCTAATCTCTTAAATGTAATGATGATAAAATGGGAAGAAAGTTAGCTCTTAGGTATACTAGACCAGTGGTGGCTGATATCAATTTGAACTGGCAGAGCCAAAGGCAAGGAGACCAGGGTGGATAAAAAAAATCAAGGATTTAAAAATAATAATAAAAAATTGATTTTTATTTTATTTAAATCAGATTTTTGAATTTAAATCGGATTTTTAGAATGAAATGCTTTTGGAGAAAAAATCTTTCTAAAGATAAGTTTTCTATTTAAGTTACATTATAGGCCGAAGGCTATTCATCAGGAAATAAGGATCTGTTTGAAGTTTTCATGTGCGCTACAACTAAGTCTAAGGGTTTTTTGTTTTTGTTTTAAATTGTTTAACCACATCAGTTAACAAACATGGATACATATGCTATACTGTTATTGCTTTAGTTAAAGAAATTGTTTAAATTGTTATTAAGGAAATGATTAAGTTTCTCCTTCCAATAAAGTACAGCCGAAAAGTTGCCCAAATATAAACAGTTAACTTATTAAACTTCACAACAATGTCATAATTATTTGTCTATGTATTTCTACTTGTATAACCAAATCAGTAATTTTTCATAAAACTCTAAAAACCACCCTGAAAATTTATTATTCCAAAAATGAAACCTTCGTCTGGTTGTAAATATTAAGATTATACCAGCAAGAATATCTTTCTGTAAAAAAATGATTTAAATCAAGTCTTACCGACTAGTGATTTAAATCGATTTGATTTAAATGATATCCTAGAGAAAGCTCAACAACTTGCCCATGAAGGAAACCATCAGTTGGTGGAGCCAGAGGCAATGACAGGCAGAAAAAACAAATTCGTGTTGTCCCCATCCTCCTCTCTCTGCTAGTTATACAATGGCAACACTATGGCCAGGGAGAAGGAAAATGATGGGCACAGCTACTCCCGGGACTGGTTTTAATAAAGAAAGCAGGGAGTTAGGGATTGGCTAAGGTCAGACTTGAAGCTGGTGGAGCAATGCCCCATTTCCTGTAACAGACCGGCCTCCACTGTACTAGACCGATTGACATGTACAACAAACCCTTGCATGGGCTGCTTAAAGAGACTCTCTGGATTGCAGCCAATGTACTTTGTTCTTCCTCCATGGTAGGTCAGATTTTTTTAAAAAAAACAACCACCCTTGACCAATTTTTTTTTTTTTTTTTTACTTCAATACAGGCTTCTGGAGTTTAAATGGAACATGAAAATACAATCTGATCATGTATTAACACACACCAATTACTATTTTTCTGTTTGTGGACAGGTGGCCTAAGTGTTTAAAGCAGTCATGCTGGTACAATAAAAAACTTATTCAACCTCTTTTATTAAAAACGTCAAATTTTCTAGAAGTTAGTGTAACCCAGGGTAGACAGGCCTATTGCTTCTAACTATCTCTCAAATTCCTGTGGTCCTGGGGTAACGTGAGTTTTTACCAAAACATATGCTTCCTAAATGTCACAAACACTTGTGAGAAAAATAAAGGCTAAAGAGGGGCTATGAATACTGGTTTATCAAATCATCTCGTCCATAGACTGGCCAACTTCAATCCAACAGGATCAAAGGAGAAACCCAAAAAATATGGCAAGCAATATATAATCCTGTTTATGATGCACAATCTAGATACTAGCATTTGTTTAAGAAAATATTCACAGGGTATACTGTCTGGTTACATAAGGCTGCTTTCAGTTCCAAATCTGTATTTCCACATATAAACACTTTTGGCATGCAAAAGAAGCATACAAGTGAATACATTGATTGTTCCTACAGTAAGACACACACAAAAAGATCACTAAATTGTATCTTGCCAAGCTTTGGTGATGATAAGCTGGAGAGGAGAAGCATTTTAATGGTAACCTTAAGTACAAATCTGTTGTCTTCAAAAAAATCCAACACTGGCAGTTAAAAAGCCTAAACAAGGAACCAAAAAAACATATATAATACAGCTTTTGCAGTTCAGTAAAGGTCAACAGGAAAAGGTTTGGGAACCATGTTAAGTTTGTGACTGATTCAAGTTGGGTTGTGCGATATTCCCATTTTCAGGAAAGATAGCTGGGAAATTGTTATTTAAAGTTGCAGTGTCGGCATTTTGACAGCTCACATAAGAATTAAAGGGCGGCTGTGGAAGCACTTGGCTATCAGGCACCTGCACAAATACCCCTGCCTGAGTAGCTGGGGAGATTCTTTGGCCAGCTAATGGTACTTTAGGTTCCCTGGGCTCCAACTGCTGCTTGCTTTCTTCATCTGTGTCGAGGCGGGTTAGCTTTTCTATCCACATGCGAAACTTCTCCTCTGTCTGCCTCTGCATCTCGGCAAAGCAGTTCATGGCCTCTTCCAGGACACTGCCTATGCAGTTCCTATCCCATACGGTGCCCCTGTCAAGCAATCCTGGAATTTCCCTGGTCGCTCCTCCAGATCCCCCAGCACGACTGAAGCCAGCTTTAAAGACATTGAGGCCATTGCATAAGACATCATTAAGGAAAAGGTAATCACATCCATACATTAAGGCATGCGAGCACGAACAAGCTACATACTTGCTCTAACTCAGTGGCGTAGTGTGGGTTGTCAGCACCCGGGGCAAGGCAAGTAATTTGCGCCCCCTAACCGGTGGATTTGCGCCCCCTAACCCCCAGATGTTGCGCCCGGTGCGGCCGGCCCCCCCTGCACCCCCCACGCTACGCCACTGCTCTAACTGGTCAGGTAGATAGAATCTCTGAGAAGCACTGAGATACCTGCCCGGTTAAAAGTTCATAAGCCACCACCCCAACATAATTATTTAAATCTTTTGCCTTTCAAAACATTTTTTCAGAAGGTGAAATCAACCCTATTTCTAAGTTTGGTGTCTTCCTCGCTGAACAAAAGCCAAAGCAGTGTAACTTTGTAAGAATCAAAATCTTGTTTTATGAGAATACAACCAACACTCAAATCTAAATTTATGCACACTCAATTTAAGTAAAACGTAAGAATACAAGAGTTGCCGTGCGAGATTAGAGCATAGTCCATCTAGTCCAGCATTCCATTTCCAATATCTGACCTCACAAGCAAGGTACGATGGTGGTGGCTATTCGTGGTTGTTTCTCCACGTCATCTGGTCATCAGATATATCTACTGCCTCTGGGGGTGAAGGTTCTGTTTCTCTCTCAAGGTTACTAGCTTCTGGGAGACCACCATGGATTTGATTTGATGGATTTGAATTATATTAAAATAATCTTATCTTCAACTACTGAGCGCAGAAGGGGAAACACAGAGCAGATTACGCCAAAGAAAAGCACAGGGCTGGATCCAGACCTGCCTGCAGCAGAACTCTAAGTTCCCATGGGTAGAAGGGGCTTTTCAGTAATTCCTCCCTTTTGCCGACAGCCCTCTATGTCCCCACAAAGCAGCTCTGGAGGGTTGAGGTATCCTCCAAAATTGTGTATGGGGTCATATTGGGGGGGGGAGGGGCTGCAGAAGAGGAGAAGCACTGGTGAAAAATGCCTCCCTGTATCCCATTTGCAGGATTAAGTGTGTGGGAGCTCCTGATGGATCAGAGCTTTATCTGTGAATGGAAAGAGCCTTTCCATTCAGAGGGAGATGTCTGAATCCAACCCACAGTCTTTGTTTACTCTGCTTTAAGGAGAAAATCCCAAAACACAAAGACCTGTATATGGACTTTGTGGGTGAAAACATTCCCACAGGGAAAAGTTGCTCTTGCAGATAGTCAGAACCACAACTCAAGGAGAGGATCCCAAACATGCACAAAGAAAACCCTAATTTTGAACTCTGAGCAGCTCATCTAAGTTTGCAGAAACATAATTTTCATTCTGTATTCTAATGGTAGTACGTAGGTCTTCACAAATCTCAGATTTTTTTGCAAAGAATGAGGTGACACAGGTTATGGAAGGTGGATGTGGGCCTGAGAGATGAAACATGAAGCACAAGTGAAGCATGGATAACAGAAGGAAAATCTACAGATAATTTCTAGTAGTGATTAGCAAGTGACCAGCAACACACTAATGGTTTGGGACTTGCCTACATGTTTCCATCTTATTCTCTGCAACTGTGATGTCCAGAATTTATTTTAGAGGGAAATATTACAAGTTTATGAATGTAACTGGGCACCTGTTCTGAAATACTGACAGTGAAAAATACTGGGGCATCTCACTTGATTCTTAAGTCTCTAGCTCAGTGTGCTAGAATATGGGGAGGAGAGACACATAGCTGATGCTATGGGAACCTACCACAAGAATACCATGAGGGGACTACTACTGATAAATTGTAGTGTTTAGGTTAGTTTTTGCATTCTTTTTCAATGGCAAACAATTAAGAGTATGACTTGGCTTTCTCAGGAGGCAGAGGTTAAAATTCTCAAAACCTGAGTATCAGTAGAACTATGCCTACTATCCTTATAGGAATGAAATATCTGGACTTTTATTATGGGATGCATTCTTCTTGAGTTGTTAGAAGCAATATATCTTCACTTACAGTGAAGTCCTTCAATGACTAAAAAGATCAGAGTCAACTAGATATGGAAAGGTCTGTCTTTTGAGCTCTTCTCATAAACCTGGCATTCTATAATAACAGCAGCTGCTTTTGAAGGGAAATTCAGATTTCTTCTCCAGGGCAATGTCTACCAGAAGGAAATTCTGGGCTATCTTCTATCCTCCTCTCTTCCAGGATGACAAGAGGGGCAAAGGGGCGTTTCCTTCTGTTCGGAACACAGAAGAAGTGCACTAATATGCCATGATTTACAAGATTACAATTCCACAGCCAGAGCTTTGGCTCTAGACTTATACCCATTACAAATACAACTAACTGCAAACTGTAGGCTTTTATCCATGTTTCCAGCTGGGTGGGGCAGGGTTCTTCCCTCCCCCTCTGTAGCACCAGCACTGGAACTACACCTTGGGTTTGTCCTGCTTGCCACTGGCAAAAAGGACAAGAGGTAGTTGAACCCTACTAACACGGCTGAGGGTGAACTTTCAAAACAGCTTGCAGCAATGGTAGATTAAAGAAAGATATTAATCTCCAACTTACAAGAAGGACATATGGTATGGTAGCTATAGAGGGGCAGGCAGAAACCTTTGTGCATGATTATGGTTTTTAGGCAATTGTCACTCCCATTCAATTTCCAAATGACACTGTCAGTGAGTTCATTTTTGCAGCTCTGGATAAAATAGCTTTCTCAAATTTAAAATATAATTATACTCAAAACTTCACTGTAGCAGGCCCCAATCAGATCTACCCTCTGCAGGTCCCCAAACCTAGATTTTATTAAGAGATGGAAAACTATTCAATACAAACAACTTAATGCTTATGCAAACTCACACTGATATAGATATTTTAATGGTGGCTAGGTCTTATCTTTACAAAGGTTGCCTCAACATTTTTAAGGGATAAAAAGAAATCCATATGCACGTAACTTAAAGAAGGCAAATACTTGGCCTCCACAACCCCACATGCGTGTTTTTTGCACTATTTTTTCCAAAAACAGGTTACTTTAGGGTTATGATACATTATTTACTCTCCTGTTTACTAGCAAAACTAAAATGTAAACAAGCAGGTACAGCTTATGTACTTTTCACTTCGCTCTTCCAATTTCCCATTTTGGTGTTTCTTGCCTTCCTTAAAATTGAGAAACTCTCACCTAGCCTTAAAAAAGAGTGCTAAGATGTATTGCAAGTTCCTGAAACTATGTGTGTGCTCATGAGCACTCACCTGGAATTCCAGCTTTCAATCCTTGACTTATTTTTTCCCCTAAAACAGAAATGCAACAGAAACAAAATCCTGCCCCTACTTAAACTGACAATCACACTTTCAAAAGAACCACATTTATATAGGTTTTATATTTCTATAACAAGCAAGGCAAAGGCACCGAGGGAGGAGTGATCCACACTTTTAAAGACTTAATTGCTTTGCTTCATACTATGCGCCAAACAACCAATATATCCACAGTGAAACATGCCAGAGAGAAGCACTGTTAATGGAGGGCATATCACACTATTATTGTGTGGAGGCTGTGATGATGTAAAGCTTGCTACTCTTCCATATCCTTCAGCAGAGAGAAGCTAACTTAAGGGCTTGTCTATATACAAACATTTGAACAAGGTGGCCCCTGCCATTGTCCGGTGTCCCATCAGAGAAGGTTTAGACAGCAGAGATTCTGCCTTACAGAAGAGACTGTTCTAGAGATCCCCTTACTTGATAGGAAGCCCAGGCTACACCTCTATCTCCATTGTGTCTACAATGTCTGCCAGTACTTTACATTTGCACAGAACTGCACACGGGCATCAAATCAATGGAATAAGATAGCCTGCCATGCAGTCAGATTCTGTTAGCACTACACCAGACTAGCAAAGACCCACCAAAAACCTGTTGTGGGTGTAATAAAAGATTCCCTGTTCAAAACTAGTGTGATATGAAAAAGGGCTAGCCTAGATATTTAGTATAAGGCA
Organism: Podarcis erhardii; assembly: GCF_964252035.2. Lineage (NCBI taxonomy): Eukaryota > Metazoa > Chordata > Lepidosauria > Squamata > Lacertidae > Podarcis > Podarcis erhardii. Next base: position 48,515,298 of record NC_138501.1, read on the forward strand.
GCTTCCTATGTACCCTGAGTCAGAAAACTGGCCCATCTAAGCTCAGTACTGTCAATACATACTGGTAATGGCTCTCTAGGATTAGACAGCAAGGCATTCCCTGGTAGAGATTGAATCTGGGACCTTCTGCATGCAAAACAGATCTTCTACCCATGAGCTATGGCCCTTCTTCCCAGTATGCCAGTTTTTTACATGTAGCCAGCATTTTATGTGGAAAACTATGCCATGTCCATGGTATGAAATGGTACAGTCCAGCAACAGAGCCAGTCTGCTTGGGATTAGTCCCTTTCACCTAAGATTGTACACAATCTTTTTTTTAAAAAAACGCTATGTCCAGAGCAAAGCCTTAGTTTGTTCACTGATATGGCATCTCACTTGGCACTGCTGCAGTGCAACTTCCATTTATTTTAACGGGTTTGGGCAGAAAGCTCATGATATCCAAAGTGACATGGAGGCTGGGCAACTAAAAGCCCTGGCAAACTACATTCATAAGCAACTGTAAAACCCAAAGTGCTGTGCAAAGGCAGAATCCATCAAACTTTAAAAGGTTACCACTGGCAGAAAGAATACTTGAAGGGTCAAGCTGCACACACAGCATTGTAGTTTTCCTTTTAAGTCTTCCCACATCGTATATAAATAGTTTTACTGAGGACACAGGTTTTAATTACAAAACTTATCTCTCTCATGCAAAGAAACAAATGTTATGTTCACCCATAAAAGATCGGCAAACCAAAAGCTTTTTAAATAGTATTTTATTTTAAGGTTGCTATAAAATGCAGTTATTTTGAGTACCATATGCCAAGTAGAAGATACATATTCCTCCTCATGCTATTTGGGATAAAGGAATAATGCAGGCCTTAACAAATGGAAAGCTGTCCAAAATGCACCTTCCAATATTTGATCATAAGAATGGCCCCAATATTTGATTGTAAGAATGGCCAAGATATTTCACCTCTCAGTCACACAATATGGATGCAGCAGGAAAAATGATATTAGTAATTGCGCAATCCATGCAACAGAGGACATTGAAACCCTCTGGCTTCTGAAACTGAGGGGTAGTGTGGAGGCTATTAATTTGCAATCTAAGTGCAAAATATTCCTCATATAGGTTCCAAAGTAACCAGCTCACCTAATTGTAACACACAACGAAGCTGAACCAGTTTATCATGCACTAAAATGAAGTTGGAAAGTGCACCATTAAATTCAGTATTGGAGAGAACGTGACCTTCTCCAACAGCAAAACTATGCCCCATGGTGTTTCAGATGCAGATACAGGAACAGTTGCAGTATTTTAAAAGAATAATCCATTTGTAATAAAATAGCTTCAAACTAGGCTGTTTTAAATACGTCTGTCTAAGCCACACTGATGTTAACTAGTGAGGGCAGAAAGCAGGGTCTGGAACTCAACTCACCATTACCAGTTTTTTAAATTTTCAATTCTGCAAATAAGAACATTCAAAAACCCCAGGACCCACCTTTAAAACATTTCACATACTGCAGCCCTCCAATTTACATAGAGTTGCAGTTCTCCTAGTTTATTATTTCTATTTTCTCAAGTGTCGCTCCTCTAAATTTAGCAGGACAGCTGAGAAATGATGGTAGGAGCTTTACCAGTTCAGTTTAAAAAACATCCTCTACCTGGTATCTCTGCAGTGATTGTCTTGCTGCTCCCTGAAACTTCTTCATCATCATCTGATGAACTCGTGCTTGAGTCACAGGTCAGGTCACTATCACTGGTACTGCTGTCCTGCAGCAGGTTGTATTTCTTGCGGGCAGCTGCCTCCCGTTTCTGCCTCAATAACCGAATTCTCTCTTTGTGCTTTTGGCTCCGATGACCTTTGACCTTAGCGACACGACCATTCTGCTTATCACTAGACTGCCGGTTTTTCTTTGCAGCCATTGTTGAGGTTTCACTCTCCGACCTTGACCGCCTGGATTTCCTCCCAACAGTAGACCCTGATACCGCAGAAGCATCTCCTTCTATAGTTGCTTCAGCTTGGCTGGGCTCGTTCTCTTCTGCGGAAGACAGAGTGTCTGAATCAGCCAAGTGCCCACTGGAAGAAGGGGACAGCATGCAATGGTTGGAAGAGTCACTCTCATAAACACGGCCAGCTGTTGGTTTGTCACTTTCTGTTGATGCTAGCTGAGATTCTGACGAGTCTCGTCTCAGTTCCATCAGCAAGCATGGCATTGAGGCAAGCACTGTCGAATCCTCCACAGCAGCTCCGCTCTCTTTCTGGGCATGCATTTCTAGTTCTACAGGTCCCTCTTCACACAGAGCTGCTTCTTGTTTTTCTGGGAGTTTTGATGGAACCTCTGGGTCAATGAGTTCTTCTACTTTGTCTGCTGCCTCCATCTTCATTTCAAAATTTTAAGTCTCTCCTGGTCTCAAAGCATGGATCACAGAGTCTAGCGGACAGCGCAAATTAGCCAAGGGCTTCAGGAGGAAAGCAATCTGCAGGAGAACACACAGAACAAATGAACAGGTTTGGCAGTGACACAGTAGCAAAATTACGGTACTTTAAGGAGAATTTGAAACAACCATGGGAGAGTGCAAAGGATCTTGCTGGTTATATAGAAGAAATCAATAAGTTTACTGAAGCCCTTTATTTTAAACTGGCAACTCAGTTGGGGCTTAACACTTTCCCAACAAATTTCAGGCTCCCCACCCCCCCCCAATATTTCCCAGAGAGGGTCAAGCTGTGCTGAAGAGTCAAGAAATTAGCCTCTTGAGGACTTCTGTTAAAACATGCTTTGCTTCAAACATAAGGTCCAACTAAAAAGCACATTTGGGTACACTGCGGAGTTCCAGCCCAAGTTTTTTTGCTAGCAATTTAGTGATGTACCAGTGGTGTGAAGCAGCACTGGGCCCAGGAGGGGAAATTCCTCCCAATTATCAGGAATCAGAACAGTGGCAGCAATGACCATTCACTCAAGTAGTTTGGACACACCTCCAACTGATATTGAAGTCTGGGAGCTGATCCAAATTCCTCTCCAGCAACAGAAGTAAGAAGAAAAGGCCTCCTTCTTGTAAGGCTTTCAGATCAGCACACAATAGTAAGCAAATAGATCAGTTCCCCTTTCCTCATTAAAGTGAGACCACAAGCTTCCAGGTGCCATGAAGGTTAATGTCCCTCATTCCATCACTATCAAGCCAACTATGGACAATAGCAATACTAGGAAAAAGAACTGGAGCCTGACAGAACACCAGAAGCAGAATGACTCAGAACTGTACCCAATTGCTCAAACATATAACTCAGTATATGGAATGTTATCTCAGCCTAAATTATTATTACTCTGGTTCAAGGGTTGATGCCTTGAAGGGTAGATGAAGGGAACGCAGTGGATGTAGCCTACCTTGATTTCAGCAAGGCATTTGACAAGGTGCCCCATGATATTCTTGTAAAGAAGCTGGTAAAATGCGGACTTGACTATGCTACCACTCAGTGGATTTGTAACTGGCTGTCTGACCGAACCCAAAGGGTGCTCATCAATGGTTCCTCTTCATCCTGGAGAAGAGTGACTAGTGGGGTGCCACAGGGTTCTGTCTTGGGCCCGGTCTTATTCAACATCTTTATCAACGACTTGGATGATGGACTCAAGGGCATCCTGATCAAATTTGCAGATGACACTGGAAGGGGTAGCTAACACCCCAGAGGACAGGATGACACTTCAAAACGACCTTGACAGATTAGAGAACTGGGCCAAAACAAACAAGATGAATTTTAATAGGGAGAAATGTAAAGTATTGCACTTGGGCAAAAAAAATGAGAGGCACAAATACAAGATGGGTGACACCTGGCTTGAGAGCAGTACATGTGAAAAGGATCTAGGAGTCTTGGTTGACCACAAACTTGACATGAGCCAACAGTGTGACGCGGCAGCTAAAAAAGCCAATGCAATTCTGGGCTGCATCAATAGGAGTATTGCATCTAGATCAAGGGAAGTAATAGTGCCACTGTATTCTGCTCTGGTCAGACCTCACCTGGAGTACTGTGTCCAGTTCTGGGCACCACAGTTCAAGAAGGACACTGAGAAACTGGAACGTGTCCAGAGGAGGGCAACCAAAATGGTCAAAGGCCTGGAAACGATGCCTTATGAAGAACGGCTAAGGGAGCTGGGCATGTTTAGCCTGGAGAAGAGGAGGTTAAGGGGTGATATGATAGCCATGTTCAAATATATAAAAGGATGTCACATAGAGGAGGGAGAAAGGTTGTTTTCTGCTGCTCCAGAGAAGCGGACACGGAGCAATGGTTCCAAACTACAAGAAAAAAGATTCCACCTAAACATTAGGAAGAACTTCCTGACAGTAAGAGCTGTTCGACAGTGGAATTTGCTGCCAAGGAGTGTGGTGGAGTCTCCTTCTTTGGAGGTCTTTAAGCAGAGGCTTGACAACCATATGTCAGGAGTGCTCTGATGGTGTTTCCTGCTTGGCAGGGGGTTGGACTCGATGGCCCTTGTGGTCGCTTCCAACTCTATGATTCTATGATGCCAGTTGCTCACATTCACAATAATAATGACGGTGGGAAGTCAGGTAGGACTTCAAAATGTGTATACAAATTTAGACTATATCCTATTTAGACCATATCAGGACATAATCTTCATATTCTATCAAATAGTTAACATGGGTCTGCATCCCGACTCATGTCTTTCTGTGGCTACATTAATATTTTTCTTTATCTATTTATCTATTTCTTTAGCTAACCTTTTAGATATTTGGTTTCCATGGTCAGATTTCGTAGGTTTTAATACCGTACAGTTTTACTATTAGTATCATTTCTGTCCAAAGAAATGTCCACTGGTTTGGGACCACCTTCTGGATTTTGAGCCTTCTATGCCAGTACTGCCCACTTGATAAAATGTTTCTCCACAATGACGGTGCTCTTTAAAGTGGTCAAGTGTGCTTCTTATAGTTTAAAATCAGGTGCAGAAAAATGTAATGCTTACAAAGCAATACAGGTACTTTTTTTCAGAGAGAAGTGGCACGATGCTAAATAATTCTGTTCACATGTCCCCTGTCCTGTCCCCCAGTCTCAAACAAATGCATTGCTCTTCCAACATTAGTGGCTCAGTGGACAAAGTCCTGGTTGTGGGACACTAAAGTTGTGATCACCTTCCCTGGCTGGCTGGGAGTTTAAAGTTCTCAGATGATAAACATAGAGGAAATGAATCACTTTGAACAATGAGAAGTGTTATAGAAATGATCACCTTAAGATAAAAAAGGTGTTTTAAAGTAGACAGTAGCCTACTTTAAAAACATGTGAAAAAATGTGAAGCAATTCTTAGGATTCTGCATGTCATGTGTATATATATGACTCTCCAGATGTACTCAAGCACAGCTATGCTGAATGAAAGTGCTTCAGTTATATTTATACAATATGTGCTTACTAGGGATAGTATTTAAACCAGACTAGAGATAATTCATAGGTGGAAAATGGCAAATGTCACTATCTAGAGATACTTAAACATTACACAGAAGCCCCTCTGATTTTAGTGGGACATAAACAAGTTTAAAGGTTGAGCTGAAAAGAGGGCCAAGGCTGCCTACCTCTTACACAAGTCTGAACCGACCTAGGAAAAGGCTTTATACCAAGTCAGACCAACAGTTCATCTACCTCAGTATATAACTGGCAATAACTGGCAGCAACTCTGCAATGTTTCAGACAGAAGTCTCACCTAGCCATACCTCAAGAAAGCAGGGACTGAAAGGGGGCCTTTGGCATGAAAATCAGCTGCTTTACACTTAGCAACAGTGTAAGAAAAATACACACAGGAAAGCTACAAATTTACTTCACTGAGGATGCCAATTGTAAATTATTTTACAATTACAGTGATACCTCGGGTTAAATACGCTTCAGGTTACAGACGCTTCAGGTTACAGACTCCGCTAACCCAGAAATAATACCTCGGGTTAAGAACTTTGCTTCAGGATGAGAACAAAAATCGCGCGGCGGCACGGCAGCAGTGGGAGGCCCCATTAGCTAAAGTGGTGCTTCAGGTTAAGAACAGTTTCAGGTTAAGAACAGACCTCCGGAACGAATTAAGTACGTAACCAGAGGTACCACTGTATTACTCTATTTCTAAAACTAGCTACATGGAAAGGATCATTTCATCACAAAGTGAAAGAGAAATATAAAGAGAATATGAAACAATAATAATCACTTTCAGTGAATATCTCTATGACAGGAGTTGTTTGCAATACAAATCCCTGCAAAGAGTATTTACTTAGCCATTAACTATAAAAAGTATTAAGGGGCATGTTCTTCAGACTTCTCATTTATAAACAGAAGTATGCTGCTGGCTTACTATGCAAGAAGACAAGCTAAGTACTTGCTTAGAAGTAAACGTGCCTCTCACGGTGCACTGATATCATTACTTCATGCAACATTCAGGTTCTTCTTTAAGGTCTTGTTTACAAGTACTGGCCTAGACTGACCCAGATAAACTTGTGAGATCTGGCAGAGGAAACAGTATAAGAAGAGGCAACTGAATACGAAAAAACATTTATTTCTATCCCTAAAAAAATTCAGCCATAATGTTATCTTTTTAATTCAAGCTCCGGTTAATAGAGAGTAGTATAATTAGGAATTCATTAGCCCAGCATCCACACCCTTTATGAAAAGGAATTTTATGCTTCATGTTTATCTAAAACAGATTTGATGAAATAAATACATTTTATAAAATAAATAAATGCTTATCTAAGCATTTTTTTCTCTTCAATGCAACATTCTCACCTCTAGCTGTTTCCAGCTTATTTAGGAACCCTGGAATGTGCCTTATATAAAGTCAGACCACTGATCTATCTAGGTCAGTATTGTATGTACTGGTTGGAGAACCTCAGGCCCAGGGTTCAAATGAGGTACTCCAGGAATCTCTCAGGCCACACACTCCTGACCCACCCACCCCCCCCCCGTTCTGCATCCTCCTCAAGTGTTTTTGCCTGAGTGGACTGTGTGCTTGAACTGCGACTATGTTTTTGGGTGATAACGCCAAGGCCGGTGCCTCCCCACAATGCAGCGTTGTCTGGGATTCATCACTCCAGTGTCCCATCAGGCTGATGTGACCCATATCCAAGGACATGAGCACACGACTAGCGGAGTCCAAACAGAAGCTGAGCCTTGAGGTGTAACATCTAAGCCTAATTTATTGTGCACAAAATCAAACGTAGCATAACAAAGAAAATATGGCTTCTCTCTGCGTCTTTCTTCCTCGGAGACAGAACTGCAAAAGCAATAGCTATACATAACGGAACAGTGTACAGTGGTGCCCCGCAAGACGAATGCCTCGCAAGACGGAAAACCCGCTAGACGAAAGGGTTTTCCGTTTTGGAGGTGCTTCGCAAAACGAATTTCCTATGGGCTTGCTTCGCAAGACGAAAATGTCTTGCGAGATCCTGCAGGTTTTTCCCCCCCCCCTTTTTCTAAGCCGCTAAGCCGCTTATCTGCTTATCCGCTAAGCCGCTAAAAGCCGCTAATAGCCGCTAATAGCGCTAATCCGCTAAGAAGTCAATGGGCTTGCTTCGCAAGACGAAAAAACCGCTAGACGAAGAGACTCGCGGAACGGATTAATTTCGTCTTGCGAGGCACCACTGTATCTCAATTTCTGCTCACAAGACTCCAACAATCAGTGCTAGAATGTAAACAAAGACATGTGACATGTCACAATCCCACACATCTGCAGCCTAAGTGGAGGATAGAGACTTGCGTGCAAGCATAAAAACCATGACTTTTGCGAGGCTGGAATGCAAAAATTCCAAGTCACAGCCACTACTCTACCCCTTTTGCCTCTGGTAACACCTGCCACTGCATGCAGCCCACAGAAGGTTCCTCACAAATAAACTTCAGGCCCCTGGCCTGAGGTTTTCTGACCCATGGCCTGCCCTGACTGACGTTAGCTTTTTAACGCTTCAGATAGATTTCCCCAGCTCTTGAACTCTGACCTGCTGCATGCAAAACACATGCTGTACCAATGAATTACAGCAAAACGCATACACTGGACATACATAGCTAAAGCTAAGACAGTTTAAAAGATTCCATTAAAGAACACACAGAAGAGTTCAACTACGTGAGAGTGGGTAATTAATTTAGCAACTTCTGTTTCTAGTGGCTACCAAAGAAGCATTTGTCTCAGGCTAAATTCGCACACATGGAGTTGTAGTTAACAAATTTATACTCTGAGTAGAGCCATATGAATTAACATACCTAAGTTACTTATGTCCATTACTTTCGGTGGGTCTACTGTATCAATGTGGATACAGCCCATCCAATCTGACAGTTAATATGCAATAGGAGAGAAATTACCACTTACAAGCTCAGTTTTTTGCTGCGTAGTTATTTGATGCGATAACTGCCTCTTATCTATGACAGTTAATAAAATTGATACATTATGGATTGTCTTGTTATTTCTCATGCTCAGATGATGAAAAGAGCTGTTGTACATGAAGAGTATAAGATAAGGACTCACCCTTCAGCTACTGTTGTCACTGCCCCACCTGTTCTGCGGACAGAAGACTTGAGTGCCCAAAGTTGTCATTCTGGCTGTTTTTGACCACCAAACTCACTACAAAAGCAAACAAAAACTCACATGTAAAAAAAAATTTTTTTTTAAATGAAGCGAAACAAACAAACAAAACCAGCAAAAGTTTAGCAGGTTCTTATCATTCAACAAAATTTTCAAGAAAGGTGAAACCGAATCAGTAGGTTCTTCTCATTATATAGAATTCCCTATCGGTATGTATATATCCACAAGCATGGCAGATACTCCTAAAGATTATCTCCTTTGCAAAACCTGTATATTGCACAGGAACACAAATGCATTTTCCTTACTCATAAGCTGACAGTTAACCTTCTCTCTGGGTTATGAGTATGCTGCATTAGAATTACAAGTGCAATTACAACAACCATTTGTACATTTAAATATGAGGAAAAGCACTCCATTTTTTTTAAAGTCTAGTAATTTTATTTAACAAGGGACAGTGGTAAATGCCTGCCTGACCAGCTCTCTTTGCTGACACATCAGTAACCAACCACAGACTGAAATTTTGCAAGATTCACTACTTAACCCTGAACATGTTTAATCAAAAGTCAGCCTTTTCACATGTGCCCAGCCAAATTCTTGACTGCAGAAAAGACAAGTGCATGAACTTTAGACAATGGCATACCCGTGTATTTTTCTTACACCAGTGGTCACTGAACTTTGTATTGAGACCTATCTTTGCTATTTTCAGATAACATTCTCTTACCTTCCTGTCACTATATGAGTGAATGTCTAATAGGGTTCCAAATTAAAACCAACTGCTGTAATTTGTCATCAGTCTTTATCCCAGTTGGTTTTTGTCCTGGATCTGAATTAATGTTATGTATGTATAATTAAGAGTTTTTAATTGTTTTTCTAAATGCAACATGCAATATTGTAAATCACATCAATATGCCTCATGGGAAGTAAATAATAATCATCCAATTTTGAGAGGCTTCATTATGACTGTAAAACCAACATTCTCACTCATATAAAGCCATTCACTCCTCATGAAGGAAAGAACAGCCTCTCTCTCACAACCTCCACTATGTACATGTTGGGCGGAGGAAGGTCGAAAGCAAGCAACCTCACGTGATGATAATCAGTCAACGCCTGTGCAAGGCTACAATTAACTCCAAAAAAGATGTAAATATATTACAATGATGCACCATACCATGGTTAGCGAAGGCTTCATTTTTCTTTCAATGTATTTCTGCAGGTTTAAACTGGTAAAAAGGCTCATAGTGTTGTTTTTTAGGTCATAACTTTGAAGGAAACCAGACATTTCAGTTGAAGTCTAGCACTTACTAAATGTTTTGAGAGTTACAACAGGAGTGCTAATTTAAGTACTGTACTGGGGTGGAAATGGAATGCTGTAAGAAGAGTTTTCTTGTTAAGCTTCTCCAAGTAGGCCTCACTGAGTTTTGATGACAAGCCACATCTGCATTACTTGATGCTGAACAGCAAAAATGGTAAGGATGACTAGTTCAAGTAGGGTAGGTTATGTGTGTGGGGTCCCGTCCCACCATCCCTGGGTACTAAAGAGTACCTTCCTGTGAAGAAATATTTCACCATACTGAACAGTTGTCCAGTGGTCCATCTGCTTATAATTTTGCTCATCCCCAACCACTGGCCATGTTGGCTGAGAGTGATGGGAGGAACTGGAATTCAACCACATCTGGAAGGACATAGGTTCTACTATCCCTGCAATAGAGGGGTGCAGCAAAAATGATGCATCTCCACTCCATGATTCTATACTTCCATCACATTTTCTTCCTCAATTTTCTTTACAGCCACAGCTGCAAAGCCAGGATTCTAGCAAAATCACCTAGGTATATACTTTCGCTCATATCTAGTTAAACTTACTTGCAACACAAAGAAACCAAAAGCTAGCCTCTTTTCTTCAAAAACTAAGGCTGAGTCAAGTTGGTGTGGAAGATGACCTTTTGGAAGGTTGAGTTCCCCAATCAAACCACCTACCCCAATCTTACCCACTTCACTGGTATCTGCATTTCCCATTGACCACTGCTTCATCAACATTCTTTATTTGATGTTATATGTAACCAGTCTGATTTAGCTATATGTTGTTGTCATTGAAGACAAGCAAAACTAATTCAGAGAGAAATGCTTCATCTTGGCTGTGAGTCCTGGAAGACCTGCTCCCGGCCGTGCAGGTCTTTTTATTCACCTGGCCTGGGAGGGTGGTGCCCTAACTGACTCCAGCTTCAAAAGCAAAGGTCGCTGAACAGACTATTATTGAGCTGAGGTATTGTTTGGGGGAGGTTGTTGCTGTTACTGATATTATTATTATTTTGTATCTTATTTTAGATCTTATGATTTATGTGGAAATTGTTAAATTTGGCTATGTACCTTTTGATGTTTTATTTTTTGTTTATGAGTACTTATGTCTGTAATAATGTAATTTTTTTGTATGTTGTAAGCTGCCTTGATTGATTGACTGATTGTTCATTAACAAGCACAACAAATGGACAGAAAACAGTCCCAGTCGCAGGATTAATAGATAGTATTAACAGATCTATTAATAATATTGCATATGCCTTATAATTTTAATAGATCTATTACTTATGCTGCATATGTCTTACAATTAGAATTCTCTAATGCTGTAGATTGAAGATTATTATAGAAGGCACACTGAACATGCTGTGCAAGTAGAGCATTTCACGCATTCAAAAAAAATATTTCACGAGTTTTTAGTTTAAGGAAGACTAAGTTTAGAAATCAAGTTTTTATGGAAGGAAATGTTTTGCCCCCATTCTACCAAAGGCTCTGGGAAATTACTCTGGCACTTCACCAGACAATTAATAAATTAGCCTGAGCAGCCACCCTAGACGCAGTGGGCTCTACTCTGTCCAACTAGATGATGAGTGAAACAAGAGATGAAAGGATGAAATTAGAGCACTGTTTCAGCTAGCTTTGCATAAACAAATGAGGGTTAAGAAAACAGACTGCTTCTATTTAGTGCTCAGCAGACAATATACCCAAGCCAGCACTAAGAGGAGGGGAAGCATATTTATTACTGTCTGTAGAACATCCTGTGCATTTTGAAAGCTACAACATATTTAATAAAAGTTTAAGAAGGTGGAAACATAGGGCAGTAATGTAAATGCGGATTAACAGATTTCCACTTGCTAAAACAGACTTAACTCTTCCTCTCCTCACTCTTGCAACCCCTCTAATCTGCGCTGGGGGGTTGGGGGATGCTCCCAAACATGGAGAGAACAGGAGAAAAGAAAGTTCCATCACATCCACTAGGAGAATTGCAACTCTATGTAAATTGGAGGGCTGCAGTATGTGAAATGTTTTAAAGGTGGGTCCTGGGGTTTTTGAATGTTCTTATTTGCAGAATTGAAAATTTAAAAAACTGGTAATGGTGAGTTGAGTTCCAGACCCTGCTTTCTGCCCCCACTAGTTAACATGAGTGTGGCTTAGACAGACGTATTTAAAACAGCCTAGTTTGAAGCTATTTTATTACAAATGGATTATTCTTTTAAAATACTGCAACTGTTCCTGTATCTGCATCTGAAACACCATGGGGCATAGTTTTGCTGTTGGAGAAGGTGTTGCCCATCAAAATCTAAAAGGTGTGGGCACAATATAAAAAGCTCAAAGCCCAAGCTACTGTGCCAAGCTAGTCAAACACTCAATACAGGCTGAGAAAAAAGGTATGATGCAACTGCATTTGCAACACAGTGGGCAATTCTAGTTATTTCATCTCAAAAAAGAGATCATACGACTGGAAAAGGTAAGGAAAGGGGTAATTAACATAATCAAGAGTCTGGAGAGTTTTACCCATGTGGAAAGGCTTAACAATATTTCCTGGGAGTTTTTAAATCTAGAAAAACAACGGTGTAGGGGGACATTTGTTGGTTTTTTGTTTTTAAATGACAAACAACATGGAGAGAGTGGATAGGGGGGGGAACCTCTTAAAATAACTCAGGAGCCCCTTCTCTTCTTGATAAATTTCTAATTTCTAATGTGAAGCCATCTAAGCTTGTGGTCATTACCACATATCATGGCAGTGAAAGTGCAAGTTGCTTATGAGTCTGTAGTGTGAAATTGTACTTCTTGTTTTATTTTTTCCATTCAACTGCTTAGCATCAAGGAGGAAAGAGTCTATCAACAGATATCAGCCATAACAGCTAAACAGGATGTCAGAGAGTGTACACCTCTGAGTAAGAGATGCTGGGATAAATACAGGAGGAGAGGATCAATGCCTTCACATCTTGCCTGCACACCTCCCAGAAACAAAATGCTGGACTAGCTGAACCATCAGACTGATCCAACAGGGCTCACAATATGACAATCTACTTTGGGCTTAGGGGAGTACACAAATAAGGATGAAGGTAAGCAAGAAAGGAATCCTATTCTTGGAACTGCTGACACATCTGTGTTTGATAAATGTCATTTAGGGTGGAATTTAAGCCTTGAAACACCACATAGAACACAAGTGGCCATTGATAACTCCTTATTTTTTCTGTGTCAACTTGGGGTGTTCTGTGCCACACAAACATATCAAAATCAATCAATCATATCTCCCTGGCCCAAGTTAAGCATTCTATGTAGTACATCACACCAATGCAATGGAGACATTCCACTTTGTGGCTGGAAAAGCAGTGCAGCTTCAAGAGGAAAAATGCAGTGATAGGGAGGTGCATTTATTTGCCCTTTGTTACAGAAGCTATGAAATGAAGCATTTCCTGTATTGCAAATAACCAACTCATGAACAATTCTGAAATATTAACATTGCAACATAAGACATCTCCCTCCCAACGTCAGTGTCTAGACAATTAAACTATTAAGATCTCTGGGGTAAAAACAGTTCTCTTTTAAGGACACCAAATATTGCTAAAATGGTATTTGAGCATCTCTGTCTACATTCCTGGAGTCAATACCTCAATCAACATTTTAGGAATTCTGCTCAATATTTCCAACAAGTAGCATTCATAGATTTGGAGAGCTCATTTGCAAGGTTACAGCTAATAGATGTCACATCCTACCGATATTGTATTTGACTTGTTAAGTTGAAGTGGCAGCAGGGTTGCATGGCATAAGCTTTCACCTCAGGGCAATACCTGATGATACTAATCCTTCTGCTGTAAACTATTAAGATTTTATCTGCAGGCTGTTAAGTCTCAATGAATGGCAGTGAGCAATTATGTATCTTTGTGCTGGATTATTCTCATGAAATTCTGACAGCTGAAATGCTACTAACTGACAGGTAAACACTTACGTAAATATATGCAATATAAAATAAGTAAACATTTGCCTGTCAGTATAAAGATACCACAAATAACTGCATGTGTCTTGCGGTTGTAGGTTGTCAGTTCAGGGTCTTTGTGCGTGTTAAGAATAAACAGGTCCACAGTTTTTTCACACATACATCCTTTAAGATAGTACAAGTTTTTCCTGATAATTCAGGAAAATAAACTGCTTTCATAAACCAAGTGTCAAACTGGTAGTCATTCAACTGGTGCATTTCATTGCATGTTACAAAATTACTGAACCTACTGATAACTGAATGGTAAATCAATGTGCTCATTCTTATTATATTCTAATCTTTGAGCCTTTGTTGAAGCAAAAAAAAAGAGCTGTCATTTCTCTTTGGTTTCCAGTTATGATCTTGATGGCTTCTAAATCCCCGGTGGAGAAGAAAAGGAGGGTCATCGGATCAGCAAACCACAGAAAGCAACCTAACAGAGGGTGGGATTCATCAGTCCCGTGAAAAGCTTCTACTTACGCAATTGGGTTTTCCCTCCTTTCCTCCCCATGCCCACCCCAAAATTGGCTTTGGAAACCTCCTGGAACAGCACATGAAGGGGGACTACTCCATGTGGTAAGCTGGTATGCTTGCTCAGACAGAGCATTCAACATAGTGCATTGTTGAATTCCACCCAGAGCAATGGGATTACAGAATCAAGCCAAATATAACCTATGCCATGGATACAGAACTTGTGGCTCTCCATTGTTGTTGGACTATGAGTCCCATTAGTCCCAGATAGCATGGCCAACGATCAGGAACGCTGGGAGTTATCAGTGTAAGCCAGCAAAACCTTGAGGGCCACAGGTTCTCTCTGAAGGCTTATTTCTGGCTTCTGTTCTCATGATCTTGTTAAAATCTATCCTTTCCTTTTTTAAAAAAACTGAAATTTGATAATACGATACAAGAAAAAAATCTGTCACATAATTCCAAACATGCTCACCATTAGGGTAAGGGTTACAGTCAATGAGGTGAATGAAGTAGACATTACACCTTCTAAGTCTATTTTTAAAAGTTCAGAGGGTTCAGCAATGTTTACCCTTATCACTGAGCTGATATAACAATTTCACTAACAGTGGTCTAGTACCTAGTTAAGGTACTAAAAACTGGACATCCCTGAATTCAAAATTCTAAATCAAGTTTAATTTGTAGAGTGCTAAAAGATCAAAACCAGTTGGTGCATTTTGTCCAAAGAACAATTGTATAAGCAATTCAACAGGTGATGCATGATGTTTCTTCAGGCTACAGATTTTTTTTAAAGGTGTCTTTAATCATACTGCACAGTGTTTCTACCATTTCTATTGGAGGCTTTTAAGGTTGCAGCTTTTATTCTGTGGCGCAGCATTAAGCACTCATCAACTGCCATCAAAAGTGAGAGAAGTCCTTCATGTAAACAGAAGATCTAGTTCGAGCCCATGGCCTTAAACACCCTCAAAGAACTGACATTTTGAATTTCAGCAGTTAATGGAGGTGACTCCATTGAGCTGACTTGCATTAAACTCTGTTCTCAAACAACACATGAAAAACCATACCCTTTCCCCATTCATCACACTGGCTACATTAAAACAGAGACTTTAATAATTCTTCCTATAGCACAGGCTCTGCTATTCCTGGGAACACATTATTGAAAAAGCTAGGTAAAACTGGCAAATAAGGGGGGGGGGATTGAAAACTGGCAGGTGATTTTAAAATCCTCATTGAAACTGAACTGTCAAGACTTCGCTGAAGTCCTGCTAAATGTAAACAAGTATCACCACTGCATTCTATAATTCCATAGTCTTGTAAAACTAAAAGATGTTTGTACAGTGGTACCTCGGGTTACATATGCTTCAGGTTACATACGCTTCAGGTTAAGAACTTTGCTTCAGGATGAGAACAGAAATCGTGCTCCAGCAGCGTGGCAGCAGCAGGAAGCCCCATTAGCTAAAGTGGTGCTTCAGGTTAAGAACAGTTTCAGGTTAAGTACAGACCTCCGGAATGAATTAAGTACTTAACCCGAGGTACCACTGTAGAAGCAAGCACAGATTACTTAGCTGTTTGAGACAACACAGTAGCATCTGGGAAGTAGAGACTGGAGCAGATTCAGCCAAAGTTCCTTCGTTCAGGTTTCAGGCCCCTTACTATCCAAAACATGGATAATTCTGACCACTTTCGAACACTGAGGAAATGGTCAACTTAGGCTCTTACCTGCAAAGTTGTCCTCCTGCAATTACTGCAGGTGCCACACTAAATGTATTGGGTACTTTTTCCCTCTGACCAGTAGGAGGCAGGAAATACCAAATCATTTTCTCAGATGGACTCCTTAGGACCAGTCTCCAGGAGTTATTTCAGAGCTTCCTATAACACTAACCTTCACTATTTGAACTTGAACAATAACAGTATCATAAAGCAACCCTTCAGTAACAACAATGATTGTCTCTCCACACATAAAACATAGACTATACTGCCTATCCACCCCTTTCCCCCTGGACTGGCAAAACATTAATAAAATAAAATAAAACTCAATTACAAGCCCACAGTCAGTCATCTGGTAAAGCCATTACGTAAGTCCCAGATACAAAACAAGATGAAAGTCTTCCAAAACAAACACACTTATCTCTTCCCATCAGTAAAGTATAGAGAAATATGCGCTTTTTGTTCCAATGAAGGACGGCTGCCCTAGCACCCAAGACAATGCCATTTCAAACTGGGTAGTATCAAAGCAGTACGCATACACAAAATTGGGAAGAATACATTTGAAACACAGCCAAGTAAGAACAGACTGCTTGGTTGGAACAAACAAACAAAAATGCCAAAGGGGGCTAATACATTTTCTGCAAAGGGTGCCCTCATTACTTTGTAAGCCTCCATATTAGAAGCTTGTAAGCATTTAGAAACAGATGTCTCAGAGGCTCTTGCCTTGATTTTTCTTATCACAGTAAGTAAAGGAAAGAAACTAAAATCTAAAAGATGCTGCTCTGGAAATAAAAATTAAAAAACCTCCAGGGCCCTAACATTTGAGGAAAGACAAACTTTCTATCCTTTGGGTCACTAAAATCTGGATTGAAAACTGGTGAAATTTATACAAGCATCTTATACAAGCATAAATTAGAATTAACCACAGACCTGGATAGAGAACTCTGTAGATAACATCACCTAAAAAATCCCCGAGTTAGGAGTGTGTATGGCAACTAGCAATGAACCTTTAAGAAAGGGAAAGTCAAATAACCTTGGAAATAGACATTTAATTCAACATGCAACTTAAATGGGGCCCAGTGTGTTGGGAGTTAGATCAGGAAGGCCCATGTGCAAACTCAACCATGATGTTCAATGGGTGATTCTGGACAAGACACTAGCTTTCAGCGTAATTTACCGCTACAGGCTGAAATGACAAAGATTACCAATATGGACTGAGATGCTATGATACGAGATTACCCTATGCATGTTGCCCTGAGCTCCTTGGAGGAAAGGTGAAACACAAATGCTATAAAATAAATTCACACATATTACTTCATTTCTGTATGCTTTGGGCAACAACTGTAATTGTGGAAGAACGAGTCCTACTGTAACATCTTGAATTAATAGGTTCCCTGAAGTTCAGATGTTTTGTAAAAAAAATACCCAAATTGCACCACTTACAATTTCAGTATATATTTTTTAATATTACAAAACAACATTTCTATGGAGATCATAGTTTGATTATTGTTGCTGAGCTAGTATAATAAAATTGATAAGAGTGTATTTGTCATGTTATTCTCAGACGATCAAATTAAGAAGCACACAAGCTTTCCTCTTATACAGATCTTAAAGGCAGCTAACCTTAACTTCAAGACAAAGCAGTCTGCACCATTTTTTCAATGTATTTTTTTTTAAAGAAAATATTTCCTATTTAAAACAATACATTGGACTGAGCCAAAGTCACAGTATCTACAAAGCAACAAATGCAAATGACAATAGACAGAAACACACGGGGATTCACCATACTTGACCACTTCCTCTCAAAAAGGAAAGCCATACTAATCTTTAGAAGACATGCCTTAAAACAAGTTACTGAATACAACAGATTGTCTAGAAGTTTTTGATTATAACGGTAGGCTGCAGTCTGCAACTGACGTAGGAAAATGTGTATTGTAAATTCACAATCTAAACCTTAAAGTTAGCATAGTGACTCTGTTTATGCTGGAACAGATATGAGAGGCATCATCTTATTTATTAATCCCAAAATAAATTGTATCTTGGATTGCTTCTAAGACAGACGATGTTTACAGTGTTATTGCTATCACATTTGTAGCAGAAGCTCACCGTCACCACTGAGAATAGCTCTATTAAAAATAGGGCTTCTGTAGTGGAACTCTTTAAAAAAAGCCATACTAATATAAATAATATAGATAAACAGTGACATTAGCAAGTTTTTTTCTTACCTGGTTTCGTTAGTTCACTTTTGAAAGCACACTATAAATATACTTGGGGATGATATTTCATAGCAGTGATACCCACGGAGTCAAGCAACTCTAATTCTTAGTTTTATCTAAGCCCTAAAGAGCAATACTAAAAGCTCTATCTTAAATTGAAGTGGGCAGAGGGGTTGCTGAAGTGGAGTTGAAACTTTTTTAAAAAAACAACAACAACCCAACTTCAACTATCTTTCTTTTCTAGGGCTGAACTCTTAAGCCAAATACAGTTACTCAAAGGGAAAGTCCCACTGAACTCTGTGACTTACAACTGCATAAGCATGCACAGGGTTGGGTTGCATGAGTGAAAAAGCATATTACTGATGAAGCTCTGTTAAACCAGAGGTTTGGTGGTAACTGCAGGATTCCCAATGCTGTGTTTGCTGCTGATGTGCAAAGTGGAGGAAGGCTTTCACAGGGGAGCTGACTCTGCCAGCTGTTACCCCAGCTACCACCCTTCATTTAGACATTTCAGGAAAGCACAGGAATCAGCATCGGTAAGAGTGAAAGCTGCCAATTCAGAAATGCCGATGTACTGCAAATTTGTCCATTTTTTTACCCAGACATTTAATGCACGTTTCCACTAATTTCTTCAACTTTATCGTTTTGCACAAAGACTTGTCACACCTGCTTTGTGGTTGTTGTTGTTTTTTACTGTTTGCTATATTTTAAAAAAAGTTCATTAACTCTTCCTACACCCAAATTTGTTACAAATCTATCTCACTTTTCTTTCAGCTCAAGGTGGCACAGCTAGAATTTTCTTTATCTTCACAACCACTTGAGGTATGCTTGGCTATGAGTTAGCTAATGGCTCCAGTGAAATTAATGACATAGCAAACAACTGAAATTGGGTCTGGTATATCCAAATCAAACACTTTGCCTATTCCCCTACACTGAACACTATCCAAAAATAAGAAGGGAATAAATCCTAAACGCTGTCATTTATTTTTGCAATTACACTTAAATAATTAGGGGTGGCAGCTAGGTTTTACTCAGAGTAGCCCATGATTAAACTAGGGCCATGAAATTCAACAGGTCTGTTCTGAGTAAAGCTTAGTTGAATACCTTCCTAAATGTGGACCCTTTAAACAGAAAACTGAGCGCTATATGCCAGTCTATAAAATACAGGGATGTTTATAAATTAAAAAAGTGGTTTCCAACCAGTGTGCTGTGGCACCCTGGGGTGCCTTGAATGATGGTCAGGGGTGCTGCGGGCAACACTGGCCTCTGTCCCTCTTTCCTTCCCTCCTCTGATGCCCTCTCATGTCTCTGCCTCCAAAAGGCTTGCACAGCTGTTTGTTCCAGCAGCCCTGGCTCTCCAGCTCTCCAGAAAAATGGTAGCTCTGGGGCTAGCCAGGGGGTGCTTCCCAGGCCCCTTTGGGCAGTGGGAGGCACCTCTCTTTGGGGCAGGGGAGGCAGCTCAGAGACCAGGGACAGCGGCAGTAGCTGCCCAAAGCACTCCCAAGGACAGGAGAGGAGGGTGAAGGCACACTCCACAAGGGAGGGCGTTCGAAAAAGGTGAGGGGCTACCAGCTCTGCAGGCAAGGGGTGACATAACTGGGCTCCTGAGCCCCACAGGGGTGCCACAAAAAGAATGTAGTTGGTCAAGGGAGCCGTGGACCCAAAAAGGTTGAAAACCTCTGATCTAAAGTAATAAAAACTACATTACAAGGGCAATTGGGGACTTCTGAATAGCGTAACTAGGTGAATAGGTAAGTATAGCCAATTATCCCATTTTTTCTTCTCCTCTATGTCCTTTTCACACTTCATCCCATCCTCCAAAAAGCACATGTACACACACTACTAGGAAATTAGCACCATTAACAAGAGCTGATAAAATTACAGTTGAACTCGCCAAGTAATAAAAATCCACTCTGGATCAGTTTCTCTTTTCGGTACACAACTTCCTCATATCACTGACCACAGATAAACAACATATCGCAAGCAAGTAAGTTATATTGCTCAGAACAGCTAAGACCTTTTACCATATACTTGGCCTCTCTGCTTCAAAAGTTCACATTCTACAAGCAGCTATGAGAAATAGCAACTAAGGCATATATTTGCAAAGAAAAATGGGCATTTGGGAGGAAATTGCCTTTACATGTTTATTCTCTTTTTAAAAAAAACAAAATGAAACACTACAAAAGGAGGAAGGGACTGAGGTGTAATTGCATTTCCTCAGATGCCACTTTTAGCATTTCAGTTAACTACTTTCGCAATGATAGTTAAAGGTACACCTATTCTGTTCCTCTCTCTTTTATTTCACTAGCCAGCGTGGGATGAGGCGTCCCATAATTAGAACCTGAAGAGACAGAGGTTTAAATAATTCAAAGACGAAAATTGTCAGGTTTCAAAACCATTTAAGAAGCATTATTTGCAATGCTTACGTTCTCTGAGACAGCAAAAAGCTTCATTTTCTCTTTACCTTTAATATATTTTTCAATTTTATTGGCTAGAGTAAACATGTACTTTGAAACATTTCCGTAAGTGCTTCCAACACAGTACAGGCGCTTTGCAGATCATGTTATCCAACATCCATCACCACCGATCTTGGTAAAATATTAAAACATAGTTATCATAATCAATGATACAGATCTAATTTTGCAGCTATGTTTAACACATTTGAGCAGCCTTCTATATTTCAGTGTTAATTCTTTGATCCTTGTACCTAGCCAAACACAGACACTAATTAACTCCTCCAGCTATAGAACATGAGAGTATTCCTCAAGTTTATTGCTCAGTCATTCTTGAATATTGTATATCAGCTGAGAATTCCCCTCTTGAGACAGAAAAATATTTCTGCTGCTTTTAGGAAAGACTAAAGTACATAGGAAAGAACCCCACAAATAGAACAAGATATATTTGTCCTTTATGCAGCTTATTTTATTCAGAGCCTGTCATCAACAGCAAATGAACTCAAAATGTCCTCACAAGCTGGATCCCCCAGAGTTGCAATACTTCAGAAATGTTTCGTGCTATCCCTTTCAATTTTTTAGAAGGCAGAAACAATAAAACCACAAATGAACAATAAATGCTGCCCTTTTAACAAAAAGCTAGGAAGGATCTACAGCAGGCATCCCCAAACTCAGCCCTCCAGATGTTTTGGGACTACAACTCCCATCATCCCTAGCTAACAGGGCCAGTGGTCAGGGATGGTGGGAATTGTAGTCCCAAAACATCTGGAGGGCCGAGTTTCGGGGTGTCTGATCTACAGTCTGCTTGAGGGCTCCAATAAGTCAGTCATAGGGCAAGCAGCAAAGTTTTTGAATGTGGCCATCCATATTAGACCACTTATGATGGCTAAGCATTATAATTCTGTGTTTTTAGTTGCATTAATGTGCATCTTTGTTAATGTTATTAATCGTCAATTGTTAGTTGTTATAAAACATTTAAATGGTCAGATGGCTGCAAATAAAGAGATGATACTGATGATGAGTTGTAGTTCAGCAACATCTGCAGGGCAGATTACTACTACCCCTTCTCTACAGCATTTGCAAATTAACAACATTCACACCTACATATGTGTTTTTAAAAAAGCAAAAGCAATACTTTTGAGGAAATGAACCAGTACCATTCAAGCACTAGGGGATAGTAGAAATAGCACTATCAGACAACATTTCATACTAGCTGTTGCTGTAGTCCTATCCACATAGGGGAAAGTGACAGCTTAGGGACTGTCAATCCAACAGAAAGAGAAAATATGTATAAATGAAACATGCGTTTGGGATTCTAACCCACATTCTGTAGTCACAAATCAGAATATAAAGCACTGCACATGGTGTCCCACTCATACAGAAGAGATAGTTCAGGCTTCCTTCCCACAACAACTCCTCACATTCTACAAAAAATCGCTCCTGAAAGTCAAGCAAGGCTCTTGGTTTTGGGAAGAAGGCATGAGGACTCTGACAAGGTCCTAGAGCACTCCTGCCTCCTTCTCAAAGCCTGGTTAGCAATTTCTCAGCTTTGGGAAGGAGGTGAGAGGGCAGAGCCCTCACACCTCCTTCCCAAAGCCCAACACCTCACTCAGCCAGCTTTCGGAAGGCATCACAAGAAGGGAGGGTTATAAAATTTTCGCCTCCCTTCCCCTCCCCCTTGCAACAGGGCAGTGTGTGGCCCGCAAGTCCTATATTGAAATACTCTTGCGGTCCACTTGGTGTGGACCGCCCTGCTCTAGACAACTCTAAATGCAAAAAATGGGTCTCTGGCTGGAAAGGAAAATCAGTATATATGTCCATGTTATTTTGAGAACCCATGCTGGAGAAACACCACAGAAACCTAACTACCCTTCCATTCAATCAACTGTAGCCAGAAACAAAACAAAAGGTTTACCAGTAAGTAAATTAGGTTCCGATTGTAAAGGTAAAGGGGCCGTTACTGGGGCTGATGACTCTGGGGTTGCTGCACTCATCTTGCTTTACTGGCCGAGGGAGCCGGCATACAGCTTCCGGGTCATGTGGCCAGCAGGACTAAGCCGCTTCTGGCGAACCAGAGCAGTGCACAAAAACGCTGTTTACCTTCCCACCGGAGCGGTACCTATTTATCTACTTGCACTTTGACGTGCTTTCGAACTGCTAGGTTGGCAGGAGCTGGGACAGAGCAACAGGAGCTCACCCCATTGGGGGATTCAAACCATGACCTTCTGATTGGCAAGTCCTAGGCTCAGTGGTTTAGACCACAGCACCACCAGCATGCCTTATGTTCCAATTGTAGTTACACATTTAAACAACCATTTAACATGTGTTATTAACAATGTTTGTTAACAAACTTGTAACTAAGCTCAATGGGCTCAAAGAAGAATACTGAGAAACGGCCTATGAATTCAACAGCTATTTTTTAAAAAAGAAAACCTTATTAACCAAGTGAACAGATTCTTATACTCCTTAATTGAAAGAAAGAAAATTAAAGAAAATTGACATTTTTGAAGTATGCACATTTTGCCCCTTTAATATGGAATGTTACACTTTGTGAATGAAAAGCAGCAAATGTTAGAATGCTATCTAAATTCTGAACTAATTTAAAATGAGCTAAGTATATAAAAATAATAATCAAACCAAGGTAACATTTGGGTTTCCACAATTATTGCAAGAAAAGCCCATCCACACTCTATTCCTGCTGTCCTGTTACATCAGAGCTCTCACCAATGTTAAAAAACCCATAATGTCCATGGACATCTGGCTTGTTGTCACTTGCAAAATAGCAAACTCTTATTTGAATTTGTGTACATTCTACAAACAGAAGCGTGTACTGGTCCTCTGGCTATTGCGGGAAGAACATTTGCTTTGAATGATTTGTTGATGCTGAATTATGGGCTCATCAATAACATCATACATTTTGCTTTAAGCATAAAAAATGATGTCCTCCAACATTATAAATTCTTCTGATTAAGTGACCTACAGCAGTCACTATTATTACTCAACAGCCCACAGGGCTTGCAAAAATAGTTGCTAAATCTACAAATTAAACTTCATTAGAACAATTTGTCAGGTCACAGAAATTCAAAGCAGCTATATTTATCATTTACTGTCATTAACCCAGCTGAAAGGAATTCTTTACTTGAAGCCAGACAGTTGTATTTCAGTTACACCTCTGGCTTGTTTCCACCTTTGCTAACAGTGGCAGATAAAATATTCAAAGGAATGGGGAGAGGGAGGGAGAGAAGAGGGCAAGGGGAAAAGGTTTAACACCTAATATCTTTGCAGCCTTATAGAGGGATAGGAGGTCAGTACAGATCAGATCACCATGCCGCAAAGGAAATAATAACTAACAACCAATCTGGAATAATTTTCAATTGAAAAAGGTGGATTAGGATGGATGAACAAGAATGTGCTGGCCTGCATGTCACTTAAAACCAGAGTTTAAAATATACAACGGTTTACGGTGAAGAAGCAGCAAGCTAATGCCTGCTGCTCCGAAGATCACACTTGACTGCTCCCCAGCTCTTTCCTTCAGTGTGCCAGGGAGGAAACAAAGCAGAAGCAGGCTTCACATCATGTGCGAGCCCATACTCATAGTTTGCTTTCTCCAAACCAACCACCGTTTGTTTGCCTTGCCACTCATTGTTTGACTGGAGAACTTGTACCATGAAAAGAACTTGTACCACAAAGTGCCTGTAATTTCAACAGCAAATACCAGCAGGTTGGCCATTCACCTTATTCACAGTATAAATTAAACTATGGTTTACAGTGTCGTACAAACCTGGCCACTACATCTGCATTTGAACATGCCCCAAGGGAGACCCATAGAGTGTCTAAGCAAACTATCTCCCTGGCCACTACATACACATATCACGGCAATCTTGTTTCTGGAGAAAAGTGCACTCTAGTACATTAAGCTCCATTAGTGAATAGAAAAGGAGGCATCCCTGCTTCTTTCCAAAATGAAAGAAATATTACAAAGTTACCCACATAGAAGGAGGTTCATGGTTTTCATTTACCACAGGAGTGAGGGTTCTGTGGCCCTCCAGGAATTGTTCGACTACAGCTCTTATCACCCTCAACCACTGGCCATACTAACTGGATCTGATGGGAGTTGAAGTCACAAAATTCAGAGGCCCAGGTTCCCCATCTATACTTCACACCCCTCTGATCTCTCACAGCTACTCTATTAGGCCTTCTCTTTCCACCAAGAACAACTTCTTTATCATACACGTTAAATGCATATACTAACAGATCCCATTGGGACCAAAGGAATAAACTTCTGAGAAGATGTCCCTTAGGCACAGACTTAAGTTGGGGAAGCAGTGAGAGGCAGCCAGTGTGTCCATGGCGGTAAGCAAAAAAAGAGCAGGTGAGTAAAATGTGCTACAGGTGAGAAAACCATCACCCCATAGAAGCACTGATTCACGGAAAAGCCACCGATCCCCTTCTTTCTTAAGTTTCCACGAAAACACAAAAGAGGGGAGATGAGACTATTTCCTCGACATTTCACTATTTCAGGGTTAGGCATGGAGCGGATGAGAAGCAGCAGAGTCATGGCTAGTTAATTCTACATCTGGTGCAGTCCTCCCCCCTCAACCCCCCCCCAAAAAAACCCCTGGCCCTAACACTCCCTTCCCCACCCCCACATTTCTCAACCTTGTGCAGAATTACAGGGCCATGCCAACCAGCTCCTCTTAAGGAAACCTGACAGGGCAGAGAGGGGGGGGGGCTGTCTCTGCCTCCTGACCCCCTTGGCCCGCACGAAGCCCCCCCCCCCAAAATAAACAGCTATACGCCGGGGAGAAGCGCTGGTTTCTTTTGAGGTGGTGAGGGGGGCAAAGGGACCACCAAGGAACGAATCGTGTGCGGGGGGGGGTTTGAAAGAGAACAGCCCTCCTCTCCACCTGCCCCCTCTCTTTAAACCTCAAGATTTGAGGCTGCGGGGGGGGGGTGGATGAAGCGTTGCCAGGCGACAAGGCGAAAACGGAGGCCGGCCAAGGTCGAGAGCCTCCAAACTTGCCGCCGTGCGCGCTCTTGAACCCCACCCCCCAAGCCTTCCGAGGGGGCGGCTAGCGGGGGTCGTCGTCGTCCCCCCCCCCGCGACTGTGGGGCCTGGTTTCTCAAGGAGGGCCGCTTGGGAAAGGGGGTCACTCACCACCAGGGCCGCCGCCGCCGCCGAGGCTCCTCCCGGCCTCAGGCCCCGCGGAAGGGAGCAGCTCGAGCATGAGGGGCCGGGTGTCCTCCCTCCGTCACCACCGGCTCGCCCTCGCCCTCTCCTCCTCCTCCTCCTCCTCCTCGGCCCAGCGGGGAGGGAGCGGAAATGTCACCGCAGGGAGGGAAGGAGAGAGGCCGCTGGGCTCGCCTCGGCTCCGGCTCCCTTCGGCGTCACTTCCGGCGGCGGCGGCGGCGGCGGCGGCTTCTTCGTCGACGGAGGGGGGAAAGGCGAAGAGGGAGGAGGCGGGGAAGAGCGGCTGACGCAAGGGCGCGCGCGCCGCGGCAGCGCCGCCTAGAGGCTCCCGGGGCGGGCGGGCGGGCGCGCGCGCGCATGCATTGGGCGGGAAAGCGGAGCCCCCTCGCGCGACTCCAACGGGTTTCCCTCAAGGGAGGGAGGGCGAAATTGGCGCGCTTTTCCCAACGGCCGCTGACAGGAGCGAAAAGGTTCAGGCTAATCGTAACAAAAACGAAATGAAATGAAATGACACACGTCAAACGTTACAAAAGAACAAACACCGAACATTAATCACAACGTTCTGCAAATGGAAAATTTTTTGCATGTATCTATACCTACATATATATATATATGATTTCATTATGACTGGGTTATTTATTTATCATTATAACAAGCAAATAATGCAATAAATTTGCTCGCAATGTTATATATGTTATTAAATTTAGCAGCCACTTTTCTCCTCGCAACACAAATTGACCCGCAAAGAAACAAAACAGGCAAACTAAACAAACCCCATATATGAAGACCCAGAAATGTGTGTGCACGTGTGTCTATGCGTATGTTTATATTCACATACACATTCTTCTTTTATTAGATTTATATACTGCCCTTCCTCCGAAGGTCACAAGGTTGACAACATAAAAAATGCCAAAATGAAAACACAAAAATTACATACTATTTAGAGCAGGCTTCCTCAACTTTGGCCAGCCAGATGTTTTTGGCCTACAACTCCCATGATCCCTAGCTAGCAGGACCAGTGGTCAGGGATGATGGGAATTGTAGTCTGGAAGGCTGAGGTTGAGGAAGCCTGATTTAGAGCATCAGGTACGAACCAGGAAGGATCCTGGAGCATCTTACCATCAATTAACCTAAGACAGTACCTACACTCAGGCACACATGCACACATGCACATATGTGTGTGTTTATCTATGGCCTTTTCAGCTTGAAAGTACTGTTTTTGGGAGGAATGGAAAGATCTCCCTTTGCGGAGATCTGAAGATTTTGGGACATTTGGACCTAAAAGGATTAAGAAACAAGTTTTGAGCTCCACCTTTAAATTTGGAGGCCCGGCCGGATGGAACATGGACATTTTTGGGACAGAGCCCTTCCGATGAGGCATCTAATCATAAGCCTGCATTTTTATCAAAGCTTCTATATGTTTAATCAGGGCTTGCATTTTAAAATAAGCTTAAAGATTTTCAAATGTTTCATGCCAGGCAAAAGACCAGCTGCTTAGAAAGGCCTTGGCAATGTTTTTCCTCCTAGGAAAGGGGCCCCCTGATTTATAGCAGAAAACAATTCTCAAAGTCGTAAAAAAAGGGAGTTACAGACACTGACCTTGCATATTGCAAAGTACTAAATTAAGGGTGGATAAATAGTAAAATAATACCATTTGCCTCCCAGTAAAATGAGCCATATCTTCTTCCTAAGGTTGAAAGGCCAAGAGCAATGGAGAAGCATCTAGCTGGCTGTGAAAGGAGGGGTGTAAACTGAAGAGGCTTCTTTTAAAGCTGTTTTTTACTGAGTTCCTTTTTTTTACTTTACAAAGGCCTTATTCCTTTTAAAAGGCTACCTATGATAATGTATGAAATATATTAGCTTAAATATATTGGCTTAAATGTAATTATGCAAAGGATTTAAGAAATGCTAGATTCTTATTTCATAGAGTCATATTGCAATAGGAGACCAGAGGGGCAAATGAGCCCAGCCTCCTGCCAGACAGGAGACGCCATCGAGCACTCCTGATATATAGTTGTCAGGCCTTTTTGTTTAGAAACCATCAAATGAAGGAGATCTTTCAATGTTGATGTGAACTCAAGATCCTTGACATCTGTTGAAGATAAAAATTTAAGATTAACCATCTGTTTTAGAAGGCAATAGGGCAAGGAGGGCAAGAGGTGAGCTGGTAATTAAGATTCCTTGTTGAGACATATGTAAGATATATTACTACTTATTTGTCATTTATAGATAAGAATATATAGCTCTTTGTGTTCCATAAAAGGACAGAAGGAAGTGGGTGTATCTCTTGTGATTGGTTCTAGCAAACAGCCAATAGGAATTTCAACCAGGCTGATTGGACAGAGGCAGCCACAGGAGGAGCAAGGGGGCTGGATTAAGGAAATATAAGTGCTGGCCAGAATGGCAGGAGGCCAGGCCAGAGCTTGGTAACCATGTACCACTGTGCCTCTTATTTATTTGTCTGACAAATAAATTACTATTTTAATTTCTCTATTGCTGCGTTGAATATTTCATTCCAGCTAAGCGTTAACCACAAGCAGGGTGCTACACCGAGATTTGGTGGTTAATATAAAGGACTATCAAAAAAACCGGCAGAAAGGAACTGAGAGAGAATTAAGAGCCTCTGACGTGAGGAATCCAGGCTGATAGTATATGGACTAATGGACAATGGTTTGGGGATTGAAACCGGGAAAGGGAGGGTGGGGTTTGGGAATCCGAAGGGTGTACAAATATATTTTGATCCTTTCTATTGTTTCTTTCTTTGTATTGCTATTAGTACAAAAATGGGGAATTCGTGGAAGGGAAACAGGGTTGACCTTAGAAAAAGTCTTTAAGTATAATGATCAATGCATATAAGTTAAAATTTGATACATAAATTGAATTAAATATAATAAAAAATTAGGGTTAAAAATTTAAGGATAAGAACTTGTTGAACAAATATTTGGACACGGAATACAAGAAGGGGAGGTGAGGGGAAGTCACAGAAAAAAGTTATCGAAAATAAGGATTGTAAATGTTGAATGTTTTTCTTTTTTTTTTCTTTTTCAACTCCGTTTTTTCTCTTCTGTTCAGTTTTTTTCTCTTTTGTATTATTTGAAACTCCAATAAATATCATTTTTTTTTTAAAAAAAGAAAGTACTGGTTTTGTTTATTTGCTAAGCATTTTCGTGTTTTCATATTGCAAAACGCCCTGTGATCCTTGGATGAAAGGAGGTCTAGAAATTTAATAAATACTAATAATACAAATAAAATTATATATGTTTGTGTGAGTTGTGGAAGTGCCTCACTTCTGAATTTTGGCATCACTTTGGATCAGGCCAAAGGGCGCCCATGTAGCCCAGCCTCCTGTCCTCATGGTGGCCGACCAGATACACCAGAAGGGAAAGACGCAATCAGGATTCGAACGCAGGAGTCGCTCTCCCCTCCGGCGTTTTCCAGAAACTGCTGCCTCCAACCGTGAAGAGCACAGCCTCCTTGATGGCTAGTTGCCATCAACAGCCTCGCTCTCCTCCATAAATGGGTTAATCCACTTTTAAAGCCATCCCTCTGATCCATCACTGCTCTCCTGTTCCATAATTTCACCATGTGCTGCGTACTTTTCGTCTGCCCCAAACTTCCCTAGGATGCCTGCGAGTTCCAGTGTCTTGAGACAGGGAGAAATAACTTCTCTCCATCCATGCCAGGTGGAGTTTTATAGAACTTCTATCATGTCACCTCTTTCTCGCCTATCCTCTAAACTAAGAAAGTCCTAAAAGCTGCGACCATTCCTCAGAAGGGAGCCGCTCCATCCAATTTCAGTTGCCCTGTTCTGAACCTTTCACAACCCTAAAATATCCCTTTTGAGGGCAAGGCGAGCAGAACTGTGCACAGTACCCCACTATAAATTCCTACTATGGTGGCATTATGACAGCTGCCAGTTTGGTTTTCAGTTCCTCTCCTGGCGATCCCTAGCATTTGACTTTTCCCACAGCTATTGCGCACTAAAGGATACAGGAGCACCTCAGAACGCTGCTCAAGAAACACACAGCTGGAGAATGACGCCTTTTATACTCCCTCCTGGCCAGAAGGAGCCTATGGCCTGCCTAGGTGGGCTGTCTCAGCTCAGGATTTGAAGGCGATTGGCTGAGGCTGCTACCTGCAGCTCCGTGGCTCACCACGTGAAGGAGCTGTATACAAAACTAGCAACTTCTGGCAGCCCGTGTGCCAAAAATGGAGTGCTGCCATTTAAATTTCCCGCAGTACTTTGGAGCAACTCAATTATCAGATTTTGTTGTTGTTGTCTAGTCGTGTCCGACTCTTCGTGACCCCACGGACCAGAGAACGCCAGGCACTCCTGTCTTCCACTGCCTCCCGCAGTTTGGTCAAACTCATGCTGGTAGCTTCGAGATCACTGTCCAGCCATCTCGTCCTCTTCTCCTGCCCTCCGTCTTTCCCAACATCAAGGTCTTTTCCATGGAGTCTTCTCTTCTCATGAGGTGGCCAAAGTTTTAGCTTCAGGATCTGTCCTTCCAGTGAGCACTCAGAGGTGATTTCCTTCAGAATGGAAAAGTCTGATCTTGTTGCAGCCCATGGGACTCTCAAGAGTCTCCTCCAGCACCATAATTCAAAAGCATCAATTCTTCAGGTTCTTTAATTCCTCCTCACTTTCTGCCATCAAGGTTGTGTCATCTCCATATCTCTGGGACAAAATGGTAAATTTAAAGTAATAACTTGTAGCCCACCTGGCACAGAAGACCCCAGGCAGACTTCAGCTCCTGTCAGCTTGATCCCCCATCAGCTCCCCAAAGATGGTTGGGGTGCTAGTATTGGGCCCAACTAGCATTTACTGGGAGTAGGCGGGAGTGGGCAAGAGAGAAATGGAGCTGGTTGTTTCTATAAAGTTTCTATAAAGTTTTTATTTTTTTAATATTTTATTAAGTTTCCATTTTATAATATATAGACCTAACTGAAGCAGAAGACATAAAGATGAGGTGGCAAGAATACACACAGGAATTATACCAGAAAGATATGGATGTCTCGTACACCCCAGGTAGTGTGGTTGCTAACCTTGAGCCAGACATCCTGGAGAGTGAAGTCAAATGGGCCTTAGAAAGCACTGCAAATAACAAGGCCAGTGGAAGTGATGGTATTCCAGCTGAACTATTTAAAATTTTAAAAGATGATGCTGTTAAGGTGCTACATTCAATATGCCAGCAAGTTTGGAAAACTCAACCGTGCAGTGGCGTAGCGTGGGTTGTCAGCATCCGGGGCAAGGCAAGTAATTTGCGCCCCCTAACCCAGTAGGGGCAGAGAGCTGCGAGTGCGAGCATGCCCCCCCAGATGTTGCGTCTGGTGCAGCCGGCCCCCCCTGCACCCCCCACGCTACGCCACTGCAAAAGTGGCCAGAGGATTGGAGAAGATCAGTCTACATCCCAATCCCAAAGAAGGGCATGATAATATTCCTGCTTATTTAACTTATATGCAGAATTCATCATGCGAAAGGCTGGGCTGGATGAATCCCAAAACGGAATTAAGATTGCCGGAAGAAATATCAACAACCTCAGATATGCAGAAGACTGTGATCACTGCAAATGACAAACCTAGACAGTAGTGAATATATAGATACACCCTCATTACTCACATTGCTTTTTGCTCATATGAGCTGATTGACTCCCCCACACCCCACCCCGATTCATGGTTACCTTAATTCTTTACTATATCATCACATTTGTACTTTTTCCTAATTACTTTTCCCATTGTTGTTGTTTAGTCGTTTAGTCGTGTCCAACTCTTTGTGACCCCATGGACCAGAGCACACCAGGCACTCCTGTCTTCCACTGCCTCCCGCGTTTGGTCAGACTCATGTTTGTAGCTTTGAGAACACTGTCCAACCATCTCGTCCTCTGTCATCCCCTTCTCCTTGTGCCCTTCATCTTTCCCAGCATCAGGGTCTTTTCCAGGGAGTCTTCTCTTCTCATGAGGTGGCCAAAGTACTGGAGCCTCAGCTTCATGATCTGTCCTTCCAGTGAGCACTCAGGGCTGATTTCCTTAAGAATGGATATGTTTGATCTTCTTGCAGTCCATGGGACTCTCAAGAGTTTCCTCCAGCACCAGAATTCAAAAGCATCAATTCTTCGGCGATCAGCCTTCTTTATGGTCCAGCTCTCACTTCCATACATCACTACTGGGAAAACCATAGCTTTAACTATACGAGCCTTTGTTGGTAAGATGATGTTTCTGCTTTTTAAGATGTTGTCTAGATTTGCCATCACCTTTCTCCCAAGGAGCAGGCGTCTTTTAATTTTGTGACTGCTGTCACCATCTGCAGTGATAATGAAGCCCAAGAAAGTAAAATCTCTCACTGCCTCCATTTCTTCCCCTTCTGTTTGCCAGGAGGTGATGGGACCAGTGGCCATGATCTTCGTTTTTTTGATGTTGAGCTTCAGACCATATTTTGCGCTCTCCTCTTTCACCCTCAATAAAAGGTTCTTTAATTCCTCCTCACTTTCTGCCATCAAGGTTGTGTCATCGGCATATCTGAGGTTGTTGATATTTCTTCCGGCGATCTTAATTCCGGCTTGGGAATCATCCAGCCCAGCATTTCGCATGATGAATTCTGCATATAAGTTAAATAAGCAGGGGGACAATATACAGCCTTGCCGTTCTCCTTTCCCAATTTTGAACCAATCAGTTGTTCCATGTCCAGTTCTAACTGTAGCTTCTTGTCCCACATAGAGATTTCTCAGGAGACAGATGAGGTGATCAGGCACTCCCATTTCTTTAAGAACTTGCCATAGTTTTCTGTGGTCGACACAGTCAAAGGCTTTTCCCATTACCATTGTCATATTATTTAAATAAAATGTAAAAAGGTAGAATCATCAACATTACAAGTCTTCTTAAGTCAATGCTGCTAGTGTTGTTAAATTGTCTTTCAAGTATGGTATAAATTTACCCCGGTCTTTTTGGAAAGCTTGATCACACTGGTTTCGGATTTTCCCAGTCAGCTTCCTAAAGTTAATCAAACCTTGAATGGTTTCTGCTCCTGTATACAATAAGAGTACCGCCTGGAGGGCAGCAGTCAAATCAGATTGCTACACATGTTGATTGTAAAGGATGGTTCAGAAACACTGTTTTATTGTTCATTCTCATGGGGGAAATAGAAAAAAATGTATGCAAAACATGAAGCTGTATATTTTTTAAAATAAAAAAGGCGGAGAAAGGGAAGTGAAGGAGAGAGGACAAAGGCCACATGAACATAAGAAAGATATACCAAGAGCCACAGAATTTACAATATAGAACTGCCCTTTTCTTTCTGCACCAAGGTCATTAGGAAAAGTGACGTTTGGTAGATAAAGGGACCGTAAGTGCTGTCATATCCACCTTTGCTGAAACCTCGGCCTCAAGAGCTTCCTAGGAAAAGAAGAGAAAAGTCAGCACCAATATTTGGATGAGAGTTAAGACACCCTCCTCAACACACAAACATGGAATGGCATGGCAACGTACCATACAGATGCTTCCCACAAGCTGAAACCAACCAAAAAGGAAATTGGGATGACAGGCATTATTAATCCAACAGATTTATATCCCGCTTTTTAAGAGCATGTTTTCGCAAAGTGGCAAACACGATACCCAAAGCAAACACCAACCAACAATACAATAGAAAATGCTCAGACATTCAAAACCCTTAACAGAGACAGTACGGTCAAGCCAACGTTGTGATGAAACAGAATAGGTCAGAATGAAAAGATTTTAGATGTTGTGGAACTATAATCTCCACGCAGCATGGCCACTGGTCAGGGATGGTCTAGTACGCAACACCTTAGAGGGGTTTTGTGGGGATTAAATGAGGAGGGGGAGAATCATGTACGCCACCTCGAGCTTCTTGGAGAAAAAGGTGGGTTATAAATTTAACAAGTAACAAATAAATGTGAAAGGGACGCGGGTGGCGATGTGGGTTAAAACCACAGAGCCTAGGGCTTGCCGATCAGAAGTTCGGCGGTTCGAATCCCTGCGATGGGGTGAGCTCCCGTTGCTCGGTTCCTGCTCCTGCTAACCTAGCAGTTTGAAAGCACGTCAAAGTGCAAGTAGATAAATAGGTACCGCTCCAGAGGGAAGATAAATGGCATTTCCGTGCTCTGCTCTGGTTCACCAGAAGCGGCTTAGTCATGGTGGCCACATGACCCGGAAGCTGTACACTGGCTCCCTCGGCCAATAAAGCGAGATGAGCGCCACAACCCCAGAGTTGTCCGCGACTGGACCTAATGGTCAGGGGTCCCTTTACCTTTAAATAAATGTGAAGAGGAGGAATGGTTGACAGGCTTAGATTTGCACTTGAACCTCTCTCTCCATTGCTTGATGTGCAGAGATAAGCACAAAGCACTTTAGGGGAAGGCAGAGATGGACAGTGGCTTGAGCTTATATAGGGAGGTGGCAATTTCTCATGCTGCCTTTAGGAGAGAAGAGGTCTGGCCCACCCCACCCAGTTTCTCCACCCCTCCAAAATATTCCTGGACAACAAAAATGCACCAAAATAGCCCAGAAGACCAGCCTGTCCACCGGTTCAACTAAGAGAACATATTAATACCAACAAAAGCACCTACCAGCTCCCTCTTTGCTTCTTCGATCTTCACTCGTGCGAGAGAAGGACTCTGAAAAGAGCAGTAGAAAGACATTTAGGCAGATGTAGGGGTTTTCCACGCTCCTGTCTGAATTTTTGAAATCAAGCAAAAGGTCTATGGAGGTATTGCTGCCCCCCAAAAAAACTTTAAAAAGAGAGTTTTTAAAGTGCATTTGTTCAGCACACACTCCAGTCCCATCAGAAATCATTCTATGAAATGTAGACGGATAGCCAATGAAGAAGAGTGAGTTTGGAACAAAGATACTTCAGTGTCCAGCAGCAATCTGAAGGTTTCTTGACCCCTCAAACAACCCTACCCACCTTCCTTCTTGCCACTCATGTCTGCAACTGCTCACCAGAAGGGCTGCAACTGTTAACTGGAGCAACATTTGCGGACGCGGGTGGCGCTGTGGGTAAAAGCCTCAGTGCCTAGGGCTTGCCAATCGAAAGGTCGGCGGTTCGAATCCCCGTGGCGGGGTGCGCTCCCGTTGCTCGGTCCCAGCGCCTGCCAACCTAGCAGTTCGAAAGCACCTCCGGGTGCAAGTAGATAAATAGGGACCGCTTACTGGCGGGAAGGTAAACGGCGTTTCCGTGTGCTGCGCTGGCTCGCCAGATGCAGCTTGTCACGCTGGCCACGTGACCCGGAAGTGTCTCCGGACAGCGCTGGCCCCCGGCCTCTTGAGTGAGATGGGCGCACAACCCTAGAGTCTGTCAAGACTGGCCCGTATGGGCAGGGGTACCTTTACCTTTACTTTACCGTATTTTTCGCTCTATAAGACGCACTTTTACCCTCCTAAAAAAGGGGAAGTGTGTGTGCGTCTTATGGAGCAAATGCAGGCTGCGCAGCTATCGCTGAAGCCAGGAGAGAGAGGGTTCAGTGTGCTTGGCTTCAGGGATAGCCGTAGGAAGCCTCTTCAGGGCAACGGGAGGAACGCTGCCCCTGTCCTGAAGAGGCTTGACACGGCTATCCCAGAAGCCAGAACAGCAAGAGGGATCGCTGCTTTCGCTGTGCAGAGATCCCTCTTGCTGTTCTGACTTCGCTTTGCTGGAGAGGCGCTGCGCAGAGAAGGAGAGAATACATGTATTTTTTTTTCTTGTTCTCCTCCTCTAAAACTAGGTGCGTCTTATGGCCGGGTGCGACTTATAGAGCGAAAAAGACGGTATTTAAAAACAAGCATAATAGCATGCATATATGTACAAGTGCTGTAGGAATAATAGTAATTCTATAGCCTTGGCAGCAAAGAAAGCTCTGCAATCATGTTTTAAGCTCCTTTCAAATGTCTGCTAACCCATAACCCTCATGTCAGGCCGAACTTCCAAAAGCATCCTGAGCCAAGGGATACATGCCAATATTTTAAACTAGCCCTTGGGCAGTCTGGTGCTTTCCTGGCGATTTGAGCCACAGCAGCCAGCATCCCTGACAATTGGCACCATATTGGGTAAGTCTGCTGGAAGTTGAGCTACAATGCTAGAATTCTACAGTTCTAAGAGAAGCGGGGTACGGGAGATTACAGGGGTCAGGTCCAGATACGACTCCAGTTTCTTCTTCAAAGGTACTGCCTGCTTCTTTAATTCCGCTAGATTCTGTGGATGGAAACAAAACAAACCATTCACACAGTAACTCAGTCTTTTTCCCACCAGAAATAAAGAAAGAAAGAAATGTAAGATTTGGGTGGGTGCTTTTTAGCCTCACGATCTGCAATAAACGACACTACAAAGCAGTCTGCAAAATATGCATGCCTATCTACACACGAGACGCGGGTGGCGCTGTGGTCTAAACCACTGAGCCTAGGGCTTGCCGATCGGAAGGTCGGCAGTTCGAATCCCTGCTACAGGGTGAGCTCCCATTGCTTGGTCCCAGCTCCTGCCAACCTAGCAGTTCGAAAGCACATCAAAGTGCAAGTAGATAAATAGGTACCAGTCCGGCAGGAAGGTAAAAGGTGTTTCCGTGTGCTGCTCTGGTTCGCCAGAAGCGGCTTGGTCATACTGGCCACATGACCCAGAAAAACTGTCCGCGGACAAACGTTGGCTCCCTCAGCCAGTAAAGCGAGATGAGCGCCACAACCCCAGAGTCGTCCGCAACTGGACTTAACTGTCAGAGGTCCTTTACTTTTACCTTTTTTATCTACACACTTAATTGCAATATTTTGGGAAGAATGGACTGCAGAATTCGGTTCAGAGTTTCTGATTAGGGATGGTGAAAAATGTAGTCTAGCAACATCTAGGTGGCCAAAATCCCCCGTCTTAATCTGTATTTAGATTGTAGGAGGGGTGGAGGCCAGGGAGAAGAGAGGAAATTAGATGAAATGGGAAGCTTTATCCCTATACCAGAGGGAGAGCTTGCCTGTTTTGACAAGTATATATGCTCACTGTGGGTATAAAATGACCTGCAATGATACCAGGGGCCATTTATATTTTAATGCAGAAACAAGATGGGACTCATTTTCCCATAGCTTCATCCCACAAACCCGCTACAACACAACTGTGTGGGCAGAACCAAGTGAATGGTCACAATTCAGCCGCAACTGGGTAAAAAACACCTACGCAGCGGATACTTGCGCGTTTAAATATGCTGCAGCTACATTGTATGAGAGCCACTGTAGGCACAGCCAATTTGAACTGTGTTGTTAGATACAAAAGTGACTATCAAAAGGAAACTCAGCTGGAGGTGTGCTTATCAGTTTGGAAGAAAAACAGGGCCAAAATTAAGGGAGCAGTTTGTACATATTTAGCGGATATCCTAGCAATGCAGAAGTATATTTGTCTATCAACAGACTGGAATAAACCTCCCAAAATAGCGTGACAGCTTGGGAGCGTCCAGAATGTTTGGAATGCAGAGGTATAAGGGATTTTTTTGCCGGGGTGGGGGAAAACAAAATTGTGAGATGGGGAATAGAAGAGAGGCTTAAGTGCTCAAACCCCTAACAAGTTATAATAAATATTCTTGAGCAGCGTATTAAGGGGGGAGGGGGAGGGAGTTGGCAAGCAAAGTGAGCAGGGGCATCAGTATTAGGCAAAATTGCTTACAAAAAGTGTGCAGAAATGGGGGGAACTAAACTAAGACTGGGGAAAAAGGAAACAGAAATGAACTAACATCGATGTTTGGGTGGGGTAAAGTAAAGGTAAAGGGACCCCTAACCATTAGGTCCAGTCGTGGCCGACTCTGGGGTTGCGGCGCTCATCTTGCTTTATTGGCCAAGGGAGCCAGCGTACAGCTTCCAGGTCATGTGGCCAGCATGACTAAGCCACTTCTGGCGCACAGAAACACCATTTACCTTCTCGCCGGAGGGGATACTTATTGATCTACTTGCACTTTGACATGCTTTTGAACTGCTAGGTTAGCAGGAGCAGGGACAGAGCAACAGGAGCTCACCCCGTCGAGGGATTTGAACCACCGACCTTCTGATCAGCAAGTCCTAGGCTCTGTGGTTTAACCCACAGCACCACCCGCGTCCCGTTGGGCGGGGTATAAATAATAAATCATTATTATATTATTATTACCCTTATTTCCACGTAGACGTGCACAGGATTGCAGTCTTAGTTGAGTTTGGGTGGTTTTTTTCTTTCTGCAGCCATGCTTAGGGAAGTTTTTCATGTTTAGGGAAGTTTTTAATGTTTGATGTTTTATCGTGTTTTTAATATTCTGCTAGGAGACACCTGAAGTGGCTGGGGAAACCCAGCCAGATGGGAGGGGAAGGAAGGAAGGAATGAAGATGATGATGACGACAATGACAGTATTATTATTATTTACAATTACAGCCTATGGCTTCCCACCCCCCCAATACAAAACACCCTATTTTTGTTTGTATCTTTCATAGCTTGTGCGTCAAGAACCCAGATGGGCGGGGTATAAATAATAAGTTATTATTATTATTATTATTTCTCTCTCGCAGTATTTCAGTTAGCACTAGGGGCCTGCCCTTTGATGTGAAATCTGAATCCCTTTGCATTCTCTGAAAGATGCATCACAGAGGCATTTGGAGCTGATCTCACAATCTCTAGCAAGCTCACAGCCAACTGTCTCATCTGGGTAAATGGCATTTCCTCCCTATCATCCAGGTTGAATGCCATTCAGTGTGTCATTTTCAAACACCGTCAACATGCAAGGCGAAACACCCACCTCTGAGAGATTCACCAGAGACTCGTGAGTCAGTGAAGCATCCATCCCACACATAGATAATTGTTCCTGCCAAGAGATACAAAGCATTAAAGAGGGCAAGCAATGACTTCTGTTCAACAGACGGTACGCATTGTAGGATTACCCTCAAGAAAAAGACAGAGATGAAAAAGTCATCTTGCTAGTTCCCATATCATTAAAAATAGCAAAAATGCCATTCTGCTTCGCAAACGTATGCTTTGCACTGAGTCAGACTGTTGGTCCTCCTAATTCAGTATAGTCTACACTGACAGGAGACTTTCACAGTCCTACTTGGACATGCCAGGGGGTGAATTTGAGACCTTTCACATGGAAGCCAGATGCTCCCCCATTGAGCTAAATTATCATCATTTTATTATTTATTAAATTGATTTACAGTGGTACCTCGGAAGTCAAATGGAATCCATTCCGGAAGTCTGTTTGACTTCCAAAACGTTCGGAAACCAAGGCGCAGCTAGTGTGGTGTAGTGGTTAAGAGCGGTAGTCTCGTAATCTGGGGAACCAGGTTCACGTCTCCGCTCCTCCACATGCAGCTGCTGGGTGACCTTGGGCTAGTCACACTTCTTTGAAGTCTCTCAGCCCCACTCACCACACAGAGTGTTTGTTGTGGGGGAGGAAGGGAAAGGAGAATGTTAGCCGCTTTGAAACTCCCTAAAGGGAGCCGTTCGGGTTCCAAAGAACGCTCGCAAACCGGAACACTCACTTCCGGGTTTGCAGCGTTCGGGAGCCAAAACGTCAGAGTACCAAGGCGTATGGGAACCAAGGTATGATTGTACCACCCTTCATCACAAGATCTCAGGGTGGTTCAGAAGATAGAATACAGTCATACCTCGGGTTAAATATGCTTCAGGTTGAGCGTTTTCAGATTATGCTCCGTGGCGACCTGGAAGCGTTACTTCTGGGTTTCGGCACTCGCGCATGTGCAGACACTCAAAATGACATCACGCGCATGCACGGAAGCAGTAAAACGCGACCTGCACACGCATGTTACGTTCTACTCAGGATGTGAACGGGGCTCCGGAATGGATCCCATTCGCATCCAGATGTACCACTGTACAAGGTGCCACTGTACACTGTACAAGCACGAATAAATAGTTAAAATGAAAACAACAAAACAATAACCCCCTCCCCAACACATTTAAAAGACAGTAGAATTTTAATCAGCCCTGCGAGGCCTGGTTCAAGAGTACAGTGGTACCTCGGGCTACAGACGCTCCAGGTTACAGACGCTCCAGGTTACAGACTCCGCTAACCCAGAACTTTGCTTCAGGATGAGAACAGAAATCGTGCTCCGGCAATGCGGCAGCAGTGGGAGGCCCCATTAGCTAAAGTGGTGCTTCAGGTTAAGAACAGTTTCAGGTTAAGAACGGACCTCCAGAACGAATTAAGTTCTTAACCCGAGGTACCACTGTATAAGGAAGGCACCAGACCATTCTCCCTGGGAAGGGAGCCACTAACAGGCAGCCATTGCAGAAAAGGCCCCTTCTCATGCTACCACCCTCCGGACCTCAAATGCAGGAGGTACACACAGAAAGAACTCAGAGGATCATCTCAGGGTTTATATGGGGAGAAGCATTCTTTGAGGTATTGCGGTCCTGAGCCGTCTAAGGCTTTATAGGTCAAAAACATTATTTTGTATGGGGCCCGGAAGCTAATTGGCAGCCGGTGCCGTCAGACCAGGATTAGCATTACATGCTCAAACCGTCTTGCTAAACCTGGTGAGCTAAACAGCCAAATTCTGCACCAGGTGGAGCTTCTGAACCGTCTTCAGAGGTAGCCATTCCTCCTTTGCTACCCATGCCTCTCCATCTGCCTCCCCGCTCTGTCAAATTTAGATTGCAAGCTCCTTGGGGCAGGGGCTTTTATTATGCCACTCTGCAAAGCTGCAAAGATAGCACTATGGAAAGCATTAGTAAAAACAAGCTTCCCATTTCAATGAGCCTCCCCTACAGCAACACCAATAAAGGGTTCTTTGTGTTAACCTCTGCTGCCTTAATTCTGAATTTGAAATCTTCCACTTTGTCCTTCAGGAACTTCATGTTCTGGGACCGGTTATCAGCTTTCGCTTTTTCCACTACCAGTAGTTCTTCGGTTTTCTTAAGGTCACTACAAGAACAAAAACAGCAAAGACTTCTTATCAGTGGCAGAAATGCTTTGCTAAATGACTACATCATCTCTAAGGAGGCCAGAAAGCAAACTGCTTGTCTGCTCCCAGAACAACTCAAGAAACGTCATGTACAACTTCCATCGAAGAGGGCTAGTAGGATCTGGAATCTACAACCCTGGGGTGAACCCTACCCAAGCCCCAAATGCCCCACAGTATTCGGATTGTGGTTAGCTGGGTCATCAGGATCACACAGCATGTGCAGGTTTGCAATAAGGAAGGCTTCTCTATCGTAAGGCGAAAAGGAAAGGGGAAAATAAAGGCTCACGCTATAGCAGCTGACATTTCCAATGCAGTTTACAAAATTCAAGTAAAAGACCCAAACGTTCCCTGGCAAATCTGCCTGCCGTGAGACTGGGATTTGCAGAGGCACAACAAAGACTGCAATATGGAATATTTCCCCTGAAGGCAGAGGTGGGGAGACTTCAGGTTTAGTGGCCAAATGTAAAACCATTTGTAAATGTTCGTGAACTTTTAATCCTACAGTATGGAGGTTAACAGCAAGTCAACAGAAGTGGACCTAACGATTCCCTGTGGTGGCTAAGAAGCTTAGACTTAAGACCCTGGAAGGATAAATACCCACTGTCTACTAAAAACAACGATCTGTGCACCTAACAGTCCCAGCTACGTTTGAACTTTTTTCATATAGACATCAATTTTGTGTGGACATCTGGAGGGCTTCTACAGTGGTACCTCGGGTTAAGTACTTAATTCGTTCCGGAGGTCTGTTCTTAACCTGAAACTGCTCTTAACCTGAAGCACCACTTTAGCTAATGGGGCCTCCTCCTGCTGCCGTGCCGCCGGAGCACAATTTCTGTTCTCATCCTGAAGCAAAGTTCCTAACCGAGGTACTATTTCTGGGTTAGCGGAGTCTGTAACCTGAAGTGTATGTAACCCGAGGTACCACTATATTATGTTATATGTTTATTAAGTTATATGTTTAAGACCCTTTACCTTTTTTAACATTTAGCAATGTTTAAGTCTAAGGTGCATGTAATGATGGTGACTGATGTTTGTGGCTCTGTTGTTGTTGGAAATCAGGCCTGAATCACAATGGCCCACAATGCACTTTGCATGCTGTTTTGTGGCTATTATCTGTATGTTTTTAATAGAATATATCAATCTACATCTATCTATCTATCTATCTATCTATCTATCTACAGTCATACCTTGGAAGTCGAACAGAATCCGTTCAGGAAGTCCGTTCGATTTCCAAAAATTTCAAAAACCAAAGTGCGTCTTCTGATTGGCTGCAGGAAGCTCCTGCAGCCAATCAGAAGCCGCGGAAGCCCCATCAAACGTTCGGGTTCCAAAAGAACATTCGAAAACTGGAACACTCACTTCCGGGTTTCGATCGTTCGGGAGCCAATTTGTTCGGGAGCCAAGGCGTTTGAGATCCAAGGTACGACTGTACAGTTTTCATTCTATTAATGCTTAATTGCTTTGTAATGGT
Source organism: Podarcis erhardii (assembly GCF_964252035.2). Classification (NCBI taxonomy): domain Eukaryota; kingdom Metazoa; phylum Chordata; class Lepidosauria; order Squamata; family Lacertidae; genus Podarcis; species Podarcis erhardii. Next base: position 48,557,494 of record NC_138501.1, read on the forward strand.
TTTTCCCCTAAGTTTTTAGCTGTTCTTATTTTATCTGCAAGCCACCTTCAGGGGGGAAGGATGGGGTATAAATAAATATGGAGGAAGGAGGAGGAGGAGGAGGAGAAGAAGCCATGAGATCAAAAGGCACATGATGCAATTCAACTGCTAACAGTTAAAAAACCCCACCCTGTTAACTGGCTGGCTGCCAGTGTGTCCGCAACCCTCCTGAAGCTGCTGAGCTCACTGGAGAAAATTTAAGCATAAAGGAAACTTCTGTCCAGCTCTTACTCTTGAAGCCGCTTTTCCAGCACCAGCGCCGAGGTGAGCTTTTTCCTCAAAGTGCTCAGTTCCAGCTCCATCTCTTTGTTTTTGGAATCTGCGGCGTCCAGCTCTGAAGTCAAATCATTGATGGCAGGAATGAAGCTAGAAACAATTGGTAATGACAATTTTTTAAAACAACAACAACAACAACCAAACAAATAGTATCAGGACTTCAGGGCTGCAAGGAGAAGCTCAGCTACCAGCCACCAAGGAAGGATTGGGCAAGCTGCGATTGGATCCATCTAGATCAGGGTTGTCTACACAAACGGGCAGCAGCTCTGCACGAGTCCTGGCTGCGTACATTCACAGCCCTACCTGGAAGTGGTGAGGACTAAACTCAGGAACCTATGCATGCAAAGGAGATGCTCTTCCACAAAGCTGTGGCCCTCTCCCCACTTACCTTTTTGGCTCATTCACACAAACTGCTAATAAGACCCTCTAGAGTATGGCAACACAGAACTCATGGGCCGCACAATAAATTAAATTTTCATATCGTAAATTAATACAGTGTTACCTCGGGATGCGAATGGGATCCGTTCCGGAGCCCCATTCGCATCCTGAATAGAACGTAAGACATGACAGTGTGCCTGTGTGCGCGCAGGTCGCGTTTTGACGCTTCCGCGCATGCGCGTGACGTCATTTTGAGCGTCTGCGCATGCGCGAGCGGTGAAACCCGGAAGTAATGCACTCCGTTACTTCCAGGTTGCCACGGAGCGCATCCCGAAAGCCCTCAACCTGAAGCACATTCAACCCGAGGTATGACTGTATTCAATATTATTTAATATACACAATATATTTAATTAAATAGATACAATTAAATACACAATTAATAGATTTCATTTATTAAACAAATTCATTACACCAACAGGTGAATGAGTTTTCATTAACAACACATGAAACACACAAAATATTTTTTTAAGGATTTAAGGGGTTTTTGGGGACCATCCATTCATGAAAGCACACTGTCTGTGAAAAGTTCATTCACAGGAAGGTTGAATGAGGCTTACACCCTAGTAAGTATATTTATAATTGCAGCCTTGAACTACCCATTCCAGAGTAGTAGAACATTTATTTGTTCTGTTTATTTTTAGAATTTCTTTCCCTCCCTTCACTGTAAGCTCCCAGGTTGCTGACTGCAACTATATGATATAAACACAGGTTAAAACAATTCCGATTGTAAAAACAGACAAACCATTCAAACAAAAACAGGACGTGATTCTCTCTTTAAAACCCTCTCTCATCTCCCTCTCTCAGTAAGACTGTAGGTGCAAAAGGCACTCAAAGTTCATGAAACTGCAGCGCTTCTTCATGCAAACCGAGCGCGAGACTGAACACCCAAAAGAAGCTTATCTGATAACAGAGAAAACCAAAGGCACACATTACCTTGCAAGGGAAGTGTCCTTTGTTTCAAGGGCTAAAGCTGTGTCTACCAATGTGTTCAGATAGCTGGTGCTGCCCTTAGACATGTTGCTGAAAGAAAGATTCAGACTCTCGGTCAGAAGATCCTGTAGGTAGGTGCCTGGGGGGAAATATATATATATATTAAAAAACACATTTCTATAAAGCAGGCCACAGAAGAGAGGAACTCTGAGTACAGTGGTGCCTCGCAAGACGAAAAGAATCCGTACCGCGAGTCTCTTCGTCTTGCGTTTTTTTCGTCTTGCGAAGCAAGCCCATTAGCGGCTTAGCGGATTAGCGCTATTAGCGGCTTAGGGGCTTAGCGGATCAGCTGATAAGCGGCTTAGCGGATCAGCGGCTTAGCGGCTTAGCGGATCAGCTGATAAGCGGCTTAGCGGATCAGCTGATAAGCGGCTTAGCGGCTTAGAAAAAGGGGGGTAAAGGAAAAAAAGGAACTCGCAAGACATTTTCGTCTTGCGAAGCAAGCCCATAGGAAATTCGTATTGCGAAGCACCTCCAAAACGGAAAACCCTTTCGTCTAGCGGGTTTTCCGTCTTGCGAGGCATTCGTCTTGTGGGGCAGCACTGTAGTTCGAAAATTGGTGCCTTGACTGGAGGAGAAACTACACCTAAGACAGTTGTTGTGTGCAACAGGAATAAACAATATAGTGCCCTGAAGATGTTGTTGCAACTCCAAACTCCTATAGTCCCCAATCTTTGGGACACGCTGGCTGGGACTGAGGAGAGTTGGCCATCCCTGGCGTACAGTTTTAAAGAACTATAATAAGGAGGAGAGAGGTTATTGTATTTTAGTGTTAGGTTATTGTATTTTAGTGTTCTGCTGGAAGCCGCCCAGAGTGGCTGTGGAAACCCAGCCAGATGGGCGGGGTATAAATAATAAATTGTTGTTGTTGTTATTCTAAAGCATGGGTAGGCAAACTAAGACCCATGGGCTGGAACAGGCCCAATTGCCTTCTGAATCCAGCCCATGGATGGTCAGGGAATCGCTGCATGGATCGCCAGCGCACGCATTCTTTCCCTCTCCCTCCCACGGCAGCGGCGGCGCCTCCTCCCTCCCTCCTCCTGGCTTCTCCCTGACCTGCCTAGAGGAGGAAGGGGGCTGGGTTTTGTTGGTGCCAGCAGCAGCAGCAGCAGCACTCGAGTGGCTGCCATTTTAAGCAGCCCCTCTCCAGAGCCCTTTTGTGCACCACTCATCGTCCCTACGCCTCTGCTAGCCCCTGCCGCTCGCATGACACAGGTAAGCAGCCACCAGGGCTCGTGGTGCTCTTGCATCCTTTTTTATATATATAAAAAATATAGTCCGGCCCCCCACAAGGTCTGAGGGACAGTGGACCGGCCCCCTGCTGAAAAAGTTTGCTGACCCCTGTACTAAAGCGTGTGTTTTAAGAGACACCTACCCGCCGCAACTTCGAATTTAAGTTTCCAGTCTCACCGTCAGATTCGTACTCTACCGCCTTCTGTTTCATGTCCTCGATTAACAGGCGGATGTCCCCATCCCTGGACTCATTGCACTCTGCCAGTTCGTACAAAATATCCACCGTCCGCGCATCGGCTTCGTACGGAGGGATGGGCTGATCCCCAAAGGTCTTCTTCAGCCAAGAAGCAACCTAACGGGAAAAGCAGAAAGAAACCAATTACTGTTATTTAGCGCCTTTCATCATTATAAAATATGCTGCAGTTATTTAATTATTATAATATCATACTGTTAGGATAAACATGGGATGTGGGTGACGCTGTGGGTTAAACCACAGAGCCTAGGACTTGCCGATCAGAAGGTCGGCGGTTCGAATCCCCACAACAGGATGAGCTCCCGTTGCTCTGTCCCAGCTCCTGCCAACCTAGCCTAGCAGTTCGAAAGCATGTCAAAGTGCAAGGAGATAAATAGGTACCGCTCCGGTGGGAAGGTAAACGGCGTTTCCGTGCGCTGCTCTGGTTTTGCCCGAAGCGGCTTGGTCATGCTGGCCACATGACCCAGAAAAACTGTCTGCCGACAATCGCCGGCTCCCTCGGCCAGTAAAGCGAAATGAACGCTGCAACCCCAGAGTCATTTGCGACTGGACTGAACTGTCAGGGGTCCCTTTACCTTTACCTAAGGATAAACATTGCTGGTGGCTGGGATGTTAAAGGACCATCTTCCCTTATACAGGCGTGTAGATCATCAACATCACCAGAGGAGGCCTTGCTGATAAAGACAAAAGCTTCTGAGTGTCATCTGGCAGCAGGGCCTTCTCTGGGATGGCCCCTACTCTCTGAAATGCCCTCCGCCCATGCAGGGCCGGATTTAGGTTTAATGAGGCCCTAAGCCACTGAAGGCAATGGGGCCCTTTATATGTCCCAGCAAAACTGTCGCTTTTTTATGTTGAATATATGCTACATGTTAATTTATGCACCTAATAAGTATCTAAAGCCATTTGCACATAACAAAATATGCCTTTTATGAAAGTAAGCGTTGAACTCAAATACAATTAAGAAGTATATTCAAAGTGAAATAATTATTAAGCTCTAACTTAAAATGATTTTTTACTCATAACAAACTTAATAATGCAAACACATTGGCATTTGGCAATAACAAAAGTTCCTTTAGTAGCACACTTTACAAAGACTCAATCTAGTCTCTAGAAACTTGCTATAACATGAAATAGTAATAGGTGTAAATAAATGGTGCAAACTATTAATAATTATAAACAGCAGAATGTAGGCACCACATAATAATAATAATAAATTTTATTTATACCCTGCCCTCCCCAGCCAGAGCCAGGCTCAGGGCGGCTAAGACCAGTAAAATTCCATTAAAAATAAAATAGGGGAAAAAACCAATTTAAAATACAGGTTAAAATGCAATTTAAAATGCAGCCTCATTTTAAAAGTAGCCCATAGATCAAAACCATAAGGGGAGGGAAACATAAGGGTCAGACTGAGTCCAAACCAAAGGCCAGGCGGAACAGCTCTGTCTTGCAGGCCTGCGGAAAGATGTCAAGTCCCGCAGGGCCCTAGTCTCTTGTGACAGAGCGTTCCACCAAGTCGGGGCCAGTACTGAAAAGGCCCTGGCCCTAGCTGAGACCAATCTAACCACCTTGCGACCTGGGACCTCCAAAGTGTTGTCAATTGTGGTCCTTAAGGTCCTCCACGGGGCATACCAGGAGAGGCGGTCCCGTAGGTACGTGGGTCCTAGACCGCGTAGGGATTTAAAGGTCAAAACCAGCACCTTAAACCTGACCCTGTACTCCACCGGGAGCGAGTGCAGTTGGTAAAGCACTGGGTGAATGTGATCCCACGGAAAGGACCCCATAAGGAGCCTCACTGCGGCATTCTGCACCCGCTGGAGTTTCTGGGTCAGCTTCAAGGGCAGGCCCACATAAAGCGACTTACAATAATCAAGCCTGGAGGTGACAGTCGCACGGATCACTGAAATGAGCAAACCAGTGATTGTGGCAACCAATGTTTCTGAGAGCTTCCTGAGCCCCGGAGGAACACCCTTGGATTTTCTAGTGTTTCCTGTGGCTCCCAACTCACCCTGAATTGCACATTCCGTTTCGGAGACCCCAGTCCCCTTAGAGGGGCTATTCGTGCATTGCGGCTACCGAAAAAGGGTATGTCCAACGTGTCCCCAGTTACAAATCCTACCTGTTTCAGTGGGTCACTGGGAAATACCTCCTAAGAGCTTTTCCTATGGTTCCCAGGCCGTGCCCCAATGGTCACACAACTCGGCTTAGAATAAGCTGGAGTTTAAAAATACAAGACACAACTCAGGGGTAATGAGGGGTAAAGACAAGGGTTATGAGCAGGGCCAGATTTAGGTTTAATGAGGCCCTAAGCTACTGAAGGTAATGGGGCCCTTTATATGTCCAGCTGTCCTTTGTCAACAACAAATGGTCACTGTTTTTGTGTGTGGAATATATGCTAGATGGTAATTTATGGACCTAAGAGGTATCTAAAGCCATTTGCACATGTTGCCATGTAGCCAGTCCATGCAGAATGTAGGCACCCTATATATAGAAATGAGCAAACCAGTGATATTTTAGGGAGCAGGCTAGCAGGCGGGGCCCATTACCTACATCATAGGAGCCTACACAACACAAAACACTGTTGCTGTATGTAGGTTTTATTTTATTTGTTTTTCATCTTATATTTTGGAAATGTACATCCAGTTTTTTTCCTTTAATTTTTTTTGGGGGGGGCCCAAGAGAGTGGGACCATAAAGAAGGACCATAAAGAAGGCTGATCGCCGAAGAATTGATGCTTTTGAATTCTGGTGCTGGAAGAGACTCTTGAGAGTCCCATGGACTGCAAGAAGATCAAACCTCTCCATCCTTAAGGAAATCAGCCCTGAGTGCTCCCTGGAAGGACAGATCGTGAAGCTGAGGCTCCAATACTTTGGCCACCTCATGAGAAGAGAAGACTCCCTGGAAAAGACCCTGATGTTGGGAAAGATGGAGGGCACAAGGAGAAGAGGACGACAGAGGACGAGATGGAGGGACAGTGTTCTCGAAGCTACCAGCATGAGTTTGACCAAACTGCGGGAGGCAGGGGAAGACAGGAGTGCCTGGCGTGCTCTGGTCCAGGGGGTCACGAAGAGTCAGACAAGACTAAACAACTAAACAACAACAAGAGAGTGGGGCCCTAAGCTACAGCTTGTTTAGCTTGTAAGTAAATCTGGCACTAACTATCCCAGTGTCATTCAGGTGGGCGCTTAGTAAAAATTTACTCGTTTGCTCAGCTTTCCCCTGACCACTCGCCCTTTACTCTCCTGCAGCACTGCCTTCTCCCTCTTCAATTCGCCCTTCCCATCTGCAAAGCGCTTTCCTCTCCGGAAAGATCCCAGGGAGAGAGAGAGAGAGAGAGAGAGGGGGGTGGCTTCCACACCGGCTCACCTTCTCCAGCTTCGCCTCCATCCCTGCCAGCTCCTCTTGCGTTGCAAACCTCCCGCTTTTGCTCTTCCTCGGCAACTCCCCCCGTCGCGGAACGATGGCGTCACCGAGCGAGGTGCCTCTTGGGAGTTGTAGTTCGGAGGGGGGCCTAGCCTATGAATCAAAGCCCAGCCCACGCTGGGGAGGCGCTGTAACTCCCTGCCCGCCTCCGCCCGGCTGCAGAGCTCAAGGGCGCGCAAGGGGGGAGGAAGCTGCTTCGGGAAGGACAGGCGACCTTGTTTCACCCGGGAAGGGGCCGGGAAAAGCCCCCGGGGGGGTTGGGTAGAAGAGCAAAGGCAGCCGCATCGCTAATCAATGGGAAAATGCACCCCCTTGCATAGATAAGTAAGGGGTCAGCAAACTTTTTCAGCAGGGGGCCGGTCCACTATCCCTCAGACCTTGTGGGGGGCCGGACTATATTGGGGGGGGGCTGTTAACGGCGAAATCTAAGGGCTCCCTTGGACAAAAAACAAGGACACCAGCCAGGAATACCAGAGCAAAACAGCAGCCAGTAGGCTTGGTCTTGATTGAAGACTATCGCCACAGGACTCCCACCGGCCACCAGGTGGAACAAGATGGAAGCCCTGGGCAAAAGAGCCCCCAAACTTTTATTAGCTGCTAATCCCCATGTTGTTGTTTAGTCGTGTCCGACTCTTCGTGACCCCTTGGACCAGAGCATGCCAGGCACTCCTGTCTTCCACTGCCTCCCGCAGTTTGGTCAAACTCATGCTGGTAGCTTCGAGAACACTGTCCAACCATCTCATCCTCTTCTCCTGCCCTCCGTCTTTCCCAACATCAGGGTCTTTTCCAGGGAGTCTTCTCTTCTCATGAGGTGGCCAAAGTATTGGAGCCTCAGCTTCAGGATCTGTCCTTCCTGTGAGCATTCAGGGCTGATTTCCTTCAGAATGGATCGGTTTGATCTTCTTGCAGTCCATGGGATTCTCATGAGTCTCCTCCAGCACCATAATTGAAAAGCATCCATTCTTCAGTGATCATCCTTGATGGTCCAGCTCTCACTTCCATACATCACTACTGGGAAAACCATGGCTTTAACTATACAGACCTTTGTTGGCAAAACTACATCACTCATACTTCATGGTTACATCATGAGAGGGGAGGTCTGGTGTCAGGAATCTGAGCATCCTGGACCCTGCCCCATGGTTCCCCTTGCCCTCCAACAAACACCCATCAAGTGTAACAAAAAGATACTTACATTTCCCTGTTTCCGAGCCAGGTTAATCACACCCTTTTGTCTTCATGTGGGTTTATTTCTGGAATGGCTACCTGTCTGGCACTCAGGTATCAGGATGCCAGGGATTATCACTCAGGCAGAGGTGCTGCTGAGTAGCTGAGCTCACATGTCTATATGAATTTCTGAAGTTTCCCCAGTGAGCCAGTACATAGATACATTTAGCAGTGAATTGTTAAATTTGGTATCCAGAAGCAAAGACCCTTTGAATAGATAGGAAGAAACTGTGATTAAGTATTTTGTGGGGACAAATCACAAAAGTCACAAAAGCAATTGTGCTGGTTTGGGTAGTGGGCTGCATGTGCATGATATCTGCTGGAGGGGCAACCCCCCCAACCTATACATAAATTCCTGCAACAGGTGGGGAAATGAACAAATTCCTATGCCCCATGAATAACCCAGAGATGCATTTTAAATAAAAGCACATATTCTGCTCATGTAAGAACACCAGGCAGGCCCCACAAATAACCCAGAGATGCATTTTACATAAAAGCACACATTCTACCGATGTAAAAACACGCTGATTCCCAGACCGTCCATGGGCCAGATTTAGAAGGCGATTGGGCCGGATCCGGCCCCCGGGCCTTTGTTTGCCTACCCATGGATAAGACAAAGGCCGCTATTGAACTGGTGCATCAAGGATTTCATGTCCACAGTATATTGTAGCACTATTGCACCGTGGTGCTCTTTTATCGCACACTCAACAGAACGTCATGTACATTGGGCACCTCCTGGACTCGCACCTGAAACTTTGGAACATTTCCCCATAGGAACCTGTGCTTAGAGGGTGGCGGGTGAGGAGGGGGCCTTGTCGGATGAGGGTTCCCAAACTTTACGTTTCTTTTGAAAAACAAATAACAAAAGGTGTGTGCGTATACAGTGCTTCCATCATATTTACTGGAGATGCCTATCTTTTCAATATTATAATTATTACGTATTATTATTATTATTTTATTATTATCAATCATCCGAGGGTGGTTTACTGAATAAACACACAAAAATACATACTGTATTACGTAACAGTATTATGAAGAGAATATATTTTCGTCGCATTTGAGGTGTGCCTACTTTATGTGTTTTTCGAAATATTATTAAAAACAGAAGACACACCCGTCCTCCCTCACTCCCTAAGAAAGTTGGGATCTGGCAATGAGGGCTGCCGTCCTGGCCGCGTTTACTCAGGAGTAACTTCCAATGACTTGAAATGAGGTTATTCTCAGGCATTTGGGATTAGGAGCGCAGCGATTTTTAGTGTCAGGAGCGATAAGCATTCTGCACGTGCTCAGAGGAGCTTCGCTCACTAGGGCAAAACCCCTGATCGTGCAAGGCAGAGGGACACCAAGGTTATCATGCAGAGGCTCGAGTGCAGCTGACAACGCAGCACTGAGCAGCGAGCCACGTGGATCCGGGGCAGTTTGGAAGGGGCGTGGTCAGGGCATCGGACACGCCCCCTTCGCCGGCAGTTTACACCAAAGGGGTGGGATTAGTCCGTTTGGACCGCGCCTCCCCCTTGGACGACCTTCGCGGCTGGGTGGGCGTGGTCTGCCCTCGCGAGGGTGAACGTCGGGATGCCAGACGACCCGACTGGACTCCAACTCCCAGCATGCCTAACAACCAGCCATGTTGGAGGGGGACTTCTGGGAGTTGGAGTCCAACAGCGCTCCCCCCCCCTTAAACGCACACATGAAGAGAAATTTCAGGCATAACTGCAGATAAAGAGACGGGACCAATATAATAATAAGATAATAAGATATAAGATATAATAATATCATATATAAGATATAATAATATCAATATTTGTATGTTTATTATATTTTATTATGTAATAATGATTATTACAAATAGTAAAAATAAAAATAAAAATAAAAATAAAAATAAAAATAAAAATAAAAATAAAAATAAAAATAAAAATAAAAATAAAAATTGAACTGAGGTAAAAGGTAGGGGAAAGGCAGCAGAAGCGCTTCCGGGTCATGACTTTCTCCTCTCCGCCAGGCTGAAGGAAAGGGGGCGTGGCCTCTTCCGGCAAAAAGGGGGCGGCGCTGCGTGGCGGCCATTTTGTCCGCGGGTCCCTGACGTGCGGCGGCTGCAAGACAAGCAAGAAGAAGCGGCAGCGGCAGTAGCGGCGTCTCCTTCTCTCCCTTGGTTCTCCGCCGCCCTCTCCCGCCGCGATGCTGTCCGTGCGCGTCGCCGCCGCCCTCGCCCGCGCCCTGCCCCGGCAGGCCGGCCTGGTGAGAGAGAGACGCGAGAGCGGAGGGAGGGAGGGAGGGAGGTGGGTCCGTCCGTGTGAGGCGGCCGTCGGCGCCGCCATCTTGGGGCCCTGCGGGTGACATTGAGGAGGGGTGGCGGCGCCGGGCTCTTGCGGGCCTCGCTCCATTGCGAGGCTGCCTCGCCCTCCTCGCGTGTCGCCGGGCTCCACGGCGGGATGGGGAGCGGGGCTGGCGGAGCTTCCCGTCCTCTCGCTTCCCTTCGCCCCTGGAGGCCTGGCAAGGTCACTGCGAAGGGAAACGGGTCCCCTTCAGCCGCTGCACGTTGGTGGGGGACAGAAAGCAAAGGCCTTGTGCCCGGTGGTTCTTCTTTTTAAATAAAGCCATGTGATTGTGATTTATTCTGCTTAAAATGCCTTAAAATGCGCAGCTGTACTAGGCATTGGAAAGCATGGGTGGTTGTCAGTGGTCATCAATAAATGGCGATAGTAATGGTTGTAATAATAATAATAATAATAATAATAATATCTTTATTGTCATTGCCCCCTCTCGGGGACAACGAAATTACTTGGCTGCTCCATCCACCCAGGTAGGGCACTCCACTCAAAATCAGAACAACTATAAAAACACTAATTAAAACAATACAGTATAATACAGCAAGGAAGGTTAGATGGCTTTCAAAGATGACTTGTTCCTCCAAGATTACGCTGTTTCTTTTTTAAAGGTTGCAGGAGAGGCACTTTCACCCCTGATTTGCTCCTCTCTGAGCTGCGAACATCTTGGGCAGAAATGCAGTTGGACTCATTTTCCCTCTGAGGGTGCTGAACACGTTATCCAGTCCCCGTCACCTGCAATGCCTTCATTCAATTTCTTATTTTCAAAGCAATTCCGTTTCTGCATCTACAGTCGCCACAGAATGGTAGATTTGGAGAAGACTCTGAGAGTCCTTTAGTTCAGCCCCCTGCAATGCGTGGTCAACTGGACCATGCACGGCAGATTAGAATATTGAGAAGTTTAAATGTCTTTAAAATGGAATTGAAAGCCTATAAAGACAGAACGCCAGGCAGACCTGCAGCTGCTCATCCTGCAGCGACCGGAACCCAGATGAGGACAGAGGGGGAAAGAGAGAGGGGAAGGCCCTCCACACAAGGGCCTTGTGGATATATCATAGAATCATAGAGTTGGAAGAGACCACAAGGGCCATCGAGTCCAACCCCCTGCCAAGCAGGAAACACCATCAGAGCACTCCTGACATATGGTTGTCAAGCCTCTGCTTAAAGACCTCCAAAGAAGGAGACTCCACCACACTCCTTGGCAGCAAATTCCACTGTCAAACAGCTCTTACTGTCAGGAAGTTCTTCCTAATGTTTAGGTGGAATCTTCTTTTCTCGTAGTTTATGGAGCGTGCATGGGCTCCTAGGTAGGAGAGAAATGGCTGCTGTTGCAGGCATACTAGCCTTGCCTTGCCAGGATGACAGCGCTTGTGGTGGTGTCAGCACAGCATCGTCTTTTGGTATTTGTGACCTTGGTGGCATCTAATAAGAGACTCCTTTGGCAATGCCTTTTTTATGAGCTGTATTTGCTCACCTTTTGCGTTTAATCAGGGATTGAGAAAACTGCTTTCCAGACAAGTTTGGGAACTTAAAAAAAATAAGTTCAGGGGTTTCAAATGCAACCACTTGCTTGGGGTCTCCCCTGTAGATCTATGTGTCTTGAAAGCCTGTTAGTGGTGGAAAGTTCTAGAGTTCTTCCTCCTCTGTTTTGTAAGATAGGTGGTTTATATCTTCTTTATTTTTATTACTTGTTATTTATTTAAAATTTATGTTGCCCTTCCTCAGCGGATCACAGGGCAGTTTACAATAGAAAAACACTAATACATCATTCATTGTTGACAAATACTTCTGTGTAAATCTTCATTCATTCTAGCAATATACTTTAGGTTTCACAGCTGTGACTGCTGCTACATATTTGACAATTTCATCAGTTCTTCACAGTCCTGTGTCTTCACATTTGCCATTATATTACAGAATTGATATATTTGTCCTTGTTATTCTTTTTGACCAATTAGTGTTGAGAGAATTCATGTGCAGTATTGCTTTTAGATTGAAGGTCATTCTTTAGAAAAGGCACCTCAAATAAAATTATTTCAGAATTCCCACATAGTACTTGAAAAGAGCTATAAATACTTGCATCCAATTTCACATGCAAGGCCTTACATGGGAGAGAGTTTTTTTTTAAAAAAACAACAACACCTGGACATCTCTATCCAAGAGGGTGTCTGCGATTTTCCCATATTTTCCCAATTTTCAGTACAGTGACTATGTAGGCATTTCTTTTGTCTGTGAATAGGTTTGTGCAAGAGTGAATCTATGAAAGAAACTTTTCAGATGGCAGGGAGCTAGGCCCATTCCTCCTCCCAGGATTCTACAGAAGGGGAATGGAGGATGCCACTAAACTCAAGATATTTGGGCTGATTATTTCTCTTGCAATACTTTCCAGCCACTAATACTGAGTAGTCTGTACAAATTATTAAGATTTTGTATCTTCTTTCTCTGTGTTAATGGTGCCAAAACTTTACTTGTTAAAGTCACTTGCAGCAGTATTGAATCTAAAGCTACAATCTTGTGCATTTCTACCCAGGAGAAAGCCCCATTGGCTACAGTGGGTGTATAATTCCAAGTAAGCCTTCATGCTAGAAATGGACTGTACCATATGTGTACCTGTTTCAGATACTGTAGTGATGGAGAACGTTTTAGAGACCAAGTGCCCAAACTGAAACCCAATCCCACTTATTTATTGCAAAGTGCCAACACAGCAATTTAACCTGAATAATGAGGTTTCAGTTTAGAAAAAACAACAACTCATACATGCTTGGAGCAGTTCACATGATGCACTTGGCTGGCTCTGCCTGACTCAGTAGAGGGGTGCAGAATGGAGCAGGAGCACCTGGGCTGGGCAGAGGTGTGGGTGATGTGAGAAATGTCCTCAGGCGCGCATGGAGAATGGGAGGGGAGTAGCCCGGCCCCGCCTCCCTCTGGCTTTCTAGTAACGAACTCTGGCAAACTCTGTGCTGGAGTGATGGCGCGCATGCCCACAGAGAGGGCTCTGAGTCTGAGTGCCCCCTCTGGCACGCTTGCCGTAGGTTTGCCACCACTGAGATACTGTATACCAGTAACATACCTTTATGGTTGAAATAATCAATAGCTGATATATAAGAACTGATAACTGAGATTATCTCCTGCGGGGAGATGGAGTGAGGAGTAGCAAAAACAGGAGTGTGATTTCATAAATGTCAAGAAAGTGATAATAAGTTGAAAGTAAAAGTCAAAAGATTTTTCTTTATGCTAGGTTTCTCGGAATGCTTTGGGTGCATCATTTGTTGCAACAAGGAACCTCCATGCCTCCAAAACAAGTCAACAGAAAACAGGTGAGTAAAAAATAAATATTTGGAAACTCAACTTTGGTAATAAAGTATGGTAGTGATCACTGTTAATTGCAGCTAAGCATTGATTTGGGGAAACATTTGGAACCAAAAGTAATACATCCTTCTATGTAGTATAGCAATTACCTAACTGGTTACGCTTCTAAATGTTTTGGAATAGGCATATTAACTAACGTTTTAATTGTCTGTTGGAGTTTTAAGAAATAGCGGCAGTTGGGCAAATAGAAGAGCACTTTGATTACCATTTTGCTTAATCTAATTCATGAGTGTGCAGAATCCTTATTTATACAAATAAAAAACAAATACAGAATCATGAAATGAAACTGTTAAACATTCCATCAAGCTTGCCTAACTCATGCAAGCTTTGTTGAGTAATTTATAGAAAGGTGAATCAAATGTTCAAATACACCTTGAAAACCTTGTCTGAAGGGTGTGATAAATCCACCAAAGAAAGATTAAACAATAAATTGTTTTTTTCTGCTTTTACAATTGTAGATCTGTTCTCTCTCTAAATGGGCACCTGATCTTTCATAGACTAGATAGAGTCTTGTCACCACACCACACAGAAGGATGTGCTATAAACAAAATTCAGACCTAACCTATCTTGTTTAATCCAGACTACCAGAAATGTCATTTTTTATGTAAAGTGAGCTAAGATTAGAATGAGTCTCTGGTGGCACAGGAAATTTCATTGCCATGATTTAAATTCTGCCAGGCACTGCTGAAGTATCCTCAATTCTTGAAGAGCGCATTCTGGGCGCTGACACCTCTGCTGAGCTTCAAGAAACTGGCCGTGTGCTTTCCATTGGTGATGGTATTGCCCGTGTGTATGGTCTCAGGAATGTTCAAGCAGAAGAAATGGTTGAGTTCTCTTCTGGGCTTAAGGTAGGTTTTGTTTTCATTGCATCTGTATTTGTATTAAGTGCCTGTGTAAAACTTGTGATTCTTGGTTTGAAGGTCTCTTCATACCCTTTGGTTACATTGTGAAAGGTACCTAATTATGAGTAATGTTGGGACTGGAAATGTGGCTTAAAATGAAATTGTTACAAAGAGACTTTGCTCACTAAAGATATGACACCTGCCACTATGATTATAGCTCTAACATAATGTGCTGAGCCATAGCATATCCTATATGGAACTATCATCACTGTCTGATACTGTTTTCAAACCTTATAGCTTGGTAGACTTCAGTTGGTTGTGGGAATCTGCCCTGCCAACACTTGACTGGAGTGTCTCATGAATGCATCTTTTCAATTCCTTCTTAAATTAACTTTCTTTCTAGGGTATGTCCTTGAACTTGGAGCCTGACAACGTTGGTGTCGTCGTATTTGGTAACGACAGGTTGATTAAGGAAGGGGACGTTGTGAAGAGAACAGGAGCCATTGTGGATGTCCCAGTTGGCGAAGAGTTGCTGGGACGTGTTGTAGACGCCCTGGGAAATGCCATCGATGGGAAGGTTGGTGTGGCAACGATATTTACTGCTTTTGCATGTCGTTTATCAGTAGTGAGCAAATTTGGAAAAATGACAATGTTGTCTTCCTTTTAAAGGGTGCCATCGCTTCCAAGATTCGCAGGAGGGTTGGTCTGAAGGCACCTGGGATCATTCCTAGAATCTCTGTGCGAGAGCCCATGCAAACTGGCATCAAGGCCGTAGACAGCTTGGTACCAATTGGTCGTGGTCAGCGTGAGCTGATTATTGGAGACAGGCAGACAGGGTGAGGAGCTAGTGTCTCGCCTAACTCAAACTGCTTTGTCCTAACTGCTGTTAAGTTTTCTGTGATGCAAAAGTGCCCTGGGAATTCAGAAAAGTGTCTTATTCTCAAAGCTCCCATTTTTTTCAGAGATCCCTTTCACACATTGATTGGTTGGCCAAGGATCCCAGTGCCCCTGTCTCAAATCTCCTGGGCTTTGTAGAAGGCTCTGGGGCATGTTTCTAAGGTGTATCCAGTTCAGGCAGTGCACTGGCCCTACAACAAACTGCCAATGAATTCCTGATTATATTCAGCTCATTGTAAAATAAGATTTATATAGGCAGAGAAGCTTGTCTATGATTATTATGCTTGCACACAATTATGTTGTAAACTGTCCTGTAATCTTCAGATGAATAGTGGTATATAAATTTAATAAATAATAGTTATAATAATTTTCTCAATGAGGAACCTTGGTGTTCCCCAAAATATAGCTTGAAATCCTTTGTAAAAGCTTTGGACTAGCTGTAGGAAATGATGCTAACCGACCTGCTATTCTCCTTGCAGGAAAACTTCAATTGCTATCGATACCATCATCAACCAAAAACGATTTAATGATGGGACTGATGAAAAGAAGAAACTGTACTGTATTTATGTTGCAATTGGCCAGAAAAGATCCACTGTTGCTCAGCTGGTGAAGAGGCTCACTGATGCAGGTATTTATATATTTTGCACAAACTTCCTAGATAGAAGTGAAGTCTGTGGAAATGGATAGCATAAATGTTTTTTTAAATGTCTTTATCTGTGTATGATTGATCTATAACTGTTTAATAACTGTACACAGCTTAGATGTTATTGACAGCAGAATATTTGTCAGGTTCCATGTCCCGTTACCTTGGTACTAAGCTCTGTTAGTTAAAGACCTGCTTTGCTTTCCTGAAACTGCAGCTTAATTTTATTTCTGTTAAATGCTAAACTTGCACAACTTACAGTGTAAGGACAGATAGTAGAAAACATTCCCCCCTAGTTCCTGCAGATACAAAGAAAAATGACACACTTTTGTAAACTGTGCCATTTACTGTAGCAAAGCCCCTCCACTTTAAAATACTGTGCGAAAATGGTATGGTGTGATGGGGCAAAATCTAGTAACTGAATGGCTGTTAGCCAATTTGTTTCCATTTCCATTTAATTAGAAACTGATGCTGACAAAACTGTTTTAAACCATTTTTTTCCAGACGCCATGAAGTACACTATCGTGGTCTCTGCTACAGCCTCAGATGCCGCCCCCCTTCAGTATTTGGCTCCTTATTCTGGCTGCTCCATGGGCGAATACTTCAGAGACAATGGCAAACATGCTTTGATTATCTATGATGACTTATCCAAACAGGTTTGAATGTGCTATTGGCGTCTTAATTTGGGGGGGACAAACTTGGACCTTAAGAAGATTCTTGGAGCCGGTGAAACAGATGTAACATCTGTCTTGTATCAACAGGCTGTTGCCTACCGCCAGATGTCCCTGTTGCTGCGTCGTCCACCAGGCCGAGAGGCCTACCCCGGCGATGTATTCTACCTGCACTCCCGCCTTTTGGAAAGAGCAGCCAAAATGAACGATTCCTTTGGAGGTGGCTCTCTGACTGCCCTTCCTGTCATCGAGACTCAAGCTGGTGATGTGTCAGCCTACATTCCAACCAATGTAATCTCTATCACCGATGGGCAGGTAGGATCCCAAAGCACTTAATTGAGAATCCGCATACAGAATGGTTTGGGATGACCTGAAGTCCATATTGGGCCCAATTGCATTTCTTTAGTCACATTAGTATCTGGTAAAATTATATATTGGTTTTCCCCACAGATCTTCTTGGAAACTGAGCTGTTCTACAAAGGTATCCGCCCAGCCATCAACGTTGGTCTGTCTGTGTCTCGTGTCGGTTCTGCTGCTCAGACAAGGGCTATGAAGCAGGTAAGTGTAAAATCTTAGTTATATTGACCCTATGGTTTAGCTAAGCATTCAGTTTGTTGTGTTGGGATGCAGGATCACATCAGCAGTATCGTTCTGTTCTAGTATTTCATTAGCTCAATTAGAACTGTTGAATAAAAGGTTCATGTGGCAAACTAGTGAGTATTCTCTGGTTAACCTACAGAACTGCATATTCCATGCTGCTGTCTCTGCAGGAATGGGTTTAGTAAAAGTTTAAGTGGAGGCCAATTTAGCAAAAGCAAGATTGGAAATTTCTTGAGCAATAGCATAATATGCCAGACCTTTTCTATATCAATTCTGCTTACACCATTTTTGTCAAATTGTTGTACCTTCTGGTCCTGGCTCCTCTGACTTTGAGCAATCTTTTTTTTGGGACAAGAGAGTACTCTTGAGTGACTTGCAATATATTGGCAATGATATTTGACTAAATAACAATGACAATAACAAAAAGGCACTAAATTTAGCTGCTGTGGATGACAACTGCTGAAACGAATGACAAATTCTGTATGCAAACATAATGAGCTTAGTTCTGGTACTGAGAAATGTTTGGTGGCAGCTTGTTCCTTAATTCTAAGCCTCTGTCAGGCCGCTGAGCTGCCATTTGTACCTAGCACCAATTGGTGGACCTTAGCATCCTAGTAAAAACACAGTTGTTTGCCCAGGCCTGAAGCCTGCCCATCCCTGACAATGCCATATTTAATCTAGTTAGTTAACTGTGACCACTCCTATATTGTCATAGTAATTCTTATGGTCCAGGAGGTAGCTGAAGACACAGACTGGCAAGCGGAAAGTGTTCAGAATGATTTGCCTAGAAAAGGCAATAAGCCTGTCCACTCCTTTCTCTAGGTGGCCGGAACCATGAAGCTGGAACTGGCTCAGTACCGTGAAGTAGCTGCTTTTGCCCAGTTTGGATCAGATCTGGATGCTGCTACTCAGCAGCTGCTCAATCGTGGTGTACGACTGACTGAACTGCTTAAACAAGGACAATATGGTAAGAATTCTGCATGACTTCTGGTTCTAACACACCCTCCCCATGTCACACAAGGCTGAAGAACGTTTTCAGCCCAACGTCTGCTTTATTCCTTCTGGACAATCTTTTTTTTGGGGGGGGGGGGGAGCTCAGGGCCAGACACAGAAGTGGGCCAGAGGCAAAATTATATTGTTTTTTTTTTTTTAAGATATTTATTAAAGTTTAAAGTTTAACAATTACAAAAAGAGGAAAAAGAAAAAAAGGAGAAAAAAGAAAAACAAACAGTAGTAATAAAAAAGATTACAATACTTCAAAAACAAATAAAAAATACAGCTGAACAATAACATTTAAAACAACATCCAATATTTCCATTTATTCATCTTTCATTTGCTTATTTCCATGACTTCCTCGTGCCTCCCTTTTTGTATTCTTAATTCATAATTGTTTCAGCAAGACCTTTCCCTCTTTCACAGAATTTTGTTCTATAATTTATCTTAACACAATTTAATCTTAAATATTACACTTTAACCCGTTAACAATCCTTTTTAGCATAATTCTTTATAACCTTTCTGCTAAAACCATGTGAATTCATTCCAGCATCTTTCTAACATTCATTAATTTTACAATGTTTCTGTAGATATTCTTTAAATTTCTTCCAATCTTCCTCCACCGACTCTTCTCCCTGGTCTCGGATTCTGCCAGTCTAAAATTATATTGTTTTCCTTTATCTCTTCCACACACATCCCTTTCTGTTGTCCAGTCAGGCAAACAAGAGGCATTATCAGAGTTCAAGGGCACATTCCAGCCAGGCAGAAAAATTCAAGGATTGTGAAAAGCAGGGTCTCTGAGGGGTGTAGCCTGGGGAGGAGATCCTGAGGGCCAGAGAGAGATGCTTGGAGGGTTGTGTTTGACCCCTGGACCTGAGGTGCCCTACGCCTGATGTAAAAGTGAAGGTTTGCTAAATGACTCCTCAGTTTAGTTGAAATCTTGCTGAGCACAAATAAGTGTAGAAATAAAGCATGTGCCCGCTCATGTTCCAGTGTTTAGAGTGAGGTAGTCAGAAACCTTTCCTGACTTTGCAGATCCTTGGGTCCCCTACGGGAGGATATAACTTCTTTCTTCCTCCTTTTCTGAGCTCCTGTTAGGCCTAATGTTGTAGCATTGCCTAAATCCATCACTATCACTTCGGGTGATGCCGAACAGAGCTTATGTCTGGACAAAGTAGAGTAATAAAAAACTTTCTCTTTTCCTGAATCAGTTTATTTGATCAAGGGAATAGGCTTATTTGCTGAAGATGAAAGAGACGTTCCTTGTACATATGCATGTGTGGGAAGGGGGAAAGAGAAATGTAATTTTCCCGGGTCTGGCTGGGAATCTTGGCGGTCTTAAGATGTTTCCCTGCAGTTCCTCGAGGTCTCTGAGCAGAGAAGTATCTGCCTTGAGCAGAAGCTTGAACCTTTCTATTAAGGGGAGTGTGAAGTGTTCTTAACTTTCTGTACCAAATCCTGTTGCCCCTGTCTTAACTATACTTAGCATGGGCACAGGTTTGCTGTGTTTTACAGCACACTAATGACTAAGTGGTCTAACCTAAGTTTGCGCATTTCTCTCTCTAGTTCCCATGGCTATTGAGGAACAAGTTGCAGTTATCTATGCTGGGGTAAGAGGCCACCTGGACAAGCTGGAGCCCAGCAAGATCACCAAATTCGAGAGTGCTTTCCTTGCTCACGTTCTGAGCCAGCACCAGGCCCTCCTCTCCACAATCAGGTAAAATAGACTAGAAACTTCCACTTGCTTGTGAGGCAGTCATACATTTTTATGGAATGACTGTGGCTTTGAACAACTGAAAGTTCTTACAGTTCTGAGCATTATTGTTAAAGAGCAGCAATGACTTTATAAAAACAGTTCTAAGTTTCACTTGGAAGAGCTGCTTCGAGAAGCTGTTAAATATTGTGATTTGTGGATAATGGTGGGCATGGGGGAAAGAGAAAGCTGGTGGCCGAAGAAGTCACTGCAAAAGGGTTGAAGTGAAGGAGTTGTTGCTACACAGTCTGCTGTGGATGAGAGTTGAAATTTGGTTGGTTTTGCCTTGGCAGGACTGATGGGAAGATCTCTGAACAAACTGAAGCCAAGCTGAAGGAAATAGTCACAAATTTCCTGGCAACATTTGAAGCATAAACTCTTTGACAGTTCTCTATACAAGGCATATTTTGTCACTGAACGGTGGTAGCACTCTGGTTCCATTTTTTACCAGAGGCTTAATAAAAGGTATGTGTGAGTTGAATGTACAGATCTCATTGAGAATTAAAAGTTCCATGTAAAGAAGTCTTGTGGCCATAGTGCTCGCTGCGATAGTGACCTGCTGGCAACCGACATAGGTGTGTACATGGCAAATAAAATCTTACAAACCATACTGATTTTTTGTTAGGGTAATACTTTTAAGACTCAGTGCAAACATTGCACACTGTCGATTAAAGAACAAAAGCTTTCTTCTAAAGGCCGTTTGCCCTTAAAGACACATGTGGGAGAATTGCTTTGCCTCTTTGCCGTACTGCTCAGACTTTCTAACCTGGAGTTGATAATGTGGTTTGGGGTTAGGTGGTTGGAATAGTAGTACGGGAAGGTGGGTTTGGGTGGCTGCAAAATGGGCACCAGAGTTTTAATCCATTGTACAAGCTGCTTGTACAGGCCAAAGTGTAGCCCTGCCCCATTCTAAAAGGGGTATACTCAGGTGGCCAAAACCACAAGTTTCGAACAGCCTGTTTTTCCTTTCATTGTCCACACCACTAATCAGAGACAGTCCACCAATGAGGGAACCACCTTAGGTGGCACATCAACCTCCAAGAAGCACATCGCCTGCCGACACATTGCCAGAAAACTAGTCTCACCCCTTTTAGAAATGTTTTGGCCTTGTAGAGGAAAAGAAAAGTATTGGAAAGAAACACACACAGGCCACTTCTCTAAAACACACATTGGAAAGGTAGGTGCACAAACGTCTCAACACAGCTATACTTTTTCCTATGTGTGTATTCAGACCTATGTGCAAACAGGTTGGTGGCATCTACTGCACCTTGAAACTTTGCTTCTGCCTTCACCCCTCAATGAGACATCACATCCAGCTCTTTCTGGCATGTTTTCAAGCACCTAAAACTGCCCTTAGCTGGAGGATGGGGAAGAGACGTGGTTCTCCAGTTTGCACATTTAGGATTACATGGCTTGTTTGAGTGGGAGGTGCTTTTCCTTTGACTCCAGAACAGAGTTTCGCAAACTTTGGCCTCCAGCTGTTTTTGGGCTACAATTTCCATCACCCCTAGCCATACATTAAATGTATGGACCAGTAGAGGGCAGCACTTGTACAGAAAATAAACCCTAGGGCACTGTGCAATAAAATACATGAAAGCATTGTGTTGCGTGAACATGCCTGCTGCTTTGGCTGTGTTCATTTGACTCCTTGAAACCAATTGCCCAGCTTCCCAAGCTGCTGTCCTTCTCTACCGCCTTATAGTTCATAGCACCCAGCCCTTTCCTAGAACTTAGATAATATACTCCCTCAGAAACTGTTTCCTCATTCAACACCTCCTCTTTCCAGCCTTTACCATTCCTTAACACCCCGCAATTCAACCTTTTTCCTATTTTAACTTTACCCAACCAGATACATTCTAGGTACGGTATTTTGGGCTAAGACTCCCATCAGTCCTGGGTACCATAGCCAATGGTTAGGAATGGTGGGAATTACAAAGTTCAAAACTGGAGAGCACTAGGCAGGGGAAGGCCATGATTATGGACCTGAGAGTTTCCTGACCATAAATGATTGCCGTGCTCACTCTAGATCTTGCCTAGCCTCCCTGCCTTTTCATTTCAGGGAATGTGCTGCTATGGGAACTAATAAGGCAGTGATGGGCAACCTGTTGTCATCCTAGTGCTGCTGGACTCCCCAACTCCCATCAACCCCAGCCGGCATGGGATAATGGGAATTGCAGTTCACCCATGTGTCTAGGGCCACAGGTTCCCCACACTTGTTCTAAGGCAGCAGTCTCCCCTACTCGCCAACAACATGACCAGAGGAGTTTGGAATCTCCCATGCAACAGCCCTCTGCCTGTACAGTGGTACCTCGGGTTACATACGCTTCAGGTTACAGACTCCGCTAACCCAGAAATAGTACCTCGGGTTAAGAACTTTGCTTCAGGATGAGAACAGAAATCGCGCTCTGGCGGTGCGGCGGCAGCAGGAGGCCCCATTAACTAAAGTGGTGCTTCAGGTTAAGAACAGTTTCAGGTTAAGTACGGACCTCCGGCATGAATTAAGTACCGTATTTTTCACTCTATAAGACACATCAGACTACAAGATGCACCTAGTTTTGGAGGAAGAAAACAAAAAAAAATTCTGAATCTCAGAAGCCAGAACAGCAAGAAGGATCACTGCGTAGTGAAAGCAGCAATCCCTCTTGCTGTTCTGGCTTCTGGGATAGCTGCGCAGCCTGCATTCGCTCCATAAGACGCACACACATTTCCCCATATGTTTTAGGAGGGAAAAAGTGAGTCTTATAGAGCAAAAAATATGATACTTAACCCGAGTTACCACTGTAATGTGCAAATGAGGCCTTAGAGCAGTGGTGACCAGACACTTTCTCCTCACCCTATGGACCACTTGAAAATTGCTAAGGGTCTTTACAGACCATCTAGTGATTTTTCTGTCCTAGTCATTGCTGGACGATTTGTAATGGTATTTTATTGTGTTAGAATTCCATACCGTTCAATATCAAATGCAATATAAGAAATAAAAGAAGTAATACAGTTACAATTTAGGAGTATTTAAGGTGATGCATATTCCCTCTCAAGTCACAAATCCAGTGACACACTGCAGACCAGGTGAATGAAGCCTGTGAGCCATGTTTTGGGAACCCCTGCCTAGAGATTAAATCCACACCTCTCAGCATGTGTGCATGGTGTATTGGGTATGTGAGAGTGAAATAATGGCTTTAAGGTCTCCAGTTTGAGCAACTTTGGAGATGATCAAGAGGCACAAGATTAGAGGAGTCACACATGGAAAAGCCCCAGAGTTCATCCACCCTTCAAAGAAACCTGACATGTACATTCCATTTCCCAGCAGTCAAAGTTTCCTTCCTAGCCCATGGCTTTTTCCTCTTCCTTCAAAAGTCACGTATGTGATGGAAGGCCAGTACTCCATCTTGTTCACCTGTGCTGTGGCTTGCACAACCAGAGCACACATTTCCAGCTCCCTTTTCAAAACCCCGACGTAATACATTGTAATATATTTTAAGCCAACACTGAGGGTTCAGATCGCAGATACATGATTGACCCAAAGGGTCACCCACTAACCCTTGGATCTTGTTGGAAGAGGGGGGTACGTATCCCCCATAATAAACACATGGGGCCAAATAAAACATTTCATTGTACAGTGGTACCTCAGTTTACAAACTTAATCCGTTCTGGAAATCCGTTCTTAAACTGAAACTCCTTAAATTGGCAGACCCCTAGCTGGCTCCAGCCCACCGGCCGGCAGCCAGTCGAACTCCAGTCCTCGGTTCTGCATCAAAAAATGTGACTCGGAGCTTCAGAAGCTGAGCATGCAAGCCAGCAGAAATAACAAAACTTTGCGATGGAAGGGCGGACAGAGGCAGATGTCAAGCATATTTACAAGCAGTTTATTCAGCATAGATCAGGACAAAGAAAGCATGTCTGCTCTCTTTCATGTCCAAGAGCAAGAAGCATAAGGCAAAAGCTATACACAAACGGAAGTTCCCAGCAAGCTATGCTGGAATGTAAACAGACATGTGACATACAACAGCTCCACACATTTGTTTAGGTGGAACGGAACATCAATATCCTAACACCAACCTCTGTGTGTGTGTGTGTGTGTGTGTACTCAAATGAGCATGGGTTTGTGTGTGCCAAACTGGGTCTTTGACCCGGGTGAAAAAACCTAGTTTCGTCCCCCGCTAAACTTCCACTGCCTTGTGGGATATCTTTGGAAGAAGAAAAGGCTAAGCAGTAAACCCTATGCGAATTTGGAGTTGAGTCCCTAAAACTATTGTATGGTGCCTTGTTCTCTTCCTTCTGGCAACTCCTGTGGCCAAGCTGGTGCCAAAAGTCTTCTTCTTTGGACCACATCAGCGTGGCCAAGAGGAGGGCCTTCTCATCTGGATAATCCAGAACCTATATAGCCACTGCCCAGGCTTGTCTCCCAGGGACGTGAGTGATACTGTGGTCTAAACAGATCTAATCTTGGGCTTGAAGCGAGATTAACGCCACACCCCATAGTCCTTTGACTGGACTAAACCATCCAGGGTTCCTTTAGCTTTTTTAACCCAGGGAGGTCACTTGGTGCTGTTAAACCAACGGTTTGTCTTCACCCCTGGAGGCACACTCCATTGTCTCTTCAAGCAGAGGGATAACAGCCACCACTATGGTATCATTTTGTGTGTTCATCCCCACGTTGCACCTGGATTTAGGGATGTCACTAATCCAATACAGCGGGGCCTCGCAAGACGAAAAGAATCCGTTCCGCGAGTCTCTTCGTCTAGTGGTTTTTTCGTCTTGCGAAGCAAGCCCATTGACGGCTTAGCGTATTAGCGCTATTAGCGGTTTAGCAGCTTTTAGCGGCTTTTAGCGGCTTATCGGCTTACTGGATAAGCGGATAAGCAGCTTAGCGGCTTAGAAAAGGGGGGGGAAGGGGAAAAAAACCCGCAGGAACTCGCAAGACATTTTCGTCTTGCGAAGCTGATCTCGTTTTTTAACAGAATTACAAGCCTGGTAGATGAAGGGAACGCAGTGGATGTAGCCTACCTTGATTTCAGCAAGGCATTTGACAAGGTGCCCCATGATATTCTTGTAAAGAAGCTGGTAAAATGCGGTCTTGACTATGCTACCACTCAGTGGATTTGTAACTGGCTGACTGACCGAACCCAAAGGGTGCTCATCAATGGTTCCTCTTCATCCTGGAGAAGAGTGACTAGTGGGGTGCCACAGGGTTCTGTCTTGGGCCCGGTCTTATTCAACATCTTTATCAACGACTTGGATGATGGACTCAAGGGCATCCTGATCAAATTTGCAGATGACACCAAACTGGGAGGGGTGGCTAACACCCCAGAGGACAGGATGACACTTCAAAACGACCTTGACAGATTAGAGAACTGGGCCAAAACAAACAAGATGAATTTTAATAGGGAGAAATGTAAAGTATTGCACTTGGGCAAAAAAAATGAGAGGCACAAATACAAGATGGGTGACACCTGGCTTGAGAGCAGTACATGTGAAAAGGATCTAGGAGTCTTGGTTGACCACAAACTTGACATGAGCCAACAGTGTGACGCAGCAGCTAAAAAAGCCAATGCAATTCTGGGCTGCATCAATAGGAGTATAGCATCTAGATCAAGGGAAGTAATAGTGCCACTGTATTCTGCTCTGGTCAGACCTCACCTGGAGTACTGTGTCCAGTTCTGAGCACCACAGTTCAAGAAGGACACTGAGAAACTGGAACGTGTCCAGAGGAGGGCAACCAAAATGGTCAAAGGCCTGGAAACGATGCCTTATGAGGAACGGCTAAGGGAGCTGGGCATGTTTAGCCTGGAGAAGAGGAGGTTAAGGGGTGATATGATAGCCATGTTCAAATATATAAAAGGATGTCACATAGAGGAGGGAGAAAGGTTGTTTTCTGCTGCTCCAGAGAAGCGGACATGGAGCAATGGTTCCAAACTACAAGAAAGAAGATTCCACCTAAACATTAGGAAGAACTTCCTGACAGTAAGAGCTGTTCGACAGTGGAATTTGCTGCCAAGGAGTGTGGTGGAGTCTCCTTCTTTGGAGGTCTTTAAGCAGAGGCTTGACAACCATATGTCAGGAGTGCTCTGATGGTGTTTCCTGCTTGGCAGGGGGTTGGACTTGATGGCCCTTGTGGTCTCTTCCAACTCTATGATTCTATGATTCTATGAAGCAAGCCCATAGGAAATTCGTTTTGCGAAGCACCTCCAAAACGGAAAACTCTTTCGTCTAGCGAGTTTTCCGTCTTACGAGGCATTCGTCTTGCGGGGCACCACTGTAATTGTGCAGCTTCCTGGAGACACCTTCCAGGAAAATACACCTTCCTGCTAGTGTTTTCCCCACCTCCATAGTCTTGCTCCATAGACTTCCTTGCAGTAATATGATGCTTGCGGCTTAATCCTCCCAGAACACCCAGTTTCATTCAGGTCTGTTCCTTACACTCAGTCGCACATTACAGCAAGGCAGCCTTCTTGGGTGCAGGAGACAGAAAGGAAAAGAGGACAGAAAGGCTCATGGATTTAATCTGGAATACTTTTTCTACAGTGGAAAGAACACTCTTCAAAGAAACATCTCTACCAAAGGAGGTAAGAAAGCAATGGTTGGAGAAGAACAGGAAGCACAGGTGATTTTGGAAGAAGTATTAAATCTTTGTTGTGAGTTCTGGCTTAGAGGTCCTTTTGGGTTATCTTGGACATTTTCCAGGGACTGGGCAAAAGCATTTCAATCTAGTGACAAGCACATCCTTTGCAGGCAGACAACCGCCCAGATTTAATCCCTGGCTCAGGCAACTGAAAGATCAGGCGGCAGGTAGAGAACGTAGCTTGAGGCTGGATCTAACATGCATAAGAATGGGGTGGTAGACTCCTGATTCAGGGTAGAACGAACAGTTCCTCTTTTTTTGCAAATGCTTTTTATTGGGGTTTCATTTAATACAAACAAAATACAGTAAAATTCAACAGTCATTTACCCACATTCTCTCCCCACACTCTGCTGAGCATTGACTTCCTTCTCTCCCTTCAACAGGTTTTCTTATGTCAGTTACTTCTCCACAGTTTCTTATTGTATCCAATCCTGTCTACATCGTAAGAATTCTTTCAGAGTCTTGCCAGTCTTCAAATTTCTACAGCTATTATTTATGTACTCCATAAATTTACTCCAATCTTTTTGGAATTTTGTTTCTTCCTGATTTTGGACCCTACCGGTCAGTTTTGCTAGTTCCACATAACCAACCATCTTCGTCTGCCACTCCTCTGTTGTTGGTAATTTCCATTTTTGGGCTGCAAAGTTCTGGTAGAATGAACAGTTCCAATGCAGTTGCGGATCAAATTTATGAATGCTGTAAAAGATAAAATAGAGTGGAGACAGCAGGGAGAGCAAATTGCTTCTCCCAAATGGCTAGTTTTCTGCTTCTAGTTCTTCTTACTCAAGGGACCAATAAAAATGATCTCTTCCCTTGCAGTTTGATTTGTACAGTCCATTCTGCCACCTGATAACAGTGGTGCCCTGCAAGGCGAATGCCTCGCAAGACGAAAAACTCGCTAGACGAAAGAGTTTTCCGTTTTTTGAGTCGTTCTGCAAGATGAATTTCCCTATGGGCTTGCTTCGCAAGACTGAACGTCTTGCGAGTTCTTGCGAGTTTTTTTCCTTTTTCTTAAAGCCGCTAAGCCGCTAATAGCCGCGCTTCGCAAGACGAAAAAACCGCAAGATGAAGAGACTCGCGGAACGGATTAATTTCGTCTTGCGAGGCACCACTGTAATGTTAAATATCCAACCTGGGCTGCTGTGAGATGCTGCCGGCCAGAGCAATCCAGCAGCCTGTCTCTTCCTAAGTTAGCTTCATGTTAGCCTGTTGTGATTGTCTAGGGGTGCTTTCAGACTGTCGCTGGTTTAGGGTAGGATCGGGCCTTTTGCAACAAGGAACATCCTGACTCATAGTTCAGTCTCTTAGACACTGGTATGCAAGCAGCTTTCTGACCTTTATTTGCCCCCTGTTCACACATGCATACACACACGAAGTAGGAGTAAAGCACAGCTTGCAGGCTGTTCGCCACCAAACCCCTTATTCGCTTACAACCATGTGAAATCTGCCTCCCTGCCCTTAGCTAGCAAAATATTAGTGGCCTGATCAGGAACAAGATTACCTGGGGGTAGCTGTGTGGTGGGTCATGGGAACTTGCCTTAACACCCTTGTACAGTGGTACCTCGGGTTACATACGCTTCAGGTTACATGCGCTTCAGGTTGCAGACCCCGCTAACCCAGAAATAGTACCTTGGGTTAAGAACTTTGCTTCAGGATGAGAACAGAAATCGTGCTCTGGCGGCGCGGCGGCAGCGGGAGGCCGCATTAGCTAAAGTGGTGCTTCAGGTTAAGAACAGTTTCAGGTTAAGAACGGACCTCCAGAACGGATTAAGTTTGTGACCAGAGGTACCACTGTACTACAGGGATGCGGGTGGCACTGTGGGTTAAACCACAGAGCCTAGGACTTACCAATCAGAAGGTCGGCGGTTCGAATCCCCGCGACGGGGAGAGCTCCCGTTGCTCGGTCCCTGCTCCTGCCCACCTAGCAGTTCGAAAGCACGTCAAAGTGCAAGTAGATAAATAGGTACCACTCTGGGGGGAAGGTAAACGGCGTTTCTGTGTGCTGCTCTGGTTCGCCAGAAGCGGCTTAGTCATGCTGGCCACATGACCCGGAAGCTGTACGCCAGCTCCCTCGGCCAATAAAGCGAGATGAGCGCTGCAACCCCAGAGTCGGTCACGACTGGACCTAATGGTCAGGGGTCCCTTTACCTTTACCTTACCACTGTACTTCAGCTTTCTGCAGAAAACTTCTGATGCAAAAGGACAGCACTTACTACAGAACCCTCTTTGGCTTCTGGGCTGGCAATGTGGTAAAGTAAAGTGCCCATTGTGGGAGGACGGATTAGTCTTGAGGGCTTCTAGTTGCTGACCCCTCTTTGGAAGCATTCCTCCTGAGGCTGAGTTATCAGCAGCAGAGAGGGTGTGTTTGTGGGCTTGGGACTTCCTCCTGTATGCATTCTTACTGTCATAACCTGGAAACAAACTAGGCGATTGTCCTGTCCGACCTTCCTCATTGTTCAGCTGTATTTTTAGTAACTCTTGTCAGGCCAGGCAAACCGGGAGAACAGGTGGAGTCTTCATTCTGTGCCAACAGCATCTGACACATTGTAGATTGCGATGCCTCTCGTTGCAAACTTTGCATAAGAAATGCTCCTGTAATTTCCATGTTCCAGTGGTGGGTGGTTTACTGGTACTTGCAAATACAGCCTTTAATCATTTTATTTGCTGTCAGCTTGTGGTGCTTTGAACAGTTGTTTTATCCTTTTTAAATATATATATATATATATCAATATATCAATTGTTTTGTATTTTTATGTCTCATGAGCTGCTTTGTGAGGGTTTTATGCCATGAAAGGCAGCCTTAAAAATGCTTCGATCTATTCATGAGCCGGTCACTATTGTTTCTCAAGACGGAACTTCACCATCGCAAAGTTTTCAGCTTTTACTTAAAAGGGGGGAAAAAAGTGGGGGGGACATCTGGGCACTTTACAGTGGTACCTCAGGTTAAGAATTTAATTCGTTCTGGAGGTCCGTTCTTAACCTGAAACTGTTCTTAACCTGAGGTACCACTTTAGCTAACGGGGCCTCCCGCTGCCGCTCTGCCACCGCCACACGATTTCTGTTCTCATCCTGAAGTATAATTCTTAACCTGAGGTACTGCTTCTGGGTTAGCAGAGTCTGAAACCTGAAGCGTCTGTAACCCAAGGTACCACTGTATAGCAAACAGTAAAAAAACAACAACAACCACAAAGCAAGTGTGACAAGTCTTTGTGCAAAACTATAAAGTTGAAGGAATTAGTGGAAACCTGCATTAAATATCTGGGTAAAAAACGGACAAATTCTGTAACCTGAAGCGTCTGTAAGCTGAGGTACCACTGTACTTCCTACAAATACAGGTCTTCATCTTGCAGTGCTAAACTCTGGAACTCACTTCCACAGGAGACGGCCACGAATGTGGATGGCTTTCAAAGAGGATTAGACAAATTTGTGCAGGATGAGACTGTCGTTGGCTGCTAAACCTGATGGCTATGTTTTACCTCATTGCTAGAGGCAGTAATGCTTTGGAATACCAGTGGCTGGGAATCACAGGTGGGGAGACTGTTGTAGTGCTCAGACTCTGTTTTTGAGAATCCCACAAACATCTGGTTGGCTACTGCGAGAACAAGATCCAGAACTAGGCGGCTCACTTGTCTGCTCCAGCAAACTCTTCTCGTGCTCTTAAATGAAGAACGCTCTCCCCCCTCCCCCAGTTATTAAATAATTTTGTTAAGTAAATAATAATAATAATTTATTATTTATACTCCGCCCATCCGGCTGGGTTTCCCCAGCCACTCTGGGGGGCTTCCAACAGAATATTAAAATACAATAACCTATTAAACATTAAAAGCTTCCCTAAACAGGGCTGCCTTCAGATGTCTTCTAAAAGTCTGGTACAGTCATATCTCGGGTTAAAGTTGCTTCAGGTTGAGCGTTTTCGGGTTGCACTCCGCGGCGACCCAGAAGTAACAGAACACGTTACTTCCGGGTTTTGCCGCTCGTGCATGCGCAGACACTCAAAATGACATCACGTGCATGCGCAGAAGCTGCAAATCGCGACCCACGCAGACGTGCGTTCTCTTCAGGATGTGAACTGGGCTCCGGAATGGATCCCGTTCGCATCCAGAGGTAACACTGTAGTTGTTTTTCTCTTTCACATCTGGTGGGAGGGCGTTCCAGAGGACGGGTGCCACTACCAAGAAGGCCCTCTGCCTGGTTCCCTGTAACTTGGCTTCTCACAGCGAGGGAACCACCAGAAGGCCCTTGGCGCTGGACCTCAATGTCCGGGCAGAACGATGGGGGTGGTTACGTAGCAGTTAAGAGTCTCAAACAATGACCAGGGAGCCCTGGATTCAGATCTCCACTCAGCCATGGCATTCACGGGCAGACCTTTGCTGCTCATCTCACAGACCAGCCTACCTTGCAGGATTATTCTGAAGGTAACATGAAGAGAACTATGTGTGCTACTTCATGCTTGGGGGAAAGGTGGGTGGGATTTTAAAAATACACTAAATATGATTGAGAAAGAGGAAAAATAAGCAAGGGCAGCTTTTCTGAGCCTTGCCTGAGAAGCTAGACTGGCTCAAACTGTGTTTCTTCCAGAATTTTAAAAGGGGTGGGATGGAACCATTTCCCCTTTTGCATTTGGCCAGCAAGGTCAGCATGGTTTTAAAAAAAATACTTTTTCCTTTTCAACCTGGGATAAGCAATTGTGAAAATCACAGGCTTCTGGTTTCTCTTAACTGCATACCCTAGTCAGAAACCATTCTTCCTTCAGAGCACAGCACCTCTTCTTCCCACAATCTACTGCGTCTGAAAGTGTTTTGTGTGTAACAAGCAACTTGAAAACTGGAGTTAATTAGCACCTGCAAATGTTCCCTGATCTCCCCAACACTCCAGCTGATCCTCCTACCACACCTCTGCTCCTAAATGAAGCTTCTGTTGCCATGCACAGAGTTGCCACCTTTTTGTCTGGCAGGGCTCCTCTATCTGTGCAGCACAAGGAAAATTCAACAGATGCAGCCTTTTCCTGGGCAATAGTAAGGGAGAGCTCTACCTGTTGAATGTTTGCCACCTATCAATCAGAACTACACCAGAAAGACCACAATCTTAACAGTCCCACCCTAACCATGTTGAGTCTAAACAACCTTTGCATTCAAGGAAGTAGTGCCTTTAGGAGCTGTAGTAAACAATGCTTATTTGGAAGTAAATCAGAGTTCAATGTGGCTTACTCGCAAGTAAGTGTGTGCAGGAGTGCTGCCTTGCCATTACTCCAAATGAATTTCCATTTCCATTACTCCCAAGAGTGTGCCTAAGGATTGCAGCTGTACGGCCCAATGCTACATGCATTATTATTCTCAGGACAAATACCACATAATACATTTATGGCACATGGCTTCTATCAACAAATTATGGGAATTGTAGTTTGTTAAAGTCGCTGGGAACTCTTTCTTTCTTAGGGGTAAACTAAGAAGACTATGAAGAGAATTATTAGTTAATCTGGCACTGTGGGTTAAACCACAGAGCCTAGGGCTTGCTGATCAGAAGGTCGGCGATTCGAATCCCCACGACGGGGTGAGCTCCCATTGCTCGGTCCCTGCTCCTGCCCACCTAGCAGCTCGAAAGCATGAAGTGCAAGTAGATAAATAGGTACTGCTCTGGCAGGAAGGTAAACAGCATTTCCATGCACTGCTTTGGTTTGCCAGAAGCGGCTTAGTCATGCTGGCCACATGACCCGGAAGCTGTACGCCGGCTCCCTCAGCCAATAAAGCGAGATGAGTGTCACAACCCCAGAGTCGGCTACAACTGGACCTAACGGTCAGGGGTCCCCTTTACCTTTACCTTACAGTTCTAACCACAGCCCTATATCTATATAATCCAAACCTGCTTTCTTGGTAGTAAAGCCCACTGAAATCAATGGGGGTTAACATCTGAGTAAACATGGTAAAGATTTGCATCAAAGGTTTTGCAGCAAAACAAGAAACTTCTGCGATATGTTAAAAGATGAACATATTATGCTATAAACCTTTATAGACTATAGTCCACGTCATCAGACTTATAAAGTTTTGCTCTGAGTTATAAATATGCATTGTTGTTGTTGTTGTTTAGTCATTTAGTCATGTCCGACTCTTCGTGACCCCCTGGACCAGAGCACGCCAGGCACTCCTGTCTTCCACTGCCTCCCGCAGTTTGGTCAGACTCATGTTTGTAGCTTCGAGAACACTGTCCAACCATCTCGTCCTCTGTCGTCCCCTTCTCCTTGTGCCCTCCATCTTTCCCAACATCAGGGTCTTCTCCAGGGAGTCTTCTCTTCTCATGAGGTGGCCAAAGTATTGGAGCCTCAGCTTCAGGATCTGTCCTTCCAGTGAGCACTCAGGGCTGATTTCCTTAAGAATGGATACGTTTGATCTTCTTGCAGTCCATGGGACTCTCAAGAGTCTCCTCCAGCACCTTAATTCAAAAGCATCAGTTCTTCGGCGATCAGCCTTCTGGATGGTCCAGCTCTCACTTCCATAAATATGCATAGTATATATTTATTGGGACCAGTTGCTGCAAATTTGTTAAAGTTACCGGGAAGTATAGTTCTTTGAGGAGTGAACTACAGTTCCCAAGGTTCTTGGGGCGGGTGTTTTAAATGTATCGTGAGTATGCAGCTTTATTTTGGACCTCTTTATCCTGACTTGTGAAATTTAAGATCATGTACACGATCTTCCTTCTGGGAATGATTGGAGAGGAGATCAGGAAAGAGGACCACATAATGTTTCAATATGCAATTGTAGCTGCCAGGATTCTGTTAGCACAAAATTGGAATACCCCAAATATCCCGACCGTTAAAGACTGGCAAAGTAAATTGTTTGAGTACATGGATTTGGCAAAAATGACGCAGAACATCAGACAGAAAAAAGGCATAAAGTTTATTGATGATTGGTCTAAATTCATAACATATATGGAAGCAAACTGTAGAAATATAAAAATCACAGTAGGCTTAGTATAACTCTTGCGATGTGTGGAGGCTATAAAATGAAAAACTGCAGAATGGTCTTAATATTCACAGAACCCAAAACCGAGATGGAGGGAAGTCAATCGTTTTCCATTGTCATTTAATGTCTGTTTTTTGGTTGGTGTAGGCGTATTGCTTTGGGTGATGTTTGTCTTTTTTTTTTTTTGTATGTGTGGGTTATCTTTTATGTTTATTCTTCTTTTTTGTTGTTGTTTGATTATAGAAAATGAATAAAAATTAAATAATAATAATAAAAAAGATCATGTACACGATTGCTGGGCACCAGCCTCCCCCCCCCCAATTAAAACATCGTGTTTTAATTGTAACCTGCCCTGGGACCTTCAGGTGAAGGCTGGGCAAAATAAAATAATAACTATAATTATTATTAACACCCCATTAAACTCAGTCATTTTTGAGTAACCACATAGGGTGACACTGTCCGTGCTCTGGAGTAGTCCTCAGATTACCCCTCCCCCAAGTCAAGGAAAAGCCTCAAACTCCATTTTTTTTACAATTTGTGCAAAAAAGAGGAAATCTGAGCATGCATTTCTTAGCCCTCTATGAGAAGCTACACACAGAGAGAAATCCTTCTACACAACTTTTTGTTTTGTTTATTTTTTTTTTTGCATTTTTCAACAGTGTTTTTTGCATTTAAAACATTTCCAACTTTTTGCACATCTGGGATTACTTGAATACCCGGACTCCCCCCCCCCTCCCTCAGTTTCCAATATTTATCCGTTCTTTTTACTGCATCCAATTACATTTTTTCAAATTCACTTTTAATATTAACCTTGTCAATGTTATAAGTGTTATAACAATCCTGCTGACGTCTTTAAACCTTCACAGCGATCTTGAAGGCGCTCTATGAATTTTCCCCACCTTCTGCACAACTTTTTTAAGGCATTTTGCTAGCGGGCACCAACTCCATCTCAGGGGCCTAACCATCCCCAGCCCTTCCCCTTTTGTCCAATTCAGAGGGGAAGAATGGGTTCCTTTTTTCTTTTCTTTTTTGCGCGTGCACCGGCTTTAAGACCCAGCAGAAAAGGGAAGCAGGGAAGGGAGTGGGGGGGGAGTGAGAAGGCACGGAGAATTGAGGAACTTGCGTGGAGCAGCTTGGCCGGGCAGCAACAGCAGCAACAGCAGCCTGGGCACTTTTTGCGCACCTGGCAGAAGAGGTGGGGATCTAACCTGTTGCAGCCGCCATGCGGGAGACTCTTTTCAAGGACAACTTCTGGGTGAGAGAGGAGAAAGCGTGGGAGCGTGTCCGGTCTCTGGAAGGAAAAGTTAGACCTCCCCTCTCCTTTCAGGCTTAGTTATAAGGGGTTGGGGAGAGGGGGCGTTTGGATACCTGCAGCAAAGCTGCACAGATGCAATGCGCAGACCCTGCGCCTCTAAGGGCGAATCCCTCTCCAGGTGCGCGGGTCCTCCGGGCGATGCAGCAGTTTGTGTGTCTGTGTGCGGCGGTGGAGGGGAAGCGCAGCTGGCGCAATTGCTCCCTCTGGGCAGCTCTTAAAGGCGCAAGGGCTGTTTGGGGATTCAAAACGGGAGGCGAGGTCCTACCTAGAGGCTGGTTTGCGTCCTGCGTTGCGCCTCGAGCGAAGCGTCTTGTCCCAGCCGGAAGGTTGTAGGCAATTTATCGCGGCTTAAAAGTTTTTTGTGCAGGTAAGAGCTAAGGAAATGGACCTTGGTCCCAGAAACGCGTGCCACAGCGAATTTGTGCTGAGCTTTAGGGTGTTGCATATATACATAGAGTCACAGAGTTGGAAGGGACCTTGAGGGTCGTCTAGACCAATCCCCTGAAATGCGTGAATTTGCCCCCTGCGAGGATCGAACCTGCAACCTTGGCATTATCGGCACCAGGCTGTAACCCGTGGGTTGGTTGTGTGCGGGGTCTGGATTGAGCAGCGGCTGTTTCTGGCTGCAGCTGGTCCCTCCCTGTCCTTAAATGCTCTGCTTTCCTTCTGAGTCTCTTCCTTTTTCTGCCTGCCTCTTCCTGCTCATTCTCCAGGCTCTCAACAGAGAGGTGTGCCAGTCCAGATGCTCATCCTGTTCTCACAGTAGCCAGCCAGTGGGAAGCCTGCATGGCAGACCTCAGTGCAACAGCATTCACGATTCCTGGCAACTAATAATGAGAGGCACAATGCCTTTGGAGCAAGAGGCAGAACTTAGCCATTTTTAGCCTTCTCCTCCATGAATTTGCCTAACCATCCACTGTTGGTGGCCACTGTTGCCTCTTGAGAGATAGCTTGGGAGCCATCGTGGTGTAGTGGTTAAGAGCGGTAGACTGGTAATCTGGTGAACCGGGTTTGATTCCCCGCTCCTCCACATGCAGCTACTGGGTGACCTTGGGCTAGTCACACTTCTCTGAAGTCTCTCAGCCTCACTCACCTCACAGAGTGTTTGTTGTGGGGGAGGAAGGAGAAAGGAGATTGTTAGCTGCGTTGAGACTCCTTAAGGGGAGTGAAAGGGACGCAGGTGGCGCTGTGGGTTAAACCACAGAGCCTAGGACTTGCTGATCAGAAGGTTGGCGGTTCGAATCCCCGCAACGGGGTGAGCTCCCGTTGCTCGGTCCCAGCTCCTGCCAACCTAGCAGTTCGAAAGCACATCAAAGTGCAAGTAGATAAATAGGTACCGCTCTGGCGGTAAGGTAAACTGCGTTTCTGTGCGTTGCTCTGGTTTGCCAGAAGCGGCTTAGTCATGCTGGCCACATGACCCGGAAGCTGTACGTTGGCTCCCTTGGCCTATAGAGTGAGATGAGCGCTGCAGCCCCAGAGTTGTCCACGACTGGACCTAATAGTCAGGGGTCCCTTTACCTTTATCTTTAAGGGGAATGAAAGGCGGGATATCATGTCCAAACTCTTCTCCTCTTCTTGAGGGATTGAATTCCATAGTTTATTTAACTGTGTGCTGGGTGCAAAACTTCCTCTGGTCTGCCCTTGATCTTCCGACATTCAACTTCTTTGGATTTCTATGAGTTCCTCAGTTATGCAAGAGGGAGGAAAGCTATTCTCCATTCTGTTGCATGGGACCGTTCCCAAGTTCTAAAGTTAGAGAGTGGGGAAAAAACGTATCTACTTTCTTCACACCATTCATAATTTTATAGACTCCTCTCCTGTCTCCCCTGCCTTTTGCTCAGCTTTTAAAAAACCACCAAGTCCCAGATGTTGTAATCCTTCCTCATAGGGAAGTTGCTCCAGTCCCTTCTTGATCATTTCGGTTGCTGATTTTGGAATCTTTTTAAGCTCTACAATATCCATTTCGAGGCACAGTGACCAGAACTGTGGTTATATCATAGATTTGCATTTTATGTTCCTGCCCATTCCTAATTATTCATAAAAAAGGAGTTTTCTTATCTACAGCTGCTGCACACTGGCTTGGCACTTTATTTAAGGTGCCTGGTATGACCCCCAAGGTCTCTTTTCTGGTCAGCCACCGCTGTTTCAGAGCTTGCTAGCATATATATCAAGTTAGAGGTGGTTTTTTTCTCTCCCTAATATGCATCAGTTTACATTTGCTTACGCTGAATTTCATTTGCTATTTTAAAGCCCTTTCAGCCTGTTTTGAGAGATTTTTTGTGGAGCTCTTCACATTCCCTTTGTTCAGAATACCAGGATTTGGCCTTGGCTCATCAGTTGTTGTAATGGTCATGAGCATGTGCAGAGTGCTTCCCTTGCACCGTCGAATTGTCCAGAGATAGGCCAAAAGTTTCTGTGATTAGTAATGAAGAGCCTCTCAGGTCACGCAAGCTGGAATAGCGGTATATATCTTCTTCTTTTTTTAATCAGCCAATGCCAACCTCCTTCTCTGACTTGCAACTATTATATTATCTGATAAATGCATTTCTGGAATGCAATAAATTTATGCAGTGAATACTGGCATTTTCCTTCTAGCAATCCTAATAGGAACAATTTTGTTCCGATTCTGTTCCATTTGCTTTAGAATTTTATTTCTCTCCCACTCTCTAAGCTGGTGTACCATAGTGGCAAACAGTCTAATCCCAACCAAACAGCCGTTTGGTAGATCCTAAGTTATTGTCTAACTGGATTTTGGAGGGTTTTCTCTCTCTCTCCCTTATGAACTGATAATAATAATAAATAATAATTTATCATTTGTACCCCGCCCATCTGGCTGGGTTTGCCCAGCCACTCAGGGCAGCTTCTAACAAAGATTAAAAATACATTAAAATGTCAAACATTAAAAACTTCCCTGAACAGGGCTGCCTTCAGATGTCTTCTAAATATCAGGTGTCTTTGACATCTAGTGGAAGGGTGTTCCACAGGGCAGGTGCCACCACCAAGAAGGCCCTCTGCCTGGTTCCCTGTAGCTTTGCTTCTCGCAGTGAGGGAACCGCCAGAAGGCCCTCGGCGCTGGACCTCAGTGTCCGGGCTGAACGATGGGGGTGGAGATGCACCTTTAGGTATACTCAACCACTTTCAGAATCGTAGCTCTGTGAGGGGAATGGGGGGGGGGTCTCCTAACAACTCTCAGCAGCCCAAACAAACCACAGTTTCCAGGATTTTGGGGGAGGAAGTCATGACCATTTAAAGTGGGATAATACTGCTATACAGTGGTACCTCAGGTTAAGTACTTAATTCGTTCTTAACCTGAAACTGTTCTTAACCTGAAGCACCACTTTAGCTAATGGGGCCTCCCGCTGCTGCCGCACCGCTGGAGCACGATTTCTGTTCTCATCCTGAAGCAAAGTTCTTAACCTGAAGCACTATTTCTGGGTTAGCGGAGTCTGTAACCTGAAGCGTATGTAACCTGAGGTACCACTGTAAATGTACAATGCAAGTGGCGCCTCAATGGCTTTACAAAGCCAGGAATGCAGAAAAGGATACAGACCAGAGGAGCAGCGAAAGGTGAAGGACGCAGCAATCGGACACACACAAAAAGTCACTTGTGCCATTTCACATCCTGCATATTTACATAGTAGCAAAGACAGAGAACGGACCTTGTCGCCCAGAGTTTAGGATCACACAGCGGGAGAGAGCCTCTTGAAGGCCAGCCATCTGGACTCTCTGCTGAAACCAATCCCTCTTCCAAGGGAACTCTGGGAATTATGCTTCTGGGAGGGGAACAGCTTTCAACTTGTGCTGCTTTCAACTTGCAGCACCCTTTACAAAACTCCAGTTCCCAGCAGTGGCGTAGCGTGGGTTGTCAGCACCCAGGGCAAGGCAAGTAATTTGCACCCCCTAACCCGTGGATTTGCGCCCCCTAACCCTAACCCCCAGATGTTGCGCCCGGTGCGCCTGGCCCCCCCTTCACCCCCCACGCTACGCCACTGGTTCCCAGGATTCTCTGGAAGAAGCAGGAACTGGTAAAAATGGCCAGAAACATCAGGGGGGCAGCTGCCAAATGTGGGTCCTTGGGGTACACGCTCTGCATATCCCCAAGTGCTTTGAGGGGGCTTGCATTTCACTTCCTACTGTTGCGACCTTCATTGGCCTGCCCCCAACGTCTTGGCCTGCCACGTCAGGTGTGAAGCAATTCTCAGAAAAGGACCGACTGGAGAGATGGTTGGCTGGAACCTGCCCTACCTGGCCCTTGCTCCGCCCCCCAGCCGACAGCCGGGGGCGGGGCTACAGTCAGCAAGCAAAGGGGGTATCACCCAGGCACAGGTCACAAACCCCGCCCCCTGCTTCGATGAGTGAGCTGTCATTCTCCCGGCCCTACCCAGAGATGCCTGGGATTGAACCTGGAGTCTTCTCCATGCAGAACAGACTGAGCTATGGCCCTAACTAACATTTCTCATCTGCAAGGAGTACCATATTTTTTGCTCTATAGGACGCACTTTTCCCCCTCCAAAAATGAAGGGGAAATGTGTGTGCGTCCTATGGAGCGAATGCAGGGGGGAGGCAGGCAGGAAAAGCCCCCCAAAGCCGCACACAAGCTCTGTGTGGCTCTTGCAGGCTTTTCCCCAGGAGGGAGAAGGGACTGACGCGGCCAGTCAGTCCCTCCTTGTAGAAAAGCCCACAGGAGCCGCATGCTCCTTAAAGGGTGCACGGCTCCTGTGGGCTTTTGCGGGAGGTGGGGGTATTGCCAGAGCCGCGTGCAGCCTCTCCCTGCTGGAGAGGTTTCGCGCAGCTATGGCAGATGCGTCCCGCTCGCTGTCTTGGCTTCTTTGCTCATTGGGGCTGGGGGGGGGGGGAACCCGGGCTTCCCCTGCTGCCCTGAGAAGCTCATGGAGCAGCGGGAAGGCTGTGCACCTTTCTGCTGCTCCCCGACCTGCTCTTTGGGGCTGGTGGTGGGTTTCCCCCCGCCAGCCCCAAAGAGCAGGTCGAAAGGAACCCGAAGCCTCCGGAGCGTGCTCCAGGGGCTTCGGGTTGCCTTCACTGAAGCCTGGAGAGGGAGAGGGGTCGGTGTGCACCGACCCCTCTCGCTCTCCAGGCTTCCAAGGTAGCCGCCTGAAGGCGACTGAACGCACCTTGAACGGCACCTTGTTTTAGAGGCGGAGAACAAGGGGGGGGGAAATCTCCCCCTCTCTGTGCAGCGCCTCCTGCCGCTTCACTGAAGGGGCGCTGGGCAGAGAGGGGGAGAATTTTTTTTTTTCTTGTTCTCCCCCTCTAAAACAAGGTGCGTCCTATGGTCGGGTGTGTCCTATAGAGCGAAAAATATGGTACTTCAGCAGCTCCTCTTAATCTCCTAGTCCAGCCTTTGCTAACATGGCACTCTCCAGAAGTGACTACAGCTCCCAGCAGCCCATGTCACACCCTCTAAGTTCTAAATATGCCCAATGGAGCCCAAAAGCTTGGGGACCCCCCCCTGCTCTATTGCATACCTTGCTCCTTGTTGCCCCTGCTCCCCAGAGCTCCCCGAGACTCTTAATCTCATGGGTCATGGGTTCAAGATTCCTGCATGGCCGGGGGTTGGACTAAATGACCCTCGGGGTCCCTTCTGACGTTACAATTTTATGATTTCAACACCACACGAAGAGGCTGCCTCTCTTCGCAACCGCTCCCACCTTTGCCTCCTTTTCGCCTCTTTCCATTTCCTCCTGTCACTTTGCCTTTTCAGGCTGAAAACCCGTGGGAAGAATTTGTTCCTTTTGCAAATGCACTTACCGTACAGCACCTACTGACTGAGGTGGGTTAAAAATAACAAACGCTGTGGCACTCGCGCTAATAGCAGATGCAGGTGGTGACAGCTGACAGAAATGGAAACAAGAGGCAGATATCAACATGCTTGGCATGTGCGTGTGTGAGAGAGAAAGAGGAGGAAACCCTGGTTTGCAAAAATATGAAGGAAGTATTTAGGAAAGAGAAAGAAAAACCCCACGTTTCAGACTGAGGAGAGGGGCAGTGCCCTTCCTGTCAGGGGGGCAGATACAGTTCACCATTATATTAAGAAGTGCCTTGCGAGGTTTGGGGGGGAAACCCAAGTGCCTCGTTGCTTAAAAATGGAACTAGAGGACATCTCAGCAAATGCATAATTGCAACCATGCGGGTGGGTTAAACCACAGAGCCTAGGACTTGCTGATCAGAAGGTCGGCGGTTCGAATCCCCGCGACGGGGTGAGCTCCCGTTGCTCGGTCCCTGCTCCTGCCAACCTAGCAGTTCGAAAGCACGCAGTGCTAGTAGATAAATAGGTACCACTCCGGCGGGAAGGTAAACGGCGTTTCCTTGTGCTGCTCTGGTTCACCAGAAGCGGCTTAGTCATGCTGGCCACATGACCCGGAAGCTGTACGCCGACTCCCTCGGCCACTAAAGCGAGATGAGCACCTCAACCCCAGAGTCTGCCATGACTGGACCTAATGGTCAGGGGTCCCTTTACCTTTACCTTTTATCTGTTGAGAGCAGGGCTGGTCCAGGATCTTTGGCCGTTTGAGGTAAACCAGAAAATGGTGCCTGCATTCCTCCCATATGCCACAACTGTCCCGTTTTGAGCGAGACATCCCCAATTGGCAGAAACTACCCCAACCTATATTGTTTTCATTTATGTTTCTGATACAATTCCATATCAAAGAGATAAACAGAAATGACGCAAGAAGCAAAAGAAACAACGACTCTGAAATAGAAAAAAATAAAATAACAATGTTAGGATATCCAAAAGAACAAGCAGAAAACCAGAAAGCATTCCTCAGCTGACCTTCCCATCATCTCCTTCCTTTTGTCTTTCTCATGTTTTCTTGGTTTGCCCCGTCTGTTGCAACTACTTATCACAAGAGACTAGGGCCCTGTGGGACTTGACATCTTTCCTCAGGGCCTGCAAGACAGAGCTGTTCCGCCTGGCCTTTGGTTTGGACTCAGTCTGACCCTTATGTTTCCCTCCCCTTATGGTTTTGATCTATGGGCTATTATTAAAATGAGGCTGCATTTTAAATTCCATTTTAACCTGTATCTTAAATTGGTTTCCCCCCCCTATTATTTTTTTACTGTAATTTTACTGGTGTTAGCTGCCCTGAGCCCGGGGAGGGCGGGGTATAAATAAAATTTATTATTATGTACAGTGGTGCCCCGCAAGACGAACGCCTCGCAAGACGGAAAACCCGCTAGACGAAAGGGTTTTACCGTTTTGGAGGCGCTTCGCAAAACGAATTTCCCTATGGGGTTGCTTCGCACAACGAAAATGTCTTGCGAGTTCCCGCGGGTTTTTTTCGCTTTTTCCGGCCTTTTCCTAAGCTGCTAAGCCGCTTAACAGCTGATCCGCTGATAAGCTGCTTCTCAGCTGATCGCTAAAAGCCGCTAGACCGCTAATAGCGCTAATCCGCTAAGCTGTCAATGGGCTTGCTTCGCAAGACGAAAAAACTGCTAGACGAAGAGAATCGCGGAACGGATTAATTTCGTCTTGCGAGGCACCACTGTATTTATTTATTTATTTTATTATATAAACTTTAGTTAATTCCTACTCTGCTGAAGAAGCCCCTGGAGGTGACCTGGGGAAACAGCACTCAAGGATTGCCCTGTCTTTCTGGATTTGCCGCCCCTCCGGGCTGTCCCCAGGCTGCCACCCAAGGCAGCTGCCTCAGCCAGGCTAATGGGTGGACCGGCTCTGGTTGAGAGAAAAGGTGTGTTTGAGGAGGTGCCTGTTTGAGGAATCCATGGGTTTCATTGACAGATTGGTGACTACCTGTTGAGCAACCGTTTCCTGCCCTGCTGCCCTGCATACGTTTATTATCTCTGCATTGCCAAGTTTACAGCTTTATTGCCCATTATTCTTGCCTGCAAAGGGTCACTGTGCTTCTGTGAATTGCAGCTGAATTGTCATGGCCTGCCCTTTTACACTTGTTCATCCCTCTGAGCTTGTGGCTCACCATTTTAGTGTATTTTTGGTCTTTGTTGGAAGCCGCCCAGAGTAGCTGGGGAAACACAGCCAGATAGGCAGGGTACAAATAATAAATTACAGTGGTACCTTGGGTTAAGTACTTAATTCGTTCCAGAGGTCCGTACTTAACCTGAAACTGCTCTTAACCTGAAGCACCACTTTAGCTAATGGGGCCTCCCACTGCTGCTGCCCTGCCAGAGCACGATTTCTGTTCTCATCC
Organism: Podarcis erhardii; assembly: GCF_964252035.2. NCBI lineage: Eukaryota > Metazoa > Chordata > Lepidosauria > Squamata > Lacertidae > Podarcis > Podarcis erhardii. The sequence goes on from NC_138501.1 coordinate 48,600,535, forward strand.
TGAAGCAAAGTTCTTAACCTGAAGCACTATTTCTGGGTTAGCGGAGTCTGTAACCTGAAGTGTATGTAACCTGAAGCGTATGTAACCCAAGGTACCACTGTATTATTATTATTATTATTATTATTATCCACCCTCCTGCCTGCCGGGTTTGTAAGTGGTGTTCCTGCAACTGAGGACTGTGCCTTCGACCTGTGATTTGGATTTGATATCCCTCTTTATCACTACCGGAAGGAGTTTCAAAGCAACTAATCTTCTCTTTTCCCTTCCTCCCCCACAACAAACATTCTGTGAGGTGAGTGGGGCTGAGAGACTTCAGAGAAGTGTGACTGGCAGCTGCATGTGGAGGAGCGGGGAAGCGAACCCGGTTCCCCAGATTACGAGTCTACCGCTCTTAACCACTACACAGGACAGCAGCCCATGAAGCTTTACGCCGTGATAAATGAGTTTAGTTTTCAATGCATGCTATGGATGGGGATGTAGAGGGCCAGCAGCCGGCGACTGCATTGCTTTCTTCCCTTCGCCCTTTTGAAACGGCGTCTGTCACTTCCTCCTTCCTCGCCAACTTCTCCCTGTCTCTCTTTGCCTTGCAAAAATGGTGCTTGTGAAAGTGCAACTGGAGGTTTGCTCTCTGAAAGTGGGACTTTGGGACGCAGCAAGATGGTGGGCGAGCGGTTGCTCTTGTTTATTGCTATTGCAACTGGTGTGTTAATCGGCTTTTAAACCGCTGTCTTGAGGCGATTTGCACATAAAACAATTTGAAATGCCAAAACAACAGGTTAACATACTGTTACATTGACGGCCACTTCTTGGATACAGAAGCAAGGGGGGTTGTTGGACTACAACTCCCAACATCCCTGACCACTGGGATGATGGGAGTTGTAGTCCCACAACAACTGGGGACCGAAAGTTGAGAAAGGCTGCCTTTGTTGTTGTTTAGTCGTGTCCGACTCTTCGTGACCCCATGGACCAGAGCACGCCCGGCACTCCTGTCTTCCACTGCCTCCCGCAGTTTGGTCAAACTCATGCTGGTAGCTTCGAGAACACTGTCCAACCATCTCGTCCTCTGTCGTCCCCTTCTCCTTGTGGCCTCCATCTTTCCCAACATCAGGGTCTTTTCCAGGGAGTCTTCTCTTCTCATGAGGTGGCCAAAGTACTGGAGCCTCAGCTTCAGGATCTGTCCTTCCAGTGAGCACTCAGGGCTGATTTCCTTTAGAATGGATAGGTTTGATCTTCTTGCAGTCCATGGGACTCTCAAGAGTCTCCTCCAGCACCAGAATTCAAAAGCATAAATTCTTCGGCGATCAGCCTTCTTAATGGTCCAGCTCTCACTTTCTATGTTCCTAAGGCTGCCTTAGGAACATAGAAAAATACCTTGTCCTGAGTCAGACCATTGGTCCATCTCAGCTCTACCTGGAGACGGCGTGTGTCTTCTGTATGCAAATCAAGATGTTTAGGACTGCCTCTCCCTATGAACCAACCTGGACCCTGAGATCATCTTCTGAAGCCCTTCTTCGTGTGCCTCCTCTGTGAGAGGTCCGGAGGGTGGCAACACAAAAACAGACCTTTTCTTCATTAGCTCCCCATTTGTGGAATGCTCTCCCTAGGGAGGTTCAGCTGCCACACCCATTATACACCTTTTGGCGCCAGGCAAAAACATTCCTCTTTAACCAGGCCTTTGGCTGATTCACATCCAATGCCCTTTTAAAACATGTTGGGGGTGGGGAAACTACTGGGTTGCTCTTGTTTTTGTTTTTATTATGCATTTTGTGTTTTATATTGTGATTTTACATTGTGAACTGGGACCTGCGGGTATAGGACAGTATACAAATTTTTAATCATCATCATAATTAATAATATTGTTTGAGTTATAGCCCTCCTTGGCAAAGAAAGAGAGCAGCTTTTGGACTGAGTCCACTTCTCAATGAATGATTAGAAGACAAACAGGGTTCCTGGTCTGTATTAACAGAAGCTAGATAATGGAGTTAATAATAAATACTAATAATAAATTTTTATTTATACCCTGCCCTTCCTGGTTCAGAAAACCAGGCTCAGGGCGGCTAACAACAAATTTAAAACATTTAATTGATGCAACAAAAAAAGCATAAAATACAGTATAAAACGTGAATAACAATAAATTCAGAATTAAAAAATCAATTTAGGGGGGGAAAATCCATCCAATAAACATTAGATGACCACCAGGGCTAGCTGGCTAAATTAGTCCTATTTGGGCCAGTGAGGAGACCAGGGGAGAATTAGCTGTGGGATCCCAGAGCGGGTAATCTTCATAAAAAGGGAAAGGGGAGGGAACGAAGGGGAATAAAAGATCAGGCTAAGTTCAAATTAGCCTGGACTGTGATAGAAAAGTCACTGGAAAGGAAAATGAAAGTAAGAAAACAGGATACGGGGTCAAGTCTGGATTGTTTAATGTGCTAATGTGAAGCTGCTCTGTGTGCAGGAAGTCAGGAGGAGAAGTGGGAAAGCTGGCAACACTTTAATATGTGTAGAGCAGTGAAAACAAAACCCTGGCCCTGTCAGCGGATTCTGCCCAGAGTTCAATGCAGGCGGGCAATTTCTGCTGCAATCCTTGCCCACCCCAAATATTTTAAAACTGCATCTTAACAACAGCAAAGAAATGTAAGAAAAGTTGGTTTTAGAGAAAGGGCAAGTTGTCACAGTTGCCCATAAAGATGTATGGTAAAGGGTAAAGGGGACCCCTGACCATTAAGTCCAGTCGTGACCGACTCTGGGGTTGCGGCGCTCATCTTGCTTTATTGGCCGAGAGAGCCGGCGTACAGCTTCCAGGTCATGTGGCCAGCATGACTAAGCTGCTTCTGGCTAACCAGAGCAGCGCACGGAAATGCTGTTTACCTTCCCGCCGGAGTGGTACCTATTCATAGAATCATAGAGTTGGAAGAGACCACAAGGGCCATCAAGTCCAACCCCCTGCCAAGCAGGAAACACCATCAGAGCACTCCTGACATATGGTTGTCAAGCCTCTGCTTAAAGACCTCCAAAGAAGGAGACTCCACCACACTCCTTGGCAGCAAATTCCACTGTCGAACAGCTCTTACTGTCAGGAAGTTCTTCCTAATGTTTAGGTGGAATCTTCTTTCTTGTAGTTTGGAACCATTGCTCCATTGCTCCGCTTCTCTGGAGCAGCAGAAAACAACCTTTCTCCCTCCTCTATGTGACATCCTTTTATATATTTGAACATGGCTATCATATCACCCCTTAACCTCCTCTTCTCCAGGCTAAACATGCCCAGCTCCCTTAGCCGTTCTTCATAAGGCATCGTTTCCAGGCCTTTGACCATTTTCATCTACTTGCACTGCGTGCTTTCGAACTGCTAGGTTGGCAGGAGCAGGGACAGAGCAACGCGAGCTCACCCCGTCACGGGGATTCGAACCGCTGACCTTCTGATCAGCAAGTCCTAGGCTCTGTGGTTTAACCCACAGTGCCACCCACGTCCCTGTAAAGATGTATAGGATACATCAATACGATTTACTGAGCCTGTGACAAAATGGACCAAGAGGAAGTGAGGCCTGTATAGTAATTCCAAAGCAGGTTTTATTAAACTTGGATTTCCATCTGTTGTTGGATCACAACTCCCATCATCCCTAGCTAGCAGGACCAGTGGTCGGGGATGATGGGAGATGTAGTCCAACAACAGCTGAAGACTCAAGTTTGGGAAACGCTGTTCCAAATGGTTCCATGGTTTGAATCGAAACAATTGCAGTTTTTTACTCCAAAGAAAAGGATAAGGAATAACTCTGAACTGTACTAAATCCAGACACTCGCATAGAGCTGTGGTACCTGATGCTCCTGAGTCACTGTATAGAATAAAAGTAAACGGCAAAGAAGCAATCTCGAGGACTTTGGTTCCCGGACACTTTTAGCGAGGTTCTTCCCCTCCAAGAACGGTGATTTGTTAAGTCTTGGAATGCCAATTACAGAATCCTAGTGTTAACGAAGAAATCTGAGGGCTCCCTTGGACAAAAAAACAAGGACACCAGCCAGGAATACCAGAGCTAAACAGCAGCCAGTAGGCTTGGTCTTGATTGAAGACTGTCGCGACAGGACTCCCACCTGCCACCAGGTGAAACAAGATGGAAGCCCTGAACAAAAGGAGACCCCAACTTTTATTAGCTACTAATCCCCCAAGCTACACCCCTAGACCTACATCACAACTACATCATGACTACATCATAAAAAGGAGGGGTTGTGTTAGGGGGTTGTGGAGGTAACCTGAGTATCTTGTCACCTGGCTGGTCCCTCCTTTCCCCCTCCCCATGAGTATTTTCCAGAGGACAAAGGGGAGCTGGCAGTTTCCTGCCCCCAGAGGGAAGAGCTGATCGCTGTCCTTTGTTTCAGTCTGTGTTGAATCCACTCCCATATGCAAGTTCTTTGTGTCCTTGATGGTCTTCTGTCTAGGACCATCAAGGTTGGCATGCCAACTGGGCAGGGCTCCTGCATACATGTTGGTATGCTCAAGGGATTATGGCCATCCTGTATGAAACCATCCCCTTTTGATAGTCCTTCCTTCATGGAGGAAAATAAAAGTGGACCGGTGTAGATCCGATGTACGGTTGATTTTCTATGAATTTATAACAGAAACATCACATATGTCATGTGTGTGTGTGTGTGTGTGTCGAGTTTGTACAAACTAAATGATTGGGGGGGGGGTCCTGCAACACTAGGCCCCTCTGAATTCAGCAGGGCTTACCCCTGAACAGACATGGAGATGGGTTGGAGCTCAGTGGTGGAGCATTGTCTTGTGTGCAGAAGGTCCCAGGTTCATTCCCTGCCATCTTTAGGCCGGGCCGGGAGAGACCCCTGCCTGAAACCTTGGAAAGCTGCTGCCAGTCAGTGTAAAAAAAGATAAAAAGATAAAGATAAAGGACCCCTGGATGGTTTAGCCCAGTCAAAGGCGACTATGGGGTTGCGGCGCTCATCTCGCTTTCAGGCCGAGGGAGCTGGCGTTTGTCCACAGACAGCTTTCCGGGTCATGTGGCCAGCAGGACTAAACCGCTTCTGGCGCAATGGAACACTGACGGAAACCAGAGCTCATGGAAACGACGTTTACCTTCCCACTGTCAGGAGTTGATCCTACACTGAAGTAGGACCCTGGCAGAGACACGTGCCGGACTGGCATGTTCTGTCCCTCCTGGTCAATCATTCGGGAGTTTCACAAGCTTTCTTCAGCCAGAACATCACAGCGACCGATGCCATCGGCACACTTAGGGATCCGCAGAGTCTTTGCAGCTTGCATGACAGACCTCAGTGTTTTGGCTAATCTACTTTATTTACATATAAACACACACAGAGCACTGCAACATGGCTCCCTCTCTCTCTAGCATCAGATAGCAAAGAGAAAAAACAAAGGACAATAGTCCCACTTCACGGAACACAGTAACACAAACATCCTGTCTCCGTCACTTCCCACTCTGTGGAGTCAAAACATACACCGTCATGTGATAGACAAAAATCCCATGACTGCAATCATGGAGCAGGAATTCTAACACCCGCCACAGTGGTACCTATTTATCTACTCACACTGATATGCTTTCAAACTGCTAAGTTGGCAGAAGCTGGGACAGAGCAATGGGAGTTCACCCCGCTGTGGGGATTCGAACTGCCAACCTTCCGATCGGGCAAGCCCAAGAGGCTCAGTGGTTTTAGACCACAGTGCCACCCGCATCCCAGTCAGTGTAGGCAATCCTGAGCTAAATGGACCATTGGTCTCATTCAGTAGAAGGCAGTTTCACAAGTTGCACTGTAAGTCTCAGCAGAGCTGCCAGCTTGTGCTGAAGATTGGGAGGGCAATGACGTGTGCATGCTGCTGCGACGTCAGGACATTGGGGGGAGCCGGGGGGGGGGAGCTGAACATGGCGGCAATGCCGACTCAATGGCAGGTGGTTCCTTCTCTCTTGTTCTCGGATGTCTCCTCCTGCTGCCTCTTCACTGTCCTTGGCTCTGCACTCAGCCTACTCCATCCCCTGTTCATTCAGAACATTGGGGCCCCCAGCTCCTCATCCAAAATATTGGGGACCAGGGGACCCCAGTAGAGATGGGTCCCTAGGAGTCGGGGACCCTGAGTCTCAGTTGGTTCAGTGGGGCTGTAAGCATGATCAGAATTGTGCTGTATCTGAGATTTGGTTTCCATCTGCCTCCGGTCACTCTTTCTGTTGCACCAAGGACTCATCAGCGGCTGACTTGTCACCTTGAAGCAGCCTGCCTACAGTTTCCACCGATATTCCTGCAAACAGCTCCTCTGGGGTTATTTCTGTTTATAGCTGTGCCACAGATGGTGACCTAGTTATGTTCCCAGCCGAAACATTTGCACTGGCTTCTTTGCCTCTGGCACTGGTGAGGAGACCTTGCAACGCTGAGGCTGGGCTTTGTGGCACTTGGCTGCCCCAGCCCCATCTCGGTGGAGGACTTTGAGCTTTTAAAATTTCAGAGGCGCCTGTGTGATGCCAACATTTGGCAACCCCGCTGCCCCTTGCCTTCCGTTGTTCATCATAGTTGCAGTGCCCCCTATGGCGCTCTCTCGGCTTGGTGCCCAGTGTGGGGGAACCAGTTGCAGCCCCCTAAATCCATCTCTGCCCATCTGAAACTCTCTGGTTATTTAGGCCAGACCGAGCAAGGAGCAAATATAATCCTGCTGGTGCCAGTTTTTTAAAAACACAACCAGAAAGGTGTGTGTTTCAGTCTCGTGACCGATTTACACCATCAAGTTCTCAGGTCGAACAGGTGCACAAATGTTTGCTGTGCCGTCAAACAGCCCAGTGTTGGCTATTTTGCAAATTAGTTGTGCTGCAGAAGGCGTGCTGGGGAGACCACACATTCAAGAAATGCAAAAGTAACTTTTGCTAGGTTTTAATAACAAAAACAAAAACCCCTTTAGACTAAATTACAATACAGTGGTACCTCTGGATGCAAACGGGATCCATTCCGGAGCCCCATTCGCATCCTGAAGTGAACGTAAGACACTTCTGCGCATGTGTGGGCCACGTTTCGCTGTTTCTGTGCATGTGTGTGACGTCATTTTGAGCGCCTGCACATGTGCGAGCAGCGAAACCCGGAAGTAACGTGCTCTGTTACTTCCGGGTCAGCGTGAAGCACAACCCAAAAATATTTAAGCTGAAGCGTATTCATCCCGAGGTATGACTGTATATCAATAAGCATGACCCATCCACCATCCAATTCACCAGGGTAGTGTGAGAGTTCCATGCTGCTCTTTATATACCATACCCAACAGCTTAATTACCACAACTTAACAGCACTTGCTATACTGATTCACAGCTGTAAAACTAGGTTATGTTATTTGCTCTGGCCTTTAAAGAAATATACATCTTGTGTATAAGATATGAAAGTATGTTTAATTATTGTTGAAAATGATATGTTGAAAAACTAATAAAAAAATTACCACATTTTTCGCTCTATAGGACACACTTTTTCCCTCCTAAAAAGCAAGGGAAAATGCGTGTGCGTCCTGTGGAGGGAATGCGGGGGGAGGCAGGCGGGAAAAGCCCCCAAGAGCTGCACACAAGCTCCGTGTGCTCTTGCAGGCTTTCCCCCAGGAGTATAGAAGGGACTGACTGGCCACGTCAGACCCTTCTCCCTCCTCGTAGAAAAGACCACAGGAGCCATCCGCTCCTTAAAGGGTGCATGGCTCCTGTGGGCTTTTGCGGTAGATGGGGGAATTCCCCCACCTCCCGCAAAAGCAAGAAGAAGGTCTGGGACAAGCGCACAGGCTGTGTGCAGCCTGTCTGCTGCTCCCAGAGCTGGGGGGGGGGATCATATTTTTTCCCCTTGATTTCCCCCTCTGAAAACTAGGTGCGCCCTATGGCCAGATGCGCCCTATGGAGCGAAAAATATGGTATATAATAAAAAAAAACACAGTGGAGCATCTGCAGCGGCCAGGCCTAAGGGTCAGCACACACCCCCAGCAGACACAGGGCAACATGGGCCATAATGGCTGGATGACAGAAGAACAAATGAATCAGATCAGATCAGGGGCTCATTTATATGCCCTTTGGGAAGTCTGTAAGCAGGAACTGAGTGCAACGGAGCTCTCCTCATCTGTGAGGCATTACTGCCTCTGACAGAGGAAGTCAGGAAAAGTTCTGCTTCACAGCTACCATGCACAAGATTAACACAATAAGAATCTGCTCATTGGTCCATCCCAATGACTGGCAGCAGCTTCAGTCTGGCCATACTGGCCGGGGTAGCTGGAGGGCACCGATTTGGCAAAGTGTCTCCTAAAAAGCTAACACGGTGTTAAGAGATTTGTGGCTGGGGACCCCTAAAGTCTCGAAATTAATAAATGGTAGGATTTTGATGCTTTGGGTTGTGAAAGGAGAAAGACAAACTGCAGAGGAAATCCTGAGCAAGCTTATGCAAAATGACCTGGCCATCAAGAAACAATACAGGGCCATTGAGAGCCTTTGACAGTGCAAGAGAATTATCCTCCCCACTGTGTGATTGGGGATTTGGAAGGTTGCCACAGTAACTGGGTGTGAAATGGCAGGAAAAGAGAGTTTTTTAGCAGGGTGTTCTGGGAAGAAGAAGGAAGAAGAAAGCCTGGGATCCATCTTGGGCAGGCTGGCTGAAGGCTGGCTGGGATAGATGCACTGCTGTGGGGTACAAGGCTCTTGAAAGAGCCATGCTGTAAGATCTGGATTCCTCCCATGCAGATAGAAGGTGTAAATGGGCAAATAAGCCACATTTCTTAAAGCTATGACAGTCTCTGTTGTGTCTCTGTTCTCCAAAGGAACGCAGACCCTGGGTGAGTGCCCGGAGCCCCCATCAATCTGGTAGAGGGTAGGGGTGGCACCCAACTTTTGAAACAATATTTATTGTAGCCTGACCTGTTCTAAGCTTGGCACCACGCAGGCATATCCCTCCGAGAGGTTCCCTTGAATACTGTCTAATTTCCACGAAAGTTTGTGCAAAGCTTTCTCCGCTGAGCATCAAAATCACGATCGGCAGCACTGTCACGCCAGTGTGTGAGAACCAGAGTTCCCCTTTCCAGCATTATCACATTGCCTTGGTGTTACAAAGAACTCGAGGAAACTGGAATTCAGGGTTCTGAGAAAAGCCCTTTCCCAAATTTATATCTTCGACTACAAGGTAATCTTTTGTTCCTGGGCCGACGCATTGAGGCTGACTGGATGACGTGCAAAAACAGCTTCTTTGAAGAAAGTCTTCTTCGCCAGCTAGCCGTTGCCAAGAACCAGAGCACATCTCTCGCAGCCACAAGGCCTCTGTCCTAAGATCTCTCTTATTCTTTTTTATTAGTTATTTCCAAAAAACACACACAAGGTAACACACAAATACAAAGAAAATACACAGAAAAGAAAAATTAAAAATAATAAACAGCAATTATCATTTCCATATCATCCATATAACATAGTCGTCTCTTACGGGACTTCCTTCAGCCTGTCCGTAAATCATTCGAAGCAATAAATAAAATTACACGTTTCATTACTTATATTGTCATTATACCGATTCCTAATTCCTGTTTGCTTTGCACAATAACTCTTAGTCTTTCACAGTGCGTCTCTAAATCCCTTTAGCGTTATTTGCCCTTCACTAATACATTCCAGATAATCTACATACTTTTCCCAATCTTTGGTGAACACTTGGTCTCTTATGTATCTAACTTTTCCTGTTAATCTATCCAACTCTGCGTAGTCCGACAACTTAGATCTCCACTCCTCCACCGTTGGGGTTTCCCGTAGTTTCCACTTCTGGGCTAATACTACCCTTGCTGCCGTAACCGCATAGTATACCAATCTGCGATCTTCCTTTTTTATCTCTTGTCCTAATATCCCTAGAAGAAAGATTTCTGGTTTCTTTATGAACGTGTACTTTAATATCTTCTTCAATTCAGTGTGTACTTTCTCCCAAAATTGTTTCACCCTCGAGGAACTCGAGGAAACTGGAATTCAGGGTTCTGAGAAAAGCCCTTTCCCAAATTTATATCTTCGACTACAAGGTAATCTTTTGTTCCTGGGCTGACGCATTGAGGCTGACTGGATGACGTGCAAAAACAGCTTCTTTGAAGAAAGTTTTCTTCGCCAGCTAGCCGTTGCCAAGAACCAGAGCACATCTCTCGCAGCCACAAGGCCTCTGTCCTAAGATCTCAGAGAGCTGCTGCGAGTCGGACGAGTCAGTCGTGGGCTACATAAGACAGATGCTCTCACTCAGTGTAAGTCAGGTTCCTAAGGCGTGATAGAAGCCCTAGGCAGAGAAATTTTGACTGGAGAGAGCAAGACTCAAGTCCTTTCTCAGCACCAGCATAAGTGTAGGCATATTGGAGTTCACCGATTGGGTCTGCGTTGCTCCCAGATAGGAGGAAGGAAGTCAAATGACACCGAGGGTTGCTTCAGAGAAAGAGTTCTTTATTTCTGCTCTCCGGAACAGCAGAAAGGCACCTGCGTGGTCAGTCCACAGCAAGTCCAAAGAAATGAGAGATTTCATGCAGTATATATATCCTCCAGGCACCCTCTCCCTCCTTCCCCAGGAATCCAACCACGTCAGTCTATACACGCAGGTTGACATCACATATGTTCCTGCTCCGGTATTCTTAACCATAAAAGGGTATTCCTTCCTGTACTTCTGACCATAAAAGGGTATTCCTGTTCCTACTCTTATCTTGGAGCAAGAGGTCACCAACTCCCAGAACACACTCTGGCGCTGTTCCCAGACTAGGTCTGTGTGTCAGGATGTGAGATAAGACTTAGACATGTCATCCCCACTCCACTGGAACAACCAAGGTCATCCTTGCCGTGACTGATAAAGGAGAGAGCAGTTTATACAGCTGTGTCCTTGTTATGCATTTGCTCAACAGCTCAAGTTTATGCATTTTAGAAATGCTAAGAAGAAAAGGGGGGGGGGTTGAGTCAGTTTTAAACTGACTGCACAGAAACCCATTCCTTCACAAGTACATAAGAAGAGCCTGCTGAATTAGGCCAGTGGCCCATCTGCGCCAGGATCCTGTTCTCACAACGGCCACCCAGATACCTGTGGGAAACAGGCAATCAGGACTTGAGCACAAGAGCCCAATCTATTCACTTAATATACATTTCTTACTTTCACTATTACATTTAAATCTCATAACTAATATCTCTATTCTTTCTCTGTTTTGCAATGTTCCATGTATTTCTCCTTTCAAAACTTCTTGTAGTCCTACTAGCGTAATTTGTTGATTACAGTTGCTCTTCAAATAGTTTGTATATTTCTTCCAATCTTCTGTGAATCTCTGGTCCCGCAGGTTTCGAATCCTTCCTGTCATTTTATCTAATTCTGCATAGTCCGTTAATTTTATCTGCCATTCTTCTTTCGTCGGAATTTCTTCTTGCTTCCCTTTCTGGGGATGCTCCACTGTGTTTTAGACAGAATCCCTGTTGTTGTTTAGTCGTTTAGTCGTGTCCGACTCTTCGTGACACCATGGACCAGAGAACGCCAGGCACTCCTGTCCTCCACTGCCTCCCGCAGTTTGGTCAGACTCATGCTGGTAACCTCAAAAACACTGTCCAACCATCTCGTCCTCTGTCGTCCCCTTCTCCTTGTGCCCTCCATCTTTCCCAACATCAGGGTCTTCTCCAGGGAGTCTTCTCTTCTCATGAGGTGGCCAAAGTCTTGGAGCCTCAGCTTCACAATCTGTCCTTCCAGTGAGCACTCAGGGCTGATTTCCTTCAGAATGGATAGGTTTGATCTTCTTGCAGGCCATGGGACTCTCAAGAGTCTCCTCCAGCACCATAATTCAAAAGCATCAATTCTTCAGCAATCAGCCTTCTTCATGGTCCAGCTCTCACTTCCATACATCACTACTGGGAAAACCATAGCTTTTACTATACGGACCTTTGTTGGCAAGGTGATGACTCTACTTCTCAAGATGCTGTCTAGGCCTGTCATTGCCCTTCTCCCAAGAAGCAGGCGTCTTTTAATTTCGTGGCTGCTGTCACCATCTGCAGTGATCACAGAATCCCTAGTGTCCCCTTATTTCTCAGCTGCCTCTGAGTTACAGTGCCTCCACCAGATTGGAATCATAAAATCACAGAACCGTAGAGGTGAAGGGAATCCTGAGGGCAGTCCAGTCCCACCCCTTGCAATGCATGAATCTCAAATAAATAGAACCATAGTGTTGGCCTTTCAGCCTATCCCTACTAGGCAGCAGAGCCCACCAATGGCCTATATGGGGCTGAACAGCTGGAATTTGCTCAGCCCATGATGGAGGCAAGTTCTGCCTTTGGGGAGAGTCAACTTCCTAATCGCCACACATTTTTTAATGATCCACTCAGAGCTTTTTCCCTAGATGAAGAGTCCCACACAGTTTGTAATGCACTGAACTTCTTTGCCATCAATCTGGTTTTGTGGTATATTGATCAGCTTCATAGTGACACTGTAATAAAAGGGTGGCCATGAGAATCTTATTCTTAGGGTCACTGGTTGGAGAACCACATTGGGCGAAAGATTCCTGCATTTCAGGGGATTGGACTAGATGACCCTCGTGGTCCCAACTTTACGATTCTACACAGGGCTACAACTCTCATCATCCCTAACCATTGGCCTTGCTTGTGGGGGCTGCTGGGAGTTTTGGTCCAGAGACATTTAGAGAGTCAGAGGGTCTCTACCACAGCTGTTGAACTTTGATGCGCAGAGTGGGGCTTGTGAATTTGGCTGGAGATCTCTCACCACGAGAGATACAGCGGTAAAAAGGTAAAGGACCCCTGATAGTTAAGTCCAGTCATGAACGACTCTGGGGTTGCGGCGCTCATCTCGCTTTACTGGCCGAGGGATCCGACATTTGTCCGCAGACAGTTTTTCCGGGCCATGTGGCCAGCATGACTAAGCCACTTCTGGCGAAACCAGAGCAGTGCATAGAAACTCCGTTTACCTTCCTGCCACAGTGGTACCTATTTATCTACTTGCACTTTGACGTGCTTTTGAAATGCTAGGTTGGCAGGAGCAGGTACCGAGCAATGGGAGCTCACCCCGTCATGGGGATTCGAACCACCGACCTTCTGATCGGCAAGTCCTAGGCTCTGTGGTTTAACCCACAGCGCCACCTGTTATGTAGTGAAGTTTCACCCTGGGCCAGCAGGGGGATACTGTATATAGTTTTCACTCAGGTCTGTAGATAGTTTTCCCTCAGGTCCGCGTCAGTTATTTTAGGCGGGAACTCTGGGCTATTGTTGTTACAATGTTGACAGCCGGCTGCCTATAAAAGCAGGCCGGCTGAGCTGTTTGCAGTCAGTTCTATTCCAGCTTACGAAATAAAGAGCTACTTGGAGAAATCGCTGTGTCGTCTGCTATGTCAACCCACAACTTAACACTGGCGACGAAGGTGGGATGGATGGACATCAGAGCACAGCCAGATGCGGCCAGCCTCTGAACTGAGCTGAATCACTGAGCTGAATCACAGAGCGAAATCACTGAGCGAAATCACTGGACAGAACCAATTCAGAGCTGACTGTTCTGGCTAGAGCACTGTGTTCCATCCATCGCCCTTCACGCCGGCATCGGAATCATGGCTTCACTTGTGCCTCTACCGCCGTTTGCGCCAGCCTCTGAATCATGGGATTCCTACCTCGCTCGGTTCGACTGCTACCTCCAAGCCAACGAGCTGACAGCAGTATCAAAGGATCGTAAGCGGGGCCTATTCCTCAGCCTCTGTGGGCCTGAGGTGTTTGAGACGGCCCGAGCATTGGTTGCGCCCGAAGCAGTCCAGGCAACACCATGGGACACGATCCAAGAGAAGCTCCGCAACCACTACGCACCAAAGCCGTCCAAGATTGCTGCCCGCCATGCGTTCTACCACCGGAACCAGGCAGAGGGGGAGTCAATCAACAACTACACCACCGCCCTGCGACAGGCTGCAATGCACTGTGAGTTCCGAGACTTAGACGATGCCCTGATGGATCGAATCGTCTGCGGGGTCCGGGACATCCATCTGCAACGGCGTCTCCTCGCCAAGCCAGACCTCACGCTGCAGAAAGCCATTGAGGAGGCTGTGGCCTCAGAAGCTGCTGAACGCTCCGCCCAGGAGATCCGCAAGTGTAGCAGCCTGCGTCTTGCTCGGGAGCCAGTTCCGGTGCATCATGAAGAGGCCAGCAGTGATGAGGCATCCTCCAGTGAAGGCGATGACGTGCACCAGACAAAGCGGGAGCACAGGAAGTTCCAACAGAAGTCCAAGGGCCAACCGGAATGTGCCGGCTGCGGAGGCAACCATTCCCGTGCCAAGTGTCGATTCAGAGACGCCATCTGTAGGAAGTGTTCCAGAAGGGGCCACATCGCTAAGGTCTGCCGATCGGCTCCGTCTGACACCCCCCCTTCATCGACTCGCAAGTCCAAGCCTTCACTCCAGTCTGCCAAGGAAAGTTGTTTCGCTCTCACCAACTGCCGCTGCCCGTCTGGAACCACGATTGGCCAAACCGACTCGCCTACGCGACGCAAGCTGAACGTCACGGTGCTCATTGAAGGAGCTCCATGTGACATGGAGATCGACACCGGGTCTGCCCTGTCCATCGTGTCGTGGAGCACCATCAAAAGACTGGTACCCAGAGTGTCCAAAAGGCAACTCGACTCTCACCGCGTACACCTGAGAGACTACCAGGGAAACGACATTCCCGTGGTAGGCGTTGGCCGGTTCCGGATTGCCTTCAAGGATTTTTCGGGCCTGCTCCGGTTGGTGGTGGTCGAAGGTCAGCGGCCAAGCCTCCTAGGGCTAGACTGGTTTGATGCCCTCGGCCTGGAAGTCACCGGCATCAACTGCATCTCTAACGCAGAGACTGAGGGTCTGGTCAAAGACTTTGCCGAGGTTTTTGACGGCACCTTGGGGCAATATACAGGTACGCCCATCTCCTTTAGCCTTGATCCACAAGTCGCCCCCATCAAGCTAAAGCCACGCCGGGTTCCCTTTGCTCTCAAGGCTAAGGTGGACGAACAACTGGACAAACTGATCGCCCAAGGAGTTTTGGAGCCGGTTGACCACGCCAAGTGGGAAACCCCCATCGTCACGCCTGTCAAGCCAGATGGGTCGGTGAGAATCTGCGCTGACTACAAGTGCACGATCAACAAGGCACTTCAGCAGCACGCTTATCCGGTTCCTGTTGTCCAACACCTGCTGCATTCCCTGGGTGAGGGTAAGGTCTTCGCTAAGCTGGACCTTGCCCAAGCCTATCAACAACTGCCAGTCGATGATGCCACTGCTGAAGCCCAGACGATCGTCACCCACCGGGGGGCATTCCGTTGCCGCCGGTTGCAGTTCGGGGTGAGTGTGGCTCCTGGCATTTTCCAAAGCCTTATGGAGCGTCTCCTGCAAGGGCTTCCGGGCGTGGTACCATATTTTGATGACGTCTTGGTGTCTGCAGACTCACACCAGCAGCTGTTCGAGCGCCTCCGTGCCGTGCTGACCAGGTTCCAAGAGGCCGGGCTCAAGGTAAAGAGGGAGAAGTGCCAGATCGCCGTTCCACAGGTAGAGTTCCTGGGCTATCTTATCGATGCCTCCGGCCTTCACCCGACCGCATCCAAGATCCGCGCTATCCAGCAGGCCCCCACCCCAAAGAACAAGACGGAGTTGCAGGCATTCCTGGGGCTGCTGAACTTTTATAACATGTTCCTGCCCCACAAAGCCACAGTGGCTGAGCCTCTTCACCGACTCCTTAGTACAAAGACGCCTTGGGCCTGGGGTCATCGGGAGACGGCGGCCTTCAACGCGGTTAAGGCTCTCCTTTCATCAGACAGTGTGCTGGTACAGTACAGTGAATCCAGGCCGCTGGTACTTGCCTGCGACGCCTCACCTTTTGGCATCGGTGCTGTCCTTAGTCACCGTTTTCCAGATGGAAGAGAAGCACCACTCGCCTACTTTTCCAGGACACTATCTCTGACGGAACGGAATTACAGCCAGCTCGACAAGGAGGCATTGGCACTTGTGGCTGGAGTGAAGAGGTTCCATGAATACCTCTATGGCAGGACTTTTGACCTCATCATGGACCACAAGCCACTCCTGGGCCTCCTCGCCGGTGATCGTCCAACTCCACCGGTCCTCTCGCCACGCATGCTGCGATGGACTGTTTTCCTGGCTGCCTACCACTACCGGCTCATCCATCGCCCGGGGAAATCGATGGGCCATGCCGACGCCCTCAGCCGTTGCCCTCTTCCAGCATTTGTGGAAGACCCGGCTCCAGCTTCATCGCTCCTTCTGATTGAGGATCTTCCGGCAGCGCCTGTATCAGCTGCCACTGTGGCCTCCGCGTCTGCCCAGGATCGCACCATCAGCCGGGTGCTCAACTGGGTGTGGAGGGGGTGGCCACAAGGGCCTTTTGCATCGGAGTTCCAGCCCTTCGCAACCAGACAACATGAACTCTCAGCTCATCGCGGCTGTCTGCTGTGGGGAGACCGCGTCGTGATTCCCCAGGGACTCCGTCAGCGCGTCCTGGAGGCTCTGCACGTTGGCCACCCGGGAATTGTCAAAATGAAGGCGTTGGCTCGGTGTTACGTCTGGTGGCCTAATATGGACGATGCCATCACTGCCTGGGTGTCCGCCTGTCAAGCGTGCCAAGAGTCGAGGCCTGCACCACCGGCAGCTAAGGGACACACCTGGGAGACGCCAAAGACACCCTGGTCGAGGGTGCACATTGATCTGGCTGGCCCCTTTCACGGCCGGACCTTTATGGTAGTGGTGGACGCCTATTACAAATGGCTGGAGGTCGCCCTGATGCCCTCCACCACTACCGAAGCTGTCATCCGGGTGCTGCGAGGCCTGTTTGCAACGCATGGGTGTCCTGATGTCCTTGTCTCTGACAACGGACCACAGTTCACGTCAGGCACGTTTGAGCGGTATCTTTTGGGACTGGGCATCCGCCATGCCCTAATGGCACCCTTTCATCCATCCAGCAACGAGCAAGCGGAAAGAATGGTGCGCTCGGCAAAAGAGGCACTGGCGCGCCTGGACCGGGGAGACTGGCATGAGTGGGTCGCCGAATACTTGTTCGTGCAACACATCACCCCTCATGCGGCCACAGGGAGGAGTCCTGCTGAACTGCTTATGGGCCGCCGCCTCAGGTCACCGCTCGACCGGCTACACCCGGACTTTGCCGTGGCTGAACCCCCAGGCTGTGTCAACGCGCCACGGTCATTTGTCCCAGGAAACCAGGTCTTTGCCCGGAACTATGTGGGGGACATTCCTTGGGTGCTAGCCACAGTAGTAGGAGTCACTGGACCTCGCTCGTACCAGGTGGCACTCGAAGACGGACGCTTGTGGCGACGGCACATAGACCAGCTTAGGCGCAGGGTTGGGGACTTGGACACTACCGAGGTGCCCCCAACTGCGCTTGCGGCTCCAGAAGAGACACGTACAGATGGCGAGGCCCCACCTACACCTCCCTCGCAAACTGCCAGCGTGGAGCCGAACCAAGCCGCTTCAGAGGGTCTGCCAGACTTACCACAGACTCAGACCACTCCACTTGCGGAGGCTCCACCCACAGCAGCGGATCCAGGGGAGTTGGTTCCAACGCCACCTAGGGTCGCACCACAGCCTCAGCAAGAACTGTGTGGCCCTCCGGACTTGGCTACCAGTCCCCGGCGGTCTGGCAGAGTTCCCAAGCCCAAGCGCCCAACTTATTTAAAGGACTATGTTGTTGGACATGTATCACTGTTGGTCTAAGTATGGGAAATGTAACCAATATGCTTTTGTGCCTAATTGAACCATTACGCGTAGTGCTGTATATAAGGAAACCATTACGATTGTAACTAACGCCTTGTCTCGGTGGGGAGGGGTGTTATGTAGTGAAGTTTCACCCTGGGCCAGCAGGGGGATACTGTATATAGTTTTCACTCAGGTCTGTAGATAGTTTTCCCTCAGGTCCGCGTCAGTTATTTTAGGCGGGAACTCTGGGCTATTGTTGTTACAATGTTGACAGCCGGCTGCCTATAAAAGCAGGCCGGCTGAGCTGTTTGCAGTCAGTTCTATTCCAGCTTACGAAATAAAGAGCTACTTGGAGAAATCGCTGTGTCGTCTGCTATGTCAACCCACAACTTAACACTGCGCCACCCATGTCCCGTCCAATACAGCAGTAGAGAAAAGTAATTGAAGCTGTTTATTATTGGATAGGACCGTTTCTAGTTCTAAGCTAAATAACTGGTCTGGAGAAAGTAAAAGCAGCTGTGCTCGCTCATTTCTTCTCAGACCATGGGGACCTCTCATCCCTAGCCATGAGAGAGGAGAGGGAAAAGGAAGCTGTAAACAGGATGAAACCTAAGATGTATCAGTCTAAGCTTCAAAGGATAGAATCACAGAATCATGAATTTGTAGAGGGGAAGTGTGGGTGGAGCGCTTGATTTTAAAGATTCACCCACCACTATTTACATGGAGACTCCCTTGTACAATAAACTGTTGTGATTCAGACTTCTCTTCTTGCTAATTCTATTTGCATATGTTGCCTGTGTTTTTGGTGCTTCCCTAACTTTTAAGGCTGCCCAAGCCGCCAGATGAGATCCGTGCAGCGTTAAGGAGGCAACTAGCTAGGGAGGCGCTGTTCCGGCGGGCATGGAGTTGGCTGGAGGGTAAGGGCTGGCGTGGAAGGGGGTCCTTCGCCACTGTCCCGCCCTCCGGCGGCTTAAAGGGGCAGCGTGCCATCATCAAGCAGCCGGCGGCGGCGGTAGCAACCGCGTTACCAGGGCTTTGTTACACGCGCATGTTTTTACCTCGGTGCTCTTCCTGCCTGGCCACTTCTGAGCCTTGTGCCTTGCGGGTGGGCCAGGTTCAGATCTGGCAGGCCGGATCTGGCCCGCGCACCGTAGTTTGAGGACCCCTGTTCTAGATCCTTGCTGGGCTGGTTGTTGTTGTTGTTGTTGTTGTTGTTGTTGTTGTTTTAAAGTTACATTTCTTCTAAATATATTTTTCAACCCCCTTATCTCAGACTACAGATTTAATCAGCACAGCTGGTTACGATGGCATCATCCAGCACCTCAATGACGGCAGGAAGAACTGCAAGGAGTTTGAAGACTTTTTGAAGGAAAGGTAGGTGCTGAAGACTTGTCGGACTTGCTCCGTTATATATTATTGGTTTTACATAAATTTGTGCACAATAATTTTAACCATTCCAGAACATAAAAAGAAAAAGGTTCTTTCGAACCTTTGGACCTCCTCCCCTTCCTCCATGGGTTCCATTTCCCAAAAAAAATCTTCTCCCCCCCGCCCCCGCCAACCTCACAGGTGGGAATGCAAGAGAGGGCCTTCTTGGTGGTGGCTTCTCCCAGGCTCTGAAACTCCCTCCCTGGAGAAGCTAGACTGGCTCTCTCCTTAATAATAATAATAAGTAATAAATTTTATTTATACCCCGCCCTCCCCGGCCAAGACTCAGGCTCAGGGCGGCTAACGCCAGATATAAAACAATGGACTGAAATACAACTTAAAAAGCAAGATTAAAATACAACATTAAAATGCAGCCTCATTTCAGCAGAAACTCAAAAACTTTTTGGGGGATGAAAACGTCTTCACCAAGGCTAACTATCCAGACTAGTCCTACGTGGGCCAGAAAAAAGGCAGGGAAGTCCCCAAATAGGAGTTCCAACACAGAAGGAGAAAGGAAATAAATAAGAGGGGGAGGGGATCAAGTTGATTCCAAGCCAAAGGCCAGGTGGAACAACTCCTTGTTCCAATAGGCCTTTGTTTTGTTTTTTTAAGGAAAGGGGTTTAATTATGCTGTTTCTCATTATCTGTGCTTTGGTAAAAAAATTTAAAATATTGTTTCAGTTCTGTTGAAACCAACGCCTCTCCTTCATGGAAATTTCTAAGCACAGGTTGGATGGCTGCCTGTCATAGTTGCTTACCTGAGATTCCTGCATCACAGGGGGTTCGACTAGATGACCTCTGGGGACCCCTTCCAACTCGGCGGTTCTATGATTCTATTATAGTCCAAATTCATTTGTACTTGTTAATCTTCTATATGTTTTATCTTATTTTTTACAGATGGCCACCCAACCTGTTTATTTAATTTATATTTTGTTTTTTTAAAAAATATTCATTTTTCTTTTTCATTCATTACATACATCTCAAATTCTTAGCATTTACTATATATTCCTCCCTTCCTCCTTCCCCTCCTAAGCTTCCCCCAACTTCCGCTTCTGGTTTGCTTTTATTTTCACCCACTTTGCTATCTCTTAATAGAAAAAGTTATTAATAACATAACATAACATCAAGCCTAAAAGCATAAAAATAAAAGTAAATACACCATAAGAATATTTCACTATCTTCTAAACATTTTCTAATGCTGATAATGTGACTGTTTATGTTTATTTAAATCCTGCTATCAAGTCTATCGATTGTCTTTGTTTCTGCAAATATAATATGAATGGTTCCCAATCTTTTTCAAAGTCTCTGTTATCTTTTTCTCTTAGTCTGTCTGTCGTTTTTGCCAGTTCTGCATAGTTCATCAACTTCTCTTGCCATTGTTCTACATCTTCTATATGTTTCCCATATTTTACATGTGTTGCTTTCATTTGTGTAAGCCAACTTGGAGTCACTGGTGTGTGTGGGGAGGGGAGAGGCAGGATATGAACAAACAAACAAACAAACACTTTCTCTTCTCACGCAACAGGGCTTCTATAGAAGAAAGATATGGCAAGGACCTGATTAATTTATCACGGAAAAAACCCTGCGGGCAGACAGAGCTGAAGTGAGTGACTGCGGTCCCTAAAACTGTGTTGTTGTTTGTAAAAAAAAGGGGGGGTTAGACCCCATTTTTGGCTCAACCTCTGGACTTCCTTTGAATGAAACTCGGGTCAGATTCCAGTAACATAGTTCCATTAGCACAAGACGTTCTAGTTGCGTGATGGAAGGCACTTGGGGAAGGGTCCCAGGTTCAGATCCTGGCATGTCCGGGTAAGGCTTGGAGGGAGCTCCTGCTTCGGAAGCACTGGACAACCGGCTGCCAGCCAGTGTGGGAGATTTTGGCCTGTGGAGTCTGCCTTGGAATAAGGCAGCTCTCTTTTTGCCCTTATGAAGGTCCCCTCCTCTTCCTATGAAGGTAAAGGGACCCCTGACCATTAGGTCCAGTCATGACCGACTCTGGGGTTGCGGTGCTCATCTCGCTTTATTGGCCAAGGGAGCCGGCGTACAGCTTCCGGGTCATGTGGCCAGCATGACTAAGCCGCTTCTGGCGAACCAGAGCAGCACACGGAAACGCTGTTAACCTTCCTGCCAGAGCGGTACCTATTTATCTACTTGCACTTTCGAACTGCTAGGTGGGCAGGAGCAGGGACTGAACAATGGGACCTTACCCCATTGCGGGGATCCAAACCGTCGACCTTCTGATCGGCAAGTCCTAGGCTAGTGGTTTAACCCACAGCGCCACCCGCGTCCCTCCTCTTCCTGTACATTCCTGGAAATCTCTTCTGTGGGGTTTTCCCCTGCCCTTTGGAGCAGATTTGTGGGTGTGAGTGGGGGGTCCACATGGGAAGAGGAAAGTTCAAACATACCCTCCAAAAATCACTTTGCTAAAACGGAACTGCTTTGCAGAGGACATGTCTGTTTTTGGTCCAGAATTCGGACAGCTGTCTGCCCCCAGTCTAAAAAAGTCCCTGAGTCTATTATGAAAGCGAGGAGGGTTTTTGCTGGAAAAACACTCGCTGGTCTAAAAAAACGTATGTGACGTAACCGCAGTTCACTTCATTTCTGCCCAAGTAGGCTCTTCCAGTAATCATCGTTGCCCGTGCTCAGAATTCAGTTCCTGCTTTAGTGGAAACGAGAAAAGGCTGTGGCTTAGGGGAAGCTCCACTGCTTTAAATCGCTCCTGGTGGCTGGTTTTGCAATACGGTGAGGCAGCCATCTTGGGGAGCTGTGGGTAAAAGAAGGGGGGAGGAATTCTTTGGCTTTTGTAGGTTCAGATTTGCTCGTAACCAGTGCTGGATCTACATATATTTTAAACAAGAGGGATGTGGGTGGCGCTGTGGTCTAAAACACTGAGCCTCTTGTGCTTGCCAATCAGAAGGTCAGCAGTTCGAATCCCCATGACGGAGTGAGCTCCTGTTGTTCGGTCCCAGCTCCTGCCAACCTAGCAGTTCAAAAGCACACCTGGGCAAGTAGATAAATAGGTACCGCTCTGGCGGGAAGGTAAATTGCATTTCCATGCGCTGCTCTGGTTTCACCAAAATTGTCTTGGTCATGCTGGCCACATGACCCGGAAAAATTGTCTGCGGACAAATGCCGGCTTCCTCGGCCTGTAAAGTGAGATGAGTTCTGCAACCCCAGAGTCGTTCGTGACTGGACTTAACTGTCAGGGGTCCTTTACCTTTTTAAACAAGCTATAGCTTAGGGCCCCACTCTCTTGGGGGCCCCAAACAAATTTAAAGACAAAAAGCCTGGATGTACATTTCTAGAATATAAGATAAAAAACAAATAAAATTAAAGCTATGTACAGCAACAGTGTTCTGTGTTGTGTAGGCTCCTGTGATGTAAGTCATGGGCCCCGCCTGCTAGCCTGCTCCCTAAAATAAAACTGGTTTGCTCATTTCTATATATAGGGTAGGGACGCGGGTGGCACTGTGGGTTAAACCACAGAGCCTGGGACTTGCCAATCGGAAGGTCGGTGGTTCTAATCCCCACGACGGGGTGAGCTCCCGTTGCTCAGTCCCTGCCCTGCTCCTGCCCACCTAGCAGTTCGAAAGCACATCAAAGTGCAAGTAGATAAATAGGTACCGCTCCGGCGGGAAGGTAAATGGCGTTTCCTTGCACTGCTCTGGTTCGCCAGAAGCGGCTTAGTCATGCTGGCCACATGACCTGGAAGCTGTACGCCGGCTCCCTTGGCCAATAAAGCGAGATGAGCACCGCAACCCCAGAGTTCTCTGCGACTGGACCTAATGGTCAGGGGTCCCTTATAGGGTGCCTACATTCTGCATGGGTTGGCTGCATGGCAAAATGTGCAAATGGCTTTAGATACCTATTAGGTCCATAAATTACCATCTATCATATATTCAACACAAAAAACAGCGACAATTTGTTGTTGACAAAGGACAGCTGGACATATAAAGGGCCCCATTACCTTCAGTAGCTTAGGGCCTCATCAAACCTAAATCTGGCCCTGCTCATAACCCTTGTCTTTACCCCTCATTACCCCTGAGTTGTGTCTTGTATTTTTAAACTCCAGCTTATTCTAAGCCGAGTTGTGTGACCATTGGGGCACGGCCTGGGAACCATAGGAAAAGCTCTTAGGAGGTATTTCCCAGTGACCCGCTGACACATGTAGGATTTGTAACTGGGGACACGTTGGACATACCCTTTTTCGGTAGCCGCAATGCACAAATAGCCCCTCTAAGGGGACTGGGGTCTCCGAAACGGAATGTGCAATTCACGGTGAGTTGGGAGCCACAGGAAACACTAGAAAATCCAAGCTTTTTCCTTCGGGGCTCAGGAAGCTCTCAGAGACATTGGTTGCCACAATCCCATTGTAGCAAGCAAAGGTAGCCTTACAACTGATGTGTTTTTATTTCATTTAGAAATATTGATACATCGCTTCATCAGAAACAAAACACCTCTAAGAGGTTTACGCCCGCTAGTATAAAATAGTTACTTCCAAAACTAGTGACAAAACCCAGACATTAAAAAAACAGCGTAATAAAAAATATGGATAAAATCCGCAAGTATTTATTTATTATTTCTTTTTAGCTACAGTTGATTTTAATCATCTTTTGAATATTTTAAAATAACCAGTGATTTTAACATTTTGTTTATTTTTTTAAAAAACCAACCAGAAGTTTGGGGTTTCCCCCCGCGGGAAACCATTTTGATTAAATTGTAGAAATTTGGAAATAATTGGGATTATTTTGATATTAATTGGAATAACTGTACAATTGGCAAAACTGTGGTAATATTGGGTAAATATTGGAAAATTAATAAAAAATTATAACAGGGTTTGGTTTTTTAATTTTTTTGTGTGCAATCAAGTGATATATAAAGTTAGTTAAATTATTATTATTATTATTTTTAAAAAGTAGAAAAACTGTGTACTAGGTCTGCCTAAAACAAAAGGGTTTTGTTATCTCCTCTTTCTAGATCTGGGCTGGCCTCTTCCTAGGTATATAACAGAGCAGCATTTATTTTTTTTACAAGTGTTACAGTGGAAAATGGGTGGATCTGCTCTATGGGGTACAACCTGATTATGGGGCAGAGTCCACTGGGAAGGTTTCTTGCACAACCCCCTTGCAGTCAAGAGGAGCTGTGCAGGAGACTTTCCCAGTGGAGCTGCCCCATGTTAAGTCATCTGCATGTATGTGTGTGAGAGAGACAGAGAGGGGGGTGTTGTTTGGATTTTTAGCCCATCTTGAGAAATCTTGGCATATTTACCCGGCCGCCAAGTGCTTTTGAGGAGGTCTCTGGCAGCGGAAGAAAGAGAAGCCAAGGACCTCACGCCCAGCCGTAAAAATTTGTCCTCTGAATTTCAAAGGTTGCATCACCGGGTGTTGAAACAAGGCCAGTTTATGCAAGTTCACAAGGAAGTCTTGTTCTGGCGTGTGGCATAAAAACAGATTTGATGATTTCTTCCTCTCTCCAAGGTTTCCCAGATTCTAACTGTTTGCTCCTTTCTCTCCCCCCTCACTCTTTCTGCATTTCCTCCAGCACCCTGAGAAGAGCTCTTGAGGTTTTCAAGCAACGTAAGTAACTTTTAACGGTCTCCAGA
Source organism: Podarcis erhardii (assembly GCF_964252035.2). Classification (NCBI taxonomy): domain Eukaryota; kingdom Metazoa; phylum Chordata; class Lepidosauria; order Squamata; family Lacertidae; genus Podarcis; species Podarcis erhardii. Next base: position 48,625,224 of record NC_138501.1, read on the forward strand.
ATGTGCAGAACTGTGGCTCGGGTTGTGTGTGAAGCTAATGTGAAGAGATGTACAAACACATACACAAGGGAGTGAAATCACTGGCTCGAAATACTTTGATACTTGCAGGTTACCTTGGGGGGAGAAAGCCATGTATTTTTAGCTAATTCTCTCTCCTCTCCCCTCCTCCCCCCCCCCTAATTTCATGGAACTCTCTGGCATTTTAATTTCCTTTACTCCAGTTCCTCCCTAGAAGACTTACAGCGGATTGCAAAGTCTTACCGTATTTTTCGCCCTATAGGACGCACTTTCCCCCCTCCAAAAATGAAGGGGAAATGTGTGTGCGTCCTATGGGACGAATGCAGGCTCCTTGGCTTCAGTGATAGCAACGGGAAGTCTCCGAAGCCTGTGCTCCGGAGGCTTCGCGTTGCTTTCGCTGAAGCCAGGAGAGTCTGCTCTTTGAGGCTGGCGGTGGGGGAAAGCAGCGCTTCCCCCCACCGCCAGCCCCACAAGCTGGGTCGGAAAGCCCGCAGGAGCCCGCAGGAGCCGCGCACTCTTTAAAGGTTGCGCGGCTTCTGCGGGTTTTTCTATGAGGTGGGGGAATGCGGGTTTTTCTATGAGGTGGCGTGCTGCTCTTGGGGGCTTTTCCCCGAGGAGGGACAAGGGACTGACTGGCCATTTCAGTCCCTTCTCCCTCCTGGTCGAAAAGCCCGCGGCTCCTGTGGGCTTTTGCGGGAGGCGGGGGAATTCCGCCACCTCCCGCAAAAGCAGGAAGAAGGTGTCTTGGAGTAGCGCACAGGCAGCGTGCAGCCTGTCCGCTGCTCCCAGAGCTGCGGGTGGGAATCATATATCCCCCCTTGATTTCCCCCCCTGAAAACTAGGTGCGCCCTATAGGGAGAAAAATACGGTATTTACTCTAAGAATGCGGGCAGCTCTTTTCACGGCTGGAAACCCTCTACCTTACTTTTTCTTTACCTCCTTATTCCATTTATATTCCACCTTTCCTCTGAGGCGCTCAATGCGGCACGCACAGTTCTCCCCCTCCCTATTTTATCCTCACAACAACAACCCTGTGAGGTAGGTCTGGCTGAGAATGAGTGACAGGTGTAAGGTCACCCGACGAGCTTAGTGGCTGAGTAGGGATTTGAACGCAGGTCTCTTAGGTCCTAGTGCAACACACTAAACCACTACACCAGGGGTCAGGAACCTTTTCCAGCAGGGGGCCGGTCCACTGTCCCTCAGACCTTGTGGGGGGCCGGACTATATTTTTTTTGGGGGGGGGGAATGAACAAATTCCTATGCCCCACAAATAACCCAGAGATGCATTTTAAATAAAAGGACACATTCTACTCATGTAAAAACACCAGGCAGGCCCCACAAATAACCCAGAGATGCATTTTAAATAAATGGACACATTCTACTCATGTAAAAACACACTGATTCCCAGACCGTCCGTGGGCTGGATTTAGAAGGCGATTGGGCATGGGTGCATGGGTAAGCAAACTAAGGCCCAGATCCGGCCCCCGGGCCTTAGTTTCCTTACCTGTGCACTACACCATGCTGGCTGTCATTGCAGCCCTCTCATATTGCAGCCCTCTTAGCAGGCTAGGAAAGGAACGGTTTGATAATATCCTGCCCATCTGACTGGGTTGCCCCAAAATTGAGGATCAGGTCAGGATGGGTGTGCAGAGCTTGCGGATGTCACGAAGGAGTCCCCAAACTAGGCTGGCACAATTTTGAACATGGTTGTTAAACAGGAGATGTTAATTGCACTGCATGCGAATCTCTGGGGTTGAATAGTTCTTTTTTATATACAGTGGTACCTCGGGTTACATTTGCTTCAGGTTACATACGTTTCAGGATACACACGCTACTAACCCAGAAATAATACCTCGGGTTAAGAACTTTGCTTCAGGATGAGAACAGAAATCGTGCAGCGGCGGCAGCAGGAGGCCCCATTAGCTAAAGTGCTACCACAGGTTAAGAACAGTTTCAGGTTAAGAACGGACCTCCAGAACGAATTAAGTTCTTAACCCGAGGTACCACTGTATATGTTTTTATTAATTTTTTAACATATCAATTCCAACAAGCATTTAACATAACTTCTTATCTTATACAATATTTTAGACTTCCGTCAACAACCTCTGAAGATTTTCCGTTCTTTATCACTTATTCTGCATTTCTTAATTTCTCTATTACTTTTAATTATCCTTAACTAATCATTCTTTTCAAAGTCTTCCTTGCAATATTTCACAAAGTCCTCCTAACAGAACCTTTCGTAGTCCTACTAGCGTAATCTGTTTATTACAATTGCTTTTCAAATAGTTCAAATGTTTACTCCAGTCCTCAAAGAATCTCTGATCCCGCAGGTTTCGAATCCTTCCTGTGAATTTATCTAATTTGGCATAGTCCATTAATTTCATTTGCCATTCTTCTTTTGTCGGTAATTCTTCTTGCTTCCATTTTTGTGCCGGGGTTGAATAGTTCAGGGTGTCAGATAGGGGACCAGAGATGCCAGCAGCAGAGCTGAATGGGCAGTTGTCCTCACAAAGGATGTGCTCTGCCCTTCCCTGAGATCCTCTGACTCAGTATAAGATGTTGTTGTTTGGTCATGTCCGACTCTTTGTGACCCCCTGGACCAGAGCACGCCAGGCACTTCTGTCTTCCACTGCCTCCCGCAGTTTGGTCAAACTCATGCTGGTAGCTTCGAGAACACTGTCCAACTACCTCGTCCTCTGTCGTCCCCTTCTCCTTGTGCCCTCAGTCTTTCCCAACATCAGGGGCTTTTCCAGGGACTCGACTCTTCTCATGAGGTGGCCAAAGTATTGGAGCCTCAGCTTCAGGATCTGTCCTTCCAGTGAGCACTCAGGGCTGATTTCCTTAAGAATGGATACGTTTGATCTTCTTGAAGTCCATGGGACTCTCAAGAGTCTCCTCCAGCACCATAATTGAAAAGCATCAATTCTTCGGCGATCAGCCTTCTTTATGGTCCGGCACTCACTTCCATGCATCACTACTGTGAAAACCATAGCTTTAACTATACGGACCTTTGTTAGCAAGGTGATGGCTCTGCTTTTTAAGATGCTGTCTAGGTTTGCCTAGGTTTGCTGTCTAGGTTTGTCATTGCTTTCAGTATAAGAAAGCATCCTTTGTTTGCTTTTTATTCCTTTAAGAGAGGCTAAAGCATAGCATAGTCTGCCCAGCCTCTGATTCTGCCACGAGCTCCTTGCCTTTGTTTGCTTAATGACTCTCTCAGGCCTTTTAGTTTGGAAGCGCTCCTGTCTTTGCACCCTGGGTCCGTGGAGCAGAAATAAACACTCTCACCGCCCTTGACAGAGGGTGAAAGACATGAGCGCAGAAAAACTGCCACACATTAAGGATCCTTGGACAGAAACAGAGAACAGTGCAATGCCAGGAATGTCTGCGTTTCATAATGCATTTGTGAAACCTGAGCAGTGTTTCTGCAAAAGTCCATGGGGTTTCTAGGAACCCTGCTTGCCTGCAACATGAAATGTGGGTTGGTGTTTTTTTTATGGATATTCTCAGCCTTGGATGGCTTCCCACTTGATAGGCAGCCTCCAGGCAGGGGAGTTTCCCACGTTGCCAGTTTAGTGGCATTTTTTTGGTGTTGGCTGGACTGACCCTGGAATTCCCAAAGTCGTCTTGGTTCCTCACAGGGAGGAACTGGCGAACAACGGTGAAAACGCAACGGGGGAATTGTGAGAAAGGTCTCGTGGGAATCAAGGGCTCCTTCGCCCTCGTTTCAGGCATCTGAACGGATTAGAACAGAATTTTATCAAACCCCTTTCGGCAGTCCACCATAACCTTTTAAAAATAAGCATCAGTGAAGACTGTACAATAGGACAGAAAAGGCGAGTGGCTAAGGATTTGTTTATTTATCCGTTCGAAATACTGCCCTTTTCATGCCGTTGCTGAGCGATTCTCAAACTTTTTGGGGGGAGTTCCATAAACTCATCCCTAGTAAAGTAAAGGTAAAGGGAACCCTGACCATTAGGTCCAGTCATGACCGACTCTGGGATTGCGGCGCTCATCTCGCTTTACTGGCCGAGGGAGCCGGCGCACAGCTTCTGGGTCATGTGGCCAGCATGACTAAGCCGCTTCTGGCGAACCAGAGCAGCGCACGGAAACGCCGTTTACCTTCCTGCCGGAGCGGTACCTATTTATCTACTTGCACTCTGACGTGCTTTTGAACTGCTAGGTTGACAGGAGTAGGGACCGAGCAACGGGAGCTCACCCTGTTGTGGGGATTTGAACCGCCAACCTTCTGATTGGCAAGTCCTAGGCTCTGTGGTTTAACCCACAGAACCACCCCTAAAAATCATTATTCAGAATAGCGGTTTGCACAGCCCACGAAGGACGATAATAACATGAGAGCAATCCAAACAGTAGCCATTAATTTCATCTTCATTCCAAATTCCAATTAGAAACATTAAGATTAATTCAACAAAATTTGTGAACTTGAACCCATGGTACCAGCATTGGTAATTCCACTGTCTCCCTAGGGCACCTGTTTTCCCTGTTCAGCCCCATATTAATTTGGTGGGGAGCAGCTTAGCTGGATGGGAACATCTCTACTAAACGCTTCTAAACCCTGTCCCTGCAGACTGGTGTTTCCTTAGGGGCTGTATTCTGCAACATGTGGTTGACGGAACAATTGTGTGTTAGTGGTGGATTTCTACTGGAACATTCACATGGCATCCTGTTTTGCTAGTTGTTCTGAGATGTTTCCCCAACATTATTATTGCCGCTATAGCAGAATTAAGCAAAAAATAAAGTAACGAAAACTGCAACATTCACTGTATATAAAAAAATTAATCACAGCGTTTTAGTCGGAAACTCCACGTCAGATGACCTTGGGAATGTTGTTGTTGTGCTTCAGCCTCGGTTTCCCTTCTGCAAAGCAGCAGTAAAAGTGACATTCTTTCCAGATTTGGGTGGCGAGGAGGAACAAAGCCTGCCATTTACATTTCCTCCCAGTGATTCTTTTGTTATACCGTTCCTTGCTTTCATATATTTTTTTAAAAAGAATACTTTATTTAGAATTCAACAATAGCAAAGGAAAAAAACCACAGTAGTTTCTACATCAATGCATTACAATTAACCAATTTTAACAATATATAAGTAGTAATAGAAAAATTGCACAACATCACTTTTAACTTACTGAAGTTTTCATATTACACTTTTATCTCTTTCTTATCATATCCTTGCTTTCAGAGGTGGACAGCGTCGGGCAGAGCCACATCCAGTTGGCCCAAACATTGCGCGAAGAGGCTAGGAAGATGGAGGACTTCCGGGAGAAACAAAAGCTCCATCGCAAAAAGGTCAGGAGCACGAGAGGGGTTGGAGAAGGTCCTTGGAGACAGATGGGGGCGGCCGGTGCCATTTTGCCGCCTGAGGCCTGTCCCGCTTCTCCTTCCCAGAGATAGGGCATTCTGCAAAATGTTGACACTTGGCTTCTCCGCTCGGGACAGGAAAGATGAGCGACGATGGCACACGCTGGAATGCCTCCCTCTTGTCGCTATTCTGGTGGCAACGGTGGGTTGGGCAGAGCGGCACCTCTTGTGCTCCCATCACCTGAGGCGGGTGCTTCACCCCGCCTCATGGGCAAGAGAGGTGTGATACTGTTAACCTGGAACAAAGGTCCAAAATCGTTGTCCGTTCCCGACCAAAGAAAACACGGGATAGCAGTTGGAAAGGTAAATAAACGGCCTTGGCCTAGTATACCGGAAGGAGCATCTCCACCCCCATTGTTCTGCCCGGACGCTGAGGTCCAGCTCTGAGGGCATTCTGGCGGTTCCCTTATTGTGAGAAGCAAAGCTACAGGGAACCAGGCAGAGGGCCTTCTCGGTAGTGGCACCCGCCCTGTGGAACGCCCTCCCATCAGATGTCAAAGAGATAAACAGCTACCTGACATTTAGATAACATCTGAAGGCAGGCCTGTTCAGGGAAGGCTGTCCCTTGGTTTTTGAACATTTCAGAAGTCAAACAAACTTCTGGAACGGGTTAAGTTTGGCACTTTTGTTTTTGCTATTTATTTTGCGTTTTTGTTTTTGAGGCATTTTTGGTTAATTTGTTTTTGTGACTGTGTGGATGATTATTTTTATCATCTACAATACTGTCTTATTTATTTTATAGTACAGTACAGTGGTACCTCGGGTTACATACGCTTCAGGTTACATACACTTCAGGTTACAGACTCCACTAACCCAGAAATATTACCTTGGGTTAAGAACTTTGCTTCAGGATGAGAACAGAAATCGTGCTCCAGCGGCATGGCGGTAGCAGGAGGTCCCATTAGCTAAAGTGGTGCTTCAGGTTAAGAACAGTTTCAGGTTAAGAACAGACCTCCAGAACAAATTAAGTACTTAACCCGAGGTACCACTGTAGTCATACCTCGGGTTACAGATGTTTCAGGTTGTGTTTTTTTGGGTTACTGCCGAAACCCGGAAGTACCGGAACGGGTTACTTCTGGGTTTCGGCGGTCGCGGATGCACAGAAGCGCCAAATCGCAACCCGCGCGTGTGCAGATGTGCCGCTGCGGGTTGCGAATGCTGGTTGCGAATGTGCATCCCGCACGGATCATGTTCACAACCCGAGCGTCCACTGTACATTGATTACTGCTTTCATTTTATGGTTCAGTGGTCTCATTAGATAGTAAAATTCATCTTAAATTGCTGTTTTAGGGGTTGTTCTTAAAAGTCTGGAACGGATTAATCCGTTTTGCATTACTTTCTATGGGAAAACACGCCTTGGTTTTGGAACAGACTTCCGGAATGGATTAAGTTTGAGAACCAAGGTGCCACTGTATTCAGGTTAAGAACAGTTTCAGGTTAAGAACGGACCTCTGGAACGAATTAAGTACTTAACCCAAGGGGTGTGTGTGTGTGTGTGTGTGTGTGTGTGTGTGTGTGTGTATGCCTGATATTTACTTCTCCAGATCCCGACAACTCAGGGAAACTTTCCAGCTCAGCCGGATAAGATATAATCAGGCATGTTGGGATACATTACTTTCAGCCATCCTAACGAGAGGTCATAAGAAATTTTGGAAGGCTGTAGCAGACTCCCCACAGACACAGGATGATTCGCTGACACTGATTCCATCTTTATTCCCTCTCTTTTTAACCTTTTTCTTAATGACCTCGCATCTTCACTAAGACAGGTGGATGCCCACAGCCCAAAACTCAATGCATTAATCATTCCCATCCTCCTATACGTAGATGATATGATTTTGCTTTCCCGGACAAGAATTGGTTTAAAGCAATTGTTAAATTCCTGTATTGACTCTCTGTCCAGAATGAAATTGTGTATGAACTTTGATAAAAGCAAAATAATGGTTTTGGGGAATTCACGCAAGACTTTACATTGCAACTAAACACAGAGCCACAAGCAGCACAGAGATTGCTGAGCTCAGGCACGCAGATTGTGATGTTCAGGTACAGGTAATCTCCACCATCTTTCGGTAGAAATAATAAATAGGCTGCCACTCCAGGGATTGAGCACGCACACATTTGTGCTTGCCACACCACCCCGCAGGTGGCAATTCCAGTTCCCATTGTGTTTGGGAGCCCTAAAATGTGATAAACATTTGAGAGCCAGTGTGGTGTAGTGGTTAAGAGCGGTAGTCTCGTAATCTGGGGAACCGGGTTCGCTTCCCCGCTCCTCCACATGCAGCTGCTGGGTGACTTTGGGCCAGTCACACTTCTCTGAAGTCTCTCAGCCCCACTCACCTCACAGAGTGTTTGTTGTGGGGGAGGAAGGGAAAGGAGAATGTTAGCCGCTTTGAGACTCCTTAAAGGGCGTGAAAGGCGGGATATCAAATCCAAACTCTTCTTCTTCTTAAACTCTGGTTCCAAGAAGAAAACAACCTCCATTCAGCACCCGAACTTCTCTACCGCTATTGGACATGGCAGAGTTTCTTGTCTGCCCATTTTAATTTCCTCATTCCTTTCACAACTGCTTCCCCCTCTCCTCCGCTAGTGGAACAAAATCCAGCTTGCACCTTAACTGCATAGGGCTCAGACCAGGTAACAGAGCACAGCTTCCTTGTTTGAGGGCGATATCTTGCGTTTCTGCATTTCTAAGCTCTGGAGAAAAAGCTTTAGGTTTTGAATTTCCTTTTCAAACTAAGAGCTTCTATAATTATACCCTCCCCGCTGAAAAATGCAGGGCAGGATCCAGCTATGAATCCATTATTTTATTGCACGTATCAGTTGCTTTTTTAAAGGAACAGTGAACTCAAAGCGACTTAGCAATAAAATATTAAACTTTGGAACCAATAAAAAATAAGAACCATAGTAGTGTCGTGAAACTCCTCAAGATCAAGCCCAAAAGCCTAGCTGAAAACCCTGTCTCCTCTGACCTGAATCAACAAAGAAACTCATCTTTGGTTAAATTAAACCAAATTTCTAGCTGCCATGGGTCTGCAAAGGGAATGAAAGAATTTCAAGTAGTACATGAGGAAGCAAAGTGAAGCTGCTGTGCTTTCGGCATGATTTAAGGTCTTTTACTGGTGCTCTGCTTCGGTTATCAGGAAATACAACCCTTTAACAAACCTCAAGAATTCAGTGGAATTCAGATTCTCTGTTAGGTGTCCAAATCGGAGGCCTGTAGCAAAGACATGACAATTCAGTTTTGCAAGATGAAGCGGAAGACGTTCGCGGTAATTCCTCTCCTTGTAAAACACGTGTGGCCTTCTATATTTAGAAAGGGGAAACGGATTTCTCTTTCCTTCCCTGTTCTGCTGAAGAGCAAAAGGCTCCACTAACCCTGGTACTCTTTCCGCAGATCGAACTCATAATGGACGCGATTCACAAAAACCGGAATCTGCAGTACAAGAAAACCCTGGACGTGAGTTAATTCTTCTCCCCTGGTTCTTAAGATACCACATGCCCTTGCAGATCACCCTCTCTGGCAGTCGTGTGGTGAAGCAGGTTCAGCTTCATTCGGCGAGACGAGCCTGAGTGTAGAAAGCCTCAGCACAATTTGCAGAGAGAATAAAACAGTGCCTGGCTGGTCATCAAGAGGCAGGGAGTTCCAAAAATCAGTTTCTTACAAAAGCAGAGCAGGTATTATATGTGACACCTGTGGCTGTGTTGCTGCCACAAGTTGAAGCAATCCAGAGAGCATTTATGGGACAAATCGGGAGGACCTGGACAACCAACACCCTGTGTTGTGGATGGGTACATTGGTCAGCCACAATACCCGATTGGTAGGTCCCTCGAAGCTGGGTGCAATCTGGCCAATGGGACGCAGTCTAAATGGTTTGAGGGACCTATTTATACCCATGCACGGACGCGGGTGGCGCTGTGGGTTAAACCACTGAGCCTAGGGCTTGCCGATCAGAAGGTCGGCAGTTCAAATCCCCGTGACAGGGTGAGCTCCCGTTGCTTGGTCCCTGATCCTAGCCAACCTAGCAGTTCGAAAGCATGCCAGTACAAGTAGATAAATAGGTACCGCTCCAGCGGGAAGGTAAATGGCGTTTCTGTGCGCTGCTCTGGTTCTCCAGAAGCGGCTTAGTCATGCTGGCCACATGACCCGGAAGCTGTACACCAGCTCCCTTGGCCAATAAAGCGAGATGAGCGCTGCAACCCCAGAGTCAGTCACGACTGGACCTAATGGTCAGGGGTCCCTTTACCTTTACTTTATGTGACCCAGAGCTTCCTCTTTTGGCACGTGCATTCGGAACACCCACCCACCTCTCCCTACTTTTAGGGCTTTGCGCTTGACCTTGCTATGCCGTCATGTGTCATCTGTCGTTGGGACAGGGGCACGTTGGGACAGGGGCACGGCAGGAATTTCCCCCACTTGGCCGATTGGCTGTTGCCGTTTGGGTTTTGCCTGCTGCGTAGCAAATCGTCACAACTTGTAAGGTTGCAGATAGGCTCTGGTTCAGGTGATAGGGATGGGAGAATGCTCTCGCCATCCCTATGTGTATTCCGTTAAAGGAATCCAGGGACTCGATGGTTTGGTCAACACCTGAGAGGGGGTTGTGCCCATGCCTGAGTCCACAGGGACATTTGGGTGGCAGAGATGGCCTGTTCCCGTGCCCAGCTTTCCGCTTATCCAGGTGTTCACCCTTGGCTGACCTATGCTGGTGCCCTGGGTCAGCGCTACCTGCATGGCAGGGAGCTAGTCGAACCAGAGCCTATGCAACCAGTCACTTTCTGTAATCAATAAAGTTGTGGCCTAAATTCTGCCAAAAACCAAACCTAAAATTTGAGTCAATTGTGAATTTATTTAAGGGGGAGGTTTCTGGGTCTGAACACGCAAGGCCAATCTCATAGGTAGCCTGGTCCAAAGTTGATACGGTCTCTGTCGTAACCCTTTGATGTACATCCTTTGCAACCTGTTGCATCCTGGTTTCCCCTCAGGCCAAGAGGCTGTATGAGCAAAGGTGCCGGGACAAGGATGAGGCGGAGCAGGCCGTCCACCGGAGCGCCAACCTGGTCACGCAAAAGCAGCAGGAAAAGGTTAGGAAGGTGCAAGGGGGGGTCGTGGGGAGAGGGAGCTGGGTGGAGCTGAAGTATGACCCTAAACAAGGCCAAAAATAGGGAGATGAAAGAGGGAGGACCATAGCTCAGTGGTGGGGAGCTTTCGGTTTCTTAACAAATGTATTTTTCAACATTTTCATTAACTCATTATATATCATTTCCCAGAAAGCCTTTATGTACCTATTTGTAGGTCCACCACATGTGGTAGAAGGTACCTTCTAAACAAAATGGAAGTTCTAGGGAAGGCTGAGGTCAGGCCCCCTTCCCTTAACCAAGATGGCGGTTGGAGACCCATCTGCCCAACTTTTCCTCACAGAGCTGCTCTCCTGGCTGGCCGAATGACGATTGACCTCCTTCCTTTTTATTCCCTTCCAGCTCTTCGTGAAGTTGGCTCAAACAAAGACAGCCCTGGAAGATTCGGGTGAGTTCACGTCCCCAGAAAAGTTGGGTTGCCAACTTTTGCACGGACCTCTGCTCTGCTGCCTTTAGCAGCAGCTTTGTCTGCAGCGGCCCCTTCCAACTCTACAATTCTGTGATTTCCTTTAAATATCTGAAGGGTTAACAACATGGTGGAAGGAGCTCACTCCTTTTCTGCTGGATTCAGGTTTAAAGAAAGGAGATTCCGACTGAACATCAGGAAGAACGCTCTACACAGCTGACTGTGCCCCCAAATACCCCAGTAATAAGATCATTAAGTTTGCAGATGATACAATGGTGGTTGGTTTAATTATGGCTGGAGAGGGGAAGGAAGTTGAGCAGTTGGGGGAGTGGTGCAGGAAAAACAACTTAACTCCTTAACTTAAAGAAAGCAAAAGAGATTACTGTGGACTTTAGGAAATGTAAATTGAATATTCAGCCACTTATTATTGAGGGGAAGTGTGTGGAACAGGTCTCGGTGTTTTGATTTCTGGGAATGGAGTTGAGAGATGACCTAACCTGGGGAGAAAACAGCAAAGACCTGATGAACAGAGCACAGCAGAGGTTATGTTTTCTGAGAATCCTCCGGAAAAACAATCAAAGGACCTGTTGATGGCATTTTACCATTGTACTGTGGAGAGTGTATTAACTTATGGTCTGTGTGTGTGGTTTGGGAGCTGCATGGTCAGGAGAAAAACAATGCTGTCCAGGGTTGTAAAGACTGCGGAGAGAATAACTGGGTGCACTCTTCCCACCTTGGATCAAATTTACGCTTCCAGGTGCCATAAGAAAGCTGCAGGGATAGCGCAGGATAGTGCACACCCCGGAAATGATCTCTTTCAGCTTCTGCCTTCTGGAAGAAGGCACAGGGTTATAAAGAATAGGACTAGCCGCCTGAGAAACAGTTTCTACCCAAATGCGATTTTGGTTTTAAACGCATTGTAAGGAGTCTGTAAGGGACACGAGTGGCGCTGTGGGTTAAACCACAGAGCCCAGGGCTTGCCGATCAGAAGGTCGGCGGTTTGAATCCCTGCCATGGGATGAGCTCCTGTTGCTCGGTGCCAGCTCCTGCCAACCTAGCAGTTCGAAAGCACCTCAAAGTGCAAGTAGATAAATAGGTACCGCTCCGGCGGAAAGGTAAACGACGTTTCCGTGCGCTGCTCTGGTTCGCCAGAAGCGGCTTAGTCATGCTGGCCACATGACCTGGAAGCTGTACGCCGGCTCCCTCAGCCAATAAAGTGAGATGAGCGCCGCAACCCCAGAGTCGGCCACGATTGGACCTAACGGTCAGGGGTCCCTTTACCTTTAAGGAGTCTGTATGGGAGAATATTGTATTTAAAAATGGGGTATCAGAGTTTTTAGGGGGCTAACCAGGTTGGGTTAGCTGGGATAGCAGGTTTGTTGGGTTTTGAATGTCTTATGTAGATTTTTCAATTTCATTGTTCTGTGTGGAAGAATGACAACAAAGATTATCGTATCGTAACTTTCTGACGGAAAGAGCCGTTCGGTGGTAGAATGAAGTCCCATGGGAGATGGTGGGCTCTCCTTCCTTGGAGGTCTTTAAACCAAGGTTGGATGGCCAACTGTCAAAGCTTCTATAGCTGTGATTCTTGCACTGCCAGTGGAATTGAACTTGACTCTTGGGGTCCCTTTCCAATTCTACAATTCTGTGCCCATCTTCTGCCCATCTTCTCTTGACGTGACCAGATTTCTTTTTTTTTTATTTCTCCAACTGCAGACAGGGTGTATCAGGCGAACGTTGGTGCCCTGGAGAAGATCAGGGAAGAATGGAAGAATGAGCATGTCAAGGCGTGTGAGGTAAATACGAATATAACAAAGGTTTGGCTGCCTCTTATAGGAAAGATAAGATGAAATCGTGAAATCAGTAGAATTGGAAATAAACCTCATAACGGGAAAGATTAAGAAAAGTGATGGGTAATGAAAATAATAGGTATAAGGAAACTAATATAACTAACAGTAGTTGTAAATGAATACAGACAGACAACAAGAATTGTATAAACCCGAGGATTTATTTGTTTATCGATACACTATGGACAAAATATGGAAAATGAATAACAATATACAAAATGGAAGAAAATAATGCGATAAAATTATATGTGACATAAAAAACCAGAAGAAGGAAGGAGGGAAGTCAGCTCTGAAGAGCAAGTATAAAGGTAAAATGTAATACAATATGTGTGTGTTGAGTATCTAATTGAAAAACTAATAAAGATTATTATTATTATTATTTTTTAAAAGGTTGTGTCATCTGCATATCTGAGGTTGTTGATATTTCTTCCGGGAATCTTAATTCCGGTTTGGGATTCATCCAGCCCAGCCTTTCACATGATGAATTCTGCATATAAGTTAAATAAGCTGGAAGACAATATATAGCCTTGTCATACTCCTTTCCCAATTTTGAACCAATCAGTTGTTCCATATCCAGATTAGCTAGCCAAAACACAGAAATAAGTGTGTGGAGGAAACTTCATCCCTCGTCTTTGAACGTTTTGTGTTTTGGATTGTCCTTTGGGTGTGCGTATGTGTAACAAAACAGAGGATTGCCAATCACTTCCTCAAGCGGGTGAGGTTTCTTTGAAAAGCTGCAGGGAGGAGACCCACCCTGCCCCGTGGAAAAGGGGGCAGCCCACAAATAAAGTCAGAGTGTTGCAAGAAAAACATTTGCTGGGCAGGGATTGCTTTTTAGATGTCCTCAAGTTCTCGAAAGCAACTCGAATATCTGCATTCTTTCTTGGGGAACCGGAAATAGTGTTAAGATTACAGTGGTGCCCCGCAAGATGAATGCCTCGCAAGACGAAAAACTCGCTAGACGAAAGTTTTCTGTTTTTTGAGTCGTTCCGCAAGACGAATTTCCCTATGGGCTTGCTTCGCAAGACGAAACGTCTTGCGAGTTCTTGCGAGTTTGTTTCAGTTTTCTTAAAGCCGCTAAGCTGCTAATAGCAGCTAAGCCGCTAAGCCTTTAATAGCCGCTAAGCCGCTAATAGCCGTGCTTCGCAAGACGAAAAAACCGCTAGACGAAGAGACTCGCAGAATGGATTAATTTCGTCTTGCGAGGCACCACTGTATTGCATTTAAAGTATGTGTAGCTGTCGTTTCCCTTTTTTTTAAGGGAAATTCCCTTATTCCGAATAGGATTCCTCACAAGAAAAGGGATAAGTTGACAGCTAGGCTTCAGAGATGCAGGCAGGATTTTGAACAAAATGTTTTCAAGAATGGGGCTCTTTTCAGGTATTTAGGTGCATGCAACACTGGCTTGGGCTGATGGAAGTTGTAGTTCGATAACATCTGGAGGGTGCCAGGCTGAGGTAGACTGTCACAGCATGATTTTTTTGTGGGGGAGTGTTATGTACTTTTATTTAGAATGCCTGACCAGAGCTCCCAGTTGCTCATGTTCAGACTCTGTTCTAGCTTTTCAGTCAGCCTGAGCATATGAAAAAGAACTGGATTTCAAGAGTATAAATTGATGGCTCGCTTTGCCAGTTCTAATCAGATTGAAAACCCGGCAGCGGTTTTATAGAGCGTAGGACTTACTGTGTTTGACTAAGATCCAAGAGACCAAGGTTATATAACTTTTTTATTTTATTTGTATGTGTCTTTCTACAGTTCAAACCATGCACAAGGCAGCTTACATCATGGAATAATAATAATAATAATAATAATAATAATAATAATAATAATAATAATTTATTTATACCCCACCCATCTGGCTGGGTTTCCCCAGCCACCCTGGGCGGCTTCCAACAGAACACTAAAATACAATAATCTATTACACATTAAAAGCTTCCCTAAACAGGGCTGCCTTCAGATGTCTTCTAAAAGTTTGGTAGTTATTTTTCTCTTTGACATCTGGAGGGAGGGCATTCCACAGGTGGGGTGCCACTCCCAAGAAGGCCCTCTGCCTGGTTCCCTGTAACCTCACTTCTCATAGTGAGTGAACCGCCAGAAGGCCCTCGGAGCTGGACCTCAGTGTCTGGGTAGAATGATGGGGGTGGAGATGCTCCTCCGTCAGTGTACAACCTGTATTGTCAGTGTACAACCTATGTACAATGAAATTAACCAAGCCTCCCTCCCGCCCCACACAAACACTCAACCTCATTGCACTCTGTGTGCTTGTCGCACAACACACCGACCCCAAAATTCAGTTGCACTATATTATTTTCTGTTCAGCAGCCTAACAGCCCATGGATAGAAACTGTTTCTTAGCCTGTTGGTACGACTGATTATACTTCTATACCTCCTGCCTGAGGGTGGAAAATTAAAGAGGTGCTGGCCAGGGTGTGAATCGTCCCTGAGAATTTTTCTCGCTTTCCTAAGGCACCGATCCCTTGCGATGTCATCTAGCGGCTCAAGGGACAGCCCATGATATCATGTGCTGTATTCACCACCCTCTGTAGAGACTTTCTGTCTGTGGCTGTCAAGCCAATGTACCACACTGTAATACAATATGAAAGGACACTTTCTATTGTGGACTGGTAGAAGGAGGTAATCAATTGTTGTTTAACATTGTTCTTTCTCAAGACCCTGATTGCAACGTAACAAAAGTAGTAAATAGATCATCACAAAATACACAGCCAATTTCCACATAAATCGTTAAGATCTAAAATAAATATTTTTAAAAATGGCATCAAAAGCCCAAAACAACACCCCAGTCCAATAGTCTTAGCTTTTGTAGCTGGAGTCAGTCCGGGCCCTTGCGGGACAGAAATGTAAGGAAGTATGTTATATCTGTAATGATATGGTAAAAGATAATCCTAACAATGGCTGTGTGTGGGTGTTGAGGAAAAACATTCCTAAAAACAATGACAGGTCCAAAGGGAGTGTGTTGCTTATGTCAGAGTGCATTTTTCAAAGAGTTTTAGTTATTTTGACAAATAATAAACAAACAGGCGGTGTGGGTGGAGCCTGTTCAGAATCTGGAATTGATACTTCATTGCCTTCTTATGGCTATCTCTGAGAACACAATTTTATTGGTTGCATCAGTTAAATGCTGCCTTGCAATTCCTGCCCCCATTGCACTAGTGAGTAACGTGTTGCACAGAACCTTTTGCACGGGGACCTTGATGCCCCAGGGGAGACGAACATCACAAGCTGCACCTTCCCAGACATTTGCACAATTTTGGGATTGCTTTTGAAAAGTTAGATTGACAACTTGCTGCCGTTTCTCAAGTCCGATGCTGATTGCTTCATTTGCTGATTTTTTTAAAGGTGGGGTTTCTTTGGTGTGGGTTTAGTTTCCTAATTATTATCTGTGCTTAAGGTTATAATTACTCCCAACGAAGGGGAAAAGACCAAAGCAAGCTTCTTTCCAAAAGAATTATATACTGATATTTTGCCTCTACATTCAGCCTTATCCTCTGCCTCTCTCCCTCTGCAGTTCTTTGAGAGCCAAGAGACCGAAAGGATAAACTATTTCCGGAATGCTCTGTGGCTCCACGTCAACCAGCTCTCTCAGGAATGTGTCAAGAACGACGAGGTAAGTAGAGGACCGTATTGTCTGCATTCTCCAGGACAGGGCTGGAGACCAAGAACTGCTCCCATCAGCCCTGGCCAGCATGAACAATGGTTAGGGTTGATGGGGCCTGGAGTCCTTCAACATCTGGGGGACCATGGGTTCCCCATCCCTATCCTTGGTTTCATTTCCACTTAACTCTGGAGATCACAAACGTACATCTCCTGCTTCCTGTTTGCTGTGACCCTCACTGTTCAGTGCCAATAAGTTTGGGTTTTTTTAATGGATGGAGACAGAGGCATTGGTGGGAAGTAGAACCCAATGGACTGGCAGGGACTGAGAGAACCTGAATTTGCCCCCGATGATTTTGTTCCCTCTCAGAAAGATAATTTGACCTCTTGTGACGTAACAGAAGACAAGCCACTTTCGAAGATGAGGTGGTGTGCCCTCTTTCTTTCCGACCCCTTGTCAGAATATTTCTTTGGAGCCACCGGGATAATAATAGTAGTAGTAGTAGTAGTAGTAGTAGTAATAATAATAATAATAATAATAATAATAATAATAATAATAATAATAATGTATTACTTATAGCATGCCCATCTGGCCAGGCAAGATAAAACATCAAACATTAAAAACTTCCCTAAGCAGGGCTGCCTTCAAATGTCTTCTAAAAGTCAGATAGTTGTTTATTTCCTTGACATCTGATAGGAGGGCGTTCCACAGGGCAGGCACCACTACTGAGAAGGCCCTCTGCCTGGTTCCCTGTAACCTCACTTCTCGCAGTGAGGGAACCGCCAGAAGGCCCTCGGAGCTGGACCTCGGTGTCCGGGCTGAACAATGGGGGTGGAAACGCACCTTTAGGTATACAGGACCGAGGCCATTTAGGGCTTTAAAGGTCAGCACCAACACTTTGAATTGGGCTCAGAAATGTACTGCGAGCTAATGCAGATCTCTCAGGACCGGTGTTATGTGGTCCCGGCGGCCGCTCCCAGTCACCAGTCTAGCTGCCACATTCTGGATTAATTGCAGTTTCCAGGTCACCTTCAAAGGTAGCCCCACATAGAGCGCATTGCAGTAGTCCAAGCGGGAGATAACCAGAGCATGCACCACTCTGGCGAGACAGTCTGTTGGCAGGTAGGGTCTCAGCCTGCATACCAGATGGAGCTGATAAACAGCTGCCCTGGACACAGAATTGACCTGCACCTCCATGGACAGCTGTGAATCCAAAATGAGTCCCAGGCTGCGCACCTGGTCCTTCAGGGGCACAGTTACCCCATTCAGGACCAGGGATGATTCCTTCTGTTTTGCACCTTGCAGAACTACGAGGAGATACGCAAGAGCCTGGAGCAGTGCAGCATCGAGAAGGACATCGAGTTTTTTGTGAATGCCCGCAAAACAGGCACCGTCCCACCAAGTAAGTGGACCCATCTCAGATTCTGGATGCGGAGAACATCACAACAGTGGGTGAACCATGTCCGTTTTTGGTATCCGTTTTTCCTGTAAAGAGAGAGAGGGGGAATGTCACTATGTGTGGGTCAAAAAGTTGCACGCAGGGGTATGACTCTTCCTTGACTGGGAAGTCAAAGA
The DNA here is from genome assembly GCF_964252035.2 of Podarcis erhardii. Taxonomy (NCBI): domain Eukaryota; kingdom Metazoa; phylum Chordata; class Lepidosauria; order Squamata; family Lacertidae; genus Podarcis; species Podarcis erhardii. Next base: position 48,643,188 of record NC_138501.1, read on the forward strand.
GGAGGAGGTCACAGCGGCTGTGGTAAAGTGGTTGCAATACTTCGGGTATACAATAACCATGAAGTAGTGGGAAAACCTGTGGAAAATAATCTGGAAATTTACGGTTTGTTACGCTTTGAGAGAGATATCTCTCAAAGGAAATTTATCTAACTCCCTGGAAATTTTCTAATATGTACAAAAGCATCTCAAGTAATTGTTGGAGGTGTAAAGAAAAGCCAGGTACTTTATTCCACATGTGGTGGCAGTGTAAAGAAATTAAGGTCTTTTGAGAGGACATCCGTATAGAATTTGAAAAAATGCTTAAAATATCCTTTAAGAGAAAACCAGAAGCTTTCCTTTTGGGAATCACAGATTTGGATATTCCCAAAAAGGTAAGAGCGATCTTTTTATATGCCACAGTCACAGCAAGAGTTCTCAGTGTGGCAAATTGGAAGAGTGACAAAGTTCTGTCAAGATTAGAATGGATTCAAAAACTGGCAGAATATGCGGAATGGGATAGTATGTCAGGGGAAAAAACAAAAAGCAAACCAAAACAGGCATTTATTTCAAAATGGAAAGTCTTTAAAATCTATTTGAAAAATAATCATTGTAGTTTAAGGTCATTTGCAGCATTCAAATAATTTCAGCAGTAGTTTCAAGAATGATGTAAAGTCTAAGAATGGATTAAAGATTATTAAATTATAAAAAAAACTTGTTATGTAACGGCAGTGAACAAATAATGAGAATTTGAAGAAAGGAATAGACGGGAAGTCTGGTTGATAGAAAAAGAACATTTTTATTTTTAAGGTTTAGAGACTACTAGTTGATGTATCATTTTTTTCCCCTTTGTTGTTTTGTGGTGATGGATATTTGCTTTCTTTTTCTGTATGGTATGTTAAAGTGAATGATAACAATAAAAATATATATTTTTTTTCAAAAAAAGTTGCACTCAGGGTGGGGGAAGGGTTCTGTCTGGGTCTTCCTCTCAGTATGTTCTACTCCCTAGCTGTAACAATTGTAGTGGCTTTCCCGTCCAAAATTTGGCCAAGAAGCAAGCAGCTTTTGGCTATGGTTCTGCAGCCTGTTTTACAAAACGATGACTGCTTTGCAATCTGCCTGCTCTCCCTTCCGCTCTCTGCAGATCCAGTGGTCTACGAAAACTATTACAACACTCAGAAGAATGCAGCGCCAGGGAGAAATCAAGCCCCCGCCCCTGGGAGGTAAGGATAAAGGAGGGAATCGCAAGTTAACTAATCGATTAAGTTGCATCAGGGGACGCCAATCACAGTCATTTTGGTGGTGCGCTGCCTTTGCGGAAAAGGAGCGACTCACAGCCGAGAAAACGGGAACACATCTCAAAACCAACTGTCCTAAGAACAGTTTTATAACCGTGCAATAAAACAGCAGCTTAATAGCTAATGTAGTAACATGCAAAAAAACTAAACAAACCCTTTCAGTAGTATAAATATAAGATGGTATTAATGGCATTGCACCTCCTGGCAAGAATAAAAATAGAAAAGGCACTTCATGGTTTCACTAGTGTAGACTGTCTGTCTGTTGCTGGGTTAACATGCAGGTGTGATTATGGATCAATTTTATACAGTGGTGCCTCGCAAGACGAAATTAATTCGTTCCGCGAGTTTTTTCGTCTTGAGATTTTTTCGTCTTGCGAAGCACGGACTTTGGAAAAGCTTCAAAAATCACCAAAGTCTTCAAAAACCTCAAAAAAGGCTACCACACCGCGTGCTATGAGTTGCTCCTCGAAGTGAATGCACGGTTTTAAGAAAAAGGAAACAAACTTGCAAGACATTTTCGTCTTGCGAAGCAAGCCCATAGGGAAATCCGTCTTGCGAAGCAACTCAAAAAACTCTTTCCTTTTGCAAGTTTTTCGTCTTTCGAGGCATTTGTCTTGCGAAGTACCACTGTAGTTGTAAACCGCTTAGAAGGCTTTTTGACATATGAGTGAAACAACAGCAACAACCCTAAAAGCTGAATTCTATTAATTTTTTTAATAAACCTCTAGGTTAGATTACTGCAGCACATTATATGTAGGGCTGCCTCTGAGGATACAGAATTATCACTTCCCCAGTGTCACAAAACATTTGCTAAAAGAAAGGAGGCAGAGCAGTCTATCGTCACATCTCTTGGTCTCCAGGGAGATCAGACGTCCGCAGTGTATTTTGATGACAAAAAACCAAATAGAGATATTTAGCCACTAACTTGGTGAGCTCCTGATCATTCCCAAGTAATAGAAAATGTATGACCTCTGACTCTGGTTTCCATTTGGGGATACAGAGTTGATCTAGAAATTGCCGACGGAGATCAGCATAGAATCATAGAATCATAGAGTTGGAAGAGACCACAAGGGCCATTGAGTCCAACCCCCTGCCAAGCAGGAAACACCATCAGAGCACTCCTGACATATGGCTGTCAAGCCTCTGCTTAAAGACCTCCAAAGAAGGAGACTCCACCACATTCCTTGGCAGCAAATTCCACTGTCGAATGGCTCTTACTGTCAGGAAGCATATAGTTTACAATTGAGAACCATATGTGTAAGGGTTTCCACCAGGTGGTCTTCACATGGGCAAGTTCTTTCTCCTTCCACCCTGCCTGAGAACCTTCCCCAAAGGAGGTTTGATGGATTTGATTTAAACCTGGCCAGCGAAAATGCCCTTCTGAAGATGGTTCGGAAACTTCAGCTGGTGCAGAATTCAGTGGCCAGGTTGCTCACCAGAGCAAGATCGTTTGAGCATATTATGCCGATCGTGGCTTGACTGCACTAGCTGTCAATTAGCTTCTGGGCCCAATTCAAAGTGCTGGTTTTGACCTATAAAAACTTAGACAGCTCAGGACCTCAATACCTCAAGGACTGCCTCTGAACCAACCCAGACCCTGCAATCATCACGCGAAGCCTTTTCTGCAGTGGCTCCCCATCTGTGGAACGCTCTCTCCAGGGAGACTCACTTGCTACCTTCAGTGAATATATTTAGGCGCCAGCCCCCAGCAAGTAGGACTCAGCCACTTGATGGAACATGATGACGTCATCCAGGTTGTCAAGAAATAATCCTCGTCGCTGGTCCCTCTCCCTGCTCCGCTCTGCAGTATTTTCAAATCGACTCAGCCGAAAACTGTCTAAAAGCCAAAAAGAAGAAGAAAAGTCTCTGTCTGTAATGGGAGGTTTTTCCTTCAGCTCCTCATAAGTTTCCATGAACTTCCACAGAGGATAAGAGACTACTGTGGAACTTCTTGCAGGTTAGGGACATGGAGAAGAGAGTTTCTTGTCTCACACACTGACATGCTTAAGGGGCACCTTTCAATAACATGGTCTTGGCTGCCTTTAAGATGCTCGGAGCAGGTTTGGTTGTGACTTGACAGCTGCCCAGAAAAGTGGCCTTGGATTCATGAGCCGAAAAACACAGGAATAGAACCATCCATCCTTCTCCTATTCTTCCTCCCTTCCTCCCATGTGTGTTGGTTCACGAGCAGAACAAACACCCCTGTTCAAGAATCTGCACTTCCAGTTGGACAAAAATGATTCTGGGCAACGCAAGGATTTGTTTACAGGTGGATCGCTTCATCATGTTCACAGAGTGCCCTGTGGAAGTTCATTTCCACCCACTTTCTGGCTAAGAGGGGCGGTGTTGATAACTTCCATTGGGGTTAACAGAAACGAGGCCATCTCCTCCCTCTCCCATATCACCCGTTTGGCAAGATGGCAACCAAGAAACAGAGCACCTGCTGCTCCTGCAGCTCTGCTCGAGAAATTTACTCCAGAGTCCAGACCCATCAGAAGCCATTTGTCCTTCAGTTTAGGGGCCAGGCAAAAACTTCCCTCTTCTCCCAGGCTTTTGGCTAATTACGGTAAATAATCTATGGCCTTTTTAAACTATGTATGTGTGTGTGTATTATTGTTTGGTTTGTTACTCTGTTATGTATTTTTATACCATAAACCTCTCTGTGATCCTAAAATGAAGGGCAGTATAGAAATTCAACAAATGGAAAATAATAATAATGAATTTTTCATCTCTCTCTGCAGGAGGCCAAAGCTACCTATTCCTTCCAGCGGGCCATGTAAGCAACCAGAAGTTTTCTTTCAAACCAGCTGCATTATTTTTCAGAATTTTGCTGCTGCTTTTTATTTTGAGAGGGGGCAGCCAACGCAGACCCCCCCACATCTTGCTCTGTCCTGAAACTCTGGGAATTCCTGTACTATGATGGTGCTGTAAATTCTCTGGTCACCTCCAGACTATCAGCATTTTCTGGGAGAGATTGATGTGCTTACCAGAAAATTTAGGTTTGCTCGCACACTTTAATCTGTCACCCACGTGCAACAAACCCGCTTTTTTTAAGGTTTAGAAATTGATGGGGAGATTCACTGAAAAAATGTGAGTCAATATGAATTCAGGACCATTGCTATTTTTTTCGTATAACCTCTCTGCAAGCAAATCCCAACAAATGCTCAGTAATGACCGGACGGAGCCGAACCCAGTGATTCCCAAAGTTTTTGGAGCCACCACTTTCTTGCTTCCATAAACTCATCTCTGATTCCAACCCTATAAATAGCGCTGCTTAAAATAGTGGTTTGCCCAGCCCACTAAGGAAGAGAACAACGCTGCAAAGTTCAAAACAACTGCACATTCGTTCAAAATCCAATTGAAACAATTTAGTTTAACGGATTCAACAAAAGTGATGAATTTGATCCAGTGATACAAAGACTGATGTTCAGTGACACCTCCTGCACCCGGTTACCCCCTTGTCTCTTAGCGTGTTCCCCCCCTACATAATCGTCCCATTTTGGGAACCGCTGGCCTAACCTCTGCGTAAGCCGGGCTCGTCCAAAGTCTGTTTCGGGGGCCTAATATCTGGCCCGCTGGTTTGTTTAATCTGGCTCCCGTGGCAGTATATGTCCTGGGGTAAAATCTTTTAAAAAGCTCAGCAACTTCAACCCTAAAAAACAACAACTTGGGGTAAAATTGTAAAACAACAACAACAACAAAAAGCTCAATGACTTCATCAAATTTGGCCCTCTTTGAAAAAAGTTTGGGCACCCCCGGCGTAAGCAAAGCAAGATGCAAGCTCAATAAACAGATCTCTTTGCTAGAGGTCAGGAGATTCCCCTCGCAGGACTTCCCGAGTCGAGTTGGGGATTCCTGGCAGTTGCGCCATCTTGTCACGCATGTGCCCTTTCCATCTTTTGCAATGCTAATTTATTGTTCATCTGCTTCTTACAGTAGATCCCGAATACTCTACGGTGGACGGATACAGTTTAATACATCACCATTAGCCCAGAGAGTGTAAGTTTGCTGATTCCAAGGGTGGGTGGGTGGGGGGGAATGTAGCAGCGCCGGGCCGGGTTTACGTCCCGTCATTCATGGCTTATTTTTTATATTTTATTAAATTTCTTTACCGCCCTTCACCCAAGGGTCACAGAGCGGTTTGCAAAATAAAAATGCTTTCAATTATCTGTATTATACTTTCTTTGGGGTTTTCAACCGTCAGAATCAGGTCATCCACAAATGCTTTGATCTTATATTCCTTTCCCCCTAATGAGATACCTTTTATTTTATTATCATTTCTTATGGCATTCATCAATAATTCCAGTACCATAATAAATAGTAGTGGTGACAAGGGGCAACCTTGTCTTGTCCCCCTCTCCATACAAAATTTTTCTGTTATTTCATTATTGAGAATAAGTTTGGCTTTTTGTTTCTTATATATTGCCTCTATAGCTTTAATATAATCTTCTCTCAGTTTCATTGAGCCAAATGGGGAGGGCTGGAGGGCCAAATTTGTCCCTTCGGTCGGCAGTTCCCGACCCCTGTAAGAAACCCTCCAGCTTGGTCCCCAAATGAATTAGAAGTCAATTCATTCAGCACAGAATTGATTCCCAGCAACCTCCAGGATGTGGACTCTGCCATTCTGCCCTCCCAGGAGCCTGACCTCCTTTAGAAGTTTCCTTCGGTTTAGATGCACTCTGCTGACTTTCTGTATCCTTCTTTTCTCCAGATCTTGAAGCCGTTCTGCCCAGCTGCCCCTCCTTGAGGAAAGCGAGTGATAAAATAACAGCGTATTAAAAGCTGTGGCTTGCTCTCCACTCTCCCATCCTTGAAGACTTGTGTTTTCGGCTGGACTGTTTAAAAGCAAGATCTCCAGAGGAGATTATTTCATTCACAACGGAGGACGTGCGCCAGCAATGGAAAAAAACCCTCTGACTTTTCTCACAACAAATCCGAAAGACTTTTCATTTGAGGGAGTTGGAGAGATACCCTTAAGTGCTCAGCAGTTGATGTGGCGTCCTGTCTCGGCCATTGGGTTTGGGTGTGTGACTCTTGAATTCAGATCCTCATCTAATAGTGAAAATACATAAGTGGATGACCTCGGGGACATTGCTCGCTATCTTCGTGACCTACCTCACTGGGTTGTTGTGAGGGTAAAGTGAGATAATCCCATTACGTTGTCCTGAACTCTTTTCAGGAACAGTGAGATGCTAATATGATTGCTAGCTTTGCTAGGATTGAAAAAGGCAAGGTGGAATGGGAGAGAGGTTTGATTTTCTTTTTTCTTTTTAAAGCATCACTCTGAGTCTAGTGAAGTCCAGAACTGAAGGACTCTCAACGATTCAATCATTTAAATGATTCCATCTTTTGATGGCTGTAAGTCAAAATCAGATAAAGGCACTAACATCTGGGGTTCTCCACTGCTGTGTGTACTCTGGTGATGCAGGATGCAGCTTTCTGAGAATAATAATAATAATAATAATAATAATAATAATAATAATAATATAATAAATTTTATTTATACCCTGCCCTCCCCGGCCAGAGGCAAGCCCAGGGCAGCTAACACCAATAAAATCACAGTAAAAACCCAGTAGGGGGAAAAGAGAGGATGAAAACAAAACCAGTATAAAATACAGGTTAAAATGCAATTTAAAATGCAGTCTCATTTTAAAATAGCTGATAAATCAAGACCATAAGGGGAGGGAAACATAAGGGTCGGACTGAGTCCAAACCAAAGGCCAGGTGGAACAGCTCTGTCTTGCAGGCCCTGCGGAAAGATGTCAAGTCCTGCAGGGCCCTAGTCTTTTGTGACAGAGCATTCCACTAAGTTGGGGCCAGTACTGAAAAGGCCCTAGTTGAGACCAATCTAACCACCTTGAGGCTCGGGACCTCCAAAGTGTTGTTATTTGTGGACCTTAAGGTCCTCCGTGGGGCATACTAGGAGAGGTGGTCCTTTCATTTTAAAGAAGGGTGGCTAGCCCTCAGGGTTTTGAGAGGTGGAAAACGTGTGACTGTGGCTTGTTGAATGAAGAGGCCTGCAATCTAGAGAAAACTGCAGAGTGAGGCTTCCGTCCTCTCTCCCCATGGCTTCCAATCCCTTCTCCTGTGCCCAATTTCATTCTCTAGGCCTGGCAAGGCCCTGCGTTGAACGCATTGCCTTGTGAGAGAAACGGAGGAAATGTTGTGGGAATGAGGCAGCTACTGGTTATCCGGCACAGTTGTGGGGCTTCCTTCACACATCACCCCTCCAGGTGCTCTTGTGACAGTATCAGGGAAGTTCTTTGCAATGCCACTTTTAATACTTCTGTTGCCTGCATAGGTTTGGGGGCTGATGTGCCACTTTATGTCCTGCGATTTCCTGCTGGAATCCTGCAACTTTAAAACCAGAAAGATTCTGTTTTAATTTGTTGCAAGAGCTCCCCTCCTGGCAGCAATAGTGTGACAACGTTGGGGTGGGGGAAGGAAGCATTGCAGCCAAACCAAGGAAGCGGAATGATGTGCAGAATGATCTATAAAGGTAAATGTAAAGGGACCCCTAACCATTAGGTCCAGTCGTGGCTGACTCTGGGGTTGCGGCGCTCATCTCGCTTTATTGGCCGAGGGAGCCGGCGTACAGCTTCTGGGTCATGTGGCCAGCATGACTAAGCTGCTTCTGGCGAACCAGAGCAGCACATGGAAACGCCATTTACCTTCCCGCCGGAGCAGTACCTATTCATCTACTTGCACTTTGATGTGCTTTCGAACTGCTAGGTTGGCAGGAGCAGGGACCAAACAACAGGAGCTCACTCCGTCGTGGGGATTCGAACTGCCGACCTTCTGATTGGCAAGTCCTAGGCTCTGTGGTTTAACCCACAGCGCCACCTGCGTCCCTAGAATGATCTATACAATCTAGCATAAACCCACCACAAATGCACTATTTTACTGCATCAACGGGTTAAAGTTATGTAACCACTGCTACTGACTTCATGCTGCAAGAAACCTAAAAAGCTGACCCCAGGTAGTGCTCATAACAAGGAGATTGACATCGCATTGTTGTACTTGATCATCATGTTGGCTTTGGATATTATTGATATTTGCTTGCAACACAGGGGTTTAATTGTTTGGTTACTTACTGCACTGCTCTCTGCTACAGACTCCCCCTTCTCACTAAGCCCTGTTGCCTCTTCAGCTTCCGACACTTCCTCCTCCCAGGCTTCTCCCTCTGACCACTCAACATTGCTAACGGAGAAATCTGAGGGCTCCCTTGGACAAAAAACAAGGACACCAGCCAGGAATACCAGAGCAAAACAGCAGCCAGTAGGCTTGGTCTTTATTGAAGACTGTCGCAACAGGACTCCCACCTGCCACAAGGTGGAACAAGATGGAAGCCCTGAACAAAAGGAGACCCCAACTTTTATTAGCGACTAATCCCCCAAGCTACACCCCTAGAACTACATCACAGCTACATCATTGATACATCACAAAAAGGAGGGGTTACGGGGGGGGTTGTGGAGGTAACCTGAGTATCTTGTCACCTGGCTGGTCCCTCCTTTCCCCCTCCCCATGAGTATTTTCCAGAGGACAAAGGGGAGCTGGCAGTTTCCTGCCCGCAGAGGGAAGAGCTGATCACTGTCCTTTGTTTCAGTCTGTGTTGAATCCACTCCCATATGCAAGTTCTTTGTGTCCTTGATGGTCTTCTGTCTAGGACCATCAAGGTTGGCATGCCAACTGGGTAGGGCTCCTGCGAACGTGTTGGTACACTCAAGGGATTATGGCTGCCCTGTATGAAACCATGCCCTTTTGATAGTCCTTCCTTCATGGAGCAAAATAAAAGTGGATCGGTGTAGATCCGATGTACGGTTGATTTTCTATGAATTCATAGCAGAAACATTGCATATGTCGTGTGTATGTGTCGAGTTTGTACAAACTAAATGTTTGGGGGGGGGGCTTTCCTGTAACAACATTGACCCACCACCTGACTCCAAGCCTTCTTTCCCTGGGGGTGCCCTTGGGGGTGCCCCCCAGCTGGTGCCTCCCCCCATTCCTCTGCACCCAGCCAGCCCATGACAGTTAATGTGGACAGCAAGCTTTCTGTATTTCCACTGATTCTCTGTTGTCCATTTTATGTTCTCCTCCAAATCACTGACTTCTCACACTTCCCCGTCCCCTCCTCATTCCGGATTTTTTCATGGGCGCTCTGAAAATGAGAGGACATAAATTAAAAAGTGCAAAAATGGCCGTGTTCATTGGCCCCTGTGCATCTTCCCAAAATAATCCTCGGGAGGTCCTTGCAATAAAGGTCATAAAAAATTATACGCAGCTTAATTGCAAAAAATAAATAAAAGTGGATAGTTTAAATTTTGAGCCTAGGCTGGGATTTGTTTTAAGATGCTGCTATAATGCTGCGTCTCGGTCTTGGATTACTTGTCTCTGGGCACGTGCAGAGTTTCCTTTCCTGCACTAAGTATTCTAATCAGGCAACACTTTCTCTGTCTTTTTTAAAATATATTTTTATTAGTTTTTTAACATATCATTTCCAACCACCATTTAACATAACTTCTTATCTTATACAATATTTTAGACAACTTCTGAAGATTTTCCATTCCGTTCTTTATCGCTTATTCTGCATTTCTTAATTTCTCTATTACTCTTAAAGGTAAAGGGACCCCTGACCATTAGGTCCAGTCGTGGCTGACTCTGGGGTTGCGGTGCTCATCTCGCTTTATTGGATGAGGGAGCTGGCGTACAGCTTCTGGGTCATGTGGTGAACCAGAGCAGCGCACAGAAATGCCATTTATCTTCCCACTGGAGCGGTACCTATTTATCTACTTGCACTTTGATGTGCTTTCGAACTGCTAGGTTGGCAGGAGCAGGGACCGAGCAACGGGAGCTCATCCCTTCGTGGGGATTCGAACCGCCAACCTTCTGATCGGCAAGTCCTAGGCTCTGTGGTTTAACCCACAGCGCCAGATTCTCTTCATAATCTTCCTTGCAATATTTCATATAGTCCTCTTTACAGAACTTCTTGCAGTCCTACTAGCGCAATCTGTTTATTACAATTGCTTTTCAAATAGTTCAAATATTTACTCCAGCCTTCTAAGAATCTCTGGTCCCCTAGGTTTCGAATTCTTCCTGTTAATTTATCTAATTCTACACAGTCCATTAATTTCATTTCAGGCAACCCTTTTTCACATGCATATATAGGATTACAAGGAGATTAGTTCTAAAGTCTAAAGGCACGACTCGCAGCCTTCGACACCACTTTTTATTTTTTGCAGAACAACGTAGCAGGGAATAATCGCTCCCGTTATAGACCTTCATAGAATCGCCATTCCCACCCCGCGCCGCCAGGGGTCGCTGCTGTGAACAGAGCGCCGGAACCGCGGGCGCTATTTCGCCCCCTTTTATAACCCTCTTCGCCGCCCGTCGCTTCCGCGTCTCGCTCGGCAGCGATTGGCGGAAAGCAGAGTGTCGCCGTAGATGTACTAAAAATGTAGAGCTGACGCTTCGACTCGACTTGGAGGCCGGGCTTCCTAGTTGCAGTCCGGCCCGTGGGCCTGGCAGTGACGGAGCTGCGGGGTGAGAAAAGCAACCCAAGCAAATAAGAAAGCAATGGGGAAGGAAAGCGAGGGGAGAAAAGGAGAAAAAACCGCCCTTTCGGCGTGGCTATGATTGCGTATAGCAGTATCACTCTATAATGCCTCTCCTCGTATCTCTACGGCCCGGCGGGGAGGCGTGGCCTGGCGCCCACGTGACGCGGCGGGAGCCCAGAGCAACAACTCTAGAGGAGAGAGGAGAGAGGAGGGAGGAGGGAGGAGGGAGGGAGACCCTTCCCGGGCGTCGGAGGGCGAGGCGGGCGGCATGGCGGAGGCCGTGAAGCCCCGGAGCAGGCCGAGGAGCAGCCGGGGAAGGACCAAGGTAACCCGGGGAGCGAGCGAGGGAGGCAGGCAGGTAGACTGCCCCCTAGCAGGGAGGCTCCACCAGGCTCCTCGCAGGTAGACTGCTGCTAGACAGGAGAGGCTCCATTGAGGTATTTCAGAGGCTGGCTCTCTTTTTAGAGGGTGGGAGGGAAATCCATTAAGGCATCTCACAGGTAGGCTGCCTCTCGGCGGGGAGGCTCCACCAACGCTTCTTGCAGGTAGATTGCTGCTATACAGGAGAGGCTCCATTGAGGTATTTCAGAGGCTGACTGCCATTTTGGGGGGTGGGTGGGAAATCCATCAAGGCTTCTCACAGGTAGACTGTTTCTCATTAGGGGAGGTTCCATTAAGGTAGACTGCCCCCTAGCAGGGAAGCTCTACTGAGGCTTCTCGCAGGTAGACAGGACAGAAGAGGCTGCATTTAGGTACAGTATTTCAGGGACTGGCTCTCTTTTTCAGGGGGTGGGAAATCCATTAAGGCATCTCACAGGTAGACTGCCCTCTAGCAGGGAGGCTCCACTGAGGCTTCTCGCAGGTAGACTGCTGCTTGCCAGGAGAGGTTGCATTTAGGTATTTCAGAGGCTGGCTGCCTTTCTGATGTTTGGGGTGGCATCTCACAGGCTGCTTCTGGATAGAAGAGGCTCCATTTAGGTGTTCTAGAGGCTGACTGCCTTTTTTTGGGGAGGAAGGGGGAGGAAGGCTCTATTAAGGCATCTCACAGGTAGACTGCCTCTTAGCAGGGAGGCTCCACTGAGGCATTTTGCAGGTAGGCTCTTTCTCATTAGGGGAGGCGCCATCTTATAGGACAGGTAGACTGCCCTCTAGCAGGGAGGCTCCACTGAGGCTTCTCGCAGGCAGACTGCTGCTTGACAGAAGAGGCTGCATTTAGGTACAGTATTTCAGAGACTGACTCTCTTTTTTAGGGGGTGGAGGGGGGTCCATTAAGGCATCTCACAGGTGGACTGCCTCTTAGCAGGGAAGCTCCACTAAGGCATTTTGGAGGTAGGCTGCTTCTCATTAGGGCATGCTCCATTAAGACTTTTTACAGGTAGACTATTTTTTGCCTCCATCACGTAGGTAGACTACCTCTCAGCGGGAAGGATCTATTGAGGCGGCTGGTAGCCTGTTTACCAATAGGGGCCGCTTCATTAAGGCCTCTTGCAGGTAGACTGCCTCTCAATGGAGAGGTTCCACTTAAGAAGCTGACAGGTGGTCTGTTTATCGATACTGGAGGCTCCATTTAGGTATTCTGTAAGCTTCCTCTCAACTATGCCTATGCAAGTTCCATTCAGGTGGCTCACAGGTAGACTGCTTCTTGGTAGGGAGGCTCTGTGTAGGTATAACAGAGGTAGACTGTCTCTCAGCAATTCAGGTGGCCCACAGGTAGACTCATTATCTATACAGGGAGGCTTCATTTAGTTATTCTGCAGGTAGACTGTCTTTAGGCAAGGAGGCTCCATTTAATAATAATAATAATAATAATAATAAATTTATTTATACCCCGCCCTCCCCAGCCAAGGCCGGGCTCAGGGTGGCTAACAAGCAATAATAAAAACAAGTTGAATGAATACAACTTAAAAACAAGATTAAAATACAACATTAAAACATTGAAACATTAAAATGCAGCCTCATCACAGGAGGAGAAGGGAAAAGAGAAAGAGGGGAGGGAATCAAATTGACTCCAAGCCAAAGGCCAGGCGGAACAACTCTGTCTTACAGGCCCTGCGGAAAGAAATCAGATCCTGCAGGGATCTCATGAGACAGAGCGTTCCACCAGGCCGGAGCCAGTGTTGAAAAGGCCCTGGCTCTGGTTGAGGCTAATCTAACTTCCTTAGGGCCCTGGACCTCTGGGGTGTTGCTATGTATGGACGTTAAGGTCCTCCGTGGGGCATACCAGGAGAGGCGGTTCCATAGGTACGAGGGTCCTAGGCCGTAAAGGGCTTTAAAGGTCAAAACCAGCACCTTAAATCTGACTCTGTATGCTGTTGACAAGCAAAACTGCCCCTTGAGGGAGGCTATCTCCCAGATAGAGCTGCCCCTCCATAGGGAGGCTCCATCTTGCCATCCTTGCGAGGGCTTTGAAAAGTCTGGCTGGCCAGTGTTTGAAACAAAAGGCTAGGCTATGGCCTTCTAGCCTGATCTAGCAAAGCAGCTTTCACGTTCTGTCCACATTTATGGAATTTTACTCTGGCAACCCTTGATGGCCATGGAGTTGCAATCAGATACTGCTGCAACGCTGGATTGCAATACCATTCTTTGTATCCGGGAAGCGTTTGTTTATTGATGGATTAAGTGGAAGTTCTAGCGCTGCTACTGTTGCTGCTGCTCATCAGCATGCCTGGCATTTCATGGAGTTTCGTAAGCAGAGAAGTCGGTTTGCAGCTCTGCAAGACAGCAACCATTTAAGTGTTGGTGGTATTGAGAAACCACGAAGCTGAGGTAAGGATGGAGGAGGCAGTTAGATGCATGGGCTTGGACTTTCACTTGGGAAGATCGAAGTGATGGGTGGAATTTGAGGCAAAGCAGGTGAATATACAAAATGCAGACAAAAGTGCCAGAAAAGTATAAAGGCATTTGGAGGAGTTTGGTGCAGGGACTTGCAGAATCCAGGTCAGGCTTTAGCGTTCTGCTGGTGGGCTTTGAAATGAGGTCATACTTCTTGTTACGTTTGCTTCATGATACTTTTTTTTTAAAAAAAATTAATATTTATTACTTTTAAAGCTTACAAAAAAGAAGAAAGAAGACAAAGAAAAACAAAGAACAAAAAACAACAACAATACAATACAATACAATATACAAAGCACAACCTTAACAGATTAAACTAACACAATAATCTAAACCAAACCAAACAAAAACATACATCATACCTTTTCCATATTCTATCTTTCATTCCCATGTATCATCGACCTCCTCTCACCTCCCTCTTTGTATTCCACTTCCATTAATTGTTTCAGCAATTCCTTTCCATCTTTCTCTATTTTCTATCATATAAATGTTCAGGATGCGTTCCGCGGCGACCCGGAAGTACCAGAAAGGGTTACTTCTGGGTTTCGCCGCTCGCATATGCACAGATGAGCAAAATGATGTCGCGTGCATGTGCAGAAGCGGCGAATCGCGACCCGCGCATGCACAGACGCGGGTTGCGTTTCTTTCCGGTTGCGAACGGGGCTCCGGAACGAATCCCGTTCGCAACCAGAAAAACCACTGTGGTTCATACTTTAGATGGCTAAGAGAGAGAAGGCTTGTTCACACATTATACCAAACCCAACTGCAAGCTGTCTCTACAATTATACAAGCGTACGTATGAAGGAGCTCATGCTTGTTGACTTTATGGAGTTCAGTGACTGTGTACACAGGTACAGATCCTACACGTGTTGCATGTAACGGGCGAACACTCCTAGAGTCGGAAGTGAGGCTTAGAAGAAGCTCCTTGCTTCTAATACTTGCGTATTCCTGCCTCCCCCCCCCTCTCTCTCTCTCTCTCTCTCCTCTTTTCCTCCCTGCTGCCTCTGATTCTCTCTGTGTCATTGTGGCATCTGTGTTCAGGTTCTGCCTTGCTTGCTCCACTATTCTATATACAGTGGTACCTCGGGTTAAGTACAGTGGTGCCTCGCAAGACGAAAAGAATCCGTTCCACGATTCTCTTCGTCTAGCGGTTTTTCCGTCTTGCGAAGCAAGCCCATTGACGGCTTAGCGGCTTAGCGCTATTAGCGGCTTAGCGGCTTTTAGCAGCTTATCGGATCAGCTGATAAGCGGCTTAGCGGCTTAGAAAAAGGGGGGGAAAGGGAAAAAAACCCGCAGGAACTCGCAAGACATTTTCGTCTTGCGAAGCAAGCCCATAGGGAAATTCGTTTTGCGAAGCGCCTCCGAAACGGAAAACCCTTTTGTCTAGCGGGTTTTCCGTCTTGCGAGGCGTTCGTCTTGTGGGGCACCACTGTACTTAATTCGTTCTGGAGGTCCGTACTTAACCTGAAACTGTTCTTAACCTGAAGCACCACTTTAGCTAATGGGGCCTCTCCGCCACGCTGCCGGAGCATGATTTCTGTCCTTATCCTGAAGCAAAGTTCTTAACCTGAAGCGCTATTTCTGGGTTAGCGGAGTGTGTAACCTGAAGTGTATGTAAGCCGAGGTACCACTGTATCCCAAGCCCTCTGTGAAAGCAGCTTCAGCAAAAGACAGAGGAAAAGGGATTGGTGGGACTTGATGGCCACGTTCTGTTGTCAGAGAGGATTAAAAGCCCCATAGCTTTTCATAACATACGGCTGCAGTCATGGGGGCTAGAAACTTACTCGTTGCTCAAAAGAACAAGGGAGCTTGGATCCTTTGGAATCTGATGGACACACCCTGGATTTTGTGCTGAAAAGCTACGGCTGCTTTTTAAGGCTCCTGGCGTTTGTGGATAAGCGTTATTTTGCTGCTGGAAAAGGTCAGATAAGGTGATATATGACTGTTGGAGGCAGGGTGATCTGTGGCATCCTTTGCCAAGCTGGTATCTTGCAGATGTTTTGGGCTATTCTCCCGTCAGCCCCAGCCAGTGTACCAGCAGGGTACCAGTTTGTCGAAAACTGAATCTGTGGCATTAGTTAACCTCGAGTCTTGGGAATAATGTGACTCTCACATGGCATTTCCTTCGGCTCTTGGCTCGCATTCAGCATTTTTGGTTTCTCATCTCCCCCCCCCCTCCCAGAAAGCGCTTTGATTAGTTGAGGAAGTGTTCCATGATGTGGCAAGCCAAACACTTCTGCAAGAAACGGGTGAGAGGTTGTTTGTTGTCGGTATTCTTATCTCGCCTGTCACAACAGCTTCAAGGTGGCTTGCAGTGAAAACATTAAAAATACAACAAGACTCGAACACAGAAACACACACACAACCCAGCTCTAACAAGCAATAAAAGAGCAGATTGCAGCAGGGGATCGCACACAGGCAATAGACTATAAAGGGGTGAAACACTCTAAATAAAACATCAATTTAATGGTATACTTAAGTAAAAGAGGAGGGTTGGTCATAGTTGTAGCAGTGAGCTCATAAATGTTTACATTCACCGGCTTTTGATATAGGCTAATTGTATTGCTTTGATGTTACCCTTATCTGTGGGGCTTGAGGTGCTGAGCTCTGAGCTCAGAAGAGGGGAGCTATCGGAAAGATCAGATATATACGAGATCAAAAGTTCATTGAAGACTGGGGGAAATTTTCAGACTATCTGAAATGTGTATGTGATGAGCAAATAACGCTAGTGGGATTTCAAGAAGTTCTGTAAATGATAGAGGACTATTGTATTGATGAAAACTAAGTGTGTGAAGGTTTATAAAATGCAATATAAAATTAGGAAATGTGTATTTAAAAAATTTGAATAATGGATGATTGTCAGAGAGGTTGAAGGAAGTCTAAAAGAGAAAACGTGGTAAATTTAGATTGGATACTATAAATGTATGTTGGAAAATTTAATAAAAAAGAAAAAAGAAAAGGGGAGCTATCTGTAAGGTTTGGGTATTTGGCACCTACGCCCTCAGCTAGTCAGGTGAAATGATGTATGCTTCTTTGCTGTATAAAGAATGTATAAATATTTGCTTGGGTGCAGACAAGGCAGCTCCTGGTTGCAAAACCTAGGAGAACTGGAAGGCTGTTTTGCTGTAAGTCTACACCTTCTTTAATAGAGAATAATAATAATAATAATTTTATTTATTTATACCTCGCCCATCTGGCTGGGTTTCTCCAGCCACTCTGGGCAGCTCCCAACAGAATATTAAAAACTTGATAAAACACCAGACATCAAAAACTTCCCTAAACAGGGCTGCCTTCAGATGTCTTCTAAAAGTCAGATAGTTGTTTATTTCCCTGACATCTGGTGGGAGGGTGTTCCGCAGGGCAGGTGCCACTACCGAGAAGGCCCTCTGCCTGGTTCCCTGTAACCTCAATTCTCGCAGGGAGGAAACTGCCAGAAAGCCCTCTGCGCTGGACGTCAGTGTCCGGGCTGGACAATGGGGGTGGAGACGCTCCTTCAGGTATACCGATCACTCTGGTGTTTTTGGCATTCTCCTTTGGTATCCCTGCACCCAGTCACTCTCATGAGCCATCCTCTGGGCCTGTAGATCAGGATATCTATCTATCTATCTATCTATCTATCTATCTATCATCTATCATCTATCTATCATCTATCATCTATCTATATTTATCATCTATCTATATCTATCATCTATCTATATCGATCTATCTATCGATCGATCTATCTATCTATCTATCTATCATCTATCATCATCTATCTCTATCTCTGTGTGTGATCGAGCAACTCCTTCAGTGGTAGAGCATCTCCTTTGCATACACAAGATCCCAGGATCACCCCCTGGCATCTCTAGGTGAGACAAGGGAATGCCTTTTGTCTGGAATCCCAGATAGTTGCTACCAGTCAGTGTGGACATTGCTGAGCTAGATGGATCAATGGCCTTACTCCATCGTTCTGCCCAGACACTGAGGTCCAGCGCCGAGGGCCTTCTGGCGGTTCCCTCGCTGCGAGAAGCCAAGTTACCAGGCAGAGGGCCTTCTTGGTGGTGGCACCCGCCCTGTGGAACGCCCTCCCACCAGATGTCAAAGAGAAAAACAACTACCAGGCTTTTAGAAGACATCTGAAGGCAGCCCTCTTTAGGGAAGCTTTTAATGTTTAATAGGTTATTGTATTTTAGTGTTTTGTTGGAAGCCGTCCAGAGTGGTTGGGGAAGCCCAGCCAGATGGGCGGGGTATAAATAATAAATTATTATTATTATTACTATTATTACTCCCCATAAGGGACCATCTTACGTTCCTGTGGGTCTTTTGTTCCTCAAATCTCATTCTTCAGTGTTGCTCTCTCCCCCACCCCAATTCTTTCCACTAGGAAAAAAAGAAAAAAAGCGAAGAGGAGGAGAGTGTCACCTCTCAGCTGTCTCTTCCAGATTCAATTAGAGATGGAGAAGAACCATCTCAGTCCTGTGATACCCATGGAGAACGCCTTCCAGAGCCCAGGCTCTGCAACGAAGCCAAAGAGAGAGAAAATGTGAAGGATGCCTGCGATGTCCCACCGAGTGCAGTAACTGTAGAAAATGAAGGATCTCCAGAAACTGCCCCGTCGGAGCCCCCGATCCAGGGGGAAGAATTTGCAGGCAGAGCTTTGCAGGAGCAGAAAAGTATTGGGGGAAACCCAGCCAGTCCTCAGAGCCTCACCGAAGCAGTTGCTTCCTGCAACCTGTCGGAAAGCAATGCTCCTTGCGCGCCATTTTTGCTGGGGAGTGCGCAGGACCCAGAGACTGAGACCGTACGCAGTGACAAACAGTCTGCTTCCCATCCTTCGGAAGAGGTTCTTCCCGCCGTCTGTTCCCCCAGCAAAGAGCAGGTTCAGAAATCCGCTCCCAAAATGCTCTATCCGGATCTCCCGCTGGAGCTGTTCAGGGAGAGGCTGGCGGCGGTTGCTTCCCTCAAAACGAAGGAGAGGCTGTACCCTGAGATCCCAGCAGAGCCGGAGCTGTTGCCTTTCACCCGAGAGCAGCTGAAGGTCTTTGAGCCCTGCTCCTGGCTGGAGAACGTTGACGCCTACGTGGAAGAGTTTGGGACTGTGGCGCACCAGGACAGGCACGAGTTCTTTGAGCTGCTGCTGAACTACTGGCGGTGCCGCAAGCAGCTGCTCCTTGCCGAAGCGGAGCTGCAAACCATTGCCTTGGATTGCCAGAGCGCCAGGAGCCGCCTGTGGACTTTCAAGGACGAACAGCAGCCCATCCAGGTGTAGTAACCGAAGCACGTTTCTAAAAACCGGTTCATACGTTCGCGGAAAATCTGGTGGTTCAGCCCTCCGGAGACGTAACATTTATAAAAAAATCAGAGATGCAGTGTGGCATAGTGGTTAGTGGCATGGGACGCAGGTGGCGCTGTGGTCTGAACCACTGAGCCTCTTGGGCTTGCCGATCGGAAGGTCGGTGGTTCGAATCCCTGCGACGGAGTGAGCTCCGGTTGTTCGATCCCAGCTCCTGCCAACCTAGCAGTTCGAAAGCACGCCAGTGCAAGTAGATAAATAGGTACCACTGCAGCAGGAAGGTAAATGGCATTTCCGTGCGCTCTGGTTTCCGTCACGGTGTCCCGTTGTGCCAGAAGCGGTTTAGTCATGCTGGCCACATAACCCCCAAAAGCTGACTGCGGATAAACGCTGGCTCCCTCGGCCTGATAGCAAGATGAGTGCCACAACCCCATAGTCGCCTTTGACTGGACTTAACCATCCAGGGGGTCCTTTACCTTTTCTTACCTTTTTAGAGCAGTGCTTCCCAAACTTGGGTCTTCAGCTGTTTTTGGACTACGGTTCCCATTATCCCTGACCACTGGTTCTCCTAGCTAGGGATGATGGGATGTGTACTCCCCCCAAAATCTGGAGTCCCAAGTTTGGGAAACACTGGGTTAGAGTGTCAGACTAAGACTTGGGAGGCCAGGGTTTGAATCCCCACTGGGCCAGTTGCTGCTTGTCAGCCTAGCCAACCTCACAGGGTTGTTGTTCTGGGAGTTAGTTAAATGAGGAGGGCCAGAACTGTGTGTGCACCACCTTGAGCTCCCTGGAGAGAAAGGCGGGATATAAACACAGTTAAATAAATGTGTTTAATTTGCTGGAAGCCGCTCAGAGTGGCTGTGGCAATCCAGTCAGATAGGTGGCATATAAATAAATTATTATTATTATTAATATTATAAAACATAGCTATTTCAGAATGCAGGTATTAGTGGTGTGGGGGAATTTGCTTGTTTGAATTTCTCCCCCCCAAGAAATGGTGAGGCCTAACATGCCTTGTTGCTTAGCCTTCTAGACCAGAGTTTTTCCATAGCTTTCATCTTTGAGGGAACACCTCTTGACTTGCGGAAATGCTTCTGGAATGGGATCCTGAATGAGCATCCTGAGAGGGCTATACCACACGCTTTTAAGGCATGTCTTCAATCGGCTCAGGAGCGCCCACACTCAGCTACAGACTCTTTGGAGCTTTCTGTTTCTTTCTTTTAATTAGTACTCCGCCTTTCTATATTATTATACACAGGGCGGTTTGCGAGCTGCGAAAACGACAAAATATACAAGGCCACACATCTTAATAGCAAACTGATCCGGTACAAATAAATCTATAATAAAAAATTAGGGCTCTTAACCTATCAAATGAAGTAATATGTAATGGCCCATCAGGATACAATAGCGCACCACAAAATGAACTCTCAGAATATCAACAAATAATTGCACAGAAATTCACTCTCAACAGTTGCTTTTTTTTTTTTATAAAATATTTATTAGGGTTTTTTATAAAAGAAATACAAAGATAATAAACAGCATTGCTTTGTTTTAACAAAATTTCATAACTTCTTTGGACTTCCTCACGTCTCCCGCTCCCACTTACATCGTTAATAAATTTTTTCAAGCAAATTATCATCTTATTTGCAAATTTATAACCACTCAATTCAATATAGTGTAACAATTCTCCAACAAATTTTTGTTTCTCTTAATCTCATTTATCGTCAATTTCCGATCCAATTTAGTGATGGCCAATTATTTATAACCAAGCATCCTTATTAACATTCCTCTCACTCTCAACAGTTGCAATCATCATAATAAAAACTCTGATACCTAAAATGCCGCAATACATTGAGAAAGTCATGTTAGGAGATCGAATTGTGCAACAAGATCCCTTAATAAAATTATTAAAAGGATCCCGCCCCGCCGGCCTTAACTCCTCATTTTGAACCTTGCTTCCCTTGCAGGGCGTCTGTGCTGATCAGTGCAAAGTGTCCGGCCACCATCGCTACCAGACGGTCGAGATGAACGAAGGCGCTTTGGGAGACCTGAAGAGGCTCTTCGAAGCCCAGGCTGAGCATGTGCACCAGACCCTGGCCTTGCACTTGTACACGTCTGTGTTGTCCCGCCTGCAGGTGGAGTCTTACATCTACAGGCTTCTCAGCAGCTCTTCCTCGCTGAGGTCTGTGGGCATTCAGCAGCAGCCGCTGCCGCCAGGTGTGTGTATCCAAGTTATATTCCAATTAACTCCCCATGGGCAGGGAGCATCAGGGACGCCGTGTGCAGAAAGCAGCAGAATTCCGCTCCCGTTCTGCAACCTGCATAAATTACGCAAGCGAAGCGCATTTGCTCATTTGACGTACTTGATTCCGGGGAGGTTCAGACTACCTTCTTGTACGTTCTGGCAATGCACGATGGGTTTTTGCTCTCCCTGCCCTCCCACTATCCACAGAGTGTGTGAGAGAAGGGGCTGTGGCATACGTATTGGGGTGTTGACGTAGAACCCCTTTGTGAAGGGGGGGATTCTGTTTGGCAGCTTCTCATGCTCTGGGCACCTGGGCAGTGGTGTGTGGCTGCTGAGAGCATCTGTGTGTGTGTGCGTGCACAACCCTGCAATTGCGTGTTCCCTTCAGCCAAGGAGGGGGACTGCAGTCGTACCTTGGTTCTCGAACGTAATCCGTTCCAGAAGGTACGAGTGTATTTATGTCATTAAATTGCATCTGCCCCCAGTTCCCCAGTGGGTGACAGATATCCCATTCCCACCCCTTGACAACCACCAGAGTCAGACCAGGAGACCAGGGTTCAGATCCCCACTTGGCCATGAAGCTCACTGGGTGACCTTGTAACAATTTAAACAGTTTAATTATTTGTACCCCACCCATCTGGCTGGGCTGCCCCGGCCACGCTGGGCGGCTATTCCCCTCCCTAGCCTTACCCTAACTGACCTCATAGGGTTATGGTAGGGATTAAACGAGGAGGGGGAGAACCGTGTGGACCACCTCGAGCTTCATGGAGAAAAGCTGGAATATAAATAAAATCAGTCCATCAATAAGTAAGGCGGCAACTTGGTGCAGGCCTCCTCATGCCTAGGCAAGGTTTCGAACCCAGTGCAGGCTTCCTAGCAGAGGCCCAGTACAATGGTACCTCAGGTTAAGAACTTTATTCGTTCTGGAGGTCCGTTCTTAACTTGAGGTACGACTTTAGCCAATGGGGCTTCCTGCTTCCGTGCAATTTCTGTTCTCACCCTGAAGCAAAATTCTTAACCCAAGGTATTACAGTGGTACCTCACAAGACGAATGCCTCGTAAGACGAAAAACTCGCAAAACGAAAGAGTCTTTCGTTTTTTGAGTTGCTTCGCAAGACGGATTTCCCTATGGGCTTGCTTCGCAAGACGAAAACGTCTTGCAAGTTTGTTTCCTTTGTCTTGCAAGTTTGTTTCCTTTTTCTTAAAACCGTGCATTCACTTCGAGGAGCAACTCATAGCACATGGTGTGGTAGCCTTTTTTGAGGTTTTTGAAGACTTTGGTGATTTTTGAAGCTTTTCCAAAGTCCGTGCTTCGCAAGACCACTGTATTTCTGGGTTAGCGGAGTCTGCAACCTGAAGGGTCTATACAGTGGTGCCTCACAAGACGAAATTAATTCGTTCCGCGAGTCTCTTCGTCTTGCGGTTTTTTCGTCTTGCGAAGCACGGCTATTAGCGGCTTAGCGCTATTAGCGGCTTAGCGGCTATTAACGGCTTAGCGGCTATTAACGGCTTAGCGGCTTAGAAAAAGGAAAAAAAGGAAAAAAACTCGCAAGAACTCGCAAGGCGTTTCGTCTTGCGAAGCAAGCCCATAGGGAAATTCGTCTTGCGAAGCAACTCAAAAGACGGAAAACTCTTTCGCCTAGTGAGTTTTTCGTCTTGCGAGGCATTCGTCTTGCGGGGCACCACTGTAATCAGAAGCATCTGTAACCCGAGGTACCACTGTACTCTGCATTATTTCACTCCAACTGTGAGGTCGCTTAATCCTTTTTCTTCTCTCCTTGTTTGCAGTTCTTAAACAGGCTGAAAATGTTTCCTTGGAGGTGGGTCCCTTGAAGGAGTGCATCAGTGTCCTCTTCAGTTTCACACGCAGGGTCGTTGAGGATCCTCAGTTTGAGAGCGACGTGCTCTCCTGGCTGCAGAGGCTGGTGAGAAACAGAGGGAGTCAGATCTACCCTAAATCCTTTTATATCTATAAGGTAACGGTAAAGGGACCCCTGACCATTAGGTCCAGTCGTGGCCGACTCTGGGGTTGCGGCGCTCATCTCGCTTTATTGGCCGAGGGAGCCGGCGTACAGCTTCCGGGTCATGTGGCCAGCATGACTAAGCCGCTTCTGGCGAAGCAGAGCAGCGCACGGAAACGCCGTTTACCTTCCCGCCAGAGCGGTACCTAGTTATCTACTTGCACTTTGATGTGCTTTCAAACTGCTAGGTTGGCAGGAGCAGGGACTCAGCAACAGGAACTCACCCCGTCACGGGGATTCGAACCACCGACCTTCTGATCGGCAAGCCCTAGGTTCTGTGGTTTAACCCACAGCGCCACCCGCGTCCTTTTCCCCAACTCACTTAGCAAAAGGAAGTTAAGAGTAGCAATGCAAGAAGAGGGTCTGGAATGGGGAGCTCTGAAGAGGGACCGTGCCTTTCAGTATGCTTCCGTCTTAACTGTGGCTTTGCAGTCCTTCCCTCCCTTAACTGCCTTTCAAATTGTCTCCTGTCTCTCCAGGTGTCCATCTTGCAAAAGGTTGGTTGTCCAGGAGACCACATCTTCCTCTTAAACCACATCCTCCGCTGCCCGGCCGGCGTTAGCAAGTGGGCTGTTCCTTTCATTCAGGTGTGGATGTTTAATCTTTGCTTCTTACGGCGATGTGCTGGGACCCAGATCTCGCTGTCTCCTGAGCAGTTGTGCTTTAGGAGGCAGGTGTGGGGGATCTTGCCCATGGATCGGCAAACTAAGGCCCGTGGGCCGGATCCGGCCCAATCGCCGTCTAAATCTGGCACACGGACGGTCCGGGAATCAGCGTGTTTTTACATGTCTGACCCTTATGTTTCCCTCCCCTTATGGTCTTGATTTATCGGCTACTTTAAAATGAGGCTGCATTTTAAATTGCATTTTAACCTGTATTTTAAATTGTTTTGTTTTTTTAATCTCTCTCTCCTCCCCCTCCATTATGTTTTTACTGTGATTTTATTGGTGTTAGCCACCCTCTGGCCGAGGATGGCGGGGTATAAATAAAATTTATTATTATTATGTGTAGAATGTCTCCTTTTATTTAAAATACATCTCTGGGTTATTTGTGGGGCATAGGAATTTGTCCATTTTCCCCCTTCAAAATATAGTCCGGCCCCCTGCAAGGTCTGAGGGACAGTGGTCTGGGTCCCCTGCAGAAAAAGTTTGCTGACCCCTGGTCTTGCCCCACAAGAATGCCCCAAACTGAGGTGCCAAACCGCAAATGAGTTACAGTTTTTCAGATTAGTGAAACCTTTTAAAGGGGGGCAGGGGGACAAATGTAGTCGTTCTAGGGCCACTCCATTACACATTGTCGGGATGGTGATCCTCGGATGAAGAGCGGTATAGAAATGTAATGATAATGCAGCGTGTTTGAAATTTGAATGTGCAAAGGCTAGCCTTTGTTTTTAAAAGGGAAAAGCAGTTTAGCCTTCCCTTGCCCCTTGACTTGCTTGTTTTCACAGGTGTGTTTTATCTTAGGGAGCGTTAAAAGTAAAATTCTCTACCTGCGGTTTGAAATGGCGCAGTCTGGGATGGGCTGTACCAACATATTTTCCTGCATATTCTAATCTGCTCTCAGAGCTCGTTTTGTGTTTATCTGCCTTTGAGCATCCCACCTCAGCTCTTGTGGAAACAGTTTCCTCGCCTGCATCTCCATAAATTGGATGTATCGGGTGCCTTTTGATTTTGATTTCCCAGACACCCGAGTTTAAGTAGCACCTTTTT
Organism: Podarcis erhardii; assembly: GCF_964252035.2. NCBI lineage: Eukaryota > Metazoa > Chordata > Lepidosauria > Squamata > Lacertidae > Podarcis > Podarcis erhardii. Next base: position 48,668,095 of record NC_138501.1, read on the forward strand.
TTAACAAAAATAAATCCCTCATTGAATTTCTTGTTTGCTTTCAGATTCGGGTTCTGGATAACCCCTCGGGGCTCTTTCACTTCATGCAGTCCCTTGCTTTACTTATGTCTCCTGCCAAGTAAGTATACAAAAGGGCCTCTCTCCATGGTGCTAGGGGTGTTATTCTGCTTAGCACTGCAGGGATGACGTGCAAGCAAAAAAAGTTATTTTCCCCCTGTGCAGGTAACCTCATAGCTACCCACAAAATGTCAAACTGGATATATACAGGACTAGTGATGTGAGGTGAGAATATTCTCCGGAGAATATTCCCCACAAACTGTAAATTCTGTGTCATCTACACAGCTGCTTTAAATTACTTCTTTCCATCCTTGGGCTAGTAACATCCATGCAGCTGTTGTCACATACAGTGGTGCCTCGCAAGACGAAATTAATTCGTTCCGCAAGTTTTTTCTTCTTGCGAGTTTTTCGTCTTGCGAAGCACGGTTTCCCATAGGAATGCATTGAAAATCAATCAATGCGTTCCTATGGAAACCGCCTTCAGACCAGGTCCGGGGACAATCTGTCCCCCGACCTCTTCTGAAGGCGGGGGGGGGGGGGGAACAAGGGCTTTTCTTCCCACCGCCAGCCTTCAGAAGGCTGTTCTGAAGGCTGGCGGTGGGAAGAAAAGCCCTTCTCCCCACCTCCCGCCCCGCAAGCTCCAGGGACAGGAGGGCTTTGCTGCCGACCGCCAGCATTTTAAAAGCCCCCGGGACAGTGGAGACTTCTCCGCTGTCCCGGGGCGATCTTAAAATGCTGGCGGGCGGCAGCGAAGCCTTTGCTGCCGACCCCCAGCATTTTAAAAGCCCCCGGGACAGCGGAGGTCTTCCGAAGGCAGGCGGTGGGCGAAAGTCTTTGCTCCCCCCCGCCTGCCTTCAAAAGCCGTCCGGGATAGCGGAGAAACGCGCTGTGCTTCTCCGCTATCCCGGGAAGGCAGGCAGGGGGGAGCAAAGACTTTTGCCCACCGCCGGCCTTCAGAAGAGGTCCAGGACCTCTTCTGAAGGCCGGAGGGGGGTGAAAGGCTTTGCTCCCCACCACCAGCATTTAAAAGAGGTCCCCGGAGATTTCCCTATGGGCTTTCTTCTTGCGAAGCAAGCCCATAGGGAAATTCGTCTTGCGGAACGACTCAAAAACGGAAAACTCTTTTGTCTTGCGAGTTTTTCGTTTTGCGAGGCGTTCATCTTGCGAGGCACCACTGCACATAAAAAGTCTTTTCTGGTCTTTTGGAAACTGTTAAGAGTTTTGTATACTAATACAGTGGTATACCTCGGGTTACAAACACTTCGGGTTACAAACGCTTCAGGTTACAGTCTTTGCTAACCCAGAAGTAGTACCTCGGGTTAAGAACTTTACCTCAGGATGAGAACAGAAATTGCACAGCGGGACGTCCCATTAGCTAAAGTGGTACCTCAGGTTAAGAACAGTTTCAGGTTAAGAACGGACCTCCAGAACGAATTAAGTTCTTAACCAGAGGTACCACTGTAATAATAATAATAATATTTTTTTAAAAAAATTATATCCCGCCCTCCCCAGCCAAAGCCAGGCTCAGAGCGGCTAACAACAGTAAAAATAGCACAGTTTACATAAAATCACAATCAGTTAATTGAAATACATTCTAGTACAGTGGTACCTCGGGTTACATACGCTTCAGGTTACATATGCTTCAGGTGACAGACTCCGCTAACCCAGAAATAGTACCTCGGGTTAAGAACTTTGCTTCAGGATGAGAACAGAAATTGTGCTCCGGCGGCAGCAGGAGGCCCCATTAGCTAAAGTGGTGCTTCAGGTTAAGAACAGTTTCAGGTTAAGAACGGACCTACGGAACGAATTAAGTACTTAACCCGAGGTACCACTGTAGTAACTAGTAGTATTACATTCTAGTAGTAACTCTTGAACCTGGTCCAGTAGCAAATCGGCAGCCAGAGCAGATTTCTGGGCACAGGTGCTGAAAAGGCCTCACTCCTGCCAGCCATTGCTCTGCAGAATTCTGCCCTAAGCGCTGCTTCTGGATGAAGCACAAGGGAAGCCCATTCCCTGTGACTCAGCTTCCCTTTTGGGCTGCCTGTGTTTGCAGTCGGGTCAGCTGCAAGAGGGGGTGCCGAGGCAATTGAGAGCTGCTGGCCTTGCTCTCCCCTCTCCCTTGCCCCCCCCCAAGAACACTAGCCAGCAAGGAGGGAGCCTCCTCCCCCTCTTTTGGTCTCTGTGACCCAATTTTCACGGCCTGCTGCATTTTGTGATTCGCAGAAATCGAGCGGAGTTCATGTGCCACATGAAACCGAGCGAACGGAAGGCGTCTTCCTCATCCGGGCAGGAATCTGGGAACTGGACTCTGGTGGATGAAGGAGGAGAAGAGGTAACTTTTAAGAGGGATGGCACTAACAGGGAGGGTAAGAGGAGATATGGTACAAAAAGTGAATAAAGAGTGAGCTATCCTTAAGGAATTAAGGGACGTGGGTGGCGCCGTGGGTTAAACCACAGAGCCTAGGCCTTGCCGATCGGAAGGTCGGTGGTTCGAATCCCCGTGACGGTGTGAGCTCCCATTGCTCGGTCTCTGCTCCTGCCAACCTAGCAGTTCGAAAGCACATCAAAGTACAAGTAGATAAATCGGTACCACTCCGGTGGGAAGGTAAATGGCGTTTCCGTGCGCTGCTGTGGTTCACCAGAAGCGGCCTAGTCATGCTGGCCACATGACCCAGAAGCTGTACGCCGGCTCCCTCGGCCAATAAAGCGAGATGAGCGCCGCAACCCCAGAGTCGTCCACGTCTGGACCTAATGGTCAGGGGTCCCTTTACCTTTACCTGTCTTTAAGGAATACATCAAAATTTATGTGGAAAAAGTAGAATTTCTGACAGATACTGAGTGAATCCAGAAAATGATTAGAGTGAAAGGAGAGTAAAGTTAAGATAGAAGAAGAGACTAAAGAAGTAATGAAATGCGTTTAAGCTAGTTGGAAAAATAAAGTAGCGTAACAAGAACGGCTGGAAGTCAAGTCACTTGGGGGGTGTCCGAGTGGGGTAGGTGTGTAGGTATGTTGATATATACAGTACAGTGGTGCCCCGCAAGACGAACGCCTCGCAAGACGGAAAACCCGCTAGACGAAAGGGTTTTCCGTTTTGGAGGCGCTTCGCTAAACGAATTTCTCTATGGGGTTGCTTCGCAAGACGAAAAAATCTTGCGAGTTCCCGCGGGGTTTTTTCCGCTTTTTTCGCCCTGTTCCTAAGCTGCTAAGCCGCTTAACAGCTGATCCGCTGATAAGCCGCTTCTCAGCTGATCGCTAAAAGCCGCTAGACCGCTAATAGCGCTAATCCGCTAAGCTGTCAATGGGCTTGCTTCGCAAGACGAAAAAACCGCTAGACGAAGAGAATCGCGGAACGGATTAATTTCGTCTTGCGAGGCACCACTGTATAGGTAGGTACTATATAGGTATGTTTTATGTTATGAAAATAAGATAGTGTGTTATGTACGTGTATCGTGTAATTGTGTAAATGTATAGGTATGTGTTTTAAATGTTAATAAAATTTTTAAAAATTCAGAGAAATGGCACTGTGCACTTCCGGGACAGTGGGAAATGTAGCCTCTTGATGTGCTGTTGTCTTTTGTCCTAGGACGAAGATTCTGAGACTAGCTGGGTCCTCCTCCTGGAAGACGACTTGATCGCGCTTCTGTCCCAGTTTCCCTTTCACGAACTCTTCCAGCACATCCTCGGGTTTGATTCTAAAGGTGAGCGAAGTCCCCAAGGGATGTGCGTCAGGCAGTATGGAAACGGTGTGGAATGTCAACTGAAGTAGCTGGTATATATGGAAAGGCCGTGGGTTCAATCCCCAGCGTCTCCACTTAGGCCTGGGGAGAAAGACCGCTATATAAAATTCCAAAGGAGCTGCTAGCAGTCAGTGTAGACTAAGTTAGAGGAATCAACACTCAAACTCTGTGCAAGGCAGTTTCCAATGTTCCTACTTAGTTGGTTGGGAACAGGAGTGAGCCTAATTCAGTAGGAATGGCACCCATAACTAAGACAGATGTTAAGATTAATTTTTTTAATAATAAATACTTTTATAAGTGGTGTGTCTTCGTTTCTCAATTTGATCCCTTTACACGGTTTTGCATGTATCGTTGTATTTTATGCATGGTGACTTGCGGTTATTTTAACATTGTAGTTTAGTAATTAATTATTGTAATTGTTAAGAGTGAATTTCATTTCTTATTTGCTGATGTTTTGAGAGTTAATTTTACTGTGTACTATTCTAATAGATTATTGGGTATTACTTTATTTGATGTAGGTTGTTCCGTTTTAAAGTTATGTTTTATCATGACTTTTTGTATTGGATCAGATTATTATAAGGTGTGCTGTATATTTCGCCGCTGGAAACTGCCTTGTGTGTAGTAATGTAGAAAGGTGGTATACAAATTAAAAGGGAAATGAAATGGAAAAATAAGAAATGCTGGAATATATATGACAGCACATTTGCCTTAGTCTGAACTATATTCCAGTTTCAACAGGACTTTATTGATAACATGCTAATTCTCCTCCTCACCACCTTTGCCAATCCTGATCTGTTTTATCACAAAGGCATCTACATTCCTGAGAAAACAACGCCTCAAGAGATGATGAAGGTCTTTGCGTTTGCAAACTCTTTAGTGGAACTTCTTGCCGTGGGACTGGAAACCTTCAACAGAGCCCGCTACAGGCAGTTTGTGAAACGAATCGGCCACCTCATCAGGTAAGCAGCATTGCTTGGTAGCCTCGGGCAGCAACAGAGGCCCCTTCTTGGCCAACGTGGGATTGTGGAGGTCGCTGTTTGTCCAGCTTGCCTCGGCATCCCCTCCCAGTTTTGTAATTGCCGCTTTGCTCCAAAGGAGACACCTGAGCGATTTTGTTCTTCTGCCAGCGTTAGATTAGTGCCTTGATGTATAGATATTTGTGTGCAGCAGCAGATGTCAGGTGAGCACCTGTGTGAAGGGAACTTTCCTGTTGTGCTGTGTACAGGTGATGTGTTGTGCGGTGATGTCAGAGCCAGCAACAGGCAGAGGCAACTGATTCTGGCTTCGCCCCCATCCTTCTCTCTGCTGAGTCTTACAAGGGCAACACTGAGACTCATCTACACTCTCCTTTTGCCCCATACTTTCTAGGCACAGGTCCACACGGGTGGCGCTTTGGTCTAAACCAATGAGCCTAGGGCTTGCCGATCGGAAGGTTGGCTGTTCGAATCCCCGCGACGGGGTGAGCTCCCGTTGCTCTGTCCCAGCTCCTGCCAACCTAGCAGTTCGAAAGCACGCCAGTGCAAGTAGATAAATAGGTACCACTCTGGCGGGAAGGTAAACGACATTTCTGTGCGCTCTGGTATCCATCACGGTGTCCTGTTGTGCCAGAAGTGGTTTAGTCCTGCTGACCACGTGACCCGGAAAGCTCTCTGTGGACAAATGCCGGCTCCCTTGGCCTGAAAGTGAGATGAGCGCCACAACCCCATAGTCGCCTCTGACTGGACTTAACTGTCCAGGGGTCCTTTACCTTTTTTAGAATCGAAATACCTTAGAATTGTAGAGTCGGAAGGAGTCTGAGGGCCATGCAACAGCTTCTTATGGTTCTTTGCATGTTTCCAAAAGGGCCTTTGGTATGTGTGGTTCAGCAGCTGTTGCATCATCCTAATTATTTACAGATCACAGAATCAGAAAATTGTGGAGTTGAAAGGGACCCCGAAGGGCCATCCTTTGCATTTCAGAGATCTCAGCTAAAGCATCCAAGATGGATGGCCATCCAGCCTCTGCTTAAAAACCTCCAAGGAAGGAGAGTCCACAATGGTTGGCCACCGTGAGAGTAGGAGGTTGGACTACAATGCACTGCTAGCCTGATCCAGCTGTAAGGCTCTTCTTGTGGATATTTTCACCCCTCCCATTGCAAGGATCTCATGATGTTTTCAGAAAGGAAGGGGTGGATTCTGCTCATCGCTTCTTCCGCTCCTGCTTGACTCTGTAGGAGTCTTGAGTGTTATCTGTGTAGAGATAAGATGACTAAGAAACTGTAACACTCATGCAGTCCAGAAGCCTCCTTTATTCTTTAGTTTATTTTAGTTTGCAGTAGCTATAATAATAATAATAATAATAATAATAATAATAATAATAAATTTTTATTTATACCCGACCCTCTCCAGCCAAGGCCGGGCTCAGGGTGGCTAAATAAGAGAATAAAGAAGTTATGCTTCTGAGCCTTTCGTTCATGTAATTCATACTCTGCTGACTTTGGTGCTGAGTTTGGTGCTCACAGCTCAAAGTTGTGGGTCCAATGCACTTAGACCTGCTCTCCTGCAGTAGAAGGTCTCTGGAAGTGCTTCCCAGCTCGCCTGGCCCACTCGGGGCAGAAGAGGTAGAGCCCAGTCGTTGGCACTGGCTCAAAGGCGAAGCAGGCACTTCTTCTTGTTGTTTAGTCGTGTCCGACTCTTCGTGACCCCATGGACCAGAGCACGCCAGGCACTTCTGTCCTCCACTGCCTCCCGCAGTTTGGTCAAACTCAGGCTGGTAGCTTCGAGAACACTGTCCAACCATCTCGTCCTCAGTCGTCCCCTTCTCCTTGTGCCATCTTTCCCAACATCAGGGTCTTTTCCAGGGAGTCTTCTCTTCTCATGAGGTGGCCAAAGTATTGGAGCCTCAGCTTCAAGATCTGTCCTTCCAGTGAGCACTCAGGGCTGATTTCCATAAGAAGGGATAGGTTTGATCTTCTTGCAGTCCATGGGTCTCTCAAGAGTCTCCTCCAGCACCATAATTCAGAAGCATCAATTCTTTGGCGATCAGCCTTCTTTACGGTCCAGCTTTCACTTCCAAACATCACTACTGGGAAAACCATAGTTTTTACTATACGGACCTTTGTTGCAAGGTGATGTCTCTACTTTTTAAGATGCTGTCCAGGTTTGTCATTGCTTTTCTCCCAAGAAGCAAATGTCTTTTAATTTCGTGGCTGCTGTCACCATCTGCAGTGATCATGAAGCCCAAGAAAGTAAAATCTCTCACTCCCCCATTTCTTCCCCTTCTGTTTGCCAGGAGGTGATGGGTCCAGTGGCCATGATCTTCGTTTTTTTGATGTTGAGCTACAGACCATATTTTGCGCTCTCCTCTTTCACCCTCATTAAAAGGTTCTTTAATTCCTCCTCACTTTCTGCCTTCAAGGTTGTGTCATCTGCATATCTGAGGTTGTTGATATTTCTTCCGGCAATCTTAATGCCGGCTAGCGATTCATCCAGCCCAGCCTTTCGTGTGATGAATTCTGCATATAAGTTAAATAAGCAGGGAGACAATATACAGCCTTGTCATACTCCTTTCCCAATTCTTAAATGATTTGTAGACATTCAGATTTTCCGCATTGTCTTGTTCCCCCTCCCCTTTCCCCCTCTCTCACCTCCTGCTGTTAGGATGACGCTTTGCTATGTGAGTGACCATTGGGCCCAGTATGCCAGCCAGGCCAAAGGCTACGGCTACGAGATGCACCCTTATTCTGTTGAGAAACTGCAGGTGGAATTTGACGAGCTCTTTCTGAGGGCTGTCCTCCAAGTCCTGAAAGCGAAAAGGTAGGAACCGAGGGGCTGTGCCGGGGGGCGGGGTATGGCATTTGTGGCGGTTGGAGAAGTCTAGGTTGCATCCAGAAGAGAGCTGTGAAGTCAGGTGGGACTCGATAGAAGGCCAGAACTCAAATCCTCAAGCCTTGGAGGGAAATGGATTTTATCAGAGCTTTTTAGCATGCAGTTAATTGCCAAGCTTAGGGGCATATGCATTTCCTCTGCGGGAGAGATACGCCGAAGCCGACAAAGTGAGTGGCTGGACCATTTGAGAATCCTCTCTGCCTTTGCAGCAAGGGTAGCTGCCCGTGGACTGTCTCGCCAGAGTGGTGCGTGCTGTGGTTATCTCCTGCTTGGACTACTGCAATGCGCTCTATGTGGGGCTACCTTTGAAGGTGACTCGGAAACTACAACTAATCCAGAATGCGGCAGCCAGGCTGGTGACTGGGAGCGGCCGAAGAGACCATATAACACTGGTCTTGAAAGACCTACATTGGCTCCCAGTACGTTTCTGAGCACAATTCAAAGTTTTGGCGCTGACCTTTAAAGCCCTAAATGGCCTCAGTCCAGTATACCTGAAGGAGCATCTCTATCCCCATCGTTCTGCCTGGACACTGAGGTCCAGCTCCGAGGGCCTTCTGGTGGTTCCCTTATTGCGAGAAGTGAAGTTACAGGGAACCAGGCGGAGGGCCTTCTTGGTAGTGGCACCAGCCCTGTGGAACTCCCTCCCACCAGATGTCAAAGAAATAAAGAACTATCTGACTTTTAGAAGGCATCTGAAGGCAGCGCCTTTTTGAGAAGCTTTTAATATTTGATGAATCATTGTATTTTAATATTTTGCTGGAAGCCGCCCAGAGTGGCTGGGGAAACCCAGCCAGATGGGCGTGGTATAAATAATAAATTATTATTATTAATCCTGTGCCCGAAACATTTCTGTTTGGTCTTCCCATTCCCAAAAGGTTAGGGGTCTGGCTCTTTATGTCTGAGATGCCGTACGGGACCCTGTCCTGCAACATGCTCTGGAAGCTTTTCTCCATCATGCACTGCGCAGAAAGCGAGAACCTGGAGAAGCTATGTGCCGCGGTGCAGCTGGCCGACTGCAAACGCCAACTCAATGGTAGCGTCTCAACCCCCCCTCCTCCTTTCTTTCTTTGGGTGTTTGCATGTGGAATTTCAGCCAGCTTTATTTGGATGATCATCTTCCTGCGGTGTAGGGATGCGGGTGGCGCTGTGGGTTAAACCACAGAGCCTAGGACTTGCCGATCAGAAGGTCGGCGGTTCGAATCCCCGCAACGGGGTGAGCTCCCGTTGCTCGGTCCCTGCTCCTGCCAACCTAGCAGTTCGAAAGCACATCAAAGTGCAAGTAGATAAATAGGTACCACTCCGGCAGGAAGGTAAACGGCGTTTCCGTGCGCTGCTGTGGTTCGCCAGAAGCGGCTTAGTCACGCTGGCCACATGACCTGGAAGCTGTATGCCGGCTCCCTCGGCCAATAAAGCGAGATGAGCGCCGCAACCCCAGAGTCGTCCGCGACTGGACCTAATGGTCAGGGGTCCCTTTACCTTTACCTTTTACTGCCTGCGGTGTAAGTGTCAGGGCTGGTGTCCTGGGAGCAAGCAAGTGGTCATGCTGGCAAGCGCCAATTCTGGCCATCTTTCAGTGATGGTGTTGGTGCAACGTTGGGGAATCTTTTTTGGCCTGAGAGCCACATTCCCTTCTGTGTAAACTTCTGAAGGCTGGTGGGTTGATCTGAGAGCCAGTGTGGTGTAGTGGTTAAGAGCGGTAGATTCGTAATCTGGGGAACCGGGTTCGCTTCCCCGCTTCTCCACCTGCAGCTGCTGGGTGACCTTGGGCCAGTCACACTTCTCTGAAGTCTCTCAGCCCCACTCACCTCACAGAGTGTTTGTTGTGGGGGAGGAAGGGAAAGGAGATTGTTAGCCGCTTTGAGACTCCTTCGGGTAGTGATAAAGCGGGATATGAAATCCAAACTCTTCTTCTTCTTCTTGCTTTGGAGACAGATGGCTGGGCTTAGGCAGATGGCTTTTCTTTTCTTTCTTTTTACAGCTGTTTGTGTGCTTCCACCCCCCCCCCAATTCTTTGCCACTAGGAAGAGATCTGCCCGCCTCCACCCCATGCAAGCTGCTGTGTGCAGACTTGGTTATACTGGGCAGCCGTTCAGGCCCCTTATCTGTTTAGAACACAGCAGCGGTAGCCAATTTGGAAATAAACTTTTAGAAAACATCTGAAAGCTGTGTTGGGAAGTTTTTTTATGTCTAACAATGTAAGCTGCCCAGAGTGGCTGGGGAAACCCAGCCAGATGGGCGGGGTATAAATAAAATAATAATAGTAATGATCTATTTTAATAAATAACTATTTCACTTTTAAAAGACAACTGAAGGCGGCCCTGTTTAGGGAAGTTTTTAATGTCTGACACTGTATTGTTTTTAATATTCGGTTGGAAGCTGCCCAGAGTAGCTGGGGAAGCCCAGCCAGATGGGCGGGGTATAAATAATAAATTATTATTATTATTATTAATCATTATCATCATCTTCGTCCTCCATATGATGCTGCACTCAAGCTCCCCTCTTCCCCAGACAGCAGACTCCATTTCTCAGGGACAGTGGGTGTTGCGGTCAGACAATATCTGGAGGTCACTGCTGTGACGCAGAGTGGAATGAAACGTCCATTTAAGGGGGGACCTCCGATCTTTGCCCTTGAAATAAAACCAGCCCCCTCTTTTGCCACCGGCAGACCCAGCCCACCTAGAGAATTTTGAAAAGTATCTCCAGTCGATGAACGGCTCTGAGGAGATCTGCCTGCTGACGACGTTTGCCCAGATGGCTCAGGCAAAACGCGAGGATGCTGACCAGGACTTTGTCAGAGTCATTGTGCTGGAAATCTATGAGGTGAGCCAGGAGCAGTTCGATAGGTGAGAGGGAGCTGCGGTGTTGGGCGGAAAGCTCCGACCCGGGAGTGGCTTCCGCACTGCAGCTGCGAGGCGGAGCTGCGAAGGAAGCAGCCCGGGTTCGAATGTTGCCTCTGCTCCAAACTTGCTAAGAGGTGGCTGTGTGTCGGCCTCCTTTTCCTGGTCCCGGCCAGCCATTCGTCTGTCGGAAGTTGAGCAAGGCTCAACTTCATGCTAGCATTCGAGTGACAAAGGAAGTAAAAGGAGGTGGATAACAATTAAGGATTTATTACGTTTGGAAAATTTACATAGAAAGGTTTATTGTTTTGTGTACATTCAATTGCAAGATATAACATATGCGAAGGGACTTGACAGGAAGTCAAAATTGAAGAAAATATTTTGTAAGGTAAAAGGTAGAAAATATTTATTTTCATTATTTTCATTATTAATTATTTCTTTCTTTTCTCTGTGTGTGTGTTGTATGGAATGGAATGTTTGGGAGGAAATAAGACAGTAAATAACAAATAAACAAAATATTGATGTATGTAATTTTTATTTCTCAATTATGTTTTGTGGTAGTATGGTTGTAATGTTTTTTGTAACAAAAAATCGTTCAATAAAAATTATTTTTTAAAAAAGAGAAAAATGGCGTTTTACCAGGGAAAGCCTCAGCGGGCGGCTAAAAATGAAATAAAAACCGCTGTATTTCTCCAGGTGTCTTACGTCAGCCTTTCCACCAGAGAGACTTTCTCAAAGGTCGGCCGGGAGCTCCTGGGCGCCATCACCGCTGTCCACACCAGCATGATCTCTGTTCTTCTGGACCGAGTCAAAGAGACCATTGAAAAGGTTGGCATGGTAAGAACCACGCCATGCTGTGCTGTTGCTGCTGCTGCTGGGCCTAGTTGATGGAGAATGTCCTTTGGCCATGTGCAAACCGCGACTTAAAATGCTCCCGCCAGAATTGTATGCCAGCCCTGTGCATTTATTCTGGTTTGGAAGGGGAACTGCAAGAACCTTCGGCCTCACCTTCTGAATGATGGAAACCTCATTCACCCACGCCCTGATATTTCACCGCCTGCCACCTCCCAAATGCACACCTTGCAGCTCTTACCTGGGAAAACAGTAGGGACTAGAAGCATGTTCTGAATCACAGAACACCCACAGCCTTGTTGGAGATAGGAGCTTGGAGGACCCAAGGGCCATAGAGCCCATACTGCTAAATAAGAGCCACCTTAGAAGACCATGAGCTAAGAGCTAAGGGGCAGATGGGGCTCAGCAGCTCAGGAAAGTAGCCTATGTTGGGAGAATGAAAACTCTCATCCTAAACCTTCGCTGCCTTGCAGGCTGCTAACACGGCAGTTTGACTTCACCCCCGGAGGTACACTCCATTGTCTCTTGAGATAGATGGATACCAACAGAGGCTTGTGTAAACGGGTCCAAGATTTCCATTCTGTTGCTGTATGAGCCTTTATTTTTGCAAGATTACTCACTCCCAACAGCGTTGAAAAAGACTTCCCTGGACCTTTGAGATGGTCTTTTTATTATAATATTTTTTATTAGTTTTCAATTACATTCCAATAACAGCCTCATGGACGCAGGTGGTGCTGTGGGTTAAACCACAGAGCCTAGGACTTGCCGATCAGAAGGTCAGCGGTTTGAATCCCAACGGGGTGAGCTCCCATTGCTCGGTCCCTGCTCCTGCCAACCTAGCAGTTCAAAAGCACGTCAAAGTGCAAGTAGATAAATAGGTACCGCTCCGGCGGGAAGGTAAACGGCGTTTCCGTGCGCTGCTCTGGTTCTCCAGAAGCGGCTTAGTCATGCTGGCCACATGACCCGGAAGCTGTACTCTGGCTCCCTCGGCCAATAAAGCAAGATGAGCACCACAACCCCAGAGTCAGCCACAGCTGGACCTAATGGTCAGGGGTTCCTTTACCTTTACCTTTAACAGCCTCATTATAAAAATACCAACTTATAATACAATTACTAATACCAATCGTTCAAATACCGAATTATGTAATTTAGGTGCCGCCCCCCCCCCTCCCCCGTGCTAGAATGGATGGTTTTATGCTTTTCTTTACTTCTGCGTTCCAAAATCTTATTAATTTCTATTATATTCCGGTCATCGTAATAATCCGTTATACAACAACTGCAATATTAATAACTTCTGTTCGTGTTGGCACATTAAATGCTTTATAAAACTACAAGTGAGGCACTCAAACTATATCCTTATTCTTCCTGTGTCAGTTATTCTGTCCGTGGTGTTTCTTCCTTTTCTTGTAAAATGGTATGTCTTATCTTTTCTCGGTTGTTTCTCTACTCCAGCATCTTCATCGGCATATCTGTCACCTTTTTCTTCTTAGGTTTCTCTGTATTTATTTAAAGAGCTGCCCATGCACCTCTGGAAGCCGTCTTCATCCGAGGTAGCCCTGATCCGCGACTGGCTTCTGAATCACAGCCTCACTGAAGTGGAGAACAAGCTTGCCTGCGTTATCCTGGAAGGACTGAACTGGGGACTCGGTGAGCAGGTGCGTGTGGAGAAAGAAGGCTGCAGTGAATCAAACAATGCATTACAATTTCCAGTTATTTTTAATACCAGTACTTTGGGGTGGGGGGTGGGAACTGCAGGTGGCAGGCTCCATTTTTGAAGACACCCGCCACCCCACAAACACAGACACTTGTGCAGGACTGAAAAGCTCCTTTAAACGGGCTTTTGCTACGTCGTAATGAATGCATCAGCTGATTGCAAAGTAAAACACCGGTCCTGAAACACCGGTCTTCAAAGAGCTACACTGGCTCCTAGTACGTTTCTGAGCACAATTCAAAGTGTTGGCGCTGACCTTTAAAGCCCTAAATGGCCTCGGTCCAGTATACCTGAAGGAGCGTCTCCACCCCCATCGTTCTGCCCGGACGCTGAGGTCCAGCGCCAAGGGCCTTCTGGCGGTTCCCTCCCTGCGAGAAGCAAAGCTACAGGGAACCAGGCAGAGGGCCTTCTCGGTAGTGGCACCCGCCCTGTGGAATGCCCTTCCATCAGATGTCAAAGAGAAAAACAACTGCCAGACTTTTAGAAGTCATCTAAAGGCAGCCCTGTTTAGGGAAGCTTTTAATGTTTGATGCATTACTGTATTTTAATATTGTGTTGGAAGACGCCCAGAGTGGCTGGGGGAACCCAGCCAGATGGGAGGGGGGTATAAATAATAAATTATTATTATTATTATTATTATTATTATTATTATTATTATTATTATTATTATTATCATTATCCCTGGTTTCAGTCCAGAGGAAGGTTTGTGCAGATTTCATAGAGCCCTTTTCTACATGAGGGCTGCAGTCTCTTATGGGCCATTTTGTGAGGCCAGTGGATGGGCGGGGACAGAGCAGAAATGGGCGGAGCAACGAATGCAAATTTTACCTCTCTACAAAAGGCTAGTTTTTATCCACATTGCAAATGAGCAGCCCAAAGGCTTGGGTAAATGGAATTTCCCCCCCCCCCTGACCTCTGAAAACAGACATACTAATAATATAATAATAATTTATTATTTATACCCTGCCCATCTGGCTGTGCTTCCCCAGCCACTCTGGGAGGCTTCCAACAAAATATTAAAATACAGAGGCATGCCTCTGCAAGCCACCACTGTTTATATGCCAACATGCTCCCTTCTGGGTTGTTTTGCCTTCTCCCTGCTAGTGCAGAGAAGAAACAGCCCAGGGGCTGTTACTCTTCACGGAACTCTTCTGCTCATTAAGCCGAGAACAACCCTCAGTTCATTGGGACTGAGACAGACCGCAGTCCCTTGTTCAAACATACCTGCCCCAGGGACCACGCTTGACTGTGATGTGATGGGAGGGCTGTACATTTTAGGCCCGTGTCTTAAATGTCATTCATCGTCAGGGCGGCCTTCATCTCGACCCAGCGGTCCACGCTGAAGTTGCGCTCATGGTCTTAGAAGCTTACCAGAAGTACCTTTCTCAGAAACCGTACAGCGGGCTCATCTCTGAAAGCATCAAGCAGGTACGTCCTTCTTCCTTGAAGACTTCCTGCTAGCTTGGCTTTTTCCCCCTGAAGGTTTTTTTTTTATTAAGTTTTCCAAAATTCGCACATACATTTCAACACATAATAAAAACATCCCCCCAACTTCTCACCTGCTTTTCCATGGTGTTCCCATTTCTCACCCTGCCTTCTGTCTCTTAAACCTTAACAAAACTGCCATAATCTTTAATCCCTTCTATTGCTCACAGTGTCACATCCTTCTTGTGTGTTCATCATATAATAATACTTCTTTATACAGTCCTGTTAGCTTTGGGGGAGGGTTCCCGTAAACTGTTGCTTAAAAACTGCCCTCTGCTTCTGTTGGATGGAAGGTTGTGCAATTGTTACCTCGGTCCCTCCCGTAAATGTAGATGAAGCCTGTGGCCAATGCAGATTTTGCTGGACTACAGTTCCCATCACTCCTGACCATCAGGGGTGCTGGTGTGCTGATGGGAGTTGGAGTCCATCAATCTTCAGGTTAAAGCAACGCTAAGCGACTTTGCACCGCTCGAAGATGCTGTGTAGACAAACTGGAAGTCCCGTCTCTCTTACGGGACCTCCTCTCCCGATATGCCCCACGGAGGACCTTAAGGTCCATAAATAGCAACACCCTATAGGTCCCTAAGGAAGTCAGATTAGCCTCAACCAGAGCCAGGGCCTTTTCAACACTGGCTCCGGCCTGGTGGAACGCTCTGTCTCATGAGACCAGGGCCCTGCAGGATCTGATTTCTTTCCGCAGGGCCTATAAGACAGAGTTGTTCCGCCTGGCCTTTGGCTTGGAATCAACTTGATCCCTTTCCCCTCTTTCCTTTTTTCTTTCTCCTTCTGTGATGGAACTCCTATTTGGGGACTTCCCTGGCTTTTTTCTGGCCCACCTAGGACCAGTCTGGATAGTTGGCCTTGGTGAAGATTTGACGTTTTCATCCCCAAAAAGTTTTTGATTTGAGTTTCTACTGAAATGAGGCTGCATTTTAATGTTGTACTTAATCTTGTTTCTAAGCTGTATTTTAATCAATTGTTTTTACCTTGTTTTATCCACCCTGAGCCCAGTCTTGGCTGGGGAGAACGGGGTATAAATAAAATTTATTATTATTATTTATCATTGTCTAGGTCTCCTACCTGGCCAGCGTCGTCCGTTACGGAGAGACACCCGAAACCTCCTTCAACCAGTGGGCCTGGGGGCTGGTTTTGAGGCTGAAACTGCACGCCAACGACTACGGCATGCAGCAGGGCTGGCCTCCCACTCCTGTCTCCTCTGCGGCGCTCGAGCTGGCGGAATCGCCTACGTTTCACCCACTGTTGAAGGCTGTCCGGTCGGGCCTCCCCATTGGCTGCTACCTGGCGTTGGCCATGACGACGGTGGGGCATAGGTGAGTGCCGGGATAACTCTCTCTTGCCCTCTGTGTCCTGGGTGGTGCATTTCTGGGTTTGCATGCATCCCCCGCCCCAGGCCTGCAGCTCGTTCACAGTCAATCAGAAAGCATAGGGAAGGTAGTGCAATCATGGCTCAGAGGAACCTGGTGAACCCCCCCCCCCAAAAAAAACCCTCATGCTGACCTGCCCTTGCATCACAGGAACATAGGAAGCTGTCTTATACAGAGCCAGACCATTGGTCTGTATAACTGACTGACAATGGCTCTCCTAGGTTTCAGGGCGGGGTATAAATTGTAAATTATTATTCTGGGAATGGAACTTGGCATCTTCTTCAGGCAAATCAGGTTCTCTCTTTTTTTAAAAAAAATAATATTTATTCAAATTTTAAAGATTACAAAAAGAAAATTAGAAAAAGCAAAAAAAGGAAGATATACAAACGGTATAAAATATACAAACGGTTAGAAAAAAAAGGAAAAACAGCTCAAACCTTTACATAACTTTCTTTCCTTTGCTTATTTCCTTGACCTCCTCACACCTCCCTTTTTTGTATTCTAGTTCAATTAGATATTTCAGCAAATCCTTTCCAGCTTTGTTTTTATCCTAATAATTTATCTTAATATACTGTAATTTTACATTCTCGTCTTTCTCCAATTAAAAAATCAATTTTTACCTAATCCTTTATATCATTTCTACTAAAACGACATTACTCCATTCCAACATCCTTCTAACATTCCTTAATTTTGCAATGCTTCTGTAAATAAACTTTAAATTTTTTCCAATCTTCTTCCACCAACTCTTCACCTTGGTCTCGGACAGGCAAATCAGGTTCTCTGCCCCTGAGCAATGGCCCTTCCCCTTGCTTATTTGTTTATTTATTAAACTTACCACAGCCATACCTCGGGTTGCGAACGTGATCCGTGCGGGAGGCACGTTCGCAACCAGCAGCGCTGCGCCTGCGTACGCACGTCACGTGATTCGGCGCTTCTGCACATTCGTGTGACGTCATCTTGTGTATTTGCGCATGCGCGAGCGCCGAAACCCGGAAGTAACCTGTTCCTGTACTTCTGGGTTCGGCGCGGTCCACAACCCCAAAAACGCACAACCCGCAGTGTTCATAATCCAAGGTATTACTGTACAGTGGTACCTTGGTTTTTGAACAGAATGCGTTCCGGGAGCCCATTCGACTCTCGGAACTGTTCGAAAACCAAAGCGCGGCTTCCAGTTGGCTACAGGAGTCTCCTGCAGCCAATCGGAAGCTGCCCTGGCCGTTCAGCTTCCGAAAATTGTTCGAAAGCCGGAACACTCACTTCCGGGTTTCGATCGTTCGGGAGCCGATCTGTTCGGGAGCCAAGGCGTTTGGGATCCAAGGTACAACTGTAGTTGCTTGTCATGTGAAAGTCTCCAAGCAATGTACAGTAAAGATAGATTTACAGCACATAATGGAGGGAGGTGGCAGCTGCCCAATGCATCTTCATGTCTGTCTCCCCATAATAGCT
Source organism: Podarcis erhardii (assembly GCF_964252035.2). NCBI lineage: Eukaryota > Metazoa > Chordata > Lepidosauria > Squamata > Lacertidae > Podarcis > Podarcis erhardii. The sequence continues at coordinate 48,685,472 of NC_138501.1, forward strand.
TTGAGGCTGGAATCCCCTCAGAAGAATTTGTGTCAGCTTCCTGGAAGCCTGCAGGCATGGGAGCAGATCACCCTTCTGCCTGTTAATACTGTTATCATTTTGTCCGATGACTAACATACGTTTTCCTCTTCTTATCCTTCGATAGCATCGAGAAGTTCTGTGCTGAAGGGATCCCACTCCTGGGCGTTTTGGTGCAGTCGCGGCATCTGAGAACAGTGGTTCATGTGCTGGATAAAGTCTTACCGTTATTCTACCCGTGCCAGTATTACTTGCTGAAGAACGAACAGTAAGCCCAAGACTGCCTGCCTTGCTTGTATCCCCCATCCATCCTTTCAAAATTCTGCTGTCATTGCATCTCAAGGAAAGTTTTCAATGTTTAATGTTTTGTTATGTTTTTGAATACGCTGGAAGCCGTACAGAGTGGCTGGGACAACCCAGTCAGATGGACAAGGGTACAAATATTAATTAATTAATTAATTAATTAATTAGGGCAGACTGGTTTTTGCAGCTCAGCCAGAGGGCCCTTTCTGAGAGTTGGTATATGTCAGGCATAGGCAAACTTGGCCCTCCAGATGTTTTTTGTCCTACAACTCCCATGATCCCTAGCTAACAGGACCAGTGGTCAGGGATGATGGGAACTGTAGTCCCAAAACATCTGGAGGGCTCAGTTTACCTATGCCTGGTATATGTAGCGCACAGCGTTTGAAATTAGCTGGGCATTTTGCAACAGAATTGTTATCCTTTGGTGCCTCTGCATATCCACCTGTCTGGGGGTGATTCAGGGGGCCTGCAGGGTAGTGTAGCAGCAAAAGACACGCCTTTGTTTTTGTTTTTTGCCGTTGCTGCTGCGCTGCCAGGTAAATCAGCTGTTTTGCGGGGTAGCGCGGTAGCAAAATACATGTCTTTTGCTGCTGTGCTACCTTGCAGACCTCCTGAATCACCTGGCAGCAAAAAAGAAAGAAAGAAAGAAAGAAAGAACTTTTTTTGTTTTGTTTTTTACTGCTATCTGTCTTTAAAAAAGAAATCCCAATCTATGTACATAAAATGGCGACTAGACATTCTGTTTTGCTACCCACCATCCATATGGCTCCTAGCTTTCGTACCCCAGTTTGTAACAATGGTAGTGGGGCAACTGTACCTTTTTGACCTGGCAACTAAATTGGCAACTTGTTCTTTATTCTGTCCCCCGACCACCTAGGTTTCTGTCTTGCCTCTATCAATTCCTTCAGCTGGACAGTGGTGTCCCCCAAGGGATGACTCAGCAAGTGACCCAGAAAGTCACTCAGCACTTAACTTGGACGAGTTACGGTGAAAACGTCAAGCTGCTCAACTGCATGATTCAGGTCAGGAGCTAGAAGCATGTCTTCTTCGACTGTGGACCCTTTTAAGGCTGGAAGGGAACCAGGGGACCAAACCACCCAGCCCTTTGCTCCTAAAGATCAGCCTACACGGTGCCAGACTAGAATGTGCCACAAGATGACAGCAAGGAGTTATTGACAGTTTTACCGTTTCCTTTAAACTGCTTAGAGGCTTTACAGCAATCAAGCAGCATATGATTTTTTGTTAAATAAAATAAGCATGGTCGCCCCATGTAAATGAATGTGCGTGTCCCCGCAAGCGTGGAATCTCAGAATCATCAAATTGTCGAGTTGGAAATGACCCGTAGGGCCCCTTATTCCAAGGCCCTGCAATGCAGGAATCTCAGCTAAAGAATCTTTTGACAAAACATGTGTAGTATTGCAAGTGTACAATGCAGCTTCCTGAGAATCTTGGCTCTTCCTTCCTTTCCCAAATTAAGCTTCTTTATCCTTAGGCTTGACAAGATAGGCTTGAGAGTTGTAGATCCGTATCTGCTGAAATTCCAGGAGCTCCAAGGATGACTGAATGAGAGCGACAGTGGTCAGGGTGGGGTTCGGGGTACATCAATGCAGCTAAAATGTCATGGCCCCAACCTCTGGAAGCAGCCAGGACTTTGATGCAGGGGAACAGAAGCCAGGACCAGCTATGCAAGCAACATCAGACCACACTGAAAGACCTACACTGGCTCCCAGTACGTTTCAGAGCACAGTTCAAAGTGTTGGTGCTGACCTTTAAAACCCTAAACAGCCTCGGTCCAGTATATCTGAAGGAGTGTCTCCACCCCAATTGTTCTACCCGGACACTGAGGTCCAGCGCTGAGGGCCTTCTGTACGTTCCCTCATTGCGAGAAGTGAGGTTACATGGAACCAGGCAGAGGGCCTTCTCGGTAGTGGCACCCTCCCTGTGGAACGCCCTCCCACCAGATGTCAAAGAGAAAAACAACTACCAGACTTTTAGAAGACATCTGAAGGCAGCCCTGTTTAGGGAAGCTTTTAATGTTTAATAGGTTATTATATTTTAATATTCTGTTGGAAGCCTCCCAGAGTGGCAGGGGAAACCCAGCCAGATGGGTGGGGTATAAATAATAAATTAATATTATTATTATTAGTTGAGATTCTTGCAATGCAAGGGGTTGGACTACATGACCCTCGGGGTCCTTTCTGGCACTACAATTCTCTGACCACCCTGAGTCTCCCATCAGAAGAAGCATGCAAAAATGGTGGGCAAAAGATACAGGGTCAGTGAGTTGACCGTGCTGTGGATGAGTGGGATTCAGGCCCTGTACACAATCAATCTCTCTCTCTCTCTCTCTGTGTGTGTGTGTGCGCGTGCATGTGGAGCCCATGCAGTGAGCACTCCCAATCAAATACAGTTTTGACTGCTTTTCTGTCGCCTGCAGAAATCCGTCCCCAATCGTGGCAGCGTTTTAATAAGCAGGGCTGTTCTCACGCCTTGTTGCCTCTGTCCTGGTGTTTGGGTTCTCCCTGCCCCTTGTTGCTATCTCGTTTCAGCCTTCCGCCCTTTTTCTTGGCAGACTCACATTTTTATGAGCAGCCTTCCCAACGGAGTCGGGCCAGCGGCCGTGTTGGAGTTCTGGGTCCAGGCCCTCACCAGCCAGCCACTGTGGCACAAGGAGAGAGCCGTACTCTGCCTGATGGACCACTTGTGCCAAGCCGCTTTCCAGTTCAACCAAGAGGACTGTGTGCAGAAGCTGCTGTACCAGCAACACAAGGTACCGACGCCCCAACCCTCTTTACCTCCTGGGTTAGGAGACGCTTTAACTAGCCGTGTCTGTTGGTGTTTTGCAACTTTGACCTGTTGCAGAACCTTAGCTAGACCTTAGCAGAGCATACGCAGAGTTCCAGAAAGCAATCAGTTGCAGGCAGGATGGACGAAGCAGGAACAAAAGCTGCTACTAGTAACTGGTTACTTTGATGTGTTTGTTATTTACGGCAGACTCTACAAGTTACTACAGTGGTACCTTTAGATATGAACGGGATCCATTCTGGAGCCCCGTTCGCATATAGAAGCAAACGTAACTAGTGACGGCATGTCTGTGCACTGGCACGTCGCTTTTTGCCGCTTCTGCGCATGCGCATGATGTCATTTTGAGTGTCTGCGCATGCGCAAGTGGCAAAACCCAGAAGTAACGCGCGCCGTTACTTCCGGGTTGCCGCGGAGTGCAACTTGAACGTGCTCAACCCGAAGCGCATTCAGCCCGAGGTATGACTGTATATACGAGAACAGAAATGCGGATCTTAGCTAGCTCTCTCTTAACAAACTCCAAATGACTCTCCGAACACCACACTGACCGACAACACAGTCCAGTCAGTAAGGTCATAAATCATCATGCCTGTGGGAGACTTCAACCAATGGTAGAGCTGTTTCCAGGCTCCCATATCTCTAGGCAGAATTACAGTGGTGCCCCGCAAGACGGAAAACTCGCTAGACGAAAGAGTTTTCCGTTTTGGAGGTGCTTCGCAAAACGAATTTCCTATGGGCTTGCTTTGCAAGACGAAAATGTCTTGTGAGTTCCTGTGGTTTATTCCCGCTTTCCCTCCCCCCTTTTTCTAAGCCGCTAAGCCGCTTATCCGCTAAGCCGCTAAAAGCCGCTAAACCGCTAATAGCGCTAATCCGCTAAGCTGTCAGTGGGCTTGCTTCGCAAGACGAAAAAACCGCTAGACGAAGAGACTCGCGGAACGGATTGTTTTCGTCTTGCAAGGCACCACTGTACTCCTCTCTGCTCAGTCTCCTTGGCTGTCGGCCAACTCTTAATTGACTCTGTGTGAAGCTGCACAGAATAGCACGTAGTCAAAAATCCCGGCAGTGTTTGTCTCAAGAGACAATGGAGTGCACTTCTTGGGGTGACCGTCCCCGGAGGTGCAAGCTTGGAGGTCCTGGGCTGCCCAGACGACAATCCCCTCCTCTCGCAGCCTCGCTGATGTGGTCCAAAGGAAAGCAAAGCAACATCTTTGGCACCAGCTTGGCTGCAGGAATTGCTGGATGGAGGTGTACAAGGCACTATCCAACCATCTTAGGGACTCCACTCTGCATTTGTGTAGGGTTTTCTTCTCCTAAAGATATCCAGCAAGGCAGCGGAGGTTTCGGATCAAGAGTTCTCCTTCTCCTTGATGGGCTTCCTTCCCAGGCTGATGACTCCCATCTGCTCCTTATATTTAAATAATGGCCAAGTAATGCAGAATGTGGGACGCGGGTGGCGCTGTGGGTTAAACCACAGAGCCTAGGACTTGCCGATCAGAAGGTCGGTGGTTTGAATCCCCACGACGGTCCCTGCTCCTGCCAACCTAGCAGTTTGAAAGCATGTCAAAGTGCAAGTAGATAAATAGGTACCACTCCAGCGGGAAAGTAAATGGCGTTTCCATGTGCTGCTCTGGTTCGCCAGAAGCGGCTTAGTCATGCTGACCACATGACCCGGAAGCTGTACGCCGGCTCCCTCGGCCAGTAAAGCGAGATGAGCGCCGCAACCCCAGAGTCGGCCACGACTGGACCTAATGGTCAGGGGGCCCTTTACCTTTAATGCAGAACGTGTTGGGATGCTCTGGTTGCCTATTCCCTGCTCTGGAAGTGAGTTGGACTTGTTGAGCTTTGGGATCCCATCTAACACTGGTACTCTGTGATTTAATTCAGGACATGGCTCTTTCTTCTTCCTATGACCTAATGCAGGCTTCCTCAACCTTGGCCCTCCAGATGTTTTTGGCCTACAACTCCCATGATCCCTAGCTAGCAGGACCAGTGGTCAGGGATGATGGGAATTGTAGTCTCAGAACATCTGGAGGGCCGAGGTTGAGGAAGCCTGACCTAACGTTTAGAAGAAATCATCACTCTTGGAAGCTGAACCTGTTGATTGCCACCCTCTGGAGGAGATTTGCTCTATTTATGTGACATCTCTTCAGATATTTGAAGATGGCGGTCCCCAGTGCTTCTTCCTCGTCTCTTTTCCAAGCTAAACTTGCACATGTTCTTGAACCCTTCCTGCTAGAACACTCTCCAGACTCCAAAGCTTCGTTGCTGCCCTCTTCACACTAGAGCTTGGCTTCCCTGTGCTATATATTGCGTCAAACATTGTTATGTCAAATGCTGTTTGAAATGGTGTTCTCCTGACCTCTGATAACAGGCAAAAAGAGTCTTCTTAAAGGCTGAAGAGACTTCTATGGCTTAAATCCCATTGCCTTTCAGCCTAAATCTCTGGCCTGCAATGGCTCAAGGTCTTCTCACCTGGCCTTTTCTCTCTCGCCCAACCTTCCCAGAATGCCTTGGGCTACCACTGCGACAAGGGGCTGCTCTCTTCCTTAGTCAGCTGGATCGTGGCCGGAAATGTCACGCCTTCCTTCATCGAGGGAAACTCAAATCCCACACAGGTAGGGAAGTGCCATAGAGTTGACGTCCTAGAATGGGTTTGGAGGGTGTTGCCCAGCCTTGCTCTCTCACTGGGAAGAAACCAGGGTGGATTTGATTTAAATCAAATCACAATTTAAATCACCAGTCAGTAAGACTTGATTTAAATCATCTTTTTTTTTAACAGAAAGACTCATTCTTGCTGGTATAATCTTAATATTTGTAACCAGACAAAGGTTTCATTTTTGGAATAATAAATTTTCAGAGTAGTTTTTTACAGTTATATCAGAAATCACTGATTTGGTTATACTATTAGAAATACATAGATAGATAATTATGAAATTATTGTGAGGTTGAATAAGTTAGCTGTTTATAGTTGGAGAACTTTTCTGCTGTACTTTATTGGAAGGAGAAAAAGAATCATTTCCTTAATAACAATTTAAACAATTTATTTAACTAAAACAGTAACATTATGGCATATGTATCCATGTTTGTCAACTGATGTGGTTAAAATAATTTTAGAAAACCGAAAACTTAGACTTAGTTGTAGCACACATGAAAAACCTAAAACCTTATTCCTGATGAATAGCCTTTGGACTATAATGTAACTTAAATAGAAAACTATCTTTAGAAAGACTTCCCCCCAAAAGCATTTTATTTTAAAAATCCAATTTAAATTTAAAAAATCCGATTTAAATGGAAAAAAATCCATTTAAAAATATTTTTAAAAATAAAAAAAAAATTGATTTTTATCCTCCCTGGAAGAAACCATTTTGAGGCTTGATGGGTCTCCTGGGAGCAGATTCTTCTCTTTCCTTGGTAGCCTTTGCTTTTATTACTTTCAGGTCTGGTTTGCGTGGACCATTCTGAACACGGAGTCCATCTTTGAAGAGGATTCCCAGCTTCGCAGAGTGGTGGAAAAGGAGTTGGTGATCAGCAATTTGGCTCCTGATCAGGCTCTGAAGGTAGGACCAACATGTCTTCTCTCTTTTTTTTTAAATAAATTTTTATTAAGATTTTAAAGGTTACAGAAAAAAACAAAACAACAAAACAAAACAACACATACAATCAAAAAACAGAAAAAAGAAATAAAAAACAAATCAAACCTTTAACTCACTTACTTACATTCACTTATTTCCTTGACTTCCTCACGCCTCCCATTTTTGTATTCTAATTCAGTTAAATATTCCAGCAAATCCTTCCAACTTTGTTTTTATCCTGATAATTTATCTTAACATATTATAATTTTACCTTCTCTCTTTCACCAATTCATTTTTACTTAATCCTTTATATCCTTTCTGCTAAAACCACATAATTTTTCCCCCCAACATCTTTCTAACATTCCTTAATTTTACAATATTTCTGAAGATAAACTTTAAATTTCTTCCACTCTTCTTCCACCAACTCTTCTCCTTGGTCTCGGATTCTGTCAGTCATCTCAGCCAGTTCCATATAGTCCATCAGCTTCATCTGCCATTCTTCCCGGGTCCAACATGTCTTCTCTAGGCGATGGATGCCTTCTCTGAAAAGGCACCCGATGTTAGGATATAGTTCCGTTCCACCTTTAGAACAGGCATGTGGAGTTGTTGCATGTCACATGTCTGTTTACTTCCAGCACAGTCTGCTGGGAACTTCCGTTGTATATAGCTTTTGCCTATTGCTGTTTGCTTGGACACGAAGGGAAGCAGACATGTTTTTTCCTTTGTCCTGATGCTGAATAAACACTTGTAAATATGCTTACATATGCCTCTGTCCACTACTTCTGTTGCAAGGAGTTCTTATCTCTGCTAGCTTGCATGCTCAGTCTCTAAAGGTCGCAGTTTTGATACTGTTCCAAGAACCGGAGTTCGCCCGGCTGCCGGTCGGTGGGCTGGAGCCAGCTGGGGGCCTGCCAATTGCCCCCATCTCCCCGGATGTATCCCAGCACCCAGAACAAGCTCGTGATGGGGGAAATTGACTTCACAGATATTGGCATAACCTATTTGGTGTTTCGCAATTTTCTGGCTAGTTGCAGGACCTTAGCCAGACCTAGCAGAGTACACGCAGAATCCACGGAAGCAATTGGCGACTTGGCTGCAGACAGGATAGACGAAGCGGGAACCAGGAACTTGTAGTTAGGTGTTTATTATATACAGTGGACTATTTACAGGAACAGAACACGGATCTTTTGCTAGCTCTCTCTGACACGACTCACAACTCCTACACTGACACACAGAACTCTGAAACTCTGAACACTGAACTAACACATTCCAGTTAGTAGGCCATTAATTATCACTCCCTTGAGAGAGCTTGACCAATCAGGGAGTTGTCTCCATGTTTCTGTTATCACCAGGCAGACTTACTCCTTCAGACTGCCTTCTGGCTGTCTGCCAAACCTTAATTGACTCTGTGTGAGTAGCTGCACGTACACAGTTTCCCAACAACAGAAGGCGACGCAACCAACTTTCTTTTCTGTCTGCAGAAAGCTCAGAGCCAGCTGAAGCTGCCCATCGTCCCATCTCTCCAGCGGCTGCTGATTTATCGTTGGGCTCATCAAGCCCTCGCTACCCCCGCTGACCACCCGCTGCTCCCGCTCATCTGGCAGAAATTCTTCCTCCTCTACCTCCACCGCCCGGGGCCGCAATATGGGTGAATTCACATCTGGAGGGTTTTATTTAATTATTGTTATTTATTTCATTTCCTGTGTTGCTTCCCCACCAGGCGTCCTGAAACGATTTACCCTGTAATGACGTAAGATATAAGAACTGGCTAAAAACCATTGCACACAATCACAGAAACAATTTTAGGAAACAACTGCAAATATAAAGGCAGTTTAAAGTGACAACATGACATCAATTCAGATCCCAGCTGGGATGAATGTTTTAGAAGGCTCATTGAAAGGGGAACACATTTTGCTTTTTGGTTATATGGGTTGCTCTGCATGCAAAGGGCCTTTGTCCGCCTGTTAATCCCTGGCAGCCTCACCAACTGAAAGGGTTCAGTTAGAGTAGGTGATAAAGAAAGGCAACCTTCGGCCTGAGACCCTGGGGAGCTGCTGCCAGCCAGAGAAAACAACACTAGGGGTAGACAGGCAAATAGTCAATCCCGTAAAAGGCAGGTTTTTATGTTCGTGCATTGGAGACGAGCAGGGGAGGCGGGTGGCGCTGTGGGTTAAACCACAGAGCCTAGGACTTGCCGATCAGAAGGTCGGCGGTTTGAATCCCCGCGATGGGGTGAGCTCCCGTTGCTCGTTCCTTGCTCCTGCCAACCTAGCAGTTCGAAAGCACGTCAGAGTGCAAGTAGATAAATAGGTACCGCTCCGGTGGGAAGGTAAACGGCATTTCCGTGCGCTGCTCTGGTTCGCCAGAAGCGGCTTAGTCATGCTGGCCACATGACCCGGAAGCTGTACGCCGGCTCCCTCGGCCAATAAAGCGAGATGAGCGCCGCAACCCCAGAGTCGGTCACGACTGAACCTAATGGTCAGGGGTCCCTTTACCTTTTTATTGGGGACTAGCAGGTGGCAGCTCAGGAATCCTGGTTAAAACTGAAATTTCTCCTTACCACGACACAAAAACCTGCCTCTCTCCTGATGTACTGGGCTCCCAGCTCCCACCAGCCCGAGCCAGCATAGCCAAATATATTTAGAAACATGTATTAAGTTTAATTTGGGTTTTTCTTTTAAAAAATTGCAGAAATCGGACAAACTTAACAAAATAACTCATGCAACTGGAAGTAGACTGATTTCTCCATTGCTACGTTTCATTATAAAGAAACGTGGGTGGCGCTGTGGGTTAAACCACAGAGCCTAGGGCTTGCCGATCAGGATGTCGGCGGTTCAAATCCCCGTGACAGGGTGAGCTCCCGTTGCTCGGTCCTAGCTCCTTCCAACCTAGCAGTTCGAAAGCATGTCAACGTGCAAGTAGATAAATAGGTACCGCTCCGGCGGGAAGGTAAACGCCGTTTCCGTGGGCTGCTCTGGTTCACCAGAATCGGCTTAGTCATGCTGGCCACATGACCCAGAAGCTGTACGCCGGCTCCCTCAGCCAATATAGCGAGATGAGCGCCGCAACCCCAGAGTTGTCCGCGACTGGACCTAATGGTCAGGGGTCCCTTTCCCTTTAAGTTTCATTATGACCACCTTAGTCTCTTTTTCTTCAAAAGGGAAAAGGTCTACATAGTGCTTTTCTAAGCGATTTCACTTGTGTTGGTTGTAAATGAGAAAGATACTTCTTTTTAAGGTTACCTGTAGATGGATGCATTGGGAAAAGGTTCTTCCAGAGTCCCGCTCACCTGGGCTTATTAAGCGACCTGAAGCATCGTCTGATCGAGGCTGCAGACTTCCACCACTCAGCCAGCAAAGCTCTCAGGTTGGAGAGCCTGGCAGGGTGCAGCGAAAGCTTAGCAGAGAAAGGAGGTGGCAAGAAGGTCTACCTGACCTCCCCTGAACTGCACAAGGAGCTCGTCAGGTAATCATATATCTCCAAAGAAGACCTTGTCCTGAAGCAGAACCTGGGGTGCTGTTTTTCTGGAGCATCTCCTTATGCTCCTTAAGGCCCATGAATAACCATAGTTTAGAGGTCCCGGGCCCTAAGGAAGTCAGATTATCCTGCACCAGGGCCTTTTCAGTGATAGCTCCAACATGGTGGAATGCTCTGTCCCATGAGACTAGGGCCCTTCAGGATTTAACCTCCTTCTGCTGGGCCTGTAAGGCAGAGCTATTCTGCCTGGCCTTTAATTTAATTTAATTTGAATTGAATTGAATTTTATTTCCCTTCTCTTCCCTCCCCCTCCCCTTTTATGAAGATCACCCGCTCTGAGACTCCACAGCTAATTCTCCCCTGGCCTCCTCGCTGGCCCAAGTAGGACCAATTCAGCCAGCTAGCCCTGGGGATTATCTTTTTGATTTTTGATTTTTATTGTTATTCATGTTTTTATACTGCTTTATATGCTTTATACTGCTTTTTATGCTGCTTTTATAATTAAGTGTTTTAAATTTGTTGTTAGCCACCCTGAGCCCAGTTTTTGAACTGAGGAGGGCGAGGTATAAATAATAATAATAATAATAATAATAATAATAATAATAATAATAATAATAATTTTATTATATAGATCCTCTGGCTAGGTTTCTCCTAGGTTTTCTTTCTTTCTTTTTTAAATAAATTTTAAATTAGTTTTTCAGCATATTATTTTCAAAAGCAATTAAGCGTACTTTTACATCTAACACAGGTTTTTTTGACTTCCATCAATCACATCTGAAAATTTTCCAATCTATTCACTCAATGTACATTTCTTATTTTCACTATTGCATTTGTACCTCATAACTAATATCTCTCCTCTTTGCAATATTTCATATATTAGTCCGTACAAAACTTCCTGTAGCCCTACTAGCGTAATTTGTTGATATAGTTGCTCTTCAAATAATTCATATATTTCTTCCAATCGTCTGTGAATATCCGGTCCCGCAGGTTTCGAATCCTTCCTTGTCATTTTATCCAATTCTGCGTAGTCCATTGATTTTGTTTGCCATTCTTCTTTCGTCGGAATTTCTTCTTGTTATGCTTTTCAGGCTTTTCAACACGTTTGTTTTGTGGCTGGAAGAAGAGAGCTTTCAGAAGGGGGACACGTACATCCCCTCCTTACCAAAGCAATATGATGCCCACAGGCTTGCGAAGATCATGCAGAACCAGCAGGTAATTTGCAGGGTCAAAGGTGAGGTTGCTATAACTCTGTCCCCCCCGTAATACACCTCCAACTTAGCAATTAACTTCGCGGGCTGCCATTCCCTGGAAAATCCGTCAACCCCCAACACTTCATTCTTCTTGGACTCTGGCGAAAACCTGCCTGTTCCAGAAGACTTTCAGCTTATTGATCTCTTTGTCATTTTTTTTTAATATACATGATGTTTCTAGCGGATGCATTTTAATGTAGTGTATCTTTTTCATGTTCTGTAAGCCAGCCTTCACTTACCGGGTGCCGTCTATTTTTTAAAAAAATAATTTTTATTGAATGATTTTGTGTTACGAAAAACATTTCAACCATACTACCACTAAATATAATTGAGAAATAAAAATTACACACATCAATATTTAGTTTATTTGTTATTTACTGTCTTATTTCCTCCCAAACATTCCATACAAAACACACACATGTACACACACACACACACACACACAAAGATAATAATGAAAGTAAATATTCGCCCCCCTTTTATCTTACAAAATCTTTTCTTCAATTTTGACTTCCCGTCAAGTCCCTTTGCATATGTTTTATCTTAACCGGGTGCCCTCTAGAGGACTGCAACCCTCAGATGTTGGTTGGGGCTGATGGGATTTGTAGTCCAAGCGCCTGGGACAAAAGTGTGGAAGGAATTTTAAGGGCTTTAGAGATTGCCCAGTCCAGGTGTGTGTTTGTGTGTATGTGTGTGTGTAGACTCCGTAGCAACAGGAAAAATAAAGATCTGCCTTGCTTTTGCCGGATCCCGCCTCCATCCATTCCTTCTCTGACTGATAATGGACTTAAGGGACACTGTAAAAGCCAAACCCAATTTCATCTGTAACATTCCCAAGTGCTTTTTTTGGACTTGGGTGGCTTTAGAGAGCTGCTTGGATGATGTCCAAATAGGCAATTCCGTCAGAGGTGTGTATGCGGCATGTGTCCCTCATGAGAGCGTGGCCTTTAGGATCTTGTTTGAAGTGGTCACAGTAGCTTCATGGACCTAAGTGGCTCTCCTCCCCTCGCTCCCTCTAATGGTGCTCTCCTGGAATTTTTCTATCAGTCTTTAACCTAGTTCCCATAAGGTAACAATAAAGGTAAAGGGACCCCTGACCATTAGTTCCAGTCGTGGCCGACTCTGGGGTTGCGGCGCTCATCTCGCTTTATTGGCCAAGGGAGCCAGCGTACAGCTTCTGGGTCATGTGGCCAGCATGACTAAGCCACTTCTGATGAACCAGAGCAGCGCACAGAAACGCTGGTACCTTCCCACCGGAGCGGTGCTTATTTATCTACTTTCACTTTGACGTGCTTTGGAACTGCTATGTTGGCAGGACCAGAGACCGAGCAACGGGAGCTCACCCCGTCGCGGGGATTTGAACCACTGACCTTCTGATCGGCAAGCCCTAGGCTCTGTGGTTTAACCCACAGCGCCACCCGTGTGCCCACATGTATATTACGTATGGGGTTCTCAGGAAGCCCAGCTTCATTCTCAAAACTTTATTCTTTCTTTGGGGAGGAAACCTCAACCCACTGGGCAGGTTATTGGACGGAACCCCCATTAGGGAGGAGCTTCATGCAAGCCACGCCCCTTTGGGGAGAGGTTGGAATTGCATTCCTTATGGTGGGGTTGAGAAACCTCAAGAGACCATGAGATGGACACCAGTGGGATGTTCTCTGTTGCTCTGCTTCTCTTCTCTACCCATATCTGATGCCCCTGCCGCCATGATGTAAAAGAGGCTGGGAGCGTTCCCTTCCACGGCCATCTATATTTGCCCACCTCTGTTTCTTTTCTCTCGTCCCGTCGTAGGATTTGTGGATAGAGTTTGTGGACACTGAGCGCGTTCAGCACGAATTCCAGGAAGTGCTGGACTCTTGGTTTCAAGTCAAGGTAGAATCGCACGCAGCCTCAAGTACTTTGTCTTCACAGACGGACTTCACGGACCCTCTGCTAGGTAAGCAACGCTCACAGTGCTTAGAAACACAACAACAAGACATCAGTGCTTTAACTGAGACTTTTGCTTGCAGTACTTTAATGGTGCAGCTGTTTTGGATCGTTAATATAGAAAAGGCATTTGTAACTCCAGTTCAGCGGCGTAGTGTGGGTTGTCAGCACCCGGGGCAAGGCAAGTAATTTGCGCCCCCTAACCCGGGGCAAGGCAAGTAATTTGCGCCCCTAACCCCTAACTTGCCGCCACTGCCAGCTTCTTCTTGCTGCTGCCTGGGCTGGTCGGGTGTGGTTCTCTCCCGCGCTCAGCGCTGCGCTGGGCGGCCGCTGCACTGTCCCTCCCCCAGATAGTCCCCCCCTCACTCTCTCTCCGCTCCGCACTGCAACGCACGCCTGGCACCCTCCCCCTGCACAGTGGACGGCGACCGGGCAGCTCGGATCGGATTCGCACAGCCAGCACTGCAGTGAGAGAGAGTGAGTGAGCCAGGTAGGGGCAGAGAGCTGCAAGTGCGAGCGCCCCCCCCAAATGTTGCGCAAGGTGCGGCTGGCCCCCCCTGCACCCCCCACGCTACGCCACTGCTCCAGTTTCCTTAGTAATTGCTGCAGTGATTATATTTATATACTCCTGCTTTTGGGTGGAAAAGTAAAAACCCACTTAGATTAAAATGCTCAGAAGAACTTTTGTTCCTTAAGTAGGTCTTCTTGATAAATTTATATGCTGAGCCTACAATTCCGATTTGGCAATCCCTGTAATCTGTTTCTGCAAAACTGCAGAATTGCTCAGAATAGTGAGTAGGCGAACCTCTCATCATAATGGGAGACTGCAGAAAGAAATGATCTTCATGTTGTTTCCACTTTGATATTCTTACATTAATCTTGCTTTCAGAGTAGGGTAGGTGGGGGGTTATCATTTTGCTGTTTTGTTTTACTTATTTATATGTTTTTATCCTGTGTTTTATTCTGTGAACAGCCCTAAGAGCTTGTGTTGAAGGGTGCTATGAATGAACGAATGAATTAAATCAATAAATACATTCATTCATTCATTCCTGAGAAGGGTGAGTAGATTACAGTGGTACCTCGGGTTAAGAACTTTGCTTCAGGATGAGAACAGAAATCGCATGACAGCAGCGCGGTGGCAGCGGGAGGCCCCATTAGCTAAAGTGGTCTTCAGGTTAAGAACAGTTTCAGGTTAAGAACGGACCTCCAAAACAAATTAAGTACGTAACCCGAGGTACCACTGTATCTAAATTTCCTTGCTTGATAATTGGTTAAAAGCTCTGCAAGTTTAGTCTGCACAGGTCTTCTGAGTTGTAGCCCATAAAGTTCTACTCAAGGTTGGCCCATTGAAGTTAATGGATGCTGGTTAGTCATGCCCATTAATTTTAACAGGTTCACTCTGAGCAGAACTAAAATGGGATGGAGCCCCATGTTTGGAAATTGGCAGTCATAGGAAGAGGCTGACTTTCACAAGCTTAGTACCAGGCAGAGGGCCTTTTTGGTAGTGGAATGCCGTCCCATCAGGTGTTAAGGAGATGAGTGATTATATAACATTTAGGACACATCTGAAGGCAGCCCTGTATAGGGAAGCTTTTTAAGGTGAAATGTTTTATGTTTTATTATGTTTTTATATATGCTGGAAGCTGCCCAGAGTGGCCAGTAATAATAATAAATTATTATTATTATTATTGTTGTTGTTGTTGCTGCTATTGTTGTTGTTGTTGTTATACCTGCAGGCTCATAAGTGGTCATCTCCTCTTATGTGGTGACCATTCAGAGTAGTTAAAGCAAACCAGACTCAGACTACAATTTGATATCCAGGTTTGTCAGATAACCTGCTCAGTAGAATTAAAGAGTAACCGGGGGAGCCAGGAGGCGCTGGTGGGGAATCCAGTTGATCCCGCGTTGTAAAGTGCGACGTTTTAGTTTTGCAGAGGGGCAGCAATGAATGGCATTGTGCAGAAGTTCTGAGAGCGGTAGAGACCTTCTTAAAGGTGTGAAACGATTTCTCGGTGCAAATTTTGCTTTCTACCTGTTGCTGATGTTGTAAACAAAAATTGCCCTTTCCCCTTATGGGGTATCCAAGAGCCCATATAGAGTCCTTACATAGGTTCCCTATTGGTAGGAGAAAATAATAGAGGCCAACCAGAGAATATTGAGAAGCAAAGCAGCTAGTAAGCTTGATCTTTATTGAACTGTTGCAACAGGGTGCTCCCCTCACACGCAGGAGAGGAAGAGGAACCCAGAAGAGTGGCGCGCAAGGCCTTATAAAGACTTTTGAAATTGCCACCCTGTAGATCAAGACCACCCCTCAGATACATCATACCTACATCAGATAAAGGCTGTCTAAAACAGAAATTTGAATGTTGTTTTTCTCCTGGTTGTTTATCTCCTGTCTGGCAGGTTACTTGATTGGATACCCTGCTTACTAGATTGGATTGCCTAGGGAGCCTGGCCAGTCTTTTGTAATGATAAATACTTAGTTCCTGGGCCAGGTCACAGGTTCACACCCTATTCAAACACAGACATACCCTTAAGACAGGATTTGTGAAGGAAAAGACAATGGGGAGGCTTTTCCATTTTCCTTTGACCCTGCAGAGAAAACATTTGGTCAGTTTGGGAATCAAAATGGTTCCAGGTCGGTCTTCCTGTGCTGATCTATGTATGTGCTTGGTTGGTACGCTTATGAACATTTAACATATATCTAAGACCTCAAAATTCCTATCACACTGATCAACCAGAAAGCGGTGTGACTGCTGACCGCTTCACATGTCTCTTCTCTTTCAGCCAAAGAGAGAATCATCAGCAGCTTAAAGAAGTATGACGCCCCCCAGGCCCCTCTCCACCTTCAGCCGATGAAAGCTCCTGTGCCTGCTATTTCTCCTGCCAGCTTGGTGAATCAGAGAGAAGCCAAAGAGCTGGTTCGCGCCAACCTCAGGATCCTGCAGCACTGTGCCAAGTGAGACCCAGGCTTCCTTGTCCTTGTCTTTGTGCATCTCTCCTCTGTGTTGTGTTGAGCCCCTTTAAGCGTAGCCCAGCCTCCAGGCTGCCTCCTCCCTCTCTTCCTTCGGACAGGGAGAAACCCTGCCGCAGGCCTGTGTTAGGCATTCCGGGTGCTGCATGCAAACCTTTGGGGGCATCACTTTCCCCTCTTTCTTTCTTACGTGCAGTATCCACGGCTAGAAAAAGAATCCCATGTGCCTGGAAGCCTAAATGTTTGAGGAGAGCTCTGTTCTTATTATTATTTTGTTGTTGTTTTTTTAAAAATAATATTTATTCCAGTTTTAAAGGTTACAAAAAACCCCACTAAATTAAGCAAGAAAAAACAAAGCAATACAACACAATAGATACAAACAGAAAAAAAGAAAAAAACAGCACAGAAAAATACGAACAAAGAACAAATCAAACCTTCCTATAACTTATTTTTCATCTGCTTGTTTCCTTGACCTCCTCACACCTCCCTTTTTTGTAGTCTAGTTCAATTAGATATTTCAGCAAATCCTTTCCATCTTTGTTTTTATCCTAATAATTTATCTTACCATACTGTAATTTTACACTCTCTTCTTTCACCAATTAACAATCCATTATTACTTAATCCTTTATAACATTTCTGCTAAAGCCACATAACTTCATTCCAACATCCTTCTAACATTCCTTAATTTTACAATGTATCTGCAAATAAACTTTAAATTTCTTCCAATCTTCTTCCACCGACTCTTCTCCTTGGTCTCGGATTCTGCCAGTCATTTCCGCCAGCTCCATATAGTCCTGTTCTTATTATTATTTTGGTTAATGTATGGGTTGCTGCCGTTGTTGATTTTTCAGGTCTGCGGCGCTCCGAGAGTCCCAGCAAGTGGCTTTCAACAGCGAGATCCTGGACACACTGCCAAAACTTTACAGCAACAGAGAAGAGCAAGTTACTCACCATCTGGAGTGTCGGGGCAGCTCCGGGAAAAGTTGCCAGGGAGCAGCTCTCGTGACAATCCAGGTTGGAACAGACACCTCTCCCTTCTAGAGTGTGAGGGCCTCGGCCAGCCCCACGCCCTCATTTCTGAGCGCTATGGGGTGGGTTTTTGAGTACAGGGGTTGTATTCAACTTAGCAATTTCCTAGACTGGTTGGACGCAGAGGGACGGTGGGAGGAACCAGCTGGGGAACTCCCAAGGGACTGGTCCAGCGTCACCCAAGTATAATTTAAAATTTAAAATTTAAAATTTAAAATTTAAAATTTAAAATTTAAAATTTAAAATTTAAAATTTAAAATTTAAAATTTAAAATTTAAAATTTAAAATTTAAAATTTAAAATTTAAAATTTAAAATTTAAAATTTAAAATTTAAAATTTAAAATTTAAAATTTAAAATTTAAAATTTAAAATTTATACCCCGCTCATCTGGCTGGGCTTCCCCAGCCACTCTGGGCGGCTTCCAACAAAATATTAAAATACAGTAATGCATCAAACATTAAAAGCTTCCCTAAACAGGGCTGCCTTCAGATGTCTTCTAAAAGTCTGGTAGTTGTTCTTCTCTTTGACATCTGGTGGGAGGGCGTTCCACAGTGCGGGCGCCACTACCGAGAAGGCCCTCTGCCTGGTTCCCTGTAACTTGGCTTCTCGCAGTGAGGGAACTGCCAGAAGGCCCTCAGAGCTGGACCTCAGTGTCTGGGCAGAACGATGGGGATGGAGATGCTACTTCAGGTATACTGGACTGAGGCCGTTTAGGGCTTTAAAGGTCAGCACCAGCACTTTGAATTGTGCTCGGAAACGTACTGGGAGCCAGTAATCTTCATGGGTGAGTTCGGAAGTTGAAATCTGTTCTCCCAGGTCCCAGTCCAACACTCTGATCCCCACAACACACACACAAACACTTTTTCTCCCTTATGACTATGGATACTAGATACTTGCTCTAAAAATTCCAGGGGGAGATTCTGTGTCATGAGTCACATTCTGGGCCTCTGTGATGCTGCACGCCTTGCATGGGCCCTGCTGTAGCTCACTGTTCCCTCTTTAAGTTTGAAGGGAAGCACAAAAACGAAGCCATCAGTCAGCAGCTTCATGCTCTGAAGAAAGAAGTGAAGCAGCTGCAAGCAGAGGCCTCTCAGCCCCCATCTCTGAGTGTGGTGGAAGCCGCTGTGCACGTGGAAAACTTTATAACGTAAGTTGCTGGGCATATCTCTCTCGGGTCATGCTACTCTGGTCCTGATGATGTCCAGTGCTGGAAACTTTAGGCATACAACTGGAATCTAGCTCAACATCTGTTTGGTGGGATAAAGCAAAATAAAGTGGTACCTCGGGTTACATACGCTTCAGGTTACATACCCTTCAGGTTACAGACTCCGCTAACCCAGAAATAGTACCTCGGGTTAAGAACTGTGCTTCAGGATGGGAACAGAAATCGTGCGGCGGCAGCGCAGCAGCAGTGGGAGTCCCCATTAGCTAAAGTGGTGCTTTAGGTTAAGAACAGTTTCAGGTTAAGAACGGACCTCCAGAACGAATTAAGTACGTAACCAGACGTACCACTGTACCTTTGTTCATCAGGCCGTGGGCAGGGCCCAGAGGACTCTATGCAAGGTTCTGTTCTGGTCCTGGTTCTTGTAGCCTCTCCTCCTTCATACCATAGCCCCTCACAACCCCTTCAAATGTATTCTAAAAGGCCTCTTTTAATGTATCCCATAGATGGAAACTTCCTTCATCTTGAGAACCATCATGCAAAATTTTATTATTAAGAGGTGTCTGATCATGCAAAGAACTTCCCAGAGTGGGTAGCAGGTTGAATGGCTGCAGTGTGGCTTCCTGCGTAATATGTTTCCTAATTTCATTTGGTTTTGCACAGAGCTTTGATAAATATCTACAAGCTTCAGTCTACGCCCGGGATTCACAGAGTCGGGATCGACCTGTTCTTTGCCGTGGTGGGATTTGTCTGTGACGAAACACAACGGCATCCGCCTACGAGGCAGTTCTTCACCTCCTGCATTGAGATCCTTGGCCAAGTAAGCTGGTCTGGCGTAGAATTCTTTTTTGCTCATAGCAAATGTTTTCTTTGTCATGGACGCTTTAGGCCTAACTTACACCTCCTTACCACCTTCTTGATGACATCCATGGAGCCGTGAAATTAAAGCTCATAAATAAGTTTGAAGTGAGGATTTACACCACTTTTCTTTTTTCCCTTTTTTAAAATCAGTTTTTATTAAGTTTTACTAATTTACATTTCAAGATCATCATTTAGACAACCTCAAATCAATGACTTCCCTTCTTCTCTTTCCATGGTTCATTTTGTATACCATACATCCCTGCATATTTTACATGAACTAAACCATTCAGTAATCCATTGTTACACCATCAAAACTCATTTACACAGTTGAATTTATCTTAATGCTACCAATGTTTTTAAATGTACACAACTTTCACCCAAATAATCAGTAAACATTTCCCAGTCTTCTTTAAACGTATATTCTTCTTGTTCTCTTTTTCTATATGTTAAATCTGCAAGCTGTGCATATTCCATCAATTTAAGTTGCCATTCTTTGGTTGGGACCTCACTCGTTTTCCATTCACTTTTCTAAGGCCCATTAATAGGTCTTGTCTAAGGCCCTTGTGAGGGACGCGGGTGGCGCTGTGGGTTAAACCACAGAGCCTAGGGCTTGCCGATCAGAAGGTTGGCAGTTCGAATCCCCACGACGGGGTGAGCTCCCGTTGCTCGGTCCCTGCTCCTACCAACCTAGCAGTTCGAAAACACCTCAAAGTGCAAGTAGATAAATAGGTACCACTCTGGCGGGAAGGTAAACGGCGTTTCTGTGCGCTGCTCTGGTTTGCCAGAAGCGGCTTAGTCATGCTGGCCACATGGCCCGAAAGCTGTACGCCGGCTCCCTCGGCCAATAAAGCGAGATGAGCGCCGCAACCCCAGAGTCGGCCATGACTGGACCTAATGGTCAGGGGTCCCTTTACCTTTAGCTTTAAGGCCCTTGTGTAAAATTGTCTTTGGTCCTCGCTTAAGTGCAGGTCTATCTATTAACAGAGACTTGAACTGAAGATTGATGCTCCGTAGTCCAAGTGTAGATGAGCTGTGGCAAAGCCAAGCAGAATACAGAAGGGTCTTGCTGTGCTGTGTCTTTGCTTAACAAATCTAAGTCTCTTTCCAGGTGTTCATCTCCGGAACCAAATCGGAATGCAAGCCGGTGCTGCAAACAATTCTGAAGAATCGGAGGCTCTGCACACTCCTGTCTCCTTACTTCACTCCTGTTGCCTCCCCAGGAGAATTTGTCAGCTTGTATGAGAAAGTTGTGTCTTTCCTTGGGGACGACAACAGTGATGTCATTTTTATGCTGCTCACAAAGGCAAGAGGCTCTCAAAGCTCTCCCTTTTATGACCCGGGAAGTTGATTTCACATGGGTTTCCCTTTTTGAAGGTTTGTTGTGGGTGCACAGAGGGTGGAAGAATGTTAATGCAAGTACAGCCAAGCTAGATAATCTTACTGAAATGTACTCCTTTAACCTGTGGTTTGGAGGCTTACTGTGCTAAGACGTTCCAGCATAACAATACAAAACGAATGTCCAGCTTCTTCCAGGCTAGTGTAGATGGAACATGCCACACTCTTAATCAGTGGCCTGATTCCCCATTACACTAAACTATGGCTTGTTTAGCTTATCTTTGGTTTGCTTGAACACCTGAATGATGGTTTGCTATTTCAAACTAGCTATGGTTTGCTTGCGGCCCACAAACCACAATATTAGAATTGAAGTTTACTTACAAATCTCAGCTTATGTGAGCCATAGTTTCTCGTTATGTCCAAACACGCTACCCTGGGAGTAACTCTGGTTTGTTTTGATGCCCATCTCCAGGTGCTTGCCTGGCTACAGAGACCCAAGGCAAGAGCAGTTAGTAAATGAAACCAACAGTAGGCAAAACAAGCCATGGTTTCTTTGCTCGTCTGCAAGGCTGCCCCTGGTTTGTTCAATAAACCATGGTTCGAACAAGCCGTGGCTTACTGTTTGGGGCATATGCAGCTAGCATTAAGAAATCCAGAATGCATGCTTGCATCCTCCCCACTGCTCTCTTCAGATTGTGAAGTTCTTTTTTTGTATCCCTAATCAGTGTTAACTTATGTTTTGAACATAAGGAGAAGAGAGGGAAACTGGAATCGAATAAATATTCAGGGTCTCCCAACTTGTTTTATGCCTCTGATCAGCAACAGTTTGGCTGCAGCGGCCCTCGTTCATTTTGAAGGGGCAGGCAGATTCTGATTTATTACTTCTTTGTCTGAAGGTTACCCTTCAGGCACTGGAGAACTATGCTCACTACTTTCTATCTCAGATCTCCCATTTCCCCGCAGCCCTATCCTCAAAGCTCTTTGTGCAAATGCTTGTGGCGATCACACAGGGTCCCCAGACATTTCACCGTCTCTTGATCCCTGTGCCACCACTTTATTTCTCGCTGCCACCACCCAGGCCTTACCTGGGACAATACTGAGTCCAGTCAGGGTTAAATTGGGACATAAGCGTTTGTTTATTTATTGCAGTTTAACAAGCGTGTGGTTTCATAAACAGTATCAGTCAATTACATTCATGGGGTGCCTATCCAGACCTATAACTTCCGCTCCCTGCTCTCACTCACTAAACCACCTCTCAGATATTTACTTGTCTTCCTAGCTCCTAACTGTTCCTGACTCAGCCTATTTCGCTACTGTCAGGGAACTGCCATCGGAGCCAAGGGTGGTGGTAAGGCTCCCTAATGACGCTGGAGAGGGAACCAGCAAGGAGAGAGGGAGAGCCTCCGCTGGGGAAGGAAATAGACGTGACGCCAGGGAGAAAGGGGAGGCTGAGGGAGCTTCGGAGGGAAGGCTCCAGGACTCTTCCAGTGAGACCAGCGGGGAAAGCACAGGACCTCCCCTTGGGATGCCCACTCTGTGCAGAAAGCTTCCGCACAGAGAAGCTAGGCGGCGACTTAGTGTCAAAGAACTTTTATGTTGGAAGAAATTCAGGAAATGCCCACTGACGGATTCTGCCAGTGATTGAGACAGTCACAGAGTACTGACTGTCCAGCCAGGGGAAAGTTTTAACCAAACTACTCAGCTTGGAGCAGTTTGCGCCTTACGCACAAGCAACCCCAAACCCCATTACAGCTACACTAACTCAACCTACCCACAGACTCTATCCCAGTTCACTCCCACTCCAACCAACCACCAAACTCCCCTCTTCACCCCTTCCAGAGCTGGTTTTATAGTCCCTCTGACTCTACCCCCTGGGTCCTGACTGGGCAACCTGTTTAATTATTTCACCTCCAGCACTCTCTCATATGTTAACGTCACAATGCTCTCCCTCCTTTTCCTCTTCCAGTTTGACCTCCCTCAGTGGCTGCACAGCTCAAAGCCCCCGCTCTCTGAGCGGACCAGGCTTCTGGAGTCCATCCACTTGGCTCTCAAAGCCTGTGGCCTGGAGCCCGAGGAAGACCTTCTGATGCCTTTTTCGATCTTCTGCAAACACTGGACTTGCCTTCTCCAGTACCAGTTCCCCGACCACTACAGCAGCTACCTGAGGCTGCTCATGGAAAGTAAGTACCTGGTGGGGCACTACACCTGGTGGGGCCTTCAGGCCAAATTCGGCCACCTGTTTCAAAAGAGCTGAATTGCACCGCTTCCACTGAAATTTGGTCCCACCTTTTGTGTGGGTGTGTCTGCATGTGTGGGATAGATGTAAGGTCCCCTGCCCTGAAGCGCTTCATACCCTGCAAGGAGAAAAAGCAGATTTCTGCGGCCTGTATAGATGCACACTAATCATACGCAAACAAAGAGGCACTGCTCAGCTTTCTTACATTTTATGACTCACTTTTGCGATTGCTCCTTAGAAAAAGAAGAGAATGAAAGTTAAGATGCTTTAGACTTTTCTTGGTCTCTTGTGGACCTGCTGCGAAATGCATAGCATTATAGATTGTAGAGTTGGAAGGGACCACGAGGGTCATCTAGTCCAACCCTCTGCAACGCAGGAAACTTTCTGCCTGAACCCAGGACCCTGAGATTTGTGAGCCTCATGCTCTGCCGAGTGAACTATCCTCCACACTGGTTAGCTTATACTAAGCCCCACCTAATGCAGCGACGGGCACCTTTTTGGCTTGGCGGGCCACCCCTGTGGGCCAATGTTGAAGTGGGACAAACCGCCTTTCAACCATCTTACATCCTTAATAGTTCTTAGCACATGGCTGGTAGTCCGGGACATGGGATCTGTAGTGTGGGGGGACTTTGCTAGCCCTGCACTTGGCATTTCAACAATCAGAGGACTGGCGAAGCTGTTTTCGGCAGCAGTTGGCCTTGTCCTTGAGCCCCAGCCCCCTGGAGAACCTGGCCGCATAGCCAATCTGGCAGGGTAAAACTGGCTGCCTGCGGCCTGTGAGTTTAACCCTGCTTACAGAAGGGATCGCCTTCACAGCTGATCCAACTTTGTCTCAACCTTCCCACCTCTTATGTCAAATATAAGGATGGGCGTGAGACAGGTTGGGTGTGTTTTGAGCGAAATGGCCTCATGGGCCAAATTGGAAGCTGGGCCGCATTGGACCTGAGGGCCGGCGGTTCCCGACCCCTGCTCCCATGTAATTTCTGGTTATTGGCACCTGTTACTTGGACAATCTGCTCTGGGCCTGCCCCCTCAGGTTCCTCGGATCAGCTCCTGAGCCCTGACTGCTGGAAGGTGTCCCTGAAAGCCTTGGGCTGCGGCTCTGTGGCAGCGAAGAAAGATGCCGGGAAGGAGAACGCTGGCGAAAACATCGCACTGCAAACTTCCGTGCAGCTGTTTCTGTCCGCAGATCAGGTGGGCGGCTGGTGTAGCATTGTGATACGATCTCCTTGCAAACAAGGGGAAGGGCTGTAGCTCAATAGTGGAGCATCTTTCTTTCATGCAGGAAGGATCTAGTCTGACGTTTCATGGGCACCAGGGAATGTCCCCCAAAACACCATTTAGCCCATGGGTACCATGCTGGTGGGATGCGGGTGGCGCTGTGGGTTAAACCACAGAGCCTAGGACTTGCCGATCAGAAGGTCGGCGGTTTGAATCCCCGTGACGGGGTGAGCTCCTGTTGCTCGGTCCCAGCTCCTGCCAACCTAGCAGTTCGAAAGCACGTCAAAGTGCAAGTAGATAAATAGGTACCACTCCGGCGGGAAGGTAAACGGCGTTTCCATGCGCTGCTCTGTTTCGCCAGAAGCGGCTTAGTCATGCTGACCACATGACCCGGAAGCTGTATGCCGGCTCCCTCAGACAATAAAGCGAGATGAGTGCCGCAACCCCAGAGTTGGCCACGACTGGACCTAATGGTCAGGGGTCCCTTTACCTTTACCATTCTGGTAACTTCAAGCTTAAAGCACAGGCACTACATGTCTATGATTAAGTAGGTAGGAGGGTATTTAAAAGGATCTGTGTATAGCAAGGCTTCAGTGACCCTCTGCCCTTGTTCTGTCAAGGCAAATGCTATTTAGCAGCTGGAAATTTAACGTCCTGCCATCTGTTCTTTTGGAAGGTAGATATAGAAGGATTCTGGATCTGTCCATGTAAGAGGGGTCGAATAAAAACAGTGAGCTGTGTTCTATTTCATTGTATATTTTATTCAGATTCCAGAGCCTCTCTCATAACGCCCCTTGTATGAAAAGTGTCAGGGAGGACAGAGGAATGCTATTTAAATTACCTCTTGTCCGGCCAGAATTCGTATGTCGCTAGAAATGTAGCTAGATTTTGTGCAACAGCCCGTAAGTCAAAGAAAGCAAAAGAATACACAGCTGCATAAATCGTCATAAACCGCTACAGTTCTTAGTTAAATCTCTTACTCTTTTAAACTTTTATGGCGTTTTATTCTCTCTGGACGCATATTTCAAGTACTTTCCATTAGTATATTGATTGTTAAATCCCATATCAATCATTTTTGTTTACGTAGAGCAGTGTTTCCCAACCTTGGGTCTCTAGCTGTTTTTGGACTACAACTCCCATCATACTTAGCGAGCAAGACCAGTGGTCAGGGATGATGGGAAGTGTAGTCCAAAAACAGCTAGAGACCAAAGGTTGGGAAACACTGACGTAGAGAATTATGCAGAAATTCTGGTTTAATATGCTGGTTGTTTGCCGTAATAAACATTGATTGATTGATATTTAGCTGCTAGATGGAACTCTGGTGTGTGGCAGCCTAAGGCAGTTTCTTATTTCCTTGAGCAATGCCGTTAAAATGCATCATCTAAGGCAGAGCTAGCCAGGTAGTAGGTTGGGATCTACTGGTAAATCTCTGGATCGCCTACAGGAGGCGGTCCAAAGTTCCCCATAATCTACTGGCGGCAAAGTAAAGTGGTAAGCTCTCCGTCTGGGATGGCAAGCCATGATCTGCTTTGTACATCTTCCCAGGCCTCAGAGCTTTCTTCCTCTGCAGGTGATGGAGACAATCGACTGGCTTTCTGACTACTTCCTGAAGCTGCGCTTGTCTTCGCAAGACTTCCGGAGCTTTGGCCTGTTCTCCAAGTGGGCTCCCTACATAGACGAAGTGACCTGCTTCGCGGAGTATCTCCTCAACCGCCTGGTGGACTCGGAAGTCGCCAACTTGGCACGAGAGCCAGTTGGCAGCGGCAGGACTCTGGAAGGTAACACACAGGCAAGAGTGTAGAACTCTACAGTTCTACAATTTTACCTCTTTTGAAGAAAGTGGTTAGATGTTTGTGCTGTAAAAATATCTCTGCTATGTTGCACATGTGTTTTTTTTCTCCTCCTTCCCAGCGCTGCGCTCTTTGCATTTGGTCATCACCAGACTTTTTAGGCCTTGGATCCTGGTTTTGGAGAGAGAAGACGCAAGGTGAGAGGAAGTCGAAGGGAGGAAACATTTCATGTGTCTGTCTCTGTGAAAGGGCATTTGTGTAATTCCGTTTGCGATAATCAGTCAGCTCCTCGTTTATTTCTTTTTTGGAAAAAAAAAGGTTTATTGAATTTTAATAACGATGAGCAAGTTATAGAACAAAGGAAAGGAAAGAAAAGTGGTCTTTAATTTTTTTAAAAAATAAACACTAAGCTGTCACGATTGCCAATAAGGAAAGCAATAGGATACAGCTGTGTGATTTACTGAATCAATAATGAAACATACCTGGAGGAAAATGATATATATTTGATACAATTCTTTGACTCCAATTACAAAAGGTTCCATGGTCTAAATTAAAATAATTACAAGTGTTTATTAAGAGATTTTTAAAAATAACCTTGGATTGTACTCAGAATCCCGAAACTTTGGTTCCTGGACACTCTTTGCTAATTGATATGAATGTATGTTTTTATCTACAGCTCTGTTAAGAATACAGTTGTACCTTGGTTTTCGAACAGCTTAGTTCTCGAACATTTTGGAACCTGAACGCTGCAAAGACTGTTCTGGTTTGCAAACCATTTTTGGAAGCCGAATGTCCGACGCTGCTTCCGTGGCTTCCAATTGGCTGCAGGAAGCTTCCTGCAGCCAATCAGAAGCCACGCTTTGGTTTCTGAACATTTTGGAAGTCGAACTGACTTCCGGAACGGATTCCGTTCGACTTCCAAGGTATGACTGTATTGTATATTTACTTAATGAGCATGCTTCCTCTTAAATACTGCGTATTTCTCTTTTTGCATTTCCTGTGCTACACTGGGATAGATGGCCCACAATGGTCTGAATTGGCACAAGGCAATTTTATAAGCTTATATTGGTTGACCTCTTGAAATTGTGGCAGGGTGCCAGGAAGCAGGTGGAGGGTAGTGGCTCTTGTCTAAAATCTCTCTTACCTCTCTCCCTCTCCCCGCGTTTTGTTCCTTAATCAAGCAAACAGACCTGTTACCCTTGGCTGGAGAGCGACACACCTGTGGCTTCAAATATGGTGCAGTTATACGCAGGCAGCATAGGAGTTCTGCACGAAAGCTTTAAAGGTAGGCAAAAGTCCATACTGGCAGCCATTAAATATATCCTTTAATATTCATGCCCACCATGAATGTTTCCCTTCCTTAGCCTTTTTCTGAATTGCACATTATTTGTGTGTGGATTTCGTTCCCACTTGTGCTATCCATGCTGCAAGGAAGGTGTTCATTCACCCAATTTCTCCAACAGGCGAGGCTTATTATTATTATTAAGAAGAAGCTTGTTAGTTGCTTGCCATTCGAAGGTCTCCAAACAACGTAACAGCAATACACACACGCAACACATAAGAGAAGGCAAAAAAAGTGGGGGTCATTCATCTTTTTCTTTTTTTTAAAAAAAAGTATTTATACTTTTCAGATTTATACATTTCACTGATTTTACAATCATTTGAACGTTTTGAAACTTGACTTCCTTCCCCCACTTTCTGCGGTTCCTTAAATTTATTTTTAATATCTTCTGCATATCCAAATTAGCTTAACCTGTTCATTTATTCATCTTCTTTAAATATATACTCTCATGAAACTGCAGGTGATTACAGTAACTCTGCCAGTGCTTTTATCTGTTTACAATTTATCTGTAAACATTCAATAAACCATTTCCATTCTTTTAGAAAAAGTTTGTTATCTTGATTTCTTATTCTTCTGGTAAGTTTCACCATTTCTGCATATTCCATAATTTTTGTACCCATTCTTCCTTTGCTGGGACTTCTGCCTCATTTTTGGGCAAGTCACATTCTAGCCACTGTAGTCGCATACATGAATAAGTTTCTATATGTTTTAGGTAGTCCTGTCCCTAAAATTCCCAACAGAAAAGCTTCTGGGTTTTTTTAAACGAACACTACTTTAAACATCCTTTTCATTTCATTATATATCATTTCCCAGTAAGCCTTAACCTTACTATAAGACCACTACATATGATAAAAGAACAACAATGGGAAGGCTGTTAGAATTCCTGCTCCATGATTGCAGTCATGGGATTTTTATCTATCACATGACGGTATATGTTTTGGCTCCACAGAGTGGGAAGTGACGGAGACAGGATGTTTGTGTTACTGTGTTCCGTGAAGTGGGACTATTGTCCTTTTTCTCTTTGCTGTCTGATGCTAGAGAGAGAGGGAGCCATGTTGCAATGCTCCGTGTGTGTTTATATGTAAATAAAGTAGATTAGCCAAAATGCTGAGTTGCTGAGGTCTGTTACGCAAGCTGTGAAGACTCTGTGGATCCTTAAGTCGCTGTGATGTTTGGGCAGAAGAAAGCGTTTGAAGCTCTCGAACGCTCGACCAGGAGGGAGAGAACATGCCAGTCGGGCATGTGTCCCTACCAGGGTCCTACTCGAGTGTAAGCTGAGCTCCTGACAAAGGCTACCTCATCTGATTCTATGGGACATATTGTGGGCTTCCTATAGGCAAGTGGTTAGCAGATGCTGAGCTAAATTTGCCATTTCCGTTTTCCTCTCCAGATAAACTGCTGCCAAGCCACCACGGGCCACTTTGGCTCCACCTGATGCACTATTGCGAGACGTGTACGGCCCCCAAAATGCCGGAGCACATTCTCTACACGTTCCACGCCGAGTTTGGCCGCCTTCCCTGGAGGGAGATGCATCCGGACCGGCAACTCATGGAAGAATTCTTTAAAGTAAGAGGCAGGTGCTTTGGATAGAGAGCCATAGCAAGGGAGGGGGAACGGGGAAGGAAGTTTGGAAGGAGCTCCCTGTCCTCTTCAGGCGGTGCAATTCAGGGGGCAGGTTATGCAACGGAGCCCTGAACCTGGGATGGCAAATGTGTGGTCCTCCCAGTGGGTCAAGAAGTGGGAAAGTCTGTTGGGCTTAATGAGGATCTGTGAGCCAGAAATTCCCCACCCTAGTTACTATTGGCTCCCAGTACGTTTCCGAGCACAATTCAAAGTGTTGGTGCTGACCTTTAAAGCCCTAAACGGCCTTGCCCCAGTATACCTGAAGGAGCTTCTCCACCCCCATCGTTCAACCCAGACACTGAGGTCCAGCTCCGAGGGCCTTCTGGTGATTCCCTACTTGCAGTGCTCTTCAAAGTGTGTTCAAGGAAATTGTGGGTTCCTCAAATGCCTGATAGGGGTTTGTCAATGAGCAAAACAGCAAGGTTCCTCGTAAGACAGGTATCCCACTGCTACCACTGCGTATCTGCAGGGTGAGCGCCTCTGGGAGGCATTCCCAAATTTTGCCAGCACCTTCCCTGAACTGTACACCTGGAGAAGAGGGGTGAGGAACCAAATACTGTCCTTCTGGCCTCTCCCCTTTCAGACGTCCAGCGCCGAGGGCCTTCTGGCGGTTCCCTCCCTGCGAGAAGCGAGGTTACAGGGAACCAGGCAGAGGGCCTTCTCGGTGGTGGCGCCTGCCCTGTGGAATTCCCTCCCATTAGATGTCAAGGAAATAAACAACTATCTGACTTTTAGAAGACATCTGAAGGCAGCCCTGTTTAGGGAAGTTTTTAATGTTTGATGTTTTATCTTGTTTTTAATATCCTGCTGGAAGCTGCCCAGGGTGGCTGGGGAAACCCAGCCAGATGGGCGGGGTATAAATAATAAATTGTTGTTCTTCTTTTCTTTTCACTTTTCCAGGTTGAGAGAGGCAGTCCCAAAAGCTGTTTCCTCTTCCTGGGCTCGGTTCTATGCGAGATCAACTGGGTCAGCGTCCTCTCTGATGCATGGAATCCCAACCCGCCTCCGGGAACACAGGACATGATTGTGTGCCTGCTTTATATGGTGGTCCTTCTGGCAAAGGAAGAGCAACTTATAACCAGGGAGGTATGTCCCAGGACTAAGCAGCTCCTCCCCCCCGCCCAACGGTTGTCCGCTAGACCCTCCCTCCCTCCCGAATTGAGCTTCTCAGACGTTTTCCTGTGCCAACCAAAGTTGGTACTGATTTCTGCTGCACAAACGGTCCTAGAATCATAGAATCATAGAGTTGGAAGAAACCACAAGGGCCATCGAGTCCAACCCCCTGCCAAGCAGGGAACACCATCAGAGCACTCCTGACATATGGTTGTCAAGCCTCTGCTCTGCACATTGCAGAATTGCTTTTGCCCTGGTGGAATATGTCCTTGAAAGGGAATGTTCATGGGCCCAAATCTCTCTTGAACACTTTTTTTTGGGGGGGGGGGGTTCAATCTGATCTTTTATTTCCCTTCTCTTTCCCTCCCCCTCCCCTTTTATGAAGATCACCCGCTCTGAGTCCCCACAGCTAATTCCCCCCTGGCCTCCTCGTTGGCCCCAAGTAGGACCAAATCAGCCAGCTAGCCCTGGGGATTATCTAATTGATTTTTGCATTTTATTGTTATTCATGTTTTTATGCTGTATTTTATGATGCTTTTATAATTAAGTGTTTTAGATTTGTTGTTAGCCGCCCTGAGCCCAGTTTTTGAACTGGGAAGGGCGGGGTATAAATAAAATTTTATTATTATTATTATTAATAATAATAATAATAATAAGCAGAGGCTTAGCTGGAATGTATGCCACAGGTCAGTTAAAGGCACCAACGAGGTTGAGAGGTTGTCAGCAAGGCTGAAAAGGAAAGTCAAGGAGGCTGTTAGGGCAAAGAAGACTTTTCAGAAATGGTGTTCTGTTCTATACCCATTGAAGTTAATCCCCATGACAACCTTAGGCCCACTGATTTCAGGAGGTCTGCTCTGAGTAAAGGTTAAAGATAAAGGGACCCCTGACCATTAGGTCCAGTTGTGGCCGACTCTGGGGTTGTGGTGCTCATCTCACTTTATTGGCCGAGGGAGCCGGCATACAGCTTCCGGGTCATGTGGCCGGCAAACCAGAGCAGCGCACGGAAACTCTGTTTACCTTCCCACCAGAGCGGTACCTATTTATCTACTTGCACCGGCATGCTTTTGAACTGCTAGGTTGGCAGGAGCAGGGACCGAGCAACAGGAGCTCACCCTGTCGTGGGGATTCGAACCTCCGACCTTTTGATCGGCAAGTCCTAGGCTCTGTGGTTTAACCCAAAGCGCCACCCGTGTCCCGAGTAAAGGTTAGCTGAAGGCAAAGTGTGGTTCTTTGGTTGACTGAACCATGAACGAGATCTCCATTCCCCCCCCCCCCCCCCAAACGTCAGGAGTCTCCGCTGCTGAACCTCCTGGGCCAGACCAGCTCCCTCCCTTGGCAGCACGTCAGCGTTTTGTCCTATCAGAGCATCATCGGCTACTTCAACACCCACTATCCTCCGTCTATCATCCTGGCCAAGGAGCCGGCAGCTGAGCTGATCGTCAAGCTGCTCAAGGCGTCGGCGGGCTTCGGCGCTTCCTCCGACAGCCACATGCATCTGGTAAGGACAGCCCTGTGTGGGTGGGGACAGCGGTGGAATTGGGGGTCTCAAAATCAGCAGTGCCCTGTGCGAGGCCAAAATTTGGCTCCCCTCACCGCCTCTCGCCGTCCATTCTGCCTCATAGTTGCGGCTTCCCCGAGGCTCTGCAACCAAATTGGCCCCCGATCTCCCAAATCTGCTTCTGGTGGGGATGAAAGAGACGCTCCACCTTGTGGTTTCTGTGCTACGAGATCGCCTCGCTCCATAGGCGCCCACTTGCCAGCTTAAATTGGCTAAATTAGCGCCTACAGGTGCCACACTATGCAATTCTGCATTTGTAAGGGCTCAAAGTTTTAGTTGTTGTTGTTTAGTCGTGTCCAACTCTTCGTGACCCCATGGACCAGAGCTCGCCAGGCACTCCTGTCCTCCACCGCCTCCCACAGTTTGGTCAAACTCATGTTAGTAGCTTCGAGAACGCTGTCCAACCATCTCGCCCTCTGTCGTCCCCTTCTCCTTGTGCCCTCCATCTTTCCCAACATCAGGGTCTTTTCCAGGGAGTCTTCTCTTCTCATGAGGTGGCCAAAGTATTGGAGTCTCAGCTTCAGGACCTGTCCTTCCAGTGAGCACTCAGGGCTGATTTCCTTAAGAATGGAGAGGTTTGATCTTCTTGCAGTACATGGGACTTTCAAGAGTCTCCTGCAGCACCATAATTCAAAAGCATCCATTCTTCGGCGATCAGCCTTCTTCATGGTCCAGCTCTCACTTCCATACATCACTATTGGGAAAACCATAGCTTTAATTTTTTTTTTATTTTTTTTTAATAATATTTATTAAAGTTTTCCAATTAATTACAAATTAATAAAACATCCAATTTCAAATCTTTTTCCAATTACATCCTTTCAGGACTTCCCCTTCCCTCCCCCCCTTGTATTCCAAATCTCTCAAATGATCTCAACAAGTTCTTCTCCTCAATTCAAACTTGTTATCCTTAACCCATTTTTTTTTTTTTAAAAAAAAAAAAAAAAAAAAAACATTATTTTCCATTCCCCTAAAATCGGCTTATTCCCACCACGAGTTCCCCACTTTAGAATACCATGTAGATGTATATAGCCTAAATAAAACATAGTTTACGCCTTTAAGGATTCCACATTTCCCACCCCCCCTTTTCCCGGTTGCGTTCCCAATGTTCCTCAATGTCCGATATTTCCACGTCTCTCTAAATCATAGTCCTTTGCCAGTCCTCTTTAGTTTCGAATGTCCAATCATGGAAGGATTCTGTCTCAAAGAGAGGCCCATTTTTTCCATCCAGATTTTTATATCCAGGAGTGAAAAACTCCAAATTATAATCCTTAAGCTTGTCAAATCTGGATGTCCCAAATGTCCCCACTTTTAACTTGGTCCAATTCTTGTTATTTTATTGTTCTTATTGTCCCTGCTTTCCTGCACAAATGTCCTAATTCCAAAAGTTAGTTCCTTTACAGAGGCTTGTTATTCAGAAACAAAACATTACGTCAAGTTCCTTTCATTCCACAACAGATGATTCCATTGTCTTCTTCGGTGTAGTGGCCTCTGTAGTCATAATAATGTTCCATTTCTGCAGTTTCCCAGGAGATAAACAGTTCAGTTCCAATTTCCAGCTAAAACTTGTAATGTCCATCGGCTCCTCTAGGTGGATTGCAAAAACTGAGTTCTCTTCCAGATCGCATCCATTAGCCCTAGTAACTTTGTAATCCTTATTTAAAACAATTTGTATCCAATTTATAACAAATATAACCAGCAAAGTCCTTGTAACATAGTCTCTATCTTATTTTCCGCTTTGACAGCTCTTTGACAGCTGTCAAAACTTGCCTTTCTCCTCTCCAAACTCCGTCATCGATCGCTCCCGGGGTTCCAGGGGGGGTTGTTTTTAAGTCCGAATTCTACTTTCCTCCTCCAGCTCAATCTCATATTCTTCACTCGTGAGGTTAAAAACTTGCCAAAATGATGTTACTCCGATCTTAGTTATCAGATCCTTTGCTTTGACCCTTCTACAATGGAGGGGGTGGCTGACTTCCTTTTTTGCGCCTCCCCCGCTCGCTCCGAAATTTTTAAAATTTTTGTCCCTCTTTTTAGTCCAAGTTCCAATTACTTACAGGTTGTTCTTTTAGGTCCGAATTTTCAAAGGAAGAAGCCAGCGCTCTCCGCCGAATGGCATGCGGCTTCGCACGGCAGGGATAGCAGAGGACTCAAAACACCACGCTTCTCCCCGGCACCCGATCCGTAGCCTTTAAAAAGGCTCCTTCACGAGTCGGGAGGGCGCTAACGGTGTCAGCCGAGTCTCCATGTCCACGGCCCCCGTGGCCGTGGTTTTTAAGGGTCCCCGCATCGCCGATGCGGTAGGACCCAGCCCCTGCCGTGCAGGCTCCCTCCGGAGCTCGGAGGGAGTCCGCCATTCGGCGATGGCGCCGACCCAAGAAAAAGGACCAGGGAAAACCATAGCTTTAATTATACGGACCTTGTTTGGCAAGGTGATGTCTCTGCTTTAATGCCATTCTGCCATTGTAAGAGCTCAACTTTTTAGTGGCAGTGACTAAACTTTCAAACTCCCGGACTACTGACATCAAGCAGGCACCGTCACATTTCGGCATCTGATAGAAACATTTTTTTTAATTTAAAAATTTATTAATTTAACATAATTATTAGAAAATATAAGCAAAATATTGCAAATACATATATATATCAGATAAGCACACATACATAAAAAAGAGTGAAAGAGAAAAAAAGAAGAAAAGGAAAAAGAAGAAATAGAAAGAAAAAAGGAGAAAAGTTGGAAGAATTTCTTCCAAATTTATTCTACAAATATCTCAATATGAAAATATTAATAAAATTTCATTGATTGACTTCCATCGCTTACACTGCATTTCCTGTATACATTTTTAAGCAAAATAAAAAAATAAAAAATAGAAATGTTTTTGTTTAGGCAAGTCTACCCAGGGATGGTGCAAGTTTTAATCTGGGTTTTTTAAAAAATAAATAAATCTGTAGCCGTACCTTGGTTTTCGAACAGAATGCGTTCCGGCAGTCCATTTAACTCCCGGAACCATTCGAAAATCAAGGCACAGTCCTGCAGC
This sequence comes from Podarcis erhardii, assembly GCF_964252035.2. Classification (NCBI taxonomy): domain Eukaryota; kingdom Metazoa; phylum Chordata; class Lepidosauria; order Squamata; family Lacertidae; genus Podarcis; species Podarcis erhardii. Next base: position 48,720,093 of record NC_138501.1, read on the forward strand.
CAATCGGAAGCCGCACCGGATATTCGGTGTCAGGGAACTGCCGTCGGAAAGACAGGAGGTGGAGGGGCTCTCAGAAGTCAGGAGAGACTCAGCAGCGGAGGAAGGCACCAGCAGGGGGAGAATGGGAGATCAGAGAGAGAGGGAGGCGAAGGAATGGCTCAGAGAGTCTTCTAGCGATAACAGCGGAGAAGTCTCAGGACCTCCCATAGGTACACCCACTCCTCGCCGGAAACTGTCGCACCGTGAATCCAGACGACGCGTTTCCGTCAAGGAGCTTTTATGCTGGAGTAAATTCCGTAAACGCCCACTGTCGGATTCTGCCAGCGATTGACGGAGCCATGCTTAAGGGCTCCGCAAAAGACAGAGCTTTGCTAAACTGAGCAAACTCTGAGGGACTAAGCTTTTACGCACAAGCAGCTCATCATCCCATCACATTCGGCTTCCGAAAATCGTTCCGGAACACTCACTTGTGGGTTTCGATCGTTTGGGAGCCGATTTGTTCGGGAGCCAAGGCGCTTGAGATCCAAGGCACAACTGTATTGTTATTCTAACTTATAGAAAGTCTTAGGTTGTCGCTGTTAGTTGTTCTTATTAGTATTTTTACCTTTCTTCGGAAACCGCTTTGAAGTTTTAATATACACGCTTGGAATTAAGCGATGTATGAATTTTATGAAACAAATAAATTTAGAGCAGCTCCTTTGAAGAACAGGGAGGTGGTGAGCTAACTGTTTTCCCCTTGGCTTTTCCTAGGATGCAACCCTCAAGTGCAGAGCTTACATTCGCCAGGTTGTCCATTTCCTCAGCATCCTGGAGCAAAATGGGAAGATAACCCTGCCTTCTCTGGAGCAAGAGATGTCAAAGCTGTTGGATGATATTACCATCTTTAACCCTCCAGGTTGGTCTCTATGCGTGTGTAGCTTGTGGAGTTGCAGAGAGAAGGGTGCTGTTCTATATGTCGCTTGAAATTTAAGAATAGATTTATGAAAGATTTAGAAAACATATTGCTTAGAATATTTGTATGAGATTGTATGGGGAAAATATGGAATAACAGATACAATCTTGCTTTAAATGTATACAGTGGTGCCTCGCAAGACGAAATTAATTCATTCCGCGAGTTTTTTCGTCTTGCAATTTTTTCGTCTTGCGAAGCACGGACTTTGGAAAAGCTTCAAAAATCACCAAAGTCTTCAAAAACCTCAAAAAAGGCTACCACACCGCGTGCTATGAGTTGCTCCTCGAAGTGAATGCACGGTTTTAAGAAAGAGGAAACAAACTTGCAAGACAAAGGAAACAAACTTGCAAGATGTTTTCGTCTTGCAAAGCAAGCCCATAGGGAAATCCGTCTTGCGAAGCAAGTCAAAAAACGAAAAACTCTTTCGTTTTGCGAGTTTTTCGTCTTTCGAGGCGTTCGTCTTGCGAGGTACCACTGTATAGTAAGTGCAGTGTAAGCGATGGAAGTCAATCAATGAAATTTTAGGATTGAGATATTTGTAGAATAAATTTGGAAGAAATTCTTCCAACTTTTCTTCTTCTTCCTTTTTTCTTTCTTTCCTTTTTTCTTTTTTGTTCTTTTTTTATATGTGTGTACTTATCTGAAATATATATGTATGTATTTGCAATATTTTGCTTATATTTTGTAATAATTATGTTAAATAAAATTATATTTAAAAAAAAGAAATTTAAGAACAGGACGCTGGACTAGATGGGTTGCTGGCCTGATCCAGCACGCCCTTCTTATGATCTCAGGATCTTTGGTCCAATCCTGCTGACCCTTTTTTATGTCTTTTGGGCTGTAACTGCGTGGCTGAGCACCCGTTTCATGTGGAGCACATCTCTGTTGCCTTTCAGGGCAAATCCTGCCGACGTACGAAAGATAATTGAAACCATCAGACTGTTTTCAAAATAAAAAACAAACCAATCCAATTAGGAAAACTTCAAAACAAAACAGCAGCGGGTTTTAAAAAAACCCAGTTCACTGCACTCTTAATAGAGCACAGCTTGGAACAAATAGCTTTTAAAAACGAACGTTTAAAATGGGTGACTCGCCTTTTTAGGGGGGCTGAGGGCCACATTAACTCATGGCCAACCCTCTGGGGGCCAAAGTGCAAAGTGGGATTGGCAAGAATGACATATTTCAAGGCTGCCTTATAAAAGACTTTCCCATCACCTACTTTACAGTATTTAAAACCATTTTTCTTATTCCATTAAGTGGAAAAGGACACATTTGGGGCAGCTTCAGACCTTAAATAGTCTCCTGCTGCGAGCTATCAGTACAAAGTTTCCAAGGCCACATTTTCATGGTTCTGTGGCCCCATTTTGGGGGTCACAGTATTACAGAGGGGACCTATGGTGTGTCATTTTTTAAATAAAAAATAAACATTTTAATGGATTTTGAGGGGGAGGTTTAGGGAAGGTACGCAAATCTTTAGGGAAGGGCTGTATATGGCAGGTTTGTTGTTGTTGTTTAGTCGTGTCCGACTCTTCGTGACCCCCTGGACTAGAGCACACCAGGCACTCCTGTCTTCCACTGCCTCCCACAGTTTGGTCAAACTCATGTTTGTAGCTTCGAGAACACTGTCCAACCATCACGTCCTCTGTAATCCCCTTCTCCTTGTGCCCTCCATCTTTCCCAACATCAGGGTCTTTTCCAGGGAGTCTTCTCTTCTCATGAGGTGGCCAAAGTATTGGAGCCTCAGCTTCAGGATCTGTCCTTCCATTGAGCACTCAGGGCTGATTTCCTTCGGAATGGATAGGTTTCATCTTCTTGCAGTCCATGGGACTCTCAAGAGTCTCCTCCAGCACCATAATTCAAAAGCATCAATTCTTCGGCGATCAGCCTTCTTTATGGTCCGGCTCTCACTTCCATACATCACTACTGGGAAAACCGTAGCTTTAACTATACGGACCTTTGTTGGCAAGGTGATGTCTCTGCTTTTTAAGACGCTGTCTTATGGCAGGTTAGCCTCTCCTATTTTAAGATTTAACAAAAGTGAGGCCCGGCAGACATTTTGGAGGATACAGATAGGTAGCCGTGTTGGTCTGCCATAGTCAAAACAAAACAAATTCCTTCCAGTAGCACCTTAAAGACCAACTAAGTCAGTTCTTGGTATGAGCTTTCGTGTGCATGCACACTTCTTCAGGTATCTGAAGAAGTGTGCATGCACACGAAAGCTCATACCAAGAACTGACTTAGTTGGTCTTTAAGGTGCTACTGGAAGGAATTTGTTTTGTTTTGATTTTGGAGGATGTTCTAGAGAAATAAGGCTGCTTCAGAAAAGGCCCTGCACCCCAACTTTAAGGGTCTCTGGTGTTCAGGACTGGAATGTACATGGAGTCCTGCTGCCTCCCATTATTGGTAGTATAGTGGTACCTTGGTTCTTGAACGTAATCCGTTCCGGAAGTCCGTTTGACTTCCAAAACATTTGAAAACCAAGGCACGGCTTCCGATTGGCGCAGGCGACCCAGAAACAATAGCTGACAGCATTGGACGTTCTGCTTCCGAAAAATGTTCAGTAATAATAATAATTTATTATTTGTACCCCATCCATCTGGCTGGGTTTCCCCAGCCACTCTGGGCAGCTTCCAACAAAGATTAAAAATATATCAAAAACAGGAACACTTCTGGGTTTTTGGTGTTTGGGAGCCAAAATGTTTGAGTAGCAAGGCATTTGAGAAGCAAGGTTCCACTCTATTGAGCAAGATGGCATCTTCAGAAGTTGATGGGGGGTGAAACTAGAAATTCAACAAATTTATGCTCGTTTTGCAGTACTGGGGTTCAGCGGAGCTGTTTTTCACCAGTGCTGGCAGAGTGCTAGATCTCATGAATGTCCGTTTGTAGAGTAGACGGGAACAATACTAAAAAATATAAAACTATGTGAAAAAAACGATGACAGTATAAACAGTACAATGAGAAAGACTTGTTTTGTCAGAAGTCTTTTTTATTTAAGTGTTTATTTAAGTATTAATTAGGAAGATTAGGTATTTTTATGTAAGCAAATCTGCTTTTTCTTTTTTCTTTTCTTCTGTATTCTCTTCTTTTCTTCTTAATTGTTTTTCTTTAATTTTCTTTTTGTAGTATGAGATTGTAAATTCTTTGTAAATTCTTTGTACAGTGGTACCTCGGGTTACATACGCTTCAGGTTACAGACTCCGCTAACCCAAAAATATTACCTCGGATTAAGAACTTTGCTTCAGGATGAGAACATAAATCGTGCTCTGGCGGCGCGGCGGCAGCAGGAGGTCCCATTAGCTAAAGTGGTGCTTCAGGTTAAGAACAGTTTCAGGTTAAGAATGGACTTCCAGAACGAATTAAGTACTTAACCCAAGGTACCACTGTATATGTGTAATTTAAATTAATAAAGATTTTTTTTAAAAAAAATAATCTCGCGAATCTCAGCCCTGTGCTTTATGCAGAAAAGCCACCCTTCCTCTTTCCATCCTGTGATTTCAAATGTTTTGCTTGATTATTTTTTTAATTAAAGAAAAATACAAACCTTTTGCTTGCTGCCTTTGCAGACACGGACATGCACTCTCGCCACCTGGCCTTAAGCAGCCTTTTCACAGAAGCCCTGACGATGATGAATAACGCCAGCGTCGCCACGGCAGAGTCTCTGCGCGTCAGTCTGCGAGGCTGGATCGACGGTGCCGTGCATGGCTTAGGCGTGATGCCTCTCTTAACAGCTGCGTGCCAGAGTCTGGCGTCGGTCCGGCACATGGCAGAGACCACGGAAGCCTGCGTCACGGCTTATTTTAACGAAGGTGAGAGAGAGGAACATAGCTGTCAACCATCCCTTATTTGGCGGGACAGTCCCTTATCCCAGCGCTGTGTCCCGCTGCTGTCCCTTATTGATGATGTCCCTTAAATTTCCTGGGTTTCAAAGGAAGCAGCTCCTCTCCCTCCCTCCCTGCCAGCCAGGGAGGAGGGAAGTTCCAACTGTGTTGGTTGGCTGCGTTGCTCACCCAATAAGAAGTCTAAGAACGACTGGGGGTTGGAGCTTGCATGCCTTGTGCCGATCAAATCGGCCGCGTTGCCTGGGGACTCGCCTTTGCTCAGCGCTTCCCAGCGGAGAGGGGACGGTGGTTTTCCTTGCTGCATCCCCTTTGCCGGGTTGCTGCGCTGTGGGAACCACCGCTTGAGGCTTCGTTTGGCTGCTGGTTGGGCTTTCTGCCTTTGGCTCAGAGGTGCTCAGAAGCTGAACATACCTGTGCTTGGAAAATCCCTTATTTTGGCTGCTGATCCCTTATTTTCGAGGCTGCTGGTCCCTTATTTTCAAATCTGTCAGTTGACAGCTATGGAGAGGAAGGCTTTTGACTATCCTTCCTCATGACTCACTGTCGACTCAGGATGGCCCTGCCTGTCTGTCTAGGGATGGCGGTTTGCACCCAGTGAAGCTGTCCTGTCAGCGCAGTGGTTCTCAACCTGTGGGTCCCAGTTGTTGTTGGACTACAACTCCCATCACCCCTGAGCTCTGGCCTTTCTAGCTAGGGGTGATGGGAGTTGTAGTTCAACAACATCTGGGGACCCACAGCTTGAGAAGGGCAGTGTTAGTGCAAGGACTTCCGTCTTTGTGACGATACCTCATAGAATCATAGAACTGTAGTCTTGGAAAGACCTGGATGTTGTTGTAAGTGTACAGGTTTCAGCATCCCAAGAACCTAAGTATTTAAACAAAAACCCAAGCTTCTAGTCTTATGTTACCAAGATTGTAGCTGGCACCCATCTGTCTCGGGAGACGATAGAAGAATATGCCTTTGTGGGTGAGGTCAAACTGTTGGAAGGTTTTTGTTTTTTATTTATTAATTTATTGGTTTTCACATATTATATTACATTACAATACAAATGTACCAAAGCTAACATCATTTCCTCTCCACCCCCCCCATACATTTACATTTCTGTTTCCTCAATCCATCATATTATTCTTTTCTCCCTCCTCCCACTTCCCTCCGCCCCCACTCGATTTCCTCCACATTATACAATTTACAATAATCTTTGCATTCTACAGTCTTCTCAAATCATCTATATATTCTTATTATCTTTTCTTACTAATTTTTCTTCCATCCAGTACTTCACATTTTAATCTAGGCATATTAGCATAGCAATATTTTGCCATATATTCGTCAAAACATTTCCACTTCTTTTTAAATTTTTGATTTGACTAATTTCATATTATAGCAGTTAATTTTGCCAAAATTAAATATTCGTTTAGTTTACAAATCCATTCCTCCTTTGTGGGTATGGTTTGTGACTTCCACCTAACAGCAATCACTATTCTAGCAGCTGTACTTGCATATAGAAAAATTCTCCCCCCCGCCCCGTGGTACCTCTTCATCTATCAATCCACGGAGATATGTCTCTGGTTTCTTTGTTATTGATATTTCATAGAATCATAGAATCATAGAGTTGGAAGAGACCACAAGGGCCATCGAGTCCAACCCCCTGCCAAGCAGAAAACACCATCAGAGCACTCCTGACATATGGTTGTCAAGCCTCTGCTTAAAGACCTCCAAAGAAGGAGACTCCACCACACTCCTTGGCAGCAAATTCCACTGTCGAACAGCTCTTACTGTCAGGAAGTTCTTCCTAATGTTTAGGTGGAATCTTTTTTCTTGTAGTTTGGAACCATTGCTCCGTGTCCGCTTCTCTGGAGCAGCAGAAAACAACCTTTCTCCCTCCTCTATGTGACATCCTTTTATATATTTGAACATGGCTATCATATCACCCCTTAACCTCCTCTTCTCCAGGCTAAACATGCCCAGCTCCCTTAGCCGTTCTTCATAAGGCATCGTTTCCAGGCCTTTGACCATTTTGGTTGCCCTCCTCTGGACACGTTCCAGTTTGTCAGTGTCCTTCTTGAACTGTGGTGCCCAGAACTGGACACAGTACTCCAGGTGAGGTCTGACCAGAGCAGAATACAGTGGCACTATTACTTCCCTTGATCTAGATGCAGTACTCCTATTGATGCAGCCCAGAATTGCATTGGCTTTTTTAGCTGCCGCGTCACACTGTTGGCTCATGTCAAGTTTGTGGTCAACCAAGACTCCTAGATCCTTTTCACATGTACTGCTCTCAAGCCAGGTGTCACCCATCTTGTATTTGTGCCTCTCATTTTTTTTGCCCAAGTGCAATACTTTACATTTCTCCCTATTAAAATTCATCTTGTTTGTTTTGGCCCAGTTCTCTAATCTGTCAAGGTCATTTTGAAGTGTGATCCTGTCCTCTGGGGTGTTAGCCACCCCTCCCAGTTTGGTGTCATCTGCAAATTTGATCAGGATGCCCTTGAGTCCATCATCCAAGTCGTTGATAAAGATGTTGAATAAGACCGGGCCCAAGACAGAACCCTGTGGCACCCCACTAGTCACTCTTCTCGAGGATGAAGAGGAACCATTGATGAGCACCCTTTGGGTTCGGTCAGTCAGCCAGTTACAAATCCACTGAGTGGTAGCATAGTCAAGTCCGCATTTTACCAGCTTCTTTACAAGAATATCATGGGGCACCTTGTCAAATGCCTTGCTGAAATCAAGGTAGGCTACATCCACTGCGTTCCCTTCATCTACCAGGCTTGTAATTCTGTCAAAAAACGAGATCAGGTTAGTCTGACATGACTTATTTTTCAGAAATCCATGCTGACTATTGGTGATCACAGCATTCCTTTCTAGGTGCTCACAGACACCTATTTTCAACATTTTCATTTGTTCTTCATGTACTACTATCCAAAATTTCTTAATTTCCTCACACCTCCACCACATATGTATTGTTGTTCCTATTTCTCCACCACATCTCCAACAGAGGTTGGATTTCAATTCATAGATCTGTTGGAAGGTTACAAGGCCTGCTGTGGCTGTAGAGACCGATATGGGAGAGACATGTTTTGTTGCAGCTGGGGCAGATGGAGGAGTCCGGTTGTGCCGCTGCAGACACACCATGGCGTTTCTTCTCTCTGCGCTCCTTATGTAGATAAACTTGAAAAATATGGATGTGAAGCAGGCAGCTGAGGGGATATTTCACTGCCTGGGGGATGAATCCTCAGTGCTTCACACAATTATTTATTCCTTCCCCATGGTAGGCAGAATCAGACTAAATTATTCACTTTTCCCCTGCATATTTACCGTATTTTTCACTCCATAAGACGTAGCTAGTTTTTAGAGGGGGGATGCCAGAAAGAAAATATTCTTTAAAGGGAGCGCTGAGCAGAGCCTGTGTGTATCCCAGGCTCTGCTCTGTGCTCCTTTTCACGAGCCGCGCGGAGCGTGTGTGCGGCACTTGCAGGCTTTTCCCTGAGGAGGGAGAAGGGCAGCCCATCCTTTAAAGGGAGTGCGGCTCTTGGGGGCTTTTCCGCGAGGTGGGGGAAGAGACTGAGGGGCTTCCCTCTGTCCCTTCCCCTACCTCCCGCAAAAGCCGCGTTCCCTTTAAAGAGCTGCGCGGAGCGTGTGTGCGGCTCTTGGGGGCTTTCTCCCTCCTCTCTCTCCCATATGCATTCGCTCCATAAGACACAAACACATTTCCCCTTACTTTTTAGGAGGGGGAAACTGCGTTTTATGGAGCGAAAAATACGGTAAAATTGTACTGTATTTTAGAGAGACGGTATATTCGGGGTGCGGATTTGACCCTTTTGGGGGGCCATTTGGCGCTGTTCATACTATATTTTGTGCTCCTTTTGTCTCTTTGGGTTCTCATGGATATTTACAGATTTAAAGGAAGTGCTTTGGAATTAAAGGAACATCTCTGAGCTCTGTCTCATTTAGGTCTTCTGACTGCTTTAGCCTAACAGTGCTTCCTCTCCTCTCTCCTCCCACCCCCAACTCCTTCTTTGTACAAAGATTCTCCACTCAGCCAGGATTTGGGCTGGGGGCCGATCGTGGCCTCCCTACAGGTCCCCGAACTCACGGCCGAAGACTTCCTGCAGGAGTGCCTTTCGCTGGGCGGCTACCTAACTCTTTATGTCTATGCTCTGCAGCAGTTGAACGCCAAGCAGACTCTGGACAATGAAATGAAAGTGGTGCTGACACTGACCAAGTGGCTGGAACAGGTGTTCCCCAGGTACAGATATCTTGTGGTCGGGAGGCAGATGAGGACAGATGTTTGGGGCAGGACTTCTCACCTTGGCTACCGATTGCCAGGCAAATTCTTCTCTTTGGGCCTTCCAAAATGCTCACTGACTAACGTTGCACAGGGCGGGTGCCACCACCGAGAAGGCCCTCTGCCTGCTTCCCTATAACCTCACTTCTTGCAGTAGGGGAACCGCCAGAAGGCCCTCAGAGCTGGACCGCAGTGTCCGGACTGAACGATGGGGGTGGAGGCGCTCCTTCAGGTATGCAGGACCAAAACCGTTTAGCTGTTTGTCCCTTCTTTGAAGAAGAAGAAGAAGAGTTTGGATTTGATATCCCGCTTTATCACTACCCGAAGGAGTCTCAAAGCAGCTAACATTCTCCTTTCCCTTCCTCCCGCACAACAAACACTCTGTGAGGTGATTGAGGCTGAGAGACTTCAAAGAAGTGTGACTGGCCCAAGGTCACCCAGCACCTGCATGTGGAGGAGCGGGGAATCGAACCCGGTTCACCAGATTACGAGTCTAACACTCTTAACCAGTACACCACACTGGCTCTCTTTGAGGCGGATTTAAGGGCCCTCTCCAAAATGGGCATGTCTCTCCCACTTCCACCCTGGTTATCTCTGCGAAATGGGGATAATCTTTCCTTACGATACGATACAATAATCTTTATTGTCATTGTCCCATACAGAACAATGAAATTGAAAAAAATCTACATCAGACATTCAAAAACCAACAAGCCTGCTATCCCAGGTATCCTAGGCTAGCTGACCCCCTAAAAATTCGGATACTCCATAAGTTAATACAATATACTCCCATAGAGACTACCTTAAAGGTAAAGGGACCCCTGACCATTAGGTCCAGTCATGACTGACTCTGGGGTTGCGGCACTCATCTCGCTTTATTGGACGAGGGAGCCGGTGTACAGCTTCTGGAGCATGTGGCCAGCATGACTAAGCCGCTTCTGGTGAACCAGAGCAGTGCACGGAAACACTGTTTACCTTCCCGCCGGAGGGGTACCTATTTATCTACTTGCAGTTTGATGTGCTTTCGAACTGCTAGGTTGGCAGGAGCAGGGACCGAGCAACAGGAGCTCACCCCGTCGCAAGGATTCAAACCGCCGACCTTCTGATCGACAAGCCCTAGGCTCTGTGGTTTAACCCACAGCGCCACCCGCGTCCCTCAGAGACTACCTTACACTGTGTTTAAAACCAAAATCGCATTTGGATAGAAACTGTTTCTCAGGCGGCTAGTCCTAGTCTGGGGAGCCAGTGTGGTGTAGTGGTTAAGAGCGGTAGTCTCCTAATCTGGGGAACCGGGTTTGCGTCTCCGCTCCTCCACATGCAGCTGCTGGGTGACCTTGGGCCAGTCACACTTCTGTGAAGTCTCTCAGCCCCACTCACCTCACAGAGTGTTTGTTGTGGGGGAGGAAGGGAAAGGAGAATGTTAGCCGCTTTGAGACTCCTTAAAGGGAGTGAAAGGCGGGATATCAAATCCAAACTCTTCTCTTCTTCTTCTTCTTTATAACCCTGTACCTTCTTCCAGAAGGCAGAAGCTGAGAGAGATCATTTCCGGGGTGTGCACTATCCTGCGCTATCTCTGCAGCTTTCTTATGACACCTGAATGAAACCAGAATGTGGGGAGTGTTTTAAGAGCTTAAATAGCGAGTTCTTAACCGCACAAGTTTTAAATCTCCAGAGGGCGACCGGGGACGGACAAAGGATGGACAAGGGAGACTTTTAATCCTGCCTGTGGTTCCGTCAGAATTGTTCCATCATTCAGCCCAGCTGTGAGTGAGGCCAGCAGTCACGCGGGCTGGTGCTTCGCCTTGGAAAGTGTGGCTTTGGCGGAGACGGGGTTATTTTTGGAAGCCTTTAAAAAAATAGCCAGCAGGGGAAGTTCGCCCTCGTGGTTCAGAGCTGTGCGGTTTCTGTTGGCAAATTGCAGGGCAGTGATCATGTTTTTAAATCCTTGTAGCTAGATCAGAGATGGATGGACTCAGGAAACTGTCTGCCTGCACTCCTGGCTATGCAAAATGCAGTCAGTTGTTTGTGGGGATGCCTCTTCATGTTCTTGCATGCAGAATATCCTGGGTTCAGTTATTGACTTCTCCCAGGTAGAACTGGGAGCCACTATCACTGCCTGAAACCTGGGAGAACCATTTAGGTTGAGTCAGCTTCTGCTATTTAAATCAGAACACTGATGACTAGAACCTTGCTTTATTTTTAGGGAAAGGGCCATAGCTTAGTGTCAGAACACAACTGGAAGGTTTTAGGTTCAATCCCTGACACCTCCAGGTTCAGAGAGAGACGTCCCATCTGCCTGCAGGTATATGGCAGATTAAGTTGATGGATTATGCCGAAATGGCAAAAATGACCAGAAGAATCAGAAATCAGGAAGACCAAAATTTTAATAAGGAATGGGAGAAATTTATTTTTTTCAAAAAAATCATTTTCATTGATTTCCCAATAAAAAACATCCAATTAATATATCCAATCAGAATACTTCAATTAAAATAAAAAACTAAAATAAAAAGATCAAATTATAGTCCAAATTGTATTTATAATTTCTCGGAGTGCCCCACGGTCTGGATCTCTGAAGCATATTTCTACATCTTAGTCCTGCTTCTCCTCATTGTTTCCATATTTTCCACAACTCGGTTTTGACGCTTCATAATTCTTTGTCCTTGGGTCGGTGATTCTCATTCATGTCAAACATCATATACTTTCATCCGCCGAATACAGCTTTGTTAATATATATTTTTCAACTGTCTTTTTTTTATCAGCTCAGCTTCCTCTGATTCCGTTCCAGGCTGGGATGTTGTCCAAATCTGTTATCTTTGATGGTGCAGCAACTCATTAATTGTCCAAACCTTCCTTTGGAGCTTTATTAAACCAGTAGGAATGGGGGAAATTTCTAATTTACCTTTAAAACCATTGTAAACAGTTAAAATTGTTAGTAGGATTGGAACAATGGTGAATTTTGGATATAACGGAGATGTAAAAGGTTTGGCAGGAGGAAACGATAGGACCCCTATCCTGGAACATTGCTGCCTCCAGCTGTAGAGGCTAGTAGCCATCGATAGCCCTCTCCAACTCCATGATTTTCTCTAATCCTCTTTTAAAGTTATCCACGTTGGCGGCCATTGCTGACTCCTGAGTTCCGCAGTTTTATTTTTATTTTTTTAAAATAAATTTTGTTAGATTTTCCACAGTGGTAACACAAACCACAAAGCAAAATGATACACAAAAACAGAAAAAGAAAAAAAAAGGGGGGGACAATAAACAGATAAACAATAACAATAAAATTTAATTCTTCACAAATCCAACCTTTTAAACATCTTGGCTGACTTCCTCTAATCCCTCCCTTCTGAGTTTCCTTCTAATTAAAAGTAACAGCTTTCCACTATCATTATTAAACTAAAACAATTTCCAATTATAGTCTATCTTATTCACTTTTCTTAACATTCTAAATCCCATTTATTTAATTATAACTTCATTTAATCCTAGGCCTATTTGTTTCTTTCAAGTAATTTCTAATTTTTTTATGTTACAACATTTATTGAAATAGTCCTTGAATTTCCTCCAGTCCTCTTGAAACTCCTCTTCTTTCTGGTCGCAGATTCTTCCAGGCAGGTCAGCTAGCTCCGAAATGTCCATCATCTTCATCTGCCAATCTTCCACTATCGGTAGTTCTTGTGTTTTCCAATTTTTAGCAAGTAATATTCGGGTTTTAACTATGCGCCTTGTGAAGAAGGACAGTCTTTATTTGGCATATACCGTATTTTTCGCTCCATAGGACGCACCGGACCATAGGACGCACTGGACCATAGGAGGGGGAGAACAGGAAAAAAAATTCTCCCCCTCTCTGCTCAGCGCCCCTTCAGCGAAGCGGCAGGAGAAACGGAGCCCCTTCCATTTCTCCTCCCGCTTCACTGAAGGGGCGCTCCAGCGAAGTGAAGCCTGGAGAGCAAGAGGGATCGGTGTGCACCGACCCCTCTCGCTCTCCAGGCTTCAGGCGGCTATCTGCAAGCCTCCCGAGCGCAGCGGGAACTCCTGCTGTGCTCCGAAGGCTTGCGGATATCTGTCCGAAGCCCCCGGAGCACAGCGGGTGTTCCCTGCGCTCCGGGGACTTCAGGCGGCTTCAGCGAAAGCAACGCGAAGCCTCCGGAGCATGGGGGGAGCTCTCCCTCTGCGCTTCGGAGGCTTCATGTTGCTATCGCTGAAGCCAAGCAGCCTGCATTCGCTCCATAGGACGCACACACATTTCTCCTTCATTTTTGGAGGGGGAAAAGTGCGTCCTATAGAGCGGAAAATACGGTATTTCTCGCAAGAGGGATAACAGCTAACGGGAAGTAACATCAGGGTGATGGTCAGTTTCTAATGGTGTCTGGTTTTGTCTGTGTCTCTCCCCCCCTCCCTGTCCCCCCCCCCCAAATCCTCACGATTCCCCCCGAAAGCTCCACCAAGGACGAAGCGAAGCTGTTCCTTTGGTGGCACAAAATCCTGCAGCTCTGCCTCCTCCAAGTAGACCAGGACGATGCCATCCTGATTGAGTCGGTCGTCCGCATCTTGATGTCTCTGCAAGGCAGGCAGAACCTCCTGGCCGAAGAGAGACTCACCTCTGGGATACTCGGTGCTCTAGGGCTGGGCAGGAAGTCTCCTTTGTCAAACAGGTGAAAATGGGTTGTTGTTCTTATGATGATTAAGGAAAGGTGGGCCCAAATAAAAAGATAGCAGCTATGTAAGACTGAATGTTTAATTATTAAGATACAAAAATACAATCTCAATAATAAAGTTATAAAGTAATAACAAGGAAGTCACGCACGGGTGGAGGGGAGACACAGTGCAAGAATTAAGAAATGGATAAACGTTGGTACATAATGAAATGTAAAAAATGTGACTTTACGAATATAATGTACAGTGGTACCTCGGGTTACATATGCTTCAGGTTACAGACTCTGCTAACCCAGAAATAGTACCTGAGGTTAAGAACTTTGCTTCAGGATGAGAACAGAAATCGTGCTCCGGTGGCGTGGCAGCAGTGGGAGGCCCCATTAGCTAAAGTGGTGCTTCAGGTTATGAACAGTTTCAGGTTAAGAACGGACCTCCGGAACGAACTAAGTTCTTAACCCGAGGTACCACTGTATATGTATCATTATGTAAAGATTTCATATATGTATAGCAACATAAATAAAATAAAATAAGATAAAAGATTGGCTTTTTGGAAGGCAAGCAACAGCTGCTGCTGCATATGTTGCAGTGTGAAGGGCTTGCTGCGTGGCTGGAATCTTGCCCCGTTCCCGGATACTCCATTCCATTCCCACCAGCAACAACCAACGTTCTGCCACCGTGGGGCATGCCTGACCCTTGTTGGGTTGTTGAGAGTTTCCTCCCAGTTCTCCGCCCAGTTTTATTTTCCCTCCCAAAGTCTACTGATGTCTTCCTCTAGTGTGTGAAGGAGAGGGCAGGGTGTACTGCCTGCAACAAAACCTGCACATTAATTATTATTGTTATTGCTATTATTATTATTATTATTATTATTATTATTATTATTATTCCCCGGTATTATTATAATTTATTCCCTGGTAGTGGTGCCTGCCCTGTGGAACTCCCTCCCACCAGATATCAAGGAAATAAACAGCTATCTTATTTTTAAAAGACATCTGAAGGCAGCCCTCTTTAGGGAAGTTTTTAATATTTAATGCTGTATTGTTTTTAACACTCAATTGGGAGCCACCCAGAGTGGCTGGGGAAACTCAGCCAGATGGGCGGGGTATATAAATTATTATTATTATAGAAAGTGCAGAGCAAAAGGATGCCAAAGAATACCCTTTCCTCTGAAAAGGACAGTATCCATGTCCTTGGTCTCCTGCCGTCCTCAGAGCAGTTTGCAGGGCTCTATTTTGCCCTCTCCTCTCTCCTGCCTCCCTTCTTATCCTCACCATAACCCTTCCATTAGGTTAGGATGAGAGAGATTGGCAGCGATCGCGCAGAGATGTAATGCAGGGCAAAAATAAAGCCGGGCCGGAAGTGCATATTTTTTAGGTGGAACCTGCAGGGAAAGAGCTCTTGGTGTTTGTGTGTGTGTGTGTTTCTCTGTTTTCAACACAGAGAGGAGCTCCTTGCCAACTCCCTTCCCTCTTCATGTTCTCGTTGAAGGTTCCGTGTCGCTGCCCGGAGCATGTCCGCCTTCCTGCTGGTGCAGATTCCGGTGGAGAACCAAATCCGCCTTAGGCCTGGTGTGGAGCTGCACCTTTCTGCCAAAGCTCAGCAGGTAGATCGGATGCATCTTGAGTGGTTTAATCGGGTGCCTGTATCAAGAATGCTCTTTGTGCCCCTTGGTGGATGTAAGGTCCTTAAGGTCCATAAATAGCAACACCCTAGTGGTCCCGGGCCCTAAGGAAGTCAGATTAGCCTCAACTAGAGCCAGGGCCTTTTCAACACTGGTGGAACGCTCTGCCTCATGAGACCAGGGCCCTGCAGGATCGGATTTCTTTCCGCAGGGCCTGTAAGACAGAGTTGTTCCGCCTGCAGTGGCGTAGCGTGGGTTGTCAGCACCCGGGGCAAGGCAAGTAATTTGCGCCCCCTAACCCGTGGATTTGCGCCCCCTAACCCGTGGATTTGCCCTAACCCCAGATGTTGCGCCCGGTGCGGCCGGCCCCCCCTGCACCCCCCACGCTACGCCACTGTCCGCCTGGCCTTTGGCTTGGAATCAATTTGATCCCCTCTCCCTCTTTCTTTTTTCCCTTCTCCTCCTGTGATGGAGCTCCTATTTGGGGACTTCCCTGGCTTTTTTTCTGGCCCATGGAGGACCAGTCTAGATAGTTAGCCTTGGTGAAGACTTGACGGTTTCATCCCCCAAAAAGTTTTTGATTTGAGTTTCCATTGAAATGAGGCTGTATTTTAATGTTTTAATGTATTTTAATCTTGTTTTTAAGTTGTATTTCAATCAATTTGCTTTTATATCGGGTTTTAGCCTCCCTGAGCCCAGTCTTGGCTGGGGAGGGCGGGGTATAAATTATTATTATTATTATTATTATTATTATTATTATTATTATTATTATTATTATTATCTCTTTTCCATCTTTGTAGGTTCTGAGTGCTCTCGATTCCATGACTTCAAACAAACAGTACGCAGAATACCAGGAGCAGATCTCTCAAGCCTCCCAATTTGTCAGGGACTCTCGCCGCTGCCTTCGCGATGGGCTGAACCTTCTGGCTATCCTCGTCAACACTTTGTACCCAGAAGTGCATTACTTAGACGCCATACGGTAGCAGCAAGCGAGGGGAAGTGGCCTCACCCTGCCTCGTATTGCAGTCGTGGATTATCTTCAGTTTACAGTCGGCAGTGACATTGCACAAGTAGCTGTCATTCACAGGGTTTCACTTTGTCAAAGTGGTGGAAGAGAGAGAGAGAGGGCAAAGATTAGATAGACTGGTTTGAAAGCCAGCTTGGAGGTTTTCGTAGCTGGGCTTTAAAACCTGCACAAATCTCTCTCGCGTTTCTGCCAAGCCAAAACACTTCTCTGGATTTTTTCTTTGTTTTAATACAGTCTTAACGGCGTGGTTCAGGACTTTGCGGGGCTCTGGTTTGATTTTTCCATGGACTTTACGAAGACCTCCATGCTGGATTGTGCTTGGAGACTGTTAAGTGACTTGAGTGCTTCACCGTTTTGGAAATAACACAGGGTTTGTTTGCCCCAGCACTTTCTCCAACTTGATTTTGCTTTCTGTGCCTTTTCTTCTTTCTTTGTTTGGCTGACTGTGAAATTCGTGGGCCAGTCTGGACTCACTGGTCGTCACCTAATCGGGATTTTGGACCATCTCTCTCATCACCCCACTGCTCTTGCTTAATTTGCCTCCATCTACTTGTCCTCAGTGCTTCTGATGTGTGATGAAAATGGAACCTAGTGAGGCAAACCTCCTGCATCCTCACCCAGCCAAATTGACAGAAGTTGAATTCATTTCTTTAAGGGTTCTGGGGAAAGGAAGAGAGTCTCCTGCGTCACTTATCATGTGCATGGAACAAGCTATCGCTTTCATACTTCTTTTTTATTATAAGGCAGTAAAAGGAGCAAAGAAGAACAATTTTTTTTCGGATTTCAGTAGCATGGAGAAGACAGCAGCGTCCTAATTACTGGAGTGTTCTTAAGAGTTTAATTAGGAAAATTATGGTTTTCTTGTAATGGTACAACGGACCATCGACGCTGGCGGGGTAGAAAGCCTGCAAGGTGCCCAGGATTCCTCTCACCTGGAGCAGATACAACTCACAAGCTGGCTACCCTATCCTTAACACACATCATTTGAATAGCTTGGATTCTTTCAATACAGCAAAGCAAGTTTGATTTCTCCCCACCCAACACCTTTTCCCTAAGCTGAGGTCACTAACTTGTGGTCCTACACGGAGAGATAAGCTTTATAGTAATCAGTTGAACATTTACTGCTAAGTGTCCTAAGGAAGAGGCCGTGGAGCCTTTCTGGTCTGTCTGTCAGTCTTGTGAGGCTCAGATAACACTCCATAAAGGTTTGTCCAAATCTTGCAATATACAGAGTACAGCTGGGTTTGTGTGTGTGTGTGTGTGCCCTTTATTTACCTGTGTGTATACGACGTGCCTCTCAAGCTGCGTTTCCTGGCTCACTGATTTATTCCGTTGCTGTTGCTTTATTTGAGTGAGTTTGCTAAGGTTGTCCCCCTTCCTTTTGAGAAAAAAAGAGATATTGATCACCTCTGCACACACTCTTGGTGCAACTCGCTATGCCTGGCATAGCCAGTGGGGTGCCCTGCAGATGTTGCTGAACTCTCCACCCGCATTGGCCCCAACCACCATGGCCGGTGGCCACAGAGAATGGGAATTATAATCTAGCATCGTCAGGGGGCCAATATGCTCAGTTCATTTCAATGGGCTGACTCGCAACTGTCTTTTGAGTCTCATTGAAATTCACTTGGACGGTGAAGCTGCTATGCTTTGGCAACAGTCCTTTCGAGATATATATATATATTTGCTGGGATTTCATTTGCTCAAATATAGATTCCGGCAAACACTTCAGGCACGTTCTGTGCATCTCTTGGGAATCACCTCCAGCCCCCTTTTTGGGTTTAAAGATGCTTTTCCTTTCTGAGCTCATCAGTAAAAACAAAACAAAACCCAAGAAGTGCATTTCTGTTTGAATATGTACCTTCATATTCATGCCTTTAGCTCCACTTGGCAGGCAAGGTTTTCTCTCTCCTAACTTTTCAGCGTCTCGCACCGGCAAATGATTTTGTAATGTTTGCCTTCAGCTAATGATTTCTGAAACTGCAAATCCCACACTCTTTCCTTGCGAAATTGCCAAATTATGCCAAATAAGGTCCTTGTGCGTTGGGTTCTTCAGAACTCACGTTGTGGATTGAGCTTCCAGATATAGGACAAGCCAGCTTGCCCCTCTGGTGCACTGGTAATGAAATATCACTGCTTGGGTGGGACTTCATGTTTAGAGGACCTCACAACTGGAAGAATTATTATTGCTGCTTTTTAGAGAGAGAAGAGGAAGAAGAGAAGCCTTCTGAGATGTTTCTTTTCCTTCCCTCAGCTCAGAATTAATAAATTTATATTAAAAAAACGAAGACTGTGAAAAGGCAGAAACTATTATGTGTGCATCGGGCGTGGTAGTTCTGATATGGGAGCTATTGTTTTGCCTTTGGTTTCAACAGAATGTGTGTTTATAGTTGTTTGTGTCTGCAAGGACCATGTGAAATAAAACAGTGAGAAACACTAGAACGGTGATTGAGACTCTTATTGGGGATAGGCTGTTTTGTCAGTTCCGGGGTTAGTGTTGACGGGGCAATGGGATTCTTTTCCCTTTATGCGAGGCTTGCTGAACATTTGAGGAAGGACCCTTGGCAAAATATTTTATTACGCTTATAGTTCACCTTCCATCCAGGAAGAAAGCCAAGGCAGAGAAATCATGTGATCCCCATACTGGTGCCCATCCAGGCATTGACCAGCTCCAGCCTGGCTTAGGTTCATCAAGATAGGGATTTCGTTTGCCTTCAGACCAGACCTCCTGAGATTGACTGATGGAACCCCTCACCTCACAATTCAGGGTGGTTTGCAAAGGAAAACACTTCGGCTGATGGTTGATGGACAGCTATGTGGCCATGCCAGTGCAAGCTTGCTGCTGTTGATGTTTATTTAATTCATTAGGCGGCCGCGGCCCAAAAAGCGACTTACAACATGTTTGAAAACACATATTCTGGTTTCTCTTCAGATCGTATACAAACCATTCGCCTTTTACTCAAAGCACAAGCAGAGAGGCATTATGGTGTAAACACATTAACACAAAACCACTTTCAATTCATTAAAAAAAACAACATACAAAGCAAAGCAAGCCTCAACAATGCTAGCAGAAAGATTCAGCAGCACAATTTTAACAGCAACAAACAACCTCCTGGCCCATCAAGATGTTCCATTGCAAGGGAGTTGCTAGTTTTTATCCACTCCTGTCATTTTGCATCACAACATCTGTGAGTGATAACGTCAGCATGAGATCTCTGCTTTGCTGCATGAAATGGCCTGAGTGCCACATAGCTGAGGATCTTTTGACACATGTGCACAACATTGTTTTAGTTCTTCGTGCATGTACTGCTTAATGCACAGATGGCTTTCTTCTCTCTCACTCAGGCAGGCTTTGACTTATGGAGTTGATCCTGCGGTTGAGGTTTTCGTATGGAGAATCTTGCATGGCTTGCCTGCCGGTAAAAAGTGTCAACAACGTAAGTTCCAAGAAGCGGGAAGCAGGCCATGGCGGAAAGCATTTATTTTTATTTATTTTAACAAAATTTATATAATAATCTTTTTTTAAAACCCAAACACTTTTAGGTCGTTTACAACAAAGAAAGCCCACCTGCTTAAAATTGAAGAACATCAACTCTAAATCCATTTGATTCCCCCCTATTTTTATGTCCTGTTGAGCAACCCTGTGGATTCTACTCCAAAATAAACTCCACTGAATTTAATGGACTTCTAAGTTGCAAGTTAACTCCCCAATGGAAAAAGGCAGTGAGCTTTGGCTGGATCATGCCTGAAAGGTTTTAATCGGTGAAAGGTGTTGCCATGAAAACAACCACTTTGATTCAACCAGATCAGTGAATTGGTGAAGCTTGCTTGCTATGGTGCCAAGGTTTTGTCTAATTCCATGTTTCCCAAACTTGGGTCTCCAGCTGTTTTTGGACCACAAATCTCATCATCCCTCACCACTGGTCCTTCTAGCTAGGGATGGTGGGAGTTGTAGCTGAAGACCAAAGTTTGGGAAACTGCTGGGTGAGGGAACCTGTGGCACTCTAGATGTTCCTGGACTCCCCCAGTCCAATTTACTGTGGCCAGTGGTCACGAATGGCGGGAGCTGCAACTTCAGGAAGGCCATAGGTTCCTCACTCCTGTTTTCAAACCACCTGCGGCAAGAGACACGGAACTGGGGCAGGGCTGTAGCTCAGAAGGAACACATCTGCCTTGCATGCAAGGAGGTCTCAGGATCAGTCCCCAAGTAAGGCTAGGAGAGAGACTGGGTCTCAGACCCCAGACAGCTGCTGCCAGATGGAGTGTTGGATCTGATTCATCATAAGGCAGCTTCCTACGTCAATTATGTCCTTAGAGCTGAGAGTAGTTGGGAAGAACGCTCTTCTCAATTTCATCTCCCGCAAACAGGTTTGGCAAAGCTGTTTCAAAATTCCGCCAAACCTGGGTTTCCGCCGCAGCAGAAACGAAGAAGCATTACGGGGAACAAAGTGATACGTCTCTCACTGCTTTCAGCTCTCTCAAAGCCCCTCTGTCTCTGCCATCTTGTGTAGCGGCAACTGCTACCCTCTATTTTTAAAGAAATAAATGGGCGTGTTTGTGTGCTCATGCCAGACAATGAAGGAAAAAACAAAAAAACACTGTTTGAAAGTGGGCACCTCGAAATATAGGCTATCAGTTGCCCAAAGGCAGAGATAGGGGAGAGCGTCTCTGCTCTCAGCGCCTGTTTGTGGTCTTCGTTGGTTTACTGTGAGAACTGACCTTGATGGGCTACTTGGCTCCTGGAACAGGGCTGTTCTTATGTTCTTATAATTGCAATCTAAATTAAGCGGGCCGGAGGGAAACTGCTAAGTCATGCTGAAAACCGCTGACTCTTCTTCTCTGCCCAAATTCTCAAATATTCTGTACTTTGAAGTTGGGCAGGAACAAAGTCGAAAGGTGATGTGTCTGCTAATGGTTCAGAAATGATTCTCTCTCTCTCTCTCTCTCTGTGTGCGCGCATTTATTGATGGGTGGAATGAATGAGAGTGGAATGCCCTAATTTGGCATAATTCCTTCCTTGCCACGAAAAATAATGACCAGGAAGCAGGTGATGGGAAAGCCCTTCTTTGCCAGAGACTCTTGCCAGTCACAGTGGGCAGTACAGTGGTACCTCGGGTTACATACGCTTCAGGTTACATACGCTTCAGGTTACAGACTCCGCTAACCCAGAAATAGTGCTTCAGGTTAAGAATTTTGCTTCTGGATGAAAACAGCGGTGCGGCAGCAGCAGGAGGCCCCATTAGCTAAAGTGGTGCTTCAGGTTAAGAACAATTTCAGGTTAAGAACGGACCTCCAGAACGAATTAAGTACTTAACCCGAGGTACCACTGTACTGGGCTAGATGCTCAAATGGTCTGTCTGACCTATTTATAAGGCAGCGTCTTCTATTCCACGGATCTTTGCCCCACTCTCCCACTCTGTGTCCACGTCCTGCAGTAGTTCCTTATGACAAAAACTCTTTAAAAACAGCTCGTGCTGTTTAGTGGCTATTCCTGGTCCTCTGGCTTATCACACTTGGCATCAAAAAGGGGGATCAATGGTACCCTATTTTCAAAGAATCTTAGTATTGTTATCCTTTCCTTTAAGAATAGATGTCTTGATCTGTGGATAGATTTGGCCAAATTTTGATCTTGAAAGGTGATCATTGCTCATACCGAGTAACCATCATAATTTAAGTACTGTACTCTATAGAAGCAATATTGTTTGGCTTTACCACTCCTGGCAACATATCATTCAGGATGTTCAGGAAATGCATTATGCGATCCATCTGTGAGAGGAAACCCTTCGGTTTTGGGTAGTTAACAAACACAAGTTTTTGAGGGATTAGTATTAAGTTCCAGTCTTTTTTCTGGATTGGAACTTGCCAGTCCTGTCACCATCCATATTGTGGGCCACGCCCTCTTTAATACCCATATTTCTAATTGATTTCCTTCCAGGGCTCTGAGATGTTACTTCCATTATTACGTTTGTTTCAGGGCTCTGCTTTGGGGTTTCCTCCTCAGGTGTTATCTGGGGTTTTGCCTTGTTTAAACCCACTTTGCCTTTCTCTTTACTGCCCCGTGGGGTGGAGCTGTGGGTTAAACCACAGAGCCTAGGACTTGCCGATCAGAACGTCGGCGGTTCAAATCCCCGCGACGGGGTGAGAGCCTGTTGTTCGGTCCCTGCTCCTGCCCACCTAGCAGTTTGAAAGCTCATCAAAGTGCAAGTAGATAAATAGGTACCACTCCGGCGGGAAGGTAAACAGCGTTTCCGTGCGCTGCTCTGGTTTGCCAGAATCGGCTTAGTCATGCTGGTCACATGACCCGGAAGCTGTACGCCGGCTCCCTCGGCCAATAAAGCAAGATGAGCGCCGCAACCCCAGAGTCGGCCACGACTGGACCTAATGGTTACCTTTAGTGTAGAGGATGGTGGAAGTAGGCTGTAAAGTTTCTGCCTTAGTGGCTATGCATGCACTTCTGAGAGTTGGGCTGAGATTCCACTTCTACTGTAGCTTTTGCCAGATAAAAAAATGTGAAAGACCTACCAGAGCACTGTATAGTTTTGTATGCCAGCTGGTGGGAGGCAGTGGGAGCAGATGGGATGTCGCAGCGCTCTGTCAACTAAGAACAAGCCTGCATGTGGAAATCCAGTGTATCTGGAAGGCCAGCATATTAGGAATTGGCACGATGGCCCAAGCAAGCCCATGAAACGCTTCCTATAGTTCAGGCTTCTTCAAACTCAGCCCTCCAGATGTTTTTGGCCTACAACTCCCATGATCCCTAGCTAGCAGGACCAGTGGTCAGGGATGATGGGAATTGTAGTTGCAATGCATCTGGAGGGCCAAGTTTGAGCAAGCCTGCTCTAGCTTCTGGCACCCACCCAGACCTGCTGACCCAATTTGAAGCTGAGATGTAAGAATTTCTTACCGTGATAGGCTGGTTGGAGCCATCAAGTTGTCTGTGATTTGATGCAAGAGACAAAAAATAAAGAGAAAGGTGTATCAGTTTTCTTACTGCACTGAAGAAGAAGAAGAAGAAGAAGAAGAAGAAGAAGAAGAAGAGTAGGAGGAGGAGGAGGAGTTTGGATTTGATAAACCACTTTATCACTACCTGAAGGAGTCTCAAAACGGCTAACCTTCTCCTTTCCCTTCCTCCCCCACAACAAACACTCTGTGAGGTGAGTGGGGCTGAGAGACTTCAGAGAAGTGTGACTAGCCCAAGGTCACCCAGCAGCTGCATGTGGAGGAGCAAGGAATCGAACCCGGTTCACCAGATTACGAGTCCACTGCTCTTAACCACTACTCCACACTGGCTCTGTTGTGTAATGTTCAAGTGAACAAACACTGGAGAGCCAGCAAAAGCCCAGGTCCTTGATAGACCAAGACCTGGTTCTTGCTGAAACAATAGACCTGTGTCTGGGCCATAGTATTTCAAGCTGCTTGTGGGGGTTGGCAGATTGAATGCTCCTCTGCACAAAGGTTCACTGCAGGGAGAAAACTAGATGTCAGGACTCTTTGTAGCCTAGTCTTCTCCTTAACACTCCAGTTGCCCATGCACAGGGATAGCTTCATCATTGAGGACCTCAGTGTTCCTTTGTATAACACAACCTTCCCCCAACATGGTTCACTCCACCTGGTGTTGGACTCTCCAGCATCCATTGCCTCTGACCATTAACCATGCTGGCTGGGGCTGATGGGAAATGGAGTCCACCAAGGTCTGGAATTCACACCCTGCAGGCTGCTTCTGCAACTACGCTTGCAGCAAAGATTTTCTGCACGTCAAATTTTAGACCATAAGCTCCTCAGGACAAGGGCTTGACTTTCTGCACACTAAATCAGGGTTTTCCCAAACTTGAGTCTCCAGCGGTTTTGGGACTACAATTCCCACCATCCCTCTGGTCCTACTAGCTAGGGATGATGGGAGCTGTAGTCCAACAACAGCTGGAGATCCAAGTTTGTGAAACTCCGTTCTAAAGCATTGGTCTTCAGCTGGCCGGATCTAAAATGGGTCCTAACAGCAGCAGCACACATCTTTTGAATATAGTGCAATTTTTTTTAAAAAAAGAAATGGTGCCTAAATGCATTTATGGGTTAAAAGTGTTCAATATGATCAAGTTGACGACATAAAACACCATGCATGCTGATGGTGCAAATATATAAAAACCAGTGCTTCCTTTGCAAATCCAGGCTGCAAAACTGGAATGAGAAACTGGATCTAGATTTTCATCCCCTTTAGGCTCAGGGCGGCTAACACCAGTAAAATTACAATAAAAACATAATGGGGGGGGGGACAATTAAAAATACAGGTTAAAAATACAATTTAAAATTCAGCCTCATTTTAAAAGTAGCCGATAGATCAAGACCATAAGGGGAGGGAAACCTAAGGGTCAGACTGAGTCCAAACCAAAGGCCAGGTCCAAACCTAATAGTCAGACTGAGTCAAAACCAAAGGCCAAGACAGCTCTGTCTTGCAGGCCCTGTGGAAAGATGTCAAGTCCCGCAGTGCCCTAGTGAGGCATCTAATCATAAGCCTGCATTTTTATCAAAGCTTCTATATATTTCAATCAAGGCTTGTATTTAAAAATGAGCTTAAAAAAAGGATTTTCAAATGTTTCATGCCAGGCAAAAGACCAGCTGCCTAAAAGAACCTTGGCAAGATGTTTTTCCTCCTAAGACAAGAAGGGCCCCATTGATTTATAGTAGAAAAACAATTCTCAAAGTCATAAAAAGGGAGAATTACATATGCTGCCCCAAGGCTGAGAAAACACCATTAGGAATGGGGAAGATAATACCAATGTGCCTCCCAGTAAAATGAGCCAGATCTTCTTTCTAAGGTTGAAAGGCCAGGAGCAAATGGAAAGAAAAACATTTAGCTAGAAAGAAAGAGAGCATTTTTGGGGAAGTCTCTTCTAAAGCCATTCTTTCTTAAACTGAGAGAGTTAAAAAGGTTAAAATGTGTTAAATGTTGGAAAGGCAACTGGCTTGGCAGAAGAAGCAGCTTCTTCCTATTTTATTTTGAGGCTGGAGAGGAGGGGGAAAGGGGGAGGTGCAAACTGAAGAGGCTTCTTTTAAAAGTTGTGTTTTATTGAGTTCCTTCCTTTTCACTTTGAGAAGCTTTATTCTTTTAAGAGGCTACCTATGATAAATGTATGAAATATATTAGCTTAAATATATTGGCTTAAATGTAATTATGCAAAGGATTTAAGGAATGCTAGATTCTTATTTCATATGGTTGTAAGAGTTGTATTTATCCTGAAATTAAGTCAGCCACCAGCCCCCCACCCTGCCAGACAGAAGACGCCATCTAAGCAGTCTTGATATATAGTTGTCAGGCATTTTGTTTAGAAACATTAAATGAAGGAAATCTTTCAATGTTGATGTGAAACTCAAGATCCTTGACATCTGTTGAACATAAAAATGTAAGATTAAACATCTGTTTTAGAAGGCAATAGGGCAAGAAGGGCAAGAGGTGAGCTGGTAATTAAGATTCCATGTAAGATATATTATTACTTATATGTCATATATATAGCTCTTTGTCTCCCTTATAAGGGCAAGGAAATGGGTGTATCTTTTATGGGTGTATCTTTTGTGATTGGCTCTAGCAAACAGCCAATAGGAATTTCAACCAGGCTGATTGGACAGAGGCAGCCACAGGAGGAGCAAAGGGGGCTGGATTAAGGGAATATAAGTGCTGGCCAGAATGGCAGGAGGCCAGGCCAGAGCTTGGTAACCACGTACCACTGAGCCTCTTATTTATTTGTCTGACAAATAAATTACTATTTTAATTTCTCTATTGCTGCGTTGAATATTTCATTCCAGCTAAGCGTTAACCACAAGCAGGGTGCTACATTTTATGGTGCCCTGTGACTCGGATAAGTGGTCTGCTGGAACGCAGCCCCTTCGCCCTACTGGGCAGGGTACAAGAGAGAGGACAACTGCTTACCCAAAGCGCGCACTGGTAATTTTTTCCAGGGGGAACGCAGAAGACTCGTCTGTCTGATACCCTGCTCACTGGCGGCGACGGACCGGGGGAAACAGGGAACCAACCAAGGGTAAGTGCACAAAGGGATTTTTGGCCCTCCAATTAATTGGGAGGAAGAGAAGTCTTGATCAAACTTCTGCGTCTCAGTAAGGGGAAACTGAGTACGCTAGGTGGTTGGGTACATCAGATGGTGATCTGGTGTAGGGAAAGGGAAGGATTGGGAGGTAGAGTGTGGTGAAGTATCCAGCGCATTGTATGTGTGAGAAAGTACAGAGCAATCTGTAGCTGACCTGAGTGTGGAGTGGGCAGTACTTCGGTTCCTAGTAAGGCCGACTTCACTAGGCAAGGAAACCCACGAAGCGCGTCTGTGAGTGACTGAGTGGATACTTCACAGGGCCATACAATGGGAGTTGGGGGTTCAAAGGGGGAAAATACACCTCTTGAGTGTATGTTAAATAATTTTAAGAAAGCCTTCTCAGGGGCATATGGAGTCAAAATGACGCCAGAGCGCTTGAGAACGTTATGTGAACTAGAATGGCCAAAACAAATTACTGGATGGCCATCCCAGGGAACCTTTGATATAAATTTAGTAAGCAAACTTTGGACTGATATCGCCAAAGAAACTGGAGGGTGCCCAGAACAATTTCCATATATAGATTCCTGGCTGAGCACATTAAATAAAAATCCTCCATGGATAAGGGAATGCAAAGTCAAACGATGCAAATTATTGGCTGTAAAAGCCGAAGCTAGGAAAGGAATCTTGCCAAATAAACTCAAACCCATTTTTGAGGGGCCAGAGGAAGAGGTGCTTCCACCTCCACCCTATGCTCCACATCGAAGGGAGCTTAATCCAAACACTCCACCAGTTGTAACCCCAAGGCAAGAAACTGGAATGAATAATGGGAGTGGAGTCACAGAGCTTGATTCCTTGATAGATTATGATAAATATCTTCAGGAGGCATTGGAGTTCTATAATAAAGCCCAAGCAGAAGTGGTTATTCCACCTGTGACTCCTAATAGACCTCCATCTACAGTCTCCTTTAGTGGAACAACTGATTGCCCACCCCAAACCCCTGTACATCCAAGTCCCAGAGAAATGTTACAGAAGTTACAGGGAGACCTTGCTCGGTCAGCAAGCAATACAGCCAGGCGTATAAAGCTGCTAAAAGAACGCCTTGCGACAGATACCATCCCCTATGATTTGAGGCCCCTAGAGCAAAGTGAAGAGAAAGATCACGTAGTAGCCCCTCTTAGAAGAGTATTTGATGCACTTGAGGAGCCTGCGCTGGTTAATGGGCAACCCGGACCACGGCCACCTCGAACTTCGACCCTGCAATATATTCCATTCACAACTACAGATCTGATGAATTGGAAAACACACACCCCATCTTTTGCAGAAAAACCTCAGGCTATGATGGACTTGGTGACTTCAATAGTAAATACTCATAGTCCTACTTGGACAGATTGTCGCCAGCTCCTAAATACTCTGTTCACCACTGAGGAAAGGAGAGACATAATTGAAAAGGCACAGATATATTTGCGTGAGCAGGCCAGAGCGGGAAATATTTATAATATTGACCGTCATCTCCAAGATAACTTTCCCTTGGAAGATCCTAATTGGGATCCAAACAATGCAATTCACCTGGCCAGACTTACCACCTACCGCCAGACACTTGTGCAAGGTATCCGCAGGGCATGCCAGAAGCCCACTAATATGTCTAAAGTCTCAGAAGGGTAGATGTGTTACCCATAACACTGTTTCGTGTTCGGTGTGCACCCACAAAAAGACTTAAGTTGTCACCTTTTGAGCTCCTGTATGGGAGACCGCCCTCCTTTGTTCAGGATATTCCAGCTGACCTTAAACAAATAGGAGACCATGTGACACAGGAACAAGTGCAATCTCTCTCCCGTGTTTTTGTTTCTCTTAACAGGTGGGCCCTCGAGCGCACGCCGTGCAGCATTGCCGAGCCGATTCATCAGTTCCAGGCTGGCGATAGCGTATGGGTGAAAGAGTGGAAACGCGATCCACTTGCACCTAAGTGGCGTGGACCTTACACCGTCTTGCTCTCTACTCCAACAGCGGTGAAGGTAGCTGAGGTGACCCCCTGGATTCATCACTCTCGTTTGAAGAAGTCTGAAGGCAGTTGGACGTGCAAAGGTGACCCCTCTAATCCTTTAAAACTAACTCTCTCCAAAAACCCCTGTATCTAGCCCTACCGGGAACGGGCTAGGTCACGGGCAACATTTGACGACCGGCCTGCTGCAGCCACAACCTGGAAGCTGGCTGACCTGCGCACGCCTGAAGCTTGAGGAGCGTCTGAACCAGCGACTGTGAACGGAAAGATTCTCTAATACAATTGATTGACTGCCCCCCCCCTTGTGGAACAATTATCAGAGATATTACTCATTGGGGATCCTCGGGATATATGTTTTGGTCTTGGTGGTTCCCCATTTCTGTCACTGGGGGAATTATATTGGGGCTAATAATTATTTGCTATCACAATAAGGTAATCTTTTGTGGAAGGAATGCATATACTAGACATCAACATGATTTTATTAATCCTGATCCCTTGGGAAGGGGAAGGGTCCTTGAATCTGACCAAATTGGCTAAATATGGATTCAGCCATGACCACAATATGTGGGTAGGTTTAGCTGAAATGGTAGCTAATGTTGCAAATAGGACCAATTGCCTTGTTTGCTCTCTTGGGCCAGATGATTCAGAGGGAGGTATGCCGTTATTACCGATACCATTAGATGCTATTGGTATGGTAAGCGAAATGCCACACCAAACTGAAATACAGAATTTCCCCGGATGGAACTCAACTAAACCATTACGAGTTATACCTGTACAAGGGGAATTCTGTGTACATAAATCATCAGATGCAGCTGATTCTCCCATGATAGGCTCTTCTCATTGTCACTATACTTGGGATTATAAGAAGAATAGTCATACCTGGGCACACGGTACTACCTATCGAACTCGGAATGCCTTGCCCTGTGCACCTCCTTTTATTCACGCATGGAAAGTGGTGTGGAACATAACTGTGACAGAAGAAGGCAATCTAGCATACTGCACTGTGAACTCTCTACCCCTTTTGGTATTTCGCCTTCTGTATTCCCCGTACCAAAAACCTCAGACCCGATGGTTGTGGTGGATATGTGGAGAATGGGCATACAAGAAACTCCCTTCCAAATGGAGTGGGACTTGTTTCTTGGGTTGGGTATTACCACCAATGTGGATTATGCCCACTAGTTCGGCCAGGCGAACACGAAGGAATGCTGATATTTCTCATATAGCAGGAGGAAGTACCCAAAGTTGGAGCGGTACTGATGATTGGCCACCAGAGCGCATTATAGCCTATTATGATCCTGCCTCCTGGAATCCTGGTGAGCTCATACAAGGGGCACGGGATCCTATTTATAATCTAAACAGAATAATTCGATTGCAAGCAGTAGTGGAACTTGTAACCAATGCAACGGCCCAGAGTTTGAGACTTATTGCACAACAGTTGGATGAAAGTAGAGCCGCCATTTTGCAGCTGAAAATGGGAATGGATTATGTACTTGCCAGGCAGGGAGGCCTATGTGGAGTCTTGAACTTGACAGGGAATGCCTGTTGCTTTAACATTTCTGATAATGGTGAGGCAATCCGTGTGTTGGCCACAAAGATGGAGAATATAGCACATGTCCCAGTACAAACATGGGAAGGATGGGATATGGGATGGCTCACCAATTGGTTACCTAATGTCACAGGACTCAAAGGGATACTATTGTCTTGCTTGTTTTTCTTGACAGTAGTAGTATTGGTTTTATGTATGATGCCATGTATCATTTCATGTTTTAGAAGTACAATTAGCAAGATGGTTTCAAATGAAACTCTACCTCATATCATGGCCCTATACAGAGCTTTACCTCAGGAATATGATGAAGGTCAAGCTATCAAGGACACTTGGGATGAAGGTCCTTGAGCTTGAAAGGGGGGAATGAGGCATCTAATCATAAGCCTGCATTTTTATCAAAGCTTCTATATATTTCAATCAAGGCTTGTATTTAAAAATGAGCTTAAAAAAAGGATTTTCAAATGTTTCATGCCAGGCAAAAGACCAGCTGCCTAAAAGAACCTTGGCAAGATGTTTTTCCTCCTAAGACAAGAAGGGCCCCATTGATTTATAGTAGAAAAACAATTCTCAAAGTCATAAAAAGGGAGAATTACATATGCTGCCCCAAGGCTGAGAAAACACCATTAGGAATGGGGAAGATAATACCAATGTGCCTCCCAGTAAAATGAGCCAGATCTTCTTTCTAAGGTTGAAAGGCCAGGAGCAAATGGAAAGAAAAACATTTAGCTAGAAAGAAAGAGAGCATTTTTGGGGAAGTCTCTTCTAAAGCCATTCTTTCTTAAACTGAGAGAGTTAAAAAGGTTAAAATGTGTTAAATGTTGGAAAGGCAACTGGCTTGGCAGAAGAAGCAGCTTCTTCCTATTTTATTTTGAGGCTGGAGAGGAGGGGGAAAGGGGGAGGTGCAAACTGAAGAGGCTTCTTTTAAAAGTTGTGTTTTATTGAGTTCCTTCCTTTTCACTTTGAGAAGCTTTATTCTTTTAAGAGGCTACCTATGATAAATGTATGAAATATATTAGCTTAAATATATTGGCTTAAATGTAATTATGCAAAGGATTTAAGGAATGCTAGATTCTTATTTCATATGGTTGTAAGAGTTGTATTTATCCTGAAATTAAGTCAGCCACCAGCCCCCCACCCTGCCAGACAGAAGACGCCATCTAAGCAGTCTTGATATATAGTTGTCAGGCATTTTGTTTAGAAACATTAAATGAAGGAAATCTTTCAATGTTGATGTGAAACTCAAGATCCTTGACATCTGTTGAACATAAAAATGTAAGATTAAACATCTGTTTTAGAAGGCAATAGGGCAAGAAGGGCAAGAGGTGAGCTGGTAATTAAGATTCCATGTAAGATATATTATTACTTATATGTCATATATATAGCTCTTTGTCTCCCTTATAAGGGCAAGGAAATGGGTGTATCTTTTATGGGTGTATCTTTTGTGATTGGCTCTAGCAAACAGCCAATAGGAATTTCAACCAGGCTGATTGGACAGAGGCAGCCACAGGAGGAGCAAAGGGGGCTGGAT
Organism: Podarcis erhardii; assembly: GCF_964252035.2. Classification (NCBI taxonomy): domain Eukaryota; kingdom Metazoa; phylum Chordata; class Lepidosauria; order Squamata; family Lacertidae; genus Podarcis; species Podarcis erhardii. Next base: position 48,751,565 of record NC_138501.1, read on the forward strand.
TAAGGGAATATAAGTGCTGGCCAGAATGGCAGGAGGCCAGGCCAGAGCTTGGTAACCACGTACCACTGAGCCTCTTATTTATTTGTCTGACAAATAAATTACTATTTTAATTTCTCTATTGCTGCGTTGAATATTTCATTCCAGCTAAGCGTTAACCACAAGCAGGGTGCTACACTAGTCTCTTGTGACAGAGCGTTCCAACAAGTCGGGGCCAGTGCTGAAAAGCCCCTGGCCCTAGTTGAGACCAATCTAACCACCTTGCGACTTGGGACCTCCAAAATGTTGTCATTTGTGGACCTTAAGGTCCTCCACAGGGCATACCAGGAGAGGCGGTATTGCTTTGTTTCATAGCTGTCAAGTGTCCCTTATTTGAAGGGACAGTCCCTTATTCCAGCGCCATGTCCTGCTGCTGTCCCTTATTGATGGATGTCCCTTAAATGTCCCTTAAATCATGTCCCTTAAATTTCAAAGGAAGCAGCTCCTCTCCCTCCCTCCCTGCCGGCCAGGGAGGAGGGAGGCTCCAACTGTGTTGCTTGGCTGTGTTGCTCACCCAATAAGAAGTCTAAGAACGACTGGGGGGTGGAGCTTGCATGCCTTGTGTGTGGCTAGTTAATGCAAGCTGAGGGGGTTTTGAATGCTGGACGCCATTTTGTTGCACGTGCTGCTGCAAACTTTGCAGTGCAAAGCCAGGCCGGGGAGCCATCTTAAGTTGAGGCTGCATAGGCCTTGTGGTGCATGTGATTCAGATTCTATTCAGTTGAACCTCTGGTTACAAAGTTGGTTGGACAGTGTTCTCGAAGCTACCAGCATGAGTTTGGAGTGCCTGGAACAGGTGAGGCTGCAGGTCCCTTATTTTGGCTGCTGGTCCCTTATTTTCAAGGCTGCTGGTCCCTTATTTTCAAATCTGTAAGTTGACAGCTATGGTTTGTTTAATTAGGAAGCATCTCTGAGTGATTGACAACGCAACAGAAACATGCACCTACCTCTCTTCCAGAAAGCGCCAAACCCCAGTATCGCCACCAGCGCCAGCATCTTAATCCCCAAGGCGGCAAACAAGAGGACCAGGACCCAGGAGCTGCCCCCAGCTCTGAATTTGTAGAAATATACAGCTCCCTCTGCTCTTCCCAGGCTGTTAACAGCTGTGCAGGTGTATTTCCCATCGTGCGTCAGGCGCTGGAGCTCCTTGGTTATCTGGTGGGCTGCAGTTGAAGCCGAGGTGATGTTGTCGGAGGGAGGACCGGCCCACGTCAGGGTGGGCAGAGGCTCCCCTTCGGCTGTGCACTTTGCGTGGAAAGTGTGGTCCTGGCTGGTCTGGACGGAGATGTTAACAATCCTGGGCGGAGCTGCGTAAAGTCCCGAAATATGAACACAATGCAAATACAGTGGTACCTTGGTTTAAGAACAGCTTAGTTTACTAACAACTTGGAATAATAATAATAATAATAATAATAATAATAATAATAATAATATACTAATTTATTATTTATACCCTGCCCATCTGGCTGGGCTTCCCCAGCCACTCTGGGTGGCTTCCAACACAATATTAAAATACCGTAATACATCAAACATTAAAAGCTTCCCTAAACAGGGCTGCGTTCAGATGTCGTCTAAAAGTCTGGTAGTTGGTTTTTCTCTTTGACATCTGGTGGGAGGGCGTTCCACAGGGCGGGTGCCGCTACTGAGAAGGCCCTCTGCCTGGTTCCCTGTAACTTGGCTTCTCGTAGCAAGGGAACTGCCAGAAGGCCCTCGGAGCTGGACCTCTGTTTCCGGTCAGAACGATGGAGGTGGTATAGTGGACGCTCGGGTTGTGAATGTGATCAGTGTGGGATGCACATTTGCAACCCACAGCATTTGCAACCTGCATCTTCACAGGTTGCAATTTGGCACTTCTGATCATGCGCAAAGCGCTATTTAGTGCTTCTGCGCATGCATGACCGCCGAAACCTGGAAGTAACCCGTTCCAGTACTTCCGGGTTTCGGCGGTCCGCAACCCGAGAAAACGCATCCTGAAGCAGCTGTAACCCGAGCTATGACTGTACCTTGGTTTAAGAACAGCTTAGTTTATGAACAACTTGGATTAAGAACACTGCAAACCCGGAAATAGGTGTTTTGGTTTGGGAGCTTTGCCTTGGAAGCAGAACATGTTCCTCTTCCTGTTGAGTGTGTTCCCTTTGCAAACTGAGTCCCCTGCTGCTAATCAGAGGCTTCCTGTTGAGTCTGTCGGCTGTTGAGTCCCGAGCACCCACACAACACCGAGGTGACATTTGGAGCTTTAGTTTTTGCTAATTTTCTTGCGTGTTTTTGTTTGTGTGGCTTTTTCATTTTTTTGACTGTTCCTCGTTTTATGGGACTGACTTGTGACTGTGGCTTGTGACTTCGTTTTTGTGACCGTGTGGAACCCAGTTCAGCTACTGGTTGATTGTGTGACTGCAGAAATGGATAAAAGCCCCCCATCCAAACAATCAGTGCAAGTAAGGAAAAAAAAAATCAATTTTACTTTTTATCATCTACAATATTGTCTTTTTTTTTATAGTACAGTACATTGATTATTAGGGACACGGGTGGCGCTGTGGGTTAAACCACAGAGCCTAGGACTTGTCGATCAGAAGGTTGGCGGTTCGAATGCCTGTGACGGGGTGAGCTCCTGTTGCTCGGTCCCTGCTCCTGCCAATCTAGCAGTTCGAAAGCATGTCAAAGTGCAAGTAGATCAATAGGTACCACTCCGGCGGGAAGGTAAACAGCATTTCCATGTGCTGCTCTGGTTCCCCAGAAGCAGCTTACTCATGCTGGCCACATGACCCGGAAGCTGTACGCTGGCTCCCTTGGCCAATAAAGCGAGATGAGTGCTGCAACCCCAGAGTCGGCCACGACTGGACCCTTTACCTTTACCTTTTACATTTATTATTGCTTTTATTTTATGGATCAATGGTCTCGTTAGATAGTAAAATTCCTGTTAAATTGCTCTTTTAGGGATCGTTTTTCATCGTCAGGAACGGATTAATCGATTTTCAATTACTTTCTATGCGAAAGCACGCCTTTGTTTAAGAACACTTTGGTTTAAGAACGGACTTCCGGAACAGATTAAGTTCGTAAACCGAGATACCACTCTATATGCATTTGTGTGTGTGTGTACACATTCTCCCCCAGTAAACTCAAAACCCCTCCCCGTTAGGCCCCTTTTATATTATGCACAGTCCCAGTTTGCATATGGGGAAACCAATCTGGTTCACTGTATTTTGTATTGTCCATTGTACGATACTCCCACACTTAAATTTATCTCCCCCTTTCAGATCGCCTTAGAAGGTCAACCAGATGATTTGAAAATTGAATGGTAATGGGCCGATGCTGATAAGGGCATCAGGTTTAGGGCAGCACCATTCACACCAGCAGCAAGAAAGATATGGACGACCTTTCTGGAAAGCGTAAGTTAAGGTTACCAAATATTTTTCAATGAATCCAGGGACACTTTTCAACTTCATTAGGAATGATAGGATTTTGTCAGTGGACTGATTTGTGAATCCGGGGACTGTCCCCGGGAAACGGGGACGTCTGGTAACCTTAGCGTAAGCGCCAAACCCTAGGGATACTGACCAGGTGGAACTTTCCTAAATTTTTGGCGTTGTACAATTGTTCTGGTCTGGCGCATGCAATGTCTTCTGTTTTTTAGCTGTGTGGTTTGTGTTCATACTGCACTGTGATGGCCATTGCCTATAAGCAATAAAATTTATTGATTTGATATGATATGGGACAACCAAATACAGACTTAGATGCTTTTTCACCTTCTCCTCTACACTCCATCATTTATCGGTCCTGAGAGATCTGCATTGGCTCCCAGTACGTTTCCGAGCACAATTCAAAGTGTTGGTGCTGACCTTGAAAGCCCTAAACGGCCTCCGTCCTGTATACCTGAAGGAGCATCTCCACCCACCTCGTTCAGCCTGGACACTGAGATCCAGCACCGAGGGCCTTCTGGTGGTTCCCTCATTGCGAGAAGTGAGGTTACAGGGAACCAGGCAGAGGGCCTTCTCAGTAGTGGCGCCCACCCTGTGGAACACCCTCCCATCAGATATCAAGGAAATAAGCAGCTACCTTATCTTTAAAAGACATCTGAAGGCAGCCCGGTTTAGGGAAGTTCTTAGTATTTAATGATGTGTTGTTTTTAACACTTGATTGGGAGCCGCCCAGTGTGGCTGGGGAGATTCAGCCAGATGGGCGGGGTATAAATAAATAAATAAATAAATAAATAAATAAATAAATAAATAAAAATAACCATTACCATCCTGCCTTTCACTCAGTTTGGGACCCGCCATGCTTACCACAAAGCAGGACAGTCACTGCCAAGGCTGCTTCTTTCATATTGCCCTCCTCCTCTGCCCCAAAACGGGCAAGTGAATGGGCAGAGGCAGGACGTTGAACAGGAACAGAGGCAATAGACTGTGGACACCCCTCTCCTGGGTTTGGACCTCACTCAGCGCCAACCTCTATGCCAACCTTTCACACTGGTCATCCATTTCCAGCTCTGCCCCCTTCCTTCTCTATTGGATCTGAAGTTCCTCTCACCTATGAGATGGAGCCTGAGTCCCATTCTGCTCTCATACTTGTCGTGGAAATCCCCGGAGAATTCGACCCTACAGAAGTATCTGTTCTTGTCGTTCCACGTCAGGCTGTTGATCTGGAGCGAGAGGTTGTTCTGCCTCGGGTTCCCCAAGAGCTTGTATCTGCCCTCCGAGCCGACGGTGGTTTTGCAGGGGTCGCTTGAGCTGTGGGAAATGCACTTGAAAACAACGGCCCCGTTAAAAGGCTCCTTGACCCGCCAAATGGCTGTCAGGGTCTGGTCGTTGGTGTTCTGTGGGTGTGTGAATGTGCAGGGCAAGGCAACTGCCTTGCCAATTTCGCCGGTTACCTCTGACGGCATGTGCATGGACCAGCCTTTGGAAGAAACACCTGGAAGGGATAACATCGATGATCTTTAGTTAACCAAGAAAACCCCACACCGGTTCCTACCCTGTCTGACCCAAACTCCGCCGTATCAAGCAGTTGATCCCTTACCTTTCTCGCCCTGATCTGGCCACAGTGATCCATGCGAAAGTAACCTCCAGGCTTGATTATTGTAACTTGCTCTATGCGGGGCTGCCCTTGAAGCTCACCCAGAAACTCCAGCAGGTGCAGAATGTTGTGGCAAGGCTCCTTACGGGGTCCTTGCTGCAGGATCACATTCATCCAGTGCTTTACTAACTGCACTGGCTCAAGGTGGAGTACAGGGTCAGGTTTAAGGTGCTGGTTTTGACCTTTAAAGCCCTATGCGGCCTAGGACCCTCGTACCTACGGGACCGCCTCTCCTGGTATGCCCTGCAGAGGACCTTAGGGTCCACAAATGACAACATTTTGGAGGTCCCAAGTCACAAGGTGGTTAGATTGGTCTCAACTAGGGCTAGGGCCTTTTCAGTACTGGCCCCGACTTGGTGGAATGATCTGTCACAAGAGACTAGGGCCCTGCGGGACTTGACATCTTTTTGTAGGGCCTGCAAGACAGAGCTGTTCCGCCTGGCCTTTGGTTTGGACTCAGTCTGGCCCTTATGTTTCCCTCCCCTTATGGTTTTGATCTATGGGCTACTTTTAAAATGAGGCTGCATTTTAAATTGCATTTTTAACCTGTATACCTGTATTTTAAATTGGTTCCCCCCCCCATTATGTTTTTACTGTTGTTAGCCGCCCTGAGCCCGGCTCTGGCCAGGGTATAAATATTATTATTATTATTATTATTATTATTATTATTATTATTATTATTATTATTATTATTTTGAGTGCACAACTGAAACTGGAACGTGAGAATGTGACAAAATAAGTGTTTGCAAAGGGATTATATCCTACAGGGATGGTTGTAAGGGAGCCAGGAATGACAACAGTTCCCATCGACATGGCAGGCAGAGTTCAGGGCAAGGCTCAAATTACAGAGGGGGCAAGGCAGAGCATAATAGAACTGTAGAATTGTAGAGTTGGAAGGGACCCTGATGCATGTCTAGTTCAACCCCTTGCAAGAATGGCTGGCTCTTTTAGCTGGTATTTTTTAGGATGGTTATAATAAACGTGGTTTGTCAGAAACTGGGGGAGGAGAGTGTGGGGTTAGGACTTGTGGATTAAAGAAGAAGAAGCAGCTAAGATATTCACAAGCTCTGTGCAGTTGCACAGATTCCCTTTGTTTTCACTTCTCAGCTCCCTTTGAGTGCGCAAGGAATCAAACCTGGAAGCTGCAGTCAGCTATGGCTTCCCATTACGTAGAAACCAAGAAACCATGGTTAAGTGTTTCCAAACAAGTGAGGCTATGAAGCCACGGTACACAATGGATTGTGTGGATGCTGCTGTGTTCTGTCTAAGGCAGAGTAACAGCACATGAAGAATGTTGGTGGAGCAGGCCAAAGACCCATCACAGTCCACCATCCTGTTGCCATGGTGACCAGCCAGATGCCTGCAGGAAGTCTGCATGGAGGACCTGATCCCAACAACGCCCCATTTGTGATTCCCAGCAGCTGCTATTCAGAGGAAACATTGCTTCAACAAGAAGAACATAATCAACAGGACCAGTAGCCGTTGATAGAGCTCCATTGGCTACCAATAAGTTTTTGATCAAGACCTGCAACATCTTGGGTTTTGCCCTCCATTCTGTCCCACAGGGAATTGGGCAATTCCAAGAACAACGTAAGGATGAGAGGGGGAAAGTTTTCCCAAAGCAAAACTCACCTTTCTTAAGAAAGCAAAGCAGACATGCGAGCAAGAAGCTAGTGCCTTCCATCTTCTGGGCTTGCTCCACAGTGAAGCTTGTTTGCTGATCTGATCAGATCCACTCTTTGTTTGCTGTTGGGTAAAATGCTGAAGCAGTGATTCCACTCTGCAGAATGAATGTGACTGGACTTCCCTTATCCTGGAAAATATGCGTCGTTCACACAGCTGGCCAGCTGATGAGTCTTTTTGCTAGCCATGCTGGGATGAGTGTAAAAGTAATCACAGAGAAAAGCCATTGGGTTCTTCCTCTCCCAACCCTTCCTCCCCCTTTCTATTTAACCAGGGTGAACGTAAGTGATGAAATGACTTGGGTAAACTAGTGCTGTGCTGAAAATGTCTCCCTTAAAAAAACCCCAACTCTTCATCAATTAATGAGAAAATTAATGAGAAACTACATTGCATACATGAAAGGGATGTGGGTGGCGCTGTGGGTTAAACCACAGAGCCTAGGACTTGCCAATCAGAAGGTTGGCGGATCGAATTCCTGCGACGGGGTGAGCTCCCGTTGCTCGGTCCCTGCTCCTGCCAACCTAGCAGTTCAAAAGCACGTCAAAATGCAGGTAGATAAATAGGTACCGCTCTGGCGGGAAGGTAAACGGTGTTTCCGTGTGCTGCTCTGGTTCGCCAGAAGCGGCTCTGTCATACTGGCCACATGACCCGGAAGCTGTACACCGGCTCCCTCGGCCAATAAAGCGAGATGAGCGCTGCAGCCCCAGATTTGGCCACGACGGGACCTAATGGTCAGGGGTCCCTTTACCTTTTTACACTGCATGCACAGGGAGAGAAAATTTAGGTTAAATTCTCATGATCCTTGGGTGCAGAGGTCATTCTTTTGATCATGCATGCCTTATTGCTGTGGCTGAGGGGTGTTTGTGGGTGCCCTTTCTTCCATCCTACAAATCATCTGCACTCTGCAGCCTTCCTGGGTGCCTACACTCCAGAGTAAAGCCCATGGGAAGACATCATGAGGATTTTCCCCACCAGACTCTTTCAGATCAGGAAACATGGGCAGACAAGGAGGCTGCAAAGTGCTAGAGAAATGATTAGGTAAAGGTAAAGGTAAAGGTAAAGGACCCCTGACCATTAGGTCCAGTTGTGGCCGACTCTGGGGTTGCGGCGCTCATCTTGCTTTATTGGCCGAGGGAGCCGGTGTACAGCTTTCGGGTCATGTGGCCAGCAGCACTAAGCCGCTTCTGGCGAACCAGAGCAGCGCACGGAAACGCTGTTTACCTTCCCGCCAGAGTGGTGCCTACGGTATTTATCTACTTGCACTTTGACGTGCTTTACAGGAAAAGAAAACACATGCATCATTCTTGGCCACTTTGCATAATTTTGTGCACTTCTATCGTATCTATGCGATGTTGGTGGTGGAGAAGCATAGAGACGGAAAGGAGAATAAATGCATAATAAAAGCAGCAAGAGCAAATTTAATCCACACATTAGACTGATTGGGTTTCTACATATCAGATGCTTCAAAGAAAGTGTCAAAGGTGAGGAACAGGCAGCAACAATTAAGTCATCCTAAAGCGCCACAGAGGGATGCGGTTGGCGCTGTGGGTTAAACCACAGAGCCTAGGACGTGCCGATCAGAAGATCGGTGGTTCAAATCCCTGCAACGGGGTGAGCTCCCGTTGCTTGGTCCCTGCTCCTGCCAACCTAGCAGTTCTAAAGCACATCAAAGTGCAAGTAGATAAATAGGTACCGCTCCCAAGGGAAGGTAAACGGTGTTTCCGTGAGTTGCTCTGGTTTGCCAGAAGCAGCTTAGTCATGCTGGCCACATGACCCGGAAGCTGTATGCCTGCTCCCTCAGACAATAAAGCGAGATGAGCACCGCAACCCCAGAGTCGGCTACGACTGGACCTAATGGTCAAGGGTCCCTTTATCTTTACCTTTAAAGCGCCACAGTAAGTGTTCTAATGTCCTTTGGAAAGCTTTGGTCGTGGCATTGCAGTCTTCTTGCAATCTCTTATCTGTTCCTTTTCTGATACAGTCCTTTGGCCCCTTGAAAGGAGTCGGCATGGTTATCTTGATGCAGCAGCCCTCTTAATGGGCATGTGGTTTTCTGGTCCTCCTGTGTTTTACTCCACGAAGGCAGTGAGACACAATTGTGGTGCTAAGAAGTGAGCTTTTTGCCACAAGGGGGCAGTGGGGCTTGAAGGAGAGGCCGTGAACTTGAGTAGGACTTACCCCCATGAAAACGGCCTTGCCGGGTGGCGGGGAGGGGAAACGTAGGCAAAATAGGGAGCCCGAGGCATTGCGCAGCTCATTCTGCCAGATTTTATGTGAAATCGGAGAAGCTTATCTGGCTCTAAGTAGAGTGACTTCTGGAGCAAAAAGGAAGTGGAACCCTACAGGATCAGGCCAACGGCCCATCAGGTCCAGCAGTCTGTTCTCACAGTGGTCAGCCAGATAGTTATGGCAAGCAGCTGGCATTCAGGGGGCAGGCTGACAGTGGCCGGAGAATGTAGCCATAATGGCAAGTAGTGGCTGATAGTCGTATCCACAATGAATTTCTCTAATCCTCTTTTTCTTTTTCTTTTTTGAATAATTTTTATTAAGAATTTCAACATCACAATTTATCAAAAACATTTCATCTTCTCTTCCTCCCCACAATTTCCCCTCCCCCCTCCCTGAGATTACCAGATGGGCAGAATCGGCACTGGCCTGTGGGCTCCATGCCTTTTAGGGGCAACAGATCAAAACAATATTGATTTGATCTTGAAATAAAATTACAATCAAGTATTAGGAGATAATTTGCAAGAGATTTCGCCTGTCTAGGTGCCTCCACAGGGCCTAATTTTGCACTGCTTTCCAACTCTACAATTCTACGATGCTACAAGTCATTCACCTAGTTCTCTTTCTCAATCTTTACATGCATTCTGTAATTTTGCCTGCTGCCACCCTAATCTCCGAGTGGCGCGAGATTCCAGGGGTTCCAGGCAAGTGTTCACATTTCCTTTTGGAAATGAGGCACAGTGAATAGGATTTATTTGCAAGAACCTAGGGTTTGCTGATCAGAAGGTGGGGGGCTCGAATCCCCGCGATGGGGTGAGCTCCCGTTGCTTGGGATGGGTCCCAGCTCCTGCCAACCTAACAGTTCAAAAGCACGTCAAAGTGCAAGTAGATAAATAGGTACCGCTCCGGTGGGAAGGTAAACGGCGTTTCCGTGCGCTGCTCTGGTTCACCAGAAGCGGCTTAGTCATGCTGGCCACATGACCCGGACGCTGTACGCCGGCTACCTCGGCTAATAAAGCGAGATGAGCGCCGCAACCCCAGAGTCAGTCACGACTGGACCTTTTTAAAATATATATATATATATATTTTATTAAGATTTTTAAACATAAATGCAAAAATAAAGAACAGTGTAACATATATCATAACATACTTTCTTAACTTCTTTGGACTCCCTCGCATCTCCCGCTCCCACTTGCATCATTGTCAATTCTTGCCCGCAATTTATCATCTTGTTTAAAATCTTGTGTCCCATTCATTTAAATATAGTCTATTAATTCTTCAATAGGTTTATAATTTTTCCTCAACTTACTTGTCATCTTAATTCCATCTAGTTTAGTGGTGCACAATTATTTATAATCTAGCATCCTTTCTTAACATTCAACCAAATTGCATTTTTTAAAAAATAAATCTTAAATTTCTTCCAGTCTTCTTCAACCCTCTCCTCTCCCAGGTCTCGGATTCTGCCAGTCATCTCGGCCAGTTCCATGTAGTCCATCAGCTGCATCTGCCACTCTTCCAGTGTGGGTAGATCTTGAGTTTTCCAGTTCTTAGCGATGAGTATCCTTGCTGCCGTTGTTGCATACATAAAAAATGTTCGGTCCTTCTTTAACACCTTCGGGCCGACAATACCCAGAAGGAAGGCCTCTGGTTTCTTGCTGAAGGTATACTTAAATACCTTTTTCAGCTCATTATATATCATTTCCCAAAAGGCCTTCACCCTAGGGCAAGTCCACCAGAGGTGAAAGAATGTTCCTTCATTTTCTTTACATTTCCAACATTTATTATCAGATAAATGGTATATCTTGGCAAGTTTAACTGGGGTCATGTACCATCTATATATCATTTTCATTACATTTTCCTTCAGAGCATTACATGCAGTGAAGTTCAGCCTGTTGGTCCACAACCTTTCCCAGTCCTCAAACATAATGTTGTGCCCAATGTCCTGTGCCCACTTTATCATAGCCGATTTAACCATTTCATCTTGTGTGTTCCATTTTAACAGCAAGTTATACATTCTTGAAAGTACCTTAGTCTTAGGTTCTAACAGTTCTGTTTCCAACTTCGATTTCTCCACCTGGAACCCTAACTTTTTGTCACAGTCACGACTGGACCTAATGGTCAGGGGTCCCTTTACCTTTTTATATATACGGTCTGAGCCTGCCATGGAGGGTTTCACAGCCTTCCTGACATCGCCACAGCCTTGGATTCAAGCAGAAACCAAACATTAATTCCAAGTGCTTCTCTTTCTCTCCCCAGCACGCTGATTTGCTTCTAGCTCACATCACGCCAATCCAACTCTAAACTCAGGCTTTGCCCTATTGCTTGTTCTCCCTAATGGCCCATCACCCAGTCTATCACCGCGACACAGGGAGCAATCCTGGCTTAGATTTTAACACTTGCCGAATCCAGGAGTTAGCAGGATCTCGTCTTCAGCTGACTGCCCCCCCCTCCGCAAACTCATAATAATATTTTAATGGCTGAAGAAACTGTTGATAAAGCCTGCCCTGCCCAACTTTGCAAATCTCCAAGCTGTAAATTGCAGGCTCAAATACTTTTGTGCTCAATAAAAAAAAAAATATTGCCCAGCCCTTCGCCGCAGCGAGGGGGTGAATCAGAAAGGGCAGTGGAATTTTTCCCTTTTTTGCCAGAGGGGAAAATTCCAGTCAGCTGAGCTGCAGGGCGCCCAGGCCCAAAGCTGTGTCATGGCGCTGCAGAAAGTGGGGCTCTGAGGTGGAGTTATGCTAACCTTCCCTTGTGTGCATTTGACCCCCCACGCAGCCAAGAAAATGTTGAATTTATATTGGGGTGTGTGTGTCAGGGAAGGATTACCAGGCCTGGCAGCCTTCCACCCTCCATAGTGCGGCAGTGGCTCTTGGTTTCCATGGCGACAGACTTGCCGCCATCTTTTTTCCTCGCAGTGGAACTTCTGGAGGGGGGTTACGAATTTCACATTGTGGCAGCAGTTGCTAGTTCCAGGCTTTCAATACCGATTTGCATTCATTTGAGCTTCAAATGGGGTTATTATTGCAATATTTGTATTCTACTCAGACACACCTGCCCACAATTCTCTTGGCAGGAGTTCAGGGCCTTGAACAGCCGACAAGCAAAAATTCAAAGATGGGAAGCTTTCCCCTTTGCTACACAGCCATGCTGGTGAAATGTTGCTCCTCAGAGATGGGGGGGGACGGGGACCTGCAGTTGGGTGGGACTCCAACTCCCATCATCCCCGGATGTTGGCTAATGCTGGCTGGGGCTGATGGGAGTTGGAGTCCAGTAGCATTTTCAGGACTGCAGGTTCCTTGCCTCTGATTGAAAGAAGGATGCTCACTAAAGTATATATGCTGTTTATTTTTTTTTAAAAAAATAGTATTAATTAGATTTTCAACAAGAAAAAAGTTACAAAAATAGTAAAAAGAGAATACAAAAAATACAAAAACCAAAAAAGATAGAAATAATAAAGAAAAATACAGACAGTTAAAAATAAATCCCTCTTTCTATTATCTTACCACTCATTTCCTTATTTTCATGACTTCCTCGCACCTCCCTTTTTGTATTCCATTTGATAATTACAGTTACAGATAGGTAGCCGTGTTGGTCTGCCATAGTCAAAACAAAATTAAAAAATTCAAAAATAATTTTTTTTTTAAGGTGCTACTGGAAGGAATTTTTTTATTTTATTTAATCATTAGTTCAGCAAATCCATACCCTCTTTGTTTACCCTTAATTCTTTATCTTCACATATTATAACTTCGAATTTTCATCTAGTATCAATCCATTTTTACATATTCCTGTTTTGCCTTATTGCTAGAACCACTTCATTTCATTCCAACATCATTAACATTCAATAATTTTACAGTGTTTCTGTAAATAGTCTTTAAATTTCTTCCAGTCTTCTTCCACCAACTCTTCTCCCTGGTCTTGGATTCTGCCAGTCATTTCCGCCAATTCCATGTAGTCCATTACTTTCATCTGCCATTCTTCTAAGGTGGGTAGATCTTGTGTCGTATATATGCTGTTTAATGAACTGCATTAATTCCTGTGCTAAAACCTTCATCAGCAATAGCACCGATAATCTAACATGCCATATGTAAGTGAAACAGATAGGATGGGCATCTTCTTTCTTTCCAACTGCTCCTGTCAGACAGAGCACTCTGCTCTGCAAAATTGTGCAGAAGTGACTCCCTCAAAATAATAATACAGTGGTACCTCGGATTACATACACTTCAGGTTGCATACACTTCAGGTTACAGACTCCGCTAACCCAGAAATAGTACCTCAGGTTAAGAACTTTGCTTCAGGATGAGAACAGAAATCGTGCTCCGGCGGAGCGGCAGCAGCAAGAGGCCCCATTAGCTAAAGTGGTGCTTCAGGTTAAGAACAGTTTCAGGTTAAGAACGGACCTCCGGAACGAATTAAGTACTTAACTTGAGGTACCACTGTAATAATAATAATAATAATAATAATAATAATAATAATAATAATAATTTATACCCACCCTTCTGGCTGAGTTTCCCCAGCCACCCTGGGTGGCTTCCAACAAAAGATTAAAAATACTTCAAAACATCAGTCATTAAAAACTTCCCTAAACAGGGCTGCCTTCAGATGTCTTCTAAAAGTCAAATAGTCATTTATTTCCTTGACATCTGGTGGGAGGGTGTTCCACAGGGCGGGTGCCACCACCGAGAAGGCCCTCTGCCTGGTTCCCTGTAACTTGGCTTCTCGTAGCGAGGGAACCGCCGGAAGGTCCTCGGAGCTGGACCTCAGTGTCTGGCCTGAATGATGGAGGTGGAGACGCTCCTTCAGGTATACTGGACCAAGATCTTTTAGGGCTTTAAAGGTCAGCACCAACTCTTTAATAGCTATGTCAGGCCTGCTTTTCAAAGCAGAGATGGAACAGTTTTTAATAAAAGCAAAACTGAGAACACCCCGTGAAGCGTTTGAAGGACTAATTAGGTGTCACTCAAAGATATGGGTTTTTAAAAAAACTGCATACTAGGGCTTATACATGTTGGCATCTGTCTGTCTTGGGAGACAGTTCAGTTGGGGAGTGCTCCTTTGGGGGTGAGGTCAATGGAGGCAACCCATCGTGCTCATACCTTCTGCCAATCTGGTTGAGCTTCTAACTACTGCCTCCCTTGTTGTTTTCGCTGCGTTTGGAGCACTGGCCTGGCCTCTCCCGAGTGCAAGTCTGGGCAGTGTGTCTGGAGGTCCTGCCCAGATGACAGGACCCCACTCTCGGCTTTGCTGATGTGGTCCAAAGTTTCCTGGAAAGCACCAGTTTGGCTGTAGGAGATGCTGGAAGGAGGCATACAAAGCACCATTCAACCATCCTAGGGACTCAACTCCAGATTTGTGTATGGTTTACTCCTTAGCCTTTTCTTCTCCTGAAGATGTCCTGCAAGGCAGCGGGTACTGATTTTTCCTCAGGGTTTGCTCCTGAAGCCTTTCCGTGGCGAGTTCCCGCCTCCCCCCAGTGGAAATAATGACACATGACACAATTATTAAGGTTAATGGGCTAAATAACGCCACAACTTTATTGGTTACAGGTGATGAGCGGTATTGGCTTAGGCATTGGTCCTAACTGACTATATCCAGCTTCAGCCTGTCCGCTTGAAGTCCAGGAAGGGTTAACCACCAGTAGGGGGAGTCCTGCTGATGCACATCAACTAGGAACTCCCCCCGGGTCAGTGATTGGGGCCATGCCTTAGGCCCTCACCTCCCTAGGCTTCGGACAGGGCTACGCCCGCCCCCCGGAATCCTTTATCGGACTACCCTTCAATATGTGGGGCAGATGATGGCACTACTTCCCCTCTTCCATCTACAGAGCAATACCAATGCCTAACCACCAATACTGAGAAAGTTGTGATGATTTGCTACGAGGTAGGCAAAAACCAAGTGGCTGGTGCCAATTTGCCAAGTGGAAAAATTCCTACCAGGCCCCTCAACGGCGACCAACCAAGGTCCATAGCAAGGTCAAGGAACACAAACCTTATAGGGCGGGACGGTGGGGAAAGCAGGAACAGCTGGCAGGCGGCAAAGAGGGAGATCCCCGGCTGTGTCCTGGTTTAAATAGGACAGGCCACACTCCCAGGATAAGCCGATTGGCTGGCCAGGAGGTGACATGGCCAGGAATCCCCCCAATTGCGTGGGGGCTGGGGCTGGGGCTGTGAAGCCCACAACTCCACCTCCTCTGAAGGGCAGAAGTGGCTTTCTTCTAAATGAGTGCAGCTGCAAGGCAGCAGAAGTTAAGGATCAGAGTTTTCCTTTACCTAGTTGGGCTACCTTCCCAGGTGGCTGAGCCCCACCTACCCCTCAACCCTTCAACAGCTCATGCAGAAACCACCTTCTTGAGACCCACTATTGGTCTCTCATCTGCTCAATCTGCCAGAGTCTGTCCTTGCATGCAGGGCACATACCTAACTCACCGAGAGTTGGAGACCCATTGGCTACCCTCACCTGGTTTACCTGCCTATACAAAGCCAGGGGTGTGGCCGCTGTCACGTACTGACAGCTTCTAGGAGGCACAACTGAGACCTGAGTGCAAGGGGTGGCAACCAATGGCAGATGAACTGCCCAGAAGGACACCTTGTGTCCCCACCAGAGATGCTGACCCCAGTTGACTCCTCACAAAGCTACAATTTCCAACATCCTTAATGAACCATGGGGGAACATTTCCCTAATATTCATTGTGGCTGCAAGATGCTGGGAGGGGAGGTTTAATGCTTCCTTCCCCAGAGATCCTGACACAAGTCTCCCCCTCATGCTGCACTGAGCCTTGGGGTGGGGGGAGCCCCCATGGGAGGGTGCAAAACAAGTCGGTTATGTTCCTTTGATTCCACTTGCAACTGTGTGCTTGAAGAGGGCAACGGGCATTGACAGATGATGAAACACGAATACAATAAAGGTGGCAATAGACGTTTTACAGCGGCAATAAAAGCAGAACTGGCCTCTGAAGTGAATCTCTGGTGTCACGGTGTCCTTTTCAGGACACCAGATGGCTTGGCCCTACCATGAGGCAGAGTGAGGCAATCGCCTCAGGCGGCAGATGTTGGAGGTCAGGTCAGCTGCAGACATTTTCTCTGAGACTCCCTCCAACCATTCACCTCTGTTGGAGATCGCATGCCTTTCATATACGGTGGACGCTCGGGTTGCGAACATGATCCGTGCAGGATGCACGTTCACAGCCCGCAGTGTTCGCAGCCCATGTCTGCACATGCACAGGTTGCAATTCAGTGCTTCTGCGCATGCACAAAGTGTGATTTAGCGCATCTGCGCATGCGCGACTGCTGAAACCCGGAAGTAACCCGTTTCAGTACTTCGAGATTTTGGCAGTCCTCAACCTGAAAAAACGCAACCTGAAGGTATGTCTGTATCTCCTAAATTAGCCTTCTGCCCTCAGGGGCAATAGAGGAACGTTATCCTGTTACCAGTGCTGAAGAAAGAGTCGATTT
Organism: Podarcis erhardii; assembly: GCF_964252035.2. Lineage (NCBI taxonomy): Eukaryota > Metazoa > Chordata > Lepidosauria > Squamata > Lacertidae > Podarcis > Podarcis erhardii. The sequence goes on from NC_138501.1 coordinate 48,768,031, forward strand.
CCAATCCACTTACCGTAGCTTCTGTACATGGCACGAAGGGGGCACCAACTTCTGCTTTGTCTCAGCCAGCAAAAGTCCTTGAGTTGGCTCTAGGCTCCAGCTGTTTTTAAGGATGAAGGAAGTTGAGAACATCTCTTGTGTTTTGCTCCCCCTCCCTTCTCAATCAGTGAACAAGTAAATAAATTGCATTTGAAAATTATGAAAGAGGAGAGAACATTTCAGTGACGATGGAGCAAACTTGTTTTCTTCTGCTCCAAAGGGTGGGACCTGAACCAACGTGAAATATACTTGGAGTCGAGAGTGGATTTCATGCTCTTTATTCAGCTCATAGTAGTGAGGAGGAATGGATGTTCCCCCACAATATCTGCTTTATATACATTATTTACACAATGGGCTGCACGTGATTGGCTAATTCCGGGATTCTCCTGTAGGCCAATCAGGTTGTGGATTCACTTCCACCTGGAGCTGGATTGGGTGGCTCCTGTGGACCAATCATACTGCTGCATTTTGGATCCTATTCAACTCAGTACATAACACAATGGCTTCAAGTTACAAGAAAGGAGATTCCAAGGAAACATCAGGAAGAACTTTCTGACAGTAAGAGCTGTTCAACAGAGGAATGGACTCCCTCAAGAGGTGGTAGACTCTCCTTTCTTGGAGGTTTTTAAGAAGAAATTGGATGGCCATCTGTCATGTATGACCTAGTTGAGATTTCTGCATTGTAGGGGCTGAGTTACATGACCCTTGAGATTCTTTCCAACTCTGCAATTCTGTGATTCCATGATTCTATGTTCATGTGCTTGCCTTACTTCTGGAGTGTCTGAAGGCTGTTTGTAAATATCTTTTTGTTCATTCTGCAAAGCATCTCATGAATGATTTGCACTCTATGCCCTTCCCAGATGCTCACCCTTCAATTAAATCCTTGGAGAAGGTGTCCAATGCAAACATCTCCTCTGGATGTCTCCCCACCCAGATCAGGAAGTGTCGGCAGCCAGGAAGGCTGCAGAGTCCCAGAGAAATATTTAATGGAAAGGAAAACACTCCGAATGATAAAGTAAGCTCAAAATCCTGCACCCAAAGCAATTCTCAAGTGCCCCAAGAATGATGCACATGAAAAAACGGAAGCCTCTTTCGGAAAGAGAGAGAAAGAAATTGGAGGAAGGATTTTGGCCAAACATTAGATGGAAGTAGTACTGGTCTCCATGTGACTAGTCATGGTCCAGAAGACTAGAGTATGGGAGAAACTTAATTTTGGTGAACCCCTTGGAGCAGGACTTGTGGGCTCAGGAAGGTTCGGAGAGGTACTCAGTGCAAGCTGATTGTATTGAAATGGGAACCTGGCAGAATAGTGTTGGTTTGTTTTTTTAATGGCCCTTCATCCTAGGTCTTTAATGGCAGGTTGATCTGCAAATACTAGGTGGCTATCTATCCTACTTTCTGTGGGCCATTTTGACAGGTAGATGAGTTAGGATGAGTTAGACATACTCCTGAATAATCGGCTCTGTGAATTCATATATAATAATAATAATAATAATAATAATAATTTAATATTTATACCCCACCCATCTGGCTGGGTTCCCCCAGCCACTCTCGGCGGCTTCCAACAGAATATTAAAAACAATACAGCATCAAACATTAAAAACGTCCCTAAATAGGGCTGCTTTCAGTTGTCTCTTAAAAGTAAAATAGTTGCTTATTGCCTTGACATATGCTGGGAGGGCGTTCCACAGGGCAGGCGCCACTACCGAGAAATTGGCAATCTTTGCCTGTGTTAGAGCAGCACCAGCCTTTACTGTATATTTCAGTGTCTGCAAACTAGTTAGGAATGACACCTCCAAAGGGCTTCTTCTAAAAGAGCCGTTCTGCTGAAAGAATAGTGCAACATTGCTGCTCTGTACAAAACCGTAGCTTAGGATGTTTCATTGCTGAAAGTGTCCCGGCACCAGAACTTCTTTTCTCCTTTTCTTGCACTGTAGAGCAACAAACCTGGATGAAAAAACCAGCTTTGTTTTGCTTCGCTTTTGCAGTCCAGTGCCTTAGGAGTGAATCACCTAATTGCTTTGATATGGAAGATCTGTTTCTATGATGCTGCCCAGCACATGATTTCCACCAGAAGGAAAACTGCAGGTGACAGCTCAGACTGCAGAAAAGAGAATGAGGAACTTCTAAGATGGAACAGCAAGTTCCTAATCTTTCCAGTGGCTTCTGATGCCCCAAAAAAGAGAATAGGAAACTGCCACAACTTGTGAACTTTGTCTATGGTTTTATTTGGCACACAGGAAACACCCTCCCTCCCTCCTTTAAGGCACATTTATTACAATAGCTGCAATAATCCAGAAAACTATAAACATAGCAGTTCACATTTCATGACCTTTATCCACTGCTGCTCAAGGATCCCCTTGTTTACTGCCTGACTTTTTCCTAACTATATTTTGCCAAGATAAACACAGTAGCAAACCGTGGTTAGCACCAAGCCTTCGAACCATGGCTTGAAGCAGCTTTGCAAACCATGGTTTGGATGCAAGGCACTAGTCCACCCTGGCGTCCACATCTCAATAGGGGGCTCACTGCCAATATTGAAATTATAATAGTTTCATCCTTGCTATATGGTATATAATAGTTTTAGTTGAATCATGTTATACAAAATGCTCCATATTCTTATGTGCAGTGCCCCTGAAGAAGAGGCATATTTTCAAATGTGTTAGGCCAATAAAACCTTCAGATTTCACCCCTCCCATTTCTCCCTATTATGGTTGCTTTCTCTCCTTCTGTTTCTCCACTGGCAAAACACCGGCCAATTAGTGGCAGGAAGCATGCACAGAGTCAGGCCATTGGTCTAACTAGCTCAGTATTGACTGGAAGTTCTCCAGGATTTTTTTGTTTGTTAAGACTGGGGTCTCACCCAGCCCCTACCTGGAAATGGCAGGGACTGAACTTGGGAACCTGTGGTCTTCAAGATACCGGATTCCAACTCCCACCAGCGCCATTCTGCATGGGAGGCAGCAGATTTGAGTGCCTTCTGGCTGCTGCAGTTCTTACCTAGGATATTGGTCTGATCCACCAAGAAGACACTTCCAATGCCATTAAAGAAGCGTGGATACTCAGGAGCACTGAACACAGATTACCGTATTTTTTGCCCCATAGGGCGCACTGGCCCATAGGACACACCAAGTTTTTTTTTGGGGGGGGGAAATAAAGGGGAAAAATTATTTTTCCCCCAGGTGTGGGGCTGGGGTGGGGGAAGCCCAAGCTTCCCCTGACCCCAGCCCCCAGAACAGGCTGCTATCCGCAAGCCTAGGGAGCCTGGCGGGAAGCCGCACCGGTCTTCCCAGGCTTGTGGATATCTGTCCCCCGAGCTTGTGGGGCTGGCAGTGGGGAGAAGGCTTCGGGATGCAGGCTGCTATCCGCAAGCTTTGGGAGCCCGACGGGAACTCCCGCAGAGCTCCCAAGGCTTGCGGATAGCTTCCTGAAGCCTGGAGAGCGAGAGGGGTCGGTGCGCACCGACCCCTCTCACTCTCTAGGCTTCAGCGAAAGCCTGCATTCGCCCCATAGGATGCACACACATTTCCCCTTCATATTTGGAGGGGGAAAAGTGCGTCCTATAGGGCGAAAAATACGGTAGTTTTGCCTTACCTGTCCAGTGATCTGGAGTACGCTCTCTCAGTTTGCAAATTAAAAACCCACCAGTCAACCATGGGGATTCCAGCAAGGTGATACAGACTATGCAAGTATGGTTAGCCCACATCTCTTCTGTTACCTGTAATCGGACACTCCCATTGCATACAATTAATACAAAAATACTCTCCCCAGACATGCAACTCTCCCATTGCTTGCTCTGTCCTCTCAATTAGATGCCCTCTTGATTGAATATCATCTAATCCAGAAATCAACAAAGCCTCTTTTCTCAGGAGCCATTCTGTAGGTCTAGGTCTAGTCTAGGTCTTTCTATGTCTCTTTTTCATATGAACTGACCCCTGTAGGAGTGCTCAGTCTCCACAATAAAGTTGGTGCCCTCAAGCACTAAAGTCCTCTGAATGTAACTTGCATACAATATTGCATTGTGACACACAATAACGTTTTCCTCCTATTCCTTACAAGTGACACTGTATAGCATTGTTTAAAAAACCACACTGTGATTATATATATATACACACACATATATATGTATGTTGGTGGTATCAGCTAATATTGCTTCAGAAGACTGGCTCTAGCCAGTGAACCTGCAGCTGGCCACCACAGATCTCAGCCCCCATTTGTTCCATCAATGTCACACCCCTTTCCAAACAAACAGGATATTCTGCTCACTTCTGACTGGCATACGGAGAGAATTCCAAGACTTGCTGATCTGCGTGAAGTTATTTGCGACTTAAAATGGATGAAGAGCTCCACCAACAGCTTTGTTTTCCTTCTGAGTTGTTTATCTTCCTTGGGAAGTCCAGACACCACTACAGACAGGAAGATGCACGAGGCTCAGCCTGTCACACGTCGCAGGTGGACTTGGTGTTTTGTCTGTCATTTCTTGACAAGTAATAGGCCCGGTTGGCTTCTGGGTAGGAGACTTTGGAGAGAGGAAGTTTGTAGATGGCGTCATTGGTGGTGGTTAAGAGCAGGAAAGTGAGCGAAGATAAACAGAAAGGCCATGTTCCCAAAGGCATTCCGAACTGAAGGAGAAGAGAGGTTCAGAAATGGGGATCAGTCATTGCTTCTTTATCCCAGATTCCTAAGTGTGTAAACTTGGTACCCATTGCGTCTAGAAGAGACTAACCCAGTCTCCAATCTCCTTTTTGGACCTAAATCTAGATGCAGAACCCCACGGGCTGTAACACCCCCAACTTGTTTTGCTCCTTGTTTGTTCACTCCATCTGCCCACTTCCGCTTGTTGCTTTGTCAAACACAACCTTCCTCCAACATGGTACTTGGAGGAACTCAAACTCCTGTGTTCAGGGATGATGGAAGCTACTGTCCAATCACACCTGAGGCTGAGAAAGGCCATTGCAGTATCTGGCCAAAGAAGAGTTCTGTAGAACTCTACAGCTTGCGAAGTAGTTCGTGACATTTTGTTTGGTCTCTAAAAAAGATATTAGCCAATGGCAGATTTGGGAAGTACTTATTATGGACCAGGGACCTATGCTTATTAAGCATCTTAGGTTGGTTTGTTCATTTGTTCTGGCTCTGAACAGGCAACAGGTATTCAAAGTGAAAAGACAACACGATAAAGTAAGGAACAGAGGATTTTCTGCATTGCATCTCTTTACTATTCTGTGGTCTCCTCTCATTTCATTTCATTTCATTTCATTATTTCATTTCATTTCATTTCAGGGGTTTGCCCAGTTGTCGGGGAAACCCCAAAATGAAACAGTGGGGTTATGCAGGTGGCATGGAACAATGTATGCCATCACGTATAACATTTGTTTGCCTGTATCTGTTTTAAAAGGTGTATTGAGTTTGAATTTTAATGACCTTATGTATGTGTGTTCTCGACAGTGGATTCCAATTTCATTAGTATACTGGCTGTAAAACCTTTCGATCCAGCAGTTTACTCATTTTCTAAATAATGAATAATTGCAAGAAGACAGGAGTGCTGTAGAATAGCAGCTTTACTTTTTTTTATTCCCCTTTTAAATCTCCCAGAGTCAGGAGCCAAGACCCACAAGCTCCTTTTTGTGTGCTTCCATTTTTTTAAAGGGGATGGTGACCTTATCACTAAGAAAGCGACTCTGAACACTTGATGATGAATTCAGCCCCTTAAAGCCTGCAAAACTCACCACGGAAAACATATGGCCCAGTGCTCCTCCTGAGTAGGCAGTAAACAGAGCTGAAAAAAAGAAGAAGAGAGGCATGGGTGCGGGGAGACGAGACAAAGAAGTAAATTAGACTAGTATATATGGCAGATTCTGAAGTGGCCAAACAATTAAACCCCTGTGTTGCAAACAATTAATAGCCAAGGCAACACGATGACCAAGTACAACAATGTGATGTCAATATAAACTCTCTATATAATCTATACAGAACCTTGAACAGCATGAAATATATGAAATATTTTTTTTTTTTTTTTATAAATTTTTATTGGGTTTTCAAATTTTTTAACAACAAACAACACATATGACTTCCCCCCACCCCCCCACATACATCCCACTTCCCCCATTTAATTCAGCAAGTTCTTATTCCTCTCTCTAAACTTAATCTCATTATTCTCCAACTTAGTTCATCTTATTAAACCCCATATTATTACCCTATCTTCTTATATGCAATAAATCCTTTTTTCTAAGATCAATCAAAATTTATATACCAATCTCCCCTTTTTTATATTAAAGTATAAATCAAATTTACAATATCCAAAAATCATAAAGTTTTTCAAAAATCTGTTTTCCCCCCTCCCTCCCTGCCCGGGTATCTGTCCCTTCCCAGGTAGTTATCCTCCCATAAAATTCCTAGCCAGGATTCCTCACATCTCCAGCCCTCAAGTCTATTTCAGTCTCTCTCCGGTTTTTCTGTTGATATTCCTTTTTGCTGGTTTCCAGGTCTCGAAGGGTGTCTGTTACAGTTACTTCCTCTTCTCCCAGTTCAAACCTAATTGAGAAAACTTGTTGCCAGGGTTCTACCAAAAGTCCTCCAGGTTGCAGATAATAAAGGCCAGAAAAGAGGAGGAAGTCCCAGTTATATTTCTTTACTCCTTTAATTTTCATAATTCCACAGTTTCCAAGGGCTTCCTCCTTCACTTTTCTCCTCAGTCTCATGTCTTCATACTTTGTAATCCAAAAGGTTTCTTTGTTCTCTGGCAACATAGGTTTCCACACTTTCTCTTCTCCGACTTCCTCCTTCACCCCCTCCAAAGATGTCATATTTGGTTGAGCTACAGAGTCTCTCAAGAACAATATATGAAATATGCACTCTCAGCGAAACCAAATAAACAGAAATCTTATAAATCTCTGAAAGTCACAAAACATGCACTCTTGATGGATTCTCTTGAAAACATACAACCAATTAAACAGAAGTCTGTTTTCAAGACTGTTTTTAAGGAAAGAACTTATTTTTCTATTCCAATGGGACCCCTCTATTTCCTTTTTTAAAACTTAAGCAATGCTAATGATGTGAGAATGAGACAGAATGGGTGGCAGAGGAAATGGGTAGACCCAGCTTCCAAGCTTTAAATTCTGCTATAAACTAAGTCAATGTATATTTTTTAAAATCCAAGAGATATTCCCCAAGTTCAATCCCTGGCATCTTCAGGGAGCAAGTGATGGGAAATGAGACTCTGGAGAGAAGCTCGCAATCATAGGAGGCTAATACTGGTCAACAGGGACAAATGCTCTGACAGTTTCCTATGGGTTGTGTGAGCACAATAGGGATGAAACTGGGTACCTACCACAAGCAAGTGCAAGAAGGAAGGTCTGCCAGGTGAGGGCATAGAACATGCCCCCGATTGCGATGCAAGAGAGGCAACTGTTGTAATTCCACAAGCCGGCGTAAATATTGTTGAAAGGTGTGGCTAGGCTCAGGGCTGCAAAGAAGACAGGTGAGAAGAAGACACGTCACTCCTGGGCTGAAGGCAGGGCGAGGCACCTTTGGCCCTCCAGATGTTGCTGAACTAAAATTTGGCCCTTCCGATGGGAGATGGTGTCCTGCCACATCTGGAGGGTCAAGTGTCCCCCAGCCTTGATACCTAGGAAATAATAGGAGCGGCTGCCGAGACCATATAACACCAGTCTTGAAAGACCTACACTGGCTCCCAGTATGTTTCCGAGCACAATTCAAAGTGTTGGTGCTGACTTTTAAAGCCCTAAATGGCCTTGGTCCAGTATACCTGAAGGAGCGTCTCCACCCCCATCGTTCTACCCAGACACCGAGGTCCAGTGCCAAGGGTCTTCTGGCGGTTCCCTCACTGCAAGAAGTTACAGGGAACCAGACAGAGGGCCTTCTCGGTAGTGGCACCCACCCTGTGGAACGCCCTCCCGCCAGATGTCAAAGAGAACAACAACTACCAGAGTTTTTGAAGACATCTGAAGGCAGCCCTGTTTAGGGAAGCTTTTAATGTTTAATAGGTTATTGTATTTTAATGTTCTGTTGGAAGCTGCCCAGAGTGGTTGGGGAAACCCCGCCAGATGGGCGGGGTATTATTATTATTATTATTATTATTATTATTATTATTATTTGATTAGGTCCACACAATCTCTAGAAACCTTCTACCCTAGGATCTCCAGATGGAATTTGACATGCAAAGGTATCTGTGGCGACTCCCCCCTCATTTCACCTAGAGGCAAGTTCTTCCCTCTTTAGACCCCAAGCATGGTTTGTTGGTTTTATCTGGCAAGCTAACCAGATACTAACATCTCAGTTATAACCGCAGTTTGGCTGGATATATGATGGAGTACTTAGGATAATGGTTTAAGCCAGTTCTGGCTGCCTAGGGCATTCTCATACCTGCAGGCACCCCCAGTGCCGAGCCAATCACGGCATGGATGAAGATGAGCGGGGAGGAAATGAACAGAGCCACCATGATAATGCCTCCGGTCCAAGGGTTATCACAGCCGTACACTTGCCCAACTCCCACTGGGACGGACTGCAATATCTGTGGAACAGGTATTGGGAAAAGATATATTAGGTTTCAAGGTTGTATGATAATGGTCTTCCATACAGATGCCCCCATATTAATAAGGACCATCAATTGCCCAGAATCCAGTCTCCCACCATACTCGGGTCTAAATGATTCAGAGAATTTATGACAACATAGGATAGTGATAAAATATACCATTTCTGATGTATATTCTCAGCCTTCAATGGTTTTAAAATCTGGGTGTGTTCGATTCCTGGATTATGTCACCAGGAACATGTATCTATGCTTGCAGAGTGCAAGTATTATTTAGGGCACTCTGTGTATGTGTGTGTGTTAAGGTGGGTCCCATAGCCATCTGGTTGGCCATTGTGAGAAATAAATGCTGGACTAGATGGGCCATTGGCCTGATCCAGCGGTCTCTTCTTACATTCTCATTTGTGAGTCTCTTACCGGGGCTCTCAGAAACCAGGCTCTGGCATCTTAAAGCCTCTCTGGACTTGTTTTCTAATGCAGGTGCATTCTGTAACACGATGCTGGCACAATAGTAGTATACGAGTGATGGGTTTCTTCTGCTTGTTATCCTGTTTGTTTCTGTGATATTTTTCTCATGCTACCACATTATTGCTCTCCTTAGGGCAGGCATAGGCAATCTCAGCCCTCCAGATGTTTTGGGACTACAACTCCCATCATCCCTAGCTAACAGGACCAGTGGTCAGGGACGATGGGGATTGTAGTCTCAAAACATCTGGAGGGCTGAGTTTGCCTATGCCTGTCATAGGGACTACAGCTCAACAAAAGTGGGGAAAAACCAAACCAGAACATTTGCAATAGGTCAGTCTGTAGAGCATGAGACTCTTAATCTCAAGGTCGTGAGTTCAAGCAAAAGTTTCCTGCGTTGAATTGGGTTGGACTAGATGACCCTCCAACTCTACAAACCTGTGATTCTATGAAAAAGGTTATGAGGTTTCAGCAGGACGTTACAGGAGAGGCTCTGATTGAAAATGAAGCAGTTTGACCACCCCAGAACTTTTGCAGACATGAAGAGTATTGAAAGAGGGGTCTCATGTGACCGACCCATTAGCATTATGAACACAAATCACCATGAATGAACAATAACCAATGCTCTGTTTCCAATAACCAATAACCAATGCTCTGTTTACAGGGACGCAGGTGGTGCTGTGGGTTAAACCACAGAGTTTAGGACTTGCAGATCAGAAGTTCGTTGGTTCAAATCCCCGCAACGGGGTGAGGTCCCATTGCTCGGTCCCTGCTCCTGCCCACCTAGCAGTTCGAAAGCACGTCAAAGTGCAAGTAGATAAATAGGTACCACTCTGGCAGGAAGGTAAACGGTGTTTCCGTGTGCTGCTCTGGTTTACCAGAAGTGGCTTAGTCATGCTGGCCACATGACCCAGAAGCTGTTTGCGGACAAACGCTGGCTCCCTCGGCCAATAAAGCGAGATGAGCGCCGCAACCCCAGAGTCGGCCACTGTTGCTCAAGGGCACCATCTATGCTGCCTTGCTACCCAAGGAACCCAGAAATACTGGCCTCCCCTTGTCAGCCCTCCTGGGTGATGGACACTGTGGCTTCCAGATGCTGCTGATCTTCAGCCCCCGTCACCTCTGGGGTTGATGGGAGTTGGTGTCCAGCAACATCTGGAGCAGGGCTGTCCCAAGAAGTTTTGGCACCTGAGGCAGATCACAAAATGTTAAATGTTCGGGAAATGTCAGAAGCCCAAGGCAGTGTAAATTCCTCAGCTAAGTTCATTCAACATTTGCCAGTGACAACAGCTCACTCATAGGAAAACAAGAGCCGAACTGACTGGACAACACAATAATAAACCGTGCATGAACTGACCATTGAAAATACATGCGCTTACTTGCCATTGGAACGTTCGACTACCAACGCCTATATGATTGGTTACAACACGCCTTGTAACATAAGATGTGTTAAACCCAATACATAACAGTATCAGGAACAAAGGGGAAAGATGTGATCTACCACCCTGGTGGATCCTGCCGCCTGAGGTGGCTGTGTCACCTTGCCTAACTGGTGGGCCGGCCCTGGTCTGGAGGGCTGCTGGTTCCCCATCTCTGTGGCAAGGATTCTGCAAGATTCCATTCATTAAATTCCTCCTTCTCCTGAAAGGAGAATTGGGCATCTCAGCCACCTGCACGGAGTGGAAAGTTAGCTATCAACAGGGAGCTTCCATCTTAAGACATGACACTATCTGCCAACAGGAGGTGAGGGACGCCATTACTGTTCCCCCTCCAGTTGAATGAAGTTTGCTTCTGTTCCAGGGACATACAAACTGGGCTTTTGTCAACTGAACTCTCGACCCCATAGCTGGCATGCGCCCTTCCCTCCTTTCAAACAAGCAGCTAATGTCAGGCAGTGAATGTTATGAATCTGAACCGTGATGAGCCGGCCGCTGAAACAAAGGCCCCCTTTTAAATGAAATTAAATGCCCGACGCATGAGTCTGCTTCAGCTTGACAGGAGAAAACTCATTACTGCTTTGGCTAAGTCACAGGGGAGCATTCCACTAAATGACGCTGCTGGCACACACTTTCTGAAGTCTCTTGCGGAGATAAGAATAAAAAATATTTCTAATAACCTGTTAATCTCACATAATATGTCTCCCCTCCGTGGAAGCTGGAGGTGATTGGTCTCAATGCCAAAAAAAACCATTTACCAACGGAGGCCCCAAGCCTGTACTTTTCCACTGAGTTTGTGTGATGCAGTGCTGCTTACGTCAACAGAGTCTTTCCAGGTATGTGGCTCCTGAACGTACAATTCTGTGCATATCCCAAATATTTCATTACAGCTAACTGAGCGAGCGATTGAGGGGTCGGGTGTGTGGCCCTGAATCAATATGATCTTGAATCCAACTCTCAGGTTAGAAGAGAAAACGATGGGGAGTGATGGGGGTATGAAGAACACCATTAAGACAATTGGGGTTAAAATCCAGAGGAGCATTTGAAGAAAAAGCAGGAAAGAAAAGACATTCTCCTTCCCTCGCTCCAACGTAATTTTTGGTGGAGAAAACTCCTCTCCTTGACAAGGGATACCAGCTGAAGGGAAGTCGCAAGCTCGGCAGATCAAAAAGGGTTATATGTTGATTAATGTTATGTAATGACTGTGTAAAGAAAATAATGAAAAAAATATTAGAAAAAAGAAAAAGAAAACTCTTCTCCATGCTATGAGTGGGGGAGAAATTTGATTCTCTTATTCACTTATTTGTTTTTTAAAAACTGTTTCTATTAAATATTTTCTTGGTTTCAAAAGCACATACAGCGTCTCTGCGTTCAGTTCATAGAGTTTTCTACATATCTTTCATATTTGATGTGAGATGCTAATGTTATAGACCATATAAAGTTGGGGGGAAAGAGGAGGAGGGCAGCAAACCTTTGTTCTTCTACTTAGTGTAAAAAGGTAAAGGTACCCCTGACCATTAGGTCCAGTCGCGGACGGCTCTGGGGTTGCGGCGCTCATCTCGCTTTATTGGCCGAGGGAGCCGGCGTTTGTCCGCAGACAGCTTCCAGGTCATGTGGCCAGCATGACTAAGCCGCTTCTGGTGAACCAGAGCAGTGCACGGAAACGCCGTTTACCTTCCCACTGGAGCGGTACCTATTTATCTACTTGCACTTTGTGCTTTCGAACTGCTAGGTTGGCAGGAGCTGGGACCGAGCAATGGGAGCTCACCCCGTCGAAGGGATTCGACCCGCCGACCTTCTGATCGGCAAGGCCTAGACTCTGTGGTTTAGACCACAGCGCCACCCGCATCCCCTACATAAGGTTTTTGTGTCAGCATCACATGGGTCGGTCCTATTTCTATTCATTAATTAGTTTTTGTTGGTGGAGAGAGAGATTGGGACACAGGGCATGGTTGGTTCCCTATAGTTGCCTATAGCAGTGAGTTTTGTTTGCGTGTTTGAGAATTGCTGGGTCAATTTAGCCATATTGATTCATATGCTGTTGTCATCTTGTTGGGCTGCGTATGTAACAAAGGGGAGCCACACCAGGGTGAAGATGTCCTCTTTTATTCGCCCCCATGCTAGTTTCAGTTTGTTGCCTTATTTTTCTAGTAGGGCTGTTTCCCATAAGGTTTGGTACCAGTGGTCCATGTTTACTCCTGACAGGTCCCTCCAGTCTCTGGCTATGATGCTCCTGGTGGCCGAGAGAAGGTGGCTTATGAGTATGTTGTAGTGTGCATGTGAGTTGCTTCTGACCTGCTACGGACAGTTTGGAAGGGAATGCAGACCTCAGGCTACCTTGATACATAAATTCAATCCCCCTCCCACATCTACGGGACCGCCTCTCCTGGTATGCCCTGCGGAGGACCTTAAGGTCCACAAATGACAACATTTTGGAGGTCCCAGGACGCAAGGTGGTTAGATTGGTCTCCACTAGGGCTAGGGCCTTTTGAATACCGGCCCCGACTTGGTGGAACGCTTTGTCACAAGAGACTAGGGCCCTGCGGGACTTGACATCTTTCCGCAGGACCTGCAAGACAGAGCTGTTCCACCTGGCCTTTGGTTTGGGCTCAGTCTGACCCTTATGTTTCCCTCCCCTTATGGTCTTGATTTATTGACTACAGTGGTACCTTGGGTTACATACGCTTCAGGTTACAGACTCTGCTAACCCAGAAATAGTACCTCGGGTTAAGAACTTTGCTTTAGGATGAGAACAGAAATCGTGCTCCGGTGGCGCGGCAGCAGCAGGAGGCCCCATTAGCTAAAGTGGTGCTTCAGGTTAAGAACAGTTTCAGGTTAAGAACAGACCTCCGGAACGAATTAAGTCCTTAACCCAAGGTACCACTGTACTTTTAAAATGAGGCTGCATTTTAAATTGCATTTTAACCTGTATTTTAAATTGCCCCCCCCTTATGATTTAACTGTAATTTTACTGGTGTTAGCTGCCCTGAGCCCGGCTCTGGCTGGGGAGGGCGGGTTATAAATAAAATTATTATTATTATTATTATTATTATTATTATTATTATTATTATCTTGGCAGCTTCACACTTTGAAGGTCTCTTCGCGTAATTATTCAATGGGTGACCAACTGAAGCTAAAGTGGTTACAGCTAAGGCTAGGACGATTGCTGAGCTTGGATCTGTTCGCAGGAAGCATGGAGCTGCTCCTTTTCCACCTAATCACATTTATTTGCCCTCGTGCCAACGAGAGACCAAAGTCTCTGAGATCCAGGGTGTTTGGAAGTTGGAAAGATCACTTGGATGTCATAACGTGTCGATTGGGCCCAATTAGGCAGTTAGGGGAGTTAGTTCGCGGCGCATATAAAAGTCGATTGCCACAATAAAATCTTATGCATAACTTTACCAGCCGGGTGTTTTTCTATGGCCCTGGGGTTGTCACGTAAACGAAACCCACAAACAGCCGCTTTGTGGGTTAGGGGGCAAAGGAAACTGCTTAAAATCAGCGCAAGGTTTGTTGCTGCTATTTCCAGTGTGACCCGTGCCAGATTAAACCCTGTGGAGACCCCTAGTCAGTCAAAATATCAGGGCCCCCTCTTGCATTGAACGAAGAAGGCTAGATTGTAATTTCCCGTCAATATTACATCAATAATATTTTTATCTGTTGTTGGAGGGCCCCTAAAAGGTGTGGGGCACAGAGGTCGGTGCCTACTCTGCCTATTTGGTAAACCAGTACTGTTTGTGGCTTACCTAGACAAATCTGGTGTTGGGCATGGGCCACAGACAACTGCTCACACACAGTACCCACAAATCAAGGAGTGGGGAGGGGATCCTGCCTGGGATGTATTTGGTGTTTTTATGTTGTAAACCACAAATAGAAGGGGAAGAAATGGAGGCAGTGAGAGATTTTACTTTCTTGGGCTCCATGATCACTGCAGATGGTGACAGCAGTCACGAAATTAAAAGACGCCTGCTCCTTGGGTGAAAAGTGATGACAAACCTAGACAGCATCTTAAAAAGCAGAGACACCACCTTGCCAACAAAGATCTGTATAGTTAAAGCCATGGTTTTCCCAGTAGTGATGTATGGAAGTGAGAGCTGGACCATAAAGAAGGCTGATCACCGAAGAATGGATGCTTTTGAATTAAGGTGCTGGAGGAGACTCTTGAGAGTCCCATGGACTGCAAGAAGATCAAACGTATCCATTCTGAAGGAAATCAGCCCTGAGTGCTCACTGGAAAGACAGATTGTGAAGCTGAGGCTCCAAGACTTTGGCCACCTCATGAGAAGAGAAGACTCCCTGGAAAAGACCCTGGTGCTGGGAAAGATGGAGAGCACAAGGAGAAGGGGACGACAGAGGACGAGATGGTTGGATGGTGTTCTCAAAGCTACCAGCATGAGTTTGACCAAACTGCGGGAGGCAGTGGAAGACAGGAGTGCCTGGCGTGCTCTGGTCCAGGGGGTCACAAAGAGTCGGACACGAGTAAATGACTAAACAACAACAACATGTTGTAAACCACCCTGTGTTCTTCAAGTGAAAGGTGTTATATAAAATAATAATAATAATAATAATAATAATAATAATAATAATAATAATGCCATTAGGCAGAGTGCAGTGACCACCTCAGGAAAACCAAGCATCCTCACTGCTAATAATTCCAAGTTTGCTCCTCAAATCCCCATGGGGTGGCTGAACAGGGACATTTTAAAAAACTATGGAAATATTAAGAGCAAGGGGAGGGGGAGCAGATGGACACCACCAGAGAGGGGATTCCAGAAGCACGGGACTGCTACTAAGTAGACCATTTAGGCAACATGCCATAATATCACCACCCTGAGAGCCATAGGGCCTGAGATGGTTGATATTGGGGGAGGCAATCTTTTACGTACTTGGGCCCCAGTATAGAAGCACTGTGAAACCACAAGCCAGGATGAAACCTTGAGTCATGTAATCAACATATTAAAAACTGTATTTGATATTTGATGCTTATTTATATAAAGGTAAAGGTAAAGGGACCCCTGACCATTACGTCCAGTCGCGGACGACTCTGGAGTTGCGTGCTCATCTTGCTCTATAGGCTGAGGGAGCCGGCGTTTGTCCGCAGACAGCTTCTGGGTCATGTGGCCAGCATGACTAAGCCGCTTCTGGTGAACCAGAGCAGCACAAGGAAACACCGTTTACCTTCCCACTGGAGCGGTACCTATTTATCTACTTGCACTTTGATGTGCTTTCAAACTGCTAGGTTGGCAGGAGCTGGGACTGAACAATGGGAGCTCACCCCGTCGTGGGGATTCGAACTGCCAACCTTCTGATTGGCAAGCTCTGGGCTCTGTGGTTTAACCCACAGTGCCACCCGTGTCCCATGCTTATTTATATACATGCACCCAATTAGGGCCGACGAGGAAGGCATCAAAGTTGAAATGTGTTTGGTTCATATTTTTACCTCCAGTACAGTTGTTATACATTGACTATTTATTGAGTTATGGTGCTTTCTTAAAAGACTGTCTATTACCTGTTAATCACACAGTTCCATCCACATATTTTTTTTTTTTTTTAAATAGAGAATACCGTAATTTCCCCTGGATTCACTGTCCAGTGTCCATGACTCAAGGCTTGTTCTCAGCTTGATGTTTTGCAATTGCCTTGTCCCTTGGTGCAGAATCGCATTGTGCTCAGCCCAGTATAGGAGCAACCAGCATGTAAAGGGTAATAAATGCAGGAATTGGGCCCCACAATCCTTTGTCTGAAAGTGGTTTGTTTCCACCCCCTGTTCCCTCATTCATAGGGCCCCCCTCCCCTCCGTATGAATTCCCTTGGCTGAGAGATGCGAGCATTTGAAATGGCCCTTACCAAAGATGCTTCGGCCTCCCACCACGTTATGTTGGGCACTGAGGTCACCGGTTGAATGAGCGTCGAGGGGAAGAAGGGGTTGTGGGGGCCAGTGGCAGCCACGAACATGCTCAGCGCCAGGTTGAAGGGCAGCGTGAAAACCGGCAGGTCCCATTTGCTGAAGATGGAGGCCAAGGCACTCGTGAAAAGAGGACTGGAATAGAAGAACAAAAGAGCATCTCTGTACAGAGAGAGGAAACACAACAGAGCTAAGGGGATACAGACTTGCGTTAAAATGTGCTTATGCTAACTTATATGTATAGATTCACAGTTAGTAATAAAGAAGTTAGTAATAAAGAAGGCTGATCGCCGAAGAATTGATGCTTTTGAATTATGGTGCTGGAGGAGACTCTTGAGAGTCCCATGGACTGCAAGAAGATCAAACCTCTCCATTCTGAAGGAAATCAGCCCTGAGTGCTCACTGGAAGGACAGATCCTGAAGCTGAGGCTCCAAGACTTTGGCCACCTCATGAGAAGAGAAGACTCCCTGGAAAAGACCCTGATGTTGGGAAAGATGGAGGGCACAAGGAGAAGGGGACGACAGAGGGCGAGATGGTTGGACAGTGTTCTTGAAGCTACAAACATGAGCCTGACCAAACTGCGGGAGGCAGTGGAAGACAGGAGTGCCTGGTGCGCTCTGGTGCAGGGGGTCACGAAGAGTCGGACACGACTAAACGACTAAACAACAACAACAACAATATTGTGTGGGATTCAGGTAAGATGTCCTGCCAGCAGTGATTTGTGCTTACACAACGGGATGTCCCATGCAATTTTTTGCATGCAGTCATACCTCATGTTACGTCCGCTTCATGTTACATTCTTTCAGGTTACGTCCCGCAGCGACCCAGAAGTACCAGAAAGGGTTACTTCCGGGTTTTGCCGCTCATGCATGCACAGAAGCGCAAAATGGCGTCACACGCATGCGCAGAAGCTGCGAATCGCAACCAGCACATGCGCAGACGCGCCACTGTGGCTTGCGCTCTTTTCATGTTGCGAATAGGCCTCCAGAACAGATCCCATTCACAACCAGAGGTACCACTGTACATGTTTTTGCAAAGCAGTTTCCACGAATATAATGCATTTTTAATGTTACTTTCATTATTACTGTGGTACCTTGGTTCTCAAGCTTTAGGGAAGCTTTTAATGTTTAATGGACTATTGTATTTTAATATTATGTTGGAAGCCGCCCAGAGTGGCTGGGGAAACCCAGCCAGATGGACGGGATATAAATAATAAATTATTATTATTATTATCTCTTCTGGAACTCTGTTCGACTCCCAAAACCGTTTGAAAACCAAAGCTCAGCTTCCGATTGGCTGCAGGAGCTTCCTGCACTCAAACAGAAGCCTCGTCGGTCGTTCAGCTTCTGAAAACCATTTGCATACCAGAACACTTACTTCCAGGTTTGCGGCATTCGGGAGCCAATTTATTCAGGAGGCAAGGTGTTTGAGAACCAAGGTACCACTGAATTTTAAAGCACGTTTTAGTGTAGTGTATGGATTTGCACCAGGCCCATTGGCAGACCAACTCTTGCGTTGCAAAGATGTCTGCAAACACGACATGGAGGCTGACAACATCAACCCAGCCATGCGAGAATCCCTTGGAGACGACCGCAGTGCCTGGAGATAAGTCATGCATCCATAGAAGTGATCGGAGGAGGAACGATTGCTGGGAGGAGCACAGAGAGACGAAATGCCCTGGTGCATCTGCAGCACCACAACCGGACGCCTTCATCTGCCCCAGCTGCAACAAAACATGTCTCTCCCATCTCAATCTCTACAGCCACAGCAGGCGTTGCAACTCTCTAACAGTTTGACTTCAGCCCCAAAGGCGCACTCCTCCATCAACTCCCGAGACAGATGGATGCCAGGAAAAAGTTGGCTGCCAATCTGCATTGCAACATTCAGGAAATGTTTTGCCGGATGGCTGTGTGTCAACCTGCATACAGTGGTGCCCCGCAAGACGAACGCCTCGCAAGACGGAAAACCCGCTAGACGAAAGGGTTTTCCGTTTTGGAGGCGCTTCGCAAGACGAATTTCCCTATGGGCTTGCTTCGCAAGACGACAGCCCATAGGGAAATCTCCGGGACAGTGGGGAAGCGCAGCTCGTCTTCCCCGCTGTCCTCGGACCTCCTCCGAAGCCTGGCGGCGGGGCGGGGACACCTCTTCCCGCCGCCGGGCTTCGGAAGGATGCCCCGATGCCGGGCGGCGAGGCGGGAACGCCTCCCCCCGCCGCCCGGCATCGGAACGATGTCCCGAAGCCGAGCGGCGGGGCGGGAAAGTCTCCCCCCGCCGCCCGGCATCGGAACGATGTCCCGAAGCCGAGCAGCGGGGCGGGAACGCCTCCCCCCGCCGCCCGGCTTTGGGGCGGGAAAGCCTCCCCCCGCCGCCCGGCTTCGGGGCATCGTCCCGATGCCGGGCGGCGGGGCAGGGACGCCTTCCCCCGCCGCCCGGCTTCGGGGCATCGTCCCGATGCCGGGCGGCGGGGCGAGAAAGCCTCCCCCCGCCGCCTGGCATCGGAACGATGTCCCGAAGCCGGGCGGCGGGGCCGTGAAGCCTGGGCGCGCTGGCAACTCTCCGCAAGGAGCGCTCCCGCTGCTTGCGGAGAGGTCCGCGAAGCCTGTCCTGGACCTCTTCTGAAGGCAGGCGGGGGGCAAAAGTCTTTGTCCCCCCTGCTTGCCTTCCCAGGGGCTTTTAAATCGCCCGGACAGCGGAGAAGTCCTCCGCTGTCCCGGGCGATTTTAAAATGCCGCCCGCCAGAAGAGGTTGGGGGAAGGCGGTTTCCATAGGAACGCGTTAATTGATTTTCAATGCATTCCTATGGAAAACCGTGCATCGCAAGACGAAAAACTCGCAAGACGAAGAGACTTGCGGAACGAATTAATTTCGTCTTGCGAGGCACCACTGTATTTCCCCCCGGAATGTGTGAATCAGGTAGATTTGCCTTTGAATCGTGTGAATCAGGTAGAGAGCCAGTGTGGTGTAGTGGTTAAGAGCGGTAGTCTCGTAATCTGGGGAACCGGGTTTGCTTCCCTGCTCCTCCACATGCAGCTGCTTGGTGACCTTGGGCCAGTCACACTTCTTTGATGTCTCTCAGCCCCACTCACCTCACAGAGTGTTGGTTGTGAGGGAGGAAGGGAAAGGAGAAGGTTAGCTGCTTTGAGACTCCTTAAAGGGAGTGAAAGGCGGGATATCAAATCCAAAACTCTTCTCTTCTTCTTGTTTGTCAACTGAATTGAATTTCCCTCCCATCCCTACTCAAAGGAAATTGGGGCAGTCCCTATGTGCACAGAGTTGCTTTGGCAAATAGGAGCCTTGAGGAGCTTTGGCTCATACCCAATGTGTACACAGTTTTTTAAGCATTGGTAAGCACGGAACCAGAAAACATTTAAATGTCTAATACAGTGGTACCTCGGGTTAAGAACTTAATCCGTTCTGGAGGTCTGTTCTTAACCTGAAACTGTTCTTAACCCGAGGTACCACTTTAGCTAATGGGGTCTCCCCCTACTGCCGCACTGCCGGCGCGTGATTTCTGTTCTCATCCTGAAGCAAAGTTCTTAACCCAAGGTACTATTTCTGGATTAGTGGAGTCTGTAACCTGAAGCATCTGTAACCTGAGGTACCACTGTAATCATATTGGGAGGGGGAGTTGGCTTCTGTTTATTTTTTATAATTTTACAGAAAGCCTGGAGAAATTGCGAACAAAATTCTACCTAGCTTGCTGCTGCTGCTACAGAAGCCCCAGCAGGCTTCCAAACCGTAGCTATTTTCTGGTGGAATTCAACCACGTACCGGCAAATGCGGGTTGCACAATGAAAGTTGTTTAGGAGATCTTACGAAACAAACCCGCTTCCCCATCCAAATCGGACTGTTTTGTGATTAGGAAAGCAATTAGAAAAATGTGCTGGAAAGTGAAGGTTGCTTGATGCAACTTCAAGGGCCCCTTCCCCTTACCCCCCCATGTTTTCTAGGCATATATTTGCATTTCCCCAGTCCATTTCTGAGCCCCCCCCCTTTTTTTGCCCCACAGCTTTCCGTAGGAAACCTGCTCTTTAACACTGAATCAGAGCAAAGGGCAATAAGGGTTTTCCGTGGGTTGCGAAGAATGTTAAAGTGTGTGTGTGTGTGTGTGTGTGTGTGTGTGTGTGTGTAAATGTTTTGGTGAAAAATCTTCAATGAAAGAAAAGAAATATGAATGATGCGAATAATATGAAAAGAAAGAAAGAGGGAAAATAGCCAATTCAGTGGTACCGCTTCAGGTTACAGACGCTTCAGGTTACAGACGCGTCAGGTTACAGACGCGTCAGGTTACAGACTCCGCTAACCCAGAAATAGTACCTCAGGTTAAGAACTTTGCTTCAGGATGAGAACAGAAATCGTGCTCCGGCGGAGCGGCAGCAGCGGGATGCCCCATTAGCTAAAGTGGTACTTCAGGTTAAGAACAGTTTCAGGTTAAGAATGGACCTCCGGAGCAAATTAAGTACTTAACCCGAGGTACCACTGTACAATAGCCTAGAGTACACAATAGAGTATATAAGTGATGCAATTAATCCAATAAATGTAAAAATATTATTAACAAGACATTACACTTTTTATGAATGGATTCCAAACATTGCTGCATTTATCCATACAATAAAGGTAAAGGTGAAGGACCCCTGGACAGTTAAGTCCAGTCAAAGGTGACTATGGGGTTGCGGTGTTCATCTCGCTTTCAGGCTGAGGGAGCTGGCATTTGTCCGCAGACAGCTTTCCGGGTCATGTGGCCAGCAGAACTAAACCGCTTCTGGTGCAACGGAACACTGTGATGGAAACCAGAGTGCACAGAAATGCCATTTACCTTCCCGCTGCAGTGGTAACCTATTTATCTACTCTCACTGGTGTGCTTTCGAACTGCTAGGATGGCAGGAGCTGAGACAGAGCAACTGGAGCTCACCTCTTCCTGGGGATTTGAACCGCCAACCTTCTGATCAGCAAGCCCAAGAGGCTCAGTGGTTTAGACCACAGCGCCACCCATGTCCCTTATCTATACATTATCTGCATCTAAAAGAGTGGGTTTTGCAGGGAAAGTGGCAGGGAAGAAAAAAGTGCTTCCACACGGACTGGAAAAGCATGAACCGGTGGCTAGAAAGTGAGGAGGAAATTTGGTGTGGATGAGCCCTTTGTCAAATCTCCCCACAAACAGATCAGAATGAGTGCTCAGCAGAGAGCAAAAGTGCTCCCCCTTTGGAAACAGATTGGAATGCATGCTCAGTAGCTGTTTTTTTTTTTTTTGTCCTCAGAGCCAAAGGGAGAAGTTTTATCACTTGGCATTTTTGTTTTGTTTTGGCATTACTCGCTCATATTTCTCAAAGTGATACACAATACACAGCATGGAATGTAACCTTCCTGTTGAATGAATCTAATGCGATAAACTTGTTTTGGTTCAGTGTTCAGTTTATATGAAGGGAGGGAAAATGTTTTTGAAATGAATGGAAAGAAAGGAACCAGTTAGTGGGAGTTTGTAGAACTATGTCAATGAAAAATCACAAAAGAAAAAAAACAAAAAGAAACTTGAGGTAATTTCTGGTTTAGCAGGCACATAGGGTGTAGTGAAGTACAGTGGTACCTTGGTTTAAGAACAGTCTGGTTTAAAAACGATTCTGTTTACAAACTCTGCAGAACCGGAAATAGTGTCCCGGTTTGAGAACTTTACCTCGGTCTAAGAACGGAATCCGAAACGGTGGAAGGGCACCGGTGTCGGGAAGCCTCATTAGGGAAAGCGCGCCTCGGTTTAAGAACAGTTTTGGTTTAAGAATGGACTTCCGGAACAGTTTAAGTTTGTAAACGAAGGCACCACTAGTTAGAATATTGGACAAGGCCTGTAAAACCCAGACTCAATTACCCACTGAGGATGAAACCACATACCGTAATACATTAGCTCTGCATGTGTGCCTTTAGGTGAAAGATTTTATTTTTTTTAAGAAACCCACACCAAATATCAACATGAGTGCATTGTCATCTGATGTATATGCAAAAACTCATTGCTAGCTCAATGAATGGTATAACAAAAGTTCGGGAGCTGGCCTTCTGGGTCATGGTTGCTTCTCTTAAAGAAGCCGGTTCTTTTTGGCATCCCTCTGTCTCGAGTGATAATGGAGTGTGCCTCTGGGGGTGAAGTCAAACTGCTGCAGGATTGCAGCACTTGCTGCGATTGCAAAGACTGGTAATTCATAACTGCTACCTTCTGCATTGCTTTTTGCTGCATGAACAGCATCAAAAGCAAGTGACTTCCCTGGGACGCAAGCCTGGGCAGTGTGTGTCCTGGGATACCCAGATGACAAGGCCCCATTCTCTGCCTCCCTGATGTGGACCAAAAGAAAGCAGAGCAATATGTTTGGCGCCAGTCTGGCTGCAGGAGTTGAGGATGGAGGAATACAAGGAGCCACACAACAGTCTTAGGGAATCCACTATGGATTTGTGTAGGGTTTACTCCCTAGTACAGTGGAACCTTGGGTTGCGAATGTAATCTGTGTGGGAGACTTGTTCGCAACCTGCAGTGCCACGTCTTCGCACGCGTGGGTCACAATTTGGCGCTTCTGTGCATGTGCAAAGTGTGATTTAGTGCTTCTGTGCATGCGTAAGTGCCAAAACCTGGAAGTAACCCGTTCCAGTACTTCTGGGTTTGGCACAGTGCACAACCCGAAAATGCATAACCTGAAGCATCTGTAACCTGAGGTACCACTGTGTTTTCTTCTCCCGGAGATGTCCTGAAAAGCCAGATATTTAGTTGATCATGCATACATTAGGAGGTGGGGAGAATCTGGATTGGGACCCTGATGGGGGGTATGATAGCTTCTATGCTTCCAGGATCAAGGGAAGTAATAGTGCCACTGTATTCTGCTCTGGTCAGACCTCACCTGGAGTACTGTGTCCAGTTCTGGGCACCACAGTTCAAGAAGGACACTGACAAACTGGAACGTGTCCAGAGGAGGGCAACCAAAATGGTCAAAGGCCTGGAAACGATGCCTTATGAGGAACGGCTAAGGGAGCTGGGCATGTTTAGCCTGGAGAAGAGGAGGTTAAGGGGTGATATGATAGCCATGTTCAAATATATAAAAGGATGTCACATAGAGGAGGGAGAAAGGTTGTTTTCTGCTGCTCCAGAGAAGCAGACACGGAGCAATGGTTCCAAACTGCAAGAAAGAAGATTCCACCTAAACATTAGGAAGAACTTCCTGACAGTGAGAGCTGTTCGACAGTGGAATTTGCTGCCAAGGAGTGTGGTGGAGTCTCCTTCTTTGGAGGTCTTTAAGCAGAGGCTTGACAACCATATGTCAGGAGTGCTCTGATGGTGTTTCCTGCTTGGCGGGGGGTTGGACTCGATGGCCCTTGTGGTCTCTTCCAACTCTATGATTCTAGGAAGGAAGGAAGGAAGGAAGGAAGGAAGGAAGGAAGGAAGGAAGGAAGTCCAATTGGCAACATGCTGCCAATCCAAATATTGGATTCCAACACCCATCACCCAATATCTGAATTCCAGCACCCATCAGCTGCAGCCAATATGGTCTATGCTTAGGGCTGAAAGGATCTGTAATCCAGCTATATCTGGGGCACCAGGTTGGCTACCCTTGTTGTATAATATAAATGCACCTTATGGCCTGACGGTGAGAGGAGAACAAAGTGGACAGGGGGCAAAGTGGAGAAGCACACACACACACACACACACACAAAATGCACACTTGGAACCCAAAATACTTACCATGTCATGGACATGAGAGCAACAGGAAGCAGAAGCCACCAGTAATATTCGCCCTTGTCCGAAAACACAGCCATGAGCATTCCTACCAGCACGCCATTGTAGCCATAGAGTCCCGCAGCAATGGCTGACCTGCGTGAGGAGCAAAAGAAGTCGGAAATGCTTACAACTGTATCCTCATCCACAGTCGCTGCTGAAGCTGAGGGTCTGAGGAGCAGTCTTGATGACTGCAGAAGATATTTGCCTCTGCCCCAGGCTGTGACCAAGAGTGATAACGGACAATGTCTGCCCTTGCCTAATTGTTCAGGGTCTCTGTGGGTTGATGGCAAGGAAGGGATGATTCCTGACCACATTCTCTGAAATATACTCGGAGTTGAGTGTTGATTTCATGCTCTTTATTTCAGCTCATGGTAAACAGTGAGTGAGTGTGTTTTCCCTCAAAACCTCTGGCTAGATATACATTATTTGAACAACGTGTGATTGGCTGATTCAACTCCCCTCCTGGAGCCTGATTGGTCTGCTCCTGCAGGCCAATCAGGTTGCTGATTCACTTCCTCCTGGAGCCGGATTGGGCGGCTACTGCAGACCAATCAGGTTGCTGCCTTCTAGGACCCTACCTGCCTATTGTTCTAGAATCCAAGCTCAGTAAAAAGGTAAAGGGACCCCTGACCATTAGTTCCAGTCATGGACGACTCTGGGGTTGCGGTGCTCTTCTTGCTTTACTGGCCGAGGGAGCTGGTGTACAGCTTCCGGGTCATGTGGTCAGCATGACTAAGCCGCTTCTGGCGAACCAGAGCAGCGCACAGAAACGCTGTTTACCTTCCAACCAGAGCAGTACCTATTTATCTACTTGCATTTTGACGTGCTTTCGAACTGCTAGGTTGGCAGGACCAAGCTCAGTACATAACACTTATTATTCCCCTCCACTGAACAGTATAATTCTGCTCACAGAACTTCAGCTTTCTGTGTCCAAAATTTCAGTCTAATGTATTGCAGAACATAGGATATTTGTGGAATTGTCAATAAGCCCAGTAGCCTAATAATAATAATAATAATTTCTATATCGCCCTTCACCTGAGGATCACAGGACTGTTTACAACATAAACACACACACACACACACACACACACACACACACACACAAACACACACAGCATAATAACAAATAAAAACAAAAACACCCCCAGTTTAAGAGGCCGCAGATTATTTAATTGGCCAAAGGCTTGGGAGAAGAGGAATGCTTTTGCCTGGTGCCTAAAGATATGTATATATAAGCATGTAAAACAAGAAAAGAGAAGGGATTTGAGGCATGAAAGAATAATTCAGGGGCCAACCTACCTCTCCTGGCACAGGAGCAGTGCTGTTAATGTTGAGACAATGACTCCAGTGCAACATGTCAGTGTGATCCAAGGGCTCTGGACGAGGAATCCGGCTAACATAAGCAGACCACTCAGCGGGTTGCTGACAAACATCACCTGAGAGATGCCACGCAGGACCCAGTCAACAAACTGAAACACCAGAGGCTTATCTGAAAGAGAATGTCCCCATTGGGCCAAAGATTTTGGGTATAGTATACAGTTAAAAGACTGTGAAAAACTGTGAAAAGAAGGATTAAAATTTAGCGCATGCAATGCTTTGAAAGAAAATGTGATGAAAATGATGTATAGGTGGTATATCACCCCTGTGAAATTAGCTAAAATCTATAAAACAAGTAATAAATGTTGGAAATGTAAAGAAAAGGAAGGAACTTTCTATCACATGTGGTGGGAATGTAAAAAAGTGAAAAACTTCTGGGAAATATATAATGAGATGAAATAAATGTTGAAACATACCTTTATTAAGAAACCAGCATTGTAGGAGATGATATTAACAGACAGGATTGTAAGTAGTTTTTATATGCAGTGATGGCAGCAAAAATGTTATTGGCACAAAAATGGAAGCAAGAAGAATTACCGATGAAAGAAGAATGGCGGATGAAATTCTATGCAGAATTGAATAAATTACCGGTAACAGGAAGGATTTGAAACCTCCGGGACCACAGATTCTTAGAAGACTGGAGTAAATATATGAACTATTTGAAAAGTAATGAACAGATTACGCTAGTAGGACTGCAAGAAGTTCTGTAAGGAGGACTATTTGAAATATTGCAAGAAAGACTATGAGGAGAATTATTAGTTAATGATAATTAAGAGTAATAGAGAAATTAAGACATGCAGAACAAGTGATAAAGAATGGAAAATCATCAGTGGTGTTGACGGAAGTCTAAAATATTGTATAAGATAAGAAGGTATGTTAAATGAATGTTGGAAATGATATGTAAAAAAACCAATAAAAATGTATATATTTATAAAAAGAGAATGCCGTCATTGGAGCACCTAAGTGCAAAAAACAGATGGTGCCTGAAAACATGACTAAAGGCTCACACACAAGATGACGAGGGAGGGGTCCAAAGGGAGAGGCAGAAGAAGATAAGAAGAGCCTTTGCTGGATCAGGCCAAGGGCCCATCTAGACCAGCCTCTTGTTCTCACAGTGGCCAGCCAGATGTATCTCAAACAGGGCCCTAGAACAAGAAGACCCTCAGACCCTAAAAGTTTCTCTATTTTCCAGGGACAGTCCCAGATTTACAGAAGCCATCATGGTTTCTGATGTGTTCCTGGAATGTCCTGCTTTTCCTTAGGATGTCCCTATTTTAATCAGAGAAATGTTGGAGGGTATGGAGTTATCCAACCTCTGAAGCCAAGGAGATAACTAACTATACAACCTTTGGAAGTCATCAGAAGGCAGTCCTGTATAGGGAAGTTGTTTATGTTTAATGTTTTATTATGTTTTTATATATGTTGGAAGCTCCCCAGAGTGGCTGGGGCAACCCAGTTATATGGGCAGAATATTATTATTATTACAGTGGTACCTCGGGTTACAGACGCTTCAGGTTACAGACTCTGCTAACCCAGAAATAGTACCTTGGGTTAAGAACTTTGCTTCAGGATGAGAACAGAAATCGTGCTCTGGTGGTGCTGCAGCAGCAGCAGGAGGCCCCATTAGCTAAAGTGGTGCTTCAGGTTAAGAACAGTTTCAGGTTAAGAACGGACCTCCGGAACGAATTACAGTGGTGCCTCGCAAGACGAAAAGAATTCGTTCCGCAATTCTCTTCGTCTAGCGGTTTTTCCGTCTTGCGAAGCAAGCCCATTGACAGCTTAGCAGATTAGCGCTATTAGCGGCTTATCGGCTTAGCGGATCAGCTGATAAGCGGCTTAGCGGCTTAGAAAAAGGGGGGAAAGGAAAAAAACCCCACAGGAACTCGCAAGACATTTTCGTCTTGCGAAGCAAGCCCATAGGGAAATTCGTTTTGCAAAGCGCCTCCAAAACGGAAAATCTTTTCGTCTAGCGGGTTATCCGTCTTGCGAGGCGTTCGTCTTGCGGGGCACCACTGTAAGTACTTAACCTGAGGTACTACTGTATTATTATTATTATTATTGAATAGGATGTTCATTTCATTGGAGAAATGTTGGAGGATATGCACCCTCCGCTCTTGCAGTTTCCAACAACTGGAAGCATTGATAGCCCTACGTTCCATGAATTTGTCCAAACCTCTTTCAAAGCCATCCAAGGCACATGACACACTAAGTTTGCTGATGCAAACAAGGGCTGGGCCTGGATAAATGACCACCTGGGAATGCTGTGTACACTGCCTTGGCCATCTCTGGAGGAAAAGCAAAAAACCTCACAAACCAAGTCAATGTGACAAGATCAATAGCAAGTGCAGCAATGTGCACTGGCCATGCTTCTCTGCTGAGCAAAAGGGCTGCATCGCACAGCCCTTGTGGAAGAGCTGTAGCTAAGCAGAAGCACATCTGCTGTGCATGCAGAAGGTCCCAGATTCATTCCCCATCATATCCATGTGGGTCGGGAAAGAACGCTGCCTGAAATTCTGGAGAGCAACTGCTGCCAATCATTGTAAAAAGGTAAAGGTAAGGTAAAGGACCCCTGGACGCTTAAGTCCAGTCCAAGGCAACTATGGGGTTGTGGCGCTCATCTTGCTTTCAGGCTGAGGGAGCCAGCATTTGTCTACAGACAGCTTTCTGGGTCATGTAGCCAGCAGGACTAAACCACTTCTGGCACAATGGAACACCGTGACGGAAACCAGAGCACATGGAAACGCCGTTTATCTTCCTGCCACAGTGGTACCTATTTATCTACTTGCATTGGTGTGCTCTCAAACTGCTAGGTTGACAGGAGCTGGGACAGAGCAATGGGAGCTCACCCTGTCGCGGGGATTCGAACCGCCAACCTTCTGATCAGCAAGCCCAAGAGGCTCAGTGGTCTAGACCACAGCACCACCCGCAATGCTGAGCTAGATGAACCCACAGTTTGATCTATGTTTCCGAAGGACATTTTATTAGGTGCACTCACTGGATCCTGAATACTTAGCAAGCATTGGCAAGTATTTAAACACTCACTGACCATGCACTGTCAAAATGCACAAAGAGGCAGATTTTGGGGCGCAAATTGTAGCACACTCCAGTAGGTCTTTGTTACCGTTGTTTGAAAGTTTATAGTCTGGGACAGTTTCCAACGCACATATTCCCAGCTGCATCTGGTAGGGCCCTTACCACTGACAGAGTTGTAAAATATGACACACGTTTATTATTGTTTATAAAAAAAACAAAAAAAACCCACACCGTTTTGCAATTGGGGAGTTGACTGAGCAGCGCGTGAACTGCTGGCAGAGTTCATGCCGGAGATAAAAACCCCAGCTTATTTATGTTGCTTACATCTAAGATGGCAGATGGCGTGAGTGTGTCCCTGCCAGCTTGTGCTGGGATTGCAACACACCCGCTCCATGCGTATAACTTAAAACTTCGTGTTGGAATTTGGGCAAGATAAACCGATGGTCTGGGAGCAGCGTGGTGGAGTGGATCTCAAACAAAGGAAACTTAGGAACAAAGGAATAAACATATCGTGATATAGAATCATAGAATCATAGAGTTGGAAGAGACCACCAGGGCCATCGAGTCCAATGCATGGGGGGAAAGAGAGGACAACCCCAGACCTAGCAGGACAGGCCCAGGATTGTGGGAGGCCCTCAGTGCAGAGTGACCAGGGATGTTTTGAACCTGAGGCTCCTGGTCGCTGAGCTCTGCTGCCTTACTTCCTGTTCCCACCCACTGCTTCCTCTGCAAAACTACTAAACTGAGCTTCGTGGTTTGATGGAACCACCTAGACTGCAACACAGGACTAGAATGGACCATTGGTCTAATCCAGCAGGCACCCTCCATATTATGTTCTTCTTGGACTCAGGAAACATGTCCTGAGTCCCAGTGGTGAGAGATAATGAAAGTTTTAGTCCATCATCTCCTGGAAGACAACAGGCTCCCCAGGTTTGTGCTGTTCGTACAGGAGAAGCTTTGAAGATGAGCAGGCACTCAAGCAAAGGTCTCCAGGTCCAAAAGCAATGTTGCATCATTCTGGTTCTCATCGGTGCATCATCTGCTATGTGCTTACCTTTCAGCCAGTCTCCCAATGCCTTCATGTCCCCCGTGATGTAGCTCAGGGCTCTGCAGATTTTCCCCGTCTGGGGTTGCATTTTGCTAGACTTTTCTCCGGCGTCTTCCATTTCTATTGCAGTGTTCAGACCCTGCCGGGAACAAAAGCAACAATACATAGGACTTCACACTGTGATCATGGATATCTCCCAAGTTGATGTGCTCCTCCTGTCAGAAGTCCAGGTTCCCAGAAGCTTAGCTAATTAAAAAGAAGGATTTGTTGCAAAAAAACCAAACAAACAGATAGCTCTGGACAACTCTAACAAAGCTTCTGACCGATATCGTTACTCAAGATGACCCTTCTAAAGAGTCCTTCTGGGATCTACAGAAGATATTGAACTTACGACTTTTACGTCTCTTGTTTTGCTTCTGGTCTAACAACCCTCCCATTTGCCGGCTTTTGGGACTGATTGGCTTGCTCCAACCTCTTCCTGTTCCAACAAACTATCTCCTTGCCTGTTTGCGCCTAACCAATCTTCCAGAGAGCTTTGGCTGTGTTCCAGCCCGCTCTCAGTCATTCTTTTGGTAACCCGCATTCCAGTGCCCATGGGAGTTGCACTGGGCACTGGGCACTGTTCAGCCTGCAGCAGATCTAACTCTCTCTGTTCTGCAGCAGGCTGTAGAGTTTCACTAGGAGTTGGCTCATTCCTGACACCTCCTTTCCCATATTAGGACTAGAAGCAATTCAGAGAAAAGCTGGCCGGGGAGAAGCAGCTGGTCCAAAGGTACTCCAGTGAAATCCACGGGGACAGCCAACATCATGCCCTCCCAAGTCCCATCAGCCTCATCCAGCAAGGCCAATGACCAGGGATGACAGGAGTCGTGGTCCAACTAATTCTGCCGGAACATGAAAAACAAAAGGGGTTCAGGAATAATCAGCTCCACCCAGTAGGCCTTCCACCAAGCTGACCTCTGAACCTGATGCCGTAGGTGCTGGCCATGTTCAAAGTGTGCCTACCTGGCCTTGCAGCCTCTCCAGTAGTGGCATGCTTTGAGAGGGGTCGTGGGCATAAGCTGGGCAGCGCTGGCTCTTAAATTCAGAGTCATAAGGCTTGTGTCCATCTGGGGATGTGTTTGTTGGGACTAGAATGGCGGAGTGCCCGGAAATGTCGGCGAGAGAACATCCATCCATCTCTCCCTAGCGTGGCATGTGTGATAAAGGGCAGGGAGAAGGAAGTCAGTAAATGAACCCATTCTCTGCCTTGGCAAGACGTTTATTGTTTTATAGGTGCCTGGTCAGGTGCCCTCATTCTGCTCTTGTTTGATCATATCTCTTGTGACTACTGTGCTGGCCTTCCTTGAAAGAGACGCACAATGCAGGTGGAATGTCATCTTTTGTTGGTCTCGCTTCCGCAAGTGGAGGTTTTGCATTTCCAACACAACTGCTGAAAGGCTGTCTGCTGTAGTGGTTGGTGGGACAATGGTGCTTACCTGACTTCTGGCAGCAGAGTCCCTGCTGCTTTTTGGGAGCAAGAGTGGAAGGAGCAAGGTAGCAGGGAGGTCAGTGCTGTGCAATTGTGCTGGCAGAGTGTTCCTGCTGGTGCGTTTCCACAGCATCAATGTCACCACCACCTTGCCCCTCTCACTTCCCTCTGGTAAACAGCAGAGACTCCACAGCCAGGAGGTTAGGTAAGTGCTGTCATCCTACCCCTCCACCCGCTACTGTTTCTCCTGAATTTTTGTGTACGGAGCCCCCGGTCGTTTGATGGACTATTGACCCGTACACCACTAATCTGCTGCCACCAACCAGGTTCTCCCCGGTGAAACACTTAGTCTCAGTCGGGTTCTCAAGTTAACAACGAAGATTGTAGTTTACTGCAAACACAACTACAGTGGTACCTCGGGTTGCATACACTTCAGGTTACAGACGCTTCAGGTTACAGACTCTGCTAACCCAGAAATAGTACCTCAGGTTAAGAACAATTTCAGGTTAAGAACAGACCTCTGGAACAAACTAAGTACTTAACCTGAGGTACCACTGTAAAATTTAAATGCATTCAAAATGCTGTTAACCTTTACCCTCTTATTCTTATTTTATCCTGTCTCTAACTCACTCTAACTCTTCTACCTCCCTTCACACAAGAACCAACTGCACTTTCTTATTCTCACAAATGTTCTTAGGGGGGAATGCCTTCACAGAAAATCCAGCACTTCTCTTTCTGTTCGCTGAAAAGCAGAAATGTTCAGAGGGAAACCCAACATGTGCAGAGTGCCTTTCCCCCAAGCCTTGAACATAAACTAGTAACCACTTGCAGAGTCAAGACAGAGGACTGAGAACGTGCTTTTGGAAAGAACGTGGTGTACAGATCGTGTTTTGCTGTTTACCTAGGTATTCTTTGCTGCTAAGGTTAGGAGTAGATTTTCACCTGGGTAAGGGAACCGTGGGGTTTCGTTCTTTGTCTGCGATGTGTGTTGATTGACTCAACGGAGCTGTTTGGTTTACCCAAGAGCAAAGTTTACATTTGTTCGCTCTTCTTTTCTCTTTTTGGCACGCTGGTATTTTGAGCTCTGCCCCCCTCCCACCAAGGCTCTCAGGTCCCCTCACCCCCTTAAGTGCCGACAGGACTGAAATGTTGGAAAGACTCCACTGGGAACAAAGGAGTTACTACAGCACAGAGCTATAGCAACTCTCTAGAAGCCTGTAGCTTTATTATTGCACTGGTTCTGACAGATTGACAAAAAGCAATAAAAAAAAAAGAGAGTTTCACATGCAGTTGTAAAGATATGGCGAAATAATATTATGCAGGAGGAAAGTCCTTGCTACTTCTCAGATCACAGGTCTGATTCAGACAGGATTTCCTTGGTTTGAGCACTGAATTGAACCCAATCCCCCTGATGCAAGGCAGAATCACCCCAAGATTATCTCGCTCATCAGGCCACACAGTTAGGAGTCACAGGCAGCAGTTATGAGTTACCAGCCTCTGCAGCCACAGCAGGTGCTGTGATTCTCCAGTGGTTTGATTTCACCCTGAGAGGCACACTCCATTGTCTCTCAAGACAGATGGATGCCAACAACTTGGGAGTGGGGGCTGCAGTACATTTTGAAGGCGGGAGTGCAAAATTCAGCAATGTTTCCCTTGACTTCTTGGGCTAGCAACCCCCTATTCTGTTTTATTATTTTATTTTATTTACACCCTGCTTTTCAGACACTCAGCAACATAAAATCTCAAGGCTTAAAAACAACAACACAGAACAAGAACCAAATGGAGGGGTGCCGATTTCTTCTCCCAGAAGGCTGCTCTGAATTGCAGTGTAACATCAATCCTGGAGTACTAAAAACATTGTCAAGAAGCTGTGTCTGTTGTGTGTGTGTGTGTGTTGTTGTTGTTGTTGTTGTTTCATTTTGCATTCTGAGGCTCCAAGACTTTGGCCACCTCATGAGAAGAGAAGACTCCCTGGAAAAGACACTGATGTTGGGAAGGATGGAGGGCACAAGGAGAAGGGGACGACAGAGGACGAGATGGTTGGACAGTGTTCTAGAAGCTACCAGCATGTGTTTGACCAAACTGCGGGAGGCAGTGGAAGACAGGAGTGCCTGGCATGCTCTGGCCCATGGGGTCACAAAGAGTCAGACACGACTAAACGACTAAACAACAACAACAAATCTAGTGTTGTGGAGAAGTGACAATCAAGTTTGGTAATATAGGGCCAGCCGTACTATGCTGAGGAAGCTGGTTTTGGGTGTTATGAAAGGGCCACAAATTCATTACGATCAGTGTTTGCATTGCCAGTGAGAGACGCGCTTGTGGGATCTTCTGCCTCAGCTGCCAAAATAACTCGGCCAGGGTTCATATTCTGCAACCTGGTTTGTGGGGGCTGGAGGTGGGCAGGATCCTCAAATTGCTGCACTTGATGCAGAAAAATGTCTTGAGCTCAGCCTGATTCGAGTCAAGCTGCTTAACTCATCATCTCTCAAGAATGCCCATTTCTGGGAAGCAGATCTCTGAACTATCTCTGCATGAATTACGTTCCTCACGGATTTGCTGCTTTTAATCTTCTAGTAGGGAGCTTTTTAAGTAGCTAGATGCCCAGAGGGCACAAACCAACACCATTCTGCTGATATCCATTAAACATCTATCCCACTAGCCCCAGAAATTTGACAATTATTTCCACACCTCTTGACAAGTCAATAATCCGTTTCTGCTGCTAGGACGAACTCTCCCAATTTTGCCAGCATGAATGTCTTCGAAACAAGCAAACTGCCCATCGGTAAGGATTAAGCATGAATAAAAAGCACAAGGCGGTTCAGCGTCCAGAGACTTGTCTTAATTTCAAAGTACTGTACTTGCTGTCTGTTCCTGCCTCTTATCTCTTCCTGCTGGTTGTAGTTTGTCGGGGACGCTTTTCACAGACAGCAAGAAGCCAGATAAGATGCGCAGAGTCAGCCAGAACATGTTTACTCAGAAATAGATCCCACTGAGCTCAATGGGGGTTTACTCCCAAGTCAGTGTGCCTATGATTGCAGTCACAGTCAGTCTGATGGTGGGGCACCGTAAAGCAACAAAAACACCTGCCGCAAGTGGTTGGTGTAGAATTAGGAATAGTTTACAGTGCAAGCCTATATGCATATCCTTGGAATTAAGTTTTACGCAGAGTAGACCCATTGAAATTAGTGGAGCTAACTTCATTATGTTCATTCAATTCAACGAGTGCTCTGAGTAAAGTTTGCAACCAATTGTGTTTAATGGGCCTTACTCCTAGGTAAGGATGTGTGAATCTTTCAGTTCTGGTTTCTCATTTTTCCAAACTTGCATCCACTTCTCTACATTTCCATGGCAATTCGTATTTTTTTGTAAAAAGTCGTATGAAAATTCATTAGTATTTCTGCATGCACATTTTTTTGCTGGCTGCTTCCCTTAAAGTACACATTTTCACAAAGCAATTTCCCCATATGCAATGCATTATCGTACGCTATTTTCATTAATCAATGCCTGATTAGGCAGACCTTGCCCTAGCACATGCATTTGGGTAAACGCTGCATTGCAAAATTCAGAGAAGGGCAGATCTCGGAGGACAGCTCCGTTTTGCTTCTCACCTTGTTTCGGAAAAATGCAAAGCATATTGAATTTCACCACAATCTCTACTGCCAAGTAAGTGGGCATATAGGGTTGCAGCCTGAGCCTGCCCTGGCACATCTTAACTCATGTGTCCCGCTGAATGACTGCCTAACTATGTGCAGCCTTAGGAGTTGCACAGTTGCATTCTAGCTCAATTTATTTCCTTCTGGATTGTTAAAAAAGAAAAAAAAAAAAGCTTTCCTAGCAAGGTGTGTAGAATCAGATACTCCAGAGAGCCCCAAATCAGGCAAGTGCACTGTTAGGGTGACGAGATGCGGGGGGGGGGAAAGGGGGGATCACTACAGCAAACTTACACCTGTTGAAATCCCCCCCTTTGGAATCCAACTGCTAAAAAGTGCAGGGATCTTATTCTCTTCTGCATCTGACCAGGCCAGGCACCCAAGACTCCCACACTGCCTTAAACAAGCAAAGAAGTCGATGGAAAGGATTTGCTGAAATATCTAATTGAATTAGAATACAAAAAAGGGAGGTGTGAGGAGGTCAAGGAAATAAGCAAAGGAAAGAAAGTTATGTAAAGGATTGATTTGTTGTTGTTTTTTCTTTAATTATCTGCATCTTTTTTTCTGTTTTTTCCCCCCTTTGTTTTTGTATTGTTCTGTATTTTTATTTTCTTTTTTCTGTTTAAATATGTTCTTTATTTTTTCTTTCTGTAACCTTTAAAATCTCAATAAAAATCTATTGGAAAAAATAAATAAATAAAACAAGCAAAGAAGTCATCTCATCTTACCTTGAGCAGCTGGCTGGCCAGGAAGCCTCCTGCTCTGCCAAGCTTTATCACTTTGCAGAGAGCGTGCAGAGACAGCGATAGTGGGAGGGTGCCTGCATTGCATTGCTTTATATAGCCCACAGCAACACCATAAGTCATCCTGGCAGCCTTTCTCCTCCCATTCCACACATACACCTGGCTCTCTCCCCGGAGGTCTTAGGAGCAGAGCTTTTGGCCTTCTTCCCCTCCTCTTCGCCTTTTGACCATGTCGCTTGGAACGACAAAGCATGCACCCAATTTTCTTCTTGATGTTTCCTTGCTCTCCCCTGTCTCCCCCCCCCTCTGTGCACCTACTTTTCTCTCCAGCAACGGAAGATTCAAACACACACACACACACACACACACACACACACACACACACACACATTTTTGCTCTCTCTCTCTGGGAGAGCTAAGTACATGTTTTCTTTCAGGGAGGGCTTAAAAGTGCAAAACTGTGCCTGAATTGCACCCGCTAGATTTCTTTGAGTGGAAGGAACAAAACTTGCCGTGCCACATAATGGGGGAGAGACCAAGGAGGTGGCCAGCCCTTTAATATTACAGTGGTACCTCGAGTTACAGACGCTTCAGGTTACAGACTCCGCTAACCCAGAAATAGTACCTCGGGTTAAGAACTTTGCTTCAGGATGAGAACAGAAATCGCACGGCGGCAGCGGGAGGCCCCATTAGCTAAAGTGGTACCTCAGGCTAAGAACAGTTTCAGGTTAAGAACGGACCTCCAGAACGAATTAAGTTCTTAACCCAAGGTACCACTGTATTTGAAACGCCTGCTTTGGAGGGTAGGACTCAAACCAATGGCTTCAAGTTACGAGAAAGGATATTCCGACTATAGATCAGGAAAAACTTTCTGACTGTAAGAGCTGTTTGACAGTGGAACTGTGTCCCTCTGGAATTTGTGGACTCTCCTTCCTTGGAGGTTTTTAAGCAGAGGTTGGATGGCCGTCTGTCATGGATGCTTTAGCTGAGATTCCTGCATCGCAGGGGGTTGGACTAGATGACCCTTGGGGTCCCTTCTACAATTCTACGATTTATCAAAAGCTTCACAAACAAAGTATTGTCTTCCAAGACAAGTGCATGTACAGATGTTAAGTCTTGCATGGCGCCACAGTGGGGAAACTGTGTCTCTATTGTTGTGGCAGAAGTACAGTTCCCAACACCCCTGGCTACTGGCCATGCTGGCCGGGGCCAATGGGAGTTGTAGTTCATTGGCGTTTGGCGCCATTCCTGCTATATAGCCCATCGGGGGCAGACTGCTGGTCTTCCACCCGGCAGCATTTCCTCTGTAGATACGTCTTCCCTTTGCTCTCATCTTTTGGGTGTGTTCCACTAAGGCAGGGGTCAGCAAACTTTTTCAGCAGGGGGCCAGTCCACTGTCCCTCAGACCTTCTGGGGGGCCAGACTATATTTTGAAAAAAAAAAAAAATGAACGAATTCCTATGTCCCACAATTCACCCAGAGATGCATTTTCAATAAAAGCACGCATTCTATTCATGTAAAAACACGCTAATTCCAGGACCGTCCGTGGGCCATCTTTAGAAGGCGATTGGGCTGGATCCGGCCCACGGGCCTTAGTTTACCTACCCATTCACTATGGTGCCAAGTATAAGATTACCAGATTTCTTTCAATGAATCTGTGGACACTTTTCAACATCAATGGATTTTGTATGGGGACTGATTTGTAAATCCGGGGACTGTCCCCAGGAAACAGGGACATCTGGTAACCTTAGCCAAGTAGACCAACGAGGCATGTTATGTCACAGAACATTGGCATTACCCTGGAGAGCTTGTTAATCCACTTTACGGCAGACAGTAAATTCTTTCGTCTTCCCAGCTCTGTAATTCTTACTGTCCTTTCCTGTAAAACTTCCTTTCCTGTAAACCAAATGACCTATATTTGAGGCGGGGAGGCCTACCATGGGGAGAAGCAATGCTGATGGGATTGCCGGCAACCATTTTGTGCAAGTCCAATTGACGCACGATGGCGGATATGTGGGTTCTTTTGGACCTGGAAGAGGACAGAAGGGGGTGGAATGGGCTTATCTGCGCTCCGCCGATGCATGTTAGGGACAGAAATGGAAACCCCCCCCCATGCAAAATGGTCTCCACCGGTAGAATATACCCTAAAGTTTTCAGCTCTTTCAAACTTGGGGTTCCCCTGTAGTCCAAACCTGAATTTCTTAATTTTTTGAAACCATACATTTGTTGGGCAGCAGGACTGCTCTTGTTATTCACCTATGGTCAGGCTGTAGCCCAATATTGGGTACTGACCCAGAACTTCAAGGTAAAAGGACCCCTGGTCATTAGGTCCAGTCGTGACCAACTCTGGGGTTGCGGCGCTCATCTCACTTTATTGGCCGAGGGAGCCAGCGTACAGCTTCCGGGTCATGTGGCCAGCATGACTAAGCCGCTTCTGGCGAACCAGAGCAGCACACGGAAACGCTGTTTACCTTCCCGCCGTTTACCTATTTATCTACTTGCACTTTGACGTGCTTTCGAACTGCTAGGTTGGCAGGAGCTGGGACCAAGTAATGGGAGCTCACCCCGTTGCGGGGATTCGAACCGTCTACCTTCTGATCGGCAAGTCCTAGGCTCTGTGGTTTAACCCACAGCACCAGTCGCGATGGTTAAATCAGGAGTTAGGAACTTTTGGCTCTCCAAATGTTGCTGAACTACAACTCCCATCAGCTTCAGCAACCATGACCAGGGACCAGGAATGATGGCAGTTGCAGTTCAGCAATATTTGGAGGGCCAAAGGTTCACCACTCCTGCTCTTATGAACCTACTCATTTATGCCTTAGATCAAAGGAACTTCAAGGGATAGCGCAGTCAGTAGAACACGAGACTCTTAATCTCAAGGTTGTGGGTTCAAGTTCCACATTGGGCAAAGGATTCCCACCTTGCAGGGGGTTAGGCCAGATGACCCTCACGGTCCCCTTCGACTCTACAATCCTATGACTCAATGATTCAAAGGAAGATTTCAACAAATACAAGAATTACAATTCATCAAGAACTCAGTTGCCCTCACGTGTGGATTCTGGGACACAAGTGACTCCTTAAATAGCTCACATCATATATGTCCAAGGACAGAATGTTTTAATAGAATGTTTTGATTTGCTGTTCACAAGGGCATGAATAAAAAATTTATAGACGGCAATGAAACTAAGCAAACAATAACATTAGCATATTTGAACGTGTTGAGAGACAATAAAACCTTAATCAGTCTCCATATCGATATCCATGAAACTGACTTTGCTAGTTTAGATGTATTCAAGTCTCAAGGGCCAGATGAACTGCATCCAAGAGTATTAAAAGAACTGGCAGATGTGATCTCAGAACCACTGGCAGTCATCTTTGAGAATTCCTGGAGAACAGGCGAAGTCCCGGCAGACTGGAGGAGGGCAAATGTTGTCCCTATTTTCAAAAAGGGGAAAAGAGAGGACCCAAATAATTATCGCCCAGTCAGTCTGACATCAATACCAGGGAAGATTCTGGAGCAGATCATTAAGCAAACAGTGTGTGAGCACCTAGAAAGGAATGCTGTGATCGCCAATAGTCAGCATGGATGTCTGAAAAATAAGTCATGTCAGACTAACCTGAACTCATTTTTTGACAGAATTACAAGCCTGGTAGATGAAGGGAATGCAGTGGATGTAGCCTACCTTGATTTCAGCAAGGCATTCAACAAGGTGCCCCATGATATTTTTGTAAAGAAGCTGGTAAAATGCGGTCTTAACTATGCTACCACTCAGTGGATTTGTAACTGGCTGACTGACCGAACCCAAAGGGTGCTCATCAATGGTTCCTCTTCATCCTGGAGAACAGTGACTAGTGGGGTGCCACAGGGTTCTGTCTTGGGCCCCGTCTTATTCAACATCTTTATCAACGACTTGGATGATGGACTCAAGGGCATCCTGATCAAATTTGCAGATGACACCAAACTGGGAGGGGTGGCTAACACCCCAGAGGACAGGATCACACTTCAAAATGACCTTGACAGATTAGAGAACTGGGCCAAAACAAACAAGATGAACTATAACAGGGAGAAATGTAAAGTATTGCACTTGGGCAAAAAAAATATGAGAGGCACAAATACAAGATGGGTGACACCTGGCTTGAGAGCAGTACATGTGAAAAAGATCTAGGAGTCTTGGTTGACCACAAACTTGACATGAGCCAACAGTGTGACACGGCAGCTAAAAAAGTCAATGCAATTCTGGGCTGCATCAATAGGAGTATAGCATCTAGATCAAGGGAAGTAATAGTGCCACTGTATTC
This sequence comes from Podarcis erhardii, assembly GCF_964252035.2. Taxonomy (NCBI): domain Eukaryota; kingdom Metazoa; phylum Chordata; class Lepidosauria; order Squamata; family Lacertidae; genus Podarcis; species Podarcis erhardii. The sequence goes on from NC_138501.1 coordinate 48,807,799, forward strand.
TGCTCTGGTCAGACCTCACCTGGAGTACTGTGTCCAGTTCTGGGCACCACAGTTCAAGAAGGACACTGACAAACTGGAACGTGTCCAGAGGAGGGCAACCAAAATGGTCAAAGGCCTGGAAACGATGCCTTATGAGGAATGGCTAAGGGAGCTGGGCATGTTTAGCCTGGAGAAGAGGAGGTTAAGGGGTGATATGATAGCCATGTTCAAATATATAAAAGGATGTCACATAGAGGAGGGAGAAAGGTTGTTTTCTGCTGCTCCAGAGAAGTGAACACGGAGCAATGGTTCCAAACTACAAGAAAGAAGATTCCACCTAAACATTAGGAAGAACTTCCTGACAGTAAGAGCTGTTCGACAGTGGAATTTGCTGCCAAGGAGTGTGGTGGAGTCTCCTTCTTTGGAGGTCTTTAAGCAGAGGCTTGACAACCATATGTCAGGAGTGCTCTGATGGTGTTTCCTGCTTGGCAGGGGGTTGGACTCGATGGCCCTTGTGGTCTCTTCCAACTCTATGATTCTATGATTCTATGACTTCCGCGCCAGTGAAGCCATTTCACAACGAAGCTGAATCCTCAGAGGTGCGGGACAGGCAAAAGAAAATACTTCTGTAGACAACAAATAAAGAAATTTATGGAATTTGGTACCACAAGAAATGGTGACGGCTGCCAGCTCGGATGGCTTTGGAAGAGGATTAGACAGATTCATAGAGAAGGCTGTCAGTGCCTACCAGCCACAACAGATATGTTCTAAGTTACCCTGTTGGAGGCAGTATGCCTTTGAATAGTGCTTGCTGGGAATCACACGTGCGGAAAAGGGCTGCTGACCTCAGGTCCTGCTTGCTGGCTTTTCAGAGACATCTGGTTGGCTGCTGTGAGAATAGGATGCTGGTCTAGATAGGTCTTTCCAGCAGGGTAAGAAAGATGATCAAGCCTTATGAGGAGTGGTTGAAGTAGGACCCTAGCAGAGACACATGCCCGACTGGCATGTTCTCTCCCTCCTGGTCATTTGTTGGGGAACTTCAGAAGCTTCCTTCAGCCCAAACATCACAGCGACCAATGCCAACAGACACCGGCACACTTAGGGATCCGCAGAGTGTATGCAGTCCACGAAACAGAACTCAGCAACTCAGCATTTTGGCTAATCTACTTTATTTACATATTAACACACACGGAGCACTGCAACATGGCTCCCTCTCTCTCTAGAATCAGACAGCGGAGAGAAAGAACAAAGGACAATAGTCCCACTTCACGGAACACAGTAACACAAACATCCTGTCTCCGTCACTTCCCACTCTGTGGAGTCAAAGCATACACCGTCATGTGATAGACAACAATCCCATGACTGCAATCATGGAGCAGGAATTCTAACATGTTTAGCCTGGAAAAGAGGAGACTGAGAGGAGATACAAGAGTCATCTTCAAATATCTTAAGGGCTGCCTCATGGGGGAGGGAACAAGCTTGTTTTCTTCTGCTCTGGAGGGTAGGACCCGAACCAATGGCTTCAAGTTACAAGAAAGGAGATTCCGACTAAACATCAAGAAGAACTTTCTGACAGTCAGAGCTGTTCAGCAATAGAATGGTCTGCCTTGAGAGGCAGTGGACTCTCCTTCCTTGGAGTTTTTTAAGCAGAGGTTGGATGGCCATCTGTCATGGATGCTTTAGCTGAGATTCCTGCATTGCAAGGGGTTGGACTAGATGACCCTCGGGGTCCCTTTCAACCCTACAATTTTATGAATCTGTGTCCTTGCACATTACCGTCGTACCTCTGCTTATGTATCCCTCTGGGATGCACCTGACCATAAGACGCACCTAGTTTTTAGAGGAGGAAAACAAGAGAAGCCAGCAAGAGCTGAAGAAACGCTCGCTTGGCGTGGCTCTTTAAAGATAGAGCGGCTCTTGCTGGCTTTTCTGGGAGGTGGGAGAAGGGACTGATGGGCTGCCCTCCATCCCTTCTCCCACCTCCCTGAAAAGCCAGCTGAAATAGCAAGCTGCGCAGCTACCGCTGAAGCCAGCACAGCAAGAGGGAGAGCTGCGCAGAGCCTCTTGTTTTGCTGTCTTCCCAGCGATGCAGGATGAGGCTCCCTTCCGTTCTTCCTCCTGCTACGCTGGGAAGCCAGCAGAACAAGAGGCGCTGCGTAGCTCTTGCTCTGCTGGTTTCAGTGAGAGCTGCGTGGCCTGCATTCTCTCCATAAGACGCACACACATTTCCCCTTACTTTTTTAGGAGGAAAAAAGGGCGTCGGGCGTCTTACGGAGCAAAAAATACAGTACTTCTGGTTTTCGCCCCGCGCTCATGTGCAGAAGCGCTCTGCACTTTGTGTGTGTGTGTGTGCAGAAGTGCTCCATCGCACCACGTGTGTGTACAGAAGGGCACCTCCAGTTACAAGGTTTTTGGGATGTGGCCGGGCCTCTGGAACAGATGCCATTCATAACCGGAGGTACCACTGTATGTGGCAATGAACCCACATGTACTATCAAGCATGTATAATCCAATAAGGAACTACAGCTTCCCCCGGTTCCCCAATAAATTTATTTGTAAAATACACATTAAGGGATGCGGGTGGCGCTGTGGGTTAAACCACAGAGCCTAGGACTTGCTGATCAGAAGGTCGGCGGTTTGAATCCCCACGACGGGGTGAGCTCCCGTTGCTCGGTCCCTGCTCCTGCCCACCTAGCAGTTCGAAAGCACGTCAAAGTGCAAGTAGATAAATAGGTACCGCTCCGGCAGGAAGGTAAACGGCGTTTCTATGCGCTGCTCTGGTTTGCCAGAAGCGGCTTAGTCCTGTTGGCCACATGACCTGGAAGCTGTATGCCGGCTCCCTCGACCAATAAAGCGAGATGAGCGCTGCAACCCCAGAGTCGGCCACGACTGGACCTAATGGTCAGAGGTCCCTTTACCTTTTACCTAAATACATATTATTATTATTATTATTATTATTATTATTATTATTATTATTGCCTGTCCTTCACTCCAAGGTTCCAGTAAGGTTTGCAATGGTGGTGGACCTTCAGGTCTCAAATTTCAGCCACTTCCCCAGCACGAACCTACATCTCCAAGCCAACATTTCAATGGTGGCAACATGAATGGAGGAACTTGCTGTAGAAGCCTGTCCCTTTAAGATCTTCAATCCCTCCACCTGGGTGGTGGAGTCCTGCAAAGGGATGGAGCCTGGGAGGGTGAACTGACGCAGGGAACAGAAAAACATTCAGTTCCCTCTTGGACATCATTGGAGCCAATTTCTCACACAGAACTAACATTGCTTGATGATGGATTGTGGGCTCACCATCAAGGCCAGACCTATTTCTGTTATGGAATTGATTTGAGAGAGCCTCCCAATTAAACAGGAATTCAGGAGCAGGGGACTGCTGGGCAGTGACACCCCCAAACCATAAAGAGATTGGATGGTGGAAGTCCTCATCCGTAAATGGGAGTAATTGGAGTGAAACAGTTCCAAACTTGAACACGTGGACTTTCTCATTTTAGAAACTAATCACGAGTCCCATCAAACCAGATGGCTCTGTGGCTGCAGATTAATTAACATGGAGCACAATGGTGTTATTGTTTGTGTGTGTGTCCTCTGAATGTTCTCTTGATCACATTATAGGTTGATCGCTCACTACTCAGAAATTCCCCAATATCTTTAAATCTGCAGCTGCATTGGAAACCAAGGTAGCTGTTACTCCTTTCCCTCTTTCCCTTCCCACCCCAGTCTTTTTGACTGCGCCCATCACGCCGGAAAATCAGGTGGTGGAAGGAGAAGGATGTGGGGTTGGGATTTGCAGAAGCAAGATGTAAAGACAGAAGGGGAATCTTTGGGTTGATAGCCGGCAGGCTCCCTTGCACTGAATTGCATCATGTTGTTCCAGGCTGGCCCTACCATGGGGCAGAGTGAGGTGGCTGCCTTAGGTTGCACAGGCTCTAGGGCAGGCAGTGGTGGTTAGATGGAGGACAGAGCTCTGTGAACCATGCTGCGGCCTGCCCAGCACCCTGAAGAAGAAGAGTTTGGATTTGATATCCCGCTTTATCACTACCTGAAGGAGTCTCAAAGCGGCTAACATTCTCCTTTCCCTTCCTCCCCCACAACAAACACTCTGTGAGGTGAGTGGGGCTGAGAGACTTCAGAGAAGTGTGACTAGCCCAAGGTCACCCAGCAGCTGCAGGTGGAGGAGCGGGGAATCAAACCCGGTTCACCAGATTACGAGTCCACTGCTCTTAACCACTATACCACACTGGCTCTCAGTGTCGGTTGTTCTCGGGTCCAGCAAAGGACATTGTCCTATCCCCAGTGTCAAAATAAGATTCAACTGCTAGTAGTCAAATTAGATTTTGTATGTGAAATTTTGTGTGTGTGTGTGTGTGTGTGTGCGCGCGTGATCTTTTTTCCTAGGGCACCAAAATCTCTTGGGTTGGCTTTGCTTGTGAAAATAATAACTCAATTGCTCCACCCCCATCGTTCTGCCCAGACACTGAGATCCAGCACTGAGGGTCTTCTGGCGGTTCCCTCCCTGCGAGAAGCCAAGCTACAGGGAACCAGGCAGAGGGACTTCTCGGTAGTGGCGCCCGCCCTGTGGAACGCCCTCCCACCAGATGTCAAAGAGATAAACAACTATCTGACGTTTAGAAGACACCTGAAGGCAGCCCTGTTCAGGGAAGTTTTTAATGACTGATGTTTTAATGTATTTTTAAATCTTTGTTGGAAGTTGTCCAGAGTGGCTGGGGAAAGCTAGCCAAATGGGTGGGGCATAAATAATAAATTCTTCTTCTTCTTCTTCTTCTTCTTCATCATCATCATCATCATCATCATCATTATTTCATGGATCAAACCTATCCATTCTGAAGGAAATCAGCCCTGAGTGCTCACTGGAAGGACAGATCCTGAAGCTGAGGCTCCAATACTTTGGCCACCTCATGAGAAGAGAAGACTCCCGGGAAAAGACCCTCATGTTGGGAAAGATGGAGGGCACAAGGAGAAGAGGACGACAGAGGACGAGATGGTGGGACAGTGTTCTCGAAGCTACCAGCATGAGTTTGACCAAATGGCAGTGGAAGACAGGAGTGCCTGGTGTGCTCTGGTCCATGGGGTCACGAAGAGTCGGACACAACTAAACAACTGAACAACTAAACAACAACAACAACAACAAATTTCATGGACTGGTTGGATGCAGAGGAATGGTGGGAGGAACCAGCTGGGGAACTCCAAAGGGAAGAAGGCTCAGAACCTGGGGAGTGGTGGTGGGTCAACAATGGGTGGTCAGAGGGAGAAGAGCAGGAGGAGGAGGTGGTGGAAACTGAAGAGGCAACAGGGTTTAGTGAGCTGGGAGAATCTGTGGCAGAGAGGAATCCAGAAGCAGAAGGAGATGCAGATGCAGGAGAGGAGATTTTTTAAATGGCCAATGAAGGGATTATATAGCAGTAGGAGTTTCTGTAACAAGGGACAAGCCATTTGTGAACAATTTTAAGTCAAGAAGAGCCCTGTTGGTTTGAACCCAGACAAGGTAGCTCCTTTGTAGCAAAAGATACAATTAAACACTCACTAGCAGGGTTCGAGTAAACACTTACAATTAAGAAAATAAGTATAAAAGTGAAGATGTAATAATTGAGATGATAATGATGCGTAAGACGTGATTTGGAAAATATGATATAAGATCTGGTAAGTATGCAATACTATTTAATTAAAGATTACAAAATTAAGGTAGAACAAATTAGGCAGGAGAAGTAATTATTTAAAGAACTAGAAGAGGAAGTCGAGGGAGGTCATGGAAGAGGGATTTACATATTCCTTTTGTGATAATGATGATTGTGTTGAATACAAAACCGTAAAATCTAAGAAAAATTTGTTATATAAAAAAGATGCAATTAAACAGCAAGTAAAAAGAGTGTTAATATCATTTGGACATCTGATTGCAGCTCACCATTTCAATGCCGAAAGACAGATCACCCAGATTTAGGAAATATTAAGAGAATTAGATACATATAATCTAACAGGATTTCAGAAATGTTAGGGAAAGGATTTTGGTTTTGATATGGACTCTATGAAATAGGAAAGAATATGAAAGAAGCTGCTTATGACATCAGCCTCAGCAGAGATTCAAGAATCTATGCTTAAAATATTCTTTAAACCCAACCTGCCCCCCTCAAATGCTGACGGTTTAAAACACCCAAAGCACTCCCAGTTATAGGTAGCTGGAGTGTCACTCAGTTGCAGCTTTTGGGGACATGATGTTTCCTAGAAATTAATTTAATAGCAAAATAATAATGGACTCCAGTTCCTTTGATTACTGGGAATGGGTCGCGTTAAATATGGTCTGGGTAAAGAATTGTTTTTATATTTATTGTTAGCTGCCGGGATGGTTCTCTCAAGAAAATGAAAATAATTAAGTGTTCATGGTGTAGCCAAATTTGGTCCATAGCTATTGCTCAAAATTGAACTAAGATTTGAAGGTACACTTGAAGACAGGAAAAAGATTTGTTTTCACTTATGTAGAAACAATGTCGAAAACAATGTTTCAATTCCTTCTCTGAAATATCCTTGGGAATTTTTGTAGCATTTCAGCTTTAGGTGAGGATATCATAAGACCTTGAGGAAAATATCCTGTAATTTATAAATAAGACAAATCTTTTTTTAAAAATGTTACCAACTGCCAACATCAATAATATATTAATACTTTTCTAGGGATTGTGAGTTAAATGACCCAAATTTGCAATATGTATGTGTGCATAATTTCCATTTCCATTCAATTGAATTGTTTTCCTTTAATCTTATATGATATTGAAATATGTGTTATTGATTAAGTAAATAAAATACCCCCCCCCAGCTTTCTGGCGTATGATTTTATGTATGATCAGAAGAAAGATGCACAGAATTAAACTGGGATTTACTCCCTGTTTACTCCAGTTCAAGATTGCTGAAGACTTTGTCTCTGGCTCCATCTGGTGGCCGAAGGGAAACTCACAAGTCATAGCAGCAAATCTTTTTTCTTCCTGATGTGTTTGAGAAGGGTGCCTTTGTAAATTCTGGTTTGGCAAATGTATACCCCCTGCCACCAGTTCAGCTGTAACCCAACACTGTGAAATGGCACCACATATTCTTGGAGTGTGAAATCCAGGGTGGCAATCAACTAAGCTTTACTCATTGAAATTAATTGCCCAAACTTAGTCCTCTCCATTTCAGCAGGTCTGCTTGGAGTAAAATGTAATTGCATCTCTGCTGGAAGAGTGTTCCTAAGGAACAGCAACACTTAATTCCTGGATGCCAGTTTTGGGAGGGGTACATTTTTGTGGTGGGAGTAATAATAATAATAATAATAATAATAATAATAATAATAATAATAATACTTTGTTATTTATACTCCGCCCATCTGGCTGGGTTTCCCCAGCCACCCTGGGAGGCTCCCAACAGAACATTAAAATCATGATAAACGATCAAACATTAACAACAGGGCTGCTTTCAGATGTCTTCTAAAAGTCACATAGTTGTTTATTTCCTTGACATCTGATAGGAGGGAGTTCCACAGGGTGGGCGCCACCACTCAGAAGGCCCTCTGCCTGGTTCCCTGTAACTTGGCTTCTTGCAGTGAGGAAACTGCCAGAAGGCCCTTGGAGCTGGACCTCGATGTCTGGGCAGAACGATGGGGGTGGAGACGCTCCTTCAGGTATACAGGACCGAGGCCATTAAAACCCGGAAGTGTATACTTCCGGGTTTCACTCCGCGCGCATGCGCAGAAGGGCTTTGCGTGCATGCGCAGAAGCGCTCAATCGTGCCATGTGAGTGCGCAGAAGCGCGCCTCCAGTTACAAAGTTTTCGGGATGTGGCCGGGCCTGTGGAATGGATCCCGTTTGTGACTAGAGGTACCACTGGATATATATCTCTCACTCTCAACTTCCCTGTATGTGTTTTAGAAGCACAGAACTGGAGAGTTGGAAGTTACCCCAAGGGCATCTAGGCCAACCCTCCTACGACTCTTCATGACCCCCTGGACCAGAGCACGCCAGGCTCTCCTGTCTTCCACTGCCTCCCACAGTTTGGTCAAACTCATGCTGGTAGCTTCGAGAACACTGTCCCACCATCTCGTCCTCTGTCGTCCCCTTCACCTTGTGCCCTCCATCTTTCCCAACATCAGGGTCTTCTCCAGGGAGTCTTCTCTTCTCATGAGGTTGGCAAAGTATTGGAGCCTCAGCTTCAGGATCTGTCCTTCCAGTGAGCACTCAGGGCTGATTTCCTTCAGAATGGATAGGTTTGATCTTCTTGCAGTCCATGGGACTCTCAAGAGTCTCCTCCAGCATAAATCCCTGCATATTTTACAAAAACTAAACTATTCAGTATTCCATTATTACATCCATCATTTGCACTGTTGAATTTATCTTAATGCTGCCAACGTTTTCAAGTGTACACAATCCCCCCCCCATATCTTCAATAAACATTTTCCAATCTTCTTCAAACATATGTTCTTCTTGTTCTCTCATTCTATGTTAAGTCTGTAAGCTGCGCATTAAGTTGCCATTCTTCTTCGGTTGGGTTAGAGTTTTCCATTTTTGGGCTAACAAAACATGGGCTGCAGTAGTGGCATTCAAAAAATAACCTTTTTTTGACACCTGGGAATTTTCATCTGAATTATCCCCAATGAATATGACTCTGTTTTCTTTGGAAAAGTACTTTTAAACATTTTTTTTTCAATTCATTGTGGATTATTTCCCAATACTCTTTTACCCTTTTAGAGGTCCACCACATATGAAAGAACATTCTCTCAACCTCATTTCACCTCTGGCACTTACTAAGGGAGTCTATCCCACTGTCCAACAGCTCTCAGAATGTTTTTCCTGATGTTGAGTCAGAATCTCCCCAATAAACTCCTTTCTTGTTGTGTATTATGGAGTTGTTTTGTAGCAAGAGCTTCTATTTGGAGTCCTCAAGTCAAGAAAATAGAATTTGCAGCCTTCCATTGCTGAACTGCTTTGCCACATTCTGACAGGTCCTTTGCAGAACATGAGCTCTCGGCCTAGAAGGACATTCATAGAAAACTATTTTCTTTTCAGTACCAAACAGTGCAGGTATGTATATATCCAGTGATGTGAAAAGTTCAGGCAATTGCCTTCATAGAGATTTATTGCTCCAGCAAATTAGCAGCGAGGAAATGGCTTGGAACATCACGCTTCAGGAACGCTGGGCCAAGAGAGGGAGTTAATGGTACACATTCCTCTGCCACGGTTTGTGTTTGCAAAGATTAATCTAAGGGCGATGTGGATTTATCAGACCTTAAAACAGATAAATAAAATATGCTGCAAGCAATAAAACAAATAAGGTGGAATGCAGGAGGGGCACGTCAGGATTTGGCCAAAGTCATAAAGTTATAAATTTCAGCTGGAGGGAGTTAAACGCATCTGTAACGCTCTCCTTCTTGAAATCAGTGGAACGTGAACATGGTTGTAGGAGATACCACCTCGAGTTGATGGGAAATTGGGTTCTGCAGATATAGACTGTGTCCAGTGCAGATTTGTTGTTGTTGTTTAGTCGTGTCCGACTCTTCATGACCCCATGGACCAGAGCATGCCAGGCGCTCCTGTCTTCCACTGCCTCCCGCAGTTTGGTCAAATTCATGCTGGCAGCTTTGAGAACACTGTCCAACCATCTCGTCCTCTGTCGTCCCCTTCTCCTTGTGCCCTCCATCCTTCTCAACATCAGGGTGTTTTCCAGGGAGTCTTCTCTTCTCATGAGGTGGCCAAACTATTGGAGCCTCAGCTTCGCGATCTGTCCTTCCAGTGAGCACTCAGGGCTGATTTCTTTCAGAATGGATAGGTTTGATCTTCTTGCAGTCCATGGGACTCTCAAGAGTCTCCTCCAGCACCATAATTCAAAAGCATCAATTCTTCGGCGATCAGCCTTCTTGATGGTCCAGCTCTCACTTCCATACATCACTACTGGGAAAACCATAGCTTTAACTATACGGACCTTTGTTGGCAAGGTGATGTCTCTGCTTAGGGTTAGGGTTAGAGTTAGGGTATAATGGGCAGGGTATAAATAATGGGCAGGCTATAAATAATAAAATTATTATTATTATTATTATTATTATTATTATTATTATTAACCCTGGAGCCAGGACTGAATGTGTGAAACATCCCAAGATGTGTTTCAAGTGGCCCAGAGTCGACAACCTTGAGCCAGAAGTTTGTGTGGGGCGAAGGCACCCTTCTTGAAAGGATTACATCTGGCAGAGGGACAGAGCTGTGCGCTTGTTGATGCGACTGTAAAACCCATCTTGGATTTATGGCCGGCTGCAGATGCCTTGCATCTGGCGCTTGAAGAAGCTAACAGAGATGTACTTCAACTTTGGGAGAGTTCATTCCCATAAAATGCATGGCTGGCTAATAAGAGGAAAATGCCGTATTTACGACGGCCCCCCAAACAGGCTGTTCTTCAAGGTACGCTGCATCAAGATCCCACAGTAAATTTAACGAGGGGGATAAACTGTTTTCTGCTTTGAGAAGGGTGGGAAGTGGGGCAGGGCAGGGCCTGCTGAGGGTTTAAAGATGGAAGGATATGGCAGGTGGCCAAATTACACTGTCCTGGGGACAGGAGCCTAAGGACATAAGGAGAGCCTGGCACCTTCAGGTGCACGATCCATCCCAGAGAGCAAGGAGGGGAGAGTTACTGTTTCATTTGTTATTATGTTGTTATTATGTGAAGGCGGTGAAGGTCCTGTGTGAGTGTCTGGAGGCGGTTGGAGGATGGATGGTGGCTAATAGATTGAGGATGAATCCTGACAAGACAGAAGTACTGTTTTGGGGAAACAGGAGGTGGGTGTAGAGGACTCCCTGGTGTTGAATGGGGTAACTGTGCTCCTGAAGGACCAGGTGCGCAGCCTGGGAGTCATTCTGAACTCACAGCTGTCCATGGAGGTGCAGGCCAATTCTGTGTCCAGGGCAGCCGTTTACCAGCTCCATCTAGTACGCAGGCTGAGACCCTACCTGCCCGCTGACTGCCTTGCCAGAGTAGTGTATGCTCTGGTTATCTCCCACTTGGACTACTGCAATGCGCTCTACGTGGGGCTACCTTTGAAGGTGACTTGGAAACTACAACTAATCCAGAATGTGGCAGCTAGACTGGTGACTGGGAGTGGCCGCCGAGATCACATAACACCGGTCTTGAAAGACCTACATTGGCTCCTAGTACGTTTCCGAGCACAATTCAAAGTGTTGTTGCTGACCTTTAAAGCCATAAATGGCCTCGGTCCAGTATATCTGAAGGAGTGTCTCCACCCCCATCGTTCTGCCCGGACACTGAGGTCCAGCGCCGAGGGCTTTCTGGCGGTTCCCTCCCTGCGAGAAGCAAAGCTTCAGGGAACCAGGCAGAGGGCCTTCTTGGTAGTGGCACCCACCCTGTGGAACGCCCTCCCACCAGATGTCAAAGAGAAAAACAACTCCCAGACTTTTAGAAGACATCTGAAGGCAGCCCTGTTTAGGGAAACTTTTAATGTTTGATGCATTACTGTATTTTAATCTTTTGTTGGAAGCCGCCCAAAGTGGCTGGGGAATATTATTATTATATTATTATTATTATTATTATTATTATTATTATTATTATTATATCTTTGTGCATTTCTGCTGTAAACCAACCTGTGGTCCTCGGATGAAGGGCAGTATATAAATTCAAACAAACAAACAAACAAACAAACAAACAAACAAACAAACAAACAAACACCCAAGCTTTCTGGCTCCTGGGATACCCATAAGCAGGCTATGATTGCCATTGCATACCTCTGAGCGACAGGTACATTGAGGTATACTGCCTCTGACCATGGAGGTTCTTATAGCCTTTCATGGCTAATAAGCACTGCTTAAATACCTCCAATGAAGTAAAGTCTATCACCTCTCTTGGGAGTCCATCCCACTGTCGAACACCTCTTACTGTCCCAAATTTCTTCCTGATGTTTATTCGAAATCTCCTTTCTTGTATCTTGAAGCCATCGGTTCAAGTTCCACCCTCCAAAGCAGGAATAAACACAATTGCTGCATCTTCCATATGACAGCCCTTGAGAAACCACTGTGCCTCTTGGGCTTGCCGATCAGAAGGTCAGCGGTTCGAATCCCCACGATGGGGTGAGCTCCTGTTGCTCTGTCCCAGCTCTTGCCAACTTAGCAGTTCGAAAGCACGCCAGTGCGAGTAGATAAATAGGTACTGCTGTGGCGGGAAGGTAAATGGCGTTTCCGTGTGCTCTGGTTTCTGTCACGGTGTTCCGTTGCGCCAGAAGTGGTCATGCTGGCCACATGACCCGGAAAGCTGTCTGTGGGCAAACACTGGCTCCCTCAGCCTGTAAGCGAGATGAGTGCCACAACCCCATAATCACCTTTGACTGGACTTAACCATCCAGGGGTCCTTTGCCATTTTTTTTTGAAGATGGCTATTGTACCTCCTCTCAGTCTCCTCCTCTCCTGGTCTAAACATACCCAACTCCCTCAACAATTCGCCACAAGGCTAGCTTTCCAGATCCTTGATCATCTGAGTCACTCTCCTCTGCACACCTTCAAGCTTATCAATATTTCTCTTAAATTGTGGTGCCCAGAACTGGACACAGGACTCCTGGTGGAGTCATCACCACATCTTGTAGCATTAAATTTATCAAATTGCATAGGCAGCTGCCTTTGACCAAGTGAGATCATTCATCCACCTAGCTCAGCATTGTTTTATTATTATTATTAAAGATTTTATTGATTTTAAAAAGTGTGTGCAATGTCTCTCTCTCGTATATATTTCCCCCCATGTAACATTTTTACAAATCAGTTTTATTTGTTGAGACATCTATTTTACTTACTACAGTGGTGCCTCGCAAGACGAAATTAATCCGTTCCGTGAGGCTCTTCGTATAGCGGTTTTTTCGTCTTGCGAAGCAAGCCCATTGACAGCTTAGCGGATTAGCGCTATTAGTGGTTTAGCGGCTTTTAGCGGATCAGCTGTTAAGCGGCTTAGGGCTTAGGAAAAGGGGGAAAAAAGGGGGGGAAACCCGCAGGAACTCGCAAGACATTTTCGTCTTACGAAGCAAGCCCATAGGGAAATTCGTTTTGCGAAGCGCCTCCAAAACGGAAAACCCTTTCGTCTAGCGGGTTTTACGTCTTGCGAGGCGTTCGTCTTGTGGGGCACCACTGTATATGTGGGGTTTTGGTGTCAGCGCTGCTTGTGCAGGTTCTTTGCTGTTCGCTTGTGTTCCTTTGGTGGTGAGAGAGGTTGGGGTTGGCCTAGGGTGTGGTTGTTCATTTGTGGTTGGCTGTGGTGGTCTTTGTTTTCATGGGTGAGTGGGGTGGGTGGGTGTTTTGGATCAGGTTAGCCATATTGATTTATATGCCATTGGTGGATTTTTGTCATTGTCTTGTTGGGCTGCGTATGTGATAAAGGGGAGCCATACTGGGGTGAAGGTGTCTTCTTCTATTTGTCCCCGTGTCAGTTTCAGTTTATTGGTTAAAATTTCTAGTGGGTTGACAGCAGCAGAAGTCTTCCTCATCCCTACATGGCGATGTTGGAGAATGACCATCTCTTGCATGCCTGAGTTCTTAGATTCCTGAGTATAGCAGGGAGCCGGACTAGATCGCATGCACAACAAATGATTTGGACTATTTACTCTAAGCCATCCAAATTTTTCAGAGCATGTTTGCTCATAAGTACAGTGGTGCCCCGCAAGACGAACGCCTCGCAAGACGGAAAACCCACTAGACGAAAGGGTTTTCCGTTTTGGAGGCGCTTTGCAAAAAGAATTTCCCTATGGGCTTGCTTCGCAAGACGAAAATGTCTTGCGAGTTCCTGTGGGTTTTTTTTCCTTTCCCCCCTTTTTCTAAGCCGCTAAGCCGCTTATCAGCTGATCCGCTAAGCCGCTAAGCCGCTAATAGCGCTAATCCGCTAAGCTGTCAATGGGCTTGCTTCGCAAGACGAAAAAACCGCTATACGAAGAGCCTCACGGAACGGATTAATTTCGTCTTGCGAGGCACCACTGTAAATCCCATTGCTTTCATGTTGGCTTTGACTTTGAATAAATATTCTTAAGGCTGGGCTGCTTGGGGAAGTCAGAGGCTTCAAGATGTGTCTCTAGAGGAGACAAGGCCATTTGGCTTGGGGAAGGAGAGGAATTTCACAGGCGATGAAAGGCACAAAGTGAAATAGCGGCTATGACCTACGCCAGAACCTCGTTGTCTCATTGCAGGCTCTAATAAATCAATTGCAGAAGGAATACGTTGAGCGATCTCATCACAATGGCCTCTATATCTGATGCTCTTGCACCCTCTAGCGAGAGTTCATAAGAACAGCATCATGGGCTGTCACAACTGGAAGTCAGGGACATTTTTTTTATTGCACAGACAAATCCGAACCTTGCACTGGGTTGTTGCATGAGGAAAGGGAAGCGAAATAATAATAATAATAATAATAATAATAATAATAATAATAATAATTCTTTTGTGTGCAAACGTGCCTCCCTATAAAAGCATTGCACAGTCTCTTCTGTCAATGCCAGTTAAGTGATTGTGGAACAGAGCTAGAGTAGAAGTTATTTACACCCAACTTCCTTTTTCTGGGGGGGAAAAAAAGTTTTTAAACCTCTACAACGGTGTAGATGCCCTGGTGCAATTACACCAATCCAGTTATTTTTTTAAATAAATAAAGTAAACCCTAAATCATCCCAAAAGACAAAGGCAAGGGCTGTAGCCAGAGGTGGATTTGGGGCAGTGTGACTGCTTCCTCCACACTGGGCGCTGACTCTAGGGGGCGCCACAGGGTGCCATAACTATGACATAGTGGATTGAGCAGAACAGAAGTTGAGAGGTGAGGGAACATGCCAGATTTTGGCCTCGCACAGGGCACGGCCAAAATCTGAAAGACCAAAGTCTGCTTCTGCTGTAGCTCACTGGCTGAACATCTACTTTGCATACAGAAAGTACCGGGTTCAATTTCTGGCATCTTCAGATGAGCCTGGGAAAAACTCACTGTCTGAAACCTTGGAGAGCTGTTGCCAGTCTGGGTAGACAATACTGAGTTAGATGGACCAGTTGTCTGGCTTCGTATAAGGCAGTTGTCTATGTCCATATGTTCTGCAGTAGATAGGTATGGCATCTTCCCCTTCTCAGGGTTAGAGGGGAAAGGAAGTGCTTTGCCTGCCCTATGACTGATGCTCCCCAAAGCACTTATTCCTTTCCTCCCACAGGGAGGTGCGTAAAGCCAAATTGACAAAAATGTTAGTCTTGGTCGTCAGCTGATGAATGGGGTTTAAATTTTGCTGTTTGGCTGTGTTCTCTTGTGCATTTTATCAGTTTTGTGCTGTTGGTTTTCTATGTTTTGTAAACCGCTTAGAAGCCATGCTGGCATTAAGTGGCATATAAATTAACAAATAAATGGGATCGCTTATCTATTCACTTAAAGGTAAAGGGACCCCTGACCATTAGATCCAGTTGTGACCGACTCTGGGGTTGTGGCGCTCATCTTGCTTTATTGGCCGAGGGAGCCGGCGTACAGCTTCCAGGTCACGTGGCCAGCATGACTAAGCCGCTTCTGGCAAACCAGAGCAGCGCACGGAAACGCCATTTACCTTCCCGCCAGAGTGGTACCTATTTATCTACTTGCACTTTGACGTGCTTTTGAACTGCTAGGGTGGCAGGAGCAGGGACCAAGCAACGGGAGCTCACCCCTTCACGGGGATTCGAAATGCCGACCTTCTGATCGGCAAGTCCTAGGCTCTGTGGTTTAACCCACAGAGCCACCCGAGTCCCTATCTATTCACTTATTTGCAAGCAAATTGAAGCTAGGATAATTTGTGCTTGAGAATTCCATCCTGCTCCTTTCAGTTGCAGCTGAAGCAAACATCCCTCTGCAAAATAGATTATTATTACAGATAGGTAGCCGTGTTGGTCTGCCATGGTCAAAACAAAATAAAAAAATTCCTTCCAGTAGCACCTTAAAGACCAACTGAGTTAGTTCTAGGTATGAGCTTTCGTGTGCATGCACACTTCTTCAGATACACTGAAACAGAAGTCACCGGACCTTTCTATATAGTGAGAAGGTGGGGAGGGGTATTACTCAGAAGGGTGGAATTTCAGAAATAGACTGGAAAGAGAAGCTGCTGAATTGCAACTTATCACCAAACTTAAAACTATGGAGAGACCTGGTTTGAACAAAGACATTGGATTCTTATCTCATTATACATGACAAAGCCATTTTTCACCTTCTCACCCCTTGCTTTTTCCTGTTAGACCTATTGCAGTCGTTAAGAGTCGTCAACAGGCTCATCGCAGCTATCTGAGTAATACCCCTCCCCACCTTCTCACTATATAGAAAGGTCCGGTGACTTCTGTTTCAGTGTATCTGAAGAAGTGTGCATGCACACGAAAGCTCATACCTAGAACTAACTCAGTTGGTCTTTAAGGTGCTACTGGAAGGAATTTTTTTATTTTGTTTAGATTATTATTATTACTTCTTCTTTTTGCAAAGCCTGCTTTGCTCAGCAGCCCTGGAATAAACCCAGGCTGAGTTAGGGTGCGTTGCACATACTGTAATATGTGTACTTTGGAAGAAGGAAGAAGATGGAGAAGAAGTATTGGGCAGGTTCATTTTGCCAAATTGTTCTTTGGTTGACACATTGACAGACCGGCTGAGGTAATGGGAGAGAGAATTCTATTGAGCTGCAATACTTAAGAAGCTGGAAATCTGGAAATAGGAGGATTAGATTTTTGCAGTTCTCCCAAGGATATTAAATGAGGTTCCAAGGAGCTCAGAAGCCAGGCAGCAGAATTCAGGATTGAATCTGTCCTCTGTTGAGCAGCCAACACACACACACACACCCCTTGGCCAACTTTCTGGATGGTTTGCATTGCCCAGTTTCAAAAAAAAACAAATCTCTGTTGCTTATTACTTGTGAATGTAATTGGTGTCTTACAGACAGACAGAACAAAAGAGCAAGGTCTTTGCCCCAAGGAATATTTATTCATCTCCTCCTCTTTCTCCCTCTTAAAATTTATATACCACCCTTCTTCCCAAAGGAGCCCAGAACAGCAAACAACAAGTGATGAAACAATAACAAAAATCTTTTTTAAAAAAAAATATTTAAAGCAATTCCAATACTGGTGCAGACTAGGAAAGCTCTCAACCTGAAAGGCTTGTTGGAGTAGGAATGTCTTCAGTAGGTGCCAAACAGACAACAGAGATGGTGCTTGGCTGTATTTAACGGGAGGTGATGCCACAACACTAAAGAGCAAATTCCTACATTGTACAGAAATGAAGGGGACGAGGGTGGCGCTGTGGGTTAAACCACAGAGCCTACGACTTGCTGATCTGAAGGTCGGCGCTTCAAATCCCTGCGATGGGGTGAGCTCCTGTTGCTCGGTCCCTGCTCCTGCCAACCTAACAGTTTGAAAGCACGTCAAAGTGCAAGTAGATAAATAGGTACCGCTCCGGCATGAAGGTAAATGGCATTTCCGTGCGCTGCTCTGGTTCACTAGAAGCGGCTTAGTCATGCTGGCCAGTATAAGCTGTACGCCGTCTCCCTTGGCCAATAAAGCAAGATGAGTGCCGCAACCCCAGAGTCGGTCATGACTGGACCTAATGGTCAGGGGTTCCTTTACCTTTACCTTTACAGAAATGATCTCCTGAGAAGAGTATATTCTGGAGGCCCTGACCTGCACAGCGCAGTGATCTATTGGGTATATAAGGGGTGAGATGACTTTTAAGTATCCTAGTCCCAAGCTGTACAGGGGTTTTATACACCAATCCAGCACCTTGAACTAAGCCTGGTAACTAACTGGTAGCCAGTGGGATATTCTAATATGAGGGAAAATAAAAGGAGAGGAAGTTAACTAGCATGAAGTTAACTAGCAGTTCGTCTGCTGCAATATCCTACACAAAGACTCCATGCTTTCCCTTCATCTCAGGTGATTCCTGGTCCCATTTGATGCTCCATTGAGCAGAAACCTGTATGTGTGTCCTTGTGTTGAAATACAAGATGAGAGTAAAACAGGAGCGGGAAGGGACTTGTGTGCCGTGTGGACTCCAGAGGTCCAAGAGCACCTATAGCTAGGGTGGAAAGCATGGGTGCCTTCAGATGTAACGGACTACAACTCCCATCACTCCTAGACGGCATGGATAACGATCAAGGATGATGGGAGTTGTAGTCCAGCATCACCTGAACTGATCCCACCCCCATGTTACTCTTTTAGAAAACAGAAGCTGGGGTGACTACTGGAAGGAACTTTCAGGCTACTTTCTGCAAAGAGGGGCATCAGGTGTTGGGTTGGTATGTTTGGAAGATCACAAAAGAACACAGGGTGCTCAGCATTGTCAATTCATGAGCAGCAGGAGACTGATTTGATTACTTTAGGATTTGTAGGGGTTTAGCTTTTGTGCATCTAAGAGCTCCATTAGCAAAGGGTACTTAAGAGTTGGGAAATTTGCTTGCTTGGGAGGCTTGCAAACTCTCTGCCATTTTGATGTTCCAACAATGCCCTCATATGTTTTTGAATCATCACGGGAATGTCAAAATTACGTCTTCCTACCTGCCCACAGCTGCCACTTGGTAAATTTTAGGCAAAGAGAAAGGGGGAGTAATGATAAGAAACACTTGTCTGTTCCACACAGCTGCTCCCACTAATTAAAGTTGCAGCCAAATGAGTAGGAGACCGTAAGAGGCATTATAACAGGAAGCACAAAGCCAGAGTTTTCAGCACCTAGGACAGCTCCCTGTGAGCAGAGATGTTCTAAAAATAGCTGCTCTAACCTATGGGTGGTATTTAACTAAATTGTATTCTGAATAAATCCACTGAAAGTTATAAACACGACAAAGTTATATCCATTATTTTCAGTGGCTTTGCTCTGAGTAAAACTAAGCTGGAGATTCACAAGATGATGGCTCTGACTTCGAGAAATACTTCTGCTGTCATTCACAATCTGCCTCTGTTTTCACAGCCATCACCACCAAATCTGTGACAATTTTTCTTTTGCATTTTCAAAAGTTTCGCCCATCACTGCCGCCACCAAATTAATTTGCTTTAAATATTTATGTCTACCCTTTCCAGTTAGATAAATTCCAAGGTGGCTAACAATAACCCTATCGCAACAACTAGAAACAAAATGATTTTTTTTAAAAGAAGGATTCACATGTTATCAGATAGTATTTGCCAAGCAACTTGAATGAGAATCAATGAGGATCCAGGAAAGTGTCCCTAGGAGAGAGCAATCCACACTTGAGTTCCTATGACTGTAAAAGCCACAGGTGAGCCACAAGAATGTTAATATGGCAGCCACAGTAACAAAACTGCAGAGATGTGTGCATACTGGGGACTGTACCTCTGCACCTTCTTCTCACCCCTGAGAAGAAGAAGAAGAGTTTGGATTTGATTTCCCGCTTTATCACTAGCCGAAGGAGTCTCAAAGCAGCTAACAATCTCCTTTCCCTTCCTCCCTCACAACAAACACTCTGTGAGGTGAGTGAGGCTGAGAGACTTCAGAGAAGTGTGGCTGGCCCAAGGTCACTCAGCAGCTGCATGTGAAGGAGCGGGGAAGCGAACCCGGTTCACCAGATTACGAGTCTACCGCTCTTAACCACTACACCACACTGAGGCCACTTGTCTGCTTGGCTGCCACTTTCTTCCACCCAGCCTCCGATGCTGCAGGGGCTGAAACTGTCGCATTGGCACCAGGTGCACCCTAGCAGTGGAACACAACAGTTTCTGGAAAGCTGGGTTGTTCCTCTTAGTTGTTCCTCTGCAGCTCATCTGGGGTGACCACTCCCCACCCCTTGGAGTGCTGGCTTTCTTGTCTGTCCGCCTGCTGTTCTGCCATGACACTGCAGCTGGTGTGGCCCCCTACTGGTGGCCGCGTGAGCTATAGCATGATGACATCTTTAAAAATACAAAACTATTATATAGCAAGATAGTACGATTTCCTAAGTTGCAGCAATGATGAAAGCCGTGTGTGTGTGTGTGTGTGTGTGTGTGTGTGTGTGTGTGTGTAACTTTTACTTAACCAGTGTTATGATTCCTGGTAATAAGATTACGCTAAAGTCTTAATTTTTTTTTAAAAAAGCAGTTCATCTTGCACTGCCAGATGCCAAAGGAGCATTAATTAACGAGGTGTATATTTTCAGACATCTTGCTAGGATTAGCATGCAAAAAGAAGGGGGGGGGGAGGTAGCAAAAAAAAGGAAAACTACTTTGTGATAACAGAGTGCATGCCATTGAGGCTTAAAGTGTCGCTCCTGCTGTGATGTGGGGAAACGTTATTCAGAAAGGCACCTGTTGTCCCTGCAACACAGCTCAAATAATTGAGTCCTTGATAGACTTCAGTAATTTGACAGCGCTACAATGACAGCAGATATTTATCTAGATTTTCATGTTCTGACGGGAGAGGTGATGAATCCCTGGCAGTGATTGGCTTGGTTGCCAGCGTGTCACAGAAGGGCTGGGCATTCAGATGGGTCTCTGTCTGCCATTGGCTGAGCTCCTGTCGTTCTACAAGCAACTTTTTGCCAGCGGCTGAGATGCTTAGATCCCAAAACAGGCAGAAGGGCCTAGGGGGAAATAGAGAGATGAAGCAGCTTTGGGGGGGGGGCAGGAAAGGGGGAGGGAGAAACAGCAGAGCAATGGCCAAGCATCTAGCCCAGCCCATCAAGCCTAGTAGCGGACCAGGCGAGCCTACTGCCAGCTGGGCTGCGGCCTTGGCTGTGACTGGTGTGGCCAGAGTGGGAGAAGAAGAAGAGTTTGGATTTGATATCCCGCTTTATCACTACCTGAAGGAGTCTCAAAGCGGCTAACAATCTCCTTTCCCTTCCTCCTCCACAACAAACACTCTGTGAGGTGAGTGAGGCTGAGAGACGTCAGAGAAGTGTGACTAGCCCAAGGTCACCCAGCAGCTGCATGTGGAGGAGCGGGGAAGCGAACCCGGTTCACCAGATTACGAGTCTACCGCTCTTAACCACTACACCACACTGTCTGCCACAGCCGCTGGGGTTGGTGGCAGCAGCAGAGGAAATGGCGGTGGCAATGGAGCGCTGTGGCAGGGCTCCCCAGACACTGGAAGACTGACCATTTGTGGACCTGCCTGAGCCACAGCCGCTTCTGCTGAGAGCCCCACAGTGGTGATGGCAGGAGGAGGAGGAGATGGAGGGAGTGACTGTGGCAGCCATGGCGCGGGCTGGGGGTGGCTTGGGCAGCACTCCGCTTGGTGCTTGCCCTTATTCGCCTCCTCAGTATTGTGGGACTGAGCCTCCTGTTAAACAATATAGAGCAGGGGTCAGCAAACCTTTTCAGCAGTAGGCTGGTCCACTGGCCCTCAGACCTTGGGGGGGGGGCGGACTATATTTTGAAAAAAATAATAAAAATGAATTAATTCCTATGCCCCACAAATAACCCAGAGATGCAACTTTTTTTAAAAAAGCACACATTCTGCTCATGTAAAAACACCAGGCAGGCCCCACAAATAACCCAGAGATGCATTTTAAATAAAAGGACACGTTCTACTCATGTAAAAACATGCTGATTCCCAGACCATCCACGGGCCGGATTTAGAAGGCGATTGGGCCGGATCCGGCCCCCAGGCCTTAGTTTGCCTACCCATGATATAGAGGGCCTGAAGATACCTCAGTCCATAGGATTTGTGCCTATGCTTTCACAGGAGACAGGGATTTCCAAATTGATGGACAACTTGGATCCATCAAAGAGGATTGGGCCAATTGATGGTGGATGAATATCAATGACTACTAAACCTGATGGATATGTTCTGCCTCCCCTGTCAGAGGTGGTTAATGTTTCTCAATACCAGTTGCTAGAAAATGCAGGAGGAGAGAGTGCTGTTGCACTCAAACTCAGGATGGAAGGGGAAAACGTGCTATGAGGAAGGCACGCTTGGCAAATCCTCACCGAGATCAACTCCCGCCTGGAAACCTATGTCCCCATTGTGGAAGGATGTGTGGATCCAGAACTGGCCTCCAAAGTCACTTACGGAATCACTGTTAAAACTGTGTTTATGGAAGACAAACTTACTCGGCTATGAGTGATTGAAGAAGAAGAGGAGGAGGAGGAGGAGGAAGAGGAGGAGAAGGAGAAGAAGAAGGAGGAGGAGGAGGAGAAGAAGAAGAGGAGGAGGAAAAGGAGAAGGAGGAGAAGGAGAAGAAGGAGAAGGAGTGGAGGAGGAAGAAGGAGAAGAAGAATACGAAGAGGAGGAGGAGGAGGGGGGGGAGAAGGAGAAGGAGAAGGAGAAGAAGAAGAAGAAGAAGAAGAAGAAGAAGAAGAAGAAGGGGAAGTTGCAATCACATCGTGCTTGCAAGCTTCCCACAGGCATCTGGTTGGCCACAATGAGAACAGGATGCTGGACTAGATGGGCCATTGGCCTGATCCAGCAGGCTCTTTTCATGTTATTCTGTACCCTTGATGTTGCAGACGCCAAGTGGTAAACATGCTGTGTGAACTGGCTCTCATTGCAGGCATGGGGAGCCTCTAGATCAGCGGTTCGCAACTTGTGGATCCCTAGATGTTGTTGGACTACAACTCCCATCATCCCTAGCTAGCAAGGCCAGAGCTCAGGGAGCTGTAGTCCAACAACATCTGGGGACCCACAGGTTGAGAACCACTGCTCTAGATGATGCTGAAGTACACCTCCCATCATCCTTGACATTGGCCAAGCCAGCTGGGGCTGATGGGAGTTGGAATCCAATAACATCTGGAGGGCCACAGGTTCTCCATCCCTGCCTTAACAGTCATAATTTGGGTGGAAGGAAAGAAGGAAAGAAGGAAAGAAGGAAAGAAGGAAAGAAGGAAAGAAGGAAAGAAGGAAAGAAGGAAAGAAGGAAGGATAGTGGATTAATATTTGAACCGAGTACCTGTAGCCTTTTCATAAAACACAGGTGGAAAATACCGGATAATGTGATCTGGCTCACTGATAGTTTAACCTTTGGCTTCAGCAGGTCTGACATTAAAAAAAAATAAAAAATGATTGGCTGCATTTTGATCAAGAAGAACAGCAAGCTTAATAAACAATGGAAGCATTTAGGCCCATTTTCTCTTCAACAGCCCCAGACTCTGGCTGAATTCTGAGAACTGTCAATCTGTCCCCTTTTCAGAAAGACCAATTTATTTTTAATGCACTTCTCAGCTATCGTTCCAACCTGCCAGACCAGATGTACGCTCTGCACACTACAGTCCATAAAAATAAAAGGTCAGCTATTAATTGCCTTCAGATTAGCTTTTGTGACTTCAAGATAGACCTTTTCACAGCCACCATCTCTTAATTTACTTTTTTTTATATGTATTCAGAAAACTCTCTGTCCACAAAACTAACTCCCTGTTTCTCCACCCTAACCCTTCCATCAATCTCCATCAAAAAGATCGTAAAACCCCAAATGAGTGCAGAGATGCAAATGATGTCGAGAATGCAATAAACATTACAATGATAATATATATATAAACAAGTCTGTAAGCCTCCCCAAACCCTGAAAATATCCAAAGTGTATCATTTCATTTTTATACCTTGTGCTTCCTGATGCATAACTTCCAAAGAAAATGAATTTAATTATACCACTAACCTTATCTAACCCCAATCAACTCACAGGTAGTAATGAAAGCAATTAGGTCTGGCCATAGCAAAAAGGACTGTGAAGTCTTTATTTTATAGCAGGGTGGGTTGGGGCAGAGGCCTGGGCCACAGGCCACTAGTCACAGCCAGGATGACAAGCTAAGCTGGTTTTTTACGGGCCAAGAAAAAAGG
This sequence comes from Podarcis erhardii, assembly GCF_964252035.2. NCBI lineage: Eukaryota > Metazoa > Chordata > Lepidosauria > Squamata > Lacertidae > Podarcis > Podarcis erhardii. The sequence goes on from NC_138501.1 coordinate 48,831,518, forward strand.
CAAAAATCTTCCTCACCCCACAATTACTTGAAAGTTTTCTCCCCCCCGAAAAAAGCTTCCTTCCCCCCCCATCATTTTCAGAGTGCCAGGATTTGAGTTTACCTTACCCTTGTGAGATGGCAAAGGATAGTCTGTGTGTTTTAATATATTTCCATTAAAGCCACTTCCGACCTTGGGAGGAGGTGGTGTTGCAGGCATCACGCCCCAGCCCCGTGCGATCTGGGAAATCCTCGGCTGCGTCATCCCCGGGTCAGCCAATCGGCTGGCCCAGTGGGTGTGGCTTGCCTCATTTAAGGCAAGCGCGGCCAGGAATCTCCCTCTTTGTTGGCTCAGCTGCGTTTGTTTCCCACCCGCCCGCCCTTCAAGGTTCCTCTTTTGACCTTGCTATGGATCTCGGTTGGTCGCCATTAAGGGGCCTGGTAGGATTTTTTTCCACTTGGCAAATTGGCACCAGGCATTGGGTTTTTCGCCTACCTTGTAGCAAATCGTCACAACTTTCTCGGCTTTGGCGGTTAGGCATTGGTATGGATATTGTTATGTAGATGTATGGGGGGGGGAGGTGTGCCATCATCTCCCCCAAATATTGAAGGGTAGTCTGGTAAAGGATTCTGGGGGGCGGGGCCTCGTCCGAAACCTATGGAGGTCAGGGCCTAAAGCGCGCCCCCGAGTGGTGACCCCGGGGGAGTTCCTAGTTGATGTGCATCAGCAGAACTCCCCCTACTGGTGTTAACCCTTCCCAGCCTTCAAGCAAGCAGGCTGAAGCCGGATAGTTGATAGGACCAATGCCTAAGCCAATACCGCTCATCACCTGTAACTAATAAAGTTGTGGCCTAATTTTAGCCCATTAACCTAAATTACTGTGTCCTGTGTCTTTATTTCTACTGGTGGGAGGCGGGATCTCGCCACACAAAGATTTCTCTAGCCCTCCGTAGCGTCCCTGTCTCGCCTGTATGGCCTGATCAGCAGAAGCCCTATGGGAGGAATAACCTCATGATTAGGGATGGATAAATTTGTCACCACTTCTGTTTCTCTCCATTTCTCATTTCCCAAAGTTTTCATTCTCCACGTTCCTACATCAAATTTCTTTTTTTCCTTTTTTCTTTTTATGCAGCGAGAAAAGAAAAAAAGAGAAAGCACAAATACCAAATTACACACAGGAATAACAATAGATACTGAATTTTCTTAATAAACAATAAGACATAAATTGGTCTTAACACTAAAGACCCAACCTCCTGTCTATTCAGTATTTCAGTTTCATATAACTTATTGTTAGCACACACTTTTATCATTATTAAACTTTTTCTTAATATATCTTAATTCTTATATCTGCCTTGCAACTATTACTGAAGTTCCTTGAATGCTGCAACAAGTTTCAAGTCCCCCTGAAAATTCATCGGGATTTTAGTACGAATTTACCCTAACACGCACAGTTTCATCATGCATCTCCCTCTAATGCGATGCCTTTTTGCATGATTGTTTTACTGCTGTGTGCACACTGAGAATCAGAAAGCCTGACTGAAAAGGGGTGGAAATAAAACTCTGCTTGCTGGAGATACAGGACTGGCAAGACTTTGGACCTGATGGCTCCTCTCTCCATAGAATCTTCCTCTTCCACCCTCTTAGGATTGCTCTGTAATACTGTGTTATTTTATTTTTATGTTATTCCACGAGAGCAGAAGAAGAACCCTGCTGGATCAGGCAAAATGCTCACAACCTTGGGCAAAACTTGAAATATGGCAAGCCTACCTAATGTGCAGGGAGGCAGGTGGCACTGTGGGTTAAACCACAGAGCCTAGGGCTTGCCAATCATAAGGTCGGCAGTTCGAATCCCGGCAACGGGGTGAACTCCCGTTGCTCGGTCCCAGCTCCTGCCAACCTAGCAGTTCGAAAGCACGTCAAAGTGCAATTAGATAAATAGGTACTGCTTCGGCGGGAAGGTAAAGAGCATTTCCGTGCGCTGCTCTGGTTCGCCAGAAGCGGCTTAGTCATGCTGGCCACATGACCCAGAAGCTGTATGCCAGCTCCCTCAGCCGATAAAGCAAGATGAGCACTGCAACCCCAGAGTCGGTCACGACTGGACCTAATGGTCAGGGGTCCCTTTACCTTTACCTTTTACCTAATGTGCACCTCCGCAAATGACAGGTGAACCAAACACAGCTATCATCTGGTATTCTACTTTGCAATGCGGGTCTCCAACCCAGAAATGTTTACAAAATACACACACACACACACACACAGGAGAGAGAGAGGAGAGAGACACACAGAGAGAATGAAATACAATAACACATTATATTAGGGGAAATTGGATAATTAGAAGAAATTGCTTGCTTATGTGTTTGTTAGTAAAAACTCGTCTTAAGCATGCTTATATTAGGAGATCTGCCATTTTTTTTTTTTGTGAGGGCTTGCAGAAGCAGAAATGTGGCAAGCCGCAATGGAAAAGTGAGAAACAGAGAGAAACCCAAACTGACGTCCCTGAATCTGGCGTGATTTGCACACGTGCGCAATAGTAATTGCTTGCGTCCCAGGGACAGTTTTAACAACAAAGTGATACACCTCAAGGGAGTTACTTCTCCCTTCCATTAAGAATAAAAGGGAAAGGAGCAACAAATGTGTGTTATGATTTTTATGATGTGAGTTATAGCTCAATGGGAAATGAACTAAGAATCTCAAACTGCTTTCAGTCGAACAGGGAGTTTCCATATTAAGAGGTGCTTTTCTTGGACAATTTGGCCTGGGCTTTTTAGTCAGACACAAGCGAGTTGGAGATTGCTACATTCCAAAAGGGGAAAGGTCAGCTTTCATTCTGCTGAACATCAGGGCTCCTTGTGGATTTTAATTGCTCATGGGGCTGTTGTGAATACAGAGTATAAAACGGTCCTAGGAAAACATAGCCAAACACAAGACTTCAGTCCAAGAATAACAGGTTCTGCATTGGCTCAGAAATGTTATGTTATGTTATGTTATTTTTTTTTAAATGCAAGTCTAAGAAATTAGAAACTGGAGACCAAAACACAATGTATATAGAGCTCAAATGGACTTGGAAAAACTGTAATCTAAGAGGTAATTGAAATGGTAAGGTGAAGTCATTTCCATAAAGTTTTACCACATTGGTTTTCATATGGTGAATATGAAAGCATCCTCTTGTGGTCACAATGTGTTTTTATTATGTTAGGGGAAAACCTTAGCGTTATCTGGGCAGCACCCAGATTTTTACCAGCAAACATTTTCACAGCAAAAAATGTGCTTGATGCATGCCATGAACTCCTCATCTTCTTGACTTTATCATGGCTGTCCATCTCAACAGTGGTTTCAGTGTCACCTGCGCTGTAATTATGTCAAAATGTCGCATGGCCATTTAGATTTGGTGACGTCATGGAGTCAATTCAGAGTGAAGCCAAATACCCCTGTCATCACTCTGAACTGGCTTTGTGATTATGCAGTATAACATGACTCGCTCTCACTCTGTATGAGGAAAACCTTCACCCTTGTTCATAGCCTTCTTGCAAACTCCCCAATATTAAATGCAAAATGTGTATTTTGCTTCCATCCAGTTCTAATTTCAGTGTATGAATTTCAGTACCTGGGAAAACAATGTTGGTAGGATTCTGTGTATACCAGAGATGATGAAGATGTGCATAAAATTTAAATTGAAATACTTTATTGTCACTTGTACAACTTGTATACAGTGAGATTACACAAGCACCCTCCACACAGCTCTCTTAGTCTTAATTCCCCTCGTTTACTGACCCACACCCACCAAACCCGAAAGTCACTTGCCCTGTTGTTATCTTTTCATTCAGCAGCCTAACAGCCCATGGATAAAAGTTGTTCTTTACCCTGTTGGTGCGACTAATCATGCTTCTATATCTTCTGCCCGAGGGCAGGAGATCAAGAAAGTGCCGGCCAGGGTGTGAATCATCCCTGAGAATTTTCCTCACTCTCCTGAGGCAACGTTCTTCTGCGATGTCATCCAGTGGATTCATGGAACAGCCCATAATATCTTGTGCTGTATTCACCACCTTCTGTAGGCACTTCCTATCAGATGATGTCATACCAGCATACCACACCATGATGCAGTATGAAAGGACACTTTCTATTGTTGACCGATAGAAGGAGATCATCAAATGTTGATTGACATCGTTCTTCCGCAATACTCTGTGGAGATGGAGTCTCTATTGGGCTTTCTTATCCACCTCTTTAAAAAATCCACCCCCCTTACAAAAATGCTGGGCTGAAGCATATAAAAGAAATTAAGAGAGTGCCACCCAAGTTCTGATCTCAAGTGCAAAATTTAGCACATATGTTTTTGTTAGGAACCAATAACCAGCACTACCACCAATAGCTACCACCAAGCTAGGTTGAAAAACACCAGAAGATGAATAATAGAATTGTAGAGTTGGAAGGGACCCTGTGGGTCATAGAAGAAGAAGAAGAAGAAGAAGAAGAAGAAGAAGAAGAAGAAGAGGAGGAGGAGGAGGAGGACGACGACGACGACTTTGGATTTGATATCCCGCTTTATCACTACTGAAAGGAGTTTCAAAGCAGCTATCATTCTCCTTTCCCTTCCTCCCCACAACAAACACTCTGTGAGGTGAGTGGGGCTGAGAGACTTCAAAGAAGTGTGACCAGCCCAGCAGCTGCATGTGGAGGAGGGGGGAATTGAACCCGGTTCACCAAATTATGAGTCTACCGCTCTTAACCACCACACCACACTGGCTCTCTAGTCCAACCCTCTGCAACGCAGGGATCTCAACACACAGCCCCCCCATCCAATCTGAAGCCACCCACCACCCATCATTCACCCCTAATTATTTCTGAACAGCTTAGAGCAGGCATAGGTAAACTCGGCCCTCCAGATGTTTTGGGACTACAACTCCCATCATCCCTAGCTAAGAGGACCAGTGGTCAGGGATGATGAGAATTGTAGTCCCCAAACATCTGGAGGGCTGAGTTTGCCTATGTCTGGCTTAGAGCTGCAACTGAATTTCATTTCAAGTGAAATCCAACGTAGGTTTGGAAGGAGATGCTCAGCCAGGACATCTGCTGGAATTTTGAGCAATGTTAAAAGAACACAGATAGGATCAGAGAAGCTTCTCTGGGGGGATGAATGTTGCACATCACAGCTGGGCATGCTGTAGCTGGGCGAAGCCAGATGTGCAGAGCAGCGGTGGAGCCAGACACTGGAGTATTCTTCATTGTTCCCGGATGGGAAAATAAAAATAAAGGAAACATCATGGCTGGAAGATAAGACACTGATGCTTCAGTGCTCCCCACAATCATGCTGCTCCCCCATTTAGAGCAGTGAGCAATGAAGGAAACTGAAGTGGAGATATTGTAAACATCACCTGGGCTGGTAGGAATCATCTAGCAGTCGTGTCACAGGTTGGAGGATGTTGGTGGGGCTTTGAAAGCTGAAGGCTCTAATCACACGGGGTGGGCAGAATCTGCAAAGCCCCCGACTTATTTATAGAAGGATCTCTCTGAACCAAGTGTTTGTTCGCTTGACTTTTGTAAGTGATTATATAGATGTCTGATACGAAAACAGCTGGTGACCTGCACATCAGCCATGCTCCAGGGACACCAATGGCAGGAGAGGGTGGGATGTTGGCAGCAGATATTTTCCTGGCTCAGTGCTCTTTTTTTGGAATAAATATGTCCACACCTACCACAATTAAACACATATTTAAATGAGCATTTTTCAGGGTGGAATCTTATGGCCCTTGGGACATAAGGGAACATAGCATGTTGCAAGTCTACGTCTCGCAGGTTTCCCATAAGCATCTAGTTGGCCATTGTGAGAACAGGATGTTGGGGTACATTGGCCATTGGCCTAATCTAGCAAGCTGAGCCCATGTTCTTATGCCACATAAAAGCAGGTGTAAGGGACCGTGCTGAGGAGGGCTGCACTGAGGAAGAACAGTGGGATCCACCCCCTCCCCCTGATCCTGATCCTGATCCTGAATCTTCCCAGGAGCAGGAGGACAGTATAGATTTGGAACAGTGGTTTGCAGAGGGGCATAGTTCAGAAGGCAGAAGCTGGGAAATACTGGATGGGGAACAGCTAGGAGAAGAAACACTGGAAGAGAGAGGGTTAACAGATTCACAGTCTCTGAACAGCATTCACGCCCCGTCTTCAAAGTCACGAAGAGAACAGAAAGCACAGAGGCTACGAGCTCAGATTACAAGGCGAACAAGTGATGTAGACTAGTAGGGACAGAGAGGAGGGGGAAAATACCCTTAATTGAAAGCACCACCATTTCTGGGAGATGTATTCTTTGTGTGGACAGGTGGAGTCCCCCAAACCCTGGGCAGCCCCCTCATGTGGAATAACGACTCAAGACAACGTGCTATGTGATTAAAATTGGCCACAACTTTATTATATTTCAGATGTGGGTAGACCTTGGCTCAGGTATTGGGCGTTTATCCCTCCCAGTTCCCAGCCGGGGATCTGGGGAACATCAGGGTTATCCAGTGTGTGTCTGAGAGAATATATGTTCAAGCAGAGAGAGCCGCCCCCGTTATGCTGCCGATGCAGGGGAGAGCAATGACAACCTCTAGGCGTACGGTCAAAGCCTCCCCTCAAAACCCCCTTTAATGGGGAAGCCTGGTATCGCCACCGCAAAGAGGGAGGGGGCATGGGTCACCGCTGCACGCCCCCCCCATTCTGGAAAGAGAGTCTAAAGGATTCCGCCCAAGGCCTGATACCACCAAAGTTGTGACTTTTGCTGCAGGAAAGGCAAACCTGCCAAAGCAGGGGAATTCCTTTCCGGCCCTTCAACAGCGACCTTGACGTAGCAGCGCCCGTGTACCTGTGGAGAAAAGGTTAACCTGCAAAAGAAGTCTTAACTGGGGTGGGTAGGGTGGGAGAAGCTCTGGAGCCAACCTGACGATTCCCAGGTAAGACCCTCCCCCTATTGTGTGGGCAGGTAGTCCCTCCCCCTACCTGGCCTGGTCATGTTGGCAACGCTTCCCCAGGCGGGATTGGACAACTGACTGAGGTAGGCGGAGACTTCCAGGTATCCCACCTGGGGAAGGCGAAGCCAAGCCTGTGCTAATGGAGCTACACAGGGTCCAGGGGCTGTGTGCGACCACGCAAAGGGCGCCCCCTGGTTTAATGTGGGGAGTGGTCATTGTTCTCTTGCTGTGGTTATGAAAGTTTCTAACTGGTAAGACATTACTTTCGTTTGATCTTCTTATCTACTGCCATGGGGGTGGGGAGCCTATTCCCCCGAAGCTTGACAACAGGCAACCAAGAACACCTTTCATTGTTCTTCCACCACTTTGTGTAAGGTAGGTGCTATCAATAGGTCTTTGTTGGCCTTACAGGTCAAGAGTGCGATGAGCTAAAGAAGCAACTGGGCAGCTCTGTCAGTAGAGCACGAGACTCTTAATCTCAGGTCAATGGGTTCGAGCCCCACACGGGGCAAAAATATTTCTGCCTTGCAGGGGGGGGGGGTCAGGCTCAATGACCCTCATTTTCCCTTCCAACTCTACGATTTGATGACTTGATGAAGCCTTCCTCAGCCTGGTGCGTTCGGGTTGTTTTGGACAGCAACTCTGAGCATTGGCAATTTCCTGCTGAGTCCCACCCACCCATCTGCTTAGCCCCACCCTGGGTTGTGTTTCCTGGTGTGATGCAATGGGCTGTTGGGGGTACTCAAGTGTGACAGACCCTCAAGCTTTCAACCAGTGTGACAAAGTGATCGAATGTTGGGAACGAGCTATTATGTACTGAGATCATGTAATAAGCGATATGATAAAACATAGCAATCTGGGATATAAACCGAGCCAGCTAAATTCATTCTTCATGGACAGTTCAGTGGAAAGTTGGCCTGGGAAAAACACACACAACCCGCCGTGTATCATATTTCATGCCTATAATAGGGTTTTCATGATTTTACAAAGTGCTTCAACCCGACAGGCTCAGCTGGAGGTTACCCAGCAGGAGACCCTAAAACAGTGCATCTGTGTTTTTCAACTCCTGCCAAGATCTCTTGAATCTGATCCGGAATGACTTTGCATCTTTGGAATGTACATTCACTTTTCTCCGGCCTTATCCAAATAATAATAATAAAAAAGAAAGCGAGCCCTGGGAGAATTCCATATGGAAACACTAAGCCAACATTATAAAGGATTTCCTATAAACAAAATTATGGTCGCAAATTTTGGACGCGGACCATGTTGAAAACAAAGGCGCCCATTGTATCTTTAAAAAAAAAAATTTTTTTTAATAGATGACATAGACACACACACACACACACACACACACACTCATGGGGAGGTTCACATCCCTCTTCTGAAGATTGTCAAAGCACCCCTAACAAGAAGAAACTTTAATCGTTCTGTGCACTAAACCCCCTGAAAATAAATATTCAGAGGAACTTCAAAAAAACACCCCTTAATTAGAATCACATGTGCCATGCTACACATTTTTGGCTGCGGCATGTGGCCAGGTTGTAATTTAATGATCTGCCATAAATATAAGCCATAATGAGCAGACTTTGCGTTGCACTCCCGTATGTCAGACCGCGGTGGCAGAAGTTTATCGTCCGATTTTGTTCGGGTATCAAGCCTCGAAGGTTCGCCTCCATCCCCCTCCTGCAAACACACAATTTAAGGGGTGGGGGGTGGGGAAAGGAGGAGAGAAAAAGAGAGAAATAGGTTCAGACTCTCCCATGGGAACATTAGATGAATGCTGCTATAAAAACCAAATTCGAAACAATTCTAATAAGATGGTTACAGGGTGGAAATGCAGTAGGAGGGACAGGCCAGCGGAAGACAAAGATGGGACGCCGGGATTAAGGCGTGGGAAGAGGCACAACAAGGCAAGGAATTGGTTAACCGAGAGTTAGCGGCCAGATTTTAAGATTTGTATTTGGTTTTAAGCTTTTACAGCGTGATAAATGGTAACAGCTACAGGCCCCATCTGTGCTATGCTTTTAAAACAGTGTCACACCACTTTAAACAATCCTGGCATCCCCTGAAGGATTCTGGGAACCGAAGTTCCTTAAGTTGTCAGGAGACCCTTATTCCCCTCAGAGAGCGACAATTCCCAGAGTTCCCTGGGAAGACGGATTGATATAACCCCCCCCCCCGTAATAAACAAAATCTGCCCTTATTCCCTTATGGGGGATACAAGAGCCCTTATAGAGTCCTTTGTAGGTTCTCCATCGGTAGGAGAAAATAACAGAGGCCAACCAGAGAATGTTGAGAAGCAAAGCAGCTAGTAAGCCTGATCTTTATTGAACTGTTGCAACAGGGTGCTACCCTCACATGCAGGGAAAGGAGGAGGACCCAGAACAAAGGTGTGCCTGCCCTTATTTTAAATTCCCTGCTCTGGAGCTCAAGACCACCCCTCCATACATCACACATACATCACAGAAGGGGTGTAACCCAAGACCACCCCCCACAAACATCCTACCTACATCACAGAAAAGGCAGTCTACATCAGAAATTTGAATGTTGTTGTTTTTCCTGTCTGTCAGGTTATCTGACAATGCCTTATCTGATTGCCTTTCCTGGTAGTCTGGCCATTCCTTTGAGATGGTGATTACCCAATTCCTGAGACAATGGGAAGGTTCCCTCAAACCCCCTCCCTCCTTGCAGAGAAAACATGTGGTCAGTTTGAGAGTCAAAATGGTTTCAGGGCTGTCTTCCTGTGCTGCTCCAGACATGTGGTCCACATATCTATGTACGTGCTTGGTTGGTACATTTATGAACATTATATATAGACATACACACATACGGCTCGGAGGTCAGATAACTTTAGACCTTGTGGGGTTGTTTTTTTTTGTTCTTGTTTTTATTATGTATTTTGTGTTTTTTATCGCAAATTTTTATGTTGCAAACTGTCCAGAGATCTACAGATGGAGGACAGTATGCATATTTAATAAATAATAACAAATAAAACAATTAATTCAACAAAGCCAATGAACTTGACCCAGTGGTACCAGCTTCTTGAAGTTTGATTGCCATTTGCATCTCCAGAATACCCCCTGCCATAGTGACCCGCTAGGTCATGGGTAGGCAAACTAAGGCCTGGGGGCCAGATCCGGCCCAATCGTCTTCTAAATCTGGCCCGTGGATGGTCCGGGAATCAGTGTGTTTTTACATGAGTAGAATGTGCCCTCTTATTTAAAATGCATCTCTGGGTTATTTGTGGGGCAGAATCCGAGACCAGGAGAAAGAGATAGTGGAAGAAGATTGGAAGAAATTTAAAGACTATCTTAATAAACACTATAAAATTAATGAAGGCTAGAATTGACATGGGTTTAAAAATTATGTGGTTTTCAGGGGCGTTGATCAAGGAAAAAGAACAGAATTATCAAAAACTATGGGAAATAAGGGAATGGATTTGCTGATTAGATAAATGGAATTAGAATACAGAAGGGGGAGGTGTGAGGAGGTCGGGGAAATTAGGTTTAAGAAAATAAGGTTTGAAATTATACTTGTTTTAGGTTTTTTGTTTGTGTATGTTTTTATTGTTGTCTATTGGAAACTTTAATAAATATCACAAAAAAAAAAAGGAATTCGTATTTTTTCCCCAAAATATAGTCCGGCCCCCCACAAGGTCTGAGGGACAGTGGACCGGCCCTCTGCTGAAAAAGTTTGCTGACCCCTGCGCTAGATAATCCCACCACCCCACAGAGGTGGTATTTCCCAGTTTGGGAACCACTGGTGTCTACACTGGTGTCCTGGTGGACCAAATGTCTGGCTCAGTACAAGGGAACTTCCTGTATTCCTTTGAAGCTCTGCTGGGCTTGGCCCATTTGGTCCTGTTTCCCATTTTCAGTAGCACACCAAAATTGGCATGTTACCCAGGCCCTGGAGGACAGCAAGAGCCAGGATCCTGCCCCAGTTGTCAAACTGACTAATTTGCAGCGAAAGCCAAGAGTGGAAATCCAGGCTAATATCAAGAGGAGCAGCTTCTTCCCTCACTTTCTCCTGTGCCAGCCTCCTTACGATTGCCCAACTCGCTGGCACGAGAAGGATTTCTCCTGTCAAATGATCTAGATCTCACAGAGGACCATCGGCTCAGCTTAACAGGTCCCGCCGGGGAGATAAATTGTTCGGCGGAGAGCTGCCTTGGCGTTCCAAATAAATAAGGCTCCCCGTGTCATGCTTTGCTTAGCCTGCTAATCAAGACGTGTCGCTCTGAGCACTTCTCATTTGCAACGGTGTATGAAAATCAAGCTTCATTATGGCTGCTTGATACATTATCAGCCAACAGCCGGATAATGGGCAAAAAACACACACACACACGCACACACACACGCACACACGCACACACACAACCCATCTCCAGTTTTGGAGCGAGCACGGCTCTGAATTGTTATGTGGGTGGGTGAGGAAACAATAACCCAGAGAGATGGAGCCGGTTATTCATTAGATGCATTCAATGTAATGTACCGAAAGCGATAAAGAATACGTTTCAATTAATAAAGGCAGGGAGGCATGGGATTTATCACGACCGATGCACGGCACATTGGAGAGGAGCTTCTGGGAGTGGGAAGATGGCAAAGAGGATTCTCTTGCCGCTGCAAAGTTAGGCGGAACAGATCCGGCCGAGGTCCAAAGTGCTGCTGTGGGAACATCCGAGGTCTTAAGCAGCCCGCAACACTTGTGACTCTCTCCCAGTTTGAGCGGTGAAAGAGGGCGGCAATCTGCTCTGGAGAGCCCCTGCTGCTCCGAGAATGGTTTGCCACATGGCACTGAGAGGGATGCTGTTTGGTAAACACAAGCCCCAAGGCCCATTAGGCTTCCGCAGAACGGGCTGTGTGGGTCCTTGTTGATGTCAGCTTTCCAAAGCGGCTCTCCAGGAAAACCAGCTGCTGAGCAGCGTGGCCACATCCCATCCTTTCCGAGAAAAAGAGCTAGTGAAAAGAGCTTACGATGTTTGCAAATCCCCTGGCCTGCCTTTCACTCCAGAATGATGAGATGCGGGGAAGATGGGTAAGAAGATTAAATGCTGGGTGAACTAGATATTTTAAAAGCGAGAAAAAAACACCATTATTATTGTTGTTGTTGCTATTATTCATTTTTTTAAAAAACACCTTGCTCTTCCTCCCCAAAGGAGCCCAAGGCAGCAAACACCAAAGTGGCAAAACAACACAATTAAAATGTAAACATGTTTTCACTTCCGGCGGAAGCAAGCTCGTAGCAGGAGGGGATTTGCCGTGAGGGGAAAATCCCGAGCTATTTCGGGGGAGAGAAGGGGTGCCTAAGGGCGCAGAGGCTCCCCAAACTACCTCTGGAGGGTGTCCAGAAGGCGAGGATCCCAGCAAGACCAACAGCGGCTCGCCCGGCCGTCAGGTAACTTCAAAAAGAAGCGAAGAGTACGGCGGAGCTGAGCAGCAGGTCACGGGAAGCCATTTCCTACCCCCCGAGTAGCGAAGCCCCGACCCTGCCGAGAGAAGCGCACCGCTTTCCAACAAAAGAATCTTCGGATTAAATTAAGAATACGAACAATTTAAGAATAAGAAAATCCGGGGGGAGAAACAAGAGAACTGAGGAGTTCAGTCTTTGCCCGGAATCAGCATGGACGCAAGGTAATTCACGGAGCGGAGTAAAAGGAGAGAAAATGCCCTAGCGATGTTTCTTTGTTTCCCTGAAGGACTCTAACTTATAATTTACAAAATAACCAAAGGGAAGGACACTCAATATCAATATTAGTATCAAGAGACTGTTTGACTTAAACAGGGGACAGAAAGTATAATTGATAAACGGGAAATACTCAATGAACTGAGGGAGGTAAAGAAAGGAAATTCCCTCTCTAGGCAATTAATGTGCAAAGAGCAAAGAACAAAGCCAATGAAAGCGGAAGAGAAGGCTCCGACGCCATTATAGAAACTGAAGCGTGGTGACTAACAGCTCCTAACAATTAATGTACTCTGATAGCCTGTACTAAAGTAAATTATCCCTACTCACCAGCATATGAGGGATTTCTCTGAAATGGGGCTTCAGTGATGTTTGACGGAGACAGTGTGGAAACTTGGATACTCCCGTCGGAAACCCCCCCCCCCTCTTTTACAAACTTTACAAAACCTGTTATTGGATCAGACGACATCTAGTGGAGTGAATACAACACTGCAACTGGTCTCACCTTTTGTTCCTCTTTCCTTCCCCTTTACAGACCTTGTCTACTTGTGTGACTTTTGAGGCTATGGTGACCCACCTGCACCCTCATATGATGTTCAACTAACAGGATCACACCTAATATTTAATAGACAGACCTCACTTTGATACTAGTGTTTTTTATGACTACTTTAAGTCTTTTTTTTTCTCCCTTTTGGATTGGGAGGAGGAAGAAGACTGGACTAATACCGGGAATAGCCTAAATAGAGGCAAGAAGAGGTGCAAGAAGGCTGTTGACCTACTGGAAATACTAGTGGACTATATTGGTTATAGTGTTATTATTTGGGGTCGGTGTAAATTTAGGGTGTGTGTTTCCTGTCAGGATATTGGATAGTGTGCAGTGTGTGGATTTTGTAATTGTACCCTGGTGAGAATGTCGAGCGCAGCAAAGAGGGGGGAGGGGGGGACGCCTTCTGAAAGAAAGGGATCGAAGCAAGAACAAGATTTCAAAGCAGACATACTAAGAATGTTTGCGGAAATCAAACAAAGTGAAAAAAATTTAGAAGTAAAACTAGAACAAGTAGACAATAAGATAGGGAAATTGGATAAAAAGTTGGACGAAACAGTTAATGAATTAAAAGGTCAAATAAAAGAAGTATTTAGGAGAACTCAGGCAACAGAAGAGGGGTTGAAAAGGACGAGAATAGAATTGAGGGAGGTAAGACGTGAGGAGGAGAGGACCAAAGTAGAGCTATTAGAACTAAGTAAAGCGCAAGAAGACTTGAAAGACATAATTGCCATGAATGAATTAAGATTAAGGGAGACTAACTTAAGACTTAGAGCAGTGCCAGAAAGACAAGGAGAAAACATTAAAGAGAATTTGATTGTAGAATTAGCCCAATGGATGGAAATATCAATAGAAGAGATGGCAAAATCAGTCCAAACGGCATTCAGACTAAAAATAAAAACAACCAGAGCTAAAAAATTTGTAGGAGATTGCCTGATTATATTCAAAGAAAAGGAAATGAGAAATATGATTTTGCAAAGAAATAGAGAAAAAAGACTGTGCATTGATGGGAATTATATAATAATTTTCAAAGATTTACCAATTAGAATTCTGAAACGTAGAGAGCCGTATAAAGCATTGGCACAGATGTTGAAGAAAAATAATATAGAATTTAAATGGGAGTATCCGGAGGGCATCTCATTCATGTATAGAAACAAGAGGCATAGATTAGTTAAACCAGAAGAAACTAGCAAATTCCTAAGAAAATATAAAGAACTGAGACTAGAAAAAGAGGAAGACAAAATAGGAGAGGCAGCAGGGGGTGCTGAGGAAGAGATAGAGGAGGTAGCAGAAGGGTCAAGAAGTGAAGAAGAAGAACAGGAGGAAGAAGAATTAGCTGAAACATAAGAAAAGAAGTAATATAGGTAGGTTCAATCACCATGGCATTAAAGATTTGGAGTTGGAACATTAATGGGATAAACGAGAGGAAAAAAAGGAACAAAATCCAACAAATTTTGAAAAAAGAAAGTCTAGACATTATTTGTTTACAGGAGACCCATATAGCAAGAAGACATAAAAGAATTCTGATAAATAAAACACTGGGAAATGAGTTCATATCATCTGACAGAGTCAAAAAAAGAGGTGTGGTTATTTATGTTAAAAAACAAATTGAGGCCCAGCAAATCTTTAAAGATGAAAACGGAAGGATAATGATGGTACAAATTAAATGGCAGGGACAAAACTTAATTATAGTAGGACTATACGCTCCAAACGATAATAAATCTGAGTTTTATAAAACCGTGGAAGAAAAGCTAGCGGAATATGTAGATCAAAAAATGATTATACTCGGGGATATGAATGGGGTGGTCTCACTAGAAATGGACAGACTCAGAGATGGGGGGGGTAAGGAAGGGAAGCTGCCCAGAACCTTTTTCTCATTGGTTAAAAACTGTAATCTAATAGATGCCTGGAGACTTAGACATCCGCTGGAAAAGCAATTTACGTACCACTCTGAGCCTAACCAATCACTGTCCCGAATAGATCAGATCTGGGTCTCGAACGAATTAACACCAAGAATTATACGAGTAGAGATTCAGGCCAAAACAATATCTGATCACAACCCAATAAAGATGGAACTGAAAGGTCTGGAAGAAGGTACTTTTAGATGGAGATTGAAGGATTATCTCTTAGATGACCAAGATATAGTTGAAAAAGTGCAGAAAAGGATGAAAGAATTCTTTAAGGATAATATGAATAAAGGCACCAAAACTAAGGTGGTGTGGGACGCGGGTAAGGCAGTGATGCGGGGCTTTTTTATTCAGCAGAATGCCATTAAAAATAAAGGAAGAGATAAAGGGAAAAAGGATATTCTGAGACAGATAACGGACCTGGAGGGGAAATTAGTTAAAAAACCTAACAATAAGAGAATAAAAGAAAATATTAAAGTACTGCAAGCCCAGTACGCAACAATAATAAATAGGGAAGTAGAATGGAACATAAAAAAACTAAGACAAAGAACGTTTGAGTTTGCGAATAAGTCAGGGAAGCTTTTGGCATGGCAAACCAAGAAAAGAAAGGAACAAAGCACAATAAATAAAATTGTAGCGAACGGAGAAGAAATAACTAACCCCAAGGAAATAAGGAAAGGTTTTCTGGATTATTATAGAGGATTATACAAAAATAGAGAGAGATTTAACCAGAGAAAAATAGAAAGATTCTTGAAAGATAAACAGGTTCAGAAGATTCCAATAGAGAAAAAAGAGCAATTAAACACCCCAATAGAGACAGAAGAAATAAAATCAGCAATTAAAGATTTAAAAAGAGGGAAAGCTCCGGGCCCAGATGGCTTCACGGCAAGTTACTATAAAGAAATGGAAAATACTGTACTGGCACCACTGAGAGAAGTAATGAATAATATTTTGAAAGAAAAAGAAATACCAGATACTTGGAAGGATGCCTTCATTACTTTAATCCCAAAACAAGACTCAGATCTGTCGCAAGTTAAGAACTACAGGCCGATCTCGCTGTTAAATGTCGATTATAAAATTTTCGCAGGAATATTGGCAAGTAGAGTTAAAAACATATGGCTAGAATATATCCATGGAGACCAGGCGGGCTTTCTGCCTGGCAGGCAAATGAGAGATAATATTAGAAATATAATAAATTCCATAGAATACTTGTCTGCCAGGTATGATAAGCAAGCCATAATGATGTTCGTGGATGCAGAGAAAGCATTCGATAATATAGTTTGGGACTTTTTACTAAAACAGTTAGAATATATGGAGGTTGGTACGAACTTCTTCAACGGAATAAAGGCAATCTATACGGAGCAAAAGGCCAAATTAATTATAAACAACGTGGTGTCAGAAGAAATAACGGTAGAAAAGGGTACAAGACAAGGCTGCCCACTCTCCCCGTTGCTATTTATAATAGTACTGGAAGTACTCCTGAACTCAATAAGACAAAATAAGAAAATAAAAGGGATTAGAATCGGTGAAAATGAATATAAAGTTAAAGCATTCGCAGACGATTTAGTAATAACAACAGAAGACCCGCTGAACTCAATAAAAGAGATACTGGAAGAACTGGAACAATTTGGTAAGGTGGCTGGTTTTAAGTTAAACAAAAGGAAGACTAAAATAATGGTGAAGAATTTAGATTCGAAGGCAATCGAGGAATTACAACAACAAACAGAAATAGAAGTGGCCAAAAAGGTAAAATATCTAGGGATATGGATAACCCCGAAAAATATAGACCTATTTAAGAACAACTATGAGCAGGTATGGAAAGAGATAAAAAAGGACTTGGAGAGGTGGGGGAAGCTGAGATTGTCATTCTGGGGTAGGATAGCCTTAATTAAGATGAACGTTCTCCCGAGAATGTTATTTCTGTTCCAGAACTTACCGATAATCAAGGGCACTAAGATATTCAAAGAGTGGCAAAGAGGAATCTCAAAATATGTCTGGCAGGGCAAAAAACCAAGGATTAAGTTTAAATTGTTAACAGAAGCTAAAGAAAGAGGGGGATTCGCCCTGCCAGATCTGAAGTTATACTATGAGGCAGCGTGCCTCTGCTGGGTGAAAACATGGATAAAATTGGAAAATAAGGAACTATTAGACCTGGAGGGGTTCGACAATAGAGCAGGATGGCACGCGTACTTATGGCAGGGGAAGAGGAAGCACAAGGGTTTCGCAACACATATTTTTAAAGGCCCTCTATTGGAAGTTTGGGAGAGGAATAGATTTTTATTAGAACCTAAAGTACCACACTGGCTATCCCCATTGGAAGTTATGAGCGTGAAAAAAGTAAACATGAGAGGTGACTGGATAACTTATGAACAATTGTTAACAAAAGTAGGGGGGACATGGAAATTGAAACCATATGACCAGGTTAAAGGAAAAGTCTATGATTGGTTACACTATTTCCAAATAAACGAAATGTTTAGACAAGACGTTAAAGAGAGAGGATACGCGGATAAAGAATCTAAATTCCAGACTGAAATAATAAACAATGATTACAAAATTCTTTCTAAAACGTATAATATGCTATTAGAGTATAACCTGATAGATGAGGAAGTGAAGTCTGTGATGATTCATTGGGCAAGGGACATCGGCCATAATATATATTATGAAGAATGGGAGAAACTCTGGAAAAAAAACCTTAAATTTACAGCTTGTATAACGTTAAAAGAGAACCTCATGAAGATGTTTTACCGTTGGTATATAACACCTGCAAAATTAGCAAAAATATATAAAACTTGTAATAAATGCTGGAAATGCAGGGAAAAAGAGGGATCCTTCTTCCATATGTGGTGGGACTGCAGAAAGGTCAAAGGCTTTTGGGAAAGTGTATATAATGAAATGAAAAGTATATTAAGATATAACTTTGGGAAAAAGCCGGAGGCTTTTCTGTTAGGCCTAGCAGGAAGTGATATAAAGAACAATGACAGTAAATTCTTCCAATATGCAACAACGGCTGCAAGGGTCTTATTGGCTCAAAATTGGAAACAACAGAACATACCGACGCTTGAGGAATGGAGAGCAAAACTACTAGAATACGCGGAGATGGACAGATTGACGGGGAAAATTAGATATTTAAAAGACCAAAGGTTCATTGAGGACTGGGGGAAATTTGTGGAATATCTGGAAAATGTAAGTGAAGGTCAGATAACGCTAGTTGGGTTTAAAAAAGCTCTGTGAAAAGGTTGGAATATTGTCTAAAGAGAAAAAGAAGGAAAGAGAAAATAATGTCAATATAAGCTAGGATTTGTGTGAATTTGTTAAATTAGGGTATGGATGATTTCAGGGGAAGCTGAAGGAAGTCTTATAGAAAGAAATCTGTGACAACAAGGTGTAAACTGTTTTATTTTCTTGTTTGTTATGATTTAAAAACAATAAAAATTATGCGAGAAAAAAAAAAATAAAATAAAATGTAAACATGTTTAAAGCATCTAAAAACATGGGTTGTTCTGCTCTTGCAACAGACTTCAGGGAGAGTTCCTGCACAGTTCTCAGCATCAGTTTCCAAGTGTAGGGGTACAAGAGTCAGAAATCTATAAACGAAGCTTTAGGACATGGGTAGGCAAACTAAGGCCCGGATCTGGCCCAATAGCCTTCTAAATCCGGCCCGTGGATGGTCCAGGAATCAGCATGTTTTTACATGAGTGGAATGTGTGCTTTTATTTAAAATGCATCTCTGGGTTATTTGTGGGGCATAGGAATTTGTTCATTATTTTTTTCCCCAAAATATAGTCTGGCCCCCCACAAGGTCTTAGGGACAGTGGACCAGCCCATGGCTGAAAAAGGTTGCTGACCCCTGCTTTAGGATACATGGCCAAGAGCTGGACACTCCTTCCTGCTCGACTTTTAAATATATTTTTATTAAGTTTTACATATCAAATTTAAATTCAAACATTAATCATCAACATCATCATCATTTAGGATTCCCTGAGTCCTTGAACTTCCTTCCGCCCTACCATGGTTACCATTATCAATCTTTTTTTTAACTGCTTCCCTTATTTTCTCTGTTTTTTTAAATCCATTTTTACCATAGTTTTTTGTACATTACAAGCATTACTCAAATCCTGCCAAAGTTTTTTGTTGTTAACAGTGTTCTCTTAAATACATTGTAAATTTTCCCCCATTGCTTCTTAAAGTTCTTCTGTTCTTGGTTTCTGATTTTCCCAGTCAATGTCGCCATTTTGGCGTACTCCATCATCTTCACCAGCCATTCGTCTCTGGTCGGAACTTTGTCTTCTTTCCATCTTTGGGCCAGTAGTGTTCGCGCTGCTGTCACTGCATACATAAATAGTCGTTTCTGCTCCTTTGGAAGCTCTGCTGCCCTGCTCAACTTTTAAAGAGTGGGTCAGGACCTGTCACATATACGGCTCTCGTTCCAAGCAAAAAGACTGTGCATGCAAGCATGAGAAGAAGAAGAAGAAGAAGAAGAAGAAGAAGAAGAAGAAGAAGAGGAGGAGGAGGAGGAGGAGGAGGAGGAGGAGGAGGAGGAGGAGGAGAAACACAAAATGTTTCTCAGCGTGATTGGGCAAAATTTTGGAAGGGCGGATGGAAGCGTTTACTGCTTTGAATGAGAAGAAGAAGAAGAAGAGTTTGGATTTGATATCCTGCTTTGCCACTACCTGAAAGAGTCTCAAAGCGGCTAACATTCCCCTTTCCCTTCCTCCCCCACAACAAACACTCTGTGAGGTGAGTGGAGCTGAGAGCCTTCAAAGAAGTGTGTCTACTCCAAGATCACCCAGCAGCTGCATGTGGAGGAGCGGGGAATCGAACCCGGTTCACCAGATTATGACTCTATCGCTCTTAACCGCTACACCACACTGGCTCTCCTGCAGGTGTATGCAGGGGCGCCGACTTATAAAAAATATTGGGGTGGGGGTGGGGGCCCATACCGACTTATAAAAAATATTGGGGGGGCCCAAGACCTCCAAACCGCTGCTGCTGGGGGAATGAAAGGGGCGAGCCCCGGGCTGCCCCGACCTTAAGTGAACCTGTGAGGGCCCGCCCTTTGCGGCAGCCGATTGGCTGCCGCTGTGGACGGTGAATATTAATGAGCTAGGGGGAATCCCCGCTTCTCGCGGGGCTGACGCCAGCCCCGCGAGATTGTTGATGGGTCGAGAGCCCGCAACCCCACCCCCTCTCTAGATCGGGAGTGGCTTTGTTTTAACTCATTACTGAATGTATTTTAAAAGGTAACTATCGTCAAACAAGGAAAATAAAAAATACCAACATAATTTTGTGATTTTACAAAGCATAATATAACTAATAATTTTCTTAAATTATTGGGGGGGCAGAGCCCCCCCAAATGAATTTTTGAGGGGGCTCGGGCCCCCTCAGGCCCCATGGAGTCGGCGCCTATGGGTGTATGTGTATTGGTTCACTCCAGGAGAAATGCCCGTGTGTCCTTGGCAACTGGACCTGAGTCCATAGCTCCACCTCTCCCTCTTCTTCTGTGCTGCCAATTGGCTAACCAGAGACTGAGATGGCTTCTCCTCCATCCGTGGGATGTTCAGCAAAATTGGTGGAGCTCTCTCCCAGGCCACTGCTTGAGGTCTCCTCCCTCCTTCCTCTGGATCCTCCTCTGACAGATCCTGCCAGCCCTGTCCCATCCCAGGTGGTCCTATGGGTCCCATGGCATCAATGTAAGGAGCTCATCCTACACTCGAGTAGGACCCTGGCAGAGACACATGCCCTACTGGCATGTTCTCTCCCTCCTGGTCGACCGTTTGGGAGCTTCAAAAGCTTTCTTCAGCCCAAACATCACAGCGACCAATGCCAACAGACACCGGCACACTTAGGGATCTGCAGAGTGTATGCAGTCCACGAAACAGAACTCAGCATTTTGGCTAATCTACTTTATTTACATATAAACACACACGGAGCACTGCAACATGGCTCCCTCTCTCTCTAGCATCAGACAGCAAAGAGAAAAAGAACAAAGGACAGTAGTCCCACTTCACGGAACACAGTAACACAAACATCCTGTCTCCGTCACTTCCCACTCTTTGGAGTCAAAACATATACAGTGGTACCTCAGGTTACAGATGCTTCAGGTTGCAGACGCTTCAGGTTACAGACTCCGCTAACCCAGAAATAGTACCTCCGGTTAAGAATTTTGCTTCAGGATGAGAACAGAAATTGTGCAGTGGCAGCGTGGCAGCAGCGGGAGGCCCCATTAGCTAAAGTGGTGCTTCAGGTTAAGAACAGTTTCAGGTTAAGAACGGACCTCCGGAACGAATTAAGTTCTTAACCCGAGGTACCACTGTATCATCATGTGAAAGACAACAATCCCATGACTGCAATCATGGAGCAGGAATTCTAACAATCTACCCCTGAATTTTGAATATTTTTAACAACGAAGAAGAAAGAAAGGATGTTGCAGAGACCGTTATCAGCCCTGCTGGACTCTGACTTCCCCCATGCTGGCCTCGATACTGATGCTAGGTCTCTTTGACAACAGTCCCACAATCTTTTGCTCTCTAGTCAATCATGTGGGCTTCCGCTGGACTGCTGGATTCCTGTGTTCTTAATGTTGAAATGTTGAGATATCTCTCTTTTTCAGACTGCTCTCTCACACAACACACTTCTGTCCTCCTTTGAAATGGTGCATGCATCATAGAATCATACCATTGTAGAGCTGGGACTCCTGAGGGTCATCTAGTGCAACACCTGGCAGTGCAAGAACCACAACTAAAGAATCCTTGACAGGTGGCCATCCAAACTTCAAAGGAAGGAGAATCCACCACCTTTTGCAGTGATCCATTCCATTGCCAAACAGCTCATCGCTTCCCCAAAGCTCTAATGGCTCCCTCCTTCAAGCACAGAGATTCTCAGTTACTCCTAGTTATTAGATGCCTTTGAGGAAATATTGATCAACCGCTATAGGCAATCAGCCAATAATCTGCCTATCAAAGGAAACGGCAGGCCAGTTTCTGCAACGCCATTGATTTCTTACTGCTAAGTCATTATTGGATTGCATCTTATGTGTCTTTAGCACTCGAGACCAACCCCTTTCTGAGGCCCTTTCTACTGCTCTTTGATCCTTTGCTCCCTGCCTCTAACCCAAGGTAGGGATGAGGAATAAATTTGATTTTGCTTGCATTTTCAAGGCAAAACAACCTAGTTTTCACTTCCTAAAACAACATGCGAAACAAAAGAGGCAGCGATCCTTTGCAATGTGCATTTCTCTGAATTTTGTGATGCTGTTTTCCTGCCAAAGAATGTGTGGCTTTCTGAGGATCCTGTTGCAAATATATTTGAGACATATGTGAAAAGCAGGCATCACCATAAGCATAGCTATAGGATTTCATTTTCATTAAAAAGAAGAAGAAGCAGAAGCTGGGATTGTGATGCTTCAGCTGCACGAATTTCCAGAATTTAGATAGATTCTGTCAGTTATTATCTACCTGGGACGTGGGTGGCGCTGTGGGTTAAACCACAGAGCCTAGGACTTGCTGATCAGAAGGTCGGCGGTTCGAATCCCCGCAACAGGGTGAGCTCCCGTTGCTCGGTCCCTGCTCCTGCCAACCTAGCAGTTCAAAAGCACGTCAAAGTGCAAGTAGATTAATAGGTACCACTCCGGCGGGAAGGTAAACGGTGTTTCCGTGCGCTGCTCTGGTTCGCCAGAAGCGGCTTAGTCATGCTGGCCACATGACCCAGAAGCTGTACACCGGCTCCCTCGGCCAATAAAGCGAGATGAGCACCGCAACCCCAGAGTCGGCCACGACTGGACCTAATGGTCAGGGGTCCCTTTACCTTTTATACATAAAAATGTAAGGCTGTCATCATGCTGCTGCTTATGTGGCTGCCAAGAGACAGCCACGCCTCCTCTAGCACGATGGACGGCAGGCAGGCAGGTTAGCAAGCAAGCAGCATCGGGGTTAGGTGACCCAAGCAAGGGGGGAGACATTTCACGGAGTGCTTTGGCTCCCCCCTTTCATTAAACACAGCTGCAGCAAAGTTTAACAAAGGGCAGGGGAGGCACTTCAGAAAATTCCTCTCTAAAGCACTTTCCCTCTTCTTTAAAAGGGTTTGGGGGCACGCTGTGATGGGATAGGTGAGGGTGGGTGAGGTGTAAAGGGAGGGAGGCTCAGTCAGGTGTGGGAGAAGGGTGGTTTGCAAATAGGCTTTGGTAATTCTCACAGAACTCTAGCTCAATTGGTTGCCTTTAATTTGATTTGAACTGATTTTATAATGAATTGATTTTAGAATGCTGTATTATTTTACTGTTGTTAGCCACTCTGAGCCTGGCTTCGGCTGGGGAGGGCGGGATATAAATAAATTTTTATTATTTATTTATTATTATTAGGCTGGTGAACGGAACAAGTGGGGGCATCAGTCTCATGTATATCCTAATATGTATATAACTAGCATATCATAACTAGTATATTCTGCATTACTGGAGAGAAAAAAATATATTTATTGCAGCTGGATACACACTGCCGTAAAACGATGTGAATAATCATTTGCTAATATGCTATAATCTTATTTAATGAATGGATGGTTAAGGCTATTTAGAACCGGTGTCTTAAAGTATTTTCTGTGGGGAAATGGCATATTTCTTAGTTACATTTCCCCTTCCAGTCCATATAGGGCTGTTACCTGCCCCTCCCATTTTCTTCTGCTGGCCAAGCACTTGTTGATTCCCAGTTCAATTAATATGCAAATTTACATTTTTAAAATATATTCAAAGGAATTAATGAAGTGAGCAATGACTGACGTTGTTTGCTGACATCAAAGAAAACAATCCAGTAAATTTGATTTAGATTTTGAATGGGCCTGGAATACCACAGGAATGTTTTATTTATTTATACAATTATTTGCTTACCTCCCTCTCACAAAACATCGCAATAGTGTACAGCAACATAAAATAGCCTCTAAAATCGAAGTGGAACAATCATTAAGAGTGGTGGCTATTCAATAAAATTTTAAACCACTGCATAGGCATAACATACTTGATGAAGTATGGTAATAATTAATATTAGCAATGACTAACAGTAATAGATATTAATGTGGTGCTTGTATGTGTATGTGTGTGATTTGCTTTTGAAAAGTCAAGGTAACCTGTAAAGGTTAACAAGAGAGGTTTTTACCTTACTAAGTGTTACTCAGAGTAGAGCTATTGAAATGAATGGACCTCAATGAGCCATGTCTATCAGTTCCAATGGGACATTGTTTGGCAAACTGCAGTTCTATGGAGGTCAAGGCCTACATTCAATTATTCCAAAGCAAGGACATTTGCAGGATTTTTTTTTCCAGGGGAAGGAACCAAGTAAAACACCAAAAAAAGCAGGGCAGGCTAGCTGCTCACAACCAAAGGAGAAAAATAGGGTCTGTATATTTTCTCTCACATCTTAGGTCAGGGGTGGGGAGAATTTTTGGCTCCAGGAACCAGACCTTATTATAGAATCATAGAATCATAGAATCATGGAAGAGACCACAAGGACCATCGAGTCCAACTCCCTGCCAAGCAGGAAACACCATCAGAGCACTCCTGACATATGGTTGTCAAGCCTCTGCTTAAAGACCTCCAAAGAAGGAGACTCCACCACACTCCTTGGCAGCAAATTCCACTGTCGAACAGCTCTTACTGTCAGGAAGTTCTTCCTAATGTTTAGGTGGAATCTTCTTTCTTGTAGTTTGGAACCATTGCTCCGTGTCCGCTTCTCTGGAGCAGCAGAAAACAACTTTTCTCCCTCCTCTATGTGACATCCTTTTATATATTTGAACATGGCTATCATATCACCCCTTAACCTCCTCTTCTCCAGGCTAAACATGCCCAGCCCCCTTAGCTGTTCCTCATAAGCCATCGTTTCCAGGCCTTTGACCATTTTGGTTGCCCTCCTCTGGACACGTTCCAGTTTGTCAGTGTCCTTCTTGAACTGTGGTGCCCAGAACTGGACACAGTACTCCAGGTGAGGTCTGACCAGAGCAGAATACAGTGGCACTATTACTTCCCTTGATCTAGATGCTATACTCCTATTGATGCAGCCCAGAATTGCATTGGCTTTTTTAGCTGCCGTGTCACACTGTTGGCTCATGTCAAGTTTGTGGTCAACCAAGACTCCTAAATCCTTTTCACATGTACTGCTCTCAAGCCAGGTGTCACCCATCTTGTATTTGTGCCTCTCATTTTTTTTGCCCAAGTGCAATACTTTACATTTCTCCCTGTTAAAATTCATCTTGTTTGTTTTGTCCCAGTTCTCTAATCTGTCAAGGTTGTTTTGAAGTGTGATCCTGTCCTCTGGGGTGTTAGCCACCCCTCCCAACTGTGTGGGCCAAATTTGATCTACTGTGTGGGCCAAATTTGACAAGTGGGCAGGGCTGCCGACCTGCCACTCAAATGATGTCATTACTACATCACACAATCTACAAATGCTAGAAACCTACTATCTGTTTTAACACGAAAGCTGTTTTTCTGGAGATTATGGTTTCCCACAAACCCCAAAGCATGGGCAGCCAACAATTCTAAAGATTTGGGTGCAAATCTTCTTTCCTTGGACATTTTGAGTCATGGGCTCAAGAAAAATCAGGCTTTCTGGGGCTTTGAGATCCAGTGGGTCAAAATGAAGGAATGGGTTTCCAAAACCCAAAACTGACTGTGCAGGCAGTTTGAAACTGCACCAAAATCCCTATTTTTCCTTAGCTAAAATCCACTAACTTGAGCTCTGAGCTCAATGCATAAACAAAAGCCCGGCTGTATAGACAAGTGCTCAGAGCCCTCTCCTTTATCAGTTGTGATGGCAACTATGGCCTTCACTGTACCAGTAGTAGAACAGAACAGAGAGAAGACACTTCTGTGCTTTATCTTACGTCCTGGACACACTCTGACACACAAACTCAAGTCCGGGAACAAACGCCAGAGCGTGTTCCCGGAGATGATTACCTCTTCCTCCCAGATAAGAGTAGGAAGAGGAAGATCCTTTTATGGTCAGAAGTACAGGAAGGAACACCCTTTTATGGTTAAGAATACCAGAGCAAGAACATATATGATGTCAACCTGCGTACATAGGCTGATGTAGTTGGAAGGAGGGAGAGGGTGCCTGGAGGATATATATACTGCATGAAACTTGTCATTTCTTTGGACTTGCTGTGGACTTGATCACGCAAGTGCCTTCTGCTATCCGGAGAGCAGAATAAACTCTTACTTGGAATCAACCTCGGTGTCATTTGACTTCTTTCCTCCTGTCCCGGAGCAACGCAGAACCAATCAGTGAACTCCAATAAGGCTACAAAGAAACATTGCACCTGAAAGGGAATGTGTCCCTTCCCTTGAACTTAACTTGCCATTGAGATTATTATTTTTTACTCCAGCCATTGCCAGTTCTCTCTTACACCTTGAATTTGCCCTGCATCCTTTATTTGTTGGCCATGGGAAGACGTTCCCCACTAAACGTTCTACCTCTTGATCCTGATTGCTGGTTTCCCATAGGCATCTGGTGAGAAAAGGATGCTGGAATATTGGGCCATTGGCCCCATCCAGCTGGCCCTTCTTACGTTCAACATCTTGGTTGAACCGAGCATCAGGAGAGAGGCAGAGGATGCAGAAGGGATGCTGTGAGTCTAAGAGCATCCCTGAGAGATGCTTTAGGAATGAACAAGCAGCTCAGGAAAGGTGAGGCAGCCTGTCTGGTTGTTCCATGCTGTTTATTGACATGTTCAGTAATCCATCAAAGTCAGTGGGACCGCCTGCCCCCTTCCCACTCAGTTTTATGGACTTTGGACTTGGATACAGATGCAGAAGTCACTGATGAGTGCCAGTCATTTGAATGTGCGAAGGTGGGATGGGCGAGTTGGAGAGTGTAGGTTTTCAAAGCTTCCAAGCTTTTTCTCTCCCCCTCCCACATCCATTCCAGTGACTACCTCCTTTTACAGCTGGCACAAGCCGGGGGGATAATAAAATACCAGGAAACAAATGTTTAAAGTGGAAAGGAAAAGTCTCAGAAGACTTAAGATCAACAGCACCAGCAATGGAAAAGGAGTGAGATTGGTCTTGTAATTTGACCCTGTTCCTTTCAGACTGCGGTATTCAAGGTCAGTTGCAGGACAGTGAGAATTTCTTCCATTGCACACGCCTGGTTTATTTGCCCAGTGAATATTTTCATTGTGAATGGTTCTAACTGAAATATTGAGAGGCCTTCAGGGAGTTGGAAATCAGAGTTGGCCCCAATTAATCAACTGCTCCCCGCTTCGCAAAATCCAGAATTCAGGCTGAATATTGCTATTCTGACACGACCAAACCGTGATCCGAAAATTCTACCGGTTGTTTCCGAAACTCAATACTTTCCCAACAAATTTGCCTTAGAGCTGCATTCCTGTGGATGGGAAGAATGGGAAGATTCCTGCATTCTTGTGACGTATTTCTTTTTATTCATTTTTGCAAGTGAGCCAAGTGGTTCATGCAGCCTTAAGACAACAAAATCCATGATGCAGTGCAGCAGAGAGCAAAAGAATGCAAATAGGCACCCGAGGGAGCAAACTTTCTTGGTCTGGCCCTACTTCCCAGAGAGGGACACCAGGAGCTATCTTCGTAGCCTTTTCCTTTTGGCGCCAAATGAAGATCTTTCTGTTCACCCAGGTCATGTTATGTCTTATGGTCTGGTCCTCATCATTTTTGTTTTGTTCTGTTTTAAATTGGTGATGCAATGGTGGTTTTAGCTTTCAACCACTGTTTTATATTTTAATAGTTTTATTTGTTTTTGTGAGCTGTCCCGGGAGCCTATGTTATGGAGGAACCATTGGAAATCAGTTTGTACATAAATGAGTTGGGGGGGGGGGAATAAAACCAGGCATGGCGCGTGAGAGAAATATGGGGCTCCTGTGACTTTGTTTTCTCTGTGGAGGTATTTGTTCTTGCCCTTTGTGGTTCAGGGCCCTCGTATCTATGGGACTGCCTCTCCTGGTATGCCCCACAGACCTTAAGGTTCATGAATAACCATAGTTTAGAGGTCCTGGGCCCTAAGGAAGTCAAACTATCCTCCACCAGGGCCAGGGCTTTTTCAGTGATGGCTCTGACCTGGTGGAATGCTCTGTCCCATGAGACCAGGGCCCTTCAGGATTTAATCTCCTTCCGTCAGGCCTGTAAGACAGAGCTATTCCGCCTGGCCTTTAATTTGAATTCAGCCTGATCTTTTATTTTTTCTTCCCTTCCCTTCTCTTCCCTCCCCCTCCCCTTTTATAAAGATCACCCGCTCTGAGACCCCACAGCTAATTCTCCCCTGGCCTCCTCGCTGGCCTAAGTAGGACCAATTCAGCCAGCTAGCTCTGAGGATTATCTAATCGATTTTTGATTTTTGAATTTTATTGTCATTCATGTTTTTATACTGTATTTTATGATGTCTTTATAATTAAGTGTTTTAAATTTGTCATTAGCCGCTCTGAGCCCGGTTTTTGAACCGGGAAGGGTGGGGTATAAATATATATATATATTTATTTATTTATACCCCACCCTTCCCGGTTCAAAAACAAATATATATATGTGTTTGGAGGTCCATTTAACACTGCGAAAACCCCACACCTGCCAAGAATCGGGGTCCAGACACAGCCCCCTGAGGGAGCAATAGATTTCTGTTGCTCTAGGGTGAGCCTTCCCTCCATCACCTTTCCCAAAGATGTTTCTTCCTTCTTCAAGAATGGCCGCAAAACATTCCGGCACAATTCATTTCTCTCTCTCTCTTTATTCTTTTCTTTCCTGCTTCCCCGCTGCTCCCTGTACAGCATGTGCTTCTCGTTCCAGCTCTTTTAACAAACTAGTTATTGAGCTCTCCTTTGCCTCTTCTCGCCAGTCAATGGCGAGGCTCCCTTCTTCATTAGGCTGGCTTTAAAAGCCGCACAGAGCTCTTTCCCAGATGTGAGTCTTGCACAGACAGTAATTGCACTGCGCTGATCGCTTCCAGCTGCTGCCGAGCCCTTGCCAGCAAATTCCGCCCCTGCCCCCACCTCGTGAGGAACACTCGGTTTGTGCCACAAATCAGGGAGAACGTTGTAAAATGATCATGAAGAATGATAGGCTGTATAAGTGAACTAATTGGTGTGGGTCCCCCCCACTCCCCCAGAAGGTCAAACGAGTGACACGAACCCTCCAACATCTCTCTGGTGAAAATAGGGATGTCCCATTCCATAACAATAACTTTACTATTTATACCCCACACATCTTACTGGGTTTCCCCAGCCACTCTGGGAAGTTTCCAGCACATATAAAAACATAAAGGTAAAGGCACCCCGACCGTTAGGTACAGTCGCAGACTCCTCTGGGGTTGCACGCTCATCTCGCTCTATAGGCCGAGGGAGCTGGCGTTTGTCTGCAGACAGCTTCCGGGTCATGTGGCCAGAGCAGTGAACACAAACACAGTTTACCTTCCCGCCGGAGCGGTACCTATTTATCTACTTGCACTTTGATGTGCTTTCAAACTGCTAGGTGGGCAGGAGCTGGGACCCAACAATGGAAGTTCACCCCATCACGAGGATTCAGACCACCGACCTTCTGGTGGGCAAGGCCTAAGCTCTGTGGTTTAGACCACAGCGCCACCCGTGTCCCATATAAAAACATAAATATAAAAACATAATAGAACATTAAACCTAAAAAACTTCCCTATTCAGACGGCTTGGGGGTTAAATAATGCCATACCCTCCAACATTTCTCCAATGAAAATAGGGACAAAGAAATCCGAAATGTGTGTTGGATTGATTTTGTTTGTGGAAAAGACTACCAACCTGTTGCAGGCGTCGTTCACCTCAGTCCCTGACCCCCCCCCCCGAATTAATGACCACAGAGACTGATTTGGATTAAAACAGGCCACAACTTTATTGAATACAAATGAAAAAGGTTTGGCTTGGGCATGAGGCAATCAAATACTTCCTGCCCACCTGCTGGAAGTAACGCCATAGTACAATTCGTGCAGGGGCTCCTAAGACTTCCATGAAATAGAGTGATCTCCAGAGGGACCACCATCTGGAGGAGTGCCATCGGCCCCGAACCCCGACTGGGCAGAAGAACATGACAACTTCCCCCTGATCACTTGAATGGGATATGTTCAAATGTGTTGGAAGCCAATGTGTGATGGAACATAGAGTGATGGGGGCTAGGGCCATAGCACTCCTCCTAAGGTGATCTGGATAGGGTCGTACCTATTGGATGTATGTCATAGGACTCCCCCCAGATGCGGGTGGCACTGTGGTCTAAACCACTGGGCCACTTGGGCTTGCCAATGAGAAGGTTGGTGGTTCGAATCCCTGCGATGGGGTGAGTTCCCATTGCTCTGTCCCAGCTCCTGCCAACCTAGTTTGAAAGCATGCCAGTGGAAGAAGAAGAAGAAGAGGAGGAGGAGGAGTTTGGATTTGATATCCCGCTTTATCACTACCTGAAGGAGTCTCAAAGAGGCTAACGATCTCCTTTCCCTTCCTCCCCCACTACAAACACTCTGTGAGGTGAGTGGGGCTGAGAGACTTCAGAGAAGTGTGACTAGCCCAAGGTCACCCAGCAGCTGCATATGGAGGAGCAGGGGAAGCGAACCCGGTTCACCAGATTACGAGTCTACCGCTCTTAACCACTACACCACACCGGAAGTAGATAAATAGTTACAGTGGTACCTTGGGTTACATATGCTTCAGGTTACAGACTCTGCTTAACCTTGGGTTAAGAACTTTGCTTCAGGATGAGAACAGAAATTGCGCAGTGGCTGTGTGGAAGCAGTGGGAGGCCCCATTAGCTAAAGTGGTGCTTCAGGTTAAGAACAGTTTCAGGTTAAGAATGGACCTCTGGAACAAATTAAGTACTTAACCTGAGGTACCACTGTACCACTGCGGTGAGAAGGTAAATGGCGTTTCTGTGCATTCTGGTTTCTCTTACAGTGTTTCATTGTGCCAGAAGTGGTTTAGTCCGGCTGGCCACATGACCCAGAAAGCTGTCTGTGGACAACTGCTGGCTCCCTCGGCCTGAAAGCGCGATGAGCGCCACAACCCCATAGTTGCCTTTGACTGGACTTAACTGTCCAGGGGTCCTTTAATAGGACTCCCCCACCACTGGATTGACCTCCTGATGAATCAACCAGCAGGTAAGTTGTTTGATATAGGTTCTACCCAATGCCTAACCCAAAGCCCCTTACATCGGCAATCAATAAAGTTGTGGCCTAATTTGAACCAAAAATGATTTTGTCACGAGTGGCCATTCAGTCTCATAGACGCTGCGGGGTGGCGGGCTCAAAGCACCTGGGCACGCAACTAGGGGACTTTCCTGGAGATGATATACTGGATCTTCTGCAGCTTCAGAGGAGGCTAATGTCTAAAAATAATAGCTCTCCAACCATGATTAGAATTATAAAGAGTGCCCACTTATCACTCTTAAGCCAGAAATCAATAGCAAATTTCTCTTCGCTCAAAGGACAAAACTGTTTGCTCCGCTCAGGCAGCAGCTGGCTTGGCGGCCCCCTCCTCTGCCAGGATGCGATGGCCTCCATTCAACAAGACTTGTGGCTGCAGTTGTGGGCTTAGCTAAACCAGTGAGCTTCCAATCATTGGAGGATTAGGACCCTGCAATCTGTTCAAATTAGATAATCAGCTTCCATTACCTTCAAGGGTTAAAGGGTGCTGGAGGAAAGAGGGTTCTTAAATTTAGACACTCTTTGTAGCTTCGGCTGTTGCCTTTAATGTGACCTTGGTAACATGCTAAGATTTCATCTCCTCTCCCTCGAATTAGATACGGAGAAAGCCTGCAAGGCGATAGCCTCAACCTTGCACATTGTCCTTAGATGTGCCACCTTGCTAAGGGCACAGAGAGTTAGTTACCTGTGAATCACCAGTGATGATGCTCTTCAGAAGCATGGAGATGCATACCGCCCCCCCCGATCCATAAACCAGTTTAAGCTTGAACCTCTTGTGTTTCAAGACAAGGTCAGGGTATCATCAGATCTAAGGTAAAGGTAAAGGGACCCCTGACCATTAGGTCCAGTCGTGGCCGACTCTGGGGTTGCGGGTCTTATCTCGCTTTATTGGCCGAGGGAGCCGGCGTACAGCTTCCAGGTCATGTGGCCAGCATGACTAAGCTGCTTCTGGTGAACCAGAGCAGCGCACGGAAACACCTTTTACCTTCCCGCCGGAGTGGTACCTATTTATCTAATTGCACTTTGATGTGCTTTCAAACTGCTAGGTTGGCAGGAGCAGGGACCGAGCAACGGGAGCTCACCCCGTCGCGGGGATTTGAACCGCCGACTTTCTGATCGGCAAGCCCTAGGCTCTGTGGTTTAACTCACAGCGCCACCCATGTCCCATCATCATCAGATGTAGGAGCCTTAAAGTTTATTTTTTAATTTTTTTAAATAGTTTTTTAACACACCTTTTGCAACAGTTATTAAACATACTTTTATATATTATACATTTTTTTTACTTCCATCAATCATATCTGAAAAATTTCCAATCTTTTCCACTTAATTTACATTTCTTACTTTCACTATTACATTTAAGTATCATAACTAATGTCTCTCTTCTTTCTTTGCAATATTTCATATATTCCTCCTTACAAAACTTCTTGTAGTCCTACTAGCGTAATTTGTTGATTACAGTTGCTCTTCAAATAATTCGTATATTTCTTCCAATCTTCTGTGAATCTCTGGTCTTGCAGGTTTCGAATCCTTCCTGTCATCTTATCCAATTCTGCGTAGTCCATTAACTTCATCTGCCATTCTTCTTAAAGTCTGGGTTTATTTAAAGGATCATTTAAAGGGTTATTTTTTCGAAGTGGTTTTGGTTTTGTGTCTTTTTGAACAGTAGATAGGGACACTGGAGGAATTCAATCTTTGCACATCCCAGTATGACCTGATCTTCACCTCCCAAGGCAAGGAGAGGATAAGGACATCGTTATCGTTCAGGTTTCACGCTTCTCTGAATTTTGTGATGAAGTCCTCACCTCTGAAACGTACCAAAATATATATGCAAAATGTGTATTTTAGGATAAGAAAGGTTAAGAAATGCATATTTTGAGAGAAGATGAGTTATCTCCAGTGTCAGTCCTACGGAGACTGGACCCACTGACAATAATGGACATGATTAAGTTGAGTTTGTTTATTCCATTGGGTCTACTCTGAGTATAACTTAGTTGGATATAATCCACGATGTTCTGGAAAATGCATCCAAATTAGGAGACTTCCGGTTTCCGTCGCGAACAGAAAGGGAGCGCGGAAAAACTCCGGAGAGTTTTTCCGAGTAATACAGCGATCAGGGGGGGCTGCAAAGGCACTGCACCCCTCCAGAAATCTCAGGGGGGGAATCCCTTGAGGGAGAGAGCCCCAGCCGTGTGGACGCGGCTCGCCGTTTTTCGGGTTTTTTTTTTAAAAGCCTGAAGTGGCGGACCGCTAGCACCAAAGGGGAATCAACGATCCTGTGTTACGATGCCTCTGGCTCCCACTGAAGAAGGCGACGGACCTCCAAACTTATAAGTGCGGGACCCTTAGTGTGAGTAGATGCTTATTATACCAAAGGATTTGAATTTACACTAAGAGAACGTCGGATGTTGGAAGATTTAACTTAAAGGGTTTATCTCGATTGAGGCTTAAAATGGCGCTGGCTACAAAGTAGCAAGGAGAGAACAGGAAGTTTCTTTATCGCTTGACTGTGTGAGTTACAAAGTAAATTAGCTTGGACTTTTGAAGTTACAAAGTAAAGATTATGGACTTTTAAAGTACTAACTTAAAAAAACGTTAAAAAAACAAAACAAAAAAAGAAACATTCCGCTACCACGAACTACGGATTGATAGCGTCTATATAGACTTTGGACTGCAGACTTTGAAGTGCTTTGAACTGCTTTGAACTGCTTTGAACTGCTTTCTCAATGGTCCTCCTCAAACCCCCCCAAGTTAGGATCTTTGCGGGTTTGACTGTCTCCACGAGCTGCCTGTAAAGGTTCCCGGGGAAGAAAAGTAAAAGTATCCGGGGAAAAGATTTGCAAGACACGGGAGAGAAGCGCCTTTAAGACTTTTATTGCTAAGATAAAACTTTACGAAACAAAAACAATTACTCGCTTTATACATATTATCTAGTGTTCTTCTTCCCTCCCCCATTGTGTTCCCCAGTTGCACCCCCCTTACTCCCTCCTCCCGCTGCCCTCCCCTTTCCCCCCCTCCCGCTCTTTCTCCTGAACACTTATCCTTCTTATCCTTTCCCCCCCTCCCGCTCTTTCTCCTGAACACTTATCCTTCTTATTTTCTTTCCTTCTCTCCCCTCTCTAACGCAATAATTTAACCCAACTAAAAATTTATTTAACCCATTCTCAACCTCATTTCTTACATTTTTGGCCACGGAAAGACTCTGAACTTTTTGAACCACCTGAAAAACATTTGAATCGGATGCTTGGTTAGTGGTCAGATAAATCCCGTCACGTTAGAGGATAAGAAACTGTGGATAGAAAGTCACTGGGATCTGGACCCAAAGTCACCAGAGTTTAAAACTCAAACAGCCTCTGAAAAGTGGATTAAGCCAGTCAAGTGGCTGAAATTTCTGGAGTACAGGAAAACTACTCAATCCCCCTGGATTATAAAAGAAGGACACTATATTTGACTTTTGCCTGCATCCTTCTAATTTGGTTAACCCTCTTTGTCTTTAAAACAATTATACTAACATACTAATTTAATTTTGAGTATCTAATAACAAAAGGTTCTTGAAAACGTAATCGAAGGGAATAGGGGAAATAGGTAGATTGAATTAAGAAAACGAAAGGTACTGAAAGGGGAGAACCGAAAGAGGTTCAAAGACAAAAAACAAACAAACAAAAATAAACAAACAAACAACAAGATAAATAAGATTGTGAGCCCCTTTGGGGAGAGAAAAATAACCCATAGGATGTCGGGGAAAGATGCAAAGAAAACCGGAGGGACCCCGGGGGAAAGGAAGGTATCCAAGCAGGAGGAGGTCAAAGATCTAGATATTCTATGGTTAAAAATTAAAGAAGAATTTAAGCAAAGGGAAATACATATGGAAAGCAAATTAGGAGAACTACAGGAGCAAATAGATAACAAAATAGAAAGTGCTGTAGGGGAACTTACCAAAAAGATACAAGACTTGACAGTCAAATCAAAAATATTTGAAGAATCAAATAAAAGAACACAGAAAGACTTGAGGGACCAAAAGAAAGAAACTGAAAGGTTAAAGGATGAAATAAAAAATCTAAATAAAACACAAGATCAACTGTGGGACAATTTAGCTATGACAGAACTACGTCAAAAAAATCTTAATTTAAAATTCAGAGGGATAGTAGAAGAAGCAAACGAGAACATAAGGGAAAGAATAGTCAAAGAACTTGCAAAATGGTTACAGATGGGAGAAGAACAAGTAGCATATACTATAGAGAATGCGTTCAGAATAAGAGGGAAATTACAACAAAACAAATAAAAAAAAACCCCTGGAGATTGCTTAGTAATTTTCAATACTATGGAAATGAAGAATACAATACTAAGAACGAGCTTTAAAAGAAAGTTAGTGATTGGAGACCGCCCAATCATTATTTTCAAAGAAATTCCAGTTAGGATTCTCCGTAAAAGGGAAGGATACACGCAGTTGACAAGAGTGTTGAAAAGAAACGCAATCCAATACAAATGGGAATTTCCAGAAGGGGTTTCGTTTTATTACAAGAACAAAAAATTCAAGTTGACAGATACACTTGAAGCAGAAAAGTTCCTGAGAAGATACGAAAAAGATTTAGGTAGAGAGGAGGTAGGACAGCGAGCAGGTGATTTGGTTGCGGGGGGGGCGGGGGGACACGGGGCTGGGGACGGGGGGTCAGGGAGGGAGACGGAGGACTCAGGGTCGGAGGAAGAAGAAGAAGGAGAAAGCAGAGAATCTAAAAGAAAGAATAATACCAGATTATAAAGCAGAAATAAGGATAAAGTGAACTCAGTAATAACCCGAAATGTCTCTTAAATTTTTTTCATGGAATGTGAACGGCTTTAACGACAAGTCCAAGAGAAATAAATTTGAAAGGATTATAAAGAAAAAAAACATTGATGTCATTTGTTGCCAAGAAACCCATGTTGCCAAAAAACACAAGCATATTTTAATAAATAAAAGGTTGGGAATAGAATTTATCAATTCAGACTCTAAGAAAAAGAGAGGAGTAGTAATCTATGCGAAAGAGAAATTAGAACCCAAACAAATATGTAAGGATGAGGAAGGAAGAATCCTAGGGATCCAAATTAATTACCAGGGAGAGAAAATAAATGTGGTAACAGTTTACGCCCCAAACTCAAATAGAATGGAGTTTTTTGAAAAATTGGAACAACTTCTATTAGATCTAGATAACAACAAATTAGTTCTACTTGGAGATTTAAATGCGGTACCGACACCAGAACTAGATAGAAATACAAGGAAAAAAAATTTAAACCAAGGGAAATTACCAAAATCTTTCAGTGATCTGGAAGAAAATCTGGACTTAATAGATATATGGAGATATAGAAACCCCACAACGAAACAATTTACGCATTTCTCTGAACCACACCAGAGCTGGAGCAGACTGGATCAAATATGGATCTCGAGAGAATTAATAACAAGAACGGAGAGATGTGAAATTTTACCCAGAACCTTATCGGATCACAGCCCAATAACACTACAATTAAAATGGAAGACCCAAGGTTTATACAGATGGAGAATGAACGATTACTTATTTGAAAAAGAAGAAGTGATCGAAAAAGCAAAAACCACTATAAAAGATTATTTTGCCTTAAATATTACTAAAGAGATTGGAATAGATACAGTATGGGACGCTAGTAAGGCAGTGTTAAGAGGTCTCCTGATACAACAAAATTCTCAAAGAAAGAAGGCTAAGGAAAGGAAGAAAGAAGAGTTAATCCTTCAACTGAAAGAATGTGAGAAAAATATGATAAAAAATCCAAAAGATGACAGCCATAAGCAACAATACAAAATGCTTCAAACACAATATTCAACATTAATAAGCCAAGAGGTTGAATGGGGAATAAAGTTAATGAAACAAAAGTTTTTCGAATCGGCAAATAAAATTGGAAAACTTTTGGCGTGGCAACTGAGAAAAAGAAGAAAAAGTAGTATCATAAACAAAATAAAAGTAGAAGAGCAAGTTCTGGAAGATCCTATTGTAATAAAAAAGAACTTTTTAAAATTTTATGAGAACTTATACAAAAGAGAAGAAGAAGATTTAACGAACATTATAAAATATCTAGAAGAAAATAGCCCTAAAAAAATAACAGAAGAAGAAAGAACCGCTTTAAACAGACCCATAAAAATAGAGGAAATTCGAGAAGCGATTAAAAGAATGAAAATTGGAAAAGCCCCAGGTCCAGATGGGTTATCAGCTAAATATTACAAAGTCTTAGAGGAATACATAACACCAGTGCTATGTGACGTTATGAATGAGATATTAAGAGGAGGAAAAATGCCAACATCCTGGAAAGAAGCCTACATTACGCTGATCCCGAAACCAGATTCAGATAAACTTAACATTAAGAATTACAGACCGATTTCTCTATTGAATAACGATTACAAAATTTTTGCAGACATAATGGCCCACACACTTAAAAAATGTTTAATTAATCTTATTCATTGTGATCAGGCCGGCTTTCTTCCTAATAGACAAATAAAAGACAACATCAGACACACAATAGATATTATTGAATACCTAGAAGTTCATAATGAAATTCCTGCTGCCTTACTGTTCGTTGATGCCGAGAAGGCTTTCGACAATGTCTCTTGGGGTTTCCTAATAAAATGCTTGGAAAAAACAGGGATAGAGGGCACATTCCTAGAAGGAGTTAAAGCAATATATACACAACAAAGAGCTAGATTAATAATAAATAATAACCTGACAGAACAGTTTGAAATAACAAAAGGTACCCGACAGGGGTGCCCTCTATCACCGCTGTTGTTTATTATGGTTTTAGAGACAATAACAAATAAGATAAGGAATACCCCAGAGATCCGTGGCATAAAAATTGGCGTGCAAGAATACAAATTGAAAACATATGCAGACGATCTCATGTTGTCATTGGAAGAACCAAAGGAGAGCATCGGTAAAGCTATAAAATTACTGGAAGAATTTGGAAAACTATCGGGATTTAAACTGAACAAGGAAAAAACAAAAATAATGACAAAAAATATGAAAGAAGACACCAAAAATGAGCTTGAGATACAAACTGGAATTAAAATAGTCAAAAAAGTTAAATACCTTGGAATTTGGATAACTATGAAAAATATAAATTTGATGGAAAACAATTATAAGAAAACATGGAAAGAAATAACGAAGGACTTAGATACATGGAACAGACTACATCTTTCGTGGATGGGCAGAATGGCGGCGATTAAAATGAGTTTACTACCTAAATTACTCTTCCTATTCCAGAACATTCCAATAATTAGGGGAATTGCAATATTTAAAGAATGGCACAGATTACTATCCAAATTTATTTGGCGGGGGAAAAGACCCAGAATTAAATTCAAATTGCTTACAGATCTAAGAGATAGGGGGGGTTTGCGGTTCCAAATCTGAGGTTATATTATGAGGCCGCATGCCTTTGTTGGGTAAAAGATTGGATCGTTATCAAAAATAAAGAGTTGTTAGACCTAGAGGGGTTCAATTTAAGATTTGGATGGCATGCCTATTTATGGCGAGACAAGGGAAGGGTCCATAAAGGTTTTTCTAACCATATCTTCAGAGGGCCACTACTGGAAGTCTGGGAAAGGAATAAAAAATTGCTGGAGCAGAAAACACCCTGGTGGCTATCTCCAATTGATATTTTAACAATTAAAAAATCAAATCTTGAGGGGGAACGGTGGACATATGAGGACCTACTAACCAAAACAGAATCCGGGTGGAGGATTAGACCATATGAAGAAATAAAAAATAAGTTGACTGGTTGGATTCAATATCATCAAATAAATTCAATATGGACGGAAGACAAAAAGATTGGAATAAGTGAGAAAAAATCCAGATTCCAGATTGAAATAATAGAAAGTAAAACAAAATTACTATCAAAAATGTACAACCAGTTGCTTGAGTGGGACACCAAGGACGAGGAAGTAAAGGAGGTGATGGTGAAGTGGGCGGTAGATCTAGGGTATAACATAGAATTTGATAAATGGGAAGCTTTATGGCGCAAAGATATGAATTATTCAGCATGCACGACACTCAAAGAAAACATGTACAAGATGATGTACAGATGGTACATAACGCCGATAAAATTACATAAAATTTATAGAACAGGTGATAAATTGTGTTGGAAATGCAAGAACAAGGAGGGCGAATTCTTCCACATGTGGTGGACGTGCGAGATTCTCAAAAAATTTTGGGAATCTATTTATAATGAATTAAAAAAAATTCTCAAATATACGTTTGTCAAAAAGCCTGAAGCCTTCCTGCTGGGGATAATTGGCAAGGATATCAAAGAAGAAGATAGGACCTTTTTCCAATACGCAACAGCTGCCGCTAGAACCCTCATAGCACAGTGCTGGAAAACACCAAAAATCCCAACATTAAAGGAGTGGCAATTTAAATTATTGGATTATTTAGAACTGGCAAAATTGACACAAAAAATAAGAAATCAAAAACGTACAAAATTTAGTAATGAATGGGATAAATTTAGAACATATATGGAAATAGAGATAAGGGGTACATCAAAATGTTAATCAGAAATATATATGTATCAAAAAAAAAAAAATCACAGTAGGCATGAAATAACGCTTACTACGTTACAAATGTCATTTTGGAATAGATACAGCAGATAGACAACTAAGATAACATTATCCGAAATCGAGATAAAGGGAAGTCGATCAATGTTGTTGTAAAATTAATGTTAAGTTGTGTTGTTTGGGTAGTATGTATTGTATGTCTTTTTTCTTTTTTATGTTTGTTTTATTTACTTTTGTCTTTTGTATGTTTGTGAAATATACTTATGCAAAACTTAATAAAAATTAAAAAAAAAAATGGAAAATGCATCCAAATTATATATTTGAATAAGAATTTTTTTGCTCATTTTTTTTTTTTTAATGTGAAAACAGGATGCATTGGAGTTATGAAGGAACATATGTGGAATTGACACAGCCTAGAAATTGACCCATCCACCCCTCACAGTGGACTTCTGGAAGAATAAACACTCTCAGGGGTCTGAAGAGCTTACTTGTGCTGGTCCCGGGGGAAGGTACCGTGGATGTAAGCAGAGTCCACACGAAGAGGGGCGAGGTCCAAGACGGGGAGCCGGGCGGGGAACAGGTACGCTGGAACAGGAGGCCGAGCTGGGAACTGGAACACCGGATAGTCAGGAACAGGAGGCCAAGCAGGGATCAGGAACACAGGAAGGTCCAAAGCCAACAACGACGTTGCTCCCGCAACCTGGGGCCAGGCTGACTGGGCTTTTATCCTCTTCTAAGGCCGGGGGCGGTCCCGGCCCCCAGGAGCCCCGCCTCCTCTGGCCTTAAGGCGAGCACTCCTCCTGGGGGCAACCAGTTCCCTTCGCCTCTCTGCCCTAAGCCTCTGCAGATCAGGAGAGGCCGAAGGGTTACTGGGCCCTGGAGGAGGCTCACCTGTGGCCACTGAGTCGTCAAGCCCCTCTGGGGCCAGAAGGGCTTCACCTGGGGCCAGCTCCTGATGCTCTGTCACAGGTGCAGGCTCTTCAGCATCTAGGCCTTGCCCCAGTTCAGCCGGCCCTGGAGGCGGGGACTCCTGTGCAGGCTGGGATTCCTCTGGTTCATCCTCTGAATCGGAATCCCAGGCCATCACACCATCCCCCCTCCCAGGCCCCCCCTCAACCGAGGGTCCGGACCCGGCTTGCCGGGGTACGTCGCATGGAACTCTCGGAGGCAGGCAGGTGCGTGGACGTTGGCCGCTGGTTCCCAGGAACGGTCCTCCGGTCCATACCCCTTCCAGTCAATGAGATACTGCAGCTTTCCCCTGCGGTATCGGGAGTCCAGGATGCGTTCCACCTCATACTCAGGCTCTCCCTGAACCAACACTGGCTGCGGACGGGGACGGTTCGGGTGGAACTCGTCGGGTGGGGCCACCGGACTCAGCACGGACCTGTGGAAGACCGGGTGAACCTTCAGGGTTGCGGGTAACCGGAGACGGAATGCTACAGGAGAGACTTGGTCCACGATAGGGAACGGGCCGGTGAAGCGGGCGTCCAACTTCCGCGAAGGTCGAGAGGGGTGGAGGTGGCGAGTGGAGAGCCAAACCAGGTCACCGACGCGAAGTTCCGGCCCCACCTGGCGGTGGCGGTCGGCCTGGGCTTTGTACGCTTCCTTGGCCTGGTGCAGTTGCTCCACCAAAAGCTGTTGCTGGGACTGGAGCTCTTGAAGCCACTCCGTCACCGCCGGGACCGCGGATGCCGGCAGCACATCTGGAAACAGCCGTGGATGATAACCGTAACTGGCCTGGAACGGGGTCTGCTGGGTGGACGCATTCACCGCGTTGTTGTAGGCGAACTCCGCCAATGCCAGGTGGTCGACCCAGTCATCCTGCTGGTAGCTGCAGTAACACCGGAGGTACTGCTCCAGCACCGCGTTCGCCCGTTCCGTCTGGCCATCGGTCTGTGGGTGGTAGGCTGACGAGAGGCAGACCTCTGTCCCGAGGGTCTGGTGTAATGCTCGCCAGAACCGGGATGTGAACTGAACGCCCCGGTCGGACACCACGCGCTCTGGTAGGCCATGCAGGCGGAAGACATGCTGAAGGTACAGCTGAGCGGTTTCCTTGGCTGTGGGTACAGATGGGCAGGGGGTGCAGTGCACCATCTTGGTGAAATGGTCGGAGAACACTAGAAGGCAGGTACAGCCACGAGACGGGGGTAAGTCCACTACAAAGTCCAACGAAACCGTGTGCCAAGGGCGCGGTGGAACTGGCAATGGCTGAAGTAGGCCGGGGGGTCGCCCGGTAGGACCCTTGGCGCGCCGGCAGACATCACAACCAGCAACGTAGCGAGCCACGTCGGCCTTCAGGCGGGGCCACCAAAACTCACGACTGACCAGATGGGTGGTCCGATACCGTCCAAAGTGCCCCGCTGCTGGGGCATCATGGGCCATCCGGAGAACCTCCAGCCGCAGTGGCCCTGGCGGGATGTACAGACGGCCGTGGTGCAGCAGAAGGCCCTGATGCAGGACCAGCCCCGGATACTGTGGGCTGGACCCTTCAGCCAGCTCCCGGAGTCGTTCCTGGGCCCAAGCGTCGACCCGCTGCTGTTCCCGCACCCGAGCC
Source organism: Podarcis erhardii (assembly GCF_964252035.2). Taxonomy (NCBI): domain Eukaryota; kingdom Metazoa; phylum Chordata; class Lepidosauria; order Squamata; family Lacertidae; genus Podarcis; species Podarcis erhardii. The sequence continues at coordinate 48,873,807 of NC_138501.1, forward strand.
TGCAGTGGTTCCACCTCCTGGGTGGCCAGGAACGCAGCTGGAGGTAGGATCGTGGTGGGTTCTGCTTGCTGTACCGTGTCTGCGTTGTCTTCAGGTTTCCGGGACAGGGCATCTGCCTTCTGGTTCTGAGAGCTAGGGATATAGCGGATCCGGAACTGGAACCGGGAAAAGAACAACGCCCACCGGATCTGTCTTTGGTTCAGCTTGCGGGTGGTCTGGAGGTACTCCAGATTCCGGTGGTCGGTTCTCACCTCCACCGGATGTCGTGCCCCCTCAAGATGGTGGCGCCAGACCTCAAAGGCCACCTTGATGGCCAGTAGTTCCCGCTCCCACACAGTATAGTTACGCTCCGCTGGTAGGAGCTGGCGGGAATAGAAGGCACAGGGCAAGAGTGGCGCTTCAGGTCCATTCTGTTGAGACAAGACGGCACCGAGAGCCGTACTGGAGGCGTCGGTCTCCACCACAAAGGGTCGAGAGGGGTCAGGATGTTGTAAGATCGGCGCCCTCTGGAAACAGGCCTTCAACCCCTGGAACGCCTCCTCTGCCTCCTCGTCCCAGGAAAACGGCGTCTTTGGGCGCAGTAGCCGGGTCAACGGGGTGGTGCGATGAGCATAATCTGCGATGAAGGTCCGGTAGTAGTTGGCGAACCCCAGGAAACGCTGTAGGTCCTTGCGGTTCCGGGGTGCCGCCCATTCTTGAACCGCTGCCACCTTCCCAGGGTCCATCTGCACCCCATCTGGAGAGAGCCGGTGACCAAGGAAGTCCACAGTCCGCTGATGGAACTCGCACTTGCTGAGCTTTGCGTACAAACGGTGCTCACGCAAGCGCTGCAGCACGGTCCGGACATGTCCCTCATGGCGAGCCGGGTCACGGGAGTAAACCAGTATGTCATCCAAGTACACCACCACGTACTTGTCTAACAAATCCTGGAACACGTGGTTGATGTAGCGTTGGAACACAGCAGGCGCGTTGCATAAACCAAAAGGCATAACCAAGTATTCGAACTGCCCGTACCGGGTCCCAAACGCTGTCTTCCACTCATCCCCGGCTCGGATCCGAATCAAGTTGTAGGCCCCCCGGAGGTCCAGCTTGGTGAACACCTGTGCCCCTTGCACCCGCTCCAGCAACTCCGAAATAAGGGGCAAGGGGTACCGGTCTGGGATGGTGATTTTGTTCAGGGCTCGGTAATCATGGCAAGGACGGAGTTCCCCACATTTCTTCTTAACAAAGAGCACTGGTGCCGCAGTAGGCGAGGTGGAAGGCCTAATGAACCCACGCTCCAGGTTCTTGCGCAAGAAGTCCTGCAAAGCCTCGCGCTCTGGCTCTGTTAGAGAGTATAAGCGACTCACCGGTAGGGGCGCTCCGGGCTGGAGGTCTATGCCGCAGTCAAAAGACCGATGCGGCGGCAGCTGGTCTGCCCCCCGTTCCTCGAACACGTCTTGGTAGTCCCGGTACACGGCTGGGAGCGTGGGTGCTGCCTCCTCCGTGGGTGCGGCCGCTAGCATCTGCGACTGAGCATGGGAACATGGATCTGGGAAGTGTACGGTCCGTTTGACCCAGTCAATCTGAACGTTGTGAGCCTCTAGCCAGTCCATTCCGAGCACCAGGGGGAACCGGGGCATGGAGGCAATGTCCAAGGTTCGCACCTCCCGGTGCTGCTGGAGACACAGGACCAAGGGCTGGGTCTCCCGAGTGACGGCACCCGAACGCAGGAGCCGTCCGTCAATTGCCTCCACCTGTACCGGTTCTGGCTTGTTCTGAAGTGGCACCTGATGATGAGCGGCAAAGGCAGCGTCCATATAGGAGCGGGTTGCCCCCGAATCTACCAAAGCGTGGGTAAGAATCCAGGGCCCACCTGGAGGGTAGAGATGCACCGGTACCATGAGATGTCGCAATTCTACTGGTGAGGGCCCTTCTTGCATGGTTTGGGACCCCACGTTGCTAGGGCCTTCGGCTACCGAGGTTGGCGGTTTCCCTGCGACTGGTAGCTTCTCGGGACAGGAACGGGCGTAATGTCCACCCCCACCGCAGTAAAGGCACAGGTTCCCCTCCCGACGCCGCGACTTCTCCGAGGGGGAGAGCCGAGGTCGCGCAGCCCCGAGCGGCGTTGGCTCGACTGGCAACTCGGCTGTGGGGGTGGACCTGCTGGGAAGGACTGGCGCCAGGAGTCGGGAGTGCTGGCGGTCCCGGGTCTGGCGACGGTCCTCCAACCGATCATCTATCTGCAGGCTCCGCTGAATGAGGGTATCCAGTGTGGTGGGATGATCCATCATGGCCAACTGGTCCAGTATCTCGTCCGACAGTCCCTCAAGATACTGGTCCCGTAGTGCAGAGTCATTCCAAGACAAGTCTTGTGCCAACAGCCGAAATTCTGTGGCGTAGGCGGCGGCTGTGGACTTGTCCTGTCTCAACCGACGAATCGCCCGATTGGCTTGGCTCTCCTTAAGCGGGTTACCAAATGCAGTCTCTAAGTGGTTACAAAACCCCACATAGTCCGTTAGCAAAGGAGAGTCTTGCCAGAGCAGTGGCAAAGCCCACTTGGCCGCCTGGTCCTTTAACAAACTGATTAAAAAATGCACCTTGGTGCGGTCGTCAGGGAAGTTCCGGGCTCGCCCCTGAATGTACAACTTGGCCTGGGCGAGGAACATGGGAAAACTGGCCTGGGTCCCATCAAATTTCTCTGGCAAGGCCACTGGGTACTTGCCTGGAGCTAGGGCGTCGGCCCCAGGATCTGGAAAGGCTTCCAACCGCTGCTGAAGCGCCGCAACCACATCGCTTAGCTGCTGAACGGTGTGGGTCAAGGCCTGGTTTTCCTGGGCCAATGCCACCAGCGCAGCCGCCTGGTCAGCCATGGCCTCTGGCTCTTCCCGAACGCACCCCAACGAAGGGGGAGTGCGGGTGTGGCGGGAGCAAACTGTGCTGGTCCCGGGGGAAGGTACCGTGGGTGTAAGCAGAGTCCACACGAAGAGGGGCGAGGTCCAAGACGGGGAGCCGGGCGGGGAACAGGTACGCTGGAACAGGAGGCCGAGCTGGGAACTGGAACACCGGATAGTCAGGAACAGGAGGCCAAGCAGGGATCAGGAACACAGGAAGGTCCAAAGCCAACAACGACGTTGCTCCCGCAACCTGGGGCCAGGCTGACTGGGCTTTTATCCTCTTCTAAGGCCGGGGGCGGTCCCGGCCCCCAGGAGCCCCGCCTCCTCTGGCCTTAAGGCGAGCACTCCTCCTGGGGGCAACCAGTTCCCTTCGCCTCTCTGCCCTAAGCCTCTGCAGATCAGGAGAGGCCGAAGGGTTACTGGGCCCTGGAGGAGGCTCACCTGTGGCCACTGAGTCGTCAAGCCCCTCTGGGGCCAGAAGGGCTTCACCTGGGGCCAGCTCCTGATGCTCTGTCACAGGTGCAGGCTCTTCAGCATCTAGGCCTTGCCCCAGTTCAGCCGGCCCTGGAGGCGGGGACTCCTGTGCAGGCTGGGATTCCTCTGGTTCATCCTCTGAATCGGAATCCCAGGCCATCACATTACTGCATTTCATTATTATATGCTATATGTTAGGTCTAGTTTCAGTATCTATTTGAAGATACAGACTGCCTATATTAATTTAAACATTTGTACACTGAAGTCCAGTTCAATCGAATATTTTCATGGTTGATGTCAGATGGTGCTGTTCCTGTTTATATTTGCAAAAATTAAATTATGAAACAACAGCTGTGGAGTTCTCCTCCCATGCCATATCCCAAATTGCTTTTTGAAAATTCTCTTACTTCGAAAGTGGCATGTATAAGGCAGGGTCTTCTTGCTGGCTGCTCCCAAACTGAGGAACTGCCTTCCACTGGAGGCTAGACTGACCCCTTTCTCAGCTCTCCTTTGACTGGCAGGCAAACACTTCCTTGTTCTGAAACAAGGCCGCTAACTGTTGTGGCAAGGTCTTCTGTGAGTGGGGGTCGTGTGTGTATGTGTGCACACATGCTTTTAAATGGTTTAAAGCAATTTCAGTGCTGTTCTAAGCAGGGTTGTTTATTTAATTGTTATTTTAATACTTACATTTATTTTGTGTTTTTTTGGTTGTATCCATTTTAATTTATGCTTTGAGGCATCTTGGGTCCTGTGCTGGGAGAAAGGCAGGAAATGAATGCTATTAATAAATATATACACTGCTTTTCAAGAAACACAAGCCCAGAACCCGCTAGGAAGCACAAAAGTAATTTTTAAGAGGGTTTTTCAAATAAAATAATAATAATAATAATAATAATAATAATAATAATAATAATAATAATAATACCCAGCCTGATTTATTGTGGCACAAACTTGAGCTTACTCTGGCGTGCACAACACAGTACAGTGGTACCTCGGGTTAAGTACTTAATTCGTTCCGGAGGTCCGTTCTTAACCTGAAACTGTTCTTAACCTGAAGCACCACTTTAGCTAATGGGGCCTCCTGCTGATGCCGCGCCACCGGAGCACAATTTCTGTTCTCATCCTGAAGCAAAATTCTTAACCCGAGGTATTATTTCTGGGTAAGTGGAGTCTGTAACCTGAAGCATCTGTAACCTGAGGTACCACTGTACGTTTCCGAGCACAATTCAAAGTGTTGGTGCTGACCTTTAAAGCCTGAAACGGCCTCGGCCCAGTATACCTGAAGGAGCGTCTCCATCCTCATCATTCAGCCCAGACACTGAGGTCCAGCACTGAGGGCCTTCTGGAGGTTCCCTCACTGTGAGAAATGAGGTTACAGGGAACCAGGCAGAGGGCCTTCTCGGTAGTGGCGCCTGCCCTGTGGAACGCCCTCCCATCAGCTGTCAAGGAAATAAACAACTATCTGACTGTTAGAAGACATCTGAAGTCAGCCCTTTTTAGGGAAGTTTTTAATGTCTGGTGTTTTATTGTCTTCTTCTTCTTCTTCTTCTTCTTCTCCTCCTCCTCCTCCTCCTCCTCCTCCTCCTCCTCCTCCTCCTCCGTCTTCTCATTAATTCTGTTGGGAGCCAACCAGAGTGACTGGGGAAACCCAGCCAGATGGGCGGGGTATGAATGAATGAATACAGTGGTTTGTGTGTGTGTGTCTGTGTGTGTGTGTTGTTGTTGTTGTTGTTGTAAATGTGTGCATTAAAGAAGTGCATTAGGTCTTCAGGCTCCACCCTCACTCTGCTCTGATCCACAACCTCATGCCACCTGAATTTTATACCTGTGGAAATGTTATTGCTTGATGATGCCTACAGTGGTACATCGGGTTAAGTACTTGGTTCGTTTCGGAGGTCCGTACTTAACCTGAAACTGTTCTTAACCTGAAGCACCATTTTAGCTAATGGGGCCTCCTGCTGCTGCCGCGCCGCCCCCCCAATTTCTGTTCTCATCCTAAAGCAAAGTTCTTAACCTGAAGCTCTATTTCTGGGTTAGCGGAGTCTGTAACCTGAAGCGTATGTAACCTGAAGCTTATGTAACCTGAGGTACCACTGCACTTCCCTAGAGCTAGATCCCTGTTAAAGAAGGATTTAGATGGTTCTGGACCTGGGATGAAATGCCCAGAGAATGGATTGGCCCCTGCTGCAGGTGGTTTGCCATGATCTGGTTTTCCAAGGATGCCGTCTGCGTATTCACAGGCTCTCGGCGTTCTAATCCTTCCGCCTTCCGCCTCCTGCCCTGCTTGTAATAGCTTGAAAATGTGCGTAGCAGGTAGCTGATGTCAAGAGATTTTGCCACTCGGTATTTTAAGGCAGAAGCAACCCTTTCAGCAAGAAAAGTGACAAACTCTATGAAAATGAATCCTGACTCTGGGCAAGCTTTGACATCAGTCTTGGGGAAATCTTCCCTGACACCGTGGGATGAAGTTTGCTTCTCCCTCCCACTCCTTAAAAGGGAGAATGTTTCTGGCGTAATTATCAGCTGGGAGAAGGAAAGGCCTATGCCTTTGGATGAAGTCAAATTAACTAGGGCAGCTTTATGGGCCAGAACCACAGGCTCTAGGCTCAGGAATTTTGTTTTTTCTGTTTTTGTTTTTATTGATACAGCAAGAAAAGAAAAGAAAAAAAGAAAACAGAAAAAAGGAAGGGTATCTTTTTATACGCTACCGCGGCAGCAAGAGTTCTTGTCGCGGCTAAATGGAAGAGTAATGAAATTCCCTCTATACAAGACTGGATCCAGAAGCTGACAGAATATGCCAAATTAGACGGTCTATCAGAAAAAATAAAGAATAAATCAAACCAGGAATTTGTTTCAAAATGGGAGGTTTTCAAAGAATATTTGAAATATAAATATAGTAGTCTAAACTCTGTTGCAGCACTCGAGGAACTTCAGTAATAGATGTAAGACAGATATAAGAAATAAGATATATTAAGAAAAAGTTTAATTACGATAAAAGTGTGTAATGGCAAAAAGTAATATGAAATCTAAATATGGAATAGACGGGAGGTCGGGTCTTTAGTGTTAAGACCAATTTATGTTTTGTTGATTGTTAAGAAAATTCTGTGTCTAAGGATCAGGAATTTTGAACTGACCAGGAGCAACTGAGAACTTTGGACTCAGAGCAGAGCCCTGTGGCATCGTGGTCCGAGTGCTGGAGCTGGGAAGACAGGGTTCAAATCCCTGCTCAGCCAGGAAAGTGACTGGGTGACTTTGAACCAGTCATTCACTCTCAGCCTAACCTACACCACAGGACTGTTGTGAGAATAAAATTGGGAGGGTGATAAATATGCCCACCAGAGGTGGGGTATACAGTGGTACCTCTGGTTACGTACTTAATTCGTCCCAGAAGTCCATTCTTAACCTGAAACTGCTCTTAACCTGAAGCACCACTTTAGCTAATGGGGCCTCCCGCTGCCACACAATTTCTGTTCTCATCTTGAAGCAAAGTTCTTAAGCAGAGGTACTATTTCTGGGTTCACAGAGTCTGTAACCTGAAGCATCTGTAAACTGAGGTACCACTGTAAATGTATTTCAACATAACAATTCATCAAAAACACATCATCCTCATTTTTTCTCCCCATTTTCCCCTCCCCCCTCCCCAAGAAACAACCCCCCCCACCCCACCCCGGACTTCCCTCCTCTCTCTGGTTTTTCAGCACATGTTATTCTCTGCATGTTATAAAATTGTAAAGATCCTTAATTTATCTATCTATATGTTACCAATAAAAAGTTTGTGAGTGTTTATTCAAAACCTGCCAAGGAGTCCAGTTCATTTTGCTGTTTCTTTAAGTACTTTGTAAAAGGTTCCCATTCTTCTTTAAAGTCACAGTTGTCCTTATCATGTAGTTTATGTATCAACTTCGCAAATTCCACATAATCCATCAGTTTCTCTTGCCACAGTTCTTTGGTTGGGATTTCCTCGTTCTTCCATCCTTGTGCTATTAAGACTCTTGCTGCCGTTGTCGCGTACATATGTTATATATGAAATTCCTAATAAAACATACGTTATGTTGAAATTCCTAATTTTTTTTTTTTTTAAAAGGTGGGGTATAAATGTAATAAATAATTATAAATGGAGGATAGTTGGGGAGGGAGAAAGACACAAAATCCTTTAAAGATTTGGTGGAGGGGTTGGGCCCATAACCTGTTGTTGGGATACTGCCAGGGAGACAAAGGGCATTGTGCCTCCACGTCGTCTCCCGGTCTCCCGTGGAAACAGTATCAGTCAATTAGTGACACGAGCCTCGGAAATAGCTGTCCACATTCCAGGACTCATGCACGCCCTTTTCGCAGAGCTTCCACAATGAAAGATTCACCCAGGAGAGCATATTTTACAGATTTATTCAGCGTTGGTCAGAACAAAGGAAAACATGACTGCCTGCCTGCGTGTCGAGGCAACAGAGTGAAACAAAAGCTATATACAAAACAGAAACTTCTCGTGAGCCGGAAGTACACAGGCCTGTGACACACAACAGCCTGCTCCCTGTTTAAGGTGGAATGGAAATATCCTAACAGATACATGCCATTGGTAGCAGTGGTGATCCCCTTTCTCATTTTAAGATTTCTTTTTCTTTTTTTTAAAAAAGCTCTTAAAAGCATTGTTTTCTCTTCTTTGTCAGGGACTGTGCTGACGAGGGCTGCACTGAGGAGGAATGGTGGGAGCCACCCCCTCCCTCTGATCCGGAATCTTCCCAGGAGCAGGAGGACAGTATAGATTTGGAACAATGGTTTGCAGAGGGGCATAGTTCAGAAGGCAGAAGCTGGGAAATACTGTATGGGGAACAGCTAGCAGAAGAAACACTGGAAGAGGGGTTAACAGATTCACAGTCGTTGGAGAACGTTCCTTTGATCTCCCCAAAGTCATGGAGAGCTCAGAAAGTGTTAGAACAGAAAGCGCAGAGGGCACGAACTCAGATTACAAGATGTAGGAGTGACGTAGATTAATAGGGACGGAGGGTGTGTGAACCTTAATTGGGAGCACCACCATTTCTAGGAGAAGTGTTCTTTGTTCTCTCACTGTGATTATTAAAGTTTCTAACTAGTAAGACGTTCCTTTCTTTGATCTTATCTACTGCCACAGGCGGAATAAACTGATTCCCTGAAGCCTGACACTGTTCTGACACTGTTCTGACACATCCTTTTTTGTTTGTGGGGTGGCCATGCCAGCCTCTGAATGCCCCAGAGTGACACTACAACTAGGGGGATTCGGGGGGGGGGGGAGAGGGACCACTCATAATGTTCTTCTCTTGATCCCCTTCTCAAATCCCCAAGACAATTCTTCCAAATTTGCCACCTGTGAATACGCCAGCAATTTTTTTGGGGTGGTGGTGGTGGGGTTCTTCAGCCCCACAAGGAAGCCACAGGTCTGAGCACAGCTGCCACATACAGTGAGCCTAGTGGCATTTCCTGTGACCTATGCAAACCGCACCAGATCTAATGACATTAGGTGAAACCTTAATTGTCATGCATGTATATGGGCAGCTTGACTACGAAACCCATGATGCAGTGCAAACAAGAGAGGGTGTTCTGGGCTGTAAAATGGGCACAGCAATCCTACCTATAGAAAACCAGCCTAGTTTACGATGGAATAAATTATGCTGGGGTAATTTACCCCTTTTCCAAACTCCATTCAGTAGCAGATCTACTGAGGAGGCAGAGGGAAAATGAGCCTTTAAAGTAGAGTTTAACTTACACCACCTTTCTCTCCAGTGTAACTTATTCTGGGTTTTTAGTTCATGGCGTTTGGGTTTGGAATAGGGGTAAGTCTCTTCCTACCCTATCCCTCCCCCATCATTCCTCTAGAATGCCCTTTTCCCAGGATCAAAACAAAACAAATTCCTTCCAGTAGCACCTTAAAGACCAACTAAGTCAGTTCTTGGTATGAGCTTTCGTGTGCATGCACACTTCTTCAGATACACTGAAACAGAAGTTTCCAGACCCTTCTATATAACTTCTGTTTCAGTGTATCTGAAGAAGTGTGCATGCACACGAAAGCTCATACCAAGAACTGACTTAGTTGGTCTTTAAGGTGCTACTGGAAGGAATTTGTTTTGTTTTGACTATGGCAGACCAACACGGCTACCTATCTGTAACTTTTCCCAGGACTTTCCTTGCTTGAGCTGGATTGGCCAGGATAGAGAACTTACACCAGAATATCAGTCAATTTAGCCAGAGATCCACCTATTCCAAACTCCACCCATCCCAGCAGAACTTGCGTTTGAATGGCTCTTGAAGAGATAAATCCATGCATGCATGCACTGAGTTTTGCTGCACATATCTTAGTTTCGGAAAGGTCTCTGCAAACTGGAGCGAGTTCAGGTCAGGATAATCCAAAGGATCATGGAGCTGAAGGCTGTGATTTATTAGGAAGGCTGAAAAGAGCTAAAATATGTATCTCGCCATTCAAAGAGGCAATTAAGGAGGAAGGATATGAGAACAGTCAACAAGTATTTTTGAAGGGTGCTAACAATGTGGAGGAAGAGAAATTATTTAACGTGATAGATGGGAGCATAGCAGAGCAGCATGATTAAATTAAGAGGAGGGAAATTTATGCTGAGTACTGGAGAAAATCTACTGACAGCCAAATGCATCTCATGTGTTGCAGAATAATACGAAACAAAAGCGGCAAAAAAGGAGTGCAGGGTGAAACAGAAGGAAGAGGGGATATCCCAGACAAACAGATAGATATTTCCAAGCTAGCAGCCTGATCTGAGGCATGCTTAAAGGTAAAGGTAAAGGGGCCCCTGACCGTTAGGTCCAGTCGCGGACGACTCTGGGGTTGCGGTGCTCATCTCACTTTATTGGCCGAGGGAGTTGGTGTACAGCTTCTGGGTCATGTGGCCAGCATGACTAAGCCACTGCTCTGGTGAAGCAGAGCAGTGCATGGAAATGCCATTTACCTTTCCACTGGAGCGGTACCTATCTATCTACTTGCACTTTTTTGGGTGCTTTTGAACTGCTAGGTTGGCAGGAGCAGGGACCAAGCAGCAGGAGCTCACCCCGTCGCGGGGATTTGAACTGCCGACCTTCTGATCGGCAAGTCCTAGGCTCTGTGGTTTAACCCACAGCGCCACCCGCATCCCTTACTTGGAGGTAAATTCCATTAAAGGATTAAATTCCATCAAGGATTTAAGTCAGGGATGAGGAACCCTTCCAATGTGGTTGGGCTCCAATACCTTCATGCCATCATATGCCTAGGGTCTGCCAGGAGGACAGTGGAGGGTTCCAGCCTCACATAATGTTTGAATCTAGCATGAAAGGGGGCTAAATCATAGAGTAAGCTGTTCTGCCAGGTTTATCCTATGTCATCGCTTCCCACCTTGAGAGGAAATGGGTCACCAAGCATTTGTTATTTCTCTTTCTCTCCACATAGATTTTAGTATGTAAGGAGCTCTGAGCTGGATGATCCGGCTGCATGGCTTTAAACAGCCTCTTTTTTCCAAACTAGAATGGCATCTGAAACCAACAAGTTTAGCAACTTTTTGCCTTTTGCAATGTTTTGACTGCCTGTGCATCTTTTCTGACTGCTGCATAGAAAAGCACATGAATCTGACCTTAGAAGAGTTTTGTAAGTAAGCCAATTTATGACTTACTGAACGTGTGTTCTATCTCTACGCTAGGGAAGTGGGATAGCTTAGGAAGAGTTGTCAAAGGGGACATTTTGGGACTGGCTGGAAGGACACGTTTTAATGTTTTGCAGCCTATGTTTCTTTGCTGCATGTTTTGCAATGTTAAATCTTTTGCTGGAGATCTCTCACCCAAGAGTACTTGCCCCAGACTTGGGTCTTGGCTTCCAAATGCTCCAACAAACAGGAGGTGGTGGTGCAAATCTAGTGACAGCCTTGAAAAGGAGGAAGCCAGTGAAAACAGGGAGCTTTCGAGGTGACTGTAGAGCTCCTGCTTGGTTTGCTTCCTGGGCTAAGTGCAGGTCTTCAGGCAGAAAGTGTGGAGCTCCTTATGGTCCATCAGTAGGCAATTGTTCTGTGCTGCTTTAAAAATTATTTATTGATTCATTTCATAAAATGTATACACCACTTGGTTGCAACAACAACCACCACCCACCACTCCAAAGCAGTTTAAAAGGTGAAGGTACCCCTGACCATTAGGTCCAGTCGTGGACGACTCTGGGGTTGTGCGCTCATCTCACTCTATAGGCTGAGGGAGCCAGTGTTTGTTCGCAGACGGCTTCCGGGTCATGTGGCCAGCATGACAAAGCCGCTTCTGGAAATGCCGTTTACCTTCCCGCCGGAGTGGTACCTATTTATCTACTTGCACTCTGATGTGCTTTCGAACTGCTAGGTGGGCAGGAGCAGGGACTGAGCAACGGGCGCTTACCCCATTGAGGGATTCGAACCGCCGACCTTCCAATCGGCAAGCCCAAGAGGCTCAGTGGTTTAGACCACAGCGTCACCCGCGACCCCCAAAGCAGTTTACAAAAGGATAAAAAAATAAAATCAAGCAAAATAACCATACCTAAAAACATACAAAAGTTAAACAGATTAAAATCACTCCAGCTGTCTAAGCATCTGGGTAGGCATGCCTGAATGAGAATGTTTTTAGCAGGTGCTGAAAAAAGCACAGAAACAGCACCTGCTTGATCTCAATAGGCACAGATGCCTACATTGACTCCCAGTACATTTCCAAGCACAATTCAAAGTGTTGGTGCTGACCTTTAAAGCCCTAAACAGCCTCAGTCCAGTATACCTGAAGGAGCGTCTCCACCCCCATCATTCTGCCTGGACAATGAGGTCCAGTGCCGAGGGCCTTCTGGCAGTTCCCTCCCTGTGAGAAGTGAGGTTACAGAGAACCAGGCAGAGGGCCTTCTCGGTAGTGGTGCCCACCCTGTGGAACGCCCTCCCACCAGATGTCAAGGAAATAAACAACTATCTGACTTTCAGAAGACATTTGAAGGCAACCCTGTTTAGGGAAGCTTTTAAAGTTGGATGTTTTATTGTGTTGGAAGTTGGATGTTTTATTTTTCGCCCTATAAGACGCACCAGCCCATAAGGCACACCTAGTTTTTTGGGTGGGAAATAAAGGGGGAAAAATTATTTCCCCCCCAGGTGCGGGGCTGGGGCGGGGGAAGCCTGAGCTCGGGCTTCCCCCGACCCCAGCCCCCGGAACAGGAGAGCTGCGCGAAGTTTGAAACCTGGGTGCACTGAGCTCAGAGCGCCCAGGCTTCGGCATGCAGGGAACTCTCCGCAAGCCGTGGGAGCCCAGCACCAGGCTCCCACGGCTTGCGGATAGCTTCCTGAAGCCTGGAGAGTGAGAGGGGTCGGTGCACACTGACCCCTCTCGCTCTCCAGGCTTCAGCGAAAGCCTGCATTCGCCCCATAGGACGCACACACATTTCCCCTTCATTTTTGGAGGGGAAAAAGTGCGTCCTATAGGGCGAAAAATACGGTATTCTGTTGGAAGCTGCCCAGATGGGCGGTGTATAAGTAATAAATTATATTATTATTATTATTATTATTGCATTTTGGGGGTATTTATTTGTGTGGTGCTTTCATAATCTTTGATATTTCAGGCAGTATATAAATCATCATCATCATCATCATCATCATCATCATCATCATCATCTCTGTGACCTCACTTTTCTTGTTCTTGTATAGAATGCAAGTAGAGTCCTTCTGCATCAGGTTATCATCCATTACTCTCTCCGCACAGTAGCCAACAAGTTGCCTATGGGAAGTCGGCAGTTTTCTTGCTCTAAAACTGGCCGTTTCTCTCATTTACATTTTCCCCCAAACCTCCTCGATTTCTCAAAAGTTTCATTTTTAATTTTGCTTTTCATCTCAGATTTAAGTGCATTGATACATGGAGCCATTTCCTTGTTAGTCTATTCTGCTGTCTCCCCCAGAGGCTATATACTTGGCAGATGGATGCATTGTTTTTAATTAGATTTTTTTTCCCCATTGCGTGGAAAAATAATTATTATTCTTGGCTTTTAGGAGACGGTATTTGTTATTGTTGTTCTTTTAATGATCACTCCTCCTGGTGTTATTTCATTTTCCAATTACAATGTGTATGTATGCTCAGACCTGCCATTGCTTCCAAAAAGGGATTGTAAGCATTCACAGACCCAACCGATTCCCCAAACATTTGTCTTATGCCTTGGGTGTTATTATTTTTGTGTGTTTGTCTCTCGCACTTGGTTTCTCCCCCGTTTTACTTCCTTTAATCTGTGAATGGGTCGTAAGTTGTTCGGGATATTTCTGTTTTCTTGATGCTGCTCAGCAAAATTGCTCTAAGTGGTTTTGGACTACAATTCCCAGGGACATACCAGCTGGGGGTGATAGAAGCCATAGCCCAATACACCTGTAGGACACCAGGATTTGATATAGGGCACTTTGGAGAGATTCCAGTTTGACTCAGAGCAGCCCCATATCTGTATGAGGTGGCCTGCTTTGGTTTGGGATTCAGCATTCATCTATGTCCGATGCACAATGATGTCTTTCGCACTACAGTGGTACCTTGGGTTACAGACGCTTCAGGTTACAGACGCTTCAGGTTACAGACTCCACTAACCCAGAAATATTACCTCAGGTTAAGAACTTTGCTTCAGGATGAGAACAGAAATTGTGCTCTGGTGGCGTGGGAGCAGCAGGAGGCCCCATTAGCTAAAGTGGTGCTTCAGGTTAAGAGCAGTTTCAGGTTAAGAACGGACCTCCGGAAGGAATTAAGTTCTTAACCCCAGGTACCACTGTACCACTCACCATAAGTGGATATGCGAATGGACTTTATTGGAAAGTATTGTGATTGAGGGGATGTGAGGCAGAATGCCAGCTATAAAAGGTCAAAAGATAAAGGCCCCCTGGACGGTTAAGTCCAGTCAAAGGCGACTATGGGGTTGCGGCATTCATCTCGCTTTCAGGCCGAGGGAGCCGGCGTTTGTCCACAGACAGCTTTCCAGGTCATGTGGCCAGCAGAACTAAACCACTTCTGGCACAACGGGACACCGTGATGGAAACCAGAGCGCACAGAAATGCCGTTTACCTTCCTGCCGCAGTGGTACCTATTTATCTACTTGCACTGCTAGGTTGGCAGATGCTGGAACAGAGCAATGGGAGCTCACCCCATCATGCAGATTCGAACTGCCAACCTTTTGATTGGCAAGTTCAAGAGGCTCAGTGGTTGAGACCACAGAACCACCTGTGTCCCAGAACCACACTGCAAATGGGCAGAGGGTATGTGTGTGTGTGTGGGGGTGCCGAATATAGAAGAGGGAAGAGTGAGGGGCAGAGTAAGGTTAAATAGCCTGTCACCACCTCTACCTCTACTTACAGTTCCGAATTTTAAGTCTTTTTTCAAGAAGGAATTGGCCACTCACGACTGCCAGTCTCGGAGCTTCATGCAATGAAGGAAGCAGTTGTTTTTGCTGTGCCGTGTCTCCAACTCCGCTCACTCTTGGGGCTCTTACGAGCTTACCGGGGAGTGGGGGAGACGCAAAAAGGCACTCGCTGGAACACCAGGTCTTCAGAACACCCAATCTGAGGTTTTTTATGGGGAACCACAACGCTCTCATGGTCTCACCCAACTTCAAAGCACTGGGGCTCTTTCAGCTGAAAGAGCTCCCAACTGCCATTACCGGGCGACCAGCCGGAAGTCATTTCTCGCTTCTTCTTCCAAGGGAGGAGGGGTGTGGTGAATTTCTCCCCTCCAAAATGGTGGGAACAGCAATGTCATGCAGGCACCTAAGCCAGCAGTGCCAGGTATATGGGGCAGAGGGGGCTTCAGCTCCCCTGATATATTTTGGTGGGGGACAGCGCCCCCCCAATATTGATGGGGTCACGACCCCCTGCCGCTGCCCCACACCTCTTCATGTGCCCCAGCCCCAGCCTTCACCAGGTAGCCCAGGAGCCAGGCAGCAGCTGGGACAAGTGTGGAAGTCGATCTTCATGCTTGCTTATCCCAGCCATAGACTAGCAGACCGGCAGCCCAGGAGCTGGGCTGAGGCTTGGACAAGTGAAGCAACGATCTCCTACACTCAGCACACAGGTGATCTTTGCTTCACTGGCCCCATGTCACAAGACCGCAATTCCTCAATGTGGGGCAAGTCGGTGCCCCTGACCTGAGCACACCTGCATTTTCAATTATCCAGATCATTTCCCTATTTTTCCAATACAATATGATAATCTTTATTGCCATTGTCCTATAGAGAAGAACGAAATTGAAAAAATCTACATCAGACATTCAAAAATCAACAAGCCTCCTATCCCAGCTATCCCAGTCTGGTTAGCCCCCTAAAAACTCTGATACCCCATAATTAAATACAATATACTCTCATAGAGACTACCTTACACTGTGTTTAAAACCAAAATCGCATTTGGATAGAAACTGTTTCTCAGGCGGCTAGTCCTAGTCTTTATAACCCTGTACCTTCTTCCGGAAGGCAGAAGCTGAGAGAGATCATTTCCGGGGTGCGCACTGTCCTGCACTATCTCTGCAGGTTTCTTATGACACCTGGAAGCATAGATTTGATCCAAGGTGGGAAGAGTGCACCCAATTATTCTCTCCATAGTCTTTACAACCCTGGAAAGCATTGTTTATTCCTTGACCGTGCAGCTCCCCAACCACACACACAGACCATAAGTTAATACACTCTCAACAGTACAATGGTAAAATGTCATGATCACTCATGATGAAAGCTTCATTAGATCCTATAGGAACCCCTAACAGTTAGTGAAATGGTGAAGGCAGAGCATGTTTTGTTTTTTTAAGTCTTCAGAACAATGGATGAAAACCCTCTGATAACATTTGGATGCAAACCTTTGCAACGAGGCACCTTCAGCCTGAACAGGAATGCAGGTCACCTTGGGGGCCACCAGGTGGCGCATTGGAAGATGGACGACAATAACATCTCTCCGACCCATACAAGGTAAATAAGAGGCTGCTATGGGAAGTATGCAGTCTTCCTACCCCCCCAAGGAGATGGGGGGGGCTGCCTTGCCAGCGGTGTCCACAATGCACCCCCGGATTTGAGGGAAGGGAGTGCAGGTCACTTGGCATGAGCCCTCTATGAGGTCGGCTCTTCCTGACGCCGGTTCCAATTAGCGCGTGCTGGTTGCTTTGGCTCGGAATTATAATTGGAAACATATGATTGGAATGAAGCTAAAGCACACACATCAAGCAACGTTCGAGAGATAAGACTGCTGATTAATGGATCTCTGTGACCGGAGTGACGGATGGATAAGTAAATCAACTGATGAACCACCATTAAGAGACTGTATGTTTGGAATGAAGGGGGGGTGGAGGAAAAAAACTTTTCTTTTCTTTGCATTATGTGATATTAATAACCCTCCACCCCAGAAAGAAATAAGATCGTTGCATTTTACTAACCACAAGCAGGAATTCAAGAACTGTGTGGAGTGGATTATAGTTAAAGAGATGATTGGTAAACAATGAGAACGGAGGAAAATTTTATGACGCAGTTTAAAATGGCGTTTCGCTAAGACAGGCTTGCCTGAGAAAGAAAGACACGGGGAGGAGAATCAGGACCATTGGAATGAGAAGGATGGTTGGAATGTGATCTTAACCTGACAGAGCCCTCCTGATATACTTGGCAAGCCTGAGAAAATTAAAGGACAGACCGAAGATTAATTTTTTTATGGAAGCGTGGAATAACAACAACAACAACAACAACAACAACAACAACAATAATTTGTTATTTATACCCCGCCCTCCCCAGCCAAGGCCGGGCTCAGAGCAGCTTACAAGCAATAATAAAAACAAGTTGAATGATTACAACTTAAAAACAAAATTAAAACACAACATTAAAATATTACAACATTAAAATAAAATGTAGCCTCAACGCAGGAGGAGAAGGAAAGAAAAAAAGAAAGAGAGGGAGGGAATCAAATTGGCTCCAAGCCAAAGGCCAGGCAGAACAACTCTGTCTTACAGGCCCTGCGGAAAGAAATCCTGCAGGGCCCTGGTCTCATGAGGCAGAGTGTTCCACCAGGCCAGAGCCAGAGTTGAAAAGGCCCTGGCTCTGGTTGAAGCCAATCTAACTTCCTTAGGGCCCAGGACCACTAGGGTGTTGCTATTTATGGACCTTGAGGCTCTCCGTGGAGCATACCGGGAGAGGCAGTCTCGTAGGTATGAGGGTCCTAGGCCGTGAAGGGCTTTAAAGGCCAAAAGCAGCACCTTAAATCTGACCCTGTACTCTACCGGGAGCCAGTGCAGTTTGAAAAGCACTGGGTGAATATGCTCCCATGGCAGAGACCCCGTGAGGAGCCTCGCTGCAGCATTCTGCACCCGCTGGAGTTTCTGGGACAGCTTCAAGGGCAGCCCTGCATAGAACGAATTACAATAGTAAAGCCTGGAGATGACCATCGCATGGATCACTGTGGCCAGGTCGGGGCGGGAAAGGTAAGGGACCAACTGCTTGATGCGGCGAAGGTGGAAAAATGTCGCCTTGGCTGTTGCTGTAACTTGCGCCTCCATGGAAAGGGAGGCGTCAAGGATTACACCCAAACTCTTAACGGAAGGCAATGGCACTAATTGGGCCCCCGCAAGAGAAGGGAGTCGGTCCCTCATCCCCATGCCATCCCGACCCAGCCATAGGACTGTCTTTGAAGGATTTAGTTTCAATCGGCTCCCATGAAACCATCTAGCCACAGCTTCCAAGCATCTGGTCAGTGTGTTCGGGGCCGAGATGGTGTGGCCATCAGTAGATAGAGCTGAGTGTCATTAGCTCTGGATAATCTGAGCAAGGGGGCGCATAAAGATGTTAAAAAGCATCGGGGAGAGAATTGCGCCCTGCGGCACTCCACACACCAAGGAATGGCGTGACGATATTTCCCTCCCTAGTGCCACCCTCTGTCCCCGACCAGAGATAAAAGAGCACAGCCAGTTATGGGCTATGCTCTGTATCCCCACGTCTGCGAGGCAGTGGTCCAGAAGATCATGATCGACCATGTCAAAGGAAGCTGACAAATCTAAAAGGATCAGCAGTCCTGACCCGCCTCGATCCAGTTGTCTACGGAGATCATCTGTTAGGGCAACCAGAGCCGTCTCGGTCCCAAAACCAGGACGGAAACCGGACTGAAATGGATCTAAAGCTGATGTTTCCTCCAGAAACCTACCAAGCTGTTCAGCAACCACTCTCTCAATTACCTTACCCAGGTATGGAAGATTTGAAACTGGGCGGTAATTGGATAGGTCTAAGGGATCTAATGAAGTTTTCTTTAAGTGTGGACACACTACTGCTTCCTTCAGTTCCCCTAGGAATGTCCCCGTGTCAAGGGACAAATTGATAATTTCAACCAGGGGGGTCCGCACAACATCTGGACACTCCCTAATCAGCCAAGATGGGCACGGATCAAGGAGGCAGGTGGTGGGCCTACCAACTTGGAGGAATCTATCCACATCAGCAGGGAGTATCCAATCGAAATGGTCCAACACTGGACCTGAAGTCAGTCGAGGGGCCTCCAGTTCAGTAACTGTATCTAAATTGGCAGGGAGGTCACGGCGGAGCAACAGGACTTTCTCCGCAAAAAAGCTCGCGAATGCCTCACAGCTGTGGGTTGAATTGACAGTAAGAGCTGTTCAACAGTGGAATTTGCTGCCAAGGAGTGTGGTGGAGTCTCCTTCTTTGGAGGTCTTTAAGCAGAGGCTTGACAACCATATGTCAGGAGTGCTCTGATGGTGTTTCCTGCTTGGCAGGGGGTTGGACTCGATGGCCCTTGTGGTCTCTTCCAACTCTATGATTCTATGATTCTATGATTCTATGAATTTGTGCTTAAATTTTGTTGTCCTCCTAAGGACATTATTGACCTAATTATTCTAAAAAGTTGTGCCGGGCGAGAGCTAGCGGATGCAATGGAAGCTGCAAAGTAAGATTTCTTAGCAGCTTTCAAAGCCATGTCATAGGCTTTCATAAGCGTCCTATAAGATGTTCTTGAGGCTCCGTCACAAGTCCGTCGCCATACTCGCTCTTGCCGTCTGAGATCCCGCTTCATTTTCCGGAGCTCCTCAGTAAACCAAGGGGCCTGGTTTTGACGGGGTCGCAGAGGGTGCTTAGGCGCGATCTTATCAATGGCTGCAAAGAGCCGGTTATTCCAGTCCTCAACAAGGTCATCTAATGAGTCACCAGGAGGAGCAGGGTCCCGCAAGGCTTGTCGGAATCTATCAGGGTCCATCTGTTTTCGCGGACGAGCCCAAATAGGTTCGCCACCCGAGCAGGGGAGGAGCGGGAAGTCAATCTTGGCTTTCAGAGCGTAGTGATCAGACCATGGCACTTCCACAGGGGGGAGCATGATCACATCTATGCCAGCCCCAAAGACCAGATCCAGCGTGTGGCCTGCTTGATGAGTGGGGCCCAAAACAAACTGGGAGAGCCCTAGTGTTGCCATGGAAGTTAGCAGGTCCAGAGCCTGTGAGGAGGGAGTGGCATCGGCATGGACATTGAAGTCTCCCAAAACCAGTAGGTTTGGGAACTCCAAGGCCCAGCCCGCCACCACTTCCAGCAGGTCTGACAGGGTGGCTGCTGGTGTGCTGGGTGGTCGGTACACCAGCCAGACAGCCAAGCTCTCCTTGGTGCCCCACACGAGACCAACACATTCAATGCCGGAGATCGCCGGTGATGGCAGAGCTCTGAAAGAGCAATCCTCCCGGATTAACAACGCTACTCCCCCCCCCGACCCACAGTCCGCGATTGATGGAGGACAGAGAAACCTGGGGGTGTTATCTCATGTAGGGAGACTACTTCGCCTTCCCGTACCCAGGTCTCCATCGCGCAAGCCAGGTCAATCCCCTGCAAGACAAAAAAGTCACGCATGGTGGCAGTTTTGTTGCCTATGGACCTGGCATTGCACAGGACCAATGATGGAGGTGGGTAATCCTTGCTGTCCCTACCCTCATCCCTTGGGATGGGGCGTAGATTGGAAGGGGTTCGAGGATCACTGCATCTCGAAACCCTTTGCCGATAGAGATATTTAGCCCCACCGCCATTCCTCCCTAGCCCTTCAATAGTGGAAATCCCAGGCCCCATACTAGCCTCCCCAATAGAGGGGTAACACCCCCTCAATAACAAGTCATCCTTGGGCCAGGACTCCTGGGTCAAAATGGTATGGGGAAGAGGGGGAGGTTTGATGGGGTAAGTATCCCTAGAAGATAAAACCCAACCAACCGCACCTCAAGCGGGGGGGGGGCAGTCCCATGGTGTTTCATTAACTGTCCCCCTCTCCCTCCTGAGTTGGTTGGAGGCTGTCCGTGAGCGATATGATCTTTGGAGTGTACAAAACCCACACAGAGGATGCCTGTCTCTAATCTGCTTGTGAAGATTATCAGAGATCGCAAAGAAAGGAATATATGATAACAACAAGAAGATGAAGAAAGTAATAAAGGACTATCTGGATTGTACTGGATAGAATTGTTTAATTAAAGCAGCAATATAAGTGATGTTTGGACTCGTTCGGAGCTTGATGTATGAGTACCCCCAACAAAATTTAAAATTTGGCTGTATGATTTGGAATTAATGTGATTTGGATAATGTGATGTGATTGGCCTGTTAATAAAATTATTTTTTTAAAAAAGGAATGCAGGTCACCTTGTCAGCAGCACCATATTTAACATATTTTCTACTCTTGAATGTGTAATAATAACAACAGCCATCCATCCGCTCCCCCCGGCACCTTTGTAATGGATTAGAATTCACAATGTGAGCCCGGCTTGATAAATATATTCAAATATGCTGCCCTCCAAAATCAGAAGCGACTCGGCAACAAATCAACCATAACTGCAGCACCTCCATCATCTTTCTGCTCAGCTCGGCTGCAACCCAGGACTCACATATCCCCTAATGGAGCTGTGGGACCAAGGAAGTTTCTCCCTGGAATGATATGTTCAAGGTCTGTTGCTGCCCTGGGCACATCTAAACCACCCCTTCCTCCTTCTATCCATGTCTCTCTCTATTCTGATCAGCATAACAATAGCACATTAGAGTGAGCATTTGAATGTTTGTTTGTTTTACCATGTTTCTTACCCACGTACAAACTGTAACGCTTGCCGCAGATTAAGCATGTCTCTGTAGTTTCTCTGACGGACTGCACTTCTGAAGGAATGAGTTTCCCAAACCCAAAACTGACTGTGCAGGCAGTTTGAAACAGGCACCAAAATCCCCATTTTTCCTTAACTAAAATCCATTAACTTGAGCTCTGAGTCAATGTATAAACAAAAACCCGGCTGTATAAACAAGTGCTCAGAGCACTCTCCTTTATCAGTTCGTGATGGCAAGGATGACCTTGGCTGTTCCAGTGGAGTAAGGATGACATGTCTAGGTCTTATCTTACATCCTGACACACAGACCTAGTCCAGGAACAGCGCCAGAGTGTGTTCTTGGAGTTGGCGACCTCTTGCTCCAAGATAAGAGTAGGAACAGGAATACCCTTTTATGGTCAGAAGTACAGGAAGGAATACCCTTTTATGGTTAAGAATACTGGAGCAGGAACATATGTGATGTCAACCTGCGTGTATAGGCTGACGTGGTTGGATTCCTGGGGAAGGAGGGAGAGGGTCCCTGGAGGATATATATACTGCATGAAATCTCTCATTTCTTTGGACTTGCTGTGGACACACCACACAGGTGCCTTTCTGCTGTTCCGGAGAGCAGAAATAAAGAACTCTTTCTCTGAAGCAACCCACGGTGTCATTTGACTTCCTTCCTCCTGTCCGGAAGCAACGCAGACCCAATCAGTGAACTCCAATAGGGCTACATTTCCTCATCTTTAAAGTTATTCATTTATTGCATTTATACTCCAACTTTTCTTCCAAGGAGCCCAAGGTGTCTGGCATGGTTTTCTCTATCCTCATACACAGTTATCCCCACAGAAACCCTGGCACCCAGTGAGCTTAATGACCAAGTGGGGATTTGTTATGGAAAAAATAAATAGTGCAAAAAGAATGTGGGACTCTGAGGCAGAGGCACTAGTGTTATAACTAGGAAAACTTACGCAGTAAACGACAGCGACAAGGATGCTGGTAGCCCAGATTTGGAAAGACAACCAGAGTAGAATGGCAGACTAAGTTGTTGGACTTTGCTGAGATGGCAAAAATGACTGGGGAAATCAGGAGGATCACAACTTCAACAAAGAATGGAGGGAATTTATATAATATTTGAGAGACCGCTGTAAACAGTTGAACTCTTTAGCAGGTCTTAAATAACTCTTGTAATGTAACAAAGACTTTGGACATAATGGAGAACTGGAAAATTAGAGTAACTTATAGTATGCAGATGAAAGGGCTAAGTAAAGAACCCACGGCGGGGGGGTGGGAGTCACGGCCTAGGACCCTCGTACCTACGGGACCGCCTCTCCTGGTATGCCCCACGGAGGACCTTAAGGTCCATAAATAGCAACACCCTAGTGGTCCTGGGCCCTAAGGAAGTCAGATTAGCCTCAACCAGAGCCAGGGCCTTCTCAACACTGGCTCCAGCCTGGTGGAACGCTCTGTCTCCTGAGACCAGGGCCCTGCGGGATCTGATTTCTTTCCGCAGGGCCTGTAAGACAGAATTGTTCCATCTGGCCTTTGGCTTAGAACAGTTTGATTCCCTCCCCCTCTTTCTTTTTCCTTTCTCCTCCTGTGAAGAGGCTGCATCCTAATGTTTTAATGTTGTATTTTAATCTTGTTTTTTAAAATGCATTTTAATCAACTTGTTTTTATTATTGGTTGTTAGCCGCCCTGAGGGCAGGGTTTAAATAAAATTTATTATTATTATTATTAGAGATTCGGAAGAATCTCATGTGTTTGTTATTATTTGTGATTTGGAATGTGAACATCAATTTGTAAAACCAAATAAAAACTATTTAAAAAGAAAAAAAAAGAAAACTGACACAGTAAACCTGATGTGACTATGAAGCATGTTGGCACTGGGTGATGAAAGTCAAAGTCCATCTACATTGATAGCTCAGTTGGTTAAGCCATGGTGCTGATAATCTCAAGGTTGTAGGTTTGACCCTGTAAGAGACAGTTGTATATTTCTGCATTGCAGGGGATCGGACTTTATGATCCTCATGGTGCCTTCAGCTTATGAGTCCAAGATCTATGATCTGGAGAGCCACTGGCCACTGGCCACCTTTGCTTTAAAGAAATCCTTCTTTCACTGTTTCTCAAAGCACTGGTTGGCTGGGGAGAAAAAGGTAAATCAGCAAGAGGCAGGATTTCAGAAACCCAACATCTTTTTGCAGTGTTTACTTGGCTCCAATGTCAAAACATTCCAGTCCTCAATCATAGATTGAGACCTTTGCATTGTCAATGACTTCAGTTTTGGCAGCCACACTTCAGATAATGGAAACATATCGAAATATGTGCTCTTCGTTTCCAAATTAAGTTTGAATAAACATTGGATGCTGCTTCCCACTTTAATCTATGTAGCTATCTGGTCTTAAAGAGCCCCAAAGAGCCCTCACAGCTGCTCAGAAAATTTTTATTTGTTCTGCAAGACTCATTTTAAAAGAGGTCAGCTAGTGAAAGGGTTTCTCAAGCTGTGCATTACCAGAAGGCTAGAAATCCCACTCCTTTAAAATGCAATGTGAATTTGCATTTCATAACGTATTTGCAAATGACAAAATTGATCAGTTGTTGTCAGAGTCCTTTATTCTTCTTGCTTTCCATGATGTTAAAAATCCTGAATGGTTCAATGGATTCTTTTATTGAACTGGGAGTACCATATACATGTCCATCAATGGATGGCTGCAGCATCAAGTGATAACTTGCATGTGTGAATGGGCCATTAATGGTGTAACACCCACAGTGGTGCTGTGGTCTAAACCACTGAGTCTCTTGGGCTTGCCGATCAGAAGGTTGGCGGTTCAAATCCCCGCAACAGGGTGAGCTCCCGTGACTTTGTCCCAGCTCCTGCCGCAACCCCATAGTTGCCTTTGACTGGACTTAACCGTCCAGGGGTCCTTTACCTTTTAAATTTATTTTGGTTCTACAGGCCAGCCGTACGTTTTCCAGGGACTGAGTAGAAATTTTTATGGGATAACCTAATTGGCTCTGGGTCTTCTCTTTTCCACCTATGCCATACTGTAGGCTGATGTTTGTTGGTGTTCTTTCAATTTGGCTCATTGGATTGGGCAGGTGAGAAGATTTCGGAAAGAATGGAACACTTACCTGAGACAGTGTTGGGTTGTGGGCACCCCTTAGTCACTGTGGTCAGGCATGGTCTGTGGGTGCTGTCCACATAGCAGGGAGGGAGGAATTTAATAATAATAAATAAAACAACAACAATTAATAATTAATAATAATAATAATAATAATAATAATAATAATAATAATAATAATTTTATTTATACTCCGCCCTCCCTGGCCAGAGCCGGGCTCAGGGCGGCTAACACCAGTAAAATTACAGTAAAAACATAATAGGGGGGAAAACCCAATTTAAAATACAGGTTAAAATGCAATTTAAAATGCAGCCTCATTTTAAAAGTAGCCCATAGATCAAAACCATAAGGGGAGGGAAACATAAGGGTCAGACTGAGTCCAAACCAAAGGCCAGGTGGAACAGCTCTGTCTTGCAGGCCCTGCAGAAGAAGAAGAAGAAGAAGAAGAAGAAGAAGAAGAAGAAGAAGAAGAAGAAGAAGAAGAAATAGAAGAGTTTGGATTTGATATCCCGCTTTATCACTACCCGAAGGAGTCTCAGAGCGGCTCACATTCTCCTTTCCCTTCCTCCCCCACAACAAACACTCTGTGAGGTGAGTGAGGCTGAGATACTTCAGAGAAGTATGACTAGCCCAAGCTCACCCAGCAGCCACATGTGGAGGAGCGGAGACACAAACCCAGTTCACCAGATTATGAGTCCACCGCTCTTAACCACCACACCACGCTGGCAGAAAGATGTCAAGTCCCGCAGGGCCCTAGTCTCTTGTGACAGAGCATTCCAGCAAGTCAGGGCCAGTACTGAAAAGGCCCTGGCCCTAGTTGAGACCATTCTAGCCACCTTGTGACCTGGAACCTCCAAAGTGTTGTCATTTGTGGACCTTAAGGTCCTCCGTGGGGCATACCAGGAGAGGCGGTCCCATAGGTTTCATTTGAGGAAACCTTGCTGCAGGCACACAGTTTGTGGCTCTTAACTTGCCCAGGTGATACAAATAGAAATTATCCCCGTCTATTAATGAACACCTGCCCAGACCTAAGTTGATTTGGTTACACTGGCTGAATCTGACTAGTTCATTTGTTTTGCAGATCCTCAAGTTGTTATATGTTAATAAATGTAACCTATTTATCCACATATACTGCTTTTCTTTTTCAGGGACAGTGTGGCCTAGTGTTTGGAGTTGTGGAAGCGGACGTGGGTGTGCAGAGTGTGATTCTCCTCTCAGCTAGGAAGTTCATTGGGTGACCAGTCGCCTGCTCTCAGTGGCGTAGCGTGGGTTGTCAGCACCCGGGGCAAGGCAAGTAATTTGTGCCCCCTAACCCCCTCTCCACAGTGGGCGGCGACCCGGCGGCTCGGATTGGATTCGCACAGCAGTGAGAGAGAGTGAGTGAGCCAGGTAGGGGCAGAGAGCTGCGAGTGCGAACGCGCCCCCCCCACAGATGTTGCGCCCGGTGCAGCCGGCCCCCCCTGCACCCCCACGCTACGCCACTGCCTGCTCTTAGTCTAACCTACCTCACAGGGTTGTTGTGAGGATAAAACAGGAAGGAGGAGACGTATGTGTGCCACCTTCAGTTTCTTGGAGGTAAAGGTGGGATGCAAATGTAAAAAAATAATTAAATGCCCTATACTTGGACAGGTTTTGTCCTCAAAGGTGGCGTGCAAGACTTTGGAATAAATGTATGGATGGAGCAAGAACAACAGTTTAAATTGCTAAATTGCCTTGGCTGAGAACGCCAGCTTTCAGGCATATTTCAGATCAATTTTCATTTCCCCCCAGGTCCTGCTACAAATGTTGTTTCTGAATGGCAAAGCCTGGAATCACCTCCAGAAAGATCAAGGGAAATCAGATCTTAACAGCTCTGAAGGACACCACACGTAAGAAGAATTCGCTCTCATCAAATATTAAGTTCACAAATGGGTCTTGCTGTATTTTTTTTTACACTGATTTCCCTTACAGCCTCAGTTTTCCTCCTGAAATTAAACATGCATGCACAGAGCTGCTCACTAATCTGAGGTGTGTGTGTGTGTGCGTGTGTGGATATCCCATCAAGTGGAAGGAATGAGCAGTGGAGTGGTATAAAGAAATCTCAGTGGATTCAACAGATATACTGGGTACTTCCATACTCTCCAACATTTCTCCAATGAAAATAGTGATGTCCCATTCCATAATGATGATTTTACTATTTATACCCAGCCCATGGTGCTGGAGGAGACTCTTGAGAGTCCCATGGACTGCAAGAAGATCAAACCTATCCATTCTGAAGGAAATCAGCCCTGAGTGCTCACTGGAAGGACAGATCGTGAAGCTGAGGCTCCAATACTTTGGCCACTTCATGAGAAGAGAAGACTCCCTGGAAAAGACCCTGATGTTGGGAAAGATGGAGGGCACAAGGAGAAGGGGACGACAGAGGACGAGATGGTTGGATAGTGTTCTCGAAGCTACCAGCATTAGTTTTGACCAAACTGTGGGAGGCAGTGGAAGCCAGGACTGCCTGGCGTGCTCTGGTCCATGGGGTCATGGAGAGTCGGACATGGCAAAATGACTAAGCAACAGCAACAACCCAGCCCATCTGACCATAGCTGTCAACTTTTCCCTTTTCTTGTGAGGAATCCTATTCGGAATAAGGAAATTTCCTTATTGCCCTAACCTCCGCGGGGCATACCAGGAGAGGCGGTCCCGTAGGTACGTGGGTCCTAGGCCGCATAGGGCTTTAAAGGTCAAAACCAGCACCTTAAACCTGATCCTGTACTCCACCGGGAGCCAGTGCAGCTGGTAAAGCACTGGATGAACGTGATCCCGTGGCAAGGACCCCGTAAAGAGTAGTGCTGTGGGGACAACATTCTCCTTTCCATGGCAATGAATCAACATCTACCCATGAGGCAAGGTTAGGCAGCCATCTCAACCACCCAGTGGCGGAACATATGCCCGTGCTGCCCAGGGTGGGCACACTCCCGAGGGGGGCGTGGCATGGAGGGTGCCCTCCCAGGCATGGGATAGCCACTCAGGTGCTCAGAGGGTTGTGCGCGCCCTGCAGTCGGGGGCAGAGCGAGCCGCCCATGGCAGACATTCAGCGTGCCGCCCGCCCACGACTCCCAAGCTGTCAAACTGAAGGGGAAAGGGGGTGTGCTGGTCCTGTGGGTTACCCGAGAGGTGAGGTCCAAGTCTGGCCCATGGTCAAAGGTGCAACGTGGAGGCAGTCCGTAGTAGCTGAAGCTGGGTGCAGGGCAGAGAGTCAGGTGAAGTCAGGAGCAGGCTTGCAAGCAGGGAGCCAGGGCAGGTCAGGCTTCATTCAGGAAGTAGCAACCAACAATGTTGCTCCTGCAAATTGGGACTGGGGCTGGCCAGTTTTTATCTGCCCCGAGGCATAGGGCAGCCCCGATCCTCAGGTGACTCGTCTCTCCTGGCCTGGAGGCAAGCACTCCTCCTGCGGGAACTTAGTTCCCTCCGCCTCTCTGCCCTGAGCCTCTGCAGCTCAGGAGAGGCTGGAGGGTTACCGGACCCAGAGGCAACCTCAGCTTCTTCTGACGGGGCTGAGAGTGCCCCTCAGTGAGGGCACCCAGGGCGGTCCACCTCCACTCCCTTCCTACACCCCTGCAGATCACAATATTGATTTTTCTTCCCCCTTGTTCCTTTAGATCAGGCATCGCCAACCTTTGACCCTCCACATATTTTGGACTACAATTCCCATCATCCCCGACCACTGGTCCTGTTAGCTAGGGATCATGGGAGTTGTGGGCCAAAACATCTGGAGGGCCGCAGGTTGGGGATGCCTGCTTTAGATGTTCCCTCATTCTTTATTCCCATTTTGGGAGCACCATTTTGGAGTCTGCCTCAGCTGCCATAATGTCTTGTGACATGCAGCTTCGAAGTCCATTTTTGGGTCTTTGTGTTCCCTGAGTGCTCAAAGATGCTGCAGACGAACACCCAATCCTCTCTACCTCTGCCACCCCATAACGCAGCGGCGAGGAAGACCCGTTGAGCTCTGTGGGGCTTACTTCTGAGTAGACCCATTGAGGATGGCACTACCTGCCTGTTCTTTGATGTTGCTTCCACAGCAAGCCTTCTTCTGTGCTTTTCCCGCAGAGCAAGGTTAAGTCTGCATCGGAAGCAGTGATAGACAAGGGACAGGCCTGGGGATTGTACAACAGCGCAGATTCCAATCTGAACATTGCGGAGCAATTGGCGATCACAGAAGGTGTGCAGAATCTAAAGTGTGAAAAATGGCCTTTTGCGAAATGTCAGCTGGTAATAATGCAATGTGGCGTATCAGGGAACAAGGGTGTGTGTGTGTGTGTGTGTGTGTGTGTGTGTGTGTGTATAAGACTCTGCAGGTGCCTGATAAAAGGCAATGTACACAAGTTTTGAAATATTCAAGAGATCACCTATTGAAAAAGACTGCAGGTAATTGAGGGGGAAGTAAGAGAAAATTCCACCATTATATTGGACTTGAGCTTGTTAGTCTAAAGGGGCACCTACGTTTTCTGGACTGGAGTGGATGGATTTGGATTCTAAGCCTACATGGTGGAACTAGTTTCTCATGGCTGTCTCATGTACAAGAGAGCGGGGAAGAATATGGGGGGGGCAGCCAGAGCTTGTGGGTTTAGTGGGAAACCACCAAGTTTATTTTCCCCTATCTGTTAGTCTCTGCACTGTCATCTGTTGCTTATACCCAACAGCCAGCTGCTTTTGGCACTCAACACCCAACATCTAAGCCAGGCATAGGCAAATTCGGCCCTCCAGATGTTTTGAGACTACAGTTCCCATCATCCCTGACCACTGGTCCTGTTAGCTAGGGATGATGGGAGTTGTAGTCCCAAAACATCTGGAGGACCGAGTTTGCCTATGCCTGATCTAAGCCTATGGCCATTGCAATACTTTGTGGTTGCTAATTCCACACACTGATTGTATGAAGTGGCTTTCTTTTGCCTACCCCACCAATTTCTACAGCCTCTAAAAAGTAGTCTATAAAATTGTAGCAATAAGTGGATACCAACTGTTTCCTCCAACTATCCAATATAGAATCAAATAATCACCAAAATTCAATGGTTTGACCCATTTCCTTGGTTCCAATGGCTTCCCCTACCTCCATAATCCCTGAGGCATCAAGTCACGTACACCTTCCCCTCCCCAGAGAGTGGGGAAAAGATAATAATGGACCAGACAAATATCCATTGATGGAGTTTGCTGAAGCCAGGTGTTCACAAAGCCCATCTTCAGGAAAGCCCAGAGGGCACGGATAGGTATAAATAGTTTAATTGTTCTCTTGGTGGTGGGAACTTAGAAGGTGTTGGGAACTGACTCTGATAACGGGGGTGAATGATGGACCACGCAATATCCCCTCCTTCTTGGTGACACATTGGTGATGTATCAGTGATGTATCTGGAAATGGATTGTGGGAAGGGGAGGGAAGGTCTTAAAAGTCCACGCAACCCCATGCTCGGGGTTCCTACCCCATGTGTGTTTGAACCTTGTTGCAACAATAAAGATCAGGCCTACTGACCAATTTGCTTCTTTACTTGGCTGGAGATTCCTTCTTTTGCTGAATTGGGCAGTGGAGTAAATATGCACCCAGAATTTTTCCAACACAGTATATAAGATTCTGGTCCCTGCGAGAAGGCTCTTGTCAAAAGAGTTTCTTGCAGAATTCATCTCTGTGCGAAGGGTGCTTAGATGTCAGATGAAGGACAGGGAGGACAATGGGGAGAGAGAGGAGTCTTTTTTCCTGGAGAAGGCCAAGACAACACTATCCATACAAAAATAAAAAAAGGAAGCAGAGATAACACAGATTTTTTTCCTTTCTTTACAAGCCTTGAGGGCTTAGCTTCCTGGTCGTTTACATCCTCAGCTGTCAGAGCTTTTCCATGCATGATTTATGGGTGCATAATAAAGACGTTGTGAGTCAGGAACTGATCTTGGATTTCCCCAGCAGCACTGAAACGGAAAGTCAAAAAACAGAAAAAGATAATCACACCGTGCGCTCGGCATCAGTAATGATGGACAACACATTAGGACAGAAACATAGCTTTCAGTTTTGTCCCATACTGCCGAAAGGAAAGAGGGGGGGGGGGGATAGGTTTGGGTCGATTATGGAAGATGCCGCTTCTGATGTTTGGAGGATTGTTTTATTTAGTTTGTAATTTTTAAAATACTGTTTCACAGAATATGAACGGGCCAGCGGCCAGCCAGTCAGGCATAGGCTAAGGGCTCCTGGAGTTCAGAAGGGCCCATTCTGTTTATGTTTTATGGATCTATAGTCTGGGGCTTTGCATTTTGGGTAATTTAAGATGCTGGACAGCCACCACAGCTAAGCTTGACCCCCCAATCAAGAGTGGCAGTGCCACTAGAATGGCTGCCTGGCAATCAGGCAGTGAGGTTAGCAAGGGGGTGTTGCTGCTGTTAGAATTCCTGCTCCATGATTGCAGTCATGGGATTGTTGTCTATCACACGATAGTGTATGTTTTGACTCCACAGAGTGGGAAGTGACGGAGACAGGATGTTTGTGTTACTGTGTTCCGTGAAGTGGGTCTATTGTCCTTTGTTCTTTCTGATGCTAGAGAGAGAGGGAGCCATGTTGCAGTGTTCCTTGTGTGTTTATATGTAAATAAAGTAGATTAGCCAAAATGTTGAGTTGCTGAGGTCTGTTACGCAAGCTACAAAGACTCTCCGGATCCCTAAGTGTGCCGGTGTCTGTTGGCATCGGTCACTGTGATGTTCAGGTTGAAGAAAGCTTTTGAAGCTCCCGAACAATCGACCAGGAGGGAGGGAACATGGCAGTTGGGCATATGTTTCTGCCAGGGTCCTACTCGAGAGTAGGACGAGCTCCTGACAGCTGCTACCATGGCTGTGGGTACACACAGTGCAACTGGTACACACCTGGTGGAATGCAACCTCCTCAAACCTGGTACCCTCCATATGTTTTTGACTACAAGTCCTATCAGGCCCAAATTGTCTGGCCAATGGTCAGGAATGATATGAGTTGTAATTCAAAAAACCTCAGAGGGCATCACATTGAGTACCCCGGCTCAGATTGTTGGGATGTGTCCAAAGGAACGGGGGCAATTCGGAGGCCCCCAGCTGGCTCCAGCCCACCGGCCGGCAGCCGGACGAACTCCGGTCCTTTGGAACAGCATCAAACGTTGACTCACAGCTTCAGAAACCTTCAGAAACTTGAGCACGCCTTAACCAGCAGAGTGAATAACACACAACAGAAGTGGCAGACAGAGGCATATGTAAAGCATATTTACAAGCAGTTTATTCAGCACAAAGGAAAAACATGTCCGCTCTCCTTCATGCCTAAGAGCAGGAAGCATAAGGCAAAAGCTATACACAAATGGAAGTTCCCAGCAAGCTGTACTGGGGAGTAAACAGACATGTGACATACAACAATCATGTCTGTTCCTTTTAAGGTGGAAAGGAACATCAATATCCTAACACAGATATGAAGGGCAGAGGTGGAGCTAGCTGCTCTGGCAGCAGGAGTGGTGCACGTGCTGTGTACCCGGAGATGGGGTAAGTGTCCCAGGGGGGCACCACGGTGAGAATCCCAGGAGGTGAGATGTCCATGGGGGCGGAGCAAGCTCCCCATTGCGGACTGCTTCCTGGGGGGAGGGAACAGCACCGCTTTGCCAGCAGCCTTCCTCCCTTCCCTCTTCCTTTTGACAGCTCAGGGGAGGTCCCCCCCCCAGAAAGCAGCCCAGGAGTGCATGGGGGGGGGACAGTGTGCTGCCTGCCCATGACTTCCAAGTCTCCCCCAAGCTGTCAAAATGAAGGGTGTGTCGCAATCACACAGGGTTCCCGGACGTTTCACCGTCTATTGATCCCTGTGCCACCACTTTATTTCTCGCTGCCACCACCCAGGCCCTACCTGGTACAGTACTGAGTCCAGTCAGGTTTAAATGGGAACATAAACTTCTGTTTATTTATTGCAGTTTAACAAGCGTGTGGTTTTATAAACGGTATCGGCCAATTACAATCAGAGGGTGCCTATCCAGACCTATAACTACCGCTACCAGTTACAGCTATCCAGACCTATAACTATAACCTATCCAGACCTATAACTATAACCTATCCAGACCTATAACTATAACCTATCCAGACCTATAACTACCGTTACCAGTTACAGCTACCGCTACCAGCTCTCACTCACTAAACCACCTCTCAGATATTTACTTGTCTTCCTAGCTCCTAACTGTTCCTGACTCAACTTATTTCGCTACACTAACTCAACCTACCCACAGACTCTATCCCAATTCCCTGCTGGGGAGGGTGGGGTATAAATAAAAATTATTATTATTATTATTATTATTATTAATTCACTCCCACTCCAACCAACCACCCAACTCCCAACGAACTCCTCCCTTCGCCCCTCCCAGAGCTGGTTTTATAGTCCCTCTGACTCCACCCCCCGGGTTCTGATTGGGTAACTTGTTTAACTATTTCACCTCCAGCACTGTTAACGTCACGGGGGGATGACTGCAAGGTGGTGCAACTTTGCCCCTTCCCAAGACGGCTCAGGGTAGGCTTGGGAGTCGCGGGCGGGTAGCTCGCCAAATGTCACCCTCCTCAGTTATGACACCCAGGGCTGACTGCCCCCACCTCCCCTTCCGCCGCCCCTGATGAAGGGAGCAGATTATTATTGACAAGGTAACTAGGATGGGTTACAATGAGTTGACATGGGTAACAGGAAAGCATTACCCTGTGCTTCTGACACATGCTACGTTACGATAAGATACAATACGATAATCTTTATTGTCATAGTCCCATACAGAACAACAAAATTGAAAAATCTACATAAGACATTCAAAACCCAACAAGCCTGCTACCCCAGCTATCCCAACCTGGTTAGCCCCCTAAAAACTCTGATACCCCATTTTTAAATACAATATACTCCCATACAGACTCCTTACAGTGCGTTTAAAACCAAAATCACATTTGGGTAGAAACTGTTACAGATAGGTAGCCGTGTTGGTCTGCCATAGTCAAAACACTGATACACTGAAACAGAAGGCATGCACACTTCTTCAGATACACTGAAACAGAAGTTTCCAGACCCTTCTATATAGTGAGAAGGTGGGGAGGGGTATTACTCAGAAGGGTGGTGGGAATGGGTGATTGGCAGATTTTTCACCTTTTCACCCCTTGCTTTTTCCTGTAAGACCTATTGCAGTCGTTAAGAGTCGTCAACAGGCTTATCACAGCTATCTGCCAATCACCCATTCCCACCACCCTTCTGAGTAATACCCCTCCCCACCTTCTCACTATATAGAAGGGTCTGGAAACTTCTGTTTCAGTGTATCTGAAGAAGTGTGCATGCACACGAAAGCTCATACCAAGAACTGACTTAGTTGGTCTTTAAGGTGCTACTGGAAGGAATTTGTTTTGTTTTGGGTAGAAACTGTTTCTCAGGTGGCTAGTCCTATTCTTTATAACCCTGGACCTTCTTCCAGAAGGCAGAAGCTGAAAGAGATCATTTCCAGGGTGCGCACTATCCTGCGCTATCTCTGCAACTTTCTTATGGCACCTGGAAGTGTGGCTTTGATCCAAGGTGGGAAGAGTGCACCCAATTATTTTCTCCGCAGTCTTTACAACCCTGGACAGCATTGTTTATCAAGCTATAAGGAATATCTCCTTGCATTCCATCTGGGTCCCCTTTGAATACCCTCCAAGTGTCCAGATTTTCCAGGGTCAGTCCCAAAATGACAGAAGCCATCCTGGTTTCTGGTCTGATCCCGGAATGACCCGGTTTTTCTTTTTCTTTCCCTCTATGTCTCTAAGAACAATTAAAAGTGGTGCAGAGATCAGCCCCCCTCCATGCTCCTGTCCATTTCGGAAACAGGAGCCTTTGTGCTCTCTCTGTGTAGGTCCTGTTTATACTGAGAATAAAACACCTGCACCCATTGAAGGAAATGGTGAAGTGGGAAATGGTGAATTTTGAAGGAAGATGTCACCAATCCACTTTAAATTCTTTATTTGCAATGCTTCCTTTATTGTAAACTGAGCTTTACACTGTATACTGAGAAATAAGTCCCACTGTATTCAAAGGAGCTTACTCCCAGGTGTTCTAACCGGACACTGAGGTCCAGCACTGAGGGCCTTCTGGTGGTTCCCTCATTGTGAGAAGCCAAGTTACAGGGAAGCAGGCAGAGGGCCTTCTCGGTAGTGGCGCCTGCCCTGTGGAACGCCCTCCCACCAGATGTCAAAGCGATAAATAACTACCAGACTTTTAGAAGACATCTTAAGGCAGCCCTGTTCAGGGAAGCTTTTAATGTTTGATGCATTACTGTATTTTAATATTGTGTTGGAAGCTGCCCAGAGTGGCTGGGGAAACCCAGCCAGATGGGCGGGGTATAAATAATAAATTATTATTATTATTACAGTATTATTGACTGTGCAGCCTTACACTACAATCATAAGAATAGGACTTCAATAGGATTGAGCCAATAGAACTGAGTTCAATAGGATTTCGTATCTGATATGTTCCTGATCATCCTCACAGTTTCTTCTTCTTCTACTACTACTACTATTATCTGTCTTTTTATTTTTTGAATTATGCTAGTCCTGAATAATTTTAATATGGAGTAGGTGTTTTATTCCTCAATTTACTTGGCTTTTTTAAAAAGAGAGTTTCTCTCGAGATGGGCGTGTTTTTAAACTTTACCAAAAAATGAACTGTATTTAGCTTGTTATATGCAACCCCCCCCCCAAACCCACACCTGCCTCTCTCTCTGTTTATCTCCAAAACTTCCGTATCACACGCCAAATCAAACAAGCGCATCATTCATCTTTAATAGCTACCTTTGTGCCATATGGGTAGACAGCAGCTGCTTGTCAAGTGACCAAGAAATCAAAGCTTGGCAGCAGAGCGACTTACATCAGCATATGACTTTAACATAACACTTATATTTCAGGAGAAGCTGTTGCAAGCCACAGGAAAACTACTGGGCCAAATGCCTTGGGATGTTTTTTTTCTTTTGAGGTTCGAGATCCAAATGAACAAATCTGTCAATATAAGTTTCATATCCCCCCCCCAAGCAATTCCATTTTGTCCCCTTTTCACACTGTTTGCGAACTTTTTTTTTTAAAAAAAAATATGCATGAAAAAGTGTATGCATTTTTGTATGAATTTCAACATACACATTTTTGCAGGCAATTTTCTTTAACGCGACACACTTTTCTGCACACTTCACCCCCCCCCAAATACGCTTTTTCCGTACATTGGAGAATTGCGTTGTGAAAATTCAGGAAGTGTGAATTTCAAACGATAGCTTCGTTTCAGTATCATGACACTTTAAACAGTCACGAATTCCCCCAAATAATCCTGGAAACTGTAGTTTGTTCAGAGTGCTGAGAGCTGTTTGGAGACCCCTGTTCTGCTCAGAGAGCTACAATTATCAGAGAGGTTTAACAGTCAACCCCTCTTCCTGGGGAACTCTGGAAACTGTAGCTTTGTGAAGGAAATACAGTGGTGCCCCGCAAGACAAATGCCTCGCAAGACGGAAAACCCGCTAGACGAAAGGGTTTTCCATTTTGGAGGTGCTTCGCAAAATGAATTTCCTATGGGCTTGCTTCGCAAGACGAAAATGTCTTGCGAGTTCCTGCGGGTTTTTCCCCCCTTTCCCCCCCTTTTTCTAAGCTTCTAAGCCGCTTATCAGCTGATCCGCTAAGCCGCTTATCAGCTGATCCGCTAAGCCGCTAAGCCGCTAATAGCGCTAATCCGCTAAGCCACTAATCAGCTTGCTATGCAAGACGAAAAAACCGCAAGACGAAGAGACTCGCGGAACGGATTCTTTTCGTCTTGCGAGGCACCACTGTAGGGGTCTCCTAATATATGGCCAATGCTCAGGAGTGCTGGGAGTTGTAGTTCAGCATTATTTAGAGGCCACAGATTCTGCAACCCTAATACAACCCTTTCATTAACAGTATGGGATGCCTTGAATCCGTCAGAGAAAAAGGTGGTATAACAACACCACCACCATCACCACCAACAACAAGAACAACAACAGGTTGTTGAAGGACCTGCACTGGCTCCCAGTACGTTTCTGAGCACAATTCAAAGTGTTGGTGCTGACCTATAAAGCCCTAAATGGCCTCAGTCCAGTATACCTGAAGGAGCATCCCCACCCCCATCGTTCAGCCCGGACACTGAGGTCCACCTCCGTGGGCCTTCTGGCAGTTCCCTCACTGCGAGAAGCCAAGCTATGGGGAACCAGGCAGAGGGCCTTCTCGGTAGTGGCACCCGCCCTGTGGAATGCCCTCCCATCAGATGTCAAAGAGAAAAACAACTAGCAGACTTTTAGAAGACATCTGAAGGCAGCCCTGTTTAGGGAAGCTTTTAATGTTTAATAGGTTATTATATTTTAATATTCTGTTGGAAGCCTCCCAGAGTGGCTGGGGAAACCCAGCCAGATGGGCGGGGTATAAATAATAATATATTATTATTATTATTATTATTATTATTATTATTATTATTATTTCCATAGCAGTGACCAGAGGAGGAATGGGAGGAGCTCAGAGAGAAGAAACATTGTGGTACATCTGCAGCAGCACAACTGGATGCCTTCATCTGCCCCAGCTGCAACAAAACATGTCTCTCCCTTATTGTCTCTACACAGCAGGTGCTGCAACCATCTAACAGCTTGACTTCACCCCCCAAAGGTACAATATTCCATTGTCTCGCTGGATGCCAGCGAATGCAACTCCCTAGCAGGGCTCACAACATAGGTCTCCAACAGTTTGAGGGAAGAGAGCAGCGAGCCTAAAGACGGTGCTGTAACTCAAATCAAATCTATAGCAAAAAGTATTATAGACCTTCTGCATTCTGCTGAGTGAGGCCCTAGACATCTGGCATTCTCCTGCCTATAAAAATACCTATCTTAGGACTTCACCAGATGACCTGTTTAATGAGTATTTATCCCAATTTGCTTACAGAAAGTTGACACAGAGGTTAAACTATACCTGTTCTTTACTGGGCATTTGTTCTGCTTTGTTTGCAGAGAGATTATCATGCAATGAGCATTCATCCTCAAATCATCCTTACCTGCTCATGTACTGGTTGCACATCTTCCCATTAATAATTTCTTCATCTCAGGCTTTTTGGTGCATTTCCTTATCACTTTCCTAACTGCAAAAAGTAATTTCAAAATAAAAATAAAGGTTGATTTGTTGCAACAGAGTGCAATCGTAGAAACCTAAATTTCTGGTATGTTTAAAATTTTATTCTTTAAATACATTTTGGTACTTTATCTTAGCCAAGAACTATATGCCAAAATTTGGAGAATGGTAATTACAACCAGACCCAAAGATCAGTCGAGGAGGTGCAGCTCAAATCAGTGCGCTTCAGAATTCACAGAAATCAAATTCCTCAGGCGTCTCTAATGGAAAGGCAAGATTTCTGCAATATGCTCGATAGCTTTAATAGCAATTAGAGGCTGTAGCTGGAAAAGGTAGGCTCCAAAATAAACACAGTTGCTTACGCAGCCTTCCCACCTGAATACAAACACAGCCCTGTCTTCTCATAACACAGCTGTGTGGCATTTGCGGCATGAAAAACACACACACTGTGGTTTCTTTCACTGATTTTGGTTGACTCTGTTACAGTTTCTGAAGATGCTTCCTATACTTTTGGTGCAGCTGAAGAAGAAACTGGGCAGATCACAGGATTATACCGAACTTGATACCCCAGTCTTTAAAACCGTCTTTGCCAACCTGGTGCAAACAGTGATGGCTTCTCCCAAAGGATACGGGGATAGCTCAGTTTGTAGAGCACGAGACTCTTAATCTCAGAAACATGGGATCAAGCCCCACATTGGGCAAAAGTCAAAACAAAATAAAAAAATTCTTTCCAGTAGCACCTTAAAGACCAACTAAGTTAGTTCTAGGTATGAGCTTTCGTGTGCATGCACACTTCTTCAGATACCATGCACACGAAAGCTCATACCTAGAACTAACTTAGTTGGTCTTTAAGGTGCTACTGGAAAGATTTTTTTTATTTTGTTTTGACTATGGCAGACCAACACGGCTACCTATCTGTAATTGGGCAAAAGATTCCTGCATTGAAGGGGGTTGGACTTTCCATGGAGGCACAGGTTACAACAACAGCCAAGGCGACATTTTTCCACCTTAGCCGCATCAAGCAGTTAGTGCTTTACCTTTCCCGCCCCGACC
Organism: Podarcis erhardii; assembly: GCF_964252035.2. Classification (NCBI taxonomy): domain Eukaryota; kingdom Metazoa; phylum Chordata; class Lepidosauria; order Squamata; family Lacertidae; genus Podarcis; species Podarcis erhardii. The sequence continues at coordinate 48,912,460 of NC_138501.1, forward strand.
TGGCCACAGTGATCCATGCGATGGTCACCTCCAGGCTTGACTACTGTAACTTGCTCTATGCAGGGCTGCCCTTGAAGCTGTCCCAGAAATTCCAGCAGGTGCAGAATGCTGCAGCAAGGCTCCTCAGGGGGTCTCTGCCATGGGAGCATATTCACCCAGTGCTTTTCCAGCTGCACTGGCTCCCTGTGGAGTACAGGGTCAGATTTAAGGTGCTGGTTTTTACCTTTAAAGCCCTTCACGGCCTAGGACCCTCATACCTATGGGACCGCCTCTCCCGGTATGCCCCACAGAGGACCTTAATGTCCATACATAGCAACACCCCAGAGGTCCAGGGCCCTAAGGAAGTTAGATTAGCCTCAACCAGAGCCAGGGCCTTCTCAACACTGGCTCTGGCCTGGTGGAATGCTCTGTCTCATGAGACCAGGGCCCTGTGGGATCTGATTTCTTTCCACAGGGCCTGTAAGACAGAGTTTGATTCCCTCCCCCCCTTTCTTTTTCCTTTCTCCTCCTGTGAAGAGGCTGCATCTTAATGTTTTAATGTTGTATCTTAATCTTTTAAATTGTATTTTAATCAACTTGTTTTTATTATTGGTTCTTAGCCACCCTGAGCCCGGTCTTGGCTGGGGAGGGCGGGGTATAAATACTATTATTATTATTATTATTATTATTATTATTATTATTATTATAGATCAGGGGTGACCAACTCCCAAGAGATTGAGTTAAAAACTGGCAGTGATCTACCCCCTTTTTGAGCGCTTTTTTTAAAGGAAGGAAAGCCCTGTTTTGGGGGTTCAGGACAAAGTTGTTGAGCTTTTCTTAGGGAGGGGGAGAGCCCCATTTTTGGGGGGTAAAACAAAAATGTTGAGCTTTGTTTTAGGGGAGCCAAAGTTGTTGAGCTTCTTTGGGGGGAGTCAGGGATCTACCACGGATGTCCAATGATCTACTGGTAGATCATGATCTACCTGTTGGACATGCCTGGACTAGATGACCCTCATGGTACCTTCCAAGTCTACAGTTCTGCTATTCTGTGGGAGCTGTGGTTTTTAAAAGGGGGGGTTGAAAATGGCTATGAAGTACACTGGGTGACCTTGGACCACTCATTGTCTCTCACCATAACCAACCTCACAGGTTATTGTGAGGATAAAATGGGAAGAAGCAACGATTACCAGTGTTGAAGCAATGATTCTTCAACATCAACTTCGTTGGACTGGTCATATTGTGCGGATGCCTGATTATTGTCTTCCAAAGCAACTACTCTATTCCGAACTTAAGAATGGAAAGCGTAATGCTGGTGGTCAACAAAAGAGGTTTAAAGACTGTCTCAAGGCAAATCTTTAAAAATGTAGTATAAACACCAACAATTGGGAAACACTTGCCTGCAAGTGCTCCAATTGGAGAACGGCCTTTATCAAAGGTGTCATGGGCTTTGAAGACACTCGAACTCAGGACAAAAGGGAAAAAAGTGCTAAGAGGAAGGCATGCTTGACAAACCCTTACTGTGATCAACTCCCACCCAGAAACCCATGAATGCCACTGGAACCTCATTAGAGTAAGGTGGGATATAAATGCAATAATACTAATACAGTGGTACCTCAGGTTAAGTACTTAATTCATTCCGGAGGTCCGTACTTAACCTGAAACTGTTCTTAACCTGAAGGACAACTTTAGCTAATGGGGCCTCCTCCTGCTGCTGTGCCGCTGGAGCCCGATTTCTGTTCTTATCCTGAAGCAAAGTTCTTAACCTGAAGCACTATTTCTGGGTTAGCAGAGTGTGTAACCTGAAGCGTATGTATACCACTGTACTAATATTGCCCTGTTTTTGTCCATGGAGTTTTCTTGGCAGGGATACTGAAGTGGCTTGCCGGTTCCTGCTCCAGGTGGATCACGTTTAGTCAAAACTCTCCACTATGACCTGTTCGTCTTAGGTGGCCCTGCATGGCATAGCTCATAGCTTCTCTGAGTTATTCAAGCCCCTTTGCCACAAGGCAGTGATCAGTGAAGGAAGTGAGAGCTGGACCATAAAGGCTGGTCGCTGAAGAATTGATGCTTTTGAATTCTGGTGCTGGAGGAGATTCTTGAGAGTCCCATGGACTGCAAGAAGATCAAACCTCTCCATTCTGAAGGAAATCAGCCCTGAGCACTCACTGGAAGGACAGATCGTGAAGCTGAGGCTCCAATACTTTGGCCACCTCATGAGAAGAGAAGACTCCCTGGAGAAGACCCTGATGTTGGAAAAGATTGAGGGCACAAGGAGAAGGGGACGACAGAGAACGAGATGGTTGGACAGTGTTCTCGAAGCTACTAACATGAGTTTGACCAAACTGTGGGAGGCAGTGGAAGACAGGAGTGCCTGGCGTGTTCTGGTCCATGGGGTCATGAAGAGTCGGACCAACTAAACAACAACAACAACATTACCCTGAAGCATTTGCCTGAGCACACACACATTCAAAGTATGGAAAGGGCACAGAAACAAGCCCTGTCCCCAGTTCCTCTGTGACCACTTGCCCCAGCCATTTAGCCCTCCAAACTTCTCATATTAAGTGGGAAATGTTCTTTCGGCATCTTTTACTTGCATTTACTTGCACACGACAAGGATCCTCTGTGCAATCAGGGATCCTGGTAAACCAGGACCCCTGATAGTGTGAGCTTTCTGCTTGCATTCCAGCAAATGTGAGGAAGAGATGTCTGAAGACCTTCTCTCCTCCATCACAAGAAGAGCAAGGCCGGCAAGCACTGGTAAGGTACGCTGTGCAACATTGGGGTGGGTGGGGCTTGCACTCGTGCACCTACCCACTGTTTGAGCTTTGCATGGACAGGCGGAGTCCCCCAAACCCTAGGCGGCCCCCGTGTGGAATAACGACTCCAGACAACATGGTATGGGATCATTAGCCCCACCCCTCCTGCAGGCAACAGACCTCCGAGCTGAGAAAGCCAGGCACTGGACACATGAATGAAGTGGACAGGCATGAATGAAGTGGACAGTTCCCTGGCAACGCCCCGCGAAAAGACTGTGCAACTGTGACATCACCTAGCTCAGTTTGTTGGCGGACGCTTCCAGAAGGCAGGAAAATGCCGGATGAGATGATGTCATAGGGCTGCATGCCTTTTGTTTTGTTTTTAAAAAACTAAACATCACCAAGGGAGACTTTGATTGGCGGTCGTCAGGCATCCCTTGTAACTTCGAGTTAGGCCTGAAGCCAATCCCTGCCAGAGGCTTCGTCACTGTCTACATGAAATGGAATCACCCGTGTTTGAATTACAGAGCTGAACATGGCACTGCAACGTCTGAGGCGGCGGAGAATGGGTTGGGATTGCCAAGCGGAGGAGCATTAAATTCGAAACCCGTCCTTCTCTCTGAAAAGCATGCTGCTTCCCCGTTTCAATGCCTTTCCCCTCTCCACCTTCCTGAGGTTATTTTATTTATTATTATTATTTGCGGAGGGGTGGGTTATGTAGAAATCTGAATTCCTCCAGGGTGGTGATTCTGTTGCAGAGAGGCAGAAAGGGGTTAACCAATCTGGGGGAAGAAAAGAAAAGATGGACTCTGCCAAGCTCCTCTCGATCTTTCCCGCTGATGGCAATTATCCAGAGGTTGGCAGCCAGCCCAGAAACCTGCAGCTCTACAGTTCCCGCTGCTGGGGGAGGGCGGGGGGGGGGGGCTGCTCCACAAAGCCAGCAGTCCTGAGGGGATCACTTGGTGTGGTGCCCAGGAAATGACAAACAGAAAAGGTCACACATACTCTAAAAAGATATACTGCTCAGCAAATGTAATTGACATTGTGCGGTTTCTCTCTCTCTCTCTCTCTTTCTCCCCTCCCCTCCTAAATCCCCCCTCCCCTGCCGCTAACATCTCTGTAAAGTGCGCAGGGGCTTTCTAACATTTTCCAGATGTGGTAAACAATGGCAAAACAACAGGCCTTAAAAACAGATTATTATCATTTTCTTCTTTAAAAACCTCATAAGCCCACCACCCCACTCCAAAAAACCCTTCCTCATCGTTCACCTTCGTCCCTACAGGAAATAATTTCACACTTGGATAATATACTTAGTATGTTAGCAAAGGCTAATTTGTTGTTGCCGCAGTCCCGGCTTATAAATTGGTCAAGCTTTCTGTCTTTCGTTATTCACTCCCATCTTTTAAATCATGGAGCTCGCACCCTGTTGAAAACACGGTCTCTCTCCCCACTTCGACCGCCACTTATATGAACCTCATGCACAGTCTCTGTGTATCTTCTACAATTCCCTGTCAGGTGCCAGCTCCTCCTGAACTGCACACTCCCTGTATATTATATTTGCAACAATCCAGCATGTGTCTGTGGTGGTGGGGCGTTGGTCGCAGACAGCAGCCTGTATCTCTTGCTGTTTTCCTGTAACAAAAGAAGAGGAAAGGCATTTTTTAGCATCCAAAACAATGAGCGAGGTCGGAAAACCGAAAGGGATCAAGATGGAGGAGGGAGATGTTTGGCAATTGCTGGGCGTCGTGTGGCGGTTCTCGGTCACTTGGACGCCATTTGCGTGGGGCAATTTTTAAAAACAACACACATACACACAGCAACAGCGACGCGGTTGGAGCGTTGTTCCTCCCTCGCTGCCAAATGCAGATGGAATGGCTGAGCAGGGAGGGAAAGCTACAACCCCGAAAGCAAATTGAGAGCAAGGGGCAAAGAGTGTATATGCAATGTGCTAAAACACAAAATGTTTCTCAGCGTGATTGGGCAAAATTTTGGAAGGGCGGATGGAAGCGTTTACTGCTTTGAATGAGAAAAAAAGAAGAGTTTGGATTTGATATCCCACTTTACCACTACCCGAAGGAGTCTCAAAGCGGCTAACATTCTCCTTTCCCTTCCTCCCCCACAACAAACACTCTGTGAGGTGAGTGAGGCTGAGAGAAGTGTGACTAGCTAGCCCAAGGTCACCCAGCAGCTGCATGTGGAGGAGCGGGGAATCGAACCTGGTTTACCAGATTACAAGTCTACCGCTCTTAACCACTACATCACAGAGGCAGGACACCACAAGTTAATACACAGCGACAGGGGTTTTGGTTTTAGGAAGGGCTTAAGGTAAGGGGTTTTGAATTGGCCACCTTAAAACACAAGCACACCAGTGCCAAACCAGTTTTGCACATTCTCCTTCAAGCACCTTAATGCCATGAAGTCTGCAAGTCTCACCTGTGCCCCTTGTCTGTCGCTTTCACAGCTAATGGGGAACATGTCATAGGCTGTCATGGCGGTGGATCTGGAACTGAGTCATGGAAACAAACCCATGGCCACTCCAGATGACCTGTTTGTTGAGCATTCATCTTGCTTTGCTCCCACAAGGTGAGATTGTATCCACGGGAGGACGGTCAGTTAGGGCAAATGGGGCTGTGCCCCACCAGGTACACCCTGCCCCCTTACTTACAAACTGGCAGGGGGTGTCTCTACCTGCCATTTCAATGCGTTTCCCTGTCGCTTTCCACAGCGCAACAATAAATCCATGGTGGCAGAGTTGGCCCTACCGTTAGGCAGAGTCAAGGCAGTTGCCTCAGGCGGTAGATGCTGTAGGGTGGGCAGAAATGGGGAGGCATCTGAGCATATTTCACACGGCCTGCCTTCATCTTGCCAGTGAAGTAGAAAGACATAGAATCACAGAATCATAGAATTGTAGAGTTGGAAGGGACCCAAGGGTCATCTTGTCCAACTCCCTGCAATGCAGGAATCTCAGCTAAAGCATCTATAACAGACGGCCATCCAACCTCTGCTTAAAAACCTCTAAGGAAGGAGAGTCAAACACCAGTCCTCGGTGCAGCATGAATCTGTGACCCAGAGCTTCAGAAGCTTCAGAAGCTGGGCATGCAACTCAGCAGAGTAAACGCACAACAGAAGTGGCAGGGAGAGGCTGTGTAAAGCATGTTTACAGGCAGCTTATTCAGCATACATTGGACAAAAGGAAAAACATGACTTCTCCCTTTCACGTCCAAGCAAGCAGCATAAGCAAAGGACAGATCCTGAAGCTGAGGCTCCAATACTTTGGCCACCTCATGAGAAGAGAAGACTCCCTGGAAAAGACCCTGATGTTGGGAAAGATGGAGGGCACAAGGAGAAGGGGATGACAGAGGACGAGATGGTTGGACAGTGTTCTCAAAGCTACAAACATGAGTCTGACCAAACTGCAGGAGGCAGTGGAAGACAGGAGTGCCTGGCGTGCTCTGGTCCATGGGGTCATGAAGAGTCGGACACGACTAAACAACAGCAACAACAATATTGCCCTGAAGCAATTCCAGGACTTGACACAAACAGCCAATGGCATTTGCCTGAGCCCATACACATTCAAAGTGTGGAAAGGGCACAGAAACAAGCCCTGCCCCCAATTCCTCTGTGACCACTTGTCCCAGCCCTTTATCCCTCCAGACTTTTCATATTAAGCGGGATAAGGACACACCTCAACACACCTCTGCCATCAGGGGGGAGGGACCTGTGGTCTTTCAAATGTTGTTGGACTCCAGTTCTCCTCATGTCCAGCCAGTAATAATAATAATAGGAATAATAATATTTTATTTATATCCCGTCTTCCCCAGCCGAAGCCAGGCTCAGAGAGGCCAACAACAATAAAAGCAACACAGTTCACATAAAATCACAATCAATCAATTGAAATGCATTCTAAAATCAATTCATTCTAAAATCAATTTGAAATCAAATCAATGGCAACCATTGGGCTAGAGTTCTGTGAGGATTACCGAAGGAGGGGGTCAGACTGTGCCTTGGCCAAAGGCCTGGTGGAGCAGCTCTGTCTTGCAGGCCCTGCGGAAAGATGTCAAGTCCTGTAGGGCCCTAGTCTCTTGTGACAGAGCATTCCACCAGATCAGGGTCACGGCCGAAAAAGCCCTGGCTCTGGTTGAGGCCAGCCTAACCTCCCTGTGGCCCAGGACCTCCAATATGTTTTTATTTGAAGACCGTAAGGTCCTCTGTGGGACATACCAGGAGAGGCGGTCCTGTAGGTACGAGGGTCCTAGGCTGTATAGGGCTTTAAAGGTTAATACCAGCACCTTGAACCTGCTCCTGTACTCTACCGGGAGCCAGTGCAGCTGGTATAGCACCGGGTGAATGTGATCCCACAGCGAGGAGCCTGTAAGGAGTCTCGCCGCGGCATTCTGCACCCGCTGGAGTTTCTGGGTCAGTCTCAAGGGCAGCCCCTTGTAGAGTAAGGTCAGAGATGGCCAGGCATGGCGGCAGTTGCCACTGAGCAGCACCTGGAGTATTATGGGAACACCTGGAGCAAAAGACACCCCTGCTGTACAGACCTGAAGCCTAATCGCAGAGTTGATTGTAGTGTGTTGAATTTTGAAATGGGTGCGTATTTCCAAAAACCTTTAACATATCTGTCTGTTTCATCAATTTTAGATGCCAAACTGGAAAATTGCAGAGCTCAGCTGGGCAAGTAAGCACACCATGTAGGAGAACAATGATTGGCTTTCTCCAAAGTATTGCTCAGAGCAGACCCACGAAAATTAATGGACCTAAGTTAGTCATGCCCATTCATTTCAATGGGTCTACTCTGAACATGACTAACTTTGGATGCAGCTCTCTGAAATCAATTGGTCGCTTCGAATTAACTCTTGCCAACACAGCTGATACATTTGCTCAGCTTGGTCGATTCTTCCGCCAACGTGAAATGTTCCCGTTTCTTTTTAGATCACGTTTCAGCTGGGCTCTGTCTCCTTGCCCCCTGCTTCCAGCTTCCCTCACGGAAATGAATCAAAATAAATGTCAGGTTAAAAGAGGCGGACGTCCTTGCACCGCACCATTGAATCTGGTGCAGAGACTGTGAAGATCAAACGGGTAATTTAATTAACACCAAGCCTGGCTAGCGGGGGAGCAATGCCTTCCAAAAACCTGCTACTTTGCTCGCAGTTGTGAGGGTTGGGGAAACTTGGGGAAAATCAAGCCCAAGGAAAACACATAAAGGGTCCATCAGTTTTAGTATGAGATCGAGCAGAGTCGAACTTGGGTGACTTTAGAAAAACCTCCCATAACAACCTGTTGTGCTTCAAATACTATGTATTTTGGAAAGTTGTTCATTATATATTTGGACACCTCCCAGATTGTTGTTGTTTAGTCGTTTAGTTGTGTCCGACTCTTCGTGACCCCCTGGACCAGAGCACGCCAGGCACTCCTGTCTTCCACTGCCTCCCGCAGTTGGGTCAAACTCATGCTGGTAGCTTCGAGAACACTGTCCAACCATCTCGTCCTCTGTCGTCCCCTTCTCCTTGTGCCCTCCATCTTTCCCAACATCAGGGTCTTTTCCAGGGAGTCTTCTCTTCTCATGAGGTGGCCAAAGTATTGGAGCCTCAGCTTCACGATCTGTCCTTCCAGTGAGCACTTAGGGCTGATTTCCTTCAGAATGGATACGTTTGATCTTCTTGCAGTCCATGGGACTCTCAAGAGTGTCCTCCAGCACCATAATTCAAAAGCATCAATTCTTTGGTGATAACGTAACCCAAATTTTTCATGATTGTTCCTGAAATGAGGAGTAGGTTTCCATCTATGCTTGGTTGGATACAGTACCATTTTGAATCAAAATGGAAGACTGGACCTTTCAAAACTATAATGTTTTCAGTCAAATTTTGCATGAGATCAAGGAGCAGGTTTTTAAAAAAAATCAAAAATAAAAATCTGGGTTTACATAAAGGAAAGGAAAGCAAGCTTTGCAACTCCCTTAAAAAAACAACAGCAAATGGAAATAAAAGCAGCATTTATGGATTCAGCACATTGAACAAAACTATTCCAGAGAGTTAGGTTTTGCACGGCTTATTTCCATTCAAAGTAACGATGTTTTTTCTGGCTGTGCTTGGCAACCATCAGGTTACTTTTAAGAGAAGACCAGGCCAAAATGGATACTGAAGAGGAAAAACAACTTTATTGCTCAGGACAAGGTAGAAGATCTAGCACTTACATAATTGGCCGTCCAAATCTCTGTTGCCAAGTTGTGCTGGAGGAATGTAGTCACTCAGGCCTAATTGCCACTGAGGTGCTGCATCAGGTCTGGACTGCACCACTTCAAAGAGCGTTGAGTGGGGCTGTTATAGGACTGAGGGCTCCTCCATACAAAAAAATCCCTTCGCACAGGAAACTAGCATGCTAGGCTGAAACTCATCTCATGATACTAGAACTAGGAGACATCCAATGGTAAGCTGAAGGCCAGAAGATTCAGGACAAGCAAGAGAAGCCACAGTTAAGAGGATCCTTCACAAAGTGTATAAGTCAACTATGGAATTTGCTCCCAGAAAGGGTTGTGAAGGCCACTGGCTCGGATGTCTTTGGAAGAGGATGAGACTTGCACTCTGGACCATTCTTGGCTGATAAAGACTAGCAGGGAGGGGACAGCTGGTTGGGCAGGGAGGTGATGGATGCCTCCTTGCAAGAGGGAGTGGTCCCTGCCTGCTTGAAGGAGGCAGTGGTAAGACCTCAAGAAGCTAAGCAGGGTCCGGTATGGTTTCAAATTGGATGGGAGACCATGTGTTTCTGTATTGCAGAGGGTGGACTAGATAACTCTTGAGACCCCTTCCAACTCTACAGTACTATGATTTGATGACAGAAGTTTATAAAATGATGCACATCACGAAGAGAGTTGGTAGAGAAAAGCTTCTCTCTCTCCTCTCTCTCAACACTAGAACTCATAGACGTCCAATGAAGTTGAATGTTGGAAGATTCAGGGCAAGTAAAAGAAGGTACGTCTTCGCACAGCACATAGTTAACCGGTGGAACTCCATCCCACAGGATACAGTGATGGCCCCAATGTGGATGGCTTTAAAAGAGGTTTGGACAAATTCATGGAGGAGAAGGCTTTCAAGGGCTACTAGCTATGATGGCAGTGCTCTGCCTCAGAGGCAGGTTTGGGGGAGCATGACCGGTTCGGTTGCACTGGGCACGAATCTCAGGGGTGCCACAGGGGGTGCCACAACTATGATGTAAAAGGTAAGGTGAGTGGTGGTGGTGGAGATTGAACTTTGCTCTTGTGCAGGGAGCCACTGAAATCTGAAGCCCTAAGTCCTGCTACTGTCTGCCTCCATAGTCAACGGCAGTAATGCTTCTGAATACCAGTTGCTTGAATCCTGCTTGTGCCTGCCCACAGGCATCTTGTTGGCCTTAGTGAGAACAGGATGTTGTACCAGATGGGCCACTGGTCTGATCCAGCAGGCTATTATTGCATTCTTACCTTCTTATGCCTGGGTGTGTCCAGTCTGAATGACAACATCTCTCCAAGGCCTCCGGAAAAAAAATCTTTCCTATCTGTTATGTATTCAGTGGTCTGTGTTTGCCTGAGCTTGAGTCTGGACTAAGGATTCTGAGCTCCTGATTCGATACCTGATGCCCAATCACAGAACATTTCAGGATTTGGGCCCCTGCCATTGGCCCTTGCACTCTGAGTTGTGATTTGCAGCTTGGAAGTTTAGACAGCCAATCACTTTGGGAGTAGGAGTGGCCCAGGCTTTCAGGAATGTATATAAGCAGTTGCTTTGCCCCTGTTTCCCGGTTATGTAGTTCAGTAAAGGTTCTTGCTGTTATTGCTGTGTCTTGCCTCATGGGAACCCACTTACACTTCACTATCTGTATTTGCTAGCATCGTTTCCAAAAAAAAGACAACATAGCTTTATTTAAACAAACAAACAAGCTACCTATTGCTATTTGTTTTTTTTAAAAACCCCACATAGCTGTAAAATTTAACTTAGAGATGCCAGAGACTGAACCTGAGACCTCTGGCATATAAAAAGCATCTTCTTTTCCAATGCGCCGTCTATTGAGTGCATCCCCTACTAATAGCAGCTTACCCTTGACAAAGAATTATCAATCATTTCCAGAGAGAAACAGTCTCTCATTTGCCCATCAAACAAAGGGAATGTAGACACGGAACATTTTCTGCTCGCTTGCACTAAAAAAAATTAATCCACCCACTTACCACAGCTCACTTTCCTCTTATTCACATTCCAGTGCAGTTCGTCAATTGCTTCTTTACGCATCTGTTTGTTTCTTTAAACTTTCAGGAAGAAAGAAGGTATAGGGTGTAATTCAAAGTAGCACTAAGGAGATTGTTCTGTTGGTGCAAGGATTTCTGCTTGCCTGTTGGAATGGCAGAATCTCCACTCTCATCCCCCTGCATGCTGATCTGGGGGGTTCTCCTGTCACTCAAGAGTCGATCTGTGGGAGCACACAGGGGCACATGGAGGGAGGCGTGTGGGAAAGGCCCATTGTGCTCTCGGACTTGTTGCTCTGGCTTCCACTGGCACAACAAGTTAGTCGAATACCACTAGCCATGGTATCCTTCTGGAGCAGCTGTCTGAGCCAGGGTTGACCAGTACCACTTTGCAGTGGTTCTGATCCTACTTGGATGGTTGCTTTCAGAAGGTGGTGCCTGCGAAGTATTTTTCAGCCCTGTGGAGCCTTCAGTGTGGGGTTTGGCTGCTAACGTTCACATGTAACTGCTTTGGTGCATGCTCTAGTTATCTCCTGCTTGGACTACTGGAATGTGTTCTACGTGGGGCTACCTTTGAAGGTGACCTGGAAACTACAACTAATCCAGAACGCGGCAGCTAGACTGGTGACTGGGGGCGGCCGCCGGGACCACATAACGCCCACCCTGTGGAACACCCTCCCATCAGATGTCACAGAGATAAACAACTACCTGACATTCAGAAGACATCTTAAGACAGCCCTGTTCAGGGAAGTTTTAAATGTGTGACATCTTAGTGTATTTTTGGTCTTTGTGGAAGCCGCCCAGAGTGGCTGGGGAAACCCAGCCAGATGGGCGGGGTACAAATAAATTATTATTATTATTATTATTATTATTATTATTATTATTATTACGGGGTCATCCAAAGTTTCATCAGCCTTAAATACACTGATGCCACAGCTCAACTTCTCCTTTACATCTGAAGGTGTGGCAATGGATGTGCTGGACCGACATTTTGCCTCATGAATAGACTAGGTGAGAGCGAATAAACTGAAGCTCAATCCAGACAAGATGGATACACTATTTTTGGCTGGTTCCCTTGACAGGATGTGCCTTGCTTCTGATAGGGGAACTCTCCCTGTGAATCTGTTCTGGATCTGTTCTGGATCTGTTAGTGTTTCTTGAGGCTCAAGTTGCCTCAATGACACAGAGTGCCTTTCATCAGCTTTGGCTGGTGGCCCAGATGTGCCCTGTCTGGACCATAAAGAGCCTAACATCTGTTGTGGGCTAGATTACGGCAATGCCTTATATGTGGGACTGCTTTTGAAGAAGGTTCAGAGGTTGGTGGACCAGATCATTGACCAGTGCAAGACACTCTGAGCATATAAAAGTGAAGCAGCCTTAATATCTAGGAAGGCCACATAAAGACGTTCTTTGTGGAGCCACATGTACTTAGCAGCTAAATGGGATAACACCATGCAATTGCGTAAAGTGGATTTCCCTGGCCTAAACCCTGCCTGCTCTGGACCTATGATGTTATTTTCATCAAGCCAGGTAGTTAGTTTATTTAACAGATGTTTAGTGTACAATTTCCCGAGGTTTGACAATAGACTTATTGGCCGATAGTTGGATGGCAGCTTTTTATCACCCTTTTAAAAGATTGGAATAATTATAGATTGCTGCCATGTTTTGTGCCACTGGGGAAGTGGTAATTCTGTATTGATTTGTTTTGGATGTTTGTATGTGATGCCAATAAATGTGATGATGATATAAAAGCAATTCTGGTAAAATTGCACTGGCTACCAGTTTCTGGGATCAAGCTGAAGTTGTTGTTTTGACTCATGTGGGTCTGAATCCCAAAGCCTCAAGGACTGCCTCTCCCCACATGAGCCAACCTGGACCCTTTGTTCATCACATGAGGTCCTTCTCCATCTGCCTTCCAGGAGGGAAGTCTGGAGAGTGACAACACAAGTAAAGGCCTTTTCATTGGTGGCTCCCTGCTTAGGGAATGCTCTCCCCAGGGAGGCCCGCCTGACGCCATCTAGACAACAGGCAAAAATGTTTCTTTTCAGGCAGGCTTCGGCCTTCAACCTGGAACACTTTTGATACTGTGGCTGCTTTTAGTGGGTGGGATGAGTTAGGCTGCTTTGGAATGAACGTTGATGTTTGTGGCTCTTGATTTGTTTTAATTTTATATATTGGTTTTGATTTTTTATTATATTGTGACTTACTTTTCATATGAAGAGTGACTTATGTCAAATAAATATTAATTCTACTAATTCTACTACTAATAAGAATAAATCACAGCATCCCATCATGTTGATGCAAAGGCATTTTATAGCTTGGGGGTATACAGGTGTTAGAAAATGCGAGATTTGAGTGTCGTCTTTCTCCCTTCCAAAATGGGTAGTTGTTGGGTGGGAGAGCTGAAACTGCCACTCCGACTATCATCTCTGCCATCCTGCCGATAATTAATATGTTAACACAACCTATCAAGACAACTGTGACTGCTTTCAAACACAGGCCAGGCTTATTTGATAAAATATGAAAGCTTTCCCCATTGCTGGTGCCTGTCACTTATTACTTGCCTAATAAATACTTTAATTACATTTAATAAATAATGTATCCTGCCTCACTGAAATGGTAATTCTTTTAAATTAATTATTAACCGAACGCAAAAAGGTTTATTGCGAGTACCACGAAAGGAAATTTCTGCCTTTAATCTAATGTGATCATTCATTATGCACAGTAAAGCCTCTATTTGCATATTATTAGCAAGGTAACCTTTCGCCTTCCCAGCGACAATTACGGCACATCTTAATGCAGAGATGCATTAGCTCCCGATCCGAGCCCAGCGATGAACAATACGTTGCAACAGCCTTGTTTATGGCCTCCTGCCAAATGCTTTTTAAGAGAAAAAAAAAAACCAAACAAACAACAAACAACCACACGCATCTCCCTAATACACCACAATGACAAAATGTCCGGTAAATGCATTGTGTCAAGTTGTTAAAGGTGGAGCTGCAGATGGTAAATTGATGAGAAGCAGTAAATGCTGGGCTGTTTAATCCCCTCGAGGGCCTGCCCGTAAAATAATCCCAACAAGGTTTAAAGCAAAAACCACTTAATGGTCTTTGAAGGACTGGGCTGCCCCATGTAAGTTTGATTATGCCTTGCCAATTATACAGATCTGCCGGTGGCGGTTTTCTATACCGTTACAGGTCAGTTAGGCGCTTCCCCTAGGGGAGAAACACATGACCGGAGCAGTTCTGGGGTGTTACTTTTCAAGTGTAGAATTGATTTATTGCATTTATAGCCCACCTTTCCTCCAAAGAGCTCAAGGTGCTGTATATAGTTCTGTTAAGCATAATGGTTTAATTTCCTGAAAAGAGAATTTTGCTTATGTTACCGTATTTTTCGCTCTATAAGACGCACCAGACCACAAGACGCATCTATTTTTTGCTCTATAAGACACACCAGACCACAAGACGCACCTAGTTTTTGGAGGAGGAAAACAAGAAGAAAAAAAAATTCTGCATCTCAGAAGCCAGAACAGCAAGAGGAATCGCTGCGCAGTGAAAGCAGCAATCCCTCTTGCTGTTCTGGCTTCTTGGATAGCTGCGCAGTCTGCATTCGCTCCATAAGACGCACACACATTTCCCCTTACTTTTAGGAGGGAAAAAGTGAGTCTTACAGAGCAAAAAATACGGTAAATAGCTGTGTATTTTTAGCATAGGGTTTTTCCTGTGGCGGTGATTGTGTGATTGGCTGGCTGTGAGTCACATGAGAGAGAGGCATGCCATTCTGTTGTGACTGTTATTCCAGTAACTGTCGTTTTTAATTGTTTTTTCTGTTCTAGTCTTCTCTCTCTGTGTGAGGGAGAACGACTGCTGAGAGAGGTTTCTATGGATGCTGCTGAAGACAATGTTGTGTCATTGTGGCCTCTCTGGGGTGAAGCAGACAGAGGAAGATCCCTAAATGTTAATAGGGAGAAACCTGTGCTCTCTGTAAGGAACAAAGTGAATAGGCATGAAATTGTAGAAATGTTCTCAGTCATATGTTTATGAAAGTAAAGTTCGTTTTGAATATAAAGAGTCTGGGCATTGTATAGTCTTTCCAAAGAAGTTATAAATCACCCAGAAAAGTTACAGTGGTATCTTGGTTGTTGAACTTAATCCATTTCAGGAGTCCATTCGACTCCCAGAACCGTTCAAAAACCAAACTGTGGCTTCCGATTGGCTGCCAGAACTTCCTGCACTCAATTGGAAGCCCAGTCGGATGTTTGGCTTCCAAGGAACATCCAAAAACCAGAACACTTACTCCTGGGTTTTCAGCGTTCGGGACCCAAAATGTACAAGTACCAAGGTGCTTGAGAACCAAGAAATGACCGTATTTAGCTTCCTAGCTGTAAGCTACTCTGCATATTGTGTGTGTGTGTGTCTATATCTATCTATCATCTATCTATCATCTATCTATCATCTATCATCTATCTATCTATCATCTATCTATCTATCTATCTATCTATCTATCTATCTATCTATCTATCTATCTATCTATCATCTATCATCTATATCTATCTATCTATCTATCTATCTATCTATCTATCTATCTATCTATCTATCTATCTATCTATCATCTATCCTGGTATGCCCCACGGAGAGCCTCAAGGTCCATAAATAGCAACACCCTAGTGGTCCCGGGCCCTAAGGAAGTTAGATTAGCCTCAACCAGAGCCAGGGCCTTTTCAACTCTGGTTCCGGCCTGGTGGAACGCTCTCCCTCATGAGACCAGGGCCCTGCAGGATCTGATTTCTTTCCGCAGGGCCTGTAAGACTGAGTTGTTCCGCCTGGCCTTTGGCTTCAAGCCAATTTGATTCCCTCCCCCCCTCTCTTTTTTCTTTTCCTTCTCCTCCTGCGATGAGGCTACATTTTAATATTTTAATGTTCCATTATTTTAATGTTGTATTTTATTTTTGTTTTTAAGTTGTATTTTTGTTTTTAAGTTGTATTATTATTATTATTATTATTAGTTATATCTATCTATATCTATCATCTATCTATCTATCTATCTATCTGTCTAATCTATCATCTATCTATATCTATATCTATCTATCTATCATCTATCATCTATCTATCTATCTATCTATCTATCTATCATCTATCATCTATCATCTATCATCTATCATCTATCATCTATCTATCATCTATCATCTATCATCTATCTATCTATCTATCTATCTATCTATCTATCTATCTATCTATCTATCTATCTATATCATCTATCGATCATCTATCTATCTATCATATCTATCTATCTATCTATCTATCTATCTATCTATCATCTATCTATCATCTATCTATCTATATCATCTATCATCTATCTATCTCTATCATCTATCTATCTAATCTATCTATCTATCTATCTATCTATCTATCTATCTATCTATCTATCTATCATCTAGCTATTCTCCTCTTTCTCCTCATTTTCTCCTCACAACAACCCTGTGAGGTGGTTAGGCTGAGAGTGAGCGACTGGACCCAAAAGGCACCCAGTGAGCTCCATAGCAGTGGGGGATTTGAACTCTGGTCTACCAGGTCCTAGTCCAGCACTTTAACTGCTATGCCACGCCACATGCTGGAATTCTTCCCCCTGTTGCTTAGACCAATACTGAGACAGGCAATTGGTCCACCTGGCTCAGTATTGTCTACATTGGTTGGCAGTGGCTCTCCAGGGTTGCAGATAGGGACATTTCCACTCCGACATGGAGAAGCTGGGAACTGAACCTGAGCGCTTCTGCATGAAAAGCAGATGCTCTACCACCAAGCAACGTCTGCTTTATGGTCATATTATATCAAATGCCAGAGACTGAACCCGGCACCTTCTGCTCGGATGGGTAATAAGAGCCTGAATGCCATCTTCCAGGGCATCTAGTATGAGAGAAATTGGCACAATTAGCTATGGTTCCTGCACTGTATTGTAGAGCTGGAAAGAGTCCAGAGGGTCATCTAGTCCAACCTCTTGCAAAGTAGGAATCTTAACAGGTGGTCTCCCATCCAGTTGGAAACCATACCGGACCCTGCTTAGCTTTGCAAACGTGCCAGCAGTTTTATTGCTGCACCACATACATTTCACCCTTACAATTCTGCAATTCTATGATTTTATAATTCATGCATAAATAGTAACAGTCAGAATAGAAACCTATACTGTATATTGTTTTAATTTTGGGGAGAATAGAGTAGTAGTACCAAATTTCGGCCCCCCTCCTTGCATGCATTGAGATTTTCTACAATAAGCAAATTGTGAGTGCTGTCCCTTTGTACGGAAAGGCCAAACATTAAAACAATGTTTCTTTCCCAAGGAGGAAAGCAGAATATATATATATATATATATATATATATATATATATATATATATATATATATATATATCTCCCCACTGGCAATTATGTCCCCCCCTCCACAAATAAATCTCCAGCATTACACAGATGTTGCAGGCTCTCCAAATGCAAATAATGCAAACCTGAACATGATTCAACTAATTTTCTATAAGGCAAATAAATTTCATTCGCTCGGTGTCTCATCATCTTAAAACCCCTTCAGGGACAATCAGCAGCATTACATTTCTCTGAAGTCCTTTCTCGTGTGTAATGTGCTATCGGCTACTTTATAGCTAATATACATGTGGCAAGCAAACAAATTGTCCCACAGTGAATTCTTTCCCACTAAAGTGATTTCTCTATTAAAATGAAAAGGGGGGGGGAGTGCGGGGGAAGAGAGAGAGAAAGCAAGTAGGTTTAGGGAATATTGATATGAAAAATGGATGTTGGGGAGGGCTCTCAGCTCAGTGGCAGAGCACATGCTCTGAAGAAGAAAAGTTTGGATTGGATATCCTACTTTATCACTACCCTAAGGAGTCTCAAAGCGGCTAACAATCTCCTTTCCCTTCCTCCCCCACAACAAACACTCTGTGAGGTGAGTGGGGCTGAGAGTCTTCAGAGAAATGTGACTGGCCCAAGGTCACCCAGCAGCTGCATGTGGAGGAGCGGGGAATCGAACCCGGTTCACCAGATTATGAGTCCACCACTCTTAACCACTACACCACACTGGCTCACACTGGCTCTGCTTGCGGAATATCCCTTGTTATAATCCTCACAATTTTAAGGACTAGGAAAGTCATCAGCCTGAGAACTTGGAATGGGCCTGTTAGCCCCAACTATGACACTGGTACATTTGCTTACAGTCTAAACAGAAATGGGGGACAATTTCAATTCAGTTTACAGGTGGACCAAGTTTCAGTTGCTACTATCAGTATGTAAAGCACTTAAAAATGTAAAGGACCCCTGACAGTTAAGTCCAGTCGCGAACAACTCTGGGGTTGCGGCACTCATCTCGCTTTACTGGCCGAGGGAGCCAGCGTACAGCTTCCGGGTCATGTGGCCAGCATGACTAAACCGCTTCTGGCGAAACCAGAGCAGCACACGGAAACGCCATTTACCTTCCTGCCGGAGCGGTACCTATTTATCTACTTGCACCTTCGACGTGCTTTCGAACTGCTAGGTTGGCAGGAGCAGGGACCAAACAATGGGAGCTCACTCCGTCACGGGGATTCGAACCGCCGACCTTCTGATCGGCAAGTCCTAGGCTCAGTGGTTTAGACCACAGCACCACCTGCATCCCTTGTGTGAGATTTAGGGAGGGACTAATCTACCCATTTTGGTTTATCACAATTTCTCATTTTTGTAACTTTACATTCAGTTGCTGCATGTCCACATCAGCTTGCGATTAAAAAAAGAAGACCAAATGAAAACTCACCAGCATTTTAGTGGGAATTTATCTTAATATACACAGTTTTGTATTCTGTCTTGGCTAAAATATTCAAAACAGCTTCCCCTAAGAGAGCAGTTCCCCTAGCTGGGTTAATGGGTTTTTGCCATGTGTGTCTACTTGTTAGAATTTAAGTCGTGTTTTAAATGTATTTGTGTTTGTAACAGTTTTTAATAACCTTATTTGTAAATTGTCTTGAGACAATGGTTTTGAAAACAATTAATAAATTAATAATATGATGTGTTTTGTATGTTATTTTCATGAATATATGCATTTTTATGCACACTTTATCCTAGTGTTTGTACATGTGTCTATATATATATTACTCATTACATGGCTGGAGAACTGCGTTGCAAAATTTGGAGAGGTGCAAATTTCAAGAGATGGCTGTGTTTTGGTTTGTGTATTGTTTTGGAAAGGGCAAATCAGGATGAATTCGAACTGAATCCAATTTCTCTGCCCATCCCTAGTGGAATTGGTTTGTTGTCTGTTCAAACATCTGTAAGCCTCCATTTATTTCCCTTTTATGTGGGCTAGGAAACACATAATGCTTGGCCTTTTCATCGTAAAACATGATATACCACCGTTCCTTTTCCTTGAGTCCATTGGTTTCTCTTCAATATTTTCCCTCATCCATAAGTGAAAACCTTTCCCCTCTCTCATATTCTACACACACACACACACACACACACATACACACACACACACGAAATGTCTTCGTTGCGTGTATCTATGGTTTCAACATTAACCTTTTCCTCTCTGGGACACTAATTTGTACGAATTATGTCCATTCCCTAAAGCAAGGTGATATTTATCATGCCATAAATTCTAACTACCTTGAAGGGGAGAGAGAGTGCTGGAAAGGCAAAGGGAATCTCTTCACCTCAAGCTGACCCTTCCAGGCCAGGGCACAAGGGAATGGGATAATGATGCTCTCTAAGAATAGAGGATTTAGATTGTAGGTTGCTCAGATGATCTATGGACTCCTTCCACAAGACAGTCCATAGAATCAAAATCCTATACTGGAGTGGCTCCTGAATCGAAACCTCCGGTACTCTGTCCCGGCTAGGTGTCAAGGCTGGTCTAGGAGTAGCAGTGTGAGGTAATCTAGGAGATGGATACAGCAACTGTGGGGCAAAGTTGGTAGCATGGACCAAAAGGGTCAAAAAGCAAATTAGAAGTCATGACTAAAGGACAAACTGGGAGGCAAGGCCAAAGACCAACCATGTAGGAATATGCCATTTGTCAGGAACAGTGCTGAGGAGGGCAGCACTGAGGAAGAATATTGGGAGCCACCCCCTCCCTCTGATCCCGAATCTTCCCAGGAGCAGGAGGACAGTATAGATTTGGAACAGTGGTTTGCAGAGGGGCATAGTTCAGAAGACAGAAGCTGGGAAATACTGGATGGGAAACAGCTAGCAGAAGAAACACTGGAAGAGAGAGAGTTAACAGATTCACAGTCTCTGGACAGCACACACACACACACACACACACACACACCGTCTCCACAGACACGGAGAGCTCAGAAAGTGTTAGAACAGAAAGAGCAGAGGCTATAGGCTCAGATTACAAGACGTAGGAGTGACGTAGATTAATAGGGACAGAATGGTGGGGAGTGAGCCTTAATTGAGAGCACCACCATTTCTAGTAGATGTGTTCTTTGTGATTATTAAAAAAAGTCTAACTGGTAAGATGTTTCTTTTGTTTGATCTCTTATTTACTGCCACAGGAGAGGAAGCTGATTCCCCAAAGCCTGTTCACCATTACTCAGAAAGTCAAGCAAGTCTCACCTGGAAAAGAAAGTCCTCTAGTCCCACTTCTTGTCCAGGAGTCTAGGTGGATGGAGCCAGTTCAGGACCAGCCTGAAGGTCACATTGGAAAGGATGACACCTGAGATGGTGCCCGAGCGCGTTCCCCATTTCTCCCTCACAACCCAGTCTAAACCACTGATCTTGGTGAGGGGGAGAGGCTCTAGCTTTCTGCGGCCATTAAGGAGAGAAGAAATTGCCTGGTGAGTAAATAAATAAATGATTAAAAGGAGGCCCTCGGAAGAGGCCAGTATGGTATATTGGCTAGAGTGTTAGTCTAGGACAGCCTTTCTCAACCTGTGGGTCCCCAGATGTTGTTGAACTACAACTCCCATCACCCCTAGCTAGCAAGGCCAGAGCTCAGGGATGATGGGAGTTGTCATCCAACAACATCTGGGGACCCACAAGTTGAGAACCGCTGATCTAGGGTGTGGGAGGCCAGGGGTTTAAATTCCTTCATGACCACGAGACCCGCTAGGTGAACTTGGGGAGCAGTCACAGACTCTCAGCCTAACTTACCTCACAGGGCTGAGAGAGTGATGTAAACCACCTTGAGCTCTAAGGAGGAAAAGGGGGCATATAAATGAGATGATAGGTAGATAGATAGATAGATAGATAGATAGATAGATAGATAGATGATAG
Organism: Podarcis erhardii; assembly: GCF_964252035.2. Lineage (NCBI taxonomy): Eukaryota > Metazoa > Chordata > Lepidosauria > Squamata > Lacertidae > Podarcis > Podarcis erhardii. The sequence goes on from NC_138501.1 coordinate 48,933,659, forward strand.
ATAGATAGATAGATAGATAGATAGATAGATAGATGATAGATAGATAGATAGATGATAGATAGATAGATAACAAACAAGACCAGGAAGGCCAGAAACTGCAAAGTACTGAAGAAATGTTGGAGGCAATTGCTACTACAGTGGTACTTCAGGTTACATACGCTTCAGGTTACATATGCTTCAGGTTACAGACTCCACTAACCCAGAAATAGTACCTCGGGTTAAGAACTTTGCTTCAGGATGAGAACAGAAATCGTGCTCCGGTGGCATGGCAGCAGTGGGAGGCCCCATTAGCTAAAATGGTGCTTCAGGTTAAGAACAGTTTTAGGTTAAGAACAGACCTCCAGAATGAATTAAGTACTTAACCCAAGGTACCACAGTATTCACACCCATTAGGGCAAATGGGACCGGGGGGTGGCACTGCCTATTGGCTTCCTCTTCCTTCGTCTCTGTGTCGCCACTGTAGAACTTTGCAGGGACGAAAATGGGCGTTGAACTAGTACTGGTTGACTCTTCCTGCCGTTGACTCTGGTTCCACCTACTGTTGGCCTCCTGCGTTACACCTTACCGGTCCCAACGAGCACCAGCCATGAGATGGCAGCTAGGAAATGTGAATTTTGTCGACATCACTAACGGTGCCGGAACAAGAGATCACTCAGGTTCCCGTGCAGGTGGCTATTTTGGGCTCATAGGACTTTACACTTTTAATTAACGTGTTTATTAAAGCATGCATGCAGTTCTCTCTCGACACCAGTAGGAGGCTGTCCACACTGTTTGGGAGCAGATTCAGGTCTCTCCTGTTGAAAGCCTTTTGCAGAAAGACCTCCCCATAGCCGAGTCCCAAATCATGTCTCCATTTACACTCTTTCCCATTAGTTAATTCATTTCGAAGAACTTGGCTAATGCTTTCAACCGACATCATTTAGCTTTGCAGACGACGGTGACCTCAAGCACATAGATCTATCATGGTCTCTTGTTTTGCTTGTCTCACATTCTCTGCCAAGACGAAGCAGATGGCTGGAACCATTAAAAGCGGGGCAGGAGGAAATGAAATTGGAAGGAGAAGCCTTACGGAAACCGACGCGTACATCGTCAAGGGCAGTGCACACATTAGGTCAATTTTTTAAAAAAGGAATTCCAACAGTCAATGGATACAAAAGCAGCAGAAACAACCCATTAAGTGGTGATTTTATCGTTTGTTTGAATGGAGCCATCCGTGTATGATTCTGTGTAAGCTAAGAGCGAGAGAGAAAAGAAGACCTCTGCTCCGAGGTGCTTACAGTCTGAGTTTTGACAAGCACCACAGGCCCTCTCAATTTCAGTTTCCCCCAGTTTCTCATTTTTCCTTTCTTCAATTCATATCTGCAGCAATGTGAGAATTAATGGGCCATAGCAAGCTAACTTATTCTGTCAGTGCAAGGATTTTCAGTTGGGCAGCAGAACTCCCCCCTCCTCTCCTCTTCCCACCCACATCCTGCCCCCTTCCCAAACTTGTTCTGGAGGGTTGGGGGAACCCCCAGGACAGATTTAGGGGGCACATAGGGGAGGAGGGGAGGAGGTTCTATTGTGCAAATGAAGATCCTAACACTGACAGAACAAGTTGGTTGGATAACAGCATTAAAAATAAATAAATACCAATTTTAGGTTATATTTTAGTGATCAAGATTTAATATATATTTTAACTGCCACTATATCTGAATTGTCTCTGTTATACCCAATTGCAATTCAATGCATTCCTGTTGTGTTTTATGATTTTCCTGATATTGTAAGTGAGCCGGAACTGGTCTGTGACCGTAATAAAAAAATTCAATTAAAAAAAAAACCATCATGAAAATTCACCAGCACTTTAGTGTGAAATTCTCCTAATAAGCACGTTTGTTTGTTTTGCAATCATTTTTTATTAAATTTTCCAAAGTTTGACATATAAATTTCAATACATAATCAATTTATCTTTTCTCAACTTCCCATGCCATTTAATAAAAATTTATTGCAAAAAAAATAAACGCATGTTTATATGCAGTTTTGACCAACATGCCAATTTCTGCAAGGAACCTTCCTTAATATAGCACATATTTTTGTGTTATTTCTCCTAACGCACTCATTTCTGTACACATCATTTGGTTGGAGAACTGACATCGCAAAATTCAGAGAAGTGTGAATTTCAAAGGATTGCTGTGCTTTGTGGTCTGTTTATTGGTTTGAGAATGAATGGGTTTGAAACAAAATTGAATTTCTGCCCCATCCCTATACCAAACGGATGTGGGGGGGGGGGATGCAGAGGAAGGCCAACTGGGAAAAGAGAGGATATAAGAACATAAGCGGAACCAACTAGATCAGGCCAATGACCCATCTAGTCCAGCGTCCTGACCTTACAATGGCCAGCCACTGTTATTGGCGCTGTGGTCTAAACCAGTAAGCCTAGGGCTTGCCAATCGGAAGGTTGGCGGTTCTAATCCCTGCAACAGGGTGAGCTCACGTTGCTCGGTCCTTGCTCCTGCCAACCCAGCAGTTTGAAAGCACGTCAAAGTGCAAGTAGATAAATAGGTACCGCTCCGACGGGAAGGTAAACGGCATTTCCGTGCGCTGCTCTGCTTCGCCAGAAGTGGCTTAGTCATGCTGGCCACATGACCCGGAAGCTGTACGCCGGCTCCCTTGGCCAATAAAGCGAGATGAGCACCGCAACCCCAGAGTCGGCCACAACTGGACCTAATGGTCAGGGGTCCCTTTACCTTTACCTAAGCCACTTTAGGATTCACTGAATGGAAAGTGGAAAAGAAACACAATAAATAAAATAAAATAAATCAACCAGAATCATAGCTGTCAACCGTCCCTTATTTGGCGGGAAACTCCCTTATCCCAGTGCTGTGTCCTGCTGCTGTCCCAGATTGATGATATCCTGTAAATTTCCCGGATTTCAAAGGAAGCAGCTCCTCTCCCTCCCTCCCTGCCGGCCAGGGAGGAGGGAGGCTCCAACTGTGTTGCTTGGCTGCATTGCTCACCCAATAAGGAGTCTAAGAACGACTGGGGGTGGTGGAGCTTGCATGCCTTGTGCTGATCAAATTGGCCACGTTGCCTGGGGACTCGCCTTTGCTCAGAGCTTCCCAGCGGAGAGGTGACGGTGGTTTTCCTTGTTGCATCCCCTTTGCCGGGTTGCTGCGCTGTGGGAACCACCGCTTGAGGCTTTGTTTGGCTGCTGGCTGGGCTTTCTGCTTTTGGCTTGGAGCGGCTCAGAAGTTGAACATACCTGTGTTCGTAAAATCCCGTAAATCTGTAAGTTGACAGCTATGACCAGAATTGTGAGCTGGGAGCCCAAGAATGACTCCAGTGGCTACTAATGGCTTAGCTACACTCAGCCAGGTCTCTCTCTCCCCCAACTCCATCTTTCAATGTCAAACTCTCCTGTGCTGTTTCACAAAATGTTTTTAGAGTCACTTCCCATTCAAAAGCACGTATTCAAAAGCACTTGGCATCCCAGGGTGCTTACCTGAGAAACAGCATCACGTCCATAAGGTGTATCTGGAATTAATTATTCGGATCCTGTACCACCCACAGCCCTCTTGGTAGATACGCACAAATGATATAGGCTCCGAGGGCAGACAGCTCCTCTTTAAAGTACGTAAATCTCTCTCCATTTCTAAAACAAAAGGAAAATCAAGATCTAGGGGTACTGAATTGAACAATTCCACGGAAATGGAAATAATTCTCCTGACAATCTTCTCTTTCTGAAGTGCTAGTCATTATGCTGCCAGTGGAACCCCGGCCAGTTTTAAAGTTTAAAATGGGCTCTCTCAAAAGAGCTATTTATTTTGAGTAGGTGGCAATTTCCTGGCCTCACCTCACCCAGAAATTTATATAGTATTTTAGTAGCTATTTGCCTCTTGGCAGTTTTTATAAAGATTGCTATTTTTAAAAGCCCATGGCAGCCTTTCAAGTGTCCATTGGTTTTCGCTGGAACTCTGCATGTGTTTTTTCAATCTCGTTTTTCAGCCGCTTCATAAATTGCTTGAGTTCTGTCATCGTCTTCATTCTATGGATCCACTCGCATGATAGGGACATAGTTGGCAGTTCGACTGGCTTGATACTTGAGTGATTTCTCTGTGTGCCCACCTGGAACTACTCTGCCATGGCAGATGGAACATCTCCAGTGTGAGATGATGAACACTGGTGAGCCAGTGTGGTGTAGTAGTTCAGAGCGATGAACTCGTAATCTGGTGAACTGGGTTCGATTCCCCACTCTTCCACATGCAGCTGCTGGGTGACGTTGGGCTAGTCACACTTCTCTGAAGTCTCTCAGCCTCACTCACCTCACAGAGTGTTTGCTGTGGGGAAGGAAGGAAAAGGAAATTGTTAGCTGCTTAGAGACTCCTTAGGGTAGTGATAAAGCGGGATATCAAATCCAAACTCTATCTCCAACCCCTTGGCACTTGCTGGTCAGGCTCCTAAAACCCCTCACAGAGTTACAGTTCTCGGAATCGACCCCTCTTCAAAGGGAACTCTGAAAATTAAATCCTTTTAATTGGACCAGGAGTCTCCTCACAAGTCTCTGCTCCCTCAAAAAACTACAGCTCCCAGAATTCTTTGGGGGGGAAAGCCATGATGGTTTAAAGCGGTATCATAGTGCTTTAAAATAGATGGTGTGAATGCGGCCTCCCCAAAACATGGACGTTCCACCTGAAATGCAAAAGAGGGAGGGATTTTACCCCATTCTCTTGCCGCAGAACCTTTCCTGAAATACAACAAGCCAATGTTTTGATGTTTCAGAATTGTGATCCAGACTTTTCTCCCTTTTCCCAAGACAGTTTCCAGCATTCTGCACATTCCTAAACTCTATCCAGGCATTCAAGATGGCTGACATTGGGACCACACCGCTGTGGCTGGCACCTCTCAGGTGGGCCCCACTGCCATTCTAAGAGAACGAAGGAGGTGTTCGTGGAGAGTTCTGGCACCTCTTTTTCTAGAAAAATAACACTGTGTATATCGATTAGCAGCCAAGTGCTGATCTCAGTTAGGTTCCCATCAGCTAAGCCCTTCCCCACTTTACTCAGGAGAAATATCAAGAGGTCTATGATTTATTGGTTTATTGGTTAATGATCCTCAATCAATAAGCAGTAATTAGCCTTTGGCTTAACCTTCACCCTTTGCCAGAAGGCAACATTTCACTTCAGTTGCAACTGCTGCCATGGGACTGAATGAGAGTTATAAGAGTAGAGGTTCTTACCCTAGTCTGTATCTACATTGGATTAAGAATTGTTTCTTGGTATGTTTATTTTTACGGGATGCAGGTGGTGCTGTGGTCTAAACCACAAAGCCTAGAGGTTGCTGATCAGAAGGTTGGCAGTTCGACTCCCCGCAATGGGGTGAGCTCCTGTTGTTTGGTCCCAGCTCCTGCCCACCTAGCAGTTCGAAAGCACGTCAAAGTGCAAGTAGATAAATAGGTACCACTCCAGCAGGAAGGTAAACAGCATTTCCATGCACTGCTCTGGTTCACCAGAAGCAGCTTAGTCATGCTGGCCACATGACCCAAAAAAACTTTCTGCGGACAAACGCCAGTTCCCTCGGCCTACAGAGGGAACAACCCCAGAGTCGTCCGCAACTGGACCTAATGTCAGGGATAACTTTACCTTTTATGTTTGTTTGTTTGTTTTACTGATGATGCTTTTGGTGTTAATCACTTCAGGATTCTCCTGGGAAGCTAGCCATAAATGAAATAAATAAATCATGCTGCGTCCTGCCATTGCGTTCTGGCCTGTTGTGTTATTGGATCACCGCAGTACCATCTTTAGCCAGTGGTCTTGGGGGCACCCCAGTGCAACACAGAGCAAAGCAGAAGGCCACAGGCTGGTGGCGCAGACTGTAAGGTGCCAAGATCCAGTTCAAGATTCTTAAGAACGTAAGAAGAGTCCTGCTGGATCAGACCAATGGCCCATTTACCCCAGGATCCTTATCTTGAAGGAGTTGAACAGGTGCCCATGGGAAGCCTGCAAGCTATACATGAGCACAACTGCACTCTGCTCACCTGTGATTCCCAGCAGCAGGTTTTAAGGGTCATACTCCCTCTGACAGTGGAGGTAGAAGCCAGCCACTGTGGCTAGTAACTGTTGATGCCTTTTGGTTTGAATGAAATGCAGGATGGTTTGGTTAAGTCTGTTGTTGTTGTTTAGTCGTTTAATCGTGTCTGACTCTTTGTGACCCCATGGACCAGAGCACACCAGGCACTCCTGTCTTCCACTGCCTCCCGCAGTTTGGTCAAACTCATGCTGGTAGCTTCGAGAACACTGTCCAACCATCTCGTCCTCTGTCATCCCCTTCTCCTTGTGCCCTCCATCCTTCCCAACATCAGGGTCTTTTCCAGGGAGTTTTCTCTTCTCATGAGGTGGCCAAAGTATTGGAGCATCAGCTTCAGGATCTGTCCTTCCAGTGAGCACTCAGGGCTGATTTCCTTCAGAATGGATTGGTTTGATCTTCTTGCATCCATGGGCCTGTCAAGAGTCTCCTCCAGCACGATAATTCAAAAGCATCAATTCTTCAGCGATCAGCCTTCTTTATGGTAGGGACATGGAGGGCACTGTGGTCTAAACCAGTGAGCCTCTTGGGTTTGCCAATCAGAAGGTCGGTGTTTCAAATGCCCGCGATGAAGTGAGCTCTCGTTGCTCTGTCCCAGCTCCTGCCAACCTAGCAGTTTGAAAGCATGCCAGTGCAAGTAGACAAATAGGTATTCCTGCGGCAGGAAGGTAAATGGCATTTCCGTGCGCTCTGGTTTCTATCACTGTGTTCCGTTGTGCCAGAAGCGGTTTAGTCATGCTGGCCACATGACCTGGAAAGTTGTTTGTGGATAAACGCTGGCTCCCTTGGCCTAAAAGCAGAATGAGCGCCACAACCCCATAGTCGACTTTGACTGGAATTAACCATCCAGGTGTCCTTTACCTTACCTTTACCTTTGACACCATCATAATGGACTGTCTCTTCCTTTTGATGGACTAGAATAGGGGTAACTAGCATGACACCCTCCATATATTGCTAGACTACAATTCCTATCATTCCTGACCCTTGGCCATGCTAGCTGGAGGACATCTTGTTGGCTGCCCAATGGATTAGGACAAATTCTCTTGTTTGAATCCCACATTCCTCCTTAGACATCATGGTGGCCTTGAGGAGCAGAATTCCAGATGTTCTCAGAGGCTGAAAAGTCAATTGCACTTTATGATGGATACTATCATATTTTGCTGTTGATCTCAGGTGGTTGAGGACACATTCTAGGTCAGCATGTGGCCTTCCAGATGCTGTGGGACTATAACTCCCATCATTCCCGGCTGATGGACATGCTGTCGGCCAACTGCATCTGGGGAGCTTCTGTTTCAGATGCTCTGGAAGAATTTGCACAGTCTGGACATTGGGAGGGATGACTTCCTCCCCCTCTTCAAGACATTCCTGTTCACCCACTGGCTGTGGTGGTAGCAGAGAACACCTGCTAACAAGCTCTTTCCCAACGCAGTGGAGCCAACTGACACAGAATGCCTTTTAAATTAAACCTCCTCCTCTTGACATTTAGGCACTGCCAATGTGCTGACACTCTTGCTTCAGCGACTCAACATGTGCCAGTGGTTTGAAAAAGCCCAGCGCAGAACCAGATGAATTGGATAGGGCAGAAAACAGATTGCAGTCAGATGCTTCGGCGTGGAGGAAATCAACTGGGAAGGTGGGGGGGGGAGAGGAAAGAGAAGCATATAGAGCTTCATTGATACCCCATAGCAGGCAGCAGATCAGGTTGGGGGGAGAGACCCCTGAAGGCAACAGAAGGGGAGAAACGAGAGAAGTGAAGGAATACATTAAGATAACAGATACGAATTTTGTACTCACAATATTTCAAAGTTTCCAAACCCGCAACCGCCTCATTCTTGTGATATTTCAAATCTTCGAGACTTTCTAAATCCCTGTGATTACACATGCATACTTATTTTGTTGCACTGAACCCCAATCTCCTATGTGAGATTCTAGGGGTCCTGCGATTACGGAGGATTCGTGTTTCCTTTCGGGAATGAGGCACATCAGAGACTGTGGTGTCTTTATGATATACAGTCGTACCTTGGTTGCCGAACACCTTGGAACTCGTATGTTTTGGCTCCCAGATGATCGAAAACCAGAAATGAGTGTTGTGGTTTTCTAACGATTTTCGGAAGCCAAACGTCCGGCACGGCTTCTGATTGGCTGCAGAAGCTTCCTGCAGCCAATCAGAAGCCGCGCTTTGGTTTCCGAACATTTTGGAAGTCGAATTGACTTCCGGAATGGATTCCACTCAATTTCCAAGGTACGACTGTATAGTTTATTTACACATATATACAAACTGAGTCTAGGGGTGGGGAATCCTAGCATTACACCCCAAGAGGGTCTCCTTTGTCTCCCATAGGTGCAACTATACTGGATTTTTTTAAAGAAGACCTCAGCCATGGCTCTGCATCGCCCACTCCTGGTGAAGACTTTTCTCCCTGCCCGCATCATATTCTGATCCCACCTCTCAAGCTCACAAAACTGACAATTTCCCCCCTACTCGTTTACATCAGGCCCACAGCAATTCTGAAACATCTCCTCCCCATTCTGTCTTCACTAACTATTCCCCATATGCAGCCAGCACAGCCTTTGATTCACTGATAGCCAGTCTTCGTTTCTTAATGGCTTATCCTGCCAGGGGATTCCCCATCAAGGAAAAAGCAGTTTTAGCTTTTATTTTCACATTAGGGAAGGGGATCTGGAACTCGGGAATTTAGGGGAGTCAAGGACACGCCCATCGCAATATTATTTACAGTCCAGTAAGAACATCTAACTCAATGGTAAAACTTATGGAATTTAATGGGCCTTGCTTATTATTTGATTTCATTTTTTATTGTTCATATGCCAGCTGATCATAAGAAGTACTGTTTAAGAACTGGCACCTGGGTTTGCTGTTTTCCTCTTCCCTCCCTCTCCCTTTTTCCTTGTGTGTTGCATTTTTTTAAAAGACTGTAATCCTGCAGGAAGAGACTGCTATGTTTCAACTGCTTGCATGTAATCCACCTTGGCAGCTTTTCGGGCTAAAGAATGGCACACAAATGCTCTAAATCAGGCATAGGCAAACTCCAGCCCTCCAGAAGTTTGGGACTACAATTCCCACCATCCCTGACCACTGGTCCTGTTAGCTAGGGGTGATGGGAACTGTAGTCCCAAACATCTGGAGGGCTGGAGTTTGCCTATGCCTGCTCTAAATAAATGAATAAATTCTGAGAACTTCCCCAGACAGAAGACCAAACACCTTGTTATGTACTGAGTTGAATAGGATCCAAAATGCAGCAGTCTGATTTGTCCTAGAACAATAGGATCCAGAATGCAGCAGTCTGATTGGTCCGCAGGAGTCACCCAATCCAACTCCAGGTGGAAGTGAATCCGCAACCTGATTGGCCTACAGGAGAATCCCGGAATTAGCCAATCACGTGGGGCCCATTGTGTAAATAATGTATATAAAGCAGACATTCTGGGGGAACTTCCATTCCTCACTACTATGAGCTGAATAAAGAGCATGAAATCCACACTCGACTCTGAGTATATTTCACACCTCTTGTGATGAAAACTTGAATCCATGCCTGTCTCCTCAATCTCATCAATGTGCTTGTTCAGTTTAGTGCTATAGCTTCTTCCTTCTGTGATAATATAGCTCAGTGAGTACAGCACGAGACTTTTAATCTCAGTGCCATGCGTTCGAGCCTCACATTGGACAAAAGATGCCTGCATTTCGGGGGGGTGGTTGGACTAGATGACCCTCGTGGTCCCTTTCAACTCTGCAGTTCTATGATTCTCTATTTCCTGTGCACTCTTTGGACCTGGGTTCTGTGGGTTTACATCTGTTTACTCAAACAGCCTGCGCAGAACATCACAGCTGCTCATTGATAAAGTACAAAGCGGTAGCGTAGATCAGGTTTCCTGAAATCCTTTTGGGAGAAAATCTTTGGACAACTGTTAATGGCCCACTCATCCTTTCCTGCAGGGCTCTCTTCCCCTCTTCCACCTCCCATCATTGCTTTAAATCTATTGAAGATAAGCTATTAAAAGGAAGGTTTACGTGGAGCCATCTGAGTGCGACAAAAGGGGGTTGAAATAAATGCTCCTCACTCCCCCATCTGATTTGCTCCGTATAAGATATCTACTTAGAATTAGGTCACCGACTCTATATTTCTTTGCTCTTCTCCATTCGCTGTATTAACCTTTCATGTTTTCAGACTCTGCCCTACAGTTTTAAAACACGTGAACTTTTCACTTTCCCTCCCAGACATGCCTTCCATCGAATCAATTTTCTCAAGAAGACGCGGCGTTCCTCCACCCCCCCTTCTCCGCGGTGGCGGCCGCACTTGATTTTCAAACAGTTTGGCCCGTCTTTCAAATGCCACTTCAAGCAAACAACTTACGGAGGGGAGAGACATGGCAGAACAATAAACCAACTGTAAAATGGCTCATACAGAGATGAAGGCTGGTGTTTGTTCCTGGGCTTTTCAATTAAAGGGTGGGAGACTCACACCATTTTGAAAGGAGGCAACACCAGCAGGGAACCTTAAAAACACACACACACACACACACACACACACACACACACACACTTTAAGAACTGGAATGAATGTTGAGAGATAGTGGCGATGGGTATAATCCCTTGGTTCTGCTAAGGGAAAGGCAGGGAGAGAGCAGAACCCGTAATCTTTTCTCAAAGTTTGAGGTTGCTAGGTTTTTTCCTCTTTTTTATTTTATTATTATTAATTGACATCCATGTTGTTGTTGTTTAGTCATTTAGTCTTGTCCGACTCTTCGTGACCCCATGGACCAGAGCATGCCAGGCACTCCTGTCTTCCACTGCCTCCCGCAGTTTGGTCAAACTCATGCTGGTAGCTTCGAGAACACTGTCCAACCATCTCATCCTCTGTCGTCCCCTTCTCCTTGCGCCCTCCATCTTTCCCAACATCAGGGTCTTTTCCAGGAAGTTTTCTCTTCTCATGAGGTGGCCAAAGTCTTGGAGCCTCAGTTTCACGATCTGTCCTTCCAGTGAGCACTCAGGGCTGATTTCCTTAAGAATTGGATAGGTTTGATCTTCTTGCAGTCCATGGGACTCTCAAGAGTCTCTTTCAGCACCATAATTCAAAAGCATCAATTCTTCAGCGATCAGCCTTCTTTATGGTCCAGCTCTCACTTCCATACATCACTACTGGGAATTGACATCCATACACAATCTTAAATACATGTACTGTGGACGTTCCGGTTGTGAACGTGATCTGTGCGGGATGCATGTTCGCAACCTGCAGCGGCACGTCTGCACACGCGCGGGGTGCGATTTGGCACTTCTGCACACGTGCAAAGCGCGATTTAGTGCTTCTGCGCATGCGCGACTGCCGAAACCCGGAAGTAACCCATTCCGGTACTACCAGGTTTTGGCGCATCCGTAACCTGAAAAACGCAACTTGAAGCGTGTGTAACCTGAGGTATGGCTGTACAAAGAAAGGGTGAAACTGATAACAATGGTAATAACAACCTTAAATAATTATACCGTTAAACTTAAACTTGTGCTTGTACATGCTCTTTTCTTCTACTTTCTAACTAAACAAAAATAAACCAAAGTAAAAGTAAAAATCCAAAGTAAAAATCCAATAAACTAAATTATATCAAAACAGACTTCCTGTCATTACCCGATGTAAGTTACATTTACAACATTGAATGTACTTATACTTCTTACCTTGCTCTTACTATATTTTGTAGTACTTTCTTATAACATATCGTTCCATTTTTCCTTATTTAATAATATTTAATTTACACAAGGGTCATTCAAACACTGCCGTAGTTGTTATGTCGTTGTTATATTTTTGTAGGTATTTCTTGAACGTATTCCATTTTTGCATGAATGATTGTTTTGTATTTCCCCTTAATCTATTTGTCAATTGAGCCATTTCTGCATGGTCTAATATTTTATTCTGCCATTCCCTTACTTTTGGTACTTCCCCCCCTTTCCAGTTCGATGCAATTAATAACCAGGCAGCGGCTGTTGCATACAAAAAGATTTCTCTTATATGTTTCGGGATATCACTGCCTAGAATTCCAAGTAGAAATGCTTCTGGCTTCTTTGAAAGTGATAATTTAAAGATAGAACTTGCCAGCATTAGCGCAAGAAGCCCACGCCTTGTCCATTCTTGTACTTGACAAGGAGCACCTCCAGAGAGCCACTACCCCTGAATTCACACAGCACTTTATTCTGTTACCCCGATACTGTAGTTCACTTTTGCATTCAATCTGAGCTTTCGCACAATGTTAAAGCCACTTCCAGAAAATCTAGTGGAATCTAGTGGAAGTTTACTGCTAATTTCCACGTTAATTGCTTCCAGAAAGAAAACAAAACAGTTTGCAACACCCTTAACTCAGAAAATCATGGGAGTAAAGCAATGGAATTTGGGGCGATAGACTAGCATGCCATTCTCTCCGGCTGCTTTTATGGACGAATCATGGGAGAACGTAGAATTGTAGAATTGGAAGGGACCCTGAGAATCATCTGGTCCAACCCCCTGCAATGCAGGACTATTCAGCTGTCCCATAGAGGGATCGAACCTGCAACCTTGACATGATCAGCACCACGCTCTAACCAACTGAGCTATCCAGGCAACAGAAAGGATCGGGGAGAAACCATGTGGCTTTGTTGCTGTGTGAATGACATTTAGTGATCCAAGACAGTATATCTGTAAAAAAAAAAACACAGTTCCACAAGATAGCAGGCGCCGCCACAGTGTGAAATTAATAATAATAATAATAATAATAATAATAATAATAATAATAATAATATTTATACCCTGCCCATCTGGCTGGGTTTCCCCAGCAACTCTGGGCAGCTCCCAACAGAATATTAAAAGCACAGTAAAACATGAAACTTCCCTAAACAGGGCTGCCTTCAGATGTCTTCTAAAAGTCAGACAGTTGTTTATTTCTTTGACATCTGGTGGGAGGGTGTTCCACAGGGTGGGTGCCACTACCGAAGGCCCTCTGCCTGATTCCCTGTAACCTCACTTCTCACAGTGAGGGAACCGCTAGAAGGCCCTCTGCGCTGGACCTCAGTGTCTGGGCTGGATGATGGGGGTGGAGACGATCCTTCAGGTATACTGGACCGAGGCCGTTTAGGGCTTTAAAGATCATTTGAAAACACAATAGAAGTGTTAGCATTATAATCAGGGCAAATAACACAGTATCTCCCATGTCTTAATGCACCTAGGTTGTCCTTGACCAACATACACCAATTCCAGAGTGTCACTAGAGCTCTGGACAGCTTCAGCCATTCGTGAACAGGCACATCCTGGTATTGAGACACATGTTGAGGAAAACATCTTGGAGATCCCAGGCCACAGGGAGGTTAGGCTGGCCTCAACCAGAGCCAGGGCTTTTTTGGCCATGGCCCCGATCTGGTGGAACGCTCTGTCCTAAGAGACCAGGGCTCTGTGAGTCTTGACATCTTTCCGCAGGGCCTGCAAGACAGAGCTGTTCCGCCAGGCCTTTGGCCAAGGCACAGTCTGACCCCCTCCTTTGGTAATCCTCATAGAACTCTAGCCCAATGGTTGCCATTAATTTGATTCTGAATTGATTTTAGAATGAATTGATTTTAGAATGTATTTCAATTAATTGATTGTGATTTTACATGAATTGTGTTATTTTTACTGTTGTTAGCCGCTCTGAGCCCGGCTTCAGCTGGGGAGGATGGGAAATAAATAAATAAATAAATAAATTATTATTATTATTATTATTATTATTATTATGATGATGATGATGATGTTCTGGTGAACCCATGCACTCCCCATGGGGCTGCTAGTGCAAAATACAGAAGCCAGCTTGATTGGAGATAAAGCAGGTTATGCCAGTGTGTGTACAAAGGAGCCCAGATGTTACATTAGGATACAGAATGATAGTAAACTGGCCAATGGACACCAAAACCTGCCATCTGAAACCTTGGTGTGCCAACTGGCACAATACTATGTTAGATGGACCAAGGGCTTCACTCAGTTTCAGGTGGCCTCCGATGCTACTATGAGTGCTGCCTCCAGTCACAGAATCATAGAATTGTTGAGGTGGAAGGGACCATGAGGTCCATCCAGTCCAATCCCCTGAAATACAGGGATCTTTTGCCCAACGTGGGCTTTGAACCCACAATCCTGAGATTAATAGTCTTATGCTCTACCAACTGAGCCAGTGTAGACCACGCTGAGTGAGATGGAGCAAGGGTCTGAATCTGTATAAGGCATCTCCTTGTGTTCTTGATGGGTCGCGTTGGCCTTGACGGTTTGTAGGTTGTGCAAGCTGAGAGCAGACAATCCTAGGACGGGTGGACGGATGGCTTGACCCAGTTTCATAAATGGTCCCCAGATGTTGTTGGACTACAACTCCCATCATCCCTGAGCTCTGGCCTTGCTAGCTAGGGGTGATGGGAGTTGTAGTTCAACAACATCTGGGGACCCACAGGTTGAGAAAGGCTGCCTTCGAAAAACAGGACAGCCCAACTCTTCTCTATCCTTGTCAGGTGTCAAGATAATTTGGGGACTTTGACTCGTATCATATAAAAGGCCGGGAGCAATTAATATGCAGGAAGCCTCCTGCTGTTTAGGCAATGAGCATACAGTGCAATCCTGTACTCGATGATGTGCTCATGATAAATGCTCACATGACAAGGTTATTTGGTGCAGAGCAGCTGGAGGGGTTGTCATAGCAACCAGTCCACAATGCCCATAAATCTGGCGCGTAGTTATACTTGCTGTGTATGCAAAACACACACACCCGTACACAGAACCAGCTCAAGCCCTTTCATTTGCAGAGCTCTCTTGTTCTGCCTCTCCCGCTCTCTCTCTCTCTCTCTCTCTTACAAACACACACAAACTTATGTGCACATGCTTGCACACACACCGGGCTCTTAATTAACCAACTCCTTCCTGTCACGTCCCCCCCAGGGATGGCGGTGGTGGGGTGTGGGAATCAAGCAATCTTTTGAAAACAGAGAAAACTTTCAAGATAATTACAGAGGACGCTCAGGTTGTGAACCTTGCGGGATGCATGTTCACAACCCGCAGCGTTCACAACCCGCATCTGCGCATCTGCACATGTGCAGGTTGCAATTAGGCACTTCTGCGCATGCGCAAAGTGCAATTTAGAGCTTCTGTGCATGTGTGACTGCCGAAACCTGGAAGTAACCCGTTCCGGTACTTCCGGGTTTCGGCAGTCCGCAGCCCGAAAGACGCAGCCTGGAGCGTATGTAACCTGAGGTATGACTGTATTACAGTAAAAGAGACATAGGATGGAACATAGGAACACGGTCAGGTGGTTGATACATCTAGCTCTGCATTGTGCATCTTGATGGACAGATGCTCTCTAGGGATTCAGGCAGATGACTGTTCCAGCCCTACCTGGAAACTGAACCTGTGACCTTCTGCATGCAAAGCAGATGTTCTACTGTATTATAGAAGCATGGAATTTTAGAGCTGGAAG
The DNA here is from genome assembly GCF_964252035.2 of Podarcis erhardii. Taxonomy (NCBI): domain Eukaryota; kingdom Metazoa; phylum Chordata; class Lepidosauria; order Squamata; family Lacertidae; genus Podarcis; species Podarcis erhardii. The sequence continues at coordinate 48,949,169 of NC_138501.1, forward strand.
GGACTCCAAGGGTCATCTAGTCCAACCCCCTACAATGCAGGAATCTCAACTGAAGCATCCATGACAGGTGGCCACCCAACTTCTGCTTATAAACCTCCAAGGAAGGAGAGGACACAGTCTCCAGAGGGAGACCCACTGTCAAGCAGCTCTTACGGTTAGAAAGTTCTTCCTGATGTTGAATCGGAATCTTCTTTCTTGGAACTTGAAGCCATTGGTTTGAGTCCTTCCCTCCAGAGCAGGAGACAACAAGCTTGCTCCCTTTTCAAAGTGTCGGTGCTGACCTTTAAAGCCCTAAAGGGCCTCGGCCCAGTATACCTGAAGAAGCATCTCCACCTCCATCGTTCATCCCGGACACTGAGGTCCAGCTCTGAGAACCTTCTGGCAGTTCCCTCCCTGCAAGAAGTGAGGTTGCAGGGAACCAGGCAGAGCGCCTTCTCAGTAGTGGCGCCCGTCCTGTGGAACGCCCTCCCATCAGATGTCATGGAAATAAACAACTATCTGACTTTTAGAAGACATCTGAAGGCAGCCCTGTTTAGGGAAGTTTTTAATGTTTCATGTTTTATTGTGCTTTTAATATTCAGCTGGGAGCCGCCCAGAATGGCTGGGGAAATCCAGCCGGGTATAAATATAATAATAATAATAATAATAATAATAATAATAATAATAATAATAATAATAATTTCCGTGTGCAGCTCTTGAGATATTTGGAGATGGCTATCCTATCTCTTCTCAGTCTCCTCTTTTCCAGGCTAAACATACCCAGCTCCTTCAACCGTTCCTCATCAGGCTTGGTTTTGAGACCCTTGATCATCTTGGTTGCCTGCCTCTGCACACAAAGTTATGTGTGTATTATATCACATACATGAAGAAAAGATGGGAGGAGGGGGGAAAGAATCTAGGCTGGGATTTTACAAATATATTCCATGAATACAGGAACACAGAAAGCTGCCTTATAATGAGTCAGACCTGTGGTCCATCTGCAGTTTAGGATTGTCTGCGAGCTGGCAGTGGTTTGCCAGGTTTTCAGGCAAGAGTGTCTCTCAACCTTACCTGCAGATGGTGGGGACAGGACTTGTGACCTCTGACATGCACAGCAGATTCTCTACCACTGAGTTACATTCCTGCCCTAAAGTTCAAAGGAGTTGAGATGAACCCATTGCGCATCAAAAGTAAATTTTAACAACAGAACTATTGCATTGAATTTTGCTGCTAAAAGAGAATTACAAAAAAGACTCTGTATCTCAATAGGCATGAACAAAGTGCTTTGCTGGTAATGGAACAATCCTACATGCTTTTATAACTAATGGTTGGTTTCTATTAATAGTAAGAAACATTTATACTACTTGATCATCTTATATAGTAAATTCATGTAAGTTTTCCATTTTTTATGATATTATATATAATAAGATTTGTAAATATTGGAATCATATATCTATCTATCTCTATCATGTATCTATATCTATCATCTATCATCTATCATCTATCATCTATCATCTATCATCTATCATCTATCTGTCTGTCTATTTATATCTATATCTATCTATCTATCTATCTATCTATCTATCTATCTAATCTATCATCATCTATCTCTATCCATCTATCTATCTATCTATCTATCTATCATCTATCTCTATCTATCTATCATCTATATTTATCTATCATCTATCTATATCTATCATCTATCTATCTATCTATCTATCATCTATCTACCTATCTATATCTATCATCTATCTATCTATCTATCTATCTATCTATCTATCTATCTATCTATCTATCTATATCTATCTATCATCTATCTATCTATCTATCTATCTATCTATCTATCTATCTATCTATCATCTATCTATATCTATCATCTATCTATCTATCTATCTATCTATCTATCTATCTATCTATCTATCATCTATCTATCTATCTATCTATCATCTATCTATCTATCTATCTATCTATCTATCTATCTATCTATCATCTATCATGTATCTATCTCTATCATCTATCTCTCTATTTCTCTCTGTCATCTCTCTATCTATCACCTATCTATCATCTATCTATCTATCTATCTATCTATCTATCTATCTATCTATCTATCTATCTATCTATCATCTATCTATCCATCCATCTATCACCTATCTATCATCTATCTATCTATCTATCTATCTATCTATCTATCTATCTATCTATCATCTATCTATCTATCTATCTATCTATCATCACCATCCATCTCTAGTTTCTGAAATGCAATCAGGGAGTGTCACTGTTCTTCCCCAAACATATACACAGATCAGGATATCCATACGTCATATCACCAAGACTCAAATTCTTGGTATATTAGTCTGAATTCCCCCTTTTGTGCCAAGCTACTTAAATGCCATGTTTCTGTAGAAAGAAACATTTCCAAAAAGGCTGCTGCCACACACCGAGAAAATCCATTTTTTCTGCTGTCACCAGTTTGGGCAGGAATCCACAAAATGTCTGGCATCCATCAATGCATGTGGGTGGTCTTTAGCTGCTAATGTAAATTGCATCATCTGGCATGAACGAATGTCTCACGAACATAATACGAACGCAGCAAATAAATTGTCTTGCAGAAGAAGGCATGTGAAGTTTACCTTCCCAACGTGGTAGCTCTTCCGTTGGTGTCGGGGTTTAAATTTGACACCGAATTTCACCTAACATGAAATTTCGAGGTGGGTTGGGAGGGCTCTTCTTACAATAAACACCCATGGGATTCTGGTGGAAGCAGATGAAGTCTTGAGAAGATCAGAAGAATTTCTCATGGGGGGTTCACATCAGTTCTTCCGAGAGTGAGTCCACATCAGTGTAACATATTTAAAGCACTCTTATCACAGCCATGGCTCCCTCTGATGAATCCTCGGAACTGTAGATTGCTAAGCACACTGAGAGTTCTTCGGTGGTCTCTCACAGAGGTATTCCTAGCACCCTTAACAAACTACAGTTCCCAGGATTCTGTGGGAGAGGGGAGCCATGGCTGTTAAAGTGCTATAGGTAAAGGTAAAGGGACCCCTGACCATTAGGTCCAGTCGTGGCCAACTCTGAGGTTGTGGTGCTCATCTCGCTTTATTGGCTGAGGGAGCTTCCGGGTCATGTGGCCAGCATGACTAAGCCGCTTCTGGTGAACCATAGCAGCGCACGGAAACGCCATTTACCTTCCCGCCGGAGTGGTACCTATTTATCTACTTGCACTTTGATGTGCTTTCGAACTGCTAGGTTGGCAGGAGAAGGGACGGAGCAACGGGAGCTCACCCCGTCGCGGGGATTCGAACCGCCAACCTTCTGATCAGCAAGTCCTAGGCTTTGTGGTTTAACCCACAGCGCCACCCGTGTCCCTTAAAGTGCTATAGGAGTGCTTTAAAGCAAGTCTTCTCAAGCTATCAGATGTTGTGGGCTGCCAATTCCCACATGTGCCCGGGACGTGGGGAAATGATGCTCCAGGCAAAATATAAAATTCCAGGCTTGCTAGGTGAGCAAAGGGTTAAGACACATGGCACTTAATACACTGGGCACCAGGCTGGCTGTAGGAGTTGCTGGAAGGCGGAATACAAGGTGCCATGCAACCACCTTAGAGATTCTACTGTGCATTTGTGCAGAGTTGACTTCTTAGCCTTTTCCTTTTGTGTGGACAGGTGGAGTCCCCCAAAACCCTGGGCGGCCCCCATGTGGAATAACGACTCTAGACAACGTGCTATGGGATTAAAATTGGCCACAACTTTATTATGTTTCAGATGTGGGTAGACCTTGGCTCAGGCATTGGGCGTTTATCCCTCCCAGTCCCCCACCAGGAATCTGGGGAACATCAGGGTTATCCAGTGTGGGGGGTGGGTGGGGGTGGGCTGGCTCTGGAGAACATATGTTCAGAGAGAGCCGCTCCTGTTATGCTCCCGTCGCAGGGGAGAGCAATGATGACCTCTGGGCGTACGGTCAAAGCCTCCCCTCAAAAACCCCTTTAACGGGGAACCCTGGTATCGCCGCCCCAAAGAGAAGGGGGGCGTGAGTCACTGCTACACCCCCCCAATTTAGGGAAGATAGACTAAAGGATTCTGCCCAAGGCATGATACCACCAAAGTTGTGATGTTTTGCTACAGGAAAGGCAAACCTGCCAATGCAGGGGAATTCCTTTCCGGCCCTTCAACAGCGACCTTGAGGTAGCAGCGCCCGCGTACCTGTGGAGAAAAGGTTAACCTGCAAAAGAAGTCTTAACTGGGGTGGGTAGGGTGGGAGAAGATCTGGAGCCAACTGACGATTCCCAGGTAAGATCCTTCCCCTATTGTGTGGGCAGGGTGGTCCCTCCCTGTACCTGGCCTGATCACCTTGGCAACGCTTCCCCAGGCGGGACTGGACAACTGGCTGAGGTAGGCGGAGACCTCCAGGTATCCCACCTGGGGAAGGCGAAGCCAAGCCTGTGCTAATGGTGCTGCACAGGGTCCAGTGGGCTGCGCACGACCATGCAAAGGGCGCCCCCGTTTAATGTGGGGAGCGGTCACTCTTGAAGATGTCCCTCAAGGCAGCGGGTACAGATTTTTCCTTTGGGTTTACTCCCGAAGCCTTTCTCACAAAGCACCAGGCAGCGGAGGCAGAGTTAGGGTCAGAGTTTTTCCTCTCTTAGATGGGCTGCCTTTTCAGGGTGATGAGCCCCATCTGCCCCTCGTTTCCCTCTGCAGCATGTGAAGAAACCGCCTTCTTAATCATCAGACCCACATTTGGTCCTGTCTCCTCAATCTTTGCATGCAGAAAAGTCGCTAACTCACCAAGGGGTTGTGACCCATTGGCTACGCTCACCTGGTTTAGCCAGCCAGTTTAAGCCATTTCCTGGTGCCTGGCTGCTGTTGCATGCTAGCAGCTTCCAGGAGCCACAGGTGAGAGCTGAGCAAAACTGTATTTTTGTTGTTTAGTCATTTAGCCATGTCCGACTCTTCGTGACACCATGGACCAGAGCACGCCAGACACTCCTTTCTTCCACTGCCTCCCGCAGTTTGGTCAAACTCATGCTGGTAGTTTCAAGAACACTGTCCAACCATCTTGTCCTCTGTCGTCCCCTTCTCCTTGTGCCCTCCATCTTTCCCAACATCGGGGTCTTTCCCAAGGAGTCTTCTCTTCTCATGAGGTGGCCAAAGTATTGGAGCCTCAGCTTCATGATTTGTCCTTCCAGTGAGCACTCAGGGCTGATTTCCTTAAGAATTGGATAGGTTTGATCTTCTTGCAGTCCATGGGACTCAAGAGTCTCCTCCAGCACCATAATTGAAAAGCATCAATTCTGCGGCGATCAGCCTTCTTTATGGTCCAGCTCTCACTTCCACTGTATATATAGTTCAAATAAAACAGAACCAACCTTTCAAGAAGCATTCCCTGACTCTCCCCTCCCCCCGGGCAAATGAGGTTGAGAACACAGGGCTTAACCCCTGGTAAATACCAGCATCTAAAACCATAGTTCGCACATCTCAAACATCCCCTTTACTTCTAGTGTAAGTAAGTTGTGGTTTGCAGCCATCATGTTATAATAATAATAATAATAATAATAATAATAATAATAATAATAATTTATTATTTATACCCCGCCCATCTGGCTCGGCCTCCCCAGCCACTCTGGGCGGCTTCCATAGAAACCAAAAATACAGTAAAATATCACACGTTAAAAACTTCCCTGAACAGGGCTGCCTTAAGATGTCTTCTGAATGTCAGGTAGTTGTTTATCTCTGGTTGTTCTCTGGTTGAACTCTGAACACCCTCCACTTTGGAGAAAGACACTCAGAGTCCCAGTAGGAAGTGTTTATTACTCGCAGGGCAAGGCATTTACTGTGAAAACAGAAATGGTTGGAAAGCAGATCCTATGTCCTCCGATGATAACCACATCGAATGAGACCTGGAAGCATTTTGCAAAGATGCGTGAACGAAATATATTGCACCAAGGTGGTGGTGGTGGGGAATATGGCAGTGTAATGTTTAGACAGCTGTAAGGACTTTCCCAGAGGAAATCTTCTTTGGCCAGCCTGTATATGCCTGTGAGACTCTTGGAACTGCAAAAGATAAGGCAGCAAAGCGTGTGTTGCGCATATTACTCCACAGCTGGGAATGGGGAAATGAAATGCCTTCCTCACCCGATTCACAAATTCGCCCCTCCTTTTCTCACCGTTGCAACTTCCACTCTAACATGTAGGCTAAATCAATGTGTGTTACTGTTATGTACTGAGTTGAATAGGATCCAAAATGCGGCAGTCTGATTGGTCCTAGAACAATAGGACCCAGAATGCAGCAGTCTGATTGGTCCTAGAGCAATAGGACCCAGAATGCAGCAGTCTGAAAAATGATGAAATATACATTTATGAAGAAACCAGAGGCCTTTCTCCTTGGAATAACAGGTTCTGAATTGCCCCAAAAGATGTAAAAGTATTTTTGTATGCCACAATTGCTGCATGGATTTTACTAGCTAAAAAATGGAAAACACAAGAATTACCAATGGTAGAAGAATGGCAGATGAAGATGATGGAATTTATGGAGCTGGCTGATCTCACAGGGAGAATCCATGACCAAAAAGAAGAGGAATACCAAGAAGATTGAAAGAAATTTAAAATTTGAATAAATATTGTAATATTAAAGATTTGTAACCACTTGAAGAAACTAATTAGGCCTAGGATTAAATTAGGATTAAATAAATAAATAAGAAAAAGTACGATAAGAAAAGTTAGGAAATTTGATTATGATCAGAATATTGTTATATGAAATAATGATATTGGAAACTGCTACATTTAATTACAAGGAAATTCAGTCGGAAGAGATTAGAGGAAATCAAGTAATATGTTTATGAAGTTGGATTTCAATTAACTAATTAAGTCATAGTGTATGTGGTGGTGTTTGAAGTATTTTATTTTCTTTGTTTTTTTTCTTTTTTCTTTCTTTTTCTTCTATTATTGTCTTTTCTCTTTCTGTTATGTTAAAGTAATGCTTTTGTATGAAAATTAATAAACATTATTGTGGGGAAAAAAAGAATGCAGCAGTCTGATTGGTCCACAGGAGCCACCCAATCCAGCTCCAAGTGGAAGTGAATCCGCAACCTGATTGGCCTACAGGAGAATCCCGGAATTAGCCAATCACATGGGGCCCATTGTGTAAATAATGTATATAAAGCAGACATTCTGGGGGAACTTCCATTCCTCCTCACCGCTATGAGCTGAATAAAGAGCATGAAATCCACTCTCAACTCTGAGTATATTTCAGTTACCAAAGCAGCAACCACACAGAGCTGTGTTCTTGCCCGACCTGGAAAGAATCATGGATATGTGTGACCTCAAACCCCCCGGTGGCACTTGTGGGCAACTCTTCGCCACGATGAACTCGCAGATGCCAGGGATCAGACTTGAGGCCTATTGCACACAGCTGACCACCGAGTTGTAGGGATTCCCTGTGGGTTGTTCTTTAACACTGTAACACTTACCAACAGAGAAATCTGTCAAATTCAGTTTCTTGTTTGTCCGCATCTCAGCAGCAGGTTGCAGATTTTTTAAAATTTTACTTAAGAGAAATCCTCAGCAAAACCTGACAGAATTTTAGTGCAATTTCTCTTAAGAATTACATTTTTGCAAACGGTTCCTCCCCACAATATGATGCATCTGAGCCAAACTTAGGACTGAGTTATTTCAAATTCTTTTCAGCAGTCAACCACTGTAGTACAGTAATAGAAAAATATTATATATTTAGTCAATTATTCTTACTTTGGCTTGGACTTCTCAGGAGAAATGAGGTGTGTTTGATGTCTTAACCAGCTCCAGCCAATTTGTGGTTTCTGAGATACTCTTCAGCCAACTTTATTATATATGTGCATATTCCCATCATTCTTCCCATGCTTAGGCTTGCCTTCTTGAAGCAGAAAAAGATCTTACGGAACGGAGAAATGGGAAAACGAGAAATGGACAGATACGACGAAGCAGGGATTTCCTATGAACCTGGCTTTACATGGACTAAGTATAGGAAGCATTTACAGGGCTCTGTGTGATTTCTTTTGAAATAAAGAATTTAAGGTCTTATATATATATATATAATAAATGTTCATAAGTGTACCAACCAAGCACGTACATAGATATGTGGACCACATGCCTGGAGCGGCACAGGAAGACCTTCCTGAAACCATTTTGACTCCCAAACTGACCAAATGTTTTCTCTGCAAGGAGGGAGGGGGTTTGAGGGAACCTTCCCATTGTCTCAGGAATTGGGTAATCACCACCTCAAAGGAATGGGCAGACTACCAGGAAAGGCAATCAGATAAGGCATTGTCAGATAACCTGACAGACAGGAAAAACAACAACATTCAAATTTCTGTTGTAGACCACCTTTTCTGTGATGTAGGTATGATGTTTGTGGGGGGTGGTCTTGGGTTACACCCCTTCTGTGATGTATGTGTGATGTATGGAGGGGTGGTCTTGAGCTTCAGGGAAGGCAATTTAAAATGTCTATATAAGGGCAGGCACACTTTGGTTCTGGGTCCTCCTCCGTCCTCCTGCGTGTGAGAAGAGCTCCCTGTTGCAACAGTTCAATAAAGATCAGGCTTACTAGCTGCTTTCCTTCTCAACATTCTCTGGTTGGCCTCTGTTATTTTCTCCTACCGATGGAGAACCTACAAAGGACTCTATAAGGGCTCTTGTGTCCCCCCATAATGGAATAAGGGCAGATATTGTTTATTACACTTTGTATAATATAAAGTAGCATATCGGAAAAGGCTCAAGGAAAACTTTGCAGTCACTTTCTCCCAACGTAGTTGCACTTTTCATGTCTTACAAGGAGGCTGTGAAATGTACTCAGCGGCTGTGTCCAGAATCTGGAGTACAGTGGTACCTTGGGTTAAGTACTTAATTCATTCTGGAGGTCCGTTTTTAACCTGAAACTGTTCTTAACCTGAAGCACCACTTTAGCTAATGGGGCTTCCTGCTGCCGCCATGCCGCTGCTGCGTGATTTCTGTTCTTATCCTGAAGCAAAGATCTTAACCCGAGGTACTATTTCTGGGTTAGTGGAGTCTGTAACCTGAGGCGTATGTAACCCAAGGTACCACTGTATCTCTGCGTTGACATTTTATTTGTACACCCAAATACAATGGTGCCTCGCAAGATGAAATTAATCCGTTCCGTGAGGCTCTTCGTATAGTGTTTTTTTCGTCTTGCGAAGCAAGCCCATTGACAGCTTAGCGGATTAGCGCTATTAGCGGTTTAGCGGCTTTTAGCGGATCAGCTGATAAGCGGCTTATCAGCGGATCAGCTGATAAGCAGTTTAGCGGCTTAGGAAAAGGGGAAAAAAGGGAAAAAAAACCCGCAGGAACTTGCAAGACATTTCGTCTTGCGAAGCAAGCCCATAGGAAATTCGTTTTGCGAAGCGCCTCCAAAACGGAAAACCCTTTCGTCTAGCGGGTTTTCCGTCTTGCAAGGCGTTCGTCTTGCAGGGCACCACTGTATCCTCCCTGTGATATGACTACATGGGAGACAACTGAATAGTCTCTTAACCTTTAAACAAACAAACAAACAAACAAACAACCCAGTAACCATCAGAAGCTACAGAGAGCGATGAGAGAACAAGAATATGACTGTGCTCTTGTTAAAGCTAGCACTGAAATGTGGTGCTTCAGCTACAAATGATAGTAGAAGCAGAAGTTTCACAAATTAGAAATATTACTGGGGGGGGGGGAAACTCAGAGGAAAATGAGAATGTCAAGAAAAGGGAGAGTGCTGCAAAATCTGCAAGAAAGATGGTATTGTGCCTGACTTCGATACAGTGACCCTGCTAACTGGCTCAATAATTGCAATGATAATTTGTGACACCTTATAATAATACAACGTGGACCACGGCAAGTTGCATCACATGATTTTCCCCAAAACAAAAACAAAAAAACCCCAGAAGATTTTCTCCTATACACTACAAGAAGAGATTGGCAAATGGTGAAGAAGTGAGCCATAAATGGTTGATTATATTCAAGCTCAAAAGACGTGGCCCTTTGTTTTTGCTGTAAATTGTTCAACAAAATATATATATATAAAACTGCATTAACCCTGCAAGAAACACTTATCTAAAGGAAAATCCCATTGACCACTGATTATTTATTTACATTTGTAGACTAGTCCCTTTTGATCTCGCGGGTACTTTAAGCACAAGATTTTTAGCACATGCAAACTCAGCCAAATACTACTCAATTATTCTGGGCCGTACACCTGCTGCTAGTCATATTGAACAAATGACAATCATTGTACGTTACGATGATGTAATCAAACCATCAGATAATGAGATGTTTGAGTCTGAAGTTATCATACGAGAAGATTTGTTGGGATTTGTTCCAGTAAAGGAGGCTACAGGTTTTTTTCTCTTCTTGAGAAGTTTGAGAAAATGGGATTTCCCATTGAGAATCTGCGTGGTCAATGTTATGATAATGGGAATAACATGAAAGGCAAAGGAAATGGCGTACAGGACATAAACCTACAGGTCTTTTTTGTGCCTTGCAATGTGCATGCTTTAAACTCAATAAGTGTTGTCTGGAAGCAACCAGTTTCTTCAGTGTTGGCCATTTCTAAGTAGCTGTGTATCAGACTTAGGCATAGCTGTCACTGAGTGAAACAAGATGGAAGGGTTGGATCGATGCTTTGAAACCACAGAGATATCATCACTCATTGCTTGCCACAGACATTTGAGGCATTGTTCTGGAGTGGTGAGAACATATATCACTGCGTTTTCATAATTTTATCCACATCTTTTATTCCTGTACACATTTTGGCAACATTTTATATACCAGTTTTGCTGCCGATCTATTCTGCATCTGTGCCCTATGCTAAACGACAGAAACTCTGAAATGCTGTCACATGATCATGTCATGTGGTGCTGGAAATTTCCTTTTTTTATTCATACTTTTCAGCTATATACATTTCACTGATTTTTACAATCATTTTGACATTTTAAAGCTTGACTTCCTTCCCCCTCTTTCTGCGGTTCCTTAAATTTATTTTTAATATCTTCTGCATATCCAAATTAACTTAACTTACTCATTTACTTATCTTCTTTAAATATATACTCTTATGTAACTGCAGGTTATTACAATTGTCCTGCCAAGGTTTTTAATCTGTTTATAATTTATCTGTAAATATTCAATAAACCATTTCCATTCTTTTATAAAAAGTTTGTTAACATGATTTCTCTTTCTTCTGGTAAGTTTTGCCATTGCTGCATATTCCGTAAGTTTTTGTATCCATTCTTCCTTTGCTGGGACTTCTGCTTCTTTCCATTTTCGGGCAAGTTACATTCTTGCCACTGTAGTTGCATACATGAATGGGTTTCTATACAATTTAGGTAGTTCTATCCCTATAATTCCCAAGAGAAAGGCTTCTGGTTTTTTTTTACAAACATTATTTAAACATCCTTTTCATTTCATTGTACATCATTTCCCAGTAAGCCTTAACCTTACTACAAGACCACCACATATGATAAAAAGAACCTTCTTTCTCCTAATAATAATAATAATAATAATAATAATAATAACAATACCCCGCCCATCTGGCTGGGTTTCCCCAGCCACTCTGGGTGACATCGAAGAATGTATTAAAATACAGTGGTCTGTTAAACATTAAAAGCTTCCCTAAACAGGGCTGCCTTCAGATGTCTTCTAAAAGTCTGGTAGTTGTTCTTCTCTTTGACATCTGATAGGAGGGCGCTCCACAGGACAGGTGCCACTACCGAGAAGGCCCTCTGCCTGGTTCCCTGTAACGTGGCTTCTCGTAGCAAGGGAACCGCCAGAAGGCCCTTGGCGCTGGCCCTCAGTGTCTGGGCAGAACCATGGGGGTGGAGACACTCCTTCAGGTATATTGGGCCAAGGCTTTTACATGTCCAACACTTATTTGATTTAGATTTATACACTTCTGCCAGTTTACTTAGTGTTAGAGACCATCGATATATCATTTTCATATAATTTTATTTTAAACCATAGCATGTACAGTGGTGCCTCGCAAGACGAAATTAATCCGTTCCGCGAGTCTCTTTGTCTAGCGGTTTTTTCGTCTTGCGAAGCAAGCCCATTGACGGCTTAGCGGATTAGCGCTATTAAAAGCTTAGCGGCTTTTAGCGGCTTTTAGCAGCTTAGCGGGTTAGCGGATCAGCTGATAAGCGGCTTAGCGGCTTAGAAAAGGGGGGGGGGAACCCCTGCAGGAATTCGCAAGACATTTTCGTCTTGCGAAGCAAGCCCATAGGGAAATTCGTTTTGCGAAGCGCCTCCAAAACGGAAAACCCTTTCGTCTAGCGGGTTTTCCGTCTTGCAAGGCGTTCGTCTTGCGGGGCACCACTGTATCCATATTCCACAATCATTTGATTGTGGTGATGGGTGTTTCATTGGGAAAACTTGAGGCAAATGCAGGGGAAGGAAACGGAGCTGCAAAAACTCTAAAAGCTATGGATATGAAAATGAATAATAATAATAATAATAATAATAGTAATAATAATTTATTACTTATACTCCGCCCATCTGGCTGAGTTTCCCCAGCCACTCTGGGCGGCTTCCAACAGGAGATTAAAAAATACAGTAAAACATCAGTCATTAAAAGGACAAACCAACTTGACCCAACGGCAGCCAGAGTCGCTGTACTGAAAAGTAGTATTCATTATCGTCCTTCATGGAGTCTCCTGGGCCATTGTCCTTGGGGCTCCACACACACCCAGTAACATTTGACGACAGTTACAGGTATCAACTGTAGAATCATAGAAATCCAGAGTTGGGATGTCACCCCAGGGAGTGACATCCCTAAGGATAGAAGGAATGTATTCCTGTAAGCAACCACGGCAGCCAGAATTGTAGTGGCAAATAATTGGAAAATTGATAAAATACCAGAATTATTAGAATGGAGAACCAAATTTCTTGAATCCATGGAGATGGCAAAATTAACAGCACCAATTAGAGGCTACTCTAATCAAAAAATTAATAAAGAGTGGGAATGCGTTAAGGAATACATGAAAAAAGTCGGAGCTGGAGTTTAAAAAATAATATGCAAAAGTTTAAAAGGCGCAAGGAGATAGGATAATACTATATCAAGGATGGAATAACAAATAAAGTGAATAAGGCAACAATAACAAAAATAATAGTAGGTAAAGAAGATCGCACACAGGTGGAGGGAAGGACTGGGTTATGGAGGAGGGAAGTGAAGGGATTAATTGAAATTGTTAAAGATTGGTATTGTATTTAAGAGATTTACATTTTTATAAAGATTCTATAAGGAAAGCAGAAAGCAGCAAGAAATATCAAGTAAAGGTATCGGAGAGGAGATCGGTGTAAATGAAAACACGAGACTTTATGGTTTTGTTACACATGATTTTATTTTGGAGTTGTCTGCCTATTCTGGAGTTGTTTGTTGTAAAGAATGTATATTATGTGAATAAAAAAAGAAAAAGAAATCCAGAGTTGGAAGTGGTCCCAAAGTTCATCTAGCTCAATCTCTTACAATGCAGGAATCTCAAACAAAGCACCCATGGAAGATGGCCGTCCATCTTCTGCTTAAAAACCTCCAAGGAAGGAGAGTCCACCATCTCCCAAAGGAGACAGTTCCTTGGTCAAACAACTCTTACTGTTATTAAGTTTCGAAATCTCCCTTCTTGTAACTCGAATCCTTTGGTTCGAAGTCCTACCCTCAGGAGCAGGTGAAAACAACCGTGTTCCATCTTCCAGGTAGCAGCCCCTTGGACAGACCCCCCCCCAAGAAAATATTAATTCATACCTGAAGACATTGTTCATATTTTACAGGTTTGTGGAGGCTGGCGGTAAAATCCCCAGTCGATTTCAAGGTTTTTACAGCTTTCTTTTAAGCCACTTGATGGTTGCGAGCCAATATTTCTGATGGATCTTTTGTCACTGAGCTCTTCTGAGGTTCGACTGAGCAGGGTTATTAAGTCTGTCCAAGAGATGATACCCTTCAGGGAGCAAACCAGTGTCTGTGTTACTCCAGAGTAGCCCTACTGAAACCACAAGCAGTAATCGCATCTCTGCAAAGGGGCCCTTTTATGAGCGCTAAATCTTTTAGAGTCAGGCATTTCTGGTGACGACTGGGCAGAAATGACAAAGGAAACTTCTTGGATATTTTTCTAAAAACTTCTCCTGGCTAAATGCACAGGACAGGCATGAAGTCTTCGTTTAACACTAGATCTCAATCCAATGAAGCTGAATGTTGCAAGATTCAAGACAGATAAAAGAAAGTGCATCTTCTCTCAGCGCCTAGTTAAACTATGGATCTCTCCTACAGAATAATAATAATAATAATAATAATATTATTATTAATAATAATAATAATAATTTATTTATACCCCACCTGAAGGAATGGGTTTCTGTGTAGTAAGTTTTAAAACTGTCTCAACCCCCCCTTTTGTACTTTCAAAAGAGAGCACTTTTAAATGCGTAAAACTTGAACTGTTGAGCAAAACCATAATAAGGACACAACTGCATAAACAGTTCTCTCCTTTATCAGTCACGGCAAGGGATGGCCTTGACTTTCCAGGGGAACAAAGAAAACACGTCAGAACTTTATCTTATGTGCTGACCACAAAATACGCACAAGACCAATGTCCGGGAAAAACGCCAAAAGCGTGTTCCCGGAGATTATGACGTCTTCCCAGATAAGAGTAGGAAGAGGAAGATCCCTTTATGGTCAGAAGTACAGGAAGGAAGATCCTTTCATGGTTGAGAGTACCAGAGCAGGAACATATGTGATGTCAACCTGTGTACATACGCTGACGTGGTTGAGCTCTTAGGGGAGGAGGGAGAGGGTGCCTGGAGGATATATAAACTGCATGAAACCTGTCATTTCTTTGGACTTGCTGTGGACTTGATCACACAAGTGCCTTCTGCTATCCGGAGAGCAGAATAAACTCTTTCTTTGAATCAACCTCAGGTGTCGTTTGACTTCCTTCCTCCTGTCCCAGAGCAATGCAGACCCAATCGGTGAATTCCAATAAGGCTACACGCCCATCTGGCTGGGCTTCCCCACCCACTCTGGGCGGCTTCCAACAAAATATTAAAATACAGTAATACATCAAACATTAAAAGCTTCCCTAAAGAGGGCTGCCTTCAGATGTCTTCTAAAAGTCTAGTAGTTGTTTTTCTCTTTGACATCTGGTGGGAGGGCGTTCCACAGGGTGGGCGCCACTACCGAGAAGGCCCTCTGCCTGGTTCCCTGTAACTTGGCTTCTTGCAGTGAGGGAACCACCAGAAGGCCCTCGGCGCTGGACCTCAGTGTCCGGGTAGAACGATGGGGGTGGAGACACTCCTTCAGAAGGCAGTGGTGGGCACCAAACTAGATTACTTAAAAAGAAGACATTCATGGAGAATTCATGGAGCAGAGGGCTCAATTGGTGGCTAATAGTCAGGACTGCTATGCTCTACCTACGTAGTTAGACGCAATAATGCTTCTGAATACCAGGTGGAATCTACACACATATAAAAAAACCGTTGTGAAAATGCTTTAAAAAAAGTTTTGAAAAATACGGTATATTGGATTTGTCATAGCTCACCATCGCCATCTAGTGTCACATTTGTATAATGCACTTTACAGCCTGAAATGGTTTTTTTGCAGCTGTATAGCTGAGTCCACAGATTCTGGAAACTGTGGTCCCAATAACCCCTTTTTGCCCTATGGTCCATCATCTACATGAAGCCGCTGGGAGAGATAATCAGGGGGTTTGGGCTGGGTGTTCACCATTAAATCAGAACCAGTGAGGGCAGTGAAGGTCCTGTGTGAGTGTCTGGAGGCGGTTGGGGGATGGATGGCGGCTAACAGATTGAGGTTGAATCCTGACAAGACAGAAGTATTGTTTTGGGGGGATAGGAAGCGGGCTAGTGTGGGGGACTCCCTGGTTGTGAATGGGGTAACTGCCCCTCAAGGACCAGGTGCGCAGCCTGGGAGTCATTTTGGACTCGCAGCTGTCCGTGGAGGCACAGGTCAATTCTGTGTCCAGGGCAGCTGTCTACCAGCTCCATCTGGTACGCAGGCTGAGACCCTACCTGCCTACGGACTGTCTTGTCAGAGTGGTGCATGCTTTGGTTATCTCCTGCTTGGACTACTGCAATGCACTCTACGTGGGGCTACCTTTGAAGGTGACTTGGAGACTGCAATTAATCCAGAATATGGCAGCTAGACTGGTGACTGGGAGTGGCTGCCGAGACCATATAACACCGGTCCTGAGAGATCTGCATTGGCTCCCAGTACGTTTCCGAGCACAATTCAAAGTGTTGGTGCTGACCTTTAAAGCCCTAAATGGCCTTGTCCCAGTATACCTGAAGGAGTGTCTCCACCCCCATCGTTCAGCCCGGACAATGAGGTCCAGCTCTGAGGGCCTTTTGGCAGTTCCCTCCCTGTGAAAAGTGAGGTTACAGGGAACCAGGCAGAGGGCCTTCTCAGTAGTGGTGCCTGCCCTGTGGAACGCCCTCCCATCAGATGTCAAGGCAATAAGCAACTATTTTACTTTTAGAAGACATCTGAAAGCAGCCCTAAACAGGTTTTTTATGTTTAATGCTTTACTGTGTTTTTAATATTTGATTGGAAGCCTCCCAGAGTGGCTGGGGTATAAATAATTTATTATTATTATTGTTGTTATTATTATTATTATTATTATTATTATTATTATTATTATTATTATTCTGTCAGGTGAAAAGGGATCAAACCTGCCATGGAACACCTTGATGCGTTTCTCTGGGTGGTGAATCAGATTTCTGATGTAAAAGAAGTACTCTATTTCAAGCCAAGTCTCTCCCCCACGTGTGTGCGTGCGAGACGTGAGACAAATTGCGTCCACAAAAGGAAGTTCTGGAGTGTAATATGCCCGAGGTTCACTGCTTTCTATGAAAAACAGATTTGGCTGTGTGAGTAACAATGAATAGAAGACAATGCTAGGAACTAAAAATGTGCGAGAGAAGCTTGCTGGAGCCTGGTCTATTTTTGTAACCTGAAAATTGGTGTGTTAAAGTGATTAGCGCAGAGTGTGATTTTTAACTGGCAATGTGCTACTATTAGGGTGAGTCAGGAACTTCCAAAAGTGTGATTTTGGAGTCTTACCATGTTCTGCATTATACTTGCAAGATCACACCTGAAAGGCAATGCTTGCTAATATCCTGGGGATATGGAACAGGGACAGAAGACTGCTGCTTGCCCAAGGCAAATGGTGTGATTTTGGAATAATACTTGTGGGTGGGTGAATACACATGGAATTAATTATTTCTCCACACAGTTCAAATAATTCAGGAATCAACTGAGCCCCACCACAGGACTGACCTACACACAAACAGAAGAATCAAATATGGTACTGTCTGGTTTTTTTTTTTAAAAAAATAACAATTATTTATGCTTTTCAAGTTTATACATTTCACTAATTTTACAACCATTTTAACATTTCAAAACTTGACTTCCTTTCCCCTCTTTCTGCAGTTCCTTAAATTGATTTTTAATATCTTCTGCATATCCAAATAAACTTAATTTGCTCATTTATTCATCTGCTTTAAATACCGTATTTTTTGCTCTATAAGACTCACTTTTTCCCTCCTAAAAAGTAAGGGGAAATGTGTGTGCGTCTTATGGAGTGAATGCAGGCTGCGCAGCTATCCCAAAAGCCAGAACAGCAAGCCTGTGCAGCGATCCCTTCTGTTGTTCTGGCTTCTGAGATTCAGAATATTTTTTTTCTTGTTTTCCTCCTCCAAAAACGAGGTGCGTCTTATGGTCTGGTGCATCTTAGAGAGCAAAAAATACTGTATATACTCTCATAAAACTGTAGGCTATTACAATAATCCTGCCAATGTCCTTATCTGTTTACAATTTATCTGTAAATATTCAATAAACCATTTCCATTCTTTTATAAAAAGATTATTATCTTGATTTCTCCTTCTTCTGGTAAGCTTTGCCATTTCTGCATAATCCATAAGTTTTTGTATCCATTCTTCCTTTGCTGGTGAACGTGGTACTGTCTGGGGACCTTAGGACTGCTAGTAGGGAAAAACACATGTTTTGAGGGTGCCCCTGTACCCCAAATCCCATATTAACCAACCTGGATCATGCGGTTATCATCAGTGATTCTTCTTCAGGTACTTCCTCCATGAGAGAACCAGAGCAGCTCTTTTAAAAAACAAACTTTTAAAAAAGAAAACAACAAACTTTACCTGGTGATGTCAGGTATCAACTCTGCAAACCTTTGCACGGAAAATATGTGTTTTGTGCCACTCAGCCACAGACCTCCCTAATGGATTGTAGTGGCCATGCTCAGTTGGCTTGCGATAAATTATACGGAAACTAGCACACACAAGCAAAACTGCCCACTAAATCCTGAATGAAACAAATACCTCCCCCGCTCCCTGCCAGATTCTCATGTCCACATTAGAAAGAATCTTGACTCAGTGCCCAGATCATTGTGCATTTAATTAAAACCAACTTCTTAAAAAAAGAAGAAAAAAGACAATGTTTCCCCCCCTGTTTCCAGATCTTATTTATTTCCACATCTTAAAGGAGCCTACCATTTTTCTAAGCATTATTATTTATTTGTTGGGTACAAAAAGCCTCAGACATGTTAGAGGCAAAGATCGGATCTTGGAAAGTCAGAAGGTCAACTTCATAGTGACTTGATGTTAATTGCTTCTGCAGTCGTTTCTTTGTTTCTTCGTGTGTATTTCGGGACGCCGTACACAGGAGAAATGGGAAATATAACGGCTTCTGGTGCTTTTAATCTACCCTTGGCTTTCCAGTGAAATACCATTTGCGTCTCGAGGCCCCAAGACCCACCCCCAAAATAAATACACATGGACGCTTATATTAGTTTAAGTTTTTGGGCAAAATTTTTGGTCACAACTTTATTGAGATACAATCACATGAGTGGTATTGGCTTAGGCATTGACTCCCCACTATAACTGGCTCCACCTCTCAGGGTGATCGTCAAATGGGGTAAACCAAACGAGGGAGCAAGGTTGATGAGGACCAACCTAAGCTCAGCCCGGGGTTCCTGTGTTCCTGGCATGGCCCTAGCCCCTCAAGCGGACTTCGGACGAGATCCAGGACCCCCAGATTCCTTTAACGGAATACCCAGTTCCTGGAGGGGCAGGTGATGGCCGCACCTCCCCTCCCCACAATCCAACTGAGCCAATGCCTAACCGCCACCTTACAAGTTGTGACGATTTGCTACGGGGTAGGAGAAAACAAAATGGCTAAAGCCAATCTGCCAAATGGAAAAATTCCTACCCAGCCCCTGTTCCAAAACAGGCAACCCAAACCAAAGCAAGGCCAAGCGACTCTACTTAAACTAGGGAGGGTGGGCGGGTGTTCAACAGTGTGAAGCAAGTGCCCCTCCTTGCACCAAACTGCTGATTTTAAAGCCCCTGGGATCACGCCACCCACTGGCTATTGGCTAAAATTGCCTGGCATGATCCCAGGGGAATGGCCAGGACTTCTTGCTCCCCCCCCATTTTAACCCTATCAGGTGAGCTCTTGGGTCCCACGCGCAACCAGGAACCTCTGTTATGAGGATCCCATTTCTCTTCCACACATATACAGACTAAAGTAAACATGGTTCACTTTAAAGTGCACAGGAGAGGGTTCGAACCAGATGCACTCGGCCATGTATAACTATCAGTCATAAGAGCAAGGTATCAGCCCACTGGATCAGACCAATGGCCCATCTAGTCCTGTTCTCACGGTGGCCAACCAGATGCCTTTGGGAAACCTACAAGAAGGAGCTGAGCAGAAGAGCAATCTTTCCACTCCTGCAGTTTCCAGGAACTGGCACCTGGAAGAATTGCCATAGCCATTATGGCGAGTAGCTATTGATAGCCACCTCCTCCATGAATTTCTTCAATCCGTTCTTAAAGGCGTCCAAGCTGGTTGAAATCCCTGCCTCCTGCATGAAGAAGAACTTTCTCTTAGCTGTCATCTTCCAAATTAATCTAGGATACACCTAGACAGGATGGTGGTGTTAGAATTCCTGCTCCATGGTTGCAGTCATGGGATTGTTGTGGGAAGTGACGGAGACAGGATGTTTGTGTTACTGTGTTCCATGAACTGGAACTATTGTCTTTTGTTTATTTCTCTTTGCTGATACTATAGAGAGAGGGAGCCATGTTGCAGTGCTCCATGTGTGTTTATATGTAAATAAAGTAGATTAGCCAAAATGCTGAGTTGCTGAGGTCTGTTACACAAGCTGCAAAGACTCTGCAGATCCTAAGTGTGACGGTGTCTGTTGGCATCGGTCGCTGTGATGTTCGGGCAGAAGAAAGCTTTTGAAGCTCCCAAACGCTTGACCTGGAGGGAGAGAACATGCCAGACATGTTATTTCTGCTCTGTCAGCAGAGTGTGTAAATCATCACACAGCAGATGAGGCGGACAGAGGCAGATGTATGCATTATTTACAGCATTTATTCAGCATAGTTCAGGAACAAAATGTCTGCTTTCCTTTGTCTCCAGCAAAACAGCAGTATAGCAAAAGCAACATACAACAGAAGTTCCCAGCAGACAGTGCTGGAAGTAAACAGGCATGTGATACACAACAGTCATGCCTGACCCTTTTAAGGTGGAATGGAACTATATCCTAACGTCTGGGCCATCCATTATTGGATAAACTATTGTTGATGAAGGGGTCAGAGACTGAAGTGTAGGTGGGTTCCCATGAGGCAAGACACAGTGATAACAGCAAGAACCTTTATTGAACTAACAGAACTGGACAACAAGGGCAAAAGCAACTGCTTATATACATTTCTGAAGGCGTGGGCCACTCCCACTCCCACCGTGATTGGCTGACTAAACTTCCAAGCTGCGAATCATAACTCAGAGTTTAAGAACCAATGGCAGAGGCCCAAATCCTGAAATGTTCTGTGATTAGAAATCATGTATCAAATCAGAACACAGGGGCTCAGAATCCTTAGTCCAGACACAAGCTCAGGCAAACACAGACCATTGAATACATAACAGAGACTATCTTTGCTGCAAGTCCTACAAGACCTCTTCCTTCATGAATATATCAGAGACACTCTTACTTGTGACTCCTGCAGAAGATAACCCACAGGATTTCTAGGGGCTATTGGGATGGAATATTGTTTAGGAGTTTGGTGGGAAGCCAAGACTGTTTAAAGTGGTATAACACAGGCCCGGCATCTTGTTGTTCAAAAACTAATAGGCCTAGATCTACAGGAACTGCTTCCAGTAAACCCTGTTCTCTAATACTCCATAATAGCCCTATAAATTATGGCATCAGCACAGCTTCATATCTGTGTACATTATCCTAGAAGCTCCCAATCATTTTCATGCCACTGCCCCCTTGGTTCCATAAACACATCCCTGGTGTCCCTTACCCTGCCCTATAAAAAGCGTTATTCAGAATATTGGTTTGCACGACCCACTAAGGAAGATAATAGCACAATAAAATTCAAAACGGTAACG
This sequence comes from Podarcis erhardii, assembly GCF_964252035.2. Taxonomy (NCBI): domain Eukaryota; kingdom Metazoa; phylum Chordata; class Lepidosauria; order Squamata; family Lacertidae; genus Podarcis; species Podarcis erhardii. The sequence continues at coordinate 48,970,586 of NC_138501.1, forward strand.
ATTAATTGCACATTTATTCTAAATCCAATTTAAACTAGTTTAATTAATTCAACACAACTGATGAACTTGATCGAGTGATACCAGCTTTTCAAAGTCTGATAGTCATTTACATCTCCTGCAACTCCCAGCTGCCCCCTTGCCTCTTAGCATCCCCCCAGGTAATCTCCCCCACACCCGAGGATGGTACTGCCCATTTTGGGACCAATTGTGTTAACTGTATCAAAGTTATCAGCACTGTTTAACGGACAACTCAATAATACCCCACTTAATGAGGGGATATTCTGTGTGGATTGCGAGCGTCCCATGGACTGTAAGAAGATCAAACCTCTCCATTCTGAAGGAAATCAGCCCTGAGTGCTCACTGGAAGGACAGATCCTGAAGCTGAAGCTCCAGTACTTTGGCCACCTCATGAGAAGAGAAGACTCTCTGGAAAAGACCCTGATGTTGGGAAAGATTGAGGACACAAGGAGAAGGGGACGACAGAGGACGAGATGGCTGGACAGTGCTCTCGAAGCTACCAGCATGAGTTTGACCAAACTACGGGAGGCAGTGGAAGACAGAAGTGCCTGGCATGCTCTGGTCCATGGGGTCACAAAGAGTCAGACATGACTAAACAACAAAATTTTGGGGGACTTCACATTAAGAAAACACCCCTCAGTACTACCCATGTATAAGATGAGCCCCAATTTGAAATCTAATTTTTTGGTTTAAAAAAACCCTATACACAGACAAATGTGGTAAATAAAACTTAACCCCCTATTGGGTCGTTCAGTGTTGTCTAGCCAAATTCACCTTTACATGTGAGCTGAAACAAATTTCTACCCTGTACTTATATAGTCTTATCAGACGGTACATATTATTGAGTATGTATCACAATGATATAGGGGAAACAAAAATGGTGCCAGCCGCTGGGTCACACATACCAACTGAGATCTTTTGGAAGCTTGAATCCCTGATGCTTCAACAACATTCTGAGGCACTCAGATGATCTTCACTGTCCAAGTGCCCAGTGATATCTGTCCCCTTTTCTCCCCTAGGCTGTGGCAAATGGTTAACCTTCATCTGCGGTCTATCTTCAGAGGCACTGCGGCGTGCTGTCTCTTCACCAGGGAACATTTGAGCTGACAATGTGAAGATCTCTTCCCGACATTCCTGAAAGGGCTTTCTGATTATGGGCAGAAGATGACAGCAGCATGGATGTCGTCCAAACACTGCTGGAGACAACGGCATTGCTGCATCCCTTCTTTCTCTCTTTCTCTCTCTTCGGCGCTATTATATATGAACTTCCTGCTCCTCTGAGCAAGATTCCTGGAGATAATGTGCTGCAGATAAGGTGGCCTAGTTTTACAGCCTAGAGGAAACGATGTGAAGCGGCGAGTGAAGGTTCCTTTCAGGAGGAGAAAAAATAATTATTATTAGGTTCTCGTTTGCTTGCCACCTTCAGACAGCCGTTTCACTGTCTCCTTCTCTGGCCCTGTGAATTACATTCTGACAGAATTTGCTGTTGCTGTTCCCATTCCTGCAGAGTTCTGCATCACCAAGACGTTGAGAGATTTATATTCTTCAGCCTCAATTTTTTGACTGCTTGTTTTTTTGTATCTATGCAACATGCAGGAGCCAGCGTTATATTTTCTGCTGGCCTTCTTGAACTCTTTCCCGTCGTCTCTTAGTAGAAAAGAACAGCAAACAATCCCAGCAGAGAATCAAAGATGGCTGCATTTGGGTGGCTGGACTTAACTGTTAGGGGTCCTTCACCTTTACCGCTTTTTATTCCTTCTTCCCAATATATATATTTTTTATTATTATTAATTTTCCAAATTTGTAACAAAAATAACATACAAAACACACTAAAGAAAAGACATTACAATACAAAAATGAAAAAAGACAAATAAAAACACTTATTACATATAACCTAATTTAACTTTCATTGTTAACTGACTTCCTCAGATCCCCCTTAGCTGAATTTCATTGTATCACCTTGTAGCAGTTCTCTAAAATCATATTTCTTCTCTTCTCTTTTATTAGTATTCTTATCCTTAATTCTTTACAATTCATTCTTAATCTAATCCTAAACCTATTTAATACTTCCAAGTGATTTCTAATTATCTTATGTTACAATATTTGGCTAAATATTCTTTGAATTTCTTCCAATCTTCTTGATATTTCTCTTCCTTCTGGTGGTGGATTCTTCCAGTCAGGTCGGCCAGCTCCAAAAAGTCCAACATCTTCATCTGCCATTCTTCTGTTGTTGGTATCTCTTGCAATTTCCAATTTTTGGCTAGTAAAAGTCTTGCTTCTGTAGAGGCATACGAAAACAATCTAACATCTTTTTGGGGCAATTCCAATCCTATTATTCCAAGTAGAAAGGCTTCTTGCTTCTTAATAAATGTGTTTTTCAACATTTTTTTCAACTCATTATAAATCTTTTCCCAGAAGTCTTTCACCTTGGGACACATCCACCACATATGAAATAAGGTGCCTTCATTTTCTTTACATTTCCAACATAAATTATCATTTGTGTGATAAATCTAGTTTTACTGGGGTTAAGTACCATCTATACATCATTTTCATAATGTTTTCTTTTAATACAGTGAATGCAGTAAACTTAACCCCTTTCTTCCACAACCTTTCCCAATCTTCCAACATTATATTGTGTCCAACATCTCTTGTCCAGGAACTCAGATCTTATGGGGTACCTAGGAGATCATGTGAGATCAGGCTGTGGGTCTCCATCTTCCTCCCTTGTGAGCAAGTTTATTGCAGTACAAGCTCAACCACTCGATGGCTTGCTTCTCTGTTCAAGTAAGGAAGGAGCTCAGTGCAACTTGCTCTCATTTAATTAGACAGAGGCTTCCAGTCCACATGGAGCATTTTCCAAAATAAAACTGCAGCAATTACTCCAGAGCTTCATGGCTGAGGGAGGTTTTGAACCCGGGTTCCTAGGCCCTAGCCCAGCAGTCCTGTCTCTGAACTTGCACACTGCAGTGCCTCTATAAAGGTAAAGGTAAAGGGACCCCTGACCACTAGGTCCAGTCGTGGACAACTCTGGGGTTGCGGCACTCATCTCGCTTTATTGGCTGAGGGAGCCGGCGTACAGCTTCCAGGTCATGTGGCCAGCATGACTAAGCCGCTTCTGGCGAACCAGAGCAGTGCATGGAAACGGCGTTTACCTTCCCACCAGAGCGGTACCTATTTATCTACTTGCACTTTGATGTGCTTTCGAACTGCTAGGTTGGCAGGAGCAGGGACCGAGCAATGGGAGCTCACTCCGTCACGGGGATTCGAACCACGACCTTCTGATTGGCAAGTCCTAGGCTCTGTGGTTTAACCCACAGCGCCACCCACGTCCCTTGCAGTGCATCTATACCTTACTCCTAAACCTGAAAAGGATGAGGAGGACTTTAAGTCTATGTAAAGAAATAAATCACAGGGCTGTCTCCCATTCAAAGGTATGATAGATAATGAATTCTTTGAGTTGTAACCAACAAATCGATCAATTCATTGATAAAATCAGCGCTCAAGTTTCAATAAATAAAGCAGTTATTTTGAAGGGGAGGAAGCATTCTTTGTCTCCAGACATACGAGTTGCAATGGACTCCAATTTAAGTGATGCACTTGTCCGATGTATGTGAGGATACGTCTTTGTTCTAAGACCGTGCCTGTCATCAACATCTAGATTTTTTTGTTGGTTCTTACTTGAAAGACGATTAACACATTTTTCAAAAAGTGTTGCTCCGTTAATGAAAAGCATATTTTTAGCTGATCAGTAGGTGTTTTTTTAAACAAACAAACAATTAATTGATTTTTCTAATTAATGTAATTTGCTTTTTTAAAAAAATATGTACAGAGCACTTTTCGACAAGGACCCCAGGTAGAATATATTTGCATGCCTTGGTGAGAGCCGGGAGACTGAGAGCACAAGGGTATCTGCAGGAGAAGGAATTGATACTGGTCTATATTCCTTAGTAATTTATATTAACCTAATATTTGAATATAGAACAGTGTCTTCTTCTTTTTTTTACTGTAGCTTTTCTCAAGCTGGTGCCCTCCAAACTGGTTTTGGACTGAAAGTATCTGGCACTGATGTGAGTTGTAGTCCAAAAGCCTGGTTTAATCCACAGGCGGTGAATCTCTTATCCACCAGATTTGCTGGACTCAAACAAGAAGTGAGAGGTTCTTCTCTACGGTGGCCCCATAGCTGTGGGCTTTTCTTCCATTGAACTGGGATAAAATTTGTTATGTACTGAAGTTCTCACCCTGGGCCAGCAGGGGGATACTGTAGATAGTTTTCACTCAGGTCCACATATGCAAATAAGGGATTGAAAGTGACGTTCAGTGATTGGATAGTTACAGAAAGCGGTTACTGTTGCGTTGTAGTGGAGCTCTATATAAGCAGGCTGGCTGAACCCTTCATTTTTTTTTTTTTAAAATAATTTTTATTAATTTTACAACATAAACAAAAAACAAACAAACATAACATGACTTCCCCATACCTCCCCTTCACTGCATCCTTGTTTTAAAATTTTTTAGCAATCCTTCATCCATTTTTATATTTAATTCTCTTTAAAATTTTCTTAAGCTTAAATTTTTTCAGCTGTAATTCTTTATATCAAATCCCTTGACATCTTAACATTCCGAAATTTTACAACAATTTTTAAGATAGATTTTAAATTTTTTCCAGTCCTCTTCCACTGTCTCTCTCCTCTGGTCACGAATTCTGCCGGTCATCTCTGCCAGTCCCATAAATTCAGTCACCTTGGTCTGCCATTCTTCCAGAGTAGGTAGTTCTTTAGTCTTCCAATACTTTGCCAAAAGAATTATTGCTGCTGTTGTTGCGTACATAAAAAATGTCCTATCTTTCTTTGGAACCATTTGGCCTACCATGCCCAAGAGAAAAGCCTCCGGTTTCTTTGCAAATGTCCACTTAAGGATTTTCTTAATTTCATTATAGATCATTTCCCAGTAGGCCTTAATCTTCGGGCAGGTCCACCAAAGATGATAAAAAGTCCCTTCGCATTCATTACACTTCCAGCAGTTGTTATTGGGCAAATGATATATCTTTGCAAGCTTGACTGGGGTCATGTACCACCTATAGATCATTTTCATTATATTTTCTTTTAAGGCACTACATGCCGTAAATTTAATACCTGTGGTCCATAACTGCTCCCAGTCAGCAAACATAATATGAACCCTTCAGTTCAGTTCAGTTCTGGCCTGTGAATAAACAAGAGCTGTTTGAAGAATCGCTGTGTCATCTGATATGTTCACTCACAACTTAACAAAATTTATACATTGCAGGTTTCTGGAAGACCCTGAAAATGTCTCTTCCCCACTTTCTTAAGCCTTCCATGTTTGAAGTTTGGGTGGTGGTCTGACTCAGTTATGTTCTTTCTGACTCCATTTTTTAAAAAAGTGGAGTGTTGTTGACTGGTAGTTCTATGTTTTAAAATTTTGTCCTATTTTTATTTTTAGCTTTTGGTGTTTTTGGTTGTAAGCCACTTTGGATGGACGTTTGCCCAGAAAGCGTAGCCTAAAAATATTTTGAATAAACAAAACCAAACTCCTCACATCATCCCCCAGTTAACCAGCATGGCCAATGGTCAGGGAGGATGGAAGATGTAGTTCAGTAGCCACCCTATGGTTCCTTTCTGTGATGATAGACTCTCCCACACGAGAAAATGTCAAACAATACTGTTTCATTTTGGGGCTTTGCTGAATAAAAGTCCATATTGTTATTGTTATTAATATTAGTAGTAGTAGCAATATTATTTCCCCCACCTTTCCCCCAAGCTGAGATTCACAGCAGCTTACAGCATTTTAAAAGCATCATTGTAAAACACAAGGTAATAAAGACAAACTAGCTGAAAACAATCATTAAAATACAATAAAGCACATTTAGAACCGGCATTAAAATGCCGATTTCCCTGACAGCATCCTTGTATCTATGAGTACAAGGTGCTGATTTATCTTTCCAGTATTTTCTTTATGCTTTCCCTACTCAGCTGAATTTTATGTTTCAATATTCTTCCTTTTCTTCATTTCATTTATGAATTACTTCCCATGAGGAACCCTGAAGTGGTTTACAATGCAACACACCAACACACACACACACACACACACACACACACACACACATATATGTCAGAGCTGCCCGAGGTCCCAGCTCACAAAGGACCAACGCCAGTTCCTTGTTATATACAAAAGTCTTTATTGAAGTTCAGTTTCGATTTCAAAGCCGCGGCGCGCAGCTCTACGTCTCAAACTCTAGACCGCTGAATCTCCGTCTGAATCTCCTCCCCCCAGACACCAGTTTAAGACTCTAGCCTTGCTCCACCTCTTCCTTTGCTCTTTCCTCCTCTGGGTCCGCCTGTCCGCTGGGGTCTTGCCCTTTCTAGACCCTTCTGATGCTGAGTCCCCTGAGTCTTCCCCCTGCCTCCGGCGGGCTTTAGGACCTGGTTCCCAATCCGGGTTTTCTGCTGTCCCGCGCGCCTGTACATTCGAACTTGGTGCGCGCGCCCAGCCGGCAACCTTTCTCCTGACCATTACACTGCTCCTGTCACTGCTTCCCCTTCGGGGAGGCTAGCTGGACCTGACTTGCCCTCCGTTCCCTCACTCTCCGATAGAGGCGTGGTCACCCCTGACTCATCTTCTCTTCCTGCTGGAGGAGACGCTGGCCCTGATACATGGGACTCTTCCCCCCCCCACTACGCTCTGGTGGGGGAGCTGGTCCTGATCTCCCGCTGCTGCTTTGGGAGTCCCCGCTGGCCCCTTGCTTCTGGTGCGTCCCCCCTGGGACCCCCCTTGCCCTGGCCATCGGCGCCCCCCTCTGGGAATCTTCTGAATCGCTGGAGAAGCTCATGGAATCTCTCGGGCCACTGTCATACTCCCCTACGCTGCCCTCAGATTCTTCCCCTTCGCTCTCCGTTTCCTCTCTCCCCTGTGCCTCTGCTCCTGAGCCCCTGACAATATATAAAACAGTTGCATATATAAAAATAGAGAGGCAAATGGGGCTCATCAACCTGGGAGAAAGAAAGTTCTGGTCCTGAATCTCCACTGCCTTGCATGATATCTTCGAGAGAAGAAAAAGCTGGCTGCAGAATCTTAGTAGCCCCAAAATGGAAAACTCAGGAAATACTAACACTAATGGAGTGGCAGACAAAAATGGTTGAATATGTAGAATTAACAAAACTGACCCACAGGATCCGTAACCAAGAAGAAACAAAGTTCAAAAAGGAATGGAGTAAATTTGTTGAGTATATAGGTAACAACTGTAGAAGTTTGAAGACTGTAGCAGGATTAAAATAAATCTTGTGATGTGGATAGGATGTAATTAAGAACCTGTGAAAGAGAAAATTTAATACGAAAGCCGGATGAAGGGAGGGAGGGAAGTCCGTGCGCGATAGAGAGTGTAGTAAATAAGTAGACACATGATTGTTGAACTTTAGAGTATTTATTTTGTTTGTATATGTTACAGAAAATTCAATAAAAAGCATTTGAAAAAAAGAGAGAAGAAAAAGCTAAGGAGTTAAGCCTACACAAATCCAGAGTGGAGTCCTTAAGATGGTTGGATGGTGCCTTGAACGCCTCCTTCCGGCAACTCTTGCAGCCAAGCTGGTGCCAAATGTCTTGCTCTGCGTTCTTTTGGACCACTTCAGAGAGGCCAAGAAGAAGATCTTGTCATCTGGCCAGCCCAGGACCTCCATATGCACTGCCCAATTTTGTGTCCCAGGGAGGTAATTTCAGTGCTGATAACACAACGATTTGGCTTCACCCTTGGAGGCACACTCCAGTGTCTCTCGAGTCAGAGAGCTTCCCAACCAATAGAAAAACAGTCACAACAATTGCTTTGTTAAAAAAGAAGTATAAAAACAGTTTGAAGCAACAACATCACAGACATAAAATCAATCCAAGACAGTTACCAACTGGGATAAAGATTTTTAGAAAGCTTTAGAAGCATCATTTCTTTCTTTGGCGATCACTCTTAGCTGAGTAAGATTGTCTTCCATAAACACAATTTCAACAGTGAGTCCGTAAGTGACTGTGGAGGCCAATTCTGAATCCATACGTCCTTCCACAGTGGGGACGTAGGTTTCTGGGTGGGAGTTGAACATGGTGAGGGTTTGCCAAGCATGCCTTCCTTTTAGCACGTTTCTCCCTTTTGTCCTGAGTTCGAGCATCTTCAAAGTCCACGGCACCTTTGGTAAAGGCTGTTCTCCAGTTGGAGTGCTCGCAGGCCAGTGTTTCCCAGTTGTCAGTGTTTATACTACATTTTTTTTATTTGCCTTGAGACAGTCTTTAAACCTCTTTCGTTGACCACCATCATTATGCTTTCAATTTTTAAGTTCGGAATAGAGTAGTTGCTTTGGAAGACGATCATCAGGCATCCACATAACATTCTTAGGAGCATCATTAGCAGATGCTGAAAAGGCAATAGAGAAGGCATCTGTCTGGTATGACACAGGAGGGACTTCTAAATAGGAGGTGCCACCACACAAAAGACTCGGTTCCAATATGGCAGACTCCAACCTGAAGATTACAGAAAATATTGCCAAGTGTATTGCCAATATTGCCACTGTAACCCTCAAAACGAGGACACAATTGTGAAGACGACAATGAGATCTGCGTCAACACTGTCTGTATTTTCTAACCTGGTTTCAATTGTGGATTTTGTTACGCTCTTATTTTAGAAGGATATCCATTGCATTGTTTCTTGAGAATCCTATACTGTATCTGTAGCTTATGGTCTGTAGACCAAATATACTAAACCTGCACTTGAGATGCCAAAATGATTTAAAATGAAATAAAGTAGAGCGAGCCCTAGAATTGAAAATTGGACCTGGGACTGAACGTCAGTTGATATTGCTTCCTGCTGTAATGTCTTTATTATTGGTTGGGGCAGGGAGATTTTTTTAAAGAAAGGTGAGCCAAACCTAGGAGACAGTTTCCTATGGAAAGAAGAGCAGTGCTCAGGTTGAGCTGTCTCTCTGTACAATGGAAATAACCCTCTCCTTTGGGGGGGTTTATTTTCTCCTTGCAGATGAAGACCACACACAGCAAGCAGTGCAGGAGAAAACCAGGCTGCACCTTTGCGTTGCCAGAAACAAAATATTTACTGGCTCGGCAATAAACTACATACTAGCAGGTAGCACTAGTAAAATGTGTGTTTGATGTATGCAGCACTCGTTGGTAGAGGCATTAAAACCATCTACTGGAATTTGGAGGCCTAATAAAAATGTAGCCTTTTTTTTTTTTTAAGGGCGGTATGGAAAAGATGCTCTGGAGAATGCCAGAGTTAACCTCTTCATTGCTGCAAAAGTGAATGTTGGTGGGTGGTCAGTCACCATTTGCTTTGGAAAGAAGGGGTGCACCTAACTCCTGAGAAATGAACAAACTAGGTGGGATTTGGGAGCAATTCTGGTTGAAGCTGAGGACAAAAGCAAAAGCTTAGCATCTTCCTTTTTTTAATTTAAGTTTTTATTATTAAAATAATTCAGCATTAATACACACTGTAATGGGGTTTGGGGTTGCTTGTGCGTAAGGCGCAAACTGCTCCAAGCTGAGTAGTTTGGTTAAAACTTTCCCCTGGCTGGACAGTCAGTACTCCGTGACTGTCTCAATCACTGGCAGAATCCGTCAGTGGGCGTTTCCTGAATTTCCTCCAACATAAAAGTTCCTTGACACCAAGTCGTTGCCTAGCTTCCCTGCACGGAAGCTTTCTGCACAGAGTGGGCGTCCCAAGGGGAGGTCCTGTGCTCTCCCCGCTGGTCTCGCTACAGCAGTCCCAGAGCCTTTCCTCCGCAGCTCCCTCAGCCCCCTCTTTCTCCCTGGTGTCACGTCTATTTCCTTCCCCAGCGGAAGCTCTCCCTATCTCCTTGCTGGTTCCCTCTCCAGCATCATTGGAGAGCCTTACCACCACCCTTGGCTCCGATGGCAGTTCCCTGACACACACATATTGTGAATATACAAGCATACAAACATGCATTTCATACAATCCTTAAAAATGTTCAAACATACTTACACTCAGCCCCACAGATAATTCCCTTTCCCGTCACCATCCACCACCCCTCACCCCACCTTTGTGTTAGACTTCCAGTCTACTCAATTGCAATTTCTTTCCACTTCTATTGCTTTCTTTCACACACCTTTAACCTAATTTCATGCTTCTTTTTCTATCACACATTGTTACCCATCTTATTTAGTATTTCAGTATTTAAAACGGAACTTGTTTATTCTAATAGGAGTTCTAATTTTTCAATATGGTTTTGCAAGTATCCTTTAAACACCTTCCAGTCCCTGTCTACCTTCTCTTTTGAGATCCTTCTAATTTCTCCCATTGTTTTGGATATATTGTAATACTCCAATAATTTGGCAAGCCACTCTGTTTTTGTTGGTATAATACCACTTTTCCAATTTTTCGCAATCAATAGCCTTGCAGCTACTGCAACAGCTTACCATCTTCCTATGGTGTCTGTGTCATTTGTTTAGGTCTATTTTGGCATGTCTGCCCTTCCTGCTTTCAAAGAGGATTAGACAAAATCATGGAGGATCAGGCTAGCAGTGGCTACGAATCGTGAAGGAAATGCTGTACCTCCACAGTCAGAGGAAATGCACATCTGAATACTAGTTTCTGGAAACCACAAGAGGGCATAGTGCTCTTGAACTCAGGTCCTTCTCTAGGGCAGGGGTCAGCAAACTTTTTTGACAGGGGGGCGGTCCACTGTCCCTCAGACTTTGTGGGGGGCTGGACTATATTGGGGGGGGGGATGAACAAATTCCTATGCCCCCCAAATAACCCAGAGATGCATTTTAAATAAAAGGACACATTCTACTCATGTAAAAACACTGTGATTTCCGAACTGTCCGGGGGCTGGATTTAGAAGGCGATTGGGCCGCATCTGGCCCACAGGCCTTAGTTTGCCCACCCATGCTCTAGGGCAGCGGTTCTCAACCTGTGGGTCCCCAGATGTTGTTGGACTACAACTCCCATCACCCCTACCTAGCAAGGCCAGAGCTCAGGGATGGTGGGAGTTGTAGTCCAACAACATCTGGGGAACCACAGGTCAAGAACTGCTGCTCTAGGGCTTCCCACAAGCATCTGGTAGACCACTGTGAGAACAAGATGCTGTGCCAGATATTCCACTAGACCCTCTTCTTATGTTCTTATGACTAATAGTTGCACATGAGGGGTTCATTCACTGTCAGGGACCGGACTGAGGGGGACGAGACTGAGGAGGAATGGTGGAGATTGCCCCTCCCTTCCCTTGAAGCTCCCAGAGAAGAGGAAGGCAGTATTGAATTACAGCAGTGGTTTGAGGAAGGTCACAGCTCAGAGACAGGGAAACAGAAGAGTTGGGAGGTGTTGTGAAAAGATAAGGCAGAGATGGAGACAGAGCAGCCAGCTGACGCGTTATCACTGGAGAGCATTTCTGACCCCCCTTCTCCCAGAACCCAGCATTCATTGAGAGTGCAATAGCAGAGGACTCAGAGACTATAAGCCCCTGGTGGCCACCATAAGGGGAGGTGCTGTTGGAAGGAAGAGAGGCAGGAGGAGCTCAGTTGGAGCAACGTCATTAACGGGAAGCAGACGGCATTCTTTTGTCTCTCTGTGATGATGGAATAAACTCATTAGTAAGAACTCCTCTTTGTTTTCCCTGCTTCTTGCTGCCACTGGGGGAGGGATAGAATTCCCTGAAGCCTGACATTCCCTACAGTATCGTGTGTGTGTGTGTGTGTGTGTGTGTGTAAAACTGTATGTCACTGGAAAGCCAATGGCAGATGAAAAGCACCAGAAACCAATACACTTTCCACTTTTCCTGCTTAAAGTGCTATTGTTCCCAGATCCTGCTTGTGGGCTTCCCATAGGCCACTGTGATAACAGGATGTTGGTCTAAATGGGCCTTTGGCCTGATCCAGCAGGCTCTTTTGATCTTCCTTTTGGCCAACAGCTGAAAAGGGAACATGGTGCTGCCCAGATGTTATGGGACTCCAATTCCCATCCATCCCAACCAGCATAGCCCAATGGTAAAGGATCATGGGAGTTGTAGTCCATCAGCACTGGTTACTTTGGCCAAAAGAAGACCTGATGGAAGGTCCTCAATGGAATTAAGATTGGCTGAAATTTCTAGAAAGGGAAGGTTGAGCTCACACCTTGCTCTTCTTGAGGTGCTTAAACTGTGTGTCTGGTCATATGTGCCTTCAGAGTGCATTTGTGTGTGCACATTGAAGCTGCTCACATAACTGAACACTTTTCTGTAAAAAGGTAAAAATCCTGGCACACAGAAAAATGACAAGTCAGAGGGAAAGCTAGGCTGGATCTAGACACATCAAAAAAGCGTTTCAGTTAAACGCGTTGCAAACTTTGTATGAGAAATCAGGTTAGCAAACACAGAACTCCACAACGCCATCCGGTGCCACCGTGTTAGAATGCATAAACAACGCATATAAAGTGATTTTTCTTTGCCAATGTATCCGAATCCCTAGTTTCCGATGTACGAAGAATACAAAGGACTCCATCTGGCAAGTCTCACCTGCATGGTGAAATGGTATATCCGGGATATAGATTTACCACTTTAGTATGGAATAATAATAATAATAATAATAATAATAATAATAATTTATTTGTACCCCACCCATCTGGCTGGGTTTCCCCAGCCACTCTGGGTGGCTTCCACAGAGACCAAAAATACACTAAAATGTCACAGATTAAAAACTTCCCTGAACAGGGCTGCCTTAAGATGTCTTCTGAATGTCAGGTAATAATAATAATAATAATAATAATAATAATAATAATAATAATAATAGGACCCAGCCCATCTGAATAGGTTCCCCAGCCATTCTGGGTGGCTTGCAACATATATAAAAACATAATAAAACATTAAACATTAAAATCTTCCCTATACAGGGCTGCCTTCAGATGTCTTCTTAAGGTTGTATACTTACTTATCTCCTTGACATCTGATGGGAGGGCATTTCGGAGGGACGGGGTGCCAGTACCGCGAAGGCCCTCCGCCTGGTTCCCTGTAGCCTCACTTCTCACAGTGAGGGAACTGCCAGAAGGTCCTCGGAGGTGGACCTCAGTGTCTGGGCTGAACAAGGGGGATGGAGACACTCTTTCAGGTATATTGGGCCGAGGCTGTGTAGACTAGTTCTACATCTCTCAGCAATCACTGGTCTCTGCCTCATCAGTTAGAGGCAATACTGTATCCAAGATTACCACAGCATCCAGGCCTTAGTCCATTTGGAGCTTTAAAAGGTTAAGGCCCATGCCATCTAAACCATTACAACTGCCATCTTTGCTGACTTGGCCTGGGTTTGCGTCTACAGAGCCTACCAAATGTGTTGCAGGCAGCACAGGGACCCCATAATTCTCATGCAGGACAAAGAAACAAAATACTGAAATATTGCTCAGCCATACCTTATTTTAACATTTCCCTCGCACACTATTAAACATGAAACTTTATGAAAAGGTGTACAGCTGTTTTCTCACGGCGAGAGCTGAACCTGGGCTTTGAATGTTCCATCAACTAATAATAAAGCCCGCTGCCTGCTTCCTCCCAGCTCTCAGGTGAACTCATTTTAAGATTAAGAAAATTCCTGGGCTGCATATGGCAATGTATAAATGATGAAAACATTGTTCTAAAATGCTTGAATTTTCATGAGCACTCCCCCCGCCAAAACAACAAACAAACAAACACATTTGCAAACTGTTGTGGAAATATGAAAGTCCAAACGTAAGATTGGAAATACAATGGTAACTCAGTTCTCGAACGTAATCTCTTCTGGAAGACCGTTCAGCTTCCAAAACATTCGAAAACTGAAGCACGGCTTCCCATTGGTTGCAAGAGCTTCTTGCACTCAGTGGAAGCCATAGCATAGCACTGTAGAGTTGGAAGGGACCCTGAGGATCATCAAGTCCAAGCCGTGTCACATGTTCGAGTTCTGAAAAACGTTAAAAAATGGAAGCATTTACATCCGGGTTTTTGGTGTCCAAGAACCGAAACGTTTGACCACGGAGGTGTTCAAGAACTCAGGTTCCGCTGTATGAGAAACTACGATATACCAGAATTGACAGATTCACCCAAGAGAGATTCTCTCTTTCAAAGGCTGCTGATTCACTTCAATGGCACATCAATGGGTGGTTGGGATGGGTATCTCAAGAGTAAGGCTTAGGCCAGAGCTAAGTTGAATACCAAGGGCAATGTCTTGGGGGGTGGAGTTGCTCTGGAGAACACGCACCCTCTCAGCAGCCATGTTTTCCATTTTATAAAAACTCACACTCACAAAGTTTAACTCAGATGTGCGGGGCCAGAATCAAACCAGATAAAGGATGTATACAATAACTGATGTATACAATGTCATGCCCTTAAATGCTGTGAGGTTTGTATCAAACGGCAAGAACCGGGGCTTTGAGAAACGCTTTAGTAAAGAGCAGGAGCTTGATAACCCCATAACTGAGTTTGCTTTTGGTGACAAATGTAATTATTTTTTGCTAAAAGCATGCAAGGAAAAACAATGGCAGTCAATTCCAGCTGCCACTAGTCTGGAAGTACAACAACAACAACAACAAATTTTATTTATACCCCGCCCTCCCTAGCTAAGACCGGGCTCAGGGTGGCTAACACCAGGTGAAAACAATTGATTAAAATACAACTCTAAAACAAGATTAAGTACAACATTAAAATGCAGCCTCATTTCAGTAGAAACTAAAATCAAACTATATATACTGTATTTTCTGGCGTATAAGACTACTTTTTAACCCAGGAAAATCTTCTGAAAAGTTGGGGGTCGTCTTATACGCCGGATACAGCAGCAGTTCCTGCAGCAACTCCCCACCAAAGGACAAAACAACAGCAAATTAAATCAGAGGACACCAAGCTCTCTAGATGAAGCAGAAATATGCTTGAAAATTGGCTCCAGAAGCCCCCCCACCAATCACCAGCAACAGAATGACCCTAACCACTCCCGGTAGTAGACCACGTAATCCAAAATGGCAGCCTCGCGTTGCCCCAGCAACTAGGCATGTGGCCGCTGCCTCAGCCTAAGCAGCCCCTGCCGTAAAAGAAAAGGAAAGGTTCTCAACAAAGGCAGGGAACCAACAACAGCATTAAGGGCACCCCCAGCCACTGGGAAGTAGAGCGGATTTCTGAGTCGGACTGGAGACTGTTTTTTTTTTAAAAAAATTTATTTGGTGTGCGTTGGAAGAGGGGTAGTCTTATACGGCGAGTATATCCCAAACTCTATATTTTAACTGGAAAAGTTGGGGGTCGTCTTATACGCCCAGTCGTCTTATACGCCGGAAAATACGGTAATAATAATTATTATTTATACCTCACCCATCTGGCTGGGTTTCCCCAGCCACTCTGGGCGGCTTCTAACAGAATATTAAAATACAATAATGCAAAATACAATAATACAAAATACAAAAATACAACTTGCATCAGCCCTAGTTAGAAGGGAGGGGTTCTGGCTTGGGATGATGGGAGTTGTAGTTCCAAACATCCGGAGGACTCCCAGTTGGTGAACGCTGTTTTAATCCTCCCTGTGTGGGGTTCCTTCAGTCATTTTGCTCACGATTAAGGTGTTTGACGAACACTTTTGAAGTAATTGATTAAATGGGCCACGTATAAAATGTGAATAATTTTGGAAGCATCTCTTTAAACCTTATGGCATATAAAACCGTACCAGATGTGTCTGAGTAGCATTTCTTAACTAGAAGGATAACTTTCATTTGTGCTACAACTTAGATTTAAAGAGCCTCGGGGCATTCTACGCGGAGCTTCAAAGCAGGACAGAAAGAAATGCTGTTGGTGGAGAGCCACGAAAATCAGATATGTTGTTAGCATATTTAACAACAGAGCTGAAATTGGTGTCTTCATTGATGCACCAAAAGAAAAAGAACGGGGGTAGGGGGAGCAAAAAAAGAATGAAAGCAATGAAAGCAAGGTGGTTTTTTAAGTTGGCTTTTTGTTTTTTTGGATGAAAGTGATATCAGAGAACTCAACAGTCCCATCGTTTTGCTTTTGCTTAAAGACTGGCTTTCAAAAAAACAACCTTAGTTCCACATTCTGTAGGGCAAAAATCCCACTGGCAGTGTGAAGCCTGTTTTGATTTCTGCATTGGTCCAGGAAAAGGTATCAGGGTCGACGTGCACATTATATATTTCAAGGTGTGTACTTGACTTTTATTAATGTGTGAATGAGATATTCACATAAGGATGCTGTGAATGATAATAATTCAAGTAATTAGACAATGATTTCTAATCAGTGATTTCTAATCAACTTTCATTTGACTCCATCTCCTCAGAATATTGCGAAAGAACGATGTCAATCAACATTGACGATCACCTTCTACCAGTCCACAATAGAAAGTGTCCTTTCTGAGGAGATTTCACCCCTCCCATACCCAAGAATCTCCTGATGATCTCCTGAGGTCTCTGCTGACACTACAGAGAGGAGGCGCAATGTACTGCTCTCTACTTAATTAGTCAAGTGAGTGAGTCAGTCTCTGTCTGTGTGTGAGAGAGTCAGTCAGTGTGTCGGAGAGAGAGTGCAAGAGATCGTGTTTATAGATAAGATTGCTGCTAAGAGCAGCTGCAGGCACTCAGAGTATAGCATTGATTTATGCTTAGAATTTGTAGCTCTGTATATAGTTTTGTATTATAGCTGTAGTTATAGAATAAAGGAGGATATTTTACAGAGCTGCTCTCCGAGTGGTTTATACTCTGCAAGACTCTGCAAAACGCTGCTGCGCAACGACTGTAATATTGAGACAGTGAATCCGGTGCTCTCAGCTCCAAGCTGTGAGTCCACAGCACTGTGACCTGTTCCTGTGGGAAAGGAGGTCTCTGGCAGTGCTACCCAGCTCGCCTAGCCCAGTCGGGGCTGTAGTGCATGAGTCCAGTTGGTACACTGGCTCAAGGGCGATGCTGACACTTTCATACTGCATCATGGTGTGGTATGCTGGTTTGACATCAACTGATAGGAAGTGCCTACAGAGGGTGGTGAATACAGCACAATATATTATGGGCTGTCCTGTGAATCCACTGGATGACATCGCGGAAGAACGTTGCCTCAGGAGAGTGAGGAAAATTCTCAGCGATAATTCACACCCTGGCTGGCACTTTCTTGATCTCCTGCCCTCAGGCAGAAGATATAGAAGTGTGATTAGTCACACCAACAGGGTAAAGAACAGCTTCTATCCGTGGGCTGTTAGGCTGCTGAATGAAAAGATAACAACAGGGCAACTGACTTTCGGGTTTGGTGGGTGTGCGTCAGTAAATGAGGGGAATTAAGACTAAGAGAGCTGAGTGGGGGGTGCTCATGTAATCTCACTGTATACAAGTTGTACAAATCACAATAAAGTATTTCAGTTTCAATTTGTTATAAATTCTGTTTGAACCTGCCACACATGTATGGTCTTTCTCTGTGGATGTTGCTGGCCAGAGAGTCATATTTTTATTACTCTTTAGTACAAGAAAGAGTGTATCCCCCATTATCTTTTTAAAAAAAATGATATTTATTAAAGTTTAACAATAAAAACATACACAAACAAAAAACAAAAAGAAACAAGTATAATTTCAATCCTTATTTTCTTAAACCTAATTTCCCCGACCTCCTCATACCTCCCCCTTCCCTATTCTAATTTCTTTATCTAATCAGCAAATCCATTCCCTTATTTCCCATAGTTTTTAATAATTCTGTTCTTTTTCCATAATCAACACCCCTGAAAACTACATAATTTTTAAACCCATGTCAATTCTAGCCTTCATTAATTTTATAGTATTTATTAAGATAGTCTTTAAATTTCTTCCAATCTTCTTCCACTGTCTCTTTCTCCTAGTCTCGGATTCTGCCAGTCATCTCTGCCAGTCCCATGTAGTCTGTCATCTTCATCTGCCATTCTTCCAGAGTGGGTAGATCTGGTGTCTTCCAATACTTTGCAATAAGTATCCTTGCTGCTGTTGTAGCATACATAAAAAACCGTGACTGGGGTCATGTACCACCTATAGGTCATTTTCATAATATTCTCTCTCAAGGCGTTACACGCCGTAAATTTCATACCGGTGGTCCACAACCTTTCCCAGTCAGCAAACATAATGTTATGTCCAATATCTTGTGCCCACTTTATCATAACTGATTTAACCGTTTCATCCTGTGTATTCCATTTCAGCAGCAAGTTATACATTTTTGACAGGTTCTTAGTTTTGGATTCTAAGAGCTCTGTTTCCAATTTCGACTTTTCCACATGAAAGCCAATTTTCCTATCCAACTTATAAACCTCCATTATTTGATAATAGTGGAGCCAATCTCGCACTTTATCTTTTAGATTCTCAAAACTCTGCAATTTCCACTTATTACCCTCCTGTTCTAAGATTTCAGAATATTTTGGCCATTTAGACTCCATATTAAGTTTTTTTCAATGCCTTTGCCTCCATTGGTGACAGCCACCTTGGAGTTTTATTCTCCAACAAATCTTTATATTTAATCCAAACGTTATACAATGCTTTCCTGACAATATGGTTTTTAAAGCCTTTATGAGCCTTAACCTTGTCATAGCACAGATATGCATGCCACCCAAAGAAGTTATTAAAACCTTCCAAATCTAAAATGTCTGTGTTTCCAAGGAGCAGCCAGTCTTTTAACCAGCAGAAAGCTGCTGATTCGTAATAAAGTTTCAAATCTGGCAGGGCAAATCCCCCCCTTTCCTTTGCATCAGTTAAAATCATGAATTTTATTCTGGGCTTTTTGCCCTGCCAGATAAATTTAGAAATATCTTGCTGCCAACCCTTGAAACATTCCATTTTGTCCACAATTTGCAATGTTTGAAACAAAAACAGCATTCTAGGCAATACATTCATCTTTATAACTGCTATTCGACCAGACAAGGAAAGCTTCAAATTTGACCAAATTTCTAAATCTTTTTTCACTTGTTTCCAACATTTCTCATAGATTCATATTTTTAGCTGTCATATTGATCCCCAAATATCCCCCATTATTAACCACATTGGACCCTAAGATTGGAAGGGAAGGCCCTATTGGGGTGCTTCCATTGGGTGCTGTCCAGTTGGCATTCATTTAATTATCTATCTATTTAAGGCATTTTGTATACTGCTTAGTTATTCGCATTTCTAATCGATGTGCATAAGAGCAATCCACAGATAATGGGACAAAAAGCAATGCAATTTGTCAAAGAGCTGAACACAACTTAAAAATGTCTGCTGGAACAGGAAAGTCTCAGCCATGCAAGGTTCAGCAAGGTGGGAACCTTTCCAAATCTTAGTTGGGGGGGGATTATGTACATTGGTAGTTATGAGCCATACATCTTCTGCCATGAAGGACCACCAGCAGAGACTCCCTCAAAGTTCTGAGTGATCAGGCAGAGATATAAGAGATCAGGTGGTCTTTAATATATCCTGGAGTCATTTTTTTTAGGCCTTGTAAATTAATAGAAGCAGCTCAAACCTGGCCCCAGTAACATATGGGCAGTCAGTGTCAGAAAGTTCTTCCTGGAGTTTAGACAGAATCTTTCCTTTTTCCTTTTCTGCAACTCGATTCCATTGGATTCATGTCCTACTCTCCAGAGCAGGAGAAAACAAGCTTGCTCCATCTTCCATGGGACAGCCCTTGAGATATTTGAAGATGGCTATCTTATCTCCTTGTATAGTTAAAGCTATGGGTTTCCCAGTTGTGATGTATGGAAGTGAGAGCTGGACCATAAAGAAGGCTGATTGCCAAAGAATAGATGCTTTTGAATTATGGTGCTGGAGGAGACTCTTGAGAGTCCCATGGACTGCAAGAAGATCAAACCAATCCATTCTGAAGGAAATCAGCCCTGAGTGCTCACTGGAAGGACAGATCCTGAAGCTGAGGCTCCGATACTTTGGCCACCTCATGAGAAGAGAAGGCTCCCTGGAAAAGACCCTGATGTTGGGAAAAATGGAGGGCGCAAGGAGAAAAAGAAGAAGAGTTTGGATTTGATATCCCGCTTTATCACTACCCAAAGGAGTCTCAAAGTGGCTAACATTCTCCTTTCCCTTCCTCCCCCACAACAAACAGTCTGTGAGGTGAGTGAGGCTGAGAGACTTCAGAGAAGTGTGACTAGCCCAAGGTCACCCAGCAGCTGCACGTGGAGGAGTGGAGACGTGAACCCGGTTCCCCAGATTATGAGACTACCACTCTTAACAACTACACCACACTGGGGGGACGACAGAGGATGTGATGGTTGGACAGTGTTCTCAAAGCTACCAGCATGAGTTTGACCAAACTGCGGGAGGCAGTGGAAGACAGGAATGCCTGGTGTGCTCTGGTCTATGGGGTCATGAAGAGTCGGACACGACTAAATGACTAAACAACAACATCTTATCTCCTCTCGTTCTCAACCTTCCCAGGTTAATCACACCCAACTTCCTTAACTGTTCCTCATAAGACTTGGTTTTGTGACCCTTGATCATCTTGGTTGCCCACCTCTGCACATGTTCTAGCTTGTCAATATCCTTCTTAAATTGTGGTGCCCAGAACTGGACACAGTCTTCTAAGTATGGTCTGACACAGTGCTGCTCCTGGCAACCCTGAAATGAGGGTGGTTGTTTTTAAATGATCTTAATGTTTGCAATTGTTTTAAAAAGTGTTAACCTAATTTTAAAATGTGTTGTGTTTTATTTTCAAATGTCTTGTTTCGCTTCTTTAGCCTTGGCACCTTAAGTGCCTACGAGGGAAAGAAAGACGGGATAGAAATTTAATGAATGAGTGAATGAACAGAGTCTTTAAGACAAAAGGTTCCAAAGGCCCCTTTTGTATGACTCTGTGGAGAACAGAGTACAGTTTCCCAGAGGCTTCATCCTGCTCCTCTCAGCGCCTCACACCTTGCAGAGGTAAAGTTGAGGCATCAAAGAGTTCTGATGCCAGGTTCCCAATACCTCACGGAAGAGACCCAGCCTTCCTTCAGTCTTTCGGATCCTTTGCCTCAATCGCAGCTCTCCAAAGAATTAAGATTTATCCTTTGTTAGCACAGAGGGCCAAGGACACAGTTTTATTGCTGTGGGTGTGTTGCAGTACATCTGCCAGAAGAAAACCTCGGCGGAGTTTCCGACTTGCTCTTCAAACCACATATTGCCTCATTGATATTCTGCAAACTTTCCTCGCCCTCCACCTTAAAGGAAAGGAAAGCAAACCAAACTGCTTCTCTATTCCTACAAAGAAGCAGGCATCCCATGGAGTCGGCGCTGGGACGATTTGGAACTGAACTTCTATTCAGAGGTTGAACCAATTCTCACAAGCTTTTCGGTGACCTGAGGCTTAAGCCTTTCAGCTGCCCCCTCCCGACTCCTCTTTGTCTTGCAAAGTTTGCAGTGGCCAAGTTCAGGGAGGGTCCGATCTCCCCTTGGGTTTCACAGAGACTGCTTATTAGTCGCTTTCTGTTTCCGAGACTATGGAGACAATGACTGGGGTTTCTCTGCCTTTCTCTTGTTTTTGTGTGGCCTCAGTGAATGAAGGTATACATGGGGATTCCGAGAAACCGAGAAACTGAGATACTTAATAATAATATTAATACTAAGAATAAACCTTCAGCTTCTGTAGTTAATTAGATTTGGATAGCTTCAGTGGAGCAGCTGTATTTTTTTATTATTATTTTGCTTTCGCTTTTAAAAGAAAAGAGGATTTACAAAAAGGGCCTTTCAAGGTATATTGGGTGATGGTTAGGGGGGAGGGAGAAGAGGGAGGAGGAGGAATTGCATAAAGGAAAGTCACTCTGAAAAGATGTTTGGGAATTCTACCTTTTCTCTCTCCTCTCCCATCCTTTTTTTTTTCTTTTCCCTTTCAGGAAGAAAATGCATAGGGTAGGCCAGAAAAAAAGGCACGTTGTCAGGGAGGAAATAACCTTCACAAACAGAGAGAGAGAGAGAGAAAGAAAATGGTGCTGCGTTTGAGAAGCGGTAAACAGTATAAATCACACCGCAAGGCTTCTCTGTTTGGGAGACGGTTTATTTGGGAACTGAAAATACCAAGTCTGTGCTCAATTTTATTTATGTATTTACTTTTAATAATGCATGCATACCATGGTTTCTTTTTTAAAAAACAAAACAAAACCAAACCCAAAATGATTTACAAGAATTATATATTTATATTTTTTAAAAACCATTTTAAAAAAAATCATAGTAAATAAATGAGGAATCACGAGCGAATCATTACAGAATATGATTTGCTTAATTATCTACATAAGCCTGATAAAAGGTAAAGGTTAAGGGACCCCTGACCATTAGGTCCAGTTGTGGCCGACTCTGGGGTTGCGGCGCTCATCTCGTTTTATTGGCCGAGGGAGCCGGCATACAGCTTCTGGGTCATGTGGCCAGCATGACTAAGCCGCTTCTGGCGAACCAGAGCAGCGAACGGAAATGCTGTTTACCTTCCCGCCGGAGCGGTACTTATTTATCTACTTGCACTTTGACGTGCTTTCCAACTGCTAGGTTGGCAGGAGCAGGGACCGAGCAACGGGAGCTCACCCCGTCACAGGGATTCGAACCATCGACCTTCTGATTGGCAAGTCCTAGGCTCTTTGGTTTAACCCACAGTACCACCCGTGTCCCTTAGTTTTTTGCAAATGTTGAAAGGTCAAGGGAAGTAATAGTGCCACTGTATTCTGCTCTGGTCAGACCTCACCTGGAGTACTGTGTCCAGTTCTGGGCACCACAGTTCAAGAAGGACACTGACAAACTGGAACGTGTCCAGAGGAGGGCAACCAAAATGGTCAAAGGCCTGGAAACGATGCCTTATGAGGAACGGCTAAGGGAGCTGGGCATGCTTAGCCTGGAGAAGAGGAGGTTAAGGGGTGATATGATAGCCATGTTCAAATATATAAAAGGATGTCAGATAGAGGAGGGAGAAAAGTTGTTTTCTGCTGCTCCAGAGAAGCAGACATGGAGCAATGATTCCAAATCACAAGAAAGAAGATTCCACCTAAACATTAGGAAGAACTTCCTGACAGTAAGAGCTGTTCGACAGTGGAATTTGCTGCCAAGGAGTGTGGTGGAGTCTCCTTCTTTGGAGGTCTTTAAGCAGAGGCTTGACAACCATATGTCAGGAGTGCTCTGATGGTGTTTCCTGCTTGGCAGGGGGTTGGACTCGATGGCCCTTGTGGTCTCTTCCAACTCTAGGATTCTATGATTCTATGATTCTAGGTCAACGTAGAAGAAGCTTGCTGAACCTGTATTGGAAGAGCATTCCACAGGGCTGGGCTGATGACACTAAAAACCCAGCTTCATGGCAATGACAAATGGGCTTTACTAACTCGGGGAGTGACCAGTGACACTCCTGCAAGTGATCTCAGCGGTCGAGCTGGGATATAAGGCTACAGGCTGTGCCTAGGGTACCCTGGACTTAAGTAGCTCAAGGTTTTGTAAATTAATACAAGACTGGGATCACTCAGTCATTAGAGCCTGAGACTCTTAACCTCAGGGTTGTGGGTTCGAGCCACAGGTTGGGCAAAAGATTCCTGCATTGCAGGGGGTTGGATTACCTCTATGGCCCTTTCCAACTCTACAATTCTATGATTTAATGACCTTGAACCTGGCTTATGAACAGTGTGGACCAGGCAAATCCGTATACTCAATCAAACCTTTCCTGAAGGCCTATAGTTAATAAGTGCGGCAAAGCATCATTTTTTAAAAAAAGAGCTACTCAAATTCCGTTATTTATTTATTTATTTATTTATTTATTTAATTTTCATATAGATTAAGGTCATGTGCAGAATAAAATAAATACAAAACTGAAGAAAATACAGGGGGGAAACACTACTAGATTGGGTGCTGGTGGTTAGGGAACAGTGGTTAAGAGTCCCAGGATTTTCCTCTGTTTGCTTTGAAAGCCAAAATGGTATAGTGAGGGCATAGGCAAACTCAGCCCTCCAGATAATAATAATTTATTATTTATACCCCGCCCATCTGGCTGGGTTTCCCCAGCCACTCTGGGCAGCTTCCAACAAAATACTAAAATACAATAACCTATTAAACATTAAAAGCTTCCCTAAACAGGGCTGCCTTCAGATGAATTCTAAAAGTTTGGTTGTTATTTTTCTCTTTGACATCTGGTGGGAGGGCATTCCACAGGGCGGCTGCCACTACCGAGAAGGCCCTCTGCCTGGTTCCCTGTAACTTTGCTTCTCGCAGCGAGGGAACCGCTAGAAGGCCCTTGGAGCTGGACCTCAGATGTTTTGGGACTGCAATTCCCATGATCCCTAGCTAACAGGACCCACTCGCTGGATCATCACCTTGTCGTGGTGAGTGGGCTTGCATGTTCCTATGACCCTTGTGAGCAAAGCCATCAGGAATCTCTTACTCCCAGCAGGGTCATCCAAGGCGGTAAGGTCAAAGGGAAGGAGCTAGCCAAAGAAAGATCCAAGAAGTCGTCAACGGCAGAACAGGCGGATGATAACAAGTGGTATGTTACAACGGCTGTGAAGGCGGATGAAGGTTTGTCGTGACTATATCATGCCATCAGAACAGAGCCCTACTGCGAAGACTGTGCGTTGGTCAGCGTGCACTGATCTACACGCATAAAACAAATTTATGCACAGGCATCTTCCAAAAACCCAACCCAACTCCCCAAAGTCCCATGGCGATTGGCAAATGGTAACGGGGGTAGGATTGTGAAATCTGGAAGCCCCTAGTCATGAACCGGTACATGGGCAGTGGATACAGATTCAGTCCTTCTGACTCAAGGAATGAGGCAGTTGAGCAGCTCAGCAGCTCTATCCATGACTGAGCAGCCCTTTTTAGGATCCACTCTGCTCACTCCGAAAAGGTGGAGGGGCTAAAAAAGGTTCGCTAAACATAGTCTGCCTCCCTTTCCCCCTGACTGGATTACTGCGCCCAGTGGGTTCACCACCTAGCGGTCGTAAAAGACAATTGAACATTGGAACATGGAATATACAGACTTTGTCAGATAACACAGACAGCGAGCGTCCTGAACACAGAACTGCCATCATTACAAGAGAGCTGTGGCGTTTTAACATCGATATTGAAGTGCTTCAAGAGACTCGAAGAGCAGGCGAGGGACAACTGAAGGAAGAAAAAGGGGGCTACACTTTCTTCTGGAAAGGTCTATCCGAACAAGAACATCAACAAAAGAGGTTTAAAGACTGTCTCAAGAGAAATCTAAAAAAAAAAAAAAAAGTAGTATAAACACTGGCAGCTGGGAAACACTGGCCTGCGAGCGCTCCAGTTGGGGAACACCTTTGAACCAAAGGTGTCCTGGGCTTTGAAGACACTCAAACTCAGGACAAAAGGGAGAAACGTGCTAAGAGGAATGCACACTTGGCAAACCCTCAACATGACCAACTCCCACCCAGAAACCAATGTCCCCACTGTGGAAGGACGTGTGGATCCAGAATTGGCCTCCACAGTCACTTACGGACCCATTGTTAAAACTGTGTTTATGGAAGACAATCTTACTCGGCTACAAGTGATCGCCAAAGAAGCTAACAAGACCAGTGGTCAGGGATGATGGGAACTATAGTCCCAAAACATCTGGATCGCCTCCCATATTTGTTTATCATTCTCTGTCTGGAAGAAAAGAAAGCAAGCCAGGAGAGAGTGAAAACACACACACACACACACACACACACACACACACACAGACCCCTCAGTCCTGCCCTTCTCAGGATCAATGCAGAGGCGGCCAAAGAGGCTCAGGAGAGGGGGAGAAGCTCAAGGTGTTTGTTTGCAATGCAATTTAAACCCCACATTGGACATGGTCCTTTGCTAGGGTTGGCAAACAAAAGGAGATTGCACAAGTCATTAAGGGCTCAGTGGGTTGAGCAGTCGCAGGCTCACCTGCGGGGAAAGCTGTTGGAGAAAGAAATCACTGCTCAGATGGTTTTCCAAAGTGGCAGCAGGGGTGGGCGATCACCGGGCGATATTTCTGCCAGGGGGGAATTCACACCTTGCATGTGGGGAGAGAAAAGTGGGGGGAAGTTCCACTGTCAAATGAGTGCATTGGATACTCCCCCCATTGATTATTTTATTTATTAAATTTCTATACCATCCTCAGTCTGGAGAACACAAGTTGGTTTATAATATAGAAACACAAAAATATATTGCGCAGTATTAGGGTTGCCGTATTTTTTTAGAGCAAAAAAGAGGAGACATTTGCTGACCTTTAACTGTGGATCACTATGACGACTCTAACCCATGAAAAAGAGGTCATGTCCTGGAAAAAGAGGACATATGAGAACCTTATTGTCAGGGGCTCAGGAGCTGAGGCACAGGGAAGATGGGAGATGGGAGATGGAGAGCGAGGGGGAGGAATCCGAAGGGAGCGTAGGAGGGGACAGTGGTCCGAGGGATTCCATGCGAATGGAATTTCCAGCGAATCGGAAGATTCACAGAAGGGAGCGCCAGTGGCCAGGGGCAGGGGGGTCCCAAGGGGAACGCCCCAGGAACAAGGGGGCAGCAGGGACTCCCAGAGCAGTAGTTGGAAATCAGGACCAGCTTCCCCACCAGAGCAGAGTGGGGGGGAAGAGTCCCAGGCATCGGGGCCAGTGCTTTCCCCACCAGGGAGAGGAGACGAGGCAGAGCCTACCACGCCTTCCTCGGAGAGTCGGACAACGGAAGGGAGGTCAAATCCGGCCAGTGTCACGGAAGAGGGAAGCAGTGATAGAAGTAGTGTAACGGTTAGGAGAAAGGTCACTGGGTTGGCGCGAGAAGCAAGTTCAAATGTACAGGAGCGCGGGACAGCAGAGAGTGAGGATTGGGAACCGGGTCCTAAAGCACGCCGGAGGCAGGGGGAGGAGCTAAGCGACTCAGTGTCGGAAGAGTCCAGAAAGGGCAATGCCCCAGAGGGCAGGAGGACCCAGAGGAGAAGAGAGCAGCGCAGGAGGTGGAGCAGGGCTAGGATCTTAAACTGGTGTGGAAGGGGCGGAGACTCAGACGGGACTTCGCCGATCTAGAGTTTAGACGTAGGGCTGCACGCTCTGGCTTTGAAATGGAAATTAAACTTCAATAAAGACTTTTGTACATAACATCAGCCTGGCGTTGGTCCTCTGTGAGCTGGGACCTAGAGGCAGCTCTGACACTTATAATGTACAAAAACAATCCCCCTTCAGTTTAAAAGGCCATGAAAAGGTAAAGGTAAAGGGACCCCTGACCATTAGGTCCAGTCGTGGCCGACTCTGGGGTTGCGTCCTCATTTCACTTTATTGGCCGAGGGAGCCGGCGTACAGCTTCCGGGTCATGTGGCCAGCATGACTAAGCTGCTTCTGGCGAACCAGAGCAGCACACGGAAGTGCTGTATACCTTCCCGCCAGAGTGGTACCTATTTATCTACTTGCACTTTGATGTGCTTTCGAACTGCTAGGTTGGCAGGATTAAAAGGCCATAGATTGTTTAATTAGTGAAAGGCCTGGTGGAAGAGGAAGGTTTTCGCCTAGTGTCTAAAGATATGTAAAGAAGGCACCAGGTGAGCCTCCCTGGGGAAAACGGGGAGCCACCACAGAAAAGGCCTGTTCTCGTGTTGCCACCCTCTGGACCTCTCATGGAGGAGGCACATGAAGAAGGGCCTCAGGTGACACTTGCAGGGTCTGGGTAGGTTCATATGAGGAGAGGTGGTCCTTGAGATATCTGAAGTCCTGAGCCATTTAGGGCTTTATAGGTCCAAACCAGCACTTGGAATTGGGCCCATAAACTACTTGGCAATCAACGCAGTTGGGCGAGGATTGGCATTATACGTCCAAACCATCTTGCCTCAGGAAGCGACATGGCTGCTGAATTCAGAACAAGCTGAATTTTCTGAACATTGGATACCGCCCTCAGCAGCCAATGATGAAAGATTCAAGTCAGACAAACAAAAATACTTATTCACACAATGCTTAGTTAAAATTCCAGAATGATGGCCACCAACTGGGGTGGAGGGATGATGTTGATTATGACGACGACGATGACACGATACCACCCTTCATCTCAGGGCAGTTCACAAGATAAAAATACAGGATAAGAGACATACATGGAGGATATTGCTGTCAATGGGTGCCAACCATGATGACTACATTGGAGAATCAGAGGCAGTATGCCTCTGAATGCCACTTTCATTCATCCCAGCTTTCTGGTTTCTGATCTGACCTTGGCACAAGAGTGTGTCCTGCATTCCAGGTTCTAGGTATTCCTTGATGGCCACCAGCGCCATGAAGCAGCAATGGCCAGTTACTGAGCTATCTGAGAGCCAAGAGGCATGGATTTCTCTTCATTTTGCAGGATGAAAACAGCATGGCCATAACCCAGTGGCGGCCCTGTTTGGCTGAGCGAAACGAGCCTCTTTAAAACCTCTCTCTCCTGCTAGATAAAATACCGGATGGCCTCTCGTTAATGGAACAAACAGAATGTGGAAGCTGGAACAACTGAACAGCTGTAACTTGGCACACAACGAACAGAGGAAAGGTAAGATGATTGTCCCCAGCATTTTGAAAGGACGGTAGACAAAGAGGTGAAAGTTCCTTGGACGGAGGCAATTAGGCATAATAGAAGGAGATAAAGCCCAGGAGAACTGATGCTATCGTGGGAAAAATGAAGGCTGGCAGTGAAGTCATTACTGCAATTGAATGGAGCCCAAAGCTGCCTTCTATACAGTGGGTAGGACTCAGAGATTTTTCGGTTATATAAAAATGGATTGAAGCAAGTGTTTTGGGGAATGAGAAGAGATAACATCACTCCCTTTAATGCTGGACTCCAGCTGTCCATCGCCAGCCTTTCAAGATCCATTTGCAACTTGGGACTAGTTTTTAATTTATTATTTGCACATATACAGGTATTCACCCTTCACCCTTCTTTCTGGGCATATGAACTCAGAACTGTGGAGCTGGAATGGACCTTAAGGATCATCTATAGTCATCATCATTTTACAGTGGTACCTCAGGTTAAGTACTTAATTCGTTCCGGAGGTCCGTTCTTAACCTGAAACTGTTCTTAACCTGAAGCACCACTTTAGCTAATGGGGCCTCCCCCTGCTGCCATGCCGCCGGAGCACGATTTCTGTTCTCATCCTGAAGCAAAGTTCTTAACCTGAAGCACTATTTCTGGGTTAACAGAGTCTGTAACCTGAAGCGTATGCAACCTGAAGCGTATGTGTGATGGGATAATGAGCTGCTTGTGCGTAAAGCTTGATCCCTCTGGGGTTTGGCTGGTCATCCCAACCTAGGCACTAACGGAGCTCCCCAAAGCATGACTCCGTTAGTCGCTGGTAGAATCTGACAGTGGGCGTCTACGGAACCTACGCCAACATAAAAGCTGTTTGACAGACATGCGCTTTCGTGACTCTCTGCGTGACAGTTTCCGGCGCAGGGTGGGAGTTCCTAACGGGGGTCTTGTTACCTCTTCGCTGTCGTCACTGGAAGTATCCCAGAGCCTCCCCTCCGCTGTGACTCCTGCACTCCCCCTGCTGGTTCCTTCTGCCGCAGATTCTCTCCTATTCTCATGGAACTTATCCACCACCTCTTTCTCCGATGGCAGTTCCCTGACATCCACCTCCCCCCCAGGGCCCCCTTCACCCCCTCCCGCCTCCTCTCCCACTGGCGGTGAGGACGGAAAGCCCCTGAAGGAACTCTCCTCGTCGTCCGAGGATTCAAACACTTCTAGCCACGGCGTACCGTCTCTCTCCCCGTCTTCCTCTTCTTCGTCTGAGTCGGCTTCCTCACCCACCCCTGACTCAGGGAACCCTTCAAACTCTCCTTCCTCATCGGTGGTACCAAAGTGTTCCCTTCTAAATCGTGCCACGGGTTGCGGTTTTCTTGGGAAACGCTGATGAAATGTTTCTATTAAAACCTCGTCATTGACTACCTCTGCTGGTACCCAAGTGTTTTCCGACTCTACTTCCCCCTCCCATTCTACCAGATATTCCACCTGATTCCCCTTCCACCTGGAATCAATGATTCCTGCCACGTTCATGTCGCGCTCTCTCTCTTCTATCACGGGCGTTTGGGTGGCCTCTCTCTCATGCTCCCCCCACTCACGTCCCTCTCGGTACGGCGACAGTAATGACCTGTGAAATACTGGGTGTAACTTCATGTGACTGGGCAGCCTGAGTTTGAATGCTACTGGGTTGACCTGCTGTATGACCTCAAAGGGTCCCAATCTTTTGGGTCTCAATTTCTTACACCCTCCTTTGAACGGTAGTCCTTGGGTGGATAACCACACCCGGTCCCCCACCCTTATGGTTTCACCTTCCCTCCTATTTTTGTCTGCTTGCTTCTTATATTCTTCCTTGGCTTTCTCTAAGTTAAGTTGAAGCTGACGGTGGATCGCTTCCATCTCTTCAAAAAAATATTCCGCCGCCGGCACGCTCCACCTCTCCCCTCCCTCTCCTGGGAATGCCCGGGGGTGACACCCATAATTTGCCAGAAAGGGACTCATCCCTGTGGACACGTTCTCCGCGTTGTTGTAGGCAAATTCTGCTAGAGGTAACTTATCCACCCAATCATTTTCTCTGTCTTTTACATAACACCTCAGGTATTGTTGTAAAATCCCATTTGCCCTTTCCGCTTGCCCATTGGTTTCTGGGTGCCGAGCAGTTGAGAAATTGAGTTCTACGTGTAATAAGCTCATCAGTTTCCTCCAGAACCTGGAAGTAAATTGTTTCCCTCTGTCGCTCAAAACCCTCAAGGGGGCGCCATGCAACCTAAAAATATGTTCTACAAACAACTTGGCGGTTTCCTCCGCTGTGACTGCATGTGAACAAGCTATAAAATGACACATCTTGGTTAATAGATCTACCACCACCATGACAGCTGTTTTGCCTTTGGATTTTGGCAGGTCCGTCATAAAATCTATGGATACTGCCTCCCATGGCCTTTCGGGCGTGGGTAAGGGTTGTAATAGCCCCGCTGGCGCCACCCTCTCTCCTTTTGCTCGCTGGCACCTGACGCAACCCCTGACATATTCCCGTACGTCCTCCCTCACCTTGGGCCACCAAAACTCCCTGGTAACCAACCACATGGTTTTGTGCTGTCCAAAATGTCCCGCGGTGGGGCTGTCATGCAACTGCTTGAGTACTCTGCCCCTCAGTTCCCCGTCGGGTATGTACAGTGCCCCTTTGTAATACAACGCCCCGTTCTTTTCTTCAAACCCCCCTGTGTTCTCCTCTGCCCTCCGGAGCTCTCTGAGTTTCCCTTGGGCGTATTCATCGTTCTCAGTACCCTCCATCAGTTCCCTCTGCCCCACCAATGCCGCCCCACACACCCAGCGGTCTTCAGGGATTACATGCCTTGCCTCGGGCGCTCCCTCCCCCTCTAAGTACTCAGGTTTCCTGGAAAGAGCGTCCGCCCTCACGTTCTCGGATCCGGGCACGTAACGAATCTCAAAGTGGAATTTGGAGAACTCCTGGGCCCATCTTACTTGTCTCTGGTTCAGCACTCGGGCTGTTCTCCAATATTCCAGATTTTTGTGGTCAGTTCGGACTTGAACCTTGTGCTGCGCCCCAATCAGCAAGTGCCGCCATTTCCGGAAGGCTTCATGAATGGCGAGCAGTTCTCGGTCGTATACTGTGTAGTTCCTCTCGGATTTGTTCAACTTCCGCGAGAAGAATGCACACGGTCTCCATTCAGACGTATCTTTTCCCGGCTGGAGAAGAACGGCCCCCACCGCTCGGTCTGACGCGTCAGTCTCCACTCTCATTGGTTGTTGTAGATCCACATGCAACAGTTGCTCTTCCGACGCAAACGCCTGCTTTAAGCGTTCGAACGCCCGCTGCGCTTCTTCCGTCCAAACAAATTTCTTTTTGCTACTAAGACAATCCGTGATAGGCGCTGTCAAATGGGCAAAGTTCTTGATGAACTTCCTATAGAAGTTTCCGAAGCCCAGGAACCTTTGCACGTCCTTCTTGGTCTTTGGTGTTTTCCATTCCAGTACCGCTTGAACCTTGCTGGGATCCATGGCCAACCCCTTGTCAGACAACCGGTACCCCAGGAATTCCACCTCCCTGGTATGAAACTGACACTTCTCCAGTTTCACCCACAGCCGATTTTCTCGCAACTTGCTCAGTACCTCTCTTACATCTCGCACATGCTGCTCCTCATTCGCTGAGTACACCAGGACGTCATCTAAGAACGCTACGCAGTTCTTGTAGAGCAGTGGCCCCAGGACGTGATTCATGAATGATTGAAAGCAGGCGGAGCCCGCTTGTAATCCGAAAGGCATAACTAAATACTCAAAAGCCCCCAAGGGGGTGAACATAGTGGTCTTCCACTCATCCCCCTTTCTCACACGTATCAAGTTATATGCCCCCCTAAGGTCCAGCTTGGTAAAAATTTTCCCTTTTCTCACCTGTGTCAGAATGTCATCAATTCTAGGCATAGGGAAAGTCACTGGTTCTGACACTGCATTTAGGCTTCTGAAGTCACATACAAGCCTCGGTTTGCCCGTGTGTTTTTTGTCCACAAAGAACACTGGGCTGCCCCCCACCGCTCGTGACTCTCTGATGAAACCTCGCTTGAGATTCTTGTCAATGAACTCCCTTAACTCCTGCATTTCACTGTCTGACATTGCATACAGCTTGCCCACTGGCAATTGTGCTCCTGGGAGTAAGTTAATTTGACAGTCAAGGGTCTGTGCGGGGGCAGTCTATCTGCTTCCTTTTCGCTAAAGACGTCAATCAAGTCAGCATATTGTGGTGGCACCTTGCCCTTGCCCATCACTTCCACCCCTGCTAGAGTGGCCCTGGCCCCTGCCTGAACCTCTCCCTCTTTGCAGTGTTCTAGGCAATGTGCTGATCCAAAGGAAACCACTCTCTGATGCCAGCCTACTAGAGGATCGTGTAGTGCTAGCCAGCTCATTCCCAAAATAATGGGAGCTCCTCCCAAAGTGGCTACGTTAAACGCTATCAGTTCTGTGTGTCTTGCCACCCTCATTACCATTGGAACAGTCTGCTGGCTCACTTCTCCTCCCAACAGTTCCCTCCCATCAATCGTGGTAACCTGCAAAGGCTTACTTAATGGGATAGTCTGTATCTGGTGTTCAGCTGCAAACTCCTTACTCATGAAATTACAGGAGCTGCCTGAATCCAATAGCGCTTTTATCTTTAGTGGGTGTCCATTGGACAGTTCCAGCAACACCTCTATCACAAGCGCTGGTCTTGGAGGTTCCGGCGTGGGCACATTCACTTCTCCTCTGCCTGACTGCGGTGCCCTGATGCTGGCAGCCAGGCGTTGGCTTTTACTTGCTCGCTGCTTGTTTCTCCTTCCTCCTTCCCCCCAACAGTTCCCGCCATTCCTTGCCATTCCTTCCTTTGCGGACAGACTCTGGCAAAGTGACCTGGCTGTTGGCAGAGATAACATCTCTTGGCGCCCTTCCCCTCCTTCTTCCGCCCTTCACTGGTGTTTGAAACTGCGCGCGCGCGCGCTGTTCCAATTTCCATCGGCTCTGCTGGCGGGAAAGGCTGCTCCGGAATCTCTGGAATGCGGAAATCCTTCCAACGTTCCCCTTTTCCTTCCCGCTTTTCCAAAGCCCTTGCCTCCTGGCGCGCTCCTATGGACAGCGCTGATTTAGTCAGATGATCCATAGACTCCGCCCTGGGCGCCCGGGAAAGTTCATCTTTCACTGCCGGAGAGAGCCCTTCTTCAAACAGCATTTGAATAGGTTCACTCGCAAGGTCCCACCCCAGTCTATGAATCAGCATGCTGAACTCAGTCCAGTACTCACGTACAGATCGGCTCCCCTGTTTACACGCCATTAACTGCCTCCGCACCACCCCTTGCTCAATCTCACTGGAAAACATCAAGTCCATGGCGCGAAAAAACTTCATAGTGTCCTTTAAGATTTCATTATTGGCTGCCATCAGGGGCCGCACCCAGTCCCTCGCCCCTCCCTCTAGATGGCCGATCACGTACGCCACTCTAGAGTTCTCATCAGGGAAGTCATCAAACAGCAGGTTAAGAGCATATTGCATCTCTGTCCTAAAGGCTTGATAGTTCCTGGGATCCCCCCCAAATTTCTGCACCAATCCAGGCACCTTTCTGGCAAGTGGGGTGGGTTTCCCTTTATCCGCATCTTGAGCCCTCCTCTCCTCGAGCCTCGCCGTTTGCAGCGCGAGCTGGACCTCCAACGCCCTGTACCTGTCTTCCAGGCTTGGACCTCCTCCAGCCCCAGCTCCTGCACCTCCGGTTCCAGCTGGTTCGCTCATGATGCCCTCTGCTTGCACAAGCTGCTTTCAGAGACTGTCAGATTGCTGTGATGGGATAATGAGCTGCTTGTGCGTAAAGCTTGATCCCTCTGGGGTTTGGCTGGTCATCCCAACCTAGGCACTAACGGAGCTCCCCAAAGCATGACTCCGTTAGTCGCTGGTAGAATCTGACAGTGGGCGTCTACGGAACCTACGCCAACATAAAAGCTGTTTGACAGACATGCGCTTTCGTGACTCTCTGCGTGACAGTTTCCGGCGCAGGGTGGGAGTTCCTAACGGGGGTCTTGTTACCTCTTCGCTGTCGTCACTGGAAGTATCCCAGAGCCTCCCCTCCGCTGTGACTCCTGCACTCCCCCTGCTGGTTCCTTCTGCCGCAGATTCTCTCCTATTCTCATGGAACTTATCCACCACCTCTTTCTCCGATGGCAGTTCCCTGACAGTATGTAACCAGAGGTACCACTGTATTTTTATGCCGCCTTTCCATAGTTGAAACTATGCTCAAGGCTGCTTACAACATGACCAGATTTACATAATTACAACAAAACAGAAGTCATAAACAATAAATAAAACACATCAAAAAGTACGTAACTAAATGGAAACAATTTCCACGTAAATCATAAGATCGAAAACTAAAGATGCAACAATTATATCAATCACAGCAACAAGCTCTCTCAACTTCCCATGAACAATACTCCAGCCCAAGAATCTGTTCAACAGCCTCAGCTTTTGTAGCTGGAGTCAGTCCGCACTCCACTCTCCCTGGCCAGATGGAAAAAAGGCCAGCAAGGCAGGCTTCAGTTCTTCCAGGGCTCACAGCCAAGATGGTCTCATTTAAAGCAACACAGATAGAAATTAAAAACGATTTAAAAGAGGAGCCCTCTCTGCTGAGCAGCAGCACTCCTTAAGAGCCTGCCAGGCTCTGCCCCATGCCAGGTGGAAAGAGGCAAGAGGCCCAGCTGTTCACTCCAGAGTCAGACACTGGCTTGGGCAGGGTAGGCCTTCTCCCATTACCCCAGAACTATCATTCCATTCCTATGACTTCTCTAGACTGGGGAGTAGCATGCCCACTACGACAACACAGGGTTGTTGTTTTTTTGTATCTGGCCTGTCCTACCCCTGGGGCTATGGAACACAGGAAGGTGTCCTTCACGAAATCAGACCATTAGCCCTTGTAAACCAGTATTATCTTCACCCCGGCTAGCAGTGGTTCAATTGGATTTCAAGGCATGGCTCTCTCCTGGCTCTATCTGGAGCTACCAGGAATCAAACCTGGGAACTTTGGCATAATCTTGTGGTTTCATGCTTACTTTTCCTTTTGTTAGAATAAATAATAATAATAATATTTTATTTATATCCCGCCCTCCCCAGCCGAAGCTGGGCTCAGAGCGGCTAACAACAATAAAAGTAACACAGCATTCTAAAATCAATTCATTCAGTTCAAATCAAATCAATGGCAACCATTGGGCTAGAGTTCTGTGAGGATTACCAAAGGAGGGGGTCAGACTGTGCCATGGCCAAAGGCCTGGTGGAACAGCTCTGTCTTGCAGACCCTGCGGAAAGATGTCAAGTCCCGCAGGGCCCTAGCCTCTTGTGACAGAGCCTTCCACCAGATTGGGGCCACAGCTGAAAAAGCCCTGGCTCTGGTTCAGGCCAACCTAACCTTCCTGTGGTCCAGGACCTCCAAAATGTTTTTGTTTGTAGACTGTAAGTTCCTCCGTGGGACATACCAGGAGAGGCGGTCCCGATGGTTCGAGGGTCCTAGGCTGTATAGGGCTAGGACCAAGAGAACCAAGAGCTGGGTTTGTGCCGAGTTAGCAAAGCTCCTTTCCATGAAAATACCATTAGACTCATTGAGCTGTGGTTTCCATACCACAAGGATCAAGGGATCAAGTGACAGCCTGGCGCAAGGGCCCTGTTAGGAACAGGACGGGCTTTTCACAGTCACTTTTTAGCTAAAATTCCTTGCTAACTAATGGGCACAGTTGCTGAATGGAACGGTTTAAGCACTTGCCTGTGGTTTCTAACCATCCTTTCCTGGTCATCAGGTGGTGAACCAGTTAGATGCTTCCAGGAAGCCCACAAGAGCATGGTCTTTCCTTGTTGTTTTTGTTGTGGGTGAACATATCAGACGACACAGCGATTCTTCAAACAGCTCTTGTTTATTCACAGGCCAGGACAGAACTGAACTAAAGGGTTCAGTCAGCCTGCTTATATAGAGCTCCAGTACAATGTAACTGTAACAATTTTCTAAAACTATCCAATCACTGAACGTCACTTTCGATCCCTTATTTGCATAACTATCTACAGGGCGAGAACTTCAGTACATAACAGTTTCCCCCCAGCATCACAAGATGCTTCAGAGGTACAATGCCTCTAATGCTGGAGGTTCCATTTAGCTATCTCCGCTCATAAATGTTGACAGGCCTGTTCTCCAGTATTGACCTTACATGCAATGCAGAATCACACAACAGTAGAGTTGGGAGGGGTCACAAGGGTCATCTAGTCCAACCCCCTGTGAGGCAGGAATCTTTTGCCCAGCATGGGGCTTGAACCCACAGCCCTGAGATTAACAGTCTCATCCTCTACCTGAGCTATCCCAGGTAGACTTAATCTGATTTGAAGTCTTTTGAAGCTAGAGGCAATTACCATAGCTTGTGGGTGTGTGGATTTCGTAAGTCCCAATGACCTCAATGGCTAGGAGTGCCTTTTATCACCTTTAGCTGATACAGCAGCTGGTTCCTGGACCATGATAGTTTAAGGTAAAGGTAAAGGGACCCCGACCGTTAGGTCCAGTCGTGACCGACTCTGGGGTTGCGGTACTCATCTCGCTTTATTGGCCGAGGGAACTGGCATACAGCTTCCGGGTCATGTGGCCAGCATGACTAAGCTGCTTCTGGTGAACCAGAGCAGCGCACGGAATGCAGTTTA
Source organism: Podarcis erhardii (assembly GCF_964252035.2). Lineage (NCBI taxonomy): Eukaryota > Metazoa > Chordata > Lepidosauria > Squamata > Lacertidae > Podarcis > Podarcis erhardii. Next base: position 49,007,669 of record NC_138501.1, read on the forward strand.
CCTTCCCGCTGGAGCGGTACCTATTTATCTACTTGCACTTTGACATGCTTTCGAACTGCTAGGTGGGCAGGAGCAGGGACCGAGCCTGTTGCAATTTATGATTTGATAGAATGAATAGTATACTTTATTTCTCTAAGAACACAGCCGGTTATGTCTCGTGTTAATTGAGTTTGCTCAGAGGTCAGCATTGCCTGCCAGTTTATTACGGGGCGAAACTCAAGGTGCTCCTGTTGGGAGATAAAGCCCTAAGCCTTTGGGACCAGTTTACACCCTATATGCTTCTTTCAACCCCAATTATGATTATGATGATTTATTAAATTTATATACCGCCCTGTACCTGCAGATCTCAGGGCAGTTCACAACATAAAATCACAATATATATAAAAAAACACAAAATGCATAATAATAAAAAACAGCAACCCAATAATCCTCCTTCCACAACACATTTTAAAAGGGCATCGGATGTCAATCAGCCAAAGGCCTGGTTAAAGAGGAACATTTTCACCTGACACCTAACAGTGTATAATGAAGACACCGGGTGAAACTCCTTAGGGAGAGCATTCCACAAGTGGGGAGCCACTGCAGAAAAGGCCATGTTCTCATGTTGCCACCTTCCGGACCTCTCAGGAGGAGGCACATGAAGAAGGGACTAAGAAGATGATCTTAGGGTCCGGGTAGGTTCATATGGAAAGAGGCGGACCTTGAGTTATTGCACAACTGGTACTTTTACAAGTGTTACATAATATCTATTCCATATTGGGAAGGAATTGCTCCATCAGTGTGACAGCCAGCAAGTATTCTCTGGAACTCCCAACACATAGCACATTTGCTATATTCAACACTTGCTAAAAACTTGCAAGACTACCCAGATATGCAATTTTAACATGGAGTTTTATTATGTACATTTGTTTTTTAGAAACAAGCTGCCTTGTATATATTTGAAGGGGGGGACTGTTGATTTGTTTTTAACTTTTGATTTTAGCGACACATTTAATGAATATTTCATATTCTCCTGTGCAAACAGCTTAGAGGTGTGTGTGGTTTTTTTTGTCGACTGAGTGGTGTATAAAACTTTTCAAGCAAAAACCTAAATCAATAATAAAAAAAGTGAATTATGCATTGGGTGGTTTTCACGTTTCGCAGTCTGAAACATGGCAACCTCCCAATTAGAATCTGGAGGCTTTTGCTTTTTGAGGAGTTCCCTGGAGTGTCGAGCTCTTAATCTCATCCATCTCTTGGCCTTCTGCAGCCGACAGCATCGCTGCTTTGATTAGGCTAAGAAGAACCTCTCTCTAGCTTGGCCATTCTCAAGTGATAGAAAGAAGGGTGGGGTGTAATAAGAGAGGGAGGCTCATAAGGAGAGCATCCTTTAAGGGGAATTTAAAAAAAAAAATCAGAGCATTCTCTCTCTGTGGGTGTTTTCCCCTTAATCAGCAATTCGCTATCATCCCGTACTCCGCCACCATCACGAAAATTGAGAAAGTGGGAATCCAATTACAAAGACTCGATAAAAAGGGGAGATAGTACAAAAAAAGAAAAGAAATTAATTGGATGGTAAAGACATGGAAAGTGTGTATGTAAGAGGCTTTCTTCTGTACTGCTGCTTTTACAGCTGTTGTAGCAGAGGTCACGTGAGACAGAAACAGAAGGCGACTCAGAAAAAAACAAGGAAATGTCGCTCCAGACCTCCATCAAATGGAAAGCTACCATTGGTTCATCGGAGCATTGGTCCGCCTACTGACTACACGGACTGGCAGCAGTTTTCTAGCATTTTTCTAACTCTACCTGGAGACAAACCTCTATGCTGGCTTGGTGATTTGCACAGAATGGAAGATGGCAGGATCCTTGAGGACGAGCTCTATGGGGGCACCAGGCCTGTAGACCCTCCAAGTGAAACAATTTTCCAGGATTTTACAGAAGCCGTCCCGGTTTCTGATTTGATCCCAGAATGTCCCACTTTTCCTTAGGATGTCCCTATTTTCATCAGAGAAATGAAGGAAGTTATGGAGTTATCCAACCCCCGAGCCATCTGAAGCCAGTCCTTTATAGGAAAGGTTTATCAAAATCTTTAGTGTTTTATTATGTTTTGTATATATGTTGGAAGCCACCCAGAGTGGCTGGGGCAACACAGTTATATGGGTGGGGTATATATAGCATGTTGTTGATAATGATGATGATGATGATGATGATGATGATGATGATAATAATAATAATAATAATAAATGGAATAGGACATCCCTATTTTCATTAGAGAAATGTTGGAGGATATGAGCCTGTTGGCAGACCAACTCTGCACTACAAAGATGTCTGCAAACGAAACATGAAGGCAGGCAGCATCAACAACCAATCCATGTGTGAATCCCTTGCAGATGGGGCTGCCAACTAGAATAAAATATTTTTTTGTGGGGGGAGGGGTAATAATATAATTATTTATACCCCACCCGTCTGGCTGGGTTTCCCCAGCCACTCTGGGCGGCTCCCAACTGAATATTAAAAACAATACAGCATCAAACATTAAAAACTTCCCTAAACAGGGCCGCCTTTAGTTGTCTTTTAAAAGGAAAATAGTTGTTTATTGCCTTGATATCTGCTGGGAGGGTGTTCCACAGGGCAGGTGCCACTACTGAGAAGGCCCTCTGCCTGTAACCTCACTTCTCGCAGGGAGGGAACCGCCAGAAGGCCCTCAGTGCTGGACCTCAGTGTCCAGGCTGGATGATGGGGGTGGAGACACTCCTTCAGGTATACAGGACCGAGACCGTTAAGGGCTTTAAAGGTCAGCACCAACACTTTGAATTGTGCTTGGAAACATACTAGGAACCAATGAAGATCTTTCAGGACTGGTGTTATGTGGTCTCGGTGGCCACTCCCAGTCACCAGTCTAGCTGCTGCATTCCGGATTAATTGCAGTTTCCAAGTCACCTTCAAAGGTAGCCCCATGTAGAGCGCATTACAGTAGTCCAAGCGGGAGGTAACCAGAGCATGCACCACTCTGGTGAGACAGTCCACGGGCATGTAGGGTCTCAGCCTGCGTACCAGATGGAGCTGGTAGACTGCTGCCCTGGACCTGAGCCTCCATCAACAGCTGTGAGTCCAGAATGACTCCCAGGCTGCGCACCTGGTCCTTGAGGGGCACAGTTACCCCATTCAGGATCAGGGAGTCCTCCACACCTGCCTGCCCAATAACTAACCCCTGTCCCCCAATAACTTCTGTCTTGTCAGGATTCAACCTCAATCCATTAGCTGCCATCCATCCTCCAATCGCCTCCAGACACTGCTCTGCATAATCGATCACATGATGTTGCTCACAGACAACAGCTGAATGGCAATGCCCATTAACTTTTTGCAGGGAGGCTCAAATATTTTATTGGTGGGGGCCAAAGCCTAGGAGATGTCTCCTGTGCTTGCAGACAACTGCAGTGCCTGGAGACAGACAATCAGGTTGTGCATCCATATGAGTGACCAGAGGAGGAGTAGCTGCTGGGAGGAACTCAGACAGAAGAAACGCCGTGGTGCAGATATTTTAGGACCAATGTTAAATGGTCCCAGTGGCCGCTCCCAAACACCAGTCTGGCAGCCGCATTCTGGATGAGTTGTAATTTTGGAGTCTCCTTCAAAGGTGGCCCCGCAAATATTAGCGGTGAGCAAAAATGTATTTAAAAAGGAAAGACAAGGGAAAGAACAGATCACCAAGGCTTCTTGAGAAACTTGAAAGCTTGCAAGGTCTCAACACTTCCCTGGAATGTCTAACCAGCTACCTGGTGCCCAGAGTCACACCCAATTCTCTCTGACCCCAGTGCAGCGCCCAGCATCAGCCAGCAGGGGGCAGTATAGCCTAATGAGATAAATCCCGGCTCCAGACAGCCAACTCAACTCCAAAACCGTGGAGCAAAGCATCAGGGTATGCCAGGAATCGAAGGGTGCCCAGGGTCAGAACCCAGCGATGCCATCGTCTCATGTCGCTTGGGCACGGTCTGCACCAAACCTCTGCTGTTTATTACCCATCAAGCTCAATGCAGCCTGTCAGTCAAGCATTGTGGTCCCCCAGTTGCTTGGCAATGCCATTGTTGTTGCAGCTGGTAGCAAATTTAAAAATAAGAGGTTTGCTGAACTTCTGGAAGGCCACCCACATGCTTGGCTTGGTGGGGCAAAGGTTGGGTATATTGGCTCTGAACTGGTCCTACTTCTTCTCTGTTATTCTCAGTGATGCAGAAACGTCCCTCTAAAAATACATGCATATCCTAAAATGGACAATCTTATGTAACTGGCTAAAGGAAGACAATGCTAGGCACTTGTTTTCAGTAGCTATTTCCATTGGGTGAGATTTTTTTTATATATTTTTATTAAAAAAAATAAGGCTGAAAAGGCAATAAACAAGAGCAAGGTTTCTTGTATCCATTATTTTGTTTGTTTGCGGTATTGGAGACTTGCTTTCCTGCTAAAAGCCTCCCCAAAAATATGCAGTGCTGAAAATGGCAAATGGCTTACTAATTAAAACAAAAAAACGTAAAAGAGCAGGTTTCTTAAAAATGACAGTGTGTTTTTCTGTCACATTCCATATTGCAAAAATGTTGATGGGGGCTCGGGTGGGAGTGGGATTGTTGCACAAACCCACCAAAACAACATTCTGAATTTGTTAGTAAGTAATTAAATACCTCCTGTAAAATAGTGACAGTCTTGCACTGACCACAGTCAAAACACGGGCAAGTGATATTATCACGCACCCCTCCTTTGCCTGCCTGCCTTCTGCTGCTTTCCTCTGTCCATTGCAGACTATAAACTCCTTGAGGCAGGGAGCTGCCATCCCTGATCTTTGTAACATGGCACACGCATAGGTGGTGCTGTGCAATTGACGTGCTTATTTAATTTTTTTTCTTAGATGCGGGTGGCACTGTGGTCTAAACCACTGAGCTTCTTGGGCTTGCTGATCAGAAGGTCGGCGGTTCGAATCCCTGTGATGGGAGTGAGCTCCGGTTGCTCTGTCCTAGCTCCTGCCAACCTAGCAGTTCGAAAGCACACCAGTGCAAGTAGATAAATAGGTGGTGGGAAGGTAAACGGCGTTTCTGTGTGCTCTGGTTTCCGTCACGGTGTTTCTGTTGCGCCAGAAGCGGTTTAGTCATGCTGGCCACATGAGCCGGAAAGCTGTCTGTGGACAAACGCCGGCTCCCTCGGCCTAAAAGAGAGGTGAGCGCCTCAACCCCATAGTCACCTTTGACTGAACTTAACCGTCCAGCAGTCCTTTACCTTTAAATAATTTCTTTTCTATAATTTATATCCTGCCCTTTGTCAGTCAACCTCAGGATGGATTGCAACATTAATCACAAACAGTCAAATATTAAGATCAGTTTAAAAGTAATGGTCAGTCATCTGTGTTTCAGGCATATTATGCATCAAAGGACCAGTAGAAGGTACATATTTTCAGTTGGCCTGTAAACAGATGAGGAGGATAATGCAGTCATAAGAACATAAGAGCCTGTTGGATCAGGCCAATGGTCCATCTAGCTCAGTATCCTGTTCTCACAGTTGCCAACCCTTAAGAAAGAAGGGCATTTTCGCTGGCCAGGTTTAATTCAAATCCATCAAACTTCCTTTGGGGAAGGTTCTCAGGCAGGGTGGAAGGAGAAAGAACTTGCCCATGTGAAGACCACCTGGTGGAAACCCTTACACATATGGTTCTCAATTGTAAACTATATGCTTCCTGACAGTAAGAGCCATTCGACAGTGGAATTTGCTGCCAAGGAATGTGGTGGAGTCTCCTTCTTTGGAGGTCTTTAAGCAGAGGCTTGACAGCCATATGTCAGGAGTGCTCTGATGGTGTTTCCTGCTTGGCAGGGGGTTGGACTCGATGGCCCTTGTGGTCTCTTCCAACTCTATGATTCTATGATTCTATGCTGATCTCCGTCGGCAATTTCTAGATCAACTCTGTATCCCCAAATGGAAACCAGAGTCAGAGGTCATACATTTTCTATTACTGGGGAATGACCAAGTTAGTCTGCATTGGCTCCCAGTACGTTTCCGTTGGTGCTGACCTTTAAAGCCCAAAACAGCCTCAGTCCTGTATACCTGAAGGAGCGTCTCCACCCCCATCGTTCTATCCGGACACTGAGATCCAGCGCTGAGGGCCTTCTGGCAGTTCCCTCATTGCGAGAAGTGAGGTTACAGGGAACCAGACAGAGGGCCTTCTTGGTAGTGGTGCCTGCCCTATAGAACGCCCTCCCTTCAGATGTGAAGGAAATAAGCAGCTATCTTATCTATAAAAGACATCTGAAGGCAGCCCTGTTTAGGGAAGTTTTTAATATTTAATGCTGTATTGTTCTGAACACTTGATTGGGAGCCCCCCAGAGTGGCTGGGGAAACTCAGCCAGATGGGCGGGGTATAAATAATAAATTATTATTATTATTATTAGTTAGTGGCAAAAATCTCTATTTGTTTTTTTTGTCATCGAAATACACTGGAGACGTCTGATCTCCCTGGAGACCAAGAGATGTGACGATAGACTGCTCTGCCTCCTTTCTTTTAGCAAATGTTTTGTGCCACTGGGGAAGTGTTAATTCTGTATTGATTTGTTTTGGATGTTTGTATGTGGTGCCAATAAAAGGTTTGATGATGATGAGCGGCCAACCACATGCTTGTGGGAAACCTGGAATCAGGATCTGAGCACAAAAGCCCTTTCCACTCCTGTGTTCTCCAGTAACTGGAAGCAATCCTGCCTCCAACTGTGGAGGTAAAGTCATCACTGTCTCCTGTGGAAGTGAGTTCCACAGTTTAACTAAGCACCCAGTAAGGAAGTACTTTCTTTTATCATGTTCTTTTCTCCCTCCCTCACGACACCCAGTGATGTTGTGTGCTGGTAGATTCAGAACAGATGAAGGAAACAACTGCTTCACATAGCGCATCATTAAACTCTGAAATTTGCTTTCGCAAGAAATAGCAGTGGCTCTCAGTCGTCAGGGAATCACATCCCTCCCACGATGGCAGTAAAAAAAGCATAACAAGGGAAAGAGCGTCTTACCAGTCAGCTTCTTTAATAATCACAGCGAGAGACAAAGGAATGCATATCTCCCTAAAAATATGGCATTGCTCCCAGTAAAGGTTTACTCCCTCCATTAATCTACATCACCCCTACGTCAGGTAACATGAGCTTGTTGTGGTTGAGCTTGCTGTTCTATCGCCCTCAATGCTCGCCTAGTCCTGGGTGAAGGGGGGTCAGGAATGCTGTCCAAGGATGGTGAATCTGCCAGCTGTCTCTCTCCTAGTGTTTCCTCTTCTAGGCGTTCCTCACCCTGTGAGCCAGTGTGGTGTAGAAGAAGAAGAAGAAGAGTTTGGATTTGATATCCCGCCTTTCACTCCCCTTCAGGAGTCTCAAAGCGGCTAACATTCTCCTTTCCCTTCCTCCCCCACAACAAACACTCTGTGAGGTGAGTGGGCTGAGAGACTTCAGAGAATTGTCACTAGCCCAAGGTCACCCAGCAGCTGCATGTGGAGGAGCGGGGAAGCAAACCTGGTTCACCAGATTATGAGACTACCGCTCTTAACCACTACACCACACTGTAGTGGTTAAGAGCGGTAGACTCGTAATCTGGTGAACTGGTTTCGCTTCCCCGCTCCTCCACATGCAGCTGCTGGGTGAACTTGGGCCAGTCACACTTCTCTGAAGTCCCTCAGCCTCACTCACCTCACAGGGTGTTTGTTGTGGGGGAGGAAGTGAAAGGAGAATGTTAGCTGCTTTGAGACTCCTTCGGGTAGTTATAAGGCAGGATATCAAATCCAAACTCCTCCTCCTCCTCCTCCTCCTCCTCCTCCTACTACTACCACTCTTCTTCTTCTTCTTCTTCTTCTTCTTCTTCTTCTTCTTCTTCTTCTTCTTCTCCTGTATCTCGCAGCTTTTCCCCTCTGGACTATGCCCCTCTGCAAACTGCTGTTCTAAATCTATACTGCCCTCCTGCCCTGGGGAAGGTTCAGGAGAAGAGGATGGCAGTTCCTACCATTCCTCCTCAGTCCAGCTCCTGACAGTGGTCAACAACCCGGATGGCTTTGGAGGAAGATGAGAGAAATTTGTGAAGGTTAAGGCTCTCAATGGCTACTTATGTTCTCTTTCTGATGTAATTGAATGACAGGCAAAAAGTGCCAGGCAAAAAGTAACAATCCGTAGCCTGACAGCAGTGGAGTCATAGATTGGATTCTCCATCAAGTTTGGTCTTGTATAGAAATTTTGCTTATTATATCCTTTCCCTCATGTTGACTTATTTCACCTTCTTGGTCCAAATCCAGTACTAGCATAGCATGTACCCATATGAGTACCTGAATGAGAAACTCCAGTGAAGGGACTGTACGTTACAAAAGGTTTTGGGTGCCTGACCTCGGGCTGTAGAACCATGGGCTTCTCAGACATTGAGAAGCAAAAGTCTCTCAGGGCAAAGAGAAGCTATGTCAGAAATTTCTGTGTAGCAGATTAATTTTATTGGCTGCTTCCAGATAACTTATGCATTTATTTTATTTAGCAACATGTATATTTTCCGCATAATCAAAGAAGGAGACCATAAGAAATGTTCGCAAGGAAACAGCAGAGTTTAAAAACAAGTAGATATAATTAACTAATCAAAGTGTAGATAAAGCACTGCTTTGAAAACAAATATGCACAAATTATATGTCTAGATAGGGTTGCCTAAACATTTCTTTTTACAATGAACATTACAGAGAAGGTGCCTGCCTAATATTACTATTCTAATAATTTTATTCAACAAACTTTGTATACTGTTTACATGATAAAAGAGCTCCCTGAACCATTTACAAAAGACAATGTGAAATATTTATATTTATTACAGAGTAGCAATAAAAGCAAACATTAAAAACAAGTCAACATTTTTTTAAAAAAATAGATAAAACTGGCAATCTTTGTTATACATAATCTAAATCACATGTTAAAATTACACGTCTAAAGACTACTTGAATAAATATTCTAACATTAAAGATATGTAACCACTTGTAAGAACCAATTAGGCCTAGGACAAAATTAGATTTATATCTATAAATAAGAAAATGCACTATAAGAAAGGTAAAGAAAGTGGAATATGACTGTAATATTGTTTTTTATGAAATAATGATATTGGAAACTGCTACATTCAATTTAAGAGGAAATTCAGATGGAGGAGATTAGAGGAAGTCAACTAAAATGTTTATGAAAATGGATTTTAATTAATTAATTGATTTCTTTTTTTCTTTTCTGTTTAGGTATGTCAAGTCTGTTATTCTTTTTTCTTTTTTATTTCTATACTGTTGTTGTTGATATGTGTTATGATGTTGTATATTCTTTTTTTTTTGCTATGTCTACTGAAAACTAATAAATATTATTGTAAAAAAATATCAATAAATAAAAATAAATAAATAAATTTACACATCCAGGTGGGATGGGGGGGGGATATTATTAGCGATTTGATAATGGTCAGAATTCTGGGAACTGTAGTTTGGTACAGATGTGGAGAATTCACCTGCCGCAGAACTGTGATTCCCCAGGGTGAGGGAAAGAGCAGTAACAAAAACTAGGGAAGTCTGCGATGAAGATGAGGGGGAAGATGGCATTCAGATGTGATGTTTATTCTGTCAGAATCCTCAATTATAATGCTACCGCTTCTGTCCCGATCCCTAATGTTCCTTTCACACCAAATTACCTGTTGTGTAATGGCTTTTTAAATCGATACACTGCCATGCCATGCTAAATTTCATTCACACCAGAGGGCGTGTCATGACACAACAGTGATCTCATTGGACAGGTTGCCATGTGGAAAGTGGGATGTGTCGCTTGTCTTTTGTCTCAGTGACCATAATGTCTTAGGCTGGCCCTAGTCAACAAAGTTGTCTATTTGCCACAGCCACCACAGTCAGCAGGTGGAGAAAGGAAGGAAGAAAAAGAACGAAAACAGATGCAAATAATGAATTGAATGCAAGTCCTATGAATGAATAATGACATGACTGTGGCCTTCGTAAGTGAATTACGATGAAAGCAGATTTTCGCAACTTAAATGAATGGTGTTAACTTTTTAAAAAGCACAGATTATTGTGCAGCCTTGGTGAAAAGGAGAGGAAGCTGCAGAGGTTGAAGCAGAAATGTGGCAGAATCTGGGAAAACATTCAAAAGTATGACATATTAGAAATGGAGGGAGCAGGTTATGGGGAGGAAGAAGGAAAGCAAACAGGAGTTATGCTTATTCCTGAAAGCCGAAGTCTCAGAAACAGCTGATATTTTTATAGCATGCACAAAACTTGGCTGGCTGAGGGCAGAGTGTTAACTGTTTGTTATAATAAAACCAGATGACTTAAGACCAGCCTCCAGTCTCATCTGCTCCAGGAAAGCTTCACAACACACACACACACGAGAGAGAGAGAGAGAGAGAGAGCGCGCCAGCCCCCGCCCACATCCCATCACAATTTTCCATCCTACTTTAGAAGGTCTCCATTTTCTCCAAACTTTGGAAAGAATGTGAGCTTTAGCTCCTTTGGAAACATTTGGAATGAATTATGGGTACTTCTGGAATCTCAATAAAGGAAAAGTTGCTCTCAGAGGAGAAATAAGCAACACAGAATAGGATTCGCAGAAGGTCTGCATATCATCTTTTAAAACACTTTTAAAGAAATAGAGACAGAAGCAGCCTGAGAAAGACTTTTGCACGGCAGAAACTGCTGTCAAGAGCCCAGTTGCTTTAAAACATGGAAGGATATCAATTTGTTTCGAGAAACCCCCATGTGATAAAAGGAGTAAAGGGGGTATAAAGGGCCTTTAGCCCTGTCCCTATCATCACATGGCATTTGTCACCTTTCCACAACTGGCATTCAGAAACAAACTGTCTTGACACTGAAAGTAGAACTTCGCCATTGTGGCTAGTACCATAAAGTGTAATTGTTTAATTGACACTGAAATGGGGAATGCCTAAATGTGTATTACTAAAGGCTTTAACATGGTGGAATTCCACTGGAGAATTCTAAGTGATCTCTGAACTCCTTGGCGGGTTGATAATTAGTTATTGTTGTTTTCCGCTAGCTAATACATGAGTGTTTAACCTTAGATCAGGTGACAAAGGTATTTGGTTGCAAATCTCCATTTTGAAAGGAGGTGTCTTTAATTTTTGTTCCCAGGCAATGTGGAAGTAAGATAAGCACGTTTTATGAAATTATTTAGATGTATATTTCATGTTTTTGCTCTGATTTTAAGAAAGTTCTGCAAAAAAAGTTTTGACCAAGCTAATGGGAGTCAGTTTTTGTGCATCCAGTCACTTCAATCTGTACCATATTAATATCTGCAAGAAGTACCAATGGTAACCTAAACTTCCATGAATCTGTCTAATCTTTAAAATCATCCAAGTTGCTAGCCATCACTACTTTGTCCCTAACCTACCTTTTCCTCATAGGGGAGTTGCTCCCCGCTCATTGATTATTTTCAGCACCCTTCTCTGAATATTTTCCAGCTCCACAACATCCTTTTTGAGGTGAGGCAACCAGAACTATATAAACTTCTGCAGCATGGAGCAATTTCTGTAGACAGGCTCCTCGAAAGCACATCAAAGTGCAAGCAGATAAATAGGTACCACTCCAGTGGGAAGGTAAACGGCATTTCCGTGTGCTGCTCTGGTTTGCCAGAAGTGGCTTAGTCATGCTGGCCACATGACCCGGAAGCTGTACACCGGCTCCCTCGGCCAATAAAGCGAGATGAGCGCCGCAACCCCAGAGTCGGCCACGACTGGACCTAATGGTCAGGGGTCCCTTTACCTTTACCCTATTGTTTTTAACCAATTTGCATTAAAACACACACACACACAAACTTTGCATTTTATACTGATGTTTTGAAATGTCAGAAGCCACATTGAATCCCATTGAAAGGTGGGATATAAATAAACAAACCAATAGATCACGAAGACAAATCCTGCTGGCTGTTCAGTGCTATGACATCACTCTGTGTCATCCCTGATTGGGTGGGAGGACCAGGTAGAGAGAAGATGAATCAGCTGGGATGGGCAAGGGGGTGAGGAGATGGAATTGAAGCAGTGGCACTTGCTGCAGTGGAAACCGATATCGAACAGGATGGGGGAAAGGAGGAATATTCAGGATTCTTGAATATGCATGGAAATTCCCACCCTGCTGAACTTTCTGTGTTCCAGTGAAAATCAGAACTTGGAAAATTTTTGGAACACTTCTGACTCTGTTCTATGCTAGCTTTTATTTCTCTTCTACAGGCTTGCTGTTCATCCATAAATGTAGAAGTGTGTAGCTGGACTATAAGATCCAGCAAGGACTTTTTGTTCTTGATTCAAGAGTGTTGGGGTTTCTTGAGGGGGGGAGGGATATCTGCCAAGGTATGGCTTGCTCTTTAGTTATGCATTATGCTGCCTGGATTGCGGGGGCGAGGGGTAGGAAATCTTTACCTCGAAATCTTCATCTCTGCCGAACGCTGCCCTTCAGCTAATGAGATGGCTGTCACCTAAATTCTCATTGTTTTAAGAGCAAGTGGCGGCTGACAGTTCTCTTTCAAGCTTGAATGATGAAAGGAAAACACCACATGGCCTCATCTGGCTAGCTAGCTGAGAGCTAATGAGCCTGAGGCAGCACCCATCTTTGCGAGGCTGTCATGACCCCACGTCTGCTAATGCACAGGGAAGGAGTGAAAAATGTACTGCAAGTTCTCTTCAACAATCCCCCGGGGATATCTTGAATGTGCCAAACAATTTAGTAAATAGATATTGAGTTACTGTGTCGAAACACGGCCGACATATTGCAACACCGAATAGCTCAATCGAAAGATCATACTTCAGTTTTAGGTGCAAAAATAATATATATATATTTTAAGAAACACAGCAAACAAATAGATGAATAAATCCCTGGTAAGATTTTCCTCTCTCCCCTTGACTGCATGCAACAAATGACAAGAACTCGATTTTTGCAGTATGAGAATGGCTGGCATTAAATTTGATGGGTAACCGCCCCCCCCCAAAAAAATTTCAGTGTAAGCAATTACAGCAAATGGAATTTTGCAGTGGTTTGGTTTTTTTGCTTAAAATCCAACCATGCAGAGACCTAGTGGGTTCTTGATAGATTTGTCAAAGTAAAGATGGATAAACAGAGCTGAGAGACTCCATAGATAGAGAGATGGAGAGATAAAGATACTTTATCATAAATGCTAGGGGTGGATGATAGTCATTCTAAACCCACACAAGCCCTTGTTCAGTCATTGCCACAGACGCTCCTTCCTCCCGATGCTCTATGCATAGCTGTCAACTTTTCCCTTTTCTTGCAAGGAATCCTATTTGGAATAAGGGAATTTCCCGTAAAAAAATGGGAAACGTTGACAGCTTTGGCTCTATGCATAAAAGAAGGAGTGCCCCATCTCTCAGTATACCGTGGTACTTCGGGTTAAGAACTTAATTCATTCTGGAGGTCCATTCTTAACCTGAAACTGTTCTTAACCTGAGGCACCACTTTAGCTAATGGCCTGCCGCTGCTGCCACGCTGCTGCTGCACAATTTCTGTTCTCATCCTGAAGCAAAGTTCTTAACCCGAGGTACTATTTCTGGGTTAGCAGAGTCTGTAACCTGAAGCATCTGTAGCATGAAGCGTCTGTAATCTGAGGTACCACTGTACACAGCTATAGGCAGCGGCGGAGATAGCCGTTCGGGCGCCGGGGGCAGTGTGCCCAGGCACGGGGTGTCCCAGCCATAGGGGTGGGGTGAGCCACCCATAGGTGTGGGGCACACCACGGGGCTTCTAGAGTCTGCCTGCCTCCTCCCACTCAGCCGCCCTACAGCTATGGGAAGGCAGCGCGGAGGCTGCGCATGCCCAAGTTACTGTGTGAGAGATGTGTGTGAGGAGAGATGTGTGGTTCGGGCATGCTGCAGGCCCCGTGGTGACTGACACCCAGGATTTTGTCACCCCCTCCTCAATGGTGACACCCTGGGCGGGCCGCACCTACCACATCTCCTTCCTCTGCGCCATGCAGCTCCGCTTCATCTCTGCCAAGCTAAGCAGTTGGTTCCTTACCTCTCTCGTCCTGACCTAGCCACTGTGATCCACGTGACGGTCACCCCCAGACTTGATTATTGTAACTTACTCTACGTGGGGCTGCCCTTGAGACTGACCCAGAAATTCCAGCGGGTGCAGAATGCTGCGGCGAGACTTCTTATGGGGTCCTCGCCACAGGATCACATTCACCTGGTGCTATACCAGCTGCACTGGCTCCTGGTGGAGTACAGGATCAGGTTTAAGGTGCTGGTTTTAACCTTTAAAGCCCTGTACAGCCTAGGACCCTCGTACCTACAGGACCGCCTCTCCTGGTATGCCCCACGGAGGACCTTACCATCTTCAAACAAAAACATCTTGGAGATCCCAGGCCACAGGGAGGTTAGGCTGGCCTCAACTAGAGCCAGGGCTTTTTCGGCCGTGACCCTGATCTGGTGGAATGCTCTGTCACAAGAGACTAGGGCCCTGTAGGACTTGACATCTTTCCGCAGGGCCTGCAAGAAAGAGCTGTTCCACCAGGCCTTTGGCCAAGGCACAGTCTGACCCCCGCCTTTGGTAATCCTCACAGAACTCTAGCCCAATGGTTGCCATTAATTTGATTCTGAATTGATTTTAAAATGAATTGATTTTAGAATGCTGTGTTACTTTTATTGTTGTTAGCTGCTCTGAGCCTGGCTTCGGCTAGGGAGGGTGGGATATAAATAAAATATTATTATTATTATTATTATTATTATCATCATCATCATCATCATCATCATCAGAAACCCTGTGCCTACGACACAGACATGCATAGAGCTACACATCTGCTGCTGCAGGCCTGTGTTAACAGACCTGCCCGTGGAGTTGTATATAGCTCTGCTAATAAACTTGCTTTGTTAGCAACCCCTAAGCTGCGACAAGGACTCAAGATGCAATTATCCTGGTACTGGATTATACTGGGGAGTTCTGTGCAGATCATCCATCGGCCTGCACAAATCCTTACACAGCTTGGGATACATGCACATGTAGCCGATTTTCCGCCTAGGAATGGCCGCAGCTGAATCAGAGCACATGAGTGAAGCGTGATCTGCTGTTCACATAAAGCACTCGGTACACACATTTGTCTGCACATGGATGCACATGGAGAAAGGCTTGGCATTCTGCATGCCTTCCTGGCTGGTTCCCACATCCCCTGACAGACCATAAAGCAGGCGTCGACATCCCATGTGCAACAAGTAGAGCAAAACAGGCTTTGGACCAGATGTTTGCAGACTTCCGTCAACATCCCACTGCTGATAATTGTGTGTGCATTTGGATTTGGTTTCTGGATTCATCTGTCGGTGTATATAAACAGGGCTTGTGTGCTACATCATGTAAGTTAACATGCTTGGCAAAGCATTCCTCCCCCAACCCCCTTATTTTTCTCCTCAGTCAGTGGAAAACCTCGCAACAAATTCCTCCAGCCACATTTGCCCCATTGGAGTTTGTTCCTGAATACACAATAAGAATCTGTTCTGTGTGCACAAAGTGTCACACATTATCTCACAAACCCTTTAAAAAAATGTATTTTCTTCCTCTCCCTCCATTGTGTAACTATTGAGCTCTTAGACTGAAGCAGCTGAAAATAAACAGAAACACATTTTCCAGCATTCCTGTGTTTAAACTGAAGGACCCTTAACCCCCCCCCCCAAATCCCCCCAAAACAGAATAGCACAGTGAAAAGGAAGTGGCTCCTTGCTACAGGAACTAGGCAATATGTACTTAATGAAGTAGTTTTATAGCTGGGAGGTATTCTGTATACAGAAGTCCATCTCCTCACCTCCAACACCATGAAAACACTGTAAAGAAAGCATGTCTATTTCTTTGGTGCATAATGGTCAGAATCATCAGGAATGTTCCATTGGACCCTAAAATCGCACTACAGTGGCACCTCTGGTTGCGAATGTGGGTTGCGATTCGCCACTTCTGCGCATGCACATGATGTCATTTTACGCTTTTGCGCATGTGTGAGCGGCAAAACCCGGAAGTAGCCCTTTCTGGTACTTCCGGGTTGCCACGGGACGTAACCTGAAAGAACGTAACATGAAGCAGACGTAACATGAGGTATGACTGTATTGTCCTATAATGGGGAACATGCAGAAAATCCCATTTCCACATATAGCTGGAAGACCCACCACTGCCACCCAGCGTAGGCAGTACAAAGCTGATGGACCAATAGTTCTGACTCTGTGTAAGTCAGAGTCTCATCTATGTTCCTGGTTACAGTGGTGCCCCACAAGACGAATGCCTCGCAAGACGAAAAACCCGCTAGACGAAAGGGTTTTCCGTTTTGGAGGCACTTCACAAAACAAATTTCCCTATGGGCTTGCTTCGCAAGATGAAATGTCTTGCGAGTTTTTCCGACTCCCCCCCCCTTTCCCCCCTTTTTCTAAGCCAATAAGCCGCTTATCTGCTTATCCGCTAAGCTGATAAGCCGCTAAAAGCCACTAAAAGCCGCTAAACCGCTAATAGCGCTAATCCGCTAAGCCGTCAATGGGCTTGCTTCGCAAGACGAAAAAACCGCTAGACGAAGAGAATCGCGGAACGGATTCTTTTCGTCTTGCAAGGCACCACTGTATAGGGATAACACCAGCTTTACCATGACGTCTAGGGTCACATTCCCATGACATTGAAAGTGCTGTGATACCACTTTAAACAGCAATGGCTTCCCGCAAAGAATTCTGGGAGCGGTAGTTTATTAAAAGTGATGTGAGTTGTTAGGAGAGCCCTATACCCCTCACAGACTTACAATTTTAAGAGTTCCCTTGGAAGCAGGGTTGGTTGTTACATAATTCTGGGAATGGTAGCTCTGTGAGGGGAATAGGGTCTCTGTATAACTGCCAGCACCCTTAGCAAACTATAGTTCCCATAATATTTTTTTTTGGCGGGGGGAACCATGACTGCTTAGAGTGGTATTTAAATGTATCATGCAAATGTGGCCTAAGTATTCTTTTTAAAAAATAATTTTTATTAAGTTTTACAATTTTATATTCATCACAATGGCATTATCTCAAAGAAAAAGAAAAATACAATTCCCATCTCTCTCCCCCCCCCCCGACTTCCCTCAATTTCCTCTTCTGCTTCTTTACATATTAACTTCTCCTGTTTGTTTTATTACACCTTAATGCCACATTCTTTAGACTGAATACTGTTCTGTTTTTATCCCATACCTATTTCCAAATTTCCTCTTATACTTTGTTATTTTCCATTTTTTACATCTTCATCTCTAGATTCTTTTTTTTGTTAACTGTGCTTACTCAAACCCTGCTAGGGAGTCTGCTTCTTTACAATATTTCTGTAAGTACAACATAAATGATTTCCAGTCTTTTTAAAAGTCTCTGTTGTCTTTGTCTCTAAGATTCCCAGTTAGCTTTGCCATTTCACTGAACTTGATAGAAGCCAGGGTGCTCTTCAAAGAGGCTTTCTCCCCCAAGGGAGGGGAAGGTGAGTGGCAACGCTACATGCCCAAACACCTCCCTCTTGCTGGTGGCAGAGTGCCATGTCTTGCACTTCTGCTACCCAAGGTGGATGCTTAACCCCATTTCATGGGCAGGCCAGCTCTAAGTGGGTCCCCTCTGTTGGCATGCAGCCAGGGAAACGGGGGCAATTGGCAGGCCCCCAGCTGGCTCCATCCCACTGGCCAGTGTGCCGGGCAAACTCTGGTCCTTGGTGCAGCATGAATCTGCAGCCCAAGCTTTAGAAGATTGAACACTCTATTCAGCAGAGCAAACACTGCGCAAAGAGAAGTTGCACGGGAGGCTGTGTGAGCATATTTACAAGCAAGTTTATTCAGCATGGGAAGTGGGTGGCGCTCTAGGTTAAACCACAGAGCCTAGGAGTTGCCGATCAGAAGGTCGGCGGTTTGAATCCCCACGACGGGGTGAGCTCCCCTTGCTCAGTCCCTGCTCCTGCCAACCTAGCAGTTCAAAAGCATGTCAAAGTGCAAGTAGACAAATAGATACCGCTCCAGCAGGAAGGTAAACAGCATTTCCGTGCGCTGCTCTGGTTCGCCAGAGGTGGCTTGGTCATGCTGGCCACATGACCCGGAAGCTGTACGCCGGCTCCCTCGGCGAATAAAGCGAGATGAGCACCGCAACCCCAGAGTCGGCCACGACTGGACCTAATGCTCAGGGGTCCCTTTACCTTTACCTTATTTAGCATAGATCAGGACAAAAGGAAACATGTGTGATCTCCTTCATGTCCATAGCAAAACAGCTAAAGCAAAAGCTATACACAAACGGAAGTTCCCAGCATATTGTGCTGGAGTGTAAATAGATATGTGACATGCAACAATCTCATGCCTGTTCCTTAAGGTGGAACAGAATATCCCAACACCCTCTGCCAATTAGAGACTGCAACAGGATTAGGGCAGCAAGGTTCCATGTAGTATGGGGCCAAACATTCTGAATGGAATTTTCCAGTAGATAAAGGAGGGCAGCCCGTTTTTCCTGCCCCTGCCTCTGTGGTGCTGGAAGGATGCTACAGGTGTGCTCCAGCCTCCTGCAGTGGTGAAATGTGTTTCTTAAAGGGGGGAGAAGCTTCTGCTGCAACCTATTATAAACATAATCCCCCCCACACACCTTGAAAGTATGAAGATTTTGCTTGCTGCCCCACCCACTGCAAAAGCATAAAAAATGACTCTTCACTCTTGCAACTAGAAAACAGAGGTGCGAAGGTCAGGAGACACTTTTGCCTCAGCATAATTTGATCAGTGCATTAAGAAAGGAAACACATTTATTTATTAATCGTTGGGGGCTGCCCCCACACCATTTCTGGCCAAGAATAACTTTAGAAATCCAGCCGAGGAACTAAAACCGTGGGCTGCGTGTACTAGTAATAATAATATCCTTTGTAACTGTAGTCACAGATCTTTTCGTTTCACATGCAGGTCTCGTAAACATGCAGAATGTAAACAGAGCCAGCAACTGACATTGGGTTCTTTTTATTTATTTATTTATTGAACTTTTATTTTGCTTTAAACAGGTACATATAAATATAGACAACCAAAATTACAAAGGAAAATTCCTTAATAGTAATGAAAAAAACTAAAAAAAACCCCTACAAAAAATATCGAAGTACATGACACAGAACATAAGCAACTATGGGAAAGATAAAAGAAAAGAAAATAGAAAAATAGAAGAAAAAGAAAAAGAAAAACGAAGATGAGCCAAAGCAGGAAAGCTCATCTATTGTACACTTCCGTCAAGCTCACAACAGATCATTGGGTTCTTTTTAAAGCCACTCTTCCCTCCGTGAAAATCTTAGTATGATAACTCCTAGAAGAAAAAGAAGAAGAAAAGGAAGGAAGGAAGGAAGGAAGGAAGGAAGGAAGGAAGGAAGGAAGGAAGAATTACCGTATTTTTTGCACCATAACACTCACTTTTTTCCTCCTAGAAAGTAAGGGGAAATGTCTGTGCGTGTTATGGAGGGAATGCCTACGGGTGGCGGGGGGGGGGGGGATCTGCTGCAGTCGTGAGCAGAGGATCCATGGTTCCCCTTCCTTCCCTCCTCCGTGGCTCGCTTTGAAACAGCAAAGCGGGAGAAGAGCCGCTGAGTGGGGAGGAGAGAGGGACAGAGAGCCTGCTTCTTTAAAGGAGCAAAGCGGGAGAGGAGAGGAGCCGCTTACACAAGTGTAAGCGGCTCCTGTCCGGTTGGTTCCGGCTCTCTGTCCCTCTCTCTTCCCCACTCAGCTCGCTACATAGCAGCAAAGTTTTTCAGCTCGCTAAGCCAGGGATGAGCGGGGAGGAAGGAGAAAAGCAGAGCCTGCTTGCTTTAAAGGAGCAAAGTGGGAGAGGAGAGGAGCCTTCTCCCCTTATACCCCTCTTCTACATTATTAGCAGCATCCTTCTCCACACACCCCACGCGGGCTCCTTGTCCCTTGAGTGCTTTTCCTTCCCTCCCCACTTAAAACGTGGTTACAAAGAACGGATCCACATGGATCCTCAGGATTTTTGCACTGGGTCACCCCAAATTCACCATCAGATCACATAGCATGTCCATGGCTACATCTTGCACCCAAAAAATCATGCACCCACTGTTGCCTGGGGCCACAATGGTGCAAAAACGTGGTTAAAAAGCATGGATCCACACGGATCCTCAGGATTTTTGCATTGGGCTATTCCAAACTCACCGTCAGATCACATGTCTGTGGCCACAGCATGAACCACAAAAATCATACATCCACTGTTTTGTTTAGAATATTTTTTTTCTTGTTTTCCTCCTCTAAAAACTAGGTGCGTGTTATGGTCGGGTGCGTGTTATAGAGCGAAAAATACGGTACCTGCATTCACTCAGCACCTGCTCTAAATGAATAGCAATTCCATGCGTTCTCTTAGTCCAGAGCGTTCCCAACTCAATATGACATTTGCGGCAACTTTCCCCCTCCCCGTAATATCGTATTCTGTCTCATTAAGATTACAGCTCTTTCCTTGCTGGTCGTCTGTTATTTCGACTCCAACAGCGTTGCTTCGTCCGAATGCCCTGGCAGCCAGCCAGCAGCCTCCAACTCTTTTTACAACCAGCGTTTCAATCATGTTATTTCTCCCCCCCCCCCACCTAATCAAAAAGTAAAGAATGCATACAGTTTCAGGACTTCAAAGATTTGGTCCCGCGGAGAGGGAATACAAATGGAACTGCCTCCCCGGACCCTGTAATGATGGCAATGGCTGACACCATCCTATTTAGTATGATAATCTCGGGGTGAGAAGCACAGTGCACAATTTTTTTTAGAAAGCAAGAGGTCAAGGCTCTCCTTTCATCGGACCGTGTGCTGGTACAGTACAGTGAATCCAGGCCGCTGGTCCTTGCCTGCGACGCCTCACCTTTTGGCATCGGCGCTGTCCTTAGTCACCGTTTTCCAGACGGAAGAGAAGCACCGCTCGCCTACTTTTCCAGGACGCTATCTCCGACGGAACGGAATTACAGCCAGCTCAACAAGGAGGCACTGGCACTTGTGGCTGGAGTGAAGAGGTTCCATGAATACCTCTATGGCAGGACTTTTGACCTCATCACTGACCACAAGCCACTCCTGGGCCTCCTCGCCGGTGATCGTCCAGCTCCATCGGTCCTCTCGCCACGCATGCTGCGATGGACTGTTTTCCTGGCTGCCTACCACTACTGGCTCGTCCATCGCCCGGGGAAATCGATGGGCCATGCCGACGCCTTCAGCCGTTGCCCTCTTCCAGCATTTGTGGAAGACCCGGCTCCAGCTTCATCGCTCCTCCTGATTGAGGATCTTCCGGCAGTGCCTGTATCGGCTGCCACTGTGGCCTCCGCGTCTGCCCAGGATCGCACCATCAGCCGGGTGCTCAACTGGGTGTGGAGGGGGTGGCCACAATACTTGTTCTGTTGGAACTTCCTGCGCTCCCGCTTTGTCTGGTGCACGTCATCGTCTTCACTGGAGGATGCCTCATCACTGCTGGCCTCTTCATGATGCACCGGAACTGGCTTCCTAGCAAGACACGGGCTGCTGGAATTGCGGATCTCCTGGGCAGAGCGTTCAGCAGCTTCTGAGGCCACAGCCTCCTCAATGGCTTTCTGTAGCGTGAGGTCTGGTTTGGCGAGGAGACGCCGTTGCAGATGGATGTCCCGGACCCCGCAGGCGATTCGATCCATCAGGGCATCGTCTAAGTCTCGGAACTCGCAGTGCATTGCAGCCTGTCGCAGGGCGGTGATGTAGTTGTTGATTGACTCCCCCTCTGCCTGGTTCCAGTGGTAGAACGCATGGCGGGCAGCAATCTTGGACGGCTTTGGTGTGTAGTGGTTGCGGAACTTCTCTTGGATCGTGTCCCACGGTGTTGCCTGGACTGCTTCAGGCGCAACCAATGCTCGGGCCGTGTCAAACACCTCAGGCCCACAGAGGCTGAGGAATAGGCCCCGCTTCCACTCCTTTGATACTTCTGTCAGCTCGTTGGCTTGGAGGTAGCAGTCGAACCGAGCGAGGTAGGAGTCCCATGATTCAGAGGCTGGCGCAAACGGCGGTAGAGGCACAAGTGAAGCCATGATTCCGATGCCGGCGTGAAGGGCGATGGATGGAACACAGTGCTCTAGCCAGAACAGTCAGCTCTGAATTGGTTCTGTCCAGTGATTTCGCTCAGTGATTTCGCTCTGTGATTCAGCTCAGTGATTCAGCTCAGTTCAGAGGCTGGCTGCATCTGGCTGTGCTCTGATGTCCATCGATCCCACCTTCGTCGCCAGTGTTAAGTTGGGGGTTGACATAGCAGACGACACAGCGATTTCTCCAAAGCAGCTCTTTATTTTGTAAGCTGGAATAGAACTGACTAGCAAACAGCTCAGCTGGCCTGCTTTTATAGGCAGCCGGCTGTCAACATTGTAGCAACAACAACCCAGAGTTTCCCGCCTAAAATAACTGACGTGAACCTGAGTGAAAACTATCTACAGACCTGAGTGAAAACTATCTACAGTATCCCCCTGCTGGCCCAGGGTGAAACTTCACTACATAACATCTTTCCTCTTGACAATCCCATTTCCTTCCTTCCCCTCCCACTGTGAGTGCTGCTTTGGTGGCCAATTCCTCTATAGAAACATTCAAATTATGAATCAATATTGTCGTCGTCCCCCGCACAATCTTTCTTTTTCATGCACTTTTGGGATTGGTAAAAAGTTGGATACCAATCTACATGACCTGCTTACAACTGCCTAAAGACTCATGAACGATGTCAGAATGCATCATACAAACTCTTCCCCTGTTTTGATTATGGATCCCTTAGGTCCAAAACAAGCCTAAGGCTACAGAGTACATATCAGCTATATTTCTGGTCAAGATATTTAATGGGAAAAGCAAGTGCACATGTGCACACACTTTATCAGAAAATGATTTTCAAGGAATGAGATAAGGATGAAGAAGAGCTAGGCAAACTTTGGCAAGGATCCATACAACGGATGAGAGACTTGGCTTGATGTTTATTAATGGCAAGAAGAGGTCATATCTAAAGCACAAACTTATTTAATAGTGGTTCTCTCCTCCCAAGAATTCTGGAAATATTATTCTGTGCAACGGGGCTAAGAATCTAGCAGAATTCTCAGCATTCCTGTGGCCACCCTGCAACTCCCAGGTTACATGAAGGAAACCTCCTTTTGAAGAAGTTAAACATCTCACAAAGATGTTGCTAAAGCAAAGTTTATTTTAAAAATACAACCATGTTTTGGAAGGCAATCTAAAAATGGCTGCTTGTGTTGTGTGTTGAAATGGCTGTTACATTCAGAAAATCCCCAAGAGTATGAAGATAGATGATGATAGATTTTTATGATAGATAGCTAACAGTGTAGGATCACAAACCCTCCACCATTTCACGGATGAAAATCAAACCACTGTTTTGAATGAGTAAGTGGGGTAGTTTGGCAACCCATTGACCAGGCATGGTGGATGGTGGTGGAGCACTATAATTTGCACTCAAATGTGTCACAAGTAGAGGCAGAGTCATATGATCATAGAATTGTAGAGTTGGAAGGGACCTCAAGCGTCATCTAGTCTAACCCCCTTCAATGCAGCAATCACAACGAAAGAATACTTGGCAGAAGGCCATCCATCCCCTCTTTTAAAACCTCCAATGATGGTTGGAAAGGTTTGGCTGAAGAATGTGATAGGGGTACCAGATTGGATGTGATGCCCTCTGCCGTACTTGAGGGCAGATTCCAAAAGATTCCAACTGAGAAACGACTCTGCCCTTGTGGAGATGGCAATCTGGAAGCAGTGGCCCATGTTCTCTTGTCCTGTCCCCTTTATAAAGATCTGAGGAATGAGATCATCACCCCACTTACTTACCATCTCAGGCCGCCCATCTGCGGCCACACTGTTCTTTCTTTTATCAGACCAAAATGACCAGACAACAGCAAAGGTTGCTAGGTTTATTGAGGGTGCAATGAGATTAAGGGCCACTATCTGAACGATAATCTTGGTCATTTGAATGCCCTTTTTACCTATTGTTGTTTTATGTTGCTATGGCCGTTGGCTAATGAGAATAAAGTTTATCTATTGATCTATCTATGTGATAGGGGTGGGCAACACTTCTCTGCAGTTGGCTTCTCTCCAGTTCTCCTTTTTTTCCAAACTTAGGTTCGGTCTTCCCCAGTCTTTAAAGTCTGCATGAAAATTGGTATGGAGTGTGGTGCATGTTTTCCCTAATCAATGAATTTTGGGGCTCAATTTGGCCTCATATAGGCAGCCATTTCTACTAATCTAATACATTTGGTACATTCTTTTCACAAATATGTGCATTTTCCAGAGGAATTCCCCCTAATATGCACATCTTTGCACACATCTGTTGTTTTGTGGAAGCGCATTGCAAAATTCGGAGAGGCACAAATTTCAAAGGGTAGCTGCGTTTTGGTTCATGATTCAGTGTGAATGAGGTAAAAGGTAAAGGTAAAGGGACCCCTGACAGGTAAGTCCAGTCACGAACGACTCTGGGGTTGCGGTGCTCATCTTGCTTTACTGGCCGAGGGAGCCGGCGTTTGTCCACAGACAGTTTTTCCGGAGCATGTGGCCAGCATGACTAAGCCGCTTCTGGCGAAACCAGAGCAGTGCACGGAAACCGTTTACCTGCCCATCAGAGAGGTACCTATTTATCTACTTGCACTTTGGCATGCTTTCGAACTGCTTGGTTGGCAGGAGCAGGGACCGAGCAACGGGAGCTCACCCCGTCGGAGGCATTCGAACTGCCAACCTTCTGATCGGCAAGCCCTAGACTCAGTGGTTTAGACCACAGCGCCACCTGCGTCCCGGTGTGAATGAGGTAGGTTCTCATTAAAATGGAAACAGAGTGATTTTCTCCCCTATCTCTAGAACATGGGTAGGCAAACTAAGGCCTGGGGCCCGGATCCAGCCCAATCGCCTTCTAAATCTGGCCTGCAGATGGTCCGGAAATCAGCATGTTTTTACATGAGTGGAATGTGTTCTTTTATTTAAAATGCATCTCTGGGTTGTTTCTGGGGCCTGCCTGGTGTTTTTACATGAGTAGAATGTGTGCTTTCATTGAAAATGCATCTCTGGGTGATTTGTGGGGCATAGTAATTTGTTCATTTTTCCCCCTCTTCAAAATATAATCTGGTCCCCCAAAAGGTCTGAGGGATAGTGGACCAACCCCCTGCTGAAAAAGTTTGCTGACCCCTGCTCTAGAACCTAGACATGTATCTAAGAGCAGGCCTCTAAATTAAATGGAGAACCTTAACTACACCCCTCCAAAGAACAAATCCCTCCACCATCATAAAGCAAGGCCATCCCTGTTCAGACCATCATTCCCAACCTAGATTGTTGCATGCTGTATACCACAAGCAGGTACGCTGCATGAATTGTCACAAACGATAGCAGCAAATTCATCACTAAAAGGACAGAAAATGACAAATGTTGTAAATGTTGCCAACATTCCAAATCAATAGATCACATCATTGCCGGTTGGCCTGCGCTGTCAAGTATTGATTACCTAGTGAGATGCACCCAAGTAGCAAAAAATTATCCATGATAAACTAGGCAGGCAATGTCATCTTAAAACGTGAATGCCCTTTATACATCAGATACCAGGACCCACTTTGGAAAATGATTTATACTCATTTTAGTGAGGTAAACCAATGATTATTGACGAGTCAACGAACTGCAAAACAGCCAGAAATTGTGTTTTATAGACAAATGTTTCAATCAAAGAAGCCAGTGATAGAGTGGTTTCACTTACTTGAAGTAAGACCAAAATAAAGGGAAAGATATCTGAAGTGCAAGTATTTCCTCATGAAAACAACAAGATTGTGGGCAGAGCTAGAGATAAGATGGTGGCTCAGTATGCTTCCTTTATCGTTCTCCGGGTTCAGCAGCTGTTTTTCTTATTTCAAAGAATAGATCCTTAATTATGAACATTATTTGGAAGATGCACCATCGCTGCAGACTCAGCTCAACATTTAATCTACTGCAAGGATGGCATAATCTAATCAAGGCTGGGGTCCTATACTTACCTGTGAGAAAGCCACATTTACCTCAATGGTGCTGTATTGAAGTTACTGTTAATCATATGAAAATCAGACATTTTTCTTCAGTTTCATAGAATCATGGAGCTGGACAAGGTTTTCTACAACATCTGCTTGAACCCCTTGCTCAATGCAGGAAACTCAGACCTGCAGCATCCCCCACCTTGTAGACCCCCATCAAAGGAGAGCCCACCATCCTTACTGCCAATCCTTTCTTCTAATATTCAGCCAAAATCTGGTCTCCTCTAACTTCTAAACTTTCCCCATTGTCCTTTGGTAGCAAAATTCTAATTCCTGAAGGATTGTCAAATACAAAAGGACAAGAATTCGATTCCTTCTGTCCTGCTCCCAAGGCAGCACTAGATCTTATGGGTTTACATTGCTAGCTGTGGGGTTTTTTGGGGGGTGGATATGTCTTGTGCTGGTACTCAAATCTTGAAAAAAGTGTCACGAATTGCAGTATAAAATGGCAGCCAAGGGCAGCCGGAAAAAAATGGTTTTTGGTACCTTAGTTAAAGAAGGGGGGAATTGTGGCTGAATGTCTTAACACTAAGAACATTTTGACAATGGAGTCGGTTATCTAGAGGGTCAATGACCTTCCTTTTGCTGGACAGCAGAGACTGGACCCTCATCTGTTAGGGACATTGCTGCAGTGAACTTCCTGCACTGAGCTGGTGATTTGACTAGATAGCTTACAAGGACCTCTCTAACTCTGAAATTATTGTGGTTCCTGATATGACAGTCTTTCAGGTATGCTACTGTGAGTGCCATCATGCTTCCTGACCCACCAAAACAAACAATCCGGTCCAGAATGCGGCAGCTAGACTGGTGACTGGGGGCGGCCACCGAGACCACATAACACCGGTCTTGAAAGACCTACATTGGCTCCCAGTACGTTTCCGAGCACAATTCAAAGTGTTGGTGCTGACCTTTAAAGCCCTAAACAGCCTCGGTCCAGTATATCTGAAGGAGCGTTTCCACCTCCATCGTTCTGCCCGGACACTGAGGTCCAGCGCCGAGGGCCTTATGGCGGTTCCCTCACTGTGAGAAGCCAAATTACAGGGAACCAGGCAGAGGGCCTTCTCAGTAGTGGCGCCCGCCCTGTGGAACGCCCTCCCACCACATGTCAAAGATAACAAGTACCAAACTTTTAGAAGACATCTGAAGGCAGCCCTGTTTAGAGAAGCTTGTAATGTTTGATGTATTACTATCTTTTAATATTTGATTGGAAGCCGCCCAGAGTGGCTGGGGAAGCCCAACCAGATGGGCAGGGTATAAATAAATTATTGTTGTTGTTGTTGTTGTTGTTGTTGTTGTTGTTGTTGTTGTTGTAAGCTACACACATTCTTTGCTCCATACTGTTGACCATCTTTGTTGCCCTCTTCTGAAAAAGGGCTGGGTCCAAAACTCAATCCAGTTCACATTGAAAGTTGAGCCTACCTAATTCACACTTTATGAAACAATACATGAATTGAAACACAGCCATCCTTTGACATTGGCATTTCTCCCAATTTCACAATGCAGTTTTACAATCACATAAAGTGTGCAAGAATGCATATACATGGTCAAGGGTGCTTAAAAAAATGTATACACTGATGAATAGCACATGCATGGCATTTGGGGAATTTGCTTTGCAAAAATGGATGTATTGGGAGAAATGGATGCATTAGGAGAAATTTGCACTATAACACTGATGAATTTTCCTGAGGATCTTTTAAAAATATAAATCACAAACTGATGTGGAAACATCAAATAATGAATTTAAGAGAGGGAAAATGAAAAATTGATGGAAATAGCCCTAGCCCTAACCCTAACCCAACCCTACTTCAAACATGTTCACATTTATCCAGAACTGGAATCCGTGCTCCATATTAGGTTGGATTGGTGCAGAATAAAGTGGAACTATTACTTCCTATGGCTTCACAACGCTGATCCCATTAATGTACCCTATAACCACATTGGCCTTCCATCCTTTTTTGAAGCTGCTGCTTCACACTGCTTCATGGTGTGTTCCTTACTTTGAGCAATTCAACAGAACTATGTGTTTGCATTCAATATAGATGCAAGATTCAAGCAAACACTGTATGTCACGGAAAGCCAATGTGGTGTCCTTCAGGCATTGTTGGGCTACAATTCCCATCAGCTTCAGCCGGTTTGGCCAATGGCCAGGGATGGCGGGACTTTTGGTCCAACGGCATATTAACCCAGTGCTTGTCCAGCTGCACTGGCTCCCAGTGGAGTACAGGGTCAGATTTAAGGTGCTGGTTTTGACCTTTAAAGCCCGTCACAGCCTAGGACCCTCGTACCTACGGGATCGCCTGTCCCCGTATGCCCCATGGAGAGCCTCAGGGTCCATAAATAGCAACACCCTAGAAGTCCCGGGCCCTAAGGAAGTCAGGTTAGTCTCAACCAGAGCCAGGGCCTTTTCAACACTGGCTCCGGCCTGGTGGAACGCTCTGTCTCATGAGACCAGGGATCTGATTTCTTTTCTGCAGGGCCTGTAAGACAGAGTTCTTCCACCTGGCCTTTGGTTTAGAATCAATTTGACTCCCTCCCCCTCTTTCTTTCTTTTTTCCTTTCTCTTCCTGTGATGATGCTGCATCTTAATGTTTTAATGTTGTATTTTAAACTTGTTTTTTTAAGTTCTATTTCAATCAACTTGTTTTTATTATTGGTTGTTAGCTGCCCTGAGCCCGGTCTTGGCTGGGGAGGGTGGGGTATAAATAAAATTATTATTATTATTATTATTATTATTATTATTATTATTATTAAGGCCCTCGTGTTGACTGCCACTGCCATATGCCATAAGACTGTAAGCCAGGGATGGGGAGCCAGTGGACCTCCAGATGTTGCTGGATGCAAACTCCTGTCAACTCCAGTCAGCATGGGCAATGGCCTGGGGTGATGGGAGTTGTAGTCCAACAACATCTGGGAGAGCCACAGTTTCCCCACCCTCAGGAGGAACCCAAGACAGCAAGGTGTAGAAGGCACGGTATCTTCTGCTATTGGTGATTTCTAATATGTCCTTGCTCAAATACTGGTGGTAATGGATAATATTCGTGGATGTCACCAGTTATATTCATAGGAGATATGCCATATATTGCCTTTAATATAAGAAAATAGAGAACGTCGGGACAGCTTTTCACCAGCAAATCTGTGTAACCCAATTGGCCTTTATTCACGCTACTTACGGATCTGGACCATCATCTTGGGAAGCATATTATAATAAATGGTTGCACTCCAAAACTTAATAAAATTACAAATCGGAATATCACCGGCAAAATTAACGAGCCAAAATATTACAGTCAGGCAGAAGTCAGTGAATTTTGAAGGTCATTTTGAGTCGTAAAAAAGAAAAAATTATCAGTTTAATGTTTTATGCCTTGGAAGAAATAATAAGGCTGAAAAGACATTTGGTAGTGGAGACTGAGAAAAGGGAGGGGGCAAAATCCTGTCCACTTTGCACTGCAATTAATTTCATATGAAAACTGAAAAAGAGAGAGAATGACTTCCAAATTGCTGTTGTTGCAGGATCTTCAAAGGGAGCATGGATTCTTGAAGGCACTGTGTTTAGATGGGTTAATGCACTGTGGGACTTTAACTGGAAGTCCTACTGCACAGAACTGGAGGTATACCTACTATAGTTCCCCCCCCCCACAAAAAAGGTAAAGGACCCCTGGACAGTTAAGTCCAGTCAAAGCCGACTCTGGGGTTGCGGCGCTCATCTCACTTTCAGGCGAGAGAGCTGGCGTTGTCCACAGAAAGCTTTCTGGGTCATGTGGCCAGCATGACTAAACCGCTTCTGGCGCAACGGGACACCATGACAGAAACCAAAGCCCATGGAAACATCGTTTACCTTCCCGCTGCAGCGGTACCTATTTATTTACTTGCACAGGTGTGCTTTCGAACTGCTAGGTTGGCAGGAGCTGGGACAGAGCAACGGGAGCTCACCCCATTGCTGGGATTCGAACCGCCGACCGTCTCACTTGCAAGCCCAAGGAGGCTCAGTGGTTTAGACCATAGAACCACCTGTGGATTGGAATTGCCTGATCACTGACGCCAATGCATTAAGAACATAAGAAGAGCCTGTTGAAACAGGCCAGTGACCCATCGAGTCCAGCATCCTGTTTTCACAGCGGCCACCCAGATGCCTGTAGGAAACCTTCAAGCAGGACCCAAGAATGAGAGCACTCATGAGAGCCAGTGTGGTGTAGTGGTTAAGAGCGGTAGTCTTGTAATCTGGTGAACCGGGTTCGATTCCCCGCTCCTCCACATGCAGCTGCTGGGTGACCTTGGGCTAGTCACACTTCTGTGAAGTCTCTCAGCCTCACTCACCTCACAGAGTGTTTGTTGTGGGGGAGGAAGGGAAAGGAGAATGTTAGCCGCTTTGAGACTCCTTTGGGTAGTGATAAAGCTCCTCCTCCTCCTCCTCCTCCTCCTCCTCCTCCTCCTCCTCCTCCTCCTCCTTCTTCTTGTCGTTCCAGCAACTGGTCTTCAAAAGCATTTACTGCCTCCAACCGTGAAGGCAGGGCATAGCCATGGGGATGCTCAAGACCAAACTATTTTGATACGCTCTACGCGAGGCTGCCCTTGGCCTGAAATCTCCAGCTAGTGAAGAATTGAGTGCCTGGGTGGAGGTGTGTGTGTGTGTGTGTGTGTGTGTGTGTGCGCGCGCGTTCTTGGCATCCATCTGTTTCGGGAGACAACAGAGGAGTGCACTTTTGGGGGTGAGGTTGGTAGCTGGCAGCACCGGTTGTGCTGTATAGATGGGCCAATGCTGTGGCTGTAGAGACCGATGTGGGAGAGACACGTTTCAGCATTTGGATAGCTCAGTTGGTGAGCATGGTGCTGATAATGCCCAGGTTGCAGGTTTGATCCCCATATGAGGCAGCTGCATATTCCTGCATTGCATGGGGTTCGACTAGATGATGCTCAGGGTTCCTTTCACCAACACAAAAGCTGAAATAGCCTCCCACTTTCATGATCTGCGAATAGAGCTACATTTTTCTTTTATTTTAACCGAGGGGAGGGGGACTCTTCTTTAGCCCCATTAAAACAACGAAAGCCCATGGTTTTAAGCTTCATCAGGTGCTAGCCTGCTTCAGAACCTGAACTTTGATACTCCATCGCAGCAGTGAAGAAATCAATGGTATCATACTGATACATAAGAACATTTATTAAAGTAGCCGTGGGCATCTCCAAAACCTTTCCCGATCAAGCTGGCTTTCTAATTGGCTTGCAGCAGTGTCCCTGCCACCCAAATTATCCGGCTCTGTCTTGCGAAAATCCAGCCCCATCAGCATCGAGAGCACAAACAAAGCAGGGAAGGAGGCCAGGGTCACACCTGAGATGGCTGAACACAGAAAATGAAGCCCATTAGCATTTCCTAGCTGCTGCTGCTGCTTCTTTTTTAGGGGGTGTGTGGCAGTCCTTGTACATGCTGGTGAAAATCAAACATCAGGAGGACTTGAAAAACATGATTATGGCTCTTATAAGTCCTGGCTAGGCATCACAGAGTGCTGGGACCACCAATACATGTTGTTGCTGTTGTTAATTGCATTTATTACTAATATCTAATTACTAACTGGGATTCAAGGCAACTTACACAAATTCAAATAATAAGGAAGATCACAAAAAGCTAAAAACCTGCAAAAAGATAATTGTTTAAAAGGATGGTGATGGCAGTCACGAAATTAAAAGACGCCTGCTTCTTGGGAGAAAAGCAATGAAAAACCTAGACAGCATCTTAAAAAGCAGAGACATCACCTTGCCAACAAAGGTCCATGTAGTTAAAGCTATGGTTTTCCCAGTAGTGATGTATGGAAGTAAGAGCTGGACCATAAAGAAGGCTGATCGCCGAAGAATTGATGCTTTTGAATAACGGTGCTGGAGGAGACTCTTGAGAGTCCCATGGACTGCAAGAAGATCAAACTGATCCATTCTGAAGGAAATTAGCCCTGAGTGCTCACTGGAAGGACAGATCCTGAAGCTGAGGCTCAAAGACTTTGACCACATCATGAGAAGAGAAGACACCCTGGAAAAGACCCTGATGTTGGGAAAGATGGAGGCCACAAGGAGAAGGGGACGACAGAGGACGAGATGGTTGGACAGTGTTCTCGAAGCTACTAACATGAATTTGACCAAACTGCAGGAGGCAGTGGAAGACAGGAGTGCCTGGTGTGCTCTGGTCCATGGGGTCACGAAGAGTTGGACACGACTAAATGACTAAACAACAACAACAACAACCAAACTCTTGTAGAGTTAAAACAATTTTTAAAAGAAATATATTAAAATACAGGTGATAAAAAACAGCACCATAGTCTTAAAGACCTTTCTTAAAAAAATAAAATAAAAGTCAGCTCCCAAGGCCTGTTGGAATAAAACTGTCTTCACCTGCTGGCAGAGAGACGGCGAGGAGGGACCCTGTCTGGCTTATCTAGGGAGTGAGTTCTAAAGTCTGGGAGCCACCAGCGAGAAGGCCCTCTCCCACATCCCCATCAAGTGGAACTGAGAAAAGGGTTACCCCTGAAGTTCTCAGAGCCCAGGCAAATTTGTAAGAGGGAATGTGGTTCTTCACATAGCCTGGACCTAAGCCATATAACTTAGGGAACTGTGACACAGCAGAGACTCTCATAGCTTTAAGAAGTATGGTTTCTTCAACTCTTTACAGCTTCAGTCTGCATGGGGGGAGTCCAAATCTTACAGCATGGTCATTTCAAGAGGGCCTTGTACCCTACAGCATTGCAACCCAGGAGTCCAAGGCATTTATCCCAGCAGCCCTGCAGCCAGCCTGCCCAAGATGGATCCCAATCTTCCTTCTTGCTGTTGCTTCTTCTGAGCAACCCTTGCTAAAAACTCTCTTTCCCTGTCACATCACACCCAGTTACCCTGCCAACCCAATCTCTATTCTCACCTCAGGTTGATGGGAGGGACAGTTCTCTTGCATTGCCAATGGCCCTTAATGGCCCCATATTGTTTCTTAATGTCCCTAGCTTGGTCAGGTCGTTTTGCATGGGCTAGCCCAGGAATTCCTCTGCAGCTTGTATTTCTCCCTTCACATCCCAAAGAATCAATATTTTATCATTTATTAATTTCTAGGGAGGTCCCTAGAACAACAACAACAACAACAACAACAACACACACACACACACAATGAGCAGAAGGATTCTCTTCCTGAAAATGGCGAGGAAAGGCTGCCATTGGCTACTAGACATTAAAGCTATGTTCTGCCTCTGTGGTCAGACACTAGATGGCAACAGTTACAGATAGGTAGCCGTGTTGGTCTGCCATAGTCAAAACAAAACAAATTCCTTCCAGTAGCACCTTAAAGACCAACTAAGTCAGTTCTTGGTATGAGCTTTCGTGTGCATGCACACTTCTTCAGATACACTGTGTATCTGAAGAAGTGTGCATGCACACGAAAGCTCATACCAAGAACTGACTTAGTTGGTCTTTAAGGTGCTACTGGAAGGAATTTGTTTTGTTTTAGATGGCAACAGTGAGCTATGCCAAATTCAATGCATTTTTCAAAACGTTTTTTAAAAAGTGTTTTCGCAGTGGTTTTTTTATATGTGTGTAGATTCCGCCTAAATTCAGATTGCCTTTAAAAGTGAACAGAAATGCTGCCATTCTTCAAAATTAATATCCTCTGTTTGTGTTGGCATCAAAACTTATGAGCTTTGAGGTCCCTACCTATCTTATACTGGATGAGCTTGCTCTTTGACATCCCCAAGCTGGGCTCACATGAGCATCGCAGGTCCCGCTTGCTAAGTCAGAGCAATTGTCTCTGAAAAAAACCCCATTTTGGTCTCTCAGTAAGTCAAATACTGTGGAGGGTTTCTTTTTGTTTGTTTGCCACGGTGTGTTATCCAACACACCCTTCCTCAGCACAAATAGCCAAGGAAACCGTGGCTGATGGTAAAGTATGCAAATCAAATCCAGCTTTGATTTTCATGCTTACTTTTCTGCTCATCCCAGCTGTAAAGCTAAGCTGTAATTAATACATAAGAGGCGGTGATTATGTGGCATTACAGCTGAATGTATAGAGAGAGCATCCAGCATTACGTGCCCTTTCAGGAAGGAAAAAATAAGAAGGTTCAGGCACCTTGAAGGAGCGGGATCTTCAAGAGAGACTCAAATTAGTAGCCTGATAAGCTGTCCAAATCAATGACAATCCTGCAACCTTGAATTGATTTTCTTGTTTTCAGCCTCATCGCTGACAGATGAAAGCTTCTGTTTGCTTCCATTTCTGTGCCACCGATTCTGATCCGAGGCCCTCATTAGGAGCTGGTTCACACATGCTTTTGTAACACTTGATTAAGCTTCAACTGCAGCCTGGCATCCAGAGTTGTGGACGGACTCCTTTGACAACAACATGGTCTTGGAGGTGATAGGAGAATTCTGTATTGGGCACTGGGTGACCCATTCAGAGATGGGAGATGGTGAATTAACGTATTTTTTGCTCTATAAGACACACTTTTCCCCTCCTAAAAAGTAAGGGGAAATGTGTGTGCGTCTTACAGAGCGAATGCAGGCTGTGCAGCTATCACTGAAGCCAGAACAGCGAGAGGGATTGCTGTGCAGCGATCCCTCTTGCTGTTCTGGCTTCTGGGATTCAGAATATATTTTTTCTTGTTTTCCTCCTCCAAAAACTAGGTGCGTCTTATGGTCTGGTGCGTCGTATAGAGCGAAAAATACGGCAATTATGCAATGGACATGCATGCCAGCCTTTGATTTTTTTTATCCACCCCCCGGTAACGTCCTCTACAGAAGGGATGGAGAACTTATGGGCCTTCAGATATTGTTGAAAGCCACACTTCCAGCCAGCATGGCCAATGAAAGCCCCAGCCAGCATGGCCAATGGCCAGTGTTGATGGGAGTGGAGCTGATTCTTGCCCAAAGCAAGACATTAGAAGAGTGACTAGTAGGGTGCCACAGGGTTCTGTCTTGGGCCCGGTCTTATTCAACATCTTTATCAACGACTTGGATGATGGACTCAAGGGTATCCTGATCAAATTTGCAGATGACACCAAACTGGGACGGGTGGCTAACACCCCAGAGGACAGGATCACACTTCAAAACGACCTTGACAGATTAGAGAACTGGGCCAAAACAAACAAGATGAATTTTAACAGGGAGAAATGTAAAGTATTGCACTTGGGCAAAAAAAATGAGAGGCACAAATACAAGATGGGTGACACCTGGCTTGAGAGCAGTACATGTGAAAAGGATCTAGGAGTCTTGGTTGACCACAAACTTGACATGAGCCAACAGTGTGACGCGGCAGCTAAAAAAGCCAATGCAATTCTGGGCTGCATCAATAGGAGTATAGCATCTAGATCAAGGGAAGTAATAGTGCCACTGTATTCTGCTCTGGTCATACCTCACCTGGAGTACTGTGTCCAGTTCTGGGCACCACAGTTCAAGAAGGACACTGACAAACTGGAACGTGTCCAGAGGAGGGCAACCAAAATGGTCAAAGGCCTAGAAACGATGCCTTATGAGGAACGGCTAAGGGAGCTGGGCATGTTTAGCCTGGAGAAGAGGAGGTTAAGGGGTGATATGATAGCCATGTTCAAATATATAAAAGGATGTCACATAGAGGAGGGAGAGAGGTTGTTTTCTGCTGCTCCAGAGAAGCGGACACGGAGCAATGGTTCCAAACTACAAGAAAAAAGATTCCACCTAAACATTAGGAGGAACTTCCTGACAGTAAGAGCTGTTCGACAGTGGAATTTGCTGCCAAGGAGTGTGGTGGAGTCTCCTTCTTTGGAGGTCTTTAAGCAGAGGCTTGACAACCATATGTCAGGAGTGCTCTGATGGCGTTTCCTGCTTGGCAGGGGGTTGGACTCGATGGCCCTTGTGGTCTCTTCCAACTCTAGGATTCTATGATTCTATGATTCTATGACATTGTTGATCAGCTGGTTGGTGCAGACCTCAGAGCCCACTGTGATAGCTACACTCTAGAGTACAGTCATACCTCGGGTTACAGACACTTCAGGTTGTGTTTTTTCGGGTTACGTACCTGGTTACAAAACCCGGAAGTACTGGAGTGGGTTACTTGCGGGTTTCGGGGCTTGTGCATGTGCAGAAGCTCCAAATCACAAGTTGTGTGTGTGCAGATGCACCGCTGCAGGTTGTGAACGTGCACCCTGCACGGATCACGTTTGCAACCCGAGCGTCCACTGTACCAGGAATGGTGATTGGTTGTAAAGTGGTTATGATAAAATGGGCCAAATAACTTTGGTTATTATATTCAGTTAGAATCATTGGAAAAGCTATGGAATGAAGGAATTAAATTTACTGCCTGTTGTGCACTAAAAGAATTTTTTTATGAAAATGATGTATAGATGGTATATAACGCCCAAAAACTTGCTAAAATGGATAAGACTAGAAATAAGGAATGTTGGAAATGTAAAGAAAAGGAGGGGGATTTCTGCCATATGTGCAGTAAAGTAAAAGCTTACTGGGAAATGATATATAATGAGTTAAAGAAAACATAGAAAAGTACATTTGTTTTTTTTTAAAAGGAGCTTTTTTATTGGGTATAGCAGGTGAGGAAATTCTGAAAAGAGATAAAAAATTGTTTATGTATTGGGCCGAATAGCAGCTATAAAGATGAATGTATTGCCGAAAATGTTATTTCTGTTTCAGGCCCTACAGATCGTGGACAAAGTGGAATGTTTTGGAAAGTGGCAGAGGGATATTTCCAAGTTTGTTTGGCAGGGCAAAAAGCCCCGAATAAAGTTTAAAATACTAACTGACGCGAAAGAAAGAGGGGGATTTGCCCTGCCAGACTTGAGGTTATATTATGAATCTGCAGCCTTCTGCTGGTTGAAAGATTGGATTTTATTGGAAAACACTGATGTCCTAGATCTGGAGGGGTTTGATAATGCTTTTGGGTGGCATGCATATTTGTGGTATGACAAGGTTAAAGTTCACAAATTGTTTAAAAACCATATTGTCAGAAGAGCAATTTTGATGGTCTGGACAAAATATAAAGACTTATTGGAGAGTAAGACTCCGAGGTGGCTCTCACCGGTGGAGGCCAAGGCACGTAAGAGACTTAACATGGAAGCCTACTGGCCTAAATATTGGGAAATAATTGAAAAAATTGGAGACAATTGGAGGTTGCTGAGCTTGGAAAAATTGAAAAACAAGGTGCGAGATTGGTTGCACTATGCTCAAATCCAGGAGGTTTTTAAAGTGGATAAAAAGGTTGGATTCCAGGTGGAAAAATCGAAACTAGAGACAGAACTGTTAGAGCCAAAAAATAAATTACTTTCGAGAATGTATAACTTGCTGCTTAAATGGAATACACAGGACGAGACAGTCAAATCCGCCATGATAAAATGGGCACAGGACTTGGGGCACAACATTATGTTTGAAGACTGGGAAAGGTTATGGAACACCGGAATGAAATTTACGGCATGTAGTGCCTTGAAGGAAAATATTATGAAAATGATATACCGGTGGTACATGACCCCAGTCAAACTTGCTAAGATATATCACCTGTCTGACAATAAATGTTGGAAATGTAAAGAGGCGGAAGGGACATTCTTTCACCTCTGGTGGACTTGCCCGAAAGTGAAGGCCTTTTGGGAGATGATTCATAATGAACTAAAAAAGGTACTTAGATTTACCTTACCTAAGAAACCGGAGGCCTTTCTTCTGGGCATTGTGGACCAGAGAGTACTCAAGAAAGACAGAACTTTTTTTATGTATGCTACCACAGCAGCAAGGATCCTGATTGCTAAGCATTGGAAAACACAAGATTTACCCACGCTGGAGGAATGGCAGACGCAGTTGATGGACTATATGGAACTGGCTGAAATGACTGGCAGAATCCGAGACTTGGGAGAAGAAACAATCGAGGAGGACTGGGAAAAATTTAAAGACTATTTGAAAAAACATTACAAGTTGTATGAATGTTAAAAAATGCACTTTTTAGAAATTCTTGCTTCAGCATCGGTAAATTAATGAAATGGAAATTAAGGTACAAGAAGTCAAAGGTGGAATGATGAAATAACTTTATTATGTTTAAGCTAAAACATATAAGATTTGGGTTACAATAGTTTTGAAATTAGGCAACATGATAAAATGAAAGATACAATAAGCTTTGAAATAAGTTAACAAATTGCTGATATTTTGTATTACAGAGAATGCAGGGTTTGGAGGATGTGGGGAAGTCCAATAGATGTGCTGGAAAAAAGGATTATGGAAATTTGTAATTTCTCTACTGTATTTTTCTATTTCTGTCTTTATTTCTTTTTTCTGTATTTCATAAACTTAATAAAAATATTATAAAAAAAAAAAAAGTTTATGTATGCAACAATGGCAGCTAGGATTCTTTTAGCCCCAAAATAGACAGGAATTACCAACAAGAGTGGCAGATGAAGATGATGGAATATGCAGAACTGGCGAAACTGACCAGTAAAATCCGAAACCAGTGTGATCAAGCTTTCCAAAAAGACTGGAATAAATTTGCGCAATATTTGAAGGAAAATTGTAAACAATTAACAACATTAGTAGGCTTGACTTAAAAAGACTTGCTATGTTAATGATTAATAACTTTTTGCATTTATTTAAAAAGTTGTGAAAATTGAAATGAATTAATTGTAATCTGGAAGAGGTACAAATGCTATGATGCAGAAATGAATTACGGAAACCATTAGGCAGGCAGGAGGGAGGAAAGTCGATTAGCTCATATGAGCAAAAATAAATGTGAAGAACAAGGATGTATTTACATGTTATGAGATGGAAAATTAATATTTTTTTTTTTTATAAAATAGGAATGGTGATTGGATGTGACCTTGCTTTGTCAGAATTTTGGTCCTTTTTGTTCTCCTTCCATCTTTTGAAGCAAGTTCGCTGGGAAGAGGGGCTAATGGGAATTGTAGCTCCTTAAGGGGAATAAGGGGTCTCCTTACCGAACTGCACTTGCCAGAATTCTTTGGGTGAAACCAAGGCTGTTTAAAGTGGTATGCCATGGCTTTAAAGGTATAGTAAGGATGTGACGTGGGTGGCGCTGTGGGTAAAAGCCTCAGTGCCTAGGACTTGCCAATCGAAAGGTCGGCGGTTCGAATCCCCGCAGCGGGGTGCGCTCCCGTTGCTTGGTCCCAGCGCCTGCCAACATAGCAGTTCGAAAGCACCCCCGGGTGCAAGTAGATAAATAGGGACCGCTTACTGGCGGGAAGGTAAACTGCGTTTCCATGTGCTGCGCTGGCTCGCCAGATGCAGCTTTGTCATACTGGCCACATGACCCGGAAGTGTCTGCGGACAGCGCTGGCCCCTGGCCTCTTAAGTGAGATGGTCGCACAACCCTAAAGTCAGACACGACTGGCCCGTACGGGCAGGGGTACCTTTACCTTTACCTTTAAGGATGTGACCTTATGCATAAGCCAAGGGGGGAAATGGAGTGAAGGAGCAGGGGCTAAATCAGATCCCCACTGCTTCAACCCACAGGATCTTGGAATAATAATAATAATAATAATAATAATAATAATAATAATAATAATATATTATTTGTACCCTGCCCATCTGGCTGGGCTTCCCCAGATGCTCTGGGAGGCTTCCAACAAAGACCAAAAATACACTAAAATGTCACACATTAAAAACTTCCTTGAACAGGGCTGCCTTCAGATGTCTTCTGAATGTCAGGTAGTTGTTTATCTCTTTCACATCTGATGGGAGGGCGTTCCACAGGGCGGGTGCCACTACCGAGAAGGCCCCTGCCTGGTTCCCATTGCTTCTCGCAATGAAGGAACCACCAGAAGGCCCTCGGCACTGGACCTCAGTGTTCAGGCAGAACGATGGGGGTGGAGATGCTCCTTCAGGTATACTGGACCGAGGCCGTTTAGGGCTTTAAAGGTCAACACCAACACTTTGAATTGTGCTCGGAAACATACTGGGAGCCAATGTAGGTCTTGGAAGGCTACTGAGATGGCAAGGGGTGTGTGAGGAGCTAGCACACTGGTTCCCAATGTGCGCCCTCAACATGTTTACTTCACACCAAAATATATATATATATTTTTTATAAATATTTATTAAGGTTTTTAAATATAAATGCACACATAATAAACAATCTTACTTCTTTTACAACAATTTCATCACTTCTTTGGACTCCCTCACGTCTCCCGCTCCCATTTACATCGTTAAAAATTTTTTCCAAACAAATTATCAACTTGTTTACAATCTCATGTC
This sequence comes from Podarcis erhardii, assembly GCF_964252035.2. Classification (NCBI taxonomy): domain Eukaryota; kingdom Metazoa; phylum Chordata; class Lepidosauria; order Squamata; family Lacertidae; genus Podarcis; species Podarcis erhardii. Next base: position 49,047,861 of record NC_138501.1, read on the forward strand.
CACTCATTCAAATATAATCTAGCACTTCTTCCAAAAAAATTTTATATTTTCTTTAGTCTCACTTATAATCAAATTTAAATCTAGTTTAGTGGTGGCCAGTTTTTTATAATCTAGCATCCTTCTTAACATTCAACCAAATTACAATGTTTTTGTAGATACATCTTAAATTTCTCCCAGTCTTCCTCCATCTTCTCTTCTCCCAGATCACGGATTCTGCCGGTCATCTCGGCCAGTTGCATATAGTCCATCAGCTGCATCTGCCACTCTTCCAGTGTGGGTAGATCTTGAGTTTTCCAGTTTTTTGCAATAAGAATCCTTGCTGCCGTTGTTGCATACATAAAAAATGTTCGATCCTTCTTTAACACCTTCTGGCCGACAATACCCAGAAGGAAGGCCTCTGGTTTCTTTGTGAAGGTATACTTAAATACCTTTTTCAGCTCATTATATATCATTTCCCAGAAGGCCTTCACCTTAGGGCATGTCCACCAGAGGTGAAAGAATGTTCCTTCATTTTCTCTGCATTTCCAACATTTATTATCAGACGAATGGTATATTTTGGCAAGTTTAACTGGGGTCATGTACCATCTATATATCATTTTCATTACATTTTCCTTCAGAGCATTACATGCGGTGAAGTTCAGCCCAGTGGTCTACTTCACACCAAAATATAACCTCTGAGAAGGAAGGTAAAGTGAGCTGCGCCAGAGATATTAAGAGTTAGAATTTGCAGATCAACGTTGTAGGGGACGTTCTAGCATTGCATGGAAGGACATTGCTTAGGTCAGTGGTGGCTAAACTCGGCCCTCCAGCTCTTTTGGGGCTACAACTCCCATCATCCCCGACCACTATTCCTGTTAGCTAGGGGTGATGGAAGTTGTAGTCCCAACACAGCTGGAGGGCCAAGTTTGGCCATGTCTGGCTTAGGTGATCCCATGGGAGGTGAAAGAAGTCTGTGTGCCTCACGGCTGAAGCATGTCACTAACAGGTCAACATGTCCTTTGTTGATGCCATTTTGGTAACTGAGGAGGCAGAGGTCTGGTATTTACAGAAAGCTTGGAAGAAACATAGAGCAAATGCCCCAACCCATCCGTCCTATGAACTAATGCTCAAAACATAGTGGGGTAGAACACTGTGTGTGTGTGTGTGTGTGTGTGTGTGTCAGAGAGAGACAGAGAGTGCATGCGTATTAGATAAAGAGATTTTTTTGAAAAAAATATTTTTGCATTCACAAGGATCCATTTCTTTTAATCTCTGGAACCCCACCTGGTTTGCTTTTTGCACACCCAGCACAATGACACACAAGCATCTCTTCCTATGCCATTTCCTTTGCGCCCCTAATGAGATCATGTGTGGAAAGCCAAAATTATGCTAATTTCTTTTCTTTTTCATATATATATATATATATATATGGGCTCTGCTAATCCTGCTGAAATATTCCTGGAGTGTATACTTGACAACCTCAAAGTACATTTCACATCGCTAATGACTTCATCACGAGCGCAATTGTCATGAGTCAAGCGGTTGCCACGGCAACGCCCTAGTACAGCTGTTTACCCGTTGAAAAGCGCCGCAGCTACTTAGCTGCGTATACAGGCGGATCAGTAAATTCCTAGGTAGTGAAATTGAAATAATTCAATTTTCAACGTCTCTCTTTATGAAGTGATTTTGCCAGCTATAAGTATTAGCATATCAATGTGACTTTGACGGGCTGCTGCTGCAAGAGATATTTTTCCCCTCCTCTTTTTTTTTCTTTCTCTCTTTCTCTCTCTTTTTTTTTTGTTCCTCACACTTCATGTCAATTAGAGCCCTAACTGTTTCATGGAATAATCATTCCTGCCAGATTAAGGTCAGGCGGTAAGGTAATTTAATTGGTGCCATTATATCTAGGAGGGGGTAGAAGCGGGGGTGTGTGTGAGAGAGAGGATCTCTCAAAAAGTGCATGCACAGACTGAGGCTCACGGAGGAGAAGGTGTTGTGATGCATTAAAGGGGACTCTCGAAGGACACGGTCAAATCGTTTAGAGAAAGGGAGCGCGACAGAGGGGGGAAGGAATAAGATGGTGACTGTCTTGCTTGCTTTGCTTCCAGGTATACAAGAGGGCGGGGTGTGAATCAACATTCAGGGACGGTCCTCTGCGAGGAAAGCTTCCGCTATCCATGAAGGGATTTCTGGTCCCCGGAGACAAAAGGTGATTCACGTGTTGTGGCTGCCACAGCGGAGAAGGCAGTTTTAAATCACTTCCCTGTGATTCCTACTGCCATGCAGAGGTGCATTTCGCACGGAAGGCCTCGCAGCGTTTCAGTTCGGCAGCGAGTGCCAGAAGCAATGTTTTCACGACTATACCATCCCTGTGGGATCATCTTCTCTTCTTTGGCGATCCCTCATAGCCGAGTAAGATTGTCTTCCATAAACACGGTTTTAACAATGAGTCTGTAAGTGACTGTGGAGGCCAATTCTGGATCCACACGTCCTTCCACAGTATGGACATTGGTCTCCGGGGGGAAGTTGATCACGGTGTGGATTTGCCAAGCGTGCCTTCCTCTTAGCGTGTTTCTCCCTTGCGTCCTGAGTTCAAGTGTCTTCAAAGCCCATGACACCTTTGGTAAAGGCTGTTCTCCAACTGGAGGGCCCTGCATGGGGCACCTGCCAAGCCCCCTACAACTCAGGAGCCCATTGCCAATCTTAGCTACATACACTCTTTGCTGCTATAAGTACATAAGGAGAGCCTTGATGGAACAGACCAATGGCCTACCTAGTGCAACATCTTGTTTTCATAGTGGACAACCAGATGCCTATTGTGCTGGGCCCAGGGGTAACCCATGAAACGTGGCCCAGGACTGGTCCAGAAACTGAAGGTTCCGTTGGGAGTCAGTCCAGCAGGGCCAAGGCAGGACATGAGGCAGGAAACCAGGCAAGGATCTCAGGCAGGATCTAGCATACAGCAATGTTGCTTTCGCAACCTGGGGCGGGGTCTAACAGCTTTTTATCTTTGTCAGGGTAATGGCCGGTTCTGATCCCCTGGTGACTCACCTCCCTGTCTTGCCTGAAGGCGAGAACTCCTCCTGTGAGTACTCAGGTCTCGCCTTCTCTCAGACCTTAGTCTCTGCAGCTCGGGAGACTTTGGTGGTTTACTAGACCCAGGGGCCGCCTCAGCCTCCCCTGACCCAACTGGTAGTGGACCTGCAGCCTCACCTGTTCCAGGCACTCCAGTCTTCCTGTCTTCCTGCAGTCTGGTCAAACTCATGCTGGTAGTTCTGAGAACACGGTCCAACCAACTTTGTAACCAGAGGTTCAACTGAAGAGAATCTGAATCACATGCACCACAAAGCCTATGCAGCCTCAACTTCAGATGGCTCCCCGGCCTGGCTTTGCACTGCAAAGTTTGCAGCAGCACATGCAACAAAATGGCGTCCAGCATTCAAAAAACCCCTCAGCTTGCATTAACTAGCCACACACAAGGCATGCAAGCTCCACCCCCCCAGTCGTTCTTAGACTTCTTATTGGGTGAGCAACATAGCCAAGCAACACAGTTGGAGCCTCCCTCCTCTCTGGCCGGCAGGGAGGGAGGGAGGGAGAGGAGCTGCTTCCTTTGAAATTTAAGGGACATAATTTAAGGGACATTTAAGGGACATCCATCAATAAGGGACAGCAGCGGGACATGGCGCTGGAATAAGGGACTGTCCTTTCAAATAAGGGACAGTTGACAGCTATGCCTGGAATTGTAGTTTGTTAACTGGGCTGAGTGTTGTTAAAGGGAAAGGGAAAGGTACCCCCTGACCATTAGGTCCAGTTGCGGACGACTCTGGGGTTGCGGTGCTCATCTCGCTTTACTGGCCGAGGGAGCCGGCGTACAGCTTCTGGGTCATGTGGCCAGCATGACTAAGCTGCTTCTGGCAAACCAGAGCAGCACACGGAAATGCCATTTACCTTCCTGCCAGAGCGATACCTATTTATCTACTTGTACTTTGATGTGCTTTCGAACTCCTAGGTGGGCAGGAGCTGGGACGGAGCAACAGGAGCTCACCTCATTGCGGGGATTCGAACCGCCAACCTTCTGATCGGCAAGCCCAAGGCTCTGTGGTTTAGACCACAGCGCCACCCGCGGCCCCTGTTGTTAAGGAGGTGCCTTTTTCCCTCACAGAGCTACAATTCCCAGAGTGGTTCAACAATCAATCTCTCTTCCCAGGAAACTCTGGGAATTGCCCCTCAGTTGGAGAGATAAGGGTCTACTAACAAGGCACAGCTCCCAGGACTCTTTGGGGGAAGTCATGACTGTTCAAAAAGTGGCATCGTATTTATTTATTCATCTAATAAAATTTATATAGAGAAACCTCAAGGCAGTTTAAATACAAGGTGTGAAAGTGGCCTAAGATGCTTGTTTTTTATTCCCCTCTTATATAATTACAGAAACATGGGCATTTCAATTCAATGCATACTGTTAATCTCTCCTGCCCTGTTTTCCCCTCAATGGCACTGCTCATTGTCAGGCCTTAACTCTGTTTTAGCCCAGCCCTGCTGTCATAAGGGACACCTATTGATCAGTCAATTTAATCTACCCTATCTGGAGATTTATAACGTCAACATTACTGAAAGCAATCAGGTTGCCTGACTTAATTCCTTATCATGGAAGCATACATGGTCAATATTTATTTCTGAGTTGGTACCTCTTCAGCAAAGTTGTTATTGCAAGGCACAAATGTCAGGGGAGCAATCTTGCCTGGTGTTTTGCAGGAGATAAAGATCCATCGGGCCTAATCAGGGAAAGAGCCAGAGTTAAACTTGAAGATATAGACCAGCAGTTCTTTCATTTATCCAGCCGACCCTGGTCTCTTTGGTCGATCATTTTTCCAACTTGCCACAGAATGAAGAGAAAGAGATAAGAATACTGTCTTTGGGGATGTTGGTATGCTGTGAGCGGTATACATAAAGACAAAAAGGTCACATAGTTTATTTTTTAGCTGGGAATATAAGAATATGAGAAGAGACTGCAGGATCAGGCCAGGGGCCCATCTAGTCCAGCATCCTGTTCTCACAGCAGCCAGCCAGATGCCTGTGGGAAGCCCAGAATCAGGATTCGAACACAAGACCCCTTTCCCCCTCCTGAGGTGTCCGGCAACTCAGAAGCATTGCTGCATCAAATTGTGGAAGCAGAGCCGAGACATCATGGTTGGTACACATCAATAATCCTCTTCTCCGTGAATTTATTAAATTTGCTTTTAAAGACACCCAAGTTGGTAGTCTTCACTGCCTCCCTTGGCAGTGAGTTCCAAAGTTGTTAATAATAATAATAATAATAATAATAATAATAATAATAATAATAATAATTTATACCCCACCCAGGCTCAGGGTGGCTAACACCAGTAAAATTACAATAAAAACATAATGGGGGGGGGGACCCAATTTAAAATACAGGTTAAAATGCAATTTAAAATGCAGCCTCATTTTAAAAGTAGCCCATAGATGAAAACCGTAAGGAGAGGGAAACATAAGGGTTAGACTGAGTCCAAACCAAAGGCCAGGTGGAACAGCTCTGTCTTGCAGGCCCTGAGGAAAGATGTCTATTCGCTTGTGATTCCTTGTCTGCCAGTGAAGGTAGCAAAGAGCCATCACTGTGACTCCAAGTGAAAGGTGGCAGGTTTTGGAACAGGTGCTGTAATGGTTGCAAGGGGTTACTTGTGCGTAAGTTGCCTTCAGTTTTGGTTAGGTTGCCTGGGCCAACCGTGCCTTAGCTGACAGCCCACACTCCGTGGCCGGTCAGTCACTTGCAGAATCCGTCAGTGGGCGTTTTTTGAACCTCTTCCAGCATAAGAGCTGTTTGACACCAAGTCTCCTCCTACTCTCCCTGCGCGGGACTCATCTGCGCAAGTAAGGGGAGGGCAGAGGCGTGTCCGCGCTCTCCCCGCTGGTCTCGGGTGAAGGGTCTTGGAGACCTCTCTCCGAATCCTCCATCTCCCTCCCTTCTCTACCGGTGTTGCGCTGAATTCCTTCCCCCCTGCTGGTCCCCTCTCCTGCATCGCTTTGGAGCCTTGCCTCCTCCTCTCGCTCTGATGTCAGTTCCCTGACAGGTGCTGTTCAGAAACACACACAGAGACACACATACACACCCTTCCTAGTTTGGAAAGAAGCAGCTTTTTGTGATTTGAGCCAAAACTTTGCCTCAGCTCCAGAAGACACAAGATTTACCCACCCGGGAAGAATGGCAGATGAAAGTGATGGACTATATGGAACTGGCGGAAATGACTGGCAGAATCCGAGACCAAGGTGAAGAGTTGGTGGAAGAAGATTGGAAAAAAATTCAAAGTTTATTTACAGAAACATTGTAAAATTAAGGAATGTTAGAAGGTTGTTGGAATGAAGTAATGTGGTTTTAGCAGAAATGATATAAAGGATTAGGTTAAAATTGATTTATTAATTGGTGAAAGATGAGAATTACAGTATATTAAGATAAATTATTAGGATAAAAACAAAGCTGGAAAGGATTTGCTGAAACATCTAATTGAACTAGAATACAAAAAAGGGAGGTGTGAGGAGGTCAAGGAAATAAGTAAAGGAAAGAGAGCTATGTAAAGGTCTGATTTTTTTTTATATTGTTTGTGTGTATTTTTTATGTCTTTGTTATTTTCTTTTTTATTGTTCCTTTTTGTAACTTTCAAAATTTGAATAAATATTATAAAGGGAAAAAAACCTTTGCCTCAGCTCCTGAACACGCTTAGACCATTCTGAACGGCTTCCCTTACCCTAAAAGTATCTCCCAGTAACCAGAGGGCTGTATTGTAAGGGGGAGAGCTTCTGCTTGCTGCAGGAGGCCTACCAAGATCCCATCCCATGGCGCAAGTCTTTGAAGAGGTCTCTTCGATCCTTACTAAGGGCCCCAAAGACATAGCAAGCTACACTTCTCAGACATCTTTGTGCTGAGGACTTTTGGTTGGCCAGGAAAAGCCCTTCTCGTCCCACCCTGAAGCCCACCACTACATTGGGAGAAGGGATGTGGGGCAGGGGAGAAATACATTTGGGGCTGGGCGACGACAGTCTTAGTTGTTTCTGACTCGAGATTCAGACTTGGACCCCAAGTCAAACTTGACAAGCTCCCAAGCACTTCAGATTGAGTCTTGTTCTTTCCCGAAGTGCGAAATCAGGATAGGGAACTGAATTTTGCAGCTGATGCAAATCCCTAGCCTCATATGCGATAGCTAGCAATGGGAATGTTGAACAACAAATATGCCAAGTTAACATTCTACATGCATGGAAGCACAACTCCATGTTTTCAAAGGGGAACTTGGCAAGAGAGGTCTTCATCCTTTGTTGCTGTTGTTGTTTAGTCATTTAGTTGTGTCCGACTCTTCGTGACCTCTTGGACCAGAGCACGCCAGGCACTCCTGTCTTCCACTGCCTCCCGCAGTTTAGTCAAACTCATGTTAGTAGTTTTGAGTCGTCCCCTTCTCCTTGTGCCCTCCATCTTTCCCAACATCAGGGTCTTTTCCAGGGAGTCTTCTCTTCTCATGAGGTGGCCAAAGTACTGGAGTCTCAGCTTCAGGATCTGTCCTTCCAGTGAACACCCAGGGCTGATTTCCTTCAGAATGGATAGGTTTGATCTTCTTGTAGTCCATGGGACTCTCAAGAGTCTCCTCCAGCACCAGAATTCAAAAGCATCAATTCTTCGGCGATCAGCCTTCTTAATGGTCCAGCTCTCACTTCCATACATCATTACTGGGAAAAGCATAGCTTTAACTATATGGACCTTTGTCGGCAAGGTGATGTCTCTGTTTCTTTTTAAGATGCTGTCTAAGTTGTCTTCATCCTAGGTGTACCTATTTGAAAGTTGTGTCGTTTTTATAAAAGTTCAGACTGATAAATTGTTGCCAGGTGTATTCCCTTGAACATTAACTGGAAAAAAATATTTGCTCACATTTTCCCCACCTCACTGCACCACATACATGCAAGTGGGGTAATATAATAATAATAATAATAATAATAATAATAATAATAATAATAATACTTATATCTCACCCATCTGGCTGGGCCTCCCCTGCCAGATAAGTGCTGTCATTCCACCCCACCATTCGCTACTGTTTCTCCTGAATTTTTGCCATTCTCCATCAATTAATGAAAATAGAAATTGCATTCAAAAACTATCAAAGGGATGTTGAAAATTCGGCGAAATTCTCATCCAAGTTTTTGGTTGTGCTTATCTTCCTTTTGAGGTAACCAAAATGTGATTGTGAGCATCATCATCATCATCATCATCATCATCATCATTTATTTATACCCTGCCCATCTGGCTGGGTTTCCCCAGCCACTCTGGGCAGCTCCAAACAGAATTAAAAGCACAATAAAACATCAGACATTAAAAACTTCCCTAAACAGGGCTGCCTTTGATGTCTTCTAAAAGTCAGGTAGTTGTTATCTCTTTGACATCTGATGGGAGGGCATTCCATAGGGAGGGCACCACCACCGAGAAGGCCCTCTGCCTGCTTCCCTGTAACTTGGCTTCTCGCAATGAGGGAACCACTAGAAGGCCCTCGGTGCTGGACCTTAGGGTCCGGGCAGAATGATGGGGGTGGAGACGCTCCTTCAGATATACAGGACCAAGGCCGTTTAAGCTTTAAAGGCAGCACCAATACCCTCAAATAATATATGCACTGCTTTTGAGTTTTTTTAGATCTCTAGTTTTGCATCCGGTGATATTTGATATCAGATAGCTGACACGCAATGACATTTTATATTCTCTGGTGTCGATAGCTGGTATGCAGCAGTATTTAGTCTTTGATTTTATTTTGATAGTTAGCATGCAATGGTGCTTGCTATTTAGCAGTGAGCAGGCTACAATATTTCATATTTCAACTCTGCCAAGTCAATCAAGAAATGGCAACCAGTCTACAGCGTTCAAATTTCAAAACCTGAGCTAACCTTTCACATTTGGCATGTGAAGGTAAAATCTGAGAGCTCACATTCAGCATTATGAAACCAGAATTTTTTTTGGAGGGGGGGGCGTGAATATTTCAACTATCTGCAAAGCATTCGTTCCTGCACTGGCATCAAAGTTAGACGTCTGAAATATCTCCTAGACCTTTGCTCTCTACGTATTAATCATCAAGGATCTCACGGGAGTTTTATCTGTCAAAGAATTCATCCTAAACTCCTCTTGCTCTTAACTGGGAAGGTGTTGAGAGAGTGAGAGGGAAGGAAGGAAGGAAGGAAGGAAGAAGAAGAGAACAACTACTATATATTCACAACATATTTTCAAGCTGGCTCCAGTCATTTGGGGTTAGAAAAGATCATTGGGGGGAAAGCAGCCAGCTGCAATTGCTTGATATTTTCCCTACATTCATACATCTGGCATTTAGAGACAGGTAAAATTCCAGTCTCCATTTCTGCAGATTACTTTATTATCAGGGCAATATGCAGCAAGGAAATAATTTGAACGTGTCTGGCATAGGGAAGGGGGAAAGTAATGGACCGTGCATTGGTTTCAAAGTTGAAAAGAATGGACCCAGATATATTCTGCAAAAGAAGGATGCTGTGCTGGCCGTAATAGAAATGAGGATTTTTTTTTGGGGGGGGGGGGAGAGAAAGAAAGAAAAATCCTAGATTTGCATGGGAAGCATGTCAAATTGATGGATGCCAACCAGTTCTGTAATCAGAATAAAGGGAAGGCAATGTAAGTCTGAGCAGGACGAACCATCTGATCCTCCTCAAACACTTAATATAATTAAATTAGTCACTTTTTCTTGCCAGGCTACTCAGAGCAACTTCCAGCCAACCAGCCTCCCCCCCCCCAATACATTAGAGTGAGGGTTGGAACACACCCCAGCCACTTTGTGGCTTAGGGCCCTTGTATCTACGGGACTGCCTCTCCTGGTCTGCCCCGCAGAGGACCTTAAGGTCCATGAGTAACCATAGTTTAGAGGTCCCGGGCCCTAAGGAAGTCCAACTATCATCCACCAGGGCCTTTTCAGTGATGGCTCCAACCTGGTGGAATGCTCTGTCCCATGAGACTAGGGCCCTTCAGGATTTAACCTCCTTCCATTGGGCCTGTAAGGCAGAACTATTCTGCCTGGCCCTTAATTTGAATTCAGCTTGAGCTTTTATTTCCCTTCTCTTCCCTTCCCTTCCCTTCTCTTCCCTCCCCCTCCCGTTTTATGAAGATCACCCGCTCTGAGACCCCACAGCTAATTCTCCCCTGGCCTCCTCGATGGCCCAAGTAGGACCAAATCAGCCAGCTAGCCCTGGGGATTATCTAATTTATTTTTGATTTTTGAATTTTATTGTTATTCATGTTTTTATACTGTATTTTATGCTACTTTTATTATTAAGTGTTTTAAATTTGTTGTTAGCCACCCAGTTGTTAGCCACCCGGTTTTTGAACCGGGAAGGGTGGGGTATAAATAACAATTGATTATTATTATTATTATAAAAGGCCACAGATAGTTTGAGGCCGAATATCTGGTTAAAGAGGAAAGTTTTTGCTTGGCACCTAAAGATATCAAATGATGGCAGTAGTAGGGGAGCCTCTCTAGCGAGACCATTCCACAAACAGGGAGCCAACCCTGAAAAGTCCCATTGTCATGTTACCAAGGTCCTCAGATGGCAATAGTAGGATTCCAGGTCAGTTCATAAGGGGAGAGGCTTGTCCACCTGTCTGTCGCAGCTTCACCTATGTCTTCTTTGCCTGGGATTTGATTTGATTTAATACCTGTACTCCGTTTTCGCGACAGCAGTCTTGAGCTCACAGCAGCTCACAGTAACAATGGTAACATTAGAACTTCAGCAAACATTGCAATTGCTACAATCATTATCTCTTCTTTCTTTGACCATCACTCGTAGCTGAGTAAGATTGTGTTCCATAAACATGGTTTTAACAGTGAGCCCTTAAGTGATTGTGGAGATCAATTTTGGATCCACACATACTTCCACAGTGGAGACATAGGTTTCCGGGCCGAAGTAGATCGTGGTGAGGGTTTGCCAAGCGTGCCTTCCTCTTAGCACGTTTCTCCCTTTTGTCCTGAGTTTGAGTGTCTTCAAAGCACATGGCACCTTTGATAAAGGCTGTTCTCCAACGGTCCAGTGTTTTCCAGCTCTCAATTTTTATACTACTTTTTTTTTTTTTAGATTTGCCTTGAGAGAGTCTTTCAAGTTCTTTTTTGTGGTTTTTGTGTGGGAAACCCTTGGAAAGCCTGATCAAACATCAATCAGCTGACGTGCAACTGGGTCGCTGTCAGGCAGCAGAGGAAACAACCCCCAAGGCAGGTTGCCAGGAACGGATAAGACAAGAAAAAGTCCCTACCATCTGCTTTGTATTCAATATTTACAGAGAGAGGCGTGGAACGCAGCCTCTTGGAATAATGGTGACTCTCCACCCCCTTTTCTCCCACTTCCTCATTCATCATCTCCTCTACAGGTGGCACTGACGGCCCTTTGCTTCTGAGCTCTTTGCTCCACCATTTTCAAGGCTCACCAGGTTCTAGGAGAGGGGGCCGGGTCTGGAATGCTTTCCAAAGACGATGTGTCTATCATCTGTTGCCCTCCTGGTGGTTCCTCTTCCTTCTCCACCTCTCCCATTATTTCCCAGCATTCCCCCTTATCTGCCTCTGAGCTGTGACCTCCCTCAAACCCCTGTTGTGATTCTGAACTGTCTTCTTCTCCTCTGGAAGGGTCGGACTGGGGAGGCGGTCTCTGCCATTCCTCCTCTGCCCAGTCTCTGACAGTCACTCCAGTGAAAAGAAGAAGGGCTTGCAGGATGAGGCCAGCAGCCCCTCTAGACCAGCATCCTATTCTCACAGTAGCCAACCAGATACTTGCCAGAAACCTGCGAGCAGGACCTGAGCACAAGAGCAACTCTCCTGTGGTTTCCTGAAGCACTATTGCCTCCATACATGAAGGAACAACAACAACAACAACAATTTATTTATACCCCACCCATCTGACTGAGTTTCCCCAGCCACTCTGGGTGGCTCCCAATCAAGTGTTAAAAACAATACGGCATTAAATATTAAAAACTTCCCTAAACAGGGCTGCCTTCAGATGTCTTTTAAAGATAAGATAGCTGCTTATTTCCTTCACATCTGAAGGGAGGGTGTTCCACAGGGTGGGTGCCACTACCAAGAAGGCCCTCTGTCTGGTTCCCTGTAACCTCATTTCTCGCAGTGAGGTAACCGTCATAGGCCCTCGGTGCTGGACCTCAGTGTTCTGGCTGAACAATGAAGGTGGAGACGCTCCTTCGGGTATACTGGACCAAGGCCGTTTAGGGCTTTAAAGGTCAGCACCAACACTTTGAATTGTGCTCGGAAACGTACTGGGAGCCAATGTAGATCTCTCAGGACCGGTGTTATATGGTCCCGGCGGCCACTCTCAGTCACCAATCTAGCTACCACATTCTGGATTAATTGCAGTTTCCAGGTCACTTTCAAAGATAGCCCCATGTATAAAGCATTGCAGTAGTGCAAGCGGGAGATAACTAGAGCGTGCACCACTCTGGTGAGACAGTCTGTGGGCCGATAGGGTCTCAGCCTGTGTACCAGGTAGACCTGGTAGACAGCTGCCCTGGACACAGAATTAACCTGCAACTCCATAGACAGCTGTGAGTGCAGAATGACTCCCAGGCTGCGCACCTGGTCCTTCAGGGGCACAGTTACCCCATTCAGGACCAGGGAGGCCCCCACACCCGCCCGCCCCCTGTCCCCCAAAACAGTACTTCTGTCTTGTCAGGATTCAGCCTCAATCTGTTAGCCTAGCCCTTATGGCTAGTACCCATAAGAGGTCTCAATTCATTTTCAGGAAAAGCATCTTTCTGCTCATCTATTCCCCCCTTTTTTCATTTGCCAAAATAAATAAATAAAAGGATGCATCCAACAAACAACACCCCCCCTTTTAAAAAAGAATCATTCAATATAGCCATTAAGCCTAATCTGCTCATTAGGCACACAGCTCAAGCCCTTCAGAGCTCTGCAAATACAGCCACCTAATGCGCTGCCCTTAGATGACAAAACCTTGATATTCCCCCCCCTTCTCTTTTGCCCTTCCACTTCTTCTGTAATGAGTAAATTCCTTGCCAAGCCATTTCTGCAGATTACCTCTATTTATTCCTTTGTTCCTTTTTCCGAGAACACATCTTCAGAGTCAACTCGAGGTTCAATGCACGGCAATTACTACAGAAATAAAATATTATTACCCTCAGCATTTGGGCTGCATTCTTTGTGAGCTCTTCTGTTTTCAATATCTAATGTACGGTGCTCCTCCCGTGCCCTTGAAAAGCACTTGTTAACTCTCCACATGCATTATTCCATAGACGGAGCAAGGAGAGGGGGAGGAATATCATCTTTCAATTTATGAATCACTCTTATCTTTATTCCTCACCTTTGCATCCCTTTGTGTTGCTCCTTCTTAAGATATCCTAAATTATTACCGGCCGAACACAATAGCTAGGATTTAGGGAATCTTATTTATCTCTCTTTACGCCTTCATTTATTTATTTTTAATTCAGGCCATTTTTATGTGGTGCAACGCGCCATAGTTTCGGGGGCCTTTCTGTAACCTAATTTCATTTGGAGGTAATCTCTCTCTTGTATTAAATCCATTTCCTCCCTCTCCCTCATGAATTACTAGAATAGGATGGTGACCTTAGAAGGACTTGCATCAACAGCCCTGTTAAGGCAGCTAGTGGTTTGTAATTTTGTATGTCTTGTTTGTACTTGGGGAGTTCAGCTCTTAACAAGGAGAAAAGTAGTTGTGGACTGGAGTGTGCCCAATTAGGGTTGGATGAATCTGTCAGTTTTTTGGTGTGTCATAGCTTTTTTAGGTTGCATCAACAGAAGTATAGTGTCCACATCAAGGGAAGTCATAGTACCACCCCATTCAGCCTTGGTCAGACCACACAAGGAATACTATGTCCACTTCTGAGTGCCACAATTCAAGAAGGATATTGACAAGCTGGAACATGTGCAGAGGAGGGCAACCAAGATGATCAAGGGTCTGGAAACCAAGCCTTATGAGGAGCGTTTGAGGGAGCTTGGTATGTTTAGCCTGGAGAAGAGGCAGCTAAAAGGAGATATGGTAACCATCTTCAGATATCTCAAGGCTGTCACATGGAAGATAGAGCAAGGTTGTTTTCTCCTGCTCTGGAGGGTAGGACTCAGACAAATGGATTCAAGATATGAAAAAGGAGATTCCGACTCAACATAAATGAAGAACTTTGTGTCAGAAGCTCATCCTACTCTCGAGTAGGGCCCTGGCAGAGACACATGCCTGACTGGCATGTTCTCTCCCTCCTGGTCAATCGTTCAGGAGCTTCAAAAGCTTTCTTCTGCCCGAACATCACAGCTACCGATGCCAACAGACATCGGCACACTTAGGGATCTGCAGAGTCTTCGCTGCTTGCGTAACAGACCTCAGCAACTCAGCATTTTGGCTAATCTGCTTTATTTACATATAAACACACACGGAGCACTACAATATGGCTCCCCCTCTCTCTAGCATCAGACAGCAAAGAGAAAAAACAAAGGACAATAGTCCCACTTCACGGAACACAGTAACACAAACATCCTGTCTCCGTCACTTCCCACTCTGTGGAGTCAAAACATACACCATCATGTGATAGACAACAATCCCATGACTGCAATCATGGAGCAGGAATTCTAACACTTTGGAGGTTTCTCTCAGGAGATTGTAGATTCTCCTTCACTGCAGGTTTTTAAGCAGAGGTTGGATGGCCATCTGTCATGGAGTCTGACCGGATGGGCCTTGGGGTCTCTTCCAATTCCACAGTTCTATGATTCTATAATTCTGTGAAATGGTTGTTAGTGACAGGATCACTCGAAATCTCCATCCAGCTTTGGGCATATCACCAATGTTTGTGAAAGTGGCAGTTCAAAACCATCTCTCTGGCCACCTTGGGGATATAGGAGACCGGGCTAGGTGGGTTCTATACAGCAGAGCTGCTCTAATGTTCTTAAAGGGGTCTTGAAGCTGGCTGAAACATAATCATTTTGGGGAAGCAATTGCTCTCTTTGGAGATCTGATGCAGGATTAGTGGTGACGCTATCAGCTGAAAGACTCTAGATGTGTCCCTGCTGTGCTGTTCTGGTATATTTGGAAATAAGGCAAATATTATAAAGGTACCTTAGGGTTGCAATTCTGAACACACTTGCTAGGAATTAAGCCCCATTGGGCACAGAGCCTACGATTAAAATGCTGGCCCTCCATGCTTCCTCTAAAGGAAAGTAAGCCCTCGGAGCTTCTCACAATTCAGAGATAAAAGAACATCGTGATTTTCTTTTTTTGGCCAAGGCTTAAAATGGCATGTGCTTGAGGAAGGTGGGAGGGAGGACTTCTGGAGGAAGCAACGAGCAGCAGCATGTCTGCTTCAAGGAATAATATCAGAAAATTGTTTCTAGGAATATGGGGCTTAGCTGTATCATGGCTTTTTCTGATTATGCTCATACTAAGAACTGAAATTGCAGCCTACGATAATAAGGGAAGATAGCAGCCATTAGGCATTCATGTCCTGATTTTCAATGCCATACTGAGCAATTATTATTATTATTATTATTTTAAATAATTACACCCACTATGATGCCATGCCACAAAATGCCCCTGAATAGCCCTCTAGGTTTGCATGAGTTGTACAACAAATATTTGGCACACGGGTGGCACTGTGGTCTAAACCACTGAGCCTCTTGGGCTTGCTGATCAGAAGGTCGGCGGTTCGAATCCCTGTGGCCGGGTGAGCTCCCGTTGCTCTGTCCCAGCTCCTGCCAACCTAGCAATTCGAAAGCACGCCAGTGCAAGCAGACAAATAGGTACCTCTGTGGCAGGAAGGTAAACGGCATTTCTGTGCACTCTGGTTTCAGTGACGGTGTTCCGTTGTGAAAGAAGTGGTTTAGTCCTGCTGGCCACATGACCCGGAAAGCTGTCTGTGGACAAACGGTTTCTCCCTCGGCCTGAAAGCAAGATGAGCGCCACAACCCCTTTTACCTACAACAAATATCTGGTCTCTCCTCTATTTGGCAGGTGGGTAGAGCAAAACAAATGGAGCAGGAGAGGGAGAATCTGTGGCAGAGGAAGTTCCAAATTCAAAGACCCACTGGATTCACATACTCAGGGCAGAGGAAAGTGGGAAATGTGACTTTTTGGCTCCCATTTCCCCCTTGCAAGGTATTGTTTTTCATTTTCCTTCCCACTGGTTTTCTCCATTGCAGGGAAATGAAGGACTTGGAATCCATTGGATGCAAAGCTTCCCTTGCCCTCAATCACCACCTATTTCCATAGCAATCCATGCATAAAGGTAAAGGTAAAGGTACCCCTGCCCGTACGGGCCAGTCTTGCCAGACTCTAGGCTTGTGCGCTCATCTCACTCTATAGGCCAGGAGCCAGCGCTGTCCGCAGACACTTCCGGATCACGTGGCCAGCGTGACAAGCTGCATCTGGCGAGCCAGCGCAGCACACGGAACGCCGTTTACCTTCCCGCTGGTAAGCGGTCCCTATTTATCTACTTGTACCCAGAGGTGCTTTCAAACTGCTAGGTGGGCAGGCGCTGGGACTGAGCAACGGGAGCTCACCCCGCCGCAGGGATTCGAACTGCCGACCATGCGATCGGCAAGTCCTAGGCACTGAGGTTTTACCCACAGCGCCACCCGCGCCCCTATAATCCATGCATAAGATGGCTCAAAATATTGTTTGTACCCCATCTTTTTCTCAGGCTGGGACACAAGGTGGCTTGCACAAATTAAAGCAACACAAGTGAAATACAGAAAGCAGAAAAATATATCTAAAAGATTGTCATTAGTATTTAAACTCTAATAGAATAAGAACAATATAAGGAGCAAAAATCCATTAAAAGGCAGATGGTAAAAACAGAACTGTGCCATTAAAGCCCTTTCCTTAAAAGCAAAGCAAAATGAAACAAAGTAACGGTAAAGTATGTCAGACAGTTCCCAAAGGCCTGTTCGAATAAAATAGTCTTCACCTGCTGGCGGAAGGATTGCAAGGAGGGAGCCAGTCTAGCCTCCCTAGGAGGAGAGTTGCAAAGCCTGGGAGCAGCCACCGAGAAGGCCCTGTCTGGAGGCCTCCACCCAGGCTAGCAAGAAGCATTCTGGGAGTGCAAGGACCCATTCCAGCCTGGCAGAAACACTCAGGCTGCATGCAAAGAAGGCCCAGTAAGGGAGGTGTCTTGCGGGGGTGTGTGTGCACCCTGGAGAGAGTCCTGAGGGCCAGAGAGAGACGTAAAGGGTGACATTTGTCCCCTTCTTCTTTAGATTTCCAGATTTCTAGTCTTTTCTTTTTTCAGTTTTTCAAATATTATTCATACTTTTCATGTTTATACATTTCACTAGTTTTATATATTTCACTAATTTTACAATCATTTTAACATTTCAAAACTTGACTTCCTTCCCCCTCCTTTTGCAGTTCCTTAAATTTATTTTTAATACCCTCTGCATATCCAAATTAACTTAATTTGCTCATTTATTCATCTACTTTAAATATATACTCTCATAAAATTGCAGGTTATTACAACAACTCTGCCAATGATCTTATCTGTTTACAATTTATCTGTAAATATTCAATAAACCATTTCCATTCTTTTATTAAAAGTTTGTTATCTAGATTTCTTATTCTTCCAGTAAGTTTTGCCATTTCTGCGTATTCCATAAGTTTTTGTATCCATTCTTCCTTTGCTGGGACTTCTGCTTCTTTCCATTTTGGGGCGAGTCACATTCTAGCCACTGTAGTCGCATACATGAATAAGTTTCTATACATTTTAGCTACTTCTGTCCCTATCATTCCCAAAAGAAAAGCTTCTGGGTTTTTTGTTTTTTGTTTTTTGTTAAACAAAGGTTATTTTAAACAACCTTTTCAATTCATTATATATCATTTCCCAGTAAGCCTTTCACCTTACTACAAGACCACCACATATGTTAAAAAACCTTCTTTCTCTTTACGTTTCCAACACTTATTTGATTGAGATTTATACATTTTTGCCAATTTACTCAGTGTTACATACCATTCTCCCCCCCCCCCCAAATTAGCAGAAACCAGTGGGTGTTGCTGGAGCTTCAGAAGATATTGTAGACCTGAAATCCCTTCAGCTGGTCACAAGAGGACTACAGAAGCAAAGGTGAACATCAGGACCTGGAGGCAGAAAAGAGTGTTTTGCTCTTCTAAAAGGTGGTTGACTTGTGAGGAGAATATGGCAATATGTTGCTTAAGCCCAATAAACAACCCAGTCTTTCTCAGTGGTTCTCTAGTGAGAGGCATAATTCTCCAGAGATCTCTACCATGTGCATTTTTCCACTCCCTCTCCCCTTCTGTATCTGCAAAGCTGCAGGATGAGAAAGGCACACACCATGAATGCTAAAAATGACCCAGCCAAGAAGCAAAAACCGCATAGTGCTGAAAAACAGCAACACATTAAAAACTGGAATTTGACACCGAGGCAATTGGGAAGATTAAGGGTCAGCGCCCAGTACGCCAATCTTCCCTGACACTCGAGGGCACATTGTTAGCAACTCTCCATCAGCCAGGAGATGGGGTCGCGATATTCCTCATTAATGCTCTCTTTTGTTTTTATTATTATTGGTTGGCGGTTCGAATCCCCACGACGGGGTGAGCTCCTGTTGCTCGGTCCCAGCTCCTGCCCACCTAGCTGTTTGAAAGCACGTCAAAGTGCAAGTAGAGAAATAGGTACTGCTCTGGCGGGAAGGTAAACAGCGTTTCCGTGCGCTGCTCTGGTTCGCCAGAAGCGGCTTAGTCATGCTGGTCACATGACCCGGAAAAACTGTCTGTGGACAAACGTTGGCTCCCTCGGCCAGTAAAGCAAGATGAGCACTGCAACCCCAGAGTCGTTCGCGACTGGACTTAACTGTCAAGGGTACCTTTACCTGCTGGGAAAGGCGGTGGGGGAAATTACCACGTTTGAAATGAGTGAGAAAAAGCAAAAAGAGCAATAACAAATGGGCATTTCTGAAGCATGTTTGCATTTCATACCTCAGTCCAGTATACTTGAAGGAGTGTCTCCACCCCCATCGTTCAGCCTGGACACTGAGGTCCAGTGCTGAGGGTCTTCTGGTGGTTCCCTCACTACAAGAAGCCAAGTTACAGGGAACCAGGAAGAGGGCCTTCTCAGTAGTGGCACCCGCCCTGTGGAACACCCTCCCACCAGATGTCAAAGAGAAAAACAACTTCCAGACTTTTAGAAGACATCTGAAGGCAGCCCTGTTTAGAGAAGCTTTTAATGTTTAATAGATTATTGTATTTTAATATTCTGTTAGAAGCTGCCCAGTGTGGCTGGGGTATAAATAATAAATTCTTATTCTTATTCTTATTATTTCCTCTAAGGAAAGTGGGAGGGACCCTGGCTGTGTTTGTAATCTATCAGTGTTTTGGTACATGGGAGAGAGAGAGAGAGAGAGAGAGAGAGAGAACTTTGCTCAGATTGGCTGGCACCACTAATATCTAATGACTCTGCCAGCTTGGGCACCACACAGCTGAGGCAAAAGCACAGAGATGGTCACAGTCTGTTCAGAGCTCTGCCCTGTGGCTTGGAAGCTCGCCATCAGTGTCTCAACCATATGTAGACATCTTCTTCACACTTGCCATGTGAAGGGAAAGGCACATTTCATTCTTCGTTCCTCTCTGGAAACACAAGGAGGAGATTTTGGTTTTATTGAAGAACCTTCATGGTGTCGGCCCAAAATAACTTGGTTTCCTGAACTTGGTTTCCACGTGTCCCTATTTTCCAGGGATGTCCCTATTTTCGTCAGAGAAATGTAGGAGGGTATGGAGTTATCTGACACCTGAGCCAAGGAGATTAGTAACTATATAACCCTTAGAAGACATCTGAAGGCAGTCCTGTATAGGGGAATATTTTTGTTTAATGTTTAATGTTTTATTCTGTTTTTATATATGTTGGAAGCCGCCCAGAGTGGCTGGGGCAACTCAGTCAGATGGACAGATGGGCAATCCAGTTCTCCACATTTCTGCAGCAAAATTCAGCCGCATATTTGTGCGAATTTCAAATAATGACATTTCCCCATGCAATGTTGCCGAACACATTTTTGCAAAGCAAATTTCTCTAACACGATGCATTTTTGTGTGTTACCTTCACAACTATATTCTTTTAACTTAGTAGCTACATTTTCCTGCACACTTTCTTGGCTGGAGAACTGCATTACAAAATTCAGAGAAGCACGAATTTGAAGGGAAGCCGCTGTTTTGGTTCATATATTGTTTTTGAAAATGCATGTTCATCTTGAAAGGCGAATTTAACAAAATTTCTCTCCCATGGATCAACCCCATAGCTACCTGTCAGGGAACTGCCATCAGGGACGGAGGGAGAGAGCGGGCTCTGGAGGGGTCCCAGAGAGCGTCCCGGGATGGGGAGAGGCAGCCCATCTTCTGGGGAAGAGAATCAGCGTAGCACCAGTGGAGAAGGGGGGCAGATGGGGGAATCGGTGAGGCGGTCCCATGACTCCTTGCCAGGGACCAGCGGGGAGAGTAAGGTTCCTCCACTGCCTACACCCTCCTTGCGCAGAAGGCTTCCACGCAGGGAGAGTAGGAGGAGACTAGGCGTCAAAGAGCTTCTTTGCTGGAAGAAGTTTAAGAAACGCCCACTGACGGATTCTGCCAGCGATTGAGACAGCCATGGGTCAGTGGCTGTCCGGACAGAAAAGGTTCACTCAGGCAACCCAGCCAGGTGTTGCACCGGTTTACGCACGAGCAACCCCTAGAACCATTACACTACCAGTTTGGGAACTGAAGTTCCACATCCGTTTGCAATGGCTTCCTTCTGTGCATTCCCTCTCCCCTCTTCATGAGCTTGCTCAGTCCCAAAGTGCAGGGAGCGTGATTTTGTGAAAAGCATATTGATTGAATTCCCTTACCTGCAAGAGCCTCTAATGATTGCATCCACGAGCCGCGGCTCTTTTGCAAACAGTATCTTTGCCGCACACAAAGTTCAGGAGGACATCGAGCAAAGGAGGCGTTACTCTTTAAAGGGGGTGCAGATTGCCGCCATCTCTCTCTCTTCTTCCCAGCCTGCAAAATATATCCCCTCCAATCCTATTTAATAAAAATAAGATTAGGAAAACCAGACCGATTGCATTGGCACACGCTGGCATCGATCTAATCATCTCTCCCCCAGACTTCTTTCTTTGATTGGGTAGAATGCGCTGGGGTGGAAAATGGGATTGTTAGTATGTTGTGTCGGGAGGTGGGGAGGTGGACCCCACAAATAACCATTAGGCAGCCGACAGTAGAAAATAGTTTTAGTCGAAATTGACAGGAACTATTGATTGCTCATCAATCACCCCAACAAGCGACAGCACCAACAGTCCATTTAGTCACTATCTTTTGGGGGTAAGGAAGATGCAAGTCTTTCCGCAAGCAGCCATGCGGGGTGTGTGTGTGTGTGTGTGTGTGTGTGTGTGTGCAACAGTCAGCTGCTACCACCTGAGGGGTCAGAGGGATGCCCAGCAGACATACAGGTGAGCAGCGTTGGAAGATGGCAGAGAAGCAGCGTGACTGATGGAAATTCTTGTTTTATTTTCTGCAGGCTTTTGAAGCCAAAATAAAATAAAATAAAATAAAAATCCTCATATTGCTGGATATTGCTTTTATTTCCCCCCAGCTTTTTATTCTCTTTTAACTTTAGGGACTATCTTATTGCATTTAAATATTCATCATTTTTGTGTTTTCAGAAAAAAAGGTAAATGGTAAAGGACCCCTGGTTGGTTAAGTCCAGTCAAAGGTGACCATGGGGCTGTGGCACTCATCTCACTTTTCAGGCTGAGGAAGCCGGCGTTTGTCCACAGACAGCTTTCTGGGTGATGTGGCCAGCAAGACTAAACTACTTCTGGTGTAAGAGAACACCATGACAGAAACCAGAGCACACAGAAACACCATTTACCTTCCCGCCACAGTGGTACCTATTTATCTACTTGCACTGGCATGCTTTTAAACTGCTAGGTTGGCAGGAGCTGGGACAGAGCAAAGGGAGCTCACCCAGTTGTGTGGATTCGAACCACCAACCTTCTGATCACCAAGCCCAAGAGGCTCAGTGGTTTAGACCACAGCGCCACCTGCATCCCTTGTGTTTTCAAATGTCCTGTTTTGCATCTGTGAGCTGCCTTGTAAGCTTCCCTTGATCAATAAATTATATATACAGTAACAGTGAGGAGAGGAAGGTGGAGCAGCCCGGGAAATGAGATTCAATTTTCTTTACTTCTTTTTGGTGGGAAAGGGAGGGGGTGTCACACTCTGGTGACTCACCCCCACCCTTTGGGATGGGCCCAGTTACAAATCTACAAAAATAAATTGTTAATTTCTCTTGGCACACCTCTAGGCTAGCTTTGCAAAGAAAAAGATCTACAGTAGGACATTAGTCACTCGATGTAACCACAGAGCTAGGTCAGGGCTGCCAGCTATAGATTTTTTAAAAGACTGGAGCTGTCGTAGCCAAGACAAAACCTGGCAGGTTATGGGTAGAGCCTGCCAAAATGGAGCGGATCACGACAGAATCTAACTTTTCAGGCCACCCTGAAGACAGAATTCTGAATTACTGGTTGGGTCAGGAAGTTAATAGCTGTCAGTGGAGACAGGCGAGAATTTTGATCTTTTTTGCATTTTACTGAGAAGCTACCTAATTCACTCTTCTCCAAGCAAGATGTGAATTGAAACATCCTCTGGACCAACGTTGTTCTCAACTCAACATCCAAGCAGAAGGGACAAAATAAGCCTCTCTGGGGAGAGTTCCAGCACCTCAGTTCTGCCACCAAGGTGATATTGCATCCCAGCCAGTGGTCCCAGATGAGTGAAAGAGGGCTTCTGCAGGCAATAAGAGTCCAAGGACAATCAGATTATAAACTACTAGCCCCACTTCAAATCCAGACTCTCTCGTTCAGGTGTTAGAATAGATCGACCTTCTCCAGAAGCAGCTCCCGGTCCTCTCATTCCCACCTAAAAGGCACCCCTGACTTCTGTGTTGTTGCAAGGTTTTCGAAGCCTCACTCCATCACAAACTCTGAGGCATGCTTTCTCTCCCTGTCTCTCTGTGTGTGTAGTTTCATGGAAGATTAAGACATTTCCTGTGGAGTGAGAACAAACTTTCTGAACTATACTTTGCCCCGGGGCATCTAAACTTGAAAGTTATGTGTATTGTTGAAATTGGCTTTCAAATCATGGAGCCTCGGCCATCAGGCAGACGTTTCTTTCCTCTTCAATAAAAAGAGTGTAGGGGGAATGCTGAAGAACCATGGAGCCTTGAGCCAAAAAGAAGAGTTGCATAGGCAAATTTTCTGCCCAGAACGAGGAGAAAACATGAGGTATCTCCTAGGGGCTACACAGCCCTCCCAGATGTTTATGTCTCCCACAATGACTCACCAAGCTGGCAAAAGGAAGATGCAAATCTCTAGCTTGGTATTCCGAGTTTGGGAGCAGCAGCTGAAAGTCATGGACGGTTTGCCTGACATCTGCCTATCCTACTCCCCTTCTTTTCCCTGGGTCCAAATTTATTTACAGTCATATCTTGGGTTAAAGACGCTTTGGGTTAAATCTTTACAGGTTGCATCCTGCAGCGACCCGGAAGTACCGGAAAGGGTTACTTCCGGGTTTTGCCACTTGCACATGTGCAGACGCTCAAAATGATGTCATGTGCATGCACAGAAGCGGTTAATCGTGACCTGCACATGCGCAGATGTGGGTTGCATTCTGCTCAGGATGCGAATGGGGTTCCGGAACGGATCCTGTTCACATCCAGAGGTACCACTGTATTTACTTACAGCATTTATTCCATACCCTTTAGCTAAAAGAAGAGAAACATGACTGTCAGCTGCTGTCAACCCTACTCTCAGTCAAGGCACACAGTGCCATGGCACACAAGGAAAAGGAAAGAGGAGGGAGGAGGAAAAGGAAGGAAGCTCTGGTGCAAGTTCTTCTAGTCACAGTTCTTGTAATGTAGTTATAGAGGTCCTGGCCATCTTGCCCTTGGTAAAATGCAGTCCTACGTAGAAGCACTGTTCCCTTGAGAAGGAAACAATCTCCACCTCTCCCTGGGCACATGATGCAAAATTAATTCTCTGTTGCAGTAGAAATATGACTGAAGTAGACTATCTTTCGGACGTCTCTAATTCCTGTGTTGCAATACAGCACTTGTAAGGCAAAATAACCTGCACAGACCTTAGCTTCCATTTCCCCACCATATTTGAAACAAAGAGGCCAAAGAATGTTAAAAGGTGAAGTAGTAATTTCTCAGTTTCCCGGATCCCAGGATAATGCCAACAGGATCAAGCATCCCTGGGATTCGGCTGCTCAGATTACGATATGACGGGGTCCAGTGGGAGCAGAGGAATAAAAGCGTGAGGGCTGAATAAGATTATGCAGCAGTGAGATTATCTGCAGCTGAATTTATCCAGCGTGGAAGGTGGGGGGGAGGTAATGTAATGAGATTAATAACTGATGGGGCAATTTACTTTGGGGGATAACGGGAGGTGAGAATAAGTGACCTGGCAAATTTAAGACATGCCTTTATGGCAGGTGAAAATAACATGATACATCAATATAGCAGAATGATAGCGTAATGCATTTGTAGAAGCTTAGTGGAAACCGTAGTGTTGTCTCTGGGGTGAAATGTAATAGGATATTTGCAGTTCCGGAAAAGGATTTCGTCTATCAACAAATGTAGCAAATAGGAGATAGAAGGGCGTCGTGTTTGGGACTTGGGCTGTTTTTGCTGTAGAGGAGCTATAACTCAATCACACTCAGCATCATTTTCTATTTGGATAGGAAGTTATGGGGAATGAGGAAGGGAAGTTAGTGTACTCCGGTGCATGCCAAGATTACAGTTTTAAAAGGAATTAAGGGCGAGCCAAAATGCCCACACGTTTTTGCCTGGAGGCAGGGAGGATGAAATGGAGGTGAAATTACAGGGAGGGGCTTCCTGGTGGCAGCAAAGTGAGCTCTCCCCATTTCCCAGAAGCATAGGGGCCAAGGGGCCAAGGATCTTTGGCTTCCCCAATAAAATATTTTAGGGTGCGAGGCCCCCCAAAGCCGATGGGCATTGCATTCAAATGGTGTGCATGCACCACATCATGTGATCAATGATGGAGGGCGTGGCTTACTTGCCCCCCTGATCCAATATTTTGTTCACAGGGCCACAGGGAGGTCAGGCTGGCTTCAACCAGAGCCAGGGCTTTTTTGGCCGTGGCCCCAATCTGGTTGAACGCTATGTCACAAGAGACTAGGGCCCTGCGGGACTTGACATCTTTCTGCAGGGCCTGCAAGACAAAGCTGCTCCACCAGGCCTTTGGCCAAGGCACAGTCTGACCCCCTCCTTCTGTAATCCTCATAGAACTCTAGCCCAATGGTTGCCATTAATTTGATTCTGAACTGATTCTAGAATGAATTGAATTTAGAATGCTGTGTTTACTTTTACTGTTGTTAACCGCTCTGAGCCTGGCTACGGCTGGGGAGGGTGGGATATAATAATAATAATAATAATAATAATAATAATAATAATCATAATAATAAAGTTGGCACCCCTGCCCCAAAGCTATGCTGTGTTTTTGCTACTCTTAAGTCAACATTCCTTTGGCTCCCGGCAACTGGTGTTCAGAAACATGGCTCTGTCTCCAACTGTGGAAGCAGAGCAGGGCCATCATGGCTAGCAGACATCAACAGCTTTATCCTCCATGCATTGGTCCAGTCCTCTTTTAAAGCCATCCAAGATGGTGGCCACCACAGACTCCTGTGGCAGTGAGTTCCATAGTTTAACTACGCACTGTGTGAAGACGCCCTTTCTGTTGTCTGTCCTGGACCTTCCAGCATTCAGCTTCATTAGATGTCCATGGATTGTAGTGTTGTGTTGGCTTTGTTGCCACACCCAGATTTATGCACAATAATTACCAAAATAATTTAATCTAATAAGATTTGGTTTGAATTATTATTAGTGACTATCAATATACGTATCAAGGCTTTGAGATTAGACCACTGAATAAGCCCGGAAAACTACCTTTGGGTGTGTGCTACCTGCAAGCCCCAGTAAAAGGGCCCCATCGTGGGCGAACAGCGGCCTCTTGATTACTTGGACTGCCAGGGCGAAACAGGTGCAAAACGCTGGCACCCTGTCTACAACTTCATTAACATCCATTTACAGCTTCACTGGGACGTGGGTGGCGCTGTGGGTTAAACCACAGAGCCTAGGACTTGCCAATCAGAAGGTCGGCGGTTCGAATCCCTGTGACAGGGTGAGCTCCCATTGCTCGGTCCCTGCTCCTGCCAACCTAGCAGTTCGAAAGCACATCAAAGTGCAAGTAGATAAATAGGTACCGCTCTAGTGGGAAGGTAAATGGCGTTTCTGTGCGCTGCTCTGGTTCGCCAGAAGCGGCTTAATCATGCTGGCCACATGACCACATGTACGCCGGCTCCCTCGGCCAATAAGGCGAGATGAGCGCCACAACCCCAGAGTTGGTCACGACTGGACCTAATGGTCAGGGGTCCCTTTACCTTTACTTTACAACTTCAGTAGCATCTCTCAGTATTGTGAAGAACACCAAACTTACCTTTTGTTGGTACCTTCATGAACTTACCTAAAAAGATAAAGAAAACAAAAGACTGAGTTAAGCATTTGAAAAATCCATTGAAACTAGACATTGTAAGTTCATCTTAGGATGGGTAGTTCATCAGTCTCTGTGCCTTTGCACAAGGTTTTGTATTTTTCTCAGAAGATTGATAAAGAATGTATAATTATTTTGGTAATTATTGTGTGTGTATTAGTTGTCAAGGTGTTGCATGAGTCGTACTACTTCTATCAGCAGCGCAGGTTGCATTTTTCTAACACCCAGATTTATAAGGGACGTGGGTGGCGCTGTGGGTTAAACCACAGAGCCTAGGACTTGCTGATCAGAAGGTCAGTGGTTCGAATCCCCGCGACGGGGTGAGCTCCCGTTGCTCAGTCCCTGCTCCTGCCAACCTAGCAGTTCGAAAGCATGTCAAAGTGAAAGTAGATAAATACGTACCGCTCTGGCGGGAAGGTAAACGGCGTTTCCGTGCGCTGCTCTGGTTCACCAGAAGTGGGTTAGTCATGCTGGCCACATGACCCGGAAGCTGTACGCTGGCTCCCTCGGCCAGTAAAGCAAGATGAGCGCCACAACCCAGAGTCGGTCACGATTGGACCTAATGGTTAGGGGTCACTTTACCTTTACCTTTTAACATGGCGATGCTGTGGTACCCAAGTTCCAGCTGCCTTCTTCAGAATGCATTAGCAGAGCGAGTATCCTCTGCAAGGCCAAGCAAATAAGGGATGCAGCCTTCTTTTGTGGGGGTGAGACATGCAATTTTAGACAGAGACAGAGCTGGGAAAGGATATTGACATGTTAGGAGTAGATGGCCAGCTATTTGAAAGCATGCCTTTGCCTTTCGTCGTCACATGACAGATAGAAATTCAATAGGTGAAGCTTTCTCCATTGATGCACATTCACCCATAGGGGTCTGTGAGTTTGGGGGCTGCCTTAATTGTTTTAATGCCGTGTAATTTTATTAGGTTGCATATTTTATTAGCATTTTTATTAGGTTGTGGATTTTGTACTTGGAGGTTTTATTGCAATGTAAGCTGTCTTGAGGGTCCCGTTATGGACTGAATGGCAGGATTGAAATAAAATCAATATATAATGGCTGGGGAACATTCCAGCTGTTCAATTTCTGCCTGTCACAGGCAGAGGGACCCTGCCGTCTCTAGCACGGTGGAAAACAGAGGACAGTATCAGGCTGGATGGGGCAGGTCCCCCATGTTTGAAAAGCTAATTGCAGACAGATATGCCCTCGCATTGCCCTCTACGCACCCCAAGTCATTTTCATGCAGCTTCCATAAGAGATGTTAGCCACCTTCAGATATCTAAAGTGTGGGATGTGAAACACAAGAGCAGTCAAGTTCAACTGTGCTGGTCCTCGGGGCTAACTGAGAGGCGAGGTCCGAGTCCAGTCTGAGGTCAAGGGTGCAGTATTGAGGCTGTCCGTCAAAGCTGAAGCGGGGTCCAAGGCAGGGAGTCGGGTGAGGTCAGGTACTCTGGCAGAACAGCAGGACAAGGTGCAGGCAGGAACAGGCTACCAACAATGTTGCTCCCACAACCTGGGAATGGGGCTGACTGGCCTTTATCTCCTCTGAGGCATAGGGCGGCCCCGGTCCACAGGTGACTCGCTTATCCTGGCCTGAAGGTGAGCACTCCTCCTGTGGGAACTTAGTTCCCTCCGTCTCTCTGCCCTGAGCCTCTGCAGCTCAGGAGAGGCTGGAGGATTACCGGACCCAGAGGCAACATCAGCCCCCCCCCCACGGGGTTGAGGGTGGAGCACCTGCAGGCAATGGGTCCTCCATCACCTCAGGAGCCAGAGCAGACTCAGCTGATGCCTGCACCTGAGGATCCAGCACAGGTGAGGACCCTTCAGGCTCATGTCCCAGCCCTAGCTCAGCTGGTTCTGGAGGCGGGGAATCCTGTGCAGGCTGTTTAAACACGGGGAGGAATGTTTGTCCAGCCAGCAGGTAAACTTCCTGTTTCCTTCTGGGCTGGGACAGACTTCCTCTGCATGTGACTAGAGGTGGGCGTGGCCTCACCTGTGCAGGTAATGACAAAAGCACAGGGCAGGGCAGCCATCTCCCTCTCTATGACTACTTTCATTGAAGAAGCAACATCTGCTTAGCCAAAGATGCTCTCTTGGCCTCCAGCCTCCAGCCAAGAGAGGACAAAGGGACTGCCTCCTTATGAGATAGTTTCCAGGTGTATGTTATTTTTCTAAGCTAAGTCTGCCTTCTGGGATCCGATTGTGAACAGAATGTGAGTAAACTCTTTTTATAGTTTTATAGAAGACTGTGTCGTGTCTTATCTTTTATGAGGGAATAAGGGGAAAATACCAGAACAGTTATTATAGAGGCTTTAATGAGCCTGAGCTAACTCATCCGCTGCAAGTTTAAAAAGGGGGATGTTACTCTGCTAAATTGTGAACTTGATAACACAAGTTGGAAAGGCTATAATCAGACAATATATCCTCTCCTGCATCCCTGAACATTCCCACATGAAGGGCTGTCCCATGGAAGAGGGAACAAGCTTGCTTTTTCCTGCTCAAGAGACTAGGACTTGAACCAATGGCTTCAAGTTACAAGAAAGAAGATTCCATCTTAACATCAGGAAGAACTTTCTGAAAGTAAGAGCTGTTTAACAGCAGAATGGTCTCCCTTGGGAGTTTGTGGGCTTTCCTTTCTTGGAGGTCTATAAGCAGGGCTTGGGTGGCAATCTGTCATGGATGCTTTAGCTGAAATTCCTGCATCCCAAGGGGGATGAGCCTTTGGGTCCCTTCCAACTCTACAGTTCTATGATTCCATGCTCCTGGAATGGGTTGTGTCCAATAAGGACATGAAGAAGAGTCCTGCTGGATCAGATCAAGGGTCCATCAGAACCACGGTACCCACAATGGCCAAACAGATGCTTCTAGGAAACTCACCAGAATGATGTGAAGGAATGAGTCGCTCCCAGTGGTTTGCCCCAGAGGAACTGGTTATTGAAACCCATAAAATATTTGAAACAGATGTTATATTTAACTCTCATGGATAAGAGTGCTTAATGGGCATCCTCCCTGAGGATTGTCCCATCCTCTTTGAAAGAAATCTATGGCTACCTGAAGGAGCATCTCCACCCCCATCTTTTCCCCGGACACTGAGGTCCAGCGCTGAGGGCCTTCTGGCGGTTCCCTCACCGCAAGAAGTGAAGTTACAGGGAACTAGGCAGAGAGCCTTCTCGGTAGTGGCACCCGCCCTATGGAACGCCCTCCCATCAGATGTCAAAGAAATAAACAACTATCTGATGTTTAAAACATGTCTAAAGGCAGCCCTGTTTAGGGAAATTTTTAATGACTGATGTTTTAATGTGTTTTTAATCTTTTGCTGGAAGCCGCCCAGAGTGGCTGGGGAAACCCAGCCAGATGGGCGGGGTATGTATGTATGTATGTATGTATGTATGTATAAATAAATAAATAAATAAATTATTATTATTATTCTGCCAGGGGGCAGATAATGACTGTGGGCAGGGTTAAAGCCAGTATTTGCACTGAGTTTGCACAGTATTTGCACTGTGTTTCCTTTGTAGTGGAACGAATGGAGTGAAATAAGTTAACAAAAACATAAGTTATTACATAAGTTATGCAAGTTACATGATTTTGCCACAACAGACAGCAAGACGGATAATGTAGTTGGGGGGGGGGGTAAGAGAGAGACAAGCTGCAGCGGAATTGAAACAGCGTTGCTTGTGATGAACAGAGGACTGAGTGGAGAACATTGCCTCCTTACATCCCTAACTGCTAATCGATTTCATTGGGTGAGCCCATATTCTTGCCTGATCATCCTCTCCATCGTCTCCTTGCTATAATGTATTTGTGGAAGTCCAATCTAATTGAAGATGGAGAAATTATTTTCGGTGATAACCATTATCCTTCCTCACCGTAGCACTGAAGTGCATTTTATGTCCTGCTTGTGTTTCACGATTCACTGAGTGTTGCAGAATGATGTGGCTTTTGCTGCAGGTGCTGGATAGACCTGGTGGGCTGTACCCATTTTGCAATTTCCCTGCAATCGAAAAGAGGAGGCCGTTACGCCTCCCTCCCGCATTTATGGCCTGCTTCAATCCCGAAATGTTACAGTGTTACATTTCTATTTAACTTATGCACCTCAGATGTTGTAAAAGCAGCCATAAAAGTCAATAAAAATGCAATAACGCCACGTCAGTCAAAAGCAATGGAGCAATTGCTATTGAGCAAACAATTGGGAAACAGTGCCGAAGACTCAATTCTGCTGTGTTGCAATTGATTAAAGATATGAATCAGAAAATTAAAGGGGCTCCTTTTGTTTTAGTTATTACCGGTTGCCTAATTTATGGAGCAATTACTTTGATCTTATCTGGGACACCGAAAAACTGTGCGGAACGATACTGCCTTGTGACGCTTTTATTATTAATACAGATTGCCCGAGATCAGCTTAAATGATTCTGAAGGATATTTTATGCACATTTGCTCTCTCTCTGTCTATTATGCATACGGAAATGGTAGAATCTGCTCAGGATTTACAGGCAATTGATACTGCTGTCTAATCTGGTGAATTGTGCTGGTCAATTGCCTATTGGGCCCAAGCTCCCACTTAAGGAACTGGTTTGTGGTCATTTCAGTGACTAGGAGTGCCCTTTACCAGCTTGGACTAGCAAGACAGCCATGGATGCTTCTGGACCTAGCTAGTCTGGTCACTGTTGCCCTTGCGCTGGTAGCCTCTGGATTGGATTACTGCAGTGCTCTCTGTATGGGGCTGACCCAGAAGCTGACCTGGAAGCTTCAGCTATTGCAAAATGAAGTGGTTTGACAACAACAACAACAACAACAACAACAACAACAACAACAACAACAACAGATCCTGAAGTTGAGGCTCCAATACTTTGGCCACGTCATGAGAAGAGAAGACTCCCTGGAAAAGACCCTGATGTTGGGAAAGATGGAGGGCACAAGGAGAAGGGGGCGACAGAGGACGAGATGGTTGGACAGTGTTCTCGAAGCTACAAACATGAGTTTGACGAAACTGCGGGAGGCAGTGGAAGACAGGAGTGCCTGGCGTGCTCTGGTCCATGGGGTCACGAAGAGTCGGACATGACTAAATGACTAAACAACAACAACAACAACAACTAATAATAATATATTATTTATACCCCGCCCATCTGGTTGGGTCTCCCCAGCCACCCTGGGCAGCTTCCAACAAAGTATTAAAATACAGTGGTCTGTTAAACATTAAAAGCTTCCCTAAACAGGGCTGCCTTGAGATGTCTTCTAAAAGTCTGTATTAAAATACAGTGGTCTTC
This sequence comes from Podarcis erhardii, assembly GCF_964252035.2. Taxonomy (NCBI): domain Eukaryota; kingdom Metazoa; phylum Chordata; class Lepidosauria; order Squamata; family Lacertidae; genus Podarcis; species Podarcis erhardii. The sequence continues at coordinate 49,079,726 of NC_138501.1, forward strand.
TGAAAGTCTGCATTAAAATACGGTGGTCTGTTAAACATTAAAAGCTTCCCTAAACAGGGCTGCCTTCAGATGTCTTCTAAAAGTCTTGATTTCTCATCAGGGCTGAATATTGCCATCATATTATGACACCGCTGAAACAATTTCACTGGCTGCCTGGCTATGTTTAAGATGCTGCAAGTGGTATACAAAGCACCATCCAGGTTGGGACCTTAAGTATTGTAGGGGGGGAAATCCAGATTTGGTTCTGCAGATAAAAGCCCCCAAAGCCAGTAAAAGAATAATACTGTAAGAAAGAAGAGAATGGGTTTCATATGTCATCTGGATATGGGTATCTTCTGCAAATCTTTGCATTTGCCTTGCGATAAGCAAAGAAGCATAAGTCATGTAATCATAAATAAAAGCTTCAGTGAAACAAGGCAAGGGAAAACAGATCAATAGTGGACATTTGTCCCCAGTGACGATAAAAGCCTGCGTTCCACGGTTTCTGGTACATACTCTTTCATTGTTGTTGTCTGTGTGTGTTTTAAACTAAACCACAAGGAATTCCCCATATCATTGTCAATGACCACTTTATTGGAGGAGTAACAAGGAAATCAGTAAATCCTTAAGGGGCATTTGAAACCACAGGACATCTCGGGTTGTGAGATAGGGGAGCGGGCGAGATCAGTTTCCTCTCGTCTCTCATTCTAGGATAAGGCACACAGCCTGAGAATGTAAGAAGGGTCTTTGGGCTGGTTTGTACATTAAGGCCACCATAGGGAGCCCACTTTCAATTGCTCCACAGGGTGGCTCGGCAGCCGACAAGGAGACAGGGGGTAAACAGCCAATTGCTGAGATAGGAAAATATGGTCCTGGGCATCGCTTTGCTCTAGCTATACTGTTGCAGATTTGGTCCAGCCCTATCATAAGCTCATGTAGTCCTTATTTACCAAAGACAGTCAGTCCTGACCTCCTAATTTCTATCCCTGAAAAACTATGGCGCCTTCCAGGCATGACTTGTTTACTTTCCATTGTCAGTTACAGTGGTACCTCAGGTTAAGTACTTAATTCGTTCCGGAGGTCCGTACTTAACCTGAAACTGTTCTTAACCTGAAGCACCACTTTAGCTAATGGGGCCTCCCCCTGCACCACCGGAGCACAATTTCTGTTCTCATCCTGAAGCAAAGTTCTTAACCTGAAGCGCTATTTCTGGGTTAGCTGAGTCTGTAACCTGAAGCGTATGTAACCTGAAGCTTATGTAATCTGAGGTACCACTGTACTAGAGGAGTCCTTCTTCAGCATTCAGATACCTCCTGGGTTTCTAGAATTTCAATTCAGGTATGAGGGGTGGAGTGGGGAGTCAACTTCCTCCAGGAGAGGAAGGAAAATGTAATATTTTTTCCTTTGACCAGTGGTGGGCATGCCTCTCCTTCCTCCAGTTTTTGACATATGCCTGAAACTGGTTACAATGTAAATATAAGTATTTACTTATACAATGTATAAGTATATACTTATATAAGTATATACTTATACAAAGTAAATATAAGTATTTTGCCTGCATCGTTTTTACAGCTTCTGTTGCTGTGAACCAATGCGTGATTATAAAGTAAGTATTATTTTTAAACTTCCTTCCCATGCTGTTGCCTGATTCTTTATTAAGCGGGATAAGAAAGGGGAGCCAGGTTACTTCATAGACGGACTTGCTCAAAACAAGGCTCTATAGCCTAAGTCCTATGCTTCTCTCAAGTCAGTCTCCAGTCAGTCAGCACAATTCAAAGTGTTGGTGCTAACCTTGAAAGCCCTAAACGGCCTCGGCACAGTATACCTGAAGGAGTGTCTCTACCCCCGTCGTTATGCCTGGACACTGAGGTCCAGCACCGAGGGACTTCTGGCAGTTCCCTTACTGAGAGAAGTGAGGTTACAGGGAACCAGGCAGAGGGCCTTCTTGGTAGTGGCACCCACCCTGTGGAATGCTCTCCCACCAGATGTCAAGGAAATAAACAACTAACTTTTAGAAGACATCTGAAGGCAGCCCTGTTTAGGGAAGTTTTTAATGTTTGATGTTTTATTGTGTTTTTAATATTCTGTTGGAAGCCACCCAGAGCGGCTGGGGAAAGCCAGCCAGATGGGTGGGGTATAAATAATTAGTTGTTGTTGTTGTTGTTGTTGTTGTTGTTGTTGTTGTTGTTGTTGTTCTTCTTCTTCTTCTTCTTCTTCTTCTTCTTCTTCTTCTTCTTCTTCTTCTTCTTCTTCTTCTTCTTGTTCTTCTTCTTCCTCCTCTTCCTCTTCCTCTTCCTCTTCTTCCTCTTCTTCCTCTTCTTCTTCTTCCTCTTCTTCCTCTTCTTCCTCTTCTTCCTCTTCTTCCTTCTTCTTATTCAACCCCACTTCTCCCAGTGCCCACTCCAGCCACCATTCCTCGGGGTCCAGCCGGTCGCTGACACAGAAGCCAAGTCTTCTCCAACCAGTTTCTGCTCCAGATGTTTCAGACTAGAATCCCCAGCATCTCCAGCCAGCTTGGTCAAATCACATAGCATTGTGTTTCATTACATCAGGATAGGGAGGGCTATAACTCAACAGCAGAGGGTCTACCTTGCATGCAAAAGGTACTTGGTAAGGCCAGGACGGTCCCCTGTCTGTAAGCCTAGAGGTAAAGGTAAAGGGACCCCTGACTATTAGGTCCAGTCGTGGCTGACTCTGGGGTTGTGGCACTCATCTCGCTTTATTGGCCGAGGGATCCGGTGTACAGCTTCTGGGTCATGTGGCTAGCATGACTAAGCCACTTCTCCCGAACCAGAGCAGCGCATGGAAACGCCGTTTACCTTCCCGCCTGAGTGGTACCTATTTATCTACTTGCACTTTGACATGCTTTCGAACTGCTAGGTTGGCAGGAGCAGGGACCGAGCAACGGGAGCTCACCCCGCCGTGGGGATTCAAATCGCCGACCTTCTGATTGGCAGGTCCTAGGCTCTGTGGTTTAACCCACAGTGCCAGAGAGTTGCCACCAATTAGTGAAGATGCCATGACTGCTAAGCGAAATGGACTGTTGTTCTGAGCAATTTTCTATGCTCCTAACTCACAGTGCACCAAACACTAAAGGGAAAGACGATAGGTATTAATTGGAAGACTGATTAATCCATTAATGTGTGAAGCCAATCATAAGCCATAAAAAGCTCATTTTCCTGCAGGTCTGTTGATGTACATTTATGACATTAAAACCCAATCACTTGAGTTACAAAACAGTGCTTAAAACTGCAGTGCTATAAACACTTACCTTGGAGTAACCCCTAGTGAATTCATTGGGATTTACTTCTGAGTAGACATGCCTAGGCTTGCACTTTTAACAGCACTCTCTGCTCAGAAGTAAGCTCCATTGAGTTTAATGGGGCTTAATCCCAGGAAAGTGTCTAGGATTGCAGCCGAAAGAACTTATCTTCTGTATAACACACATGCAATTGAATCAAGAGGCATTTTCTGGATGAAAAAATGTCAGCTGATGAGGTTTACTTGCCCCCTTGGTGAGGAATCGTATTCCAGGACACTACCAGCGAGATAATAAAGCCGATATCCTACACAATGCATTGCGGCCTAATTTAAAACGTCCTTTTCCACCATAAATGCAATATGATGAGAACACAAATTATCATTAGCAAAGGAATCCAAGCAGAAAATCAGTCCGGAAGACTAGTCAAAGCCTGGAGAGGAAGACAAAGGGGGGTTGTGTGTCTCCGTTCCACCATCTTAATAAGGAGCGATTGATACAGTAGATGAAGACAAGAGCAATAACAATGTTTTGAATATTGAAAGAAGAAAAAAGGAAAGGAAAGAAAAGAAAAGCTTTGGACTGGTCGGCTATAAGAAAGCCATAATCTGAAAGGCACAAGGAAACTGCATTTGGCCTGTCTAGTGGGATGATGATGATAATAACAATAATAACAATAATAACAATAATAACAATAATAACAATAATAACAATAATAACAATAATAACAATAATAACAATAATAACAATAATAACAATAATAATAATAATAATAATAATAATAATAATAATAATAATAATTTATTATTTATACCCCACCCATCTGGCTGGGCTTCCCCAGCCACTCTGGGCAGCTTCCAACACAATAGTAAAATACAGTAATCCATCAAACATTAAAAGCTTCCCTAAAGAGGGCTGCCTTCAGATGTCTTCTAAAAGTTTGGTAGTTGTTGTTCTCCTTGACATCTGGTGGGAGGGTGTGACACAGGGCGGGTGCCACTACCAAAAAGGCCCTCTGCCTGGTTCCCTGTAACTTGGCTTCTCGCAGTGAGGGAACCGCCAGAAGGCCCTCGGCGTTGGACCTCAGTGTCCGGGTAGAACGATGGGGGTGGAGATGCTCCTTCAGGTATACAGGACCGAGGCCGTTTAGGGCTTTAAAGGTCAGCACCAACACTTTGAATTGTGCTTGGAAATGTACTGGGACGAACTGACTTAGTATATCAGGCCACATCCCCTCTCCTCCTAGCCAGACTCCAAAATAAGCCCAACAGCAAATCATCAATGCAGGTAAATCAACAGGCATGATTAGCTTACGCACTGATTTTCCCAGTGATGGTTCTTGGGGTCTCAAATTCACTAAAATTCAGCTACCCCTGCCTCTCACCTTCCATTCTGCATCTTAGTTGCAACATCCTCTGAGGTGCTCCTGAGGCTCCATACCCAGTGCAAATGAAGTACCTGTGCTCCCCTAAATCCACCTCTGTTCTACGCTGCAAAAGGAACAGTACTGAGCTGATAACCTGACTCAGTGTAAGACAGGTGTCAGTGATCTTTAGGGCCATAGTCCGTCCATCTATGTGTCCATAGTCCACCTATGAACAACCCCCTAATTGTCTGTAGTTAGCATTGCCTGAGTCAATAGGGGACAAAGTTGGCACTGGGGTTGTTTCAAGAACGGACCGGCTGGGTCTGGATCTAGACACATCAAAGAAATATTTCAGTTAAACACATTGCAAACTTTGTATGAGAAATCGGGTTAGGCAAAACTAAACTCCACAGCTTCATCACAGTGTTTGAATGCATAAACAATGCATATAAAGCCATTTTTCTTTGCCAATGTAGCTGAGTTCTTAGAGGTGTTCTGCATCTGCATGTCCAGAAATATATTATTTTTTTCAGAGGCCAGCACACAATATTACAGACTGGCAAAAGAAGGTCTCTTTCAAGAAACACGGAATTTCCAAGGCATTGCAAATGTCCAGGTCAAACCGCATAACTTATCATTCAGGTCTTTCTCCTCTCTTCTTCTTCCTAGTATTATTCTTTAGCAGGGAGGGAGGAAATGGAAATATTTTTTTCAATCTCGGCAATGGCAGGTCCTAAATCAGAAACAGGGCTTTTCGGCAGGAACGTTCTAATTTTCACAATATTTTGTTTGCAATATTTAGCCGGTGCTAAATATTTCATAATTAGTGTGTAAGCGGTGTGGATGCTAATCAGCTAAGAGTTCATATTTTTCATTCTCAGTGGAATAAATATGAATTATTAAAGGAGCCTCTTTTCAGGCCTTTGCGATTCAGCCATCGAATCTGGAAACCTTTCCTTTGGCATGCGAGAGTGTGAAGACGACACTTTTGTTCCTGGGCTTTTGTTCCTGGGCTCCCAGAGACGGAAAAATGCATCTGTTTCCAAAATAAATAATTTACCAAGCCAGCACCTATAAACTGAACATTTCCGTTGCTGATCCCTGGTCTCTCTAGTGCCTTGCTAATTGCGGGAATGTGACTTAGGTAATTCTCAAATCCAGGTGGACTAAGCGACCATGTGCAGTTCAACTAATCACACTGAGAGCCAGTGTGGTGTAGCGGTTAAGAGCAGTAGTCTTGTAATCTGGTGAACCAGGTTCGCGTCTCCGCTCCTCCACATGCAGCTGCTGGGTGACCTTGGGCCAGTCGCACTTCTTTGAAGTCTCTCAGCCCACTCACCTCACAGAGTGTTTGTTGTGGGGGAGGAAGGGAAAGGAGAATGTTAAAATAACCCGGGACTTCCGGGTTGGCGCCTCCAGCAATGGCTGAATTCCTCTGACCGGGAGGAATTTGCTTTGTGGAAATTAGGGTCTGGCCGCCACGGCGAAGGCGGGGACTCACCAAAAATTACAGGCGGGAGAAGCCTGTGAACGTGGGATTCGGCTGGCACCTTTTGCGCCTCCCCTACTCGCGGGGAAACCCGGTTTCGGGGATCCGGAGCGACATGGGGTGAGTGGCGTGGTGCTTCGAATTGACTGCTTCTTTCACGGAGTGAAGCTGCATAGCTGTTGCCGGAGAGCGCTGACTTTTTCCTGTGGACAATTTGATCTTAAAACAACTACCCGTGAGTAGAACGGAAAATTGGATGCTTAAACATCTTAATTTGGCACCGAAACGGGGAGGTTTAAAACAGGAAGTCCGCCTTCCCCTTTTGTAAATAGACTGAAGCAAAGAGGCTGCAAGCTAAGGTCTTGGAAAGTCTTCTGTAAAGGATTAAACTTCCATCGGTTAAAATCATTAAAACCCCCCTTGGAAGCAAGAGAAGAGGGGGGAAATTTTGGATCGCGTAAGCCTGCAGGAGAGAGAGCGAAGAAAGATAAATTACCACCGCTTTGAACCTGGAAACGGGCTGCTAATAAGACTGACGTTTTGGGAAAGTTCATTGACTGTGAATAAAACGTATGTGGACAGATAGTTAAATAAGAGAAATATATTGTTTCCATTGTTTCCTTCTGCGTTTAAAAAGGAGTAAAAGTAACTGAAAATTGAAACTATTTTGTTGCTCAAACAGTGTTTAAAAGGATTGATACAAATAGAAATTGTTTCCCTCTAGAGGGAGCCTTTGAAACTGTTACAGGAGTGGAGCTGGGGGAATTACCAGCTGCAGAGATAAAAAACTGTGAGAACCAGGGATTGACCTTGGATTGGTAAGAATGTTGACAGAAGAAGCCTTAGTGATTGCATTATGCAAGATAAGTGCTTCATTGGAACAGCTTCATAAGAAGACGGGAAAGGAGAATGTTAGCTGCTTTGAGACTCCTTTGGGTAGTGATAAAGCGGGATATCAAATCCAAACTCTTCTTCTTCTTCAATGGGAATGGTGGCACGTATTGAAAATAGGTGCAGAATTCCATGGCTGGATTGCTCACCAGGACAAGACACCTGTGCTGACCTTGGGCATATTACACCAATCATGGCATGACTGCACCGGCTACCAATTCATTTCCAGGGGCAATTCAAAGTTCAATCCTTGGCATCTCCAGGTAGGGCTGGGAAAAGACACCTGTCTGAGTTCTGGAGAGCAGCTGCCTGTCAGTGTGGGCATTACTGAGCTATATGGACAATTGATATGATAAGGCATTTTCCTACGTTCCTAGGATTTGAGTAGAATTTTGTTTTCATTCCCCTCCAGAATTAGCAGGCAGGGGCTCCTTTTCACCCATTCATGGGGAACAAGGGCTTTTTTTAGACCAGAACTTGCCGAAACTCGGTTCTGGCACCTCTCAGGTGGGTGCTATTGCACTTATAAGAGAACAAGGGTGAGTTCTGGTACCTCTTTGTCTAGAAAAATAGCACTGTGGGAAACACTTTGAAGTCAAAGGCTACAGTTCTTTAAGTGGCCACAATTGATGGGGATTTTCAAAGCAACTAGGAGACATGACCTTAGGTAAAGTTGTTGTTGTTTAGTCGTGTCTGACTCTTCGTGACCCCATGGATCAGAGCATGCCAGGCACTCCTGTCTTCCACTGCCTCCCACAGTTTGGTCAAACTCATGTTCGTAGCTTCGACAACACTGTCCAACCATCTCGTCCTCTGTCGTCTCCTTGTCCTTGTGCCCTCCATCTTTCCCAACATCAGGGTCTTTTCCAGGGAGTCTTTGAAGACTTTAAAAAACAAAAAAAGATGAGAAACAAAGAGCATGGGTCTCTCGGGGGCTATTAAATATTATAGCCAAATGAAACCTCCAACAAAGGATATTTTGATTCTATCCAGGTGGTTGAATCTTCTTTCATTTCCATAACCAGCAATATAAGAACCAATAATAATAATAATAATAATAATAATAATAATAATAATAGCCAAGTGTCCATGATGTATGACAGGCTTCCTCAACCTCAACCCTCCAGATGTTTTTGGCCTACAACTCCCATGATCCCTAGCTAGCAGGACCAGTGATCAGGGATGATGGGAATTGTAGTCTCAAAACATCTGGAGGGCCGAGGTTGAGGAAGCCTGTTGTATGATATAAACAGGATCCCCAAATTTGCCATACAATTTGCTGCAGCATGTTAGCGATATCTACTGAAATAAGCAGGGAGTGCTTTGTCATTTGTCATTTCTGCCAGGCGACTACAGAGTGACAACTCTATTAAAGCTCGAAGACACATCCAAGTACATGAAATCTGCTCTGACAAACTAGCAGCCGGGAAGAAAAATTATGGGTTTGTTGTGTATATCTGATCTTCTAATTATGCATACACACAGCCAGGGAGGAGAATGGGGAAGATGGTTTATCAAGTGCAACTACAGGACTGCTAGGTGAGCAGGACTCTCAGAGGGAGGCAAGGAACCAAAGGAGCTTTCGAAATTGACAAATCAAATCTGGGCAATTGACAGACAAGGTAACAGGAATTCACTCCCTTCACTTTCTTCTTCTTCTTTCAAATCAGCCTGCCCACTTCCTTTAAATTCCTTCGCTTCAATTCATGTAGTCAACACACATTTGACAATTGGAGCATTTTGCAACAATTGTAACGGCGAATTTTGAAGTGTGGGTGCTCAGCGCAACAGATGTTGTAGCCACATGGAAACCCCAGAAATGCAGGCAGCTGTGCAGATCTGTTATTGCACTCAGGTTATATACCGACACATGCACACCAGGGAACAGAATGCAGCATAATGCTCAGTTTATTAGGACCAGCATGACTGGAATCCTATGCATCATTTCCTGGGGTTCAGGTCCACTAAACTCAGTGGCGCCTACTTCTGACTGCATAGGCTCAGCTTGAAAGACACATCAAGCTTTCACAAAAGATCTTCATCTTACTGGAATGTAACCTTTAGCTTTTTTAACAGACATGCAAACCATCTTGTAAAGATGTAAACTGCTAGCCTGAAGGAGGAGCCCCGTTAAAGAAAAGGAAAGGAAGACCTAGCCTCTCCTTAATTGCTTGATTCATTCTGTGCCTTTCTCCATCCATCACAAACTTGAAAGCCGTATTATCACCCACCTGCTTGCCAGAGCAAGGACTGCCCATAAAACCAGCTGACTGACCGAACCCAAAGGGTGCTCATCAATGGTTCCTCTTCATCCTGGAGAAGAGTGACTAGTGGGGTGCCACAGGGTTCTGTCTTGGGCCCGGTCTTATTCAACATCTTTATCAACGACTTGGATGATGGACTCAAGGGCATCCTGATCAAATTTGCAGATGACACCAAACTGGGAGGGGTGGCTAACACCCCAGAGGACAGGATCACACTTCAAAACAGCCTTGACAGATTAGAGAACTGGGCCAAAACAAACAAGATGAATTTTAACAGGGAGAAATGTAATGTATTGCACTTGGGCAAAAAAAATGAGAGGCACAAATACAAGATGGGTGACACCTGGCTTGAGAGCAGTACATGTGAAAAGGATCTAGGAGTCTTGGTTGACCACAAACTTGACATGAGCCAACAGTGTGACGTGGCAGCTAAAAAAGCCAATGCAATTCTGGGCTGCATCAATAGGAGTATAGCATCTAGATCAAGGGAAGTAATAGTGCCACTGTATTCTGCTCTGGTCAGACCTCACCTGGAGTACTGTGTCCAGTTCTGGGCACCACAGTTCAAGATGGACACTGACAAACTGGAACGTGTCCAGAGGAGGGCAACCAAAATGGTCAAAGGCGTGGAAACTATGCCTTATGAAGAACGGCTAAGGGAGCTGGGCATGTTTAGCCTGGAGAAGAGGAGGTTAAGGGGTGATATGATAGCCATGTTCAAATATATAAAAGGATGTCACATAGAGGAGGGAGAAAGGTTGTTTTCTGCTGCTCCAGAGAAGCGCACACGGAGCAATGGATCCAAACTACAAGAAAGAAGATTCCACCTAAACATTAGGAAGAACTTCCTGACAGTAAGAGCTGTTCGACAGTGGAATTTGCTGCCAAGGAGTGTGGTGGAGTCTTCTTCTTTGGAGGTCTTTAAGCAGAGGCTTGACAACCATATGTCAGGAGTGCTCTGATGGTGTTTCCTGCTTGGCAGGGGGTTAGACTCGATGGCCCTTGTGGTCTCTTCCAACTCTATGATTCTATGATTCTAACCACCTAGCACTCTGATGACATCATCACTCCTGCGCTGAAAGAAGTCCCAAAGCTACATGAGCTTCCTTCATTGAATAAGACCCTAATGCTATTTTTTTGCAATACGAGACGGGCCTTTTCTGCGGCAGCTACCCATTTGTGGAATGCGCTCCTCAGGGAGGTTCGGTTCGTGTATTCATTATACAGTGGTACCTTGGGTTACAGATGCTTCAGGTTACAGACTCTGCTAACCCAGAAATAGTACCTCAGGTGAAGAACTTTGCTTCAGGATGAGAACAGAAATCCTGCGGTGGCAGTGGGAGGCCCCATTAGCTAAAGTGGTACCTCAAGTTAAGAACAGTTTCAAGTTAAGCACGGACCTCCAGAACGAATTAAGTTCTTAACCTGAGGTACCACTGTACACCTTTAGGCACCAGTTGAAAATGCTCCTATTTAACCAGGCCTCTGGCTGATTGACATCTAATGCCCTTTTAAAATGTGAGGGTTTTGGGGGGGGAGGGGGGGTTAATTGGGTTGTTTTTGTTTTTATTATTTACTTTGTGTTTTTATATTGCTGTTTTATGTTGTAACTGCCCTGAGACCTGCGGGTATAGGACGGTATATTATTATTATTATTATTATTATTATTATTATTATTATTATCATCATCATCATCATTATTATCACAGCATTTTCATGGGGAACATTGGTGCCCTTTCACTGCTTCAACGAAAGACCATTATCGACAAACAAGTTTCCTCCCTGCTCGTTAAAAAGTACACAGATGTAAAGAGCTTGGTTTATTGCCCAAGCCATGCCTAAATTTGGAAAGTTTGCCTCCCGCCTTCCTTGCCAACCCCCAACCCTCAAAGCAGCTTTCCCCCATCGCCTTGAAGAGGTCCTGGGTGATGGTAGTTGGAGCTGTGATGGCAGATGGGAAGATGTGGATCAGCCTGTCTCCCTCTCTGTTGCCATGGCATACTGCTCTCTGTCACAATAGCCCTCGGGAGAAATTGGCCGCAAACACAGCATGTTCCCTCTGGGGCTCTGATCAGTGCAGCCGCCTGATCTTCTTGCCTGGGAAATCTTCTCTGCCACCAGTAGATAAACGAACAACAACAAAAAGGCGAATTTTCCCTTCCACCTTCCATTTTAAGAGGTTCCCAATAGCAACAAGTGCAGCATGAACACCAGGAAAGGTTAACATGGAGGAAAGAGCGTGACCTCGGAATGCCACAAACATCAGAGGCAATTGTTCCAAAGAAAACAATCTTTATTTCAATTGTTGTCTTCTTGATTGTTTATTTCCTTTAGCCTCTGACCCCAGAAGTCAAGCAATAAAGAGGAGGAAAAATGTGCATTTGAACCAGAAATAAAGGCCGTAGTTCTTATTTTTTTCCCCCTTTTCATTTTTTCCCTCTCTCTTAAAAAAGCAACCACTTTTGCAATAGTCAGACTGACTGTGTTATGGGGGCTGTTCAGTACAGGTGATACCCCAGGTGCCCAGGACCTGCTCTGCTTCAGATCTAAATGGAAAATATATCTGGGGGTTATCTCCATATTAATGTGCTCCTGGAAAAGAAGAGTTTCTTGAGTATCAAAGGGAGTCTTCCTGGATCTCGTGGCCTCCAGATGTTTGACTACAATTCTCATCAGTCCCAACCAGCTTGGCCAATGATCAGGGAATGATGGAAGTTGTAGACCAAAACATCTGGACGATACCAAGTTGGGGTTGGCAGGTTTAAGACACTTCACAGATATTAACTCCCCTTCTCAGTACCAAAGTTGACTAGGGTTGGTTACTGCTTCCCAGTCTAAACTACCTCACAGGCTTTGAAGAGAAAGAAACCACGCATGCCCCTTTGAACTCTTTGGAGGTAAACTGGGAGAAAAATCTTCTAAGTAAATAGCTATACCCTGGAATAGCTTGGTGGGGTTCTGCCTTACATAAATCTTTCCAGCATCCTTCTCATGGTCCTAGGATGGCCTTATCAGCCAGTTTGTTGAGCCAAAATGATTTCCATCAACTAGAAACCTCCCTGGAAGGACAGATCCTGAAGCTGAGGCTCCAATACTTTGGTCACTTCATGAGAAGAGAAGACTCCCTGGAAAAGACCCCTGTAAAATTAGGAAAAATCTATAAGAATGGAGATAAAATGTGCTGGAGGTGTAAAAACAAGGAAGGTAGTTTTTACCACATGTGGTGGACTTGTGAAAAAATCAAGAACTTCTGGGAGCTCATTTATAATGAACTAAAAAAAATGTTTAAATATACCTTGTTAAAAAACCTGAAAATTTTCTTCTGGGAATGATTGGCAATGAAATTAAGAAAGAGGACCAGAGACCTTATTCCAGTACGCAACAACAGCTGCTAGAATTTTAATCGCCCAAAATTGGAAATCAATCAATATCCCAACAGTAAGAGATTGGCAAATCAAAATGTTTATTCGGCTTTACGCCCATCATGAAACACAACACAACAGAACAAATCAAATAAAACAGCGGACTCGTACAAGCCACAAATAGTATATCACAGTTCATAACTCACAAGGACAGATATTAACCATTCATAAGAAAAGTTTAAAATTAAGAATAAATTTTTTTGGCCCTACACTAAAATCGGTATCTGATCGGTATCTGATGTCGTTATAGAAAATTCTTATGACTATCAATAATCAGCCAACATTCCATTCCGTCTCTTGTACGAGAGGACGACTGTTAGGAATTTAGCAACCTGTAGGGTAATATAAGGATCCACATCTTGAAGAACCCAGGCAAGCTGTAGGTCTACTGGTTTGTCAGCCGTAGGCTGGATTATGGGGTTTAGTATACTAGCACGGGCTGAACTTTACAAAGGACAGATAAACATAACATGATGTAGAGATTCAGATGTTTTCATTTCACAAGCACACATTGAAGGGACTTGGCCCTTAGTGAATCTATGTCTCAGCACGTTTGTTGGAAAGACATTGAACCTAGCTCTAATGAAGGCATATCGGTGAGACACGGCCATAAGCGATGTTAAGTAGGACGGAGTGCGGTAGATAGGGGTTATGCCGATATTTAACGACGAGCAGGCTCCACCACCAGCTACGGAATTTTGGTATAACTCCGCATCGTCCAGCCTTTGATTTATACACCTTTTTGCCACATTTAGATCCAGTTTGAGCAATTCAGTGGGCGAGATCTCAAAGGACAGCAATTTGGCATGGATTTTCCCTGACCACAAATTTGTGAAGTCATCTCGAAGAGAATGGCAAAGTAAATTATTTGAATATTCAGAATTGGCAAAATTAACACAAAAAAATCAGACCAGAAAGAAACAAAGTTTATTAAAGAATGGAATAAATTCATAACCTATATTGAAGTAGATTTAAAAAATCCAAAGATCACAGTAGGCTTAATATAACCCTTCGACATACAAAAGTTTTAAAGATAAACTGCGGGAAAAAATGTACTACATAACCCAAAACTGAGGTGGAGGGAAGTCAATAACTTACATGTTTGTCTTTGTGTTTTTTCCCCTTATAATTAAGTTAGGTTGTTCTTATTATTGTTTTTTTTTCGTGAAGAATTTTTTTTTTGTACATATGTGTGTATATGTGTGTATGAAAATTAATAAAGAGAAATTAAACAAAAGGGGGGCATCTAAGGGCATTGACTGATGTGACTTTGGTTTGCTAAACTTCCGGAGCACCACAGAAGGATGATCAAGTGGGTAGAGCATTCTAAAAACAGCTTTAATGTAGGTTGTCGGTTTACAGTTCAAGATGTTAATCCCCTGGTGCTGGAGAATGTCCTGTCTCCTTGAATTAACCATAATGGTGCATGTAAAAGGCAATGGAGCGGATTGTGGGAGAGCTGAGAATGAGGCATGAGTGGCACAGCTAATACTCTGTTCAAAGCACAGAAGAATATTTGTATCCCACCCTCCCGGCCGAAACCAGGCTCAGGGCAGCTAACATCAAATATATAACACTGGTATAAAATCAAACAATAATTAATTCACCTGCTAAAAACAAGTCAGGATCAAATTAAAATCTAATTAGATGGCTTTCTGCAGAATTAGGGTCAATACAAAGATGGGACTGGAGGTTGAGGATGCCTAAAACCCCCATAATCCCAGACTACTGGTCATTCTGGCTGGAGTTTGTGTGCCTCCTCCACGAGAATGGACCTGTTCTGCAGCGACTCCCTATTTGTGGAATGCTCTCCCCCAGGAGACTCACCTGGTGCCTTTCTTATACACCTTTGGGGCCAGGTGAAAACATTTCTCTTCAACCAGACCTTTGGCTGATTGGCAGTCAATGCCCATTTAAATGTGTTGTGGGAGAGAGGATTCTTAGTTTTTGTTCTTATATTTTAATGTATTTGGTGTTTTTTATATTGTATTTTTTTGGGATGCGGGTGGCGCTGTGGGGTAAACCACAGAGCCTAGGACTTGCCGATCAGAAGGTTGGCGGTTTGAATCCCCGCAACAGGGTGATCTCCCGTTGTTCGGTCCCTGCTCCTGTCAACCCAGCAGTTCGAAAGCACGTCAAAGTGCAAGTAGATAAATAGGTACCGCTCTGGCGGGAAGGTAAACGGCGCTTCCGTGCGCTGCTCTGGTTCGCCAGAAGCGGCTTAGTCATGCTGGGCACATGACCCAGAAGCTGTCTGCAGACAAACGCTGGCTCCTTCGGCCTATAGAGCGAGATGAGCCCCGCAACCCCAGAGTCATCCGCGACTGGACCTAATGGTCAGGGGTCCCTTTACCTATATTGTATTTTCACCTTGTGAACCACCTTGAGATCTTTGGGTGAAGGGTGGTATAGAAAATGATGATGATACTACTACTACAACAACTACTACTACTACTAATGCATGTGTGTGCACACACAACCACACTGATCATTCATGGAGGAAGATTGCAATTAGTAGCCCAAATATAATTCTGCATCACTAATCAGCCCTCCTCAAGCGGATGTTGCAGGACTCTATCCAGAGACAGTGGCGTAGCGTGGGGGGTGCAAGGGGTGCCAGCCGCACCGGGCGCAACATTTTTGGGGGCGCACTCGGAGCTCTCTGCCCCTACCTGGTCCTGGTGGCTCACTCTCTCTCTCACAGTGCTGGCTGCGATGGAAAGGACGAGGCTGCGCGCTCCCCAGCCCAGGCGCCGCCTTCTGCGCGCACACTCGCTTGCAGCTAGAAGCCCTGCAGAAAAGGCCGTCGGGTGCAGGAGCGGCGCCTACATCGCGCTTCCCGGAGGGGGCGCGTCGCCCGCCCGGCATTGGCGCGCGTTTGGGCGGGCTGCGGAGGGCGCGAGCGCTGCGTGCACCCCAGGAGGCCGGCGAGGGCGGGAAAGCGGGCGGCTCGCTCCTCCCGCGCGCCCGAAGGGGCTTTTTTGGCGGTTCCCCCGCTGCTACGAAGTCCTAAGCAACGAGAAGGAAAGCGCCTCATGAGCATAGCACTGGAGGGTGAGTCTCAACTTTTCTGGACGAGCACTCAATGTGTTGCAGATATTAAGCATAACTTTAAAGCCCTAAAAAAAGAAGAAGCAGCAAAAAAAAAACCCACCCCACACGGGGGGCGTGTTCTAATTCCCTTCTAACTCCGGGTTAGAGCGCAGCACGTGGAGGATGGGTGGGGAAAGAGAGAGGAGGCGGGCGGGCGCGCTGATAGAACGCCAGGCGCGGGGGCCGCCAGGGAGAGCCAGCGCGCGCCCCACCCCAGACGCTCGCGGCCACCGCCGTCCCTCCCTCCCTCCCAGGGAAGGCGGGATTAGAGCAAGCGCCCGGGCAGCAAGAAGCGCGCACGCACGCCGGCCCTGCCCTGGATCCCTCAGAACAGCCAGTCTCTGGGAAAGTGGGCGTGGCTTTAGAACTCTCAGGCAGCAGAGGCCGCCGCCCGGCAAGGCTTCCCATTGGGAGGCGCGAAGGCTTTAGTGGGTGGGGATTGGCGCAAATATAAGCAGGGCGGGCTAAGAGGAGGAGCCGCTGCCGAGGAGCAGCGGCACCAGCAGCGTTTCCTCTCCCCCCCTCCCCTCCCGTGTCAACAAGCGGGGCTCCTGCGCCGGGGGTTTGCGCATCTTTTCCTCTCATGCGCGGTATTTGCTTCCCGAGTCGGGCCCGGGGTTTGGCCTAGAGCCAGCGGCGGGCAGAGGGCGCAGAGCGATCGGGCGCAGCTCTCCGGCCGCAGCGGCTCCGGGCGGGCGAGCGATCGGTCGGTCCGCTGGCTCAGGATGGCGGACGACTCCGCAGTGGCGTAGCGTGGGGGGTGCAGGGGGGGCGCAACATCTGGGGGTTAGGGTTAGGGGGCGCAAATCCACGGGTTAGGGGACGCAAATCACTTGCCTTGCCCCGGGTGCTGACAACCCACGCTACGCCACTGTCCAGAGATGGTTGGAACTCTAGTCTAAGACAAAGGGAGCTCATCAGGCAGAGCTGATCTAGGTTTAGGAATTTTCTTCTTTTTGTTCCATTGCAATCTTTGAATTTTAAGTGCTCAGGAAACCAGCCAAGCAAAAGAACGACCATCATTGCATTTTGTGTTAATTAGACACTGCAACTTGCGTTCTCCTCTCTGCCTCCCGTCACCTCCACCTGTTTCCTATGAGCAGAGGAGACTCTGAGAGCATTTGGGTCACAGAAAGGGAACGGACTCGCTGATTTTAATGACAGAGCTCAGCATGTTCTTCTGGCAGCTTTGAGTAACTTGGGCCCCAGAACTGTCACGGCAGTTAAATGTTACATGTTGCAAATTGAGACATTAAGGATCGTGGGCTAGTGGGTGATGCCAGCATTGCCGAGTGTGAGCCAGGATGATTAATGTCGTTTGCTACTGACTTTTTGATGACTCCATTAATTAAGACTAAAAAAATAATTTTTTTTTTAGTTGGTGTAGCGAGCTGGGGTTGTGTATTGGTTATGGCTGGAACTAGATGTCACTGACTCCGTAGAGTCTTAAACCAAAAAAATCAGCAGCCCCATCTCTATTTCTTTAGTTTTATATTACACCTTTCCTCCAAGGTGCTAAGCATGGACAAGGTAGGTCTGTGGCGATCACACAGGGTCCCCGGACGTTTCACAGTCTATTGATCCCTGTGCCACCACTTTATTTCTCGCTGCCACCACCCAGGCCCTACCTGGGACAATACTGAGTCCAGTCAGGGTTAAATTGGAACATAAACTTCTGTTTATTTATTGCAGTTTAACAAGCATGTGGTTTCATAAACAGTATTGGTCAATTACAATCATGGGGTGCCTATCCAGACCTATAACTTCCGCTACCTGCTCTCACTCACTAAACCACCTCTCAGATATTTACTTGTCTTCCTAGCCCCTAACTGTTCTTGACTCAGCTTATTTCGCTACACTAACTCAACCCACCCACAGACTCTATCCCAATTCACTCCCACTCCAACCAACCACCCAACTCTCAACAAACTCCTCCCTTCACCTCTCCCAGAGCTGGTTTTATAGTCCCTCTGACTCCACCCCCTGGGTCCTGATTGGGTAACCTGTTTAACTATTTCACCTCCAGCACTCTCATATGTTAACGTCACAAGGTCTTCTTCCCCTTCAAAGCAAACCTATAAGGTTGGCCAGCTGAGAGCGAGATGACTGAAGGCCATGTTGTGAACTTCTTGGGTGAAGTGGGATTTGAATCTGAGTGTCCCAAGTTCCCATCTGACATGAACACCTACTGTAACCACAATATCACATGGGTGGCTTCCTCCTGTTCTCTCTTCCCATCAGTGAAGAACTGTGAGGGGAAAGAGGGACTGTGCTAGCCAGCAGGTAATAACTTTTTCCACCTGCCTTGCCCCACCTTCCAGCCCTAGGAGCCTTCATAAGGGACCTATTTCCAGGGGAAGAACTATGATGGGAGAAAGACTCTGTTTGCCGCTAGAGGGTGGTTGGTTTTACTTGTGCTGCCCCACCTCCAACCCAAGGAACCTTCAACAGGGAGTTTCTGCCAGAGGCACAATGTCGATGTGTATTTTAATGAGCTGAACAGAGTGAAAGAATATGAGTTATGGGGCTGGGGAGAGTGTGTGTGTATGCCATTTTGTTAATGTTATTGATATTGTTTTATTGTCTATTATAAATGCTGCACTGATTTGCTAATCATCTAAAACGACTTTTGATTTAATTATGATATCTAGCTTATTTTTTTTTAGCTGTTGCTGTGCCATCTAAGTGTCTTAGATTGCAGTTGCTTCATTGATGATTTGTTAATTATTCTACATGATTTATCCAGGATTTGTGATGTTCTATCATATTATTGCTATTTATTGTTTGTATGTCGCTTTCGGATTCATTTGCATGAAGAGTGGAATAGAAATATAATAAATCAAATCAATGGGCTTGGATAGCTCAGTTGGTTAGGGCACAATAATGATAAGGCCAAGGCTGAAGGTTTGATCCCCATATGGGACAGCTACAGTGCAGCGGGTTGGACTAGATGATCCTCAGGGCCCTTTCCCACTCTGCAGGTCTATGATTCTATGATTCAGATCAAATCAAACACCACAATGCCCTGGCACCATTTTCTTGATAGGAACATGTTGTGTTTTGGATTCTTCTTCTTCTTAGGTGATCATTCGTAGCTGAGTAAGTTTGTCTTCCATAAACACGGTTTTAACAGTGAGTCCGTAATTGACTGTGGAGGCCAATTCTGGATCCACACGTCCTTCCACAGTGGGGACATTGGTTTCCAGGCAGGAGTTGATCACGGTGTGGATTTGCCAAGCATGCCTTCCTCTTAGCATGTTTCTCCCTTGCGTCCTGAGTTTGAGTGTCTTCAAAGCCCATGACACCTTTGGTAAAGGCTGTTCTCCAACTGGAGCACTCACAGGCAAGTGTTTCCCAATTGTTGGTGTTTATACTACATTTTTTTAGATTTGCCTTGAGACAGACTTTAAACCTCTTTTGTTGACCACCAGCATTACGCTTTCCATATTTAAGTTCGGAATAGAGTAGTTGATTTGGAAAACAATAATCAGGCATCTGCATGAACGACTCTCAACCGTTCGAATAACTCACCAAAAACCAACAGGCTAGTATCATAAGTGCTTATATTTTGGATTAGAAGACATTTGACCCCACAGGGACATAGGAAGCTGTCAGACAACTGATCCACCAAGCTCAATGTTGTCTACTCTGGCTGTGCCTATGCAGGGTTTCTGGCAGATGTTCTAACATTAATCGATATTGGTTTATATTATGCATATATGTTCTGTATTATTTTATTAATACTATTGTTACAAGTTGCCATGGTGTTTGTCTCTAGAACAATAAACCTATGAACTAAGTCATGGCCCTTCTCCACACACTTCCTTTATTATTCCTCACTTTGTGGAGAGCTGAATTGCTCACCTAACCAGAGTTCTTCTTGCTTCTCTGGACATCTTGTTTTTTAAAACTATTTTGGGATGTCTCATAGAATCATGGACTCCAACCTTTGTTTATAAATGTCCCGTGAAGAAGAGTTTGAGGGAGTCTGTTCCATAGTTGAACATTTCTTACCATCAGAAAGTTCTTCTTAATGTTTAGGCGGAATGTCCTTCCTTTTAATTTGAATCCATGTCAACACCTGGCCTATTAGAGCAACTTCAATTGTCATGTCAACTGAAGATGGTGCCTCTTAGTGTAGCACTACACCAGGGGTCAGCAAACTTTTTTCAGCAGGGAGCCGGTCCACTGTCCCTCAGACCTTGTGGGGGGCCAGACTATACTTTTTTTGGGGGGGGAGAATGAACGTACTCCTATGCCCCACAAATAACCCAGAGATGCATTCTAAATAAAAGCACACATTCTACTCATGTAAAAACACGCTGATTTCCAGATCATCCACGGGCCGGATTTAGAAGGCGATTGGGCCAGATTTGGCCCCTGGGCCTTAGGTTGCGTTTCTCAACCTGTGTGTCCCCAGATGTTGTTGAATTACAACTCCCATCACCCCTAGCTAGCAAGGCCAGAGCTCAGGGATGATGGGAGTCGTAGTCCAACAACATCTGGGCACCCACAGGTTGAGAACTGCCACACTAGGCAGATAAAGCCCCCAGAAGACTAATTTCTGCTGCGCTGAAAATGGTAAACCGGGAAGCCCATTTAAGAGACAAACAATCTATCTGCTAGCAATCTCACACTGTGAGCATCATACTGTGCTTTCAAACTGCAGCTCTGATGTGCTGCTTTGCTCCCCCCCCCCCACAGCAGATGGTTCAGAACCCACAACGCACCACCCACTCTGTAGCAAATCCCTTTCCTTGTTTTCCCCTCCTGGACAGATCAGGCGATTCTGAGCGCTGATGTTATCCATTCCCGGGTACTTCCCCTTCCAAAGTCCCCTCTTGTCCTTAGGCTTCTTGCATGTTAAAACCAAGCAGACAAACTGGGCTGGCGTTTCCCTAGCTCTAATTACTTTTAATAATACTAATAATAATAAAAAACCCCTCAAAAGTTCAAATGGGGAGATGCCAGCTAGCATCTCTGAGGCATGCAAGAACACGAGCCCGTGTTTTGACAAGGCTGCTTCGCAGAGCAGAATGCCAATAATTCACATTCCTGGGGAAAGGTTCCAGATGGTGCAATCTGTTTACTTCTCTGTTGTTTGTGCAAGTGGTTGCGGCAGCACTAAGGGGCACCCATAATTCATTGCAGTTAAGGAAATGGAGAAGAGATATCAGATGTGCAGATTTCGATTGAGGGCACTGGAACTTTGGCACACCAAGCTCACGGAGTGTAGCGATTTGGTCAATGAGGTGAAACTTAACAAATGCATTGGTGTCTCGGACACCTGGCTTGGCAGTGGGATGTGAGAAAAGCATCCTGGTTGTCTTAGTTAGACCACGAGCTTAGCATGAGTCAACAGCGCGATGCAGCAGCAACAAATGCTAATTCTACTCTAGGTTGGACGGTGTTCAAGGGAACAATAGTACCACTTTATCCTGCCTTGGTCAAGCTCCACTTGGAGGACTGTGTCCAGTTCTGGACACCACAGTTGAAGAAGGAAACTCACAAGCTGGAATGTGTGCAGAGGAAGATGAGCAAGGGACTCAAGGTAGCTAACAGAGAAAATAAGAAAAGCTAAAAACATAGGAAAAGGAAACCAGGTCTTCCTAAACATCAGGAATAACTTTTTTATGGTAAGAGCTTTTCGACAGTGGGACGGACTGCCTTGGAAGCCCCCCCCCCTTCATTGGAAGTTTTTAAGAAGAGATTGGATGGTCCTCTGTCAGGGATTCTTTCATTAAATAAGTTGGAGTTCTTGTTTTTAATATATATAATACTGTTTTATAATTTATGATAATTTAGAATTTTAATGTATTTTCATGTAATGTTTGATACTTCCAGCTGATGAAAGTGAATACATCGAAACAGGGCCCTGTCCTGGTTTCTGATCCATAATTGACTTCTGACTTCTGCTCAGTGATTGAAACTAAGATCTTCACATCAAATCTGACTATGGACTAACATGAACCTATCTCTATAAACTCTTATATTTAATGCTGTAATGAATTATTGTGTTATACATATTCTTAAGAGTTTGAGTTTGTAATCTCTATTTGAGTTTTTAATCCTTGTCAGAATACATACTTTTGAATGGATTAGTTTTTGTTACAATTGACTACTGATTTGCGAGTAGGGACCACGCCCACTTTTGACACTTATATTGGCCAGGGATTCTTTCGTTGACATTCCTGCATTGCACGGGGTTAGACTAAATGACCCTCATGGTCTCTCCTGACTTCCTATGATTCTGTTATTCTAAATTTGAAGAATGAGTCTAACCAATCCAGCAGTGATTTGGTACCACACACGCCAACTCATCTTATTCTGGCGCCTTCCTGTTCTGTGGTGAATTTGTAGTGGAAGAACTGTCTGATGATAAGAGCTTCTTCAATGGTGTAAAGGTCTCCCTTGAAAGGTTATGGACTCTCCTTCACTGGACATTTTTAAGCAGATGTCCATCTTTCATGGATGCTTGAGTTGAGGTTCCTGTATTGCAGAAGATGACCCTTAGGTTTTCTTCCAGCTCCACAATTCTATAATCCTATGAATCATGTTCTTTGACATTTTTTGTGGATGGCAATGGAGACTTAGAGGTGCTCCTCATCCTCAACTGCTTTTTTCTCTGGGCTGTACCTCGTTTTCTCTTCCCAGCCCACCTCCAAAGGTTGTTAGCTAATGGACAGTCAAGTAGCCTCTTCAGGATAACACGGAACAACACACTGTACTTAATGTTGACACTGTTCAGTGAAACAATTATTACAATCAATTTGACTTCTAATGCGACTTTCCTTGTAAATCTCTGGGTCATTAACCTTAACAACATCAATGTACTGTCAGTATCCAATTTCACCAAATTAGTGTCTGAGGTAATAGGAGAAAGAATGTATTAGAGGATTATTGGTGACTAATAAAGACAGCCATCCTTCTAATGTACTAGGAGGGAATAGCTGAAGCATGTAAGGGAGAGGAAGAGAAAAAGAAATCTAGAGTGGGGGTGGGGGGGAGAGACACATGGAATGTCTTAGTAGAGGTCATTGGCTCAGATGCTACACAACTTAACCTTCATCCCTCTGTGGAAGCAGCAGCAGAGCCCAGAGAGAGTTCCTTGGCAATTGATGGATGGCGTGTGCAGCCATTTCCCTCTGGACAGATGAGCTGCCTCAGAACAACTTCCCTGTTTACGTGACGCCATGGCCTATCGGTCCAAGACAGTGATTTTCCAAGTGTCAAGCAGGCATCCCTAGAGAGGCATGGAGGGTTGCCAAGAGAGCCATGTGGCTGGTCCAAACAGCAGGATCCTGGCAGGCAGAAGGTACAAGACGAAACGCCTCAAGTCCTGAGGTGATTCAAGGTCTTGCAAAGAATTTGCATGAGGAGGACAAAGCGGGCTTCCCCTCCACTCCCTCATTATACTCTCTGGTTTTTCAGGACACTGAATCCGAGTCTGCAGGGGAAATGGACTTACTGTGTGCAGAGCTTTTAATCCACTGCATCTGATCTTGACGCCTTGCACTCAGGCTTCCTGGGGACCATGTTGTCTTCT
This sequence comes from Podarcis erhardii, assembly GCF_964252035.2. NCBI lineage: Eukaryota > Metazoa > Chordata > Lepidosauria > Squamata > Lacertidae > Podarcis > Podarcis erhardii. The sequence continues at coordinate 49,103,035 of NC_138501.1, forward strand.
CCCTACTCTTGAACATAAGATGAGCCCTGCTGGATCTGGCCAAAGGTCCACCTCATCCAGTGCTCTGTTCTCACAATGAACAACCAGATGCCTATGGAGAACCCACCAGCAGGAGTCAAGGGCAACAGTGTTCTCCTCACCTGGAAGTCCCAGTCACTGGTATTCAGAGACACTCTACCTCTCACTGGGGAGGAAGAAGATGGCCACCATGGTTAATATCCAGATAGCTTTATTCCCTTTTAAAGACTAAACCATGGGACATCAGTCAGACTTCCTTCCACGTAGGAGGCAAGATACTATTCCACCAGCCGTGTGTTATTGTTGCCTTTGGTAATTTATATATCATCAGCTGTGCAATCCCCTCTCTACAGAGCTGTGTCAGGCACCTTCGTTGCACAGCTGTCACATTGAAAATGCACCTCTTTACTCTGCTTTTGACAATCAAAACATATATATTTAGCACCCACTCTAGTTATGATTGTAATTCCCTTTAAACTGTTTCTAAGGCTTTATTCTATATAGCTGCAACCTGCACTGGGACCTTCTGGTGAAGGGAAGGTAATAAACCTCATCAGCATCGATACACACAACACCTTAAAGATTTCTTCCCCTGCGGAAGAAGCTTCGATGTTTCTGTCTCTTTCTAAAGTTCTGCACTTTAGAATTATGGTGTGTGTGACATCGAGCTTACCTTCTTGTTGCAAGGTGGTTGGGGATGGTATGGGTGTTTTTTCTTTCCAGTTAACATTCCTCCAGCACTCTTCAGCCTCCCTGGCTGCCATCACCTTCTGATCTGAAAAAGTCCTGTGGGCATTCTCTCCTGAACTTTATCATATGAACAGGAAGCCAGGCAGGTTGCCAACCAAATGCCTGAAATCTGGACACTCTCTGCCCTCCTTTTTTAAAAGCTCTGTAAGAATATTTCCTGGCTCATTTCTTCAGTGGTAAAGGGGGGGACGACGACTACTTACAATTACAATAAACAGCTGCCAGGTGTATGTAAGGCAGGAAAGCCTAGCTGAGGATGTTGTGGGGTTTTCTGGAAGTGCAGAAAGCCTGGAAGGCTGCCGGGTGCAGGCTACTGAAGTGACAATTTGTAGAATGAAAGAAAGGACACTCACACTCATGCTCTGGCCACCTCACATGCACCCCACCTGTGAGAGAGCTGCTCTGAAATGGTCTCTCCCCTTTGATAATTTTCAAATGTAATTTCTTTTCTCATTAATTGATAGAAAATAGGGGGAGAGCAAGGGAGAATTTTTCTGCAGAGCAGTAGAGATGATCGCAAGCAAATTAAAGCAGCAGGTCTGTGTCCTAAGGGCTTAGACTCTAAGTATCAACAGTGTGGGATTCATTGAGGGAAGGGGAGTGAGGCATTCCTATTAACTGTAATATCAAGAGGTATAATACTCCCATGTATAAATTGTTGCTGTTGTTTTTTGACTGTTAAAACAACAGAGAGCTGGGCATGTTTAGCCTGGAGATGAGGAGGTTAAGGGGTGATATGATAGCCATGTTCAAATATAGAAAAGGATGTCACATAGAGGAGGGAGAAAGGTTGTTTTCTGCTGCTCCAGAGAAGCGGACATGGAGCAATGGTTCCAAACTACAAGAAAGAAGATTCCACCTAAACATTAGGAAGAACTTCCTGACAGTAAGAGCTGTTCGACAGTGGAATTTGCTGCCAAGGAGTGTGGTGGAGTCTCCTTCTTTGGAGGTCTTTAAGCAGAGGCTTGACAACCATATGTCAGGAGTGCTCTGATGGTGTTTCCTGCTTGGCAGGGGGTTGGACTCGATGGCCCTTGTGGTCTCTTCCAACTCTATGATTCTATGATTCTGTGATTCTATGATTCTATGATTCTATGATTCTAACTGTTTTAACACAACTGTTAAAACTGTTGTTTTATGAAGATTCTCAGAGTGATTTCACAATCCAAGAAAAGCACATTGGAGGTATTTAAGCAGAGGTTGGATGGCCATCTGTCATGGGTGCTTTAGCTGAGATTCATGCTTTGCAGAGTGTTGGACTAGATGGCCCTCGAGGTCCCTTCCAATTCTGCAATTCTATGATTCTGTGAAAACAATCACATATATAAAAACAATGTCGGAAAATAAAATGGATACAATTCCTGTCTGATATGGAATAGGAGATTTCCACCACACTTAAGGCACGATTCCAACATTGTACACAGCAGATCTCCTGATGAAATGGTATTCTGTAGGATGGATGCCCTTGTCAGGAGCTCAGCCTACACTTGAGTAGGACCCTGGTAGAGACACATGCCTGACTGGCATGCTCTCTCCCTCCTGGTCGATCATTCATGAGCTTCAAAAGCTTTCTTCTGCCCGAACATCACAGTGACCGATGCCAACCGACACCGGCACACTTAGGGATCCGCAGAGTTTGCGCATCATGTGTAAAAGACCTCAGCAACTCAGCATTTTGGCTAATCTACTTTATTTACATATAAACACAGACTGCAACATGGCTCCCTCTCTTTTCGGCATCAGACAGCAAAGAGAAAAAACAAAGGACAATAGTCCCGCTTCACGGGACACAGTAACACAAACATCCTGTCTCTGTCACTTCCCACTCTGTAGAGTCAAAACATATACTGCCATGTGATAGACAACAATCCCATGACTGCAATCATGGAGCAGGAATTCTAACAGCCCACTCCTGCAGAATGCAGTGATCAGCTGGGTTTATATAAGGGATGAGACAATCTTTTAGGTGTCCTGATCTCAAAATTTACAGGGTTGAATAAATAACAATAACTGGAAAAGTCAGGATCAGTTGCTGATTCTTTCCCCCTGCCCCATACAGTCCTCACACAAATGCTAGATCAGGGCATATAATGTGGAAGCTGGAAAACTCTACTATTTAAGAACTCATTTCCTGGAAGAATAACTATCTATGCAAGTGATTATAAATGGGCCAAGTCTAAGGAGGGAGTAACATGAAACGCTGGGTCTGTTGATCTTCAGAGGAAGACCCCCATACAACAGGGTCAGGAGCTTTAATAACACTGTGGTCAGGATAGCAAAGCTAATATCCCTCCCATTGTGATAACTGCGGTGGGAATTCTTGGTCATCACAGATAATTAGAACTTCAGCCTTAGAGTGGAGAAAGAACCTCCCAGCCTGTAGGAAAACGACCCAACTCCCTCGTAGTTAATTAAAAGCAAAGAATATGCAAATGCTAGAAGGTTTCGCTTGCAAAACGTAGAGGGGCAAGGCCCCCAGCCTTGCTGGTATGTTGCTGGCAAGATTCATGATTTACACCTTCATAAATTGTAGGCTAGTGTCTTCTCATATTCTTGGGTCTCAGTTCCCAAGTATAAAACCCTAGATAAGAATTGGCCACTGGAGACTGCGGCCTCTTTTTTGCAATTTTAAATCATTTAATATGTTTGAAGTTTTGCTTGATGCAATGTGAATTATCTACATGTCTTAACAGCTTTGCAATTCCTACAGTGGAGAATCTGGCTATTAAAAAAAGTGCAAAAAGACCAAAGCAAAAAGACCAAAAAAAGCAAACAAACCCACAACAAAGCCCACATTTCCAAGTTGTGTGTATGTTTCTGTGTTTTCCATGTGTTTCATTGTATCAGCAAAAAACACTGAGTATTCACATTGGTCTCTGTCATCTACCTGTAGCATTAAACCCAGGGTCAATAAACTTTTGGGGTCATTGGGTGTTGGGAATTTTGAGAAAGTGCTGGGGGGGGGGCAACCACAAAAGGTTGTGTGGGGAACATGGTAAAGGTAAAGGGACCCCTGATCATTAGGTCCAGTCGTGGCCGACTCTGGGGTTGTGGCGCTCATCTCACTTTACTGGCCGAGGGAGCTGGCGTACAGCTTCCAGGTCATGTGGCCAGCATGACTAAGCCGCTTCTGGCGAACTAGAGCAGCGCATGGAAACGCCGTTTACCTTCCTAAACTACAATTCTCATGCGCAATAACATACATACATACATACATACATACATACATACATACATACATCATTTTAGCTGTGTGCAACCTTTCCAGAGTTAAAGCCATGCTCATAGCGGCTTACAGCATGGGGAAAAAAAAAACTAATTCAAAATGTAACAACAGTCATAAACAATATATAAAAATTCAAGAAGTACACAACCCCATCAAACAATTTCCACATAAATCATAATAAAGATACAAATTTAAAAGACAAAAAAATAATAATCAAAAAAATAATATCAATAACAGCAGCAACACCTACTAATAACAACATGCATGTATCTGGCACCATCAGCAAACACACACACCAAACTTAGAATAATAGAATTGTAGAATTGGATAGCGTTTAGATATTTGAAGAGGGTTATCATATCTGCTCTCAGTCTCCTCTTTTCCAGGCTAAACATACCCAGCTCTTTCAACAGTTCCTCATAAGGCTTGATTTCCAGACCCTTGGTCATTTTGGTTACCCTCCAGCTTGTCAATATCCTTCTTCAATTGTGGTCCCCAGAATTGGACACAGTATTCCAGATGTGGTCTGACCAGGGCAGAATAGAGTGGTACTATGAATTCCCTTGATCTGGACACTTGACTTCAGTTGATGCAGCCTAGAATGGCATTAGCTTTTTTCTTTTTTCTTTTTTGCTGCTGCATCACACTGTTGTCTTATGCTAAGCTTGTGGTCCACCACTAAGACCCCTAGGTCCTTTTCACATGTACTACTAGAAAGCCAGGTGTCCCCCATATTGTATTTGTGCAGCTGCCTAGGTAGGTGTAGAATGTTACATGTGTCTCTACTGAAATGCATTTTGTTAGTTTTGGCCCAGTTCACTAATCTGTTACAGTGGTGTAGCGTGGGTTGTCAGCACCCGGGGCAAGGCAAGTAATTTGCACCCCCTAACCCATGGATTTGCGCCCCCAACCCGTGGATTTGCACCCCCTAACCCGTGGATTTGCCCTAACCCCAGATGTTGTGCCCGGTGCGGCCGCCCCCCCTGCACCCCCCACGCTCTACCACTGATCTGTTAAGGTCATCTTGAATCGCAAATCTGTCTTCAGCAGCACTATTTAACCTTCCAGTTTGGTGTCATCTGTAAGTTTGATTAGCACCCCTTCAATTCCTTCATTCAAGTCATTTATAGAAATTGAACAACACCAGGCTGGGCACTGTTTTCCTTTTGGGTGAAGACAGAGGCAGAGTAAGGGTTGAGCAGTTCTGCTTTCTCTCTGTCACCCAATAGCATTTCTCCATCTTCTCCCATGCATAGGGCCTACTACTCTCTTGTTCTTCCTCTTGCTTTGAACATAGCTGAAGACACCTTTTTTAATGATTTTCAACCTCTCTTGCAAGCCTGAGCTCATTCCATCCATTTTGGCCCCATGGGTAGCTCCAGCATCTCTCAGGAATCTCTTTGCACACAAAGAAGAAGAGATTGAGGATTAGACATTGAATCTGGACCAGTTTGTAATTTTTAGAGTGAATTTCAGTTTAATTGTTATTTGCTGATATTCTGGGAGTTAATTTCATTGTGCATTATTGCCTTCTAAATGGATTATTGACTATTACTTAAAGTCATATTTTTATTATGACATATCTGCATTGAACTAGATTGTTATAGGATGTGTGATCTTTGCTGTATATTTTGTTGCTTCTGTGGCTTAGAAACTGTCCTGAGGTGATCACTTCTTTGGTGATCACTTGTAGCTGAGTAAGAGTGTCTTCCATGGATGCGGTTTTAACAGTGAGTCCGTAAGTGACTGTGGAGGCCAGTTCTGGATCCACACATCCTTCCACAGTGAGAACACAGGTTTCTGGGCGGGGGTTGATCACGGTAAGGGTTTGCCAAGTGTGCCTTCCTCTTAGCATGTTTCTCCCTGAGTTCTGAGTTCGAGTGTATTTAATAATAATAATAATAATAATAATAATAATAATAATAATAATAAGTTATTTATACCCCACCCATCTGGCTGGGCTTCCCCAGCCACTCTGGGCAGCTTCCAACAAAATATTAAAATACTGTAATCCATCAAACATTAAAAGCTTCCCTAAACAGGGCTGCCTTCAGATGTCTTCTAAAAGTCAGGTAGTTGTTCTTTTCTTTGACATCTGCTGGGAGGGCGTTCCACAGGGCAGGTGCCACTACCGAGAAGGCCCTCTGCCTGGTTCCCTGTAACTTGGCTTCTCACAGTGAAGGAACCGCCAGAAGGCTCTCGACGCTGGACCTCAGTGTCCGGACTGAATGATGGGGGTGGAGACGCTCCTTCAGATATACTAGACCAAAGCCCGTGACACCTTTGGTAAAGGCTGTTCTCCAATTGGAGTGCTCACAGGCCAGTGTTTCCCAGTTGTTGGTGTTTATACTACATTTTAAAAAGATTTGACTTGTGGATAGCAATACAGAAAGGCAGTATGCAGATGAAAAGGGGAGTTAAATGAAATGAAAATGAAATGAAATGAAAATGAAATGAAAATGGATTGCTCAGTCGGTTAGAGCATGGTGCTGATAACGCCAAGGTTGCAGGTTCGATCCATGTCCGGGACAGCTGCATATCCCTGCATTTCAGGGGGTTGGACTAGATGATCCACAGGGTCCCTTCTAACTCTACGATTCTATCGAGCTGATTCTGAACTGAGCTGAAGGGAGCTAGTCCATCCCTAATTAGAACCCCAAATACAACACAGAGTTCTGCCACTTGAATGGGGCTTTAATAATAACCAGCCTGTGGGACCAGTTGAGCCTCACCACTCTGACCTACATATTGCAACAAAATCGCAGCTTCCTAATGAGCAGGCTGTCGCTGTGGCCTTGGTGTGAAGGCTTGCGCCTGCAGATGGTGAATGGTAAAGGAGACTTCCAATCCAGTCAGGAAGATGGTAATGAGGATGTACGATGGCACACACTTAACCCGCTCTCATTAGAGCGCCAGGATTATCCGTTTAATTTGCAAGCGTCCCTCAGATGCCAAAACGGAACTGATCCTATGTGTTATTTTTTTAAAAAAAGGAAAAGACTGAAAGGACGCAGGCTTTGACACTCATGGTGTTGTTCTTGCCTTGGGCGAGAGGAGAGGAGGAAGAGAAGAAGGGGAAGCAACATTTCTGCACTTGACAACTGCAGCCCTGAAGAGCGAGGATGACACACCAAGGCATGATCAGCTAGGCAGATTCTGCATCCCGAGGCTATTTCCATGAATTATAAATACCAAAGAAACGCGGCTATTAACACACTTGAGAGCAAGCGCTGCCAAGGCTATGAATATACTAATATACCCACATACAATTAGATGGAGAGATGTGCACAAACAAAATTCGCCTATACTTTTTTTTTACGAAAAGAGTTCCAGAGAAGAAGAAACATCAGAGTGCAGTTTTCAGTTTTGAGTACTGAATTGTGGAACTTGCCAGGCCATTTCAGGGCCTAATTTTTCACATTGGTGTCCATCTCTTGATGACGACGGTATCATAGGATAACTTTCAGCTGCTGTCTTATACCAAGTCACAGCTTTGGACCCACCTACCCAAATGTTGTTGAAACTGACTATGGGATTTCAGGTGTGGAGATACCAGTGACTTAACCTGAGTCCTTTGTATTGGCAAAGTAGCTAAATTGCAGCTAGGAAGCCAAATTGCGAGTAATACTGATTCTTTTCTTAGAATTAAAACAGTGTCCAAACTCTTGTTAAACCATTCCAAAGCTTTGACTTGCAGAACATATAAAGAAGAATGTATGCAAAGTATTTGCATTCACATGCCTATCCAAGCATGGGTTTTTCTTAGTTGAAGATTGCAGATTGTTCCTTAAGCATCCAAACTTTCTCTTTCAGTACAGTGGTACCTCAGGATGCGAACGGGATCCGTTCCGGAGCTCTGTTTGCATTCCAGAAGCAAATGTAACTAGCAACGGCACGGCTGCACATACACATGTCACTTTATGCCGCTTCTGCGCATGCGCGTGACGTCATTTTGAGCGTTTGCGCATGCATGAGTGGCGAAACCCGGAAGTAACGCACTTTGTTACTTCTGGGTTGCCACGAAGCGCAACTCGAACGCACTCAACATGAAGCATATTCAACCCGAGGTGTGACTGTATTTGCACACAACCTTCTGCACATTACTCAGCTCAGCTACGCGGTTCCTTCCAAGTGGTTTCTTCTTCCAGCAGACTTCTCCTTATTGCTTCTTTAGGAAAACATCAACTTGGATACTTCTTCTGTCACATACATTCACACAGAAATATTAGCACTCCACTCCTCTATTGCACTTAGCAGGAGAGTTATCTAATACTGTGGGTGAATCTACACCCAGAAGGGAAAACCCCCCAGAAATGTCAGAAATTAAATTGTTAAAACAAAAGAAAGAAAGAAAAAGCTATGGGAAACTGCATAGAAATTTGTTTTGCTCTCCAGTGCCATCTGGTGTTGCATGTTTATAACACATTCAAAATGCTGTTTTTCTGGCTAATGTAGCTGAGTCCTGTCTCTTCAATGTTCATGGAGATGAAGTCATTGCAGAGTCAAGTCACTCACTCACAAAACAAAAGGGAGAATGTAATTAGATGCCTCCCATGTGACCAGAGTTCACCAATCACATGAGAGTTACTGGAGAACATTCCAGAATTAAACACACAGTAATGCATTTAAGCATCCCCAATTTCAGTAAATTAAATCACTAAACTTAACATTTGCCATTGCCATCTGAAGGGCACTTCTGGCTTAGAGAATAACAGAAGTGGAATAGGCCCCAATGCAAAACAATTGTGGCATAACAAGTCATGGAATTTCACCTCCGTTGTTTAAAACAGTCACTGGATTTAAGCTGTGCTAGCTGAGGCTGATAAAGTTGGACCATAAAGAAGGCTGATTGCCAAAGAATTGATGCTTTTGAATTCTGGTGCTGGAGGAGACTCTTGGGAGTCCCATGGACTGCAAGAAGATCAAACCTCTCCATTCTGAAGGAAATCAGCCCTGAGTGCTCACTGGAAGGACAGATCCTGAAGCTGAGGCTCCAATACTTTGGCCACCTCATGAGAAGAGAAGACTCCCTGGAAAAGACCCTGATGTTGGGAAAGATGGAGGGCACAAGGAGAAGGGGATGACAGAGGAAGAGATGGTTGGACAGTGTTCTGGAATGAGTTTGACCAAACTGCGGGAGGCAGTGGAAGACAGGAGTGCCTGGCGTGCTCTGGTCCATGTGGTCACGAAGAGTCAGACATGACTAAACAACTGAGCTGAGGCTGATGGGAATTGTAGGCCGGAACATCAGGAGGTCGCCATGTTGCTGAAGGCTGAGATAAGGTTTAAGAGGCCTTACTCGCATTCTGTCAAGGGAGAACCACAACTCCTTTTGAAGATGCTTATTTTTCTCAGAGTGGGTCTGGATGAATGCAAATCAGTGTCTTAGAGCAACTGCTGGAAATTTCCACCGCAAACATCTAGTCTGACACTTTCCTGTCCCCTGCTGTCATTTCTGAGGGTTTCCCTCAGTGCTGAGACAAAGGCGGATACTCTTAGGTTTGGGGTTTTGGTGAGGAATAATGAGGCACACAGAGGACTCCAAGTTGGAGGGGAAAAGGGAATAGTACGTCAAAGGCAGAACCCAATGTTTCCCAGAAGGCATTTTTCTGAGGAGGTTTCTGTGATTTTCTTCCTCTTTATTTCCCCCATCCCAAACAAGAGGGTCATTATGCAGACAATTGTCCAAAGATTCTCTGCTGGCCTCCATCCCTCTCCTCACACTGGAATTGCAGCAGTAATAACAACAACAACAACAACAACAACAACAACAACAACAACAACAACAACAATACAATTCTTACCCACCCAGGATTCCAACAATATAAAATTGTTATTACCATATTGGTCCAAATATAAGCTGCACCCGAATATAAGCCACACCTTTAAAATTCAAGGGGGGGGGGGAGACAATACTCAAATATAAGCTGCTCCCTTAAAATTCTGCAGGCACTCACACCTCTCTGTCAGTTTCAGCAGCAATATCTTAAAAGCCATTTTTTGTAAGGTCGCGAATTTAAGCTCCACTTTAACTTTTCACAGTCAGAATTTGGGAAAAAAAGTGAGGCTTATATTCAGGCCAATACGGTATTATTAAAATTTGTATACCACCCTCCATCCATAGATCCCAGGGTGGTTCACAGCATAAAAACACAAGAGAAAAAACGAGATTAAGAACAGTTAGAACATTTTACAGTCCAAAGAACAGAGTGTGTGCAGCTAAAGGCTAAAAGAGGTTAAAGAGATGTGTCTTAAACATATGGCGAATGCTACACAAGAAAGATGCCAGGCACACCTTTGTGGAGAGGCAAATCCACAGCTTAGAGGGCTGCCCCAGAAAAGTAAGCTAGTTGTTGTTGTTATTGTTTAGTCGTTTAGTCGTCTCCGACTCTTCATGACCCCATGGACCACAGTATGCCAGGTACTCCTGTCTTCCACTGCCTCCCGCAGTTTGGTCAAACTCATGCTGGTAGCTTTGAGAACACTGTCCAACCATCTTGTCCTCTGTCGTCCCCTTCTCCTTGTGCCCTCAATCTTTCCCAACATCAGGGTCTTTTCCAGGGAGTCTTCTCTTCTCATGATGTGGCCAAAGTGATCCCCTTCATGGATCACTGCCTTGCCGTGGCGAAGGGGCTTGAATAACTCAGAGAAGCTATGAGCTGTGCCGTGCAGGGCCACCCAAGATGGACAGGTCATAGTGGAGAGTTTTGACCAAACGTGATCCACCTGGAGCAGGAACCGGCAAGCCACTCCAGTATCCCTGCCAAGAAAACTCCATAGACAAAGACAACAAGCTAGTTAGACCGGATTATAATCCATAAATAATTATTTATGTTTCATGCATGTTCTACACCATGGGTAGGTAAACTAAGGCCCGGGAGCCTGATCTGGCCCAATCACCTCCTAAATCTGGCCTGCAGATGGTCCGGGAATCAGTGTGTTTTTACATGAGTAGAATGTGTGCTTTTATTTAAAATGCATCTCTGGGTTACTTGTGGGGCATAGGAATTCATTTATGTCAGAGCCGCCCCTAGGTCCCAGCTCACAAAGGACCAACGCCCGGCTGTAGTTATGTACAAAAGTCTTTATTGAAGTTCAGTTTCCATTTCAAAGCCGCAACGTGCAACTCTACGTCTTAAAGCCTAGACCGGCGAAGTCCCGTCTGAGTCTCCGCCCCCCTGACACCAGTTTAAGACTCTAGCCTTGCTCCACCTCTTCCTTAGCTCCTTCCTCCTCTGGGCCCTCCTGCCCGCTGGGGTTTCATCCTTTCTGGACTCTTCTGACGCTGACCCCCCTGATTCTTGCACCTCCTTCCGGCGGGCTTTAGGACCTGGTTCCCTATCCGGGCTACCTGCTGTGCCGCTCGCCTGTACATTTGAACTTGGCGCGCGCACCCAGCCGGTAACCTTCCTCTCGACCGTTCCCTCGCTCTCCGATGGAGGCATGGTCAACCCTGACTCATCTTCTCTCGCTGGTGGTGAATACGCTGGCCCTGATACCTGGGACCCTTCCCCCCCCACTATGCTCTGGTGGGGAAGCTGGCCCTGATTTCCAACTGCTGCTCTGGGAGTCCCCGCTGGCCCCTTGCTTCTGGGGTGTCCCCCTTGGGGCCCCCCTTGCCCTGGCCATCGGCGCCCCCTTCTGTGAATCTTCCGATTCGCTGGAGAGGCTCATGGAATCTCTCGGGCTACTGTCCTCTTCTCCTACGCTGCCCTCGGATTGCTCCCCCTCGCTCTCCATCTCCTCCCCTCCCTGCGCTCCCGCTGCGTCCCTGACAGTATATTTATTCCCCCCCAATATATATATAGTGCAGCCCCCCACAAGGTCTGAGGGACAGTGGACCAGCCCCCTGCTGAAAAAGTTTGCTGGCCCCTGTTCTACACATTCCAGATGCAACTGTTTCCTACCTGCTCAGGTCACAGACCTGCACAATCTTCTGTCATCCAATACTCAGTGCTCGATCTCCAAGTCATAATCTGTTTTTTCTCTCTCCAAGGGATAAAATGGCAGCCAAAGATTTCAGCTTCTCCCCAACCCCCCTCACTCGCCGCTGCCCATTGCCTGCCTTAATAGCCTGTCCCCTCTCAACCCCTACTAGCAGCCCCTCTCCATAATTCCAGCACAATGGCCATATAGCAATGTGTCTGCTGAGATTCACAATCCACTGTAGCACCTTGCAATTTTAGACGTGGCGGCTTTTCCCATCGGTTTTTTTTTTTAAAGAAAAAAGTAATGAAATGCCACCCACCCCATGAAAATTGCAGGCAATTTTGGGTGACAATTGATCATCCAATGTGTTCCCAAGAGCCATTTCCCATAATGTTCCTGTTTCTTTTCAGCACTCAAAACATCTTGAAAGGATATAATCACTCGCATCAAAGAGAGCTGTCATGATGTAGGTGGAATTTATAGTTCGAGAGCTTCTCGGAGGAGGAGGAGGAGGACGAAGGAGAAAGCTGTTGGGCTGAAGCCAAGGCTGTGTTCATTTTCCAGTGGCATTGAAAGAAGAAGAAGAAGAAGAAAAAGAAGAAAAACCTACCCAACCTGAATTCTGTGCTCACAGCAAATGCCATCATTGTAAGCAAAATTTCTTCTTCATTTTCCTTGTAAGCTGACGAAAGACCATACGTCTCCCTTGCAAATTGGGATTTGCATAGGATAACCTGATTGGCGACTGTCTGTCTTGGGAGACAATGGAGGAGTGCTCCTTCGGGGATGAAGTCAAACTGTTGGGAGGGTACAGAACCTGCAATGGCTGCAGAGACCGATACGGGAGAGACATGTTTTGTTGCAGCTGGGGCAGGTGAAGGCATCCAGTTGTGCTGCTACAGGTGCAAAATGGCGTTTCTTCTCTCTGTGCTCCTCCCAGTGGGCATTCCTCCTCTTCTATGGATGCACAAGCTGTCTGTCTCCAAGCACTGTGGTCACCTGCAAGGGATTCCCACCCAGCAGGGTTGACGTTGACGTCTTTCATGTCATGTTGGCAGACATCTTTGTAGGGCAGAGTTGGTCTGCCAACGGGCCTGGTGCCTGAAGTCAGCTCCCCATAGAGCAAGTCCTTGGAGATCCTGCCACCTTCTATTCTGTGGACCTGACTACAAATGCTTCCAATAACCTCTCTGCTTTGGGATATCTATGTTCTACATTAGCTCTCTCAGCCTGGTACCTTCCAGATGCAGACATGCTTTGAAGGCTACGATACGATACAATATGATACGATAATCTTTATTGTCATTGTCCCATACAGAACAACGAAATTGAAAAAATCTGCATCAGACATTCAAAAACCAACAAACCTACTATCCCAGCCTGGTTAGCCCCATAATTAAATACAATATACTCCCATAGAGACTACCTTACATTGTGTTTAAAACCTAAATCGCATTTGGATAGAAACTGTTTCTCAGTTAGTCCTAGTCTTTATAACCCTGTACCTTCTTCCAGAAGGCAGAAGCTGAAAGAGATCATTTCTGGGGTGAACACTATCCTGCGCTATCTCTGCAGGTTTCTTATAGCACCTGGAAGCATAGATTTGATCCAAGGTGGGAAGAGTGCACCCAATTATTCTCTCCAAGACTTTGCAACCCTGCACAGTGTTGTTTTCCCCCTGACCATGCAGCTCCCAAACCACACCCACAAACCATAAGTTAATACACTCTCAACAGTACAATGGTAAAATGCCATCAACAGGTCCTTTGAGAGATTATTTTTCTGGAGGATTCTCAGAAAATATAACCTCTGCTGTGCTCCCTTCATCAGGTCTTTACTGTTTTCTCCCCAGGTTAGGTCATCTCTCAATTCCATTCCCAGAAACACCAAGACCTGGTGTGAGGTCTCAGCATCTAAACCTTGGCCTCAGCCTCTAAACCTTGGCAATTAGATACCTCGGTTATCAAACGTACTCCATTCCAGAAGACAGTTCGACTTCTGAAACGTTGGACAACCAAGGTGCAATGAGCAGTCGGCAAGTTCCATTGAGAAAAATGTAGAAATGTGCCTTGGAAGCCATTCGACTTTCGAGGCGCGTTTGAAAATGGAAGCATTCGCATCTGGGTTTTCGACATTCAGGTTCCAAATCGGTTGACTTCTGAGATGCTCGAAAAGCGAGGTTCCACTGTACTGTGTTTCAGAATGAGAAAGCCTGTAATGTATGGGTCCGAACCGAGAGCTGAATGAATTGAGAACTAGCCCAAAATAGATGGGGTGTATAGACTCTTGGTCTCGCCCACTGCTTTCAGAATTTATTCACAACTTCTCCTTTCCCAAATGTTTTTTATAAAACAACATGCAGACCTTACAGCAAGTAGATATGACTAGATTTGATGCATACCGTGATATGGACAGATCTGCTGTGACCATCGCCTGTGATGAATGCATTTTTTTATAGCCAGATTGGCAAAGGATATAGACAAGATTAATTAAGAAATAATTACCTTTAACCAGGAGAAGATGAGACGATAAATGGGTCATAAAATCTGACAAAACATAGTGGAGACTAGTGTAAATCAGAGGCATGAATATTTATTGCTTTGTTGAGAGATCTTGAATGAGTCCCATCCTGCTCAACACACACAAAACACAAGTTGAGGACCAGCAATCTTTTTAAAAAATCAAATCATTAGCATGAGAGGTAACAGCTCCTAATCAGGGGCTCCCAATCACTACCAAATTAGGTTTCCAAACAACAAGGAAATAACTGTCAAAGTTTGCCTAAATCTAAGACTGACAAATGGCGCATCTTGAAAAATTTGCTCAGGCATGCACTAACAAAATGAAACAGAGTCATGAGTTATGTCTGTTTCTCCCTGGGTGTCCTCTGCTTAGGGAAGGGGAAGAATTTGATTCAGTTTGTATTTAAAGGTGAATCTACCCAACATGCACTTCCTGGAACAATATGTAGGATAGATCGATAGATCGGTAGATACTGTAGATAGATAGATGCACTGTATTACCCTTACAGATATATGCATTTCTATGCATATTAGTTCATCAGTTTGTTTTTGTTGTTTAGTCGTGTCCGACTCTTCGTGACCCCATGGACCAGAGCATGCCAGGCACTCCTGTCTTCCACTGCCTCTCGCAGTTTGCTCAGACTCATGCTGGTAGCTTCGAGAACACTGTCCAACCATCTCGTCCTCTGCTGTCCCCTTCTCCTTGTGCCCTCCATCTTTCCCAACATCAGGATCTTTTTCAAGGAGTCTTCTCTTCTCATGAGGTGGACAAAGTATTGGAGCCTCAGCTTCTGGATCTGTCCTTCCAGTGAGCACTCAGGGCTGATTTCATTCAGAATGGATAGGTTTGACCTTCTTGCAGCTCATCAGTTTAGTTGGATTAATTAAACTGGTTTTAATTGGATTTTGAATAAATTTGCAAGTAATTGTTACTGCTTTGAATGCTATTCCCTTAGTGCCTTGTGTACACCACTATTCTGAATAATGCTTTTTATAGAGTAGGGGGCACTGGAAATGAGTTTATGGAACCAAGGCGTTAGGCCCCCCAAAACGTTGGGGAAGCATTGTTTTATGGAAGAGTTCTAATCCAGCCCAATGAGGCAAGGATATATGAATGCATTATTAGTATATACATTTCCCTCCACTATCACAAGTATCTTACAGACAATGCAGTTTCAAGAACATATTAAAATATTGCCTCCGGCTCAGGAATCCCTCTTTTTATCTGTTTAGCAATGCTATCTTGCCATCAGCGGATCAAATCATTTAACAACATTTGGCAAGACTTCTTTATACATTTTTTAAATCTTTGGCTTCCCTCCCCGCCCCCGTTTATTCCCAACAAAAGCCTGCGAGGCAGCAGAAAAAAGTAAAGCGTAAAATACATTTGACTTGGTTGGCAGCACCAGGCCACGTGCGTCAGAAGAAATTAACCTCCGAGAAAGCAGGATGTCCAGGAAACATAATGTACCCTTTCGATAGGCTCTTTTGAAGCCACTATTTCCTGGAACAGCAGCAAAGGCACAGGTTGCCCGAGACTGGGAAAGGCCAGTGGATTTATTGGCCGACAGTTATTCTTAAGAGCATTTTTCTTTCTCATGGACATCTAAAAATAAAGAAATCCTGCTCATCTGTCATCCAGAGGAGTCATTAGTATAACATGCAATTCGGGCTCAGTTCCGGCTCTAAGCTGCCCTTGCTGCCCTCCTGGCACTCAATTGGTTCCCCAGTTTTCTTGGTGACAGTTGGGCAGGCAGGCAGGGTGTCTATTTGCCCAGGATGGTGATGGCATGGGCCAGTAGCATGCAGGGCAGTGCACCCCGATGTGTTAGTGGGGAACTTCAGGCACTGGGTTGCTTACCCAGGTTGGAAACTGGTTCCTTGTGGGTTATGGTTCTGAATGTGCATCCCCTCCGAATGGGAACACTGAATGGCTTTGGGGGAGTGTGGGAGGAGTGGTGCGAGGACTTTTCCTTATCCACCTCGAGCTGGTGTTTGGTTCTAACCATGGTTTACTGTGAAATGCAAACTGGCTCACCATTGTATACAGAGCAGGAATCAGTGGTGGCCAGTGGGGCAGTGTGGGTGGGGTAGAGTTGCTCACCTGGTTTTCCAATGCTACGTCCAACAGCACTCATCTCAGATGCAATTCCCAGAAACTGATATTTAGAGGCATGCCACCTCCAGCACTGCAGATCACACTCAGTCATCATGGCCACTAGCCACTGAACACCTTCTCCTCCATGGGCCTTCCAATGGAGCCATCCAAGATGGCGACCATTGCTGCATCCTGTGGTCGTGGATGCCACTGTGTGAAGTGATTTCTTCCACTGTGTCAGGGATTCTCTGGTTGTGATTCCTGCATTGCCGGGCAATGGAATAGATGACCATTGGCTCCTTCCCAACTCTACAATGCTATTAGCACATCTTTTTCATCTATCCTAAATTTTTCAACATTCAGCTTCCTTGTAGCTGAATGGTGTCGAGTGCGGTGTGAGAAGGAGAAAAACCTCTCTTAGTCGACATCATCCCTTCCTTACTTGCCATTTTTCATACTAAATGTGCCAGATGTTATAGCCTTTCCTCATATGGAAGTTGTTCCAATCCCTTTATCATTTTGGTTGCCCTTTTCTGAAACTTTCACAACTCCTTTTTTTCAGATGGCCAGTTAGCCAGGACTGTGCACCATATTCCAAGTGTGGCTGCACCATGGCATTTTAATATTAGCTGCTTTTATTTTAAACCCTTTTCTTAATTATCATGGAATTTGTCTTTTTAACAGGTTCTGCATACTAAGTTCTCCTTTCTGGTTAGTTACCACTGGTTCAGAACCCATTAGTGTATACAGGAAGCCAGAATATTTTGCCCTAATGTGCAACTGGCGCACATTGAATTGCATTTGTCATATTAATGCCGATTCACTCAGTTTGGGGAGATCTTTTAGGAGTCCCACACAATCTTCTTTTGATCATGCCACCCAGAAGAATTTGGTGCCACTAGCAAGCTTGAAGTCCCTGCTACTAAACTCACTTACATTTTTTTTAAAAAAAATGATCTCATTGCTTACTTCCTTCGCTGTGAGAGTTGTGCATTTTATAATGAAAGGATTTTAGAATGTTGTATCATTTTAATGTTGTTAGCCGCTCTGAGCCCAGCTTCGGCTGGGGAGGGTGGGATATAAATAAAATTATTATTATTATTATTATTATTGCTCTGCTTCCTGTTCTTTAATTAGATACTGAACCACAACTTATCCCCTGACTGCTAACCTTACTTGGCAGTCTTTGGCCACAGAGTTTATCAAAAGCTTTATGGAAGTCTAAATAGACATTGTCTGCCAGATCACCTCTAGCCTAACAAGGTAGTTAAGACAGTACTAACACTTGCATAAGCCATGCTGGGTCTTGTTCCTCTAGAGGAGTGAAAATTTTATCTTTAATAATGCATTATGCAAGTTTTCCTGCAACAAATGCTAAGTTAAGTAGCCAGAATTTACCAGATCCCCTCTGAACCCCTGCAGGAGTGGAAAAAGCAAATTATGTGCATTTGTTCTTCTTACAAAGGTAAAGGTAAAGGGACCCTTGACCATTAGGTCCAGTCTTGCCCGACTCTGGGGTTGCGGCGCTCATCTCGCTTTATTGGCCAAGGGAGCCGGCGTACAGCTTCTGGGTCATGTGGCCAGCATGACTAAGCCGCTTCTGGAGAACCAGAGCAGTGCATGGAAACGCTGTTTACCTTCCCGCCAGAGCGGTAGCTATTTATTTACTTGCACTTTAACGTGCTTTCGAACTGCTAGGTGGGCAGGAGCAGGGACCGAGCAACGGGAGCTCACCCCGTCGTGGGTATTTGAACTGCTGACCTTCTGATCGGCAAGTCCTAGGCTCTGTGGTTTAACCCACAGCTTACAAAGTTATTAAAAGGATTGAGTAGCAGGTTATGGAACAACCCATCAATAAGAGAGAGACCCTAGGGAGCTACTGCCAGCCAGAGTAGACAATACTGGACTAGGTGGTACTGCAGCATGACAATGTTATGGGTCCATGTTTAGTGAGTTAAATATGCAGGAAACTTGCTTCCTGCAACTTTCTAGTGCAAGGACATTTCAGCAACAGAATAAATGCTGCCTATTTTCATGCGATCGGTTTTCCTGGATAAGATTCAAGAAACCTTTCAAGGAATGGTTGATTTGACATCTGTCAAGGACAGATGTTGAAGAAGAGGCTGTCCTAGTTAGGGTAGTCATAGACTGCTTTCATATTCCTGGAATCTATGAAATTGTTAAGTCAAGTAAGAGAGCTTCACCCCCTCCCCAAGCAAATGTAGAAAATGCAATTTTCTCAAGGCAATAGGACTTTGAGAGGGGGGAACTTAAGGGTGACTTGACAGAAAAGATGGCACTCCAGAAGACCTGGTAGGAGAGGTTCTACAGAAGTAGCACATGTTGAATTTTTAGGGACACAAAAAATTCCCTTCTAACTCTCCTCTGGGGGGGGGGGGAATCTGTTGGTTTTGGTTTCTCTGCTCCTCCACATTTCTAGACTGGTTTGAATTTCTTGTTTTTTAAAAAAGGATTCCCTGGTGCAAATTTATCTGAATATACTAAGTTCTGTATTTATGCAATCTTACCTAATATACTTGTTTCCGCAAAGAAAATTTCCCAAATATAACCATTTTTTTCTACATTATTTTCAATAATATATGCATTTTTAATGCCCAATTTACCCTAGTGTATGCATTTGTGTACCTATAACCTGGTTGGAGAGCAGGTGCAAATTTTGAATGATGGCTGTTTCAGTTTGACCATTGTTTTGGGAAGTGCAGATTAGGTAGGCTTACTTTTAAACGCAAACCGAGGCCCTCGTATAATTGGCTATTGAATAATAACATATTTGAGCTCTTTACTTAGAAAGCATGGAATTTGTTGCTTAGTGTTTTGGGAAAGAAAAGAGGAAATGGAGGATATTTTTTAAATTAAAAATATGTGTATGACTACCTTGTTTAGGGTACACTGTTGAGTGATGCAAAATTTCTTCTCTGGTTGCTTAACAATAATAATAAGGAGAATAATAATAATAATCCAACTTTATTGTTGATATTAATATCTAAATAATAATGATAACTTATATTATTAACAATATTATATTAATAATATAAGAGTAATTGATAATATTATCAGTTATTATCTACAGATATGGGATGGATATCACAGCAAGGACATGACTCGTCCATGCCCCCCCCCAAATGCCCATACATTTGTTATCCACAAAGCAGCTTAGGTCTCTTTGACCCGGCTTTCCCATCACTTCACCTGACCAGATGAGGCCATAGGTGGCGAAAAGCCAAGCCTTACAGCTATTTCCCCATTCTGGGCTGAGAGCCCAGCACCCCAAGCCCACAGATAGGGATAACATCAAAGCAAAATAATTAGCCTTTATCAGCAAATGGAAATAAACACACATGAGCCCGTTGTTACAACAGCTACCAGTTAATTGTGAGGTTATCCTGACTACCAAGATGGCATTAGCAAAGCTTTCAGAATGGTTCACCTTCGGTTCAACACATTCGCCTGGTGCCTAAAGATATGTAAAGGTAAAGGGACCCCTGACCATTAGGTCCAGTCGTGGCCGACTCTGGGGTTGCGGCGCTCATTTCGCTTTATTGGCCGAGGGAGCTGTACAGCTTCCGGGTCATGTGGCCAGCATGACTAAGCCGCTTCTGGTGAACCAGAGCAGCACACGGAAACACCACTTACCTTCCCACCGGAGTGGTACCTATTTATCTACTTGCACTTTGACGTGCTTTTGAACTGCTAGGTTGGTAGGAGCTGGGACCGAGCAACGGGAGCTCACCCCGTCGTGGTGATTCGAACTGCCAACCTTCTGATCGGCAAGCCCTAGCCTCTGTGGTTTAATCATATTATTGACCAGTGCTTTTTGTGACAGTACTCACTGGTATGAACAGGGCAGACCCAATATATTTTGCCACCTGAGGCAAACCACAAAGTGGCGCTTCCCCTGCCAGAAGGGGAACAAGATGGGAGTTCCTATACCAGGAACAAGATGGGAGTGAATATCTACATGTGATGCAGTCCTTGGAGGCTGGGTTTGCTGCCCCTGTGGATCCTGCCACCTGAGACGATTGCCTCACCTTGCCTCATGCATGGGCTGGCCCTGAGTCTGGAGTACCATGATTTCTCTCCCCCTCCCTTTATCCATGGCCTTGGCACATTTATCATGGCATTTCAATCAGCAATATATGAGTTCCGGCACCTATTAGACGTCCAAACCAATCTCTCCTCTGAATGAAGGCCAAAGGTATTTGGGGAGCAGCAGAATGACTGATCACTCCTTCTCATTTGGGCTGGGGGGGGGGGTTTAATGAGTCTAAATAAAAGGCTATGCATCGGCATGGAAAGCCAAGTAACAAAGAGTTAAAACAACCACAACAGATATTTGTAGCCTGACGTTTGTCATCATGACCAAGTCTGCAAGGACACCCTCTCTCCTCCTGTTGTCCTTGCATATCCCTGAGTTAGTGGCATAAACAGCCACAGGGCACAGAAATCCTGGAATCGGGTCAGTGCAAATGACAAATCCAAACTAATTTAAATACAGAGGTGGTAGTGGAATAATTTTCTGGATAACTCCTGCATCCATTGCTTTGATCTGCTGTGTTAGTGATGGACACGGGTAGGGAGACATTGGATTTTATTTGCATTTAAAAGAGAAGGGACCTACTTTGCACTTCTCAAACCAAAATACAGCGATCCTTTGAAACTTGCACTTCTCTGAATTTTGCTATGTAGTTCTCAAGGCAAGCAATGTTTACAAAAATACATAGATTGGGGGGAAGGTGCATAAATGATGAGTGAAAATAACCTGCTTGCAAAATCGTGTATATCAGTCAAAACTGCATACAAAAATGTGTTTACTAGAGAAAATTCACACTAAAATTGACAGATTTTTGTATCTCAAACAAATAATGTGCGTTGCTGCAAGCATGTGGAGAACTGAATTTAAGACTGGGAAAATGAGCAGCAAGAGAACCAATATTGACAGAAATCCAGCCCTAGGTGAACACGATCAGTAGAGATGTGGAAGGAAAAGGCATTGACTGCAGCATTTGGGCCCATTTTAGGGGTAGTACCATAGCTCACCTGCTTTAACAAGCAGGCACATGTCTTCTCCACCAGTATTAAGAACATAAGAACATGCTCCTCTGAATGAGGTCCAAGGCTTATTTTGTTTTCACAGTGGTTAAACAGACGTCTGTAGGAAGTGCATGAACAAGACTCAAGCTTCATTGAAACCATGACTCCAAGCAATTTGAACCACTGCCTAAGTGTGGACCCAGTGAGGAGGAGGAGGGGAAGAAGAAGAGTTTGGATTTGATATCCCGCCGTATCACTACCCGAAGGAGTCTCAAAGAGGCTAATATTCTCCTTTCGCTTCCACTCCTACAACAAACACTCTGTGGGGCGAGTGGGGCTGAGAGACTTCAGAGAAGTGTGACTAGCCCAAGGTCACCCAGCAGCTGCATGTGCAGGAGCAGGGACGCGAACCCGGTTCCCCAGATTACGAGACTACCACTCTTAACCACTCCACCGAGCACAGTCTAACCTCTGTGCAAGCTGTGCGCAAGCAAAACAAGTTTTGTGCAGCCTGAATTCTGCTGCTGAATTGGAATGGTGGGAATCTTTGACCTCAGAGGATGGAGGCAGCTCATCAGTTGCTACTTGCATAAAAGGTAAAGGTAAAGGACCCCTGGACGGTTAAGTCCAGTCAAAGGAGACTATGGGGTTGCAGCACTCATCTCACTTTCAGGCTGAGGAAGCCAGAGTTTGTCCACAGACAGCTTTCCGGGTCATGTGGCCAGCAGGACTAAACAGCTTCTGGCGCAATGGGACACAGTGACGGAAACCAGAGCGCATGGAAATGCCATTTACCTTCCCACCGGAGTGGTACCTATTTATCTACTTGCACTGGCGTGCTTTCGAACTGCTAGGTTGGCAGGAGCTGGGACAGAGCAACGGGAGCTCACCCTGTCGCGGGGATTCGAACCGCCAACCTTCTGATCAGCAAGCCCAAGAGGCTCAGTAGTTTAGACCACAGCGCCACCTGCATCCTTTACTTGCTACTTGCAGTAATCGAAGAATGAATGAACATGCATGTGTGAACTGAGTTGGGAAGTGCAGGACTCAGCAATGGGAACAAGGGTACTTGCATTCCTTCAGAATAATGATTTACCACTTTCCCAGACTCAAGATTTGCCACTGCTCTTAGAGAAAGAGGCCTACACTACTCTCTCTCTCTCTCTCTCTAACTTTTTTTTAAGGAAAAAAACCCCTGAAACCCAGATTTATCCATGACCACAAAAGAGGGCTGGTGAGTGCCTCCATTTGTATCCTCAGAGCTATTAAACTCCCCTGTGATGGGAACCAGATGGAAAATAAGACAAAAGAATTCACAACTCATGGTAGACTGATTTGAATTCCTTTAATTTCACACAATGAATAACATATGAATAGGATTAACTTTCCCCCCTTTTTCTGGTATTTTTTTTTTTAATAGTTAAGTGCTCTATACTGTGCTAACCTGATCTGGTAGCGAAAAGACTGGAGCGTCCTTTTAGAAAAAAATGTTTAAAAACCAACATCTAAAATCATGAAAGAGCATGACAATTTAGCATGCCGGATGTACCTAACCCTCAAATAACAGCAAGTCTGTATCCATTTTTTTTTAAATGTACAAAAATGCTTCATGAATAAAAACCGTTACAAAAAGAACATTTCAAACAAATGTACAAGTTTTTTTTTTGTCTTGCCTCTATATTCAATAAAATACAAATACATTTTTTTTGCTCTAAAATATGTTTACATACAATCAAAGCAGAACATGCAAATTACACGTTAAAAAAGGCTTTTAAAAACCACTTATGAGTATAAACTAAAAAGTAGCCAGCACGACTTATAGAACAATCTTGTGCCCCATTTGTTTTTGTAGGATTTTGTTTTTTAATTTTGAAATACAGTATATACATATTTAACACTTTGTGTGCATTTAGTATTACTATTTAAGAAACAGCATTTAAAAAAAATAAACAAACCGTACGATGTGGGCTTGTACTGTTCACAACTCCCTCCCCATTGACAAAACTGGCATCACCTCTCCTTTCCTTCAATCTCCCCCATCCATTTGAAAGAGGAAAACAAGCTTCTAAACGATTTCTTGTTTTATTACTATGTAGGCAGGCTTCTTATGAAGAGATCTTCTGTAGATATCATTGCTGAAATGTGCTTGTTGGATTAACAACCCAGTCCTAAAGACTTGCTGCCTTAAAAGCTAAAACAGCTTGAATGGAGAAAAGCCAACAGAGGCAACAAGTTTTCAAATAACGATGATGTTGTCTTAATATTAAGGATTTCATTGGAGCCCTGCTGGATCAGATCAAAGGCCCACAGAGTCCAGGATCCTGGCTAACCAAATTCCAGCAGATACTTATATACAGGATCGAGGTGTAACTCAGTAATGGCGGCACCTCGCTTTTTTAGGGATGGGATTTGTCTCAGTTGAAAATATCACTCAATCTACATGTCCGAAACAGACCTCACTCTGGAGGGCATTCCCACTGGAAAACTGAAAAGAGAGCATGTGCTTACCAGAATGCAGACCTGTATAAAAAATACATGAGATTCTAACTTCCCCCCCAAACTCATTTGGGGGGGGGGAATTAGGGCGGGTGGGGAACAGATTGTGGTGCATCTTTTATCATGATATTCCTCATGGACCAAGACAGAAGCATCATCAATGAACCATACTGTTCCTAAAGCAAGATTATACTTTTCATCTGCCGTCACATTATTGACAGTGAAACTCCAGCCTTGCAATATTTCAATATGTCTACCCAACCACCTTTTTTGCTGAGATCGATTTCTATGGGCAAACTTTCCCTTCAAATAGATCTTAAGTGAGGTCTTTGAAACTGCAGTACAGAATTGGTTGCCCTGATGCACTGAAGGAACACCATGGCCCTGATCCCGTGAGCGGGATCTGCACACACATGGAGATTTCCATGTGCACCTCCTGGTGCATATTCCCAATGCTTATCTGTGCTCTACTGAACTGGTTGGCATGTGCGTTTAGATGCAAAGCCGTATCAAGAACAGAGACCTGCCTCTTGTCCCCCATCACATTTGGGAAAAAACAGCAACACTTGGGTCTGACAGATGTGTTTTGGGAATTTAAAACATCTCCTCAACTAAGGAAATGGAAGGGATGGGGTGAATTTTTGTTTTTATATAAAAAAAGCACATTGTTCAAAGATTGTGTAGGGTTGTGCAGCCTTGAGCCCTAAAAATCAAATCCTGGGCAACCTACATGTAGTACATTCCTTTATATTACTATTTCTGTCAGTGGCTTTTTAATTGTATGGACAGGCTACGTGGCACGCAAAACACTAATCTGTGTGGCCATCTAACAGCATCAGCTTGCTCTGGTATGAATGACGCCTTTGAGCCCCGAAGATTACAGCAGTTTCTAATGGCATCTAGAGGGAACAGGGTTGGGTTGAGACTGTGGTGCAGCGTGTGCTAGATATTTGTCAGGCTAGATTATGTGGGCCTCAGCATCTCCTCACTTCATTTTTGTGTTTCTTTTTGCAAATTCTCGTGGGAAAGCAATACCCTCAAGAGCTACCCCATGCAGGCTGCTGTGAAAGTTTGGGATACCGGCTAAAAGTCTATGGCTTCAGTGTGGCTCATTCATTGCATGGGAAACGGTAAATCTTTTGTTTTCAGAACATTTAAATGGGGGTGGGGAGGCGAGAGAGGAGGAACATAAATGGGGAGGGTTTTGCAGCCCAGTTGTTAAATGCTGGCACTAGCTTGAAACGCAATATAAAGATGGTTTGCCAATGAGACTTGGTCCTATGATGGACAGACATTTGTAGTCCAATTCTACACATGTTCAATTGAGAACGAGTCCCATTGGGTTCAACAGGGTCTAGTCCCAGCAAGGATGCCCAGAAATGCAGCTTGAGGCTGCAATCCTAGACAAAATTTCCTGAAAGCAAGTTCCACTCAACTCAATGTGACTTCTCAATAGACACATACAGGATTGCACGATTAGTGGTCCTTTGTGCCTACATGCCTGCTTTAGCACTGCTGGGATGGGGAAGACCTGTAGTGCTTGGTCCAACGTAGATAACCTTCCTAGTCAAAGAGTGGGGCACAGTTACAGGAGGGCATCTAATATTTTGCAAGGGCAAAGATGTGCCTCTCGCCCTCTGTACACCTGGCATGAAACAGTGGCTGGTCGTGTGTCCCCATTTCTGTAGTTTTCTATCTGCACATGTACTGGTTATCAAAATTGATCAATGAAGTTATCATAGAATTTTTATTGCAGGCATATACCAAATTCACCCAAAACATGTGACGACGTTGTCATGACGCCTACTCACAGGCATATGTTTGCGTGTGTGTGTGTGTGTGTGTGTGTGTCAAGGGTACCTCAGCTAGAAAAGCAATGCAGGGACTGATTTGGCCTGAAAGGATCTGTGGTGGTTAGCAGATACACAACTTCTCAAGTGCTCCTCACTAGTAAATAGCTCAGGTGTCTCCCCTCCAATATTAGGGTTAATGCCTTGTAACATGTGTGTATCGAAAGGGAAGGCTCAAAGCTCTGTGCCAGGGCATCTGCTCTGCACGCAGAAGGCATCGCCAGGTAGAATGGGGAGAGACTCTCTGCCTGAAATGTAGGAGAGCCTTTGCTGGTCAGCAGAAACAGTGCTGAGTTAGATGGACCAACAGTTTGACTTGTTAAGAAGTGGCTTCCTACAGTATATTCCTGATCA
This sequence comes from Podarcis erhardii, assembly GCF_964252035.2. Lineage (NCBI taxonomy): Eukaryota > Metazoa > Chordata > Lepidosauria > Squamata > Lacertidae > Podarcis > Podarcis erhardii. The sequence goes on from NC_138501.1 coordinate 49,129,330, forward strand.
AACTCGAAGGGGGTTCGATGGGCTGGTGACAGTTATGCACAATTTGTGACCCAGCAAGTCAAACCGTAGCTTTTGGCCATTGCTACCATGGTGGCCATGGACCATAAAGAAGGCTGATCGCTGAAGAATTGATGCTTTTGAATTATGGTGCTGGAGGAGACTCTTGAGATTCCCATGGACTGCAAGAAGATCAAATCTATTCATTCTGAAGGAAACCAGCCCTGAGTGCTCACTGGAAGGACAGATCTTGAAGCTGAGGCTCAAATACTTTGGCTACCTCATGAAAAGAGAAGACTCCCTGGAAAAGACCCTGATGTTGGGAAAGATGGAGGGCACAAGGAGAAGGGGACGACAGAGGATGAGATGGTTGGATGGTGTTCTTGAAGCTACCAGCATGAGTTTGACCAAACTGCGGGAGGCAGTGGAAGACAGGAGTGCCTGGCGTGCTCTGGTCCATGGGGTCATGAAGAGTCAGACATGACTAAACGACTAAAACAACAACATCATGGTGGCCTGTCTGGCAAGAGCTTGATAAAGCAACTGCTGCTGCTTTCTTCAGCGCTGTGTGGTAAGTACATGGCTGTTGGGCTGCATTCGGATTGGTGAGTCAGAACTTGTGTGGGCTTGCCGTAAAACAAGACACACATGAATGGAGTGAGGGGCACCATAACTGTCTGCCAAGATCTGGACATGAAAGGATGCCTTCTCCACATTTGGAGAACCAGATTCGCCCTTGTCTCCCTGTTCTCACATTACACAAAGCACACACTCGCTTCGGGGTGCATGGCAGTGTAGGGAATTGCAATCGGCAAAGCACTATTCTCCGTGAGGAAGGAAGGAAAGGAAGAAAGAAACTACCTGTGGGATGAGGTGCACAAATACAAGATGGATGACACATGGCTTGAGAGCAGTACATGTGAAAAGGATCTAGGAGTCTTGGTTGACCACAAACTTGACATGAGCCAACAGTGTGACGCGGCAGCTAAAAAAGCCAATGCAATTCTGGGCTGCATCAGTAGGAGTATAGCATCTAGATCAAGGGAAGTAATAGTGCCACTGTATTCTGCTCTGGTCAGACCTCACCTGGAGTACTGTGTCCAGTTCTGGGCACCACAGTTCAAGAAGGACACTGACAAACTGGAACGTGTCCAGAGGAGGGCAACCAAAATGGTCAAAGGCCTGGAAACGATGCCTTATGAAGAACGGCTAAGGGAGCTGGGCATGTTTAGCCTGGAGAAGAGGAGGTTAAGGGGTGATATGATAGCCATGTCCAAATATATAAAAGGATGTCACATAGAGGAGGGAGAAAGGTTGTTTTCTGCTGCTCCAGAGAAGTGGACACGGAGCAATGGATCCAAACTACAAGAAAGAAGATTCCACCTAAACATTAGGAAGAACTTCCTGACAGTAAGAGCTGTTCGACAGTGGAATTTGCTGCCAAGGAGTGTGGTGGAGTCTCCTTCTTTGGAGGTCTTTAAGCAGAGGCTTGACCACCATATGTCAGGAGTGCTCTGATGGTGTTTCCTGCTTGGCAGGGGGTTGGACTCGATGGCCCTTGTGGTCTCTTCCAACTCTAGGATTCTATGAAATGCCCACCATCACCCAGGCATTCTTGCACGGTCTTTGCCTAAGAGTTTTATACATCATGGCAGAATGGCAACTGGGTGGAGAAGGGATGGTCAAGCCAGTCCAAATGACAGAGAAGCTGCCATGACAATGAGTGTGCACCAAGAATTCTGGCCAATATAAGTTTCAATAGTGGGAGTGGTCCCTACTCACAAATCAATAGTCAATTGTAACATAAACAAATCCATTCAAAAGTATGTCTTCTGACAAGGATTACAAACAAAGATTGAAACTAAGATCTTCACATCAAATCTGACTATGGACTAACATGAACTTAACTCTACTCATAAACTCTTATCTCTAATACTGTAGCAAATTATTGTGTTATACATATCCTTTTGCGTTTGAGTTTGTAATCTTTGTTTGAGTTTGCAATCTCTATTTGAGTTTGTAATCCTTGTCAGAATACATACTTTTGAATGGATTACCGTATTTTTCGCTCTATAAGACGCACCAGACCACAAGATGCACCTAGATTTTGGAGGAGGAAAACAAGAAAAGAAAAATTCTGAATCTCAGAAGTCAGAACAGCAAGAGGGATCGGTGCGCAGTGAAAGCAGCAATCCCTCTTGCTGTTCTGGCTTCTGGGATAGCTGCGCAGCCTGCATTCGCTCCATAAGATGCACACACATTTCCCCTCACTTTTTAGGAGGGAAAAAGTGAGTCTTCTAGAGCAAAAAATACGGTAGTTCTTGTTACAATTGACTATTGATTTGTGAGTAGGGACCACTCCCACTATTGAAAGTTATATTGGCCAGAGTTCTTGGCGTGCTTTTTTCTTGGTATATTTAATAACAAGAACTCCAACTTATTTAACGTTAAAGACAATGAGTGTGGACAGCTAGAAGCAGATGGGTACAAGGCCAGATCGGAAGTGGCGGGAGGAGAAACAGCCGTAAATTACTGGAGCAACATGGGGACAGACCCTTCTAAGGTGGCTTTGATACTTGAAAATGTTAAGTTTGAAAAGGGTCTTACAAATGGGAGGAAGCCTATTGGTGCAACCTGGCGGGCCTGACTCCTGAACACCCCACAATCATTCTTATTGAATATGTGTGGCGTGTTGCTCAATGGCTTAATCCTGTATGTTTCTGGTACCCCAATACTATTCAAAATGAGCACAGAGGAGGGTCCCATGCAGGTGAAGCGCCTCATTCTTTTTGATGTTTGTGGCAGGCTCCATCACATGTACATGTGTACATTTTTTCACAGTTAAGGGGAGACCCAGATTTTGTAGAGGCTGATGCACCCAATGGAGGGCTTCATGGGAAGCTGTCTTGATGGCAATTTGCAAATAAGTTGTGGGAAAGATTCAAATAGGTTTTAGGGCCGGGGGAAAGGGGTAAGGATTTTGTTCGTTTTTAATGTAAGTGTTCTGCTGATTATAATTTTCTCTCCTAGATATCAGTTACCAGACTCAAAAATTGGCTTGGGTATAATTGAATCAAATTCTCCATGTTTCTCCAGTATGAACTTTTGAGAGCAGAAGTTGCACCTCGACTAAGTTCTGTCTACCGCACGAGAAAGTAATGGAGGAGAGGAAAGGAATTTGTCAGGTACTGGTTTTAAATATTTCAACAGCTTTCGTTTCTTTTTTATCTTTTAAAAAGAAAGTACTATTACTGCAATGAAATAGCATTTTCAACATTTGTGTTTAGTCCAAACAGCTTTGCTTAAAGCAAAAAAATAACAAAAAAGAGTTACTTGATTTGGTATGGAAACTTGCTTGAGATATAGATACGTATATCTAAGCTTAAAAAGTGGATAAAATTACACTTTGAATTTTAACCGGACAAATGAAACTGACGATTTAAAGAGACAATTTGTCACACACAGTTTGTGTCCATGCAAACTGATTTTCCTCCTTTCTTTTTTCTTTTTATAATTACATTATGTACAAAAGGGAAAAAAAATAATTTTCAGTTTATTAAGGCAACCACAACAAGGGTTGAGGGAAGTGTTCAAAGTGGCATTAACTCAACAGCAGTGGTGACACCCTTTGAACAATAAGATTATTATAATTTTAGATAAGAACACTTATTCCTTTTTATTATTTTAATTTTAGTGACATATTTCTTTCTCTGGCTTCATTCTATGTGAATTATTATTATTTTAAAAATGACTTTTGTTGTTTTCATTATGGAAAAACAAGTCAAGGCATCATGCTACACTGCTCTGATGAGATCTTGCAAAAAAGTTTGCTCCAAGTTCCCCTTGGGCAGCAAATTTTTCACAGGCTCGTATCCATCTTAGAGCCCTTGCCTCTTTAGAGTAACATTGCCCCTTCATTCCTTCTGTTCTTTGCTAACATATCTCAAGCCTTGCTCCACTGTCAAACTAAAGTAGCTTATTGGTGTCCCCTCGCTTCCATCACCAGTGAAAACCACCAAAGAGGTCAAGTGCAAAGACCATGTTAGTGACAAATTGGCTTTTTTCCTTCCCTTTATGAGATGCGCTCCACTATTCGGTTACAATTTTGGATGGTCACTGGAGATTCATCTTGTTCCATAGGGTAGGGGCTCCACTTCTCTCGCCTACATTACTTGCCACTTGCAGATTATTTTGTGCGGGGAGGGAGAAGGGAAACGATAAGATTTAAGAGTTAGCGATTCAGTTGCCTGGAGCCTGGCAAGAGTTTCCAGAAAGAAAGGAAGAAAACCACAACCCAAAACCTCTATAAAACAAAATACATATACTTTCAAAGCATTTCAAAACCAAGAGCACAGTTGAGGAATTTACACTTTTTGTGTGTTGAAAAGTGAAAATAATTTCCACTCAGAGGGCTGCCAGCTTTGTTCCTTGAGGGAGGGATGCCCTTGTGTCTTAAAAGTAGGCATGAAGAAATCTGATGGGTACAATCCCCCCACGCCCCTTCGCGCAGCAGCAGTGACTGCAAAGGCTGCTGCTGCTGCTGGTGATTTTCTCCCTGCGATGCATCTGCAAAAAGGGGACAGCAGCTCCTTCTAAGAGCTTGCTAGCAGCAGGGATACTGCCAGTCCCGCCATGTGATTTTAAGCGGGATGCTTCCCTCTTTCCCTTCCAAGACACAAGAACGAAGCTGGTTTTTGTTAACACAAACTCTGCAAAAACTGGTGGACTCGCTAGGTTTGAACATCTCCCCCAGCACCCCATCCCCCACTATGAACCTAAGGGCTAATGCCAAAGTTTTGTCATTATTGTAATTATATTATTATTATTATTATTATTATTGGTCATTCCTATCTGATTTTTTTTAACGGCTGCTGCGCTACTGAAATACAGAGCAAGTCTGATGCTGCATAAGATGCCAAACAGACCTGCCCATCTCAGCACCCTGGTCCTTTGGTCCCAGGGCGCTAAACCACCCAGCACTGTCTTTTGATTGGCCATGTCCATTACTAGGGGAGGGCTTCACTTTCACACCCTCTCGTTTTCCGGTGCCTTTTCACCTTCACTTCGTCCTCTGCCTCTGCGTGCTGCTGCGCTTTGCTTTTCCTTTTCCCGACTTTCGGCGTCCGGGAAGGAGGAGGAGGCGGCGGCGGCGGCGGCGGAGGGGGCGGCTGAGACGTCTCCCGGGCCATGTGTATTACAGCCTCAATGGTGGCTGTGATGGTATCATGGCTGTTGGCTGTTTGTTCCAGTATCAAAGGGTTCAGCATGAACCTCTGGCCTCGTTTGCAAGGCAGGTCGACGCATTTCTCCAAAACTGGCATTTGGTCTCTGAAGTCTTCGTCGAAGGAGAGGGGCTGCTTGCGTGGCCGCCCTCGCCTCTTCTTGACAAAGTTGTTGCCCGTCTTTGATTGTCTCTGCAGCCGCTTGGCTTTCAGGATTTTGTTGACGTGATCCAGGTTCTTCTTGGTGGAGAGGATCTTGTTGTAGTTGCACATCTTGCGCACCTCGCATTGGATCGCTTCGATCTCACAGCGCTTGAACCGTTTCTTGAGCGGCGAGCTGGCTGCAGGGGAGAGAAAACGATGGTGATTAAGATTGGAATCAATCGGAATTGCTGCACGGGGTTTGTGCAAAATAAGGGTTGCGGCATGATTAATGCCGGCTGGCGTAAAGATTCGCCGGGGCTGCAGATTATGAAAAATGGCCCAAAGATGGGAAGCCGCATACAGAACAGAATAACAGAAAATATTTCAGAATTATTTATTATAAAGACTGTCACAGAAGAACAGCAATTTATATAATGTGCCTGTAAGTTTGCCATTAATATTACCTTAGTAAACTGCCTGAATTAATGAATTAAAATTAGTAACATTCCAGCAAGGAAACACAGTTTTCATTTCCTAATGTATCATTGGGCCCAATGTTCTTTCAAGGTATGAATTGTTGTGGCACTAATGGCTTCTTGCTTCCTTTCCTTCTTGGAAGAATTTTTTTTTTCAATATAGTCATACCTATGACTAGTTACAGATGCTTCAGATTGTGTTTTTGGGGGGTTACGGATGCGCCGAAACCCAGAAGCACTGGAATGGGTTACTTTTGGGTTTCGGCAGTCGTGCATGCACAAAGGTGCTAAATCACGCTTTGCGCATGTGCAGAGGTGCCGAATCACAACCATGCATGCGCAGATGTGCTGCTGCGTTTTGCAAATGTGCCTCCTGCATGGATCACATTCGCAACCCGAGTATCCACTGTAGTTGCAATTTTGCAGTTTCCCTTCTTTCCACACTCTGGAAATAGGGAGAGAGAGAGAGAGAGAGAGAGAGAGAGAGAGAGAGAGAACATTTATTGTATGTGGCCCAGATTCAGTGCTCTCTGCCTGCGAGCACAAGGGCTGAAGTGAAGTCCTTAGCATATCTAATACTATCATCCAATGACAAGGTCAGTATATCTCAACTGTAATAAAATAAAAAAAAATTCCTTCCAGTAGCACCTTAAAGACCAACTAAGTTAGTTCTAGGTATGAGCTTTCGTGTGCATGCACACTTCTTCAGATACACGAAAAGCTCATACCTAGAACTAACACGAAAGCTCATACCTAGAACTAACTTAGTTGGTCTTTAAGGTGCTACTGGAAGGATTTTTTTTATTTTGTTTTGACTATGGCAGACCAACACGGCTACCTATCTGTAACTCAACTGTAATAGTACTGCTCTGTTCTGGGGGGGGCAGGGTAGAACTTCAACCAATGGATTCAAATTACAGGAAAGGAAGATTTCACATAAACATTATGAAGAACTTTCTGATGGCAAGAGCTGTTTAACAGTGGAACACACTACCTCATAAGGTGCTGGAGGTTTTTAAACAGTGGTTAGATGGCCATAGATTCTTTAGCTGTGATTCACACATTGCAGGGTATTGGACTAGATCGGAGTTTCCAAAACTTGGACTACAACTCCCATCATCCCTAGCTAGCAGGAGCAGTGGTCAGGGATGATGGAAATTGTAGTCCAAAGGTAGCTGGAGACCCAAGTTTGGGAAACCCTGGACTAGATTAACTTTAGGGTCCCTTCCGACTCTATAGTTCTCTGATTCTGTGAAAAACAATTCTCTCTATATTAGATTCCCTCTAAATCAGCCGTTCTCAACCTGTTGGTCCCCAGATGTCGTTGGACTACAACTCCCATCATCCCTAGCTAGCAAGGCCAGAGCTCAGGGATAATGGGAGTTGTAGTCCAACAACATCTGGGGACCCACAGGTTGAGGACCGCTGCTCTAAATTAACTTCAGTTTAGAAGTTCCCACAACCTCCAGTTACATTTTACTATTCAAGCACTCCTGGAAGTCTTCAGAAGGCAGACAGATTTTCTATGAAGGCTCATTTCCAGAATGACTATTATATTAATGGGTTGCAACCATGCTGACCGTGTTAAAAATACAGCTGCTGTTGGAGTCTTCACAATAGAAAACTATGAACTATGTAGTGGAAGAAATATAAACACACCCCCATGCTTCTGTCATTTGGAAGGTTTCATTTTAAAACAACAGCAAGCAACCCCAACACTGTTGTACTGAGTTTTTAAAAACATAATTGGATAATGTGCTACCATGTTATCTGGCCTCGGCAAAGGCCTTGTGCAAACAAGCCCAACATCTTGCCACAATACAAGAAGCAGGAGCAAATCCTAAAAGAAAAACAACCAGACATTTGCTCTCATATAAATATATAAGAACGTGGGCGTTTAGTCTTTCAAAGACTGGTTTTCATATCTACACACCTATATTCTAAATTAAATAAACATTCAAAGATTCATTCTCAGGGCATCTCAGGTTCTTACATTCAAGAAGCTATTCCATCTCAATTCCTTTACCTTATCACCGTTCATTCTTAATTTACCCGAAGAGGTGGGGCCAAATTAGACATCACATCATTCACTGAATTAAGCTATTGCATAGAAGTTTCTTTTCCGTTGCTGTCATTTGAGGCTCTGGTGGCTTTGTGTGGTGGCCCAGCTATGCCCCTATTTGAATCATAGAATCATAGAATCATAGAGTTGGAAGAGACCACAAGGGCCATCGAGTCCAACCCCCTGCCAAGCAGGAAACACCATCAGAGCACTCCTGACATATGGTTGTCAAGCCTCTGCTTAAAGACCTCCAAAGAAGGAGACTCCACCACGCTCCTTGGCAGCAAATTCCACTGTCGAACAGCTCTTACTGTCAGGAAGTTCTTCCTAATGTTTAGGTGGAATCTTCTTTCTTGTAGTTTGGAACCATTGCTCCGTGTCCGCTTCTCTGGAGCAGCAGAAAACAACCTTTCTCCCTCCTCTATGTGACATCCTTTTATATATTTGAACATGGCTATCATATCACCCCTTAACCTCCTCCTCTTTGGATAGGGACAGCCTAACTACTGTTGTATGGAAGTGAGAGCTACTATGTATGGAAGTGAGAGCTGGACCATAAAGAAGGCTGATCGCCGAAGAATTGATGCTTTTGAATTCTGGTGCTGGAGGAGACTCTTGAGAGTCCCATGGACTGCAAGAAGATCAAACCTCTCTATTCTAAAGGAAATCAGCCCCGAGTGCTCACTGGAAGGACAGATTGTGAAGCTGAGGCTCCAGTACTTTGGCCACCTCATGAGAAGAGAAGACTCCCTGGAAAAGACCCTGATGTTGGGAAAGATGGAGGGCACAAGGAGAAGGGGGCGACAGAGGACAAGATGGTTGGATAGTGTTTTCGAGGTTACCAGCATGAGTCTGACCAAACTGCGGGAGGCAGTGGAGGACAGGAGTGCCTGGCGTTCTCTGGTCCATGGGGTCACGAAGAGTCGGACATGACTAAACGACTAAACAACAACAACAACATCAACTACTGTTGTCTATGCTCTGGTAACCTCCAGGTTAGATTAAACAATGTGTTATAAGCAGGGATGCTGCTGAGGATGGTTTGGATACTTCAGCTGGTGAAGAATTCAGCGGCCAGTTCATGGCTGGATTTAGGTTTGATGAGGCCCTAAGCTACTGAAGGTCATAGGGCCCTTTATATGTCCAGCTGTCCTTTGTCAACAACAAATTGCTGCTGTTTTTTGTGTTGAATATATGCTATATGGTAATTTATGGACCTAATAGGTATCTAAAGCCATTTGCACATGACAAAAAATGTATTTTATCAGAATAATTGTTGAACTGAAATACAATTAACAAGAAGTATATTAATGGTGAAATACAATTAAGAAGAAGTATATTAACAGTGAAATAATTATTAAGCTCTAAGTGTATGTAGGTTTTATTTTATTTGTTTTTTATCTTTTATTTTGGAAATGTACATCCAGTTTTTTCCTTTAATTTTTTTTGGGGCCCCCAAGAGAGTGGGGCCCTAAGCTATAGCTTGTTTAGCTTATACGTAAATCCGGCACTGGGCCAAGTTGCTCACCTAGGCAAGATGTTTTGAGCATATTACAATGATCCTGGCCCGACTGCGCTGGCTACCAGTTTCCATGCCCAAATCAAAGTGCTGGTTTTGACCTATAAAGCCTTGAATGGGTCAGGATTGCAATATTTCAAGGACCACTTCTCCCCATATAAACCGACCTAGACTCTGCATTCATCATCTGGGGCCTTCTCTATGTGCCTCCTCCATGTGAGGTCCAGAGGGTGGCTATACAAGAACGGGGTCTTCTCTGTGGTGGCTCCCCATCTGTGGAATGCTCTCACCTGGTGCTTTCACTATATACCTTTAGGCACCAGGCAAAAATGTTCCTATTCAGCCAGGCCTTTGACATCTTATACCCCTCTTAAATGTATTTGTGGGAGTCGGGTGGAAGAGAGCTTTGTTGCTTTGTGTTGTTTGTTCTTGTTTTTATCACATAGTTTGTGTTTTTATATTGTATTTTAATGTTGTGAACTGCCCTTAGATCTATAGATGAAGGGCATACATACAAACAAACAAACAAAATAAAATAATAAAATGACAATGACAATAATTCAGTCCTTCTTTCAGGGGGGGGGGGCACTGTTAGAATTCCTGCTCCATGATTGCAGTCATGGGATTGTTGTCTTTTACATGACGGTGTATGTTTTGACTCCACAGAGTGGGAAGTGAGGGAGACAGGATGTTTGTGTTACTGTGTTCTGTGAAGTGGGACTATTGTCTTTTGTTCTTTTCTCTTTACTGTCTGATGCTAGAGAGAGAGGGAGCCATGTTGCAGTGCTCCGTGTCTGTTTATATGTAAATAAAGTAGATTAGCCTAAATGCTGAGTTGCTGAGGTCTGTTACGCAAGTTGCGCAAACTCTGCAGATCCCTAAGTGTGCTGATGTCTGCTGGCATCGGTCGCTGTGATGTTTGGGCAGAAGAAAGCTTATGAAGCTCACGAACGATTGACCAGGAGGGAGAGAACATGCCAGTTGGGCATGTGTCTCTACCAGGGTCCTACTCAAGTGTAGGCTGAGCTCCTGACAGACACAGGGGTAAGCGTACCCCTAAACATTTTGTGAATCTTTGTACTTTTGTCCATTTACTGTGTTTATTTTTCCCACTTTGAACTATAAAATGGTGATTTTCTTGAGTCAAAATGAGAGTACCCCTAAGCATTTTTTAAAAGAAAAAAAGCACTGACAATAATGCATACAGTGGTACCTTGGGTTAAGTACTTAATTCGTTCCAGAGGCTCGTTCTTAACCTGAAAGTGTTCTTAACCTGAAGCACCACTTTAGCTAATGGGGGCCTCCTGCTGCCGCTGCGCTGCCAGAGCCCAATTTCTGTTCTTATCCTGAAGCAAAGTTGTTAGCCTGAAGCACTATTTCTGGCTTAGTGGAGTGTGTAACCTGAAGCATATGTAACCTGAAGCATATGTAACCCGAGGTACCACTGTACTTTGTCGTTTAATGAAACACAATCTCACTTTGTCCTAAGGACAAGGTAACATGCGCTATGGGAAGGTACAGGTTCAGCAGAGCTGTGCAAGTCCTGAAGTGGTTGTGCAGATGCATGAATCTTTGTCTGATGCACTGCAGGCTGCAGCAGTGTGTGTGTGTGTGTGTGTGTGTGTGTGTGTGTGTGGTGCGTGTGTGTGAAATGCGTCTGGGCACCACAGTTCAAGAAGGACACTGACAAACTGTAACGTGTCCAGAGGAGGGCAACCAAAATGGTCAAAGGCCTCGAAACGATGCCTTATGAGGAACGGCTAAGGGAGCTGGGCATGTTTAGCCTGGAGAAGAGGAGGTTAAGGGGTGATATGATAGCCATGTTCAAATATATAAAAGGATGTCACATAGAGGAGGGAGAAAGGTTGTTTTCTGCTGCTCCAGAGAAGCGGACACGGAGCAATGGATCCAAACTACAAGAAAGAAGATTCCACCTAAACATTAGGAAGAACTTCCTGACAGTAAGAGCTGTTCGACAGTGGAATTTGCTGCCAAGGAGCGTGGTGGAGTCTCCTTCTTTGGAGGTCTTTAAGCAGAGGCTTGACAACCATATGTCAGGAGTGCTCTGATGGTGTTTCCTGCTTGGCAGGGGGTTGGACTCGATGGCCCTTGTGGTCTCTTCCAACTCTATGATTCTATTCTATGATTCTATGATTCTATGCATGAAAGGTTGCAGAAGAAGACTCTCTGTTCAATAGGTGGCCTCAAGCCATCCATTTGGTTTGAATCACAAGAGTATTTTTATTTCCTCCCAAAGCATTCTCAATCAGTTACAGGATATCCTCAACACCATCTCCTATCTCATTAACACAGCTGCAGTTTTCAATGAATGATCAACATCTGGGTGACAGACAGACCGACCAACCGTCTAACTGGACGCCAGCTACACTGCAAAGTGCACCCATTATCTGAATCTGAATGAAACTTTTGAGCAAGCTTTCCGTTTCTTGGATCTGTGGAAGATTCACTAGCCATGTATTAGCTCTCCAGACTGCAATTCTATACACACATACCTGGGAGCAGAAACACAAGGGTTGGAACGGACTCTCAGGGCCATCTAGTATAACCCCTTGCAATGCAAGAATCTCAGCTATAGCATCCATGACAGATGGCCACCCAACCTCTGCTTAAAAACCTCCAAGCAAGGAGAGCCCACAACCTCCAGAGGGAGTTTGTTCCATTGTCGAACAGCTCTTACTGTCAGAAAGTAATTCCTGATGTTGAGTCAGAATCTCCTTTCTTGTAACTTGAAGCCGTTGGTTGAATCCTGACAAGACAGAAGTACTGTTTTTGGGGCAGCTGTTTACCAGCTCCATCTGGTATGCAAGCTGACTGTCTCGCCAGAGTGGTGTATGCTCTGGTTATCTCCCGCTTGGACTGCTGCAATGCGCTCTACGTGGAGCCACCTTTGAAGGTGACCCGGAAACTGCAATTAATTCAGAATGCGGCAGCTGGACTGGTGACTGGGAGCGGCCGCCGAGACCACATAACACTGGTCTTGAAAGATCTACATTGGCTCCTAGTACGTTTTCGAGCACAATCCAAAGTGTTGGTGCTGACCTTTAAAGCCCTAAACTGCCTCGGTCCTGTATACCTGAAGGATCGTCTCCACCCCAATTGTTCTACCCAGACACTGAGGTCCAGCTCCGAGGGCCTTATGGCGGTTCCCTCACTGCGAGAAGCCAAGTTACAGGGAACCAGGCAGAGGGCCTTCTCGGTAGTGGCCCCTGCCTTGTGGAATGCCCTCCCACCAGATGTCAAAGAGAACAACAACTACCAGACTTTTAGAAGACATCTGAAGGCAGCCCTGTTTAGGGAAGCTTTTAATCTTTAATAGACTATTGTATTTTGATATTCTGTTGGAAGCTGCCCAGAGTGGGCAGGGTATAAATAATAAATTATTATTATTATTATTATTATTATTATTATTATTATTATTATTATTAAGAATACAACTAGTCGTGACGGCTGTGCTCTAATTCCAGTGTGTCTCTGAAGGCAACTTTCTGGGAATCACAACTGGGGAGAGAGAGTCATGTCCTGTTTGCATCTTGTCGACATGGAGTCCTCCAGATGTTTACAAATGCTATAAATGTAATAAAACAGGAATAAATGAAACACCCGAGCTCATTTGAACATAATTACCTGCTTCTGAGGTGGCTGCCGTTGACGACGGTAAAAGAGATAATACTGGGGTTGAGGATATCACAACACTATCAAGAGATGCTGGTTTTCGACGGGTCATCACAGAAGAAGCAGAACCCTCGTTTTTATTATGAAGCGAAGTCTGGTCTGCTTTTAGATGCGAACCAGAAATTCCTGGAGAGCAAAAACATAAGCAACACTAATCAATTATTATGCAGGAGAAGAAGAAAAATACAACCTTGGTCTTATCAGAAATATACAATAAATGCCCCGCTGTGTTTCGCAGGAAATCCTGCACCCCAGTATTCCCTGCTTGTAAATGTGCTTCAAATAATACAGTTTTGAGGGTTATGATTTATTATTATTATTATTGGGTTTCAGTCATTTTGCTTCAGGACATAACATAAACATTGATTCCTGGCCAACACATTATTGCCTTGCAAGTCTATTTTTAAAACAATATGAGGAAAGATGATAATCATGTCGCTATTTAGGGCTGTTTCTCCATGTGCATCTGTACATGCTGGTATCTACCACACGATCACAAGGACGAGAACGGACAGGAATATCATTATGGTCCAACCAGTTACCCTACAGCACAACCCTTCAGACTTTGCTAGCCCAATGCATGCTTTCTTACTACATCAGGGCCACGCAGGTGATGGATTTGTTGAGTACAACACACTCAAATCTTCATCAGCTATCTTATTTGTATCTCACCTTGAGATTGCCCTATTCTATCCTTAGGACAATCCTGCGAAACAAGGCATATTGAGAGAATATGACTGGCCCAGAGTCACCCAGTGTACTTTGTGGCTGAACAGGGATTTGAACGGAGCCTTCACTGACACACACCTTGATTGAACTACAACACCCTGAAACTTTCACATCCCTGGACTTGGGGCAACGAAAAGTAGAATGATGAAGGGTGAAAGCTTTAAGAATTCAAAATCAGGTTCCATGTTGATGGTTGGAGTTCAATGTGGATCCTGAATATGAAAAGCTTTTTTATTATTACCACTAGAAGAAGAAATTTGAAGGGTGGATTGTTGTGGGGTTTTTTGCATTTAGTAAGAAGCTACCTAATTCACACTTCCTGAACCAAAACACAAACTGAAGCATAGCCTTCCTTCAAGATTCACACTTCTCTGAATTTTACGGCAAGGTTCTCCACCCAAGCATTGTGCACAAAAATGTATTGCATTAGCAAAAGTTACATACAAAAATGCATTGTACTAGGCGAAATGGGTTGCAAAAACATGTAGATCAGCTGAAACTGTGTACAAAAATACGTTTATGAGGGGGGAATTCCTACTCAAACCATGATGGGTTTTCATGAGGAATTCTAAAAAAGGAGTTTTTTGTTTGTTTTGCATATTGCTGCAGATATGCGGGAAACTGAGATAAACCAAAATTGACAGATTAATCCATCCCTAATATCCCACACCACTACCCGTGATGGAAGGAAAACCTGGGATTTCCTTATTGCAAATGTACAGATTCTAACAAGGTGGAGCATGGTTTTGCACTGTGAAAGCAGCTCCCCTGCACATATTTCAGATAACAAAGCAGAATGCACAAACCACATGAGATGGTGTCAGACACAGTAGAAATGTGCAGCAAATTAGCAGTCATGCCAATATTTCGAAGATGGAAACAATTTTAGTGTGTGTGTGTGTGTGTGTGTGAGAGAGAGAGAGAGAGAGAGAGAGAGAGAGAGAGCAGCTTGTATATTTAGAATACAATGCTAACCACCTCCTGGATTTAACATCTGTTGATAATTAAGCTGAAGATCCTGTATAAAAAGCTCTATGAAAACTAGCAGCTGTAACCTCTTGACCTCCATTGCTTAAAAAAAAACAAAAACCCCAACCCAACCCCCAGTTCCCCCCGCCCCTAACCCACATCTCTGTGAAACTGTGCTTCACCCTATCAAGAGGCAGTCATCCATTTTTCAAAGGTAATCCCTCACAAACCACTTATCCTCTCAAAATCTCTACCTGCACACAGTGTTTGCATTAGGGACCCCGTGATTTATGGATCCCTTCTCCTTGGATGTAGGGGCCTACTTCCTGTTGCCGTGGTTACTTGGCTCTTGGTTCAAGGTTAAACTACTCTCAGCTCAAAATCAGTGGCAGGCCCAAGCATCTAACAGCCGGATTTTATTGACTACCTTAGGCTGCTTCAAAGGTCAAAGACCAAAGTGCTGCTTACTCCCTTCAGGGGGAGTCAATACTTTCAATATTTTTATTCGGTTTCCTCCAAAGATGCTTGTGGGCGTGCGTGCACGCTTGGTTGCCACCTAGCTGGACCTCGCAAGGTCACACAAATCATTGAGGAACAGCGTTCTCCTGGGGAGCCGTTACCAATCTGACAGATGACTTCAAAAGAACGTATTGCCCACCCTTCGGCTCGACATTAGTTCTCCACAGGACCACTGGCTTTGCATCTTGAGAGTTCACTCTTGTTTCTAATTCACCACAGCCCTGTTTGGAAATGCAAACCCACGCCTTCTCGAATGCTCGGTCCAGATGGCGGCACGTTTAAGAACTTATAAAAGCACTAAATAGATGGAAATAAAGAAACAAAGCTTTGCAAACATGAGCATGCCATCCCGGGGGAGTTGAGGGATACCATGTGTCCTATTTTACAGAGGATGGTCCTCTCTTGGAAGAGTCCAAGTTTGGTTCAAAGATAAAACAGCAATCTGAAGGGAGATCTGGAGAAGCCTTTAAGATGCCCATCAAGACTGGGCAGCACCTGGATAGCAGACTGAGCAGGCACACGGATCTTGTCCCCCCTCCCCATGGCAAGATGTATTGTATTTCTATTTAGACTAGAATAATTTGTAAATTGTCATGCCAGACCCTCCAAGTGCCGCAATTTTCCATGGACAGTCCCGGATTTACAGAAGCCATCTGATTTGATCCTGGAATGTCCAATTTTGCCTTAGGATGTCCCTATTTTCATCAGAGAAATGTTGGAGGGTATGGAAAAGGGTGTTCCAAGGGCCTTTTTTTGCCACTCAGGTGGGCACCATTGCCATTCTAAGAGAATGAGGGAGGTGTTCATGGTGAGTTCAGGCACCTCTTTTTCTAGAAAAAGAGCACTGGATGTCCCTATTTTCACCAGAGAATTGTTGGAGGGTATGAATCGAAATTGAAATATTTTATTGTCACTTGTACAACTTGTATACAGTGAGATTACACGAGCACCCCCCACTCATCTCTCTTAGTCTTAATTCCCCTCGTTTACTGACGCATACCCACCAAACCCGAAAGTCAGTTTCCCTGTTGTTATCTTTTCATTCAGCAGCCTAACAGCCCAGGATAGAAGCTGTTCTTTACCCTGTTGGTGCAAATAATCATGCTTCTATATCTTCTGCCCGAGGGCAGGAGATCAAGAAAGTGCCGGCCAGGGTGCAAATCATCCCTGAGAATTTTCCTCACTCTCCTGAGGCAACATTCTTCCACTATTTCATTCAGCAGATTCACAGGACAGCCCATAATATCTTGTGCAGTATTCACCACCCTCCATAGGCACTTCCTATCAGTTGATGTCAAACCAGCATACCACACTGTGATGCAGTATGAAAGGACACCTTCTATTGTGGACAGGTAGAAGGAGATCATCAAAACTTTCACAATTCTCTTAGAATGTCCCATTTTGCCTTAGGATGTCCCTATTTAATGTATGGTCTTCTTATTTTGGCAGCATGTCTCCTTTTCTCTGGGCACTTAACATTCTCCCTAGCCACTAGAGGTTAGCCTGAAGTTAAAGGGTTCGTGACTCAGTGCTTTGGGTGCAGAAGGTTGCAGGTTCAATCCTGGACATTTCCACCTAATAGCTGTTGATGGGAAACAGTCTGGAAATCTACTAGCAATAAGAGTAGACTATATTGGGCCAGACTGGCAAACAGTTTTCTATGGCTGTTTTCCACAAAACACCCAAAAAATACTCAAGAACTTGTCAATAACTGTAATGCAGGCGTCCAATTGAACCAATTGTGATTCTCTACTGCAGTGTTTCCCAACCTTGTGCCTCCAGCTGTTTTTGAACTACAACTCCCATCATCCCTGACTAGCAAGACCAGTGGCAAGGGATGATGGGAATTGTAGTCCAAAAACAGCTGGAGGCACAAGGTTGGGAAACACTGCTCTACTGAGGTGGACTCTTGCAAGATTATGAAATGATAAGAGGAAACATCAGCCCAACACTTTGCTGACGCTAAGCAGGTCCGGGTCTGGTCAGTGCTTAGATGGGGAGCACATGTCTGCTTCCTTGATGGAAGTAAGGTGGGCTATAATTGCAAGAAAATAGAAAAATAAATAAAAGTAGGGCAAAAAGCTCAGGCTCACATCATAAAGACTAGCTACTCCATACCTGTTCGGAGACCCTGAATGTGCACTCTTTTCATTGCAAATTTAAAACACATTGATGGACCACAGGGGGTCTGGCAAAAAGGAAAGAAAGAAAAAGAACGTAGGCCTTTGAAGACTGACTGCAGCCCACCCCCGTTGCAGTGAAGCCTTGTGCAAGAGGTGGCCAAGTTAACTGAAAGTAATATCCGGGCCAAAAGGCAGGCTGTCGACAAGTTCTGAACAAGTGAACTCAGGGCGAAGACAGACATGGCATGTAAAGTGCAGTGGTAGTAGTTTTCTGCCCAGAGAACAGACACTCTGGAAAGCGGAGATCGCAAGTGAAAACTGCTGCCCGCAACACACCGTAGAATGCGCATGCCCGTCTTTGCCTGCAAAGAGGGAGAGCCCGGCTGGGTGAGAGAACCCCAAGAGAGAGCGTCAAAAGTCCAAATTGTCAGTTGGAGAAAGGCCAGCTGGAAACCAGAGGAGGCTCTGCTTGGCATCTGTGGGTTGCAAATGGGTTGTGGGCAACAGAAAGGGTGAATTCAGGTTACCGTATTTTTCGCTCCATAAGACGCACTTTTTTCCTCCTAAAAAGTAAGGGGAAATGTGAGTGCGTCTTATGGAGCGAATGGCGCTGCATGGAGAGGGAGAGTTGCACAGCCCCGCGCCCCTTCAGCGAAGCGGGAGGAGGAACGGAGCCCCTTCTGTTCCTCCTCCCGCTTGGCTGAAGGGGCGCTGCACAGTTCTCCCTCTCTGCACAATGCCTCTCCTGCGAAGGAGGGGCACTGCACAGAGAGGGAGAAATGTGCAGTGCCACTTCAGCAATGCGCCTGTCCCGCTTCGCAGTGATGGGCCTGTCCTGCGAAGCTGGAGGAGGAACAGAAGGGGCTCCTTCTGTTCCTCCCACTTTGCTCAAGGGGCACTGTGCAGGACAGGAGGTTAAGGGGTGATATGATAGCCATGTTCAAATATATAAAAGGATGTCACATAGAGGAGGGAGAAAGGTTGTTTTCTGCTGCTCCAGAGAAGCGGACACGGAGCAATAGTTCCAAACTACAAGAAAGAAGATTCCACCTAAACATTAGGAGGAACTTCCTGACAGTGAGAGCTGTTCGACAGTGGAATTTGCCGCCAAGGAGTGTGGTGGAGTCTCCTTCTTTGGAGGTCTTTAAGCAGAGGCTTGACAACCATATGTCAGGAGTGCTCTGGTGGTGTTTCCTGCTTGGCAGGGGGTTGGACTCGATGGCCCTTGTGGTCTCTTCCAACTCTATGATTCTATGATTCCCACTTGGCTGAAGGGCTGCTGCGCAGAGAGGGAGAACTGCGTAGCGCCCCTTCAACAAAGCACCTCTCCTGGCTTTCTATCTTAGCCGCATGCAGTCCCGAAGGGGCAGGGGGAGCCTTCATCCCGCTGTCCTGAAGAGGCTTGGTGCGGATATCCCAGAAGCCAGAACAGCCATAGACTATCCCAGAAGTGAGATCCCTCTTGCTGTTCTGGCTTCTGGGATTCAGAATGTTTTTTTTTCTCTAGTTTTCCTCCTCCCGAAACTAGGTGTGCCTTATGGTCTGGTGCGTCCTATGGTCCTGGGGGTGGGAGGGAAATACAGACTGTCATCCTGATGTCAACAGCATGTGGAGGCTGCAAAAAGATAAAGAAAAGTGCATGCATGAGGTCATCTGGTTTCACAATAAAACTTCCTGTTTGGAAGCACCCTGAGAAAAGTCCCTGCCCCCATGCATACCATAGCGGGGAGAGACTAGACCATGGGCTGGCTGGGTCTGATGGGAAAGTCGGAGGGCAGCAGGTTTGGGAAGGGCGTTCTGGTCCATAGCTCCTGCCAGAAACCAGCAGCTATAAAGGGGCTATCTGAGGGGAAGGCTGCCAGCTGAGCCCAGCACCCAAGAGGTTCCTGGGGAAAAACTTCCTAATGGGAAGAGCTGCTTTGAAGTGGTCCAGAGATGGTCTCTCTCTCTCTCTCTCTCTCTCTCTCTCTCTCTCTGTCTCTCTCTTTATTTCCATGCTTACTTACAAAAAATGGGAACAATACTGAAAAGGGGGGTACAACTTAAAAGGGGAGGGAAAAGGAAAGAAAATGAAATCTACACAATCTGTTATTTAGATAAAAAATATGACAAAAATTTGTGATTACAATTTCATGTTACAATAAAAGTAAAAAAAATCTCATTATCTTTTATACCCAACTTCCCATTTATTCCTTAATTCTTTTTACATAAATTTGCTGCCATATCAAAATACTATTTTTAATGTTAATATTTTCATAATTTAGAAATGTTGATATAAGCAATTAATAAAAACTGCTGGGATCACTCAAAAGCTGCTACAGATTTTAACATGGTATAATTTAGTTTAAGATATGCGCTGAAGGCCTCCCATTTTGATACAAATTCAATTCTCGGTTTATTTTTTCAGATAGACTATCTAATTCAGCATATTCAGCCAATTTTTGTATCTACTCTTGTTTTGAAGGAATTATGGGATCTCAGCTGCTGGACATGTTTAAGCAGAGGTGAGGCACTCAGCTATCTATCAGAGATGGTTCTGTAACTGCATCCTTCGTTCCTACACTGGGAAGTGGGGCTGCACTAAATGACCTCCAGCTCTAAAATTCTGTGATCAACTGGTGTCTGAGACACACCCCCTCCAAAAAAGCATGCATACACTAAGCAGGGGGCTTTACTCTGACTGCGTCAAGTAGGACAGGTGTGGTTCTCCCCCATCTGTGAATTTGGTGACTGCACAGAGAGATACCTATAACTGGCAGGAAAGTCAATCAATGGTTTGAATCAACTGTTTGTGCATGTGTGTGTACAGAGGGAAAATTTTAAAGGCCCCTAGAAGCTGTTGGATTACAGAGCCTATCGACTCGGGTGATTTACACATTTTTATGCTTCCGTTAGGATATGTGGTTAAGGTAATAATGCCGAGGGTTTTGGATTTAGGAACATCTATCACATCTAAGTCGTTTGTGGCCTGACTTCTCAGCCCCCCCAACCCAACCCCAAAATAAATAAAACTAACTCCTGTTTGGGAAAATATCCAGCAGCGTTTATTGTTCGGCTTGAAATCTGCACAGGAAAGGTTGGTGGATGACTATTGAGGAAAAGTCCAAAAAGAGTAACTTACCATATGGGCCCGAATAATTGCTGCACTCTCCCCCCCCCCCCCCGCCCCGAATTCCGAAAGTGAAAAGTTAAAGTATGGCTTATATTCAGGGCCTCCTCCAAGCCACCGGAAAGAAGGGGGAAGGGGAGAAGGCTGCTGGCAAAGTGGCGTGGTCCCCCCCCCCCCGGATGCAGTCTGGGAGCACAAGGGAATGGGGCTGCATTTGCCATTTGTGGGTGTGAGTGCGAAATTTGCCATTTGCCATTTGTGGGTGTGAGAGCGAAATTTTAAGGGAGCGGCTCATATTCAGGTATTGTCTTTTCTTTCTCTCCCCCATCCCAAATTTTAAAGGTGTAGCTTATTTGCGGGTGCGGCTTATATTTGGGTCAATACAGTAATTCACCAACTGATAAACTGCTATAGGGTACGACCTGAAAAAAATGCACTAAAACCCACAACGGCTTTGTGACTTCTATAGGATGTGGATCAAACTCTCTCTCTCTCTCTCTCTCTCTCTCTCTCTCTCTCTCTGTGTGTGTGTGTGTGTGTGTGATTATATGTGATATATATATATGTGACTTCAAGACTTCAATACAGTGGTACCTCAGGTTACAAACGCTTCAGGTTACAGACGCTTCAGTTTACAGACTCCGCTAACCCAGAAATAGTACCTTGGGTTAAGCACTTTGCTTCAGGATGAGAACAGAAATTGTGCTCTGGAAGCGCGGCGGCAGCAGGAGGCCTCAATAGCTAAAGTGGTGCTTTGGGTTAAAAACAGTTTCAGGTTAAGAACGCACCTCCGGAACGAATTAAGTTTTTAACCCGAGGTACCACTGTATTTGGTTTGACTCTGACCATCATTCCCTTATATTTTTGCAATCTCCTCCTTTCTGGTCTTCCACTTCTCAACTTGGTTCCCTCAAGTCTATTCAGGACTGTGTTCCCAAAATGATTCACCTCTCTTGTCACTCTGATAATGCAACATCCCTCTCTATTACAGCTTCCTGTCTACTTCTTGATTCAGGCCAAGCTCTTTGTCCTTTCCTTCAAATCCCTCTGTGGCCTTTTGCCCTATAAATTATTTGCTCTCATGCTCCTATGTGCACCTGCCCATGTTCTCCAAGCTCCTCCATCTTCCGTCATTTGACGGTCTCCTGCTTCACCCATAAACCCCACCCTTCCTCTCTTTCACATTGGACTGCCTCTAGTTGCCGCCTAATGCCACCTAATCCTTCATCTCCCTCCACAAAACCCACAAAACTTCGAGGGGAGATGGTTTCTTTGTTCTGGTTTGATGGTGTTATGTATTTACATTTATGTTTTAGACATGGTGCCATAAATCACTAGGAGACCTTTAGACAACAAACGGCATAACAACAACAACAACAACAACAACAACAACAACAACAACAACAACAACAGGTCTTTGGTGCACACACACCAGTTTCCATGTCCTACTGAAAGAATGAGAAACCTGCAGCGCATCAACCAAATTAGGATTCTTAAGGCAGCCATTTTGCCCCATGTTCAGTTGAAACCTTCCCTCACGAGGAAGTGGCTCCAGCCCCTTGATCACTTTGCTTGTCTGTTTACTGAACCTTTCAAAGCTCTTCAATATCCCTTTTCAGGCGAGGTGACCAGAACTGTACACAAGTCCTCCAAGTGTGGCCACACCATCACAAAATTAAAAAATGCCGCTTCTTGGGAGAAAAACAATGAAAAACCTAGACAGCATCTTAAAAAGCAGAGACATCACCTTGCCAACAAAGGTCCGTATAATTAAAGCTATGGTTTTCCCAGTAGTGATGTATGGAAGTGAGAGCTGGACCACAAAGAAGGCTGATCGCCAAAGAATTGATGCTTTTGAATTATGGTGCTGGAGGAGACTCTTGAGAGTCCCATGGACTGCAAGAAGATCAAACCTATCCATTCTGAAGGAAATCAGCCCTGAGTGCTCACTGGAAGGACAGATCCTGAAGCTGAGGCTCTAAGACTTTGGCCACCTCATGAGAAGAGAAGACTCCCTGGAAAAGACCCTGATGTTGGGAAAGATGGAGGGCACAAGGAGAAGGGGACAACAGAGGACGAGATGGTTGGACAGTGTTCTCGAAGCTACCAGCATGAGTTTGACGAAACTGCGGGAGGTAGTGGAAGACAGGAGTGCCTGGCGTGCTCTGGTCCATGGGGTCACAAAGGGTTGGACACGACTAAATGACTAAACAACAACAAATTATGTTACCAACAGTTTTATTTTCAGTTCCTTTCCTAACAATCAATGGAATGGTATTCACCTTTTTCACAGCTTCTGCACACTGGGTCAACATCTTCAACAAGCTATCGGCTATGACCCCAAGATCTCAAGAATAACGTAGGGCCTTTTGCCAATTACCCAGTGCTTTCCTATTCCCCGTGATCTACCTAGGGCAGTGGGGGACAGCGATGAGAATGTAAAGTACAGTGGTACCTTGGTTCGCAAACTGAATCCATTCCAGAAGTCTGTTCCAAAACCAAAGTGTTCCAAAACCAAGGTGCGCTTTCCCACAGAAAGTAATACAAAATGGATAACTCTGTTCCAGACTTTTAAAAACAACACCTAAAACAGCAATTTAACACAAATTTTACAATCTAATGAGTCCATTGATTCATAGAATGAAAGCAAAAAACAATGTACTGCAGTCACACAATCAATCAGTTAGTAGCTGAACTGGGTTCCACGCAGTCACAAAAACAAACAAACAAAAAGAGCCGCAAAAACAAAAATGCAAAATAAATTGCAAAAACAGCCAGACTTCAGCGTAACATTCAAAACAGAAGTGTGGAACTCAAAATGGAAGTGTGGCTCTCAAACTGAGCACGTTCGGCTTCTGAAAAAAAGTTCGCACACCGGAACACTTACTTCCGGGTTTGCAGTGTTTGCGTTCCAAGTTGTTTGCGTACCAAGGCATTTGAGAACCAAGGTACCACTGTACCAGAATGAACTGAACCTTCGGCACTCAAGTCTAACGGTACAACCCCGTGCATGTTTACTTGGGAAACAAGCGCCATATAATTAGGTTTACTTCCAGCTGCATAGGATTGTGGCCTGTAAAAGAAGTCATAGACTGGCATATAAGGCTTTCCAGAGCAGAAGATTTTCGCATGAGATAAGTCCTCCAGGGTTTTACTTCCTCCAAACTCCACAGGTCTGCTAATTTTATAAACTGATGCATACAGCTTACCTTCAATGCAAAACTCCTTTGTGGTCTTTTGCTTTTTAATTTAGTTAGGTGCGGCTTTTGCAACATAATGCACCCTGAAACATTGGCTGGGTCAGATTATTTGCATTTTTATTACTATCTTGAATAAAGATTCAGAAGAAATATGATATCCAAGAAATCTCTCTCTCTCTCTCTTTTAAAAAAAGAAAGGTATAAGAAAATGGAAGATCTTAAGTGGATCTTTGAGAGCAATGCCTGGCTTCATAGCCCGAATGAGAGAATGGAATTACTGTATGATAAACGCAGCAAAGAGAAGTAAACTGCTCTTTCTTAAAGAAATGCTCTCTCTGCCCCATATGACATGCACTACCACTTTCAGAAAAAGCCAAACTTTGAAAATACAGAGAGCACATTCCTTTTGATCTTAAGGAAGGTATAGTAACACTTTCTATTCAGTAGTACACATGCTCGTAGGAGCTAGTAGGAGCGGAGACCTCTCTGAAACCTCTTTCCTTATTCCCCAATAAATATACAGTGGTACCTCAGGTTACATATGCTTCAGGTTACAGACTCCGCTAACCCAGAAATAGTGCTTCAGGTTAAGAACTTTGCTTCAGGATGAGAACAGAATGGGAGGCCCCAGTAGCTAAAGTGGTGCTTCAGGTTAAGAACAGTTTCAGGTTAAGTACAGACCTCCGGAACAAATTAAATACTTAACCTGAGGTACCACTGTACTGTATTTTTCCATGTATAAGAGGATTTTATTTTATTTTTGATTATTATTCTTTAAGTCAAAGATTGGGGGTCATACTATACATGGATGGCGAACGCTCTGGCTCCCTATGGCAACCCTAAGTTTGGGCAACCTCCCCGCAAAAAGCTCAGAGTTGTTCTGCTTGATGTTTATTGATTTCTTAATTTTGGGTTTGAAAAAATAGGGGTTGTCTTATACATGGGGCGGGCGTCTTATACACAGAAAAATACGGTATTGTTGGTTTTTTTGTTTTTTGTTTTAAAAAAGAATAATGTCGAGACAGGGCAATGGGTCCACTGACAGTTGTTTGACAGGTGAAAAGAATAACGGCATGGTATGCAAATTATGTTAATCACATGACAATTAGTAGTGGCTCACATGCTCATATTGTCTCCTTTAAGGATGAAAACATCCGTTATCCCTGCTCTAAATTCTGCAGAGAGAAAGAGGAGAAGGGTTTTGTGTGTGTGTGTGTCTGTGCTGGAGCCATCATTACCTAGATCTCCCAATCTTTATCTCTGCTAGCACACCCAGAAGAGCTAATGCCACAATGATAGCTTTGAGAAGCCTCTCAGGAATCGGATGAAGGGAAGTGATAGTGATGAACTCCCGAGCTAATAAACACCAAGCAGTTATTCCTGCAGGATGATCAATTCCTGGATGTCCTGAGGCTCGTCTGATAGAGTCGATTCGCTCGCCTCACTAATAAAGCTGAGGCCCAATATCAGATTAGAACGGCGGCAAGCTTCTTAAAGAGCAGCGTAGGAGCTGGTGTGCTGGAACGCAAATGCTCAGAGACACAACGCACAAATCTGCCTTCTTCTCCTTTTCCTGCCGCGCAAGGAAGCTTCAAATTGTTCCTTTCCTCTGCTGCAATCAGACGGACCCGTTTTGCCATTTTTTCAGATTATTATTATTATTTCGGTTGATGCAGCAATTCGGAACAATTAATTTGTCATCTTGTTAGTGGAAATTTAAGGCAACGATCTAAGAGAACTCTTCTGCGCTATGATAAACTTTCGTCCCTTCAGGGCGCTTCTCTTTCCCTCGGACTCGTTTCACATCTCATCCATTATGCAAATGAGATGTGGAAACAGTCGTGTTCCTCCTCCGAGCCTCTATGCTGATGGATTATGCAGAGTCAGCCCCGCTCAAAGTAATGAGGTTAAATACGTCTTGCCATCCCTTTCTACTTTGTTCGGCCTCTCGGTTGACTTCCAAGGAAATCCGATACATAGCTCTCCTGTTTAAGATTTTCGAGAGAAACTTTTGATAGAAATATTTTTAAATGGCCTAAAAATAAGAGGGCCATTTCCGTGGTGGTTCAGCAACACACTCCAGCATTCAGCGAGTAGACACCAAGCCCTAACAACTAGCAATCCTAGCAAGCTCACAAAAGCAGGATTCAGATGACCCCTATGCATTGTAAGAATGTAGTCAATGGGATGCAGGTGGCACTGTGGTCTAAACCACTGAGCTTCTTGGGCTTGCTGATCAGAAGGTCTGCGGTTCGAATCCCCGTGACAGGGTGAGCTCCTGTTGCTCGGTCCCAGCTCCTGCCAACCTAGCAGTTCAAAAGCACGCCAGTGCAAGTAGATAAATAGGTACCACTGTGGTGAGAAGGTAAATGGCATTTCCATGCGCTCTGGTTTCCATCATGGTGTCCCGTTGTGCCAGAAGCGGTTTAGTCCTGCTGGCCACGTGACCCGGAAAGCTGTCTGTGGACAAACGCTGGCTCCCTCGGCCTGAAAGTGAGATGAGCGCCGCAACCCCATAGTCACCTTTGACTGGACTTAACTGTCCAGGGGTCCTTTACCTTTACCTAGTCTATATTGTCATTGTCAAAACAAAATAAAAAAAGATAAAATGAAATAAAAAAATAAAAAATTTCCTTCCAGTAGCACCTTAGAGACCAACTAAGTTAGTTATTGGTATGAGCTTTCATGTGCATGCACACTTTTTGTCGTTGTTGTTGTTATGGTTAATTAAGTACCTCTTGTGGGGAACACATCATACTCATTCTGGGGTAGTTTGTCCACCTTTGGTTCTCACCCTGCACTCAGCTCTCACCTATGGCTCCTAGAAGCTCTCAGCATGCAATAACAGTCACAGCCCAGGAACGGGTTCGACTGGTTGGCCAAACCAGGTGAGCGTAGCCAATGGGTCTTAAACCCCCAGTGAGTTAGGGACTTCCCCTGCACGCAAAGACAGCCTCCGGCAGATTGAACAGACGAGACCAATAGTCCATCCCAAAGTCAAGAAGGCAGTTTCTTCTCATGCTGTAGAGGGAAGTGAGGGGCAGATGGGGCTTGGGAACATGGGAAGGTAGCCCAACTAGGAGAAGGAAAACTTTGATCCTAAACCTCCGCTGCCTTGTCGAAGAAAAGGCTAAACAAATCTGGAGTGGAGTCCCTAAGACGGTTGGATGGGGCCTTGTACACCTCCTTCTGGCAACTCCTGTGGCCAAACATCTTGCTCTCACATGTCATTTTGCGCAGTAGACAAGTGAAGCACTGTTAAGATGGCATCCCTATCTGATCGTAAAGTTTGGTCAGGTTTATGTGAGAGCAGGCAGTCCATCCAAGTATCTAGGACACAGTGGCATAGCGTGGGGGGTGCAGGGGGGGCGGCCGCACCGGGCGCAACATCTGGGGGGGCACTCGCACTCGCAGCTCTCTGACCCTACCTGGCTCACTCACTCTCTCTCACTGCTGTGCGAATCCGATCCGAGCCGCCAGGTCGCCGCCCACTGTGGAGGGGGGGTGCCAGGCGTGCGGGTTAGGGGGCACAAATTACTTGCCTTGCCCTGGGTGCTGACAACCCACGCTACGCCACTGCTAGGACATAAGCTGCGTAGGTAGGTTTAGACAGATCAGCCCTGATTCATCCCATTTCATTTTCACTGACATTCAGTTATTGGTCTGTTCCACCCCAGTTTTGTGTGGATTTCTTAAGAGAACACCCAAAAAGTTTGCATTTAAGATGTCTGGATTATTATACGCATTATTTTAGGCCTTTCCCCCAGTTGCGTATCTTTCAGTGCAATGCTTCTCAATGCACTTTTCTATAAAGGATGCATTAAAACATGTATTTTTAACTGGATGCCCACCAGGTCTACACTATTCAATAAACACACAAGACGTAATTGGCTGTACATTTGAAAACACCTGTCACTCGAATCAATATTGTGCTTGTGCATATAACTCTACTATGTAAAAGATGCTGCTTACAGCAGCTACTACTATGCTATAAGATCCACCGTCCTGCAATATCATATATGGTATTATTTTTGTTGTAAAATTGTGTGAGATTACGATATTGCATTACCTAGAGTTTGTACTACTGATGAAGCCCAAGACAGCAAAACAAGGCTAATATTCTGGAAACCCTTGCCTTAGACTCTGTGAAAGGATTCTGTGGAACTGCAACAACCTTTCATGTGGATTGTTGGACTCTATGAACAGACAGGTGGAATAGACACTTTCACATATATGGACCATATGCATAAACCGATTAGAGAATGAACTGATCCACTGGGTCTTCTACTTTTTTCGTTGAATTTTATGAACTACTTCTGTTGACATCTACAATTCAATTCAATGAATAGTATATATTATTTTTTCAAACGTACATCCGGTTACGTCTTGGGTGTTTATTGAATATGTTTCACGTAACCAGAGGTTTGTTGTTGTTGTTTTTTGAATCAGGTCTACACTGCAAAATCTGGAGAAGCACACAATCCGACCAGGAGTTACTTTCTGATCTGCAGACATGTCTGGGACCATCGTACCGGGATGGTTTGCTGAGAAAAGTGAACCATGCAAATTCCCCGTTGTAGGGCTTTATACGCCGTGACAAGCAACTTGACCTTGGGCACAAGCTGTCCGCCAGCGCAGCTCCGTCAAACTGGTATTCTATGTTTTTTGGCAGGCTGCTCCAATTACCAGGCCTCCTACTTCACTTCCCAAGCCTGGGCATGTGAGATGATGTTTCACACGCTCTCGTCTTCTCCTAAGCTAGAGAGACAAGAGGTGGCTTCGGATATTCGCCTCATGAGACAACGGAGGAAGCACAAATGACTCACGCTTCCTCCAGCAAATATTCTGGGGCTCACAGCTCCTCCCCACAAACACTCTGCACAAAAGTTGGATGCCATAATGGAGGAATCGTGAATGATCCCTCTGTTCTGCTTTGGGAGAAACATCCTAAGCCACCCAAGGTGGGGGCAGAGGTTGTGAATCCAATGGGCAGCCAAAGAACCAAACATGAAGGCCCAATGAATGGAAGGCTTACATTGAACTGACAATAACCGCAGCTTCTAACAGTGAACTTAGTGCCCCTGCGCTGACAGGACTGGAGACAAAATGGGGCCACAGTGGGAGAAAATGAGGTTTTGGCATCCTTGAGGGGAGCCCTGAAGTATGCAGACGTAAAAACAAAACCAAACCTAATAACTTAACAAAAGGGGAAACAAGTCCCATTGAGTTCAGTGATGGCTGCAGACTTAGACTGCTGCCAAGAGCAGCTCTCATGATATATGCCCAAAAGGTGGAAAGAAGAAACAGTTCCAATCAAAGAGGATTGACAGATAAAATTGATGGAATACGCAGAAATGGCAAAACTTTCCGAAAGTAGGAGAAATCAAGAAGGGAGACTTTTTATGACTGAGTGGAGAAAATTTATGGATTATCTGAAGATGAAGTGTAAACAACTTAAAACATTTAGCAGGGTTGTAGTAGTAGTGTTGTAAGAGTAATTAAAAGGGAATATAATAGGAAGTTAATAACTAGATATAAAAGAAATAACTGCAGAGGGGAGGGAAGGTGAAGAAAATGTAGATTGATTATTTTAAGATTGATTTACACATGTAAAATGAGAAAATGAAAAATACCTCCCCCCCAAAAAACCCCCCAAACCTGCTGCCAAGCATTTTTTTTTTTTTTTAAGTCTTGCTTTGGCTTTGTTATATTATCTGAGTCAATTCAAGGTTTAATTCTGATTTATCACTAAAAGGTATGTTTGCCTTATCTATGCAGATAGGAGAAATAATATACATTGAGGCTTTATCTTCTCATTAATACTCCAGAGTGATGGAGCTTTTGATTCCTCCTCCTCTATTAGGGATACGTATTAACTCACAAATGGTTTCCCTTCTACATCTGAGGAGGAAATTGTACAATCACCAGTAAAGACTACAGATTGAATTAACGAGAGTAAATAGCTGCAAAGCCTCAGGGCAGAGAGTGTGTGCAGATAAATGCAAAATGAGAATGGTGATGAATGGAGAGTGGGATTGTTTAACACGTGTTGTGATTTAATAATAATAATAATAATAATAATAATAATAATAATAATAATAATAATAATATAATAATAATAAAACAACAACAACAACAACTTATACCCCGGCCATCTGACAGTGCTTCCCAAGCCACGCTGGGTGGCTCCCAATGGAATATTAAACAGAAGAAAACATCAGACATTAAAAACTTCTCTAAACAGGACTGCCTTCAGATGTCTTCTAAAAGTCAGATACAGTGGTACCTCGGGTTAAGAACTTAATTTGTTCTGGAGGTCCGTTCTTAACCTGAAACTGTGCTTAACCTGAGGTACCACTTTAGCTAATGGGGCCTCCCGCTGCTGCTGCTGCTGCTGCGGAGCACGATTTATGTTCTCATCCTGAAACAAAGTTCTTAATCTGAGGTACTATTTCTGGGTTAGTCTGTAACCTGAAGTGTCTGTAACCCAAGGCACCCCTGTAGTTGTTTACTTCCTTAACATGTGATGGAAGGGCGTTCAACAGGGCGGGCGCCACTACCAAGAAGGCCCTTTGCCTGGTTCCCTGTAACCTCACTTCTCGCAGGGAGGGAACAGTCAGAAGGCTCTCGGAGCTGGACGATGGAGGTGGAGATGCTCCTTCAGATATACTGGACCAAGGCCGTTTAGGGCTTTAAAAGTCAGCACCAACACTTTGAATGCACTATAGAGAAATAAAACTTAGCACACACCCCAAAACATCCTCCACCACATCTAATGTCTTACCCCACTCGTAGTCTTTCCTGACTATCTCATATGGAAAGAAAATGCTTTGGGGCGACATCTCTTTTGTGTTTGCACTGTTTGAATGGGTATATTGAAAAGAAGAATTGCTTGGCAGCATATATATTGTACCATTAAAGGATGTTTACATGACTTGGTTATTGCAATTTGATTTCAAATTGTTCTGGGACTTTTTCAGCAGGAAGCGATGGAGAAATCTTATGAACCTAATCTAACCCTATCCTACAAGATTGTGGGAAAGCGAGGAATGGAGAAGGAAGAGGAAGAGAGAGATGTCACCCTAGCCGTCAGAGCAGTGGTTCCCTGCCCTCTAGGGTAGGGTTAGCAGACATCCCCATTTCCTGGGGACAGTCCCCAGATATGTGAATAAGTCCCTGGACAAATTCCATCCCCGGAATGTCCCCGGATTTCATCTAATGTCCCCGGGAAATGCAGCAGCGGCAGTCTCAACAGCCCGGAGCAGTTGGCTCTGGCTGGCTTCAGGAGCTGCTCGGAAGTCCCCATTTAATGGTGGTGCAGGGGCTCTAAAATGCAGCTTCCGGGCTGCCTCCACCTTCCCTGACCCCAGGAGCTAAGCTGTGAAGGGAGGCTTCATGCTGCCTATCAGAGCAGCCTCCCAACTCCTACTTGCGTGCAAGCAGGAGTGGGGTGGAGACCTCTCAGTTAGGCAATGGGAAGCCTCCCTTCCCAGCTGAGGGATCCCTGCCCCTTCCTGCTTGCACACAAGTAGGAATGGGATTGGGGCTGCTCCGATGGGAAGGGAGGCATCGCGCTGCCCGAGCCTCGCTGCCACCGCTGCTCTCGGCCCTCCTGAGAGCCAGTGTGGTGTAGTGGTTAAGAGCGGTAGTCTCGTAATCTAGGGAACCGGGTTCGCGTCTCCGCTCCTCCACATGCAGCTGCTGGGTGACCTTGGGCTAGTCACACTTCTTTGAAGTCTCTCAGCCCCACTCACCTCACAGAGCGTTTGTTGTGGGGGAGGAAGGGAAAGGAGAATGTTAGCCGCTTTGAGACTCCTTAAAAGGGAGTGAAAGGTGGGATATCAAATCCAAAGTCTTCTTCTTCTTCAAAACAAAATAAAAGAATTCCTTCCAGTAGCACCTTAAAGACCAACTAAGTTAGTTCTAGGTATGAGCTTTTGTGTGCATGCACACTTCTTCAGATACACTGAAACAGAAGTCACCAGACCCTTCTATATAGTGAGAAGGTGGGGAGGGGTATTACTCAGAAGGGTGGTGGGAATGGGTGATTGGCAGATAGCTGTGATGAGCCTGTTGACGACTCTTAACGACTGCAATAGGTCTTACAGGAAAAAGCAAGGGGTGAGAAGGTGAAAAATGGCTTTGTCATGTATAATGAGATAAGAATCCAATGTCTTTGTTCAGACCAGGTCTCTCCATGGTTTTAAGTTTGGTAATAAGTTGCAATTCAGCAGCTTCTCTTTCCAGTCTATTTCTGAAATTCCTTTGTAGTAAAACAGCTACTTTGAGATCTTGTATAGAATGTCCTGGGAGATTGAAGTGTTCTCCTACTGGTTTCTCTGTCTTGTGATTCCTGATGTCAGATTTATGTCCGTTTATCCTTTGGCGTAAGGTTTGGCCTGTTTGTCCAATATAGAGAGCTGAAGGACACTGTTGGCATTTGATGGCATACACAATGTTAGACAATGAGCAATTAAATAGTCCCGAGATGGTATGTGTGATGTTGTTGGGGCCAGTAATGGTGTTGTCCGGGTGTATGAGTAATACCCCTCCCCACCTTCTCACTATATAGAAGGGTCTGGTGACTTCTGTTTAAGTGTATCTGAAGAAGTGTGCATGCACACGAAAGCTCATACCTAGAACTAACTTAGTTGGTCTTTAAGGTGCTACTGGAAGTATTTTTTTTATTTTGTTTTGACTATGGCAGACCAACACGGCTACCTATCTGTAACTCTTCTTCTTCTTCTTCTCCTTCTCCGCCTTCCATGCCTGACCCACCGCGCACTGCTTCCCCACCACCACCGAAGAACCAACAACTCAGGGGCTGCCCAGGCTCATGGAGAGAGGAGATAGAAGACTCGGAGGAAGGGGAAATGCGGCAGTTGAGGTCAAGGCGGCGGCCGCTCCTCAGCCACCACCATCGCTGCAGCATCAATGTCCCAAATGCGTAGTATTTAATTAATTAATTAACGTGTCCCCGGATTCATTGGAAAAAATCTGGTAACCTTACTCTAGGGGGGGGGGCGGTGGGATTGCCAAGGTGGGGGGCTAAGAAGCAAGGGGCTCTACTCCCAAGCTAAGGTCTCTACTCATGACAGTAACTGGACAACACACACAGACATGAAT
Organism: Podarcis erhardii; assembly: GCF_964252035.2. Lineage (NCBI taxonomy): Eukaryota > Metazoa > Chordata > Lepidosauria > Squamata > Lacertidae > Podarcis > Podarcis erhardii. The sequence goes on from NC_138501.1 coordinate 49,162,218, forward strand.
AAGTCCCATGTATGCAACAGCAGAAGTCTCCTTGATCCATTCAGCGCTGGTGGAAGAAGGCATGTGAATCTGGAAAAAAGCTTCCAGTTCTATTAGTCAGCTGAAGAAAATGAGTCTTTGAAAGAAACTGGAATACAGTGGTGCCCCGCAAGATGAATGCCTCGCAAGGCGGAAAACTCGCTAGACGAAAGAGTTTTCCGTTTTGGAGGTGCTTCGCAAAACAAATTTCCTATGGGCTTGCTTTGCAAGACGAAAATGTCTTGCGAGTTCCTGCGGGGTTTTTTTCCTTTCCCCCCTTTTTCTAAGCCGCTTATCCGCTTATCCGCTTATCCGCTTATCCGCTAAGCCGCTAAAAGCCACTAAAAGCCGCTAAAAGTTGCTAAAAGCCGCTAAACCGCTAATAGCGCCAATCCGCTAAGCCGTCAATGGGCTTGCTTCGCAAGACGAAAAAACTGCTAGACGAAGAGACTCGCGGAACGGATTCTTTTCGTCTTGCGAGGCACCACTGTATGTTGATATGACCACAGCCTTGGAATTACAACGACCAAGTCACCCACACTGGGTTGCATCCAGTGAAAGATGCTCAGCAGAGGATATGGATTCTGTCACCAGAAAGGGGAGAGAATAAATTTCCAGTAATTTCCTCCTTCCTGCCTACTAAATCTGGAGACTCCTCAAAGACCCAGGATTTTTTTTTGGGGGGGGGCACTATATGGGGGAAAATGGGAGTTGTTGAAAACTGCTCCTTTCCATATTCCGTTGATAGAAGCCTTACCATCAACTGACTGGCACCAATGAATACAACCCATTGCTGTGATGCTGATGCTGTAATTGTATCCACGCTTCCCTGACGGTAAGTCCCACTGAACGCAGTAAGAATTATGAATGTGTATAATCACAGAATTGTGGAGTTGGAAGGGACCACAAGGGCCATCTAGTCTGACCCCCTGCAGGGCAGGAAGTTTTGGACAAGGGATAGACTCTGGGAAAAGCTCGGCGCTACAAACATAGATAAACGCTTATTACGCCTTATCCGTGGTCTATACGAAAACACCAGGGTGAGGGTAAGATGCGATCGGTCAGGCCATCTAACTAAAGAAATTAAAACACACTATGGGGTTAAACAAGGATGTGTCCTCGTGCCATTGCTATTTAATTTTTATATTAACTCTCTAGCAGTAAATATGGCGAAAGAAAATGCCCACCCTCCCAAACTGGCAGGTATGCCCCTCCCGGTGCTTCTGTATGCGGACGACGCAGTCCTACTCTCCTTTTCCTGCGTTGGCTTGAGGAAGCTTTTGAGATCACTTGCTGATTATTGTCAAGCGGAACAACTATTAATAAATTACAGCAAATCTAAAATTATGGTGTTTTCAAAAAAAAGAAGGAAACACAAATGGAGAATTAATGGTCAACCTATTGACCAGGTAGCAACTTTCAAATACCTGGGAATAACTTTTCAGGAAAGGGTCTCGTGGCACCAACAGATGAAAAACGCCATTGCCAACGCAGGAAGGGCCAACAAAGCCCTTATAAGATTCTTTCACGGGAAAGGGGGAAAATACGTTCCAGCGGCCTCCCAGGTTTTTGCTGCAAAAATACTCCCACAACTCACTTATGGATCCCAGGTTTGCAGTTTTAAAAATTTTGCGCCTATGGAGGCATTTCAAGCAAAATTCTATCGGTGTTTATTGGGGATCCCTCCATGTGTATCTAATATAGCTGTCCGCTTAGAAGTTGGACAACTACCCGTTAACGCGCGTTTGTGGATTCTAAAGATACACTACTGGTTAAAACTTATTTTTTCCCCCGCCGGTTTGGCGCCCTTAACACTCTTAGACACCTTTCATTCTACCTGGAAAGCTTCCCTGTTTGAAAAGATAAGAAACTTGGGATTCTCCCCGCAGATCTTGATAGCGGCAGGATATGAGAGAGCCAAAAGTCAAGTGCTCCAGCGCATTAGGGACATAGAGCTGGAATGTCATATGGGCAAAATGGATAAACACGCCACAATTAGAGACTTTGGGAGAGGGTTCTCACCCGCAAACTATCTGGCTGATTTACAAATACCTAAGTACAGACATTCCTTTACCCTGGCCAGATTAAACGTTCTGCCCTCTGCCCTGCTGTTAGGCAGATATGAGGGCAAACCATATGAGTCACGTGTTTGCCCATGTGGCTCATCGGAAGTGGAAACAAGTTTGCATGTATTGCTGCACTGTAGCTATTACAAGGATCTACACCTGACCTTTATTGCCCCAGTTCTACAAAAGCTTAAAAATGAATCAGAACTTCAATGTATGAGAGCCTTGGTAGAAGATAAGGTTCCTGTAATTACGATCAATGTTGCTAAATTCTGTGCAGCCGCTATCAGGCGCAGAAAACAAGAGCTTTCCAATGTCAACATGCAGGCGAAGGCAAATACTTAATCTTATTCATGCTGTCCAATCTTAAATTGTTGTTATGGCCTAATCTGTATTGAAATTGTCCTTTGTTTTTTCCGGTGTTATGTTTCGCTGACTAGCTGTACGAACCAATCTGGTCTGTGACCGTTTAATAAAATCTGATTCTGAGGGCGGCAATACGTCTAGGATTTCCCGGACGTATCCTGCATTCTGCCTTCGGAAATAGCGCCCTGGTGGAAATTGCTGAAATATTCTGGAAAACCCGGATGTATTGCAACCAGTGTTGGAAGTGTTAGCTTTGGTGAATTTCCTCAATTTTCTGGATTTATTTTCACTTTTTGAAATATGGCAACCCTACTTTTGCCCAACATGGGGCTCAAACTGATGACCTTGAGATAGATTAATAGTTCTACTGCTTTACACACACACACACACACACACACACACCCCTATATCTATCTATCTATCTATCATCTATCTATCATCTAATCTGTCATCTATCTATCTATCATCTATCTATCATCTAATCTGTCATCTATCTATCTATCATCTATCTCTCTATCATCTCTATCATCTATCTAACTATCTATCTATCTATCTATCTATCTATCTATCTATCTATCTATCATCTATATCTGTCATCATCTATCTATCTATCTATCTATCTATATCATCTATCTATCTATCTATCTATCTATCATCTATCTATCTATCATCTATCTATCTATCTATCTATCTATCTATCTATCTATCTATCTATCATCTATCTATCATCTGTCTGTCTATCTATCTATCTATCTATCATCTATCTATCTATCTATCTATCTATCTATCTATCATCTATCTATCTATCATCTATGTCTATCTATCTATCTATCTATCATCTATCATTTATCTATCTCATGGGTAGGCAAACTAAGGCTTGTGGGCCTGATCAGGCCCAATTGCCTTCTGGATCTGGCCCGTGGATGGTCAAGGAATAGCTGCATAGATCGCCAGTGTGCACGTTGTTTCTCTCTCTCTCCCTCCCTCCCTCTCTCTCTCCCTCCCTCTCCCTCCCTTGGCAGCGCCTCCTCCCTCCCTCCTCCTGGCTTCTCCCTGCCCTGCCTAGAGAAGGAAGGGGGCTGAGCTTTGTTAGTGCCAGCAGCAGTGCTCAAGCGGCCGCCATTTTAAGCAGCCCCTCTCTGGAGCCCTTTCGCGTGCCGCTCTTCATCCCTCTGCTGCTGTCACCAGCCCTTGCCGCTCACCAGACACAGGTAAGCAGCCACTGGGGCTTGTGCTGCTCTTGCATCATCCCCACCCCAAATATAGTCCGGCCCCCCACAAGGCCCCCTGCTGAAAAAGTTTGCTGACCCCTGATCTATCATCATCCGGGGTTGCTGTTTTGCTGCTGGATCAGTATGCACAAACTTTAGTCGCCTAGCTCTCGAAATTTAATCTAACCTTATCGGTCTATCTATCCAACTATCCGGGGGAAAGAGGATTGCACTCTTATAAAAGCCTCTCCTTTGAGGCTGTTCTGAAACCTCCAAATTGGGCCACTTTGCTTGTTTATGGCATTTACGATACGAAAAGGCATCGTTTGCGCCTCATGAAATGCAAATAACTCCATGGGAACATGCACACCAGCAAACAAATTCTGCCTTCTCCTTTATTCCTCTGGTCACAACATGAATGCAATGTTATGTCTGGGATTTTTAGAGTATTAAAAGAAGGGGGGGAAAGGTGTGTGTATGTGGGGGGGGGAAGTCCATTCAGTATTATTAGTCCCGGAGTAAATGTAACCTGGCCCTTGTTGCCTCTTCCTCCTTTCCCTGCCGGCCCCCGAGTCTACTGCTTGCAATCGCTGCACATGGCATTAACTTTTATGCCTTCATCTATATGTACAATGCGGCTCTGTTATCGTTGCCCTGGGAACCCTGGTGTTTGCATAAATTTTAATTTCCTGTCTTTTGTTTGCTTTCTTCATCATCGTGCTAAAGGGGGGGAAATATTCCTCGGCTTGCAAAATTACCCGTAGTATACGCAGCAGGTACCACTTACGCCGTGCTGCCTCAGCAGTGCCTACTGCTGAGAGCAGTGTGCGCGCACGTGTGTGTGTGTGTGTGTGTGTGTGCGTGCGCACATTTCTCAGGTCTGTTAATCAGAGCTGCCAGATGTCAGGGCTTTCACCTTGTGGATCCAGGTGCCTCCAAATTCTGCAGCAGGGTCTTGTACATTCCATGCATCTCTCACAAAAGTACCAAATCTAATATCCGGCATGGATTTTTACAGCCCAAGGTTCCCAAGTTTTCATTATTGCTATTAAAACAAACTTCCTAGTCCTCAGGAGTATGCAGAAAAGCTTGGAAACAGCTCTATGTGCATTCCTTACCAACGGTCCCCTTTACTGCCTCATTACTGTCAAAGCAAACAGTAAGTTATTTGCAAAGGACAACAACTATGGACAACTCAGTATGCAAACACCTGAGACATAACTGAGTTAAAGCAAAGCATTTTTGCGTTCCCCTGCTTTCAGGGGGAGAATTAGGCAAAGGCTCAGGAGTTTGCCACTGAAACCAATGGGAAATGTGCCCTGAATCTGCATAATTTATTCTGATTTTTAGAGGAGGCTTCATTTTCTTTACAGTGGTACCTCGGGTTAAATACTTAATTCGTTCCGGAGGTCCGTTCTTAACCTGAAACTGTTCTTAACCTGAAGCACCACTTTAGCTAAAGGGGCCTCCCGCTGCTGCCGTGCCACTGGAGCACAATTTCTGTTCTTATCCTGAAGCAAAGTTCTTAACCCGAGGTACTATTTCTTGGTTAGCAGAGTCTGTAACCTGAAGTGTATGTAACCCGAGGTACCACTGTATTTGTTTATGGACTGCAAGCACGATTCCGTCCACACAAACGCCAGCTCAGTTTGAGCAAAGTTTCATGTTCAGGCAATGGCCATTTTGCATGTGTTCAATATGTGTGCGACTGCGCACATGCGCACCACCGCAACCCAGAAGTGGCTGGAAAAGGGGATGTAATAGGTGCAGAGCGGGGGGTCAGGAATGTAATCCCCAGGTAGACGGCCATTTCCTGTACAACATCAACACAGAACGGAGGTGCCCACCTTTTTTGCTGAACACTTTGCCTTTGGCGCACCGGCCTGGAAAATGTGCCACTCCCACTCTCTGCCACGATGCAAATGTTTCAGGAGCACTGAGAATGAATGTCACCCTGCAGTTCTGCCTTACAATTGTCACTGAATTTAGTGCCAAAAATGCTTCTCGGTCAAGACTGAAAGGAGCCCTGGTAATGAAAGATAACTATTTTCTCAGGGCTGTTCAATATGCATCTTCTAATCAGGATTATTAAGCTCCCCGAATCTAGTTTTTTAGATAGGGGAAATCTATCTTGTGCACGCAGACACTGGGAAAAGTCTGAGGTTTAGTTACAAATGAATGCAATGATCATTCGCTTTTAATTAAAACGTGCTGGAGATAGGACCACAGCCAGACAATATTTTTGTTTCAAAAGGGAAACAAAGCAAGAGGAAGACCCCCCAGCTCCCTGGCTGCCACCATGGAACTGCCGACGAACATGCCTGGATGTTTCTGTGCCTGGAATAATAAAAGTTTCCGTTAATCCTGAACACGGTGAAATCTTGAAAACGCTCCTCTCTTGCAGTCGCGGGTGACTCACGAGATCCTGCAGGGAGTCAGAGGCCGACTGGCGAGGGGAGACGAAGTGTGCATGTACGTGTGTGTGTATATATAATGTAACAGCGCTCAGAGATTTACAGAGGGAACGAGCGCGAGGACCACTTCAAACAGCACAGGGCAGATTCATTAAAACTGCTGGCTGCATTCCAGCGGTTAAAATTGAGGCAGCATATTTATTGCGTTTTGCTCAAATAAATCTGGAAATGTGTGAATCACATCCCAGAGAAAGAAAAAAGGAGGGTGGCAAGAGGGAGAGAGAATGGAGGATGTGGTTAAAACAACAACGCCCAAACACAAATCCCCCCCTTTTAACACTAGTTCTCAAAATCAAAATATGATCAAGAACATGGCAGAACCATTGTCTGGTGGATATATTTATTCCTGGCATCCACGGACTCCCCACCCTAATCTACCCGCCGCCTCCTTGTTAATATTCCTTTAGTTTGGCTGTTTCTGCTTTACGGCTCGCTCCGTTCCTCTTCTGTCTGTAGCGTTAGCACCTCTTCCCCAATAGGAGCTGCGTTCAGCTGGGATTCAATTATAGCCTGCGTTGCTAAAGCAGATTGCTTTCTCAAAGACAGTGTGGGTTTCACGGGGAGAGACGGGAGAAGAACGGATTATTCACCCCCCCCTTCCATTTGCTGAAAGTCTTATTTTAATTCTTCTGGTAGGAGAAGGCAGAGACGTGTGGCTGTTGGCTTGAACTGGTAACGTGGCAGAGGGTTCACAATCCCATTTGCCTCCATGCTAGCCAACAAACACTCAGAAGAAGAAGAAGAAGAGTTTGGATTTGATATCCCGCTTTATCACTACCCGAAGGAGTCTCAAAGCGGCTCACAATCTCCTTTCCTTTCCTGCTCCACAACAAACACTCTGTGAGGTGAGTGAGGCTGAGAGACTTCAGAGAAGTGTGACTGGCCCAAGGTCACCCAGCAGCTGCATGTGGAGGAGCGGGGAAGCGAACCCGGTTCACCAGATTATGAGTCTACCGCTCTTAACCACTACACCACACTGGTCAGGCGATGACTAGGAAGAAGTCATAGGCCTCCCTGCCAGCTTTCAGGATCCATCGCAGAGTCTTGTGGAGTGGTAGCTCTGAATGGCAATGCCTAGGTTAAGCATTAAGGCTGCAAAGACCTCACCCCACAAAAAACCCCTACCAGAACCTGTCTTTTCCATATGTGCCACAGATGCTCAGTCACGGAGTTGCTGCAATACATCCTACAAATTTTAATCACGCATGCAAGCTAGGAAGTGGAAAAAGAAAAGAAGTCCCACCACAAAACAACTGGCAGAAGCCAAAATCTTGCCACCAAATTGAACTCAAGTTGTTGGATTACAATTCCCATTATCCTTGGTCATTGGGCATGCTGACTGCAGATGACTGAGGTTATGGTCGAACAACATTCAGGGACCTAAATTTGGAAAGGGCTGCCCTGCAGTCCTTTAAATCTGATTCTCGGACAAGTTTTGACACCGATGCAGCCTGGTGGACAATTGATGCTGGGAAGTAAACTAGGGAGAACACCCCTGTAGCTTGGGCAGATCACTCAATGCGAGCAATGGTGGTGAGTATGTCATGGCCTGAAGTTCCCCAGAAAACTAAGGGGCCGACTGGGTTCTCAGAATTGGGAGTCCAGGAGGGACTGCGCCAGTTGCTCAAGCTATTACCCAATACCAGAGACTGTTAAAGCCCTAAATGGCCTTGGTCCAGTATACCTGAAGGAGCGTCTCCACCCCAATTGTTCTGCCTGGACACTGAGGTCCAGCATCGAGGGCCTTCTGGAGGTTCCTTGCTGCAAGAAGCCAAGTTACAGGGGACCAGGCAGAGGGCCTTCTCGGCAGTGGCACCTGTCCTGTGGAACGCCCTCCCACCAGATGTCAAAGAGAAGAACAACTACCAGACTTTTAGAAGACATCTGAAGGCAGCCCTGTTTAGGGAAGCTTGTAATGTTTAATAGGTTATTGTAGTTTAATACTTTGTTGGAAGCTGCCCAGAGTGGCTGGGGAAACCCAGCCAGATGGGCAGGGTATAAATAATAAATTATTATTATTTGTATTAGTATTATGTTCAGGGCCTCAACAAAATGACCAGCTACATCAAAAGGGGAAAGTCCAAGAGTAATCAGAGGAATTGTTTGGATCCATCACAGATGCAACTCAAAAATATGCCTGCACAAGTTTAAGCATCTTGGAAAACCTGACAATGTACAGATCTGTCAGTTAGAAAGGAAACCACATTAAAGATCCCCCAGTCTGAGACTACCATCTAAAGTGTGATCTGATAGAGACCACATACTGTCTGAGGCAGATCCATGGTTGCCATAAAATTCAGACCTGTATCCAACACCATATTGCACGAGACCAACTCAGAAATCTCAGGCATGGAGAGTGTTGGGCATCCAAGCTGGGAGTACACTAACAGAAACCTAATTCTCTCCCAAGAACAAGAAACAGAAGGACTACTAAATGGGACACCAGGAGGGGGAGACTAAATCATGTGCCCCACATGAGCACACATGAATCTGGTCTGTTCCTGTATGGAGAAACCTGGCCAATAAGAATGGACGGAAGTAACTTTCCTCACTTTGTCCTATCAGGTTTCTGCAATGCACATCAGATTGGTGATCAAAATGGGGCATTCAGAGGGGAGAGTGGGACAGAGCTGGCCAGAGACCAGGCCTGATCATATTTCCCTCCCCATCGCTGCCATGAGTGGCTGGGCTGCCGCTGTGGCTCTGTTGCGCGACCAGGATATGTGGGTTAGGCCAGCAGCCTAGCTCATTATGCTCTTGCATGCAATTAAGCTAAACAATTCCTGCCAATTTCAGTGCTCAGTCCGTTTGAAGCATTTGGAAGAAGCTGGCACATTTTAAGGCAAGGTAGGAATTTAGGCAAAGCAAAAGCAAAGCAAAGCAAAACGCAAAAACACAGCAGCTAAATTTAGTGTCCGCTTCTCCCTCCCCACCAACACCTTTCCCCAGCAACTTGCATGACACATTTCCTGCCATTTGTGAATTAAAAGTGGCACATGAACAGACCTCTAAGGGAGGAAAGAAAAGGACACATGATTTATAACTGCAGTGCCAACTGACCCTCGACTGCCGTGCAGCTACGTGGCCTCCAGTTTGAAAACAATCACCTATTGATTTCCAGCACTCCAGTTTTAAACAAGTCTTCTCAGAACAAGTTCTCTCAATGACATTTCCTCCTGCTTCACGAATAATTGGCATCCGGTTGAGGTGTGATCAAAAGAAGGCTGACTTCAATGCCAAACGGGTAGTTGTTTCAATAAATGGTGTTTTTTGGGTGTGGGGTGTGGTTTATTTTTGGGAGGGGGCTATTCAGCCACACAAACAGACTGTTGTCACAACTGCTCTCTGAATATGCTACACAGATTGCAGGGGGGAAGTGCGGAGAACGGCATATAAATTAGCGGGATGAGTGCCATTTAATGACCTGCTCTTATGGAGTCATACTCAACATTGTTTTTAATGAATCCTGAGCTGAAAATCCCTTCTTTATTTGTGGGAGCAAAAAGTGAAAGACTGGTATGCCCAAACATGTCTCTTGGTAATCCCACTGCCCCCTTTGGGAACCACAGTTCTACAACTACAGAGTTGCCTTCCAGATGTTCTACCACTGGTATGATTTAATAATAATAATAGCAATAATTTATTCATACCCTGCCCATCTGGCTGGGTTTCCCTAGCCACTCTGGGTGGCTCCCAACTGAATATTAATAATAATAATACAAAGCGATCAAACATTAAAAACTTCCCAAAACAGGGCTGCCTTCAGATGCCTTCTAGAAGTCAGATAGTTGTTTATTTCCTTGACATCCAATGAGAGCGTGTTCCACAGGGCGGGCGCCACTACCGAGAAGGCCCTCTGCCTGCTTCCCTGTAACCTCACTTATTGCAGGGAGGGAACCGCCAGAAGGCAACTCGGAGCTGGACCTAAATGATGAGCTGGACGGGCTAAATGATGGGTGTAGAGACTTCCTTATTCCAGGTTGCTCCTGGGGAAAGAAAGTTTGAGTCTATAGCACCAATCCTGGTCCAACTGCACTGACTGCCAATGAGTTTCCGGGCCCAATACAAAGTGATGCTTTTGACCTATAAAGCCTTCAACAGCTCACGAATGTGATACCTCCAGGAATGTGTCTCCCCACAGGAACCAACCCAGACCTTGGGATCACTGTCTGAGGTAACACAAGAATGGGCCTTTTCTGTGGCGACTCCCCACTTCTGGAATGCATGCGCCTGGCGAATTACATATCTTTAGGCACATAGCCTAGGACTTGCCAATCAGAAGGTTGGCGGTTCGAATCCCCGTGACGGGGTGAGCTCCTGTTGCTCGGTCCCAGCTCCTGCCAACCTAGCAGCTCGAAAGCACGTCAAAGTGCAAGTAGATAAATAGGTACCGTTCTGGCGGGAAGGTAAATGGCGTTTCCGTGCGCTGCTCTGGTTCACCAGAAGCAGCTTAGTCATGCAGGCCACATGACCTGGAAGCTCTACGCCGACTCCCTTGGCCAATAAAGTGAGATGAGCGCCGCAACCCCAGAGTTGGTCACGACTGGACCTAATGGTCAGGGGTCCCTTTACCTTTACATATCTTTAGGCACCAGGCGAATGTGTTGAACCGAAGGTGAACCATTCCGAAAGCTTTGCTAATGCCATCTTGGTAGTCAGGATAACCTCACAATTAACTGGTAGCTGTTGTAACAACGGGCTCATGTGTGTTTATATCCATTTGCTGATAAAGGCTAATTATTTTGCTTTGATGTTATCCGTATCTGTGGGCTTGGGGTGCTGGGCTCTCAGCCCAGAATGGGGAAATAGCTGTAAGGCTTGGCTTTTCACCACCTATGGCCTCATCTGGTCAGGTGAAGTGATGGGAAAGCCGGGTCAAAGAGACCTAAGCTGCTTTGTGGATAACGAATATATGGGCTTTTTTGGGGGGGGGCATGGACGAGTCATCTCCTTGCTGTGATATCCATCCCATATCTGTAGAGGCTGGGAGACCTGGCAGGCTGCTTTGCTGGAAGTCGACACCTTTCTTTAATAAAGCGCTCAAACTGATCACTTTGATGTTTTTGACATCCCTGCATTCGACTGCTCCCACAAGCCCTCGTTTGGGCCTGCGGTTCAGAATCATAGAATCTGGCTGGGAGGGACAAAAGGGTCATCTAGTCCAACCCCGTGCAATGTAGGAATCTCAGCTAAAGCATCCATGACAGATGGCCATCCAACCTCTGCTTAGAAACCTCCAAGAAAGGAGAGCCCAACACCTCTTGTGGGGGGCTGTACCACAGCCCTTAACACCAGAAAGTTTTTCCAAATGTCTTTCTTGTAACTTGCAGCCATTGGTTCTTACCCTCCAGAGTAGGAGAAAACAAGCATGTTCCCTTTTCCCATGCGAACAGGAAAAACATTTCTCTTCTCCTGGGCTTTTTGCTGATTAAAGAAACTATGGCCTTTTAAACTGGGTGGCCACTGTTTTGCTTGTTATTATGCTATGTATATTTGTGTTTTTAATACTGTAAACCGCCTTGGGTTCCTCGGATGAAGGCGGGCATATAGATTAAATAAATACAGTGGTACCTTGGGTTACAGACATTTCAGATTACAGACGCTTTAGGTTACAGACTCCGCTAACCAAGAAATAGTACCTCGGGTTAAGAACTTTGCTTCAGGGTGAAAACAGAAATTGTGCTCTGGCGGCGCAGTGGCAACGGGAGGCCCCATTAGCTAAAGTGGTGCTTCAGGTTAAGAACAGTTTCAGGTTAAGAACGGCCCTCCGGAACGAATTAAGTTCTTAACCCGAGGTACCACTGTAGATAAGACACTGAGTCACACCATCGGTATGTTAGCTGATGGTCCAGGCTGTCCGGGGCTGATGGCAGTTGCTGCCCAAAACCTCTGGAGGGCACTGTGTTGGCAAAGGCTGCTGTACCCTGAATGGCAGAAGCTCTTTAGGGTTTGAGAAGGGGCTCTGCCCCTGCCACACCCAGAGATGCCAGTGGTTAGCCGTGCTCCTTTGTAAACAACATGCTCTACCCCTGAGGTTTCCCTGACAAGCAGGTGTGATGCTGGTGGAAAATTGCAAAGTCGGTATTTTAAAAACCAGATTAGATGTGTATTCCCATAGCTCCAGATAAAGAGGTGCAGGAAAGCCTTTCTAGAATGTTGTAGTCCAGGGGCCAGCAAACTTTTTCAGCAGGGGGGTGGTGCTCCACTGTCCCTCAGACCTTGTGGGGGGCTGGACTATATTTTTTTTTGGGGGGGGGGAATGAACGAATTCCTAAGCCCATAATTAACCCAGAGATGCATTTTAAATAAAAGCACACATTCTACTCATGTAAAACCACCAGGCAGGCCCCACAAATAACCCAGAGATGCATTTTAAATAAAAGGACACATTCTACTCATGTAAAAACAAGCTGATTCCCGGACCGTCCGTGGGCCGGATTGAGAAGGGGATTGGGCCGGATCCGGCCCCTGGGCTTTAGTCTGCCTACCCATGTTCTAGCTATTCCTTGTTCATGTTTGGCAAGCCCTTGCACTCTCACAGGGAGGTCCAAAGAGCTCCCTGCAAGCTTTGCTCCAGTATCAGGTTGTTAGGCCGATGGGGAGGCGAGCTGAGTCAGACCCGGTGTGATAAAAGGCCTCGTGACGTGTGTCAGTCAGAGTGACCCCCGCAAGAATGACTAACCTCCCGTTCACCTGTGTTGGCATGGAGACCTGGCTGTCATTACCTGCTGCCGCTGTAAAACGAGCTCGATCCCTGGCAAAGTTTTTAAACAAGAAAGAAAGAAGGAAATAGGAAAAAAACCAACTCATTTGTGCCAAAAGCTGCCCCCTGACACACACTTCTTTAAGGCAAGCAAACATGCTGTAAGAGGAACGTACGTATGTGTGGGGAATCACACCTCCTGAGTTATTTTTCTTTCTTTTCCCCCCAAAGCATGTTTGATGAAAGAGTTCTTTAAAAAAGAAAGAAAGATATTGACAGCTCACTATCACGACTTCCTGGCAGCCACATTCGCACAATCATAATGTGCGATATTTGAGGCCAGAAGGGCGCTTCTCTTAGGGCAACCTGTGTGTGGGTAGGCCTGCTTCTGAAACTTTATTATTTTTAAAATCCATGGCATGGCACACCTCAACTGTAGCAGCAATTCCAATCCAGACAAACCCTGATGAGGCCTTGAGAAACGGTGAAAGAAAGGACGACAGACATTCAAATGAATCCCTTTCGTTCCATCTGTGTGTTCACTGCAAGGTCTGAAAAGCAGTTCGCTAAGCTCAAGGGGTGTCCGAAAAAAGCATTCAAGTACACTCTCCGCATGATCAGGAACACCCAGGATGGAACTCAACCAACTTTCACTCATTACAGACCCTCCAGGTTTCCCTATTTTCCAGGGACAGTCCCAGATTTACAGGAGCCATCCCAGTTTCTGATTTGATCCTGGAATGCCCCGTTTTCCCTTTTGTTGTTTAGTCGTTTAATCGTGCCCGACTCTTCGTGACCCCATGGACCAGAGCACACCAGGCACTTCTGTCTTCCACTGCCTCCCGCAGTTTTGTCAAACCCATGCTGGTAGCTTCGAGAAGAAGAAGAAGAGTAGTAGTAGTAGTAGTTTGGATTTGATATCCGCTTTATCACTACCTGAAGGAGTCTCAAAGCGGCTAACAATCTCCTTTCCCTTCCTCCACAACAAACACTCTGTGAGGTGAGTGGAGCTGAGAGACTTCAAAGAAGTGTGTCTACTCCAAGGTCACCTAGCAGCTGCATGTGGAGGAGCGGAGACGTGAACCTGGTTCACCAGATTACGAGTCTACCACTTTGAACCTCTACACCACACTGGCTCCCACCACACTGTCCAACCATCTCGTCCTCTGTCGTCCCCTTCTCCTTGTGCCCTCCATCTTTCCCAACATCAGGGTCTTTTCCAGGGAGTCTTCTCTTCTCATGAGGTGGCCAAAGTCTTGGAGCCTCAGCTTCAGGATTTGTCCTTCCAGTGAGCACTCAGGGCTGATTTCCTTCAGAATGGATAGGTTTGATCTTCTTGCAGTCCATGGGACTCTCAAGAGTCTCCTCCAGCACCATAATTCAAAAGCATCAATTCTTCGGCGATCAGCCTTCTTTATGGTCCAGCTCTCACTTCCATACATCACTACTGGTAAAACCATAGCTTTAACTATACGGACCTTTGCTGGCAAGGTGACGTCTCTGCTTTCCCTTAAAGGTAAAGGTAAAGGGACCCCTGACCGTTAGGTCCAGTTGTGGCCGACTCTGGGGTTGCTGTGCTCATCTCGCTTTATCGGCCAAGGGAGCCGGCGTACAGCTTCCGGGTCATGTGGCCAGCATAACTAAGCCACTTCTGGCGAACAAGAGCAGCACACGGAAATGCCGTTTACCTCCCCGCTGGAGCGGTACCTATTTATCTACTTGCACCTTGACATGCTTTCGAACTGCTAGGTTGGCAGGAGCAGGGACTGAGCAACGGGAGCTCACCCCGTCGCAGGGATTCGAACCGCCAACCTTCTGATCGACAAGTCCTAGGCTCTGTGGTTTAACCCACAGCACCACCCGCGTCCCCTGCTTTCCCTTAGGACTTCGCTATTTTTATTGGACAACTGTTGGAGCTGCAGACAAAAGCTTGATTCAGATGGAGGGAGCTGGGGAACTTTCTACAGCATTAGCACACAGGCAGAGTTTTGCACCTAATTGCTCTCTACCTACTGTCATTATGCCCTGAAACCCAAAACAATGATCACAATAAAAAGTGAATTGGGAGTCGTCTTCGTCCTCTGCCCAATTTCACCAGGTGATGTGATTTTCCTCAATGCTCCACATGTGAAGGAGGAAGCACATTGGTGCGTGCGAATAGAGAGGTGGGGGCCAAGCCACCCACGCATTCTAGCAACCAGCCCGTAAAACCTGGCAGTAGCACTGGAAACATTTATGCTTTACACATATAATGAGGGAAATGGAAGGAGGGGAAGGGGAAAAGAAAAAACCCCATCCAGGAATGAAATGATGGCTGAAATTTCTTATTGTCATTAATACCGGGTTCTTAAATTAAATCCCCCTCCTGTTTCTCCTCCAGCCCCCCCAAGGAATTAAAAAAAAGGGGCTAGGCAGAGACAAAAAGAAAATTCCACCAGATTTGGCTCGGGGTTCTTTTTGCAAACGGCTCTGCCCGCATGCAAAAGGAATAATTCCATGCTCTTGCAAATGTTTCCAACTAGGAAATAATTGGAATCAGAAGCCTGTCCTTTTCCACCCAAAAGGGAAGGCAGAGCATGTTGAGATTCTCAACAAATCCTGACAGGTCCTAGTCTTTTGCTAACAGGAGGAAACAAAAGACCCAAAATCACCCTAGAGCTCCCTTCTCCCCCGGACTGCCTCACCCACGGAAATAATTTTAACTACCACACACACGCTTTTTTTGCCTGGTCCAATTAGGAAGAGGCTGAGAGAAGGACCCCCCAAAGGGAGGACTATTCTTTCTAAAATAGGAGTTTGTCATGTATGCGCCATCTTCCAAACAAAATCAAGGTCCAAGACTCCGGCTCGAACAATGGATGCCTGGATCCAAAGATACCATGCTGGGCATTCTCCCCCTTTCCCAGTGTTATCCAGCAGATCTCATTCTTAACTGGGGAGCAGCCCTTTTTCTTCAGCTAGGCTAAATTACATGTGATTTAGACAGGTTGCAACAGTACCACTTCTGATTGAGGCGTTGGTTCTAGGGGGCTGGGGGAGAGCTTGGCAGAGGGCCCAGCCTCCTCCCAGCTGGGTGGTTTGATGGGTGCCTGCTAATAATAATAATAATAATAATAATAATAATAATAATAATAATAATTTATTTATACCCTGCCCATCTGGCTGGGTTTCCCCAGCCACTCTGGGTGGCTTCCAACAAAGTATTAAAATACAATAGTCTGTTAAACATTAAAAGTTTCCCTAAACAGGGCTGCCTTCAGATGTCTTCTAAAAGTCTGGTAGTTGTTTTTCTCTTTGACATCTGGTGGGAGGGAGTTCCACAGGGTGGGTGCCACTACCGAGAAGGCCCTCTGCCTGGTTCCCTGTAACTTCGCTTCTCGCAGCGAGGGAACCGCCAGAAGGCCCTCGGTGCTGGACCTCAGTGTCTGGGTAGAACGATGGGGGTGGAGATGCTCCTTCAGGTATACTGGGCCGAGGCTGTTTAGGGCTTTAAAGGTCAGCATCAACACTTTATTCAGGAAGCTGCTGTACGTATTTATCTACTTGCACTTTGACACGCTTTCAAACTGTGAGGTTGGCAGGAGCAGGGACCGAACAACGGGAGCTCACCCCGTCGTGGTGATTCAAACCGACGCCCTTCTGATCTGCAAGTCCTAGGCTCTGTGGTTTAACCCACAGCGCCACCCGTGTCCCAAGCCATACATTATGCAAAAAAAGATTGCTGCATTGCAGGGGGCTGGCTGGACTACAGGTAGATGACCATCGGGGTCCCTTCCAACTGTACAATCCTATGAATGCAGGCCAGCAAATTTTGGGGAAACAGAATAAAGTGCTGTCTGAAGGCATCCCAGTAAGCACTGTGGTAGAGATGTACTGCTTGTTGGAACAAGGTATCTGTGTCAGGAAGAGGCTAGGGCTTTTGGCAGCCATCCTAGTTTGGACTGAGCACAAAAACATGGGTCCAGTGGTCAATTTCTGCCACGGGTTGGATCCTGAAAGTACTGCCCTGTTGCCCATGCAAGGGCAGGAACTTCAGCCTTATTGGGGCTTCTGCAATGGAGCCATCAAAGTCTGAAGATGAAAACACGACAGCCTCAGGCCAGGACACATGCACCAACCATCTGGTGGATGGGCTTCTGTGACTGGTCCAGCATTTCCTTCTGCTTGTTCTTCAAAAATGTCACCGTCATCCCCTGAAGATGAGGAATCTGACTCAGGGGTCATGGCACTACCCCATCGGCCACCAACAGTCCTACCACAGATGTAGTGCTGGGATTTAAGTGTGGCGCACGATGGTGGCATAAAGGATTCTGACGGCAATTTTATTTGATTCGTTAATATATTCTTTGGGAAACATTGCCATCACTGCACAAGTAAGTTCAGATTTTCATGCTATTTTATTTCCCCCCCAAACCCCACGGCAATGATTTTTATCCCATTTGCTGCAGCCGAGTTTCGAAGTGCAAGCCATATCTTTAATGATAATTAGACACCACATTACTTAGTCTTCCTGTCCCCGTGTAAATAACAATTAGCAATAATTTAGCAGTTGTATGCTCCAGCATCTTCTCTAAACCATGCCATTGTATCCCACTCCAGATTCCTTTGCATTAATTAGGATCATAAGCCAATCAGAGCTAATTAGGAAGAAAATAAGTATAATAATAAATGAAACAAAGCTAGTGATTTGTATCTGTTTGGTAGCTCTCTCTCCCTCTGCAGTTCAGCAAATAGCCGTAATGCAGAGGAACTTCTTCTAATTGAATCTAATTATGAGGTTTCCCTTGCTACTTTGAGCCTCCTGTTCAAATCCCACGAAGCTCATTAAATACCCAACAAAGCTGGAATCTTCAGCACATACTGCAACTTGCTTCGTCCTAATTGGTACCTTGTTGTAAAGGTAGTAAGGTGTACCGTAGCAAAAAGCACTGCTGCTGGGATGTTTTCCATAGAGGTGAAGCAACACCCGAGTCAAATGAACTGCTGGTATTTTGAATCGAAAAGAATTCCCAAGAAATGGGACGAGGCTCACCACCAAAATGGCAACTGAAATTAAATCCAAGGCAAGCTGGGCATATGAGGCATTTTGGAGACTAATGGAACGTCACACACCTTTGGCACATCTCTGGGCTGTCAGCGGATTTCACTAAAGGCGAAATTCATAGGGCATTTGAGGGTTCTTACAAGAAGGAAAAAAGGGACGAGGGTGGCGCTGTGGGTTGAACTACAGAGCCTAGGGCTTGCCGATCAGAAGGTCAGCGGTTCGAATCCCTGCGATGGGGTGAGCTCCCGTTGCTCGGTCCCAGCTCCTGCCAACCTAGCAGTTCGAAAGCACGTCAAAGTGCAAGTAGATAAATAGGTACCGCTCCGGCGGGAAGGTAAACGGCGTTTCCGTGCGCTGCTCTGGTTCGCCAGAAGCGGCTTAGTCATGCTGGCCACATGACCCAGAAGCTGTACGCCAGCTCCCTTGGCCAATAAAGCGAGATGAGCACCACAACCCCAGATTCAGCCATGACTGGACCTAATGATCAGGGGTCCCTTTACCTTTACTTACAAGAAGGAAAACTCAATCCTGCCTCTGAAGTTCAGACCCACCAACCCATCTTACCAGTTCTTAAATCCTCTTGTGTCAGGGGCAAAGAGAACGCTTGTTTCCTATTTCTCCCCACCCAAATAATCAAGCCATACTGAAATTCCCATATACCTCTTCTCATTATTTTGTTAAGAATCTAGTCTGCTCTGCTCTTTTCATTTTGCCCTCCCCCACTTGGAAAAATTCCTGCAGGAACACTTGCAAATGGCCTCAGTAAATCATGGCTTGCTTAGCTAAAGTGTGGTTCATCTGAAATTGCCAGCCCAGCCCAAATTGCCAGCCCAGAGTTTGTTTTCTGCCAGCAAACCACAATGCAGAGCCATGGTTTGTTGTAGGCTTATGAACCATGGCTTGTTTGAACCATGGTTAGCTGTTACGTCTGAACTCAGCAGCCTCGCTTAACCATGGTTTCTTAGGCTGCCCCATCCCAGGCGCTCCCCAAGCTACAAAGGACTGAGCAGCTGGGAAACGGACTAGGCTTAGTTTTCATTGTGAGATGACTTAATGATTCATTGAAGAAACTGTGGTTAAAATAAACCCCTGCTTAGGCTGTTCCTGGAGTTAAGAGCTGGGATGGAAAGAATTGTGGCTACCATTTCAGGATTTCTTGCAAGTGTCTCTGGATGAGTACTTGAGTACCCTTCAACGATCTCTACTGTGCTACTTGTGGGAGGGGCAACAAGTTACATTAACACTCATTACAACAAGGGCCAATTGCTGCTTTAAAGAACATTTCTGAATGGTCTTTTGATTCTTAAATGTCCCCTCTCCAGCCCATGAGCTACTGCCTGATTGCAAACCACGGACCTCCCTGCTAAGATTCTCGAGTTCCCAAATCTAATTCTGTTGCCGAGTCTCTGTGCGGCTTGGGTAATAGTTTAAATCTGTGTTTTCAATTTCCCCGACTGCATAAAATGAATATGACAATATTCTATCTTGTTAATCTCTTGGCACTTATCTCTGGATTAGAGTTACTCACCTGCCTCGCAGCAGCGTCCTGAGGATTCATTAACTTAATGTTCATACAACTCTTTGAATATGTAAAGGACCACTGAAGTGGAAGCGTTATAATCATCTCACTGTTTAGACACATAAGCTTTGATCCTCGTGAAGAGGGTGCAGGCTGATCGCAGGGAGCCAAACAGGTGCTGGCTGACTTAAAACCCTCTGCTCGCTATTTGCAGAGACCAAAAATATAGAACGAATGTAGGAACGACTCCAGCTGGCAGATGGCAACAGGTTTCAAGGACTGTGAGGCATGGGAGCAAGTTTCCTGCTCCACTATTCAGTGGCATCACTTTGCACTGAATGCTAGTATCTGTCTCTCAAAACTTTGACCTCTGCATCCTTTGAGCAAAACTACAAAATACAAAAGTTCCTCACCAATGGAAGCCCCCATAAGGCACTGTTTCCCTAACTTCTGACACCCAAGTTGCACTTTTGGTTCTGATTTCAAACTGGAGAAACCCTTTGCATGTAATCTTGGGCAAAGAAGGCACTAAAGAGAGAAGAGAGCCAGGAAAAACAACAACAGTATTTAAGAAGGAGACCATCACAATGCCATTGCTCAGAAGCTCATCTGAAGTCCAACTGATGCAAATGGTCCTCTTTGCCCCTGAACAATGAGAAGACCAGCCATTCTGGGAGGGTATACTTCCCCAGAGCAATGCCTCGTGTCAGAGGTGGCCAAAAGAATGTCATTGTTATTGCATTGTATTATAATTTTTTATGTACACCTGCTGGGAAATCCTTCTCGGGATTGAAAGGCAAGGTAGAAAAACCTACACTGTACTCTAACACCCTCTAAAGGTTTCTGTTTCAGCATGAGTCATTGTTTTTGGCAAACCTACCCTGAGGCCAGACAAATCCTTTTGCCTCTCTGCAGACTGAAGTGATTCGATCACACCAGATCCTGAAGCGTGGCTGAGACAATTTCCCCCTGAAGGCTCACTAGAAGGAGGCAAGGCCAGTGTAGTGAATCACACAGAGACACAACAGGCAACGGCCATCAATATATTTCTTGTGGCGTGTTGCTAGCGCATCTCCTAACAGGCACAGCTCGTCATAAGTGAGATTTGAAAAATGAAATGCACAAAATGAGGCATGCTTATTGTTTGGAAAACTTGATATTGCAGAGGGAGGTGGCTATGGAAATAAGAAATTATCACGCAACTGAAGGAATGCTCCAGGCGATTCTACTCAATGCAGAAAACCTGGGGGGAGATTATCCCTAGCAAGAGAGCTGTCTAGGCCTTGTTTGGAGACTTCTAGTGAGAGAGAACCTATCTATGGTCATTGGTTCCACTGTCCAAGTGTTCTAACCTTCAAGAGGTTACTTTGGATGTTCAAGCAAAATATGTCCTCATGTAGCTTAAGTTCATTACATCTAGTCGTGCTCTTTGGGGCAGTAGCGAACAAATGTGACAGGCCTTCCATATCATGTCAGTATATGTCAGCTGTATCCTTATTACATTTCTCGCTCCTTAGACATGTACTTCTTTTGGGTGACGTGATTTTGATGGTGGTGGTTGTGGGTTGCTGATTTTTCTTCTCATACTCCTACACAGTTCAGGGGCAAATGAAATAGTTTAAGATGACCTATGGGTCTTTTCCAGACATGCTTTCCACAGTTCTATGAAAAGCCACATTCTGCACGCTTTTCAATTGCAGGGAAAACATTATTCTTGGCTGGCTATTTGTGTTTGAAAGATATCACTGAAATGACAGGCTTCTGATTTTCCCTCCTAACATTTTTTTTTTTTAATGTTTTAACAGGAGAAGGGGATATTAGAAACTTGATGTCTATAAATGGCTCTGTCTGTGCTTCACAGAGAAACCTGTGGATTTTCAGTCGGCAAGTTCAATTCTGCTTGCACAGATGACTGAGATTAGTTTGACACAGCTGAGGAAATTGTTGGAAGGGCAGCTAGGCCCATATAAACCACACACACAAAGACATCTCTGCACACACACAAACACACAATTAGGCGTGAGAATCCTCTCTGACTTTACTAGGAGAAGCACTCTGCCACAAATTTCCCTGGACATTCAGACAGCTTCCAAACTTTTAACCATAAAAGTAATGTAGTATTAAAGTGGATGTTGTTCCAAAAGCTGTAGGAGAAATACGTTGTGGGATTCCACCTTGCTTTTCTACTACAAAAGGCCTAAGTGGGGCTTGTATGGACAATAGTACTGGAACGTGTTGG
Organism: Podarcis erhardii; assembly: GCF_964252035.2. Classification (NCBI taxonomy): domain Eukaryota; kingdom Metazoa; phylum Chordata; class Lepidosauria; order Squamata; family Lacertidae; genus Podarcis; species Podarcis erhardii. The sequence goes on from NC_138501.1 coordinate 49,183,858, forward strand.
AATCATAGAATTGTGGACTTGGAAGAGACCACAAGGGCCACCCAGTCCAACCCACTGCTATGCAGGAATCTTTTGCTCAACGTGGACTCGAACCCACAACCTTGAGTTTAAGAGAGAGTCTCATGCTCTACTGACCAAGCTACAATGGTTTGTATCCAATGCTACTCAGAATAGACCTGCTGGAATTGATAGACATGCCTAATGTAGGTCCATCCATTTCAATGGGTCTACTCTGTGTAAAACGTTGTTGGCTACAACCCAGTTATTCCCACCCCACCTGCACAGTAGCACAATTGCGCCGGCATAAATCCTTACATTTTAAGAGGAAATCGCTATTTAAAAGAAAAGAAGTCTTTTGGCAATGCTTCTCCACATTATCATTCATACTGTGTCACGTTATTGCTCATGGCCTTGCAGAATGGGAGGCAAATAAACAGCAGCAATCATAAAGTCCATTTGATAAGAAAAGTGATAGGCTCAAGTTCCTTTGTCAGTATCCTGACCCCTCTCAAATGTAAACCCCCCCCCCCCAATGGAAGCATACTTTCTCTACTCACACCACAGCACACATTTCAAAATATTTTATGACGGAATGTAAAAGGGCAAACAAATGATTATCCCACATCATGGCTATCTCACGTCCTCTCTCTGAGGCATCAGTTCAACTTTCTCCACAAGGGCTGTGCAGTGCGGTTGTGGAGATGCTGGGTAGGTCTACAAACAGCTTATAAGCATTACTCTAGGCTACATGTAGATCAGTGGGACATGCATGGCGCTGTGGTCTAAACCACTGAGCCTCTTGGGCTTGCTGATCGGAAGGTCGGAGATTCGAATCCCTGCAATGGGGTGAGCTCCTGTTGCTCTGTTCCAGCTCCTGCCAAACTAGCAGTTTGAAAGCACACCTGTGCAAGTAGATAAATAGGTACCACTCTGGCGGGAAGGTAAACGGCATTTCCGTGCACTCTGGTTTCCGCCATGGTGTTCCGTTGTGCCAGAAGTGGCCACATGACCTGGAAAATTATCTGTGGACAAACACCGGCTCCCTTGGCCTGAAAGCGAGATGAGCCCTGCAACCCCATAGACGCCTTTAACTGGACTTAACCGTCCAGGGGTCCTTTACCTTTACCTTACATGTAGATCAACCGCTAACCAGAAGCATTTTAGACAGCCTTCAATACCTTCTGTGGGGTACGACACTGAAGTCCCTAACTCACCAAGGGTTTGAGACTCATTGGCCACACTCACCTGATTTAACTGGCCAGTGGAAGGTGTTTCCATGGTGTGGCTGTTGTTTGCATGCTGACAGCTTCTAGGAGCCACAGGTGAGAGCTGAGTGCAGGGTGGGGACCAAAGGTGGAAAAACAACCTCAGGAGGAGCCCACACCAACAGGGGTACTACCCATCCCCTAAGACCCCATAGACCCCACCCCCAGACCACAGGCCTGCGATTTCAAGGCAGAGTGGGCATCCTACGGAAATATAGGAAATATCAGAAGCTGCCTTATATTGTTGTCAGTTTGCATTTCTTAGTACAGAAAGTATTGATTTGATGCGTAGAGATCTTTCCCATTCTACTTAATTCCAGAGGGTTCTAGAAGCTTCTCTGCATGAAAGAAGCAAGCAGAAGGTTCATGATGCTTGGGTTATTCCTTCAGAGAAGCTGAATAGAGCTGGTTTATTTTTGTTCTGTTATCTCTTCTGTCAAGGTGATGCTGACAGAAGGAGCGTGGATTTCACACTTTCTCTTTCTGTCTCTCTTCTTTCTGGTGTAGTGTTCTGTACATAGTGTTAAGGTTTAGACTTAATACAAATTATTCTAAGTTTAAGTTAAGTCTGCTGCAACTAGATTTCTTATGGACAGGGCCAATCCTGAATGTATTGGATTTGCGACCATTATGCTTGTTATGTATTGAAGTTCTCACCCTGGCCACCAGGAGTATCGTGTACAGTGGTACCTCAGGTTACATATGCTTCAGGTTACATACGCTTCAGGTTACAGACTCCGCTGACCCAGAAATAGTGCTTCAGTTGATAATTTGCTTGGAAAAACCTTTTAACGATGTAAATGGGAGCGGGAGACGTGAGGGAGTCCAAAGAAGTGATGAAACTACGTTGTGATAGAAGTAAGATTGTTTATTATTGGTGCATTTGTATTTAAAAACTCTAATAAATATTTATATAAAAAACAGAAATAGTGCTTCAGGTTAAGAACTTTTCTTCAGGATGAGAACAGAAATCGTGGTCCGGCGGTGCAACGGCAGCAGGAGGCCCCATTAGCTATAGTGGTGCTTCAGGTTAAGAACAGTTTCAGGTTAAGTACGGGCCTCCGGAACGGATTAAGTACTTAACCTGAGGTACCACTGTATATAGTTTTCACTCAGGTCCACATCAGTTACTTTAGGCGGGAAACCTTCAGTTGTTGCTACAATGTTGACAGCTGGCTGCCTATAAAAGCAGGCCGGCTAAGCTGTTTGCTGTTCAGTTCTGTTCCAGCTTACAAATAAAGATCTGCTTTGGAGAAATCACTGCGTCATCTGCTATGTCTACCCACCATTTAACAATGCTCATTTGCCTTCGGTAGCAGTAAAGCTCTGCTGGATGAAACACAGTTGGTCTACTTTTTGGGAATCCTGCAACATGTTTAATTTGTTACTGTGCTGACTATACACTGGAGTTCTGCTCTGGATCAATATTGAGTAGAATTCCATGACAATTATATCAACTGGTCCACTTAGATCTGCACTGTCTACACTGATTGGCAGTGCTTCACCAGGGTTTCAGACAGCATTCCCACCCAGCCCTCGCTGGATATGCTGGGCATTGAATCTGGGGCAGATGCTTTACTGCTGAGCTATGGGAGACTTGGTGACCACCAACCCACAAGGCTGTAATGTTTCAGATCATATTCCTGCACCATCTTTTGAGTACGCGACCCCATTAATTGCATGAAAATAATGCCATGTCCAAATGGCTGCAGAAGACATGGTTATCCTCCTGGCACAATGCCCAAATTATTGCTCCCACCCAAAGAAAGTGGAATGCAAAACCGTCTTTTGCTTATTGCACCTGTGTGGTTTTGTTTTATTGCTATTTGTTCCAAATTGAAATGGAAAAATGGTTGGCCATGAAGCTTAACTGTTTCCTTGTTGCAGCATGAAATGTGCAGTGTCAAATAATATCCTCCAAGCCGATTAGGCCTAATTCTGTAGTATGCTAAATATGGATTATCAAAGCAATTACTGCCAATTCTGTAGGGTGGCTGCAAGAGCAGCTGTAGCAGAGACTTGCTCGCGATTGAAGATTTCCATACAGAAAGAGAAAGGGAACTTTCGTCCCCATCTCTCTGTGCCAAGGAAGCTTTAGGGTTCAATACAGGCCTTGAAACCCGTTTGGTCTAGTTACCTTCATTGAGATTCCGAACACGGCAACATCAGCTACTTATCTCATTAATTTACTTAATGGGAGCGTGGGAAGAAATCTTGTTTCCATCTTGAAGATGGGGCTGTGACAAAAAATGTTTTAGACAAGGCCACCAAGTTGGGTTGCGATATAGTCCCAGGGGGTATCAGATCCAAGGCCACCTGCCTGCTAATTGCTTGTCCCAGCAAATCTCCCCAAACAGCAACTAAGCTGTAAAACAACCACATCTGCAGAAACCGATGTAGGGGAAAAAAAGCTTCTTTGTCCTGTTCTATTTTCAAAACAGAATTGGCCAAATCAGGAATTTCAACTCCAGACTTCATCTTCAATGTGCGGAATCTCAATTTTGAATTATTCTATGATTTATTTATTTTTGCTATCTCTGCTGTTGTTTCTCAGTTCTACTTTCATGTCCGGTTTTGATGTGACGTTAACCATATTTGTGCATGTGATACTGTATTGTTAATTGCTCTCTCTGCATTTCCACTGGGAGGAAGGGTGGGTTACCACTAAGGGGGAGATCTGGAAGTATGAACAAAGCCTTAACATTTTGTCCATGTGCCCAGGTCTTTGCTGGTGGTTTGTTCCATTATCTATTCAATTCCTGCCAGTTTTCATCTGGAAATATTTCATTGCATTATGTTTTATTAGTGTAGCATATTTTTAAAATTTCGTGCACCACCTCACGCCATTTGCAAGAGGCACTATATAAATACAGTCATACCGCATGTTACGTTTGCTTCAGGTTGAGCGTTTTCAGGTTGCGTCCCACGGCGACCCAGAAGTACCGGAAAGGGTTGCTGCCAGGTTTCACCACTCGCTCAAAATGACATCATGTGCATGTGCAGAAGCGGCAGATCACGACCCGCGCACGCACAGACGCGGGTTGCGTTCTGCTCATGTTGTGAACAGGCCTCCAAAATGGATCCCGTTTGCAACCAGAGGTACCACTGTAATTTAATCTCTTAATAAGTAAGAAATGCAAAATGCTGCTCTACTCAAGTCAGGGATCTGCTCAGATGCACTCTGAAAGTGATGATCTTCCCAAGGAGTCCAAGCACCCCAGTGTCTATGAGAAGAAGAAGAGTTTGGATTTGATATCCTGTTTTATCACTACCCTTAGGAGTCTCAAAGCGGCTAACAATCTCCTTTCCCTTCCTCCCCCACAACAAACACTCTGTGAGAAGTGTGACTGGCCCAAGGTCACCCAGCAGCTGCATGTGGGGGAGCGGGGAAGCAAACCCAGTTCACCAGCTTACGAGTCCACTGCTCTTAACCACTACACCACACTGGCTCAGTGTATGAGTGTTCTACCAAGGCGTTCGAGGTGGATGACAATTTTTAAATACTAAAAAAAAAAACCACCCTTCCCTCACAGAGCTACAATTCCAGAGTGGCTTAACACTCAATGGAGGCTTTCTGCTTTGATGGTAGTGAGACGTGAGCACCTGACACCCTCCGGAAGTGACACATCAACCCTTCCACAATCTGCACCAGGAACATTTTGGGGATCAAATGGCAAAGAAGAAACTCAAATAAAGATAATCTCTCCCTAGCCCACATTCCTAGCGTGTTCACACTCCTGTCTTGGTAACGTCTACGCTGCCTTAGTCATGTCCATAGAATGGAAGATGCCAGGATCCTCAAAGGACAGGCTCTAGGGGGAGCTGGCTTCAGGCCCCAGGTCCGTTGGCAGACCAGCTCTGTGTTACAAAGATGTCTGCAAGGGTGTCATGAAGGCTGACAACCTGCCACGTGGGAATCCCTTGCAGACAACCGCAATGCCTTGAGACAGACATGCAGGTTGTGTATCCATAGCAGTGACCGGAGGAGGAAAGGACCACAAGGAGACAAAACTCCATGGTGCATCTGCAGCAGAACAGCCAGAAGCCCTCATTTGCCCTGCTGAAACAAAACATGTCTCTCCTGTATCGGGTTTCTACGGCCACAGCAGGCACTGCAATCTTCTGACTGTTTGGCTTCTCCCCAGAAAACTCTTGAGAACTATAGCTCTGTAAGGGGAGTCCTAACAACTCTCAACAAACTACAGTTTCCAGGTATCATAATGCTTTAAATGTATTGTGTGGATGGGGACCTCGGGAAAGGAAAAGCCACTCTGGCTATGAATCTGGACGATCATATTTTGGGAAGACAGCAACCAGAAAAGAACATTCAGAAGCCAGGCACTTTGCAAATCCTGAAGCATTATCATTTGTCTAACAATTTACACACACACACACACACACACACACACACACACACACACACTGTTTGTTTTAAACAGCAGGCCCTAGGAAACCTATAACAAAAAGAGCAAAGTGGCCCAATTAAATTATCTTCTGTTTGTGGCATTTAAGATAATGAAATTAGGCTAGTGGCCTGAAGAATACAATATATGGGACAATCTTTCACTGGCAGATAAGAGCCGGATTAGATGATTTAATAATTCCTGTCATTCCTATTCACATTTGAACAAATTGCCTGCCAAGAATAGATTCCTCCTTAAAATCAAATCTGGGTTTTGTGTTATTAGATCCAGAAAGGGTAACTTCATTCAGTGTTTCATATGACTTAAAAGCTGGTGAGTCTGCTTTACAAGCAAGGGAAATGTTGTTCTGGCGATGACCCCATGAAAGCTTTCGTGCTTGAAGGTACAGTTATTGTCAGGAAGATGAATGATAAAACAATTTTATATTGTACGAAGCGCCGGCTTTTATTGACAAGAGCATCAGGTGCAGAGTTGCCTCCGATTCCCCTAAGATTTGAGTTAAGTTTAGTGAGCTTTGATGAATCAGGCCGAAATTCTAATGTGTGTATCCTATATCAACAAGTGCCACAACAAATGCTGGGCCAAGCCTAATGACACGATCGTTGACAAAACTGAAGGGCCAGAATTTGTTCGCCTAGAAGCAAGTTGGTTCATGTGTTTTATGCTGTGAGGTTCAAAACACTCCCTTACCCAATGAATTGAGCCTGCCTCAAGCAGAGAGGGGTCTGATGGTGCCCATTGTCAACTTCATAGCAGGATCCAAACCAATCAGAATATCTCCCAATGATCCTGTAGAGCAGCCTTTCTCAATCTGTGGGTCCCCAGATGTTGTTGAACTACAACTCCCATCACCCCAGTTAACAAGGCCAAAGCTCAGGGATGATGGGAGTTGTGGTCCAACAACATCTGGGGACCCACACATTGAGAACTGCTGCTGTAGAGGGTGAAGAAGACACTCTTCACCATTAAGTCTCATCTGGTGCTAAAAAGAATAACAGTGTGAAGCAATCAAAGAAATAAACCCACTGACAAATCAATTGCTGAAGGCTTGTCTAGTTCAGGCACAGGCAAACCCGGCCCTCCAGATGTTTTTGGACTACAACTCCCTTAATCCAGTGGTACCTCGGGTTAAGAACTTAATTTGTTCTAGAGGTCCATTCTTAACCTGAAACTGTTCTTAACCTGAGGTACCACTTTAGCTAATGGGTCCTCCCACTGCCGCCGCCGTGCGATTTCTGTTCTCATCCTGAAGCAAAGTTCTTAACCCGAGGTTAGCAGAGTCTGTAACCTGAAGCATCTGTAACCCGCGGTACCACTGTAAATAGAATTTAGCATGAACAACTTATTTCCATGGTACAGGCTTAACACCCAAACGGAGCTGAAAACAATCAGCAACCCGCCCCCAAAGCACAATCACCAAACAGTCCTACCCAACCAACACTTGGCCATTTCTACGAGTCTATGATTTCCCAGAACTGACGTGATCATGTTTTTAATGCACTTACTTCTCCAACTGAACATGCCTTCATTTTGCTGGGTCTGATGTCTGGCTTCATAACCATGAAAGGTGTACCCGAAACAGGGAAGCTGTTTCCTTCCCGATGCCATTCCACTCCAGATCCCATCAGCCCCACGCACCTTGGCCAATGGTCAAGGATGGTGGGAGCTGGTGTCTAGAGGGACACAGGCTTCCCACCCCGACCTAGAGAGACTTTTCCAAAAGTGGTCCTAGCCCACAACAAAGGGGTTGCAGGAGCAAGGCAATTGTTAGGCTTCCCGCAGGTGAGCTGGAGCTGTGTACACAATTTCACACCCATCCATTAGTCCCAAAGCGTCCCTACCTACAAAATCCATATCCACTACTGCCTGGAATCAATGCTTGCAGTCAGCTTGTATCTAAACAAATTGAATAAACTGAAGGATCTACGAAGATAGGCCCTGTTTATTTATCTCACAACAAGCATAGAGACTTCCGGTATTTTCGCTGCTGACACTTTGGTCAATAAAATCTGCAGGTTGCACAATATAAAGGTGTTTTATATTTCATCTTGCTGACAATAACGGCACCTTCAAGCAGGGAAGCTTTACGAGGTTATCGCCAAAATGCTGACTGCCTTGCTTGAGCAGAGACTGCGGCAGATATAGGGTAAGAAAAGCCTGGACCTTTCCTCTTCTTGTTTCTCAATTCTAGCACCCCTCCAGGCCAGGAAGCAATATCTCTTTGGGTTGTTGCTAAAGCTGGCAGAAAGAGGAAAATCCTAGAAGCATCAGTACTTTTCAGAAATTGTATCCCATCCCAAAGAACATAGGGATCAAGTCAGAAACATACTGGATTCCCTTGGAAGGTGCTGGACTGTCCTTTCTTGGGGTTTTTAAAGCAAAGTTTGGATGGCCATCTGTCATGAATACTTTAGTTGAGATTCCTGCATTGCAGGGCGTTGGACTAGAGAACCCTCAGGGTCCCTGCCAACTAATCGATTTTATAAGTCTATGGAAGGTGTACCAGGAACATGGAGAATTCTATCCCTGTCCTTGGTATTAAAATAGAAGGTTAACCTGAAACATAAAAACAAGCTACACATGAGGTCTTTCATTTGCTTTTAGAAGCCAGGGCAAAGTTCGCATTACTCTTAGTTTATTGTGTGTCTTTCAAATAAGGATGCAACTTACTGTAGGATCATGTCACATTCTGTATTACAAGTTCATAGAGAATTGCGGACTTGGAAGGGACCCTGAGGATCATCTAGTCCAACCCCCTGCAATTCAGGAATCTGCAGCTGTCCCATACGGGGATCGAACCTGCAACCTTGGTGTTATTAGTACCATGCTCTAACCAACTGAGCTATCCAGGTAGGGATAAGTTATCTGTTTGGATCTGACGGCCAGTTAGTTTAATGAGAAATGTGTGAGGAAAGCCTACTAAGAGCAGTTCCAGATCTACATTGGTGATGTTCTAAATTTATCATAGAATTATAGAATTGAAAAGGACCTCAAGGGTTATTCTGCAATGCAGGAATCATAAATAAAGCATCCATGACAGATGGCCACCCAAACTTTCCTTAAAAACCTCCAAGGAAGTACAGTCCAGCACCTCCCGAGGGAGTCTGTTCCACTGTCTAACAGTTCTTATATTCTGGTAACTTCTGCTATCTTCTGGTACCAGTCTTAAGGAATCCACAGTTTAGATACGCATTCCATGGAGGTATATTTGCCTTCATCCACCTTGAATGTGTTGCAGCATTAAGGGAAGCATTATCCATTAATAATGTCCATAATTCACATTTAACCCCCAACGATTTCAGGGAGACTAAAGGATGTTTAATTATATGATGGATTTAAGCCATTATTAACAATCATGTTTCAAGTATATTAGGGCTGCCTGGAAGTTTTAAAAAAACGCATTTATCGTAGATATGGATGGGAGGAGAATCTTGCCGCTGGAATCTGAGCCAGAAGCACAGGACAAAAGCATTTTCTGATCTGGACCAGATAGTACTGTTTTCCATCAACCTTTGGACCTGCTCCAGAAAAACAGGGATGTATCCAGTACAGATCTCTTGTGTGTGTGTGTGTGTGTGTGTTGCTGCTCTTTCCAACCCTAGTATCCCAAAGGTCCTGGATCCAGCAAGGAGACCACTTGCACAAAGCGAGTAAATTGGAAAAGACACATCAGGGTTTGGCAAAACAGATCCTTCCCTCCACCAAAACTCAGCATTGTGAACCACTCACCACTGTTCACTGTAGTTATATACATTGGGTTATGAGTTGTATTCATGTAACTGTAACTCATTCTTAAGGAAATCAGCCCTGAGTGCTCACTGGAAGGACAGATCCTGAAGCTGAGGCTCCAAGACTTTGGCCACCTCATGAGAAGAGAAGACTCCCTGGAAAAGACCCTGATGTTGGGAAAGATGGAGGGCACAAGGAGAAGGGGACGACAGAGGATGAGATGGTTGGACAGTGTTCTCGAAGCTACCAGCATGAGTTTGACCAAACTGCGGGAGGCAGTGGAAGACAGAAGTGCCTGGTGTGCTCTGGTCCATGGGGTCACGAAGAGTCGGTCACGACTAAATGACTAAACAACAACAACTGTAACTCAGAGTCGACCCATTGGAAATAATGGGCTTACGTTTGCCATGACCATTAATTACAATGTGTCTACTCTGAGTTAAAATTACTTGAATACAACTCATTGTATCCAAGTGCTCAATCTGATTTAAATAAGAAACTGATTTTTGAAACATATTTTACGAAAAAGTAGTATATCTGCTTGGAATGGCAGCTGCCGCTGAAGCAGAACTGGCTGGGGGCAGGTTCAAGATTCTCTCTCTTTTTATCCAACTCTGCTGATTTTCTTTGGAAAACACAGCAAGGTGAAGAACACAGGATGTTCTGGTATTGTAAACACCCAACGCAAAAAAACCTTTCCAAGGTCCCTTTTCCATAGACCAACCTATCTTTCTCTTTTAACGTCTGGAGAGGTGAGACATTCCACACAAAGATTTGTAAACTTATTGAGTTTTCTCACCGAAACAACAAGAGCTCTCTTTAAAAAAGCAAAAACCAACCTGAGCTGTATTCTATAACCAGCGCTTGCTTATATTTCTGAAACTTCAGCTGGTGCAGAACTCGGCGGCCATGTTGCTCACCGGGGGAAGATGGTTTGAGCGTATAACGCCAATCTTTGCCTGACTGAAATGGGTGCTAAGTAGCTTCCGGGCCCAATTCAAAGTGCTGGTTTTGACCTATAAAGACTTAGACGGCTCAGGACTGCAAATACCTCAAGGATCACCTCTCCCCATATGAACCAACCCAGACCCTACGATCATCATCTAAGGCTCTTCATGTGCCTTCTCCATGAGAGGCAACATGGGACTAGGCCTTTTCTGTGGTGGCTTCCCATATGTGGAATGCTCTCCCCAAGAAGGCTTGCCTGGCGCCTTCATTACATATCTTTGGGAGCCAAGCAAAAACAATTCTCTATAACCAAACTTTGGCTGATTAAGATTCTATGGACTTTTAAATATGCTTGAGGGAGGAGGTGGTATTTGCTTGTTTTCATTCTGCTATTTTTTGTGTTCTCATTATGTATTTTTATGTTGTGAACCACACCGTGATCTTCAGTTGAAGGGCACTATACAAATTTAATAAATATATTTTTAAAAAAACCTGAACAGTACAGTGGTACCTTGGGTTAAGTACTTAATTCGTTCCAGAGGTCCGTACTTAACCTGAAACTGTTCTTAACCTGAAGCACCACTTTAGCTAATGGGGCCTCCTGCTGCTGCCACGCTGCCGGAGCACGATTTCTGTTCTCATCCTGAAGCAAAGTTCTTAACCTGAAGCACTATTTCTGGGTTAGCAGAGTCTGTAACCTGAAGCATATGTAACCTGAAGCGTATGTAACCTGAGGTACCACTGTATTCTATAAGGTAAAGGTAAAGGTACCCCTGACCATTAGATCTAGTCGCGGACGACTCTGGGGTTGCGGTGCTCATCTCGCTCTATAGGCCGAGGGAGCCGGCGTACGGCTTCCAGGTCATGTGGCCAGCATGACTAGGCCACTTCTGGCAAACCAGAGCAGCACACGGAAACACTGTTTACCTTCCTGCCGGAGTGGTACCTATTTATCTACTTGCACTTTGACGTGCTTTCGAACTGCTAGGTGGGCAGGAGCTGGGACTGAGCAACAGGAGCTCACCCCGTTGCGGGGATTCGAACCGCCAGCCTTCAGATCGGCAAGCCCAAGAGGCTCTGTGGTTAAGACGACAGCTCCACCTGCATCCCACTATATTCTATAACTGCTGCTAATTAGTCCATTAAAAGACATTCATTTGCAAATTTGTAGTTAGTGAGACCGCAAATTGACTCCTTAGGAGTGGAAGGTCAGGAATAGGGTTAAGATCCAGACTTTGGGCCAGGTACCTGATTAGCTTACTTCTTCATTCGTCAAAGTTTGTATATATCAAAATATTTTCCTTGAACCACCAAATTCACACTTTCAGATTTGTGTCTGGGATTGTTTTGTTTTTTTAAAGTTCTTCAAGGACAGTAAAGTAAATCAGCAGAAAGAAATGCACTTTCTGATTTTACCTGGTGACTACAATTCACTTCCAGGGTTACAGCCTTGCTAAAAAGCATGGACGTGCCCATGAATTGTTGAATCCGGTATAATTCACCACGATGAATATCAGTATCCATGTCCACTGTGTGGGCTCTGATGTTCAAGAATGCCCTCCCACCGGATGTCAAAGAAATAAACAACTATATAACTTTTAGAAGATGTCTGAAGGCAGCCCTGTTGAGGGAAGATTTAATATTTGATGAATTATTATATTTTAATATTTTGCTGGAAGCCACCCAGAGTGGCTGGGGAAACCCAGACAGATGGGTGGGGTATTAATAATAATAATAATAATAATAATAATATATTGTTATTGTTATTGTTATTGTTATTGTTATTGTTATTGTTATTGTTATTGTTATTGTTATTGTTATTGTTATTGTTATTCCCAGCCCAGTTCCCCCTCCCAGCAGTGAAAGCAGGCAGATGCCCATAGCTGTCAACATTTCCCCTATTTTAAGGGAAATTCCCTTATTCGGAATAGGATTCCTCACAAGAAAAGGGAAAAGTTGACAGCTATGGGAGCAACAGACAGAGAGTATTTGGGGGGGGGGGAGACACATTTTGCCCACATTCATCACTATGTTTAGACTGCTGAGAAAAGTTTATGGGAGTTCTGGCAAAACCGTGTCATCTGATTTTATCACTGGTTCTCTCTAAGCTGGCTTTGATTTCCCCTCCTCTCATTCATTCACAAACTTCATTCGCACAAATGCGTTAAACGGGGTTTTCCGCAGCGTTCGACTGCCCTGGGGTAGAAAGGGCCAATTAATATGAGGGCGATAATAAATGCCAATTTTGCTACAGCAAAGATCCTTCAGGAAAGCTGTGTTTAGGGGAGCCTTGCTTGGAATCTCCTTGCCATCATTACTCTAGATGACATTAAGCATCTGGCTGCAAATCTATCTTACAGCCTCCACTTCCCTTCCCTGCTCTCCACCAAGGAACCATGGCTGCCGCGAAGCTTCCCTTGGGCAAAACGGCTTTTAATTGGAACTGCTTAGACAAAAAGGCCTTGCACCCACTAGGCTGATTTTACGAGTTCCGCAACCGGCAACGCTTGTGCATCAATGCCATCTGCGGAATGTCGAGAGGGGTTGCCAGACAGGGACTTGGCACCAGGCTGCAACCCAGAAGGGGGAAAACCTAAGCTCTGGCTGGCTCACTTGAGCAATCCATTACTTTCTTATTTAATAAGAAAATCCATTCAAGATATACGGGGAAGGCTGGTTAGTGAAGTGAGGATGGAAGCGATTAATAAGGCAGGGAGACAGCCAGCTCCGAAACACCCACACAGCCCCTGGAAACAAAGTAGAAACTTGTTATATCGTGCCAGAGCGGTTGAGCTTAGCATGTTGGGGGTAGGTGTGGGAAACCCAGGTTGCAAAGAGATGGGAAAGACCAGTGGATCGTCTTGTATTTTCAACAGGTCTCCAGGAGACTGCTCATGCCTGCCACTCCACCTGACCTGCTAACCAAAATATAAGGAACTGCCTTACATTGATCCATCTGTCTCAGTTTTATTCGCTTCAGCTGATGGCAATTCTCCAAAATCTCTTTCTACTGCTGCAGACCCAGTTCTGTTGCTCTAGGGATCAAACACAGAACTCCACACACATGAGGGATCTGGAATTCAGTGACTGCTAAGACCTGCTCCAGGCTTCACCAACCCAGCACCCTCCAGATATTTTTGGGACTACAGTTCCCATGCGCCTCAGCCAGCATGGTTGCTGTGGACCAAAACATCTGATGGGCATCGGATGAAGCGGTAAATGAAGTGAGAATGACACACATATTTGATGACTGTGGAAATGATTTATAATACATCTCTACCACAGAGCCTAGGACTTGCTGATCAGAAGGTCGGTGGTTTGAATCCCCGCGATGGGGTGAGCTCCTGTTGCTCGGTCCCTGCTCCTGCCAACCTAGTAGTTCAAAAGCACCTCAAAGTGCAAGTAGATAAATAGGTACCGCTCCGACGGGAAGGTAAATGGCATTTCCATGCGCTGCTTTGGTTCGCCAGAAGCGGGTTAGTCATGCTGGCCACATGACCCGGAAGCTGTACGCCGGCTCCCTCGGCCAATGAAGCGAGATGAGCGCCGCAACCCCAGAGTCGGCCACGACAGGACCTAATGGTCAGGGGTCCCTTTACCTTTAGCTATTCTTATTTACTCTTAATCTCAGGGTTGTGGGTTTGACCCCACACATTGCAGGGGGATGACTAGATGACCCTTTCAGCCCCTCCTAACTCTACAATTGTATTGTTCTATAATCACATGCTCTTTCTTAACAGCAGTGGTGTAGTGTGGGCTGTGTTACTCAAGAGTTCACAGCCACAGAGATAAGAAAAGAAGAGTCGTTCCGTTGTCTGGAGACAACCACTTCCTGGTTCGCGTGGGTAAGCTGTTTTTAATGGAGCCCAGCGACAGAAGTGTGCAGCTGCGCTGAGGCAGCGCTGGGTGTTGGAATTTGGCACCCTTAATTATTTTGCACCCAGGGTAGCCGTCCCTGGGGCCCCCCTGGCTATGCCACTGCTTAAAAGCACTTCACAAACCTGACCTTCTGGGAACCTATCAACACTTAAATCCTTATCTCTGAGTGGGAGAAAACTTAAGTACAACCAATTTCTTTGTTCCATTTCACCCCTTGTTACTCTATATATCCAGGGCCGGCTCTACTATTAGGCAGAGTTGGTAGCAGCTCACTGTCCTGAGGTGTGCTGGAAGAAACTACTCACTGGTAGGTGTGCTGGAAGAAACTACCCCACTGCTACTATTAAAGTAGAATTCAAGTTCCACTGAAGAATCTGCAAGGGGGGGGGGGGGAATTTTGTCCTTTAAAAAATGAATTGGGCTTGCCCTCCCCTTATCAACCCATTTTCTCTTTCCTCCTTTTGTGGTACCGCGCAGGACTAAAGTTTAGATTGTATGCTATCTGGCACAAGACTTGTTCTTTTTTTCACTCATTAATTCACTTGATATATAATCTGCTTCATCCCATAGGCTCTGAGCACCTTCCACTAGTTTCCCCAATAATCACAGTTCTTTCCTGCGGTGCACTCACAGCCTAATGCTGTTCTGTAAGGTACATTAATGGAATGCTACTCCTATTTGTAATAGTAACAGCCATGTTCCTTGTCTCTTCCTGACCAGCTAAAGCGTTTAATCTCAAGGCAACATCTTCTATGTTAACATCCTTACAATTGCAGTGCAGTAAAAGGTTTGCCAAGTGGCTTGAAGCCCAAAGTTTTGCAGCAATTTCTGGCCCATATAAAATGTCATGGTGGGGAAAAAAGGACCAGCCAGGCTTTCCAGATCAAACCTTGAAATCTCACCATTTCAGTGGTATTGGTGGTTCTGGAATTACAGCAGCCTAAGCAGACTACAGGGAAGGTTTGCTTTCTTTTGCTGGTAATTTCAGGAAGAGAGACGCGCACACTCTTCGAACCAAATGTCTTAATACTATATTTCTTGGCTGCTTGCTGATCTTTGCTGCAGTTCCCCTCCTGCTGTTCTGCATTCCTCTCCTCCAAGTGATCCCAGTCAACCAAGGACCATTTACTG
Source organism: Podarcis erhardii (assembly GCF_964252035.2). Classification (NCBI taxonomy): domain Eukaryota; kingdom Metazoa; phylum Chordata; class Lepidosauria; order Squamata; family Lacertidae; genus Podarcis; species Podarcis erhardii. The sequence goes on from NC_138501.1 coordinate 49,199,234, forward strand.
GAAGCAATTAAACCACCACACTATCTAGCCACTCTGAGTGAAGCCCATTTCTAATGGAGATGCAAGGGTAATCCTAGGCTATTGGGGTTGCAAATGATCAGCAATAAATATCAACAACTTTGCAGATTTTCTGCAATGGAATAATAATAATAATAATAATAATAATAATAATAATAATAATATATTATTTATACCCCGCCCATCTGGCTGAGTTTCCCCAGCCACTCTGGGTGGCTCCCAATCAAGTGTTATAAACAGTACAGCGTTAAATATTAAAAAACTTCCCTGAACAGGGCTGCCTTAAGATGTCTTCTGAATGTCAGGTAGTTGCTTATCTCTTTGACATCTGATGGGAGGGTGTTCCACAGGGCAGGCGCCACTACTGAGAAGGCCCTCTGTCTGGTTCCCTGTAGCCTCACTTCTCGCAATGAGGGAACCGCCAGAAGGCCCTCGGCGCTGGATCTCAGTGTCCGGGCTGAACGATAGGGGTGGAGACGCTCCTTCAGGTATACAGGCTGTTTAGAGCTTTAAAAGTCAGCACTGACACTTTGAATTGTGCTCAGAAACGTACTGGGAGCCAATGCAGATCTCTCAGAACCGGTGTTAGGTGGCCATTCCCAGTCATTAGTCTAGCTGCCGCATTCTGGATTAATTGCAGTTTCCAGGTCACCTTCAAAGGTAGCCCCACATAGAGCGCATTGCAGTAGTCCAAGCAGGAGATAACTAGAGCATGCACCACTCATCCATGACAGATCTCCAAGGATGTTTTTTTCTAACAGTCTTTTTAAACACCCCCTCCCCAAAAAATCAACCACAATCCCTCTTACCCTTTTTCTCATTTCCGTGTCATTGGAAACATTATAACTACTTAGCAAATTGACCCTTCTCTACCTGCTCTGAAGCCTGGAGTTCTGCCCCATCAAGAGGAACATAAGAACATAGAAAGCTTCTACCTTGTAGGCTCACTCTGGTCAGTGACCGATTCATTCATACCTTGCAGGCTGGGGTTAAAATTGGATTCTGGTTGCGGAAAACTTGAAGACAACAGCGCAGTAGTGGGGAAACAGATATTTATTAACTGAGGTCATATTAGCCCCAGCTAGCATGACTGTGGTCAGAGATGATGGGACTTGTGGGCCAACTGTGTCTTGAGAGCATCAGGTACCCAAAAAAATTCATGGATCTAGAGGCACCTATTTTTTAAACCAAATAGGATATAACATGTATATCTGAAGGAGTGTCTCCACCCCCATCATCCAACCTGGACACTGAGGTCCAGCTCTGAGGGCCTTCTGGCAGTTCCCTCACTGTGAGAAGAAAGGTTGCAGGCAACCAGGCAGAGGACCTCCTCGGTGGTGGCGCCTGCCCTGTGAAATGCCCTCCCACTAGATGCCAAGTAGATAACCAACTCTTTGACTTTTAGAAGGCATCTGAAGACAGCTCTGCATAGGGAAGTCTTTAATGTGTAATGTTTTATTATGTTTTTATATATGTTGGAAGCCACCCAGAGTGGCTGAGGCATGCCAGAGTGTATTGTGGGATGCCCAAAGATGTTTAAATAAGACACTTTCAAAGAATGAGAGCAATAGAATCTGGAGATAAGATGAATAGTTAGGCCTTATAAGGAAGGTAGAGCCCAGCACCGAGTCTCTCTCCCTTTGTCTATTTGTCTGTCTGTCTGTCTCTCTCTCTCTCTCATGCAGAATCAGAAGAGTTAGAAAACGCACAGCAGCAAAACAGCCAAAGGGAACCTAATAGGCATTCTCTGTTTTCCTTTGGGGGCTTAAAGACTGAGGTTTTGTAAATGTGTTCAAAGCCAGACAGTGGCGAGCTGATCGTCCATATTTCTTTGGAAGGAGTGTCAAACTTTTGGCCAAAAGAACTAATGCCAGACATATAGCACAAAGCCTATACTTCAATTTGCAAAAACTAAACACTGTGATTTATACCTTTTGGAAGTGGGAGGGGGGGAAAGGCTAAAAAGAACATTCTGTGTAGTGTTAGCATTCTGCCAGAGGCTTGTGGGTTGGATGAGGAGATGCATTCCTGGAGCCTAGACATCACTGAACATTATTTTTTATACATAAACAAACAAAATGGCCAGAAAATCAAAATTCCCCCAAAGGACAGCTTGTCCTGGTTTCCTTTCAGCTTTCAGTTATGTGAATATGTTTTATAAAAGATAATTTTAGGTTTGCTCTCAAAGCAACAAACTTGGGTTGAAATGCAGGGGAATCAGGAAGACAGTGTCAAAAAATTATCCCCAAGGGTATGAATACCAACACCTCATTTTTCACCAAAAAGTACTGATTACATTCTTTCAGTCTTTCCCTTCACAGCTGTCCTCTCATGTATGCACCATACTTTTTGCTCTATAAGACTCACTTTTTCCCTCCTAAAAAGTAAGGGGAAATGTGTGTGCGTCTTATGGAGCGAATGCAGGCTGCACAGCTATCCCAGAAGCCAGAACAGCAAGAGGGATCACTGCTTTTGCTGTGCAGCAATCCCTCTTGCTGTTCTGGCTTCTGGGATTCAGAATATTTTTTTTCTTGTTTTCCTTCTCCAAAAACTAGGTGTGTCTTATGGTCTACTGGTGTGTGCGTCTTATAGAGCAAAAAATACGGTACTTTATAAGCCCTCAAGAGTCTTCTCTAATAAGGACCTTTTGCTAATTGTACCTAAAAGTTTGCTTCATCTCCTACATACCAAACTGATTAGTACAACTGTGCAGAAGAACCATCCTATTAGGACAGTGTTTCCCAACCTTGGGTCCCCAGCTGTTTTCGGACTACAATTCCCATCATCCCTGACCAATGGTAAAGCTAGCTAGGGATGATGGGAGTTGTAGTCCAAAACCAGCTGGAGACCCAAGGTTGGGAAACACTGTATTAGGAGACCTGTTCTACACAATGTTGAGAATCAGGCCTTTGGTGTGGTAGCACACACCCTTTGAAACGCCAATGATATATCAGACAGGTGCCTTATTTTCCTGTCCCTTTTGGCAACTGTTGAATATTTTCCTCTTTCAACAAACCTCCTAAATGGATATTTCTTATCCCAGTCCATATTTGTACTGGATTTGAAATTATTTTAACAAGCTGTTATTTTGAATAGTTTTTTTTATATATGCAATTCTTTTATACATTTTGTGAAATTTACCCATTGCCTTGTGGAACACCTTTGGGAGAAGAAAAGGCTATGGAGTTACTAGACTCTGCAGCCACAGCAGACGCTGTGATTCTCCAGGAGACACACTGCATAGTCTCTTGAGGCAGACAGATGCCAACAAAAACAGTGAAACAGTTTTGAGAAGCAATTCATAACTAAGATACATAATCACAATTGTAATCCAGTTAGAATCACAATTGTAATTGGAAACCAAGCTGTATGAGGAACGGTTGAGGAAGCTGGGTATGTTTAGCCTGGGAAAAAGGAGATTGAGAAGAGAGGTATGATAGCCATCTACAAATATCTAAAGGGCTGTCACATGGAAGATGGAGCAAGCTTGCTTTCTCCTGCTCTGGAGGGCAGGATCCGAACTAACCGCTTCCAGTTACAAGACAGGAGATTCCGATTAAAAATCAGGAAGAACTTTCTGACAGTAAGAGCTGTTTGACTGTGGAATAGACTCCCTCGGGAGGTGATCCACTTTCCTTCCTTGGAGGTTTCCAAGGAGAGCTTGGATGGCCATGGATGCTTTCGTTGAGATTCCTATATTGTAAGGTGTTGGACTACAGCTCTACAATTCTATGATTCTTTAACGATATTATAAATTCTTGTGAACTATTTGTCACTATGGCTACTGCCCATTCTGGGCCCAAACTCCAACACCTCAGCTGCAGAAAAAAACATGCTCCCCTCTTTATTTTCGACTCTCTTGGGCGCAGGAATTTAATCTTAATTACTTACAATTTTTGTTTAATCCGCGAGAAAGAAGGGCTTTTTCGCTGGCTAGGTTCAATTCTAATCCTTCTAACCTCCTTTGGGGTAGGTTTGTGGATTTGGCGGAAGGAGATAGGATCTGCCCATGCGATGCCCACCTGGTGGAAACTCTAGCTCACATGGCCCTTAACTGTAAAATGTATGATGATCTTCACCAACAATTTCTAGACCATCGAGGTATTCCAACATGGAAACCAGAGACGGAGGTTATGTGCTTCTTATTACGGGGGAGAGACCAGGAGCTCACCAAGACAGTAGCTAAGTTCCTCTATTTGATGTTTTGTTGCCAAAGTATGCTACAGGATCCTGCCCTTGCTGGAAACCCTCAGAAATGAGGTGGATTGATCACCTCTTCTGCCCTTGGTGGGTGACTCTGCCATTGGGGTGGTGACGAGATTGCATTGGCCTACCTATTTTAAATGTCTTCTGAATGTTCCTATGTGATGCCAGTAAAGGTTACTTGACTTGACAAGGTGTGCAAAGCTTAATGCTTCCTGGATTCTCTCACTGCTTCCTTGCTCAGAGTGGGGAGATGAACTGGCAGCAGTGGACAGGTAAGGAGTCTCCAGGAATTAGACCTGAGCAGAGGTCTGGTGATTACGGCCTCTGTCGCTGGCCCTAGCACACAGCCACTGGGTGAGACCATGCTGTCCCTAAATGGGTGTGGGCTCCCAACACGACAGATACAGCAATGAACATCTAAGGAGATTGTGAAGAACTTACAGAGAACATGCTCTTAACAGGTCATGAGCATCTTCTGTGCAGCTGCTGATTTGTTTGCTGTTCTTATTCTTTGTATATGGAAGCAATACATAAGCAAGCCCCCTTTCACAAACAGTTGCTCCTATTTAAGGCTTTATCTTCCAAGGCCTTTCGAGAAGCAAGATAATCCTATGAACCATTTTATGGTAGGAGTGTGATATTCATCAAGTAAACAATGCTGTTTGGATGAAATGAAGCTGTTTTAAAACTCCCTTGGAAGCATGTTGGGAAGGTGGGGGTGGAGAGAGAATCTATAACATCCTCCTGGACAGAAAACACAGGCTGCAATTTTGTCTTCAAAGGTAAAATATTAGGCTATGTGTAATGGATTTGATGCATTTCTAGCTACTAAAAGGGCAAACCTGGTGCTTTCTTCAGGCTATTTATATATATAACTAACACAGCAATGATCCTTCTGGTGAATTTTATATTCCCTGTGAAATCCCTTCGTCAAGCTTTAAAGCAGCGCAAGAGTTAGAAGGTTAGGAAAGTTCTCCTTTGCAAGGGAAAGAGGTTTGACCCACAGCAATGATTTAAAACAAGCATCTTTGCTAACCGCATGCCGACAACACCGCTGCAAAAAGGTCTCGTGTGGATTTGCTAGCTGGGAGAAAGCAGGGCATTCACACACAGGGGGGTGCGTCAACAAGACAGACTGCATCAATGCTACGCTATGCAAGCTCATATTGTAATGCGCTGGAATGGCCAAGGGCAATTTCACAAGTCGCATAGCAAGGGCTGCCACCAAGGGGATGTCCAAGAAGCAACTGCAGCCAATCTCGGCTCTCACAAATGTACCTCTTCACACATTTTCACTTCTTTATCACATTCGTATAGTACATTACAGTGGTACCTCGGGTTACATATGCTTCAGGTTAAATACATTTCAGGTTACAGACCCCGCTAACCCAGAAATAGTACCTCGGGTTAAGAACTTTGCTTCAGGATGAGAACAGAAATCGTGCAGCGGCGGTGCAGCGGCAGCGGGAGGCCCCTTTAGCCAAAGTGGTACCTCAGGTTAAGAACAGTTTCAGGTTAAGAACGAACCTCCAGAACGAATTAAGTTCTTAACCCGAGGTACCACTGTATTAGGGGACAAAATGTAGAGCTGTACAGCTTAAAGACTCCATGTGTAAGGGGGTCCAAACCGCATGAGTTGGAACCCAGGAATGATGACACTCAAATCTCACCTATACTAGAAGAAGAAGAGTTTGGATTTGATATCCCACTTTATCACTACCCGAAGGAGTCTTAAAGCGGCTAACATTCTCCTTTCCCTTCCTCCCCCACAACAAACTGTCTGTGAGGTGAGTGGGGCTGAGAGACTTCAGAGAAGTGTGACTGGCCCAAGGTCACCCAGCAGCTGCATGTGGAGGAGCAAGGACGCGAACCCGGTTCCCCAGATTACAAGTCCACTGCTCTTAACCACTACACCACACTGGCTCTCAATACTAAGAACTCAATAGGTGTGTTAAGAAGGATGTTGGAATGAAGTAATGTGGTTTTAGCAGAAATGATATAAAGGATTAGGTAAAAATTGATTTTTTAATTGGAGAAAGACGAGAATGTAAAATTACAGTATATTAAGATAAATTATTAGGATAAAAACAAAGCTGGAAAGGATTTGCTGAAATATCTAATTGAACTAGAATACAAAAAAGGGAGGTGTGAGGAGGTCAAGGAAATAAGCAAAGGAAAGAAAGTTATGTAAAAGTTTGAGCTGTTTTTCCACCTTTTTTTTCTTTTTTCGAATTGTTTGTATTTTTGTATTGTATTTTCTGTATTTTTTTATTTTTGTTTTTTGTTTTTTTCTAATTTTCTCTTTGTATTCTTTAAAATTTGAATAAATATTATTTATTTATTTTTTAAAAAAGAACTCAATAGGTGGCCTCGGGCAAATTGTTCTCTGTCACCCCAGAAGACAGGGTTGGAACTAAAAAAGCCCACTGCTAAAGCAATGGAGTTTGCCCTATGAGTCAGTGCCAACACTGCAAGAGGCTATAAAGGAGATGGAAGTATTCTTCCCAGTATGGCTTTCCGTGAACTGCAGCTGCCTGGCTCAAATTACCACCAAACATTAGAGGAAAAGGGAGGGATGAAAGCTTGCAGAGAGATAACGGTTTCAAGGTCTTGAGAGGAGCACCTGTTGTAAGTGGTACTGACACCAGGGAGCAATTAGCAATTTCTGTGAACTGCAGTGGGAATATCGCATTTCGATTTGACCTGTTGCACATTCGTTATGTGTGCACTGAACATGGAGGCGATGCTTGGCACAGGGCTTAATATAGAAATGTGCAGAAAGGTCTCCATGCACAACATGAAGCATATTGAGATAATTACAAAGGTTGGAAGGTTGGGGTCTTGCTGAATTCCACCAGTGTATTTCCTAAGCTGTCCCACCCATTTGTCTGCATGAAGCTGAGCCGTAGAGCGCAGATAAAACAAAATTATGGGCACCACCCAGCTGACGATAAGCACTTTTAAGTTCTATCAGTCTCAGTGGGAGAGATTTAACACTCCTTACTCAGAATCAAATCTAATTTTGCCACCTTCTAAATGGGCCTGCAGCCAATCACGACTCCCTGACAGGTATGCGTGAATGATATATGTGTTTTGTAAAAGCTCACATCCTGAAAGCCTGCCCAAATAAGCAGGATTTGGAGAAGTTCTCCAAGATGCCCAGGTCTTGTCAACTCTCCAGAATTGCGAGCACCATAAATTTATTTTATGTAGGTGAGTTTCTGGCTATGACAGCTGGAGATAAAATACCTTGCTGATCTGTTCAAAAATGGCACCCATTGCTCAGTGTATCAAATAGATTTCTTGATTTTTAAACAGCGTATCACGAGTTTGGGAACAGTTCCTACCTTCTCAACAGCACTAACCCAAATTTGATACAGGAATTGTAAATACATACTATTGCAGAAGCTTGATCGATTCAATGAGCAATGGTTTTATTCTGCATCTTTTGTTATGGTTAATAATTGCCTACCAATTAAAAGATGGAAATTTACACCTAGGTAAATAATTGGTTGAGCTGGACTTTTTAATTATGCCATCTGTAAGGACAACTGCCAGGTTTTAATTAAGTTGTTCTGTATTGATTTATGTTTAATTCTGGTTTACTTCCTCACATTCAGTTTGCATTGATTTCTGCTTAATTCCGTTTTATTTCTCATTGCATTTGATATAGTACGTTCATCTCCCTTGCGTTATACTGTCTTAAACTTGACCTTGAACTTAACTATAGGAGGTGGCCAACAGCTCACCTGTCTGCGCTCCTCCTGATGATCTAAGTTGACTCATGGATGTTGGACTCAAGGAAGGGGTAATCTCAGGTAGTTCCATGGCAGGTGGTATTTTACCCTTTTATTGGAGATGGAGAACAAAACTTTCCCTGTTGTGGGCTTTCTTAACAGATTAGCAGTACAGGTGAGAGGTAGGTTCAAGCGCAGCCCACAGATAAGGCAAAGTGAAGTGCTCGTCTCAAGTAATAGAAGCCCAAGAGGCAGTGTTCTGCCACCAGCATAGAAGCATCACCAACTTCCAGTGATATTTTATAAGACTTGCCCAAATTTCGCAAGATCTCGCAAAGTGCATGAGATCTCGTGAGACTTTGGCGGGACATTGCAAGATCTCACCGGAAGTCGATGCACCACAGGTACTTTGTGGGCACTGCCAGACAACACAAGTTAAGAGAGGCACAACGGCAGGGGGACATGTTCCCTGCTCCTGGGTAGGTTCACCTGTATATGTGAACTGGATCGAATCTCTTGCCCATCCCTACCTGAGAGGCTAGCTTGTTGCCTCCACTGGATCACTCTGCCATGTCACAGTGATGTCAACACAGTGTGTCACTGTTACCACACAGCAGGTTTTAGACTACTCACCTAGAGGAAAACAGCTCTCTCAACTCATTACCAACCCACACCTCTGCCTCCAAACTGGATTGCCCTTTCTAGCACTGCCTCGCTGATGGTGACCTGGACTTCTGCAATTAGCATTAATTCATGTGCGAGGAAGTCCAGATTTGTTGCTGCTGGAAAGAAAAGGGGAGGTGACAAAGAAGGCAGAGGAAGAAGACAGCTGTATAATGCTTTTCACTGAAGCAGAGTTAGGTGGGACCCAAAGAGTCATCTAGTCCACACCCCCCCCCCATAATCACAGTGAAAGAATCCCTGAGAGTGAATCTCACTTAGTGTTGAGAAGCTCTATGCATGTACACTGATACCAAAATAACAACAACAACAAACCAATGGTTACGTGAAACATCCTCAATAAACACACAAGACCTAACCAGCTGTACTTTTGAATAAATAGGGAATACTATTCATTGTATCAAATTGTCAACTTCAACGGAAGACTCATAGAGTTCAACGAAAAAAGCAGAAGACCCAGTGGATCAGTTCATTCTCTAGTCAGTTCATGCATAAGGTCCATACATGTAAAAGTATCTATTCCACCTGTCTGTCCAATAATCCACATGAAGGGTTGTTTCAGTTTCACAGAATGCTTTCACAGAGTCTAAGATAAGGATTTCTGGAATATTAGCCTTGTTTCGCCATCCTAGGCTTCATCAGTAGAACAGGCTCATATATAATATTACAGGATCTTATAGCACAGTAGTGATGAATAGTATATCTTATTTATTCAAAAGTACAGCCGGTTATTGTGCACATTGATACCTGCATATGACCCCTTGTCACCTGAGGTCTGGAGGATGGCAACATGAGAACGGGCCTTTTCTGCACTGGCTCCCTGTTTATGGAATTCTCTCCCCAGGGAGGTTCGCCTGGTTTCTTCCTTATATATCTTTAGATGCCAGGCAAAAATGTTCCTCTTCAACAAGGCATTTGGCTGATTAATAGTCTACAGCCTCTGGTGTTTTGGGGTGGAAGGTATTATTTTGTTGTTTCAGTTTTAACCATTCATTTGTGCTTTTATCTTGTTTTTATCTTGTTAACTGCTCTGCGATCTTTTGATGAAGGACACTATATAAATCTTAACAACAACAACAACGTGGGATGTGCATTTGTGAGGGATTGGCTCTTGTTGAGTGTACATTTGATGGGTAAACCAGGGGTTCCTGCTGCATAATGTGTGAAACCATCCAAACTACAGGCAATTCAAGTGAAGAAACACTGGCGGCAATTCTTGCTTAAGGACAAGGGTCCAAAGAAAATGTTGCACCACGTCCTCAGACAATTATAAGCAGACAATAATATAGTTTAATGAGCGCTCTTGGCTCCTGATTCTCCTGGCAGAGCTAGTTTTAGTTTTAATATATTTTTCTTTTCCTCTTTGTATAGTACAAAGTATGGCTCTGGTTAGCTAAACCCTGATGACTTTTCCATCCAAATAATACTTTTGACAAAGAACAAACCAAGCTCATAATCTGCAGCTTGATGGATTAGATCATGGAGAGCCCCACATTTTTGCAGACATGAAAATAAACACAAAGTTTTTTAAAAAAGAAGAAGCTGGAACAGCAAACCCAGTTTAGTTAGAACTCAAGGAAAGATGACTTTATTTTCCATTCATGAGTAACTGTTGTAGTTTTACATCCTCTGAAAAATCTTTGCGATTTTACTGGTTCCCTTGCTTTCAGAGACTCTCTCCTTTAAGGCACAATACTTGCACACATTCTTCACAGACCGTTAAGTGACGTTTTTGAATGGTGACCATTTTCTCCGAATATTCGTCCACGAAGTGGGACGTGTGATTTGCTACTTTGTGGAGATGACAAAGAACTGCAGTAATAAATGCCAAATGTTACCACATGGAGGAGCATTGGGAAGGCCTTTTCATTGTTAATAAACAATGAGGGAAAGTTGCCTAATGGTAGATTTGCCATGTCATTTTATTTTGATTTTTGTGTAAGGATTCGGCTGGAGGTTTTGCTAAACTATTTTTCTTCGCCACAAGAAACTGGGAGGTGACGGAACAGGTCCTGGCCACCTGACCCCGTATTAGCTATTAGTTTCATAGATGCGGTCTGTTCCTTATAAGTACAAAGTACATCAATCCTGGATCCTGAATTGGTTTAAATAAGGCTGTAAAAAAAGAGACTGAAACCTTCCTTCTATATATTTTGCAGGGAAAAGGCTGATATCCAAACACACACCTAGTAATCATAATTATTTTGTACTCGGAGAACTGTTCCCAAGTACATACAAACGTGTGAATAGGCTTTAAGGGATAGAAAACTTGGCCTAGAGACATCACGGTGACCTGTGAAGGCCAAATGGGATTATTTCAAGACAGGAAGAGGGTTTTACTCTTTCATTTCTATTTGTCTCTTGATAACTGAGACCAGGACAACTGATATCTGCTCTGGTGCCTGGACCAGCACTTGACATGCAGCCGTTGCTAGGCAACCGCAGCAGAGGCTCCCCTCTTCTCTCCGGCCTAGCAAAAAAGGGCTAGGCCTGAATGAGGCACTGGCGGAAAATCTAGTTAGGAGGGAGAGGTGGCGAACAATCTGGACCGCGTCCGCACATAGGTGTCTGCAGCATTTGGTATCTTGCTAAGAATTCAGAAGCATGGCCCCATTCATCAGTTTCAGTTTGCCCCAACGCTTCCAACTTCCATGTTTTCATCTTGTATAGGTTTTTCTCCCTCTCCAATAACACTAGAAGTCTTGGACATCCAAGGAAGTCCAGCCTAGGACCCATGTACCTACAGGACTGCCTCTCCTGGTATGCCCCGTGGAGGACCTTAAGGTCCACAAATAACAGCACTTTGGAGGTCCCGAGCCTCAAGGAAGTTAGGCTGGCCTCAACCAGAGCCAGGGCTTTTTTGGTAATGGCCTCGATCTGGTGGAACACTCTCTCACAAAAGACTAGGGCCCTGCGGGACTTGCCATCTTTCCGCAGGGCCTGCAAGACAGAGCTGTTCTGCCTGGCCTTTGGTTTGGTCTCAGTCTGACCCTTATGTTTCCCTCCCCTTATGGTCTTGATCTATCAGCTACTTTAAAATTAGCTGTATTTTAAATTGCATTTTAACCTGTATTTAAAATTGTGTCGCCCCCCACCCCTCTTTTTCCCCTTTACTGTGATTTTATTGGTGTTAGCTGCCCTGAGCCCGGCTCTGGCCAGGGAGGGCAGGGTATAAATAATAATAATAATAATAATAATAATAATAATAATAATAATAGACAATACTTCTTCATGCAGAGGACAGTCAAACTATAGAACTTGTTCCATCTCTGGACTAGGGTGTCTTTAAAAGAGGATTATACAAATTCATGGAGGAGAAATTCACTAATGGCTACTAGCCATGATGGCTATTGTCAGGGAACTGCCATTGGAGCCAGAGGAGGAGGGAGGGCTCCAGAGGGATTCTGGAGAGCGTCCCAGGAGGGAGAGAGTGGGGAAGGAAATCAGTGTAGCACCAGTGGAGAAGGGGGGCAAATGGGGGAATCGGCAAGGGGGCTCCATGACTCCTCGCCGGAGACCAGCGGGGAGAGCACGGGTCCTTCTTCCACACCCTCCCTGCACAGAAGGCTTCCGCACAGGGAGAATAGGCGGAGACTAGGCATCAAGGAGCTTCTTTGCTGGAAGAAGTTCAAGAAACGCCCACTGACGGATTCTGCCAGCGATTGAGACAGCCACGGATGAGTGGCTGTCCAGACAGAAAGGGTTCACCCAGGTAACCCAGCCAAGCATGGCGCCGATTTACGCACAAGCAACCCCTAGAACCATTACAGCTATGCTCTGCCCTCACAATTGGCAGCAGAAATGCTTCCAAATATCGTTTTCTGGAAACTATGGGCGGGGAGAGGGGACTTGTGCTCATGTTCGGATCACTGGTTTCCCTTCCCTCAGGCATTAGGTTGGCCACTATGAGAGCAGAATGATGGACTAGATGGGCCATTGGCCAGATCCAGCACGCTCTTCTTATGTTCTTATACTGGATCAGGGCAAAGGCCATCTAGTCCAGCATCTAGCTTTCGTAGTGGCCAGCTCCATGCATATGGGAAGCCTGCAAGCAGATCCTGAGTACAACAGTGTTCTCCCCACTTGCAGTTCCTCACAGCTAGGATTTAGGGGCATACTGTCTCTTGTAGTGGAGATAGAGGATATGGCCATTGCATTAGGGGTGTACGATGCAAGCTCTGTTGAAAGTATTTTCTCAGAAGCGGTGGGAATTTAAAGGCTCCCAAAGCCGAAGGGAATCACATAAGTTTCAGATCAAGACAAAAACACATTTCCCTGTAACCCAACAATAATAGTAATAAGAGATTACTTGCAACTTAAGTGATCTTGGGGTCACAGCATGAGTCATGGCACTTCAAAGAGGTCTGGAGTTTCACTTGGCCACCACAAGGCTTCTGGTAGGTGGCCGATAAAAATGTCTCCCCAAGTTGAACAATTTGGGCAGCAAGTAGAGAAACCACCACACAACTACTCCCAAACACTTAGCCCAATCTAACTCAAAGCATATTTCTCAATTACGTGAACTGGCTCCTTAAACCTTCACTTTTAAGGTAATTTGCCTGGGAAAACACATGAATCCAGACATCCCAAGCCTTAGACCAGCGATGGGGAACTTGTAAGCATCCTCACCACATTTTTGTATTTTCTTGACCACTAGGCTTATGCAGGGAATTAAGAAAACCTCTTTCCATAATCGTTGCATGATGCTCCATGATTTTAAACTTCTACATTTTTTTAATTATATATACGTATTGTTGGAAACTGCTTTGTTATGAGACAGCAATGAATAAACATTTTTATGAAGAAATGGTAATAAATAAATGGTGGCATCTGTTATCTCTTTACCCACAAACCTTTTTACGCGAGAGCAGTGGCTTTGTCAGGGCTGGGCTTCGGGGACCAAGCACAGGGCCAGAAAGCTTGGGGAGCCAGTGACTACCAGAGAACAGAGTTGGGAGACAGTGGTGGTCAGAAACAAAGATGGCATCAACCCCTGACACGGGCTGCTATTGGTTTCCAACATATACTATTTTTTCTTTTTGCATTTTGTTGGGTGTGTGCACTACACAACATTGTCCTTTCCCCAGAGTGCCCCTGGAGTCATTGTTGCATTCTGAGGAAAGGAAGATGGCGGGTGCGACTGGCTGTGTAATCCGAGTTCTAAACTGTACAGAGCTTCATGCCCACACATAGAGGAGGTGCCTCTTTTCAGATCCTGGTCCTCCTCAAACTGGAGGGTGAAAGCGCTTAGTATGCTCATCCCCTCTCTAACTGCTTGAGTGTTTTACATGCAAACAGAACAACCAACAGGGGACTGGAGAAGACACACAGGGAACTATCCTGACTTGCCTGGACTTTCCTCCAGAATCACAGATTGATTTATGAAGCTGCAGATGAAGCTGTCTTAAAGTGAGTCATCTAGCTCTTGACTGCCTACTCTTGACTACCAGTTCTCCGAGGTTTCAGGTAGAGGGCCTTTCCCTGCACCTGTCACCTGGAAATGCCAGGTATTGAACCCAGGGATTTCTGCATGTAGATCATGTGTTCTACTACCAAGCAATGCCAAAATATGATTCTTGTTTAGCTGTACATGGACTTCTGCACTAAAACAGTCTCTTGGAGTGAGCTCACTATGCTATTTAAGAGTGCCCTGCCCACTGGAGAAGCATCATGTTCAAGCCTTCAATCTGGACTCTCCATCAGATGGCCAACACCAGCTGCCATTGGTTCCTCCACTGTCTCCTGCAATGACTGTTTCATGTGGGCATCATTTTGCTTCATTTTATAGCAACAGCAATAACACCATCCAAAGAGAGTAGGTACCAGCTTATAATCTTCTTCCCTTTGCCCCTTCTGTGAAGTGTCTAGATGGCTCCAAACCATTATTTAAAATAATCAACCACCTTGAGTGCATTGGCAGAACAGCAGTATACAAATGCCACAAATAAACATCAAATAACAGGCATCAAAACACCCAGCTGCAAGGAAAATAAACACATAAAAAACGGCACTGAGAGAAATATATATTTTCAGATTCCTACCTGAAGCTGTCAATGAGTCATAGCAGCTCCTGTCCTTCCTGCTCGTTCTGAAGGTCTGAAGGTCCTTCTCCCTGTATGTTTCGAACCCTTCGAAACTCCGCCTTTTGCTCCCATCATTGTCCCGCTTTTCGCTCAAGGAATTCATCTCGCCAAAGACGTCCAGGGACTCGGACCGTGCGCTGCTGTCAGTGTTCCCAGAATACCTCTTCATGCAAGAGTCCATGGGATCATTGCTTGAGTTACTTTTATCCTTGCTCTGCACCCAATTTTGGGTGTCAGAGAGAGACAACGTAGACAAGGTATCCACTTCGAAGTTGCTCTTGGAAACCTTGTGCCCACTGGTCTCACAATGCTGGTGCTTCTGTTTCTCCTTATGCTTGCTCTTCTCCGTCAGCAAGGAGAGCTCTTTGTCCGAGACGTTTAATCTGTCACTGACCGGATGGCTGGTGAAGCCAGTGGACTTGCTTGCGAAGAGACTGCTCAGGTCGTCGTGAGCCCCCAATATCCGCTCATCCTTGTGTTTGTGCTTATGTTTGTGTTTCCTTTTGTGAAGTCGGCCACTGGGTATGCTTGTCCCTGCGGCCTTCGGAGAGGTCAGTGAAGAATGCACATCCCCAAGGCCGATCCCTACTGGTGTCTGCAGGTGGACCCCATGCTTCACTTTATGCTTGGCAGTATTGGGCATCTTCATGTGAGAGCTTGCGTGGAACTGGGGAGGAGGCACAGTGGGCCTCATGAACGGGGAAGCTGCTCCGAGTGTGTGAGACAAGTACAAAGGAGCAGGATACTGACTGTAGTAGCCAAGGTTCATCATAGGCATTGATGTGTAAGGCATTCCATAGGGTGCATAGTAACTCCCACTGGGAATAGGGTAACCAAACCCTTGTAAGAAAGGCACCTTTGTCATGGTGTCATTGGTTTTGGCAGGTCTACCACGCTTCTTCTTAGACTTCATGTCAGACGTCCTGCGAAGATACAGCAAAGGGTCATACTGGATATATGGCATAGGGTAATAGTGATCAAAGTTAATCCTGAAAATGCTGGGATACGGATTCTCGTGGTAAAATGTGTAGCTACGGTGAGAAATCCTGAACACTTGGAACTTGCTGATGAGCTCTTCCAGGTCTGCAAGGAACTGGAGGTCATCTCTGTTCTGCAGGTTCTTCCTCTTCCTCTTGTGCTTTGGCTTCTTCATAGTCTCATGAGCGAGAAAGTTATCAACGATGAGATGCTTCTGCCGGTGGCTGTGCCTGTTCTTAGTGCTGGTGTCAGACTGAATGACCTCTGGATTGTCCAGGCTGCAAAAGTCGAAGGAGTATCTTCTGCGAGATTCCGAAGTCTTCTCCGCTTGGTCAGACGTACTGTTGTTGTCGGTCCCGATCCCACTGTCACTCGGTATGGTTTCCTCACTGTGGGATTCACTCACCGGAGACAGCGTGACCTCCTTCAGGGAACCTATATCGCAAAGGTGGGAAGGAGAATTCGCCATGAGCCTCGGTGGGGACAGCTTCCAAGTCCCGCCGTGTATTCCTTTCTGAGTTTTTGTGGGAAGAGCACTGATGGGCTGTAGATTTGGCATAGTCTTTAACTCTGAAAAATTCATTTCAGTGCTGGCAGGGCTAAGGCTGCCGTTAGAGCCCACTAGCTGTGTCGAGAGCGGATGGACGGCTGCTGGTGATGATGATGCCACAAGTGACTGCAAGGTAGAAGGCACTGCTGGGTTTTCTAGCTGGCTGGATACGGGCCTCAAATGTTTCATGGCTGTCTTCGGGTCTTCCAGTGGGGGCTGCAGCTCGGATCTTGGCTTTCTTCCCCTTTTCTTACCAATGTAGATAGTCCCCTTCTTGCTGACGTTGATTTGCTTCCCTAGTCTCGCATCGATGGTGGGAGCCCCTGTGTTGGCTGGCGGCTGCGTTTTCATCTTCAGAGCTATGCTACTCGAGCAAGACAAGATCTGGCTCAAAAGGTTTTTCCTCTTGAGGCTCTTCATTTTGTTAATGGTCTTGATGGTCTTCTTATCAAGAACACCAAGCTTGCCAACCTTCTTGTGAAACTTCAGCTCGCTGATGGTGTTCGTATCTTCCCCGGGGGCCATCTGGGCTAGCTTCACCAAGTTCCTCCGCCTCTTCCTCTTCTTCGTGCCAGGAAATTCCCGACTGATGGGGCTGACTGGGCTGGTGGACGTTCCTTCATGGATGGTTTCAACAGTGAGCAAAGGCTGTTTTTTGGGTCGCCCCCTCTTCTTCTTGATGGGAGTAATCACAGTAAGACTGTCTGTATTGGTATACAGAGGACTGGATGGTGTTATGGGATAAGCTGAAGGAGGTTCTACCATCAGTTTCTCAGGGAGGCCTAGAGAAGGTTCCCGGAGCACATTTTTAGGCTTGCTACACGTCCACCTTCGCTTTGCTGCAAACTTCGGGTGCTGAACCTCCAGCTGCTTGCAAGGTGTCGGGGCATCGTGTGTAACGGAAGCAGATGTCACGTGTGTAACTGAAGGAGAAGTCACAACTGCAGACTTTCTGAGCCTGGTGGCATTGGTCGCGGGAGATTTGCTGACTATCTCATTGCTTTCCACTGGTACCAACGGAGGCTCGTTTTCCATCGCTTTCCCTTGCTTTGTAACTCGCAGGTCTTTCTTGCACACCTCTGCCTGTGTGTTAGTCATGCTGGCTACATCGCTGCTCACAGGATGCCCGGGAGGAGAGGTTTTCTCTGGGACACTCTTGTCGACAGCAGCTTTTGCAGACTGCCGTTTCTTCCTTTTGTGACCAGGTGTCTCCACTACTGGAGTCTTGATCGGAATAGTAATCCGTACGTGACTCGAATCGTTTTCAGAAGTGTTGGCAGAATGTGGGCTTTGCCTGGCGGGTGATGGCTTAGTTGAGCTGGAGTCCTTCTTCCCTTCCATGCTGTCGTGGGTTTTGGCTTCAAATGACTTCTGAGGATTTTTCACCCATTCTATGTCTGCATTTTGGATGGTTTGGTTGATCAAGTCTTTCTTACTGGATTTCTTCTTTGTGCTGCCAGTGGGCTGGTTGAGGGCTTCTACCTGACCCTCTCCCTCTTGACTCACTAGGGGCGAAAAACCATTGCAATCAGACAGTTTGTTTGGCTGGGAAGTTGCGCTGAGACTATTTGACCCTGGGACTGCACTGCATGCTGCAAGGTCTTTATTATTACCGTTTGACAACTGAGCCCAGGTGCTGCTGGCGTTAGATTTCTTCACTTGGGACTTGCTGAAAGATACAGTGGGCTCCGAACCAGGGATCTTGGTGGCTTCTCGGTGTGGCTCTGGGGCAATGAAGCAAGCTTGAGGAGCTGGCCCCGATTCAGAGCTCACCGACCAGTCGAGATGATGCTGGTTGTTGCTTTTTTGCTGGTGCCGCGATTTTAAGGTGTCACTGGTGAAGTCTTGCTGGAGAACGGGGTCATAGTGCACAGCAGAATGCTTTGGCAGTCTGTCATAAACCTGGGAATGAGAAAAAGAGAAAAGAAGAGGAAAAAAAGTTAGGGCTTCTGATCCCTGAAAAGAATTCACCAGAATGGGTTTTTGTTTTCTTGCAAAACGAGAACAAAGCAAAAAAACCCACAATATAATAAATATTCTTATCCTAAATATATATTTTAGGAAATAAGTGACTTGTGGGTCTTTGGGCTGCAATAAATACAGTGGTACCTTGGAAGTCGAACGGAATCTGCTCCGGAAGACCGTTTGACTTCCAAAACGTTTGGGAACCAAGGTGCAGCTTCCGATTGGCTGCAGCAAGCTCTTGCAGCCAATCAGAAGCTGTGGAAGTCACATTGGACATTCGGGTTCCAAAGAACGTTCGAAAACCACAACAAATACTTCCAGTTTTCAATCATTTGGGAGCCAAAACGCTTGACTCCCAAGGCATTTGAAAACCAAGGTACGACTGTAATTGTTTGTTTGTTCTGTTTGTAAAAAGGGGCTATGTACAGAATAGAACAACCTGGGACCAGTGAACTTATAACAGCACCCTTCTATTTTTTTATGCCCCTGTCTATGCACTGGAAGAACATACTTTCTAGAGAGAGAGGATGCCTATCCTTTCCATGGTGAGATATCTATGACTATACTTTCTATAGTGAAAAAGATGGAAGGACCTTTATACTGAGCGTCATAAGAATTCATGCTCCAAATTGGGGGGGGGGAGAGTTTGGCACAAATCCAAAGCTTGCTGTCACATTCTCTTGACACAGCAGATCCATTAAAAAACAAAACAAACCCCTGAAATATCCTGGCTCCCAGGCTCGCCTTTCTTTTCCAAATTCCATTATTTCCATTATTTCAGAAAACTTTACAAGAGCTAGCATAACATTTTCTCATTTAAAAGTAGCATTTTAGGGGGGGAAATAGCTGCTACAGACCAGGAATGGGCAGGAGGTAGACTGGAATCTGGTCTCGGTTGGCAAGGATTTCCGATTCCCAGTTGCTTAACAATAAACACAACAAAATGACCACCCCCAACACCCCGAAATTGTATTCTTGAAATTAAGAAAGCTTGCAGGAAGGACACCAGGAGTGAAAGGATTGAGTTTAATCCTGGTGCTCAAAAACAAATTTACGGGCTCAGAAATGCTCATGTTAGTCACTTTACACCTGGCACCAACTAGCAGATTTCAGTATGTCCACCACCCCAGCTACAGAGAAATGAAATGACAGCAGGGTGCAGTGGTTAGAGCAAGCTCTCCCAGTCCATTCAGATGTGTTGGTCTACTGCTCCCTTTAACCAGGTTGGAGATTAGATTTTGAGTTACCACCATTCCGGTCAAGTTGGGTTGGACCAAATCTGACCCAATCCACAGCCCTGAATTTCAGGTTCTGCCTCCAGAATCCAAGTTCCTGCTTTCTACCCTGATACCGTAAGATTCCCTTAGTTTCATCATACTTGTCAAGGCTGATCATTTGGGGGCGAGCGCATGTGCGGGAGGACAGGGATATTTCTGCGTGCTTGAGTGCTGCATGGCAACCACAGATCCTGTGGCTCAGAGCAGGTTGAGTTTCATTAGCTGCAACTGATACGTGTAGACTGTTTACTCAGAATAACTGGCACAGCCAGCTGAAATTAATGCACTCAGAGTGCATTTTGCTCCCAGTGTCTCCATCTGGCTCTCCGCCTGATCCTGTTGCTCCTAATGTTTTGGCTTCTCTTTGCCCCGCTGGGTGAACTGCACTGTCAAAAGGCAGGGAGGAGTACAAACACAAAAGCAACAGCCAACATGCCAAAGAAATGAGAGAGAGAGAGAGAGAGAGAGAGAGAGAGAGAGAGAGAGAGAGAGAGAGACTTTAAAACAACCACCACCAGCAGATTGGGTAAGGCAGGCTAGATGGCAGTCAATGGTTAGCACAGTGGTTAAGAGCCTGAGCTTTCAATCAGGAAGTGTCTGCTGCAAATCTCACCACCGCCATGAATTCAACAAGTGGCTTGAGATGAAGTCCCTATCTCCTTGCCTTCCTAGCCTCCCCATCTGCGCTCTTCATGCTCTTTAACTTTTAAGAAGTGGCAAAAAGCTCTGTTCCTACGTTGTGAGTGCTGTCATGTCTTCAGTCCAACATATGAACTGATTGCTTACAGACACAGACTTTGTTTGGATAAATATATTGATATTTGGAATGAGTTTCTACTGAATAGAATATGATTAATAATCATATGCATATTAGCATATGTCTATATCTATCATCTATATCATCTATCTATCATCTCTATCTATCTATCTATCTATCTATCTATCTATCTATCTATCTATCATCTATCTATCTATCTATCTATCTATCTATCTATCTATCTATCATCTATCTATCTATTTATCTATCTATCTATCTATCTATCTATCTATCTATCATCTATCATCTATCTATCTATCTATCTATCTATCTATCTATCTATCTATCTATCATCTATCTATCATCTATCTATCTATCATCTATCTATCTATCTATCTATCTATCTATCTATCTATCTATCTCTATCATCTATCTATCTATCATCTATCTATCTATCTATCATCTATCTATCTATCTATCTATCTATCTATCTATCTATCTATCATCTATCTATCTATCATCTATCTATCTATCTATCATCTATCTATCTATCTATCTATCTATCTATCTATCTATCTATCATCTATCTATCATCTATCTATCTATCGCTATATATATTCTGAGGCCCTCCTTCATGTGCCTCCTACACGAGAAAGGGGCCTTCTCTGCAGTGGCTCCCCATCTGTGGAATGGGAATGCTCTCCCCAGGGAAGTTTGCCTGGCACCTTTATTATACACATTTAGGCACTAGGCAAAAACGTTCCTTTTTAACCAGGCCTTTGATTGATCTGATTTACATCCTACACCCTTAAAAAATGGGGGGGGGGTATTGGGTTGCTGCTGCTGTGGCTGCTGTTATGTATTTTGTTGTTTTGTATCTTGATTTTATTCTGTGAACTGCCCTGAGACCCCTAGGAAAAGGGCAGTATATAAATTTAATCAATCAATCAATATCACATTTTTCTTCTTTCCTTTTTCACTTTATTTTGAAAAAAACACTTTGAAATACTACTACTACTACTACTACTAATAATAATAATAATTGTGGCAAAAGCTTGTCCTGACTAAAGAGCAGTAAATCACTTGTGAGGTGAATGGATCAGCAATAAGGTTAAAACAGCTGCCATGATCATTGCATATTGGTCCAACATGTTGAACTGAATTTTACATTGAGGGCAGTGTTTAAGTGACTGGCTGCTGTTATAATTCTGTCACTTCTAGCATAAGGATCAGTTTTTGGGTGTGTGGGAGCTATGGGTATCCCAGTATGTATTGTGGGGGGTGGGAATCTGCCAAAATTAGATCTGCTGATGGTTTGCAGGCCTGGCATGGAGGGCTTGCTCAATCCACGGTTTCCCACTCCAAACGTAATAGCAAACGATGGTTTGATGAAACCAGGAAATAACCTATTAATTGCTATGCACGAAAGAAAAGGAAGACATCTTGTGCCCATGGGCTCATTCCCCAGTCTATGAGTTGGAGAGTCATCTGAATTCAGCCATTATCAACTTGCGCTTTCCTCAGAATTTCTTGTATGTATTGGCCACACCAAATCCTTCAAATTGTCTTGAAATTTCACTTTAGAGGACAACTCTAGCAATATTGAGAAACTACCTACTGTGGCAAATGCTATCACTCTTAACATTTTAAAATCCTCAATGTTCTTTCCAAGCAGGAATCTTCAAAAGTGACTCTTTAGGCAAAACCCAACGTTGCCACCATACTATCAACATATCACTTATATTCAAGGATGAATGAGAGAAATTGAGTGAAGTACGCATTTGGTCACCATCTTTGTAGGCCAAGGGTCTGAGAAAAATACAGCTTCTAGAATGTTTGATTGGGATGAATGAATATGTTCTTAGCCTTGGCTGATGCCTCCCTGCCTAAGAAATTATCTTCTCTATTTATCGACGACACGCCTCAAACTTTATGCAGACAGTCTAATCACCCTCTATTCAAACCCTTCTCTAATATTCAAGCACACCAACAGCTGTGACACGGAGGTGGTATAACAGCCAAAGCGAGGTTACTCTGTAATCTAGAGATCAAGCACGCAGGGAAGAGATCATAAAACAAGTTCTACGTGTTGTTTTTCGAGGGAGAAGGAAGATCAGCTCCTAACCTGCGCATAACCCCTCTCCCTAATGCCTAAGATCCACCTTCTCAGAGAGGAATCAGTTAGATCGTTTGACAGGAAGCTGGCTCACAAATCAAAGTTAATACAGTGGTAGCTCGGGTTAAGAACTTAATTCGTTCTGGAGGTCTGTTCTTAAGCTGAAGTGTCTGTAACCCGAGGTACCACTGTACCTCAATGCCCTCTCTTTTAAAGCATTGGGAGATCCATCTGCAAAAAAACACACACACCACAGTTCCTCAAATGTAATTCTCTATTAAGAAGCTTTATCTGGATAGATAAGCAGCTGGTTCCCATGTCACTAATTGCTGTCTGCTGTGATTTTAAAACATCTGCACCATTGTGCCCATCATTTTCATATTCTAATCACTCTGAATCTTGTGAGGAGCGGGGAAAATAAAATAAAAAGACATATCGCTGATTGTTTCCCTGGGTTCATTAGTACACAGCCTCCTCGCAGAAAGCATTAAAGGGCAAACCGAGCATTGATTGGCTGCCAGTTCATTTCTGGGCCAAATTCAAGGTGTTCACGTTAGTATTTAAAGCCCTAAATATTTGAGAGACAACCTCTTTTGGAAAACGCCTGTACCCAAGACTGTTTAAGAAGTGTTGGCAAATGGAGTTGGCACCAAATTTCCACCTAGAATGAAAACTGAAGTGGATATGGGGTGGTGATTAGGCAAAATAGCTGCTTTTTTATTTTAAAAAAAGGGAATTTCAGTAAGATTACACAAATGCCTCGTGTGAAGCTGAAGTATACCTCTTAGACCATCTCTAACTCTACAAGATGCTTTCTTGGCTCCAAAACCTCAGACCCTTTTACTGGAGAAGTTGGGGAATTACACTGGTCCTGAAAGACCTGCATTGGTTTCCAGTACGTTTCCGAGCACAATTCAAAGTGTTGGTGCTGAACTTTAAAGCTCTAAACAAACTCAACCTTTAGACCTGAAGGAATCTCTGCACGCCCTTTGTTCAGCCCAGACACTGAAGTCCAGCACTTAGGGCTTTCTGGCGATTCCCTCACTGCGAGAAGCAAAGCTACAGGGAACCAGGCAGAGGGCCTTCTCGGTAGTGGCACCCGCCCTGTGGAATGCCCTCCCATCAGATGTCAAGGAGATGAGTAACTATGTAACCTTTAGAAGACCTCTGAAGGCAACCCTGTATAGGGAAGCCTTTTAATGTATAATGTTGCATTATGCTTTTATCTATGTTGGGGCAACCCAATCAGATGGATGGGATACAAATCATAAAATTGTTGTTATTGTTCTTGTTGTTAATTTTGGGTCCCTACATGTAGATTATGAGCTTTACACAAGCTACGCGTCCTTAGGGCAAGTTACACACACATCTTTAGTTAAAAGAACTTTCTATATGTGTTGATTATTAGGAGCTGGAAAGAGCTATAGCTTCAGGTTTCAGTCTATATTCAGTCTATATTTAGTCCTGAACTGCTTGGTTCGCTTTTTAGCCAAATACTAATGAAATATTGCTGTAACGCTGGCAGGTCCTCCCTCCCTCCACCCCCAACTTTGTCCATCTCTAGGGATGTTTTTTTTTTTTTTTTCAGTAACAGCCTAGCTATCTTCAGAGGGCAGTATTAGGAGGGACAGACTCTGGGAAAATCCAGAACAATAGAATTCTTCTGTCAACTCTAACAAAGGGCCCGTCACTGCTGACATAACAAATCCATTTAAATATTGTGCCTGAGCGCAACACAGTTTGGCGGTTCGGTTTTTAGGCAGCTGTGTGAGAACAATCAGACCTTAAGTACAGTACAACAGCCCTACTTACAAAAACTTGACCCCTCCCACACCAAGCGGATAACCCTTCTTTGAACAATGCGGCAGTGTCAAGCCGCTTTAAATGGGCTTCAAGTACTGCTTAGAAATGCCAAGGTTTTGCCACTGTAGGCAAAGAGGTTGCGACGACTTTCAGAGGGATTGCTTCTGTGCATCTACTATTTCATGCAGAGTAACTCCACCTTTGAAAACGTCCCCATTCCCTGACAAAGAATGGGTATTATTAACACAGTGTGGCTGGGAAGGCTACCCTTTCCAGAGAGGGGATGCCATCTACCTTTCAAGGGCTTTAAACATCAACACATCACAGGATGCAGGAACACTAGAGGACTCCCATGAGTACTGCCTGTACTGATCAAGTGGCCTTCGCAGATGTCCAAGCTAGCGTTAGAAACTCAGACATACAAGATAGGCACCAAATGGCCCCCTTAAACCAGGGTTATCGTCGCCAAAATGGAATATGTGGTCAGTGGCATAGCAAGGTCAGGTGGTACCCGGTGTGGAAAATTTCTTGTCTCCCCCTCCCATTGAATTTTTCTTTTGTTTTTGCCTGCAAAAATGGTTTGACTTTATTTCATATGTTCTTACAAAGGAATGTGGATTCTGGGCCTCTGGTAACAAGTAGGCGACTATGGACAGATACTTAAATCTACAGAATGAACTGTGTTTTGGCTTGTGTTATTTTATTTATAACAGGCGTGCCCCAAGAGACTGTGATCTACTCCAACTATTAATTGACAGATGTTGTTGAACATTTTCTTGCTGAGATCGCCGCAGAGTCTATTTTGTCACCCCCCTCAGAGGTGACACCCGGGGCGAACCGTCTCCATCTTGTAGTTGCCATTTGATGGGCAGATGGTTCTAAAGTCATATTATTACTATTTTGTACCTGGTATTCATTCTGATTGTGCAGACAAAATATCACGGACAGAATTCTATAAGATGTGTTGTTAGTGTGTAAAAACAGGCAAAATCCAAGGAACGCCAGGCATGAACCGCGCAATTTCTGTTCTCATCCTGAAGCAAAGTTCTTAACCTGAGGTACTATTTCTATGTTAGCGGAGTCTGTAACCTGAAGCGTATGTAACCTGAAGCATCTGTAACCCAAGGTACCACTGTAATAACAAATTATTATTATTATTATTATTATTATTATTATTATTATTATTATTGGCTCAGGAGCAGACCAGACTAGCTTTATATATATATTTTCCTGGCCAGGGTGGCAAGTCTAATTATATTGGGTAAAATTAAATCTGTAGCCAAATCCTCGCTGTAAAGGAAAACATCTCTATTTATTCTACTACCTTGCGTTGATTTTGTTTTACCTTCTGAAGGGAGGGAACACATATTTGGATCTGAAAAAGCCAATGTAAATATGAAGGCAAACAAATCTACCCTTGAAAAGTTCAGAAGACACATTTTGGATGTTCATTAATATTAACAAGTTTTGAACTGCGCATTTGTACCCTTCCAAGAAGCACAGCAATGTTTGTTTGCGTTTGAACATGTGCACGGGAGCCTTTGATCACTCGCGGTACTCCGTGGCGTTCACCTACATTCAAGTCGTTTGTTTGCATTTGTTGATTTGCATTTTGTTCGGCTCTGGAATTTAGGAGGACAGATTTACAGGATGTTGAAGGCAGCAGCTTACTTGTCAAAGGCACCCAACAGGTTGCTGCAACAAGCAGCCAGCTTTCGTGGTGCTGGGTGGCAGGAGAGGGATATAGCAGCAGCCCATCTCTGGGACCAAGGCCTAAGCAGAATCCTGGAGGCTGGAGAATCCAGAGTCAGGAAAGCAGGCATAGAAGGCTATGCTGAATGTTGCCCAAGGAATACCCAAGTCTGTTTCCCCAACTTGGGTCTCTGGCTGTTTTCGGACTACAACTCCCATCATCCCTAGCTAGCAGGACCAGTGGTCAGGGGTGATGGGAATTGTAGTTCAAAAACAGCTGGAGACCCAAGTTGGGGAAACACTGCTTTAGAGAGTGTTAGATGGTTGAGTCGACCAGGAAGAGCCCTATGGACCTTGGTAAGCCCTGAATTGCTTACCAAAAGAGGCAGCAAGTCACAGATCTCCAAAGTTCCATGTTTTAGACCTGGTGGCTCCCAGCAACATTGCTCAGATTCGACAAATGAATGACAATCAGGCAAGCGAGCCATGAATTCATCTGATGAATTGATATGCCATCTTTCATTATGAAATAGGGAAGTACTGAAAATCTTTCAGAAGCTAAAAGCTGAAGGCAACAAGGTGGACTTTTTGGGGAAAGGATTCCGTAACCGAGAAGGCCCTCTCTCCAGTTGTTAGCTACCTCAGCTTTGAAGGCAGGGACACCTGGAGCAAGGTCTTGGATGATGACTGTAATGGGCAGGCAGGTTGATGAAGAGGCAGATATTCTATCGGGTATCCCAGCCCCATGTCTGGGAGGGATGGGGAACTTGGGGCCATCAGATATTGCTGGATGCCCAGTTCCCATCATTCGCAACCTGCATGGCCAATGGTCAGACATGATAGGAGTTTAAGTTCAACAGCCACCAGAGGGCCACATCCAAGAGGGAGCAATTTGAATTGTGCTCTGATGCAAAGCAGCAACCAGTGCCACCTTGTGAGATACTGGTGCAAGAACTCCTGCCTAGGCTCCTTTGTGTGGAAGACCAGAAGATTGGGTCATGCAATCATGGCTATACTCATTAAAATAAAAATCTTACGTTGAGTTGTAAGGAGGACCATATTAGATCTTTGCTGCAGCTAAGCCTTGGACTCCTCCCGCATCTCTTGTGCATCTCTCTGAACAACAACCACAACAAAAGTGAGCTAGGACCAGTCATCAGCTCTCAGCCTAACCTACACCACAGAGTTGTTGTGAGATTAAAGTAGAGAGCGAAGGGAACCATGTATGCCATCTAAATGGCCTCGGCCCAGTATACCTGAAGGAGCGTCTCCACCCCCATCATTCTGCCCAGATGCTGAGGTCCAGCGCCGAGGGCCTTCTGGCGGTTCCCTCATTGCAAGAAGCAAAGCTGCAGGGAACTAGGCAGAGGGTCTTCTCGGTAGTGGCACGCCCTCCCACCAGATGTCAAAGAGATAAACAACTACCTGACATTTAGAAGACATCCGAAGGCAGCCCTGTTTAGGGAAGATTTTAATGTGTGACATTTTAATGTATTTTTAATCTTTGTTGGAAGCTGCCCAGAGTGGCTGGGGAAACCCAGCCAGATGGGCGGGGTACAAATAAATTATTATTATTATTATTATTATTATTATTATTATTATTATTATTATTATTATTATTATTATCTTGAGTTCCTTGGAAGAAAGTCAGATAGAAATATAACAGCAGCAGTAATAGATGATCAATCTAGAGTTTTACTCACTAGGCCACTGCACCTCCTGTATCTTCCACCTCTTTCTGCTCTGCAACTTCCTTGCTAAAATAAACAGAATAAACTCGCATATATCATAAACCTGCTGTGCTCAGTGAAATAAAGTTCTCTGGGGGGATCTTTCCAGGTACTTCTGTGTACAGCAAAACCTGATTTTGCTGGTGTGAAAGGAAAGGGCAGAGTTGCAGCAAATGTTGCAAACACAGAGAACGTGTCTCAGCCCAAGTAAATATTTAAACAACGGGCGTATAAAACAGAAGCTCTGGAAAGGAACCTTGTGCAAAAGCAGAGTGGGAGGATCTGCGTTAATCTTTCATAAACCAAACCTTGAGTTGCTTCTTCACCAAGCATCTGTTTCTCAGCCAAGAGTTCTGATTAAGGGAAAAGCAGATTGACAGCTGTGCTAAAGTGCGGCTTTAGATCGCCAGTATTTCCTAGCGCTTGATGAACAGAGGAGCCTGCCTTTGACTAAGGCAATGCCATAGGCTCAGGCTTCGGTGATTCTGCTTGCCTTGGCAAATGAGGTGATGCCCTCTGGTTGGCGTGGCGAGCAGCCAGCCTTACTGCCAGCTCTGAAGCTAGAGGTAGGCACAGATAATCCTGGCAGTTGCATGGCCATTCCTGAGACATTCCCAGTGCCAAAGGTGGGAGTAAGTTTTGGGTTGTTGGGCCCAGAGAACCTTGGCTTGGATTTCCACATTGAGTTCAGACCAGGCCAACAATGCCCGAAGAAAGGAAGAACAAAGCTGTTGTGATGCTTTGGTCTGCTAGTAAAACAAGACATTACAGATAACAGGAAAACTCTTATCAAAATATAAGCCAAAACTAATGTGGTACCAGTCTAAATGGCTTTGATGACTGTTGAAGCAGATATCCTCTTGGAAGCTATTCAAGATTTTGGGGGCTGGAATCTACTTTTGCCTTACCAAACACTGCCAAAGGTTCATCTTTTTTCCATGGACTTGAAGCATGCAAAGTCTCAAGATGGAGAAGAAGAAGAAAAGAAGAATTTGGATTTGATATCCCACTTTATCACTACCCTAAGAAGTCTCAAAGCGGCTAACAATCTCCTTTCCCTTCCTCGCCACAAGGGGCCTGGTAGGAGTTTTTCCATTTGGCTAATTGGCTGTATTTTGGAAGCCACTTGGTTTTTTCGCCTACCTCGAAGCAAAACGTCACAACTCCTTTGGTTTTGGCGGTTAGGCATTGGCAGGGGTATTGTTATGCAAATGAGTTGGGAGGGAGGAGCGCCATCACCTCCCCCAAGATCTTGAAGGGTAGTTCGTTAAACGACTTCGGGGGGCGTCTCCTTGTCCGAAACCTATGGAGGCTAGGGCCTAAAGCGCGCTCCCGAGCGGTAACCCCTAGGGATGTGCATCTCGGGGGCTCCCCCTGTTGGTGCTTAACCCTTCCCGGTTTTACCGGATAGTCTGATAGGGCCAATGCCTAAAGCCAATACCGCTCTTACCTGTAATCAATAAAGTTGTGGCCATTTACGCCCATTAACCTAAATTCTGGTGTCCAGTGTCTTTATTTCATCTGGAGGAGGGGGCGGGAATCGCCACGCAAACACTCTGTGAGGTTTCATGACTTCAGAGAAGTGTGACTAGCCCAAGGTCACCCAGCAGCTGCATGTGGAGGAGCGGGGAATCGAACCTGGTTCACCAGATTACGAGTCCACTGCTCCTAACCACTACACCACACTGGTTGAGAGATGCACCACTTCTACATGGGAAAGTAAGAGTGGTTAAGAATAAAAATGGTATCCCATGTGAAGTGACTTGGGAGCCTTTGACAGATCAACATGACACCTGGGGGGGAATGGATTTGGGAGGCCTTGATTGTGATAGAGAAGAAACAGGAAGGGAGGGCCATAAAAGATTATTGTATGTGGTGGTGATGTAAAATCATTAAAAAGGCCTGGGAGAAGACATACAAAGACTGGAAAGGGTTTGGGAAAATGACTTTGTTAAAAAATATTAAAGTCATGATATTGAGATATTCAGGTTTTGTTGGACTTATTGAACAAAAAACTTTGTTCCTGTACTCAAATGTGTATGCCTGGCCAAGACCAGCCAGCCCAGAAGGAAGAAGCCTCTGCCAAAGAAGATAAAGAAGATTGGCAAAATAAACTATTGAATTATGCAGGACAAATTAGTTAACTTGAAACCCAGAAACAAAGAGGACTTCAAAATTTAAAAAGGGATAAATGTTCAATGCATAGCTTTAAATCTTTTGTGTACATATTTTTACATTAGTATAACTTTGAAAACTCACTTGTAATAAGATGAAGTAGATTTAAGCTTGAAATATTAAGAGTGTAAGGTTTTAAGGACGTGTGTGAATGAATATCAAGCCATGAAACCAAGAAGGGGGGGAAGGGAGGGAAGTCAACCAAAACTATGGTTTAAAAATCTGTTGAAGTTGTTTTGGAAAATGTAATAAATTGTTATCGGGGAGGGGGGGAGAGAGATGCACCACTTCTACCGTCCTAGGATTCACTTGTCGTTTATGGTGACCCAATTTGTAGACTTCAATACCTGTTTTTTCTCCCTCCCTCGGTGCTCTGGGTCAACTTGCAAGCCATCTAGCTTAATCTGACCAAACTGATTGCTTAATCCATCCTGTCAAAGACTCATTCTCACAATTTAAGGAGGATGTTGAGAAACTGGGGTGTGTGCAGAGGAGGACAACCAAGATGATCAAAGGTCTGGAAACCAAGCTGTATGATGAACGTTTGAAGGAGCTGGATAGGTTTAGCCTGGAAAGGAGGAGATTGAGAGGAGATATGAGAGCCATCTTCAAATATCTCAAGGGTTGCCCCATGGAAGAGGGAATAAACTTGTTGTCTCCTCTGCTCTGGAAGGTAGGACTCAAACCAATGACTTCAAGAAAGGAGATTCCGACAAAACACCAGGAAGAACTTTCTGACAGTAAGAGCTGTTCAACAGTGGAGCAGTCTGCCTTGGGAAGTTGTGGACTCTCCATCCTTGGAGGTCTTTAAGCAGAGGTTGGGTGGCCATCTGTCATGGATGCTTGAGCTGAGATTCCTGCATTGCAGCGGGTTGGATTGGATGACCCTGGGGTCTCTTCCAACTCTACAATTCTACGATTCTATTATTCATCTCAGGAATTTCAATCTGCAGGTGTCTATTATATCTCACCATTTCCTCTCCCGTTTCCCCCGTCCAGTGTGAATTTACACCTAATAAAACTTGCAAAATTGCATTTTACTTTTGGCACATAAATACACAGAACTAGATTGCATCATGGGGCATGAAAGCCCAGCGATACAGCCACTCTGCCGGAAAGCTTGCTGCAGAGAAAATGACGTGGAGGCCCTTTTATGATCTGAGAAATGACTGTTTTTACAGCACACTAAATAAAGCCTACTATTGGAGCTGGAGCTTTGTAATTGAAGAAGCTTCTGTTCTTGCTGAGAGGCACTCAGACACAGAGCATGCAGAAATGGGTGTGTGGATCTGAGTATTTTTCTACATTACAGAGAGCCTTCAGTGTGAAACTGCTCCCTGCCCTCCTGCAGGTAACACAGGCCCTTGTTTAAAGCAGCTAGATCAGCGGTTCTCAACCTGTGGGTCCCCAGATATTGTTGGACCACAACTCCCATCATCCCTAGCTCTGGCCTTGCTAGCTAGGGATGATGGGAGTTGTAGTCCAACAACATCTGGGGACCCACAGGTTGAGAACCGCTGAGCTAGAGAAGGCCAAGGTGAAGGTTCACTGTTGTCTGCAACCAGGTCTGCACAGCCCATGGGTAGGCAAACTAAGGCCTGGAGGCCGGGTACGGCCCAATCGCCTTCTAAATCTGGCCCATGGACGGTCTGGGAATCAGTGTGTTTTTCCATGAGCAGAATGTGTCCTTTTATTTAAAATTCATCTCTGGGTTATTTGTGGGGCACAGGAATTCGTTCCATTTTTTTCTTCAAAATATACTCCGGCCCCCCACAAAGTCTGAGGGACAGTGGACTGGCCTCCTGCTGAAAAAAATTGCTGACCGACCCCCAAATCTGAGAACCTTTATACCAACTTCCCCCACCCCAAACATTTTCAAGGCAAAAAGGCTTCTGATTCCATGTGTGCATGCAAACCATCCTAAATAAAACAAACACAATCCCTGCCTTCAGTGGCGTAGCGTGGGGGGTGCAGGGGGGGCCGGCCGCACTGGGTGCAACATCTGGGGGTTAGGGTTAGGGGGCGCAAATCCATGGGTTAGGGGGCACAAATCCATGGGTTAGGGGGCGCAAATTACTTGCCTTGCCCCGGGTGCTGACAACCCACGCTACGCCACTGCCTGCCTTACACCTTGTTTATATCTATTCAAAGCCATTGCTGCTGTGTTTCATAGAATCGTAAAATTGTTGCGTTGGAGGGCAATTCAGTCCAACCCTCTGCAACGCAGAAACCTCGACACATGGTGCCCCATCCAATTTGAAACCACCCCTGACCCTGCTTAGCTTTGCAAATATGCTAGCAGTTTTATTTTTTTGCATCCCCACCCCACCCCCTTTTTAAAAAAATGTAAAAATATTCTGGAGTGTAGGACCCAAGCCAGTGGATACAAGTTACAAGAAAGGAGATTGCAAGTACAGTGGTACCTCAGGTTAAGAACTTAAATCATTCTGGAGGTCTGTTCTTAACCTGAAACTGTTCTTAACCTGAGGTAGCACTTTAATAATAATTTTAATAATAATTTATTATTTATACCCCGCCCATCTGGTTGGGTTTCCCCAGCCACTCTGGGCAGCTTCCAACAAAACACTAAAACACAATAACCTATTAAACATTAAAAGCTTCCCTAAACAGGGCTGCCTTTAGATGTCTTCTAAAAGTTTGGTAGTTATTTTTCTCTTTGACATCTGGTGGGAAGGCATTCCACAGGGCAGGTGCCACTACCGAGAAGGCCCTCTGCCTGGTTCCCTGTATCTTGGCTTCTCGCAGCGAGGGAACCGCCAGAAGGCCCTCGGCGCTGGACCTCAGTGTCTGGGCAGAACGATGGAGGTAGAGACGCTCCTTCAGGTAACTTTAGCTAATGGGGCCTCCCGCTGCCACCATACCGCTGCTGCGCGATTTCTCTTCTCATCCTGAAGAAAAGTTCTTAACCCGAGGTACTATTTC
Source organism: Podarcis erhardii (assembly GCF_964252035.2). NCBI lineage: Eukaryota > Metazoa > Chordata > Lepidosauria > Squamata > Lacertidae > Podarcis > Podarcis erhardii. Next base: position 49,231,945 of record NC_138501.1, read on the forward strand.
TGGGTTAGCAGAGCCTGTAACCTGAAGCGTCTATAACCTGAAGCGTCTGTAACTCGAGGTACCACTGTAAACATCGGGAAAAGCTTTTGGATGGTAAGAGCTGTTCAACAGTGGAATGGATTCCCTTGGGAGGCGTTGGACGCTCTTTCCTTGGAGGTTTTTAAGCAGAAGTTGGACGGCCATCTGTCATGGATGCTTTAGCTGAGATTCCCTCTTTGAAGGGGGTTGGACTAGATGATCCTTGGGATCCCTTCTAACAATTCTTTGGTTCCATGATCTCTTTTCAAAGGGTTTAGTATTTCTTTGAGAAAGGTGAAAACTTCACTCAGGGCAAACATTTCATTAATTCTACCCCTACCCCTTTTTCTCATTTTGGCTTGGTACCTGATGGAATCTTCTCACTTCTAAGTAAAAAGCTTCTGGGAAATGATATATAATGAGATGAAAAAGATGTTGAAATATACATTTAAAAAAAAAACCAAAAAAAACCAGAAGCATTTTTACTTGGTATTGTAAGTGATGATATTAACAGACAGGACAAAAAAATTGTTTTTATATGCAACAACAGCAGCAAGAGTATTGTTGGCACAGAAATGGAAACAAGAAGAATTACCAACGAAAAAAGAATGGCAGACGAAATTAATGGACTATGCAATAGATAAGATGCCAGGAAGGATTCGAAACCTGCAGGACCAGTGATTGTCAGAAGACTGGAATAAATATGTTAACTATTTGAAATGCAACTGTAACCAGCAAATTACTGCAAGAAGTTTTGTAAGGAGGAATATATGAAATATTGTAAGGAAGGCTAGGATGAGAGAGTTAATAGATAAGATAATTAAAAGCAATAGTGAAATTAAGAAATGTAAATTAAGTGAAAAAAATTTCAGATGTGGTTGATGGAAGTCTAAAAAAACTGTATAAGATGTGACCTATGTTGAATGACTGTTGAAAATGATATATTAAAAAAAAATGAATAAATATATATATATAAAACAAGATATCTTCTCACTTTTTCCAAAGCCCCTGGTGTTTTTGGTTGTTTTTTTTTTGCTATGATTTCACTTCTGTGTACTTGATATTGCTTTTCACTAGTACTTAGTCCAGTTTATTCAAGAGCCCTTGATTATTCAGGGACTCGTGTGTATGCAGCATAAGAAGAAATTGGTTTCCTTCCCAATTATCAAACTTTCAGAGCCTGCTTCAGCTTGTTTCAACCCCTGCTGCACTCAAGTTGCTTTCTGCAAGAATTAATTTGGTAATAGCTGCTCAATGAGGTAAATGGTAATAAGAATGACAAGCTAAGATAATACAGTTCACAGCTTTCGTTGCAGTTTTTTTAATGCCTGCTTCCAGGTGAAATCAGCATCTTCCTGACATCTTCCATTTATAATCAAGTTATCACTAACGATGCAAAAGAACTTAAAAACCAGCAGATCCACTTTAAATGGGAAGCGAGTGTTGCTGATTCAATCTCGACTGGAGCAATTGCAGGATGGAAAGAAGGGTTTAGTGACATTTTAGATACTTGGGGATTCTGCATGACTCTCAATAGGAACCATCGTAGAAGAGGTGTTCTTTCCTGTGTAAGAGTAAAGAAGAATGCCTCTTTAATTATGTTATCTGCCACCCATGGGAATACTTGCGTTTCAGCAGTGCAGGTTGAATGCAGAGAAAGAGCAGTTCTGGGATCCTTTGTTGTTGTTTAGTCGTGTCCGACTCTTCATGACCCCATGGACCAGAGCACGCCAGGCACTTCTGTCTTCCACTGCCTCCTGCAGTTTGGACAAACTCATGCTGGTAGCTTCGAGAACACTGTCCAACCATCTCGTCCTCTGCCGTCCCCTTCTCCTTGTGCCCTCCATCTTTCCCAGCATCAGAGTCTTTTCCAGGGAGGCTTCTCTTCTCATGAGGTGGCCAAAGTCTTGGAGCCTCAGCTTCAGGATCTGTCCTTCCAGTGAGCACTCAGGGCTGATTTCCTTAAGAATGGATAGGTTTGATCTTCTTGCAGTCCACGGGACTCTCAAGAGTCTCCTCCGGCACCATAATTCAAAAGGATCAATTCTTTGGCCTTCTTTATGGTCCAGCTCTCACTTCCATACATCACTACTGGGAAAACCATAGCTTTAACTATACGCACCTTTGTTGGCAAGGTGATGCCTCTCTTTTACTTTTACTTTTTTCAGAGGAGGAGTAAAGATGTAATTGGTTGGAGAGCAAGTGCAACTTTCCTTGCTCCCGTAAGTGAATAAGATAATAACGAAGGGGTTGTTTGGGACAGATGAGAACAGAGGAAGTTAGCAAACGAGAGAAATGAAGAAGTAGTGGGTGGGTACACCTTTTCTTTCCTTTAATGGGGTTCCTCCTTCAGCCTGGAAGTTTTAATGGCCATCATGCTAAGCTAATGTAACCTCAAAATTTACCAAGTCACCACTGACGTGATGCAAAACAAAAGGAGGAAGAGGGGAATAGGGAAACGTTTCATTGATGAAAAGGGATTTACTTCACTAAACTCTGGATTCCTATATTGTATCAGCTTCAAACTATGATCTCCATATTCCAATGTAATCGGTATGGCTGGGTGATATAACGTCCGGAATTGGTTTAAAGTCCGTATCGTGATATCGGTTTCATACTTTTTGACCTGGCAATATATCGTGAATCATAATGTGTGTGCTTTGCTATGCAAAGAGAACAATGTGGGGAAAACCGTTAAGCCAGCCAACGCCTCTACATAGCTCCATCCTTATTTCAGGTATATCACAATGTTTAGCTCTGGATATATTGCAATGTTGAAAACCAGATATTGGCCAACCCTTGTAATCAGCAAATGTAACACAAAACCATGGATAATAATAACAAGGGAAGTTAGGAGAGGAAGTGTAAGTTTTAGAAAGCATGGTTTTCAGGAAGCTAATGTTATACCTGCTCTGGACCCTAGTTTGATATACAGTCAAAATCCATGCCTTCGTGTGGCCCTTAAGTTTTTCCCACAATGATGAGACTTTTATACCTTTTCCAGCCAGTGTACAGTCTATTCACACTACAGTGGTACCTCGGGTTACATACGCTTCAGGTTACAGACTCCGCTAACCCAGAAATAGTACCTCAGGTTAAGAACTTTGCTTCAGGATGAGAAAAGAAATTGTGTGGCGGCAGTGGGAGGGACCATTAGCTAAAGTGGTGCTTCAGGTTAAGAACAGTTTCAGGTTAAGAACGGACCTCCAGAACGAATTAAGTACCGTACTTAACCCGAGGTAGCACTGTACATGTGTTTCAGATAAACTATTTCGGAATGACGCAGAGTCCCACAAACTTTTATTTCAGCATTTTAGCAATTCCCCCAATGAGATCAGCCACTTTAGAATTGGGGGGGGGGGGAGGGAGTAGAAGAAGATAATCCTGCCCAAAAGGTAAAACCATTTAGAGATAAAGTAGATTTTCTAAGTATATAAACGTCTCAGGTCTTTAGATCTAGGATTATCCCGCAAGTTGCATATTCCATTAAGAAAATGGACTGTCTTCCGCCTCGCGGTATGAAATTCCCATTTGTTGAACAAAATATCAGACATTAAAAGCATGACATTTTTATGGATGGGAAACCTTACACAGAAATGAATCTCATCCACATTAAGCCCTGGTTATGTAAAACTCTTTACCGTGGGAGTTAGAAGGAAATCCCATCATATTTGATGAGACAAAGGAAAACACTCCCCAGCCTCCAAGCTGGCCTGACTTTATTTCTCCCTCCCTCCCTCCCTCCCCAACTCCCCTCTTTCCTTCTCTCTCTGTTTAATGGCAGCTGTTTGAAGCTTCCAGGGAGAAGCTTAAGGTGGAATGCAGGACAGGCACTGCACAAAGACCTGGAGAGGTAGTCAAAAGGGTCCTTCCAGTCAAGTTAGGTTTCACAGCACTTGACAATGTCTCACATTCTTAATCTCCGGATTGTGGGTTTGAGCCCCACATTGGACAAAAGACCCCTGCATTGCAAGGGGTTGGACTAGATGACCCTCTCGGTCCCTTCCAACTCTACAAGGTGCTGATTAAAGGCGCTGGTTCTAACCTTTAAAGCCCTATACTACCTGGGACAAGGGACGCGGGTGGCGCTGTGGGTTAAACCACAGAGCCTAGCACTTGCTGATCAGAGGGTCGGCGGTTCGAATCCCCGCGACGGGGTGAGCTCCCATTGCTCGGTCCCTGCTCCTGCCAACCTAGCAGTTCGAAAGCACGTCAAAGTGCAAGTAGATAAATAGGTACCGCTCTGGTGGGAAGGTAAACGGTGTTTCCGTGCGCTGCGCTGCTTCGCCAGAAGCGGCTTAGTCATGCGGGCCACATGACCCGGAAGCTGTACGCCGGCTCCCTCAGCCAATAAAGCAAGATGAGCGCCGCAACCCCAGAGTCGGTCACGACTGGACCTAACAGTCAGGGGTCCCTTTACCTTTACCACCTGGGACCCTTTTACCCATGGGACCGCCTCTCCTAGTATGCCCTGCTGAGGACCTTATGGTCCGCAAACAATAACATCTTGGAGGTCCCGGGCCTCAAGGAGGTTAGACTGGCCTCAATCAGAGCAGGGCCTTTTCGGCCCTGGCCCCAGTCTGGTGGAATGCTCTGTCGCAAGAGACCAGGGCCCTGTGGGACTTGACATTTTTCCACAGGGTCTGCAAGATGGAGCTGTTCTGCCACACCTTTGGTCAGGGCTCAGTCTGACCCCTCTCCTTTTACAAGAACCTGCATATAAGTGGGTGGCCCCTCTAACTCTTCTCACCAGCTCATACAAATAACTGAGGCTGGAGAGTACTTAAGGTTCCGAACTCCTATAGTTATAGTTATGATTTGCAGGTAGCCATCTGATCTTATTTTGATTTTAATCCGATTTTAAGCTGTATTTCAGTCGACGGCTGAATTTTATGTCTTAATGTCTTATTATTATTTTTGTGTTAGCTGCCCTGAACCCGGTTCTGGCTGGGGAGAGCGGAATGTAAATACATTATTTCTAACCCACACATGGGCATCTATAGGCAGCCACACAGGAGAAACTGCCCTCCTTCATTTTCTTTTAAAAACCTGGACGGAAAGTCTTTCAATGTCACACAAATAATTAGATTCAATTAACACAATAACCACAGAACTTAACGATCAATTCAACAATTCAAATGGAGACTACAGGCTAAAAATTATCTAAGAATCAAGGCCATTTGGGAGTTCTAGGAAACAGACCTATCTTTACCATGCAACAAAATCCCATCAGTCTTGAAGAGCCTTTGGTAGGCTTCCTCAACCTCAGCCCTCCAGATGTTTTTGGCCTACAACTTCCATGATCCCTAGCTAGCAGGACCACTGGTCAGGGATGATGGGAACTGTAGTCTCAAAACATTCTGGAGGGCCAAGGTTGAGGAAGCCTGCTCTATGGGGCAAAAGTTTCATAAGCAGGGTGCAAATATAAAGAAGGCCCTGCTCTGTTTCTGGCTTAAAACCCAACTGTTCCCGACAGCCCTGAGATGGTGTTTTCTGCTAATGAACGGAGTAAACCATAATTGATTCTCACTGCCCAGAAAGGAGGGTGGAGAGGGGAGCAGCCCAAACATGACAATAACCATAAATTCAGAACCATCACTGAAATCTGTCTAAAAGTAAGCCATCAGGGAAAGCCTTTCAGAAACCCATTCTGCAGAATTAGAAATATCAGATATTTCAGGAATATCAGATAATCAAATATCTTTTAATGGGCTTTCTGCTCCACTGGAGGGAGAAATTTAGTAAGGAGAAAGCAGGGAGAGAGAGAGAGACTTGATCCTCATAGAGCAGCGTGAGATAATCAAATTGTGCTGCCACATGTTTCCTAATTCTGGCATTTTATCTGATTTCATTGGTGTTTCTGCGCAAATTGCACCCATCAAATGTTGGCATTTCAGCCAGCTATATGTAGAGATGCCATACAATTTATTTCTAAGATGGTACCTTTCTAGGGGGGAATGACTCTTAAGAGCATCCTTTGTATAAACACAGGCACAAATTGACACACAGAGATTGACTGTACCTTATCCCTCCCTTCAAAGTCAGTCCCAAGGAGGAGACTCACCAGAGAGAGTGAGAGAGAGAATTAAGAGGTAGCTTTGAAAACAGTCGCCGAAAAACTACCGACCGCACCACGAAACAAACAGCTGCAATAAAAGCGATCAAATGCCTGAGAACGGAAACCGGGTGTTTTCTTGAAACCTAGGAGTGGTTAAAAGCAAACCCATGGCCAAGGCAGCTGAGAAAGGGCGGGGAATTTGGAACCCAGAGGGAACATCTGGCCACCGATGTGAGGGCAGGAGACCAGATTTTGGCTGCCTGCCTTAATAACAAGAAAACCGCACAGTTTCGTAAGTTGTCATTGAGGTATTTGTGCAAGTTATTTCCCCTCTCCCTCTCTCCAAAGCCTCCAAGCCCACCCAACCCATCTCAGAAGACTTGTAAATAAACCCAGTACGTCGGAAATTCAAGATGACCTTCAAAGAACTCACGTCCTGAGCAGCTCGCTTGCATCTCGAGCTGTCATTTGATGCCAGGCGAGCGAAACCACCACACAACGTGACCACCGAGAAGGGCATTTCGTAGGGTCTCTGTTCTTTACGTTAAGTCCTGGTTTCACAATTTGCTTGCACCGAAAAATCAAAGAGGGAAGGGGTTTGAACGTTGCACCTGCCACGGTCGGTGTTGTTGTAAAAATGTGTCACTGGACTCTACAAGGACGCTCAACTCTCGCTTGTTTAAAAAGTTTCAAAAGAAACACACCACACTCTCCTGCTCCGGAGGGTGGAACTCGAACCAGTGGCTTCAAGTTACAAGGAAGGAGATTCCAATGAAAACTTAGAAAGAACTTTCTGACAGTAAGAGCAGTTCAGCAGTGGAACTATCTCCCTTGGGAGGTTGCAGACTTTTCTTCCTTGCAGGTTTTTAAATCAGAGTTTGGGTGGCCATCTGTCATGGATGCTTGAGCTGAGATTCCTGCATTAGATCACCCTTGGGTTCTCTTCCAAGTCTACATTTCTATGATTCCACTACTGGGGTGGCCAACTACCATGAGACTGCGATCTACTCACAGAGTTAAAAACTGGCAGTGATCTACCCCATTTTTTGGGATTTGGGTCTTTTTTGGGCGTTCAGTTCAAAAGTGATCTACCACAGACGTCCAGTGATCTACCAGTAGATCATGATCTACCTATTGGACGTGCCTGCACTATTCTGTACAGCAAAATGCTCGTTTTTAATTGCATTCTTATTCATTTCATAAAACTTATACACCACCGCAACAACAGCAAAATGCCGATTCTCTTGCAATACAAGAAAAGCAAAAATTCACCCGCAAAAATGGAATGGCAGCAGGTTTTAGATACCTTGCACATCAATATGCACACATACACATGTGCGCATGACCCTGCTCATGTGTCTGCCATGTACAACCTATGGAACTCACTGCTGCATGGTGCTGTAATGCCCATTTGCCTGAACAGGGCTATATAACATATAAACCACAATTCAGCAAGAGGAACCTGCAGGTTGAAATCGGGTTTAGCACTCAGTTCTTTCATTCTTTTTTCTTTAAGGGAAACCACAAGTTGTGGTGAGTTGGGAGGGGTACATTCAGCTTCCAGGAGTGTAAACACTGTACCATGGCACTGCTGTCCACGAAAAGACCACTTCCTATGCACATCAAACAGTAGGTGAAAACTCACCCTCTGTTTACTTCTGCTATTCTCTTCCTCAGTCTGAAGTTTGTGGTTTAAGCATCTAATATTATTTAAGGGGGCTTTAATTCATGCAAACACATTTGAAATGGAAAAACAAGCAAGCAAACGGACACTGGGGATTAGATAATAAAACATCTCAATATATATTCAGCTTGGCTGACTTCTGCTCAGGTATTTTACATTATGCTGTAATTTGCTTGTTTATTAATTGAATGCACCTTGCAAAGTGCAAAATGACGTCGAGGATTAAGCTGAGTTTGCGAGCCTTACAGGAGAAATAAATTTCTATGCAGCGGATTTGGAATAGATGCAAAAATGGTTCTTCCACTTTCTTAGATATTTCGCCTTCCCCAACGATGAAAAAATAACAACAAAACAAGACTAAAATAAGGCCATTTTGCAATGCGTGATAACAAAGCTACATACCCTCCAACATTTCTCTGATAAAACAAGGATGTCCTATTCCATAATAATAATAATAATAATAATAATAATAATAATAACCTGCCCATCTGACTGGGTTGCCCTAGCCACTCTAGGTGGCTTCCAACATATATAAATACATAATAAAACATTAAACATTTTAAAACTTCCCTATACAAGGCTGCTTTCAGGTGTCTTCTAGAGACTGTGCAGTTACTTTTCTCCTTGGCTTGGGGGTTGCATAACTCCATATCCTCCAATATTTCTCTGAGGGAAATAGGGATGTCCTAAGGAAAACACGGGTGGCGCTGTGGGTTAAACCACAGAGCCTAGGACTTGCCGATCAGAAGGTCGGTGGTTTGAATCCCCGCGACGGGGTGAGAGCTCGGTCCCTGCTCCTGCCAACCTAGCAATTCAAAAGCACCTCAAAGTACAAGTAGATAAATAGGTACCGCTCCAGCGGGAAGGTAAACGGCGTTTCCGTGCGCTGCTCTGGTTCACCAGAAGCGGCTTAGTCTTGCTGGCCACATGATCCGGAATCTGTACGCCGGCTCCCTCGGCCAATAAAGCAAGGTGAGCGCCGCAACCCCAGAGTCAGTCACGACTGGACCTAATGGTCAGGGGTCCCTTTACCTTTAAGGAAAAGCAGGACATTGCAGGATCAAATCAGAAACCAGGGCGGCTTCTACAAATCTGGAAAATAGGGATACTTGGAGGGTCTGAGCTAAGCTTCACTAAAACCAAATGTTGGCTCTCAGCACCTACATTAAGGGACAAGTTGTCCATGCAATGAATACCGTGTTGTGAAACTATAGACACTCCTTCCACGACTGCGGAGGAGCTGTTTCCATTAAAGCGGCCTGTTTTACATCAGAAGGTACAAAGAGTCCAGAGTCCAGATCCTCTGCCGGGTCACTTATGAGAAGAGCTTTCTTTGCGGTTAAAAGGGGTGGGGTGGGGGGTGGGAGGAGGGGGGTGGGAGACAAAACAACTCAAAACAGAAAGGAAACAAAGACCCACTCCTTCTTAAAAGGATACTGTATCCCCTAAATTCCATGCATGTCTTTTGGCTAGACTTTTAGGAAAGCAACAACTGGGAGGAGGGAAGGAAAGAGGAACGCAGGAGGTCAGAAAAGTCATTGGAATGATATTAGGAATTGTGGGAAGCAGATGAACAGCATTTGGCCCAGTAGCAAGGGGTAAACAGAAAAAGATGAGGAAGGGAGTTATGTTTTCCTTTCCTTCCTTTTTAAACTTTCTTTTTATTTTATTTTTTTTAAAAAATTATTAACCAATTCAGCATAACAAATCAACAATACAAATCATCTTCATTGTTTTTCACCCTTCCCACCCCAGCTCCTCTCTCTGATTTCTCATTTCATATCGTTCTCTGCATATTATAAAATTGTATATATCCTTATATTATCTATCCGCCATTTTAACCCAATAAATTCATGTATGTTTATTCAAAACCTGCTAAGGAGTCCAGTTCATTTTGTTGTCTTTTTAAATAGACTGTAAAAAGTTCCCATTCTAGCTTAAAGTCACAGTTGTCTTTATCTCGCAATTTGCATGTCAGTTTTGCCAGTTCTGCGTAGTTCATTAATTTCTCTTGCCATTGTTCTTTTGTTGGGATTTCCCCATTCTTCCATCCTTGTGCTATCAATACTCTTGCCGCCGCTGTTGCATACATAAACAAATAAACTTTCTTTTTAAAGCCCTAATGGCAGTATAGTCTCAGGAAAGGCAGAAAAAGCCTTTCGGAACAGCAATGTCCATAGCATCGTAGAATTGTGGAGTTGGAAGAAACCATAAGGATCATCTAATCCAACCCCTGGCAATGCAGGAATCTTTCACCCAACATGAGACTTGAACCCTTGAACCTGAGATTAAGAATCTCATACTCTACTGACCAAGATATCCCTCTTGTAGGCTTTTATGATACCCACTTGCTTTAGATGAATCACACCTCCTTTAGTAGCCAAGGTGAAGCTCAGCTTAATTTGCCACCCTGGTTTTGCCATAAGAGAATCACGTCCGGATTGTATTCCTTTCATGGAACGAAGTCTGAAATCTTTGTATATTCTGCACTCCAGATTAAATCCCACTGAATTCATAGGAGTTTACTTCCCAGGAAATGGGTTTTAGAGCTGCAGGCTAAGATACCACAGCCTGAATCCTGTCTCAGGCCCGTCATGAATCCGCTAGGCCAGTGTTTCCCAACCTTGGGCCTCCAGCTGTTTTTGGACTACAACTCCCATCATCCCTAGCTAGCAAGACCAGGGGTCAGGGATGATGGGAATTGTAGTTCAAAAACAGCTGGAGGCCCAAGGTTGGGAAACACTGTGCTAGGCAGCTTTAAGTGAGCACGTTTCTCACTTGTCTTCAAGATGGGACCAATAATAGTCGCCCGCTTTGCAGAGTTGTTGTCAAGGACAGTAACACATTAATGAATAGCGAGGTCTTCTGAACATTTGAAAATGAATTGCTGCTTTTGTTTAAATGCTGAATTAAACATATGGCAAATATGGCATACAAATTTAATAAATAATAATGATGAGCTTCATAAAAGGTGTGCTGGCCGAAGGACCAGATAGAACTTTATGCTGAGCATACACTGAATGGCAATCCAAATTATACCCTCTTTTTCCTCCCCTCCTGTGAAAAAGGTAAGTTTTGAATTCTGAGCAGAGAACTAAGCACAGTCTGTTCATCACCCCTGTCTACTTCTGGGCTGTGTTGACCCTTAGAGTCATGGCAGCTTCTCTTCCCAATGTCTTAATTTTGCTCAAGTTCTGCCCTTGCGTCTGAAAGTTAAACAGTGGAATCATGTGCAAGGGAGTTTGGAAGTAAATCCTACCACGCTTAACTCCATTTGGCAATACCCAGGCACAACTGGGATCCCGCAAGGGATCCTGCTGACATCTTTCCCAAACAAGATTTCTGACGCTTATGGGAAGAGTGTCAGACCTGGGAGTCCACCAACTGAACTGCTGCAGGCAATCACATTCCACCACATGGTGAGTGCTCAGGTCATTACAGAATCGGGGGAAGGAGCTGACAACACAGAATCCATCTCATGCCATTCCTCTTCCCACAAAGAATAGCCCGATTTGGGGAACATCCTTGGCTCTCATTTCCTTTTTTATTTTTTAAAATTGCTTTATTGGTTTAAAATTGTATAACACAAATAGTCATTAAATGTTAAAGACAATGTAAAAATAAACAAACTTTCATTCTATAATTGATACCTGTTGTGTTATCAATTTGTGATTAGATTTGGCATGACCTCCAATCACACCAGTGTGTTCCCAACTTACAGTCTTTAGTTACTTAACTTTATCTTCTCTATGTTATACTACAGTGGTAACTCGGGTTAAGTACTTAATTCATTTCGGAGGTCCGTTCTTAACCTGAAACTGTTCTTAACCTGAAGCACCACTTTAGCTAATGGGGCCTCCCGCTGCTGCCGCGCAATTTCTGTTCTCATCCTGAAGCAAAGTTCTTAACCTGAGGTACTATTTCTGGGTTAGTGGAGTCTGTAACCTGAAGCGTCTGTAATCTGAAGCGTGTGTAACCCGAGGTACCACTGTAGTTGCTTTAAATTCATGAAGTTGTCCTATTGCAAGCAGAAACTCAATCAAGACTTGCCAACAGATTGATATTTTGGCAATATTCTTTTAGGTAGACTCTGTGTATATCCCACTCTTTGAAAATTTTTTCATCTGTAACGTCTTGTAACCTTGCTGATAGTCTCACTAGTTCAGCATATTCTCTCAATTTATTCTGCCAGTCTGATTTGGAGGGGATTGCTTCTCCCTTCCAGCTTTTTTTGCGATTAAAATTCTGGCCCTTGGTTCTCATTTCCAGATGTTTCTGCACCCCCCATCCTGTGATACTTGCTTTTTTTTTTTTTTGCCACAAACAAGCATCCACGGTAAACTCTGGAGCATGCCATCTTAATGGGGCTGTGGTGATAACCACATTCTTCTGCCATTTAAGCTTGGAAGAATGTAAGCTCTTCTCCTGTATGTGTGTGTGTGTTTATGTGTGTGTGCATATACATATATATATATACTGCTGAGCATTTAATCCCTTCAAATATTTTTCAATAACTTCCTTTAATTACCGGGAAAACATGTAGAGTGATGCGTGCATTGAAGAGCTTCCTCTCATCTCTCTCGTTATCCCCTCCTGTTTAATGAAGAACTTGAATCACTTCTCAGCTCTTTAATCCTCTAATCCTGGAAGGAATTTGCTCTCTTTCCCAAACCTGGGTGGTGGTGGCAAGCTTATTCTTAGTTCTGTACACCCCGGGGACCCGTCAATGGAGAGCCTCTCCAGAGATATCTCGAAATACCTGCATTCCAAAGACGTCACATGACTGAACACCGAGTGTCATGTGGCGAGGGGGACCAGCCAGCTCTGGCAGATGCCTGTTGCTGGTGCCATTTCAACCCTTCAATGCCAACTCCCGCTCATCGCAGAGAGAACAAAGGCCGCAAATTAATAATAATAATAATAATAATAATAATAATAATTTATTATTTGTACCCCGCCCATCTGGCTGGGTTTCCCCAGCCACTCTGGGCGGCTTCCAACAGAGATAAAAAATACACTAAAATGTCACATATTAAAAACTTCCCTGAACAGGGCTGCCTTCAGATGTCTTCTGAATGTCAGGTAGTTGTCCATCGCCTTGACATCCGATGGGAGGGCATTCCACAGGGCGGGCGCCACCACCGAGAAGGCCCTCTGCCTGGTTCCCTGCAACTTGGCCTCTCGCAGTGAGGGAACCGCCAGAAGGCCCTCGGAGCTGGACCTCAGTGTCCGGGCAGAACGATGGGGGAGGAGACGCTCCTTCAGATATACTGGACCGAGGCCATTTAGGGCTTTAAAGGTCAGCACCAACACTTTGAATTGTGCTCGGAAACGTACTGGGAGCCAATGTAGGTCTTTCAAGACCGGTGTTATATGGTCTCGGCGGCCACTCCCAGTCACCAGTCTAGCTGCCGCATTCTGTATTAGTTGTAGTTTCCGGGTCACCTTCAAAGGTAGCCCCACGTAGAGCGCATGGCAGTAGTCCAAGCGGGAGATAACCAGAGCATGTACCACTCTGGCGAGACAGTCCGCAGATGAAAACGTAGGGAAGGAGGTTCTCTGAAGCAAAAGAAGACCACAATTCTGAGTAGTCTTTGGAGGAAGTTAGTCAATCAACCATTTTCATTTAACAATGAAATCTGCATGTGATGACATCTGGATCAAAAAATTGGAAGCAGGGGAAAAGCCACTTCCCTTATTTTTAGGGAATGCACACATGTTCCAGGAGTACAATAAATATCCCATTGCGAATGGGATCTGTTCCAGAGCTCCGGTCGGATTCTGAGGAATTCGCAACTGGAGGTGCCGCTTCTGTGCAGGCGCACAGCGCATAGAGCGCTTCTGCGCATGCGTGGGGCAGCGAAACCCAGAAAAATACTTCTGGGTTTGCTGTGTACATATCCTGAAGGATACGTAACCAGAGGTGAACGTAATTAGAGGTACCACAGTATTCCATTTTGCATGAGACGGGGAAGTGGGTGTCTCTGCCACCCCAACTTTTGTTTGAAAGGTCTTGCATTGAAACAAGGAAAAGGCAGGTGATTAAAAAAAAATAAACTAATTTCAATCTAACAATTTAAAAAATGGTTTTAGTTCAGTTTGCAGACTGGGGTAGCCTATGCAGTACCCTCCTGATGTTGTCAGACTTCAACTCCCATGCAGCATGGCCAATGGACAGAGATGATGGGAGCTGTGGTCCCACAATCTGGAGGGCACCCTGTTGGCTACCCTGGTGCAGATAGCAGTCAACATGTAAAAGTCACAGCCCAAAAGGAACCACATGAATCAGGTTCATCTCAAATGCCTCAGACTGCATTCCTAACCCCAGTCGACCCCACTGAATTCAATAGGACTTACTTCTGCATAGGCATGGTTAATATTCCATGACATCTCTCCTTTTTTCTATTCTTTTTTCATTCTACAGGCAAATGTCAACTATAAAGACTCTGACCTGAGGTGACTTTGTGCAGTTTTGAACATCACAATATGTGGGAAAGGGAAGTTCAGGAGAAGCAGGAAACAGATCTTTTGCCTTTTATCTTTGGCCCATATTGAAATCTGAGCCAGGGAAGAACTAGGAATTTGTAACACTCTCTTCAAATTTGAGGTGAGTATTACTCACCCTAGATCATACTTGCAAATCTAGAAAATTGAAAGTGAGGCTATAACTTTCCTTTCATCAGGGGGTGGGGGTCCATTAGGGCCTCATTACTCTGAGATCCTTTCTCCTGAGAGGTTAATATGCCCCCCTCCCCACTGAATTTCGAAAGGTAAGTCAAACCCCTTCACTTTGAAGGAAGCTTTGTGCAGAACGGGCAATTAAGTTTTCTGCTATTAGTCTTCAGTATGGGTGGTATTTATCTTATTTCATTGCATACATTTTAGATTTATTTATTTTTTTGTAAAAATAATCTTTACGCGCTGCTTTGGGAAGTTTTCGGGGGGGGGGCGAGTGGTACGGAGGTTTTAACAATCCATGCACAAATGTGTTTCACTAGTTTGGATGATGGTGATTATGATTTTTAGAAAAGGGGGAAAAAAACACATGGTGCAAATCCTTAGAAATAGTATTTTGCTTTACCAGTCACAAGAAGATTCTGGAAGAACCATTGACATTTGCACTTTAGTTGCCATGATAGGATCTCCCCGCAAAGAACTATAAATATTCTAAAGGCCAGGAGAGAGCGAATTGGGGGAGGTTGAATAACCTTCTCTGCAAACAGTAGGTGCCATGGGTGTTTTATTTATTTATTTACTCTGCTCCAGATAGTGGGGAAATGGATTTCACTCCTACGAAAAAGGGTGAATTGGGATATACACTTTAGCCTTCCTTGCTGATAAAGCAGCAGGTTTTTGCCCTAAAGCTTTTCCAGGATAAGGCAACCGGTGTGTAGCTCTGATAATCTGGTTAAAGAAGGGCATAATTAAATCTCTTTTGGTCTAAAGTTCTAACAGTGCATCGAAGATACCCGATGCTCTTTGCTATAATACACTCCAGTTCGTTTATTACTGCTTTGCATAGACATCTGGGAATGAGTTCAGCCCCAGGCCGTAACTCATCTCCTTCCTTAATTACTATAGACGCCAGCTTGCTACTGTCACTACAGCCCTCGCCACAACTGCCCGATTTGCAGAGCTGTGAACATGCATCTCTACAGCAGTTGCCACTGCTATGGTACTTCGAGGGTGTTGATGGAGAACCTCTGGAATGAACGAGCAAAGCTCAAGTCCATCACTGGATGCCTACAACTACAAATGGACTGCATGGGCATCAGCCAGAGTCATTTTGGCACCCAAGGCGAAACACAAAATGGTACCCCCGCCACCAGGAAAGGAGGAGTGAGTCAATATCTACAAGGGGGACAAGAGGGAGGGAAATATCTACGTCAGGAACAAAAGCGGAGTGAAGTTCTACATGTCACGGTCTGGTTCATGGGCGATCGAAGTCCCGGCAGATGATGTCAGGAGCGGGGGCAAGATGGCGGGGTGGGAACAGGAACAAGGGTCCAGAAGCCAGGAGTCAGGAAGCCAAGAGTCCGAGGGTCAGAGAGCTGGGAGTCAAGAAGACAGAAGTACTGTTTCTGGGGGACAGGAGGCAGGCTGGTGTGGAGGACTCCCTGGTCCTGAATGGGGTCACTGTGCCCCTGAAGGACCAGGTGCGCAGCCTGGGAGTCATTCTGGACTCACAGCTGTCCATGGAGGCATAGGTCAATTCTGTGTCCAAGGCAGCTGTCTACCAGCTCCATCTGGTATGCAGGCTGAGACCCTACCTGCCCGCAGACTGTCTCACCAGAGTGGTGCATGCTCTGGTTATCTCCTGCTTGGACTACTGTAATGCACTCTATGTGGGGCTACCTTTGAAGATGACCCGGAAATTACAACTAATCCAGAATGCGGCAGCTAGACTGGTGACTGGGATCAGCTGCCAAGACCTACACTGGCTCCCAGTACGTTTTCAGGCACAAGTCAAAGTGTTGGTGCTGACCTTTAAAGCCCTAAACAGCCTCGGTCCTGTATACCTGAAGGAGCATCTCCACCTCCATCGTTCTGCCCGGACACTGAGGTCCAGCACTGAGGGCCTTCTGGTAGTTCCCTCACTGCGAGAAGCCAAGTTACAGGGAACCAGGCAGAGGGCCTTCTTGGTAGTGGCACCCTCCCTGTGGAACGCCCTCCCACCAGATGTCAAAGAGAAAAACAACTACCAGACTTTTAGAAGACATCTGAATGCAGCCCTGTTTACGGAAGCTTTTAATGTTTAACAGATTACTGTATTTTAATATTTTGTTGGAGGCCGCCCAGAGTGGCTGGGGAGATCTGGCCAGATGGGCAGGGTATAAATGATAAATTAATATTATTATCACTCAAAGTGAGGCGTTTTCATTGTACCACCAGCAATTTCTTTGGGAGCTGTTGATGGTGCAAGTCGTAGGGTATCAAATAGCACACAAGAAACAAGGCACACTCCCTGTTGCACGGCATCCGGAACAAGTGGAAGCAAACCACTGATTTAGTCAGTTGTGCAGGACTGAGAACAAGGCTTCCGCTAGTGGAATGGATTTTGCACCAGTTGAAAGACACTAAGGGGTAAAACCCTCTGTCTTTTTGATGCTTTTGCACCTGTGCAAAAGTCTGCTACAGGCACAGAGCCCTGAAACAAGTACCTTTCGCAAATGCACGAGTTGTAGACTTTTACTGACAAGTAGTTATTTGTATACAGAGCAAGTGCTATCAACTGACCTACTACATTGGGGGTGGGGGTGGAGTAGCAGGAATGTGAGAAGCGTAGATAATGCTTTTAAGAGGAGTCTGTTTTTGTCAGCAGAGCTGTCCTTTCAAAGCACATGAGGCCGAAATTTGTACTCCAAACTGGCAAAACCCATTGCAAGGGACAGAAACACACATACACACAGAAAAGGAAGTCAGAATGCAAAAAGGCGCCTTGATTTGCAGAAATCTATCCTTAAGAAAAGATAGTGGAATGCACCTTTCATGCTCAAATGACAAGCTGTCAGCGGCTGCCTTTATCTCCCCGTTCTTCTATTTATACATTACCCAAAGCTATTTCCAACCCTCCCATCCCTACCCGACCGAGGGCTTTTAATTGCACATCAAAGAAGATATCTGTGAAATCTGGTTTGGAAAGCTGCTGAGAAAAACTCTGAGGAATCCTGTATATGCGCCCTTACATTTTAGAATCTAAAATGTCAGGGCTTTTTCCACAGCCACGCCAGCCCCTCAGAGGCTGAAACACTAAACAAATACCACCATCATCAGAGAAGGCTGCTGATGCTTCCATTTTTCAGGGAATGCTACGAGGTCCTGGATGAGTCAGGAAAAAGCCATCTGCCTGCTGTTCAGGGGCAGAATAAGGTTTTTGTGTTGTGTTGCATATTTATAGGTTGTTGTTGTTTTTAAAAATTAAATCTATAGTTGTACCTCGGAAGTCGAACGGAATCCATTCTGGAAGTCTATTCAACTTCCAAAACATTCGGAAACCAAAGCTCCTGCAGCCAATCGGAAGCTGCGCCGGGTGTTTGGGTTCCAAAAACAGTTTGCAAAATGGAACACTCAATTCTGGGTTTGTCGTGTTTGGGAGCCAAAACGTTTGAGAACTAAGCTATTTGAAAACCAAGGTACGGCTGTATTATGAAAGCCAGGAAAGGGTTAAGGGAATTTAGGGAGGTTAAGGAAAGGTGGAAAAACAAATCCACCTGGTTGGAATTCAACAAGCCTTTTGTCAATGAAAGGATTTCTGCTTTTGCCATGGGACATTCTCTCCTCCCCTCTATCCCTCTATCTGTTCTAGGGGTTTCCCCAACCCTCTGGAGCAGATTTGGGGAGGGTGCAAATCCCATTGCACAAGCACAAATCCTTGGACTGATGGGACTCATTAGTAGAATACTAATGGTGGGTTGCAACAACTTAAAAAACGCAATATTCAAATGGTTAAAGCGGGTTACAATCAAGAGGAATGGGTAGGACCTGAAAATATTTAGCTCAGGTGTCAAAGGCTACAGTAAAGAGCCAGGCTTCAGCATTAAAACAACAAACAAGTAACTGCTCTGTTTTTTCCATTGATAATTTTCCATTTTGTAAGTAAATACAAAAGTTTTTTGCTTTGTAAACTAAGTAAAATGTGTTGTATTAGGTATGAAGTACTTATTCTCTTTCTCTTTATTTCTACATAGGTGGTACCTGACTCCAGCAAAGTTAACTACAATTTACCCTTTAAAAAAGTAGGTTTTGTGGATTTGGTCTCAAGGCTGGGTCGCAAGGCTGCTACCAATATGTTTCCACTTTGGAGAGAGAGAGAGAGAAAAAAAGACTTTGTAGACTTAATTGCAATTGCTGTCACAACCAACTCATAGAGGAGGACACTATTATTCCCATTTTACAGGTGGGAAACTGAGGCAGAGAGCAACTGACCTCGACTGACACCAAAACAGTTGTAGAACAGGCAAGTTCTAGACTGTGTGCCATATGGGATTACATACTTTATATTGAATTGTTTAGATGGGCTGCTGAACGGATGTTTGTTCTGCTGATTTATATCTTGTATATGGAATGCTTTTATTGCTGCTGTTGATTAAACTCATTTTTGAACCGCTCTAGGCAGCTTTCATGACAGGCAGCATAGACACTTCCTAAATTAATAAAGAAGTGTCCCTAAACCAAGTGCCTTGCTTACCTGCCTTTGAGAAGGCAGTATGAGGGCTCTGGGGAAGGTGTAAAATGTTGCTGAGGGCCACCAAAAAGGCATTGAGGGCCGCATGTTGCTAATAATAATAATAATAATAAATTGTTATTTATACCCCACCCTTCCTGGTTCAAAAAACCAGGCTCAGGGCGGCTAACAACAAATTTTAAAAATTTAATTGATGCAACAAAAAACAGCATAAATATACAGTATAAAATGTGAATAGCAGTAAATTCAGAATTCAAAAATCAATTTAGGTGGGAAATCCATCCAATAAACATTAGATGATCACCAGGGCTAGCTGGCTAAATTAGTCCTATTTGGGCCAGTGAAGAGACCAGGGGAGAATTAGCTGTGGGATCCCAGAGGGGGAAATCTTCATAAAAAGGGGAGGGGAAGGGAAGGGGAATAAAAGATCAGGCTAAGTTCAAATTGAAAGCCAGGTGGAATAGCTCTGTCTTACAGGCCCGGCGGAAGGAAGTTAAATCTTGTAGGGCCCTGGTCTCATGGGACAGAACATTCCACCAGGTCGGAGCCATCACTGAAAAGGCCCTGGCCCTGGTGGAGGATAATCTGACTTTCTCAGGGCCAAGGACCTCTAAACTATGATTATTCATGGACCGTAAGGTCCTCTGCGGGGCATACCAGGAGAAGCGGTCCCGTAAATACGAGTTGAACAGTATGTTGAACAGTAACAGAAAAACTGGTAGCAAGAGTCAAATAGGAACTAATGGTGGAATAGGCATAGTCGCATTTCCACGTTCCAACCTCTCTGCCCCAAATGCTACTTCATATTCCCTTTCTAGGCGGACGCTTCCCCCTTGCAATTTGACAACGCCATCGCGACCAGAAGCAACGTCTAGACATGGACATGAGAAGCACAATTTATTTATTTTTGAAACACAATTGGTCATTAAAACACCCCAAAGCAGCTCTGCACAAGGTCTCCCACACGCAGCGACAGGGGGGAGTTCCTTAAAACCAATACCCAGCGTTATTAAATCTCACTATATTTGTAAATGACAATCAAACCTAATTCATTAAAATAAAAAAAGGAGAAAGCAAAGCAAAAAGGAAACAGGACTCTGGCAAGTCCACAGTAAAGGATTAATGGCCAGATTGATTCCTGCATTTCTAATAAAACCATACATCTCGTAACTGTCAACAGTGCTTTTGATATGTGGAAGTCTTTTTATATATATAATAGAATAATTGGGTGGCTTGTCCTTGTCTGTCCACAGCATTTTGTCTGAGAAGTGGAAGGGAGCGTGGGGCTCACCCATGGCCATTTTTTTATTCTCACAATCACATTTGGTAACGAGGGAATCCTGCACTTCCCCCCCCCCCCCGGCGAACCAGGTAAAGGTAAAGGTAAAGGTAAAGGGACCCCGACCATTAGGTCCAGTTGCGGACGACTCGGGTTGCGGCGCTCATCTCGCTTTATTGGCCAAGGCAGCCGGAGTACAGCTTCCAGGTCATGTGGCCAGCATGACCAGTGGCGTAGCGTGGGGGGTGCAGGGGGGGGGCCAGCCGCACCGGACGCAACATTTTTTTTGGGGGGGGTGCGCTCGCACTCGCAGCTCTCTGCCCCTACCTGGCTCACTCACTCTCTCTCACTGCAGTGCTGGCTGTGCGAATCCGATCCGAGCTGCCGGGTCGCCGCCCACTGTGGAGGGGGAGGGTGCCAGGCGTGCATTGCGGTGCGGAGCAGAGAGAGAGCGAGGGAGGGACTATCTGGGGGAGGGACAGTGCAGCGCTGAGCGTGGGAGAGAACCACACCCGACCAGCCCAGGCAGCAGCAAGAAGAAGCTGGCAGCGGCGGCAGGTTAGGGGCGCAAATTACTTGCCTTGCCCCGGGTTAGGGGGCGCAAATTACTTGCCTTGCCCTGGGTGCTGACAACCCACGCTACGCCGCTGAGCATGACTAAGCCGCTTCTGGCGAACCAGAGCAGCGCACGGAAACGCTGTTTACCTTCCCGCCGGACCGGTACCTATTTTTCTACTTGCACTTTGACGTGCTTTTGAACTGCTAGGTTGGCAGGAGCTGGGACTGAGCAATGGGAGCTCACCCCATCACGGGGATTCGAACCGCCGACTGTCTGATCAGCAAGTCCTAGGCTCTGTGGTTTAACCCACAGCGCCACCCGCGTCCTAATGGTGATCCAGGTACTATCTAGCAAATTGCAATCACATGTTAGTATACTGAGGTCCTTAAATATGGCTGTGTTGCATGAGAAAATGTAGGTTTCATGGGAACATAGGAATCTGTCTTACAAGGAATTAGTCTATCTAACTCAGTATTGGCTACGCTGACTGGCAGCAGTTCTACACCATTTCGGACACGGGTTTCTCCTAGTCTCACATGGAGACACCAGGAACTGAACTTGCAAAAGAGCTGCTCCACCACTGAGCCATGACCCTTTCCCCATAGGAATGACCTCCCAGTTTTGCAGGAAAAAAATAGTTTTGTTAACTATTTTTGCAGTGTAAATTAGCATTTATGGATACAGATGATAGATGATAGATAGATAGATGATAGATAGTTAGATGATAGATAGATAGATGATAGATGATAGATAGATGACAGATAGATGATAGATAGATAGATAGATAGATAGATAGATAGATAGATAGATGATAGATAGATAGATGATAGATGATAGATAGATTAGATGATAGATAGATAGATAGATAGATAGATAGATAGATAGATAGATAGATAGATAGATAGATGATAGATAGATGATAGATAGATAGATAGATAGATAGATAGATAGATATTGATAGATCATAGATAGATAGATGATGTTAGATAGATAGATAGATAGATAGATAGATAGATAGATAGATAGATATTGATAGATGATAGATAGATAGATGATAGATAGATAGATGATAGATAGAGAGAGAGAGAGATAGATGAGAGAGAGAGAGAGAGAGAGAGAGAGAGAGAGAGAGAGAGAGAGAGAGAGATGTAATGGTGTGAGGCGAATTAATAACATCTGACAGCTGGGCAACTGACACAGAGAGACAATGGCTTGCCCAGGGCTTCTCACTGTAAATTAATGGCCCAATAAAGTGGGGAGAGGGAATGCAGAGCTTCATCATACATATATCAATTTTTAAAAAAATAAAATAACTTGGCCTATTGGTTGCTGCTTCTGGGGAGGGAGGGGTCCTATGTGTGTGGCTTCCTTCTTCTCCCTTCATCTTCTTTTGCTCCTGTTTAGCATATTAAGGGAAGAGCTGACCTCCTCACTGTACTAATCAGCTGCTCGAGTTCTCTCCCCCCCCCGCCCCCCGCTCTCAAATTGGCTCATTAGACAAGCTTCAGAATCTGCCCCGGTTCAGGCAACTGCTTTTGAAGCACCATGAGATTGATCATCTCTCTCGCCCGGATTCAGCCGCACCTCGAGAGGAACCGAAATGTGGGGGGTAATATTGTAATTCTCTGGGAAAGCAGACGATGACACTGGGTCATGTGCAATCACCGAATCATTTTTTATAGCTTGGGGAGGGGGTGAAGGGGAGTTGGGTGAAAGGAATAAACACATCCTCCTCTTTCCCAAAGGTGGTACGTGCCAATGAGAAGCCACCTTTGCCTCCCTCAGCCCTAACCCGACTCTGTGTCTAAGCCTCCTCTCAGCATCACGCTGGTTTTGTGCCGGGAAAGAGGAGGCAAGGGCAAAGGGCATTTCTGCCCCTTGCGACTGGAGAGGGTCCTCGACTTCTGATTGCCCTGATGGGCTGTCATCCTGGTGTTCCTACAATGCAAAGGATCTTGACTTGGGAGCCTCAAGCCGGGGAATAAATTGGATTCCATTTGCCTCAAAAGGTGAACCTACCTCTCCTGCACACCTGGTGTGTAGCACTTTTTGCAACTGCCGACAGGAAAATCAGAAATATATATATATAGCCGAGATAGCTATCAACTGTAAAGGAGATGAATTTATTTGATCTCATATAAACCAAGCTTTATTTTTCTCACTAAACTTTGTACATAATTGTCTATTCTATCATTTAACATTACTTTTAATATATTAGTGGCCCCGTGCTGATTTTAGCCTATAAATTTTATTGTCTAATGTTTCAGTTTGTATATTAAGGAGTTTCTATAGCTTTGTGCAGATTAGGTCATGTTTTGACAATATAAATGTTTTTAAGTTTTAGTATCAAATTAGTATATATTCTGTTGAATGATACTGTACACACTGCAGCAGCCTTTGGCTATAAGCAATAAATTTGACTGACTGACCTCTCCTGCACTTTCGAAGAACCGGGATGCAGCCATCCTTTTGATATGTATAGGGAAGCTTTTTAATGTTTAATGTTGTATTACGTTTTTATATATGTTGGAAGCTGCCCAGAATGGCTGGGGCAACCCAGTCAGACGGGTAGGGTATTATTAATTAATTAATTGCACTCCTCGGAATTTTGCAGTGCAATTCTCCAGCCCAAGCAATGTGTGCAAAAAATATGCACGTACTAGGGCAGTGACGGCCCAACCTGGCCCTCCAGCTGTTTTGGGGACTACAATTCCCATCATCCCCGACCACTGGTCCTGTTAGCTAGGGATGATGGGAGTTGTAGTCCCAAAACAGCTGGAGGGTCAAGTTTGGCCATCACTGTACTAGGGTAAAGTGTGCTTTAAAATGGTGGGGGGAAACTGATGCAAATGCACACTGCAAAATTGCAGAGTAGCTACAGCTACAGCTACGACTACAGCTACAGCTACAGCTACAGCTACAGCTACAGCTACAGTCTATAAGAAAAGCACAGGGTGGAGAAATCCTGGCAAAGGCCATAGCTTGGTGGTAGAGCACCAGCTTTTCATGCAGAAGGTGCTGGGTTCAATCTCTAACAGCATCCCCAAGTAGGGCTGGAAGAGATTCCCTGCCTGACACCTTAGAGAGATGCTGCCGTTCAGTGTTACCAATACAGGGTAGATGGATCAAAGGCAGCATTCTTTGCTTCCATGTCCCTAACCTACAATGTGTGTGTGTGTGTGTGTCGGGATTGCAAAGTCTGCAGAGGCTTATTCCTGACGAACTCCAGAAGCAGAAAGGTGGAGGGGAGAGCAATCAGAAAAAGGAGAGAGCAGCAAATTAAACGGTGGAGTACAGACGGCAGAGGAAAGCAAGGGCAGCGCCTGAAATTCCCTATCAGCTGTAATAATGCCAATTACTTTGCCAATTGCTGAATCTGCCACTATTTGTTTAGCGCAATCATATGCCGGACTCTCTGCCTGGGCTCATTGCTTTTGTTTGTCCTGAATATTCATTTTGCAGCACATCCCCCTCCTTTTCTCTCCCTCCCTCTAGCAGTTCCTGCTTCTATGCACCTTAGACTTTCCTCCTCCTCCTCCCTTCAAACCAAAATATTTCATTCATCTCCTCTTTCATATCTGTAGGACTTTCGTGACCGGTAGGATGTGCAACGACATGTTGCAGCACGGGGTGGAATAGTACTCCTCTCAATCCAGGATATCCCATTCCACCAGCACCCCAGATTTTTTGAGGGGGTTCTGTTTTTCTCCTCAGTGAGCCAGTATGGTGTATCCACTGAACATCTTCAGTCACCCTCTCTCTCTCTGCCCCTCACAATTATTGGGATCATAGAATCATAGAATCATAGAGTTGGAAGAGACCACAAGGGCCATCGAGTCCAACCCCCTTCCAAGCAGGAAACACCATCAGAGCACTCCGGACATATGGTTGTCAAGCCTTTGCTTAAAGACCTCCAAAGAAGGAGACTCCACCAAACTCCTTGGCAGCAAATTCCACTGTCGAACAGCTCTTACTGTCAGGAAGTTCTTCCTAATGTTTAGGTGGAATCTTTTTTCTTGTAGCTTGGAACCATTGCTCCGTGTCCGCTTCTCTGGAGCAGCAGAAAACAACCTTTCTCCCTCCTCTATGTGACATCCTTTTATATATTTGAACATGGCTATCATATCACCCCTTAACCTCCTCTTCTCCAGGCTAAACACGCCCAGCTCCCTTAGCCGTTCCTCATAAGGCATCGTTTCCAGGCCTTTGACCATTTTGGTTGCCCTCCTCTGGACACGTTCCAGTTTGTCAGTGTCCTTCTTGAACTGTGGTGCCCAGAACTGAACACAGTACTCCAGGTGAGGTCTGACCAGATAACCCCTCCAAATATTTTCTGTACACCTGCAAACCTGATATCTGCCTCTTGCTTGTGGACGGGGCCATTTTGGATCAGAACCCAGGGTCTGCTCTTGCTAAGATGGTGATGCTTTCCTCCAGCATTCGATATTCAGTCAAAAACCTGTAGCACTATAGGGAGATGTTGAGATGTTGCAGGTGGCAGCAACTAAGTTTTCTCACAATACTGAGTAAATGCCTGGTTGATCTTTTGCCTCCCCAAACTCCCTATAGATTAACCGTTTGGTCGATAAATATATACTGCTGACTGCTAGCAAGGGTATTTGAAGTTACTGACAATTGAGTGACTTGCTGTCAAAGGCTAAGACATGGTGTTTGTTCTAGGAAGGGGAAAGACTGGAATACTGAAGATAACTCTTATTTTTAACAATACATATGTGTGTTTGTGTGTGTATCTGCGAGTTCTCCAACAGGAGAATAGCCTCTGTCCAGCACTCTTTTTTTTCTAGAAAAATAGGTGTTGGTACTCCCCATGAAGTTGTTACAGTAAGTGCCAGAATTATTAACAACAACAAAAAAGAGGTGCCAGTACTTTGTGCCCTTCATTACTCCCTGGGAAAAAAACCCACAACCAAAGGTGTCTTGGACTTTGAAAAAGCACAAACTCAGGATGAAAGGGAGAAACATGCTAAGAGGAAGGCACGCTTGGCAAACCCTCACCATTATCAACTCCCACCCAGAAACCACTGTCCCCACTGTGGAAGGATGTGTGGATCCAGAATTGGCCTCCACAGTCACTTACGGACACCCTGTTAAGGCCATATATATGGAAGACAATCTTACTCGGCCACCAGTGATCACCAAAGAACACACACACACACACACACACACACAAACACAAACAAAACAAATTTAAATATGTGAGGGTAAGAGATGACAGACACTTCCACACAGCAATTTAGGTTTCACTTTTTGAATTTATGAATCGCTTCCCCGAATGAAAAGTCCCGAAGCAATTTTGCAAAATGAAGCAATGCGGTGCTGCAGTGATTAGAGCAGCGGTAGGCAACCTAAGGACCGTGAGCTGGATGCGGCCCAATTGCCTTCTCAATCAGGCCCGCGGATGGTCTGGGAATCAGCATGTTTTTACATGAGTAGAATGTGTGCTTTTATTTAAAACGCATCTCTGAGTTATTTATGGGGCATAGGAATTCGTTCATCCCCCCCCAAAAAAAATACAGTTCGGCCCACCACATACTCTGAGGGATGGTGGACCAGCCCATGGCTGAAAAAGGTTGCTAACCCCTGGGTTAGAGTGCCGGACTAGGGCCCTGGGAGACCAGGGTTCGAATTCCCCACTTAGCCCTAAAGCTCACTGCAGGCCCATCACTACAATCTTAGCCTAACCTACATCATAGAGTTGTTGTGGGCAAAAAAACGAGGAAGGGGGGAGCCGTCTATGCTGCTACCTTGAGCGAAAAAGGTGGGATAGAAACGCAAAAAATAAATGATCAAGAAATAAAAGAAGCATATTAAAAACATAATTGGAGCAAGACATCCAACCAATGGTTAATACCTTATATGCCCTGGAAAAATAACACATTTGCCTGATGCCAAAATGATGTCAAGTTCGGTGCCAGACGGGTCTCCCTGGGGAGAGAATTCCACAGATGGGAAACTGCTAGAGGAAAGGCCCGCTCTCTTGGCAACCCCCTCTGGACCTCCCTAGAGATCAGCTTCTGGGCAGGTTCATATGGTTTCTTGTGAAACTTGCTCTGCTGAGGCATGCACATTGTTCTTAGTGCACACAAACCGTCAGCCACATCAAAATGCCACCTTATTTCCCCGCCTCCTGCTCCCAGTTTAATTTGGACTTTCCCTTTCTGCAGAGTGTTGTTGTCGTTGTTGTTAACAACTTAGCAGATTTTCCACAGAAACAGTACATCTGGGTCACATGGAGAAATAACGTGGGGCAGATTTTCAATGGCATTGTGCGGACTGTGCAAATTTTGCATACCTGAGGAGCGGCGAGTTGTTTTGTTAACATTGTTTTATTGACCTGTTGTTGATGATGTTGCTTTAACTTGATTGTTTCCTATACTGTTCTATATCTGATATGACTGTTTTATGTTATATTTCATCGTACATGTTGCTAGCCACTTTGGGGAAGCACCGTGTAGAAAGGTGGGCTATGAATCTAAAATAAAAATTAATGTTGAAAGCTGCTCTTAGAGCTTCAGCTTAAGTTAGCATCTTAGGACACCTCCAGGTTGTGGCTGGTTTGGGAGTAACATTCAGTCACATTCCTGCAAGTTCAGGTTGCCCAGTTATACTAGATAGGATGGTATTCTACAGCAAACTTGCTTCCAACAGAGACTGGACTTTTGGAGATCAGAACCTTCTCCCTCCAAAACCCCCAAATAGAAATAAATGCTCAATAACAGATCATCTGGAAGTTAGACATTAAACACTTCCCTATACAGGGCTGCCTTCAGAGGTTGTACAGTCGTACCTTGGATCCCGAACGCCTTGTGAGTCAAACGTTTTGGCTCCCAAACACTACAAACCTGGAAGTGAGTGTTCCAGTTTGCGAATGTTCTTTGGAACCCAAACATCCGACACGGCTTCCGTGGCTTCTGATTGGCTGCAGGGGCTTGCAATTGGAAGCCACACCTTGGTTTCTGGATGTTCTGGAAGTCGAACGGACTTCGAGAATGGATTCCATTTGACTTCCCAGGTACCACTGTATAGTTACTTATCTCCTTGACATCTGATGGTAGGGCGTTCCACAGGGAGGATGCCACTGCCAAGAAGGCCCTGTGCCTGGTTCCCTATAGCTTCACCTCTGGCAGTGAAGGAACTGTCAGAAGGCCCTCAGAGCTGGATCTCAATGTCTGGGCAGAACGATGGGGGTGGAGACGCTCCTTCAGGTATACAGAGCCAAGGCAATTTAGGGCCTTAAAGGTCAGCACCAACACTTTGAACTGTGCTCGGAAATGTACTGTTACAGAAATGTTCCAGCCTACATCTCGCTTAAAAAAAAAGTATCAAAATGCATTTTAAATGTGCCTATTGGTGCAGTTTTTTTTTTTTTTAAATGCAGATTAAGGACAGAATGGACTTACAAATTAACACATAAAGTGATACGAACCCAAAATAGACTGATTTTTTTGAATATGACAGCTATCCATACGCCTGACAGAAGTTTTGGTAACCATCAGGATGACTGGAAATTGTGGCTAGCCAGATCTGTGATCACTTAGCTCACACAATCTGTTTACCTACCGGAGTGTCAGAACTCTGAAGCCCATGAACTGATGGGGTACACCAATATTTTATTGTGAGAATCTTCCCTCCTTGGTGCAGGAGATACACACTGCACAACCTCGTTCTAAGCAAACAGATTGTTGAACTCCCGTGAGATGATTTCTGAGCATATCTAGAAAGCCCGTTTCCTGGTTAAAACCTTAAAAAATAAAATAAAAAATCTCATTCCCTTATTTCTGGAAAGCAAATGGAAGCGTTCATTACTGTTTTCACGCCAGTCCTTTAGAAATTAATGGATGTGCCTCTGCAGGCACTTTGAACAAGAGCGGTGATTCTTCTCCCACTAATTGGGGAAGGGAACTAATCATGAACATTGAGGGGAATACATCTGCTTGATTGACAATGCACATGCAAACGAGTACCATGGTTACTGGGGTTCTTTTAAAAAGCTGATTTAATTTCCCCCTTTCTTCCCTGCTCATCATCAAGGCGCAGATGGGAAAGGGCTGCAGAATTTTCTCGTTCTTTTGCATTTGAGTTTGTTTCGGTGAGAAGCGTTTCCTTCAGCCATAGAGATGGGAGATGTTTTGCAGGTGGCTCAAGAGTCAGAATATGCCAAGTGGAGCCAATTCCTCTCCCTGGGGAGGCTTCCCAGTGCTTTCAAGGTCCTCATTTACTGCTTGTTTACTATAACTTCCATAGATATAAGAAAAGCTATGTGTGGCTGCAGCACTCTTGGTCCTATAAGCAACCTGGACATAGGAAGCCGCCATATGCAATTTCTCCATCTGGCCCATTTGTGCAGAAAAGGCCCGTATTTAAATACAGTGGTACCTTGGTTTGCAAACGCCTTGGTTCCCAAACCTCGAAAACCCAGAAGTACCGTATTTTTCTCTCTATAAGACGCACTTATTCCCCTCCCAAAATTAAGGGGAAATGTGTGAGCATTTTATGGAGTGAATGCAGGCTCCATGAGCCTCTGGAGGCTTCAAGTTGCTTTCGCTGAAGCCTGGAGAGCGAGAGGGGTCGGTGCGCACCGATCCCTCTTGCTCTCCTGGCTTTGCTTTGCTGGAGAGGCGCTGCACAGCTTTCCCTCTCTGCGCAGCGCCCCTTCAGCGAAGCAGGAGGAGAAATGGAAGGGGTTCTGTTTTTCCTGCCGCTTCACTGAAGGGGCGCTGCGGAGAAGGGAGAAATTTTGTTTTTACTTGTTTCCCCCCCTCTAAAACTAGGTGCGTCCTATGGTCAGGTGCGTCCTATAGAGCGAAAAATACGGTAGGTGTTCCGGTTTTTGAACGTTTTTCAGAAGCCGAACGTCTGATGCAGTTGTCAGCTATTGTTTCTGGGGCGCTTGCAAGGAATCCTATTTGGAATTAGGAGATTTCCCTTAAAAAAGGGGAAACACTGACAGCTATGGCGCTTGCACCAATCAGAAGCTGCACCTTGGTTTTCAAACATTTCGGAAGTCAAACAGATTTCTGGAACAGATTAAGTTGGGACCTTCTGCATGCAAGGCAGCTGTTCTACCACTGTGCTATGATCCTCATTTTTGCAGCAGGTCTTCCTCACCAATCCAAATAGTGAACACAGAACACTTTGCAACTCATCCTTTTCTGCTAGGCAAGTGTCAATGGAGTCTTTAGTTCCCCCTACAGTAATCACACTTAGCAGCTTCCTGTGTGCCCCCCCCTCCACATCCAAACCCATCTGGCCTCATTTGTCCACAGGATGGGGACATCTGCTTCCATTTCCACCTCCCAGCCTGCTTGGGTTTCACACCTGGGTCTCTCTTTAGCAGCGTACAGCTGGCTGGAGGAAAAACTGTCCCTGTTTGATGGGGGTTGGGAGGTGTTTGTGTGCGAATGTGTGTTCACTCTTTGGCCAACTCTGGCTGTGAGCTTGTAGGTTTTCATGATCATCGCTTAATTGATGTGGATATGAGGCCTTTTTGTTGTGGCAGGTTTTGGTTATCTTATATGAACAGCTTAATATACAGTCGTACCTTGGTTGCCGAATGCCTCTGAACTGGTACGTTTTGGCTCCCGGACAATCAAAAACCGGAAGTGAGTGTTCCAGTTTTCGAATGATTTTCGGAAGTCAAATGTTCGGTGTGGCTTCTGCAGCTTCTGATTGAGTGCAGAAAGCTCCTGCAGCCAATCAGAAGCCATGCCTTGGTTTTCGAATGGTTCCGGGAGTTGAATGGACTCCCGGAAGGCATTCTGTTTGAGAAACAAGGTACGACTGTGTGTGTGTATGTATCTCTCTCTGTGTGTGTGTATGTGTGCATCTGTGTGTGTGTGTGTGTGTGTGTATAATCTCTAAGCAAAATTAAGCAACAAACATTTAAAACAAAAATACAGTCATACCTCGGGTTACAGACACTTCGGGTTATGTGATTTTGGGCTGCGCACCGCACCGAATCCAGAAGTACCAGAACGGGTTACTTCCGGGTTTCGGCGCTAGCACATGCAAAGCACTAAATTGTGCTTTGTACATGCACAGAAGTGACAAATCACAACCTGCGCATGCACAGACGCTGCGGGTTGCGAATGTGCTTCCCGCACAGATCACATTCCACTGTACTGAAACAACAACAAAACCAAG
Organism: Podarcis erhardii; assembly: GCF_964252035.2. NCBI lineage: Eukaryota > Metazoa > Chordata > Lepidosauria > Squamata > Lacertidae > Podarcis > Podarcis erhardii. The sequence goes on from NC_138501.1 coordinate 49,262,892, forward strand.
TATGTTTAATTATTGTTGGAAATGATATGTTAAAAAACTAATAAAAATTATACACAGTGGTACCTCGAGTTACATACGCTTCAGGTTACAGACTCCGCTAACCCAGAAATAGTACCTCGGGTTAAGAACTTTGCTTCAGGATGAGGACAGAAATCTTGCTCCAGTGGCACGGCAGCAGGGGGAGGCCCCATTAGCTAAAGTGGTGCTTCAGGTTAAGAACAGTTTCAGGTTAAGAACGGACCTCCAGAATGAATTAAGTACTTAACCCGAGATACCACTGTATATATAAAAAAATAGAATCATAGAATTGTAGAACTGGAAGAAACCTAGTTTAAAACCCCCTCAAAAATTGAGTTTGCAATGCAGCAAATGTCTGCTAAGGGCTGCTTGCCATGCACACCAACAATGGCACCATCTCAAATGTTAGGGGTTACCTGCCACTGCTAGAGAGCCAGGATCTGTTTCTAGTCTGGAAGGCAGTATAAGCCTAAAGGAAAAGGAAAGCGCCTGTAACACTGTTTGTTTGATATTGTGTGTGTGTGCTCAAAAGCTGCACCCCGGAGGGTCCCACACATTTAGCAGTTGAGAAGAAGACTTTCAAACAGTGGGGTGGGGGTGGGGAGAACCCAGTCTCTCCCATGTACCAGCTTTGATGTTTGATGGCTTTGTTTAGATGGACAGGTCGATAGCAACAGCAACGCTTCTGTTTCCAGGGCATACGAATCTGTCAGGGGTATTGATTATTTGGGGGATGTAGCCGTGCATTGATACTTGATAGCAACCAAGTCGCTAGGAGGGAGAGAAAGGAGAAGGGCCTCACACCTTTCAGAAGCAGGTATTAAGTGTCCCAGCAGCATACATGGGGTTCCGAAAAGTTTCTGAAGACGGAGATTTCTTTAACAACAACAACAACAACAACAACAACTCATCTGGAGAACATAGGAAGCTGACTTATGCTGAATTAAATCATTCATCCATCTTGCCCATCACCATCTATTTCATCTGCCAGTAGTTTTCCAAAGTCTCGAGCTAAACTCTTCCACAGCCATGCCATGTGAGATCCTATTGACAGAAGACATCAAGAAGTGAACCTGATGTACTCTAAATGCGCAGAATGCTTGACCACTGAGCTATCTGTGTAAACAGCATTAACACTGGGAGAATTTAATTGGAGAATTAAGATGGCTACAGTGGTACCTCGGTTGTCAAACGTAATCCGTTCCAGAAGACAGCTCGACTTCTGAAATGTTAGACCACTGAGATGCAATTCCATTGAGAAATTGGGCTCCATTGGGCGGTTGGCAAATTCCATTGAGAAAATGGAGAAATGTTCGACTTCTGAGCATGTTCAAAAATGGAAGCATTCACTTCCAGGTTTTCAGCGTTCGGGTTCCGAATTGTCCAGCTTCCAAGATGCTCAAAACCACTGTACTTTGTTCTTTGAGGTACAGGAAAACCAGAGGGTCCTCTGCCATGGCTTGCTCAATGGTCCACTGCGCTCGCCCAGGTAAATCTCTTCAGTATGCAGATCCCTAATCCAGTGGTGGCTGGTGCCCATTGCGACTGGTGGCATGGAAGGTAGGGAGCTAGGGCTGGCTGAATTGGGGGGGGTGCTCTTTCACACTGATGGATGAGGCTCCACTGTCCTAACCCAATAAAAATGATGACTTTGGCCATGGTGAGGCAGAGAGTCATCCCAGCACAAGCCCAAGAAGTTCGTACGGCCATGTACTGCCCCATTCCTGGTTGTGCTCTTTAATGAATCAATCTTATCTCTCTATAAGCCCTCACTTTTCTTCCAAGAAAAAAATATTGCCACAATCAGCCATATCACAATCTCGAAAGAGAAGGTTGCATTTTAATTTATAAAAAAAAAAAATGCTTCACACAATAGAGGGCAGGAATAGATTTCAGGATCTACTGGTCAATCTCTGGGTGGCTTGCAGCAGATCAGAAAAGGTTTTCACAGCAGCAGCAACAACAACAGCTCCTTCCACAAACAAAACAAAGCAGGCTGCAAAAAGTGAAGAATTGTGGGGGGTTGGATTTTGTGTGCAAAACAATGTGATTGGGTTCATGCTGCTGCAAACAAAGATCCTGATGTGATTATTTGCTTAGAAGCACCTTGGTCTCTTTAATGCTCACTGCATGTCTGTTGCTCCAAGTCACTACTCTGCACCTGGCTCTGTTTGATGGAGTAAAAATCAAAACAGGTTCCACGAGCCTGAAGGCTGCCTTTTTATGAATGGAATACCTTCAATGAATGGAATTCATATCTCTGTATGAATGGGAGATGAAGGGAACACAACACCTTGAGGCTTCATGGCAAGCAAGCAACCACAGCAGATGCCTTCATCCCCACCCCAAAATAAGATATTTTAAAATAAAATAATAACAACTATTTCTTAGACTTTAGTCACTTGTTACCCAAAGGTCTCCAAGTGACATATAACTGTTTCAAAAGCATGAACATTGATACATTGCACCATTAAGAGAAGGCATACAAAACTCCACAACAGTAACTCAGTCTTGATGTCAACCATACATGGACTTCAGTGGCCAAGGTACCTTAATCCAGACATGGCAGTAGCTGGGGGACCAGACGAAGCTGATAAAAGGCACTTGAGATACTGAAGTCTCTTATGCCTCTAATGACAAACATGCATTCAGGAGTACACCTAACCTATCTACCTGCTCCTTTAGAGGGAGTACACCTCTCCAGAATAGGTAACTGGTCTACTTTCCTGACTCAGGAACAGAGCCTCTGACTTCCCAAGCGTGTATATGCACACACAAATACACACACCAACCCCTAATAACAGCCACAGGAAGCTTGGGCAGCCCACTAATATAAACAGCACCATCTCAGTCCATCAAAGGCCTGTGGGAGGAAGTTAAATATTCACCTGGAACCATAAAGATGTCAATGAAAGCTTCAGGTGGAGGTTACTGGGCAGAGCATTCCACAGATGGGGTGTCACAACGGAAAAGGCCCTCTGCCATATCACCACCCTCCAGAGAGGAGAGACCTGGAAAAGGGGCTCAGAATATCTAAGGGTGCAGGTAGGTTCACGTCAGGCAGGTGCACACAACTTTCTCTACTTTAAAAGACGGCAAGAAGACTCACTTTTTTTCAACTCGGCGACCTTCCCAGTGGTTATATCTGTTCCTAAACAGTTGTGCCTTCTGCACAAATATGGAAGGTGTTTGCTTCAAGTCTGGTGCTTCATCCCACCTTAGGTTCCTATGTGCTCATGATCCTTTCCAAGATCTGTAGATCTTATGGGGTGTCACAAGAAGCTTCTGTAAATGCAACCCGGAAGCTGACGAACATCCTTATCTTTTTGACCGGCGCATGCAGGATGTAGGATGTCGAACGCTAGACTGAAGATTAGGTCTGTCTAAAATCTTAGGCAAGCTGTGCAGACAACCAGATGTTGTAGATTTATGAATCACTAAGGCTTTGTCCACAGGCAGTTGCACTTTATAAACAAACTGCTGGGCCACTGCCTTTCAGAAATCGACTTCAGCCTTCTCCACAGATCATCTGGTTTGCACGGTATGATTTTTATTTTTATTTTTGTATTTGTATTTGTTGTGACACTGAGCTCCCTATAGTCAGGGACCGTGCTGAGGAGGGCTGCACGGAGGAAGAATGGTGGGAGACCCCCCCTCCCCCTGATCTTGAATCTTCCCAGGAGCAAGAGGACAGTATAGACTTCGAACAGTGGTTTGCAGAGGGACAAGGTTCAGAAGGCAGAAGCTGGGAAATACTGGATAGGGAACAGCTAGGAGAAGAAGCACTCTGCTCCAGAGTTAACAGATTCACTGTCTCTGGAAAGCATTCATCCGCTCTCCCCAAAGTCAAGAAGAGCTGAGAAAGTGGCAGAACAGAAAGCACAGAGGGTACGAGCTAAGGCTACAAGTCATAGGAATGATGTGGGTGACTAGGGAGGTAAGGGGGTGGAACTCTTAATTGAGAGCACTGCCATTCCTAGGAAATAGATTCTTTGTTCTCTTGCTGTGATCATTAAAGTTTATAAAGGGTTATGGCTAAATTGCCCCAGGCAGAAGCCCATTGACCACAGCAGTGACAATATTTAGACTCTACGGATGACCATTTAGGAGGCATCAATTCTCCAAGCAAGGCGGGGAAAACTAGGAGAGGTTTACTGGAGACAAGAGGATCAAAAGATCTACTTCACTTGGTGCAAGCTGATCTCTAGGAGGTCTCCTTGTTCCCTGCAGACAAGAACAGGGCACAAACATATACATTCCATACATCTCAAGGAATTTTCCTCATCTTACTGTGTTTGCCTTCCCTTGAAAGTCCTCAGATGTTTATCCCACAGAGAACTTTCCCATTCATTTTAAAATTTGGTGACAACCAGAGTGGGTATAGCTCAGTGTTCTAGTACGCAAAAGGTTCAAGATTTGATTCCTGACATCTGAATCTCCTTTCTTGTAACTTGAAGCCATTGGTTGAAGTCCTACCCTCCAGAGCAGGAGAAAACAAGCTTGTTCCCTTTTCCAAGTGAAACCACAGAGCCTAGGGCTTGCCGATCAGAAGGTCAGCGGTTCGAATCCCCGTGATGGGGTGAGCTCCCGTTGCTCGGTCCTTGCTCCTGCCAACCTAGCAGTTCGAAAGCACATCAAAGTGCAAGTAGATAAATAGGTACCACTCCAACAGGAAGGTAAACAGCGTTTCCGTGCGCTGCTCTGGTTCGCCAGAAGCGGCTTAGTCATGCTGGCCACATGACCCGGAAGCTGCCTCGGCCAATAAAGCGAGATGAGTGCCGCAACCCCAGAGTTGTCAGCGACTGAACCTAATGGTCAGGGGTCCCTTTACCTTTACCTTTATCCTATCCTAACGAGAACTAAATTGATAGAAGAGAAGAGCAGCCTTCTCAAACATGGTGCTATCCAGAAGTTTTGGACTCCCATTATCCCAAGTCAGCATGTTCGTACATGTTGGGGTTCCTATGAGTCGAAGTCCAAAACATCACAAGGGCACCAGGTTTGGGAGAGCCAGTTAGACAAAACCCAATGACATGGGTTTTGACTGGGTATCTTCCTAATAATAATAATATTTTTTATTTATACCCCAACCAAAGCCGGGCTCAGGGCGGCTAACAAGCAATAATAAAAACAAGTTGAATGAATACAACTTAAAAACAAGATTAAAATACAACATTAAAATATTGAAACATTAAAAGATTAAAATGCAGCCTCATCACAGGAGGAGAAAGGAAAAAGAAAAAAGAGGGGGAGGGAATCAAATTGGCTCCAAGCCAAAGGCCAGGCAGAACAGCTCTGTCTTACAGGCCCTGCGGAAAGAAATCAGATCCTGCAGGGCCCTGGTCTCATGAGGCAGAGCCTTCCACCAGGAGCCAGTGTTAAGAAGGCCCTGGCTTTGGTTGAAGCTAATCTAACTACCTTAGGGCCCAGGACCTCTAGGGTGTTGCTATATATGGACCTTGAGGCTCTCCGTGGGGCATACCGGGCGAGGCAGTCCCGTAGGTACGAGGGTCCTAGGCCGTGAAGGGCTTTAAAGGGTAAAACCAGCACCTTAAATCTCACCCTGTACTCCACCGGGAGCCAATGCAGCTGGAAAAGCACTGGGTGAATATGCTCCCATGGCAGAGACCCCATGAGGAGCCTTGCTGCAGCATTCTGCACCTGCTGGAGTTTCTGGGACAGCTTCAAGGGCAGCCCTGCATAGAACGAATTACAGTAGTCAAACCTGGAGGTGACAGTTGCATGGATCACCTCAGGGTGGGAAAGATAAGCAGTGTGAGGAGCTCCCAATGAAATTCCCCCAATGTTTCTCAAAACACAGATCCAAAAAAAAATGTTGCTTTTGGTGGATTTTCTTTGCAACTCAACTAGGAATGGAATGGGAATTTTCAGAGGAAGCAAACCCCTGGTTCCCCAATTGAGAGGTGGGGGGATAAAATGTAAATTGATTCACATTTTATTGATTTAATCAGCTAAAATGCTGATTATTAGTGGATCAAGCCTTTTTCATTGGCTGGCATCAGACAGCTACATGGATCTTTCAGAAACAGCTTGTGTTTTTGATTTCCTCCCCCAACGCCCATCCCAGCCCCTTAGCGGAAACCTCACTGCAAAGCAGAATAAGCTGAACAGTTCGGCTCATGCACTGACTCGCCCCTTATCAAATGAGAAGTGAGGAGCACTGATTCAAGTGACGCTGCACCTTCGCAGAGATGTCCTACAAGTAACCTTGCATCACACCAGTGTGTGTGTGAGAGAGAGAAAGAGAGAGCACAGCCTTACAGAAATATTGGAAAGCAGCTTTCAGAAAAAAAACATTCCCAGAGAACAGAAGCAATGCTTCCCCGTCAAGAAAAGGGCACATGACCAAATAGCACAGAGGTGGGGGGATTCTAAACCGGTCCCCGCCTCATTTTCCTGCCAGCTGCCCTTCCCTTCATCAATAACCCCTAAAAAAGATGCATGGAAACGTAAGCCTTCAAATGATACCAGAAAGGGGGGGAAAGAAAGGCATCATTTTTTTAAAAGGATAGTATTTTGGGGAATGGGGGGGGGAGGCTACAAGGAAGACCTCCCCCCTCGCTTGAGCGACTTTATCTCCTGTGACCATTAAACCCCAGATGCATACAAATATCCTGTGTACAATATAAATAGGTAGCAAGGAGAAGGCTGGCGCGGGAAACTATATTGAAAATGGTTGTGTGTGATGGGAGACTCTTTGAAAGGTTGGGGGTTCATTTTTTTTTTGTTTTGTTTTGTTTTAAAAAGCCAACATCCACCTGAAATTGCACCTGCCACCCAAACCCCAACAGCTAGACATCTGCTGCATTTTTCGGACTGGCGATGTTGGCAGAACAGGGGCTGAAGGGGAAGGTGCCGGCAAAATCTTTAATCTGGCTGGAGGACTCTCCCCTGCTCTCTATCCCCCCCCCATCCCTCCTCGACCACATTAGCAGTTCTGTCTCCTCGGGCCATTTGTATTCCCGTCACGTTTCTGCTGCTCTTTCCCAAACAGTCCTGCTGCAAAATATTAGTGAAGCACAGAATGCGATGCGAGAGTTTGCCGCAGCTCGTTCTTGGCACCGGTTCAGCTTTTTGTCTCTCGCCCTCCGCACCGCCGCTTCCCTTCGAAGCTCCCCAAAAGCAGAGGAGCGGGGGAAGGAGGAGAAAACAATAAATGAAAAACCAAGCCACCCTTGGGCTATGGAACGAGAGGTGTGGCCCCTTCACCTCCACATCCCTCCTCCCTCTTTCTGCCACTCTCCCCACAACAGCAAAAAAATGTGCCTCAACATAAACGGTCGCTGCAGCCACCTGACGGCCCAATTTCCTTCGCTCGCAGTCACCCCATCGATGGCCACCTCTTTAGGTTTTGCTCATCTATATTTTCCGGGACAAGAACGAAACCTCCAATTTCTCCAAATGTATTTCTCACCTTCTTCCTCATCTAGTTTTCTTTCTTCCTTTTTTTAACGTTATGGGAGACAGCAAAAGAGTAGCCATCTCTTTTTGTCTCTCTCTTTGCGGAGGGAAGCACAAGCACACGGCTGCACCTAAACAGCCCCACAATATTGGAATTTGGTGCTTTTGTTGTTGTTGTTTATGTGCCAGTGTAAATACCAGGCACCGCTGATGTGCCGTGAAGGCACATGCATGTTCAAAAAGCACACTGGGATTTGTTTAGATGGCACCTTCCTTCTCCTTTATTCCAAACAGATATGGGGGAAAGGGTTTGCCTCCGTACTCTGCTCTCACCCTGCACTGCCAGACAACAAGAGAAACCAAAGAGAAATCACACAAAGATGGCACGGAGAGCCATCACCAACTTCAGTTCCAGCTCGTCAGTGGAGTTTGGCAAGGAGCCCTTTTTCGAGTCTGGCATCAATGTTGTTTCAGACCCTCTACATCCCTCCCTCCTTCATTTAAGCATTCGGCGGCATGCCCCCTTACCTTTTCTCCCCCAAAGATGGGGACTTTTCCTACACCTCGCACCCAAATCTGCCTGAAAATCCAAGGCAAAGCCTGTCAGAGGCTGAACGAAACAGGATGCAACGTTCCAACGATTTAAGAATTAGGACATGTGTGTACACAACCTATTTCGTTCTCTGAAAGCAAGGAATCTATTGACCCTCTGTGCAGACGAATGGGACTCAGCTCTCGGTGGTAAGAGAGGATGGAAGAAGGCTTGTGTGGGGTGGTGAGGAAAACCGTACGAGCATTCAAAGGAATAGATTGTGTTCTGATCCACACATTCGTCCTGGAGATACAGATTCGCTCAGCTCACGCTGGAATTCAGTGAAATCCAGTTCCTCAGTCATCCCTATGGGTGAGCTCATTCAAAATCAGGCCTCGGCGTTAAAGTGTCGGCATACATAACTTCCTATGCCAAGCCCCTCATTCTTAAATTCAGTGTGGTTACTAATCCTTTGCAATATGTTTCTGTTTTCTTTGCAATGCTGGTTTTTCCTCAAGTGATAAACCTGCCTCAGGCTGTTTATAGAAGTGTTGAAGAACTGAAGCATTTATTTTTTTTAACAAAATGAAGGAAAAAGAGGGTGTGTATGCTCTCACAAGTGTAATAAAGTATCTAGACAGGATTGCATATAAGGACATTACTCCCACTTTGAGAAAACTGTGTAAGGCTGACTCGTTTATTTTGGATGCGGGCCAGAGCAGATGGATCCTTTGCTAAATCTGCCATTTCTTCAAAACTGGTATGGAAGTCAATTTTACGAACAGGAATATAACAGCAGACGATAATTAATACCTTCGATGTACAATGCTATTGTAAGTTCTACTGCGAAGACTGTATCATGGTTATGGTTATGTAATCCTAGACCAAGCTGGATGGAAGTCGGTTTTATCGTTTTTCTTTTTTCTTTTCTGTTTTTTGAATCTTGTTTTCTGTTATCCTTTCCTTTTTCTTTTTTTGTAACTTTTTTCTAAATAAAATTAATAATAATAATAAAAATTACGAACAGGATTCTGTGCATTGTATCTAGATGGGGGCGGGGAAGGAAATGGATTCCCTTCGCACTGAAAAGGTGAACCTACGTAATTCATACTTCCCAAAAAAATACATAAACAGAAATGCAGCCATCCTTTGGTATGCACACTCTCTGAATTTTGCAATGCATTTTGCCAGTCAGGCAAGGCGAATTATACTATGATAGAATGTACATCAAGATGTAAAGGTAAAGGGACCCCTGACCATTAGGTCCAGTTGTGACCAACTCTGGGGTTGCGGCGCTCATCTCGCTTTATTGGCTGAGGGAGCTGGTGTACAGCTTCCGGAGCATGTGGCCAGCATGACTAAGCCTCTTCTGGCGAACCAGAGCAGCGCATGGAAATGCTGTTTACCTTCCCACCAGAGCGGTACCTATTTATCTACTTGCACTTTGACGTGCTTTCGAACTGCTAGGTTGGCAGGAGCTCGGACCGAGCAATGGGAACTCACCCCGTCGTGGGGATTTGAACCGCCAACCTTCTGATCTGCAAGCCCTAGGCTCTGTGGTTTAACCCACAGCTCCACCCGCATCCCATATATACCATATCCTACTGTATTGTCTTTGGTCCCCTCCCCCACCAGAAAACCGCCATACATTTCAGGCTTTTGGGAGACCATTTCTGCATCTGCGTTCATGCATAACTTCCACCACCTTAATTTGCAAGCTTATAGATAGACTTCCGCAAACCTCAGAACATAGAAACCACTACCCTGTTTTTTGGGGGGGACTCCATTTCACCCCTAAGCACATGGGTGTTTTGGTCAGGGGTACTAAGTAATCGATTTTGTGTTATGATCTCATACGTTATTTGTAGGACTATTTCTGCACCCAACCTGTATGGACAGTGAACTCAGGTAGACCGTGAGCAGAGATGAACCCAGTTCTACCTCAGCTTGCTTGTTGGTTTCTCCTCAGGGGCAATGGGTGTAAGAAAAGAAGGGACAGAAGGAAGTTGAGCCAAACTTGTTCACAGTTCTTTGCAAACTGATTTTGCAAAGAGTGACTAGTGGGGTGCCACAGGGTTCTGTCTTGGGCCCGGTCTTATTCAACATCTTTATCAACGACTTGGATGATGGACTCAAGGGCATCCTGATCAAATTTGCAGATGACACCAAACTGGGAGGGGTGGCTAACACCCCAGAGGACAGGATCACACTTCAAAACGACCTTGACAGATTAGAGAACTGGGCCAAAACAAACAAGATGAATTTTAACAGGGAAAAATGTAAAGTATTGCACTTGGGCAAAAAAAATAATGAGAGGCACAAATACAAGATGGGTGACACCTGGCTTGAGAGCAGTACATGTGAAAAGGATCTAGGAGTCTTGGTTGACCACAAACTTGACATGAGCCAACAGTGTGACGTGGCAGCTAAAAAAGCCAATGCAATTCTGGGCTGCATCAATAGGAGTATAGCATCTAGATCAAGGGAAGTAATAGTGCCACTGTATTCTGCTCTGGTCAGACCTCACCTGGAGTACTGTGTCCAGTTCTGGGCACCACAGTTCAAGAAGGACACTGACAAACTGGAACATGTCCAGAGGAGGGCAACCAAAATGGTCAAAGGCCTGGAAACGATGCCTTATGAGAAACGGCTAAGGGAGCTGGGCATGTTTAGCCTGGAGTAGAGGAGGTTAAGGGTGATATGATAGCCATGTTCAAATATATAAAAGGATGTCACATAGAGGAGGGAGAAAGGTTGTTTTCTGCTGCTCCAGAGAAGCGGACACGGAGCAATGGTTCCAAACTACAAGAAAGAAGATTCCACCTAAACATTAGGAAGAACTTCCTGACAGTAAGAGCTGTTCGACAGTGGAATTTGCTGCCAAGGAGTTTGGTGGAGTCTCCTTCTTTGGAGGTCTTTAAGCAGAGGCTTGACAACCATATGTCAGGAGTGCTCTGATGGTGTTTCCTGCTTGGCAGGGGGTTGGACTCGATGGCCCTTGTGGTCTCTTCCAACTCTATGATTCTATGATTCTATGATTCACTTCAATAGCACTGGATTTCCCGGATAATTTCTCAACATACCTTGCAAAAATTCTGGCTCATACTTTTACACCGTCTTCCCCTCCCGTCATTTGCAATGGGCTTCACACTTTCTGACTGGCTATATAGCATTGTGTAAACAAACCAACCCCTATGTTGCAAAATATGAGTCAGCAATATCAAAACGATATATAGCATTGTGACAAAGAGATCTCAAGTCAGTTGTGTGGGTTTCTTTTTCAATTGACCAAGTAATAAATTAAGGGCTCAATCCTGGAATCCTGCATCCCCAGAAGTGGGTCCCATTGAATTCAGATTCAGATAATTCTAGCTGACATCAACAGAATGACACTGTGCATCTGTAACAGTGCATATGGATAAAAAAACCAAAACAGTTATGTTTTTTCTTAAGAAGTTCTTTTTTCTAGATGATGTACGCAAGTCTCAGTTGACAACGTCTTAGTAGAGGCATTCACTTGTTGTCCAACAAAAGTAAGAACACCTATTTTAAACTTACTGCCCATGATTTTTGTAAGCACTTGTATTAAAAACCTTTTAAAAAATATCCTTGATTAATTAGGGACACCTTTCTGTTCAGTCAAAAGGTTTTTAATCAATTCATCTGATTAACTGAGTAGGCAGTGCAGAATGGATTACCATGCAATCCCATTTCCTTGTTGTTTGGAATCATCCTTGATGATCAACTGGGGCAAAGGGGGGGGGGGAGCAGCAAATGGTCAAGAAATAGTTCTGCCTTACACCATTTTCTTGCATTGAGCTTCATGTAACCTGTCCTAAGACTACACGGAAATTTCTGGAAGTCTTTTAAAGTTATAGAAATCTTTTTTCTTTCCCCCACCTCTTTTCCTTCTTTTTACAAAATTGTATTTGTATGAACATTAAGGACAATTTGTTATTACCGTATTTTTCGCTCTATAAGATGCACCAGACCACAAGATGCACATAGTTTTTGGAGGAGGAAAACAAGAAAAAAAATATTTTGAATCTCAGATGCCAGAACGGCAAGAGGGATCGCCGCACAGTGAAAGCAGCGATCCCTCTTGCTGTTCTGACTTCTGTGATAGCTGCGCAGCCTGCATTCACTCCATAAGACGCACACACATTTCCCCTTACTTTTTAGGAGGGAAAAAGTGAGTCTTATAGAGCAAAAAATATGGTATATTCGTACAGAAGAATTGTATAAAATTATGTACTTGTTTTTCCTTATCTTCCTTTTCTTTCTTCTTCTTTCTTCTTCATTCCAACTTTGGTATTGAATACTGTTGTATATATAGACTTCTCTCTCTTTTAATCGAAATTAATAAAGATTAATAATAATAATAATAATAATGACCTCACAGGGAAGAGCAGGCTCTGAATGCATATCAATATAAAAATTTCCAATCTGAAAATGGAAACCACAGCCAATTCAACTGGGGGGGGGGGGACCCACTCAGTTCCAATGCTATCGATTATTGTTCTGTCATCTGCTTATATTTATCACGCAGGGTGATAATTATGCACGGGAAATTGCTTTTTTAAAAAGCTGGAGTTAGTATTTGTGTAAGCAGTTCCCCCCTTCTCCAAAGAGATCTGGCCATGAGCATAAAATTCAGCCAGTCACTCTGCACAGGTGCAAAGCTCATCTGCCAAAGCCATGCTGTATGTCGGAAGGAGGGCAGGAAGGTCATCATAACACTTGTTTGCCAAGGAAGCTATTTAAAAAGGGGGACATTGACCCTGCTTGTTTGACATCCAATCTCCAAATTCGTCCTCACTTGCAATGCACCAGAGACACAGGCCCCGCATCGGGAAGCCAGAGGTGCCTGTCTCTCATCTAAGATTACATACAGGGTAGGGGAGTCTCTCCATTACTGGTTTTAAACTAGAATTTGTCAGGCCAAATTGCACAGGTGGTTGGTCAGACCGCTCCTGTCATTGCTTACCCAGGGATCATTGATTTCCCAGCAAGGCTGAGAACAGAACCACTATCAGGCCGATGAGTAAACAGCCCGCGGGTTCAAAGGATGTTGCAAAACCATTGGTGCACCCATTGCTAGTTTTAGACATATTTTTGTTTGCACCATGGCTTCCATGGGTACTTAAGTGGTTCGCAAAGCCCCATTCACTCTGGGGTCACAAATTCTTCCCTAGGCTTCAATCCTGCTCTCATTTTGCAAAAATTGTCAGGTGGAAGTAATATCTAATGCTATCCTCCTCCACCCAAAAATGGAACTGGAAGCTATTGTCCCAAACTGGTTTGAAGTCCATATGGTGATATCGGTTTCATAGTTTTTGACCTCACAATATATTGTGAATCACCATGTTTGTGTGGGTGTATGTGCAAAGCAAAAATCGCAATGCGGGAGAAACCGTGAATTCAGACATTGCGATATATTGGTAGATCACAATTGTTAGCTGGTGATTTATTACAAAGTCGAAAGCTAGGTATCACCCAGCCATACGGGTCGCTAAAATGAAACGATATCTTCTGCAGATGTAGGAATAAGATCCATGAGCAAATTCCCCTGTCAACCTTTGAAGACAAAATAAATTTCTTTACCCAACTCCCCACATGTTTGTGAAAAATCACATTTTGATGGACGGCTGGCAGTAGGTTGGACAGAGTGTCCTTCAAAGAATTTCCTCAATCCACCAGGGCCTTTGGGGACAAGGAATGGGAGTTCAGTCAAGCTGAATGACTGGGGTTCTAGACTCCAGGTAAACCTTCTCAGATGCAACTATATGCACAAATGCCCCCTTCCTACAGATGTTTGCAGTCTTATGCATATGCTCTATGTACAGACTTGGGGGAGCACACACAACACTAGGTCAACTCAGTTCCTGTGTTGTTGAATGCCAGAGCAAAGATCGCCCAAACAGTGCGTGACCAGAACATGGAATGGAGATTTGTGGCATATTTGAGTAACAGTAGGTGAGATTGGCTGAGGGACTGGGGTGGGATGGGGGTTGTTTTTTTTTAATGAGAAACTACCTAATTTACACTTCTCAAGCTAGTATCTGAAACAAACACTATTATCCTTTAAAATTCACCCCGCTCTGAATTTTCCAATCAAACCATGGGCGAGGCATGCATAAGTCAATGTGCACATTGGTGGAAAACGACAGAAAGAAATGTGTTACATTAGGGGAAATTGTTTGCAAAAATGGGTATATGAGGAGAAAGGCACATTAAATTGCAGGTGGGGTTTTTTTTAAATGCAAATTGGCACAAAAATGTGGTGAACTGGATTTAATGTTGAAAAAGTGAAAAACCTGATTGATTGATTGATTGATTGATTGATTGATTTTCTATGCCACCCTTCAAGAATTCATTCATCCTGGGCATGGCCAATGGCTCATTTTAATAGAATGTGATATTAACTGGTTATTAGCTATTAATGTATTGTTTATTTTCATTGCGCAGCCTGAGCTCTAGCTGGAGTGACAGGACAAATGCAGAAATCTACTACTACTACTACTACTACTACTACTACTACTATACTACTAGTAGTACCACCACCACTCTGTGTACCAGTTTTCCTTCCTCCTCTCCTCTGTTTGTTAACACAGCCAGAGAGAAAAGATTCCCTTGACACCGGGCGGGGAAGAAGGTTTTCACTCCTTGAGTAAACCCTCGATTTTCAGTTTGAATTGCAGCTGGGCTTCAGCATAAATAAACTGACAAAGAGCTACCGGCTCTTCCCCGTCGGTAACGGTTGAGGGAAACGGCACTTCGATTTGACTAGACAAAGCTGTCCAGTGTATGGGGTGACCTTTAGCCCCATCCTCGGAGCAACACAACTCTCTCCGTGTCTGCTGCCATCCGCAGGGACTCAGAGGACGAACATGGCTGCCAGAATAATCAGGGCACTGCTTAATGACAAACCCTCGAACAAGCTTGTTGATTATGCGCTGGCAGAAACAGGGCCTCCGATTCTGAAGGCAAACTGGGTGGGGAGAGGGGGGAGAGAGGAAGGCTCCCCGCCCCTCCAAAGCTCACGAAGTGTTTCGATCGCACATGTGTGGCAGGGAAGGATTCGGTTATTTTGCATAGGACGGATATGTTTTTTCTCATCCCCTGCAGACGAGGATAAAGCAAAGCAAAGCAAACACACTTAAAGAGGAAGAAGGTTCAGAATCCACATTGCCCACAGGTGATTCACAGAAATCGTGGAATAAAATGCAGCGCAGTATGTTCAGTGTGCTCTTAAAACAACAACAACCAAGACTCAAAGACAGAGGCACCAAGTGCTGCACAACATTGGGGGGGGGGGGCTTGTCATGTGTGTGTGATGTGTGTGTGGTGATCACACAGGGTCCCCGGACGTTTCACAGTCTATTGATCCCTGTGCCACCACTTTATTTCTCACTGCCACCACCCAGGCCCGACCTGGTACAATACTGAGTCTGGTCAGGGTTAAATATGGAACATAAACTTTTGTTTATCTATTGCAGTTTAACAAGCGTGTGGTTTCATAAACGGTATCAGTCAATTACAATCATGGGTTGCCTATCCAGACCTATAACTTCCGCTCCCTGCTCTCACTCACTAAACCACCTCTCAGATATTTACTTGTCTTCCTAGCCCCTAACTGTTCCTGACTCATTTTATATCTCTACACTAACCCAACCTACCCACACACTTTATCCCAATTCACTCCCACTCCAACCAACCACCCAGCTCCCAACGAACTACCTCTTCACCTCTTCCAGAGCTGGTTTTATAGTCCCACTGACTCCACCCCCCCGGGTTCTGATTGGGTAACCTGTTTAACTATTTCACCTCCAGCACTCTCATATGTTAACGTCACAGTCACGTGTGTAGGGAGGAGGCCATTAGGGCCTCCACCACTGCGGAGAGACCCAACGAGACCCTCTGGGACTGTGGGGAGGCCCAGTGAGAATCCTTGCCACCACGAGGAGGCTGCACAGCCCCTCAATATTGGGGGGGGGAGCTCTGCCCTATTCCCACATTCTTTGGGGGAGCTGAGCTGTCCTCAGCCCCACAGAGCTGGCATGTATGCTTAAAAATATTCTAAATTAAATCACTTTGTGGTGCCTTCAGAGTGTACAGGTGAGGTAGGATAGCTGAACATTTAGCTGCTGGTGCTAGAATAGCAGAATTGTAGACTTGGAAGGGAGACACACACACCTAGGTCATCCTGTCCAACGCCCTGCAATGCATGGATCTCAACTCAAGCATCCATGACATATGCCCCATCCATCTCTGCTTGTTGTTGTTGTTTAGTCATTTAGTCGTGTCCGACTCTTCATGACCCAATGGACCAGAGCACGCCAGGCCCTCCTGTCTTTCACTGCCTCCCACAGTTTGGTCAAACTCATGATAGTAGCTTCCAGAACACTGTCCCACCATCTTGTCCTCTGTCGTCCCCTTCTCCTTGTGCCCTCCATCTTTCCCAACATCAGGGTCTTTTCCAGGGTGTCTTCTCTTCTCATGAGGTGGTCAAAGTCTTTGAGCCTCAGCTTCAGGATCTGTCCTTCCTGTGAGCATTCAGGGCTGATTTCCTTCAGAATGGATAGGTTTGATCTTCTTGCAGTCCATGGGACTCTCAAGAGTCTCCTCCAGCACCTTCATTCCATCTCTGCTTAGAAACCTCAAAAGAAGGAGACTCCACCACCTCCTGAGGGAGACCGTTCCCCTGCTGAACAGGACCATAGCAATGGGCCTAGGAAGCTGCTTTATACAGAGTCACGGTCCATGTAGCTCAGTGTTGCACACACTGACTGGCAGCATCTCTCTGGGATTTCAGGCAGCAGGCATTCCCAGCTCGACCTGGAGAAACTGGGGAATGAACCAGGCACCTTCTGCATGCAAAGATGCTACAGCCCTTTCCTTAAAGGTCAACGGCATGTGCAGTACCAAGAGTTAGAGCAGTAAGAGGCGTTCAAGAGAAACGGATTGCCCTGTTGCTAGTTGGCCATACAAAAACACGAGAATATGAATGAGGAGAAGAGCATTGCTCATTTCCTGGGTCATCAGATTTCTTGCGCCGCCTCTTTACTGCTGGGCCATGGTGAGCCTCATCCCTGAAATTGGGTTGACACAATCCCATGCTTCGTGTCTAGATCAAGAATGGCTGGCCGAAGAATAGCTCTTGCATCTGAACTCTGCAGGTGCCATGGCTCAAGGGTAAACAATTTGTGATGCGGGAAGACAGAAGGCTCTTTCAGCAGGACTGTGGTTACTTGAGAGGTGAGAGCATCGTTTATTTGCTTTATTTGACTTAGCGTGCACACAGGGGGCTAAGTGTTACATCAAAGCAACGTCTGCATCCTCCCAGAAAGCAGTTTTCTGGAATGCTAGCCTTGCGTCTGTTCCATGCAGAGATGCTTGTTGGCCATGACAATGGTGCATTGGACATCGGCGTCAAATTATACCCTACCTACATCAGTGCGCAACTCCCCTTTCCCACCAAAGCTGAGTGTGCAGCCACAGGTGGAACCAACAATGTTGGAGGGGCATGGCTTGTGGGTTCGTCTCTCCTCCACAGCCTGAGATGGTACCCACTCATCTGAACAGCCCCTGGAGCAGCCTGCTATCAAGTTTGAAATAGAGCAACGTTCTCTCATTGCCTCTCCTGCCACTGAATTAGCAACGGGACCTGGGGCAGCCAGGAAGGAACATCTTTCTGCAGACAGGATTTGGCCCAGATGTGCCCCAGTTGAAGTTCCCAAACAGAGAAAATGACAAGAGTTCTGATCAGAACAAAACTAAAAGTTTTGCAAAATGCTCGCCGCACATAGAAAAGTCACAAATACCTCAGAGTTACTGTGGGTTCGGTTGCAAACCACTGCAATAAAGTGAATATCACAATATAAGTGAATCATAATATGAGTCACACTGATTTTTTGTTGCTTTCCAGAGCATATAAAATTGTGTTTACACTATACTGTAGTCTATTAAGCTAGGCCACTCTGCCTGCAGGGGCCAGAGGGGAAAAGGCACGACTCCAGCCTTCAACAGCTTCACTCCCGTGGCCAGAAGAAGGGTGGCAGCTAAAAGAGGGCTCCCTTTCCCTGGAAGTGGCTGGGCTGCCTGCAGTTGCACCCATGTTCTCATAAGGAGCAATAAATGTGAAGCACAAGAAAGCAAAGTGTAATAAAGTGAGGCTTGCCTGTATTGCATTAGGAAGAATCATCTAGGCTAGGATTTTCCATAATACACTGGGAGGGATTGTGTTATTGTGTGGGTATTTATACAGTGGTACCTCGGGTTAAGAACTTAATTCGTTCTGGAGCTCCGTTCTTAACCTGAAGCTGTTCTTAACCTCAAGCACCACTTTAGCTAATGGGGCCTCCCACTGCCACCGCGTGATTTCAGTTCTCATCCTGAAGCAAAGTTCTTAACCCGAGGTACTATTTCTGGGTTAGCGGAGTCTGTAACCTAAAGTGTCTGTAACCTGAAGCATCTGTAACCCGAGGTACCACCGTATAGAGATGTCAAAGAGAACAACAACTATCAGACTTTTAGACAACATCTGAAGGCAGCCCTGTTTAGGGAAGCTTTTAATGTTTGATGCACTTTATTTTAATATTGTGTTGGAAGGCGCCCAGAGTGGCTGGGGAAACCCAGCCAGATAGGCGGGGTATAAATAATAATAATATATTATTATTATTATTATTATTATTATTATTATTATTATTATTAATTTATTGAAATCTTCAATCATTTGACCTTCTGACATGGCAGCACTGTGGAACAGACAGAAGATGTGGGACTTCTGCTTACTTCCTTCAGAGCAGCTGAAAGAGTGCACCTTGAGATTGCTTGGCAACTGTACGAGGGTCAATTTCTCTTCCACAAAGCGCAACATGGTGGCAGAAGTGACTCATTCCCACAGGTTCCCATGTGATGTGCAGACTCTCTGAGCCCTTTCTAAGTTACTCCTGATCCCTAAAGCACTCTTCCGGATTCAGAAGTGCCGTGAGCATGATCCCAGAGTGCTAACTACACTCTGAGCTCTTTCCAAAGCCAGAGACGTAGACTCACTTACTCACCAGCAGGGAACTCTGCCAGAAGTTGTACAACCTGCAGATTTTCATTGCATTAATTCATTCTGAAGTGAAGCGGGCTTTCCTCTTGAGCCTGGAGTAGACGGCAATTAATTAAGAGCCGTTTCTTTCTCTCTTTCCCCCACCGATTGGATTAAAATAAATGAAATGGCAAGAGGAAGGATGGATTTGGCTGGAACCATGTCTGGGGCAGAGATCTACTCTCCAGCCTGCAGTCCCTGGTAGCTGCTGCAGCAACAGCAGCACCTCCAGTGCATGGATTGAGCCATATTGAAACACAATTCTGTGTTCTTAGGAGCTGCTGCATCTCGCCCGTTTATAGGCACAACCGGGGAAAATCCCAAGGCTTCTTGCAGAAGCAGTGGGCTTGTAATAATGGCAGCACACTTTCCAGCTAAATGTTGGAGGAATTGGATCGACAACATCCCTTACCATTAAGGAGCACAAGGTAGGAAATTAATTGAAAGAGGCACCATGTAACAGATCCTTCTTTCCTGGAACTCTTAATACAGTGGTACCTCGGGTTACATACGCTTCAGGTTACAGACTCCACTAACCCAGAAATAGTACCTCAGGTTAAGAACTTTGCTTCAGGATAAGAACAGAAATCGTGCTCCAGCAGCACGGTAGCAGCAGGAGGCCCCCTTAGCTAAAGTGGTGCTTCAGGTTAAGAACAGTTTCAGGTTAAGAACGAACCTCCAGAACGAACTAAGTACTTAACCCGAGGTACCACTGTAGCCCCGAAGTGGAAGTGGAGACCCCGTGAGGATGGAGTGGGGGAGAGAGAGAAGGATAAACCAAGTAGAGAATTGCCAAGAGAAGAGGTTCCTGTTGTAAAAACTGTTTTGAAAGGGTAACCAAATAAAAGAGTGAAATTCAACCAAGGATTAAGCTACATTACAGTGGTACCTCGGGTTACATACGCTTCAGGTTACATATGCTTCAGGTTACAGACTCTGCTAACCCAGAAATAGTGCTTCAGGTTAAGAACTTTGCTTCAGGATGAGAACAGAAATCATGCTCTGGCGGCGCGGCAGCAGCAGGAGGCCCCATTAGCTAAAGTGGTGCTTCAGGTTAAGAACAGTTTCAGGTTAAGAACGGACCTCCGGAACAAACTAAGCACTTAACCCGAGGTTCCACTGTAGTAAAAAAAACCCAGTGTTTTAAATACGTTATAAACATGCAACACCAGGTGGCACTGTAGAGCACAAAACTTTTCTATGTGATTTTACATAGGTTTTTTTTCTGTTATAACAATTTAATTTATGACTTATTTATAGCAGGTTTTTCCTGTGTGTAGATCCACCCCAAGTGTTCATTGAAATCAATGCTCTTAAATACTTGTCTATTGATTTCAGTGGGTCTACTTTGAGTATGATGATTTCCCACCTGAATCTGCCTGCCAAGCAGTCCTCTTGAAAGCTGCCAGGGGTGTGTGAGTGTGTGTGTTTTAGGATAGGCATTCAGTTATTGAATGATGCTGCTCAGACACAGCCAAGCATACCACCACCCTGTGTAGACACCTGTAGCCCTTCTTACACTTCCCCATCGCTATAAACCTCTGTAGAAGATTGGGAGAAGTTGGCAACCTATCCTTCAGGGATGCTTCTCTAGTATTATGGAATGACTACGCAGGAGCTCTGAGCTCCAGGATTCTCCAGAGACCAAGATTCGAAAGCCAGTGCTCCAGAGCAAGTTCTCCATCCGGAATTCACACTGAACCCCAACTTGCAAAACGTGGGGAAGGAATCTGAACATAAACAAACCATGACTGAGAAAGCCTCAGCTCTTGGGGGTTTCCATCCTGGCTTGCCCTGCTCACTGTCCTATGCATTGCTGACCTCTCCACACCCCAAGGCCAGAGTTGGAATGTATAAACAGATGCCTCCTTCTGTGACCAGGGAAGCAAAAGTGGGTTTCTAAGCCTTTCTCAAGATGGTGAAGCAAATAGGATACCTAACAGGGGATGATCTCAACAGGTGCTAAGGAACAATTTTACTTTTGTTATATAGCCAGAAAAAGTGTGTGTGTGTGTGTGTGTACACACCTGGAAAGGCCAGAAGCTCAATCTCAATCTTACATTTTTCTCATTATGAGAAAATTCCATATTAATATTCTTTTTTTTTTTAAAAAAAAAAAAGGAAGAAATGTGCATGGAAATTTCTGTGTAAGTAGTATTTCATCCCAAAATATATGTATAGAAATTTGCTATTTAAATATTTCCATGTACAATTTTTTGAGCTGAGAGTCATATCGCAAAATTCAGGGAAGCACAAAATTCAATGGATAATTGCATTGCCATCTGCATATTGGTCTGAGGGGAGCAGGTTAGGTTAGATTTCTATAGGAACTCACAGAAATCAATCTCCCCAAGAATCTCTAACACACACACACACACGTAGTTTGTTCTGTGCTATCTTCCTAAACCATGTTTACGGGACATTTTCTAAAAAGTGCTGCTCTACCCTACACCTGTGGAAACACAGAGGGCAGGAACCAGCACCCATGGTGGCTAGGAATAGATACAGTGGTCCGAAACTGTTTAATTAAAACATGCATTTTACTTTATTCTTTTATGCACTGGGGAGAGGTTTGGATCGATGAAACGAGTGGCAAAAAGCAAACCATGTGATCCTTGGCCTCTCCATTACAGCAGGACTGTTAGCAGCGATTGCCACGTAACCTAATACTGGTTTTCCCACAAGCCCTGGGAATTTCTGGCACAGGGGAGCTGCCTGGCAGGGCCGTTCTGATATGCCTCCAAGGCTGTTTTAGACACACATGTGTTTTGACTTCAGCCACTCTTGTCATGAGACCAGAACGGCCCCTCCGATGTAATGCCGCCACATGTGACTGGCAAACTCCGCCTGCAGCTTCCAGCAGCAATCAATGGAAAGCAATTGGGGGGGGGGCTCCCAACAAAGCAATTCCCCCTTATTGTGAGGAGCTGGAGGAGAATGCGCTAGTCATTTCTGGGAAGATGTGCATTTTACCACAATTTGGGTGCAATTTTGACAACACCCTGGAAAGGGGAGAAAAAGCAGTGAAAACTGGCTCGCAGACCTTTCCACCGCTACAGGCTTTATCGGTTATTTTCAGGAGTCGATACGCTGCGGAAGAGATTTCACACGCTCGGGGCAAGTGTGGGGGAGAAGATTAACCTCGCCTCCTGTCCAGTGCAAATGACGTTCGTCAGCTGCTACAGGCTACGGAGGCCAAATCTCACTAATACCATTTATCTATCCTTCCTTCCTTCCTTCCTTCCTTCCTTCCTTCCTTCCTTCCTTCTCCTGCTTCGGAGTCTAGGACCTGAACCAATGGCTCCAAGTTACAAGACAGGAAATTCAGACTACACATCAGGAAGAACTTTCTGACAATGAGAGCTGTTCGACAGTGGAATGATCTCCCTTGGGAGGTGATGGACTCTCCTTCCTTGTAGGTTTTTAAGCAGAGGTTGGATGGCCATCTGCCATGGATGTTTAAGCTGTGATTCCTGCATTGCAGGGGTTTGGACTAGATGACCCTCAGGGTCCCTCTGTTGTAAACAAAATCTGCCCTTCTTCCCTTATGGGGTATCCAAGAGCCTGTATAGAGTCCTTAAGAGGGTTCCCTATTGGTAGGAGAAAATAACAGAGGCCAACCAGAGAATATTGAGAAGCAAAGCAGCTAGTAAGCCTGATCTTTATTGAACTGTTGCAACAGGGTGCTACCCTCACACGCAGGGAAAGGAGGAGGACCCAGAACAAAGGTGTGCCTGCCCTTATTTTAAATTCCCTGCCCTGGAGCTCAAGACCACCCCTCCATACATCACACATACATCACAGAAGGGGTGTAACCCAAGACCACCCCCCACAAACATCATACCTACATCACAGAAAAGGTGGTCTACAACAGAAACTTGAATGTTGTTGTTTTTCCTGTCTGCCAGGTTATCTGATAATGCCTTATCTGATTGCCTTTCCTGGTAGTCTGGCCATTCCTTTGAGATGGTGATTACCCAATTCCTGAGACAATGGGAAGGTTCCCTCACCCCCTCTCTCCTTGCAGAGAAAACATTTGGTCAGTTTGGGAGTTAAAATGGTTTGAGGACTGTATTCCTGTGCTGCTCCAGACATATATTTATGTACGTGCTTGGTTGGTACATTTATGAACATTATATATATATATATATATATATGACCTTAAAATTTTTATTACACCTCCCAAATCTATAATTCTATGATTCTGCACACGGTCACACCCCATGTCCATTTGTCAACCACTGGCAGTGGCTCTCCTGGATTTTGGGGAGAAGAAGAGAAGAAGAGAAGAAGCGTTTGGATTTGATAGCCCGCTTTATCACTACCCAAAGGAGTCTCAAAGCGGCTAACATTCTCCTTTCCCTTCCTCCCACACAACAAACACTCTGTGAGGTGAGTGAGGCTGAGAGACTTCAGAGAAGTGTGACTAGCCCAAGGTCACCCAGCAGTTGCATGTGGAGGAGCAGAGACGTGAACCTGGTTCACCAGATTCCGAGTCTACCACTCTTAACCACTACACCACACTGGCTGTGCGACTAGCCCAAGGTCACTCAGCAGCTGCATGTGGAGGAGCGGGGAAGCGAACCCGGTTCACCAGATTACGAGTCAACCACTCTTAACCACTACACCACACCTGCTCTCAAGGAGGAGATATTCCCAGCCCTGCCTTGAGGTTCCAGGGACTGAACCTGTGATGCACCTGTATTCAAAACAGATGCTCGACCACCGAGCCACAGCCCTTCCATACAAATGTGACGACGCAGCTTTCTGCTGAGCACACGAGAATCACAGAAGGCCAACTGCTACTCGTACCCAGACGCTTTAAATGTCCTTTTATAAAAGCAGAGATGTGCTAAATCTTTCTTGCGTACAGGCGCAAATGATATAAAATGCAGAGTCGGCAGGAAGCCTGCGGGTCTGTTTTTTTTTTATGAAAAAAATTCACATTGTTTGCAGCAGCCCCTTTGGCATATGATCCACCCAGCAAACTTGTGCAAGGGAACCGCAGTTTCTCAGATGCTAATGAGTCGGCAACGATGAGAATGAGTGAGTCGGGCAGCAGGTGCTGCTTCAGCAATAAAACACTGAGGACCATCAATGGTTTCCAGACAAAAGGAAAGAGCTTTTTGCATCCCGGCGGCTAAGCAGAAATGGCCTGAAAGCTTCAACCCAAACGGGAAAAAAACAAACCCAACCACTATGGATATCAGCTGGGAAAATTCTACATTTTCCTAAAGCTTCCCCCCCCCCCCACAGACACACACACTCAAATGGCCCCAGTTAAAAGCTAACCAGATTCCAGAGGTTGGATGGCTTCCAAACAAATTAAAGGAGCAATTCCTCCTTCTCAGCTGGTAGGGCCAAGGATTAAGACAAATGGGATAAAAGGGAAATCTCTGTAAAGGACTTACTGAGTGGACAATGGGAAAGCAGCATGAGCTGTGGAGATAACAAGCAGTAATCAGCCCCTTCATTGCCTTCTTATTCCACATTTTAACAGGAGTTCTGATCAGTCCCTGCTATAATCTTCAGGCAGCGGAAGCCAATGAAGCACCAGCAAAGAGGTGCCAGACACTTCGGAACAATAGAGCGAACATGTCTGCTGACTGCCTCTCTCGCTGTGGAATGGAAATGAAGGTATCCGTCCAACATCATCATCTAGGCCCAGAAGCAGAAAAACCAGGCTCTGAACCAAACTTCCCACTGAAACATAAAATTGTAGAGTTGGTAGGGACCGCAATGGTGATCTAGTCCAAACTCCTCTACAATGAATGTTCAGCCTATTGAGGTCTTAGAGAAATCAGATAGCTATTCTTGAAGCTTCCTATTATCGTTGGTAGTAATAATAAGTTCTGCATTGCCACCAATGTGTAGAATGCTCTGGAGACTTTCTGTAGCTTTATACCCCCAAAGTAGATGGGAAAGGCCTGTAGTTCACTGGCAGAGCATTTTGTTTTGCACCTGGGTTCAATCTTCAGGAAGGACTGGGAAAGACCCATTTCTGTAACTCTGGAGAGTGACTGCTGGCCAGTGTGGATGGTACTGAAATAAGTCTGACTCTGCATAAGACAGCTTCCTATGTTCCTGACACACACCATAGTTTCTAAAAGGGGCAAGGGGGACATAGGCAATGCGCATGGCGATCTGGAGCAGGACACCTCTAACCTTGCAAGTTACCAATCACAATGGTACCTTTGGTTGCAAACGGGATCTGTTCCAGAGCCCCATTCACAACATGAGCAGAATGCAACCCGCGTCTGTGCATCTGCGCGGATCGCGATTCGCCACTTCTCCGCATGCGTGTGACGTCATTTTGAGCATCTGCGCATGCGCGAGCAGCGAAACCCGGAAGTAACTCTTTCCGATACTTCCGGGTCGCTGCGGGACGCAACCTGAAAACGCTCAACCTGGAGCAAACACAACACGAGGTATGACTTATATGGAGACTTCAAGCCCATAGCTTGCTCCACATTCAGTCTGGTGTGGTACAGTCTTATTTCCTCCTCTGTTCCTTGCACCAACCAAGCCTAATCCACATGTGTTGACAACTGAGTGGTCTCAGTCCAACCCTACCAGATAAAACAATCACATTTCTAAAGTCTCTGTTTTGGGGAAGAGGTTTAGGGAGATCAAGCTGAATGAACCGCTACCTTCCTGTTAACATAAGGACTGTGTCTCAGATAACATGCATTAAACACAGAAGCTCCCAGGTTAAAGCTTCACAATGTATCTCCAGTTAGGTTTGGATAGATAGTAAGGTAAAGGTAAATGACCCCTGGATTGTTAAGTCCAGTCAAAGGAGACTATGGGTTGCGTACCGACACTACTGAGCTAGAGACTAAGGATTTAGCTCAGCGATGCCTTGCAGGGAAGTCATGTTACTAACACACACTTTGTCGGGAGCACACACAAGACATGTTTCAGAATCATAAAACAGTGGCAGAGCAACGCAGACCAGAATGGGTCATGTTGCCAGGATTGTGATCTCAAAAGCAACACCTGGAACCTCTCCTACAGCCCTGACTGATGTGATTATAAAACAAAATGTGAAATGCCCCCTGAAATGGGTTGTGGAGTTGAGAGGGAAGCGAAGAAATGGGATAAATCAGAGCCAGGCTTGCATAACATCATGCATTTGTGTATCCAGCCTAAACAGAGCCTGAGACTTCACCAGATGTTTTTCATTCTGGCACAGTTCGCTGCTGCGGAGAGAGAAATCGGGAGCGGGCGAGAGCCAAGCACAACATCAGGTTGGCATGCACAGCTGTAATCGGAGATCAGCGAAGGATACAGTCAGTCCAGACCCCTGGGGAGACAGCAACTAGCGAGGTCTCTTAAAGGAAAGCCACTTAGTTCTCCCGGAGAAACAGCATCAGGACCTCCTTGCACCCAAGCGAGGGGGTCAACGTGCAAATCTCTCCACTTTGTAACTCTTTGCCTTGGCGCCGTTAAAAGCTTAAATTGTAGTTTCCCAGAGAAATAGCTTCTTTTTTGTTGTTTTTCTTACGTTCCTCCATGTGCACAAATATCACCATCGTGCCTCAATATGAGTCATCAATGCATCAACCATCATTACCATCGCCATGTCTCAATATGCATGGCCGCTACAGGGACATTTATTGTGCTACGGCAGCAGATGGAAAGGACTAACATAAATAAATGTGGAGAGGAAGGAAAGGAGATGGACAGCTTAATGCAAGCTTGGGGCCAGCGACGGATGAAGGATGCTAGATCCTGCAGGTGAATCCAAAGTAACTTTGCGTTTCAGTTACCAAGAAACATAGAAAACTGCCTCCTACAGAGTCAGAGCTGTGATCAATGTAACTCAGTATTGTCCCTGTTACTGACTAACAGTGGCCCTCCAGCTTTACTTTTTATAATTTTTTTAATTAGTTTTTCCATAACAAACATCCTATAAGATAAACATTGATACAATGTCACAATGTGGGATTTTTCCAATCCCGTGACTTCCCTCTCCCCTCTCCAGGGTTCCATTATTTTTGGTTATTTCAAGCCTGTCCAAGTCAGGCCCTCTAGGTTTTCAAGCAGGAACTGAACCTGCAGATGTCTTTATGACAGAATTGTGGAGTTGGTCATCTGTAAGTCCTCTCACTGACCTATGTCTCTGGCTACCCCTGGGAACAGGAGCCTATATATTTCTAGCTAGCTTCTCTCTTCTGCACGCTGAGTTATTCGCAAATAAATGTGAATAACATTCATTACCTGCTGTTCACAAATAAATAAGACTGGTTCTACTGTAGGTACGCAAGCCAGACATAAAGCATGTTGCTCAAAATGGCAGGGGCGATGGCTTGACCTGCCTTGATACCATAGGTATAGTTAATATACAAATAGGAGCACAACAAATACACTGTCTGCTGTGTGCTGTGGGGGCACAGTGCTGCGACATTTTGTGCAGGTGATGCCAACTCCCACTGAAATCTCCTTTAACTGCTCAGCTGACACCCCAGGTTGGCACCTTGCAAGCATCGGTACAAAAGCGTCAATGAAAGTCTCTTAATATTTTATATCACAGCCCGAAGCTGGTTGTTTAGCCAGCAAAATACTGCCGGCATTCCAATATCCTCCCCCCCTAAAAATGTCTGCTTCCTTTTCCCCAAGTGGAGAAAAGAACCCAAAAACAGTGTTTTGTGTGCATTTCTCTTTTTGCAGAAGTTGGGAGGATCTCTGCAAGCAAGAACTTCTCTCTTTCAGTTTCCAGCAAAGTACCATTCTCTCCAAACTTAGGGGTGAATCTCAAAAGGCCCACAGCGCTCCATAAAGAATGATGAAATCTCCACCTTTGGTTGCACCAGGACCAGCAGAGGCTGGGACTTTAAAAAAAGACGATATATCCTGTTCATAACCCCCCCAAGATACAGAGGCCTGCTTCTCCAGAGAGAGATCCATTTGCGGAATGCCCAGGAAACAGTCCACTTTATTGTCATTAGTAAAATAATTTGCCACACATATTTTGCTTCGTCGACTGAACTGCGCTATCTATTTATCTCCTTTAACGCATTTCAAAACGAATCATTCATGAGCCTTTTGATGCGAGAAGCAGCCAGGGGATGTCCGTCAGCAAGGAACGCTATGATGGCGCCTCCTCGGAGGACCACAACTTAGGCATGCTAGGCCATGTGCCACCCCAGTCTTTAAATTTATGGCCTCCCACCATGGCCCTCCTCTAGCTGAAAGAAGTTGTCTAGTACCAAATTCAGAGTAATAGATATTCATTCTACCTATCCCAAGAGGAGAGCGGGATGATACATGTGTCTTCCTCCCTTTTTTTATTCTCAGTGAAGGATGTGAGAGAGAATGACTGGCTCCATATAACCCAGAAAACTCCATGGTTGTGCTCGGATCTGAACCCACTTCTCCCTCTCTTCCGCTCCCAGCCACCACATTGTACTGGCTGTGCCTCTTACACATGAGGTGCATATTTCCAGGACCTGACATGGCGGTTCCCTCGCTCCGAGAAGCCAATTTACAGGGAATCAGGCAGAGGGCCTTCTCGGTAGTGGCACCCGCCCTGTGGAATGCCCTCCCACCAGATGTCAAAGAGAAAAATAACTACCAAACTTTTAGAAGACATCTAAAGGCAGCCCTGTTTAGGGAAGCTTTTAATGTTTAATAGTTTATTGTATTTTAGTGTTTTGTTGGAAGCTGCCTAGAGTGGCTGGGGAAACCCAGCCAGATGGGCGGGATATAAATAATAAATTATTACTATATATTATTATTATGCTTCCTTGAATTCACACAATTATAGAGTTGGAAGGGACCCTCGAGGGTCATCTAGTCCAACCCCCTAATTCCTTGGATGCAGGGTGGTCTATAAAAAAAAAAAGAATGATAAATACAAGTTCACAAATGGAACAAAATATAAGCAGTCCCAGGAATGTGAATGCAATGGGTTTGTATTTTTAAAAATAAATAAATAAATTGCTGATTGGGAAAATCCTAAACTGATGAAAAAATTCCCCACACTATTACATAAACAGAGAGCAGGTAGTAACTAACCCTGTCCCTTCTGCTGCTTCCCCACTGCTCAGACCCACTACCCTCCAGTTGCTGGAGGCTGAGGGTTTGTCACAGAGACTGTGCTATGCTCATGAAGGCTCTCTGTACTTAACTGATGTTCTAAAACTGCACCAGAGGCATCCTTGAGTAACACATCGCAAGGAGGATGCAAAGGAAGAAGACAGGGCCAAGATACAGATGGACTCCTGTTGTTCCGTGAGCCCTTTGACGGCCAGAATAGGACTTCGTGGCATTTTCATTTCTAGCTTTGGCAACCCGAGCGATCACTGTTGATTGTAGGGCAGTGCAAATATGGAATAAACAAACACAACACAGACATCCACAGGCTCCCCACCCCCTTGGGTGAGCTAAGCAAAACACTGACAGAAGGAACAAACTAGTAAAGGTAAAGGGACCCCTGATCATAAGGTCCAGTTGTGACCAGCTCTGGGGTTGCGGCGCTCATCTCGCTTTATTGGCCGAGGGAGCCGGCGTACAGCTTCTGGGTCATGTGGCCAGCATGACTAAGCCGCTTCTGGCAAACGAGAGCAGCGTACGGCAACACTGTTTACCTTCCCGCCAGAGCAGTACCTATTTATCTACTTGCACTTTGACGTGCTTTCGAACTGCTAGGTTGACAGGAGCAGGGACCGAGCAACGGGAGTTCACCCCGTTGCGGGGATTCGAACTGCAACCTTCTGATCAGCAAGTCCTAAGCTCTGTGGTTTAACCCACAGCACCACCCGCGTCCCTAACAAACTAGAGTCCCCCCCCCCAAAAAAAACCCCCAAAAAGAACACTGCTTGTGCATTTTGCCCTACAAATGCAAGAAACTTAAGTCTTTGTTTTAAAATGAAGGCTGGGGATCTGGAGATTATGTTGGACTCCCTCTCCCCACTCATAAACACATCACCATCAGCTTGTTTGTCTGCTATTGAGCTCTGGTCTCTCTCTCTCTCCTTTCTGCTTCTCTCCCCTCCCCCCAAATACACCCTTTCATTCTTTGTGCAATCTTCCCCACCCCATCCTCTCTCTCTCCCCGCTCTCACTCTCTCTTGTCTTCCTTCCAGAAATTTATTTGGGTCCTTTAATCTGCATGTGTCTAGGCAGATGTCCAAAAAAATAAAAAAAGAGAGGAAAGACCAAACAACGCACAAAAACCATTCGCTTCAACAAAGGCAGCAAAAAAGGGGGCAAGGATTTTTCTTGGGGGTGGGAGAGAGCAGAGAGACATTCCTCCACTCCTCCTGGCGTAAGCTTTGCCCTCTCTTTGCCTCTACCTCCAAAACACCCTGAATGATTGATAAAGTTTTTGCCCTCTCCTTCACTGCTGGCTGTCATGAGATGCCCATATACTTGGGGTCCGTGTCTTTGCAGCAAAGTGTAGGGAGAGGGATAAAGTGAGTGTGTGTGAGAGAGAGATCTATTTTGGTTCTTCTTGTTTGATTTTATTTGGTTTGGTTGTTTTCTCTTTTCTTCCTCCCCCCTTTAAGTGGGAGGTGGAGGGAGGAAAACTTGAAAAGCCGTTGATTAGACTCCGACAACTCCAAAGCAAACAAACAGGCTGAAGGAGGGACACAAGAGCCTGTTTGTAATGGCTCAACCCCCCCCCCAACCTTCCCTCCTCCTTGGTTAGCCCGCCTTATCCGGGCAAAGAAGCAAAATGAAATAATAATTAAAAGCAGAAAAGAGGGAGCTGGGGACTGGTTTTCGTCGAATTCTCTCAATTCCTAAAAGGAGGACGGGATTGAGGGAGGAGTCGAAGTCAAGCTACTTCAGCCAGAGAAGGAGATCTGTGCACAACTGATAAAACTCAGAAAATGCGTGATGACGTGGCACAACATGTAAAGTTAAAGGGACCCCTGACCGTTAGGTCCAGTTGTGACCGACTCTGGGGTTGCGGCGCTTATCTTGCTTTACTGGCCGAGGGAGCCAATGTACAGCTTCCGGGTCATGTGGCCCGCATGACTAAACCACTTCTGGCGAACCAGAGCAGCGCACGGAAACGCCGTTTACCTTCCCGCCAGAGCGGTACCTATTTATCTACTTGCACTTTGACGTGCTTTCGAACTGCTAGGTTGGCAGGAGCAGGGACCGAGCAACTGGAGCTCACCCCGTCACGGGGATACAAACCGCCAATCTGCAAATCCGGTTTAGACCACAGCGTCACCCGTGTCCCCGGTATGACGTATATGTCACAATAAACTTGTTAATCCTCCAGGTGCTAAAGGACCACTTGGCTGCAATATATGTGTTTAACCTGGAGTATTAAGCCTCATCAAAGACAGAGGGACTTGCACCTGCACTGCATTGTTTGTTGATTTTGCTGCAATAGACTAGCATAGCTACCCCATCTTCATCATCATCATCATTTTATTGTTTATATCCTGCCCACCTGGCTGGGTTTCCCCAGCCCCATGGAGGTATTAACCTAATTTTTCCTTTGACACTTATTTAATGGATGTACAGCAGCCTTCACCAACCCGGTGCCCTCCATGTGTTTTGGGCCATACCTCCCATCAGCCCCTGTCAGTGCAGCCATGGGGCTGGTGGAAGCTCCATCAATCCAAAGGTTGGCAGAGACAGGTGCACAAAGATAGCTCAAGCTATGTTGGTGCCTGAGGCAGAAGGCATAAATAATAATGCTACCTAGGTATGTAAACAAATATCAACAACTAACTGCATAATTGGCAATAGGCTGCCTTGTAATGGTACCCCAAAGACAGTCATCTACATTGAGCAAACTCATCAATGTCCAATAAACATGGAAGTATCCAACCTCAAAGCCCCAGCCCAGAATTGTTTCAGGTGAACTTGTGTTTGCTGTTGACAGCATTTGCAATAATAATAATAAAAAAACAATGTTGTGGTGAAGTCTTACAAGTCCAGGCCTTGATGGACCACAAACTGAATGGTGATGTTGAGGAACAGCAGCTGCAGATGTCAGCAGCTTAAGAAGTAGCAGCCTGCTATACTGTGTTGCTCTGTAATACGGGCCAATCCTTCAAGATAAGGAGATCTTTGCCTGCTACACACTTTTCCCCAGACCCATTTGAAGGGAGGCTGGACCGGCAGTAAGGATGGATTTGAGTTCCCAGCTGGGTGCCCTTGTGAGGAATCTCCCCCTGCTGTGAAAAGAGGAGGCTGGCCTCTATGTAGCAGCTCTGCACCTTAGTACTGTAAGATAAAGAACCTCTACGAGGTGTCATAACATCCTTCAGGCGGATCACTTCCAAGTTCCCCTGGAGTGAGGAGCTATTAGGAGCAGCTGCAGCCCTTAGAGCTGGAATTGGCTTCCAGTTCCTGGAGATGTCTCATTTAATCCTGCTTCTCTCAAGCCTCCCTTCCAGAGGTATTTGATCCTCCCTTCCAGAGGTATGAGAGCCCCTCTCACTGTTGCATCAAATATCCAATGGTGGCTGGCTTCTTAGAAAGCCTCTCCCACCCACAACATGAAAACTGGAGTCCACATTGAAAGGCCTATAGGTCACAGTAGAGAGCTGCAGTCTAGTGTTTCCCCTGAGGTCTAAGGTTTTCAGATTAGGGTGTAATTTCACCAAGAACTAAACATTCTGGCTGTTGGTCTAGATCAGGGGTGGAGTACATTTTTTTCAACCAAACGGCCACATCCCCTTCTGGGCAACTTTCTGAGGCTACAGGTCAGTTGGAAGAACAATGAGCATAATTCTGCTTTTTGGCCACTGGTAGGAAGAACCAAGGGACATGGGTGGTGCTGTGGGTTAAACCACAGAGCTTAGGACTTGCTAATCAGAAGGTCGGCAGTTCGAATCCCTGTGACGGGGTGAGCTCCCATTGCTCGGTCCCTGCTCCTGCCAACCTAGCAGTTCAAAAGCATGTCAAAGTGCAAGTAGATAAATAAGTACTGCTCCGGCGGGAAGGTAAACGGCATTTCCGTGCGCTGCTCTGGTTCACCAGAAGCGGCTTAGTCATGCTGGCTCCCTTGGCCAATAAAGTGAGATGGTCTTGGTGAGCAAACAAATTTTCACCATTGCAAGTAAACACAGGTCAAAGAGCCATGATTGTTCCTAATCTGCAGCAAAGTCCTGCAATGTCCAATCCTTGCAAACACTGTGCATCCTCTCTGTCACTCTTTCTCCTCATGCATTTCTCTGTGTTGTTTCAGTTCAACAACCTCTCTGATCAAAATCAGTGCAAGGAAGCCATCTGTCAAGGAAACAATTGTGCAAGTCCCGCCAACTGTAAGGGACTGCCAGTTCACACAACACTTTGTACACACGACTGCAAAGCACTGTGTGAAGAAGTCTGCACATAACCTCTGCCCACACAGACACACTCACACATCCCTCCAGGAGAAACAAAGTGCAGGTTCAAGATGGTCTATGCATTCACACATGCCCCAAACTCCCTGGCACAGTGCTGCAAGTGGAGGTTGCTGTGACCGAAGGCTCATCCATGTTAGAAGTGAGCATGTCAAGGAGAAGTTTGTCTTGTTTTGTTTCCTCCACCATCTGTCTTCTGACAATATGTCCATGTTTCCTGTACAGCTGCATCTCCACCACAGAGGGCAAAAAAATCCCACCACAGAAGGCAAAGAACGCCCCACCAGCACAAATGAAGAAGAGAGACTCTAGAACCTGCCTTGTTCTACTACAAAACAACAGTTCTACTTGCCATGGCAAGCATCCCACCCACTTCAGCCTTTTCCTCTGTACAAAGGGAAGATTTGCATTAGTTGCTCCACCCACTCTTTTGTCTGGCCACGCCCACCACTGGCCAGTGGTTCTTGGAAGATTGCCCAGAACAGAATGTGGTCCTCTCATTCCCCATCTCTTCCATCGAGGAAATAAAATCACCTCCTTTCCCAGGGTTGTCACCCATGGAGCCCCCTATTTTGGCTAAGTAGCTATCAACTCTGCCTTGATTGAGAGTTTGGAAGTTTCATGTTGCAAAAAGGATAATGGCATGCAAATAAAAGGGGGAAGCTCTTCTCCTAGCAGCTGTGCTGAGCGGCAAAAACTTACTTTTCCTTGAAGGATTACACTGGCTGGTTTTAAACTCAGAAACATTTTCCAAACAGCCACAGAAAACAAGAGCCCATTTGTGAAACTGTTTGAAGAGGATCTCATGAAATAAAAAGACGGAGGGGGCGTTTTCTTGGGGGGGGGTGTTTAGAAGAGAGAACGGGGCTGAAGATGAAACTCAGAAACAAGGAGAGATTCCTGAGAATCACATTTCCCTAACTTTGTAAAAGTCTGGGAACTCGTCCCAAAATGCTGAAAGAAAAAGCCGCGGGAACAAAGCGAGTGACCTGGGACAGATAGAAAGCAATTGAGCCGGGTTCGCAGGCCACCTCTGAAAAAAAAAAGTTAGATTTCAAGGGGACAAATCCTTTCAGCAATCAACCCCCAAGAAGTGAAAGCTGGGAGGGAGGGCAGGGGGGAAGGTGGATGAAGGAGACATAAAATGGGTTGCTACTCCAAAGGATGTAAAGAATAGACAACCCCCTCCTTCCTGCCTGCCCACCTTAACTTGTTGGAAGTGGCACGATACAGTAATTTCATCTCACTGTTGTCTCCATTCATGGGCTTTGCAGGAGTTTTGTAGCACTTTAAAAAAAGAAAGATCTGCAAAACCTGTTTGGACCGGACGGATGGCCATGGGAGAAAAGAGATTTCAGTGGACGCCGCAGGAAACAACAGTTCCTTCAGATCAACTCTTTCATAAAAAGATTGCTTGCTTCTCCAGACCAATGCTGCGACACTAACCTCACAACAGAGGGCAGTCAAAGCACCAAACGAGACAAAGGGCAGTTCAATAGTCTCTCTGGAGATGCAAAAAAAACTTGGCGTTGGCTGGTAGTGAGACTTTGCACGTCTAACAGCGCAGGGAAGGTGAGGAGCAGAACATTCAGCTGCTCATACAAAAGTTGTTGGTGATGATGAATTTTTAAGTTCTGGGTTCAAGGCCGGCAAAGCGAGCTTTAAAATAAATTCATATTAAAAGAGCCTGGAATAATAATAATATTAATAATTTATTATTTGTACCCTGCCCATCTGGCTGGGTTTCCCCAGCCACTCTGGGCGGCTTCCAACAAAGATTAAAAATGCATTAAAATGTCACACATTAAAAACTTCCCTGAACATGGCTGCCTTCAGATGTCTTCTAAATGTCAGGTAGTTGTTTATCTCTTTGACATCTGATGGGAGGGTGTTCCACAGGGCGGGTGCCACTACTGAGAAGGCCCTCTGCCTGGTTCCCTGTAGCTTTGCTTCTTGCAGTGAGGGAACCGCCAGAAGACCCTTGGTGCTGGATTAACTGGAAAGATAAGTCAGTTTTTGAACAGCCCGCAAGTGTGTTCCCTGATGTGATCATCTCCACTGGACCTCTTTTTAAAACCGCTATGCCCAGTTCAGAACCTAGATTGCCCCTTTGGCATATAAGCAACATGGGCAATACTCTCCACCTTCCCAAACATGATATCCTCCAAATATTTTGGACTACAACTCCCATCATCCCTAACCATTAGCTATGATGGCTGGACCTGCACCCAATCTTGGGGTTCCTCCAGGCTAGGTTTTCATTTTGCAACATGTTCTTGACTTATACAAATGGCTTTATTTGGCTTTAGTATGATCTGTGATGCTTCCCAAATGCTACATTACTGCTGTCAGAACAAAAGCAGGACCAAAATAAACCAGAACATTTGTGGCATAAAAGGTTATGGGATTCCAGCAGGAAGTTATGGGGTTGGAAATGAAGCCATGTGACTACTGCAAAACATTTGACAGGTGTAAACAATATCGATAGTGGAATTGCATGTGACTGCACCAATAGCACTGGAAGCGCAATTCATCACAAATGTGAAATAAAAAGGATGTCTGAAAGCACCTCTTAAACGATCCACTATAGCACTAGATAAGGGCAATGTGGTTTCTCCCACCCAGATTTTCACAATCCTGTTGCGGGGGGGGGGGGGAGTATACTTGGAAGCAAATATGTTTTTTGTTTGTTTGTTTTAGAAAAGAAACACCACGTTTTTTCAAACGAGCAATTCCATGTTTCCACTCAAAGTGGGCAGCTAAAGCCATTATCTGAATCGGTCTGCGAAAAGACACATATGCATGATTTTCCATTTCAGCTAAGGGAGTGATATAGAGCCTCCGGTTCATATCAGAGGGTGTTTCGGCAGAGCAAGCCCTAATGTGCAAAAAAAAAAAAAAAAAAAAAGGCTGGCAGACAAACTGAGTGTAGCATGCATTTTTCATCGGGCATAATATGCAAATGGGTGCGGTGTTTACCATAATTAGACAGGACATTAGCACGATTAAGCAAGCGCTGAGGATCAAAGTGGAAAGGAACTCAGGCTCTAATGCCCTTAACTCTAGGCAAAGCTGTCATGTGACCCTTGCCATGTGACCCTGCCAAGGGCTTTCTCACCCCAACCTTCCAGAGAGGCAAACTTTGACTCCAGAAGGGTGTGCAGCAAACAAAAACACCATCAGTGTCTTTAAAGGGCTTTCAATTCAGAGGATATTCTCAGAAGCACAAATTTTCACATTTTCACAGATTACGTATAATGCTAAAAAGCAAGGAAACAGATCACGGTGGTTCATGATAAAGCTATGATTCCCTTTCCTCCCCAGTTTCCCAGTCCTTAAAAATTAGGTGTGTGCGGCTATTTTGACAAGGGGCAAAGTTTCAGGGTGGGCACAAAACTCACCAGAGCTGTCCATGGCTGATGAATGCCATATTTAAAGTCCATAATATCTGCAATTCCATCAAGTCATGACAAAGCAGCATTCCGGGGACTGAAACATGCAAGCTGGCCATGCATAAGAAGGATAGCTGGTGAATCTTGTTACTCCTGCTCTCAAAATTTGCCTCCAAGCCTAAAACGGGGGCAGATTTGCCCCCCCCAAAAAAGGGTAGGCAGTTTTGACACACGCTTCCTCTTTTGACTTGTGCCTCCCCCTGCCCCCCAAAAGTGGCCTGGGCTATTCAATAGTTTGGCTGTCAGCAGTTTCAAAGCTACAGAGTGAGGGCTGTTTAACAAACAAGGAAGATGTTTTATACTAAGTTAGACTCTTGGGTCTATCTAATTCCATACTGTCTACACTGACTGGCAGCTGCTTCCGTGGAGTTGCTGGGGATTGGACATGGGCTCTTCTGCATTCAAAGCAACTGCTCAGCTACGACTTATTACATGTTTCAGGAAGTGTCACCTCGGATATTGTTAAGAGACGGTTTGCTAAGATCCTTGCAAGAGTTTTGCTGGCCGCAGCTAATAGAGAGATGCCTCTATAGTGTCCGCAATCAGTTCTGTCACCTTTTTTTAAAGAGATTGATAATTTTGGCATCCCTAAAGTCTGCTGGGATCGCTTCTCTTTCCCAGACTTTTTCCGATGAGCTTGTGAAGTTGTTGTGTAAGTTCAATTCCACCCACTTTGAAGATTTCGGCAGGTATCCCATCAGGTCCACTGGCTTTGTTGTTTTTCATTTGGTTCATAGCTGTACATAACTCTCCCAGATTTGGAGATACTGCAAGCTCATCTCTAACTTGTTTCTGCAGAATTTGTGAGAGGACCTCAGCCGCTTCGGGGGAGTTGAGATTAAGGAGATGTTGGTAGTCTTACTCTGATACGAGTGATTGCTAAAGACAGCCTTTCTCAACCTGTGGGTCCCCAGATGTTGTTGAACTACAACTCCCATCACCCCTAGCTAGCAAGGCCAGAGCTCAGGGATGATGGGAGTTGTAGTCCAACAACATCTGGGGACCTACAGATTGAGAACCGCTGGCCAAAGAAGATTACATGTTTCCCTACATAGAAACCCAAGGAAAAAGGTGAAACATGCATGCACAATGTCCCACACAAAAATGCATTCTGTGAACATGTGGCACATTTTAGCGCATGAGCTGTCTATGTTCCAGGCTACTTGGAAGAAGAATATCAATTCCCAGCACCTCTGTCTGAAACCCTGGATAGCTGCTGCCGGTCTGTGTAGACAATACTGGGCTAGATGGACTCTGGTTTAGTACAAAGCAACTCCCCGTGCTCCTATGTTTAGGCAAGCTTCAAGTGAAAGCTGTGTCTCAAGCTGCCACTTTGCAGCTGCTCAACAGAGACCCGAGTCCACCACTGAGTGTTCTGGTAGACCCAGTGCTGCCAGAGGGGCTGTGAGGAATGCAAACAGTCTCTGCATCCATCGCCCTGGGCTGGTTTCACTGCAAAGTGCCCAGCTGCTCAGCAACCCCTTGCAGCCTGCCCAGCACCCTTGTGCTGTCAAAACCGTGGCAGATCAAAAGACTGAAGTTGGTGTGAGCTGTGAACAAAATCTACAAGGTCAGAATTTGGCCCTTGAGAGCCGGCGGCGATCTCGAGCGCCGACTTGAAAGTTGCTCCTCGACTCCTTGGCCTCCCGCGAGGTTCTGAGGCAGATGCCTACCTCTTTCCTTGAAGGAAGCTCCCAGTTAGGTTAGCCTTTTTCTCCCTGCCTGCAGTCAGAACTTCAGAGGCACAGCAGGGTGCCTGGTGGAGTCCGACTGTAGTGCTTGAAGGGAGGAGAGCGGTGATTCCGTCTGCGGCTCGGAGACTTCTGCTGGCTCACCGAGTGCTTCAAAGCAGCGCCCGGCTGGGTTATGGAAGCGGCAGAAGAGCAAAGGAGGCAGAGTACCCGAGGGAGCAGACTCCGACAGAGGAGCCAGCAATAACAGCATCCCTCCTGTAGCACAGAGGAGGGCAAAGCATTGTCCGCTGCAAAGGTAGAAGGAAATTCATGCACCATCACAAGATCTGCGATAAAGCAGGATGCGGAGAACCCTGTTTGCAAGTGATATACTGTGTGGCTCTAATCTAGCAAAGCTCATTATCCCGCAAGGTCAGGCACTAGAGATGGAATCAGCTGGGGCAGTGACACTTGCAGACATCAATCATCTGCTGGGGGGGGGGGGGAGCTGAGGCCTGGCTCTCCTGATCGCCCGTCCTCTGGCCTTATTCCTGTGGGGGTTTCCTCCAGTTTATGGCCTAGGCCAAAATTTAATTATTCTCACCCTCTAATCCTGAAATATAAATCTAACTTCATTTTTCCAGCTTTCTTCTGTGGCTAACAGATCGTCTCCCCCAGGGGCAGAGTGAAAGAAATGCAGTCGCTGGTACTGTAAGGCAGTTTGACTTCATAGAGGCAGAAAGAGGCTGCAGAGGAAAGCATTCAGGCTCTGGATTTCCAAGGTCCTTTGCATTTTTGAATCACTGACCACCACCAATATCTGGGCTAATTGGTCTTCAAAGCAGCTTTGCAAAAATCAGGTGTGAACGTACAAAACAATGGAGGCCACCACAACACGGTTACGAACAGGAGCTTCTGTGGCAGACAGGCCTGATCCAATACAGTCATACCTCGGGTTACAGACACTTCACGTTGTGCTTTTTTGGGTTACGGACCTGCCGAAACCCGGAAGTACCGGAATGGGTTACTTCCATGTTTCATTGGTCGTGCATGCGCAGAAGCACTAAATTGCTCTTTGCGCATGCGCAGAAGCACCGAATCACAACCCACGTGTGCACAGATGCACCGCTGTGGGTTGTGAATGCTGCAGGTTGCAAATGTGCATCCCGCACGGATCACGTTCACAACCTGAGCGTCCACTGAACTCCTGAACCTGCTGGCAGATCAGAAGGCATCTCCCAGCTGGGTTGAATGCCTCTCCAGGCTTTTGATATACTTTCAGTTCACATAAAGTGCCAAAAACAACCACCCCTACTTTACCTATCCTTGTGTGCTACGACAGCAGCAAGAATACTCTATGTACAAAAATGGCAAAATCAAGAGATAGCTACTAAAGAAGAGTGGCAGTTAAAACGGATGGAATATGCCAAATTGGAAAATTTAACTATGGAAATTAGAGACCGAGAAGAGGCCGATTTTAAGGAGGAGTGGAAACTTTTGTTGAATATTGAAAGAACTATTGCAGGTAGGATTTGAATGAAGAGAAGCAGTTGAATACTTGTTGGGAGTAAAGCGTGGAAAAGATGAAGGCTTAGAATATTTATAATATGCAGCAAATTTAGAAATTATGGGGGGAACCGTGGAGGGTGAGTCGAATGTGAAATGGATTGGTATCTAGAAAGTATGTATCAATTTGCAAACTTCTGAAATTTAGAAAAAAATCCATTTTAGAAATCTGCTTTACATAAAAGGTAAAGGGTAAAGGGACCCCTGACTGTTAGGTCCAGTCGTGGCCGACTCTGGGGTTGCGGCGATCATCTCACTTTATTGGCCGAGGGAGCCGGTGTAGAGCTTCCGGGTCATGTGACCAGCATGACTAAGCCGCTTCTGGTGAACCAGAGCAGCGCATGGAAACGCCATTTACCTTCCTGCTGGAGCGGTACCTATTTATCCACTTGCATTTTGACGTGCTTTCGAACTGCTAGGTTGGCAGGAGCTGGGACTGAGCAACGGGGGCTCACCCCGTCATGGGGATTCGAACCGCCGACCTTCTGATCGGCAAGTCCTAGGCTCTGTGGTTTAACCCACGTCCCTGCTTTACATAAAAGCCATGTACAAAATGTGTATTTTTGCTGATGAATGAACTGAAGAATGTGCACAAAAGGAGCACAAAAAGGTTACAGCAGGAAGGAATGGGACGCCCTGGGATAGGCCTGCTTGCAGGAAGGTAGAACAGGGCAGAGAGGAACTACGGTTGAGAACCAACTCATCCTGAAAAGGAGTATATATGAATATCTCAACTGCATGGGCAGGAAAAGAGCTCCAAGCATCTTTTCCACCTGCTTGGCATCCTCCCTCCAGCAGAGTGGCAATTAGATGGAAAACATCTATGTGATCGGCATGTCTGTATGCATGCAATATTCATGCACCCGCCTCAGTAGCCCAGAAACTGCACCGGGAGCGAGGGAGGGGAGCCGCTCCCACACTGCCTGTGCGAAGGGCTCCTCTTCAGACGTCTCCTTACAGCCTGTCCCTATCACAGCAAGCCATCATTTCAGGTCAGTCCGCACAAACCTATGATACACCCACCCACAAAGGCATATCCGACTCAATTCCCTAGAAATAGCCAAGCCCGGTGCATTTGCACAAATCAAAACAGCTTCATTAAAAAATAAAACCTGCCACATCCTGTGACAAGGAAACCTAAGAAGAAATGGGAAGGGATGCGGCAAAAGGCTGAGTGAACTTTGTTCTGGGAGCTGCGGGCAATGCCTTGGGGCAACCCCGCAGATGTGCCAAGTTCCCAGCATTACTCTACAGCTTGGATTTCTGTGCACATATAAATCGCACACACCCTCCAAAGAAGGTGTGCTCCCCTGCACATGCCACCGAGTATACAGACCCTCTTGTGCCTTGATATGAGCCGAGTTTAAAAATACCGTAAAATTACAGTGGTATCTCTGGATGCGAACGGGATCCAGTCCAGAGCCCTGTTCGCATCCAGAGCAGAAGGCAACCCGCGTCTGCGCATGCGCGGGTTGTGATTTGTTGCTTCTGCGTATGTGTGTGACGTCGTTTTGTGCGTCTGCGCATGCACGAGTGGCGAAACCCAGAAGTAATGTGTTCCGTTACTTCCAGGTTGCCGTGGAGCGCAACCTGAAAACGCTCAACCTGAAGCGACTTTAACCCGAGGTATGACTGTACATTGGGACGCGGATGGCGCTGTGGGTTAAACCACAGAGCCTAGGGCTTGCCGATCAGAAGGTCGACGGTTCGAATCCCCACGATGGGGTGAGCTCCCGTTGCTCGGCCCCTGCTCCTGCCCACCTAGCAGTTTGAAAGCATGTCAAAGTGCAAGTAGATAAATAGGTACCACTCCGGCGAGAAGGTGAACGGCGTTTCCGTGCACTGCTCTGGTTCGCCAGAAGCGGCTTAGTCATGCTGGCCACATGACCCGGAAGCTGTACGCCGGCTCCCTCTGCCAATAAAGCGAGATGAGCACCGCAACCCCAGAGTCGGTCACGACTGGACCTAATAGTCAGGGGTCCCTTTACCTTTACCTTTACCTTTACCTTTACCTTTACCTTTACCTTTTTATGACTGTACATTAGTCATTCTCCTGATGAACAAACACATGCTATTTCAACTGAAGACCACTTGCATCTCACACCACCACGATAGCACTGTTGCGTTTGCAATCAAAAGGCAGGTAATTTCTAGGAAAAGTTGAAGGAACTGGTTGACGGTGAGCATCTAAGGAAGGTAGCCGTGTTGGTCTGCCATAGTCAAAACAAAACAAATTCCTTCCAGTAGCACCTTAAAGACCAACTAAGTCAGTTCTTGGTATGAGCTTTCGTGTGCATGCACACTTCTTCAGATACACTGTATCTGAAGAAGTGTGCATGCACACGAAAGCTCATACCAAGAACTGACTTAGTTGGTCTTTAAGGTGCTACTGGAAGGAATTTGTTTTGTTTTATCTAAGGAAGGGTATATTGAAAGCAACGTCCAAGGATGGTAGTCAAAAGCCAAGTTGGTGGGAATATTGTCCACCATAAATAACTGTCCTGCAATGTGCAAGTTGAGTTGAGGAGGAAAGAGGAGCATTCCAAAATTCTGCTCACTTGAATTTCTTTCTGGATTTCCAATCTCTGACTTCCCTGATCTGGTTTCCAAAATGGAACCAATGTATTAGGACTTCTTCGGGGTTTGATTTTCCAAACTTCATATGAAGTGTGGTGCCTACATGGTTTGCTGAAGCTTTCACTATCCTTGCACTCCTCCTCCTCGCCATTAATGAATGGCATGAGGCACTGATAAAACACTGCAAGAAAGCAACCTTAGATGCAGCCATACAACTGCATCAAGATTCTTTCTGTGTGGTGTTTTACCAATGCACAGCAGCAGATGGGTGGCTGGGTAAAACACTGCACAAAAAGAATTTCAATGCATTAGTATTTATAAGAACACTTCAAGGTTGCTTGAATAACTGAACATAAGCATGTAAAAGAAACTGAAAGAGAAATTGAGGGGGGTGGAATGATGCAGGATGAAGACTTCCAATAAAGGAATGTGAATGTTAGAATTCTGTATTTCCCTATGAATTAAAGTATTTCCCTCTCCTTTGCATATCAGCCTTCCAAAGATTCCCTCCATATAACAAACCACACATAGGAACCCAGAGCAAGGGAGGGACACCCCACCAAAGGTGGCTGAAAACAGATGGTTTGGCCACATGGGCCAAACTGTACACTCAAGAAGAATGTGATGTGGATAATGTGATAGGAATTTTATGGTCTTAGACCTATGGTAATGTTCATAAGTGTACCAACCAAGCACATACATTGATCAGCACAGGAAGACCGACCTGGAACCATTTTGATTCCGAAACTGTCCGAAACTGACCAAATGTTTTCTCTGCAAGATCAAAGGAAAATGGAAAAGCCTCCCCATTGTCTTTTCCTTCACAAATCCTGTCTTAAGGGTATGTCTGTGTTTGAATAGGGTGTGAGCCTGTGACCTGGCCCAGGAACTAAGTATTTATCATTACAAAAGACTGGCCAGGCTACCCAGGAAATCCAATCAAGTAACCTGCCAGACAGGAGAAAAACAATATTCAAATTTTCTGTTTTAGACCGCCTTTTTTGTGATGTATGTATGATGTTTCTGGGGGTGGTCTTGATCTACAGGGTGGCAATTTCAAAAGTCTTTATAAGGCCTTGCACGCCATTGTTCTGGGTTCCTCCTCCTCTCCTGCGGGTGAGGGGAGCACCC
This sequence comes from Podarcis erhardii, assembly GCF_964252035.2. Taxonomy (NCBI): domain Eukaryota; kingdom Metazoa; phylum Chordata; class Lepidosauria; order Squamata; family Lacertidae; genus Podarcis; species Podarcis erhardii. Next base: position 49,306,682 of record NC_138501.1, read on the forward strand.
TATTGCAACAGATTAATAAAGATGAAGCTCACTAGCTGCTTTGTTTCTCAATAGTCTCTGGTTGGCCTCTGTTATTCTCTCCTACCAATAGGGAACCTATGTAAGGACTCTGTATGGGCATTCTCAGCCATTTTTAAGAGAGGGGGAAATAACGTAGCAGCTAAGAGAGAGAACTGGAACCACAAACTCACAAAGTGGCTTTCACCAAGCTACTATTATCTCAGATTAAGCTCTGACACCTACAACATAGTGATAATTATACTGGCCTATAGTACAGGCCATTGTTGTTCTTCCGACATTATGCTGTATGAATTGCCCAACCCATGCACAGAAGGAAGATGAAACACTCCAAGGCACTACAGAAACACGAAATATTAATAGCTTGTACCTGCATAAAAATACATAACTCTAGAGGTTCGCTGAGACGTCTCCTCCTCCCTTTGGATGGAACGAAACACTGGATGCTTTTGCACAATCATGACAGCCGCACTCGAAGTGTGTGAGTGTGAGAAACAGCTACGAGAGCAGCAAGACCCAGGAGAGCGTCTCAGAAGAAACAATGTTTGAAAATCTGACCAGCACATTCTGTCCTGGGTTATTACATGTGATCCTCTCTGTGTACATTACGTTGCGTTCTAAATTTAGCTAAAGTCAATAGCACTCCATTAAGTCGGCTATTGCTGCTGTGGCTGCTGCTTATGAACTCAACAGGGTCGTTCTATTCCCTCTCTCAGCCCAATCATGTCAAAAGTCAGGAGGGAGACAGCAATAAAAGCACTCCTGTATTCACACATAAAGGAGCACATGGCTTTGGCTTGGAAAACTGTCAGCACTGTTTTGAGTCTGTCCTTTTAATGTGGCAGGTTGTTGGGGTTTCGGTTTTTGGTTTTTAAACAGGTCTCCCCCCCAAGTGTCACCAAGAATGCCTTTCAGTTTCTGATGTTCCACTTCTGAATGCAGTTAGTATAATTTTTTTAAAAAAAACCAGGAGCTGGATCGTCTTGTAACCAAATATGTTCTCCGCCCCAGGTCAACGCAGCTCTTTTTTTCCACTTTGGTTTTTTACAGATCTAGCAAATGCAAATGGTTATTTTTAGGGCTATGCAAGGAGACAAGCAAAGGCTTGTTTGTTTGTTTCCTAAAATTTATAAACTGCTTCATTGTAAAACAACAACAACAATAACAACCCTCAAAGCAGTTTACAAAAATGATAAAACAATAAAATTATCAGTAGAAACAGTTAATCATTTCAGAATGTCAAAAAAAAAATTAAATCAGTAATAAACTAAAAACAGGTAAGAACAAACATCAACATTCTAGATATCTGTTTGTCTCAACAAAGTCTTTAGCAGACGCCAGAAAGAGTACAGTGAAGGTGTCTGCCTGATTTCAATAGGCAGAGTTCCCAAGTATACCAGAAGGAGCGTCTCCACCCCCATCGTTCTGCCCGGACACTGAGGTCCAGTGCCAAGGGCCTTCTGGAGGTTCCCTCACTGTGAGAAGCCAAGTTACAGGGAACCAGGCAGACGGCCTTCGCGGCAGTGGCGCCCACCTTGTGGAACGCCCTCCCACCAGATGTCAAGGAAATAAACAACTATCTGACTTTTAGAAGACATCTGAAGGCAGCCCTGTTTAGGGAAGTTTTTCATGTTCGATGTTTTATTGTGCTTTTAATATTATGTTGGCAGCTGCACAGAGTGGCTGGGGAAACCCAGCCAGATGGGCGGGGTACAAATTAATGATGATGGTGATGATGATTATTATAGGTGAGGCCACACTAAAAGAATAGTTTCTTACAAATGTGGAATGGGCATTATGTAGCACCTGCAACACAGCCAATGCCACAGAGTGAAACTGTTGGGGTAAGGCACTCTTATAGAGAAATTTTTCCGAAGCTGCTGAAGGCTTTATATACTAACAGCAACACCTTTAACCTGGCCTGGTTACAAACCAGTGGCCAGTGCCGAGCTCGTGAGCACAAGTGTTTTATTCTTGCTCCTTTCAGAAATCATGTTGCAGCACTCTGCACTACCTGTAACTTTCAGATAAAGTGCAAGGGAAAGCCCATATACAGCATATTGCAGCAATCCAACGTATGAACTAGCATGGCCAGGCTTTCACAGTCCAGGAACAGTAGCAGCTATTGTGGCAACTGCAGCTGACAAAAGTCACTTCTGAATGACACAGGAGAAAATGAGCATATAGGGCACAAATTCTCTTCTTATCAAGAAAACACTGATAACCTTTCAAGGAGCCTCAGAATGCAGCTGGGAGACTACCGTTTTTGATGGCTAAGAATATTGTCATTTCAGGAGTTTGACGGCTAAAGAGCATAGTATCTTTGACTGTGCCAAGTGGGAGAAGGAGCCTTCCATCATGTTTAGACCACTGGTCTTCAACTGGTGATCCAGAACTCATTACCAGGTTGTGGCCTGTTCTAAGGTGCGTTGCAACAACACATCTATTAGATGCTTTACCAAATATATGGTAAAACAAATAAGAAGAAAGAAACAGATCCCCAAATGTATGTTCTGGGTTAAAGGTGGGTCTGAAAAAGCTGGAGGCTGAAGGGTTAGGCCCTCTTCACCCCATAACCCATAACTCTGAAGGGATCTCCCTAGGAATAGGCCTCCTGAGCTGAAAACAACAGTGCAAAGAGCATCAGGAACAGCTGAAAACCAAATGTGATGCCAAGAAGCGGCACACCCAAGCCTTTCACAGAAGGCTGGGACTGGCATTAATATCAATTCAGGACATCTGCAGTTTTTGAGCATTTCCAGCAGCCTCAGCGTCTGCAAAATGGCTCTCGCTGGATCCCGCCTTTTCCGTTCCTTTAGGAAACTCAACACCTTCCCGTCTGAGTGAGCCAACTTCTTTTGTGGCCAGACAAGGAAAGAACCCTGATCCATGCCTGTCAGGTAGCTGGTCCTGTTTTTCTAGTTAAGCATTAACATTTAACGAGATTGGCATGCAACTCCTCGTTAGTCTGCAGCGCTTGGGCTAATTAATATATCACTAGGAGAGCCAGTCAAAAGGAGGATAGCGCTGAGGAAGTCTGAAAGACATTTCTCAGCCTACAGAGCTAAACCTATCATAATATTTGCTGGGGTAGGAGGGGAGGAAGGAAAGTCTTGTGCAGAAAGGTTTGAGTGTATCCACCTCTGTGTCTCATCAAACACACACACAAACACACACACACACACACACACACACACACACACGGCTTCCATTCTCAAGCTTACTGCCTAAGGCAGCACTAGCCAACACTGATGCTCTCCAGATGTTACTGGGGTCTCATTATGGGGCTGGAGACCCACAGAAGCTGAAAGGCACTATGTTGGCTACTCCGGAGCCAAGGGATGCCACAGTTATTGCAATGGCTCTGGGGTCAGGGTCACCCAGTTTCAGCAAAGCATATTCAATATCAAACAGAGATCCATTTATGAAGCAAATGTAGCCATTCCACAAGCCAGGAAGACTACCCACAGCCCACTTTCCATTCAATTCAATCTGACCCAGAAGTGTTGTCCTTATGTTCTTGTCAAGTTTAGGGGCCCTATCAGATTTACTTTTGATCAAGGAAGACAGTGGCGCTGTGGGTTAAACCACAGAGCCTAGGACTTGCTGACCAGAAGGTCGGCGGTTCGAATCCCCGTGACGGAGTGAGCTCCCATTGCTCGGTCCCAGCTCCTGCCAACCTAGCAGTTCAAAAGCACGTCAAAGTGCAAGTAGATAAATAGGTACCGCTCCGGCAGGAAGGTAAACAGCATTTCTGTGCACTGCTCTGGTTCGCCAGAAGCGGCTTAGTCATGCTGGCCACATGACCCAGAAGCTGTATGCCGGCTCCCTCGGCTAATAAAGCGAGATGAGCACTGCAACCCCAGAGTCGGCCACGACTGGACCTAATGGTCAGGGGTTCCTTTACCTTTACTAAGGAAGACAAATGATCAGGGAATGGATGGATCGAGTGTCCACACTAAGTTCAGCGTCAATCTGATGGGAGCGAGTTCCACATTTCATCTCATTTGGTCTGCCTTGAATCTTCATTGGATGCAACAACAAGGAAACCAAAGGAAACATCAGAATACTGCAAACGGCAAATGAAAAGGTCTCAAACATCATTAAGAGACATTAAAGACACAGGAGAACAGGGCAGTCTTCACCTGGAGCCAAAATATAATGAATAAGTCACGTGTGTCTAGGGAGGAGTTTCCAAAATTTGGATGGCACATGTGAATGGCCCTTTCTGCGGCAGACGATTGCCTCACCACAGAAAGCAGATCTCAAATACTGGGTAGGTTAATAATAATACTGTCAGAGCTGCCTCTAGGTCCCAGCTCACAGAGGACCAACGCCAGGCTGATGTTATGTACAAAAGTCTTTATTGAAGTTTAATTTCCATTTCAAAGCCAGAGCGTGCAGCCCTACGTCTAGACTCTAGATCGGCGAAGTCCCGTCTGAGTCTCCGCCCCTTCCACACCAGTTTAAGATCCTAGCCCTGCTCCACCTCCTGCGCTGCTCTCTTCTCCTCTGGGTCCTCCTGCCCTCTGGGGCATTGCCCTTTCTGGACTCTTCCGACGCTGAGTCGCTTAGCTCCTCCCCCTGCCTCCGGCGTGCTTTAGGACCCGGTTCCCAATCCTCACTCTCTGCTGTCCCGCGCTCCTGTACATTTGAACTTGCTTCTCGCGCCAACCCAGTGACCTTTCTCCTAACCGTTACACTACTTCTATCACTGCTTCCCTCTTCCGTGACACTGGATGGATCTGACCTCCCTTCCGTTGTCCGACTCTCCTAGGGAGGCGTGGTAGGCTCTGCCTCGTCTCCTCTCCCTGGTGGGGAAAGCACTGGCCCCGATGCCTGGGACTCTTCCCCCCCACTCTGCTCTGGTGGGGAAGCTGGTCCTAATTTCCAACTACTGCTCTGGGAGTCCCTGCTGCCCCCTTGCTCCTGGGGCGTTCCCCTTGGGACCCCCCTGCCCCTGGCCACTGGCGCTCCCTTCTGTGAATCTTCCAATTCACTGGAGAGGCTCATGGAATCCCTCGGACCACTGTCCCCTCCTACGCTCCCTTCGGATTCCTCCCCCTCGCTCTCCATCTCCCATCTTCCCTGTGCCTCAGCTCCTGAGCCCCTGACAAATACTAATAATAATAATAATAAAATTTATACCCCACCCTCCCTGGCCAGAGCTCAGGGCTGCTAACACCAGTAAAACTATAATAAAAGCATAATTGGGGGGGGGGGACAATTTAAAATACAGGTTAAAATGCAATTTAAAATGCAGCCTCATTTTAAAAGTAGCCCAAGGATCAAAACCTTAAGGGGGGGGGCATAAGGGTCAGACTGAGTCCAAACCAAAGGCCAGGCGGAACACCTCTGTCTTGCAGGCCCTGAGGAAAGATGTCAGGTCCTGCAGGGCCCTAGTCTCTTGAGCGTTCCACCAAGTCGGGGCAAGTACTGAAAAGGCCCTGGACCTAGTTGAGACCAATCTAACCACCTTCCGACTTGGGACCTCCAAAGTGTTGTCATTTATGGACCTTAAGGTCCTCTGTGGGGCAAACCAGGAGAGGAGGTCCCATAGGTACGTGGGTCCTAGGCTGTGTAGGGCTTTATGTGGGAGAAGGCTGACTTTCAGATTACCCAGATTCCCAAGTCACTAAGAGAATAAGACCAGCACACTGAACAGAGCTCAAAAACAGAAGCACACATCTCACTGAAAGCTAAACACAGCATCTGTATTCAGATGCTCATTCAATTCAGCTGCAGGTGTTTCAAGCAAAGACGGCAAAGACACTCCATGGAGCATCTGGGGATATCTGAGACAAAAGGGTGGAAAAGCGGAAAACTCCACAGAAATAAAGGGCCAGGTTTCACACACCCTGAAAAGACATCTAGAGAAACAGAACTTTCATTCTTCTCCAGGTAAAATGCTGAACGCCGAAGGAGCATACGAGGTGCTTATGCTGCAAATACATGAAAAGAAAACCGCTTAACGACACAGATGCTTTCGGCTTTTTCTGGCAATTTGTCAGATTTTTGGAGACGAAAGGCATCCTCTGCGCAGGAGCCGTCATCATTAGCTGTGCCAAAAACCTGAATTCAGATAAAGCAGCCACTAGGAATGCAATCAACAAAATCAGCTAAAAAGCAACACCATGGCAACCACTCGCCAGCTCCATCCCAGGAAAATAGTGACAAGGCTGGCTGGGAATGAACTCCTTTAGTGATGAGAAGTCTTCATCTTGCAAACGGAATCTGCAGATACCGAAGGGGCTTTGGAGAAGAGTTTTGTTGCCCTCGCGTCCCAATCCACTATAGCGCTGAATAAAGTGTGCTAATGCAGCAAAGTGCTAATGGAAGTGAGAGCTGGACCATAAAGAAGGCTGATCATCGAAAAATTGATGCTTTTGGATTATGGTGCTGGAGGAAACTCTTGAGAGTCCCATGGGCTGCAAGAAGATCAAACCTATCCATTCTGAAGGAAATCAGCCCTGAGTGCTCACTGGAAGGACAGATCCTGAAGCTGAGGCTCCAATACTTTGCTCACCTCATGAGAAGAGAAGACTCCCTGGAAAAGACCCTGATGTTGGGAAAGATGGCGAGCACAAGGAGAAGGGGACGACAGAGGACAAAGATGGTTGGGCGGTGTTCTCGAAGCTACCAGCATGAGTTTGACCAAACTGTGGGAGGTAGTGGAAGACAGGAGTGCCTGGCATGCTCTGGTCCATGGGGTCATGAAGAGTCGGACACGACTGAACCACTAAACAACAACAACCACAATGCAGCAAATGTTTTTTTCTTTCCTACCTTGCACAATTCTGCCAGTTTGAAATTTTGCAAAGTTCTGGCTTCCTCCCATCTGAAATACTGGAGAGCAGCATCAGTGTGGGCAACCAATGGCTTGGCTTAGTATAAAGCTGATTCCTATACAATATAATATAGTTGCTAGTCAGGAGAAGATACAAGGTGACAGATCACCGAAGCCCTGACTGATGGAGCCGGAATGTACTACCAGCATCCTTTCAAGCCTACCTCATAGCCTTGACATCTAGAAACTTGCTTTTTAAAATAATTAAAAAGGAGATTCTCAAAGAGGAGAATTTGCGCCCATCCTTTGCCTTAGGTAAAGGGACCCCTGACCATTAGGTCCAGTCATGACTGACTCTGGGGTTGCGTTGCTCATCTCGCTTTATTGGCTGAGGGAGCTGGCGTACAGCTTCCGGGTTCATGTGGCCAGCATGACTAAGCCGCTTCTAGCGAACCAGAGCAGCACACGGAAACACAGTTTACATTCCCGCCAGAGCGGTACCTATTTATCTACTTGCACTTTGACATGCTTTTGAACTGCTAGGTTGGCAGGAGCAGGGACCGAGCAACAGGAGCTCACCCCGTCGTGGGGATTCGAACCGCCGACCTTCTGATCGGCAAGTCCTAGGCTCTGTGGTTTAACCCAAAGCACCACCCGTGTCCCGTCGTTTGCCTTATCAGGGCTCAATTCCCGCAGAATTGGATAAGATGACAGGAAGGATTCGAAAGCTGCGGGACCAGAGATTCACAGAAGATTGGAAGAAATATACGAACTATTTGAAGAGCAACTGTAATCAACAAATTACACTAGTAGGACTACAAGAAGTTTTGTAAGGAGGAATATGTGAAATATTGCAAAGAAAATAAAGAAGAGAGACATTAGTTATGATACTTAAATGTAATAGTGAAAGTAAGAAATGTAAATTAAGTGGGAAAGATTGGAAAATTTTCAAATGTGATTGACGGAAATCAAAAAGTTGTATAAGATATAAAAATATGTTTTATAATTGTTGAAAATGATACGTATGTATGTATGTATGTATGTGTGTATATATATATATATCCATCATGGATAATATCAGTGGTGCTAGCCAATTCTTGCCTGTATATTGCATTTTATATTTTATCATTCTTTTAAATCGCTTCAGGACTCTTCCTTGCTTGCGTGAAGCAATAAATAAATCTAATAAGCCAACTTTAAAAACGGCTTCCTCAAAGGAAGACACATGGCTATTGTGTTAACAAATGAGCAATAACTATGCCCCACCATTAATCCATGATAATCTGGAAAAGTCTAGGCATTGTGGTTGTGGGTATGTCTCAAAAGAAACAACTGGCTGCAGTAGCAATTAAATGGGGCGAGGTCTCCAATTTTTGCCACAGTCATAATCCATGCAACATTATTGCTACAAGAAGCAACAGAATCATCACCACACAAACAAGAAGCAACACTACCAATGAAAAGACAAAGGAAGGCATTTAGACTAGTAAGTAGTGAACATAAATTTTGGGTTGAGGAATCTCTACCCCATTTTCACCAATTGACAAGGGAGGGCTTAGAGAAGCAGATCTGAGCTCCTGATAAGCCTGAGAGATTCAGAGAGAGTCTAAATGGTATGAAATATCTGAGGCATCTCATCACTCACTAAATAAACAAAATCTTAAAAGGATTATTAGGAATGGAGGTGGTGAAAGGGCAGGCCCAACAGGTTCGTTCTCTCTTCTATCTCTCTCTCTCTCTCTCTCTCAATCTCTCTCTCTCTCTCTCTCTTGCTCGCTCTCTCTCTCTCTCTCTCTCTCACACACACACACACACAAACACACACACAACACAAACACACACCTTACCTTGTTCACAAACCAGTCCTGCCTCTGGAATGTGAAATCCTAGTGCACCAGCTGAAAGCAGGGCTAATCTGAAGGAAAGGTCACAGAAGGTATGTGTCCAGCACTCACTTTGAAACGCCCTATAAGGAGAACTCTGTTTCTTTTCTCTTTTTTTGCTCACATTCTTTCCGGCAGAACAATCCTCTCACTCTCTCTCACCAGCAGAAGTTTCAGTGAATGTCATAATGCAGTTGGGATTTTCGAAGCACTTTCTACAATGTATCCCTTCTGAATTACCGAAAGAAGAGGTAAGGTAAAGGACCCCTGGACAGTTAAGCCCAGTCAAAGGCTACTATGGGGTTGTGGCACTCAATTCGCTTTCAGGCCGAGGAAGCCAGCGTTTGTCCACAGACAGCTTTCCAGGTCATGTGGCCAGCATGACTAAACCACTTCTGGCTCAACAGAAGCCAGAATGCATGGAAACGCCATTTACCTTCCTGCTGCAGAGGTACCTATTTATCTACTTGCACTGGCGTGCTTTCGAACTGCTAGGTTGGCAGGAGCTGGGACAGAGCAACAGGAGCTCACCCCGTCGTGGGGATTCAAACCGCCAACCTTCTGATCAGCAAGCCTGAGAGGCTCCATGGTTTAGACCACAGCATTACCCACGCCCCTGGGTGATATCCTCCTAGTCATACTAAGAGTAGGTCCACTGAACTTAATGAACTTTTGTTTCAGTGCCACCCACTCCCAGCATGTTGGATTAGGTCTGGGGGGAACCTGGGTTCAGATCTTAACTCAGTTTCCAGCTGGGATTCTTGAGGCCTTTGAGGGGAGCGTCTACCATGTCTCCTGGCAACCCCAGGAATTCCCTAGCAGATCCCAACCCAGTGGGCCCCTCAGCAGTGAGATTCTCAGAAGTGTTTCCAGGGGACTCTGCCTAACACCTTAAGATCAACAACCTGTGGGGTGTCTCTTGTTCATCCACAGTGGACACCATGTCTGGTACCAGGTCAGGGACCAGACCTGGAACCTCAAGCACAATAATCGGGTGCTCTACCACTCTTTCCTACTTCCCAGAGGGACCCTGAGTCTCTCCCGCCAACAGGGAGAGCCTTCCCCACGGGAGGAAACTTTAGACCTCAAACAAGGTCTTTATAACATCATGAAACTTGGCCGCTGGCTCCCACACTGGAAGGGGGCCTGTCTTCTTTGTGTCCCCAGTGTTATCAGTTTGTGTATGGGCACCGTCCCCAAAGAGAAGAATCTAAATTACACTCAAGAGCATTTATTTGCTCCTTGCCCGGTGCTACGTGCCATCGCGATAAAAACTGACAGCACTTTGAAGCCTGTAAACTGACTCCTAGGTAACTGCTCAGAGTTTCTCCCTTCCCTCCCACACTCCAAGCATCCTCGCATTTGATGTTCTCTCCCCCAGCTAATCAGAGAAAGGATCAGAAACTCGAAGCTATTGAGAGCGGTGGCAGGACAGTCTCAGTGTGACAGCTGAAGGAGCCGGTCGCATTTCACTGACATACTCAATTGCTCCAGTAAATTGAGTGGAAGTCAATACACTCCCTTCTTCAGATCTCCTGTGTGTATGCACACAGCTTGATTCTCTCCAGCCCAGCCTTTGCCAACTGGGTGCCCTGCAGCTGGAGGAAGAGGAGAGAAGAAAAACACCCAGGGAGGCTGCTTTCCATAATGTGGGCAGCAAGAGAGACAGATAAAGATGAGACCAGGCCTGTTCTTGCCAGACTGTCCCCACCCTGACAAAGTCTCCAAATAAAGAAAGACATGTCCCTCAATCTATCCAATGCATGCTATTGAAATTTGTGGGCAGGATTAGGCTTCTGGGCCTACAGATGTCAATGCCTATGCAGATGGTGACAGCAGCCATGAAATTAAAAGACACCTGCTTCTTTGGAGAAAAGCAATGACAAACCTAGACAGCATCTTAAAAAGTAGAGACATCACCTTGCCAACAAAGGTCCGTATAGTAAAAGCTATAGTAAAGTATAGTATAGTAAAATTTTCCCCAGTAGTGATGTATGGAAGTGAAAGCTGGACCATAAAGAAGGCTGATCGCCAAAGAATTGATGCTTTTGAATTATGGTGCTGGAGGAGACTCTTGAGAGTCCTATGGACTGCAAGAAGATCAAACCTACGGTATCTATTCTTAAGGAAATCAGCCCTGAGTGCTCACTGGAAGGACAGATCCTGAAGCTGAGGCTCCAATACTTTGGCCACCTCATGAGAAGAGATGACTCCCTGGAAAAGACCCTGGTGTTGGGAAAGATGGAGGGCACAAGGAGAAGTGGATGACAGAGGACGAGATGGTTGGACAGTGTTCTCGAAACTACCAGCATGAGTTTGACCAAACTGCAAGAGGCAGTGGAGGACAGAAGTGCCTGGCGTGCTCTGGTCCATGGGGTCACGAAGAGTCGGACACGACTAAACAACAACATGCCCTATGAGATTCCTTCTGAGCATGATGTAGTGCAGAGGGCCCAAGTCGCACATTTGATTACATAGGGTTGCCATATTTCAGAGTCAGAGCACTGGTCTATTGAGCACAGTATTGCTTACACTGGCTCGCAGCAACCTTCTGTGGTTTTGGACCGGGCATCTGTTGAAAATCGAACCTGCATGTGAAGCAGTGAAGTAGCTGCGGCAGCTGCGATTTCCACACAATCTTCCCAAAGATGGATTATTCAGAGATATCTGGCAAAGTCCATTTAGCAACCAGCTGAAGTCCCTCTCAACCCAAAAAGAAGGTGAGAGGGAAGCTTTTTAATCTACCACGAAGGAAGAACCGAGAGAATGAGAAAATTCTCCTCACCATACCGAACGAGGGGGGAAAGAAATACTTCAGTAATGACGGTTTGCCAGAATCAACAAATGTCAACTGCCAACTCAGCTGTACATTGACAAGCCAACACCTTACTGTCTGGGCACCCAGAAGGCCTCCTTTCCCGCCCACCAAGTCTGGGGTTGGAGTGTATTTTAGCATATATTACCTCATCAAAACTGGATTGGGAGCACTAAAAGCAACAAAACAAACTTTGTTCATGGTGGCAAGCTCAGTTTGGGTCTCTCTCAATAGATCTTTGCCCCCTGTTCACACTTCATACATTTTCCCCCTCTGTGGCACCTTCTGAATCTTTGCCCACAGTATTTTATATGCCAGCCCAGTTAATCTTTCATTTTACAAAAAAACAACCACCACAAAATAAATCCCTCCCTGAGCCATTTTTCTTCCTCACCCACATTTCCTCCCTTCTCCTCTCCCTCTGCAATTCCAAAGTTAGCTGTGTAAAAACTATTCACAGAGCGAGCGTGGAAAAGCCACCGTAAATGTGGAGGAAGAAAAACACACACCGCCAACATTTACAATAACTTCATAGCCAGCGCAGTAAACATTTATCTTTAGATGAGGCACCCGAGAGAAATGTGTGCCAAACTACATGTTAAATTAAAGCTGTATTTTTGAATTGCATATTCTGTCAGGGCTTTAAATAGGCTTTTTCCTCCTCCTTCTTTTTTGCAGTGTGAATGTTGGGGGGGGGGGGAGTACAAGTGCGACTGTGGCCCTGCAAATATGCACCACGTTCCTAAAGAAACTGCTCTCCCCAAGAAAAGAAAAACACAAGTATTTGGGCACAAGAGGAAAAATAACATTGGCCTGGCTGCATCTTGGAAGAAGAGGGGTTTTTTTGTCAGGATGGTGGTGCAGGGAGAAAGGTTTACTGCTTTCTAAGGGGGTAGCCACCTTAAAATGCAGGGACATCACTTTGCCAACAAAAGTCTGTATAGTTAAAGCTATGGTTTTCCCAGTAGTGATGTATGGAATGAGAGCTGGACCATAAAGAAGGCTGATCGCCGAAGAACTGATGCTTTTGAATTATGGTGCTGGAGGAGACTCTTGAGAGTCCCATGGACTGCAAGAAGATCAAACCTATCCATTCGGAAGGAAATCAGCCCTGAGTGCTCACTGGAAGGACAGATCCTGAAGCTGAGACTCCAATACTTTGGTCACCTCATGAGAAGAGAAGACACCCTGGAAAAGACCCTGATGTTGGGAAAGATGGAGGGCACAAGGAGAAGGGGACGACAGAGGACGAAATGGTTGGACAGTGTTCTCGAAGCTACCAGCATGAGTTTGATCAAACTGTGGGAGGCAGTGGAAGACAGGAGTGCCTGGCGTGCTCTGGTCCATGGGGTCACGAAGAGTCGGACATGACTAAACAACTAAACAACAACAAAGGGAGGTAGCTGGATATTACACTCACCAAGGGGAACAAGCTTCCCACTCCTGGGTCACACCCACACCATGCAGTCAAAGTGCATGGCTTGACCCAAAAGAATTCTGGGAACTGGAATTTAACCCAAGCACTCTTAACAGAAGGGCATGAAAACACAGCCTGGCTATCCCATGAGCCTCTGCACCAACTATTGAGGCCTGTGGAGAGTTGGAATTCGAGCAAAGACATTTGGAGGGAGCGATTGTGGTAGAGTTTGACAGCGTTTGGCTTCTGGTCAATGCTGGTGGTTGTTGTTTTTAAGGGTTTCCCAAGGGTTTCCAGAGGTGTAGAGGGTGTTTGCAGGCTTTTCCAATGGTATTTCAAATATACACGTGTCAGGGAACTGCCATCAGCTCAGAGGCAAGAGGTAGAGAGGCAGTTGTGTTACAAGGAGCCTCTGAAAATCTTGCAAAGCAGTTCCTCCTCCAGCAAGGAGGAAAGCCCCACCTCCAGTGAGGAAGAGGTGCAAGTACAAGAGGATGCTAGGGAGAGCCTCAACACCAAGCCTGAGCAAGCCGGAGAGGCGGCGAGCATGCCCCTGCCAGCGCCCATCCTGCACAGAAGTTTGAGGTGCAAGGAGGGGCAGAAAAGACTGGGGGTGATGAAACTGTTATGCTGGGGGAGGTACAAAGAGAGAGCACTCCCGGATTCTGCTAGCGATTGAGCCAGACATGAACTTATGATGCTCTTCACTGGAAAATCGTCCTAAGAAAGTTGTTGAGTTTTTTGGGAATGTTTCAAAGAGCCTGGACATTTTGCTGATTTCCCAAAATTCCCCCCAAGAATCCCAGAAAATCCAGATGTATGACAACGCTACCTTTACGGGCTTCTACCAAAAGCCTTCTATGCCATATAAAGAGCGTTGATGAGAGGGACTTTCCCTTTTACTTTAAATGAGGGGGAGCTCTGCATGGAGATCTCTTTGAACACAAAATATCTAATCCAGCACAAAATGGCAACTGGGAACAAATGGCTCGGGAAGACTTCATGCTCCTCACCAAAGTGTGACTTCTCAGAAAACTTTGGGTGGAGACTGGGAGTCCTTCAGCTCCACTATGAAGACTTCCGCTTAAGCATGTATTAGGCATGGAGGAACGCAACTCCCGATGACACGGTGATCAATAGGCTTTGGCTGGTGAAGTCATCCCTGAAATTTTACGCCCTCGACAATCCCTGGTCATGGCCAGAAAGGCTGCAAGCGCCACGCTTCCGCCTACCCACGTATTCCTCTCTGACGTGAACCGAACAATTTCGAAAGCGAGAGGAAGGAAAGTCAAGTGCCGGGGCTCGATCCAGATTTGTTCAGACGGTTTCCAACTGTGTGATCTCTTGAACTTTTTGCGCTTTAGTGATTTTCTTACTGACAAGCGGAAGAATGTAACCAGGAACCATATAAGAAAGGCCAAGTCAATCTTCTTGGAGTCCTTTGCATGCCCTGTTCGCCTTGAATAAATAGCAAAATATACTGTACCTGCATGCAGAACACACATCCTCAGTCCCATTTTGGATCTCAACAGCTACTTATTTGAACAGCTTGATATATTTGTTTAAGTCTTTCCCCGCATCTCTGATTCTCCCTTTTTTTAATAGAAAGGCCAGTAAATCACAAGGTATTCCAGCACACGTTAAAAATGGTCATTTATTATTATTATTATTTTAATAATAATAATAATAATAATAATAATAATAATAATAATATTTGAATTAGCTCTTCTTGCACTCTGCTACTTTTACTTTTCAAGAAGCTCCTTAAAGGGTCAAGTAATATTACCCTCAGAAGAACTGTTGTTCAGGTCAAAAGTGTTAATCAGGTTGGCTCCAGATTCAAATCTTCTCCTCAAACTGGATTCAAGCATTCATTCACACACACTACAAAAAACCCCACCACACAACCTTTATTTAGGTTCGATTTCCTGCCAACACCACATTGCCACTTCCAACTTTGTCCTGCGCTAGCCAAAACCAGGGTGGGTGGGTGTTGCTTTCAAGATTTCCAAAGAGCCAATGAAGTTAATTCATAATGCAATTACAGGTTTAAGGTTCATGGTTTACCTAAGCTTTGGGTTTTTTACTCATTATCCAGCTGGCAAAGCAAGGAAAACACAGCGCTATTAACAAAAATGTCAAATACTTTCCACCTCCATTTTTTGAAAAAAAAAAAACCTCACATAAAAGCTGAAGACAAACTTTTACAAGGATGAAGACAATTATTTTCTTCTCAGGAGGTCTGAGAAACAGAAAATGAAGGTGGAAGATGGAACACAGCTGAATGTAAACAGTTTTTGAAGAGAAGATCTTTTAAATTACCAACTTTCAGTCTCATTATAATAACAGGCTTAAGGCCAATTAATAGGCTCAGTTGAACTAGTAATTTTGAGAAGGAAGTCTATTTACTTTGGGAGAGAAAAACACCTGGCAGATTCACATTTTGACTTCAGACAATTTGAACGGAAATTCCCTAAGAAGGATCAGGCTTCCACAAACTTGAAAGTGGAGATGGAGCCCACAATTTTTGGAAACAGCAGAATTTTCTCTCATTCCACTGATGTTGAATTAGCCAAAAGTTAAGTGAAAAGAAACAACAATTTGGTGACATATTGAGTATACTGCTTTCCACTTCATAATAATTTAGAGTGCCCACCTTTCTTGTATGGGAAGTCCATATGAGACACAGCTTGGAGACAAAATCATTTGTCTGCCAGAGCCATCCATGCAGTGGCCAAAGTGCCAATGTTGTGGGGAAATATCTGGCTTTTCTGAATCATTGGTGTTGTCGCCACAAAATGCAGCCATATTAGTTAAGGTAAAAAATTGTCCAGTAGCACCTTAAAATGTAAAGGTAAAGGGCCCCTGACATTTAAGTCCAGTAGCAGACGACCTTAGTTGGTCTCTAAGGTGCTAATGGACATTTTTTTAAATTTTTTTAATTTATTTCGACTGCGTCAGACCAACACAGCTACCTACCTAGATCTAGTTAAGGTAAAATTTCCATTTAGATACTCTCAATGTCTGGTGCAATATGCAGTAAGCATAACCATCACATTCAACTATAGGGAGAGAGAAAGATGCCACGGAGCACAACAACTCATTCAAAGTTACATCTCCGTTCCAATGTTGGTGGTGCCCAATCAAGAGATCTCATGGCACTTCTACCTTGGGGTAGGCAACCTAAAGCCCATGGGCCACAAGTGGCCCCGGGGGTTGTTTAACTGGCCCACGAGCTGCCCCCAAACCGAGTCGCCCGCTCAGCAAATCTCCGTGCGCTGCACTAAACCGGCACAGTGAGGTATGGGGACTCGCTTCCGCAGCACCAGAAATCGCGTCTGTGCGGACGCCGGAAATCGTGCACACGCAATCCAGCCCACAGAGAGATCTCTGCTGGAGTGAACTGGCCCAGGCGAGGTAAACCTTGCCAACCCCTGTTCTACCTGGTGTAGAGAGCTTTTGCAGCAATTGCAACTGTCGCCAGGGACCACCACCTTCAACAACAAAAACACCATTTCACGAGTAAGAATTATGTCATTCGCAGCACTTCGGTAACATTGGTTGCATGGAGAAACCAACGGGCATGAGCCATGTCACATTACAGAGGTAACAAGTGGACGACCCTGAAGGAACAGTCATGCATGCATGAGATCCCAACCAGTTTCTCAGCTGGTTTCATGCATGTGATGAACTAAGACCCTGCTCAGTAAATCTCATGCTACCATTGACCATTTTGTCTCTAAGGGGCTACCACACTTTGAGTACCGTAGTTCTAGAAGTCATCATCTGAAGGTACCATGCCTTCTGGGCTACTCTTTGACCTGGTGTGTCTCCATCTCCTGACACTCATCCTGAGGCTGCAGCGATAGTGTAACTGAAGCAACCGACCGCCATTCGCTAATAGCTATTAGTTCTTAATAGAGGCCAGCACTTAGGCCCAGGATGCAGTTACTGTCAGAAGGGTCATGGTTAATAATGATTAATCTGATCCTTACCAACACAAGCTGCATCAACCAGTCACTAAATAATTGCTCAACAGCCTGGATATTATTTCCAGAGAAGCGAGGGTAAGAGGCACACATCTATCATTGCAAGATGAAACCTAAAAATGAAACACGCCGAAGGAAAAGGAGATGTTAACTCCCAGGGATGCCAAAAAAACTTGAGAAGAGCTGAGAGAAACCCCTCAAAATGAAGTGGGAAACAAGAAATAAAACTCAACATATCATTTGTTGAGAATAACCTAGTTTCTTTTGCTTCATTTGTGCCTGAGAACTCCTCAAAGTTTCTGCCACAATCCAATTTCCAACACTGGATTAAAAAAAAATGATGATGTCATTAATTAATACGTTTACCCATCTGTTTATCCAATTGGCTCAAGAATTCTTTTAAAAATATCTGAATTCTCAAATGCATCAATGCTGTTGAAAGCAGCCACCTTGCCTCTCATCCATCCAAGCTATAAAACAGCATGCAAGGGGGGTGGGAATCACCACAAGACCCCATGAAGCTGGGAAGTGAAGGGACTTTATACATCATTGCTCCTCCAGCTTCTTCAGCAGTCTCAGAAGTAAGCTGCCCTCTTTCAGGAGTCTTCAGAAGTAAGCTGCCCTCTTTCAACACGGGTATAGATTTGTTTAGGGTTTATAAACCCTCCTTTCGCCACAAACCACTTACAGAACAAAACAGATAACGTTGCACAAATCACATATCCAATTATCGCCAAAAACATTTCTATACAGTGGAATCTAGGGTTGTGAACGTGATCTGTGCGAGAGGCACGTTCTCAACCCGCAGCATTCCCAACCCACAGTGCCACGTCTGCACATGAGCGTGATGCAATTTGGCAATTCTGTGCATGCACAAAGAGTGATTTAGCAATTTTGCACATGCGCCAGCACCGAAACCTAGAAGTAACCCATTCTGGTACTTCCAGGTTCAGCACGTCCGTAACCCGAAAACACGCAACCCACAGCGATTGCAACCCGAGGTATGACTGTATAGCAAATGATACTAAAACAAACTACAACAGAGTGGGCAACAAACTCAGACAGCAAATGGCATATCCTCTCATCCCTCTCCAAAAGCTTGGGCAAAGAGGTGGGTCTTTAACCAGCACAGGAAAAATAAACAGCGTTGATGCCGGGCACAACTCAGAGAGGAGAGGACACTAACGGCAGGGGAAAGACCCTTTTCCTAGTTGGGACCAGTGCTTAGTTACACACTTCTGGGGAGGTTGTGTGTGTTGTTATTCCCATGTGTCTGTTGCAACAACAACAGCAAGATAAGGGCTGGAAGAGAGGGTGTTTATATCGCTGTTGTCATTCCTCAGCACCACATACAACCTTCTCCATCAACAATACTGAAAGCCATTAGGTGCCTATACCACTTGCTCAAAGACACCTACTTGGGCTCAAGGAAGAAGGGAGCCGGGAGTGAAAACTTTAGCGTTAAGATGTTCTTAGAAAGTTTCATTATATTCTAAATAAATACCTATTTTCTTTGGCATTGTAATGTCCTAAATGCAAAGTCAAACTCTTGACTTCCTTTTCCTAAATTGCCCAAGTGATTCAAGATGCACCTTTTGGATCTCTGTATTCTTGTTTTCAAGCCATCAAGCATCACTTTGTGTCCCCATGGACTAAAAAGCAATAAATATATATGATATGTTGCTCAAATAAATCAATGGAATGCTTTATTCTGGTGAATTGTGACCTGATGTGAGCCTTAAGGATGGGGCTGGCTATAAAGACAATTAAATACACATTGAGTTGGCAGTGATGGCAGGAAAATTCAATCCAGTTTGCATTTAGAGGTAAACCTACAAAATTTGCACTTTGCTTTACAATACAAAAACTGAAATCTGCACTAATTTTGCAGTGCAGTTCTTTGGCCACATAAGGTATATAAAAATGCAAAAATCTGTTTAAAAGTGTCTGTATAAAAGCAAATATTACAGCAAATAACATTCAAAAATGCATTATTCTAGGGGAAATTGCTTTACAAAAATGTGTTTATTAGACCAAGTTGGAAACAAACATGTGTATCAGGAGGAATTTTCACCAAAAATGCTAATCAATTTTTGTGAGGACTTTTTTTTTTTTTTTTAAAACACACATAAGAAATTGAAAGAGACTGAAATTGACAAATTTGTCCATTCCTGATTGCTGGGTCAGGGGAATTCACAACCCAGACCTGTAAATCAACCCATGTTAATTTTCCACATTTCAATAAGACGCTTCCTTGGTTAGGAGCAGAAACACCATTTGAAGAAGATGACGTGGGCTGTCACTTCTGAAAATAAACTTTGATCAAGTCCTGATCAAGCAGCTGCTCTCTATGCAACACAGTATTTTAAGAGGCTGTTGTCATGAATGTGCCAAAGCCTTGGGAGAGTGACCTGGTTTGACTCCTATGATGAAAATGTGGAAGGAGCATTTTGGGTATTCTCTGAAAGGCTTTTTTAGTGCCTACAAACATTTCCTTTTTTCTTTTTTCCCCTCGCTAAACACCCAAGACTCCAAAACTTCTTCGATTCAAGATCCAACAGAGAAGATGAGATCCATTTCACTGCATGATGCCTCTTCTTTCCCATTACCCACCCAACAGACAGGAATCTCTCCCATTCTCCGGCTTTGGCTGTCTGCAGAGAGAGAGATAAAATGTGTGGTGCTCGCTGAATGACAAGAGAGAGAGAGAGACAATCCACTTGCTTTAAAGATGAGGGAGAGGGGTGAAAGGAGAGAGTCAGGTTTATATGACGAAAGAATATTGTGGCATTAAGGAGGTTAATGAGTTTGGCAAGGCGAAAATTCGATGGCCTAAATGGAGGGGAGGGGAGAAGGCTCTTTTAAAGGAATTGCATCCATTTCTCAATGTCAGGACATGGCAGAGAGGTGAACCCCCTGGTGTCAGTCATTACAAACAGGAAGATAAAATCCACGTCACCCTCCTGAAACATGGCGGCAGCTCGGAGACTTCATGATCCCACACTTTCTCGCTTTGATTTTTGCCTCTGGGTCTGAGGAACCTGCAAGGAAGACCCCTCAAAGAGCCTGGGGTACAGGACGAGCTATGCATACTTGAAATTTTAATTAGGGTTGAAAGACTGAAATTTGAGTGCCAGAGGGAGACAGAGACAGAAAGATTTGGAAAATGTGGATTCACATTCTGTAGAGAACAAAAAACAAAACAAAAAGTCAACCAGTAGACTGAGTTTATAGCTGACCAGCAAAAATATTTATTATCAGCTTGGCTCTAGCATAGTGTCCTGGGATTGTCTACAGATAAAAGAATAAGACAAGACTAATGAAAAACCCAACGTAAAACAGAGCAGCTTCAATTCAATGAACTAATCTGAACCTTGGGAAAGGTGACATCTAACATTAATCATAATGAGAGTAGACCCACTGAAACAAAAGTTCATTAAGTTCAAGCCCAAGTGGACCTACTCTTAGTATGACTAACCCTGGATATCACCCATCCAGGAACTTGGGTGGCGCTGGAGTCTAAACCACAGAGCCTCTTGGGCTTGCTAATCAGAAGGTCGGCGGTTAGAATCCCCACGACGGGGTGAGCTCCCATTGCTCTGTTCCAGCTCCTGCCAACCTAGCAGTTTCAAAGCACACCAGTGAAGGAAATAGGTACAGCTGCAGCAGGAAGGTAAACAACATTTCCATGCGCTCTGGTTTCCATCATGGTATTCCGTGGCACCAGAAGTGGTTTAGTCATGCTGCCCACATGACCTGGAAAGCTGCCTGTGGACAAATGCCAGCTCCCTCGGCCTGAAAGCGAGATGAGCACCACAACCCCATAATCGCCATTGACTGGACTTAACCGTCCAGGGGTCCATTACCTTTTAACCCTTTTTTATCACCCATCCAGTGTGCCTGGCTTCATGAGCCCTGCCAAGCTTTCGTAAAACCTGGTCAAAAACCATCCGTCCACAATTTCACTTATAACAGGAAAACAAATGTTTCCAGAGTTGTGCAAGCCTAAAATACTCCACACTTTGGTTCCATCTGCTTTGTTGGGGTTTGGGACACCCTAGAAGAGTTGGAAGGAGTTGGTTCTATCAGACGAGAAGAAACCCTATTGCTGATGGAGCAATCTCTTGTCTACAGCTTAGACCAAGCAGTTCATAGATGCGTTTAAATGAATAATCTCAGATTGCACAGCAATACCATTGACTTTAATCACAGATTTCTTATGTGTGAAGGAATGCCGGCATAGACACCAAGATCCTCCACCTTGAGTATTTATCTGCCCTAAAAGTGTTTTGCAGGTATTATTCTTGCTTTTAACTCCTGTCCTTCACCTAGATCGGAGTTCTGGGCTCCTGAAACAAATTATGTTATAGACTGGGAAAGAGATGATGAGTTGGGCTGCCCTGTAAAGGTAAAGGGACCCCTGACCATTAGGTCCAGTCGTGACTGACTCTGAGGTTGCGGCGCTCATCTTGTTTTATTGGCCAAGGGAGCTGGTGTACAGCTTCCGGGCCATGTGGCTAGCATGACTAAGCTGCTTCTGGTGAACCAGAGCAGCACACAGAAACGCCGTTTACCTTCCCACCGGAGCAGTACCTATTTATCTACTTGCACTTTGATGTGCTTTTGAAGTGCTAGGTTGGCAGGAGCAGGGACCAAACAACGGGAGCTCACCCCGTCGCGGGGATTCGAACCGCCGACCTTCTGATCTGATCGGCAAATCCTAGGCTCTGTGGTTTAACCCACAGCACCACCCACGTCCCCTAGGCTGCCCTGTGGATGGAAGCAAATCTAGCAACTTGATCTCACAGAGAACCAGAACCTTTGGCATTCATGCATGAAATACCATATCCATCCCCCCCCCTCTCTCTCCTAACCTCCAGGCAATAATTGCATTGTTGTTGATGGAATGGTCCCTGGAAGAGGGGAGTTAAAGGACAAAGATGAATTATTTTGCACCACCCTGTACCGGATTACTATGTATACATTATATATCATTTTAGCACAAATCTCTCCCTCTCCGTCCTCCACAAATGCATATTCATGGCTGCTCAGTTTTTGATTCTGTCACCAAGCAAAAGATGATCCTTCAACCTAGACTAACGCGGTTTCCGTTCCCTTTTCAGGCTGCTGTTGATCTACTGCACATCAGAATGTATGTCAAAAATAACCATTTTATCCCCACTTGTTCCCAATTTTAAACTGAGGGCCACTTTGCATTGCTGAATTAGTATGATAAGGATGCAGGTCTGGCATATCCACACAGACTTTGGGATTTTGTGGAATCCTGGCTGTGCAACTTTCCTCCAGTGACACACTGTAATTCAGTCCACGCCTACTGTTCTTGAGCCTAGGTTTGGGTAGCCACTGAGTCACATGGTAAAAGGACATTGCACTCCAAAATGGACCCTTGCTGAAAACAAAAGAAGTATGTAATTCCTATTACATACTTCTTTTATTGGTTCCAGTTACAGATAGGTAGCCGTGTTGGTCTGCCATAGTCAAAACAAAACAAATTCCTTCCAGTAGCACCTTAAAGACCAACTAAGTCAGTTCTTGGTATGAGCTTTCGTGTGCATGCACACTTCTTCAGATACCTAGAGAAAGTGTTGCATAGTTTTCTTGCATATTCAGTGGGATACGTGGATTGTAGAGGGTTCTTAATTCTAAGACCCTTGGGTATAATGTCCAGGTTCTTGCATTTAGTAAGAAAGAAGATATCAGTCTGTACCTGTGCAAGTTTCTTGGTGAGGTTGATGGACTTCCATTTCATGCGGCTCAATGTGGTGCCTTCCATAGTTCCAGTTACAGATAGGTAGCCGTGTTGGTCTGGCATAGTCAAAACAAAACAAATTCCTTCCAGTAGCACCTTAAAGACCAACTAAGTCAGTTCTTGGTATGAGCTTTCGTGTGCATGCACACTTCTTCAGATATCTTCTTCTGGTATCTGAAGAAGTGTGCATGCACACGAAAGCTCATACCAAGAACTGACTTAGTTGGTCTTTAAGGTGCTACTGGAAGGAATTTGTTTTGTTTTTTCTTTTATTGGGTTCTTTATGAATGCTTTGGACCTGCATTTTTAAAATCTTATTTATTGATTTTTCACCCCCCAAACAAACCCTACAGATTTTAACATAGATAATAAATTACTTTATCCATTGACTTCCTGTCCCCACCTTCCGTGGTTTCCATAAAGGTAAAGGACCCCTGATGTTAGGTCTAGTCGCGGACGACTCTGGGGTTGTGGCGCTCATCTTGCTTTACTGGCCGAGGGAGCCAGCGTTTGTCTGCAGACAGCTTCCGGGTCATGTGGCCAGCATGACTAAGCTGCTTCTGGCGAACCAGAGCAGCGCACAGAAACGCCATTTACCTTCCCGATGGAGCTATACCTATTGATCTACTTAAACTTTTTCGTGTTTTTGAACTGCTAGGTGGGCAGGAGCTGGGACCAAACAATGGGAGCTCACCCCGTCACGGGGATTCGAACCACCGACCTTCTGATTGGCAAGCCCTAGGCTCTGTGGTTTTAACCACAGTGCCACCTGCATTCCATATTTAACCTTAAAAGCTGCACATTTCATGTATAATATTCAATACATCCATTTTAACCTATTTATCTTAATTGTTAACATTGTTGCTCATGTTTCAAGTCCTGCTCAAGAACACTACCATAGTTCTTTAAATACTCAATAAAAGGACTCCAGAAAAAGGAATTTTCTGTCATTTTGTTCTCTAATTCTTGTTGCCGTTGATCTTTTCCATCATTTTCAAAAGCCATTCTTCCTGTGTTGGAACTTCTTTCCATCTTTGGGCATACGGTATTCTTGTTGTTGTTGTTATATACATTAATAAGTTAACCAACACTTTTGGTATATCATTATCTATCATTCCTAAAAAAAAAAGTTTTGGGTTCCTTGGGAACTTGGGAACCACTTCTTAACACACTGAATCAAGAACATAAGAAGCTGCCTTTGATGCAGTTCAGACCAATGCTCCATCTAAGTATTGTCAACGGAGATTGACCAGGGTTCTTTGGGTTTTCAAACAAGGATCTCTTCCAGGCCTATTCTGGAGATGTCAGGGATTCAACCGAACACCTTTTGCATACCAAGCAGATGTTCTGCCTCTCAGCTGCCATCCTTGGCCATCAGCTGTCTATTCAGCTTGCCACGCCCCTAACTAATCCAACATTTTAAAAACCTTCTCATACGTCCAGAGTTTTCCTGCTCTCTTAATGGCGGCTGAATTCACACAACCTCCACACACATGCAGAAACACACTTTATGTAGTCAACAAGTGGCTAAACCAAGGGAAAACAGGATGTCAGAATGGAACCAGCGAGGAATTCATTCTCAGACCACTATAAAAACAAGATGCGTACACAATTGATGGGTATTTGTTTTTGTTTTTTTCCTGGGGTCACATAAACCTGGATATAGGTGCCTCTGGGCGTCTCCACCCTCATCGTTCTACCCGGACACTGAGGTCCAGCACTGAGGGCCTTCTGGCGGTTCCCTCACTGCAAGAAGCCAAGTTACAGGGAACCAGGCAGAGGGCCTTCTCGGTAGTGGCGCCCGCCCTGTGGAATGCCCTTCCACCAGATGTCAAAGAGAACAACAATTACCAGACTTTTAGAAGACATCTGAAGGCAGCCCTCTTTAGGGAAGCTTTTAATGTTTGATGCATTACTGTATTTTAATATTTTGTGGGAAGCTGCCCAGAGTGGCTGGGAAAGCCTGGCCAGATGGGTGGGGTATAAATTTATTATTATTATTATTATTATTATTATTATTATTATTATTATTATGCCATTGGGCACACGTAGTTCTGACAACTTTCAATCAAATGTACTGTGAGGATCAAGAAAAGACAAAGAA
Source organism: Podarcis erhardii (assembly GCF_964252035.2). Taxonomy (NCBI): domain Eukaryota; kingdom Metazoa; phylum Chordata; class Lepidosauria; order Squamata; family Lacertidae; genus Podarcis; species Podarcis erhardii. The sequence continues at coordinate 49,331,465 of NC_138501.1, forward strand.
CATTTTTGGAAATATGGGTCGGGATTCAACGAATCAGTGATTTATGGACACTTGGAAATCACCTTTATACGCTGGAATATATAAAAACTTCCAGTGCCTTCTCTAGGAAGTTTTTTTGAACCTATCTCAAAATGCTGGTGCAAAACTAACATATTTTCACCTCCACTACCCAAATTATACCCCTTTTGATATAAACAAGAACTCTGCTAATGATGCTATAATATACTTTTATATAAAAAGTATACCACCTTTGGGTGGCATTCAACTAAGTTTTACTCAGAGTAGACCCCCTGAAAATCAATGAACATGATTGCATTCGGTTCACTATTTTCAACAGGTCTACTCTGAGTAAAATTTAGCTAACGACCAGCTTCTTTGACAATGCAAAATAATATTCAAATGAACCACCCAGACCTTTGCTAAATTTCACACTCAGTGCACTAACAATTATTGATGTTGTTATCTACTATTATTATTTTTTTAAATATTAATATTAGCAACCCACATTCCGGCTTTTCTGCACTGCTTCTTCAACTATTCTTTCACTCTCTCCCTCCATGCTAAAAGAGGAACCAGCCGGACCTTTACAGCTTAATCTGCCAGTGACAAGGGAACGGAAGCCTGGAAATACTGAATCCCGCCTCCCTCCATTTTCTTTAAACTTCTCCCTCCAACCCCTCTTGGAATCAGTGGGGGGGGGGAATATCCAGCCTTCCTTGGTTTTAGAACCTTTTGGCCATTCCTAAGGGATAACCGGGATGGGGGGGGGGAGGGAAGCAGGACAGACCACGGCTAGCAGAGCCAAGGTGGAGAGCAGCAGCCCTGCAACGGACAGCTGGTGTTTGGGTGGTGGTAAATCACCCTGAAATGAGCCTCTTCCCTCAGCTCAATGAGGCCTAAATAACAAAGGAAGGCACAGCTTGGAGTCGGACAGCCCGCTAGCCAGCCATGAACACACATGACAGCTTCATTCAGGAGCCCACAGTCGATACAAAAGCTCCGAAATCAATCCGACATCCCGCTACCTCAGACAATGCCCCAAATCTTCTCAGAATTGGAGACCCAAATGAGGGGACAGCATTCAAGGGAGATCAAAACCGCCACAGTCCTGGCATTGAAAGGGGCTGAAGTAAAAGAAGAATTTAGAAAAGAGAGGGGAGAGAGAGAGAGAGAGAGGCAAAGAATGGTGCTGGAGTTGTCAATGGTATGGTTGGGGCTGCTGGGTTATATTCACATTTTATGCAAAGTGTGTGAGCTCCTGCTTGTTGCCTCTGAGGGACAGAGAGATTGTGTGTGTGTGTGTGTGTGTGTGTGTGTGTGTCTGTTTGTGCGCGCACACACACAAAATGACTGGGATTTACATTATCAGGGGTCCAACCCTCCTTCCTTTAAAAACTAGGGCTTTTTATCATTCGTTTCATTCATATCAAAATTCATACTCTACCCAAAAAAACCATACAATTTTGTTTAACAGGGGAAACATACAGCCACCTAGCCAGTAAAACTCCCATAAAGCAATCACACACCAAGGATTGAAAATTAGAATGATACACATACTGCAACCCATTGCAATACAATACTTGGCACTGATTCTGGGCATCAGTGAGCCAGTGTGGCGTAGTGGTTAAGAGCGGTAGACTCGTAATCTGGGGAACCAGGTTCGCGTCTCCGGTCCTCCACATGCAGCTGCTGGGTGACCTTGGGCCAGTCACACTTCTCTGAAGTCTCTCAGCCCCACTCACCTCACAGAGTGTTTGTTGTGGGGGAGGAAGGGAAAGGAGAATGTTAGCCGCTTTGAGACTCCTTTGGGTAGTGATAAAGCGGGATATCAAATCCAAACTCTTCTTCTTCTTCTTCTTCATTTCAAGGGCACAATCCAATCAGTTAAGCACTCTTAAAAGGCGCATTCGTTTAAGAGAGTTTTAAGCAGGTGGTTGACATGCACATTAACACATAATCCGTGTGACTCAAACGTAGTTAACATTGGCTGTGTTGGGTCCCAGGGCTGAAAGTACGGAATGTATTTTCACATACATCCCCTCAGTAATCTTTAGATCCTCCTTGTATGGTAGGTCTATGCAGCCAGAGACCTGAAACTGAGGATCTATTGGTTTGCCAATATAGCAATAATGATTGTTGTTGTTGTTATATCTATTATTATAAAAGGCCTGTAGTCAGTTCATGACTGAGGAAAAAAGTTTGAACCGAGGACTTCCTCGCTCACATTCATTTTGTTAACCACTAACTACACCAGCTCTCAAACAATTAGACAGCCTTTAGTCAATTAACTGTGTGGCTTCATACCAATTATGTTTTCCATTTGTTAAATGTGCACATATCTCCATACTGCTATTCCAATAAAGATGCTTCTTTTGTGAACCCTGAATGAAGGCCACAGTCTGCCTTTACTGGATTATGTAATATTTAAACACTACTCAACAGGACATAAGGATAGTCCTGCTAGATCACACCAAAGGCCCCATCTAATCTTGCATCTTTTTTTCACATGGTGGCCAACCAGATCTCTATGGGAAGCCTTCTATGGGAAGGTGTAAGTGCGACACCACTCTACCATTCATGCTCTCCACCAACTGGACTTCAAACCTAGCATATTTTTCTCAACCCCCCTTTTAACGCCATTCAAGTGGGCGGCCATCACTCTTGTCTTGTGGCCATGAGTCCCACAGTTTCTCTGAATCTTCAATCACACAGCTTCGTTGGATGACACACATGGCATGCACACAATCATCAGCCAGAGAAGGTAAAGCCATATCTGGAAGCACATCTGTGGTCTCAACAATGATCCAAATCTGCATTAGTCAATGTGCTCCGACAAGTGACGTTTTAGACATGGTCCAGTGAGGCCCTTCTCTTGCTCCCCAGAAGTATGTAAAAATAAACAACTAACAAAAAACCAACCAACAGATAGCCCAATATTTGCTTCCCTGCATTCTACTTGGAATGATAGTGTGATGTGCATGTGTGACACACACACACACACACAGAGAGAGAGAGAGAGAGAGAGATCATGATACGATAAAGAAATGTCTTTATTATCAGTACAACAGTTTGTGGAATCATGCATGTTTCCTGAAATATTTCTCTTCCAGCAGCAAACTGAGAAAACCAATAGTTTCCAAGGGAAAATAGTTTATATGCATATTCAATTCACGGTGATATATATATATATATATATATATATGCTTTCGTAGATTTTCACGGGTACAGGAATGCAGGTTTTGGTGTCCTCGGGTGTCTTCCCGTGTAAAAGTTGGGGTGTCTAGGCGACGTTTCGACGAGGTCTCACTCGTCATCTTCAGGCTGGTGCTTTCGGCTTCTTGTTACTGGAACAGAGCAGGATCTCAGTGTTTGAGTTCCTATAAATACTGTAGAGGGGGTGTGGTGTATAGCCTCCAATGTTCTGGGCAGAGAGGAAGTTCCCAGATCCAGAGGCACACAGAACGCCAACACCAATCAACCACACCAGACCCAAACCCAGACCCTCTCCACAGATGAATTACAGACACCATCCAGTAGCCAATCCATGGTGGCACCTCCGGATGCTGCACCCCCCTGCAATCCCTACACAGATCTGGCTGACACAAGCCACAAAACCACAGCTCGCCCCTATACACGAAGCCAAGCCAGAGCACAACTAAGTACAGTACAGCCATCTTCTCAGGAAAACTCTTCACAAAGTTCAAGAGGTCAAGACACAAAGACTTTAACAACTAATCCACACCTAATGACCCACCTAAGTGGTACTCAGGATATCACTCAAGAAATCACTCAAGATATCTCTCAAGTAATTAAGGAACAAAAGAAGAAAAGGCACACTAGCCTGGGAACTTCCTCTCTGCCCAGAACATTGGAGGCTATACACCACACCCCCTCTACAGTATTTATAGGAACTCAAACACTGAGATCCTGCTCTGTTCCAGTAACAAGAAGCCGAAAGCACCAGCCTGAAGATGACGAGTGAGACCTCGTCGAAACGTCGCCTAGACACCCCAACTTTTACACGGGAAGACACCCGAGGACACCAAAACCTGCATATATATATATATATATATATATATATATATATATATATATCACCGTGAATTGAATGGCCTTTCCCCCAAGGAGAAAAAGCAACACCACCCTATGCAAGCAACATAGAAATAGCAACCTTTGTAGCCACTAATAACAATAGCAGTCTATTAATAAAATGTGCAACTTTGAAAGTGACAAGCTGCCTGGTCTGTGGGTTCTCTCCCCCGCCCCCATTCATAACTTCCTCTCATTACTGCAGGGTACACCCCTCTTTTCCATACTCCTGTTTTAGATATGTGAGCTTATTAAGATTGGCAAAATCAAGAGATATGCATGTTATATCTAGACCACAAGCAGTGAAGGATACTGGGGGCTGGGATACCTCAAACTTATTTTGTCCAAGTTGCATGTACATTAGTGGGTGAAAAGGTCCCTACTTCCTGAATCATGATGGAAGCCCTTCCCACAGATTTAAGAACTAAACTTCTCATTTTTTTATTTCCAATATGTTCATTAATTATCCATAGCATCACTTCTAAAAGTTGCAATAGGCTTTCCACTAATTAACTAACATCTTCATATAAAGTACAAATGTTAATATTTTTTTCAATTCCTTCAGTTAAGGGATGGAAAACCATGCTGTTATTAACTGCCTTGGTGACCTATAACCCTACCTTGTGCCCCCAATTAAAACAGAGTATTCAGGAAATAATCAATTGTTAACTCATTTCTCCACTGCATGATTACAGAGCCAATACCTACTATTTTAAAATTCTACTCCCTCCAAACACAAACAGGTTTTATATCAGGTGCCACTCAACACAATCAAAACCCTTTGCAGCATCTAATATAAAATACTAAAATATAAAAGCTGCTGGAACCCAATGTTTCTTCATTATTAGTTTTATTTAATACCTGTGTTCTTACATCATACCAAACATACTTTAATGCAGGTGTGGCTCTCCAGGTGCTGTTGGACTCCATATCCCATTAGTCCCAACCGCCATAGTCAATGGTCAGTAGCGATGGGAGTTACAGTATACACAACAAATGGAGGGTCAAAGGTTAGACACCCCTATTTGCATATGCCTTGGGTTTGCATGCTTCCTGCTTCTCATGTCCTAATTCTATGTGGCTGGTCCAACTTTTCAAGTTTTAACTTTTCCCTAAACTTGGTTTGGCATCGTAGCCCAACCTGAGATTCAGGTCCATCACTAATAATGGCCAGTTTTTAGAAGCCAGCTTCATAACCCATGGATTCCTGCACACACACACACACACACACACACACACACCATAATTGAAGCTTGGTTTTGTTACAGCTCATGTATCTTGTGCTAACCCATGGTTTCATGTGATATGCATGCAAAACCATGTGTCTAATAATGCTGCCACGAAGTTACTCCCATCAGCTATCAAGCCACCATGTTCTGCACCACTGAAGCTTCTGGACCAGAGTCAAGAGTAGCCCCATATAAAGTGCATTGTAGTAATCAAGCCTTGAGACTACCAACACATGGGCTACAGTGGGTATGCTAAGGGAGAAATTTCATATATCACATTCAGCTAGCCAATACTACTTTGCAATTATGAGTTCATAAAATAAAGTATGTTAAAGGCAGAGGGGCCTGGTTTCTGTGGTCACTTCTCATGCCTAGATATTGATTAAAGCATAACCACTTCCCTTTCACTGTCATAATAACAAGGATGTATAGCTGGATGCACCCTAAATGATAAGGTGACCACAGGAGAAGAACCACAGAACATAGAGAGAGAATATATTCCCAATCTGGATTTGATTCAGTATTTGGGGAGTAAGGGAGCTTTTAAGGCAAGTCTGAGAACTTATTAGAAAAGAAATATAGTAATTGGCACTGTCTTAAGATTATTTTGGAAAACGAGAAGGGAGAAAGGAGCTAGGAACGCTGGATGCAATCTCCCAGAGATCAACAGCATGAAATCAGGTGCCCTTTCTTCTGATAATCTTGTAAATATTTATAAAGAGGGGGTTTTTTTGCCATACAGATTTGTAGGGTATTTCTTTTGTATTTATAAAGAGTTTTTTCCATGCAGATTTTGTAGGATGTTACTTTTTTTAAATGGTTGGACAGTGTTCTCGAAGCTACAAACATGAGTCTGACCAAACTGCGGGAGGCAGTGGAAGACAGGAGTGCCTGGTGTGCTCTGGTCCATGGGGTCCCGAGGAGTCGGAAATGACTAAACGACTAAATGACTAAACAACAACAACACTTTTTTAAAATATGCACAAAAATGGGATGGGACAGACTTCAATGTGCCACATGATAAAATGAGACCATTTATAATCTCTGTTTATTAAGACAATATCTGATCATCTGAAATCTCCCATCATTTTTAACACAATGAATGGGGAGCCCACTTAAGACATGTGTCAATTGGATCTTCTGAACCTGAAAGAGATCACCATTTTGGGAGTCAGCGTCCGGAATCCCATTGCCTAGGCTTCCATTGGTTTGGTTTGGTTTTTAAAAGCCTGACTCTCACTGGATCAACTTTGGCCACATCACATCATTGCACGAATTATCTTTCAGCCCTGATCACCTTCATTAGAGCATCTGTGGCTGAGTCAAAATTATGCCAACACAGATACAGGCAATGACAACTAGATGTGCATATGTAAATCATCCCTGGCAGTTTTCCCTACAGGGCAGGTGTGCAAAGAGAGAAATCACCAAAAGGATAGATGTAATTTCTGAAAATTACTACATGGTGGTTAAAATCAAAGGAGCGATTGACAAGGGAAAATATTAAGCCAGACATCGACTTGGTTAAAAAGCCTTCAAATATCCCTTCTAATCGCAAAGGAAACTTCAACCAAAAGGGTTCTCCTTTACATATTATTATTATTATTATTATTATTATTATTATTATTATTATTATCTGCAACAAACTACCTAAGGATACAGTCTGCATAATTTAGGTACAAACTCTCCCTTAGTTCCAATGGGCTAAAACCCTATTTTCAGAGTCCAGGATAAAACCCCACTCCCCCCCCCCTTCCTAAACCGGACTGCAACCTAAACATCTCTCTCTCTCTCTCTCTCTCTCCTTGGAATGGCATTTTCCTTTCCCTCCCCTTGCCTTTTTAATGGAAGAAGCTTGCTTCATTAGTCCTTCCTGTCTAACGTTCAGACACAAAAGGTCAGTGGCAACAGCATTCCACGCATACACTTGTGTCAACCTGGAAGTGTCCCACATCCATCATAACCTCAAGGTTGGGTGGAAGGGGAGGGAAGGTGGAAATTGGAGACACGTGCCCCCCCTCCCTCTCCTCTGCTGCTGCATTTTAAAGCAGACAGCTCCATCTTTACTCTCTCTGCAGAGCTGACAAGGCTTCCATGGCTAGCTGACACGGTAGTAGAGGCAGCTCATTTACGGCTGTGTGACCAGAATGCAGCCATGAGCTTCTCGCATCTCCCCACCTTCTCCTTCCTTCAAAACTGGCCACCATCACATCGAGGTCACGTCTCTCAGGAGAGGCAGAGAAAGTTTTCTGCTTCAGTTTCTTCTTTTTCTCATCAGAGCTTTTCCACTGAACAACCTCTGAAAGCAGCACCGGCAGAAAAGAAGAAAGGGGTTGGGCCAAATCTCCAGCTAAGGACCCCAGATGAGCTTGGCTCAAAGGCCCATCTATCCCAGCACCTTGTTCTCATAGCTGCCAACCAGATGTTTCGGGAAGCCCACAAGCAGGGCATTGGCGCAACAGCACTGTCCCCACAGGTGATTCCCAGTCTCAGGTATTCAGGTATTGCCTCTGATATTGGAGGTAGCAATCGTAGCCTGTAGTCATCGAAAGCCTTATGTTCCTGCTGAGTTCCTGAGGATTCCTACCCCACTTCCTAAAAAGAGAGAGATGCTACTTCTGCAGTCTCATCTGTTTCAGATGGGCAAAAATAGGAGCAACCAGGAAAGATCATTGCAAGGCACTCTGCACATGGTCAAAGCTTACATCTTTGTCATCAAGAAGAAGTTTGGACTGTTTAGGGAAGCTTTTAATGTTTGATGCATTACTGTATTTTAATATTTTGTTGAAAGCCGCCCAGAGTGGCTGAGAAAGCCCAGCCAGATGGGGGCGGGGTATAAATAATAAATTATCATCATCATCATCATCATCATTACTTGATATCCCACCTTTCACTCCCCTTAAGGAGTCTCAAAGAGGCTAACAATCTCCTTTCCCTTCCTCCCCCACAACAAACACTCTGTGAGGTGAGTGAGGCCGAGAGACTTCAGAGAAGTTTGACTAGCCCAAGGTCACCCAGCAGCTGCATGTGGGGGAGCGGGAAGCAAACTCGGTTCACCAGATTACGAGTCCACCGCTCTTAACCACTATACCACGCTGGCTCTCAATTCTTCAAATGCCCCAAGGCTGACCTCTCTTGACACTGAAAGGTTTGGTGGTTATGGGGCTGGTGACCCCAGTCCAAATTAAAATCCCCCCCCCCCGACTTCACTTTCACCACCCAATATTTTTAGGTGGGCTCCCTGCCCCCCAGACTTCACTTTCACCACCCAATATTTTTAGCTGGGCACTGAAAATGTCCCTCCCTCTTCTTCCTTTCCTTCCTCCACATTTCCCCCCCATCTCTTTTCAAAACCTTTCGTTGTTTCCCTCCATGCCCTCCTCCCAAACGGGCTTAGGAATTAAACAGGCCGTCCATATGCCACGCTTCACTTCTTCACTGTTGCTGCCCCCCTGCCATCTGGCCTATGTGATCAAGCAAAAGGGTGAAGGGGGGGGGAGAGAAACAGAATAAGGAGAAAGGTAAAGACAGACACAAAGAGGAGGAGGAGGAGGAGGAGGAGGAGGAAGAGGAGGGAGAAGAGGCGACTCTGCCTCTCCCATCTGCTCCTTGGCCAGACTCCCGGATAGATCAGTAACGGAGAACAGCAGAACCAGCGACAATTAACCCAAACAGAGGCCTGTTTATTTAACCTGTTCAGATAGATCAGCTCAGACATGGCTCCTTTGGCACGAAAGAGCCCTCCCTTCCATCAAGAAGCTTCCCAGTGCAAAAGCCTCGCCTTTGGCCATACGGAAAAGAGGCAGAGAAGGGAGATTCCCCACCACTAACTATTTTTTCTCATGGCAACGGTCCAGCTGAACCGACAAGGACTGGCTTATGCGTGGTGGGTAGGAGACCCTACTATAGCAGTGGGAAGGAATGCCATTCCACGGGCCCCTTCTGGTAAATCCTGGTTCCCTCTCTGAAGAGGGGCGATGCCCTCATCGCAGAGGGTGCACCACTGGTCTCCACCCCCATCGTTCTGCCCGGACACTGAGATCCAGCTCCAAGGGCCTTCTGGTGGTTCCCTCATTGCGAGAAGTGAAGATACAGGGAACCAGGCAGAGGGCCTTCTCGGTAGTGGCACCCGCCCTGTGGAACGCCCTCCTATCAGATATCAAGGAAATAAGCAGCTATCTTATCTTTAAAAGGCATCTGAAGGCTGCCCTGTTTAGGGAAGTTTTTAATATTTAATGCTGTATTGTTTTTTAACACTCGATTGTGAGCCGCCCAGAGTGGCTGGGGAAACTCAGCCAGATGGGCGGGGTATAAATAATAAATAATAAATTATTATTATTATTATTATTATTATTATTATTATTATTACCCTGAGCAGAAGAAGAAGATCCTGCTATATCAGGCCAATGGTCCACCTAGTCCAGCATCTCATTCTTGCAGGAGCTAACCAGATGCCCGTGGGAAACCCGTAAGCAGGATTCGAGCACAAGACCAAATCTCTCCTCCTGTGGTTTCCAGCAACTGGTACTCAGAAGCATTGCTGTGGAGGAAGCGCACAGGCATTGCGACTAGTAGCCATTGATAACCCTGTCCTCCATGAATTCGTCTTATCCTCTTTTAAAGCCACCTAGGTTAGTGGCTTTTGCTGCTTCCTGTGGGAGCGAGCCCCGTAGTTTAACAATGTGTTGTGTGGAGGGCTTTATTTCATCTGTAACCTGTCTGGGACGTGGGTGGCGCTGTGGGTTAAACCACAGAGCCTAGGGCTTGCCGATCAGAAGGTCGGCAGTTCGAATCCCCGCAACGGGGTGAGCTCCCGTTGCTTGGTCCCTGCTCCTGCCAACCTAGCAGTTTGAAAGCACGTCAAAGTGCAAGTAGATAAAGAGGTACTGCTCCGGTGGGAAGGTAAACGGCGTTTCCGTGTGCTGCTCTGGTTCACCAGAAGCGGCTTAGTCATGCTGGCCACATGACCTGGAAGCCGTACGCCGGCTGCCTGGCCAGTAAAATGAGATGAGCGCCGCAACCCCAGAGTTGGCCATGACTGGACCTAATGGTCAGGGGTCCCTTTACCTTTACTGTCTGAAACCCTGGAGACTGCTGCCAGTCAGTGCAGACGATACTGAAACAGATGGAGCAATGGTTTGACCCAGCAGAAGCCAAATTCCTATGTTCCTTGTACCAGGAGCTTGCTAAGTTTGACTTCAGCAGTTTGACTTCCACTGTGAATGACACTTGCAGAGCAAAGGTTTGGGGTGCTCGATTTTCCCTTTGACCTAGCGTTCGTTTGTGCAGACTTCAGGTCCTCCCCAGACCTTGCAGGAAACAAGTGCCTGTTTGTTGCTTCATTACACTTTCACACAAGAGCGTGAGCATGCCCAGGGACAAGGAAATCTCACACATGAGGGGGGGAAAGGGGGGGTGTCAGGACACATGGATAATTGCCAAAAAAAAAGCTCATTAGATCATGACAAGGGACAGCCCCTTCCTTCCTCCCTGCCCCACAGAAGCAGCAGCTGGGGACCCACGCCGCAGCCTGCTTTTCACAGAGGCAGCAGCAACCCGTGTTGAATACAAATGAGGAAGGACGCCAGGTGCTGTCCGTCTCCTTGTGGGAGAAGGTGGCTGGAGGAGGGGAGGAGTCTGGTGAGGAAGAGAAGGATACTTGCTTTATTGCGCAATATTCAGTTGCCATCAGGATGCTCTCTAAACAATGAGCACCTTTGATTTCTGCACCATGGATTCTCGGCTGAAGAGCTGGGGGCTTTCTAAATAATGCAAAGAGAGGAGATGGCTGAGGGCAAAGACTGGTCTCCCAGCTGCTGATGGTCCTCTGGTACACGCATCCTCACTGCCCCATCTGTGGGGCCCCTTGTGTGTTAGAAGCGTGATTTCCTGCAGCTCCCCAATCGATTTCAAACCTTGGGATATCAGGTTTCTAAACAGTGCAGGGAGCCTACGTGCTTACAGTGGATCCCCGCTGCAAAGGTTTTGCTTAGAAGGCATGGGGATGCTTATAGAGGAGAAGGCTGCTCTAGATCATTCTTCAGACAGATGCATCCATATACTGGGTTCCTTTTATGGTCCTCGTCTATGTGTAAAAGTTCCTCAAACTACTTCCAGGACTCCCTCCCAGATTCCTCATCTCCTGTACATGCTTTTCCAATTTATTGGTGTCCTGCTGGCTAAGGAATTTTGATTTAGTGGACCTTTGCTTGGCTTGTACTTGATGACCATTCAGTTTTTCTCCACCCCTCCTTAGCAAATGGAGCACAACCTTCTATGGGTTGTAAACTGATGGCTAGGGTTTGGGGTTATTGTTTTTCCATTGTTGCATACACACACACACACACACACACACACACACACGTATATATAGCATTTCTATTCGTTGTAATGTCTCCATCCCCCATATAGCTGCACAAAATGTAGAAGATTGAGGAAGTTGACCCAGAGGGTGACAACTGTTGGAGATCTAAGTGCTCAGCTGTAGGAAATCTCCTCTCATATGAGAGCACTGTGGAAGCAATTATGGAGACAATAATGGATGGGATGCAGTGAAATAATCCCGTGGTAGAGGGAAGCCTTCTGGTGAGATCATAGGCCACAAAGAGCAGGAGTGGTTTATGATGCCATTGCCGGCAGATTCCCTGGACAGGATGAATTCATTTTCTCAAATCATTTGTTATGCCTCGTTATTATGGGGCTCTCTTTTCAATTGGTCTCCCTGCCTTAAATGATACGTTATTGACCTCAAACTACCAGCTTCGACATTTCTGAACTCTGGGCTGCAGATAGAAAGGGCAAACAGTCTCTCCTCTTCCAAGAAATGTCTTAACTTGAATGCATTCCGCTCGGAGCACATGAATCAATTCCCAACATTTGGGTCCATCCATCTCTCTCATCAATCAAGCCGTTCTCCCAATCCATACATACTGGTCCATCCATCCCAATAGTCATCTATATAGCTATTTTATCGTTAGTATAAACCGCCCCGGTGGACACATTTGATGGGTGGTTAATCAATATCCAAAGCTAATAAATGAATATATAACATTTCTGCTTGCAGCTATACTTAGGGTGTGTTCTTTCTTTCTAAGAAATAACCCTTTGCTCTCTCTATATATTTGCTATCAATGGCAGCAAGCCACAATGGATAGGCTGCACGTCAAGTGATACAGACCAGTGTTATATATAAGTTAGGTGCCAAATGGCTCCTTAAACCAAGGTTGCAGTCACCCAAATGGAATGTCTAGTTGCCATTTAGGGGCAAGACGGCTCTATAAAGTCTTATATCCAATCATCGCCAGTTCATCATTTGAAAAATAAGTTAAACATCTGGCTGGTTCAGATGGCAACCTTGAGCTAGGTTAAGAACTTTGAGAACTGAAAAAAAGAAAAGTGACTCGATCCGGGGACAGTCCACGTATATATTGGCCTATTCCTACCTCTTTTTATTATTTATTTTCTGCAAAGAAAAAGCATTTCAGTTCCAGAAATCCATTCCGGTTGTGCAGATAAACGGATCGAATTCTACAGGATGATCCCCAGATGGTGGAGATGTCAAGTGCCATCTTGGTGCCCAGGCATCTTCACTTGGTCACAGGTGGTCGATAGACAGGTGCAAATGCTAATTTCGAACACTGGTTATTGGAGGCATTATGCTTCTGAATGCCGGTTACTAGAAATCACAAGCCGGGAGGGTGCTGCTGTGCTCAGGACTTGCTTGTGTGCTTCCAAATAAACGTCTGGTTGGCCACTGTGAGAACATGATGCTGGACTAGATGATCCACTGGCCCCATCCTGCAGGCTCTTCTTGTGCCCTTTTGAACTTCAAGTGAACTACTACTTCAGGATCTCATCCAGCAAGACTGCCATCAGTGAGTCATTGGCTCCACATCTGGTGGTTGTGGTGGCCTAGGCTGGTTCCCCATGAACAGCAGTGCAGTCTCAGGTACCTCTTTCCACTTCTGATGTTCAGGACACTCTTCATTCATTCTTTATGGATATTTAGCTGGTGATATATTGTGATGTTGAAAACCAGATACCCTGTCACTCAGCACTAGTGAACACCAAGCTGAGTTCCTGGTTAAAAGAAGAAAAGTGGGAGATAAACGTACTAAAGGAATACCCAACAAGGAAGGAGACGTTTGCTCCAATCCTTTGGTTAAGCACAGTCTAGATGGACACTCTTCCATCAATATGCCTGTTCTCTCAGCAATGGGAGGGATGGAAGAAGTGAGGAAATATACTCCATCTTCCCTGCACCAGTGCACAGGAAACTTAGAAGTGTGTCTCTCCACCAACATAACTCTAGAGATGCTGTAGAAACGGAGCCCTTGAATTCCGTGGCATCCAGCCCATCCTTTTCTCTCAGTAGTCAAACATCCATGACTCACGGTTGGGTTTCCTGCACTTAATAACCAGCAGTATTTGCAGACCTTCTGACAAAACATTGGGCACTTTAACAAAACCCACACTTGACCATAAAAGCTTCTGAGCTTCTCTGGGGCATCTTTAAGGAGCTCAGGGCTTCTGAGGCCCCAGATGCAACATTACATGTGGTCCACGGCTGCTTCTGCCTCTTGCCAAGATCCTTCCCTGCTCCAGTTCTTTATTAGCGGACATGGCGTTCTGCAGAAAATGTTTTTACAGCCTCGCTTTGGGTTTTATGGGATTATTCTATCAGAGCAAAAGCAAACTTAGCGGGCTGAGTGTGCTGTGTTGTGTCTTTTCAGCCCCAGCTAGTTGTGCCATGGCAGTGGTGTTTGTCCCCTAAACACACACACACCGATCTTTCCTTGACTTTCCCACCACCCGCTCAACTAACCACAGATTTCTAGATAGGCAGGAAATTGCCCAAACTGAAATCCCTTACTGTCCTTTGTCAGCGTTGATCAAGAGAAGGCTTTGCAAAGGGGCTTTTTTCCTCCACTAGGCAAGGAATTCTGAGTCATTTCTTCCTAGAAGTTGAGAGTCAGAGGTGAGAGCAAGAGATGGGTTTGTGAGATTAAGGCGACACACACAACCCAGGATGGAATTTACTCCATTTAAGGTGCTTGTGCGTGGGGAGCAAGCAGTGAACAGATTAAACATTAGTATGCTATTTAGCTGATTTAGTGATGTGCCAGGGAAGCAGCACTTCCTTCCAGATCTTTTTTCTCCCCCTGTGATCTCATCAACACAGGGTCCTCCAGACTTACAAGACCAGATGTTACTTCCTGGCCGTTCGACTTTTGCAATCACTCACAAGCAAGGAATTCGCCACGGGTATTGGGTACCCACCACAGAATTTCCTAGGAACCTTAGCTTTCATTGTAAGCAAGTCCATTTTCGAGAACCTCAGGGCAGTCGAAACAGATCTAGAACCACGCTTCTGAAAATCTCAAGCAAAAATAATATTTTCTACTTAGGTCAGGGGACGCCAGTTGCTGCAGGAATGAAGACAGCTAAGTCTGGACATTGGAACCTCTGCTTCAAAACCTTTCCCCTCTGGCACATGGAAGGCAAAACGCCTTTATTATGGGCAGTCAATCTCCAGCTGCTGATGGACTTTTTATTCAATAGCTGTGTTCTCACATCACCTTGCCAACAAAGGTCAGTATAGTTAAAGCTATGGTTGTCCCAGTAGTGATGTATGGAAGCAAGAGCTGGACCAGAAAGAAGGCTGATCACCAAATAATTGATGCTTTTGAATTATGGTGCTGGAGGAGACTCCTGAGAGTCCCATGGACTGCAAGAAGATCACACCTATCCATTCTTAAGGAAATCAGCCCTGAGTGCTCACTGGAAGGACAGATCCTGAAGCTGGGGCTCCAATACTTTGGCCACCTCATGAGAAGAGAAGACTCCCTGGAAAAGAACCTGATGTTGGGAAAGATGGAGGCCACAAGGAGAAGGGGACAACAGAGGACGAGATGGTTGGACAGTGTTCTCGAAGCTACCAGCATGAGTTTGACCAAACTGTGGGAGGCAGTGGAAGACAGGAGTGCCTGGTGTGCTCTGGTCCATGGGGTCATGAAGAGTTGGACACGACTAAACGACTAAACAACAACATGTCACACTAAACTGTGGTTTGGTGCAGGGTTGGCTAACCTATGGTCCTCCAGATCTTGTTGGACTCCCAACTCTTATCAGGCCCAGCCAGCATGGCCAATGATGAGGGAAGATGTGATACCACGTTCCAGGTCCCAGCCTTCAGACTTTGCTGTCTTAATTTCTGCACCTCTGCTTCCAGAGGCTGGGCTCTGAGCTTTAAGGGTGGAATCCATGCCCCAGTACCAGCCTGCTGGAGTACTCAGCCCACTGATGCCAAGGACTGGTTAAATTCCCATCTTCCTATAATTTCTGTTTCTTCAAAATGATCTGACTTAACCAAATCTGCATTTGTGAAAATTGCCCTCGGGGTCCTACCCAGCACATGGACATACATAAAACAGATTCTCTTTCTCTCTCTCTTTCTCCAATTCATTATGCAGTCCGCCTGAATACCACTCAAAATATTTTTCTCAATTAGGAGAGAAAACAGAATTTGCCACTTGTCTGCCTCTATTCTGCTGCCTGTCAGCATTCGGCAAATATTTCAATCACAGCTCTTTGCCTGCTGCTAACCGCTCTCATTTAACCTTTGACCTTCCCCTGGTCTAATCCATTGGCCTTTAAGTTCAAATCTTGGCAGCCACAAAATGACTAAAGGGCATGCATGGAGAGGAGCTGTAGATGGGCTTCAAGATCTAATATTTAGGATTTGGGGGGGGGGGGATAGGGAGGGAGGGGGCAGGAGAAAGAAATATATCTCCACCAGCCCTAATAGCTCAATCAGACCCACAAAGGGCCAGTATCTGTTGCGATGTTCCAAAGGCACTAGGGAGAAAATTGCATGTGTCAAAGGGGGGAGGGGGAGAGAGAGAGAGATTTAAGGAGCCCACATCACCATCTGTAAGGTATCTAATTGTCAATCAGTAGTGACAAACAACAGAGACTCTCTCTGACTCACAACTCTTGCCAAAGTCAAGCAACGCAAATTGATGCTTCTGGGACAGGGATAATGGTGATCAATGTAATTTGAATTCACTCTGTGATAAGAAAGGAACGTAACTGTTGATACTTCTGACCTCCCAGCAGAAGATCTATCAATTAATTAATAGGAATCCTGCTAAAGATTGAGGCATGAAATGAAAGAGAACCACTAGGACAATGGGCGCAGAATGTTTGCATTCCAGTTATTTGGAGAAACTAGTAGAGGAGTTCAGTGCTGTTTCAGTGGGCAAATAAATCTAGGGAGGGTCAAGAGGCCACAGGATTTCCAAGTCTCTGGGAGTTTTGATGCCAAGAAATGTCAAAAGTGAAACATCTTGAATTTTTTTAAAAAAGGATTTTTGAAGCAGAAGTCCAGATTGTGTTTTTAATGATATATAATATTCAGGTAATCCTCGTTTTGTGCAGGGGTTACGTTCCAGACCGCCATGCCTGGTAGGGCCTGTGTAAAGTGTTCCACCCTGCTATGCCCCTGTTCTGACCTTCTAGTGATGTTTTAGGGTCTCTTCTGGGTTTGGCGCCATGCGCACATGCTCAATAGTGTGCCAATCGGATGTGCATAAATTGGTTGTCGCCTGTATTTAATTTCTGTTCTCATGATCGGAACGCTGCACGTGGATTAAGGTGCCACCACTTTCTGGAGAGGGACTGGTCCAGTCTAAGAAAAGGATGATGAGGAGTTCTTCTTGGGTGCCATATAATTCTCTCTTGCAGAAGCCCTGCAAGACTTTATCAAGGCCAGTATCCTGTTCATAATACTGGCCTGCCAGGTGCTGTTGCTTAAGGACATGGCACAGCTCGGGGCTCTCACTCTTTCAACTGAACAGGAAAGGGTTGCAGCTCAGTGGTACATCGTCTGTCTTACATGTAGAAGACCTCAGGTTCAGTCTCCAGACAAGGCTGGGGAAGACCCCTGCCTGCAGCCTTGGACAGCTGCCACCAGACAGAGGGTACAACATTGAGCCAGATAAGAGCAATGGCTGGACTCAGCTTCCTAGAGATTCTATTGGGCCATCAGTACTAATACTCACTGACAGGCCTCTCATGCTTCCTGGGGCTTATGTGAGTTGTTGAAAACATCTGGAAGGCACCAGGGCTGGCGAAGGTTGCATTATCCAGTCCTCAAAAGCCCGGCTAAGTGGATACAGCTATTTATTTATTTGTGGGATGTACTGCCAGTATTCTCATTGCAAAGCAATTTAAGCCAGCAGCCATCATTGTGTCTTGTGGAAGTGCATTCCAAAAAAGAACAATACGCCGCCTTTACTTAGCCAGGCTTTCAAGGACCAAATGACGCAACTTCAGTGCCGTCCAGATGTTTGAGACTACAACTCCCACCAGTCCCAGCCAACAGGGCAGCTTCCTTCCCTGCAGTGCCCTGAAAAGCTTTTGCAAGGATCAAGGGACTCTCGAGCAAAGCCTTTGTTTTGGGACAAGGGACACGGGGTAAATCTACTGAGACAATCTAATTGTTAAGTTGTGGGTGAACATATCAGACGACACGGCGATTCTTCAAACAGCTCTTGTTTATACAGGCCAGAACAGAACTGAACTGAAGGGTTCAGCCAGCCTGCTTATATAGAGCTCCACTACAATGCAACAGTAACAACTTTCTGTAACTATCCAATCACTGAACCTCACTTTCAATTCCTTATTTGCATATGTGGACCTGTGTGAAAACTATCTACAGTATCCCCCCTGCTAGCCCAGGGTGAAAACTTCAGTACATAACACTAATTACCCCATGGGAGGAAGAATGAGGGTGCTAGATTCCCACTCACAAAGCCATGTGGGTGTCAGCATCACTCTCCACATGCTGGGGGCCTGAATGTCTGCAGCGGGGAACCTTTTCCATTATTTCAGACTACCTGGGGGATTGGAATTCCTGATCTTCCAGGGTTCCAGGCTGCACAGGAAGCCTGCAAAAGAGTAAAACATGCACTGCATGGAAAAAGCTCACCCTGCAACTCACAGTGTGAGGGGATGGGCCCCCACATGTCGTCCCTTCATCCGAGAAAGAGCCCCTGAAAAGGGCTACACAGACTCCAAAACAAGTGGCGTTTGTGCCTCCCAATTCTGCTAGGCCTCCATTCGGTCCAAGAGTTAGAAAAAAAGTAAAGGGCGGTGGGGGAAGAGAGTCATATGACTTCTGGAGGTTAAGCACAGTAAATGCTTAAATCATGCATTACATTTTTTTTTGTGGGCTTCTTTCCGGACCCAGGGACCAGCAAATCACCATGTAGGATGCATGATGCCATCCTATATATCACCAAGATCATCCACAGAGCTCATGAGGGAGATCTTCTACTCATATTTTATGCCCTCTAAGATACCTGAGCTCTGAAATGTGCTCAGTTCACAAATTGCGACTATTTTATGACTGTACTGGCCAAATAGCAAGGAGATTTACTTCCTGTCTCGTGAAGAAACACTGTTTTGCCCAGTAACTGCCATTCCCTCCTGATGGGGTGGCTCTGGCCCCGTATAGGCTGATCCTAGCATAGCATAATTACTCAGAAGTTAAGTCCCACTGGGACTCATTTCCAAACGCACGTTCGCAAAACTGCAGCCCTAGCCTTCAAGTAAGCGATCCTGCATAATAGCCTTGCATGTCTGCAGAAGAAAGAAAAAAAAAGGAAACAAAAAAAATCTGTCTCCCCTCTTTAAGCAGGTATAATTTTGCAGCAAGTGTGTGGGCTCCGTGAGCGAAGGTTTTAGATTACACTGCTGGAACATATACAGGCTCCATTTAGTCACAAACCAAGCAGCTAGATAACATGCATGCTGGTTCAGGAAACGTAAGAATTTCAAAAATGGGAGGCTGGATTTTAAATGGGTGATTAGCGTCAATCTTCTCTTCTTTATTCCCCCCCCCCCCCTTATTGGTGATTTGTATCCTGATCTGAACCTCCCCCATACCCAACCTGCAACCTCTCCCCTTCACGGTATGAAAGAGAGAAGAAAGTGGCTGACCTTTTATTCACATGGCCAGATTAATTGTTTGCAATGGTATTTTGCTCCTCTCTGCTGAATGCAGTCGGTTGTCTGTTATCTGTCCTTCACATGTAATTAATTGTGCTTGGCTCTTGACTCATTAGAAAGTGGCTTCCCTCTCCCTCTGACAGCCCCACAACCCCCCACCCTGAATGACGTGCCCAAGTCCCAGTGAGTATTATATAGGTTAAATCATGTTTAAGTAACTACATAAATAGTAGGTCAGTTTTGCCTTTTGTCTAGGACTGAGACCGTTGCTCGGCTCATTTCTCAACATGCCAAACCCTTCACTGCTGATCTGTCTCCCGTGTGGGGAGGAGGTGGCGGGGGGCTGGGGGAGAAAGACACCAGCCCTCTGAATGGGATTCATTTCTTCATTGTTGTGCTCCCATCTCGCTCCATCCAAGAGCAGCTCCAGCGGGTCTTCTCAGTGATTTTCCATTCTGGTTCTGATGCGATCCACATCCATCTGCACAGCTTCAGCCATGAACATTCACTGGGATATGAGCTACGTAAAAAAAGAAGTCTCTTCCCAACATGTACCCTGAGGAACGCCTGAGATGGAAACTGCAATCATGGCTGATAGCCTTGCCCATGACAAGGTGCCTGCTGGTCACATCCTCAGCAGGCCATGTGCTAATGGCAAACTTCCACCCGCAATCTGGAGAGATGCAGCCTGGTATACGACCCTGGTGAGAACTAGGTAGGACCTTCGGCATGCTAAGGTTCACACGGCATTTTGCTTGGAGTGAAATCTAAAGTCGGTATTTGGAGTTCTGCACATTCCTTCAGTAGTGATGTATGGAAGTGAGGCTGGACCATAAAGAAGGCTGATCGCCAAAGAATTGATGCTTTTGAATTATGGTGTTGGAAGAGACTCTTGAGAGTCCCATGGACTGAAAGAAGATCAAACCTCTCCATTCTTAAGGAAATCAGCCCTGAGTGCTCACTGGAAGGACAGATCCTGAACCTGAGGCCCCAGCACTTTGGCCACCTCATGAGAAGAGAAGACTCCCTGGAAAAGATGCTGATGTTGGGAAAGATGGAGGCCACAAGGAGAAGGGGACGGCAGAGGACGAGATGGTTGGACAGTGTTCTCGAAGCTACCAGCATGAGTTTGACCAAACTGTGGGAGGCAGTGGAAGACAGGAGTGCCTGGCGTGCTCTGGTCCATGGGGTCACAAAGAGTCGGACACGACTAAACAACAGCAACATTCCTCCAAGACATCACACCTATTTCACTGGCTTGCCATGAGTTAGAGGAGGGGGAGAGGGGGAGAAAGGGAGGATGCAACAAAAGATATGAAAGGAGGGGCTGGGAGAGGAGAGGAAGATGGGAAGGCACACAGACCATCTGAAATACTGCATGTGAATGTCCAAAAATAACACAAGCAGAATCTCCCCACCATCTGCTCCTGTGCTTCCTGAATGGCTTTCAAAGCAAAACGTCTAGCCAAAACCTCACACACCGAACAGCAATCCTAACAGGATACCAAGAAGGGACGGTGGAGGAATCTGTTGAGCCTGCTTCTTGCCGTAAATGACTCGCTTATGAATCCAAATTGCAACTCCAAAGTGGACTATGCACGTCTCCAAATTTATCATTCTATTTGGGAGGGGGGTGCAAGAAGTGCAAAAAGTTTCCCCCATCCCCAAGCTTCCTTCATCTCAGCAGCCTAATTTAGAAGGTACGGGGAAACCTTATTTGTTGTTGCTGATGCTAAATAGTGAGTCTGAGTCCTGGCTGATCTACTGCAAATGACTCGGAAATCAATCAGTAGATTCCAATCTTTCTCCTGTCCACCACAAGGGTAGTGGGTGGGGCAGGAGACAGGAATTCAGTCCTCTGTCACTGTGTGAGCTTGGGACACTCTCTCACTCCCAACCTCACAGGGTTGTTGTGAGCACGATATGAGGGGAGGAATCATGTATGCCACAGTGTAGTAGTAGTAATAGTAGTAGTAGTAATAATAATAATTCATTGTTTATACCCCGCCCATCTGGCTGGGTTTCCCCAGCCACTCTGGGTGGCTTCCAACAGAATATTAAAATACAATAACCTATTAAACATTAAAAGCTTCCCTAAACAGGGCTGCCTTCAGATGTCTTCTAAAAGACTCGTAGTTGTTCTTGTCTTTGACATCTGGTGGGAGGGCGTTCCACGGGGTGGGTGCCACTACCAAAAAGGCCCTCTGCCTGGTTCCCTGTAACTTGGCTTCTCGTAGCGAGGGAACTGCCAGAAGGCCCTCAGTGCTGGACCTCCGTGTCCGGGCAGAACAATGAAGGTGGAGACGTTCCTTCAGGTATACAGGACTGAGGCCGTTTAGGGCTTTAAAGGTCAGCACCAACACTTTGAATTGTGCTCAGAAATGTACTGGGAGCCAATGAAGATCTTTCAAGACTGGTGTTATATAGTATCAGATGGATAACACATGGATGAAGGATGGCAAGAAATTAAAAAGAGGTATCAAGGTTCTCTTCTTCTCTTTTAGAATTTCCTCCTTTCCAAGGTGCATCTGGCACCATGCTGGTGCTGCAAACTTTTTTTTTTTTTTAAATATATATATATATTTTATTAAAGTTTTTAAACATAAATGCAAAGATAGAAAACAGTATAACATATATCATAACATACTTTCGTAACTTCTTTGGACTCCCTCACATCTCCCGCTCCCACTTGCATCATTGTCAATTCTTGCCTGCAATTTATCATCTTGTTTACAATCTTGTGTCACATTCATTTAACTCTAATCTGTTAATTCTCCAATAGGTTTATAATTTTTCCTCAACTTACTTGTCATCTTAATTCCATCTAGTTTAGTGGTGCACAATTATTTATGATCTAGCATCCTTTCTTAACATTCAACCAAATTACAATGTTTTTTTAAATAAATCTTAAATTTCTTCCAGTCTTCTTTAACCCTCTCCTCTCCCAGGTCTCGGATTCTGCCAGTCATCTCGGCCAGTTGCATATAGTCCATCAGTTGCATCTGCCACTCTTCCAGTGTGGGTAGATCTTGAGTTTTCCAGTTCTTAGCGATGAGTATCCTTGCTGCCGTTGTTGCGTACATAAAAAATGTTCGGTCCTTCTTTAACACCTTCGGGCCGACAATACCCAGGAGGAAGGCCTCTGGTTTCTTGGTGAAGGTATACTTAAATACCTTTTTCAGCTCATTATATATCATTTCCCAGAAAGCCTTCACCCTAGGGCAAGTCTACCAGAGGTGAAAGAATGTACCTTCATTTTCTTTACATTTCCAACATTTATTATCAGACAAATGGTATATCTTGGCAAGTTTAACTGGGGTCATGTACCATCTATATATCATTTTCATTACATTTTCCTTCAAAGCATTACATGCCGTGAAGTTCAACCCAATGGTCCACAACCTTTCCCAGTCCTCAAACATAATGTTGTGCCCAATGTCCTGCGTCCACTTTATCATAGCCGATTTAACCATTTCATCTTGTGTGTTCCATTTTAACAGCAAGTTATACATTCTTGAAAGTACCTTAGTCTTAGGTTCTAACAGTTCTGTTTCCAACTTCGATTTCTCCACCTGGAACCCTAACTTTTTATCATTTTTAAAAACTTCTTTAATCTGAGCGTAGTGTAACCAGTCTCGGGGTGCTGCAAACTTTTTGGTGGCAGTGAAGGACACACCTTTGTGTAGCTTGTTGGAGAAGAGTGAAGCAATTGGGGCAGTAGCATGATGCTTGCTTTCAAAATCTGACATTTAAGAGCATACACACAAGTTTATTGTTGGTTTGGTACCATAACCCACTTTAAGTGCGTGTGTGTTTTTATCATGGGTGGGGCTTATAAAGTGAAGGAAACAAACTATCTGCTACCAGGAACCAGGATCCTACCACCAGTTCTGAATCCCACTAAGACAGGGATCAGCAACCTTTTTCAGCAGGGGGCTGGTCCACCATCCCTCAGACCTTGGGGGGGGGGCAGACTATACAGTGGTACCTCAGGTTACAGACGCTTCAGGTTACAGATTCTGTTAACCCAGAAATAGTACCTTGGGTTAAGAACTTTGCTTCAGGATGAGAACAGATATGGTGCAGCGGCAGCAGGAGGCCCCATTAGCTAAAGTGGTACCTCAGGTTAAGAACAGTTTCAGGTTAAGAACAGACCTCCAGAACGAATTAAGTTCTTAACCCGAGGTACCACTGTATTTTGAAAAAATATATATGAATTAATTCCTATGCCCCACAAATAACCCAGAGATGCATTTTAAATAAAAGTACACATTCTACTCATGGAAAAACACGCTGATTCTGGGCCAGATTGAGAAGGCAATTGGGCCTCATCCGGCCCCCGGGCTTTAGGTTGCCTACCCCTGAACTAAGATATAAAAAGATTGCATATCTGTAATCTCTGACTTCAATTTGATACGACTGCTTATCCTTACAGATGGGGGGCCTTTGGTTATTTTTCTGTATGCTTATAGTCCACCCTTTACAGCAGAGGTAGCAAACCTTGGCCCTGGGTGGGTCAAATGAGGCCCTCATGTGTCTTTCCAGGCTATACTGTACCTCCAACTGGCTCTGCCTGCTCCACTGCGTGAGTGTATTTGCCTGGCTTCAATGTGTCTTCTGAACTCTTGACAATACCTGTTGCTTGTCTGGGTGGAGGGGCATGTGAGCATATACAGAAACTAACCTAGTGTCCCAAGGCAAAATTTGCAACTGGTGCTCCACCCACTTTTGCCCCTGACCCCACCCATCAAACACTGCCATGCGGCCCCTAAAAAGCTGCCCCCAAAGGAATTGGGGGCCCTGGGCTGAAAAAGGTTCCCCACTCCTGCTTAGGTAAAGGTAAAGGTAAAGGTAAAGGGACCCCTGACGACTAGGTCCAGTCGTGACCGGCTCTGGGGCTGCAGCGCTCATCTTACTTTATTGGCCGAGGTTGTCGGCGTACAGCTTCTGGGTCATGTGGCCAGCATGACTAAGCCCCTTCTGGCGAACCACAGCAGCGCACGGAAACACAGTTTACCTTCCCGCTAGAGTGGTACCTATTTATCTACTTGCACTTTGATGTGCTTTCGAACTGCTAGGTTGGCAGGAGCTGGGACCGAGCAACAGGAGCTCTCCCCGTCATGGGGATTCGAACTGCCGACCTTCTGATCGGCAAGTCTTTGGCACAGCGAAAATTAATTCTTTTTTTTTTTTTTAACATGACAGGGAGCTGGACGATGAAGAAAGAGGATCGACTTCCAAGACTGAGGAACCCAAATGATATGGAAACAGGCATGCAGGTTAATTTGCAAGACCTAAAATTGGGAGCAAAGGTCACCCATAATCTAAAGGAAAGAAGCTCGATCACACAGAAGGTCATCCCTCCACAGAGGCCCAGCACCAGATGGATCTTCGAATCAGAAGCCACAAGCGTATTACAAAGTCACTTGTAAGACACAGCATAAGCCCGCTTAACGTCCCTCAGGAGCGGCGAGCAGGCAAAGGATGTTAGTTCCTACAGCTGTCAAAGATCTGTGATATGTCCAAAGCGAGATAACAGCTGACTTCATCCTCAGATGTCGCATCAAAGTGGTGTTTCCTGCTGCAACAGTCTGACATAAGCCACGGGGAAAGTTAAGGTTATGTCCACTGCCAGTTGCGCCAGTAAAGTAACTGTGAACAGGGGAAACTGAGGCTGTGGACACAATGTATATTTTCAACGTGCATTATTTCCCCGCAAAGCATCCTGCGGACTGTAGTTTGCCCCACAGAGAGATACAATTACAAGCACCCTCTAACTACATTTCCACTTATTCTTTGTACACAGACTAAGTCACAATACACACTTCTAATAATAGCACAATATGAGTCTGCCCATATTATTGATTTGGTTGGGGGGTTGGGGTTGCCTATGTATTTTGTGTTCTTATTTTGTATTTTTATGTTGCAAACCACTCCTGTAGTCTTCAGATGAAGTGCAGGATAAAAATGTAATTAATAAAGAAACACAGTCTGAAACTTCAGTTAGGGCAAAATCCTGCTGCCAAGCTACTGTGTGACAACCAAGGGCCTAACTTTGTCTTTACTGGGTACAGTGGTACCTCGGGTTACATACGCTTCAGGTTACATAAGCTTCAGGTTACAGAGTCTGCTAACCCAGAAATAGTACTTCAGGTTAAGAACTTTGCTTCAGGATGAGAACAGAAATTGTGCTCTGGCGGCACTGCAGCAGCAGGAGGCCTCATTAGCTAAAGTGGTGCTTCAGGTTAAGAACAGTTTCAGGTTAAGAACGGACCTCTGGAACAAATTAAGTACTTAACCCAAGGTACCACTGTATTTATCTGTTTCGGGGTTCAATTTAGCTGGCCTGGGACCAATTTACCTCAGAAACTGCTTCTTACCCTCAACATCATCTATCTGCAGCTGCTTTTCCTTGGTGAACCATGCTCAAAGTACATCCCAAACTAAGGAAGTTTATGTAAGATAATTCACTAACAGGAACAGGACAAAGCAAAACTTAAAAACTCATCTAACCAAGAGTCTAATGCAGGTGTGGCCTGTAGTCCTCTGTATGTGGCTGAACTACAACTCCCATTAGCCACAGCAAGCATGGCCAATGGCCAGGAATAATAGGAGTTGTAGTTTAGCAGCATCTGGAAGCCCAAATGTCCCCTAAGGTAAAGGTAAAGGGACCCCTGACTATTAGGTCCAGTCGTGGCTGACTCTGGGGTTGCGGTGCTCATCTCAGTTTATTGGCCGAGGGAGCCGGCGTACAGCTTCCGGGTCATGTGGTCAGCATGACTAAGCCGCTTCTGGCGAACCAGAGCAGCGCATGGAAATGCCGTTTACCTTCCCACCAGAGTGGTACCTATTTATCTACTTGCACTTTGACGTGCTTTCGAACTGCTAGGTGGGCAGGAGCAGGGACCGAGCAACGGGAGCTCACCGCATTGCAGGGATTCAAACCACTGACCTTCTGATCAGCAAGTCCTAGGCTCTGTGGTTTAACCCACATCGCCACCCATGTCCTAACGTACCCCACAACTGGTGTGACATTTCTTCAAGATGCCTTTCAATGGATAGTAAAACCTTTTTTAAAAAAAAAAAAAAAAGCTCGCTTTTAATCAGTAGCCTGCTATTTCTTTATGTGCAACGTACAATTCATTATATTATATTTTATTGCATTCATTTAATTCAGCCTTCCCCAAACAGTGGCTGGGCTTGGCAGGAGTCGCGCCATCCAAAACATCTTGAGTGCACCAGGTTAGCTAAGGAAGGTCTAATAGAAAAGACATATATAAATGCAATACACTAAACTATGACTAATACCATCATGCGTTATGAATGTTTCAGTGTTGACATTTCAGAAACAACCAACCCTACTGCTCTATTGCGTTCTCAAGGACATGAGAAATCACACGCCCAAGAAGCACAGCTCACACCTTTGGTCTTTGAAGGATGGCCAATGATGCCCAAGAGAGCATTCAAACATGTTAAGGGCTGTTTACAGGACACCAGTCTCTCTTATATAATAATGACCAAACTCGTCTACCAGTCCCACTTCTTGGTCCTCAATACTTTCGGCAGTGAAGGTGGGACAGAGAAAGCAAAGTGGCAGGCAGTAAATGATGCTTTGAGCAAATCTGCAGCCTTTGGCCGCTTGGAACTGGACCGGAAGTTTCTCTGCTTGCCCTTATTTCAAGCAGACTCCAGAAACTCCACAAACACCAGCCTACCAACCATTATTCTCACCTGAGCCCTAGTTGCACATCAAGCAACCCATCTGCTTGCAGAGAGAAAACTGCCCCCCCCCCACACACACAAAGAGGGAGAAAAATGCATCTGAGAAAAGGTCAGTCCCGATTCACCTTCCTGGCCATAAAGGTAAAGGGACCCCTGACCATTAGGTCCAGTCGTGAACGACTCTAGGGTTGCGGCGCTCATCTCAATTTATTGGCCGAGGGAGCCGGCGTACAGCTTCTGGGTCATGTGGCCAGCATGACTAAGCTGCTTCTGGAGAACCAGAGCAGCACACGGAAATGCCATTTACCTTCCCACTGGAGTGGTACCTATTTATCTACTTGCACTTTGATGTGCTTTCGAACTGCTAGGTTGGCAGGATCAGGGAGCGAGCAACTTGCCGATCGGCAAGTCCTAGGCTCTGTGGTTTAACCCACAGCACCACTTTAAATCCCAACCATCCTCAGTTGACTTCGCAAAGATTCGGCATAGCCCAGCTCGGATGATGTCAGCCTCTGCAGGCCAAACCCTTAAGATAAGACTTAGCTTGTTTTGGGGGGCTAAACTTTTAAAACAACAATGTCCATCCAGCAGCAGTGCCTAAGAATCAATGGCCAGAGTGTGGGAATGCTGAAAAAAAAGTGTTTCTGCTTTTCCACCCAGGGAGATTAACACATGGATGGAGATATATATATATATATATATATATATATATATATATATAAACATACACACACAAGGGGGACTCCCTTCCCCAGCTGACAGCAGCAGCTGCAGCCTGCGACACGTTTGCCGAATGGCAGGGAATCAAATCCAAGACAAGGAGGAGGAGAAGGAGAAGAAGAAAGAGGACAACTTTTCCATGGGGAGCAAGAAACACAATACGAGTCCTTTTCTTTCTTTTTTTTAAAAAGAAGAAGAAAAACCACCCTGCAAATACTGGCCTGATTTGAGTTTTCTTTTAGAACAAAAGAGAAAATGCCGTAAAAAGAAAGAGGGGGGGGGGTTTGAAGCTTATTCTGAAAGCCAGATCAGCAGATGGTTCTTTCCATACACAAGCAGGAGTGTTTTTGGGGGAGGGAGGCAGGAGGAGGGAAGGGGGGGGGAGAAGAGCTGCCACGAATCAAATCAGTGGGATGTGACCGAGGCAGGCATGTTGGGGCGGCCTTTAACCCAGCATTTGCACAAAGGGCTATTAAAGAACATGAATGAATAGGCTCCCTGGTACATACAGTGAGCAGCTGCTGCTTTACATAGTTGCACTCCAGGCCTTATGAAAACAGAATGGGATAGATGATAGATGATAGATAGATAGATGATAGATAGATAGATAGATAGATAGATAGATAGATAGATAGATAGATAGATATAGATGATAGACAGATATCAAGCCAAGGCTACCCCAGAATATGCTGTAGCAGTGTGATAGAATGGAGAGTAAACAATTACAGGGGTTTGGAACAAGTTCTGAGGAAATCATTAGCACAACTCATCAGTCGTGAGAACAGAATCAAGGAGATTATTAGCCTGAAAAGATATAGCTTCCTATTAGTTAGCTAGAGGGTATATTTCTTTTAAAAAGTAAGTAAGCGCTCTTATTTTTAACAGGCTTGTAGATTCACTAGTCTACTCAACATCTCAACACAGGTGGACTGAATATATGGCTTGTGCGTCTTGTTAGGTTTATTTTAAAAACTAAACTAAACAAAGAAGCAAGCTAAAAGCCTTCCAAGAAGTGTGTGCAAGCTGTCCTGTTCGGAAGCAGAAAACTAGTGTGTCCTGTGTGGTTTGCTACCAAAGCCATGTTCATATGCCCACAGCACGATCCAGGAGAGCATGTGCTCAACAGGATGCTCAACAGATGCTTAGGAATCCAACCATGTACATTTGTCTATCACTGGATGTTGACTATGGATTACAAAACACTGCATGGTATCTTTGCTTCAACATATCCATGTGTGGATCAGGGCAACTCCTCAAAAGTGTTCCATAACACATATGATCTGTTTGATCAGGAAGGGCACAAGGAAAAGCTTTGCAGGATCTGGTCAATGGCCCATCTATTCCAACATCCTGTTCTCATAGCGGCCAACCAAATGACAATGGGAAGCTACCTCTGACAGTGAACCTACGACATAGCCTTATCCTTGATTTTTTCCAGTCCTCTTATAAAGCCATCCAAGTTGGTAGCCATCACTGTCTCTTCTGGGGATGAATACCATAGTTTAACTATGTGATGTGTGAAGAAGCCTGTCCCAAACCTTCCAACAATTAGCTTTACTGGATGACATCAAACTCTAACATTATGAGTGGGGGCTTCTAATGCTTTTAGTCCTGAGATAGGTGGATGGACAAGGTGGTTTTTTTCTTCCTTCTGCATTTGATGAGGGATCTGCCTTGCACGCAGGACTCGCGTTCAAGTCCTGTAATCTCCAGGTGAGGCAAGGAGAGATCCCTGTTTGAACCGCTTGAGAGTCACTGTCAATCAGTGTAGTCAAGACTGATCTGAATGGACCAATGGTCTGACTCTGTATCTCTGTTCAGGCTCTGTCAGCAAAACCAGGAAGTTGACGTGTCTGTTACCATAAGCTTTCCCTTGCTATTGATGCTCCT
The DNA here is from genome assembly GCF_964252035.2 of Podarcis erhardii. Classification (NCBI taxonomy): domain Eukaryota; kingdom Metazoa; phylum Chordata; class Lepidosauria; order Squamata; family Lacertidae; genus Podarcis; species Podarcis erhardii. The sequence continues at coordinate 49,361,128 of NC_138501.1, forward strand.
GCCTGTTTCTTTGCTGTTATTTTAAAAATGAAACTCTGTGGTTTCGAAAACAGATTGTTTTGCATTGGTTGTTTCCATTGTTGCAACTGGACGATTGGTTTTTGCAAGTCGCTGTGTCTTTTCATTAAGAGAAAGGGCAACTTGCAAAATGTATGAAATGGTTTCCAAAAAATAATAACAGGTCTCCTCTTGCAACGCTATGATTTTATTGTTTGCTGGGGCCCTGAAACCAATGGGTAACTCCCCTTATGAGGCTCTGTGGGTTTCAGGCGGTCCGAGTTTTTGCTGCTGAACTCATTGAGATGACTAAATATTAAGTGTTTCAAGTATGTACACACAACGTCGAGTGCATCTTTCAACAGGAATGATTGCCATACCACTACAGAAGTCTCTGGCTTCTCCTTTAGCCTATTATTACATTTCCCATCCTGAGCCTCTCCTGCAGCCTTGACATGGTTCTCATTTGTTGCTGGACCCTGTTATTCACAGGTTGTTATGTCAGGAAATTACACACCTGCTGCATCTCAAACAATAGACTCTGGCTGCCTGTACCCATAAAGCGCAAAGGAGACTTCCCACGGAACCCCCTGCTCTTGCAGATTCAGGTCTGTCTGCGCAGCCACTGTAAACTTGTGCTTTCAAAGGAGTTTACAACACCCAGCCATAAAAAGCAACCACAAAAGCGTTCCAGGCTGGTTTTTAGTACAGAAGGTTTCAGCTGAGAAACCCTGTGCTGCCTCTTTCTCTCTTTTCCTTTCCTTTCTTTACATATTAATAACAAGACAACAAGCATGGAGAGAAGAAAATGTTCAGGGATTCAGATTGTAAAACATACCCGTTAAATAATAAAAGCCATCCCACTAATGCAGTGAATGTCTCGCTGTCAAAACCCACAGATGTGCAGAGTTGCTCTCTCCAGCTAACGTCTTCTTAACCCAGGAGGTTGTGCAATGAGAACATGCAAGAGAATTGTACCCTCGCCATTGTGCTTCATATGGTGGGAAACTGGAGGTCAGTAACTCACCTAAAAATACTCAATGCATACTTTAGCACTTGTAAGATTTTTTTTTTAAGGTACAACCTTTTTCCTGGTGTGTGCTAGTTTACTATATCCAGAGAAGTTTGCAGAAGAATGAAAACATGACTCACCTACAGCCTGAAATGGAGCATTCCAGAATTTTGCCTTCTGAGAACTTGATGTCTCCACATCAAGGAAGGGATTAATACAGAAAAAATCAGAAGCCCAGATTGGCACAGAAATTTAATTTCAAAGCGCTTGTGCAAGCACACATGCACCCACCACAAAGCGAAACCACACTGATAGTGATGAGCTCAGTTCTCAGCTCTGAGCAGGATCCTAATCTCCTTGACTCCTTTAGCTCTGCTCTAGGGATGACTGTGCAATGACCACAGTGTGGCTCCTGCAAGCATGTCGTAGAAAGAAAGGTCTAGTCTTTGAGCTCGCTAATCTTATTGGTAGGGAACGCTCCCACCCTTGGTGTCTGGGAAGGGGCAAGAATTCTGCATGGACAGTGAGGGCTAGCAGTTGGCCAACCAGTCGGTCCTGGCAAGAACTTGTCCAACTGGCACTGCCCCACTGGCAAACAAATCAGCAACTGTTTACATATCTTAAGGATAGTGTGCTTCAGTTCTCGGTTGCATACAGAAGTATGCTGAAGCTCACCTGTGGCCCCATATGCACTATACAATTAAAGCAATATCATACCACTTCAAACCTCCTACCTATTAATTCTCAGCAGCCCTAACAAACTAAAACTCCCAGGATTCTTTGGAAGAAGCCATGACTGTTTAAAAAAGAATGATACTGCTTTAGATACACTATGCAGATGGGGCCTGTGTTGCACTGGTCACTCAAGTCCAGATATGTCACAGATTTAGGATACTTTGCTAAGATTGGCTCATGGCCCTCAGCTTTGCTCTCTAAAATCACTCAAGCATCGTGTTGTGGGAAACTTGCTGTGTCACACTGTTGGTTGATTGCTTTGAAGAACGCTTCAAAATCTGCACTTATCCAAATTTCATGATGCAGTTCTACAATGAAAAAACATGGACCAAATAAAGCATATACGGTCGTACCCCGGAAGTCGAACGGAATCCGTTCCGGAAGTCCGTTCGACTTCCAAAACGTTCGGGAACCAAGGTGTGGCTTCCGATTGGCTGCAGGAAGCTCCTGCAGCCAATCAGAAGCCACAGAAGGTGCGATAGACGTTCGGGTTCCAAAGAACGTTCACAAACCGGAATAATGACTTCCAATTAGTGATGTTCAGTAACCAAAACATTCGTCTCGCAAGGCGTTCGACTTCCGAGGTACAACTGTATTAGAAAATATCTGCAGAAAAAATGCCCATATTTAGCAAAAATATAACACCAAAATATGTGCCATACTAAAAATGCCAAAAAAATATATATCTACATTAGGAGAAATGCACACAACTATCTTCATACAGACTTTTAATAATAATAATAATAATCAAGTTTGCAAACTAAGGCATACATAGGGTGAACTGAAACTAAAGTTGGAACAATGAGAAACTGTATGGTGGTCTGCCAGTTTGTCGCCTGCCTGAGGGGCAGGTCCCAAAATAGAGTGGGCAAGAGCTTCAGAAGGCACGATACATGGCTGGTGGTCTTTGTTTGGCTTGGTGGGTCACAAGTTATAGATGCCTGCTTTACAACATTATGCTTGAGGGAGGAGGGGAAGTTATGGCCCCTCTCCGTCCACCCCCGCCCATTAACCTCACTTCCCACCTCCTCCCATAAAATGACAGAAAAATCAGCCACACTAAAATGCTCTCTTGGAATGGCAAGTGTGGTGCTCTCTGCCCTCAGCTGCCCTTAACCAGTTCCAATTACTTCCTGACCACAGCAGCTCATTTCTAATAAATACACAAAGCAGTGCAAGGGACATTTTGTCTTATCATGTTTCAAAGAGACTGGAGGCTTTGTTTAAAGGCACAGGGACACCGAGTGCTAAATAAACCAGGAAACACAACTGAGGAGACTGCATGGAGATATATATAAACACACACACACACACACACACACAGAGAGAGAGAGAGAGAGAGAGAGAGAGAGAGAGAGAGAACCCAAGGGGCTAGAGAGCTATGGAGAGGAGAATTAAAATAAAATCCAGCCTACACAGTCAAGGAAGCCAATTGAGTAAATTTGAAGGCTATGAAGCCCTTCCTTTCCATGGTTCAGTAACAAAAATATGTGTCAGAAATATCCATCCATTTACAGTCATACCTCGGGTTACAGATGCTTCAGGCTACGTTTTTTCAGGTTATGGACCCGCCGAAACCCAGAAATACTGGAACGAGTTACTTCCATGTTTCTGCCTTCACACATGCGCAGAAGCGCTAAATCACGCTCTGCGCATGCGCAGAAATGCCGAATCACAACCCGCGCGTGCACAGACGCGGTGCTGTGGGTTGCAAACGCTGTAGGTTGCAAACGTGCCTCCCGCACGGATCACGTTCGCAACTCGAGCGTCCACTGTACTGGAGAAAGAAACAAGGAACGCTATAGAAAATTCAAAATATTAAAGCTTGATCCTCAGCCTACTGGCCGTCAAACACCAGTTCAAGGGTGAAGGGCAGTACACAAATTTAATAAATAAATATTGAAATAATAATCAGTTACTGGGGAAATTATTCTGCGCAACGGCACTCCATGCAGCAGAGGCAATGCTTAAAGCGGCCCTCCCAAATGGTGGCTGGAGGTGGGGATGGATGGGGTAGAGATGCAGGTGCCCTTTTCAGCGGACTGTAAGTTCTGTTTAACTCTTGGGATCTGCTTTGACTCAGCCTTGGTCTGTGGTGGGTCTCCAGGAAAAGGACATTCCACACTTGATGGCAGAAGATACATGGGCAGGGTTGTAGCTGCTGGTCTGAGCATGTGGGAATGTGCGGAGAAGTCTCTTACATCTACTGGGCCAAGGCTGTGGTTGGCTTCATAGGGTGGGTTGACCGTAAATGCACATGGGAGAGCAGACCCACAGAGAAACAGGGAGGAGCTGGCTTTGCCTGGTCCTTGTCTGGTGGCTCTCACGGCATGTGTGTGCGCTTTGCACTGCAACAGTCATTTGACCTGTGGAATATATTCTGTACAATATATGGACACTGTACAACATCTGATGCTCCTCAGATCCCATTCACATGACTTTTTATCAAACCGTGTTCTCCGAATCTCTCATCCTTACATGACAATTGGAAACCCAATGCCTTGCGGGCAGTGATTGTTATGTCTACATCAGGGATGTCCAACAGGTCGATGGTAGATCCCCATGAGGTTTTGGTAGATCATGGTTGATCTCTGGCTCCCTTTCCTTAGCATCGCCAAAATTGCCTCCTGCCCTAACCCCTCACACCGCCCTCCAATGTTGTTTGATCTCTGGAAGGGAAGACTCTCTGTGCTGCTGTTTTCATCCATAGTGATCTTTTTGAGAGTGACTTTACCCCTTTGTCCCTTGCCTTTCACTCCCCCCAAAACAGAAGTTCCGTCCCCACAAAAGCTTTTTTAAAACCCCCAAAACAGGGCTTTCCTTCCCAAAAAAAGCTCAACAACTTTGAACGGAACCCCCCCAAAACATGGGTAGTTCACCCCACCAGTTTTTAATTCTGAAAGTAGATTGCAGTCTCTTGAGAGTTGGCCACCCCTGGTTTACATCACAGTCAGCCTGGATAGCTCGGTTGGTTAGAGCTTGGTGCTGATAACAGCAAGGTTACAGGTTTGATCCCCATATGGGACAGCGGCATGTTCCAGCATTGCAGGGGGTTGGACTTGGCGATCCTCAGGATCCCTACCAATTCTATGATTCTATGATTTTGTGTATTCAATACTGGCATGCAAACTGTGTCGCTCCAAGCACATGGCTCCTTCTATATAAATATTATTCAGTAGCGCTAATCATAACAATAAACATTACAGTAACTTCTCATCCTTTCCCATGACACAGTATACTTTGTTTTTCATTATTTCTGTTTCTGTATATAGCCGAAGCACAGTGAAACCAGACACAAAGTTTCGCTTCCTGGTTTTCTTACGCTACTATCACCTGAAAAGAGCATGAATCACAGCTGTGATGGATTCAGCCTGCTTCAGCCAGCTTCCCTGCAGAAGGATCTCTGCATCACCAAAACCAAAATCTTACACGAGTGCCTATTCTACTTCTCACTGGTGGTTTGGTTCAAATCTCACATCAAATAGTGTTTAAATAGGTTTAATTACAGTAATGGCCCAGTTAAGATCTTCCATCTAGGACGGTTTCCCCACCTTACAATTTACACTGGGCTTGCATTGTATCATCCAGCTCTCACATAGCACAGCTTGGCAACCGTGCAACAACCGCTGATTGACAGGTGGGCTGCTCCCCACCAGTCAGATCCAGCTATCACCCCTGACTATTGGCCATACTGCCTGGGGCTGATGGAAGATGGAGTCCAAGTTGGGAGCCAGTTACCAGGAGGCTGGGCCCACTTCATGTTCAACCTACTCAAGGAGGTGGAAGGTTAAAACTTCAAGAACCTCTGCTTGAGGGCCACATTTCCCCATGTGAAGCTGCCCAGACGCTGAGGTCATCATTTGATCGCCCTTCTTTGTGTGTCTCCTCCAAGGGAGGACCAGCAATGGGTGAATAGACCTCTTCTATTACAGCTCCCTATCTATGGGGTGCTCTCCCAAGGGAGATCTTCTAGCACAAACCTTTTTAGGCCTAAAGACATCTTCAGTTCCCTGGAATTTAAGAAGCACCAATGACTGGATGTTTTACTCTAACTGTGTTTATGTCTCTTCATTCCTGCATTTTATGCTTGTCGTAAATTGCTTGGGGACTTTTGTTGTGGGAAGCAATTCATAAATTCAACTAACCTGACCTAAGCTATTCACGGACCCCTAAGAAATATTAGTTACTGATGCCATGGGAATATAAAGAAAGGTGTGAGGAATGAGTAGAAGCAGGGAAAGTCCTCTGTCCCTTTCTCATCAGCCTCTTCATCATGGAATATTTCATATATATATATATATATATATATGAATGAGAAAAACCCACAGCCTACTCATGGAATGAAGAAAAGAAGCTTATTCTGACTTCAAATCCAACTGCAGATCCCAAAGGAGAATATCATATGCTCAGAGGGGATCCCACAATGGGCTGCCCTTTTCAGCGAGAAGCCACCATGGAACGTGAACATCCAAGCACTCTGCTCAAGCCGCCCACAAGGGGAAAGAATACGGCTAATGCGGCGGGAGGCAGAGGCACCAAGGAAGCCCCCAAGAGCCCTCTGGGAAGGAAAAGCAAAGGCAGAGGCAGCCAGTGATCTGGAAGCAAGGAAAGAGCACAATGCCCACAGGGCCCTCTGAAAAGGAATGGTTGAGCAGCGAGTGAATCCTTAAGGAGCGAGGCAAGAGGGAGAGAAGATGCTAGCTGGCTGGGATATAGGCGGTGCATTTCAACTAACACAGTCTTAATCCAAGTAAGAGAGCAAGCTAACGGTACCCCTGCCCGTACGGGCCAGTCGTGTCCGACTCTAGGGTTGTGCGCCCATCTCACTTAAGAGGTCGGGGGCCAGCGCTGTCTGGAGACACTTCCGGGTCATGTGGCCAGCGTGACGAAGCTGCTCTGGCGAGCCAGCACCAGCGCAGCACACGGAAACGCCGTTTACCTTCCCACTATAAAGCGGTACCTATTTATCTACTTGCACTTAATTGTGCTTTCGAACTGCTAGGTGGGCAGGAGCCGGGACCGAAGACGGGAGCTCACCCTGCCATGGGGATTCGAACCGCCGACCATACGATCGGCAGGTCCTAGGCACTGAGGTTTTACCCACGGTGCCACCCGTGTCCCTAAGAGAGCAAGGAAGGGCCATAACTAGGGGGGAGAGCTATCTGCATTCATAGAATCATAGAATCATAGAGTTGGAAGAGACCACAAGGGCCATCGAGTCCAACCCCCTGCCAAGCAGGAAACACCATCAGAGCACTCCTGACATATGGTTGTCAAGCCTCTGCTTAAAGACCTCCAAAGAAGGAGACTCCACCACACTCCTTGGCAGCAAATTCCACTGTCGAACAGCTCTTATCTCCGTAGGCAGCTGGATCGAGGCGGGTCGGGGCTGCTGATTCTTCTAGATCTGTCAGCAGCCTTCGACATGGTCGATCACGAACTCCTGGACCACCGCCTTGCCGACGTGGGAATCCAGGGCACAGTCCTTCAATGGCTGCGCTCGTTTCTCTCTGGTCGGGGACAGAGGGTGGCGCTCGGGGGGGAATTGTCATCGCGCCACTCCTTGGTGTGTGGAATGCCTCAGGGTGCGATTCTCTCCCCGATGCTTTTTAACATCTTTATGCGCCCCCTCGCCCAGCTTGTCTGGAGTTTTGGGCTGGGTTGCCATCAGTATGCCGATGACACCCAACTCTATCTGTTGATGGATGGCCATCCTGACTCGGCCCCCGATACACTGGCGAGATGCCTGGAAGCTGTGGCTGGATGGTTACGTGGGAGCCGGTTGAAGTTAAATCCTTCGAAGACAGAGGTCCTCTGGCTGGGGCGGGATGATATGGGATTGAGGGGGCAACTCCCATCTCTTGCGGGGGTGCAATTAGTGCCAGCACCGTCTGTTAAGAGTTTGGGTGTAATCTTCGATACCTCCCTCTCTATGGAGGCGCAGATTACAGCTATAACAAAGGCGGCATTTTTTCATCTCCGCCAAGCTAAGCAGTTGGCCCCTTATCTCTCTCGCCCTGACCTAGCCACTGTGATCCATGCGACGGTCACCTCCAGACTGGATTATTGTAACTCGCTCTACATGGGGCTGCCCTTAAGACTGACCCAGAAACTCCAGCGGGTGCAGAATGCCGCGGCGAGACTCCTTATGGGGTCTTCGCTGCGAGATCACATTCAACCGGTACTATACCAGCTGCACTGGCTCCCGGTGGAGTACAGGATCAGGTTTAAGGTGCTGGTTTTAACCTTTAAAGCCCTATACGGCCTAGGACCCTCGTACCTACGGGACCGCCTCTCCTGGTATGCCCCACAGAGAAACCTACGGTCTGCAAATAATAACATCCTCAAGGTCCCAGGCCTCAGAGAGGTTAGGCTGGCCTCAACTAGAGCCAGGGCCTTCTCGGCTGCGGCTCCAATCTGGTGGAACGCTCTGTCACAAGAGACTAGGGCCCTGCGGGACCTGACATCCTTCCGCAGGGCCTGCAAGACAGAGTTGTTCCACCAGGCCTTTGGTCAGGGCGCAGCCTGACTCCCTCCTCTGGCAACCTGCTTAGAATCTTGCTTAATTAGTTGCCATTAATTTGATTTTAATTGATTTTTATAATGTAATATTTTTAGAATGTGTGAATATCTGATGGTTTGATTGTTGATTGTTGTTAGCCGCCCTGAGCCCGGCTTCGGCTGGGGAGGGCGGGATATAAATAAAATTTATTATTATTATTATTATTATTATTACTGTCAGGAAGTTCTTCCTAATGTTTAGGTGGAATCTTTTTTCTTGTAGTTTGGAACCATTGCTCCATGTCCGCTTCTCATTGCATGCAGTGGGTCTACGGTTCAATCCTCAGCATCTCTCCAGGTAGGGCTGGGAATGTCCCCCTTCCCTGGGACCCTGGAGAGCTTCTGCCGGTCAGTGTTGAGAATGCTGAGCTCGATGGACCCAGTGGTCTAGAAGAGAAAGGTTTCGCAAACGCCCTTCCAGCAGAAAATCTGGCAGCACACTAGAAGCGTGAACAGCTCAACGCAAAACACACATCATGCCATCTGGGCACAGGAAAAAGTGGGATACAGCCTGGGGTGGGAGGGCAGCACAGTGCCAAAATTGCTGGCACCATCTTGAGTGGACTCTGATTTGATCCCTGCAAACCCTGCCTGCCTATTGTGGGTGAACGGCAACCAAAACATTCAACGAATTCTGTTGAAAGCCACCCAGAGTGGCTGGGGAAACCCAGCCAGATGGGCAGGGAAAATTATTATTATTGCAAACGGATGACAGAGGATCACACTCCATGTATCTGATGAAGTGGGATGTTGTCCACAAGAGCTTATTCCATAATGAAAATAAAATGGTTCAAGTCTTTCCCACAAGACCCTTTGCTGGTTTTGCTGCAGCAGACTTGCACCTCTGGAAACCTCGGTCCTGCTTGCACAGCCCAGTCACATCATGTAAGAAGCTAAGCATGGTTCAGAACATCAAGCCAAGTCCCTGGACTTGTCCAGAGAGGGTTTTCTTTGTGCAGGTTTGTTGTTTTAAACTGCCCACTTGCTTTGCACTGAGACAGATGTTTCCCCAGTTACTTATTTCCAACAGACTGAGAAATATCAGAACAGGGAGGCAGTCCATGGGTCACGCATCGACGGTCCCTCATTGGTCAGTCCCTCAAGTAACACCCATGCCAACCATCCCAACACAACATTGTCTCATTATATTTGTTTCTGCTCCTATCCCCACTCTGCTCTCCCTTGAAAACCACGGGAGGAAATTTACTACTTCCAAACCGGATACAACCCCTTATCACAAAGCTGATAATGTCAGTCACTCTTCCCAGAACGAACAAACATAAAAGTGAAATTCCATTGTCTAGAACAGCGTGTTACATAAAGGAAAGGTGTTCTAATGAAATTCATAATTTGGAGGGCTGCACTTTTTTAAAGTGAGAGTAGGGAGAAAGTGACAAGTTAAAGCAGCAAACAAACAGACCTCAATAAGCCGAAAGGTTGCTGCCCAAAGGAATAACTTTCCTGCTACTTTTAAGCATAGTGATCACAGGTGTATACCAAATCAAACACCTACTTCATTCTGGAGCCCTAAACACAACAATCTGGTGTGAGAAGCCTTTGGGTGACTGTAATTGCTATTAGTTCTCGCTACAACCACTCACTGACAGCTTCCTTCTAGCGGTTCTTGAGCACTGCCACCCTCCCACTGCGGTTGCTCACCCTTGCAATTTCCTTTCTGAACCTGCTAAATACGTCAGACACAGCTGGAGGGTGAGTAAAGCAGGCCAGGGGGCTGTGATAAGAGCCGGAAGAAGGCTCTGCAAAACCACAACAGGCATCAAGAGGCTTCCCGTTGGCCTGCAGGCTAACTAACCACCCACATCACATCCGACTGAGGTACCAAAGAGATCACACTACAGTACTCTAGCTTAGTGTTTCCTCATCTTATGCATCAGTGCTGCTCAGTGTTAGAAACTCAAGAGATATAAGCGAGGCACTAACCTTTAAGCAAATGGCACCTTAATGCTAGATTACGGTCACCACAACAGAATATCTATTCGCAAGGGGGTTGGACTAGACGTCCCTTCTGATGCTACGATTCTATGATCCCAACTACATTGACTGTAGCTTGCTCTTACAACAATTCACTTGGTCTAGTAGGCAAGGAAAAACACATAGCGGAAATGGAAATGGTATTGACTATGGACTAAGGCAGAGGTTTTCAAACCTGGCACCCAGAAACCTCCACGTAGTAGCAACTGGACTCATGCCAGGAGCAAAACGTGCCTCGTGCCTGATGAATTTCAAATACTGGTGCTGCTTAAGTAAAATAGAAACTCGTACGTCAGATGTCAACAGCAACGACAGGATTCATAGGGATAGCCTAGCACAGTGGTTCCCAAACTTTCCTCCCCCCCCCCCATGGATCACTTGGAAATGGCCGAGGGTCTTGGAAGACCACTGAATCATTTTTCTGCCAGTTGTGGCTATTGATTCATTTTTCTGCCAGTTGTGGCTATTGTAATGTTAAAAAAAAAAAGGTAAAGGTAAAGGAGCCCTGGGCTGTTAAGTCCAGTCAAAGGTGACTATGGGGTTGCGGCGCTCATCTTGCTTTTAGGCCAAGGGAGCCGGTGTTTGCGCACAGACAGCTTTCCAGGTCATGTGGCCAGCATGGCTAAACCGCTTCTGGTGCAACAGAACACCGTGACAGAAACCAAAGCGCATGGAAATGCCATTTACCTTCCTGCCACAGTGGTACCTATTTATCTACTTGCACTGGTGTGCTTTCGAACTGCTCGGTTGGCAGGAGCTGGGACAGAGCAACAGGAGCTCACCCCATTGCAGGGATTTGAACCACCAACATTCTGATCATCAAGCCAGTGGCGTAGCGTGGGTTGTCAGCACCCGGGGCAAGGCAAGTAATTTGCGCCCCCTAACCCGTGGATTTGCGCCCCCTAACCCGTGGATTTGCCCTAACCCCAGATGTTACGCCCGGTGCGGCCGGCACCCCCTGCACCCCCCACGCTACGCCACTGCATCAAGCCCAAGAGGCTCAGTGGTTTAGACCACAGTGCCACCCATGTCCCTATTGTAATGTACTGTGCTAAACACTGTATGATCCCTTTGTGTTTCAAATGCCTCCTTCCCTGGTCAATTCAGGTCTTTCCTGCTCACCTTTGTTCTCCTGTGTTGACTATCTTCTCTCTCACACACACTGCTTCCTCTTGCTCTGTCTTACAAATTCTTTCAAGTTGTGGGCCTCCTGAAGGAAGCTTGCAAAACACTGGTTGTCCACAGACCACACCTTGGACAACCCTGGTCAGGTAGGCAGGCTCATGCACGCCAAAAGCATAGGGCACGCTGACCCTGGTACATACACAGCCATCAAAAACAGGGTGGAAAGAGGTACTTACAGGCTCTGTTTTCCTACTTCTAGGTTGTCTTAGAAGAGTTGGGTACTAAATCAAAGATTGCATTAATTTTCCATTTATAGATAACAACCAGAATCCGGGAAGCTCAAAATTGGAAGACTAATCTGGTCCCTTCCATTCATGCTTGGTTGGTTAAAGTCCAGACAACCTTGAAAACGGTTGAAATTAACATATTGTATCAGGTTTAGGGAAGGGAGATTAAAGCCCCTTTGATTTGGGGGACGACTTTAGCCAAGTCATTCTAAATAAGAGGCAATATTCCTGTGGCAATACTGACGAAAGAGAGAAATGGTGGACTTTACATTGCACAGGGCTTGAATCATCCTGGATCGTGGTCACTTAGGGTGGGTGGGTTTTTAAAGAGTCCAGCCACACCCTGCTTTTTGCATTTCAAGTTTCATGCATGAGCACCAAAACATTGGTGCTGCAATTCAGATGCACCCTGACATTAGAGCACCAGAATTTATTAAAATATCTATTTTATCCTTTAGAAAGCAGGATCAAATGAATAATCAGAGTCCAAAACATCCTAAAAGCAAGGGAGAGAAGATCTGGATAATGGAACCCAGGAGAACATTCACACTGGCCCATTTACCACTGATTTACTCCTGAATGTCATATCCCTGCAGCGTTAGAAACTGAGATATGAAAACTACGTGCTAAATGACACCTTAAACCTAGGTTATGGGCGCAACAACAGAATGTCTAGGTGTGCTTTTTTATAACAAGAATACGGTGCTGAAAATGTATGAACTGCAGCTAAAATATGATGTTCATTTTTAACATGGTCTAGTTATTCCCCTGCGCACCCCCCTAATATTCTTAAGAGGGTCTCTTCTCCAGTCTTCAGAGAGTGGCTGGAAGCGGGGAGGCAGAAAAAGGTCTTCCTTTCTTTCCACTCTGCAGTTTTAATCTGAAATCTTAGGTGCAGCAGTGTGCCTGGAGCTCAGAAACTGCTCACACTAAGGAAATTCCCTGTCGCAAAATGCACCTAGGACAATGGGAGCGTTGAACACTGCATCTCTGCTGCTCACTCTAGATCAGCTGTACTTCTGGTGTTCAGTAAGTGCTGAAAGAGCTATTGGGAGCTTCCTGCCATTCCCCCTTTGCATGCAGGTAAGATATGGTTCTGAGCACCTTCTGCTTTCCTAGGCAGTGTCCTCTGCGCATGTGGGAGCCATGGGACAGCCATAAATTACAGCTCTGATGGTAAGAGTTTGCATACAAAGATGAAAAAGTACCATGGCCAATGACAAGTGATTCAGTTAGCATTTCAAGGTGAGTTTACATAATTTGCAGTTTTCAAAACAACACACAAACCGAAATACAGACAGCCTTTGATCGTCACATCTCTCCAGATTTTGCAATGCAGCTCTCCAGCCAAGTAGTGTGTACAGAAAATGTATATGCTTGGGAAAGTTTTCATCTAAATGTTTCAAAAATAATAATAGAAATATGCATTGTATTGGGAAAAACTGTTTTGTATCGGACAAAATTGTGCATAATAATTGCATACATCAGGAGAAATCTGCACAAACACAGCGAGAAATTTTCATGAGGGCTTGAAAAAATATCCCAAACAGGTATAGAAATCCAGAGAACTGAGCATAAGGTTGGATCAACGAGAAACGGAGAGAAATCAGAAGTGACAGATTCTACCTGTGAAAGGAGAGAGCAGATTGTGCAAAATGGCCCCAGGTACAACGATCTGGGCAGACTCACATGTTACAGTCACTACATGGGGCCCTCACCAATGTTTCCCAAAGCAGACACATTATGCCGTATCCATCTTTAAACAGCCACGTGGACCTGTTTGGGCCTGTATTTCCAGACGCATGTATGTGCATGAGAAACATGCATGCGCACTGACGTTCCCTGCAGCAATCATCATAACATGCAGAGCCGCTTTGCTCTCCGGAGAGAAGGCAGTCAAAGGAAAGAACAGTCATCCCCGAATTACTGCCTAAAAATAAACTCACCTCAGAACCACAACACCAGCGATTCTCAAAATATTTTTCTAATGAGGAGCCACACCTTGGGAGAAGCGGAGATTGCCTTCTCCAATTGCCTTCTCTTCCCAGGTTGCAATGATCGCAAAACGCCCCTGAGGCAATTAGAGCAACAGAGGAGAGTGGTTCCTTAATGTGTTTGCTTTGCGTCTTGAAACACAACAGCGTGAAAGTGGATGGCAACCAAGAGGATATCCCCTGAGAAGCTGGAGCCTGACTGCTTTGGGTCCAGTGGCGAGTCCCTGGAAACTTGTCATCTTTTATAATATATCCTCTGAGCGCCCTCAAATCCTGATTGGTTCCCAGCCTGGCCTCCTGATTCACTAGGAACCTTACAAGAACTCCCTGGCTCAAGCAAATCCCCAAGCTGCAATCCTATACGTGCCTACCTAAGCATAAGCTCCACTCAACTCAGCAGGACTTACTTCAGAGTAGGCATGCAATGACTATCTTCAATAACCTGCTGTTTGCATTTCCAAACACTCCTGCTTTATCCCGTTCTTGATTAACTGACATTTGGTTTCCCCACAGGCACCTTTTTTACCTTTAAGGTAAAAAAAAAAAAGGTAATGGACCCCTGGATGGTTAAGTCCAGTCAAAGGCGACTATGGGGTTGTGGCGCTCATCTCACTTTCAGGCCGAGCCGGCGTTTGTCCACAGACAGTTTTCTGGGTCATGTGGCCAGCATGGCTAAACCACTACTGGCACACGGAGGACCGTGACAAGTGCCAGAGCACACAGAAACGCCATCTACCTTCCCGCCGGAGCGGTACCTATTTATCTACTTGCACTGGTGTGCTTTCGAACTGCTAGGTTGGCAGGAGCAGGGACCGAGCAACAGGAGCTCACCCCGTCACGGGGATTTGAACCGCCGACCTTCCGATCAGCAAGCCCAAGAGGCCCAGTGGTTTAAACCACAGCACCACCCGCGTCCCTCCTGTACCTTAAGCAGTTATGCAATAAGTAGAAATCGACCAGTTGAATATTTCCCCATCCTGTGAGGGGTGAGAATCAAATCGAAGATGTAATCCCATAATTAGGGATGCTTCACAAGTTTCCATATCCCCCAGCAACAACAAGCATGGCTGCTCTGCCTCTGACAGCTGTGCTGCAAGCAACAATACCACGGATGAAGCTCCATCTCAACATGGAAGGTGTCACAATAAGGAAATTCACTTGTTGAATTTCTCAACTCCTTTGCAGCAGCTGAAGGTTCAAGAGCCTCCACAGATTTGGGAAAAGAGAGGCATTAACCCTAGAATGATTTCGTTGTGTATCCTAGACCTCACCCTTGTGGAAGCACACCAAACCAGACTCCAGATGGTTTGACAGGTGGACCTTCCACGCTCTGTTTCAGTGCTCTAGAGCTAATCCAGTGGCCTTCCATAATAAGATGCACTGCAGAAACTTCACCCTGACGTCGCATCCAAAGTGGTATTGCTCACTTGAGTGGCAATCCTCTTCCAAATATCTCACCCCAGGCCCTTCTGTACAACTAGATTAGAGCCACTGAAGGGATGCATATTATCCCCCCGCTCCTCAAATTTCAGCACGCAGACAGACATGTTAATTGCAAAACACCTTCTGAAAGTCGGCTGTCATTCCAAGGGTCTGCAAGATTGCTAAGAAATGTACTTTCTTCCCAAAGATTCCTCTTCTACAGAACAAAACATCCCCCCATGTCCATAATGCACCATGGAATGAATCCTTGCTCCTGCGTCCTCTCAGGAAGTACTCGAAACAGAAATCCCACCACCTGTGGCTTGCCAAAAATGAACATTTTCAGAAAGAAAGAAAGAAAGAAAGAAAGAAAGAAAGAAAGAAAGAAAGAAAGAACCACTTCTGCTGTCCCTCATTTCAAAGCCTTCCACCTCTGTCTTTAAATCCCTAACAGTTGAAATGATATTGGGGTAGGGTGGGCAGTGGCGTAGCGTGGGTTGTCAGCACCCGGGGCAAGGCAAGTAATTTGCGCCCCCTAACCCGTGGATTTGCGCCCCCTAACCCTAACCCCCAGATGTTGCGCCCGGTGCGGCTGGCCCCCCCTGCACCCCCCACGCCAAGCCACTGAGGGTGGGCTTTCCCTGGAAAATCTACTTGGAAGTTTTTGCCTTGCAGAGAGCACTCCATCCATGGACAACTGGATTTTTTCTTTAAAAGAAGGGGGGGGGAGTAAACACCACACAATCCACCTAATGCAGACCTTGCTAATGGAACAACCACATGACCCTCTGCTTCTGGAAAACCTTCTCCCTGTATCTATCCCTTCCTTGTCAACACAGCCTGTTAGAACTTGCTCTGATGCAAAGAAGCCATTAAGAGAGACACGCACACCAACAGAGACTGCAGTTGCACGCCGGAGCCTTTAAACCACACGAGCTCTTCCGGTCTTAAAGGCACGGCCTTTGTGTGCATAACACTAACAGGGCCATTATATTGCCCTTCAAATGGCTCTTTAAAACACCCTTCAGCTGAACCCCCGACAATGGCAAGGCAGCTGGTGTGCAGGGGGCCAGGGGGCCGCTTATGCTAATAGCATTCTCCCTGTTGTCTTGTTACGCCCACCCATCCCCCTTTCTCCACCTCCATCTGTTTATCCCGTCCACCTGTTGTCACATATTTAGTTTGCAAAAAAACCCACCCTTTTGGTGCACAGATTGCCTCGTTCGCTCCCGAACCAAACAAGGCTGACTTCGTGTGACAAAGGAGATCCCCCTAAAGTTAGCAAGACAGAGAAGGGCAAAATGTTGCATTCAGGACACCGGCGGATGCAAAAATAAATAAATAAATGAGGATCATGGAGAGAGAAGAAGGATGGGTTCTCTTACCTTCTTCTTGGAGTGTGACCGGTCCTCCTCTTTAGCTAATTTGCTATTTTTCCCAGCTCTCGAAAGCTTTTGCTCCCCTGACTGCTTAATGGTGATTTTGATCTCGGGAGGGCATATATAATTCTCCAAGTTCTTGGGGGGCTTCTTGGCTCTCTTGGTCGTCTGGATTTTCAGCTTAAGACTCCCCTCTGTAAAGTTCGCCTCCTTGATGGAAAACTCCTGCTCCTCCAAGCCGTCCCCGGCCACCCATTTCTCGCTGTCTGTGTTGGAAGCGGAATCCACGTCTCTCCCGGAACAGAGCTCGTCTTCCTCCTCGGGCTCCATCCGGTCACTGCTCACAGGGATCCCTTTGGCAGAGCTGGGCTGAGGCAGCATGGCCTCCGTCCCAGCGCCACCAGGGGCACCACCAGGGGCTTTAGCAGAAGCAATGGCTGAGCCCAGGAAATCCGACTCTCCTCCCCTTTGCCGGGAAGTGCCCGAATTCTCCCTTGGCTCCATGGCGACCCCCCGGTCCATGGGGTTTTTACACAGGGGGGAAGGGGAAGGTGAGAAGAGTTGGGGAGCCCCAAGAAGGGAATGGTAGCTTCTCAGTTAAGGTCTCTTAGAGTCCCAATAGTCCAACCACTGTGACGAGCTCAGAAGCATTCAGATCTGCAACTGGGGAGAAAACAGAAAGGGAAAATGCTGTCAGAACTTCAGCAGCTACTGATAATGAGGTTTATGTCAACTTGGGTTTGTTCATTCATTCATTTACATCCTACAACCTTACTTCCATATGTGCAAGGAGACATTCCAACCACACACCTAGAATTCAAAATGGCACAGTCCAAGAAACTTGATTCACTTGTTTCTGTCAAATATATAAACTTGTTCTTTGGGAGAATGGAGACTTACTAAATACAGTGGATGCTCGGGTTGCGAATGTAATCCAGGCGGGAGGCACGTTTGCAACCTGCAGCGTTCGCAACCTGCGACCCATGCGTCTGCACACGTGTGGGTTGCGATTCGGCCCTTCTGTGCATGCACAAAGTGCAATTTAGCAATTCTGTGCATGCGCAAGCGCCAAAACCTGGAAGTAACGTGTTCCAGTACTTCCTGGTTCAGCGTGGTGCGCAACCCAAAATCACACAACCCAAAGCATCTGTAAACAGAGGTATGACTGTAGTCACTTACCATGGTAAGCTTAGTTGCACATAACAAGGGCTAAGACAGACAATTTCTGGCTATGGTGTTGGCTTAAGGCAGGGGTCTGCAACCCGCGGCTCCGGAGCCGCATGTGGCTCTTTTACACCTTTGCCACGGCTCCGGGGTGGATACTAGCGAGGGGAGGAGGCGCATTGTGCGCCCCGACACTCCCCACTGTGGCGGGCACTGTACTGGCTGTGACGTCGCATGGGGGCAGTGCATGCGTTAAGTCACACATCGTCCCGACGTCACCTTCCCGCCCACCCGCCCGCCCGCTACATTGTAAGGGGCATGTACGCTGGTCACTGCATTGAAAGGGGGCATGTACGCTGGTCACTGTTTTGAAGGGGAGTGAAGAACACACACACACAAAAAGGTAACTTGTTAATTTAACGTTTATTTCTATGAGGAGGAGTAATTCTGAGGGGTCAAACAAAGAAATAATAAAAAAGTGACCAAAAAGTTATTTTTATAATGACGAGTTTTGCGGCTCCCAGTTTGTTTTTTCCTTCGGAAACGGGTCCAAGTGGCACTTTTTGTCTTAAAGGTTGCAGACCCCTAGCTTAAGGGGAAGGGAACTCCACTGCCCTCCACCCCTCAGACAACTGTGGTGGTCTTGGGGAAGGTGGCAATTCTCTACAACATTTGCATAGTGATGTCACCTTGTCTAGCATTTGGCCCGAGTCCTGAACAAGGCCTCACCTGGGATGAGGTCAGCGCTTGCATCATAACACTTCCAGTGTGTACAGCCCTACTTAACTCTTTCAATTGCACAGAGGCAGAGGGTTCAAAACCAAAAGTTGAATGTCATAATACAACCTGGGTCTTCAAACATTAAAGAACTAGCAGCCCGGACTAAGTTCTGAAACAAAGATAGACACACTCAGAAGGGTTTTTCATGGACACAAATCATCTTCTCCCCATGCTGCATATTATGAGGCTTGTGATTTGCAAATTTTCACTACCTCCCACAATCTAACTCCTTGCACAAGGCATTTTCAGCCCTGAGATTTCAAGTCAAGATGCCTCTACTACACCTATCAAGTTGCTACTGAAAGGATCCAGCAGAACGCCCAAACCAAGTTAGGTGTGAGTGCATTGTGAACATGAGTTAGTTGACCCCTGCACTGCATGACCTACCAACTCTATTATTCTATGACTCAATCCCAGGTAAACGCTAAATGAACCTGAGTGGCGTAGGGGACCAACGAAAGCATCTCACCAGAAGATCTCAGCGATCAAGGTGGAGCATAAGAAATCAATTGGTCCTTAAGGTAATTTAAATGTGGATAATACATTTTTAATTACCATCAATGGTAAACAATGTTACAATGACTCTTGGTTAAACAATAAAAAAAAATTGTCTTGCACTGATATTTTTATAAGGTGTGTCCACTAGCTCCTGTCTCTCTCACCTGGCTCTGGCACATACACCTGAGCTATCAATGAAAACTTAATCCACCTGCCTGAATAATAGTGTCTATCTAGGGAGCTTCAAAGAGGCTGTTTCACCACCTCTAATCCCCATCTTTCCTCAGCTTGGGCTGTGCCAGAGCTGTGGGCAGAAGGAATTAAGACCTTAGGACACAATGAGGTAATAAAAAGGGAGCAGCCACAGAGATAAATCGGGAGGGGGAAAGGAAGCGAGCATTTGCTTGATGGGTAGCTGGTGATGTTCCTTCCTCAAAATGAAGGAACTGTTAAGGTTTTGAGACAGAAGGTCTGTTGAGGTCAAAGGGGAAACAGCAGAGAAAATCCGGGGGGGGGGGGGAGAGAGAGAGAGAGAGAGAGAGAGAGAGAGAGAGAGAGAGATTAGGTCCACCTAGTTTAGTACAGTGGTACCTCAGGTTACATACGCTTCAGGTTACATATGCTTCAGGTTACAGACTCCGCTAACCCAGAAATAGTGCTTTATGTTAAGAACTTTGCTTCAGGATAAGAACAGAAATTGGGCTCCGGCGGCGCGGCAGCAGCAGGAGGCCCCATTAGCTGAAGTGGTGCTTCAGGTTAAGAACAGTTTCAGGTTAAGAACGGACCTCCGGAACGAATTAAGTACTTAACTCGAGGTACCACTGTACTGTCTAAGGAGCTCTCCAGAGTTTCAGATGCTGGGCACTGAACCTGGGACTTTCAGAGATTTCTGGAGCAAACTGGAGAGCCAATCAGAGCTTGAGGGAGGCAGCAGACCTAATCTTTGCTTGAAATATTCTGTGATCTGGACTTCCGGAGGCGGCGCGAACGGCAATGGCGGTCCTCTTCCTTCGGTGAAGGGGAAGCTCCGTGGGAAACGGGTCATCCGCTATGGCGAAGCGGAGACCCACTTCGGAAACCCACAGGCAGCAAAAGCCTGTGGTCTCGGGACCCGGCGGGCGCCTGAAGCAACCCCTGAAACGTTGAAGGAACCCCGTAAGAGGCTCCGGAACGGGGAGGGGGTAGCGGCGCTGTGGGTCGTTTCGCAAGCTACGGAGTGAAGCCGCGCTGCTGCTGCCGGTGAGCGCTGACCTTTTTTCCTGAAACTTTCTGAATTGGAAAAGCAACAACCCGTGAGTAAAGAAGGACTTTATTAAATTGGAGACTAAAATTTATTGAATTTGGCTGAAAGCGGAGCGACGAAAAACAGGAAGACCATCTTCCGCTGTCATTGAATTTCAAAGCAAAGAGCTGGAGGAGTGGAGGCAAGAAAGAACTTTTAACCTAATTGATCTGAGCAACCACTGAACTTTTCTGTAAGCGAATAAGTACTTGATTTAATGCTCTATATTTGCATCGTGATACCTTTCTTCTATTTGGGAATATAATTTGAGTAAGAAACCCAGGTGCTGGAGCTGCCTGAGTAACTGAGCTGTCAGTCTGCAGATTTGGTTACTTTGAATTAAAAATTGCAACAATCTGAGGGAGCTTGGACTTGCTACTTTGAAGCATCATTTGAAATTCCAGTATGCACTGTTTGAAACAATGTGGCGCTAATACTAACTGCTTAAAACCTGTTATTGAAGGTTCCTGGACTTTAAACTTGATTTTAACAATTTTATTAGAATTGATCTCTTCCCTAAAGACATTTTAAGCTCCCCCTAGAGGATTTTGGATTTACAGCAGTGACATTATTTTACTTTCCTTTTCCCGGCCTCCTGTCTGACTGTTACCATCTGGGCTGTTGTTTTCTCATGGGAACAACTCAGCTTGACCTTGACTTTTAGATAACTTTGGAATGAGTGGCGCTAGAAAAAAGGGACCAAGAACCAGACAAACAACTTTAACAACTTTAACCTCAGCTTCTCAGGCACATAGATCATCTGTACCTACTCTGCCTTCAGAGGAAGAAGCTGCTTCTCTGCCAAAAGCAGGGGAGGAAGAAATTGAGCAATTACAATTGGAAGATATGGCCTCAGGAGCAACTGCTTCTATTTTAGAGAAAATTTATGAAAAATTGGAATCTCTGGATAAGAGAGTGGAATCTCTGGATAAGAAAGCTGATGAGCAAACAGCTAAAATTGATCAAAACACAGAATGTCTAAATAGACTAACTGGACAAGTATCACAGAATGTACAAGCAATTGGAGAATTGACGGGGGCCACAGCAGAAAATCGGAAATTGGCTGAGGATACTAGTCAAAGACTTGGAATTTTGGAACAAGAGGTAAGACCACTCTGTAAACAAGTAGATGAACATCAGACCTATCTTTCTATGATAGAATTGTGGAATCGGGAGAGTAACTTAAGGATAAGGTCGATACCAGCTAAGAAGGTAACTTAGCTGAGTTTCTGACTAAAGAATTTTCCAAGTTTTGGAACTTAGAGGAAAAGGACTTTAAAATTGTATCAGCTTTTAGACTTGGAAGACTTATAAAGAAAGACAAACCCAGAGACTGTTTGATAATATTGAGATCAAAGGAGGAAAGGGATAAGATTTTGGGCCTACACTACGGAAAGTCACTGGACATTTCGGACAAAAGAATTGAAATTTACAAGGATATTCCTAAACAACTGCTGGACCTTAAATCTGGCTACCTCGAATTGGTTAGACTGTTGAGGAGCAATTCAATTATCTTCAGGTGGGAGTTCCCCCAAGGACTATCCTTCACTTTTAGAGGGAAGAAGGTCAAAATCAGAACATTGGAAGACAGAGATAAATTTTTGACTGCATACGGAGAGGACCTTCAAAAAGGAATTGAATCACCCTCTGGGCCTGGAGCACCAGCGGTACCTGCACCCTTGGAACCGGAAGATCCAGCGAATAAGATACCACCCCCAGGAAAATAACCAGATTTATTCAGGATGTCTCTGCAACTTTTGAGTTGGAATATAAATGGCTGTAACATCCCGGAAAAAAGGAGGAAAATTTTCCACATATTAAAAAAGGAACAACTGGATATTATTTGCCTACAAGAAACACATGTGATTAGGCTCCACAGAAAAGTGTTAATAAACAAAAGACTTGGCCAGGAATTTATATCTTCGGACAGAGTAAAGAAGAGAGGGGTGGTGATATATGCAAAAGAGAGCCTGTCACCTAAACTTTTATTTAAAGATGAACATGGAAGAATTTTAGCAATTGAGATACAACATCAAGGAGAGAAGATCTTGATATTAGGAATTTATGCACCAAACGAGGGGAAATCGGAATTTTATAAGAAGTTGCATGAGACTATGCTGGATTATCTGGACTATGATAACATCATCATGATGGGAGATATGAACAGGGTCGTATCAACTAACATGGATAAGTCACAAAGCCAAAATGTTACAAAAGATGGCAGACTACCAAAGACTTTTTTCGGAATGACTGACAATATGGACTTGATTGATATTTGGAGAACGAAGAACCCCTTGGGAAGAGAGGGAACATTCTTCTCTGAAGCCCAGCTGACTTGGACAAGAATCGACCAAATATGGATATCTAGAGGTCTGGCACCTAAGGTTAGAAAGGTGGAAATCTGCCCAAAGACCTGCTCCGACCATAATGCACTAAAGATGGACATGACACTACTACCAACCGGCTCCTTTAGATGGAAGATGAATGACAATTTGTTCAGAGATCAGGAGATTATTAAGAAGGCCCAAAAAGTTTTGAAAGACTACTTTGAGATAAATTTGAACACTATGGTGGAAAAAAGAATCATCTGGGATGCAAGCAAGGCTGTGATGAGGGGGTTCTTGATTCAACAGAATACTGTAAAGAAAAGGATACAAAATGAGAGGAAAGACAAAATCTTGGAGAAAATTAAAGAATTAGAGAAGAAGTTAAGATCAAATCCGAAGTCACAGCCGACTCTGAAAGAAATTAAACTTCATCAAGCACAATATTCTAAATTGATAAACCAGGAAATAGAGTGGAAGATCAAATTAATGAAACAAAAAACTTTTGAATCGGCGAATAAATGTGGAAAACTGCTAGCTTGGCAGTTGAAGAGGAGACAAAAATTAAATACAGTTACAAATTTAGAGATTGAAGGAAGAAATATTCAGAACCCTGTGGATATTAGAAAGTGCTTCCAGAGATACTTCAAAAAACTATACACTCAAGGGCCGCAAGATGAGGTTGAGATTAAACAATTTCTGGAAAAAAATGGGCTACCAAAATTGTCACAAGAAAATAGATCAATCCTGAACTGCAAAATAACACGACAAGAGATTGAACAAGCCATTCAGAACATGCAACTGGGCAAATCTCCAGGGCCAGATGGGCTGACCTCCAAGTATTATAAGACATTAAAAGACTATTTGATACAACCACTGATGGAGGTTAGCAATGAAATTATGGAGGGGAAGAGGGCGCCGGAATCGTGGAAGGAAGCTTTTATCACATTGATACCAAAATCGGAAGCTGAAAAGACACAACTTAAGAACTATCGTCCCATCTCTCTTTTAAATGTGGATTACAAAATATTTGCAGACATTTTGGCAAGCAGACTTTAAAAAGTTTTAAACGAAGTAATTCACAAGGACCAGGCAGGCTTTCTCCCAGGTAGACACTTGTTTGCTAATACAAGGAACATTATTGACATCTTGGAACTTTTGCAAACAGATATAAATACAAAAGCAGTGTTAATTTTTATAGATGCGGAGAAGGCCTTTGACAATATCTCCTGGAAATTTATGAAGGGAAATTTAAAAGAAATGGGAGTGGGACGGGGTTTTGAGAATGGGATTGATGCAATATATTCAGAGCAAAAGGCTAAATTGATAGTCAACAATGTGGTTACAGAAGAGTTTAAAATCGAAAAAGGAACACGACAAGGCTGCCCTATTTCCCCTTTGCTATTTATTTCGGTTCTGGAGGTGCTCTTGAATATGATTAGAGGGGACTGGTTGGTGGAAGGAATTCAGGTCGGAGCGAAAGAATATAAACTTAAACCTTTTGCAGATGACCTAGTTTTGACCCTGCAGGAGCCAGAATCTAGTACGAAAAGAGTATTACAATTGATTCAAAACCAAGGTATTGGGAAAAAATTTGACAGATACAGAGTCAGAACGGTTTCAGAGAGAGACAGAACTAAATGTGGTTTAAAAAGTAAAGTACCTAGGGGTAAGCATAACAGCAAAAAATCTGAGTCTTTTTAAGGACAATTATGAAAAATGTTGGTCAGAAATTAAGAGAGACTTAGATAGTTGGACAAAATTGAAACTTTCTTTGTTAGGCCGAATTGCTGCTATCAAGATGAATGTATTGCCAAAAATGTTGTTTTTGTTTCAAACACTACAGATTGTGGACAAGACGGAGTGCTTCCGGAAGTGGCAGAGAGACATTTCTAAGTTTGTCTGGCAGGGCAAAAAGCCCAGAATTAAGTTTAAGATATTAACTGATGCGAAAGAAAGAGGGGGCTTTGCCCTGCCAGACTTAAAGTTGTACTATGAAGCCGCAGCTTTCTGCTGGCTAAAAGACTGGCTACTTCTCGAAGACACTGATGTATTGGACCTGGAAGGTTTTAACAATGCTTTTGGTTGGCATGCATATTTATGGTATGACAAGGTTAAGATCAATAAGGCCTTTAAGAACCATATTGTCAGAAAAGCAGTGTTTAATGTCTGGACAAACTATAAAGACTTATTGGAAAATAAAACTCCAAGGTGGCTTTCACCGCTGGACGCTAAGGCCCGAAAAAGACCCAATATGGAGGCCAAATGGCCAAAATATTGGGAAATATTAGAAAAAGATGGAGACAATTGGAAATTGCAGAGTTTGGAGAAAATGAAGGATGAAGTGCGAGACTGGTTACACTACGCTCAGATTAATGAAGTTTTTAAAAATGACAAAAAGTTAGGGTTCCAGGTGGAGAAATCGAAATTGGAAACAGAACTGTTAGAACCTAAGACTAAGGTACTTTCAAGAATGTATAACTTGCTGTTAAAATGGAATACACAAGATGAAATGGTTAAATCGGCTATGATAAAGTGGGCACAGGACATAGGGCATAATATCATGTTTGAGGACTGGGAAAGGTTGTGGACCAACGGGCTGAACTTCACTGCATGTAATGCTTTGAAGGAAAATGTAATGAAAATGATATATAGATGGTACATGACCCCAGTTAAACTTGCCAAAATATACCATTTGTTTGATAACAAATGTTGGAAATGTAAAGAAAATGATGGAACATTCTTTCACCTCTGGTGGACTTGCCCTAGAGTGAAGGCCTTCTGGGAAATGATATATAATGAGCTGAAAAGGGTATTTAAGTATACCTTCACTAAGAAACCAGAGGCATTCCTTTTGGGTATTGTCGACCAGAAGGTGTTAAAGAAGGATCGAACATTTTTTATGTATGCAACAACGGCAGCAAGGATACTCATCGCTAAGTACTGGAAAACTCAAGATCTACCCACACTGGAAGAGTGGCAGATGCAACTGATAGACTATATGGAACTAGCCGAGATGACCGGCAGAATCCGAGACCTGGGAGAAGAGAAGGTTGAAGAAGATTGGAAGAAATTTAAGATTTATTTTAAAAAGCATTGTAATTTGGCTGAATGTTAAGACGGAGGCTAGATCATAAATAATTGACCACCACTAAATTAGATGCAATTAGGATGATAAGTGAGATTAAGGAAAAATTATAAACCTTTGGGAGAGCTACTAGATTATATTCTAAAGGAATGGGACATAAGAATGTAAACAAGATGATAAATTGCGGGCAAGAATTGACAATGATGCAAGTGGGAGCGGAAGACGTGAGGGAGTCCAAAGAAATTAAGAAATTTTGTTATGATATATGTTACATTGTTTATTATATTTGCATTTGTGCTTAAAAATCTTAATAAAAATTTATTTTTTTAAAAAAAGAAATATTCTGTGATCTGGGTTGCACATGAAGCTGTGCTACTTGATCTTCAAGTCCCTTTCAACTCGTTCTCTCCCCTCACTGATCATGTTTTATGAACATCTCGCATCTCTCTCCCTAGTAGTCTCCCGCCACTCTCAAATGCTTGCATCTTTCCTCACAGGAGAGATGTTCCATCACCTTTCTTCATTCTAGTTGCCCTGCCTGCATATTCTTTTACTCAATATATATCGCCTTTTTATCAATTACTATCAGAAGGACTGACTCATATAAAGCCTTCAAAGGGAAAATTAAGTGCCAAGAAAGACTACAGTGGTACCTCTGGTTGCGAACGGGATCCGTTCCAGAGGCCCGTTCGCAACATGAAAAGAGCACAACCCACAGTGGCGTGTCTGCACGGGTTGCGATTTGCCGCTTCTGTGCATGCGCGTGGCGTCATTTTGACCTTCTGCACATGTGCGAGCGGCGAAACCCGGAGGTAACCCTTTCCGGGTCGTCACAGGACATAACCTGAAAGAACGTAACATGAAGCGAGTGTAACATGAGGTATGACTGTATCTCAATCAAAATTCTAAGTCTTCTTTTGATCCATCAATCTACCGCCACCCTTTGCTAAGGCATCCAAAATGCTGAAGGAGGGTTCAAAAATCTCAATGGCCTGTACCCTAGAAATGTCACATGGGTTCTGCTTAGAAATTGGAAGTGCCATTCTCCAACTCAAAGTAGCACACCCAGAACTCTCGAGGCATGTGAAAAGAAGACGCATGTGTCATTTCTGTCTTCCCAAAGCTGAGGTGTTAGGTAGTAGATTACGGAATCATATTTGACTCTGCAATTAGGTTTGAGATGCCATAATTAGATCAGATAGTTACCTTTCCATGTAAGTAGCTAACAGAGTAACAGGAGAAGGGATGGGAAGGCCAACTGTGATTAAACAACTGATGCCGCCATAAATCACAAAGCCCATAAAGGAAACACAGCCTAAGGTGCCAGCATGCCAGAAAAAACATCGAGACAGAATGCGCTGATGTTCGAGTGCAACGCCATAGACGATAAAGCACCACCACTGCCTGTTTGTACAAAGAAGCATTCAGCCTGTCACTTTGGGCCCTAAGGGCCTCTGCTATCTATGTTGTCCCGAATGCCAAGAGCACGTGAAAAAGGAGGGGCATCACCTCCTGGCGAACAGAAGGGGAAGAAATGGAGGCAGTGAGAGATTTTACTTTCTTGGGCTCCATGATCACTGCAGATGGTGACAGCAGTCACAAAATTAAAAGACGCCTGCTTCTTGGGAGAAAAGCAATGAAAAACCTAGACAGCATTTTAAAAAGCAGAGACATCACCTTGCCAACAAAGGCCCATATAGTTAAAGCTATGGTTTTCCCAGTAGTGGTGTATGGAAGTGAAAGCTGGACCATAAAGAAGGCTGATCGCCGAAGAATTGATGCTTTTGAATTATGGTGCTGAAGGAGACTCTTGAGAGTCCCATGGACTGCAAGGAGATCAAACCTCTCCATTCTGAAGGAAATCAGCCCTGAGTGCTCACTGGAAGGACAGATCCTGAAGCTGAGGCTCCAATACTTTGGCCACCTCATGAGAAGAAAAGACTCCCTGGAAAAGAACATGATGTTGGAAAAGATGGAGGGCACAAGGAGAAGGGGATGACAGAGGACGAGGTGGCTGGACAGTGTTCTCGAAGCTACCAGCATGAGTTTGACCAAACTGTGGGAGGCAGTGGAAGACAGGAGTGCCTGGCATGCTCTGGTCCATGGGGTCATGAAGAGTCGGACATGACTAAACAACAACAACACAAATGCTGAACTCTAAGCAAGTAAACAGCACATTAAGCTGGCTTATGGGAAATGCTAAGTCAAAGGTCAGATTCAATGGCGCTCACCAGTCCAGTCTGTGCAGTTCCTGAACACAGTGTGCCCTATTTGGAAAAAGCTACTTGGAGAGCAAATGGCTCCAGATTATGCGAGACCAGAAAATCCAAGACAGAGGCATTTAAAAAGAAACCCAAAAACAGATTCAGGGACATTGTCTGTCTGAAGAGACATGGCATCGTGACCTTCTGAAACTAAGCAGTATTGGCTGAAGTCAGGGGCTGGACCCAGTATTAGAAACTCAGATAGATCAGCTAGGCACCAAATGGCTGCTTAAACCAGGGTTACAGTCGCCAAAAAGGAACACCTGGTTGGTTGCCAGTTTGAGGTCAAATGGTTTGGAAGTTGTATTTTTCAGTACGACTTTTTGCTTCCTGAAATTCATTCGGATTATGCACATAAAATGTAACAGATAGAATTCTACAGAATGAGTTGAGAACACGGGAGATCCAAGGATCCCCAGGCATTCGACTCCAGTTGGTGGAGATGTCAGGTGCCCAGGCATCTTCACTTGGTCACAGGTTTAAGGGTCAGGTTTAAGGTGCAGGTTTTGACCTTTAAAGCCCTATGCGGCCTAGGTCCACATACCTACGGGACCGCCTCTCCTGGTATGCCCCACGGAGGACCTTAAGGTCCACAAACAACAACACTTTGGAGGTCCCAAGCCTCAAGGAGGTTAGATTAGTTTCAACTAGGGCCAGTGCCTTTTCAGCACTGGCCCTGATGTTGTGGAATGCTCTGTCACAAGAGACTAGGGCCCTGCGGGACTTGACATCTTTCTGCAGGCCTGCAAGATGGAGCTGTTCTGCCTGGCCTTTGGTTTGGACTCGGGTCTGACCCTTAGGTTTCCCTCCCCTTATGGTCTTGATTTATCAGCTACTTTAAAATGAGGCTTCATTTTAAATTGCATTTTAACCTGTATTTTAAATGGGGGTGTTATTTCCCCTCTCTTTTTCCCCTATTATGTTTTTACTGTGATTTTATTGGTGTTAGCCATCCTGAGCCCGGCTCTGGCCAGGGAAGGCAGGGTATGTTGTTGTTGTTGTTGTTGTTGTTGTTGTTGTTGTTGTTGTTGTTGTTGTTAAATGGTCGATAGCCAGGTGCAAAATGTGCCTGGTGTCTGTCAAATTCTGAACACTAACTCGACCCACACCTCAGCAACCTAAGCCACACCTTCTCAAGGTCCATTATTTTAGAAGCATGGGATAAGAATGAAATGAATGAATAGTAGTTTGGAGAAAAGGATGACAATTGGCATATTCAACCCATAATACTTTTCTATTCAGTACAGCTCCATGCCACTCACCAGCAACCTTGACAGTGGCAAGAGGCTTGGATTTCTTTGCCCTCACAGCAACCGAGTGAGGCAGACCACAAACCATTTCCGTTTCACACCTGGGGAGCTAAAGCTGAATGTGAGCGGCTGGCCAGCGCAGCTGTGAGGAAGAGGTTGGAAAAGTCCACTTCTGTTTTAGATGACCGCCATTTACAGCTTTTGAGTCCAAGCTCTTGTTTACTAAAGCAAGCCAACTGCTTGCTGCTTGAAACCGGCTTGTTTTAGTGAACCACAGTTAAGACTAACCACGGTTTACCTGTGCCCAGGTGTCACAGCAAGCGGGATGAGTCTGTAACAAAAATTGAACCTCCCTGCGGCAAAAGAAGACAGGGAGCGCACAAGCCAGAGGCTCATCTGTGTAATCATTCACCATAGTTTAGTGTTGCAGCAGGAGAATTTGTAAATTGGCTGGGACCAGAGCCATTCAAAATACAGAGCCTCTGTAGGATGCTTTACACAATGTAATGCCAAGTGATGTACATTATACTTCTACGCTGTATACCAAGTTAAGCAATATAGGTTATGCAGCCACTCCTCGAGCCGTAATACAAATCCTTTTAAAATTAGTGCTCACTGTGGAAACATATTGAGGGCAGCAGAATGATTTTTTTTTCCCCTTTTTGGAAGGCAGGGAGATGTATTTCAGACCACATATGATTATTTTGCAGGAACATCTTCACCTCTACCAATGGAATTTTTATGATTATTTTGCAGGAACATCTTCACCTCTACCAATGGAATTTTAGATCAGAAGCTTGTCCTCCTTTTGGTGAAGAATTTAATTCAATTTCTAAACCTGACTATGGCTCAACATGGCCTGGGTGGTGTTTGTGTGAGTTGTAATTAAGTCTGAATAGTTATGTAAGTCCCCCTTACACACCCATGTCAACACAAGCAAGGGAATTCTCTTAATTTAAGGAAATTGCTAGGGCAAAATAAAGTTTAAGTACCGCCAGTATTAGTAACAGCCATAGGAGTCAAAGTACTAGCAGCAGAAGTCAATATTGAAAGCAGATATTATTTTACTGCAAGACCCGTAACAGTTTTCCAGAACACTAAGTTCAGTGATGAAAATTTGCAAATTCCTCTGCCTAACTTTCATAACACAACAAAGCTATCATTTTTCAGGGAGACTAAACCTGGTCTTTGTAACTTCCTCTGCCAGTAACTTTTTCTCAACTTATTTTGCATGGCCCACAATCATCTTTCCATACTGAATACCATCATTTGCATCCGACAACTGAACTTCACAGTTCACAGGGCTCCTTTGCTCCAAGAGGCCATATGTGGGAAATGTGGGCACTTAAATACCATGCCACATTATATTCTATGGCCTGCAGTATTATACATTGAGATTGCCAAGGCAAGTGTTCAGAATTTGCCAGGCATTGTTCAAAATTCGCCAGGCGTGTTTTGCAACTGGTGCAGGTCCAAATGCGACAATGTGGAGATCTCTGGATGCTAGATTCAGGTAGGTAGCCATGTTGGTCTGACGCAGTCAAAATAAAAATATATAAAATGAAAATAAAAATACTGGTATCTGAAGAAGTCTGCATGCACACGAAAGCTTATACCAATACAAACTTAGTTGGTCTATAAAGCACTACTGGACAATTTTTTATATTTTTATTTTGACTGCGTCAAACCAACACGGCTACCTACCTAAATCTAGAATCATGGAAGGCATCACATTGAGCAGCATGAAATGGAAGTCCATCAGGTATCTAAAGAAGTATGCATGCACACAAAAGCTTATACCAGAATAAACTTAGTTGGTCTATAAGGTGCTTCTGAATGCTAGGTTGGTGACGGATGGCCCCATCTGGCTGACCCCTCCAGCTTTCTTAAGCAGGTAAAAGCAGAAGATCTTATTTATTGCATTTATATCCCCCCCTTTTTTCAAATGAGTTTACAGTTCATTCCCCTCCTCAGTTAATTCATACAACTACCCTGTGAGGTAGCTTAAGGTAAAGGTAAAGGGACCATCAGGTCCAGTCGTGGCCGACTCTGGGGTTGCGGCGCTCATCTCGCTTTATTGGCCGAGGGAGCTGGCGTACAGCTTCCGGGTCATGTGGCCTGCATGACTAAGATGCTTCTGGCGAACCAGAGCAGCGCACGGAAACGCCGTTTACCTTCCCACCGGAGTGGTACCTATTTATCTACTTGCACTTTGATGTGCTTTCGAACTGCTAGGTTGGCAGGAGCAGGGACCGAGAAACGGGAGCTCACCCCGTCATGGGGATTCGAACTGCCAACCTTCTGATCGGCAAGCCCTAGGCTCTGTGGTTTAACCCACAGTGCCACCTGTGTCCCTGTGAGGTGGCTTAAGAGGCTGCAAATGACTCTAAGGCTCGCCTAATGAGCTTCATGACTGAGTGGGGATTTGAACCCTGATCTCTCAGGTCCTAGTCTGACACTCTAACCACTACACCACACTGGCTTCCTAGAGTATTTCTGCTGTGAGGCAGCTATATAAATTGAGTAGGTAAAATAAATATGGGGAAAGCAAAATGTCACTTAGAGGAGTGAAATATTTTTCTTGAAGCTTGAACTTGTTTTATTCTGGGTTGTTTTAATGTGTTGTAAACCACTCTTTAAAATACAAAGCTGTGTAGAAATGAAATGACTACAGTAATATCTCATGTTACATCCGCTTCATGTTACATTCTTTCAGGTTACATCCTGCGGCGACCCGGAAGTACTGGAAAGGGTTACTTCTGGGTTTCGCCGCTTGCGCATGTGCAGGTGCACAAAATGACATCACACGCATGCGCAAAAGCGGTGAATCGCAACCCGCGCATGCGCAGACGCGCCGCTGTGGGTTGCGCTCTTTTCATGTTGCGAACGGCCCTTCGGAATGGATCCCGTTCACAACCAGAGGTACCGCTGTAATGATAATAATAAATTTCATTGATGGGGAAATGGCACCTTGTTGTGGTGACCACAAACTAGGTTTAAGGTGACATTTATGTCTGGGTTTCGAACACAGACCCAGGCTAACCCAAGGCAGACTGGTGTCAACAGGGAGATTGCAACGGCAGGGCATTTTTTAACAGATGAAGCCACAATTAACATAAAGACAACTGTGCATCCAGGCATACAGACATTAATCAGCCATCGTCTCTTCATGGGGACCATGGTTCCAACCACAATAGATGCTCACACCTTCAGAGGGAGGGATGTGGAGGTGAAGGTTGTCTCATTATAGACAGAGGCATCTCTTGAGCCAAGTAGAGAGTCCAAAATCAAAGAGCAATTATGCATCCCTAAGCACAAGGTCAAAGTTTAGCTGGCCCGAAGGGAGAAAGAAAACCAAGAAGAAGATTACATACGAGCAATTGATCCTACCAAGAGAGCAGAAAATACGCCCAAAGTGAGATTAGCGAAGAATGTGTAACATAAGCAAGCCTCCCTGATGAGTGGCCCTACGGAGAAGAGCTGTACATAATATATCGCAGTGTGCAGCTCATAAGTTATGAGCCATGCAACGTGATAATTGCTTCCAGATGAACCTCTCCTACTCGCACCAGAAGTGAGGCAGGCAGCATCAAGAAGCGGGGACTTTTCAGTGGTAGCGCCTTGCCTTTGGAATGACTTCCTTCTAGCGTTAGAAGCTCAGGTAAAT
Source organism: Podarcis erhardii (assembly GCF_964252035.2). Taxonomy (NCBI): domain Eukaryota; kingdom Metazoa; phylum Chordata; class Lepidosauria; order Squamata; family Lacertidae; genus Podarcis; species Podarcis erhardii. Next base: position 49,393,949 of record NC_138501.1, read on the forward strand.
AAGCTAGGCACCAAATGGGTCCTTAATCAGGGTTATGGTCACCCCAAAGGGAATGTCTGGTTGCTATTTTGAAGCCAAGCGGCTCTAAAATCGTACGACTTTTTGCTTCCTCAAATTCGTTCGGCTTGGGCAGATAAAATATCACGGACAGAATTCTGCAGGATGTGTTGTTAGTGTGTGGAAACAGGCAAGATCCAAGGATCCCCAGGCATGCAGCTCCAGAGAGTGGAGATGTCAGGCGCCCTGGCATCTTCACTTAGTCGCAAGTGGCCAATATCCAGGTGCAAAATGCACCTGGCGAATTTTGGACACTGCTTCCCTCTGTCCATCTGGGCAAGTCCCCCTGCTTCATTGACTTTCAAACAGAGATCCTGCTTTTCTCTCTCTCAAACTTTCAACAAAGTTTTATGCCAATTTGAAACAGCGTTCAAAGTCTGGCGCTATTTCCGTTTTCATTATTGACATCTTTATTTGGCTTTTGTTTTTATTTATTTTTTAAGAAAGCCTGTTAGCCAACTTTGGAATCTACCAGATTAGAAGGCAAGTTATAAATACTGTAAGATAAATACTGCATATAATTCTACAGAGAACATTTATAAGTACTGAATCGTATTCAATGTGGCATTAAGGAGAACGTTCCGACAGTGCAAAGATTTATCATCCTTCTTCTGTTGTAACTTTTCAACACCTGCTGAAAACATTTCTATTCCATCAGGGTTATGTGTGCAATTAAGACCACGTCTTTCCACGCTAATTATCTGATTTTAACCTTTTTACATGGTGTTTACTGTTTGGCTGTATGTACGGTTGTTATGTACAGGAACCCCAGCCAGATGGGTAGAATATATCGTATTTTTCGCCCTATAGGACACACCGTCCCATAAGGCGCACCTAGTTTTTTTTGGGGGGGGAAATAAAGGAAACAAATTTTATTTCCCCCCCCCAGCACGGGGCTGGGGCAGGGGAAGCCCAAACTTCCCCCGACCCCAGCCCCCAGAACAGGCAACTCTCCGCAAGCCGCGGGAGCCCAGTGCAGGAGAGCTGTGCGAAGCCTGGAGAGTGAGAGGGGTCGGTGCGCACCAACCCCTCTCGCTCTCCAGGCTTCAGCGAAAGCCTGCATTTGCCCCATAGGACGCACACACATTTCCCCTTCATTTTTGGAGGAGAAAAATGCGTCCTATGGGGCGAAAAATACGGTAAATAATAAAATTCCTATTCTTTTTTTTTCTTGCTTTGAACAGCTGGGATATTTTATTTATGAATTAGAGGTATATGAATTTCTTTATAACTGAATAATAAATGGTCCTCATCTCTCCTCCCCCTGTGTGCCCCCTAAATATAGCCTAAGGGTTCTTCCAGTTGCAGATTTTGGGGTGACATGGAACACATACGCAGGGGGAGGAAGTGAGGAATCACACTGCCCTAGCAAACCATATTTTCAAAGCTCATTCAACACACGTTTAAAACACATGGTTCCCCCCCCCCCCGGGGAAAAAAGAATCCTAGGAACTGTAGTTTGTTAGGGGTGCTGTGAAGTATAGTTCTGTGAGAAGGAAACAACACTTCCCAATATTCTTTGGAGGAAGTCATATGCTTGAAAGATGTACAGTGGTACCTCAGGTTACAGACGCTTCAGGTTACAGACTCTGCGAACCCAGAAATAGTACCTCAGGTTAAGAACTTTGCTTCAGGATGAGAACAGAAATTGTGTGGCAGCGGCGTGGTGGCAGCAGAAGGCTCCATTAGCTAAAGTGGTACCTCAGGTTAAGAACAGTTTCAGGTTAAGAACGGACCGCCAGAATGAATTAAGTTGTTAACCAGAGGTACCACTGTATTTCAATGTGCTTTAAATGTACAATATGTACAGGTAAGTCCCCATTTATGCAGGGGTTATGTTCCTGGGCAGCAGGCTTTTATCGCATATATCTGAAACACTCTTGGAAAAGCTTACAAACACCTTCTAAACCCCTGGAAACCCTTGAGAAACCAGCAACACTTACGAGACACTAAACTCCACCACAATCACTCCCTCCAAACCTCCTTGCTCCAAACTCCAACTCTCCACAGGCCTCAACGGTCAGAGCAAGGGCTCCTGGAATTGCACTTGCAAAGACTCGTGGGATTGCTGAGCTCTGTTTTAATGCCCTTTCCCCCTTTCTGGGCTCTTTTAGGACTGTTTTGGCCATTTTTAAAGTCGCTTCCAGGTTCGGCACAGCCGCACATCAACTGGACGTGTGTAAATTGGTTGTAAAATGTAAAATGAAGGCAGTGAGAGATTTTACTTTCTTGGGCTCCATGATCACTGCAGATGGTGACAGCAGTCACAAAATTAAAAGATGCCTGCTTCTTGGGAGAAAAGTGATGACAAACCTAGACAGCATCTTAAAAAGCAGAGACATCACCTTGCCGACAAAGGTCCATATAGTTAAAGCTATGGTTTTCCCAGTGGTGATGTATGGAAGTGAGAGCTGGACCATAAAGAAGGCTGATTGCCAAAGAATTGATGCTTTTGATTATGGTGTTGGAGGGGACTCTTGAGAGTCCCATGGCGTGCAAGAAGATCCAACCTATCCATTCTTAAGGAAATCAGCCCTGAGTGCTCACTGGAAGGACAGATTGTGAAGCTGAGGCTCCAATACTTTGGCCACCTCATGAGAAGAGAAGACTCCCTGGAAAAGATGCTGATGTTGGGAAAGATGGAGAGCCCAAGGAGAAGGGGACGACAGAGGATGAGATGGTTGGACAGTGTTCTCGAAGCAACGAACATGAGTTTGACTGAACTGTGGGAGGAAGCCAGGGGTGCCTGGCGTGCTCTGGTCCATGGGGTCACCAAGAGTCGGACACGATTAAACAAAAATAATAATAATTGGTTGTTGCCTGTACTCCACAGCCAAACAATCATTTCCTGGTTGCATGAACTGAAATGGGAAGACCCCCACTGTTTTCTGAAGGCTCAGAAAAAAGGAGATCTACTCATAAGACTTGTCAGATTTCTGGGTTCAATGGGGAAAGTTCTGATTTATTCCAATTTTCCCCACAGACTGCCATCACGGCTTAGGGGCTACAGCACTCTGTGCAAATGTTTCAGCCAGGGAAATATGTGCAAAACAAAACAAAACAAAACAGAAATTAAATATAAATGTTGAACCAAGAGAACCTGGGTTTTTATAAGTTGCAAAAACAAGGCTGATTTGCATATGCCTGTTTTGCATAATTTATACCACTTTTGGAAGCCCTACAAAGGGACAAATAAAGGTCTTTGAGGCTCTACGTCCTATTCACTGGAAACCTTGCCCAGTCCTCCTGGGGTTTCTGACATTACAACAGACATTTCTCTTTCCCGTCCAATTTCACAGGCGTGATATTGTATTCTTACATTGCCGTGACTCGCCCTGGGACCTTAAGGTGGGAAAGAAATCTGGTAATAATGAATCTGCAGGTTGCAACCTGGCAATGGTCTCTGTAAAGGGCAGACACTCACACTGCTGTTTGTTTTTAAATGGAAGCTGAGAGTCTCGGGGTAGTAAACTTACATCCACTATCAAATTCCCCCCCTGGTGTAATTACCAGGTGCACACAGCCCTGCAAATTAAGATTTTGCAGGAATCTCCCTTTTCCGCCGCCCCCATACTTTGGTGTCCTGAAATGCCTCATCAACTGAATTATCTGCCGCATTACGGCTGGCTATTTATACAACGCTTCCAAATGCCTTCATATTGTTATGATTCACTGTTACTACTGGAGTCCCCATGCTAACCAGGCACTGTACACAAACCAAAAGAAAATACACAGGCCCTGCCCTCAGGAACGCTCCGTAGGTCCAAGAAAGCAGGAACAGAAGGGAATGGAGGCGAACGCTCACAAATCGCGTCTCCACCCAAGATGAGGGGAAGAGTAGCAGAATTGGAATGAATTCAAGAAGCTCGCACAATGAATCTGCAGCAGAAGATGTGTTAAACCTAGGTGTTATCCCTTTAACAGGTCCTCCTCCTCTCCCTTTAATACAGTGGTTCCCAACCTTTTTTTGGTGATGCCCAACCTAAGCATCTCTAAAATCCCGACCTATAATTCTTATTGCCTGTTGTCTTTGTCCATGGAGTTTTCTTGGCAGGGATACTGGAGTGGCTTGCCAGTTCCTGCTCCAGGTGGATCACGTTTGGTCAAAACTCTCCACTGTGACCTGTCCATCTTGGGTGGCCCTGCAAGGAATAGCTCATAGCTTCTCTGAGTTATTCAAGCCCCTTCGCCACGGCAAGGCAGTGATCCGGGTCATGAAGAGTTGGACACGACTAAACGACTAAACAACAACATACCGTATTTCTTGCTCTATAAGACTCACTTTTTCCCTCATAAAAAGTAAGGGGAAATGTGTGTGCGTCTTACGGAGTGAATGCAGGCTGCGCAGCTATCACAGAAGCCAGAACAGCAAGAGGGATTGCTGCTTTCACTGCACAGCGATCCCTCTTGCTGTTCTGGCTTCTGAGATTCAGAATATTTTTTTTCTTGTTTTCCTCCTCCAAAAACTAGGTGCGTCTTGTAGAGCGAAAAATATGGTAATTCTTGTTATTCAAAAAGTGAACTCCTATTCACATGGAGGAAGCCTCAAAGGCCATCAACTGTTAATAACTCATTCTCGAATTGACCCCCTTAAAAATCAAATTGCCCCCCTGTGGGGGGGGGTGCACCCCGTTGAGAACAACGACTTTAATGGCAGCCTGAAGGCCAAAGTAGGCTCAACGACAGCAGCCATTTTGTTAAGCCACCTGTCTGCCACATTCATGGATAAATCAGGTCTGGATTTTAAAAGGAGCATGTCTCAGTTCCTCCCTACCTTATCATCACCCCAATACTCAGGTACCCAAATCCTTGCTTCAGTTCCAGACGTTATAACGGCTGGATGTGGGGATCCTGAGATAACAGGAAGCAATGAAACAAGACAGTGGAGGGTGGTCCCATTTGATGTTAAAACACACCTGCTTCATACAAATGGGGCGATTGTGTGATTAAGCATGTGCGTCCAGTCTGACCGCAACATGCAAGATTTTAAGGCAGAAGCTCTTCCCACCAATTACACAGGAAAAGCCTCACCTGCACCAGGTTGCCACAAAGGGCACAAGAGCAAAAGGTGGCAGAGTAGATAAGGCCCTGCTCACCAAACCCTCTTACAGGTGAAGACAGGGGTGGTCACTGCAGAGGGCTAGTCTAGGCCATCCTTTGCCAAAAGGGGAGTCCTCCAAATGTTTCGGACCACAACGGTTGGGGGTTGATGGAAGTTGCAGTCCAAAACAACTGCAAAAGATATTATCAGTACTATTTTTCTAGAAAAAGAGGTGCCAGAACTCACCATGAACACCTCCCTTGTTCTCTTATAATGGTAATAGTGCCCAGCTGAGAAGTGCCGGAACTGAGTTCCAGTGAGTACTGACTGGGGGGGGGGGGAGCCCTGGATATTCTAGACCTTTCTCAGTCTTGGGTCCCTAGGTGTTGCTGGACTACAGTTCCCATCATTCCTAGCCAGCATGGCCAGTGGTCAAGGACGATGATGGGAATTGTAGTCCAAAGGCTGCTTTAAATTGGGGAGGGAAGGTCTAAGTTCACCCAGCTTCTTCAAGTTTATTTCATTTCAAATGAGTAAAGTAAAACAGTAGAAAATACACAAAGGCCATATTCAGGGGTGGGATGGGGGAAATGGTCTTCAAGATCCAAATGCCTAGACAAACTAGAATGTCTTATGTAAGAAGCTGCCTTATACAGAGTCAGACCATTGGGCCTTTTAGTTGATCCATCTTCAAGGCCCTTGATACCTGGCCTTCAAGTTTATATCTTAGTTATTCCTTGCATTTATATCCCATCTTTTCCTCCAAAGAACTCAAAGTACTACATGGTTCTGTTCAGCGTTCAAAATTCACTAGGCACATTTTGCACCAGGCTTTCGGCCACTTGTGAACAAGTGAAGATGCCCTGGCACCAGGATGCCACCTGACACCTCTGCCATCTGCCTGGGGATCCTTGGACCTTACCTGTTTTCACACACTAGCAACATATTCTGGGGAATTCCACCGGTTATATTTTATCTGCACCATCAGACCGAATTTCAGGAACCAAAAAGTCGTGATGAAAAACACAACTTTTGAGCTGTCTGGCCCCCAAATGCCAAGCGGGCATTCTGTTTTGACGACCACAACCCCAGTTGGAGGAGGTAATTGGTGCCTAGCTGATATATCTGAGTTTCTAACACTGGTTCCATTTAGGAGGGGGGTGGCGCTGTGGGTTAAACCACAGTGCTTATGACTTGCCGATCAGAAGGTCGGCGGTTTGAATCCCCATAACAGGGTGAACTGCTGTTGCTCAGTCCCTGCTCCTGCCAACCTTGCAGTTCGAAAGCACATCAAAAGTGCAAGTAGATAAATAGGTACCGCTCTGGTGGGAAGGTAAACTGCATTTCCGTGCGCTGCTCTGGTTTGCCAGAAGCAGCTTAGTCATGCTGGCCACATGACCCGGAAGCTGTACGCCAGTTTCCTTGGCCAATAAAGCGAGATGAGCGCCACAACCCCAGAGTCAGTCACGACGGGACCTAATGGTCAGGGGTCCCTTTACCTTTTTACATAGCTCAGTGGTAGAGCAACCACTTTGCAGAAGGTCCCAGGTTCAGTCCTTGACATCTCTAGGTTGGGCTGGGAAGGTTCCTATCTGAAACCTTGGAGAAGCACTCTGAGTCAGCACAGACAATCCTGAGCTAGATGGGCCAGTGGTCTGTTTCAGTATAAGGCATCTTTCAATTTTCCCATGCCCTTAATTTGTATAGAATGTGGTAGGAATGTTGAAGACCAATACTGGGGCTTCAAATGCCACCAGGCTTTATCCCGGACACAGGAGCCCTGCAAGTAATTTTGCAAATTTAAAGAAAAGGGCTCTATCTATTGAACAGCCAGCTAGTTTCAGGTTCTACAACATTCCACCTTCAAGCTTAAACCCAGGGCAGGGCTCTATACATGAAGTCTACAGCATTTAAAATCAGCCCTGAGAAACCTGGTATACTCCCTGTGTGACTGAGGGGAAGCCATTCGTGTTTTGCCCTCAAGCTGCCCATCTTTGGGGACAAAGACGATGAGCAACACAGGGTGGTCCAAATGTCTGGCTCAGTTATCCCCCTCCCCAACAGAACCCCCCATACTCCATTAATGCTGTCAAAAAATCCAACAGGAACAGCTTTCCCAATTCACTGTGCTGGGAGGAGCTTCTCCTGCTGAATTTCTGCCTGCTGCAGCAGCAGCGGCTGTAAAAGGGCACTGGAGCTTTGCAAGAAATAGGTAGGGGAAATGAAGTGTCAAAGACAAGGCAGATTTGAAATAGAAATACGTAATGTCCAAAAGGAGAGCATAACAGAAAGTAACAGATTCAAAACAAAAACCAAAGAGGAAAGGGAGAGAAACTTTGTATCATCAGATGCTCAGAAAAAAAGGAAGGCAGTTCTCTTAGGGTCACACAGACATAAAGCTTTGCAAGGAAACTTACAGTACAGTGATACATCGGGTTAAGTACTTAATTTGTTCTGGAGGTCCGTTCTGAACCTGAAACTGTGCTTAACCTGAAGCACCAATTTAGCTAATGGGGCCTCCTGCTGCCGCCGCGCCACTGGAGCACGATTTCTGTTCTTATCCTGAAGCAAAGTTCTTAACCTGAAGCACTATTTCTGGGTTAGCGGAGTGTGTAACCTGAAACGTATCTAACCCGAGGTACCACTGTACAGTGGATGCTCAGGTTGCGAACGTGATCCGTGCGGGAAGCATGTTCGCAACTCGCAGTGCCTGCAACCCACAGCGCCGCGTCTGTGCATGCGCAGGTTGCGATTCGGCACTTCTGTGAATGCACAAAGTGCCAAAATCCAGAAGTAACCCGTTCAAGTACTTCCGGGTTTGGCGTGGTGCGCAACCTGAAATCGTGCAACCCAAAGTGTCTGTAAACCGAGGTATGAATGTACAGTGAATTCAGATTATCACAAAGTTTAGACAAGAAATATGTCCTCCTTTATACTTCTATTGGTTGAAAGTATAAAAACCCTCCTTCTGACTGAAGGTCCAGGCGCTTGGTTATTTCTGAATTCCTTCAGCAAGTTGAACCCAGCTCCAAAAGCTTTTCAGGCCCTTTGCATCAGATTGGCAGGGTGTGACTTTTAAATACATGTGTCTCTTAATTAAAAAAAACAACCCATTGCCACCCAGGTTCCTAGGACTGACTGCACCCTTGAAGCTGGCCAGAGTTGCAAGCTCTTGGCCACCCTGCAAAATCCTCCTGTCAGTATCAGAGGGATCGAGTTACTTCCCTCCCCACCCCACCCCCCAGCAAGAAGATGAGCAGGATCAACAGTCAGCTTGCTTGGAACATCCTTTCCAACTCCACAGATGTACATATAAGGCAATGGCACACTGGGTGCCCCCACCCCGGAGCGGGCTGGCCGGCATCGCTCCCTTGCCTCACCACTTTGACCGCACTGTCGGGCTGCTGACATCTTAGAGTTAATGAAACACCTCTGCTTTCAATAGAAAGTAAGAGGCAAAAGGGCAGGGCGGAAGGCGAAAATATGGTCCGCATATACTTTCTCTCCCTTCCGCTTGGTTACATGCCACCTACTTCCGACAGGGCTCTGTCTAGACCACTGTTTGCTTCCATAAGTCAAGAGAGGAAGCATAACCGAAAATCCGTCCTCTTCCCCCTCTTCTCAAGCTCTCAGCTGATGTTCATAGACCTTTCCTAGAAAGCTCGCTTCCTACCAATCTTGAGGATTTCCTGTACCCTCTTCATCTCTGGGCCAATTCTGTTCCGCCTCCGTGAAAAGGCACCCATGTGGGAATCCGTGGCAGGGAGAGGGATAACTGCTACATCAGAATGGAAACTCTAGGAAGTTTCCGCAGGAGCAGAGAGTTGCTAGGAGGAGCAGAGATCCAGTGGACACTCGGGTTGCGAACATGATCCATGTGGGATGCACATTAGCAACCCGCAGCGTTCACTACCCACATCTGCGCATGCACGGGTTGCTATTTGGCACTTCAGCACATGCGCGACCACTGAAACCCGGAAGTAACCTGTTCCAGTACTTCCGGGCTTTGGCGGTCCCTAACCCGAAAAAAACGCAACCAGAAGTGGCTATAGCCCAAGGTATGACTGTACAGTGGTACCTCAGGTTAAAGACGCTTCAGGTTAGAGACTCCGCTAACCCAGAAATAGTACCTTGGGTTAAGAACTTTGCTTCAGGATGAGAACAGAAATCACGCAGTAGTGGCATGGCGGCAGCGGGAAGCCCCATCAGCTAAAGTGGTACCTCAGGTTAAGAACAGTTTCAGGTTAAGAACAGACCTCCAGAACGAATTAAGTTCTTAGCCCGAGGTACCACTGTACTCAGCTCTCGTGTTCAAGAGGCCTTCTGCTAGGATTCTTACTTCCTCAGAATAAATAGTATTTCGCCCTCAGTATAAATTCATCCTAGATAGCTTTCTAAGGAGGAGAAACAGAAACTAGCTCTCTGCTTCCTACCTACCCATCCATTCTCTTGGAATATGGAGCCTAGAAGCTCCAAAACACTAAACACATGAACACTTGCACTTCGCTGCCACTGCAGTCTCTCCTCCAGGCACTAAGGAAATAGGCCTGGAGCAAAAGAGATGCTTCTGATGACCCATGCCATAGGAACCATCATAGAAGAACTGATCTGGAGGAGGAGGAACCTTTCCAAGGCCATGCAAGTCTGAATCCACTCACCCTCCCAGCCACCGGCTCCTCCCAGATCCCATCCACCCCTCCTTCACACCCAGACACCCTCACACACACACCCCATACCAAAAGCCATGCACCCCATGCAAAGGAAAACCTCACTACTGCAGCTCTGATGGGGTTTTCCTACAAAAGCTGCTCTCCCCCACTCTTCCCTCTGCTTCAGTTTGGAAGGGGGAGTCTTGGATTTGGCAGTGGGGGAGGGAAGGGCATGGGTAGGGGGTGAGGACTTGGGTTTGTTTTCTTCCCTGCTGGGGAGGTCTGGGCACTCTAACAGACTGGCAAAGTTGACAGGGTTTTTCCACACCCCCACAAACAGGTCCAAACTCAATCTGTTGCCTCCAACACATCCAGATGAAGAGAAGGCACACACAAAAAGCCAGTTCGCAACAATCATCGCAACAATGCGAACTAGATTTTCCTAACCCACAACTTTAGTGGATACAATTTTGGGGAGGTTGCAATGTTCCGGGGTTGGGAGAGAAACCCCATTCAAACAACAAGGAAAAAAATTCTTCTCTTCTCTCCATCTTCTGGACACAACATAACCTGTATGGTGTTTCTACGATTCCCCAAATACATCACAGTGCTGCGTTACAAAGGAGCCACCCCTCCACCAAACACAAAAGTATCTATTCCAGCTTATTACTTGGTATCAAGCCTCGCAGAATTTGCTATCAGGCTTTTTCAACCTTTTTTTTTTTTTTTTTTTTTCAAAACACGCAGCATTCTGTTGCTGTTTGCAAAAGAAAAGGCACGAGAAGAGGAAAGGGAGGAACTGCCCTCGCCCCCACATGTGCTACAAGCTCTTTCGCTTTCTTAATGCCTTCAACCTCCAGCATTTTCTCTCCCCTCTTGCAAAATAAATAAATAGCTTTGGAAGGGAAAAGCACAGCAAGTGTTTGCAGAAATCAGAAGCAGAGCTCGGGGATTTGGAGGGGAAGACGCAGACACTGTGTTTTTGGTGTATGTTGTTTAAAAAAATTAAACCAACTAAGGCATGGGAGGGTAGCTGAAGGGTAATCCTGGATTTATTAGTAGCCGATCTATTAACGAGGTTGACGCTGACACATACAGGGAAGGGGGCGGGAGAGAGAGAAAAGAAAACCTGCATTGTTAATTATCCAGCCCCTGCTACACCGACAAACACACAGAGCGAGCAGGGCTTGTTTATGCGCCGCAAACCGTAGCAGTTGCTAGAGTGTCCTTTTGCCAATGTCAAAATAGCACTCGAAGAGCGTCGCAAAAGGCTTGGCCGGAGAAGGGGTGGGGGTTGGGAGCCAAAATCTAACGCAAACCGCGCAAACATGAAACGGTGTGGCCGTAGTGCACTGTGCAATACCCCCAAATTCTGATGCATTTTCTTTCTTTCTTTCTTTCTTTCTTTCTTTCTTTCTTTCTTTCTTTCTCTCTCTCTCTCTCTCTCTCTCTCTCTTTTAAAAAAGAAGCGCTGCCATCTCATTCTCCTCGACAACCACACTTTCCTGGCGCGAAGCTCATTACTCTCGCAAGATCCACGCTGGAAGCTGCAAGCGAGAGGGAATACCGTCTTGCCACCCGCTCCGCGCACCTCAGACACACCAAGTCTGCCACCTCCTAGCCAACCACCAGCAAAACCCCATAAGCAGGCATGTTACTACGGGTAGGTGGGTCGTAGAGGAAGGAATTTAACAGCCCAGTTCCTATACGCATGCTTACTCTGGGATAAGTCCCAGGCCTGCCCCTTTGCAACCCGAGCCTGGCTCCTGTTTTGCTCGCAGGTCAGCCTACTCGCGAGCAAGTGCCCTGCAGGCCGTGCGCTAGCCTTGCTTACTCCCAAGTAAGCCTGCAACAGCCCTGCAGCCGGATCCCTCCCGCAGGAAGTCCTGCTGCGTCCTCGGCCCCAAAGTAAAGCGCGCGGGGAAATTGACAGCCGCGCAAGCGCCTCGAGCTAGGCAGCTTTCCTCGGCAGTAAACCGACTGGATCGGGGCCTGTTCACAAGCCAGCGCCTGCAGGGGCCCGATCCGACACCTGTTCTCTCTAAATTCAGCAGAGGGTGGTGGGCGGGGGACTCACTGCCATCCCAAGTCACAATGAGCTAGCTTAAGGGAAAGGAGGGGAGTCTTCTCCGCAGGCTTACCTGGGAGTAAGCCCCCTTGAACACAGCCTGTGCCTGGGGTGACTGGTTACTTCCGAGTAAACACGCCTAGCCTCGGGCCGCATGCGCCCTTGGGCAAACTCCTTCCAGCACCCAAATCACGACCCCCCACTTTCCCTCGCACCCCTTAAAAAAACCAAAAGCACATCAAACCCACGCAGATCCGCAACTAATATCTGCATATAATACTCACAGGTTATTGCAATACGAGTGACTTTTGAGCAGCAAACGCAGCGTCAAAAAGCAGCGGGGAAATCCCCCTTTTCCCGCGCCTCCAAAAAAAGAGCTCAACTTTTCGTCCTCCTGGCACCCATCCGCCAGCCTTCTGGAACCCCCTACAGACACCCCCCCAAAAAAAGCTCCCCAACCCTCCCCCCCAAAGCTCATGAGGACTCACCCATTATCTTCTCGGAAAGCCAAGCGCCCGGCTTCGCTAAGCTCCCCAAAGTCCTTCGTGGGAGCAGCGCGCGCCTTGCCTCTCCTTTCTCCGCGCTTCGCGAGGATTCTTTTCAGCCGACCGCGATGCGTGTAGAGGGGAGGTTGGGGAGGCGTGTGAACGGAGTAGGGAGGGGCGGGTTTCCAGATCCGGACCCCTAAGTCCCTTTTTTTGCACCCCTCCCAAAAAATTGTTTTTTAAAAATAAATAAAAGCAAAGCAAAGCACCCTTCCCCGCCCCCTAAGGTATTATTGCTCCTTCGGCTGCCGCTTCTGTTTGGCGATTTTGGCGCAGGGGCGCCATGGCGCGCGGGGAACTGTCAGATGGGGGGGCGGGAGGCGGAGGGGCGGGTTCGCGGGGGCTGCTCACCGGAGACCCCCACTCAGGAAAGAGGGAGGGAGGAGTGGGAAGGAAGGAAGGAGGGAGGGCGAGAAAAAGGAAAGGGAGGCGATTGCACACGGTGGAGAAACAAGGGAGATGGAAACAGATTTTCTCCTCTCTCTTTTTTTTCCTCCCAAGGAGGTGAAAAATGGCGCCTCTCGAACAATTTCTCTTTTTTTCAAAACAAATCACGCATGCAAAAACAAAAAAAAGATATATATATATATATTAAAAAGCCGAGGGAGGTTTAAAAAATTGCTACGGGCTTTTTTAAAAAAGGGGGGTGGCAGTAGAGGGGAGGGAAGAAAAGAAGGAGAAAGACTGGGGAGGGGAAGAGAAAGGGAGAGGGAAGGAATTGCTCTTCTCGTTCCGAAGAAGGGAAATCAATGCACTGGCGTAAAATCCCCGTCGACGCGAGGCGAGCTGCCGCTTGGGGTCCTCCCCCCTCTCTCTTTCTCTCTCCGGTGGGTCCGCGGGAGGGCAAATCCGGGGGCGCGAGCGGGACCCCAGCCTGCGCCCGGCTGCTCCCGCTCGCGGCTCCAAGGGCGACCTGCCTGGTTCCTTTTCGCTCGCTTCCTCTCGCGCTCTGGCTCGGCGAGCCCTCGAGGGCTGCTGGAGAAACGGTTTCTGCCGATCACCGCAGTTTCATCCGAGCCGGAGAGGAGAAGCCTGCGCCGCCGCCGCCGCCGCCGCCGACACTGTCGCCTCCTCGGTGCGTCGTTGCTGTTGCTGCTGCTGCCGCCGCCGCCGCCGCCGCCGGTGGCTTGTGCAGGTCTCTGGCTTGCTCCATAGCTCCCCCCTCCGTCGCTTTTCCCTTCCCTTCCAGCGCCCCCGGTGGCCAAGCGCGGGAAAGGAGCGTCGAGGGAGAAAGAGAGAGAATCCTAGAATCAAAGAATGGTCAGAAGGGACTCCTGAGGATCATCTTGTCCAACCCATTGCAATGCAAGAATATGCAGCTGTCCCATAAGGGAATCGAACCTGCAACCTTGGTGTTATCCACACGGTGTTCTAACCTACACACACACACATTCTTTATTTATTCGATTTATATATCACCCTTTATCTGAAGATCCCGGGGCACTGTACAACATTAAAAATACAAATTACATAGCACAATAACAAAAAACCCTAATAATAATAATAATAATAATAATAATAATAATAATAATAATAATAATTTATTTGTACCCCTGCCCATCTGGCTGGGTTTTCCCAGCCACTCTGGGCTACTTCCAACAAAGATTAAAAATACATCAAAATGTCACACATTAAAAACTTCCCTGAACACGGCTGCCTTCAGATGTTATCTAAATGTCAGGTAGTTGTTTATCTCTTTGACATCTGATGGGAGGGCGTTCCACAGGGCGAGTGCCACTACCGAGAAGGCCCTCTGCCTGGTTCCCTGTAGCTTTGCTTCTCGCAGTGAGGGAACCACCAGAAGGCCCTCGGCACTGGACCTCAGCGTCCGGGCAGAATGATGGGGTTGGAGACGCTCCTTCAGGTATACTGGACCGAGGCCGTTTAGGGCTTTAAAGGTCAACACCAACACTTTGATTTGTGCTCAGAAACAGTTAAGTCGAGTCACAAGTGACTCTGGGGTTGCGGCGCTCATCTCGCTTTACTGACCAAGGAAGCTGACGTTTGTCTGCAGACAGTTTTTCCGGATCATGTGGCCAGTATGACTAAGCCGCTTCTGGCGAAACCAGAGCAGCACACGGAAACGCCATTTATCTTCCCACCGGAGGGGTACCGATTTATCTACTTGCACTTCAACATGCTTTCAAACTGCTAGGTGGGCAGGAGCTGGGACTGAGCAACAGGAGCTGACCCCGTCATGGATTTGAACCGCCGACCTTCCGATCGGCAAGCCCTAGTCTCAGTGGTTTAGACCACAGCGCCACCCATGTCCCAAGAGATGCAGACATAAAGGTAAAGGTAAAGGGACCCCTGACCATTAGGTCCCGTCGTGGCCGACTCTGGGGTTGCTGCGCTCATCTCGCTTTATTGGCGGAGGGAGCTGGTGTACAGCTTCCGGGTCAAGTGGCCAGCATGACTAAGCAGCTTCCGGCGAACCAGAGCAGCACACAGAAACGCCATTTACTTTCCCGCCAGAGCGGTACCTATTTAACTACTTGCACTTTGACGTGCTTTAGAACTGCTAGGTTGGCAGGAGCAGGGACCGAGCAATGGGAGCTCACCTCGTCATGGGGATTTGAACCGCCGACCTTCTGATCGGCAAGCCCTAGGCTCTGTGGTTTAACCTACAGCCTTAAAAAAAAACACCAACCACTCCTTGTGAACCACTTCCCCTTTCTTCCTGCACAAGGCAGCCCTGCCCTCTGGCTGCTCCTCAGAGTCAGCACATCACACAAGACTTGGCCTCCTCTCCTCTTCCTCCTCACCTGGTCTCCAGGAGCCACTACAAGCTGCCCAAGGGAGGAGTAGCAGTCCTGGAGAGGCCATGGAGTGACAACAGGATATTATGTTGCAGTTGCCACAGCCACCGCACTTCAAGTGCTCAGGACAAGTGCTGGCGGTAGCAGCACTGGCAGGGAAAATAGGGACTTTCCAGGATCAAATCAGAAGCTGGGATGGTAATTCTGGGACTGTCCCTGGAAAACAGGGACACTTGGCGGGTATGTGAGACCAGGGATGGTCTTGCTGGACTCCATAAGCAATGGTCCGGGAGGATGGAAGTTGTCCTAAACACTACACAACATCTAGAGGGCCACAGATTGCCTGTTCCTTCCATAAATGATAAGCTAGGTGGACCCAATGGTCAGAGACAACACTGTACATTCATTTGTGACATGCTGGTTGATCCAGATGGATGGCTCCTAGCACAAATAAAGCATGGCTCTTCTGCAAGAAGCTACGAGCACAGCTGCAGTTCGTCTTCTACACTGTCAGGGGGTGTTTCACTTTTCCTATATATCCATCCTGCTATGGTCCCTGCACATCAGTGGGTCTTACAGGCCTGCTGTAGGTAAGTCTGGAGATGGTACATGTCACCCGAAAGGCTATTTTAAAATATATAATAAATCTGGATGATTTTTTTTTTAAAAAAATCATTTATTTATTTAGTGCTAAGCACTTATTCATTTAAATATGATTTCCCATTGCAACCCATGAAATGTCAAAAAACAAAGTGTTTTAGTGTTTGTTTTGGATTGAAAGTGTTTAATTAGGGGGAAAAACACCTTGCTAAAATGGTGGTGACTGGGATTTTTTTTTTTTTTTAAAGTGTTATAACACTTTCATTTAAGCAGTATTTTGCTAATATTTTCACATTTTGGGGAAAAAATGGATCTCAAGTGTAGATTGGAAGTGTTTAATGGGGGGCGGGGAAACCAATTTGCTGAAACGGCAATGACAAAAACCGGCATTATAGTATAACACACTTTCATTTGTGCAGAATTTTACTAAGATTTTACGTGCTTTTTAATATATCTGGAACATATCTGGAAAAACATTTAGCACTAATTATACTAAGATATAAGGCCACATACTGCTTAGGATCAGGTTTTCCAAATATCACAACAGGAAAGGTTCTTTTTCAAACCACACAAAATTCTAGAAGTGACTTGGAGCAGGGCTTTGAATGGGGCTGCCCCTGTTTGGTAGAACAGTAACCCTGTCTGAGATGCAACAGGTGCCGAATATCTTTCAGGAAACAACTGAAGACATTTTTCTTTTGACAAGCTTCTCCAGCCAGATGAAGAGGTCTCTGCCTTAGATATAAATTTTGCATTGTACTGCTTTATAACTACTTTTAGCACTTTTTAAGACGTGTTTGTAAACCACCTTGGCAAACATGTATAATATGATTCATAAATCAATAAACAATAATTGCAATGATCGTTAAAAGATCAATTAGGTAATAATAATGGGACTGCAAAATTGCACCTACCATTAAGGTTACCGTGAACATGAGAGGTTTGTCTGCTTGGACCATCACTGTCCACATCCAAACCAAGTCTCTTGAAAAAGATGGGAAAGTAGAATCAGGGTTCTGCATCTATTGCAGATGACCATCCAACCTCTACTTGAAAGCCTCCAAAGAAGGAGAGTCCACCATCTCCTGAGGGAGTCCATTCCAGTGTTGAACAGCTCTTACCATCAGAAAGCTTCTCCTGATGTTTAGTCAGTATCTCATTTCTTGTGTAACTTGAAGCCTTTAGTTCAGTTCCTACCTGCCCCCCAGAGCAGGAGAAAACAAGCTTGTTCTATCTTCCATATCACACCCCTTGAGATATTCGAAGGTGGCTAGCATATCTCCCCTCAGTGTCCTCGTTTCCAAGCTAAACATATCCAGTTCCCTCAACCGTTCCTCATAAGGCTTGGCTTCCAGAACCTTGATAATCAATTCTAATCCTTCTAACCTCCTTTGGGGTAGGTTTGTGGGTATGGCAGAAGGCGATAGGATCTGCCCGTGCAATGTCCACCTGGTGGAAACTCTAGTTCACATGGTCCTTAAATGTAAAATGTATGATGATCTCCGCCAACAATTTCTAGACCATCTATGTATTCCAACATGGAAACCAGAGACAGATGTTATACGCTTCTTATTACAGGGGAGAGACTAGGAGCTCACCAAGACAGTAGCTAAGTTCCTCTATTTGATTTTTTTGTTGACGAAATACAGGATCCTGCCCTTGCTGGAGACCCAAAGAGATGAACTAGATTGCTCACCTCTTCTTTCCTTTGGCAAATGACTGTACTGTTGAAATGACGATGAGATCGCACTGGCCTATTCATTCTGAATGTTTGTGTGTGATGCCAAAGGTTTGATGATGATGATGATGATGATGATAAACTTGGTCACCCTCCTCTGCGCATATTCCAGCTTGTCTATATCCTTCTTAAATGGTGATGCCCCAAAATTGGACACAGTGTTCCAGGTGTGGTACTTCCCTTGATTTGGATACTATACTTCTTTTGATACAGCTAAGGATATTGACAGCCAAGGGCAATGGCAGTTATGGCAATTGGACTACTTTCCCATCTGTCACCAAAAATGAAACATCATAACAAGAACACTACAAAATTCATGGAACAGACCTGGTGAAACAGCAGCAAAGAACTTGGGCAGCAAATAATCATAATCTGTCAAATGCCTAGAGAAGAGATAATTTCCCACCAGAAGTTGAATGACCATTAGTGTTGGTGCCAGATGGACCTTAATAGGGAGAGCATTCCACAAGCAAGGAGCCACAACTGAAAAGGCCCTGTCCCTTCTCACCCCCTTGTTATCCAAACATCCGTTGGAGGGGAAACACAACCTCAGATGAAACTGTGATGGTAAAATCAAATTACAGTAGTCCATTCTTGAGGTTACCAGTGGATGCATCCCACGGCCAAGTCATGTTGGGCTGAGAGACCAGAACATGCCACCAGAACAGGTCTGTGGCAATAAACTATGGGAATTCTCCACATTTGTGCATCTATTTCCTACTTTTTATGTTTTTGCCTTTTCTGTTGGTACTCACAGTCCTTCATGTCCCATTTGTTGTTTATATCTGAGCCACTTTCAGTAGCTAAGGAACTGACAAAGTTGATTGGTGGAGGTTGGAACTTCTTGCAGTGTAAATGATTTTCTGTTTGCATAACATCAACAGAAAGATTGATTAATAACCAAATTAATTCCCAGGCTCATGCGTCTTGCTTAAGATCAGATTTGGATATATTTAAGGTATGTTGTTGTTGTTTAGTCGTTTAGTCGTGTCCGACTCTTCGTGACCCCATGGACCAGAGCACGCTAGGCACTCCTGTCTTCCACTGCCTCCCGCAGTTTGGTCAGACTCATGCTGGTAGCTTTGAGAACACTGTCCAGCCATCTCATCCTCTGTCGCCCCCTTCTCCTTCTGCCCTCCATCTTTCCCAACATCAGGGTCTTCTCCAGGGAGTCTTCTCTTCTCATGAGGTGGCCAAAGTACTGGAGCCTCAGCTTCACAATCTGTCCTTCCAGTGAGCACTCAGGTATGTAAGCAACCCTATAATCATTTGTACAAACTTATGAGACTGCCATTTAGTGAAACAAGTAGTTTTCCTGCATGTGACGCCTAACTGTCGAAGTGGGAACTGACATGCATGGCCGCTGAAGTTTAATCTGCTGCCTGTGGTGTTTGGCATAAGGAAGGAGGCAGGCCCATTCAGATGTGCAAGCCACCAAGTGATAGATGCTTGTGTGAAAGCCCACCCACACCAACTGGCAGAGTAGGTTTCCAGCTCTGCCTATTTCAATACTATGGTGTAGGTCTGACAGAAGAAATATCAAATGCAGCAACCCTCAGATTCAGGAAACCTGAAAAACAAGACTAGGATCATAGACTCATAGAGCTGTAGTGTTGGTTGGGATCCCAATGGTCATCTAATCCAACTCCTGCAATTCATGAATCTCAAGTAAAGTATCCATGAAAGATGGCCCTCCAACCTCTGTTTAGAAACCTCCAAGGAAGGTGTAGGGGAGGATATTAATAGACAGGATAATTAACTGTTTTTATATGCAATTATAGCAGCAAGAGTACTATTGGCACAGAAATGGAAACAAGAAGAATTACTGACGAAAGAGGAATGGCAGATGAAATTAATGGACTATGCAGAATTAGATAAGATGACAGGAAGGATTCGAAACCTGTGGGATCAGAGATTCTCAGAGGACTGGAGTAAATATGTGAACTATCTGAAAAGCAATTGTAATCAGCAGATTACGCTAGTAGGATTGCAAGTTTTGTAAGGAGGACTATGTGAAATATTGCAGAGAAAAGTATGAAGAGAACTATTAGTGAAGGACTATTAAAAGTAATAGTGAAATTAATGAAATGCAGATTAAGTGATAAAGATTGAGAAATCTTCAGATGTGGTTGATGGAAGTCCAAAACACTGAATAAGATGAGAAAATATGTTTGGGGTGGGTTTTTTTTTTTTTTTTTTTTTTTTTGGAAATTTCATGTAAAAAAAAATAAATATATATTTAACAAAAGAAACCTCCAAGGAAGGAGAATCTACAACCTGCCAGAGGAGACCACTCCTACAGCTCTGAACATCAGAAAGTTCTTCCTGAATCTCCTTTGTTGCAACTTGAAGCCATTGGTTTGAGTCCTACCCTCCAAAACAAGAGAAAACAAGCTTGTTCCCTCTTCCATGTGACAGCCATTGAGATCTCTGCTGCATCAGGCCAGAATCCCATCTAGTCCAGCATTCTGCTCTCACAGCGGCCAACCAGGTGCCCATGGGAAGTTCCCCAAACAGAACCTCAGTGCAGCAGTACTCTCTCCAGCTGTGGTTCCCAGCAAAAGGTATTCAGAAGTATACTGCTTCTGACAACAGTGGCAGAACATACACAACCATTGTGGTTAGTAGCCACTGAGAACCTTC
The DNA here is from genome assembly GCF_964252035.2 of Podarcis erhardii. NCBI lineage: Eukaryota > Metazoa > Chordata > Lepidosauria > Squamata > Lacertidae > Podarcis > Podarcis erhardii. The sequence continues at coordinate 49,414,049 of NC_138501.1, forward strand.
TCCTCCATGAATTTGTCTAATTCTCTTTTAAAGACATCCAAGTTGGTGGCTGTCCCATAGAAAACGTGGTGTGACTAGCTGTTTCAAACCTACCGTGCATCAGAACTGCAAACCCTGCCTGTTGTTCTCCACACTCAGGAAATAAACAGTACTTTCTGGGAAAGCTGCAGCCAGTCTCCCTCAAATGGTTAACAGCAAATGCTGATTGACATTTACTCAACACCTTTCACCCCCAAATTCCCAATGCACCTGACAAATTGTACAAACTGATTACAAACTGATTGGAAACCCAGAGCAGGATCTGCAGCTGACGGCATAATGGTACGTCTTTAACGGAGCCTGATTAGCATCTTCAGCTCTTTCTTATTCAGAATCATTGATCTGTCCTTGTTTTATACAATGGCCATCTTCTTTCTTGTCACCGAAATGCAAATTCCTTTCAAGATGAAAACAAAACAATCAGGTTGCACCAGGGACTCCTCCCTCCAAAAGTGTGTAACAGGAAACTGAGTCCTGCATGTCCAGGAGACTTGGGGCATGGCAGAGCAGTGAATTCAAAATATTCCCTGTGTATGGACCGGGTGTTACAACACAGTGTCTAGAGCTTGAATGTCAAAGGGTTATAGCTCAGCGGTAGAACATCTGCTCTGCATGCAGAAGGTCTCAGGTTCAATCCATGGCATTTCGAGGTAAGGCTGGGATTGTCTCCTGCCTGAAACTCTGGAAAGTTGGTCAGTGTAGAGAGTACTGAGCTTGGCTTGACTTGGGCTGGATCTACATTGATCTTATAGAACGCTATATTTAATAACGTTTAAAACGTATAACGCAGAGGAGGTTAAGTCGCTTATGATTCATTGGGCCAAAGATTTTGGGTATAATATACAGCTGAGTGATTGGATAAAACTATGGAATGAAGGTTTAAAATTTACTGCATGTAATGCAGTAAAAGAAAATGTGATGAAAATGATGTATAGATGGTATATCACACCAGTGAAGTGAGAAAAAATGTATAAAGTTAGTAATAAACGTTGGAAATGCAAGGAAAAAGAGGGAACATTTTATCACATGTGGTGGGAATGTAAAAAGGTGAAATGCTTCTGGGAGATGATATATAACGAGTTGAAAAAAATGTTGAAATATACATTTATAAAGAAACCAGAAGCATTTCTCTTGAGTATTATTGGAAATGATATAAAAAGAAAGGAATGTAAGCTTTTTCTATATGCAGTAACAGCAGCAAGAATATTATTGGCCCAAAAATGGAAGCAAGAAGAATTACCAACAATGGAAGAATGGAGGATGAAATTAATGGACTATGTGGAACTTGACAAACTAACAGGAAGGATTCGAAACCGGCGGGATCAGAAATTCACCGAACACTAGAGTAAATTTACGGATTATTTGAAAAGTATTTGTGATGACCAGACGACGTTTGTAGGTTTACAAGAAGTTCTGTGAGGAATAAGATAGGAAATATTGTAAAAATGTAGAAGGAGAGATGATATGTTAAAAGACGTAAAGGCAATATTAAGTTAGGAAATGCATAAGAAGTGATTAAGACGGAGGAATTATCAGAGGTGCTGATGGAAGTCCAATAAGATTGTATTTGTGATAAACTGTGTGGTATGTTTTATAATTTTATATGATAAAAACCAATAAAAATATTTAAAAATAAAACAAAATATATAATGCAGTTTTCCATTGCCGTCTGGCGTAATGTTTTAATAATGCACTTTCAACGTTGTAATGGACAAGTGTAGATCTGCCCTTGGTATAAAGCAGATTGCTTTGTTCACATCAAAGGAATTGACTAAGTTTAGAATGGGTAGTGTTTCAGACAAAAGACAATCAACTTATTGAGACTGGGAGGGCTGATTCCCATCAGCCAAGCAGCACTGGTCTGGAGACATCATTGCCCTATCACGCCAGCAACTTGGCTAGGGCAAGTTTCTCCTCTTCAGAGATATTTAGAGGCATCCTGCCACTGGTGGTGGAGGTAGAACATAGACATAATGGCTAGGTAAAGGGACCCCTGACCATTAGGTCCAGTTGTGGCCGACTCTGGGGTTGCGGCGCTCATCTCGCTTTATTGGCCAAGGGAGCCGGCGTACAGCTTCTGGGTCATGTGGCCAGCATGACTAAGCTGCTTCTGGTGAACCAGAGCAGCGCATGGAAACGCCGTTTACCTTCCCACCGGAACAATACCTATTTATCTACTTGCACTTTGACGTGCTTTCGAACTACTAGGTTGGCAGGAGCAGGGACTGAGGAATGGGAGCTCACCCCATCGCGGGGATTCGAACCACTGACCTTCTGATCGGCAAGCCCTAGGCTCTGTGGTTTAACCCACAGTGCCACCCACGTCCCACAGACATCATAGCTAGTACCCATTGATAGTCTTATCTTCCATTTGATAGCCTTAGAATCCAAATATTGTGGGATAATTCAGCCTCGTATAACCAACATATAACAAATAACTTTAATTAATGCTGGGAGGGTCTAACACCATGGAGTAAGCTGTCCTTCCAGGTTTAGCTAGGTCACAAATCCTCATCTTGGGAGGATGGGTTACCTAAGCCTTTGTTCTCTCTTTTTCCCCTACCATGCAAACCCTTCCAGTAAGGATGTTTGAGCTAGATGCTCCAAGCTTAGACCACATGGCTTTAGCAAGCCAACTTTGTGTTTCTAAACAAATAATTTAGGAACTCTTACTATTTTTGAAACTAAGTTGTACTGCTTGCCTTTTTCTGCTGCCATATGGAAAAGCACAAGAATCTGACCTTTGAAGAGTTTGTAAGTAGACAATTTTTAATTTAGCAAATGTATGGTCTCAAAGCGGGAAACTTTGGAAAGAACTTAGAAGGGGGTATCTATATTTCCCTCTATTTCTATGCTTTGCTGCATTTTTTTATTTTATTTTAAATCTCTGCTGGGACTCTCTCCCTAAAGAGTACTTGCCCCAAACCTGGATCTAGGTATCCAGGGAATTCTCCTTTTATGCTTTAATCAGATTACTAATATGCCAAAAAAACTGGCCTGGGATGTATATGAGAAAGCCCAGGGTAAAGCCAGATGCAGCTCTTAGGACACCAGTTTACTATTCCTGGTTAAACAAATGGAAACACAGAAATATGATTGCATTTGATGCACACGTGTAATAAGAACATCAGAAGGGTCTGCTGGATTAGCCCATCTAGCACAGCATTCTGTTCCTACAATGGCTGACCAGATGCCTGTGGAAGATGCAGGATTTGAGCACAAGAGCAACTCTCCCTGTTGGGAATTCCATTCCACCCTTTGCTGCAGACGTGGGATTGTTGCATGTCACATATCTGTTTACATTCCAGCACAGATTGCTGGCATGAGCGGAACTTCCGCTTTGTATTGCTTTTGTTTTTAGTCTCTCTCCGAGAAGACGACAAGGAGAGATGCCATGTTTTCTTTGTCCTGATTTATGTATATTAAATGCGTAGTTTAGTATGTGTCTACAGCCTCAAGCCTCTTCTGTTGTGCAGTGTACACTGCTGAGGAAAGTGTGCTCAAGTCTGAGTCACTGATTCACGTCGGAGCAGAGGTCAATGAATCTCTGCAGCGGCAAGGCTGAGGGGAGACGCTCCATCTGAGGCCAAGCCAGCTGGCCTTTCAACCCCCAGATTCCGACATCGAGGTTATGGGCCCAGATCCGAGGCTTTACACTGGAGTAGGACTGCTGTTGGCTGCTGCAGCGTTCCAGGGATTTATGAGGTAATGTGGACCATACTTCAGCCACAAAGGCGAGAAGGCTTTGAAGTCCGTGCCAGGCAATTAAAGCCAGTAGAAGGAGGCAGTCAGCATGATTTAAGAGCTGCCAGATAAGACTGGTTTCCAGCAACTGATATTCAGAGGCATTAGTGCTTCCTAGCCCAACAATGAACCTTCTTGCTTTCAACAAGCATTTATAAGAAATGTTATACTATGGGATTAAATGAGATGGTTTGGCACCAACAGGGTTGTAATTGCAATATTGCAAGGATACTGATACCATGACAACAGATGTGGCTAGGTCAAGCTTCTGACAGGTCAACTTTTCTTTCGCACTTTCGTGGGTAGGGTCTTGATCTTGGGGGAAGCGTATGCAGACATCTATATTTATCTGCTGGACTTTGTTGTTGTTGCAGGGTACCGCCTATTCTTTCCACTAGTGAGAATTATCTTGCAGAGACACCCACCTGTCGGTCTTTGCGCATTATCTTGGACAATTCCTCTAAGCCTGAGAAAGGAAAAAGGGGGATGAGTTCTGCAAGCTGCCAGTTAACATTGGAACCCTTCAAGTACAAAACACTAAAGCATCACCCTCTCCTAAAAATGCTAATAATTTGCCTCAGATGTGTGATCACAGATGCCTTAGAGCAGGGCTGTTTTGTAGTCCCTTGTAGTATTCTCCCCCCCCCCCAAAAAAAAGCTTGTAGTGATCAGGCTGAGCGGTGTAGCTCTGCCTCCTTGACGTCTCCATTGATTTTGCTGGATCCAGTACAAAGAAGAAGGATTAGAGATGCTCTTCTGAACGTTTATAAGTCACAATCTGCAGGAATGGAAGTAATAAAACCAATTCTATGGAGGGAGAAAAATCAAATGGGACGAAGATGAGAAACCAGCTCTGCTGTCTTCTCCGCAATGATGCAAAACATTCAGAATTCCTGTTTAATCCTGGAGATGTGCTTGAGCTGCCAAATTCCAAAAATGAACCCCCCAAATCCCAGGCAGCCGGGGTAGGGCATTTAACATTTTCAAGTGCAAGCGATAGTTCAGTGATAGTACATATGCTTTCTCTAAGGACAGAAAAAGGATGATCTGCTAGGGGTACTGGAGCAAAGCCTTCCCAATGAGAATGTAAAGCTATTTTTTTAGGACCCCCCCCCCCGCCGCCACATCTCAGAGCCACACCTTTCCTACCTACCCCTCACACCTTTTATACTAAAGCGTGTTCTCTCTAACAGAGAGCACGTGTTGCGGTTGGGGAAACAGGCCACCCTGCAGTGACTAGGCAAATTGGGTATAGGAACCCAAGCCTTTAAGTGGTTAAAATTGGGTTGCTGGGGAGTTTTGATTGTTGCCAATTTGGAGGAGGGGTCAGAGACTTTAAATACAGGGGCCAGACGTTGGACGTCCTCTTGGCCATTTTGCACCGGATCACCCGCCCTCCCTCCCTTTTATAGGGTGGTTTTTTTCTTGATTGCTTGACCTTGCTATGCCTGTCATGGGGTCGTCCGCCTTGGTGCGGGGGCCTGGTAGGAATTTTGCCATCTGGCTGATTGGCTGGTGCCATTTGGTTTTTGCCTACTGCTTAGCAAATCGTCACAACTTGTAAGGTTGGCAGTTAGGCATTGGTTAAATTGGTGCTTGGAGGGGTAAGTGCCTATCCCTCCAAATGATGCGGAAAGGGAATTCCGTTAAAGGAATCCAGGGGCTTGCCATTCTTTTCGTCCTTGTCCCCGGAGTCGGACTTGGGCCGTGCAAGCCCCACCGGAACATGAGGGTGAGAAGTGAGGGACTGTTGCCCAGCTTCATTTTCTCACCCAATACTTGTTTCCCACGCTGGCTTCCGTTGGTGTCCGGAAGGGCCAGCTCTGTCCTTGAGGGCAAGGACAGATAGTCATAACCAATGCCTAAGCAACCACTCACATTTTTTGTATTTGAATAAAGTTGTGGCCAAAATTTATGCCAAAAACCTTAAACAAAAAATTATGTGTGAAGTGTGAATTTTTTGGTGGGTGGCATTGTGGGACTCAACACGCAAACAAAAATTTCTACTATTGTACTGTTCCTGGCCAGTCAGGTTTCAGTAGCACTCAGTCAATAATAATCCAGAAATATTATTGCAAAGAGGTCTCTCCCACGTGTCTCTGAGCAGAAAACAACAACAACAACCAACAACAACAACAACAACAACAACAACGTGTGACTGACATTTGAATTGTAGGAGGACTGCGTCTTTTCCAGCCCCAGCCCCTCATAGCTCTATCTGCTGTTATGAGGGATAACCAACAGTCTTAGTATGGCTTAGTAGGGTTGCCTTGAAGGGCAGTTTGAGCACGCTCAGATCTGTTTCCTTGAAGGCTACACATCAACACACACTCTTTGTAGCTAGCTAGAAGGAGGTTGCTAGTTTGACCAGCTCGGGTTTTTTTAAATTAATGTTTGTTAAGCAAGAGCAATGGTGGACAGGAGTGTATCTGTATCATTCTATAACAATCTATTTCTTATTTAATTTGCACTTATTTTTGTGAATGGGGAGAGGGACTGGGAGGAGAAATGGTGGTGTGCTGGTTCCGTGGGTTACCCGAGAGGCGAGGTCCAAGTCTGGTCCGTGGTCAAAGGTGCAACGAGGAGGCAGTCCGCAGTAGCTGAAGCTGGGTGCAGGGCAGGGGGTTGGATGAAGTCAAGAACAGGCTTGCAAGCAGGGAGGCAGGGAGGGTCAGGAGCTCAGGCAGGAAAGCCGGACAGGGTTCAGGCAGGAACTCTCAACCAACAATGTTGCTCCTGCAACTTGGGACTGGGGCTGGCTGGCTTTTATCTGCCCTAAGGCATAGGGCAGTCCCAGTCCACAGGTGACTCGCCTCTCTTGGCCTGGAGGCGAGCACTCCTCCTGCGGGAACTTAGTTCCCTCCGCCTCTCTGCCCTGAGCCTCTGCAGCTCAGGAGAGGTTGGAGGGTTACCGGACCCAGAGGCAACCTCAGCATCCTCTGACGGGGCTGAGAGTGGAGGCACTGGGTCCTCCATCACCTCAGGAGCCAGAGCAGACTCAGCTGATGCCTGCACCTGAGGATCCAGCACAGGTGAGGACCCTTCAGGCTCATGCCCCAGCCCCGGCTCAGCTGGTTCTGGAGGCGGGGAATCCTGTGCAGGCTGGGATCCCTCAGGTTCAGCACCCCAGTCTGAATCCCAGGCCATCACAGGTGGGTGGCTTCTGTGTGTGTTTCAACTCTCAAAACTTGTGTGCCAATGAACTAAAGTGTTTGTGTGCATCCCTAGGTTTGAGAGAAGCAACGAGGCCTTGCATTCCTTTTTTCTTTAGGTTTTAAAAATGTGTGTTTGGCTTGTTGGTAACTGTGAGAACAAGATGCTGGATTAGATGGGACTTTGGCATGATCTGGCAGGCTCTTCAACTGTGGTAGCTGTAAAATGTACTGTTTATACAAAGGATGCCATGAGCCTTGTTGCTGTTTAGTTGTTTAGTCGTGTCCGACTCTTCGTGACCCCATGGAACAGAGCATTCCAGGCACTTCTGTCTTCCACTTCCTCCCACAGTTTGGTCAAACTCATGCTGGTAGCTTTGAGAACACTGTCCAACCATCTCGTCCTCTGTCCTCCCCTTCTCCTTGTGCCCTCCATCTTTCCCAACATCAGGGTCTTTTCCAGGGAGTCTTCTCTTCTCATGAGGTGGCCAAAGTATTAGAGCCTCAGCTTCAGGATCTGTCCTTCCAGTGAGCACTGAGGGCTGATTTCCTTCAGAATGGATAGGTTTGATCTTCTTGCAGTCCGTGGAACCCTCAAGAGTCTCCTCCAGCACCATAATTCAAAAGCATCAATTCTTCGGCGATCAGCCTTCCTTATCACTTCATTAAATACAGGGGTTCCTCACTGGTGAGACAGGTAAACTCTGTGCATGCTCATGTTATTTATTTCTGAGGCTTATATTCCCTGATCATGTCTCCTGAGGGTTGCCATGTTTTGAAGAGCAAAAAACCCTGACCCATTTGCTGACTTTTGCTTTTAACTATGGACCGCTATGACGACTCTACCCATGGAAAAGAGGACGTGTCCTAGAAGAAGAGGACATATGGCAACCTAGACTGCTCAGATTTGTGAGAGGACGTTGTGGTTTGGAAGGAGGATTTGGTGATGCTTAGTAGTTAAACCCTTTAGGCTGCATCAAACTTAGATTGGGTAGAATATTGCCTGCACATGTTCCTTCTCAGTAAGCCAATTGGCAAGAGAATCCTTGTCTGAATACCTTTAAAAACAAGCATACCAGAGGATCTGGAGGCTTAACTTAAAAATATCCCTCTCTGTCGCTGGCTCATCATGTGCTGTTGGGAACATGACTGCTGCATCCTCCCAGTCGAAGGAGTAGCCAACAAGCCATGATTTACAGCAGAAATGAAATGATAGTCAAGAAACACTTTAGAGATTAGCAAAGGTATTATTCCATAAACATTCATAGTTTACCAAGAATGATGTAACTGATGAAGTCACACCCATTGCCCCACACACTTTTGCCTGAAACCCACTCCCCCAAATGGCATAGTAGCAGCATATAATATAATATAATATAATATAATATAATATAATATAATATAATATAATATAATATAATATAATATAATATAATATAATATTTTGGTACCTTGGTTTACAACCATAATCCATTCCAGAGGTCTGTTTGTAAACCAAAACAGGTTGTAACCTAAGGCACGCTTTCACCAATGGGGCCTCCAAATTTTTTTTTTTCGTAATCCAAAAAAAAAATTGGGTTGTAATCCAAAAAAAGGTTGCAAACCAGGACATGCACTTCTGGGTTTGGCGTGTTTGTAATCCAAAACGTATGCAAACCAAGACGTATGCAAACCAAGGTACCACTGTATAGTATAGTATAGTATAGTATAGTATAGTATAGTATAGTATAGTATAGTATAGTATAGTATAGTATAATAATAATGTAATGTAATGTAATGTAATGTAATGTAATAATATAATAAATATAATATAATATAATATAATATAATATAATATAATATAATATAATATAATATAATATAATAATAATATAATAAATATAATAATATAACTGCAGGTCTCAAGGCTGTTCATAGCTATAGCAAACAAGATAGGAAAAGTTGGGTATTCATAATATCAAAATCTTTGAGGGAAAATATTTCCAACTCCCTGAAGTCACTTTGTTAAACTGCTTCCATCCAGTTCTGAATTTAATGCCTGCTGCTGAATTCCTGAATTGTGACACTTAAGCCCTGCTGCCTAGACCATGGGTCGGCAAACTAAGGTCCGCAGGCCGGATCAGGCCCAATTGCCTTCAAGATCAGGCCAGCGGATGGTGCAGGAATCCAGGCAGCTGTCATAGCGTGCATGCGCGGTGGTTTTTGTGAGTCAGCCAGGCTTGGGGGTCAAATGTGAGGCAGGCGGCAGCTCAAGACAAGCCCCTTCTCTGTCCATCCATCGCACATGCACAGCAATCTTTTCTTCCTCGGTGGGGAAGAGGGAAAAGGAGCCACAGTTCGGATTTCCACTATGGAGCTGCCGGTGACTAACTTCAGGAAGAGCAGTTGTGGTGGCAGGGGCTCAGAGGCGTCTTGGGAGTGACGCCCGCCGGTGTCTGTGGTGGCGGTGCTCCCCGCCAGAGGAAGCGGGGAGTGCCAAGGCAGCTGCACTCTGAAGTAGTTCTGTGCTCTGCTGGGGAGGACACTTGTTAGCTACACAGTGAGAGCCATGGAAAGGTAAATAGCCATCACTGCCTCATCTTCCCTCATGCAGGGAAAAGAATGTTCTTGCTTGAGCGGTGCCAGCCTGACTTAGCATGGCCAATGGCTTTTCCCTTCACACACTCTCCAGGGCTGACAGGAGTGTTGCACCTACCTCAGCCCCCCACCCCGCCTTACAAGAGAAATAATAACTGTTGACGTGTAAAACACAAAGGAAGCAGCATGGGTGTCTGAGGGAACACCCCCCCCCAAAAAAGAATCACATTTGGGCAACATTGAATCCCTGTGACGGGGTGAGCTTCCGTTTCTCAGTCCCTGCTCCTGCCAACCTAGCAGTTCGAAAGCACGTCAAATGCAAGTAGATAAATAGGTACCACTCTGGCAGGAAGGTAAACGGCGTTTCCGTGAGCTACTCTGGTTCGCCAGAAGCGGCTTAGTCATGCTGGCCACATGACCCGGAAGCTGTACGCCGGCTCCCTCGGCCAATAAAGCGAGATGAGCGTCGCAACCCCGGAGTCATCCACGACTGGACCTAATGGTCAGGGGTCTCTTTACCTTTTTAACTGATATTATGAAAACTATTGATTTAGTTATGATTCAAAGACTGTAGACCTCCCCTGCCCCTTAGCCCGTTCTGACTGTCCTAAGCCAGAACTTCCTCACTTGCTGAACGGCTTAACACGACACTGGAATTTTCTGCCAGGCATAGGAAATCTGTTGCTCTGTGTTGAAGGTTGCATCATCATACAAACACAATTGCATTGCCTGAAAAAGAGAGGCAGTGATAGGTGTTTTGGAGTTGCTGTGGATGAGATTAATTGAAGTGGGAAGAAAGGGAGTTTTAAGACTAGAACTTTGATCTCCCAAGGTGAGAGATGGGGAGAGGGTGTTTGTATAGACTCATGTGAGAGACTGGAAGCAAAAGATTGGTTGTTTTGGCTTTTCGCCTATTGGATTTGTACATAATTATTGATTAATGAATGTTTGAATGTTCTGCTGAAGTGTGAATTGAGTAGTTTGATGAGAGAGAGATGAGTGATGAGAGTAGTTTGATGAGAGAGTATGACTGTTGAATAGCAGGGTATAACAATATGCTTCCTGAATCCCTGATTTGTATTATTACTCACAATAACATTTTTTTTTGGGGGGGGGGTAATACCATGTGATTTCTATTAGGTATGTATTGTAATTATGTTGTATTCTGGTGCTGCATTTTGCTGCATTTTTGCTTTGTATCCAATTCGGTTTTGCTCTCATTTTATTTATGCACTTAGGTATATCAATTAGAGATTTATTTCTCAATTACGTTACTTAAAATATGGAATATTATCATTATCATTAATGTTGTTATTAGCAGTAGCATCCGCTGTACTGAATGCAGAAATCTGTATTTTGATATAAACCACTTTGAAATTTTTTGAAGTATAAAGTGGTATACAAGTTAAATAAATAAGAGCTCCACTTCATTCCATCTGTTGTCTTTGTAAAGGCTTGCAATCCACTGTAATTACTTCTGACTTCGTTATCAGACATCTGAAGGCAGCCCTGTTCAGGGAAGTTTTTAATATGTGACATTTTAGTGTATTTTTCATCTTTGTTGGAAGCCGCCCAGAGTGGCTGGGGAAACCCAGCCAGATCGGTGCGGTACAAATAAATAATAATAATAGTAAGTATTATTATTATTATTATTATTATTATTATTATTATTATTATTATTATCTTTCCACTTGCTCCTCATTCTTTGGGATATTATCATTATGGGATATTATCATTATCATTAACTTTGTTATTAGCAGTAGCATCCGCTGCATTGAATGCAGATATTTGTATTTTTATATAAACCACTTTGAGATTTTTTGAAGTGTAAAGTGGTATACAAGTTAAATAAATAAAAGCTCCATCTGTTGTCTTTCTAAAGGCCTCCATAAGCTTGTAATCCACTGTAATTACTTCCGATTTGGTTATCTTTCCACCTGCCCCTCATGTGCTTTACCCGTGTCAGCCATAGTCATATTTCGCACACATGAGCAATGTTTGCACAGCCGGGATTTAGCCCTCAATGGTTTCCAGTCAGTGCGTCAGAGTACAAAAAAAATGGCTGCAAAACTTTATTCTTCAAGGGAGCATTGCAAAATACCAGATGGAGCAAACAGTTTCTTCCATTGCTATATACAAAATTATTCTGGGCCCTGAGATTTTTAAAAAGCTTTAGTATTTAGGAAAAGAAGGAATAAAAGAATATAGTCTGTTTTGTAGCCCTTTATGGCATAGTTTCAAAGTAGTTGGATGTTAACTGCTTGCATAAAGCACTTTTTTGAAAGGCCATTTTCAAGGTGTATCTTGCTGGAGAGAACACAATATTCTGGCTTCTCTCTCTCTCTCTCTCTCTCTCTCTCTCTCTCTGTGTGTGTGTGTGTGTGTGTGTTTTTCTGGCTGGCACTATGTGGACAACTCCATTCACTTCAATGAAGAAAGCAAATCCACGTGCACAAAGGAAACACCATGGCTGATAGGAATACACGTATTGTTTCTTTGTGTAGCCGAAGCCATTACAAAAAAAAACACAAAATACATAAAGCAGAATAAAATACATTACGCAGTTCAAATACCGTAACTATTAAAACCAAGCATTCTGTCAGATAAGAGTTTGCTCCACTAAACAATTTAATTTATCATGCCCACCAAACTTTCTCCTTAAAATTGCTGCATCAATAGGCCACTTTTTCAGAGGTGTAAAAATACCCAATTGAACCCTCAACTGGGAGATTTAAATCTTTGAACAAAGTTGCTCCTAAATCCTTGTAGGTTAAGCAGTGGGGTGAATCTTCAGGCACTTTTCCTCCATAAGGAATCTGGTAAAAGCATCCTTCAACTATATATATATATATATATATATATATATATATATGCAGGTTTTGGTGTCCTCGGGTGTCTTCCCGTGTAAAAGTTGGGGTGTCTAGGCGACGTTTCGACGAGGTCTCACTCGTCATCTTCAGGCTGGTGCTTTCGGCTTCTTGTTACTGGAACAGAGCAGGATCTCAGTGTTTGAGTTCCTATAAATACTGTAGAGGGGGTGTGGTGTATAGCCTCCAATGTTCTGGGCAGAGAGGAAGTTCCCAGGCTAGTGTGCCTTTTCTTCTTTTGTTCCTTAATTACTTGAGACATTGGACAAACAAACAGACGAATAAATGCACGTATCGCAGAACACAAGAATGCCGTCAAAAAAGAAGAAAAAACTTCCTCTCTTTTCCAACACATGAAAGAAACAGGACACGAAATTAATTTTGCAGATTCCAAATTGCTCTTTAACACGGAACATCACCACAAGAGAATAATCATGGAAGCCATCGAGATAGAGAAACACCCTCACAACATGAACAAGCGTGACGACACATCCCGCTTGCCAGACATCTGGAAATTAGCCCTCCCCACAAAAACTGACACCAGATCCAGAGGCACACAGAACGCCAACACCAATCAACCACACCAGACCCAAACCCAGACCCTCTCCACAGATGAATTACAGACACCATCCAGTAGCCAATCCATGGTGGCACCTCCGGATGCTGCACCCCCCTGCAATCCCTACACAGATCTGGCTGACACAAGCCACAAAACCACAGCTCGCCCCTATACACGAAGCCAAGCCAGAGCACAACTAAGTACAGTACAGCCATCTTCTCAGGAAAACTCTTCACAAAGTTCAAGAGGTCAAGACACAAAGACTTTAGCAACTAATCCACACCTAATGACCCACCTAAGTGGTACTCAGGATATCACTCAAGAAATCACTCAAGATATCTCTCAAGTAATTAAGGAACAAAAGAAGAAAAGGCACACTAGCCTGGGAACTTCCTCTCTGCCCAGAACATTGGAGGCTATACACCACACCCCCTCTACAGTATTTATAGGAACTCAAACACTGAGATCCTGCTCTGTTCCAGTAACAAGAAGCCGAAAGCACCAGCCTGAAGATGACGAGTGAGACCTCGTCGAAACGTCGCCTAGACACCCCAACTTTTACACGGGAAGACACCCGAGGACACCAAAACCTGCATATATATATATATATATATATATATATATATATATAAAATATTTTCATTTATATACATTACAACAATTATTTTGCCAAATTTTAACATTTTCAATTTTGATTCCCTTCCCGCTCCTTCTGCAGTTCCTTCCATTTATTTTCATCATTTTCTGCATACTGCAAATTATCTCAACTTATTCTTTTATTCGTCTATTCTGATATATATCTCATATACATATATCCTGCCAATGTCTTAATCTGTTTACAATTTGCTTGTAAATGCTCAATGAACCACTTCCAGTCCTTTCTAAAGAGTTTGTTACCTTGATTTCTTATTCTTCTGGTAAGTTTTGCCATTTCTGCGTACTCCATTTGTTTCTATATCCAATCTTCTATTGTTGATACCTCTTCATCTTTCCACTTTGGGGCGAATAACATTATTGCAGCTGTAGTAGTAGTAGTGGTAGTAGTAATAATAATAATAATAATAATATCATAATTTATTATTTATACCCCGGCCATTTGGCTGGGTTTCCCCAGCCACTCTGGGCAGCTTCCAACCAAATATTAAAAACAATACAGCGTCAGACATTAAAAACTTCCCTAAACAGGGCTGCCTTCAGATGTCTTTTAAAAGTAAAATAGTTGTTTATTGCCTTGACATCTGGTGGGAGGGCATTCCACAGGGCAGGCGCCACTACCGAGAAGGCCCTCTGCCTGGTTCCCTGTAACCTCACTTCTCGCAGTGAGGGAACTGGAGCTGAACCTCCGGGAACTGGAGGTGGACCTCCGGGCTGAACAATGGGGGTGGAGACACTCCTTCAGGTATACTGGGACAAGGCCATTTAGGGCTTTAAAGGTCAGCACCAACACTTTGAATTGTGCTTGGAAATGTACTGGGAGCCAATGCAGATCTTTCAGGACCAGTGTTATATAGTAGCATACATAAATAAATTTCTATACTGTTTGGGAATGGTTTGACTCCATTGGAGATTAGTGATGGATTCTGTGGAGTGGGTCCCTGGAGATATGTGACATGAAGGCTTGCAACATTAACCCTGCCATTTGGGAATCTCTTCCAGATGACCGCAACACCTTGAGACAACAGTGGCCAAAGGAGGAATGGCTGCTGGGAGGAGCACAGAGAGAAGAAACGCCCTGGTGCATCTGCAACAGCACAACCGGATGCCTTCATTTGCCCCACCTGCAACTAAACATGTCTTTCCCGTATCGGTCTCTACTTTGGCGATCCCTCATAGCCGAGTAAGATTGTCTTCCATAAACACGGTTTTAACAATGAGTCCGTAAGTAACTGTGGAGGTCAATTCTGGATCCACAAGTCCTTCCACAGTGGAGACATTGGTCTCTGGGCAGGAGTTGATCATGGTGTGGATTTGCCAAGCATGCCTTCCTCTTAGCACGTTTCTCCCTTGCGTCCTGAGTTTGAGTGTCTTCAAAGCCCATGACACCTTTGGTAAAGGCTGTTCTCCAACTGGAGCGCTCGCAGGCAAGTGTTTCCCAATTGTTGGTGTTTATACTACATTTTTAAAAGATTTGCCTTGAGAGAGTCTTTAAACCTCTTTTGTTGACCACCAGCATTACGCTTTCCATTTTTAAGTTAGGAATAGAGTAGTTGCTTTGGAAGACGATAATCAGGCATCTGCACAACATGACCAGTCCAATGAAGTTGATCTCTACAACCACAGCAGACGCTGTAACTTCCCGACAGTTTGACTGCACCTCCGAAGGAACATTCTTTCATTGTCTTCCGAAACAGACAGGTGCCAAGCAGATGTTCGTTTGTCTCTTTGTCTGTATTTTTTTAGGCATTTGGGCACTATTTTGCTTGATGGTCCCTGAGATGGAGGAGTAGGTTTCAATCTTTAAAATGGATTCCATTTTGAATCGAGATGGCAGACTAAACCTTTTGAAACTGTTCTGGGAAATGATATATAACGAATTGAATAAAATGTTTAAAATAACTTTTATTTTTAAAAAAACCAGAAGCCTTTTTATTAGGAATTGTAGATATTGAGATCCCAAAGGAGCAGAAAAGACTTTTCATGTATGCAAAGACAGCCGCACAGATGTTACTAGCCCAGAGATGGAAAGAAGACAAAGTCCCTACCAAAGAATAATGTCAAACTAAGCTGTTGGATTATGCCAAAATGGCAAAACTGGCCAGAAAGCTCAGGAACCAAGAGGATGAAAACTTTAATAAAGAATGGGACAGTTTTATAATTTACCTGAGAGACCACTGTAAGCAGATGAAAACATTAGCAGGATTGCTAATAACAGTTGCAATGTAGTAAATACTATGGATAAAATGGAAAGACATAAAATTTGGATACACATTTACTTGCAAGCCAGCCCGTTGAGTTTAAAAGGAGTTCTTTACTCATATGTGTAGCTATATCTCCTGCCTTAGGCTGCCAACTTCATAAGCAACACATTCCAAAAAGTTGCATTTTTAATTATCCAGGTGTGTGGAATTTTTGTGTGGTGTTTATTTTAGCATGGCACTTTGAGTATTCTGCCCCCGCCCCGCGCCGCCTTGACCTTAATAAGTTTTGATTTATTATTATTTTTATTTTACTCTTCCCATGGCAAAACTCTTTCATGTCATGCCAGTGTTGCTATTTCTCGGAACGAGTTTCATCTTGATCCATAAACAAATTGATGCCAAGAATAATGTTGCTTGAAAGACAATGCATCTTTCTTTCTGCCGGAGGCAGTCAGGAACCCTGTTTGAGCAACTGCGGGAATTAAAGAGCTTAAGAGCACTCCCCTCATTTCCAACAGTTCCTCCTGACACTCTCAAACCAGCTGTTCAGAGTTCCAACTGGGGCCATAAATCTTGATTATAGACTGAGGTTCCTTTGGGCATCTCGCTCTGCAAAGTCCACTCACCCTCTCTGGTGGGTGCCATCATGGGCTGGCGTTTTCCGCGCACCGGGGTCCAATGTGGGAAGTCCCAGGGATTGTTTCCCAGGCAGCAAAGGAAGCCTCTTGGCTCAGCCTGCTTGCATAATTAGCGAATCGCAAGCAGGCATGGGCCACGAAGGGGTGGGCTTAGCCAGCCCACCCAGGATATAACTGTTAGAATTCCTGCTCCATGATTGCAGTCATGGGATTGTTGTCTATCACATGATGGTATATGTTTTGACTCCACAGAGTGGGAAGTGACGGAGACAGGATGTTTGTGTTACTGTGTTCTGTGAAGTGGGACTATTGTCCTTTGTTCTTTTTTTCTCTTTGCTGTCTGATGCTAAAGAGAGAGGGAGCCATGTTGCAGTGCTCCGTGTGTGTTTATTTGTAAAGAAAGTAGATTAGCCAAAATGCTGAATTGCTGAGGTCTGTTATGCAAGCTGCATAAACGGCATTTCCGTGCGCTGCGCTGGTTCACCAGAAGCGGTTTAGTCATGCTGGCCACATGACCCGGAAGCTGTATGCCAGCTCCCTTGGCCAATAAAGCGAGATGAGCACCGCAACCCCAGAGTTGGCCACAACTGGACCTAATGGTCAGGGGTCCCTTTACATTTACCTTAAACTTGCCAAAATGTATAAGACAAGAACTAATGAGTGCTGGAAATGTAAAGAAAAGGAAGGGATCTATTATGACATGTGGTGGACTTGTAAAGAGATAAAGGCTTTCTGGGAAATGATGTATAATGAGTTAAAGAAAATGTTTAAAATACTTTTGTTTAAAAAAAACCAGAAGCCTTTTTATTAGGT
Source organism: Podarcis erhardii (assembly GCF_964252035.2). Classification (NCBI taxonomy): domain Eukaryota; kingdom Metazoa; phylum Chordata; class Lepidosauria; order Squamata; family Lacertidae; genus Podarcis; species Podarcis erhardii. Next base: position 49,431,296 of record NC_138501.1, read on the forward strand.
ATAGTGGGTCAAGAGATACCAAGGGAAGATAAAGGACTGTTTGTGTGTGCAACAATTGCGGCAAGAATTCTTGTAGCCCAAAAATGGAAACAACAAAATGCACTAATGAAAGTAGAGTGGCAGATGAAGATGATGTACTTTGCAGAACTGGTGGAGCTGACAGGAAAAATCCGAAAGCAGCAAGATTAAGCATTGCAAAAGGACTGGAGTAAATTTATACGCTATCTGAAAGATTATTCTAAGCAATTAACATCACTAGCAGGGTTGTTTGAAGACTTGTACAGTGGTACCTCGTGTTAAGAACTTAATTCGTTCTGGAGGTCCATTCTTAACTTGAAACTGTTCTTAACCTGAGGTACCACTTTAGCTAATGGGGCCTCCATAATTAGAATTGGAAAACGTACAAAATGCAATGATATAAAGGTTAGTTTTGAAAGCCATCATGTGGGAGGGAAGGAAGATGACAGGCTCTAAAGAGCCAGGGGCATAAAGTGGAGTGTTATGATGTGAATGTATATTATAAAATGGAAAACAAATAAAATTCCCATCATCCCTGATCATTGGCCATGCCTGCTGGTACTCACCCTTGCCATAGATCAGATGGGAGGACACTGTGTTGGTCTAGATGTTGCTGAACTCCAACTCTTAGTTAGCATGGCAAATTTCCTCTCACCAGCATACCCTCCAACGTTTCTCTGATGAAAATAGGGATGCCCTATTCAATAATAATAATAATAATAATAATAATAATAATAATAATAATACCCAGTCCATCTGACTGGTTTCCCCAGCCACTCTGGGCAACTTCTAACATATATAAAAACAATAAAACAATAAATTATCAAAGATTTCCTGATACAGAGCTGTCTTCAGATGGCTCTGGGGTCGGATAACTCCATACCCTCCAAAATCCTTCAGATGAAAATAGAGACGTCCTAAGGAAAAGTGGAAAGGGACGTGGATGGTGCTGTGGGTTAAACCAGAGCACCTAGGACTTGCCGATCAGAAGGTTGGCGGTTCAAATCCCTGCGACAGGGTGAGCTCCCGTTGCTAGGTCCCTGCTCCTGCCAACTTAGCAATTTGAAAGCACATCAAAGTGCAAGTAGATAAATAGGTACCACTCCGGCAGGAAGGTAAACAGTGTTTCGATGAGCTGCTCTGGTTCACCAGAAGTGGCTTAGTCATGCTGGCCACATGACCTGGAAGCTGTACGCCGGCTCCCTCGGCCAATAAAGCGAAATGAGCGCCGCGACCCCAGAGTTGGCCACGACTGGACCTAATGGTCAGGGGTCCCTTTACCTTTACTTTAAGGAAAAGTGGGGCATTCCAGGATCAAATCAGAAACCGGGGCGGCTTCTGTAAATCCAGGACTATTCCTGGAAAATAGGGATACTTGGAGGTTCTGCACCTGATATAGACTCATTCCAAGATAGAGATTGCTGGTTAAATACTTTTGTCGTAGGCGATGAAGATACCAGATTTAAAAGGCTCTGTTGTGAACAACATTTTAAAGGATGTTTTGTCCGAAGGATCTCAATGTGAGTCAGTGGTTGTAAAGCCAAGTACTTCAGTTTAAACAAGGAAGTGGATTAAGCTTGTTTTCCTCTCCTCTCAAAATAAGATGATCTTCTTCATGCCAAGTTTGGATCAAAAGACCCATAGTTTACTACCCCTAAAGTGTTGTTTCCTCAGTGGAGGCTGATGGTTTATTTAATAAACAGCTGCGCCAGGAAGACTTTATTAGCTCAGCTTCAAATTTTCCCAGTTGCACCGACTAAATTCCACACCTAAGATACCAATAAAAAAGGAATATTAACTCCTGTTTGTTTAGTTACATTCTGTGCATGGGTAAGTGAAATATAGCAGTGGGCTTTCTTTCCCATCATATATAATATCGGAAGGCAACAGAACTAACTGCATTCTGTACAAGAAATAGGTTTGTTTGTTTTTTAACCTCACATTAACATATTATTGCAGAAGGTAAATAGGGTGCATTTTACTGGAACCCCTTTGCTTGAGAAGACTTAAAGCAAGAGATTGCTCTAAGTTTTCGGTTTTGAAGGGATTTTTTTTAACCAGGAAAACATAGGCAAGAGAGCTTTGGAATGCAGGACTCTAAGAAAGCAGCTGTTTACTCCTTTTGCATGTTGCAAAAGTCCAAAACTGCCCTATACTGAGTCAGATCATTGATATATCTAGGTCACACAATCTGGTAGTGGTGGCCCAAGGTTTCAGAAAGAGGGAATTTCCAGTCCATTCTGGTGACACCAGAGCTGGACTGGTATTTTACTGGTATTATTGCATATGAATGGCTGCAATGCAGAATTATGTCTGTAGCATATGCAGAAATCAGAGTAAGGCTGTGTGGCTGCGTTGCAATACTTCCATTACCCAAAAACAATGCCTTTCAAATATTCTAGTCTAGGGATTGCCATCCATCCAGAATTTCCAGGACACAGCTGGCAGAAATCGCTTCTAATGTCTGGGAAAATCCCATGTCAGAAGTGTAGGTTTTGGCGAATCTCCTTAAAAATAGCTCAAAAACTTTTTTGTGTTTGATTTGCAAGGGAAGCTCAACAACTTTGGCCAACAACCACACCACAACTCAACAACCTTTGTGTCCAAATTTTCACTTTTCGAAATATGGCAACCCTATCTAGTCTACAACCTGCCTCAGTCTGCTTGACCATGATGGGAGTCGTAGTTCAAAACATCTAGAAGAAACATCTAATAATAAATAAATTTTTTTATTAAATTTGCTCTGAACTAATTTTAAGATGTATTTTAATTAATTGATTGTCTGTTTTTTATGTATTCTATACATAGTTTTGTATACTATGTTAGTTTTATGATGTTAGCCGCCCTGAGCCTGGCTCCGGCCAGGGAGGGCGGGGTACAAATAAAAATTATTATTATTATTATTATTATTATTATTATTATTATTATTATTATTATTATCATGGCAACAGGTTGGGTAAGGCTGAGAACATGTGACACCATGATGAAAACAGCTGCACTGGCAATCCATCTACTACTGATCTGAGTTCAAGGTTTCTGTATTAATTTACAAACAACTTAGTCTTAGGATACCTTCTCGGCCTTCTCGGTGGTGGCACCTGCTCTGTGGAATGCCCTCTCATCAGATGTCAAAGAAATAAACAACTACCTGACTTTTAGAAGACATCTGAAGGCAGCCCTGTTTAGGGAAGCTTTTAATGACTTGATGTTTTAATGTATTTTTAATCTTTTGTTGGAAGCTGCCTAGAGTGGCTGCGGAAACCCAGCCAGAAGGGTGGGGTATAAATAAATTATTATTATTATTATTATTATTATTATTATTATTATTATTATTATTATTATTATCACCACCACCACCTCAGGGATCTTCTGAACCCTTATAGCCCAGCTGGATCACTGAGACCATCTGCAGGAGTGCTGCTGGTCGTTCCCTGAGTTGGTGAGGCTCATTTGACAACAATGAGAATCCAAGCATTTACAGTGGTACCTCGGGTTACATACACTTCAGGTTACATACGTTTCAGGTTGCAGACTCCGCTAACCCAGAAATAGTGCTTCAGGTTAAGAACTTTGCTTCAGGATGAGAACAGAAATCGTGCTCCGGCGGCACTGCAGCAGCAGGAGGCCCCATTAGCTAAAGTGGTGCTTCAGGTTAAGAACAGTTTCAGGTTAAGAACGGACCTCCGGAACGAGTTAAGTACTTAACCTGAGGTACCACTGTAGTGTGATTGGCCCAGTCCTGTGGAACTCTCTGCCAATAGAGATTCAGCCGACGCCTTCTGTGCCAGCTTTTACATGCCTGCTGAAAATGTTCTATTCCACCGGGTCTGTGCAGGCAGTTAAGCATATATCACCCACAATGGTTTATTAATGCTTGTTTTAAATTGTTTTGCTTTAATTCTTCTAAATTTTTAAAAATGACTTTATCGTACGGTTTTTATAATTTTAACATTGTCATCTGCTTTGATATGTTTTGTGATTTAGTAGTATATGAGTACTTTTATAAATAAATAAATACTGGGTTATGCTTTCTATGGTTTACAACTTTGGATTGCAAAATTGTGCACTGGATTCAGGTTGGGGAACAACTGATGTGTTATGTTTTATAATTCCCCACTGAACCTTTTAAAACAAGGACAAATGATAACCAAAATGCTGAAAGGGGGAAAAAAGAAAAAGCTTGGAAAGGAACTGGATAAACAAATGAATTCACTGACGTACCATATGAAAGGAAAACAATCCGATTAAAACATAAAGGTTTTTCATTGGACCCAAAATGGCATTTCTCTCATTTCTGAGAGCTAAAATTTTGACTTTCTTTTTTCTACTGTGGAAACAAGATATTGAGTTCAGTTGGGTGCCTAAGGAAAAGGACATGCTTTGGACAAGTTAAATTTTCTTAGTTATTCACTCCTGGCAAGTTGCATCTGCCTGCTGAAGTCATGTTCTGCAGCTGCCAGCAAAAGGGAGTCTCTCCCCTTCAACCTTTCCCTCCATTAAGTCAATCTATTCACTCTAACGAATTTTGGAGTTGGGGTTGTGCAAAAAAGGACTAAGAGCTTTGAAGTTTGGCCCTACAAATGGATTTATGCATGTCCTTAGATGTAGCCTTGATGCTTCCTATCATCCATAAAGACGGCACTCCCGGACTGTCACACTCTTGTGGTCTAGCACCATCTAGCCACTTTTTGCGGGTAACACACCCCATCGCCATAGAACAGCTTCCCAGCGTGTCACAATGACCTTTTGAAGTTGTGCCATACATTGATATGCTATGCTCATGGTGTCACCCTGATTCCATAATCAGGAGTGGCCACCAAGATAATATATCACCGGTCCTGAAAGACCTACATTGGCTCCCAGTACGTTTCCGAGCACAACTCAAAGTGTTGGTGCTGACCTTCAACACCCTAAATGGCCTTGGCCCAGTATACCTGAAGGAGCGTTTCCACCCCCATTTCTCAGCTCGGATGCTGAGGTCCAGCTTCAAGGGCCTTCTGGGGGTTCCCTCACTGCGAGAAGCGAAATTACAGGGGATCAGGCAGAGGGCCTTCTCGATAGTGGCGCCCACTCTGTTGAACACCCTCCTTTCAGATGTCAAGGAAATAAACAACTACCTGTGTTGGCCTGGGACTCGGGCTCAGACTCGGAACCAAAGGAGACTCAGTCCACATTTGCCTCAGGCATCATCTGAACCAAGTCTGGGGCCTGATCTTGAAGAGTCCCAGTCTGCACAGGTTCCCCTGCAACAAATATCAGCTGGGCCGAGTCAGGGGCCTGAGCCTGCCCTGGCTCCAGATGCAGGGATTACCTCATTGCCTTCAGCTGGGCCATCACTTACAACTGCTCCACTACCGGTTGGGTCAGGAGAGGCTGAGGTGGCCCCTGGGTCTAGTAACCCACTGACTTCTCCTGAGCTGCAGAGACTAAGGTCTGAGAGAAGAAGAGACCTGAGTACTCGCAGGAGGAGTGCTCACCTTCAGGTGAGAGAGTCGCTGGGGGATCAGGACTGGCCGCTACCCCAATAAAGATAAAAGGCTGTCAGACCCTGCCCCAGGTTGCGGGAGCAACATTGCTGTATGCCAGATCCTGCCTGAGATCCTGTACCTGTCCTTGCCTGGTTTCCTGCCTCGTGTCCTGCCTTGGCCCTGTCGGACCGACTCCTAGTGGAACCTTCGGATTCTGGACCAGTCCTGGACTGTGTTTCCAACACACTACCTGACTTTTAGAAGACACCTGAAGGCAGCCCTGTTTAGGGAAGTTTTTAATGGTTGATGTTTTATTGTGTTTTTATTATTCTGGGAAACCCAGCCAGATGGGCGGTGTATAAATATATTCAGCGTCGCCATCATCATGTGGTTCTCCCTATAGTGTAGAAGGAGACATTTTTTTCTCCCTCTCTTGTATAGTACTGCACCTCAGGACCATCCAATGAAGCTGAATGATGGAAGATTTAGGACAGAGGAAAGGATCCCAGTGTCACTAGTTAGGGAATTTGATCCCACTAGATGCAATGGTGGTCAACAGCTTCGATGGCTTTAAAGGATGACGAGTCAAAGTCATGGAGGAAAAGACTACCAGTAGCTACTAATCCTGATGGCTATGTTCTGCTTCCAATATCAGAGGCAATATGTCTCTGAATACCAGTTGCTGAGGGTTGGGAGAGCGCCATTGCCCTCAGGATCTGCTTTCAGGCATCCCATAGGCATTTGGTTGGCCTCTGCTTCTTCCCAAATAAACCACGCCAGTCTCTTTGTTCATTATCTGACGGCCCTGTTTGTGTGCCTCCTCCAGAAGAGGTCCGGAGGGTGGCAACACAAGAAGGACCTTCTTTGCAGTGGCTCCGTGTTTGTGGAATGCTCTCCCCAGGGAGGTCCATCGGGCTCCTTCATTATGCATTTTTAGGCACCAGGCTAAAATGTTCCTCTTTTGTTTTGCTTGTTTATTTGTTTTTTTTTAATCCTGTATTTTATTCTGTGAACTTCCTTGAGATCTTATGATGAAGGGCAGGATAGAAAAAAATTAATAAAGTAAAAATCAAAATCCAGCAGGGCTCTTTTGAGGCCTTATAGAAAATGCTACTGTACAAGTCAAGTCAAGTAACCTTTATTGGCATCACATAAGAACATTCATACCACATTTAAAATAGATAGGCCAGTGCAATCTCATTGCTACCCCAAAGGCACAGTCACCTGCCAAAGGGCAGAAGAGGCGAGCAATCCGCCTCATCTCTGAGGGTTTCCAGCAAGGGCAGGATCCTGTAGCATACTCCGGCAACAAAAAATCAAATAGAGGAACTTAGCTACTGTCTTGGTGAGCTCCTGGTCTCTCCCCTGTAATAAGAAGCGTATAACCTCCGTCTCTGGTTTCCATGTTGGAATACATAGATGGTCTAGACATTGTTGGCGGAGATCATCATACATTTTACAAGTTAAGGGCCATGTGAGCTAGAGTTTCCACCAGGTGGGCATCGCATGGGCAGATCCTATCTCCTTCTGTCAAACCCACAAAGGAGGTTAGAAGGATTGGAATTGAACCTAGCCAGCGAAAAGGCCCTTCTTTCTTGCGGATGAAACAAAAATTGTAAATAATTAAGATTAAATTCTTGCGCCCAAGAGAGTCGAAAATAAAGAGGGGAGCATGTTTTTTTCCACAGCTGGGATTAGTTCCTGGCAATCTATGTCCCACAGCCTAGTTTTTAACATGGTCTTGGCGACTGGGAAAGCCACAGCGCCCAGGAGACCCTCTGAAAGCCCGAGTTGCCGTATCTTTGCACAAAACAGTTGTAGCCCTGGGGAAGGGAAGGAGTCAGACAAAACCTCACTGAGTAAGGTAACTTTGTCTGCTGAAAAACAAATGCTTAGCCAGCATAAAGAAAACTCATCCAGGCAACTATCTCTAGCTTATGTTGGCCTCCCTCTAAACACAGGGCTGTGTACTGTACAGTATCTGAAAGTTAGCAGCAAGGATCCTGATTGATCCCTGCTGAAGAGTGCTCCACAGCATAGAACCAGCATAGTTGAAGCCAGGTGGGGTTCGGAAACACAATCGATTGTGGGTGGCAATTACCGGTGCTCCTCCAAATTATCTCAATGATCGAACTGGGGTAGAAGGGCTCAGGGGGTCCTTAAAGTATCCTGAATCCAAGTTGTGCAGGGCTTTGTACATAAATGTCAGAAACTTGAACCTGGTGTGGTAGGATATGGGCAGTCTGTGCAGATGTTCAAACAGAGGTTTTGCATGCTATTGGCCATCTGCCCCCATCAGTAGTCCAGCTGGCGCATTCTGCGTTAGATGGAGCTTCTGGACCAGGCTCAAGGACAGCCCCAAAGAGAATGAACTGCAGTAATCCAGCCTCTAGGCCAGCCCCGAGTCTCCAAACTACATTGCTTCTCAGTTCTGCTTTAGATTCTTGCCCCTGGTTCCTTACGGTCATGTAAATTAAGTGCTGCAACATTGGTTGGGTCTCCCCCCTTGCCTTCTGAGCTCTAGAGGACCTAACCTTTCCCTCCCTTAAAGAAGGCTGTCTTCTTGCTTGTCTTTCTTGGGATGCCACGAAGATTAATATCCCAGAGATAAAAAAAAAACCAACACATACACCCCCACCTCATTCTGGGGTCTCTGATCATAAGGAGGTTTACAGCTCCAAATCTTTATCTTGCGATTTCAAAAACACAGGAATGCCGCCGGGGTCTATTTGCACTCTTGGGTCAGGGGTGACTTTCCCACCTCCCACGCAACACGGAGAGATGAAATGTCATGAAATATGACAATACTGATAAGTCAAGGCTGAGTCAACGCTACTCCATAAATATGTTTAGAGTCTGTGCAGTGTCGCACTCAAAAGAGGGGTAAAACATCCTTTGAAAACAACTTAAATGGATGCTTTATTTTAACATTTTTTTTCAAAAAAATATTTGATTTTCCATATCAAAATTTACATTCACATAAGAACATACTATATAAAAACTTGGGTTTCCAGATGTTGTAGCCAACAGGAGCAACAGTCAGCGATGGTGGGGTATGGTAGTACAATGTCATCTTACTATCAATCCCCGGGTTTTGAGCCTTCTTCCCTTGGGGGTCCTTCAACTGGTGCCTCTCACCATTCTTCTGTGTCCAGCCAGTCCATGACATCAAGGGAACCATACATTGTGGAAGGGCCATAGCTCAGTGGTAGAGCATTTGCTTTGAGCAGAAGGTCCCAGGTTCAATGCGTAGCATCCACAGGTAGAGCCCTTCCTAGACGAAGCCAGGCTCAGAGCGGCTAACAACAGTAAAACTAACACAGTTTACATAAAATCACAATCAATTAATTTAAATACATTCTAAAATCAATTCAAAATCAAATTAATGGCAACCATTGGGCTAGAGTTCTATGAGGATTACCAAAGGAGGGGGTCAGACTATGCCTTGACCAAAGGCCTGGTGGAACAGCTCTGTCTTGCAGGCCCTGTGGAAAGATGTCAAGTCCCGCAGGGCCCTAGTCTTTTGTGACAGAGCATTCCACCAGATCGGGGCCACAGCCGAAAAAGCCCTGGCTCTGGTTGAGGCGAGCCTAACCTCCCTGTGGCCAGGGACCTCCAAGATGTTTTTATTTGAAGACCGTAAGGTCCTCCATGGGACATACCAGGAGAGGCGGTCCTGTAGGTACGAGGGACCATGCAGAGCCATTGCCACTCTGTGTAGTCACAATATAATATGGTCCAACTCTTGTGGACATCACTCATGCAAGAAATATGTATTAGAAGTCACCCCAGAACTGGCCCTACTAAACATCTTCCAAGATAATAATGCCCATTCACATCATAAAGAGCTCATAACCCAACTACTCTCAGCAATCAGAAGCATCGTAGCCAAACACTGGAGAGACCTCTTAGAAGGAAGCATGGACCAATGGTATCAAATAGTATGGGAAGCAGCCCTATTAGAAAAGCTAATAAAAGCAGAGACATCACCTTGCCGACAAAGGTCCATATTGTTAAAGCTATGGTTTTCCCAGTAGTGATGTATGGAAGTGAGAGCTGGACCATAAAGAAGGCTGATCGCCAAAGCATTTATGCTTTTGAATTATGGTGCTGGAGGAGACTCTTGAGAGTCCCATGGACTGCAAGAAGATCACACCGATCCATTCTGAAGGAAATCAGCCCTGAGTGCTCACTGGAAGGACAGATCCTGAAGCTGAGGCTCCAATACTTTGGCCACATCATGAGAAGAGAAGACTCCCTGGAAAAGACCCTGATGATGGAAAAGATGGAGGGCACAAGGAGAAGGGGACGACAGAGGACGAGATGGCTGGACAATGTTCTCGAAGCTACCGACATGAGTTTGACCAAACTGTGGGAGGCAGTGGAAGACAGGAGTGCCTGGCATGCTCTTGTCCATGGGGTCACGAAGAGTCAGACACAACTAAACGACAAAACAACAACAAAACCAATAAACTGAAACTGACATGGGGACAAATAGAAGAAGATGTCTTCACCCCGGTATGACTCCCCTTTATCACATACACAGCCCAACAAGACAACGACAAGAATCTCCCGACAGCGTACAAATCAATCTGGCTAACCTGATTCAAAAATACACACTCATACCCCACTCACACACAAAAACAATTCTCACTACAGTCCACCAAAGACAACCAACCACACCCTCTCTCACCTCCAAGGAAATACAAAAAGTGAATAGTAAGAGAAGCCGTACAAGTAACGCTGACACAACCCCTCACACACACACTAAGTAGAATAATAGAAGCATAACCACCTAACCCCACCCCACCCACCAATCCTCCCTCCCCCTCTTTTTTCTCTTCTTCTTCTTCCTAATTGTTTAAACCAATTCATAAACCAAGAGCTTATGCATTGACCGCTAATAATAAAACATACGTTGTAGATATTTTCCCACATTTATTGTGCTATTTTTGTGATACACATATGACATGAGAAAACTTGCTATACTTATTCGTGTAATGTTATTCTTGTTTATAAAAGGTAAAGGTAAAGGGACCCCTGAACATTAGGTCCAGTTGTGAACGACTCTGGGGTTGCGGCGCTCATCTCGCTTTACTGGCCGAGGGAGCCGGCATACAGCTTATGGGTCATGTGGCCAGCATGACTAAGCCACTTCTGGCGAACCAGAGCAGCGCACGGAAACGCCGTTTACCTTCCCACCGGAGCAGTACCTATTTATCTACTCGCACTTTGACATGCTTTTGAACTGCTGGGTTGGCAGGAGCAACGGGAGCTCACCCCGTGGCGGGGATTCGAACTGCCGACCTTCTGATTTATGACTAAGCTGCTTCTGGCGAACCAGAGCAGCGCACGTTATAAAACCCAGTATATAAATAAAAATACAATATGAACCAGAGGTCAGCCTCAGTTTAAGGCAGCTCCCTCTGTTTGCCCTGGGAGATTCCAAATGATCAATACCTAGGACGAACCCCTAGTGTTTGAATCAACCAGTTTGCATTTCAAGGCAATTTGCATGCCCCCCCCCAAATCAGAAGACCTTAATTACTGTGTTCTAACATCCTTTTATGGACGTAATAGGGTTTTTTGTTTTTTTGGCAAATTATTCAGTTCTTTTCATTATCCAGAGGTCTATCTGACATCTACAGGAATAACAATCATTCTTGAAAAGTGTGTGCACGCGCATGTTCAGATCTACCAGAAAGTAGCAAGAAAAGGGCCGGTGTGTTGTAGCATTAATCCTACCATCTGTCCAATATTTCAGTACTGCTCAAATTCCAGTCCTCCCCTTTCTCTGGCGTATGACCCCCTACTTTGGCATGCTATGGAATCCAGCGCTGGGTAATTAGGGCGGCTTATGATTTGCAACCTGTCCAATGGTGCCAGGAAGTGAAAGCTGGCCTTTTCCCCCAGGGAGTCAAACCAACCTGGATCTAGTCTAAACAAGGCAATGTGTTTCAGCCTAATATGGGACCAAAAGGGAGGGGGTTGGGTGGTGTTTCCTCTATTAAAATCCTGACGATGACAAGCCTTGTCAAGTGTAGATGGTAGCCTGTCAAAGTTGCACGGAGAAGTTGGGAACTCATTCTTCAAGAAATGGAAAGAGTTATTCCTTTCCCCCCTCCCACTTTAAATCTACATTTAAGTTGGACCCCAGGAGAATCTAAAAGTCTGTTTTCAATCAGACTGGGGAGGAAATATTTCAAGGGATTTCCCTCCCTCCCACAGCTGCAGCACAGAGTTATTTTATTTTTTAAAAAAAGTTGTCAAGAGACTTTGCAGACTTCAGCTTTTGAGGAAAACTGTCTGTGCTTTAGGAAGTTTGTGCGTTCTGTGAGAATGCAGCACAATGGACACACATGCTCTGGTTGCGCATTGTGGGAGAACACTGATAGGAAGAAGCGGCCTGTTTCAGTCCAGAAGCCCCTCTTGCACAAAACAACTGACTGAGGTGCTTTGGATGGCCTTCTAATCCAAATTTCCCCTGAGTTATGGAGATCCCAATTCATCAGGACTGGCTCAAGACATTTTACTGCTTGATGCAGGACAGGAATCCCCCTCTCCCATAGTTCCATGTTCAGAAGCCACTTGCATTGGCGATGGGATCCTACTTAACTGTTGCTGAGGGTGGAGATGCATTCTGCAACCCATTAGAGAGCAGCAAGCTAAACTTACGGGGTGCCATGTGGGAACAGGGCTTTTTTCAAACCCTCTCTTTTCATTGATTCTGGAATAAAGAGTTGTGTATATGTAGCCCAAATCCATTTTTTAACTCGGAATCCGGAAACGTTAAGAGTTGCACCGAATTTTTTCCTGGAGTGAAATTCCAAGGCAACTTGTGGTTTCTGATTAGGTAAAATGCCCAATGGATTTTTCAGAAGGGCGTGGCAGGAATAAGGTGGGTGCCCAGATCCCAGTTGCTGAACCCACACCTAACACACACACACCCTTTAACACCCTTACCTGGCCCCATGCCCGGGTTCTCTTTCCATCATCCTCTGCCTTCCAGCGTCCCCTGCCTTCCTCTGTCTGTCATCCCTAAGTCACATGATAAATTTCTCCCCACCCAGCACAGAAGCTGGCTTGTTTGCTGGCATCTTATGTGGCTGAAGCTTTCACCCCAGAATGTTCCTGAACATTCCATGACATCACAGCAGCTCACCCAGTTATTGGAATGGGAAACTTGAACACAAGCAGGCAAGATGCTAGATAAGGCTAGGATTTATTTATTTTTTGCCAACTCTATTGGAGATTCTCACTTATCTCTAATTAATTGCATCTAGCCATCCCTTAAATGCAGGTATCTAAAGGTAAACACACTGCAAGCTCTCTGGGTGTAGCAACCTAGGGGTAAAAACATGATCTGTGCGTAACGCTTCCTATCCCTTCTATTTGTCCCATATGCCACGTTGCTAATGAATAATGAGTCTTTAATAACTAAATTTATAACTTCGGGCAAGTAATCTTTCAAAACGTTAAACAGCATAAAAGACTAATTAAGCCACTCGGTGGAATTCTGTTCTGACAGCTGCCTACCTGCCTCTTACATGAGGCTGCACTTCAAAAAGTGCTAATTTCAGTCAGATGTCTTCATTTCCTCCACATTTCCAAACCCCTCTGGCCTCTGTGGCTAGCAGCTTTCGCTTCTTCTGGTAGCCTAGCACTGGTAACTGTCTGTAGGCCAAGCCTGAAAAGCAAATGGGATGCCCAGCCTGCCAGGGGGCGTGGGGTTGTGGCTCTATGGTACTAGAACATCTGCTCTAGATGCAGAAGACCCATGGTTCAACTCTCAGTGGTGGCCCTGACTGACTCCAGCTATAAAAGCTGAGGTTGCTGAAGAGGCCAGGGGCACCAACTATAGGTGGCTCTGGGTGCCTGAGCACGCATACTGTGGGGCCCCCAACACAATGTCCGGTGCCTCAGAAAGCACTGGACGTCATGTCCGATGCCTTGGAACAGGTATGTCCAAAGTCCGTTTCGGGGGCCTAATCCGGCCCACCGGTCAGTTTAATCCGGCCCCCATGGCAGTCTATCTCCTGGGGTAAAATCCTAAAAAAAAGTTCTACAACTTCAATCAAACAAGTTGAATCCTTAAAAAAGATCAACAACTACTTTGGTTGGCCCTCACGCATGCTCACTTCATCAAATCTGGCCCTCTTTGAAAAAAGACCACCCCTGCTGGAAGGTCTCAGAACCTGATTTCTGGTGCCACCGGAAGTCAGGTTCTGAAGCCAGGGGTGGGGCATGATGTCACATCACAATGTGACATCGTGACATCACACCCATGGGATGTGGGGCCCAAGTCGGCTTCCCTGCCAGAGACCATCTTGGCTGTGAGTCCTGGAAGACCTGATCCCTGCCTTGCAGAGCTTCGACCACCTGGCCTGGGAGGGGGGGTCCGGACTGACTCCAGCTGCAAAAACTGAGGCTGATGAACAGATTATTGAGCTCTTTTTAAAAAATGCATAAAGATTCATTGTGAACTCTAGAATTGCACTCAATAAACTGACATGCTGCTGTTTTTCCACATTTTTTCCTGTCTTATTTCTGCTCAATGAACACAGATTTGTTCAGCATGGTTTTTTTCCTCTTATTTTCCTTTCCGCAATCAATAGGACCGTAAATTATGAATTTAGCAAAAGCTGCATGAGTCTGCGTAGTCCTTTCCTCGGACATGGATACCCTCAAAATCAATTGTTCTTACTTCCAGCCAAGCACGGCTGTTATTGTGATATCAATTCGAAAGTTGAAAGCTTCTGATGAGGGATCCTGCCCCACTCAAAACTATTTTGTTTTTCCTTCCCCAGTTGCTGTCCTAGATCCCCAACAAATTTGGCAAAAGTTCAAAGTGAATGGGGAGACCACTTATACATCACAGAAGTAAGCAAAGGAAAGAGGGCACTGATTCACATTTCAATTTGTGTGTGTGGATGTAGAAATACACATTTAGAAATAATTACTGTAATTTAAATAGAAACACAGTCCATCACACCTTAGTGGGGAAGACTGTGTTAGGATATTTCCGTTCCACCTTAAGAAGGGAGCAGGTTGTTGTGTCACAGCCTGTGTATTTCCTGTTCACAGGAAGTTTATGTTTTGTACATAGTTTTTGTTTCTCTCTCTGTGCCTGAACGTCGAAGCAGGTAGTCATGTTTTTCTTTGTTCTGACCAACGCTGAATAAAGTTGTAAATAATGCTCTCCTGAGTGCATCTTTCGTTGTGCAAACTCTGCAAAGGGCGTGCACAGTCCTTGGAACGTGGACAGATGTTTCTGAGGCTTGTGTCGCTAATTGACTGATACTGCGTTTCTACGGGAGGTTGATGGATTGTCCGGCATCAACGTGGGGGCATGATGGCCTTTGTCTCCCTGGCAGTATCCCAACAGACTGTGGCCAAGTGTCCTGTTTGTGCTTGCTTAGGGCTCATCCAAACTTCATTTTGTGACAATTCTTTAGGCACAGGCCCAAGTTTTCCAGGTCCAGGTCTGGGCAGGTCATTTTTTGCCCCAGGGCTTTCTCTGGGAAAACCAGTGTTGTGCCACAGTCGGAGCAAACGGCAGTCAGGTTTTCCACGGAAACCTCAAGGCCCCTCATGCTCTCCCTTCTCATAATTCTTCCTCTTTAAATGACCTTTGGAGCCATACAGCCCTTCCAATAGAGCAGGCACTTCCAATAGGCAGATCACTGGACGTCTGTGGTAGATCACTGCCCCCCCAAGAAGCTCAACAACTGTGATTCCCCTAAAAAAAGCTCCACACTTTTGTCCTGCACCCCCCAGAAAGGGAGTAGATCACTACAGGGAGAAAGGGGGTAGTCTCTTGGGAGTTGGCCACCCCTGCAATAGAGGATGCCTTCAAATGACCACTGTAAATCAGGCCACATGGTCACATTAGAAGTGGAACATTTATGAAAACTTTTGTCAAGGCTAGCGAGTTTCTTGGTGGGTGTGGGTGTTCACATAGCCCTGTGCACCCAATGAGTAACTTTTTAATACTGAAATCACCGGACTTGTTGGCATCTGTTTGTCTCAGGAGACAATGGAGGAGTGTGCCTTTGAGGGGTGAAGCCAAACTAGAAGGTTGCAGCATCTGCTGTGGCTATAGAGAGACCAATATAGGAGAAACAAAACAAAATAAATAAAATAAAGAAATTCCTTCCAGTAGCACCTTAGAGACCAACTCATACCAAAGCGTGTTGGTATGAGCTTTTGTGTCCATGCACACTTCTTCAGATACCAACACGGCTACCTACCTGAAACAATACAGGGGAAACATGTTTTGTTGCATCTGAGGCAGATGAAGGCGTCCAGTTTTGCTGCAGCAGGTGCACCAAGGCGTTTATTCTCTCTGAGCTGCTCCCAGCGGTCATTCCTGCTCTGGTCCCTGCTTGTCAGGGACTGGGCAGAGGAGGAATGGTGGAGATTGCCCCCCCCCGCCTGGCCCTTCCAGAGAAGAAGAAAGTTCAGAATTACAACAGGGGTTTGAGGGAGATCACAGCTCAGAGGGGAAGAAGCTGGGAAATAATAGGAGAGGAGGAACAAGAGGGGGCAGCTGATGGACACAGTGTCTTTAGAAAGCATTCCAGAACCCCCCTCTCCCAGAACCTGGCAGGCATTGAAAGTAGGAGAGTAGAGAGCTCAGAGGCAGCGGGCACTTCTCAGCACCCGTAGTGCTGATGCATGAAGGGAGAGGGGATGGAGACTCACTCGGGGCAACACCATTCTTCCGAGAGGCCACATTCCCAAGCCTCTCTCCATGAATACTGAATAAAAGCAGATGGTAAGGACTTTCCTTTGTCTTGTCCACTCCTGGCAACCTGCCTTAGGGGTTGGTTCCTCTGCTGTTGACGCTGTTATGGAAGCACAACCTTACTGTCTGTTACGGTCCAGTTCACAGGGGATCAAAGTCCCGGCAGGGGACATCAGGACCGGGGGCAAGATGGGGTGGGAGCAGGAACGGGGGTCCAGAAGCCAGGATTCAGGAAGCCAAGGGTCAGGAAGCAAGAAGTCAAGGGTCCGAAGATCAAGAAGCAAGGAGTCAAGAAGCCGAGGTTCAAGGATTAGGAAGCTAGAAGCCAAACACAGCAAGGCAGGAAGCGTGTTGCTGTGGCAAAGAGTTGAAGGGAAATGCTGACCTTATAACCCTTCCCAGCTCTTGCCACCAGGTGCTGTGAGTTACCAATCGGCTCACCTGTGAGGCCGCGCCTTGCCTCTTCAGAACAAACTTAGGAAGGCCCCAGTCCTGCAGAGTCCTATTGGTCACAGGGCCTGGCTCCTGCATGCACACCTGACACTGTTTGTCTCCAAGCACAGGACTTAAGTCATGACTAATTTGCCTCCTTGATCTCAGCGGGATCCAACTATCTAAGGGCGGTATACAGCAAATGGTATCCCACCACTGCAACAGTTTCTGCATGTGAAATGGGATTCCTCAACCTCTCCTTGCAGAGACCATTTCCACCCTCCCCAAATCTGCTCAAGAGGCTATGGAGAACTCCTAGAACAGGTTTAAATAGGAGGAGGACGGGAGGAAAGTCCCGTTGCAAGAGCAAAAATCCTTTTGCTGACTGTGACTTAGCCCTGCTTTAAGGTAAAGGTAAAGGGACCCCTGACCATTAGGTCCAGTCGTGAACGACTCTGGGGTTGTGGCGCTCATCTCGCTTTACTGGCCGAGGGAGCCGGCGTACAGCTTCCGGGTCATGGGGCCAGCATGACTAAGCAGCTTCTGGCGAACCAGAGCAGCGCACGGAAACGCCATTTACCTTCCTGCCAGAGTGGTACCTATTTATCTACTTGCACTTTGACGTGCTTTCGAACTGCTAGGTTGGCAGGAGCAGGGACCAAGCAACGGGAGCTCACCCCATTGTGGGGATTCGAACTGCTGACCTTCTGATTGGCAAGTCCTAGGCTCTGTGGTTTAACCCACAGCACCACCCGCATCCCAAAGCCCTGCTTTAGATACAACCAAAAGCCTGGACCCAACCTTCTCCCTTACTCCAAAAAAGATAGCACACAGAGCTGATGTTGCTCTGAAAGAGAAGACAGGTGATCTTCTGCATTATATTTTCCGATTTGTACCTGATAGGAATGTTGTGCAAATTCAGATGTTTGCCTGGCCAACTGTGAAAAAGACCTAGATAGAAGAGAGGTAACTTTTAAAAAAGGAGATTAGAAGCTGGATGCATAAGAGTAAGTCAAATCACAGGAGATAACGAACAGGAAAAAGGAACCAGAAGTTGTGGTTTCTTTGGTATGGGCAAGAACAGATAGGAAAGAGGTGTGGGTCACCATATTTAGCTCTCCTGAAGTCTAGAGGACAAAGGCAATTTCATAACTTTGGAGCACATATTGAAATTTGAAATAAGGTCTATAAACAATGTGAAATTCTATTCAGCTGACCAGCCAGCCATGTAAACGAATTAAAGAACGTGTTCTAAATCATGGGAAAGTACGCTGAAATTATAAGCAAGCCACTTAGCATTCCCTTCCACTTCTCTTCCTGGAAACATTTGCCCTGGAGATTGTGGCTCCAGCGGGTGACTGGAGGGTAGAATTAGTGCCATGGCTCTGAGACTGACAGGGAACTCATGGAGAAGCCTGGTGGAGCTTGGCAACAGAGATACCACACGGTATTTTCTCTCCCCTTTGTCTTAAGTATGCCTTTATTGCTCTCAGTTGAACAAAGCAGATGCTCAGTTTGTTACATAAACCTGCAGAACAATATGGTATTCGGAATGCAGCTTGACTTGCTTCCATGAGTCACCTGAGAAGAGCGAACGTTTTTTTACATATTTTTGTTTAGGGAAGCTTTTAATGTTTAATAATGCTGTATTGTTTTTAATATTCAGTTGGAAGCAGCCCAGAGTGGCTGGGGAAACCCAGCCAGATGGGCCGGGTATAAATAAATTATTATTATTATTATTATTATTATTATTATTATTAGTTATTGTATTTTAGTGTTCTGTTGGAAGCTGCCCAGAGTGGCTGGGGAAACCCAGCCAGATGGCCAGGGTATAAATAATAAATTATTATTATTATTATTATTATTATTATTATTACATTTTTTTACATTTTTTTTGCAGATGAGGTGACTGTTCCAACCACAGATACAGAAAAAAGTGCCTACAGCGATGGGGTCTAATCCATGAGGCCATTCTGACCAAGCCATGTTAGGTGTGGGCAGGTAGAGACAGAGCTGGGACAAAATCGGGTTTTCAGAAGACACAAGATTTACGCACCCGGGAAGAATGGCAGATGAAGGTGATGGACTATATGGAACTGGCGGAAATGACTGGCAGAATCCAAGACCAGGGAGAAGAGTTGGTGGAGGAAGATTGGAAGAAATTTAAAGACTATCTACAGAAACATTGTAAAATTAATGAATGTTAGAAGGATGTTGGAATGAAGTTATGTGGTTTTAGCAGAAATGTTATGTGGTTTTAGGAAAAAACAGACTGTTAATTGGTGAAAGGAGGGAAAGTAAAGTTACATTATATTAAGATAAATTACAGAACAAAAAGTGGAAAAGACTATTTACAGAAACACTGTAAAATTAATATCTGTTAGAAGGATGTTGGAACAATATTATATGATTTTAGCAGGAAGGATATAAAGGATTTGGGAATAACTGACTCTTAATTGGTGAAAGGAGGAAAAGTAAAGCTACATTATATTAAGACCATTTACAGGACAAAATTTTAAAAGAGGGAAAGGATTTGCTGAAATAGATAATAGACCTAGAATACAAAAAAGGGAGGTGTGAGGAGGTCAAGGAAATAAGCTAATGAAAGATTGGTAATGAGGAGATCTGATGCATTTTCTTTTTTGCGTTTTTGTTTTTGTTTAATGGGTTTTATTTCTCTGTGTTTCCCCCCCCCCCTCTTTTTTATATTGTGGTGTGTTGTTTTGTTTTTGTTTAATGTGGTATGTTTATTTTTTCTTTCTGTAATTGTTGAAACTTTAATAAATATTATTTTAAAAAAACTAAAAAACAAAATTGGCTTTTCAGACACCACCAATCAGCTGACTGGCATAATGATTAGAGTGTTGACATGGGAGACCAGAGTTCTAATCCTCACTCAGCCATAAAGCTAACTGGGTGACATAGGGCCATCTCTTAGCCTTACCTACCTCACAGAGTTCTTGTGAGGATGAAATGAGGAGGAGGAGAACCATGTACGCCATCTTGCCCCCCCCCCCGGAAGAAAAAGGTGTCATATAAATGGAACAAATGGAATAAAATAAAATGTATCGCACAGTACATGCCGCTTTGAAAGTCCCAACAATCAGTTGATCGGCAGGGTTTGCCTCTGCATGTTTTCGTTTCAGACTGTGTGAGCAAATGTAAGTCACCTGACATTATTATGACATCAAGTCGTCATCATCAAACCTTTATTGGCATCACTTACAAACATTCAGAATAAATAGGCCAGTGCGAACTCGTCGCCATTTCAACAGTACAGTCATTTGCCAAAGGGAGGAAGAGGCGAGCAATAAATTTCATGTCCATTAAACTTAGATTAGTTTAATGTTAAGTAAACGTCCAGTGCGCTTCCAACGCCATAAGTCTTATCTCAGTAGAGAATTTCGTGCAGCGGCTGAAGGAGGCAGGAGAGTCAGTACCTTTTATAAATGAAGAATCCTGGAGCAAGCACTTTGGAACTGAGGGAAAAACTTTATTCACAAAAGCAAAAAAACCCCCAAAAACCCTGGCGATAAAGCACACATGCTTTTATCTCCGGCATAAAGAAAACTTTACTCTAAACTTAACTCATATCAGCAAACACGCCCATGGCCACAAACTGAGTCTGCGAGTCAGGTCAAGGGGGGAAGAGAGAAACACGGGTGAACTGACTATTTATATAAACCAACTCACATTCCTGGATGCTTAATGACTTTCAGCTGCTCAGTGATTAGAGCGACTTGTTACCTCTTAACCCTTTAGAACCAACATTTCATCTCTGTGGGTCTCCAGCAAGGGCAGGATCCTGTAGTGTACTTCGGCAACAAAAAAATCAAATAGAGGAACTTAGCTACTTAGCTCTTGGTGAGCTCCTGGTCTCTCCCCTGTAATAAGAAGTGTATAACCTCTGTCTCTGGTTTCCATGTCGGAATACATAGATGGTCTAAAAATTGTTGGCGGAGATCATCATACATTTTACATTTAAGGACTGTAGGGATATCGCGGAGTGGGGAGAGGGGTCCGGAGGGAGCACACTTCCCCACCAGCAGGCAGCCACAGTCTGTCTGCATGCGTGACCTTGGGGGTGCAGGGAACACCCCCCCCAGACAAGCCATAGCTGTCTGTACATCGTTCCACCCATGTCTGACCTTTTGCGGTCTCAGAAGTCAGCAGTGTCCTGTCCGTAACATTTCCCTTAGAGACCTTTTGTCTCCTACGTCATACACTGTGCAAGGGGAAAATGACACTGTGGAACAGGTGCCAAAATAGCTTTGTACCAACCCACAATCTCGGGACGGAAGATATGTAAAGGTCACAGCCCAAAAATGTATTTGCCTGGCTTGCATATTTGTCTCAATAAAAAGAGGCTCCACAGGAATGGTGGTAGCTCACGCGCTTCAGACCACCTGTGCGCAGCTCACATCATGATCAACACCTGTCTTGGGCCTTCACTTCAAAGGACCATGTGAGCTAGAGTTTCCACCAGGTGGGCATCATATAGGCAGATCCTATCTCCTTCTGCCATACCTGCAAACCTACCCCAAAGGAGGTTAGAAGGATTTGAATTGAACCTAGCCAGCGAAAAAGCCCTTCTTTCTTGGGGGGTTAAACATCAAGTGATTGGCAGGGGAAGTCCCACCCACCTGTCAAACCTGGACTCAAGGGGATGATGAAAATCATTCTACCCGTCCTCTGGTTCCAGTTTGTCACCCCTGGTCTATGACACCATCTTTTTGTCCTAAATAGAACCGTTTGCTTTACTCTGATGTCATCAATGTGATGTCACTGCCCCCACCAAGAATGGTAGTCAAAGGCAGTTTTCAATCCTTACTAGAAACTCAACTTGTATGGGACTCCAATATCTTTCTATCATCTGGAGAAAGGACTTTGTATCAGTTATCAGACAATAATTACTATTATTTGTATGCTAAAGCCTCTTTGGGTGTTGGATGCCGCTGCCATAAAAACAGAAAGAAAGATGGAGGGACAGGCAGACAAACAAGGTTGTAAGGAAAAGCAGTGGTTTCCATTTCTCAAAGTGAAAAAACAAACAAAGTTGCAAATGCGGGAATTGTGTCCCGTTTCTGAAAATTTACTTACTGCAGATCTGCAGAAAGAATCCACGAACAAAGTGGGGACTTATTGCAGTAAAAAGGTAAAGGTAAAGGGACCCCTGACCATTAGGTCCAGTCGTGGCCAACTCTGGGGTTGCAGCGTTCATCTCGCTTTATTGGTCAAGGGAGCCGGCGTACCGCTTCTGGGTCATGTGGCCATCATGACTAAGCCGCTTCTGGCGAACCAGAGCAGTGCACGGAAACGCTGTTTACCTTCCTGCCAGAATGATACCTATTTATGTACTTGCACTTTGACGTGCTTTCGAACTGCTAGGTTGGCAGGAGCAGAGACCAAGCAATGGGAGCTCACCCCGTCATGGGGATTTGAACCACCGACCTTCTGATCGGCAAGTCCTAGGCTCTGTGGTTTAACCCACAGCTCCACCTGCGTCCCTCTTATTGCAGTAGTATTTCACAAATCATGCAATTGCACAGAATGGGTAGGAGGAGCATAAGATCCGGGTGTTTGGAGTAGCAGGTTGACAGCATCAAATGTACCTTTGAGGCAACTACGATAGCATCCTAACCAAGCAAGTTCTATTAGGGTGACGTATTTCACAGAGTGTTGAACAACACAGTCAATTTCACAGAATGGAGAAGAAGCACAACATTCTGGTGTTGGGAGCAGCAGGTTGAGGCTATGAGGCTACTATGATAGCGTTCGGGTAAGATTAGGTTAGTCAGTAATTTTCTCCTCCGCCCTGGACTGTCCTGTAATTGCTGTGATTCGTCCTACCAATGATGAACTCACGCTACTGGTATTTTATGGTTCTCTGGTTTGGTATCACCGACGGTGGTAATTCTACAGAAGCAGCTCTGGTTGCAACCACTATTGATTATCCAAACACGATAGATTTGTTTCAGTTAGTGGGGACTCTGCTTGTTCCATCGCCAAGATTAGAGAGCGATTCCGTGTTCAGGGTAAAATGCAACGACGGGATGGTTAGTGGAACATCGCGAGGAGCTGGACCCATATTGGGAGCAATTGCGGGAGGAAATGGCCTGGATTTATTGTCTACATTAAAGATACTGCAGGTCCCAGGGATACCGAGAGTGTCATGGAGACACGGCTAATAGGCTTTTTTTTTATTAGATTATTGTCAGTTTCCTGCACCTGCTTCCAAAATGGGGAAAGTGCAGTTAGTTTGCTCACAAAAACCCCTGGAGCAGAGAAGCATCAAAGAATGCTTTTCTTTTTTCTTTTTAAGCCAACAACCCTCAATTTACTGGAGGAAAGCTGCTTTCCAATCATATCACTCTTAACAACTTGACGCACACTGGGGGCAGTTTGCTGCTGACACAAGAGTAGGGGGACATAGAGGACATGAGCTTTAAGAGGAATGAACTGCACAAGACTCCAGTCAGTAAAAAAATTAAAATGCACAGGTTCATCATTTTGCCGTTCGTGCGACTGAAATAAAGATCATATTGATGGCCTTCTTTCAGTGGTGAATTTCCTGAAAAGTTTAGGGCCTGTATTCATGTAGCTTGTCTCCAGCAGAAACCCATCTGTGGGTTGATGGACAGCAGGGGTGCCAGCCTGTGAGGGCGATGGGGGGGGGGCGACGTCACATGTGTGACATTGCACATAAGCAGCGTCCCAACGTCGTGTGCACAATGTCAGGCTTTGTGAGGAGCGTCATGGGGAGCTGAACATGGCAGCAACACAGGTTCAATGGCCGGCAGCTCCGCCTCCGCCACCACTCTGAACTTTTCTGTTTGGAACATTCTGGATCCTACAGATTGGATCCTGGATCCATCATTATGTGATTTGAGGACTCACCAACTGCTTGAGGATAATAAAAGACACATGGACACAGAATATTAGGTTAATGGGCTAAAAAAGATCACAACTTTATTGATTGCAGAATGTGAGAGGTATTGGCTTAGGCATTGGATACAACAACGGAGCGTGACTCCAACCCCTCAGAGGTGAGGGGTGAGTCTAACAAGGGTTAACCACCAGTAGGAGGAGCCTGTTGATGCAAATACAACTGTAAGCTCCCCCTGATGTCTCCGGGGTTCGTGCCATGGCCCTAGCCACCAGCAGGGGCATCGGACAGGATCCACGACCACCGGATTCCTGTAAGGGAATACCCATAAAGTGGAGGGGTACGCGATGGCCACACTCTGCCCCCCAGTACACAAACATATTCCAATGCCTAACCACCAATACCTAAAGTTGTGATGATTTGCTACGAGGTAGGCGAAAAACCAAGTGGCTGGTGCCAATTTGCCAGTTGGATAAAAATTCCTACCAGGACCCTTGGACAACCAAGGCGACCAACCATAGGTCCATAGCAAGGTCAAGAAAAGCGATAAGCTAGAGGGAGGGTGGGTGGGTGATCCAATGAAAACCAGCAGCGCAATGAGGAGGAAGCGCTGCCGTGGCCGCATTTTGAGCGGCTAAACCCCGCCCCCAGGCCTCCCCCAGATTGGATGGCTGCCAGGGGGCGTGGCGCTAAAGGCGGGAAACAGCTCCCTATCACAACTCCTCCCCTCTGGGAGGAGCAGAGGCTTTCCCAAGCTTCCCTTGTAGTCTACAGCAGGGCCTGCCTACCCATGAGGAAGTGATGGTGACTGCCTCAGGTGGCAGTATCCACAGGGATAGGGTTGCCATGTTTCAAAAAGTTAAAACCCAGAGCTTTTTATTTGGGCAAAGTTTTTAAGCTTTGTCCTTTTTTGGGGGGGCAAAGTTATTGAGCTCCCCCCCCCAAAGCTTTTGGAGATATTTTTAAGGAAATTCACCCCAAAAACACTTCTGACATGGGTTGCCATATGTCCGGGTTTCCCCAGACATTTTCTGAAATTCTGACTGGATGCTATTTCCGATGGACAAATCCCAGATTTGTCCAGGAAATCCCAGATGTTGAGGAGATTTCACCCCTCCCATATCCAAGAATCTCCTGAGGAGCTGCTGATTCTACAGAGAGGAGGAGCAATGTTCTGCTTTCTACTTAATTAGTCAGTGAGTGAATCAGTCGAGCGTGTGAGTCAGTCAGTGTATCGGAGAGAGAGAGAGTGTTAGAGATCGTGTCTAAAGATAAGGTTGCTGCTAAGAGCAGCTGCAGACTCTCAGTGTAGCATTGATTTATGCTTAGATCTTTTAGCTCTGTATATAGTTTTGTATCATAGTTGTAGCTATAGAATAAAAGGAAGATATTCTACAGAGCTGCTCTCCGAGTGGTTTATACTCTGCAAGACTCTGCAAAACTCTGCTGCACAACGACTGTATTATTGTGCAAGTGAATCCGGTGCTCTCAGCTCTAAGTTGTGAGTCCACAGCACGGTGACCTGTCCCTGTGAGAAAGGTGGTCGCTGGCAGTGCTACCCAGCTCGCCTAGCCCAGTCGGGGTTGAAGTGCATGAGTCCAGTTGGTGCACTGGCTCAAGGGCGATGCTGACAGATGTATGGCAGTGCTACACAGGGATAGTAGAGGCACGCTCTGAGGAGTGTCTCACGTGCTGCTGCTGAATGCTCCTAGGAGGCCGGATCTGCAATGCTGCCTCTATTGCAACCTCTCAGTGAGCGTTAGAGAACTGCAACCCAAACACCCAGTCCCTAGCTCAGAACCAATCTTGCAAAAGCTGTGCTTTCGGAAAGCCCTTTGCCACCCCTCTGCAATTTCCTAGCCAGCAGCTTCACAACCTGACGCTGCCGATGCAAGCGTGTGTTTACTTGAGTGTGGGTTTATTTTCATGCACTTATGGCCAGATAGGCTTTGACAACCTCCCGCTAAGACTTTTCCCCACGTAAAGGATCACAGATGCTTCTGGTTGCCCTGACCCTCCCCGATGATCATACGAGGCGTTTAAAAACATGTGCACGGCCCAACTGTGCAAACCACTTTAGGCGACGCTTTCTACTTGAAAGGCCGGGCTGGAGTGGCCCTGATGAGAATACTCTTCCCCCTGGCTGAATTTGGCAGGCATGCTGCTACTCAGCACTTGGGAAGCCTGAATTTTTGCTCCATAATACCAACTGCAGTTCATCATCCGAGGTGTCACCCTCCATCCCTCTCCCTTCCTCCTTCTCCTTTTTTTTGAAAACTCATTTTTCATCCCTTTCAAAAAATAATGCATTGCCCATCAAACATTTCAGCACTATCTCAACCATGTGTTTTGCTAGGCATGCAATTTCCTCCAGTGCGGAAAGGGCTGAATCGGGTTGGGGTGGGGGAGGACAAGGGGCGATACTGGTATTTTTCAATATCAACTGTGCAGAACGCTTTATCGCTCCAGTAAATTATTCTGTCTAATCTTTCTGTTACATCAAAGGTGAGGTGATAAATTCACCAGGGGGTATTTAGCAGTGATGGTGATGGGGGTGCGTGTGTGTCTGAATTGAGATGCCTCCGAAGTCTTTCTGGCCCCTGCAAAAAAACATCGTTTTTACTGCCTACCACAGGAAAAAGGAAAAAAAAAAAGGGCAGAAAGAAAGAAGGGGGGAGACACATTGCGATTGATTTTCCAATTCCGCACACCCCGGGGTGTAAATGTGATTAGCGGTAATTGGAGAAGTTCAACAACTGTTAATTTCGCCTCTCTTTGTTGTGTTCCCTCTTTTAAAATATTAACGAAACGCGTATGTAGGCCAGGACGAAGTTGAACAAAGGATACATATTTTACCAGAGCAGTGGGACCCTGATGCGAATGTCTGAAATAAATGTGACACAGCCTTCCTCTTCTGAGAGAGAGAAATAGATGTCAAAGAACTAATAAGCACCTGACGAATATTAGAGGCAGGCAGCAGGATCACAAGCCTCATATACAGTGCTTGTCACCAGGCTATAACGCTTCAGACTGAAGTGGGGAAGGGACAAAGACCCCATACCTGAAATTCTTCCCCCATGGGAAAAAAGGTAAGTATGCATGCAGAACCAGCAAGTCATATTAGATCATTCTCCCTGATCTGCTCTTTGGAAAATAGCAGTAATACTTGGTGGGCTGGCTCTGGGCTGCTTACGTGACCTCTTGGCTCATGAGTCAAGGCTCATCTAGTCTTGCATCGTGTCTTGCCAGTGGCCAAGGTAGATAAAGGTAAAGGTAAAGGACCCCATGATGGTTAAGTTCAGTCAAAGTTGACTATGGGGTTGTGACGCTCATCTCACTTTCAGGCCGAGGGAGCTGGTATTTGTCCACAGACAGCTTTCCGGGTCATGTGGCCAGCAGGACTAAACCGCTTCTGGTGCAACGGGACACCGTGACGGAAGCCAGAGCACATAGAAACGCCATTTACCTTCCTGCCGCAGCGGTACCTATTTATCTACTTGCACTGGTGTGCTTTCGAACTGCTAGGTTGGCAGGAGTTGGGACAGAGCAACTGGAGCTCACCCCATCGCGGGGATTTGAACTGCCGACTTTCTGATCGGCAAGCCCAAGAGGCTTAGTGGTTTAGACCACAGCGCCACCCGTGTCAGTGGCCAAGCAGATACCTCTGGGAAGCCAGCAAGCGGGACCCAAGCACAACAGCATCCTCCAATATGTGACTCCTATCAACTGGTATTCAGAAGCATCACTGCCTCCAACAGTAAAAGCAGAACAGTCACCATGCCTAGTAGCCATTGATAGCTTTATTCTCCATGAATTTGCCCAGTCCTCTCTTAAAGCAACCCAAGGTGGTGGATATGGTGTTTTTTAAAAATAATTTTTTTTATTGGTTTTACATAAATTTATACACTATAACTTTAACCATTTCAAAACAAAAAAATTAAAAAGGTTCTTTTGGACCTCCTCCCCTCCCTTCATGGGTTCCTTTTCCAAAGGAAATACATTCTTTCTCTTTTTGTGCACCTTTTACCATTATCTATCTGTTATATAATCGTAGTTTCCAAAATTCATTTCACATTACAAGTGTCATTATATCCCTGCCAATGATTTTAAATGTTTACAGTGGTCTTTTATGTAATAATAATAATAATAATAATAATAATAATAATAATAATAATTTATTATTTATACCCCGCCCATCTGGCTGGGTTTCTGGGCGGATTCCAACAGAATATTAAAATGCAATAGTCTATTAAACATTAAAAGCTTCCCTAAACAGGACTGCCTTCAGATGTCTTCTAAAAGTCTGGTAGTTGTTTTTCTCTTTGACATCTGGTGGGAGGGTGGCTGCCACTACCGAGAAAGCCCTCTGCCTGTTTCCCTGTAACTTGGCTTCTCGCAGTGAGGGAACTGCCAGAAGTCCCTCGGCGCTGGACCTCAGCATCCGGGCAGAATGATGGGGGTGGAGACGCTCCTTCAGGTATACTGGACCGAGGCCGTTTAGGGCTTTAAAGGTCAGCACAAACACTTTGAATTGTGCTCGGAAACGTACTGGGAGCCAATGAAGGTCTTTCAAGACTGGTGTTATGTGGTCTTGGCAGCCACTCCCAGTCAGCAGTCTAGCTACCGCATTCTGGATTAGTTGTAGTATGTTAAGAAGTATGTTAAAAAATTATTCAATTCGTTTAGAAATACTTGATCTTCCTAGTTTCTGATATTTCCTGTCAGTCTCAGTATCTCTGCATATTCCATTAACTTGGTCTGCCATTCTTCTCTGGTCCTAACCGGACTTCTCTCTCCTTCCATCTCTGGGCTAAACACATTCTTGCTGCCATCATTGCATACATGAACAGTCTCTTATCTTCTTTTGGTATCTCTTATACCTAACAAAATCACTTCTGATAAGGTGGTGGATATGGTCAGAGCTGGCATATATTTATTTAGGGACTTATACACCACTTCTTCTTTTTTTTAAAAAAAGAAGCCATCACAAAGTGGGTTACAAAATTAAAGTAGCCGAATACAGCGAAAAGCAGTTCTAAGAATTCAGTATCACAGGCAATAAAGTAAAAAAAACTGACCACCCAGTTCTTCATCATTCTTGAAAGGCTTGAAGAAATAATATTTTTTTAAGCATGCAGCAAAAAGCACAGATCATCGACACCTGTCTAATTTATAGGCGAAATGTGTTACCATCCATATCCTTCTAAGAGTGACCAGGTTCAGTCTAGAGGAGATTATGAATTTAATAGCTGCTTGGGCCTGATTTCTACAACAGGGGAGATTTCGGCAAGCTATTAAAGTAGGTTAGGTTATTTGTATTATTTTACACAACATTGTATAAATTGATTTTTTTTTGCTCTTATTGATATTATGAAAAGTAGTTCCTAATATGTTTTGAATCATTACGTTCATTTAATATGTGGTGAGATGCTTATGGGAAAATGGCTTGCAAAGGTCTAAGATGATTAGGATGTGTACTTTCCCCCTCCATCCTAGAGCTATGATGAGAGAAGCTGCAATAGGAAAATATTCGATCTCTGCATGCTTGCTAAATGAACAGGTTCCCTTTTTCTGCATTTGAGTTCTTCATGCAAGGTTGCTCCTCAAATAAAGCACTCTCCTCATTCTAGATTCGCCACTTAAGGATCTCACATTTTTCAGAAACCCACATTCTCGTCTTGGCACCTTCTACCTCATTCTGGTATTCACCCACCTCCCTGAAAAGCCCACCTTGGCTTCACTTCTAAAGATTTCCCTTGAAGGTATTTGCAGTGTTTTCTCTGCAGCAGAAATGAGGATCAGAGAAGTGTGGGTGGGTTCATTTCCCTTTTCCAGTAAAACCTGACACTTGGAGCTCTTTGATAATTAATCTTTCCAAGCTGTTTCGCGGGGTAAATGGTGTATCCCCCCCTCCTTTTCTGAAGAGAGAGAGAGAGAATGAAAATGCCTTTCCCCCCCTCAAAATAAGAAGTGCTTAAAACGACATTTTCCAGTTAGAATATTTCCTTCATGTGAAATGTTCCACACACCTCTACTGCCTGCTTTCATGAAGGAAAAAATAACAATGACTCTACTCTTCATTAAAAGCTTTACACACACACACACACACACGAAGTCTTGAATCCCATTTGGATAAAATCCAGCATTTATATCCTCATACATCTAGGCTATTTCCAGTCTGATGTAAAATCACGACACACTTTCAGGTTCCTTTCCTGCCAGTCTCTCTCTCTCTTTTTATTATGACGGCAAAATTGATGGGCTGTGTGTATTTAACTTTATAGTTAGCTTGTGCTGCTAACTGTGGGGCTTTGAAGAAGTTTTGTTCCCCGAGGGACTCGGAACACAAACATTACCCCAGTTCCTGAATCTAGGCTACTGTGAGTTAGAACCGCACCACATGGAGGAATATCACCTCCGATAATTGCATTGCTGTTTGCGCTGCAAACACGACTCTCTTGCCAGCAATAATAAAAACAAATGAGCTTTAATGACAAAGGCTCCCTGCGTGTTAATTTGGTGCTGCATAATAGTGTGTCTTGTCAGGCGCAGCTGGATAGATACAGAGAAGTGCAAGAAGAGGACAGTCTCCTCTCTCTCTCTCTCTCTCTCTCTCTCACACACACACACACACACACACACACACACTTATCTCCCCTGCAGGCATTGATTTTCAAGAGTTACAGTGCTACAGGGGCTGGAGGAGACTTAGAGGCCATTTAGTCTGCCAAACAGAGATGAGATTACAGAGGTACTTCGGGTTACATACACTTCAGGTTACAGATGCTTCAGGTTATAGTCTCCACTAACCCAGAAATAGTACCTCGGGTTAAGAACTTTGCTTCAGGATGAGAACAGAAAGCGTGATCCGGTGGTGCGGTGGCAGCAGGAGGCCCCATTAGCTAAAGTGGTGATTCAGGTTAAGAACAGTTTCAGGTTAAGAATGGACCTCCAGAACGAATTAAGTTCTTAACCCGAGGTACTACTGTACAGTGGTACCTCGGGTTACAGTCGCTTCAGGTTACAGATTCTTCAGGTTACAGACTCTGCTAACCCAGAAAGAGTACCTCGGGTTAAGAACTTTGCTTCAGGATGAGAACAGAAAGCGTGATCCGGCGGTGTGGCAGCAGTGGGAGGCACCATTAGCTAAAGTGGTACCTCAGGTTAAGAACAATTTCAGGTTAAGAACAGACCTCCAGAATGAATTAAGCTCTTAACCCGAGGTACCACTGTACTCGTAAGTGGTTGGATGACGGTTGAAATAAGGGGGTCTACCAACTTTGCATGGGAACTCACTGTGCCAAAATCTGCCCCCACCCCCAGTTTCTCAGAAGTCTTGTTGGAGCAACTGAGCACTCGTTTTCTTCATAGGAAAGTCATTGGGCAAGCGTCTCCTTGAGTTGGGACCTCTCCACCACCCAATGTCCTGATTGCATGCAGGTCCTTTGCACAGTGAGGCAATTGTGCTTTGGCTTTCTTTCTTTTTAATGCTTTATTGGTTTTGAAAACTGTACAACAGAAATGATCAATAAAAGTTGTTACCAAAATAAAAATAAACATTTGTTCATTCCTTGGTTGTTACTTGTTTTGTATATCATTCTAAAATTCAGTTTAACATGACCTCCGATCTTCTCATTGTGTTCCAAGTCAAATTCCTTAAATACGCATTTATTTTCACCCTATTATTTAAGTTACTTAAAGATTTTTCAAGTTGTCCTATTCACACACAGAAGCTCAGTCAAGACCTGCCAACGGATTGATATTTCGGCAATATTCTTTTACATAGACTCTGTATATATTCCACTCTCTGGCAAACTTTCCTCTGTAACGTCTCGTAGCCTTGCTCATAGTCTCGCTAATTCTGCATATTCTCTTAGTTTGTTTTGCCAGTCTGTTTTGGATGGGATGGTTTCTCCCTTCCAACCTTTTGCAATTAAAATTCTGGATTTGGCCTTTCAATACAGACAAACAGACTCAAAGAATGTGCTTCCTCCAGTCCATTCTCCTTTGCATGAGTGACATGCGCCTAGGGCTTTAATGGAAATCCATACCATAATAGAGCAGCCCTTGATAAACAGGGTTAGTGGGGACTCAGCTACATTACTCAAAAAGTATCATTTAAAATGCATTATGAGCATGCAAGACCAGATGGTGCTGTAGAGCACAAAATATTTCTATGTGATTTTACATAGAATTTTTTTCTTTTGTTATAACAATTTAATTTATGACTTATTTATAGCGGTTTCCCCCCTGTGTGTAGATCCACCCTATGTTGCAATGACTCAAGAACAAACACTAAGAGGCGTATGCATGTGGGGGTGGGTAGGGATATAGGAGGAAATGGATTTAGTTTGCGTTTAGAAGCAAACCTACTTAATCTGCACTTTCTGAACCAATATAAGAACTGAAACCCAGCCATCCTTTGGAATTCGTGTATCTCTGAATTTTGCAATTCATCTCTCCAGCCAAATAATGTGTACCAAAATGAATATAATAGGGTTAAAGCGTGCACACAAATGTACAATAAGCAACATACATTATATTAAGGGAAATTGCTTAACAACTTTTTGTACATTAGGCACCCCCAAATGTGTATACAGTGGTACCTTGGTTGGTCGAATTAAATCCGTTCGAAAACCAAGGTGTGTCTTCCGATTGGCTGCAGGAGCTTCCTTCACTCAATTGGAAGCCATGGAAGCTTCATCAAGTGTTTGGCTTCCCAAAAAAGTTTGCAAACAGGAACACTTACTCTCGGGTTTGCGGTGTTTGGGAGCTGATTTGTTTGGGAGCCGAACCGTTCAACTACCAAGGTACCACTGTATTTGGAGGGTTTTGCACTCAAATGCTGACATATTTTCACGAGGACTGAAACTGATGCAGAAAAGTGAGGAACCAATAGAATCCGAAACTGGCAGACTGAACCATCCTTAGGCAGGGTTGATGTCAGACAAAAGCCTTCAAGTCTTCCTCGTTCCGTCAACAGTTCTGTGACATTTTCGAAGCTGTAACGTTGTGGGAAATTGTCAGACCTGACTTGTTTTGTTTCTCTCTTCCTGTTTGACTTCAAATGCGATTACTTCATAGCAGCTTGTTTTTATGACTGGGGCGCAGGGCATATTTTTCTAGCCGATTAGGAAAAAGTGGAGAGTGAGAGAGAGCGAGAGAGCGAGAGAGCGAGAGAGCGAGAGAGAGAGAGAGAGAGAGAGAGAGAGAGAGAGAGAGATAAAGACCTTTGCCCCCATTTGGCTCTCTGCTCTGTTTCCCGTTTCAGAAAGAGAGCTGGCAAAATTCACAGCAATATGTAACAGATGCCTTCCTGTCCACCCCCTTCCAATCATTGCTCTTTGAGACCTGAAATTCTCAGCCTTTTTTGTGTGTTTGTGTTCCATGGATGTAACATAGCAGGGAGTGTTGAAGCCGAACTAGTTGCTGAACCTTGAAACGACAGTGGGACCCTCTTCCTTGGAGGAAGAAAGAGAATTTATTTCAGCTGAAAGGGTTGTGTTGTGACCTGGAATAAAAACAACAAGACAGGAATTGTAGGGTTTCGATGCCTGTAGCGGGTCAAAGAGATTTGCCCCCTACTAGGATAATGGACAGCTAAACATAAGGGTAGTAGTGACTGGTGCCCATTGAGACTGATAGGGTGGAAGGAATGGAGTCCAACAGAAGGTGGCGCTGCAGAGCCAGCCTTTTCTGGTTTGGACTCCCACCTCCTCTTTGCTAAGACTTACGAGACTAACACAGAGACTGAGGAAAAGGAGGAGGAGGTTGATAGTGGGTGCCACACCCTAGATTGGTTGTAAGTAAGAAGGCAGGCAGGTGGGGGCTGCCTAGATGTTGACGGAGGTTGGTGGAGCAGTGCCCCCCCTTTTTACTTATTTATTTATCAAATTTCAATGCAGCCTTTCCTCAAGCTGGTGTACACAGTTCAGTCTCATTTAATCCCAAATCTTATGAAGCAGCCTCCACAGCCTTAGACCTCATTCCCACTTGTGAGATTTGAACTTAGTTCATAAATGCTATGAACTAAGTGAATGAGATAGGTTGCATACATACAGATGATGATGATGATAATAATAATAATAATAATAATAATAATGATTTGTACCCCGCCCATCTGTGGCTGGGTTTCCCCTGCCACTCTGGACGGCTCCCAACAGAATATTAAAAGCACGATAAAATATCAAACATTAAAAACTTCCCTAAACAGGGCAGCCTTCAGATGTCTTCTAAAAGTCAGGTAGTTGTTTATTTCCTTGACATCTGATGGGAGGGTGTTCCAACAGGGCGGGTGCCACTACCGAGAAGGCCCTCTGCCTGGTTCCCTGTAAGCTCACTTCCTCAGAGGTGGATTTCAGTGCTGAACGATGGGGGGTGAAGATGCTCCTTCAGGTATACTGGGCCAAGGCCGTTTAATTTTATTTGTAGTTCATCTTCCCACAATTCAAATCAAGTGCTTGCGACATATAGCAAAAGTATTCCAAAACAACAAAACATTAAAACTCCACAACCGAACTGAGCAACTTCTACGTAAATCAGAAGGTCTAAAATAAAGATTAAAAAAACAAAAAACAAGAGCAACATCAGCAACCTGTCCCAGCAACCCCCCACAAACGAGTCTTCTCAGATGAGCTACTAGAAATGCTTGTGAGACCGCTGTTACCCTGCCTCTTGAAAATTCTTCCCCACCTTTCGTTTCCTCTTCTGCAAAAATAGCATCACACAATTTCTCTCTGTGCCTTTACCTCCCCTTAGAAGTTCATAGATGCATAAACGCTCTGTGATCAATGAAACCCAATAGGCTGGATGAGATTGTGAAGTCAAGCTGGTGTTTACTAGATGATGTCACCAGCCAGCCATTTCACCAAAAGAGGGTCTGTGTTTCCTTAATTATGTGCCGAATGATTCTTGGGGGAAGGCAGATGTTTGCGTGAATGGGTGTGTGGGTGTGTGTGTGTGTGTAGTGGGGGGGGGGTGACGAGGAGAAGGTGTGACCTGCCCCCCTGAAACCTGTGTGTTCCTTTGCAGAGACACTGTAGCAAATGCATCTATGGAAAAATGGAGGAGAGGCAAGATTATAGTTTAAAAGACGGAAGGGGAAGGGGGTCATTGTGAAAGGCTTGGCTAAAGCTCAGAAATCAAACACCTGGATAATGAAAATTTAGAACCTGATTCAAACTCCTAATGGAGCATGTTATAGCTCTGCACAGCTGCACAAAGTCCTGAAATGGTTAAAAGAGAGAGAAAAGATTTTCTGATTTAAAATCCATCCACGGACAACAGAAAGCAAGTGACATTGGGCCCACGAGGGAAGGAATAGTCCTGCTTTACTTTACCTTGGCCAGACCATAGCTGGAACAATGGGCCCAGTTCTGGGTGCCACAATTTAAGAAGGATGTTGACAAGCTGGAACATTGCAGAAGAGGGCAACCAAGATGATCAAGGGTGTGGAA
Source organism: Podarcis erhardii (assembly GCF_964252035.2). NCBI lineage: Eukaryota > Metazoa > Chordata > Lepidosauria > Squamata > Lacertidae > Podarcis > Podarcis erhardii. The sequence continues at coordinate 49,466,303 of NC_138501.1, forward strand.
GCCAGGCCTGATGATGAATGGTTGAGAGAGCTGGGTATGTTTAGCCTGGAAAAGAGGAGACTGAGAGGAGATATGATAGCCATCTTCAAATATGTAAGGTGGATCAAGCTTGTTTTCTCCTGCTCTGAAGAGTAGGTGTTAGAATTCCTGCTCCATGATTGCAGTCATGGGATTGTTGTCTATGACAGTGTATGTTTTGACTCCAGAGTGGGAAGTGACGGAGACAGGATGTTTGTGTTACTGTGTTCCGTGAAGTGGGACTATTGTCCTTTGTTCTTTTTCTCCTTGCTGTCTGATGCTAGAGAGAGAGGGAGCCATGTTGCAGTGCTCCGTGTGTGTTTATATGTAAATAAAGTAGATTAGCCAAAATGCTGAGTTGCTGAGGTCTGTTCACAAGCTGCGAAGGCTCTGTGGATCCCTAAGTGTGCCGATGTCTGTTGGCATCGGTCGCTGTGATGTTCAGGCTGAAGAAAGCTTATGAAGTTCCTGAACAGTTGACCAGGAGGGAGAGAACATGCCAGTCGGGCATGTGTCTCTGCCAGGGTCTTTCTCGAGTGTCAGATGAGCTCTTGACAGTAGGATCCGAACCAATGAGTTCATCAAGAAATAATAATAATAAACTTTTATTTCTATCCTGCCCTCCCCGGCCGAAACCGGGCTCAGCCACTCAGTCAAATATATAACGTTGGTATAAAATCAAACAGTAATTAAATTACCTCCTATAAAGAGTCAGTATCAAATTAAAATCCAGTTGGATGGCTAACTAACTTGGAGGTTCCAGCTAAACACCAGGAAGAACTTTCTAATGGTAAGAACTGTTTGATAGTGGGACAGACTCCAGAGGGAGGTGGTGGACTCCTTCCTTGGTGGTTTTTAAGCAGGGGTTGGGTGGCCAACTATCATGGATGCTACAGCTGAGATCCTCGCATTGCACGGGGCTGGACTAAATGACCCTTGCCTTTTTAAAAAAGTGATTGTTTTTTAAAAAAGTTTTTAAAGCTATATTGAATTTGCCATTAGCTCGCAATCTAGTGTCACATTTGTATAATGCACTTAAAACACACTTAAAACCTTATATTTGCTACAATTCTATGATTCTGTGTTTAAAGAATTGCCAGTTTTCTGAATGTATGCCAGGAAGGGTGAATGAAACACACACACACACACACACACACACACACACACACACACACTACACAGCCACCTTGAGGAGCCTTGAGGCGGGAATTTCCCAGGAGCAAAAGCACTTCTCTAACCATTGAACAAGACTGCTTCTCGCGTATCAACTTGTCAATACCTTTCTGGGATTGTAATGCCCTGTTCTGAATGCAAGGCAGTCTGGCGAGGCAGAATGCAGTTCCAAAGCTTGCAATAAAGTACAGTGCAATAAAGTACAATAAAGTACAATGGTACCTCGGGTTAAGTACTTAATTTGTTGCGGAGGTCCGTACTTAACCTGAAACTGTTCTTAACCTGAAGCACCACTTTAGCTAATGGGGCCTCCTCCTGCTGCTGCCGCACCGCCGGATCACGATTTCTGTTCTTATGCTGAAGCAAAGTTCTTAACCTGAAGCACTATTTCTGGGTTAGCGGAGTCTGCAACCTGAAACATCTGTAACCTGAAGCCTGTAACCTGAGGTACCACTGTATTTCAATTCATAGAATCATAGAATCATAGAGTTGGAAGAGACCACAAGGGCCATCGAGTCCAACCCCCTGCCAAGCAGGAAACACCATCAGAGCACTCCTGACATATGGTCGTCAAGCCTCTGCTTAAAGACCTCCAAAGAAGGAGACTCCACCACACTCCTTGGCAGCAAATTCCACTGTCGAACAGCTCTTACTGTCAGGAAGTTCTTCCTAATGTTTAGGTGGAATCTTTTTTCTTGTAGTTTGGAACCATTGCTCCGTGTCCGCTTCTCTGGAGCAGCAGAAAACAACCTTTCTCCCTCCTCTATGTGACATCCTTTTATATATTTGAACATGGCTATCATATCCCCCCTTAACCTCCTCTTCTCCAGGCTAAACATGCCCAGCTCCCTTAGCCGTTCCTCATAAGGCATCGTTTCCAGGCCTTTGACCATTTTGGTTGCCCTCCTCTGGACACGTTCCAGTTTGTCAGTATCCTTCTTGAACTGTGGTGCCCAGAACTGGACACAGTACTCCAGGTGAGGTCTGACCAGAGCAGAATACAGTGGCACTATTACTTCCCTTGATCTAGATGCTATACTCCTATTGATGCAGCCCAGAATTGCATTGGCTTTTTTAGCTGCCGCGTCACACTGTTGGCTCATGTCAAGTTTGTGGTCAACCAAGACTCCTAGATCCTTTTCACATGTACTGCTCTCAAGCCAGGTGTCACCCATCTTGTATTTGTGCCTCTCATTTTTTTTGCCCAAGTGCAATACTTTACATTTCTCCCTGTTAAAATTCATCTTGTTTGTTTTGGTCCAGTTCTCTAATCTGTCAAGGTCATTTTGAAGTGTGATCCTGTCCTCTGGGGTGTTAGCCACCCCTCCCAGTTTGGTGTCATCTGCAAATTTGATCAGGATGCCCTTGAGTCCATCATCCAAGTCGTTGATAAAGATGTTGAATAAGACCGGGCCCAAGACAGAACCCTGTGGCACCCCACTAGTCACTCTTCTCCAGGATGAAGAGGAACCATTGATGAGCACCCTTTGGGTTCGGTCAGTCAGCCAGTTACAAATCCACTGAGTGGTAGCATAGTCAAGTCCGCATTTTACCAGCTTCTTTACAAGAATATCATGGGGCACCTTGTCAAATGCCTTGCTGAAATCAAGGTAGACTACATCCACTGCGTGGATTCATTTCAATTTACTAGCCATGATTCCTTTGCTATGTCCCCATGGTTGGAGGCAGTAGGGCTTCTGAATACAGTCATACCTTGGATCCCGAATGCCTTGCAAGTCGAATGTTCTGGCTCCTGAACACCACAAACCCAGAAGTGACTGTTCCAGTTTGGGAAGCCGAAGGTCCGATGGGGCTTCTGTGGCTTCCGATTGGATGCAGGAGCTTCCTGCAGCCAATCAGAAGCCATGCTTAGGTGTCCAAAAGTTTTGGAAGTCAAATGGACTTCCGGAACGGATACCGTTCGACTTCCAAGGCATGACTGCACCAGTTTCTGGAAGCTACGGGAGAGGAGTGCTCTTGTGCTTGGGTCTTTCTTGCAGGCATTCCATAGGGATCTGGTTGGCCACTGTGAGAACAGGATGCTGGGGCAGATGGACCATTGGCCTGGTCCATGAGTCTCTCCTCCTCTTCTTAGCTGTATTATATCTTCCTGAGTCTTGGTGCAGATCTCTTCTGCAAAAGGACTTGTTCCAGAATGCTCAGGCAGCTGGCACTCAGTTTTCCTTGCTACACCCAAGAGTTTTCTGCAGTTGAAAAGCAATGAAAATGTTTGGAGGATATGACCTCCTTGAGGTCTGGCTGGGTGGAGGCTGCCTCTCTTTCTAAAACTGCTGTGTTTTTCCAAATGGCCAGGCTGGCCCCTTAAGCAAAATGCGACAGCGGATGAATCATACATTCCAAACAGCAAACACATAAAATTATAGAAGCTGAAGCCTAACGTTGCTTTTATTTGTTTAAGTTGCGAGTATGTGTGTTTTAACTTCTGTTTTTCTTCTCCGGGGTTTAAATGCCTTCAAACAGCTTGTGGCGGAAAATAAAAATAGAGAAAAAATGAGGGGGGGGGGGAGCTTCTGGAATTCCTCTCCTCATATTTGTTCCTAACATTTTTGGAGTTTCTGATTTATTTGCTTGTTGGCTTGAACTAGAACGGATGCCCAGAAAATACTCAATTCTCCCTTTTTATTTATGGATCTGGTACATATTAACATAGGGAGGTGGCAAAGGCTGCGTACACACTCTCCCTTTAAAACACATTCAAAGCTCATTCTCTCCCTCAAAGAATTCTGGGCACTGTAGTTTATCCCTTAGAGTCACAGTTCCTAGCAACCCTGAACAAGCCACAGTGCCCAGAATTCTCTGAGAGAGAGAGAATGTGTTTTAAAGGTACAGTGTACACACACAGCCTGATATTGAGTCAGGCCATTTGCTTACAACTCAGTGTTGTTTACCCCAGGAAGAGGGTGATGCTCCCAGCTTGAAGGCTGGATCCTTCTCTCCCCCACCTCCCACAGACCACGTTTGACAGGTGGATGGGGCAGTATCCACTTGTCAATCACTTGTCAATCATCTGCTACCATCATCTGTTTTTGGATACTGTGACAGCATGACCCCCCCAAGTGTGTCTTTTGGGCTCCGTGATCTCACGTGGGTCACATGACTTGTGTGGGAGCATGGACAGTAGGTTTTGGGACTCAGCCTGTTAGAAGGTATGCATACACAAATGTGCAATTTAAAATGTAGATCAAAACATCAAGGAGTACAGAACATTAGAAGAGCTTTTGTGGGGGCAAAGGCCTCCTGGTAGGAAACTGTTTTAACCTGGTGCCTGAAGCTCAGCAGAGACTGTGCCTGAGCATCTTGTGTCCTGGATGTGTGTGTGTGTGCATGCATTCAAGAGTGTGACGTGGCCATGCCTACCATGCTAGCACATGAGACCTGTAATAATAATAATAAATAATAAATTTTATTTATATCCCGCCCTCCCCAGCCGAAGCTGGGCTCAGAGCGGCTAACAACAGTAAAACGATAAAACATTCTAAAATCATTTCATTCTAAAATTAATTTCAATCAAATTAATGGCAAACATTGGGCTAGAAGTTCTGTGAGGATTGCCAAAGGAGGGAGTCAGGCTGTGCCCTGCCCAAAGGCCTGGTGGAACAGCTCTGTCTTGCAGGTCCTGCAGAAAGATGTCAAGTCCCGCAGGGCCCTAGTCTCTTGGGACAGAGCGTTCCACCAGATCGGGGCCACAGCCGAAAAAGCCCTGGCTCTGGTTGAGGCCAGCCTAACCTCTCTGTGGCCTGGGACCTTCAAGATGTTTTTGTTTGAAGACCATAAGTTCCTCTGTGGGACCCTGTAGAGGCTTGTCCAGAGGCGGCTGGCCACTCCTGGAGTAAACCCTATGCCAAATTTGTCCTATTTAAATGAGAACGTACGAACCTGTTAGATCAGGCCAATGGCCCATCTTGTCCAGCATTCTGTTCACACTGTGGCCAAACAGAGGCCACTAGGAAACCTGAAAACAGGACTCGAGCACAAGAGCCCTCTCGCCTCCTGTGGTTTCCAGCAGCAGGAAATCAGAAAGCATTGTTGTGTCCAACTGTGTGAAGGCAGAGCATAGCCATTATGGTTAATATCCATTAGTAGCTCTCTCCTCCTTGAATTTGTCTAATCCTCTTCTGAAGCCATCTAGGTTGGTGTCTCTCACTGTGGAAGTGAGTTACACAGTTTAATTGTGCAGCGAGTTTAACTATTTGTGACCCCTGGTCAGGGAAATCCTTTCAGAGCATCTCTTCCTCACCTCTTCTCTAATCCAGGGGTGGCCAGCTCCCAAGAGACTGTGATCTACTCGCAGGTCAAAGTTGTTGAGCTTTTGAAGACTGGGAAAGATTGTGGAAAACTGATTTAAAATTTACAGATTCTTCTTTGCTGAAAGAAAATTACATGAAAATGATGTATAGATGGTATATAATACCAGTGCAGATAGGAAGAATGTATAAAACTGGCTCAAATATATGTTGGAAATGTAAGGAAAAAGAAGGGACCTTTTACCATATGTGGTGGGACTGCAGTAATTTTTTTTAAAAAATGGGAAATGATATACAGTGAGTTGAAGAAAATGTTCTAATTAACATTTGTAAAAAAAAGCCTGAAGCATTCTTGTTAGGGATTGTAGGAAAAGACCTGCCAAGGAAATTGAAAAACATCTTCATGTAGGTGACAATGGTGGCAAGAGTCTTAATAGCACAAGGAAGGAAGAACGAGGAAATCCTGACCAAAGAACCAAAGAGAAACTGATGGATTATGCGGAATTGGCGGAATTGACACACAAACTACGTGATAAGGACAACTGTGACTTTAAAGAAGAATGGGAACCTTTTACAAAGTACTTAAAGAAACAACAAAATGAACTGGACTCCTTGACAGGTTTTGAATAAACATACACAATTTTTTTATTGGTAGATAGATAAATTAAGGATCTTTACAATTTTATAATATGCAGAGAATAACATGTGCTGAGAAACCAGAGAGAGGACCTGAGGGAAGTCAGGGGGTGGGGTGGGAGGGCGAGTTTTTCTTTTTGGGGGAGGGGGGAGGGAAAAATGGGGGGTGAGGATGATGTATTTTTGATAAATTGTTATGTTGAAATTCCTAATTCCCTAAAAATTCCCTTAAAAATATTTTTTTAAAAAAGTTGTTGAACTTTTTTTAGGAAGGAGGAAGGCCTGTTTTTAGGGGTTCAGGTCAAAGTTGTTGAGCTTCTTTGGGGGGGCAGTACCTGTGATCTACCACAGACGTCCAGTGATCTACTGGTAGATCACGGTCAACCAGTTGGACGTGCCTGCTCTAATCTAAAAAGTTCCAAACACTGCAACCTTTCTTCACAATGGGGAGTTTCTTCCTGCCCTCGATCATTTTGGTGGCCCTTTTCTGGAACCTTCTCCAACTCTACAATATCCTTTTTGAAGGGAGGCCACCAGAATCACACACACACAGTATTCCAAAGGTGGTTGCGCCACAGATTTGTACCAATGGGTTGAAAAGGTACTTATTCTTTGGCTGGATTGTGGCCATCAAATGTCAAGCTGCCCTTTTCTACTGCATTAGATCATGTCTTGGCATATCATCAGCCGTTCTGCTCCAGGCTTTGCTCCAACCCAGAAATCAGAAAGTGCCAGATCTTCTGATACAGCAAAGGCCCCGATGCTCCAAATAACTCTTTAGCACTTAGGTATGTGACAGCATTATGGCAGTAATCTGGGAAGATGAAGTAATTGGCTACTCTTCACAATATAATTGCGGTGGAAGCTCTCGCCTTTCTGAATAGGATAAAACTTCGCAGTACACCTGCTGTTCATACAAGCATCGAGAAGAAACCCACTTTCCTTCAAAGTGTCAGGGAGCAAGTCTGAACGAGGACTGTGGAACGCTATATTTGGATGAGGTCGTGATGAGGGAAGGGCTGTAGCTCAGTGGCCAAACACTTGCTTTGTGCAAATAAGGTCCCTGATTCAATCCCTAGCACAATGCCAGGTTGTCCCCAAGATTGAGGGGGCCCAGTGGGCAACACACACACATCATCTTGTCGTCTGGAGGAGGCCAAGAGTTCTGGAGGGCATCACACACACACGATGCCTCAGCCCCCCTTAACATTGAGGGGGCCCAATCTTCTTCCAACAAATATGGAGGGAGCCAATGACACCTCAGTCCCCTAGAGTTGGCACACCTGATCCATCAGGCTACCTGAGCTTTTTCCATCCTTCTTGGTCGTTATAAGAACTGTAACTTTAAGAACTGGTGCCCATGCTTGCTCCCATCCTCCTCCCTCCCCTTCCCTTTTTCCTTGTGCGCCATATCTTTTTTCAATTGCAGACCTATAAATAGGGGTTACTGATCTTTGTAAACAACTTCAGGAACCTTTTTTTTGGTAAACAACTCCTTATAGCACAAGAGTCATTGCAGCACAGATCATTCCTTACCTTGAGTATATCATCAGAAAAAGAACCTTCTGGATCGCATTTTACAAATCTTTGAAGCAAAAGCAAAGACGAAAACTGCGTTGAAAAATCTATCTTTCTGAGAGTACATTTTCAAAAGGGCAAGTCTATCTTATAAATCAAATTCAGATGAACATTTCTTGCATCAGTCGTTCATTAACTTACCCTCTGAGAACTTTGCTTTTGACTGATGGGAACTTCGTTAGCCCTAATTTGACGTGCCACCATTTAATTGGCGTTTGTGTAATTAGCTGTAATTCTGCTCACCTTTGGCTTGCTTGCATTTGCGGAAATGGATGTTATTAGCAACCTTGGGGATTTTTTTTTTTTTCAGATATCTTAAAGGAAACCCCAGTTACAAACGAGGGCAAATGCCAATCCTAGTCCTAAACAGAGCTGAACTACTGAAATGTATGAACCTAAATTAAATTCAGTGGGTTTACTCTGAGTAGGAGTAACATTGGGCACAACCGTATTGAATTCTCGGGGATTCCCTCTTCCAGACAATCTATTTACAGAGCTTTCATCCTGATATGCTTGCACAAACCTTACCTGGGGGTTAGATTATATCGAGTCTTTCGTTCTGATTTGCTTGTGATGTGTGAATTGGCTCTGAGTACCCTGAGGAACGAAATGCTTCAGGTGTTTCACTTAGGTCACCATTTCATGTTCCTGAGCCGGGATGCACTGTTAACAAGGCACCTTGAAGGTGGTTCAGTAATCCCCTAAGACCTTTGAGTCACACTGTGGCCGCTATAAAGTGAAACACATGACCTCTCTCCCCTTTTCTTTTCCAGGGAAGGAAACCAAACTGATGGGAGGAACACTCAGAGCCTGAGAGGGGAGCGAGGGGAGATCTCAGCAGATTATTTTTGAAGCCCATTCTGATCCCACTGGTTTGTGGAAGGGATTTCGAAGTAAGCAAACACCCTTGATCTTGGCGGTGAGAGCAGGAGAGAAACGGCAGAGGGAGGCTGTTGGAGGTACTTTTTGACAAGAAGTTTAAAATGTCATTTCAGCTCACCTTTATCCTATAGGCTGAAAGGTGAGGTATGAATAGAGCATATCAATAAATCTAGATATTGGTAGTAATATAAATAACCCCTCTTTCTCAGTTTTCAGAGCAGAGAATTGGTAAGCAAACCCCTGGCTAGGGACGGATGAGAAATTCAACCCAGTACACGTTCAAAGAAAAAACCATCAAATTGTGGTCTAAACCACAGAGCCTAGGGCTTGCCGATCAGAAGGTCGGCAGTTCGAATCCCCGCGATGGGGTTTCTGCACTCGCTGTGGAAGGATGTGAGGGTCAGATGGGGCTTGTCAATATGGGAAGCTAGCCCAGCTAAGAGAACCTCTTAAACCTCTGCTGCCTTGTCAGATATCTTTGGGAGAAGAAAACGCTATGGAGTAAATGTAAACCCTACACAAATCTGGAGTAGAGTCCATAAGACAGTTGGATGGAATCTTGTACCCTTCTTTCTGACAACTCCTGCAGCCAGGTTGGTGCCAAACTTATTGCTCTTTCTTTTGGATCACACCACTGAGGCCAAGAGGGGGATCTTGTCATCTGGGCAGCCCAGGACGTCCATACATTATGCCCAGGCTTGTGCTCTGGAAAGGAGGCAGCAGTTATGAGTTATTGGTCTCTGCAGCCACAGCAGGTGTTGTGATTCTCCAGCAATTCGGCTTCCCCTCCAGAGGCACACTCCATTGTCTCCTGACACTGATGGGTGCCAACAATTATTTGGCTGGCCATTGCTGGAAATAATATACTAGGCTTGATTGGCCTTTGCTGCAATCCAGAGGGACCTTGTTTATGACGAGACAAGAGAACCAGCTTCCGAGATGATGTAATTCTTAGGCTGAAGAAACAGCCGGCATTTTAAGTTTCAATTACAGTCACAATTTGACAAAGACAAAGTAATAGCCCTTTTCCTCTGGGGCAGTGATTTATATCAATTTGGCCTAACCTTCATGCATTTCCTTTATTGGTTCCAACAAACTGCCAAGTTCCAGTTCAATAAGGCCCGCTGAAGTCTGATGCCCCGCTGATGAGGAAAGAGGAAAGATAAAGGTGGTAGACACCACGAGCCGAGCACGTTGACAGATGAACCGAGAAGAAGCAGGCTCTTTTGGTGAGGCTAGAAAGTTCCCATTTTGACTCATCAGCTTCAGAATCTCTGGGATTGGATCAAACCGCTGCTTCTTCCTGCAAGCCAAGTTAGTTAGAGCTTTTCCTGAACTCACTATTGACTTTTCTGGTTAGCTTGTCTCGTTCTCTCAAAGAGAACTACAGATTTATGGGCAGGCCAGCCATGAATTATGGCACAGGAAGATGTCCCAGTGACAGAGTTTGTGTTTCTCTCTCTGAAGATTTCCTTTGTAACTAGGGAACACTGATGTGGGGTGTGATATCCTGGGTATTTTAGGCGAGTTTCTAGCTCCTGCAGTTGTGGAAACGATGTCTGAGCCAAATACCTCCTCATTCCACAGGAGCATTTATCCCTTGCAAAGGGTTGTGGAGGAGGAAGGAGAACCTTTTCCAGTCTGAGGGCCTTGTTCCCACCTGGGAAACCTTCCAGGGGCCTCATGCCAGTGGAGGGTGGGGCCTGAGGCAAAAATTGGGCAGAGCAAGAAATGTAAATTTTACCTTTGTACTGGAGACTAGTTTCTACAGACACTCACAGACCTCTCTCTGTTCTCCACCCAGGCAAGCAAGAAGCGTGATCCAAGTTCAATGCCACATTCCAGCCAGGGAAAAACAGTCAAACAGAGGGTGGGGCAGGCCTGATGTCAGGAACTGGCTGGATGAGGAAGAGTGGTGGGAAGACACAGAAGATGACTTAGACCCTAGATTGCGGTGGTGAGACACTGGGGAGCAGCCTGGGCAATGGATGAGCTGGGAGATGCAAGGTGCAGGAGAGTTGTGTGATCAAGTATCGTATTTTTCGCTCTATAACACGCACCTGACCATAACACGCACATTGTTTTTAGAGGAGGAAAACAAGGGAAAAAACATTCTGAATGAAACAGTGGATGTATCATTTTTGTGCTTCATGCTGTGGCCACAGACATGTGATCTGATGGTGAATTTGGGGTGACCCAATGCAAAGATCCTGAGGATCCATGTAGATCCATGCTTTTTAACCACGTTTTTGCACCATTGCAGCCCCAGGCAACAGTGGGTGCGTGATTTGGGGGGGGGGGCAGGCTGTAGCCATGGACATGCTATGTGATCTGATGGTGAATTTGGGGTGACCCAATGCAAAGATCCTGAGGATCCATGTGGATCCATGCTTTTTAACCACATTTTAAGTGGGGAGGGAAGGAAAAACACAGAACGGACAAGAAGCACGAGAGGGGTGTGCAGAGAAGCAGCTGGATAAGAATGCAGGAGAGGGGTATAACGGGAGGGAGGAAAGGAAGGCAAAAGTTTTCCCTCACCTACCCACCCAAGCCAGCCAGCTCTCTCTCTCTCTCTCTCCCTCCTGCATGTTTTCAGCAGCACGGAGCACAGAGACGACACTCTGCTTTCCCCTCTGCTTGCCTGGAGGGGAGGGGCTTTCCCTGCTCTTTGTTCCGTTTGAGCAAACACAGCAAGGAAACAGAGGTGGGTGGGCAGTAAGACCCTGAGGCAGAATGCAGGAAAGCAGCCGCTTCCTCTTTTCAGGTTTCCCTTCTCCGCGACGCGCGATTTGATTTTTGCCTGATTTTTTTTGCCTCCCCTCGCGCCATTTGGCTCCAGGGACCACACATTCGCTCAATAACATGCACAGACATTTCCCCTTCCTTTTTAGGAGAAAAAATCTGTTTGTTATAGAAGGAAAAATACGGTATGTGACCTGGTGTGTAGCACTCTTTGCAACTGCCGCTAGGAAAATTAGAGCAAATTATATAGCCAAGGTAGCCACCAATTGTACAGGAGATAAATTTATTTGACCCTATCTACATCAAGCTATACTCTATCTTTATTACCAAACTCCGAGTATAATTGCATACTGTATTAATTAACATTGTTATTTAATATATTAGTGGCCATGTGATAATTTTAGCCTATAAATTTTATTGTTTAATGTCTTAACCTGTATATTAAGGTACTTTTATAGCTTTGTTAGAGTAGGTAATGTATTGATAATATAAATGCTTTAAGTTTTTTGTATCAATTCACTATATTTTCTTTTAATCATTGAATGATTCTGTGTACATTGCAGCAGCCTTTGGCTATGTGCAATAAAAGTGACTGACTGACTGACTGATCAAGGAGGGTCAGAAGGAGGCGGCCTTTCCAGGACAGGGCTGGAGTCTCAGTGTCAGCTCAGACTTGGACAGAGAGGAGTCAGAGATTTTCCACCCAGCAGCTGGACAGTCCCAGTCCTGCTTGCTCGCCTCCCCCTGACACCTCTCTCGAGGAGAGTCCTACGTGTTGGTGAGCAATGGACCAAGCAGGCTTGAAGGAGGAGCCCACCACCTCGTCACAGACTCTGTCTGCTTGGGAGGGATCCAGAGTGAGAGGCTAAAGGGAGGAGGCAGGGCCAATGGTCAGTTTCCGCAATCTCTCAGGCTGAATGAGTCAAGCCAGAATAACTCTACTGTGTTGTTACTTTCTGTGAATAAAAGCTAACTGAGGCCCCAAATGCAAGGCCTTCATGCTCCCTCCCTTATCATTGCTGTTAACTGTTTGTCCTTGTTTCCATCTTTTAAAGTTATGTATGATATAATCAGGACAGAGGTGGCGCTGTGGGTTAAACCACAGAGCCTAGGACTTGCCAATCAGAAGGTTGGCGGTTCGAATCTCTGCGATGGGGTGAGCTCACGTTGCTCGGTCCCTGCTCCTGCCAACCGAGCAGTTTGAAAGCACGTCAAAGTGAATGAAGGTGATAGACTATATGGAACTGGCGGAAATGACTGGCAGAATCCGAGACCAGGGAGAAGAGTCGGTGGAGGAAGATTGGAGGAAATTTAAAGACTATTTACAGAAACACTGTAAAATTCATATCTGTTAGAAGGATGTTGGAACAATATTATATGATTTTAGCAGGAAGGATATAAAGGATTTGGGAATAACTGACTCTTAATTGGTGAAAGGAGGAAAAGTAAAGCTACATTATATTAAGACCATTTACAGGACAAAAATTTTAAAAGAGGGAAAGGATTTGCTGAAATAGATAATAGACCTAGAATACAAAAAAGGGAGGTGTGAGGAGGTCAAGGAAATAAGCTAATGAAAGAATGGTAATGAGGAGATCTGATGCATTTTCTTTTTTGCATTTTTGTTTTTGTTTAATGGGTTTTATTTTTCTGTTGTTGTTTTTTCTCTCCTCTTTTTTATATTGTGGTGTTTTGTTTTGTTTTTGTTTAATGTGGTATGTTTATTTTTTCCTTTTGTAATTGTTGAAACTTTAATAAATATTATTTTAAAAAAAGAAAAGAAAGCACGTCAAAGTGCAAGTAGATAAAATAGGTACCGCTCCGGCAGGAAGGTAAACCGCATTTCCGTGCGCTGCTCTGGTTTCGCCAGAAGTGGCTTAGTCATGCTGGCCACATGACCCAGAAGCTGTACGCCGGCTCCCTCGGCCAATAAAGTGAGATGAGCGCCACGACTGGACCTAATGGTCAGGGGTCCCTTTATGATATAATCACTTTTAAACTACTAGTTTTTATCCCTTACTTGTTTTAAGTCTTATGTGTTCTGTTTAGCTGTATCCTGGTCTGTAACCGAAATAAAGTTTGCTACTGATACTGATAGCTAATTGAATTTTATGCCTCATGTTCTTTCCTCCTCTGTGGATGACCTGCACTTGCCTGACAGCTCCTTGACACCTAGCGAGGGAGAGCGGTGTGGGGACTTTCTTGGGGGTCAGATAGAGACCTGGAGAGCTGCATTTGGTGCCTCAGCCTTAGCTTCCCCACTCTTCCTCCAGAAGAATATAGGGGTACCTCCGGGGAAACATCAATAGGGAGGCCAGTCTGGAGACCTACAAAGAGAAATTGAACCAAAGCCATCTATATAATTATCTACATATTTGTGTAGCGGAGAAACTGGATGCAGATTGCATTTAAAGGCAGACCTACCTAATTCACATTTTCCGAAACGCATACATAAACTGAAAAAACCAGCACCCTTCAAAATTCGCATTTCTCTGAACTTTGCAGCACTGTTCTCCTGCCAGGTAATATTTACACAAACGCATATACTAGGGGGAATTGTGATTCAAAATGCATATACTGGCAGAACTAACATGTAAAAATGTATTGCGCTAGCAGAAAATTGCTCTGCAAAGATGTGTATATTAGACCAAATTGCAAGCAATTGTGTGTGTGTGTGTGTGTGTGTGTGTGTGTGTGTGTAAAAATGACACTGAAATGCTGATGAATTTTCATGAGAGCTTCTATAGTAGTACCTCGGGTTATGAACTTAATTCATTCCGGAAATCCGTTCTTAACCCAAAGCATTCTTAACCCAAGGCATGCATTCTCTACATAGGCCTCCCGTGGCCCCAGAAGCGGATTGCGTTTCTATCCTGGGGCAAAGTTTGCAACCCAGGACACCTTGTGATGGCCTGGGATTCAGACTCAGAGGCTAAACCTGAGGAATCCCAGCCTGCACAGGAGTCCCTGCCTCGAGAACCAGCTGAGCCGGGGCTGGGGCCTGAGCCTGAAGGGTCCTCACCTGTGCTGGATCCTCAGGTGCAGGCACCAGCTGAGTCTGCTCAGGCTCCTGAAGTGATGGAGGACCCATTGCCTGCAGGTGCTCCACTCTCAGCCCCGTCAGAGGAAGCTGAGGTTGCCTCTGGGTCCGGTAACCCTCCAGTCTCTCTTGAGCTGCAGAGGCTCAGGGCAGAGAGGCGGAGGGAACTAAGTTCCTGCAGGAGGAGTGCTCGCCTCCAGGCAAGGAGAGGCGAGTCACCTGTGGACCGGGGCTGCCCTATGCCTTGGGGCAGATAAAAGCCAGTCAGCCCCAGTCCCAGATTGCGGGAGCAATGTTGTTGGTAGCCTGTTCCTGCCTGCACCCTGTCCTGCTCTTCTGCCAGAGTTCCTGACCCCACCTGACTCCCAGCTACAGCTTTGATGGACAGCATCCATACCTCACCATCGACTGCAGACTGGACTAGGACCTCACCTCTCGGTTAGCCCCCAGGACCAGCACACACCTACTTCCAGGTTTGTGGAGTTCATAACCTGAAACGTTCATAAGCAGGACTGTTTGTAACCTGAAGTACCACTGTATATATATATATATACAATTGCTTTCGTAGATTTTCACGGGTACAGGAATGCAGGTTTTGGTGCCTAGACACCCCAACTTTTACACGGGAAGACACCCGAGGACACCAAAACCTGCATATATACAATTGTGTATATATACAATTTCAAACTTATGTAGAAATGTGGGGAACAGAAGATTGGAAAAATGAGAAACAGGGAGAAACTTGGACTGGGGTGGATGGCTCTCAATCCACACAAACACACACACACACACAGAGAGAGAGATTTGTACAACAGAGAGAGAGAGAGAGATTTGTACAAATTATATATCCAGTTAAAATCTCTCTCTCCTCCCCCCCCCCCAATTGCATTCCAACAGCTTCAATCCGTATCTATTTAATAAAAGATCACAGAGAAAATGTCTGTGGGAAGTTTGGGGAATGGGCTCCATCCATCAAGCCAAGTCATGGTTATTCCATAAGCAACATTAAATGTTCAGCAGTCGGGTTTTTAATTCATCACTTGCATTAACTGTAAATGCCTCGTTTACAAGAATCCAGGCCAAAGGTTGCTGGGCACTGATAAATGTAGCCCATTCATAAAGCAACTAGGAGCTAAATGAGATAACAGCCAGGTGAGTTTTCAAAGCTGGTTCAGAAAGAATATGTGTAAGTTAAGGCCATATTGGTGATGCCCTGGACTCTTTGAGCCTTTCATTTTACATGGACACCTAAGGAGCTTGCCAATTTTATTTTCTCTCAATTTCTTGTTTTTCTCATTTTCTCAATCTTAATTGCAGCTTCCCACATTTCTGCATAATTTTGCAATCAATCAATAAAAAATAAAATAAAATAAGCTTTTGCAAAGATATGACAGAATTTCTTGAGAATTTCTGCACACATTCTGGCATGCAATTTTCACCATATAGAATACATTCTTTTGTGACAATTTCACTGATATATGCACTTGTATGAATGCTTTCTCCTGATGTCCACATTTTTTATACACGTTACTTGGCTGGAGCACTGTGTTGAAAAATCTGGAGAGCTGTAAATGTCAAGGAATTTGAACGGATGGCTACTTGTCAGTTTTGCAAATTGTTTCAGGGTGTGTGAATTGGATAGACCTGCAATAAAAGGTGAAGCAAGCTGAATTTTCTTCTCCATCCTATGGAGCGCTTGACAGTGTATGCCATTATGATGTGAGGGGCTCTGTAATGTTTTCCCACCCCTGCTGGACCCAACTGGATAATCAGGTGGCTGGGGCTCAATGTGATGGGGAACAGGGACTATGAAGCAATGCCCCCAACGTTCAGTATATACATTTGAAGTTGTATCATACCACTTTATACAGTCTTGGCTTCCCACAAAGAATCTCAGTTGTTAAGAGAGCCCAAATCCCCTCACAGGGAACTCTGGAAATTGTAGTTCTGTGGGGGGGAATAGCCCCCTTAACAAACTACACTTCCCAGGATACTCTGGGAGAAGCCTAGTTGCAGGAAAGACCTTGCGTTGGATCCTTAAGAAGGATGTGTGGGAATGTTCAGGGATGCAGGAGAGGATATATTGTTTGATTATAGCCTTTCCAACTTATGTTAACAAGTTCACAATTTAGCAGAGTAACATTCCCCTTTTTAAACTTGCAGCGGATGCGTTTGCTCAGGCTCGCTAAAGCCTCTATAATAACTGTTCTGGTATTTTCCCTTTATTCCCTCATAAAAGATAAGACATGACACAGTCTTCTATAAAAGTATAAAGAGTTTACTCATTCTGTTCACAATTGGATCCCATAAGGCAGACCTAGCTTAGAAAAGTAACATACATCTGGAAACTATCTCATAAGAAGACAATCCCTTTGTCCAAGAGAGCATCTTTGGCTAAGTAGATGTTGCTTCTTTGATGTATGTAGTCAAAGAGAGAGAGAGAGATGGCTGCCCTGCTCTGTGCTTTTGTCATTACCTGCACAGGTGAGACCACGCCCACCTCTAGTCACATGCAGAGGAAGTCTGTCCCAGCCCAGAAGGAAACAGGAAGTTTACCTGCTGGCTGGACAAACATTCCTCCCCATGTGTAAACATGTTAACTCTAGGAATGTTGTACTTGACTGCTCTTGTGTTTCACATTCCACAGGATGGCCTGGGTAGGGGCACCCTGCACCATCCCATTGGGATCTTAGAGGACAACAGCTTTTGTCCAGAAGCTCAGCTCAGAGTATGATGGGCCACAGTGATACATACCTGTGGTTTGCTGGGGTTCATTAGAAACAGTTCACCCTGTGGAAGACCCCAACATTGGTCAACCCCACCTGTCTGTAGACAGTATATTGACCAGTGTTTGGACTGGTTGAGCAATGGATGCATGCGTCAGTTTGCATTTCTTAGTGCAGAAAGTATTGATCTGATGTGTAGAGTTCTTTCCTATTCTAATTAATTCAAGAGGGTTCTGGAAGCTTCTCTGTGTGAAAGAAACAAGCAGGAGGTTCCTGATGTTTGGGTTATTCCTTCAGAGAAGCTGAGTACAGCTGGCTTAAACTGGTTCTCTTATCTCTTCTGTCAAGGCCATGCTGACTATAAAAATAGGCCAGAAGGAGCCTGGGTTTCACTTTTTCTTTCTATCTCTTTTCCTTCTGGTGTGGTGTTCTGTACATAGTATGCTTAGTGTTAAAGGTTTAGACTTATTATAAATTATTGTAAGTTTAAGTTAAGTCTACTGCAACTGGATTTCTTATGGACAGTGCCAATCCTGAATGTATTGGATTTGTGATCGTTATGCTCATTTGCCTTCAGAAGCAGTTAAGCTCTTCTGGGTGAAATACAGTTGGTCTGCTTTTTGGGAATCCAAAAGTTTAAGTTTTTACTCTGCTAACTATACATTGGAATCTGATCTGGATCAATATTGAGTAGAATTCTATGACACCATGTCCCTTGCCTACACAAAACCAATAAAGTTGTGACTCTTGATTGTTATTTGGTTCCCCGTTTCCCACCCCCAGCTTCACTGTGCACCGGTGTGCAAACGCATCACCTAAATTTCCTAAGAAAGGAGTCTTATATGTTGTTAAGTGCAACACATGTGTCCAGGATCCCATCCTTCCCACTTCTCTCCACAAGGCCACTTACACCTCTACCATTTCATCACAGTGGAATATTTTCAAACCCCTAACTTCAAACAAATGGTTCGCTTTCCATAAGTGTTGAAGGCAAAGAGCGGACTGTCAAGCCAAATTCAATCTTGCAGGATGCTTTTAGCTTTTGCTGGTGTGTGGTCTTCAAAGGTTCAGATATCACTGCAGAGAAAATTGTTAGGAACCATTGGTAGGAAAGCAGCACTCGCAGCAGTGTGCACACTTGGGAGGGGGGGATATTTTTGGACTTCTTTGTACTTGGTTGCAGAAATCTGGAAATTACACAGAGCTGGAGTTTTGGATGTGTAACTCTTGTAGAAACTATCAATGGCATGACACAATGGTGTTATTAAGGAAGGGCAATATCTCTGGTAGGGAACACATTGTGGGTAGCTGGTGGGTCTCAAACCCTCAGTAAGTTAGAGACTTTCCCTGCGTGTGAAGACAGACTCTGGTGAATTGAGTAGACAAACTAATAGTGGGCCCAACAGTTTCTGCACATGCAGAGGGGCTCATCAACCTGGGAAGGTAGCCAACCTAGGAGAAGGAAAACTCTGATCCTAAACCTTCAGTGCCTTGCAGGATGTCAGAAACGTGGCCCCCCAGAGCATAGCGGAAGAGTCAGCCTCAGAAATTGAGCTGAGCAAGCAAGGGGCCGACTCTGAGAATGAGAGCTGTCTGTCAGAGTTTAGAGGGGACATCCCGGCTCCCCTCCTTCCAAGGGAAAGCACTGTTAGCTCCCAAGGAGAGGAAGAATTGGAAGTTGGCCAAAGCGTGCCAGGCAACCAGCAGATAAGCCAGAATCTGAGGCTGTGTCTTCTGGGGAAGAGACAGGCCAGCCGTTCAGTGCCCGTATGAGGAGATTGGAAAAGCTGAGAGAAGAACAGAAGGGAAGGAGAAGAAAAGCGGGATTTTGGTGTTCTTCCTGTTGGAGGAGGGATGATGAGTCAGACTGATCAACTACCATTAATGAAATCAGGCAGAATGCCATGCTCTGGATGTGTTTTTCTTGTAAATAAACTTACATGAAACTGACAGAGAGTCCTTGCTGTTTATCAGGCCGCTTGCCTGCCAGAGATGTCTTTGGGAGAAGAAAAGGCTACTCAAATCTGGAGGGAAATAACTAGGATGGTTGGAGGGCGTCTTGTATGCCTCCTTCCAGCAACTCCTGCCACCAAGCTGGTGCCAAATGTCTTGCTCTGGCCACATCAGGGAGGACTGCAATTTTGTCATCAATGATGCTGTGCTGTCAAAGTTCAAAAAGAACAGGCCTAAATATGACTCTTGCCAGGTTGCAATGCTCAACAGTATTCCAAGTTGAGCTATGTTTCCTCCTCCTCCTCCATATGTCATTGAAATCAAAATAGTGTTATGTACTGAAGTTCTCACCCTGGGCCAGCAGGGGGATACTGTAGATAGTTTTCACTCAGGTCCACATATGCAAATAGGGGATTGTAAGTGACGTTCAGTGATTGGATAGTTACAGAAAGTGGTTGCAGTTGCGTTCTAGTGGAGCTCTATATAAGCAGGCTGGCTGAACCCTTCAGTTCAGTTCAGTTCTGGCCTGTGAATAAACAAGAGCTGTTTGAAGAATCGCTGTGTTGTCTGATATGTTCACCCACAACTTAACAAATAGGTTGCAAGCAAATGTGCTGATTTTGTGCCTACACTGCCAGCACTCCCCAGAGTAGCCACCCGACGCAAATAGCATCTCCTTGTATACTCTCAGAGAATAGTTACGTTAAGGAGCTAAAATGAAAGCATCACAGAATACGGACGCTGCTAAAATAGGTGTGTGTCCACTATTTACAGAACAATAGCTTGGCTCATGGGCAATCGAGTGGCTTGGAAATATACATCCCAACTTGTGTGTGGCTGAATCCTGCTTGGGCACAGCTATCAGAAAGCTTCCTTTGATTCTTCCATAGTCACTTATCCATGCTCTGAAAATCCCAGTCTCTCCTGTAAACTAAAAGAAAACTCGATTAAGGCGGCATCCTATTCCAGTCAAAAAGATGTATCGACATCACAATGGCAATAAGTGAGCTTCAGGAGCTAGACAGGGTCTTTAATCTCCGTGGTGACACCCTGAACTCTGCTTCACCTTCTATATTTATTTACATGTCTCTTGCGCTCTAACAGAACCCATTGTGAACAAATTAATCAGCATTTATCAATGAGCTTTCGAGGGGTGTCATTTCAACGACTCTGTGGAACAGGAAGCTTGCGGGTGGCGGCGGTGGGGAGATGTTGCAAGATAGAGGAAATAAAAAATTATTTTTATCCGTTGTATAAATGTACCCATATTATTAATTTATAGCTTCCATGGCCGACTGTAATATTTTAGCACTTCCGCAGCATGTTCTCGAAACAGAATTTTATGCTACAGGTGAGGCTGTTTAATACTTAATTCAAATGCACCCTAAATTCTATGCGGCGCAGAGTGTGGGAGGCAAAACATTTATTTTGTACTGGATTGGCTGGCGATAGGCAACAGATTTCTGCCTCCATGGTCAATGTTGCTGTTGCGATCAGATCCTATTTGTGGTCTCCTCACTGGGGCATCTATAACACAGGGTTATAGAGACCTTTGACCTGACCCAGCCAAGCTTTCCTTACATCCTCTTACACTGACTTGCGTCCATGTGATGTGCAACTCATAGCCATGCTGTTAATAACCTCTGCCATATTCTTACCCTGTGCCCTGCCTATATGTCGGTTGTTGTACAAAGGCATTTTATTTGCTGGCTGTATATTCATGATAGCCTTTTTGCATTGTAGGCCCCGAGTGTATCCCAATAGAGTGGTGCCTTGGTTCTCAAACTTAATCCGTTCCGGAAGTCCGTTCCAAAACCAAAGCATTCCAAAACCAAGGCACACTTTCCCATAGAAAGTAATGCAAAATGGATTAATCCATTCCAGACTTTTTTTAAAAAAACAACAACACACCACAACAACCCTAAAACAGCAATTTAATATGAATTTTACTGTCTGATGAGACCATTGATTCATAAAATGAAACTAATAAACAATGTAAACAATGTACTGTAGTCACACAATCATGTAGTCACACAATCAATCAATCAATCAGTAGCTGAACTGGGTTCCGCACAGCCACAAAAACAAAAAGGCACAAAAAGAAAATAGCAAAAACAGACAGACCTCAGCGTAACACTCAAAACGGAAGCGTGGCACTCAAATCAGAAGCATAACACTCAAAACGGAACACGTTCAGCTTCTGAAAAAAGTTTGCAAACTATAACACTTCTGGGTTTGCAGTGTTTGGGTTCCAAGTTGCTTGAGTACCAAGGTGTTTGAGAACCAAGGTACCACTGTAAAAGAAATAGCTTGTTTTGCTGTCACTTGCCCTGCCTACACCACATGCGTGTTTTGCACACACGAGAAAGTGCTCCATGTGTGTTGCACTCAGGTCCTGCTTGCAGACTGCCCATGGGAATCTGGTTGGTCAACATGAGTGCAGAATGCCGGACTACATGGGGTACTGGTTTGATCCAGCAGGCTGAGGTTATATTCTTATAGTCTGACTTGTTGCAAGACAGCTTCTCAGCTTCTTGCGTTCCTCACAGACAGTCACAGTCCTGACACAGAGCATATTGGCCCATCCAGTCTAAGACTGAATTTGGTTATGTGTTCTTACTTGCATCTCTATTGGGTTTTCACCACCGAGGCCATGGTTGCATTAATTTACAAGACCTTTAACACCATTAATGATAATTTTATTATTTACCAGTATGCCCCACCCATCTGACTGGGTTTCCCCAGCCACAGAAATATTTACTCTGCAGACACGACATAAGGGCTGGTAACATTAGCACTGGGAATCCCATGGGGTTGACCACAATTCCTGGGGACAATCAGGTCATGCATCCATAGCAGTGATCGGAGGAGGAATGACCACTGGGATGAACACAGAGAGAAGAAACCAGGAGCATTTGCACCAGCAAAACCAGAAGCCTTCATCTGCCCCAGCTGCAACCAAGCATGTCTCCCCCGTATCTGTCTCTACAGCCACAGCAGGCACTATAAACTTCCAGCAGTTTGACTTCACCCCCAAAGGCACACTCCATTGTCTCTCCAGACAGGCAGGTGCTCAGTATTGTCTACACTGACTGAGAGTGGTTCTCCAGGGTTTCAGAAAGGGACTCTTTCCCAGCCCAACTGGATAGTGGATCTGAAATCTTCTGCATGAAAAACAGCTTGGGATGTAGGTAGGGGGAAAAAAAGGTCTCTCTTCCCTCTCCCTTTAGTCCTCCCTTACATGGGCTTCTGCCATGATCCTTTGAGACATTTCCCCACTGGGATACACGTCTACGCCAAAGAATATCACACACACATCAATGGGAAGGAAGAATCCATTTCTGTCTGTTGAAGTTGGATCTTCATTTTGAGTCTTTTGTCTGGGTGGCACTGTGGGTTAAACCACAGAGCCTAGGGTTTGCTGATCAGAAGGTCGGCGGTTCGAATCCCCGCGACGGGGTGAGCTCCCGTTGCTTGGTCCCTGCTCCTGCCAACCTAGCAGTTTGAAAGCATGTCAAATTGCAAGTAGATAAATAGGTCCCACTCCGGTGGGAAGGTAAACGGCATTTCCATGCACTGCTCTGGTTCGCCAGAAGCGGCTTGGTCATGCTGGCCACATGACCTGGAAGCTGTACGCCGGCTCCCTTGGCCAGTAAAGTGAGATGAGCACCGCAACCCCAGAGTTGGTCACAACTGGACCTAATGGTCAGGGGTCCCTTTACCTTTACCTTTATCTTCTATCCACCATCAAAGTTAGTTCCACTTATCTGTTGGCGCTACCCATCCCTGCAAATGCTTACATTTTGAAGGTGGTTAATTACATGGGCCAAAGACCCAAAAGTCACCAGGGGCATAAATCTCTGCAGCTCTTCTGCAACCCAAGTTGATTTAAATCAACTTGGAGATCAGGCCCAGAGATAATAGGTTTGCAAGGGCAACTCATTCCCATGGAATAAGGGGCCCCCAGCTATTAGCAAAGCCATTACGGCTATTGATTGGCATCATACTTCCTATTAGCTAGCCCAAATGATACTCCTTAGTTACATCATTAGTCACCGTAAATCACTGGAAGCTACCACATAAAATTGTTTAGCGAGTCGGGCTGTTGGAGCACAATCAATAAGGTGACACATTTAAGTGTGAGGAATAGAGGAGTGCAGCCCAAGTGCTAATTACAAAAGGAAGAATAAATACGTTTGTGCAAAAACAGGGTGGGTTTTTCATGTTATTTAGCATGCAACAGAAAGGGGATGCTCAGGAAGGAGACATTTTTAAAAAGGAACGTGCTGCGGTGGAGCGGCCACATTTAACTAACAAAATAGCATAACGTTGCCCAGCTCATTTACTCCAAAGTAGACATTAAAGCCAGCAGTTAAAAAAAGAAAGGAAAAGCACAGCATGATATTGGAACTGATTTAGCATGGGGGAACTTGATAAGGATGAGGATTGTCATTCTGAGCCAGAGTAATGGCATGCTATAGCTTTGCTGGATCCGGCCAGCTTTCATTCAGCCTTGCATTTGATTTCTGAGGGTGCCCAGCCTCTGAGAATCTCACAAGTATAGGGCACAAACACAAGAAGCTCCCTTATACCAAGTCAGACAATTTGTCCATTTCCTCTCTGTCCATTTGTCTACACTGAATGGCAGTGGCTCTCCAATGTTTTAGACATTGTCCCCTCCCAGTCCTACCTGAGGTGAGGAGGAGGATGATATATTAAATTTCTATACTGCCTTTCATCCAAAGGGCTGTCACATGGAAGATGGAATAAGCTTGTTCTCTCCTGCTCTGGATGGTAGGACACAAACCAATGGCTACTGAAATATACTCAGAGTCGAGAGTTGATTTCATGCTCTTTATTCAGCTCATAGTGGTGAGGAGGAATGGAAGTTCCCCCAGAATGTCTGCTTTATATATATTATTTACACAATGGGCCCCACGTGATTGGCTAATTCCGGGATTCTCCTGTAGGCCAATCAGGTTGCAGATTCACTTCCACCTGGAGCTGGATTGGGTGGCTCCTGTGGACCAGTCAGACTGCTGCATTCTGAATCCTATTGTTCTAGGAATAGGTTTGCCAGAAGCGGCTTAGACATGCTGGCCACATGACCCGGAAGCTGTACACTGGCTCCCTCGGCCAATAAAGCGAGATGAGCGCCGCAACCCCAGAGTCGTCCACGATTGGACCTAATGGTCAGGGGTCCCTTTACCTTTACAGTGGTACCTCGGGTTAAGAACTTAATTTGTTCTGGAGGTCCGTTCTTAACCTGAAACTGTTCTTAACCTGAAGCACCACTTTAGCTAATGGGGCCTCCCGCTGCTGCCGCACGATTTCTGTTCTTATCCTGAAGCAAAGTTCTTAACCCGAGGTACTATTTCTGGGTTAGCAGAGTCTGTAACCTGAAGCATCTGTAACCTGAAGCATCTGTAACGCAAGGTACCACTGTACCTTTACCAGTTATTGTTTGACTCTGACTGCCATCAACCACAGCCCGCATGGCCAACGGTAAGGGAGAATGAGAACTGTGGACCAGCAGCAACGCAGATAAAGCCTAGATACTCATAACAGGGATGTTAAATAAACAAGAGATATCTGGCTCGCTGCAGCTGGCAATGGAACACTGGAGTAAATGGACTCTGGTGTGATTCAGGGTGGCAATTCTGATGTACCAATGATATACTGATATTTTACTATTTAAGCAATGCAAGTAGGAAAGGTGATGGGGATGATGGATGTGTCTTGGGTGCCTTGACATGGAAGAAGGCAGCTTCCCACATCTCCCCTGAACCCTTGAACTCAGCTGTCCACCCTGCACCCCTCCTCCAGCTTCCAGCTGTGTTGCTTTATGCCACCTCCGCTGCCAAACGGAATTCAGCTCAGTCAAGAGAGGCAGATGTCTGGCATCTGGCACCAAAGCAAAGGTTCGGCGTTTGGCACGAGGGATGGTTGCCTGAGCCGAGGCTCTGAAATATAATTAAATTTGTAGCACCGTGCCAGTGGCTGCCAGTCAAAGTGGCCAGATGTGCCAGAGTGAGAGATGTGCGCTTTCTGCAGCCCACCAGAGGGACAACACAACACCTCCTGCCAAGTCTCATTTGTGCAACTCCAGGGGAATGGGGCAAAATAACCCTGTGGCTGGCACACAGAAACCAGAGAGGATTCTTCGGCTGGCAGTGTTATTACAAATTTTGACAACAAAGTGGGTCTTCCGTCCATACACATGCCTTTTCCCTTTGTCTCGACTCATACCTTTTTTTTTTTTTGGTGTAAAAATCAGCAATGGTGTGAGAGCTAACATCTATATCTGCAGCACAGAGCGCCTGCAGACTCATAAATAATTCTTTGTGCAGAAGGGAAAACAGGAAATAAAGTAAAATACAACTACCTTGTATTGGTCTCTTTTGAGAGCGCCTTTGTATTGTTCCAAGGAGCTGGCAGCAGAGCCAGCTCAAAATATCCATTTTTGATGGGGAGAATTTGATGGGCAACATAAAAAAACAAGTTCAACATTAGGTTTTCTTGCAGAAATTTCACACCGTCTCCATCTCTGCCTGCAGTAAATGTCCAGCTACTATTTGGTGACATGGCTGGACCCAGTTATCACAGGTGTACTTATAATGATTCCACAATCAGGCTGTCAAACAGGAATGAGAGTTTTGTTAGAGCACAGGCTAGGCTTCTTCCATGGCCTGCCTGCACGTAACCACTGAAAGCAAAGTAGAGCTAAACTAAAGTAACAGATTTTTGCCTCATTACTAAGCTGGGTACTTTACAGCAAACTAACTTGTGCAGTTGGGACACGGGTGGCACTGTGGGTTAAACCACAGAGCCTAGGACTTGCCAATCGGAAGGTTGGCGGTTTGAATCCCCGCGACAGGGTGAGCTCCCGTTGCTCGGTCCCTGCTCCTTTCAACCTAGCAGTTCGAAAGCACGTCAAAGTGCAAGTAGATAAATAGGTACCACTCTGGTGGGAAGGTAAACGGCATTTCCGTGCACTGCTCTGGTTTGCCAGAAGCGGCTTAGTCATGCTGGCCACATGACCTGGAAGCTGTATGCCAGCTCCCTCGGCCAATAAAGCGAGATGAGCACCGCAACCGCAAAGGCGGTCACGACTGGACCTAATGGTCAGGGGTCCCTTTACCTTTACCTTTAACTCGTGCAGTTAGGTAATTTCTAATTACTAAACTGTGTAGCTAAGGAAGATCCCTAGTGCCAACCGGAAAAAATATATAATGATATAGCAGTAGGCACCCAAGATTTATTTTATTTTAAAAATTATATAGCGCCCTATACTTGGAGGTCTCAGGGTGGTTCACAGAACAAAATCAAAATATAAAACCACAAAATATATAATTAAAATAAAAACAACAACCCAATAACCCCCAAAAAAACCCACATTTTATTTATTTTTTGTAATTGTTTTTATTGATTTTCATATGATATATTTATGCATTTTTACTAATCTAAAACTCTCAGGATTACCACTTCCATCTACCCCTCTTCTGGTTTTCTTGTTTCCACACTATAATATTTACACATTGATTTATATCAGCATATTGTTCATATCTATGCATAGTTCTTTCTATAATCTCATATAGAATGCTCCATCAATTATACTTTGCAAGGTTTATCTCAAACCTGTCAGTGTTTTTATATGTAAACAGTGTTTACACATTTCAAAAGGGCATAGGATGTCAATCAAAGGCCTGGTTAAAAAGGTACGTATTTGTCTGGTGCCTATATGCGTATAATAAAGGTGCGAGGCGCACTTCCCTGGGGAGAGCATTCCGTAGACTGGGAGCCACTGCAGAGAAGGCCCTTTATTGTGTTGCCACCCTCTGGACCTCTCGAGGTGGCTCCTATAATAAAAGCTCTCCAGAGATTACCATGAAGTTTTGGGGACACCTCTGCTCATTTGGCTAATGCAAATAACTTTACATTCTGTTAACAAAAGCACATACTTGACTGGAACAAGGATACCTGCGGGAGCATTCAAGCTGCTCCCTAGAGAGCTCAGCCATGCAGGCCACCAGCTTGGATGACATCATCTAACATGGCCGCATCCATAGTGCAGCCTCTCTAGGAAGCAGCTTGAACATCACCATTTAAAACATGGACAAAAAATTGCTTGAGATGAGTGCTGCAAATCAAAGAATAAGCAAGCTGCTTCTCTCCAACTTGAGGGAAATGTAAAGAGTGGGTCGTTTTGACTCAGCCTTAAAGAAAGCTAGGATATTCAGAGTTACACTGTCTGTAACAGTACATTTAGCTGTCAGGGCTCATTTTCATTGACAATTTCCTCCTTCACGAATTTCTCTGACCCAGCTTCCCTCCATCTTGGGTCTCCAAAGGTTGATGGACTACAACTCCCATCATCCCCAGCCATCATGGCCAATCACTGGGGATGATGGAAGATGTTGTCTGGCAACATCTGAGGAACTGTCTGGTGCTTCTACTTTATGATCTCAACTGATTTTAATGGAGCTCTGTAAGGCACGTATGATTAACCACAATGGAGGTGGCAGAGACAAGTGCCTTTGAGCCTCTGGGAGCCTTTGAATTATACACTCCATTCAACTGCTCTGGTCTGCTTAGATGCAACAGTGGCTACAAATGGTGGCCCCTCAACTATGGAATAGCCTCAGAGGGACTCACCAGGCACCTACTTTAATGTCTCCTCAGTGCCAGGCAAATCCCTTTATGTTCTCCCATATTTTTTTCAAGCTTTTAAAACTGCAGCTTTTAACATCTGCTGCTTTTACATTTTCCATTTAAATTCTCCATTCTCGTAGCTTTGAACGGGTTTTTATGCTCTTTTTATGGTCGATTTGTGCTTGATAACAGTCCTCAGCTGTTTTATAATTACTCAATGCTGCTGTTATATGGGTTGAGTTTTGGGTTTTGATGTATATTGCATCATGGTCATTTTTATTTTCTTTAAGTGAAGCCCTGGGAGTGATTGTTATTGGTCATCCTTCATTATTAAGTTTCTGTACCTCCTAGATCAGAACTCACAGGTGAGTTTACAAGTCCATCAATACATAAGAAGATTCTTGTTGGATCAGGCTGATGGCCAGTGTAGTCCAGCATCTCCGTCTCACAGTGGGCATCTAGATGTTTATAGGAAGCCTGAATGTTTGCAACAGGACACTTGATCCACTAGTGATCTCCAGCAACTGGTCTCCGGAGGTACAATTGGAGGTAGAACTTAGTCATGGCTAGTGGCCTTAGAAAGCCTTGTTATCCTTCATGAATTTGTCTAAACTTCTTTTTATTTTTATTTTTATTTTATTTTATTTTAAAAACATCTTTATTACATTTTCAAAATTTACAAAAAAGAATAAATAATAACAACAAATCATAAAGAAAATAAAAACCAAAAAGAACAAAGCATATTTATCAAATACCACATTATTTAAGGAGTACAAACCATGACTTGAATATTCTATACACAAAATTCCTAGAAAGAAGTTACCTTCATATTTCTTCTTTCCCCCCATTTCCTCACAGTTACTTTCTTTTCCACTAAACTGCTTTGAGTCCCTTATAGGTTTGTTGACTTCCCTCTATCTCTTTGCAGTTTTAGTTCTACTATTGCATTTCAATAATCTGCATTTAATTGTTTATCAAGACATTAGGGGGGAAAATCCCCTTTCTGTGAAATTAATGTCTAATCTTCTTTTAATGCCATTCAAGTTGGTGGCCATTGCTACAACTCAAGAATTCCTCAGGTCGCAAGAATATTATTGGCACAAAAATGAAAGCAAGAAGAATTACCGACGAAGGAAGAATGGAGGACGAAATTGATGGACTATGCAGAATTAGATAAATTAACAGGAAGGATTCGAAACCTGCGGGACCAGAGATTCTTAGAAGACTGGAGTAAATATATGAATTATTTGAAAAGTAATAGTAATGAACAGATTACGCTAGTTGAACAAACTTAGGAAGGCCCCAGTCCTGCAAAGCCCTATTGGTCACAGGGCCTGGCTCCTGCATGCACTCCTGACACTGACACATTCCAAAACAGAGGCATTTGGGAACCGAGGTTTGACTGTATATTGCAAGAGTGCTCCTCCAGACATCAGCAGTGTGGTGACACTGACTCAGAGAACAATGAATAAATGAGGTGTGGATGGTCCGGTACAATTTCACCACTAATACATCATTAGTGCAGTAATGACGTGTTGCAAAATACACCTGCAACTCTGCCACCCTGCGGGGGGAGGGACAATGTGGAGGGTTCCCTTCCTCCCCCACTGTAACATGGTTTTCAGTGTCAAATAGCAAAAGAGTAGACAGAACCTTCCCTATCCAAGCTAAACATATAAGTGGATTTTAACATTTTATGATGTATAAACAACACCTTGACAGTTATACCTGGCTGGAGGTTTGAGTTCTATGGAAAGCAATAAAAAGCCACACACTTGCCCAAGTTGTACTATTTGTTCGGAGTCCTTTTTATATAAAAAGTACAATAACATTTTCACACTTTCCTTTATAGACACCCTCTCTTCACCCTCTCTGGGCTGTTAAGAAATGTCCGACATAAAGCAGTAGAAACAAAGCCATTTTGGGGAGTACTGGAGGAAAGACATTGTTAATGGTGAATCATGGTTTCTTCCTTGAGTGGAGATGGAAGGTATAAAGCAACTTAAATCAGATAACACTGAAACTGTTTTCTGGGGGGGGAAATGAAAGGAAAAGAGATAAGATCTATATTTTGATATGCATATCTGCACATGGATATATCTGATGGTACTTCAAGAATAACTATGGTTAAAAAAAGATAATTTAGCCTAGAATTCATTAACACACACACACACACACACACACACTTAAGCGGAATGTATGTTATGTGGTTAATGTGCAAAACAACCAGCTATTGTGCACATTCACCAGGCCTTCTGTTAATCTTAATCTTACTCTCTAACAGGCCTTAGAAAATGTGCCTGTATATCAAGTGAATTTTGTACATTTTGGGGGCAATATTCACAATCCTCAACAGGACTTAGGGAATGTGACACTTCGACTTTGTTTCGTACATCCTCTGGGTAATGTGCACATTCTCCAGTTAAATTGCACACGTCTGAACAAGAAAACGTAAATGTTGCTCCGGAATGTGGGAGCAATGGAAAGCACAAGTTCCATGTTCAGCTAGGATGTATATCGTAGATCAGGAAAGGTACCACCTGAGTCAAGAGGAGGCCTGAGTAGTTAATGGGCAAAGTCGGAGACACCTGTTGTGCCCGCAAAAGTGTTTGGGCAGTCACAACACTTCATTTCCAATCAGTACATATCCCATAACACCTTGCCCTCATCCTGTAACTTTTTGTGCCACAAATGCTCCACGTTATTTATTTTTTGTCTTGCTTTTGTTCTGCTTGAGTGCAGCAGCATTGCTCCAGGTGGCAATAATCCGATAACATCGGAGAAGCATCCCAGCGCAACTAATAAAGCAGAATGATGTGTGGACATTCCAGTAAAAACTCGCCACAGATGCCCTATTATTGCATCAATGGCATGTTGCAGAATACATTTGCTTCCCTGCCCGCTTGCAAGAAAACCCAGTCTGGGGAGACCCTATAGAATACAGTCATTCAAGCAAGTCATCAGTGGGGAGAAGAAGCACTGCCACATTTTTGCTCCCCAATTCCCCTCCCCCCGCCCCATATCCATTCTAAAAGAAATAGTGAAAGGAAGAATAAGATTTAGGAATGATCATTAAAGGGAGCTTTAAAAATAACTTGGATGACATAGTTCAACTCTATGCACAGTGTAATCTGAAAGGATAATTGGCTTGGATGTGTGTGTCATTTCAGTTAATTATTTAGCCAACTGGGTAGCTGTGAGTCACACAGAGAAGTAACAGGATGTAGAAGAGGAACAAGGAGACTTTTGCTTCTTGTGGGGGGGGGGAGTGGAAAGGAAGGAGGAGGAGATGGAAAGCAGTACAATATTATTTCTCCCACAGAATGAACCTTTCCCAAAGTCTCATAATGAACTATGGTCCCTGGTGAGATTTATCACCTGGTTTTGAGATCCTCGTTGGTTATTATTTTCATTACGCATGCATATGATAGCTGGTTGTTCCTTAGGATGCCAAGTCCTCAAAAAACACCTACTGGTAATATGGCCAAGGAGCAATGGCTCAAGCTGGCATTTAACAAAAGCGGCATTATGGCTGATGAATGAGAGACTGGCTGAGCGGAGTCCTGCACCGAAACTGTTTTCTGAGGTTTGAAAGCAAAGG
This sequence comes from Podarcis erhardii, assembly GCF_964252035.2. Classification (NCBI taxonomy): domain Eukaryota; kingdom Metazoa; phylum Chordata; class Lepidosauria; order Squamata; family Lacertidae; genus Podarcis; species Podarcis erhardii. Next base: position 49,497,569 of record NC_138501.1, read on the forward strand.
GAAAGGAATGCAGGTGGAAGGCAGTTACTGCTAATGATCCCATTAGGGGAAAATAAAGCAGAATGGGAACAGGGTCCTCATCACCAAAAGAAAACCCAAACCCATGCAGACCAATCACTTTCTGTGAGTCAGGATCATTCCATGTCTAGCACCACACACACACACACACACACACACACACACACACACACAGTGCAGCTTACCCAATGCAGACCACAATATATTGCAAGTTGATAGGAGACACAGAGCTGATCAGGGCTTCCTGGAGATGGTGTGAGATATGAGGCCATAAGAATAGCCCAGATGGATCGGCTGAAAGACCGATGCAATTCAGTATCTTAGTTGCAAAGTGGGCAACCAGATGTCAGTTCCCAGCAACTGGCGTTCAGAGCCAGAGGGCCACTGACAATGGTGGTAAATCTATGCAGCCATTGAGGACGTTACAATTATGGTTAAATGTATTTCTGTCCCGCCTTCCTGGGATCCAATGTGACTTTACAACGTTGAAAAAACAACGTTGTAAAATGCAACGTAATAAAAAGAAACTAGCTAAAAGCATTAAGTTCAAATATGTCGGAACACACTTAAAACCGGCAGTTGAAACTCAGCTTGCCCTGATAGCAAACCAGAGATCAGTGTCATTTGCACCTTGGCTTTCACGGGAAAGTCTCAGCCTGCCAGTGGAAGGGTAACAAAGAGGGAGCTGGTCTAACCTATCTTGGGAGGGAGTTCCAGAATATGGGAGGAGCCACAGAAAAGGTCTCTTGTGTGACCACCCACCATACCTCTAATGCTGATGGGATTGAGAGAGGTGTTCGCCCAAAGGTATAATAATAATAATAATAATAATAATAATAATAATAATAATAATAATAATTTATTTGTACCTCGACCATCTGGCTGAGTTCCCCAGCCATTAAAATGTCACACATTAAGAACTTCCCTGAACAGGGCTGCCTTCAGATGTCTTCTAAATGTCAGGTAGCTGTTTATCTCTTTGACATCTGATGGGAGGGCATTCCACAGGGAGGGCGCCACTACCGAGAAGGCCCTCTGCCTGGTTCCCTGTAACTTTGCTTCTCGCAATGAGGGAACCGCCAGAAGGCCCTCGTCTCTGGACCTCAGCGTCCGGGCAGAATGATGGGGGTGGAGACGCTCCTTCAGATATACAGGACCGAGGCCGTTTAGGGCTTTAAAGGTCAGCACCAACACTTTGAATTGTGCTCGGAAACGTACTGGGAGCCAATGTAGGTCTTTCAAGACCGGTGTTATGTGGTCTCAGCGGCCGCTCCCAGTCACCAGTCTAGCTGCCGAATTCTGGATTAGTTGTAGCCACTGATAACATCTTCCATGACTTTGTCCAATCCTGCTTTTAAGCTATCCAAGTTAGTGGCCATTTCTACATCACCGGAGAGCAAATTCCACCATTTGGACATTCCCTGTGTGAACAAGGGCTATTGTGGTGCCAGTATATTTTCTTTAGGGAGGAGGCGTTTTCCTCAACATCATGTCACACTCTAGTGTGACCAACATCTGGGATTAAGGGAAAGGGCTTCCAGCTGAAAGGGCGATGCTCCCAGGCATTCCCTGGGCCCAGCATCATTCTCTTTAGAAATTATGTATTAACAGCTGTAATGAGCCCTTTCAAACTGTTTACATTTTATTTTAAAAATAGTTCCAGAGGTTGTAAAAAGGAGTGGGGGCAGAGGGGCGGGGTAGGCAGAGGAACGAAACAAGGTCCTCTTTTAAGAGCCAGGATGTACAAATGGGCTCTGATTCCAACTCTGGGATGTGCCAAATGTTAATAGAGCTTTTTTCTTCTTTTTTTGCAAAAGGAGCATATCTCGAGAGTCAATATAAGCCGTGCCCGACACAAAGAGCAGCCTTTCATGGAGTACCCATCCTACCTTGGCAGGAACCACTAAAGCAATCTGCTGTATGGCTTAAGCTATTCTCACACAAAAGGCCCTCTGTGTAGCTGGAAGATAAAAATCCACTTCAGTTTGTTAACAACATTATTTAACCTCTTGATCTCTTCCCTCTGCACTCCACTGCCAATAAGAATTGAGCAGGCTTGGGGGGGGGTGTATTGGTGTGGTGAGTGTTTCTTGAATAAGGATTTTTCAAATCTCGTGCAGCTTGTTTTGGGAGCCTAGCTCACTGCCAATGGAGGATAGCCCTTCTATATTTATTTTACTTCCATGGATGAATCGCACCCCTTAGGCACAGCATCAAATAGAGTTCCACCCCCATGCATCTGAATATTTTATTTCAAGGTCAAACAAACAAAACCACCAATAGTTGGAGAAAGGAGGATCTCACTTCTAATGCAATTATGTTCATAGGGTGAGCAGCAAGAAATCTACGACTAAATCACCCTCTGGGAGGTTTGGACTACAATAACCATCAGCCACAACTGGCACAACCAGTGACCAGGGATGATGGGAATTGTAGTCCAATAATGCATGGAACGTCACGTGGGGCAACTGTGGACAAACCTGTGGATTCCAGGACTGAGAAAGATGCAAAGAGTTAACCTTAACTCAAACAAAATGCTATTTTACTTAGGAACTCTGTCTTACAGCCAGTGATGATGACTGCCCAGGAATAGGACCATCTTGTCATAAGGAAGAGACTCATCACTTGGCCCGTTGACAGGAATACTTCCAGATATGAAGGTCTATTGATCTTGAGCTCCAGGAAATATAGCGGTCCATTTATTCCATCAAGTCAAGCATCCTGTCTCCTGGCGTGTGGTGCCTACTTGAGGAGAAAAAAAAAGGATAAAAGCAAATCAATACGCTAGTAGCCAGCTGTGCATTACTGGAATGGAGTGTTGAACTGCTGTTTCGCTCCCAGCTTTGGACGCCAAATGATAAACTCCTGTGCCATCAGGTCTTCTCGGCTGCACTCATTGAAAAAAAAAAGGAACATTCATTTAATTCCGTTCCATTGTTTCCCTCGCTGCTGAAAGGCTTACAGCTCACAGAAGGCTCCGGAGCAGAGGGCAGCAGTGGTTCATAGGTCAGAAGTGGCTGAACCGTGGCACAGTTGCCACACATTTCACAGGATGCAAGAGTTGTTGTTTTTTTTAAAAAAATAATTTTTATTAACTGGCCAATCACATCAAATTAAATCACATCATATAAATTCCAAATTACAAAGCCAAATTTTTAAATTTTGTTGGGGGAACCCATACTTCAAGATCCAAAGGGGAATTCAGATCATCTTCTTATTACTGCGTTAATGTCCAAATCAGTCCCAATCAGTCCAAACAAAGTTCATAATTCTATCCAGTCTTATCTTGGTGTTGCCACATCATATCTTGTTCGTATAGTTTCTCTTTTTCCTTTACGATCTCTTCTGTTAGTCTCCTTAAGCCGATAGCAAGTGTAATAATCCTGTGTGGATTTCCTGTTCCTCCACTAAGTCCAGATGGTTTCCATATATCTCCTTCGTAGATAACATCACTTTTTCCATCGTAAATTTTGGCATTTGTCGCTCTTAAGTCCCACCGAGGAGTTGATTCACGATATGTAAGCAACTCTATTTCTCTCTTTCTCCTCCCAGACCCAAGAGCTCCCACAATGCCTCACAAAATGGCGACGATATTTTTTTCCTGAGTGCGACACTCCAAAACTCTTAGCTTTCCAGCTTCATCTTGAAACATTGCTTTGGATCGAACGTTTATCTCCACACAGCCTTAAATCCACAGCTTAAGTCCTTAATTTCTGACTTATTAGGGGAGGGGGATTCTTGTTAAGTCACATAAAAAGGTAGAGGCAGGTTTTCCCCCCTCCCCCCTCAGTCATTTCTCATACCGTATCTTGACGTTCTTCTCGTATTTTATTGTTGTCTTGTTATCAGAGATCTCTTCTGTCAGCAGTATTTACTCCCCTTTTTCCTTGATGTATGTGCAATTAATCACGTCCAAATTGTTTCTTTTAAAGATCATTGCAACCAGCGGCGCGAATCGGGGACGGCATTGAGGAGTGCCGAAAATCCCACAGGAGGGCTTTGTGCCTAGTGCCCCCACCCCCACAAATTCGGGGGTGGTATAGGGCTCAGCAGGCAAGGGCCGTCCCCCCCATAATCCTGGGGGGGGGGGTTAAGGAGGCTAATTACCCCCATCATAGCCTCCAAATTACCTCGTGTGGGTCGGAGAGATGTTATTGTCAGCCATCTTCCGATGCGCCACCTAGTGGCCCCCCAGGATGCAAGAGTTTGTGGCCTACCTGGAGGGGAGCTGGTAGACCTGTGGGCTGGCTGTGCACAGTGCAGACAATACTTTGCACCAGGGTAAGTCCTGCCCTGCATAATCGATCACATAAAGCAGTGGACACACACCATTTAAATGGGAATGTCTATCAACTTTGTGGGGGCCCGGCCCCCTCAAATATTTTATTGTGGGGGGCGGAGCCCCCACAGCTCCTAGGAGTTGGCTCCTATGCTTTGCATCATGTCTCCAGCAGTTCTCTATGGAGAAGGACAAAGTTTCAGGAAGGAAAAGATGGTTTCATGAAGTACTGAGCCCTCCTGCCCTTTTCGCTCAACTAAACCTTGCTACCAAGTGATTGACTGGAATTTGTTTCCTTTACGTGACTTACTGACCCAGCCCAGTTTGCACCTTCTTCTTCATTCATCTGTGGGATAGCCAGCCTCATATAACTGATATGTTTAAGTCTAATTAATGCATTGCCAGGTTTAGCTCTGCCACTTTCCCTCACCATGGGAGAAAATAGGTAATAAGGCCTATTGTTGTACCCAATCTTTCTGTGAATTCAGTGCTTGAGGAGGTCTGAGCTGGTTGCTCCAGCTCAGCCACACGGCTTTCACTAGCTTCTTTTGTGTTCCTATAACAACAGTTTAGGAGTGTCTACCACTTTGTAACTGGGCTATGTTTTACTGCCTGTGCAACTTTTCTGATATATGGAAAAACACATGAATCTGACCATTGGAGAGTTTGTAAGTAAACCATTTTTTAACTCACCAAATAAGTGATCTTTTCCTATGCTGGGGGAAGAGGGAAACCTTGGGAGGAATCTGGGATTCTCTCACTAAAGAGCACTTGCCACAAACTTGGATCTTAGCATCCAGGAATTCTGCTTTTATATATTTTCTTGAACCCAATGTGCAGATCATGGCTCCATGTATTTAGTAAAAGGTCTGCAAAGGATGGAAGTGAAAACTGGACCATAAAGAAGGCTGATCGCTGAAGAATTGATGCTTTTGAATTATGGTGCTGGAGGAGACTCTTGAGAGTCCCATGGACTGCAAGAAGAACAAACCTATCCATTCTTAAGGAAATCAGCCCTGAGTGCTCACTGGAAGGACAGATCCTGAAGCTGAGGCTCCAATACTTTGGCCACCTCATGAGAAGAGAAGACTCCCTGGAAAAGACCCTGATGTTGGGAAAGATGGAGGGCACAAGGAGAAGGGGACGACAGAGGACGAGATGGTTGGACAATGTTCTTGAAGCTACCAGCATGAGTCTGACCAAACTGCAGGAGGCAGTGGAAAACAGGAGTGCCTGGCATGCTCTGGTCCATGGGGTCACGAAGAGTCGGACACAACTAAACGACTAAACAACAACAACTGCAAAGGATGTCTCCATGTGTACAGTTCTCTGCACACAGAACTTTTGTTACACTAACATGAAGTTTATTTCCCTCTCCCTCTCTCTGGGTCTCATAAAGGTAAAGGGACCCCTGACCATTAGGTCCAGTCACGGACGACTCTAGGGTTGCAGCGCTCATCTCGCTTTACTGGCCAAAGGAGCCGGCGTACAGTCATGTGGCCAGCATGACTAAGCTGCTTCTGGTGAACCAGAGCAGCACACGGAAACGCTGTTTACCTTCCCACTGGAGTGGTAACTATTTATCTACTTGCACTTCATGCTTTCAAATTGCTAGGTTGGCAGGAGCTGGGACCAAGCAACGGGAGCTCACCCCGTTGAGGGGATTCAAACTGCCGACCTTCTGATCAGCAAGCCCTAAGCTCTGTGGTTTAACCCACAGCACCACCTGTGTCCCTTTTAATAATCAACATACTTTACTATAAAATAAATAAGAGAGTATTGTAGATGGAAAAATATAACATTTTTTTTTCTTATGTGCACTGAGGGTGGGTGGGCTTACCTGGCTACAAGCTGGGGGAGGGGCAAGGGTCAGTAAAGAGCTGATTCACTTCGGCCAGGGTCATTTTTTCCCCCTTGCCAGGCCAGGTTCTTCTCTGGACTTCCTCAGGTTAGTTCCTTGGTGGAGTTTGGGGCTGCAGTGCGCCCTGCTGTGCCTCTTGCAGGCGGCACCTCTTCCACAGCTTTGGGGGTGGGATGGGGGCCCTCTCCCTGGTGGTGGAGGCCTCAGAGCTACTCCACAGCTGGCTGGGCGAACTCCAGGCTGCTGGCAAGGCTTCTGTTCGTATCTAGAGAAAAGTTCATAAGTCGAAGCACCTACTGAAGGTCGTAACTGGAATCGTACAAAAGTACAGTGGTACCTCAGGTTACATACACTTCAGGTTACATACGCTTCAGGTTACAGACTCCGCTAACCCAGAAATAGTGCTTCAGGTTAAGAACTTTGCTTCAGGATGAGAACAGAAATCGTGCTCTGGCGGTGCAGCTGCAGCAGGAGGCCCCATTAGCTAAAGTGGTGCTTCAAGTTAAGAACAGGTTCAGGTTAAGTACAAACCTCCAGAACGAACTAAGTACTTAACCAGAGGTTCCACTGTAACTTCTTTATTATCTGTGGACTGAGGATTGTGGCTCTGTGCTTTGGGGTTTCCAGGTTGCACACGTTAATTCTTAAGATTGGTTTCCTCTCTGCAGCTGGGAACAAAAAAGAAAGGGGGGGGGGACAGGAAGAGTTAGATGGTGGCAGAAATGAAAATAAAGCATGATCTGGCCTGTTTTCTGGCTTGCCCTGGCTGCTTGCTCGCTAGCTTCCCAGTGCTAACAAACAAAAACAATCCCCTTGTTCATTCTGGAAATGGATTTTATATTCTCATAACAAAGTACTTTGCCAAGCATTTTCCTACTGGGGAACATTAAAACCTGAAACAAATTTTGCTCCTTGCTTGTGAGTCAAACCTTCAGAGCTTTTCAGAGATGACCCTGTATTATGGGGTGGAAGGGAAAAGAGCTGACAGTCAGCAAGGAAATATTAGCTTCCAGCTGAATGCACTGAAGAGAAATAAAAAGAACAGCCGCAGTAGTAAAAGGAGGCAAAGCTAGGAAATGTTCGGAAAGGCTCGCTCAAGGTAACCCAGTCTGATTTCTGAGTGACCTCTCTGATACAGGCCTCCGGGCCGAATCACTGCCTAGGGTCCTTTCACATACAGACAGTCATCCAAAGAGGTCTAGGAATCAATGCAGGAGTCAATGGTCAGACCTGGATCCAGAGCCAGGAAAAGGCTTTTGTTTCCTGGGTCATAAGAGGAAATTGCTAAGGCCATTCCTGTTGTTGGAGAACCAATGGCTGGCAGAACTCCACCATACCTGGGAAAGACTCAGTATGGGTGGGGTTGCTAAAGAAGATTGGCAAGTTAAATTAATGGACTATGCTTGAGAGCTTGTAGGGCAGCGGCTGAAGAAGGAGCAAAAAGGGTTTTCTCCTGTGTGTGTTTCTTGTGGCTGATTAGCTGCTCTCCCTGTGCAAAGGTCAGAGGGGGCAGGGTTTCTGTTGAGGTAGGTGATTAGCTGTGGGAGGAGCTTATCAGAGCTTGTAGGGCAGCGGCGCGCGCAATTTGATCTATCTTTAGATTTAGGAGAGCTAGTCTCAAACGTTTGTTGGGGGAGACCTAGGGTTTTTGGGGGGGGAGTTACTTGTCCTGTCTGCACACTTCTTATGATGGAGGACCACTGCAGCCAGCCCCAACGACACGTTCTCAAGATGGAGAGTGAGGGAACAGCTGCAGTCGCCTGCGATTCCTGCACAATGTTTGCCATCTTGCCAAAGGTTGCAGGCAGCTTTACCTGCAGCAATTGCATGTTGATTGCCCTCTTAAAAGACAAAGTCCAGCAACTGGAGGAACGTGTGGCTATGCTCCAAAGAATTAGAGAGCTGGAGCTCTTCTTGGAAGCAACAGAGAACACCGTCTCCACCAAGGAGGAGACAGGGGACTCCCCTGAGAAGGAGGCTAGTTCACCAACACAGGAGCCAGATATATGGAGAAACGTGACTCAAAGAAGTAGGAGGCCCAGGGTGCGCTCTGATTGTTTAGAAATACACAATCGCTTTGAGGTCCTCTCCCCTAGAATGGAAGACGAAGAGCAGACTCCATTTGAGGATCTCTCCCTCGTTACAGTCGATCAGGTATATGAAGACGAGCAGCAAAGTCAGTCCTCAGGGAATGTGCAGGCGACCTTGGAACGGACAGATCACGGAAGAACCCCGACCAAACCTAAGAGGAGGCATGTGGTGGTGATAGGGGATTCCCTACTGAGGGGAACAGAAGCAGTGATCTGTGGGCCTGACAAGATGTCTCGGGAAGTGTGCTGTCTCCCCGGGGCTAAGATCCAAGATGTAACTGAACGACGGCAAGGAATCATAAAACCCACTGACAAATACCCCTTCCTCTTGGTTCATGTGGGAACCAATGACACTGCAAGCAATAGCCTCCAGAAGATCAAAAGAGACTATGAGACTCTGGGCAGGAAATTGAAGCAATTAAATGCACAAATTGTCATCTCATCTGTCCTCCCAGTTGAACGACGTGGCCCAGGGAGAGAGAGAAAAATAGTGGAAGTGAACAGCTGGCTTCGCAAATGGTCTAAACAGGAACGGTTTGGATTCTTAGATCACGGACTGCAGTTTCTTGAAGATGGACTTCTGGCAAGAGATGGGCTGCACCTCACAACGGTTGGGAGGAATGTTTTTGCCAAAAATCTCAGAAACCTCATCAGGAGGGCTTTAAACTGACTAATGTGGGGGAGGAAGACAGTGCTCCTGAAGGTAGGAGTCTATCAATTGATGAAGATGATCATCCAAATGTCATAGACCAAATGGAGCAAACAGCACGCAGACCTAGTGGTGGGAGGAAAAAATCCTTAAATAAGAGACACGGGGGAATGATTAATGGACTTCAATGTCTGTACACTAATGCGCAAAGCATGGGTAATAAACAAGATGAGCTTGAGCTCTTGGTACAGCAAACTAAATATGACATAATAGGCATCACTGAAACCTGGTGGGATAAGTCCCACGACTGGAATGTAATAATGGAGGGTTACAATCTATTTCAGAGAAACAGACCAGAAAAGAAAGGAGGAGGAGTGGCGTTATATGTCAGGGATGTGTATACCTGTGAAGAGATCCAAGATTTAGAACCTCAAAGCCAAAGTGAGAGCATTTGGGTCAAAATTAAGGGAGAAAAGAATAACAGGGACCTCATTGTGGGAGTTTACTATAGATCCCCAAGCCAAACGGAGGACATAGATGATGCCTTCCTGGAACAGATGGCCAAGCATGCAAAAGGAAGGGAGATAGTAGTAATGGGGGACTTCAATTACCCGGATATTTGTTGGATGTCAAACTCAGCCAAGAGCATAAGGTCAAACAGATTCCTCACTGGCCTTGCAGACAACTTCATTGTCCAGAAAGTGGGAGAAGCAACAAGAGGAACAGACATTTTAGATCTGGTCCTAACCAATGTTGATGACCTGGTTAGTGGGGTAGAAGTGGAAGGATCATTAGGCGTGAGTGATCATGCTCTTCTGAAGTTTACTATACAGCGGAAAGGAGCAGCCAAGCATACTAGGACTCAATTTCTTGACTTTAGGAAAGCCGACTTTATAAAACTTAGGGAAGTGCTGGGTGAGATCCCATGGACAGTAATATTAAAAGGAAAGGGAGTTCATGATGGCTGGGAGTTTGTTAAGAGGGAGATAGTAAAAGCACAACTTCAGGCAATACCAATGAGACGGAAACATGGAAGGTGCCTAAAGAAGCCAGGGTGGCTATCTAAAGAACTTTTAACTGAGTTAAGATTTAAAAAGGATGTGTACAAAAAATGGAAAAGGGGGGAAACCACCAAAGAGGAATTCAAACAAATAGCCAGCACGTGTAGACACAAAGTCAGAAAAGCTAAAGCACAGAATGAACTCAGGCTTGCTAGAGAGGTTAAAAGCAACAAAAAAGGCTTTTATGGGTATGTTCGTAGCAAAAGGAAGAACAAAGAAACAGTGGGGTCACTCAGAGGAGAAGATGGTGTAATGCAAACAGGGGACACAGAAAGGGCTGAACTCCTCAATGCCTTCTTTGCCTCAGTCTTCTCCGATAAAGAAAACAATGCCCGACCTGAAGAATTTGGAGCAAATGATTCAGCAGAGGAAACACAGCCCAGAATAACTAAGGAGATAGTACAAGAATACTTGGCTAGTTTAGATGTATTCAAGTCTCCAGGGCCAGATGAACTGCATCCAAGAGTATTAATAGAACTGGCAGATGTGATCTCAGAACCACTGGCAGTCATCTTTGAGAATTCCTGGAGAACAGGCGAAGTCCCGGCAGACTGGAGGAGGGCAAATGTTGTCCCTATTTTCAAAAAGGGGAAAAGAGAGGACCCAAATAATTACCGCCCAGTCAGTCTGACATCAATACCAGGGAAGATTCTGGAGCAGATCATTAAGCAAACAGTCTGTGAGCACCTAGAAAGGAATGCTGTGATCACCAATAGTCAGCATGGATTTCTGAAAAATAAGTCATGTCAGACTAACCTGATCTCGTTTTTTGACAGAATTACAAGCCTGGTAGATGAAGGGAACGCAGTGGATGTAGCCTACCTTGATTTCAGCAAGGCATTTGACAAGGTGCCCCATGATATTCTTGTAAAGAAGCTGGTAAAATGCGGTCTTGACTATGCTACCACTCAGTGGATTTGTAACTGGCTGACTGACCGAACCCAAAGGGTGCTCATCAATGGTTCCTCTTCAGCCTGGAGAAGAGTGACTAGTGGGGTGCCACAGGGTTCTGTTTTGGGCCCGGTCTTATTCATCATCTTTATCAACGACTTGGATGATGGACTCAAGGGCATCCTGATCAAATTTGCAGATGCCACCAAACTGGGAGGGGTGGCTAACACCCCAGAGGACAGGATCACACTTCAAAACGACCTTGACAGATTAGAGAACTGGGCCAAACAAACAAGATGAATTTTAATAGGGAGAAATGTAAAGTATTGCACTTGGGCAAAAAAAATGAGAGGCACAAATACAAGATGGGTGACACCTGGCTTGAGAGCAGTACATGTGAAAAGGATCTAGGAGTCTTGGTTGACCACAAACTTGACATGAGCCAACAGTGTGACGCGGCAGCTAAAAAAGCCAATGCAATTCTGGGCTGCATCAATAGGAGTATTGCATCTAGATCAAGGGAAGTAATAGTGCCACTGTATTCTGCTTTGGTCAGACCTCACCTGGAGTACTGTGTCCAGTTCTGGGCACCACAGTTCAAGAAGGACACTGACAAACTGGAACGTGTCCAGAGGAGGGCAACCAAAATGGTCAAAGGCCTGGAAACGATGCCTTATGAAGAACGGCTAAGGGAGCTGGGCATGTTTAGCCTGGAGAAGAGGAGGTTAAGGGGTGATATGATAGCCATGTTCAAATATATAAAAGGATGTCACATAGAGGAGGGAGAAAGGTTGTTTTCTGCTGCTCCAGAGAAGCGGACACGGAGCAATGGTTCCAAACTACAAGAAAAAAGGTTCCACCTAAACATTAGGAAGAACTTCCTGACAGTAAGAGCTGTTCGACAGTGGAATTTGCTGCCAAGGAGTGTGGTGGAGTCTCCTTCTTTGGAGGTCTTTAAGCAAAGGCTTGACAACCATATGTCAGGAGTGCTCTGATGGTGTTTCCTGCTTGGCAGGGGGTTGGACTCGATGGCCCTTGGGGTCTCTTCCAACTCTATGATTATATGATTCTATGATTCTATGAAATGGCAAAACTCAGAATGAAACTAAGAGCAAGAGACGACAATGAATTTGAGGAAGAAAGGAAGATATTTATTGCATATACAGTGGTACCTCAGGTTGCATACGCTTCAGGTTACATACGCTTCAGGTTACAGACTCCGCTAACCCAGAAATAGTGCTTCAGGTTAAGAACTTTGCTTCAGGATGAGAACAGAAATCGTGCTCTGGCGGTGCAGCTGCAGCAGGAGGCCCCATTAGCTAAAGTGGTGCTTCAGGTTAAGAACAGTTTCAGGTTAAGAACGGACCTCCGGAACGAATTAAGCACTTAACCCGAGGTACCACTTTATACAGAAGCATTGTACACAGGTTAATACATTAGCAGGGTTTGAAAACTACTTGTAATTTTGTTATGAATGGATGATGTTGTTGTTGTTGTTTAGTCGTTTAGTCGTGTCCGACTCTTCGTGACCCCATGGACCAGAGCACACCAGGTACTCCTGTCTTCCACTGCCTCCCGCAGTTGGGTCAGACTCATGTTTGTGGCTTCGAGAACACTGTCCAACCATCTCGTCCTCTGTCGTCCCTTCTCCTTTGTGCCCTCCATCTTTCCCAACATCAGGGTCTTTTCCAGGGAGTCTTCTCTTCTCATGAGGTGGCCAAAGTATTGGAGCCTCAGCTTCACAATCTGTCCTTCCAGTGAACACTCAGGGCTGATTTCCGTAATAATGGAGAGGTTTGATCTTCTTGCAGTCCATGGGACTCTCAAGAGTCTCCTCCAGCACCATAATTCAAAAGCATTAATTCTTCGACGATCAGCCTTCTTTATGGTCCAGCTCTCACTTCCATACATCACTACTGGGAAAACCATAGCTTTTACTATACAGACCTTTGTTGGCAAGGTGATGTTTCTACTTTTTAAGATGCTGTCTAGGTTTATCATTGCTTTTCTCCCAAGAAGCAGGTGTCTTTTAATTTCGTGACTGCTGTCACCATCTGCAGTGATCATGGAGCCCAAGAAAGTAAAATCTTTCACTGCCTCCATTTCTTCCCCTTCTATTTGCCAGGAGGTGATGGGCTCAGTGGCCATAATCTTCGTTTTTTTGATGTTGAGCTTCAGAGCATATTTTGTGCTCTCCTCTTTCACCCTCATTAAAAGGTTCTTTAATTCCTCTTCACTTTCTGCCATCAAGGTTGTATCATCTGCATATCTGAGGATATTTCTACCGGCGATCTTAATTCTGGCTTGGGATTCATCCAGCCCAGCCTTTCGCATGATGAATTCTGCATATAAGTTAAATAAGCAGGGAGACAATATACAGCCTTGCCGTACTCCTTTCCCAATTTTGAACCAATCAGTTGTTCCATATCCAGTTCTAACTGTAGCTTCTTGTCCCACGTAGAGATTTCTCAGGAGACAGATGAGGTGATCAGGCACTCCCATTTCTTTAAGAACTTGCCATAGTTTGCTGTGGTCGACACAGTCAAAGGCTTTTGCATAGTCAATGAAGCAGAAGTAGATGTCTTTCTGGAACTCTCTAGCTTTCTCCATAATCCAGCACATATTTGCAATTTGGTCTCTGGTTCCTCTGCCCCTTCGAAATCCAGCTTGCACTTCTGGGAGTTCTCGGTCCACATACTGCTTAAGCCTGCCTTGTAGAATTTTAAGCATAACCTTGCTAGCGTGTGAAATGAGTGCAATTGTGCAGTAGTTAGAGCATTCTTTGACACTGCCCTTCTTGGGGATTGGGATGTAGACTGATCTTCTCCAATCCTCTGGCCACTGCTGAGTTTTCCAAATTTGCTGGCATATTGAGTATAGCACCTTAACAGCATCATCTTTTAAAATTTTAAATAGTTCAGCTGGAATATCATCGCTTCCACTGGCCTTGTTATTAGCAGTGCTTTCTAAGGCCCATTTGACTTCACTCTCCAGGATGTCTGGCTCAAGGTCAGCAACCACACTACCTGGGGTATACGAGACATCCATTTCTTTCTGGTATAATTCCTCTGTGTATTCTTGCCACCTCTTCTTGATGTCTTCTGCTTCTGTTAGGTCCTTTCCACTTTTGTCTTTTATTATGGTAATCTTTGTACGAAATGTTCCTTTCATATCTCCAATTTTCTTGAATAGATCTCTGTTTTTTCCCATTCTATTGTTTTCCTCTATTTCTTTGCATTGCTCGTTTAAGAAGGCCTTCTTGTCTCTCCTTGCTATTTTTTGGAAATCTGCATTCAATTTACTGTATCTTTCACTATCTCCCTCGCATTTTGCTTGCCCTCTCTCTCCCGCTATTTGTAGGGCCTCGTTGGACAGCCACTTTGCTTTCTTGCATTTCCTTTTCATTGGGATGGTTTTAGTTGCTGCCTCTTGTATAATCTCAATCTCAATTTCCTTTATTCGACCGATAGTCAGCAATAGCCTCTTGTATAATGTTACGAGCCTCCATCCATAGTTCTTCAGGCACTCTGTCCACCAAATTTAAATCCTTAAACCTGTTCCTCACTTCCACTGTGTATTCATAAGGGATTTGACTTAGATTGTATCTTACTGGCCCAGTGATTTTTCCTACTTTCTTCAGTTTAAGCTTGAACTTTGCTATAAGAAGCTGATGATCTGAGCCACAGTCAGCTCCAGGTCTTGTTTTTGCTGACTGTATAGAGCTTCTCCATCTTTGGCTGCAGAGAATATAATCAATCTGATTTCGGTGCTGCCCATCTGGTGATGTCCATGTGTAGAGTCGTCTCTTGTGTTGTTGGAAAAGAGTTTTTGTGATGACCAGCTTGTTCTCCTGGCAGAACTCTATTAGCCTTTGTCCTGCTTCGTTTTGAACCCCAAGGCCAAACTTGCCAGTTGTTCCTTTTATCTCTTGACTCCCTACTTTAGCATTCCAATCCCCTATAATGAGAAGAACATCCTTCTTTGGTGTCATTTCTATAAGGTGTTGCAAGTCTTCATAGAATTGCTCAATTTCAGTTTCTTCAGCACCAGTGGTTGGTGCATAAACTTGGATTACTGTGATGTTAAAAGGTCTGCCTTGGATTCGTATCGAGATCATTCTATCATTTTTGAGATTGCATCCCAGTACAGCTTTTGCCACTCTTTTGTTGACTATGAGGGCCACTCCATTTCTTTTACGGGATTCTTGCCCACAGTAGTAGATATGATGGTCATCCGAACTGAAATCGCCCATTCCCGTCCATTTTAGTTCACTCATGCCCAGGATGTCAATATTTATTCTTGCCATCTCATTTTTGACCACATCCAACTTACCCAGGTTCATGGTTCTTACATTCCAGGTTCCTATGCAATATTTTTCTTTACATGGATGATAAGTAATTTAACTGAACAATGGACATGTGGTATATTGATAAATAATGGAACCAAGGAAGAGACTGAGGGAAGTCAATTTGTTTTGTTTTGTTTTCATTTTCTTTTTGTATTGTTATTGTTTTTTATTTTTGGAAAATCAATAAATTATTATCTAAAAATAATAATTGTATGGGTGGGGATGCTCCGTCTTGAAGCCCTGGTGGTTCATGACCCCGGGCAGCTATGTAGGGTTGATTCTGGTAGGATTTCAGGGGGTGTGAAACCCTGCTCGTGCCCCTCTGAGGAAGAGGAAGAAAAGTTACCAGACTCCATTCCCAGAAGTGGGAGCCCAGAATGTTTGAGAGAAGAGACTGAAACAACTCATCAGCCACCCAAGACTGTTCATCCCACAGATCTCCCAAGGAGCCAGCACAGTGGTATCTTGGTACTCAAACGCCTTGGTTCACAAACGTCGAAAACCCGAAGTAAGTGTTTTGGTTTTCAAACGTTTTTCGGAAGCCGAATGTCCAATGTGGCTG
Source organism: Podarcis erhardii (assembly GCF_964252035.2). Taxonomy (NCBI): domain Eukaryota; kingdom Metazoa; phylum Chordata; class Lepidosauria; order Squamata; family Lacertidae; genus Podarcis; species Podarcis erhardii. Next base: position 49,513,328 of record NC_138501.1, read on the forward strand.
TCAGCTATTGTTTCTGGGGCACCTGCACCAATCAGAAGCTGCGCCTTGGTTTTCGAACATTTTGACTTTTTCGGTTAATCTTTTTTGTGACTGTGTGGAACCTACTTCAGCTAGTGAATGATTGATTGATTGTGTGACTGCTGAAATGGATAAAAGCCCCCCATCCAAACAATGACTATCATCAGTGCAGGTAAGAAGAAGAAAAAAAAAGAATTTTAATTTTTGTCATGTACAATACTGTCTTATTTATTTTATAGTACAGTACATTGATTATTGCTTTCATTTTATGGATCAGTGATCTCGTTTGATAATAAAATTCATGTTAAATTGCTGTTTTAGGGGTTGTTTTGGTTTTGGAATGGACTTCTGGAATGGAATAAGTTTGAGAACCAAGGTACCACTGTATAGTGGTTAGAATACTGGACTCAGACATTGGAGACCAGGGCTCAAATATCCTCTCAGCCACAAAGATCACTGGGTGACCTTGGGCCAGTCTCTCAGCCTAAGGTAAAGGTAAAGGTAAAGGGACCCCTGACCATTAGGTCCAGTCGTGGCCGACTCTGGAGTTGCGGCACTCATCTCGCTTTATTGGCCGAGGGAGCCGGCGTACATCTTCCGGGTCATGTGGCCAGTATGACTAAGCTGCTTCTGGCAAACCAGAGCAGTGCACAGAAATGCCATTTACCTTCCTGCCGGAGCGGTACCTATTTATCTACTTGCACTTTGACATGCTTTCGAACTGCTAGGTTGGCAGGAGCAGGGACCGAGCAACGGGAGCTCACCCCATCGCGGGGATTCGAACCGCCAACCTTCTGATCGGCAAGTCCTAGGCTCTGTGGTTTAACCCTCAGCGACACCCACGTCCCCTCGTCTCTCAGCCTTACCTACCTCAAAGGGGTGTAGAGAGGCGGGAGTATGCCCTGGGTTCCACTTTAGTTCCATGGCCTAAAGTGAAGGACCCAGTGGGTGAAAGTTTCCTCACTCCCAATTTAAACAGAGGACAAGATGGAGCAGGAGGTGGAAATCATTATTAGATGGGATAGCTCCTAACACACCCCACTCCTTATGTACAAAATACATCCATTGACTCCCTTGCCACCTTTCCTTCCTTAAATATTGAGAGCAAAAAGCTTTCATGTTCTGGAGACCTTTGATCCAGAGAAGCAGAGCGAGCCAAGGTTTAAACCATTTGTCGTTAAAGCATGTACAGGAGGAGGAACAAAATGGCCTGCGAGTCCAACACACTGTAGCTATTATCAACCCTCCAATAGCTGCTCCAAAGGCCTATTAAAAACATCAATAGTATTTTCTTCTTCTCCTCCAAAGCTTAAATTGAGCAGTGATGTTATTTAAGTTGGGAATCTCTAAAGCTCCCCCCTCCCTCTCTGTCTCTCTCTCACACACATTCCTGCTTACTCCTGAAGAATCTCATGTCATTGCTAAAAATGAAAGCCATTCAAACCAGCTGTGATTGAAACAAGGACGGGGAAGAAGTGGTAGGAAAATCAATACATCGTTTTCCAGGGTCCTATCTCTTGCTTTTCAAAAGAGACCGTGAATAACATGCTTACAGTAAAAGCAGTTGCTTGTTCAAAGTGCATTGAAGGGTGAGCTGCAAAGATAGCTCTCTCCGTATGATGTCTCCCCGGAGAGAGAGTTTTGCCGTGATTTCAAAGAACCCAGCCTTGGAATTTGGACAAAGGCTTGCCAAGGCATTTTTAAATATTCGCTGCAAAGATTGGATTGCAACGCTGGAGCTGGAAATGTGCTCAAAATGCACCATACACACACACACACCACGAAAAGGTCAACATATGAGACTCAAAGCTTTGCAGCACCGTTTGCCAGAACAAGCTTGCTTCATCCACGGTGTTTTTTTGCACATCTCTCTCTCTCTCTCTCTCTCTCTCTCTCTCTCTCTCTCTCTCTCTCTCTCTCATGATCAGCATCTTTAATTCCTATGGTCCCAATCCTGCATGGCAGTTAAGGTTGCCACCCATCCCTAGAAAAATACAACCACCCTGTTTTTGCCCCCTGTCCCGTCTGTACTTCAAATGGGATGCCTTTCTTCCTGTATTTGATCTCCGCCAACTCAGAATTGCAGTTGTGTCTCTGTTGGAGTGGCTGACGAGGAGCCCTGCCTGGTGCGAGTGACAATAGAGAGAATGAGGAAGGACAGACCTCATCTATCTCCTTCCTCCATTTCCTCCTTCCTTCTCTGTCACTGGTGTTCCTCAGTTGCTGCCCGCTGGTCTAGCGTGGTGCAGGTCTGCTGCCAATTGGCCTCCTCTGCCACGCCAACCTGACCTCCTCCCTCCTCCCCCTCTGCACTCAAGTCTCCTCTGATGCCAGCATGGGTGAGAGGCTGGAGCTGCAGGCAGCTGTCTACCCCAGCCCAGGGTGGTGTAGTGGTTAAGAGCAGTGGACTCATAATCTGGTGAACCGGGTTCGATTTCCCGCTCCTCTACATGCAGCTGCTGGGTGACCTTGGGCTAGGTCCACTTCTCTGAAGTCTCTCAGCCTCATTCACCTCACAGAGTGTTTGTTGTGGGGGAAGAAGGGAAAGGAGATTGTTAGCCGTTTTGAGACTCCTTAGAAAGGTAAAGGGACCTTGCGGTGATCATCTCGCTTTACTGGCCGAGGGAGCCGGCGTACAGCTTCCGGGTCATGTGGCCAGCATGACTAAGCCACTTCTGGCGAACCAGAGCAGTGCACGGAAATGCCGTTTACCTTCCTGCTGAAGCGGTACATATTTATCTACTTGCACTTTGATGTGCTTTCGAACTGCTAGGTTGGCAGGAGCAGGGACCGAGCAACAGGAGCTCACCCCCATCGCAGGGATTCGAACCACCGACCTTCTGATCAGCAAGTCCTAAGCTATGTGGTTTAACCCACAGCATCACCTGCATCCCTTAGACTCCTTAGGATAGTGATAAAGTGGGATATCAAATCCAAAATCTTTTTCTTCTTTTGCCCATCTAGGTGAGTCGAGGGGAAGAGCAGGGCCAGGAGGGAGGCAGGAGACTGAATGAGGGGAACCCCCATCCACAAGGGTTGTTGTTTTTGTTTTGCTTTTTGCGTCATGAGTGTGTGTGTGCCTCCCAGTCCTGTCCTGTATTTTGCCCAACCAAAGGCGGCAACCCTAGTGGCAGTCACATATTTGAGCCTTTGCCCCATAGAGCTCACTCATATTGCGCTAGGGAAATATTTTACTTTATTTTATCATTGCATTTCTATCCCCCATAGCTCCAAGACACTCAGGGTGGCACACAACGGTTCTTCCCCTAGCTATTTTATCCTCACAAGAACCCTGCAAAGGCTGAGAATAGGTGACTGGCCCAAAGTCACCCAGTGAATGAGCTTCACCTATTACAGTAAATGTCAGGAGGGCATTGTTTGCAGAAGGCAAGATGGACTGGTGGAAGCCATGCATTATTATGGGAGAATATAGAGAGCTGCCTTGTATGGAGTCAGGCCATTGGTCCATCTAGCACAGTATTGTCTACACCAGGCATGTCCAACTGGTCAGTCACGATCTACCGGTCAATCATGGTGTGTCTGTGGTCGATCATGGTCGATTGCAGGATCCTGATTGATCACTCCCCCCAAAAAACCCAACTTTGGTGAAGCTTCATCCCAAAAAGTTCAACAACTCTGATCAATCCAATGGTAGATCAATGCCAGTTTATTTATAGTGGGAGTAGATCGCAGTCCCAAGTTGGGCATGCCTGATCTACACAGATCAGCAGCAACGCTCTAGTGTTTCAGACAGGAGTCATTCCCACTTGAAGATTCTGGGGATTGAATCCTGGAACCTGGTAGATGCTCTACCACTGAGCTATGGTTCAGTTGCCAGGATCAATGTCTCCCACATACACTGCATCAGGAAGATTTTGGCCATCACATGGCAGGACTGAGCCGCAAACAAAGATGTGCTCTCCCAAGGCCACATTCCCAGCACATTCACATTCCTGCCTCAGTGACAGCTACACTGGCTTGGTCATGACCACAAAATGGAAGATCCCTAAGGATGTGCTCCACAGGGAGCTGGCTTCAGGCACCAGGCCTGTTTGCAGACCATTTCTGCATTACAAAGATGTCTGCAAACATGGCGTGAAGACTGGCAACATTCATCCCACTTCATGGGAATCCCTTGCAGCAACTGGAGACAATCAGTCAAGTTGTGTATCCACAGGGTGACCAGAGAAGGAATGACCACTGGGAGGAATGCAGAAAGAAGAAACATCATGGGTCATCCTTATCAGCACAACCAAATGCCTTTATCTTCCCCAGCTGCACCAAAAAATGTCTCTCATATTGGTCTCTACAGTCACTTCAGATTCTGTAACTCTCCAATGGTTTGGCTTCACTCCCAAAAGTGCACTCCTCCATATGAGCTTGGATAACTCAGTTGGTAGAGCATGAGATTCTTAAACTCAGGGTTGTGGGTGTGAGTCCCACATTGGGTGAAATATTCCTGCTGTGCTGGCCTGGGACTCGGGCTCGGACTCGGAGCCGGAGGAGTCTCAGTCCGCACCAGATCCTCTGCCTCAGGCGGCATCTGAACCAAGCCTGGGGCCTGATTCTGAAGAGCCCCAGTCTGCACAGGTTCCCCTGCAACAAGCATCAGCTGGGCCAAGTCAGGGGCCTGAGCCTGCCCTGGCTCCAGATGCGGGGATTACCTTGTTGCCTTCAACTGGGCAATCATGTACAGCTGTTCCACTACCAGTTGGGTCTCCACTACCAGGCGGCCTCTGGGTCTAATAACCCACCGACATCTCCTGAGCTGCAGAGACTCAGGTCTGAGAGAAGGAGAAGAAGGAGAGACCTGAGTACTTGCAGGAGGAGTGCTCACCTTCGGGCGAGACAGGGAGCTGAGTCACCGGGGGATCAGGACCGGCCATTACCCCGTCAGAGATAAAAGGCTGTCAGACCCCGCCCCAGGTTGCAGGAGCAACATTGCTGCTTGCGGGAACCTGCCTGAGACCTTGTGCCTGACTGAGCCCAGTTTCATGCCTTGGCCCTGTTGGACTGCGGAATCCGTGGATTCGGGACTGGCCCTGGAACGCGTGGCTCGGGTTAATGCCCAGGCACAGCACACCTGCATTGCAGGGGGTTGCATTAGATGGCCCTCAGGGTCCCTTCCAACTCTACAGTTCTATGATTGTTTCTTGAGACAAGTGTGCATGCATGCACTCAACAACACCACTGAAGTCCCAGTTTACAACCTATTCCCTTTGTCTTATAGTGCAGAACTGTAGACCCCGAGGAGGCCTGAACTGTACACACCTGAGGAAAGACTCCTGCTGACCCACGTCTATATTTGGCACATCTCCATGGCTTAGTGGTAGAGCGTCTGCTTTGCATGTAGAAGGTCCCAGGTTGATGCCTGTCATCTCCAGGTAGGGCTGGCAGAGGATCCTGCCTGAAGCCCAGGAGATCCACTGCCAGTCAGTGCAGAGACATTACTGAGCCAGATGGATCAATGGTCTGACTCTGTATCAAAAGGCAGCTTCCTGTCTTTCCAGGCAGCACCCACAGTCAGGAAAACAACAGTTCGTTCCCCTCCTGTGAAGAAGCACAATGATTTTTATGCCTCTGCGCTTCTGTCCCAAGGAGAAGCTCTTCGTGCAACCAAGCACCTTGATGGATGATCACAGAGAATGATTGCAGTGGGCTCCATGAGGCCCCCTTTCATCACGGTTATGGCTAGAGAGTTGCAAGAGCCTTTCTGGAAATGAGCACTGGAAATCATAAGAACACTTTATACGGCCCAATTTTATTTAGGGGAAGGCTGTTTGAAGCATGAAATAAGGGACTTCAGGAGGAAGTTATAAACAAAAGGAAGGCGTCATGTAATAGTTTAGTTCCAGCTTGGTGTTTTCTCTGTGCAGCATTTTTTGTATTCTTCTTCAGTGGGGACTGGGAAACCTCAGACTTGGGGGGTTTATGTGGCCCTCCAGTGCTCTCTGTCTGGCCCTTGGCACTCTCCCCAGGCCATGCCCCTCACTGCCTCTGCTTCTCACCTCGAGAGTTGTTGCCTCTCCAGAATGTGTCATTCAACTTTGAATGCTTGTGAAATGCTCTCTCCAGGGAGGACAACTTCATGGAGTAGAGGTCTACTAGCGATGATGGTTGGTGGCACTGTGGTCTAAACCACTGAGCCTCTTGGGCTTGCTAATGGGAAGGTCGGCAGTTCAAATCCATGATATGGTGAGCTCCCGTTGCTCTGTCCCAGCTGCTCCCAACCTAGCATTTCGCAAGCGTGCCAGTGCAAGTAGATAAATAGGTACCGCTGTGGTGGGAAGGTAAATGGTGTTTTTGTGTGTTCTGGCACCCGTCATGGTCCTCCATGTGCCAGTAGCGGATTAACCATGCTGGCCACATGACCCAGAAAGCTGTCTGTGGACAAACACCAGCTCCCTTGGCCTGAAAAGCGAGATGAGCGCCACAACCCCAGAGTCGCCTTTGACTGGACTTAACTGTCCAGGGTTCCTTTACCTTTACCTGTTCTGCCTCCACTTCTGAATACCAGTTGCTGGAAACCACTAGAATGCTCTTTTGTACATGTTCTGCTTGCTGGTTTCCCACAGGCGTCTGATTGGCCACTGTGGATACAGGATGCTGAACCAGATGGGCCAATGGCCTGATCCAGTAGGCTCTTAGTCTGTTCTTATGTTAAATATTTGTGCGCAAGAATGGACCAATGCTGATTTGTACAGCTCAACTATTGGGCACATAGTCCACATGCATTGAATGTTGCTGAATGAATGTACTGCTCAACTAATTAAACCATGGGTAGGCAAAATAAGGTCCGGGGGCCGGATCTGGCCCAATCGCCTTCTAAATCCGGTCCGTAGATGGTCCGGGATTCAGCGTGTTTTTACATTAGTAGAATGTGTCCTTTTATTTAAAATGCATCTCTGGGTTATTTGTGGGGCATAGGAATTCATTCATATATATATATATATATTTCAAAATATAGTCCGGCCCCCCACAAGGTCTGAGGGACAGTGAACTGGCCCACTGCTGAAAAGGTTTGCTGACCCCTGAGTTAAACTATGGAACTCACTTTCACAGGCACTTTCAGCTTTGATGGCCTGATCTATCAGGCTCTTATGTTCTGATGAGTATTGCAGATTTTCTTAAATTAAAGATGGGAATATATTCCTGCTACTGAAGAGGAACAGTTTCATTATTCTGCCTCAACCCTTTGGGGATTCACCTCCCTCTGTCTCTTGGCTCCATTTGTATGGCATTCCCCTTTCCCAGCCTTCTTTTTCACAATAACTGATCAGTAAATTGCTCTCCATGAACTCCTGCAGATTAAGTATGTCAAATTGTACTCAAATGCCTTCCGCGGCCTTCCACCCGTCTTCTCCAGAATGTCATTTCCGTGCCATGGAAACATTGAAACCATATTTCCTCCCGGTTCCAGCATCTCTGGCACAATCCATGCTGAGAGAAATGTTACGCTGTGGCAGAATTTCTCATTTCCCCCCAAAACGAACAAATGCGGCATATTAACAGGCACTGTCATTTTGAGGAGGTTTGGATGAAGTCCAGTTTTCCAGATGTATGTCTCTAATCAGCTTAGGAGCCGAAGTCGTTTCGAAAGAGAAAAAGAAAATGTTGCTAATCACAAAATAGCTATTGCTGGTTTTCTTGTTTATTCTTGAAAATGGCTATATATCAGCATACCCTCCAACATTTCTCTGATGAAAATAGGGACATCCCATTCCATAATGATAATTTTGCTATTTATACTCCACATATCTTATTGGGTTGCCCCAGTTCTCTGGGCAGCTTCCAACATATATAAAAACATAAGAAAACATGAATTATTATTTTTTAAATTTCCCAATACAGGATTGCCTTCAGACTGCTTAGGGGTCGGATAACTCTATACCCTCCAATATTTCTCTAATGAAAATAAGGACATCCTAAGGAAAAGTGGGACATTCCAGGATCAAATCAGAAACCGGGACGGCTTCTCTACACCAAGGACCTCCCTGGAAAATAGGGACACTTGGAGGCTCAGAGAGGCAAGCACACTTTTTACAGGCTTTTGCGTGTAATCAACATGTTGATAACAACGTACTCCATGTAGATGTTAAACAGTCTGCGGGATAAAATCAAACCCTGAAGAAGCCCACATTGAAGTCACAATAGGGCTGAAGAGCACTCCCCAACATCACTATACGATACGATATGATACAATACAATACAATACAATACAATACGATAATCTTTATTGCCATTGTCCCATACAGAACAACGAAATTGAAAAAATCTACATCAGACATTCAAAAACCAACAAGCCTGCTATCCCAGCTATCCCAGCTTGGTTAGCCCCCTAAAAACTCTGATACCTCATAATTAAATACAATATACTCCCATAGAGACTACCTTACGCTGCGTTTAAAACCCAAATCACATTTGGATAGAAACTGTTTCTCAGGCGGCTAGTCCTAGTCTTTATAACCCTGTATCTTCTTCCAGAAGGCAGAAGCTGAAAGAGATCATTTCCGGGGTGCGCGCTGTCCTGCGCTATCTCTGCAGCTTTCTTATGGCACCTGGAAGCATAGATTTGATCCAAGGTAGGAAGAGTGCACCCAATTATTCTCTCCGCAGTCTTTACAACCCTGGACAGCATTGTTTTTTTCCCTGACTGTGCAGCTCCCAAAGCACACACAGAGACCATACGTTAATACACTCTCCACAGTACAATGTTAACTGTTCTGGAACTGAACATGCAAGTAAGACTGGAACTTACCCTAACTTGAACAGCCACTTCAGAACAACTGCCTTGTTTTATTCTTTTAATACTACTAATAATAGCATTTATATCCAGCCTTCTCTGGCAAGGTGCTCCAGGTGGCATCCATGGTCCCACCCCTCCTCATTTAATCCTCCCAACAACCCTTTGAGGTAGGTTAGGCTGGGAGGCATTGACTGGATTTAAACCCTTGTCTCCCAGGTCCTACTCTGACGCTGTAACCACCACACCATGCTGCTCTTAAGACAGGCACTGTTCTTAACACAACAATAGTGGATTAAGGTAAAGGGACTCCTGACCATTAGGTCCAGTCGTGGCCGACTCTGGGGTTGCGGCACTCATCTCGCTTTATTGGCCGAGGGAGCCGGCGTACAGCTTCCGGGTCATGTGGCCAGCATGACTAATTCACTTCTGGTGAACCAGAGCAGTGCACGGAAATGCCGTTTACCTTCCCACCGGAGCGGTTCCTATTTATCTACTTGCACTTTGACATGCTTTTGAACTGCTAGGTTGGCAGGAGCAGGGACCAAGCAATAGGAGCTCACCCCGTCGCGGGGATTCGAACCACTGACCTTCTGATCAGCAAGTCCTAGGCTCTGTGGTTTAACCCACAGCGCCACCCACATCCCTAATAGTGCATTAGTGGCGGGCTTATTCTGGTTTGATTTGTTCTGCGATGCTTCCCCACTACTAGTGTATGGAGGGGCTGCAGCACAACAAAAACGGGACAAAAATAAACTGGAACAATTATAATTTAAAGAAGTTATGGGATTGCAGCAGGAAGTTACACGATGTGCACTGTTTTGGAAATGAAGCAGTGTGACTGCTCCCAAACCTTTGCAAAAACTATTACAATAATGTAATTTATTACAAACAGTATTAAAAGCAGAGTGCGTTTGTGGCTACTAGCATCATGATGTGCAATTAACAGGGTTTCTGGAGGGACCCTAGAATTTTTGGATGAGGGGACTGCAGATCCTCCAAGTGTCCCTATTTCCCAGCCTCAGTCCCATGTTTACAGAAGCTGTCCAGGACTATGATCCCAGCTTTTCCTTACTTAGGACATCATTTAGGACATCACCACACCAGTGTGGTGTAGTGTTTAAAAGCGGTGGACTCGTAATCTGGGGAACCGGATTCAATTCCCTGCTCCTCCACATGCAGCTGCTGGGTGACCTTGGGCTAGTCACACTTCTCTGAAGTCTCTCAGCCTGACTCACCTCACAGAGTGTTAGTTGTGGTGGAAGAAGGGAAAGGAGAATGTTAGCCACTTTGAGACTCCTTCAGGTAGTGATAAAGCGGGATATCAAATCCAAACTCTTCTTCTTCTTCATTAGATAAATGTTGGAGGGTACAGTAGGATGTTCCTATTTTCACTGGAGAAATGTTGCAGTTATGCAACCCCTGGAGCCAAGGAGATACAACCTTTAGAAGACATCTGAGGGCAGCCCTGTATCAGGAAGCTTCTTAATGTTTACTGTTTAATTTTGTTTTTATATATGTTGGAAGCTGCCCAGAGTGACTGGGGCAACCCAGTCAGATGGGCATATTATTATTCTTATTATTAGACATCCTTTATTTTATTGGAGAAATGTGGAGGGTATGGAACTGAACTGAGGGTTCTGAACTTTCACTTTTATTAGCTTTATAGTTGCAGGATGGATGAACTTGGTGCTGAGTCCAATGCAAACTTTGGTGAGAAATGAAAGAATGCGGCTCGTTTGGCTTTGAAGCTATCACAGCACTGGGGAAGATGACAAAAAATAAATAAAATTAAGAGAATTGCCAACCCGGAGAGTTGCTTGGAGCCGTTCCAAAAGGCCTTGATGGCACCGTGTGAGTAAATCATTGTTATGATTGCGAAAGAGGAGACAGGGTTCTTGGGCTTGCAGTAGCACGGCCACAGCTCAGCCAACCACCGCTCAACACGCAAAGCTACCAGCTTCATTTCCTCCTGTAGCACGCAATAAATAACGCATCTCTCCAGCATAAAAGCATTTTTATAATAGTAGTAAAGGAAGAGCGGAGGCTGTGTGATTATCATGAACTAATAAACAACCTGCGTCAAGCTATGCAGCACGGAATCTGGTAGGCTTGGGAAATGAGGTCGTGCTTCATCCAAATTGGTCCTCCAGCCTAATTGGACAGTTGAAACCACTTTGGCCCCAGATGAGCATCTAGGCTGGACTTGAAGTGAGAAAATCGATTTGATTCTCATGGTGAACCTGCCTAATTCACACTGCCCTCCTTCACGCAGAACATAGCTGAACTATGGAACTTGTTTCTACAGGAGGTGGTGGCCGCCACCAACTTGGATGGCTTTAAAAGAGGATCAGACAAATGCCTGGAGAAGAGGGCTATGAATGGCCAGTAGTTATGGTAGTTCTGCTCTGCCTCTACAATCAGAGGCAGCTATGCTTCTGAATAAGGGACGCGGGTGGCGCTGTGGGCTAAACCACAGAGCCTAGGACTTGCTGAACAGAAGGTCAGCAGTTCGAATCCCCATGACGGGGTGAGCTCCCGTTGCTCGGTCCCAGCTCCTGCCAACCTAGCATTCGAAAGCACATCAAAGTGCAAGTAGATAAATAGGTACCACTCCGGCAGGAAGGTAAACGGTGTTTCCATGCACTGCTCTGGTTCACCAGAAGCAGCTTAGTCATGCTGGCCACATGACCTGGAAGCTGTACACCGGCTCCCATGGCCAATAAAGCGAGATGAGCGCCACAACCCCAGAGTTGGTCACGACTGGACCTAATGATCAGGGGTCCCTTTACCTTTACCTTTACCTTTATGCTTCTGAATGCCAGTTTCTGGAAGCTACAAGAGTAGAGAGTGCTCATGTGCTTGGGTCCTGCTTGCTGGTATTGTTGTAAACAAAAATCTGCCCTTTTCCCCTTATGTGGTATCCAAGAGCCCATATAGAGTCCTTACGTAGGTTCCCTATTGGTAGGAGAAAATAACAGAGGCCAACCAGAGAATATTGAGAAACAAAGCAGCTAGTAAGCCTGATCTTTATTGATCTGTTGCAACAGGGTGCTCCCCTCACACGCAGGAAAGGAGGAGGAACCGAGAACAATGCTGTGCAAGGCCTTATATAGACATTTTAAATTCCCTGCCCTGGAGCTCAAGACCACCCCTCCATACATCACACATACATCACAGAAGGGGTGTAACCCAAGACCACCCCCAAAAAACATCAGAAAAGGTGGTGTTGTTTTTCCTTATCTGATTGCCTTTCCTGATAGTCTGTCACCCATTAAAATGCTGATTACTCAATTCCTGAGACAATGGGAAGGCTCCCTGACCCCGCTCCCTCCTTGCAGAGAAAACATTTGGTCGGTTTGGGAATCAAAAATGATTTCAGGTCGGTCTTCCTGTGCTGATCTATGTAAGTGCTTGGTTGGTACACTTATGAACATTTAACATATATCTAAGACCTCAAAATTCCTATCACAGTATCCCACAGACATCTGCTTGGCCACTGTGGACTAGATCCACCACTGACCTGATGCAACAGGTTCTTCTTATGTTCTAATGATGTACAGTGGTACCTCGGGTTAAGTACTTAATTTGTTCTGGAGGTCTGTTCTTAACCTGAAACTGTTCTTAACCTGAAGCACCACTTTAGCTAATGGGGCCTCCTGCTGCCGCCGCGCCGCCAGAGCATGATTTCTGTTCTCATCCTGAAGCAAAGTTCTTAACCTGAAGCACTATTTCTGGGTTAGCAGAGTCTGTAACCTGAAGCGTATGTAACCCGAGGTTCCACTGTAGTAGTTGGAGTGTTGGACTTATACAGGAGAGTGTAGGTCTCAAATCTTTTATGAGCTTTGAGGTTCCCTGGGTGGCCTTTAGCAAGTCACCTACCTTACAAGGTTGTTGTGAAGATAAAATGGGAGTGACACCATGCATGTCATCCTGCACCGCTTAGGGGAAGGATGATGAGCTGTTGCACTCAGGTCCTGCTTGCAAGTTTCCATAGACATCTGGTTGTGGACACTGCGAACAGAGATTCTACTGACCTAGATAGCTTTTTGATACCTCTAATCCTCATGCAGCAGGATTCCTCCTATGTTCCTGTGCGTGTGTGTGCTCCCAAAGCATCGATAGCATCCTAATTTTCTTTGAGCCAGCCTTCTTTGCTAGTGATCCTCCTTGAGCACCGATCCTGCGGGTGGAGAGGGACAAACAGCAGGAGAAACAATGGAACATCATTTTGAAGAAACCGGCTCCCACCTGAAGCTCTGGCATAAGGTGGGGCTTCCCATTCCGAGTACCTAGGCTCATGCACAAACCCTTCAGGCTGCGGGCAAATCAGTCCTCACACATAATCTCCCTGCACTGATATGCTTTGGGGGTCAGGGTGAGGGTGTATCGTAGATTACCTAGCTGCAATTCTTCACAAAGTTACAGGCATTTAGACTCACTGATTTCACTGTGTTGGACTGAAGTCATTCTTCCCCCCTCTGGTATTGGGGCTTAGGGAGACACAATGAAACGGCAGCATTTTCTTTGAAAATCTATTCCCTGTTTTCAGCCAGTACAATACATGACCTGAGAATGAGTCACTGCTCACCAAATCCAGTTGCCTTTAAAGTCTCTCGCTGTGAAAGTCCAGCCTCTGCTACCCATTTATTAAATTGCACTCATAAAGTTCCCTGTTTCTGTGCCGCACCGTTTTCAGTATATGTTTAGGTGCTGAGGGAAAGTCATGTCAAAGAAGGCATGTTGACATTCTGTTCCAAAAGCCCATTGGTGTAGCAGGCTATATATCCCCATAGGCTTCATGGAGACCGCCTGCCAAGAGAGCTTTACAGCATCTTGCAGTCCCATTGATGCCCTATGTGATTGAGCCAACAGTGATGGACAGTAAGGTAGAAATTATGAGCTAGACTCTGAACACCACACAATATTGGCAAAGAGCTAAATCTTCAGCATGCCCCATGCAGCTCATGGCAACTGAATGGAAGTACTTGTTGTTTAGTCGTTTAGTCATGTCCGACTCTTCGTGACCCCACGAACCAGAGCACGCCAGGCACTCCTGTCTCCCACTGCCTCCTGCAGTTTGGTCAAACTCATGCTGGTAGCTTCAAGAACACTGTCCCACCATCTCGTCCTCTGCCGTCCCCTTCTCCTTGTGCCCTCCATCTTTCCCAACATCAGGGTCTTTTCCAGGGAGTCTTCTCTTCTCATGAGGTGGCCAAAGTATTGGAGCTTCAGCTTCAGGATCTGTCCTTCCAGTGAGCACCCAGGGCTGATTTCCTTCAGAATGGAGAGGTTTGTTCTTCTTGCAGTCCATGGGACTCTCAAGAGTCTCCTCCAGCACCATAATGGAAGTACTGGAGTACAGTATATTCTACCATTGCTCTCAGAGGTAGGATGTCCCTGATTGTCTGTTGCTTGGAATCTCATGTGGGGAGAGGCCCTGCTTGGTGGCTTCCCAATGGGCAGCTGATTGGCCACTCATGAAAACAAGGTGGTTGGACAAAAGAGGCTTTTGGCTTGAACCCACAGGACTCTTCTAAGGTTCTGATGTTCTTAATTCCCATCCCCATCCCTCGAAGAGGAAGAAGAACCATTAGCCAATCTGCACAGCTAGAAATTCAATCTCATCCATGGCCTTGGACACTTTGAAAGAGGCTTGAACTCACTGTGGTATTTACAGAAACCAGTTCCTTTCCTAATGAAAGCCTTTGGATGATGGAGAAGTGATGGGGGTGGGCGAGTGAGAGGAATGCTTAGATGGTACTTATTTTCTTTGTCGAACTAATGTGTGTTAAGTACAGCCAGCATTTATTTGCCATTGGGCTGCACTGATGCTGGAACAAGCTGAGTTATAATGAAGGCCAGGTTTCCTCCAAGCTGCTGGGCTGTGTTGTCCTCCCTCCCTCCTCTTCCATCCAATACATTTTAATACAGTCCATATGAATGGAGCTGAACTATTTGTTTTATGTAACCTGAGCTCCATCGCAGGATGAATAGTGCCAGGATCTCTCCTTGCCAAAGCAGAACAGTTGAACTGAAACTGATATAAGCATTGACTGAAGCCAAGGTGTAATTTGCTCGGACCGGCTCCCGCTGCCAAGAGGAAACGCATGACCGCTTAAACCCAAATACAATGCAGAGGGGCTCTGCTCATGTAAACAGACCCAGAGAGAGGGGTTCCTCTCCTCTCCCCTCAAAACCAAATGCAGTCATCAAAAACCACCCAGGGGAAAGGAGGAGATTGGGGGGGGGGCTGCCTGCTTTTACTTATTTATTTTTTTTACAAAAGGTAAAGGACCCCTGACAGTTCAGTCACGAACAACTCTGGGGTTGCAGCGCTCATCTCGCTTTACTGGCCGAGGGAGCCGATGTTTGTCCACAGACAGTTTTTCTGGGTCATGTGGCCAGCATGACTAAGCCACTTGGATTACTGCAATGGGCTCTACATGGGGCTATCTTTGAAAGCGACCCGGAAACTTCAACTAATCCAGAATGTGGCAGCTAGACTAGTGCATGGGAGTGGCCTCTGGGACCATATAACACTGGTCCTAAAGGATCTTCATTGGCTCCTAGTGAGTTTCCAAGCACAATTCAAAGTTTGGTGCTGATCGTTAAAGCCTTAAATGGCCTTGGCTGGAGGTGCACCTCCTCCCTCATCGTTCAGCCCAGACACCGAGGTCCTCCTCCAAGAGACTTCTGCTGGTTCCTTCACTGAGAGAAGTGAGGGAACCAGGCAGAGGGCCTTCTTGGTAGTGGCGCCCTCCTTGTGGAACACTCTCCCAGAGATGCCAAGGAAATAAACAACTGTCTGACTTTTAGAAGACATCTGAAGGCAGCCCTGTATTGGGAAGTTTTTATTAATTGATGATTTAGTATGTTCTGCTATATGCTGTGAACTGCCCAGAGTGGCTGGGGAAACCCAGCCAGATGGGTGGGGTATAAATAATAAATAATAATCTCTAGGTAGGGCTGGGGCAGGGAAAACACATATGAAAGCATGGATGGCCACTGCTAGTCAGTGTAAACGAGTTATTAACTGATTTCTCGTTACAGATTTTTGAAATACTGGTGCCACTATGCTGAAAGCCTTCACATGCGTGCTCCATGGGGACATGGCTTTCAGGGGTGTCACAAAGAGATCCTGCACTCCAAGATTTGCCACCAGACCACTGAATATCACCATGCCTGGGCTGGGAAAACCTAGGAGGAAACTTGGTTCTGTATAGGTGGTCATTTGGTGATATGACGGATCCACATTCCAGGAGGATCATTTGTCTCCTGTGAAGTCCATTCACAGCCGCAGACTCTGGCTGAAATTAATAGCAACTAATTGAAAGTAATGGAGAACTACCTGAATATGTATTGTGAGTAAATGAAATTAATTGAAGGTAATTGATAGTGACTGGGATTAATAAAAAAATGTGGACCTAATTGAAATGTATTGAAATTGAATTAAACTCAATAACTCAACCTCTATTAAATTTAATAGGAACTAATTGATATGAATTGTGTGCAATTCTTCATAGTAACATGATGCTGTTAAAAGAAAATATATATATATAATTGGCTTTGTATAACCTTTGCTTCTTCCCAAAGTGAAAGTAAATTTGACGGATTAAAAAAAAAAAAGATGAATGAACTAGCATTCAGGGACAGTTATTTGTGAGGTGCCATTTGATGCAGATAGCAGAGATTTCTCAAAGGATTTCAGAATATGAAAACACTTTCAGTTTTTGTATTATTATTTCATGTATCAGAGTTTAATGAGAGCATGTTGCCTGTTATGACGGGAGCTTTGATTTTTATAAATACCTACTCGCGAAGACACTTGCGTCCTGAATCTTTCTACTTTATGAGCCTTCAGCCAGATTCCCGACATGTTACCTTTAACAGCAAAGCATCTTTAATCTTCTGAGATTTATCATAGATGTTCATTTGATTATTACAAACAAATGAAGCTGCTTTGCACCATCAGATCACGGGGCCTTGAAATAAGAGGATAGAGCTCAAAAAATTATCATTCCAAGAATGCAATCTGGACCGCTCTCTAGAACTGCTGGGTCTGAATTTGTGTGGCTCCCCCTTGTGGTGAAACAGCAAGTGATGGATCTCTCCATAAAGTACCTTTAAGCCCCAAGCTGATTCAGCTCATTCAACCTGTCATTTGGATCCTTTAAGCAGGAAGGAGTAGAAAGAGTTTCCTGTTCTGGTTGAACCTTACTTGACCCATCCTCAGTTCTGGCGTGTTCCTAGATCTTTGAATGATCCCAGGTTGCTCAAGCAGTCCAGTTTGCTGTTTGATCCTATCTCTGGCTTTGACTTATTCTTCAGTCCTTATTTTCGGCTTGCTTCTCAACACTGCTTCCTAGTTTGTCCTCTGGTCTTGACTTGTTCTTAACTCCTGACTGCTGACTTGGCTAATTCTTCCCAAGGGAAGATTCGACTTCATCATGGCCTTGCCTCAGATGTCCTCAGTGGGAGCTGTAAGGAAGATAGGAAACTACTTTATGCCAAACAAATATATAGGTAGAAAATAAGAAATGGATGTGTTAAGGTGGGTCCTAGGTAGGGATGGTGGAGAAATTTGATTCAGTTCATGTTGAAAGGTGAACATGAACTCCACACATTCTTAAACACATTCTAAAAATAATAATCACACATTCTTAAAAAATACGAAAATACAAAACATAATTATCCTTCAAAATTTGTACTTTTCTTAATTTCGCAATGCTGTTCACCAGCCAAGCAATGTGTAGAAAAATGCAAATATTGTGGCAATGTGTGCATAAGAATACTCTAAAATATTAAACTATTAGGGAAAATTGATTTGCAGAAATGTGTATATTAGGGGAAATTGCATCTGAATGTGTGAATATTAGGAGGAATTTGCACCAAAATGCTGGTGAATTTTCATGATTTTCAAAAATGCGAACAAATCTAGTAGCGTGGAAAACTGTACTTAAGGTTGGAAAAATGAGAAACTGAGAGAAATTGAAATTGATAGATTTGGCCACCCTTGGTCCTGGATCTGAAAAAGTTGAAGACTACTGTCCGTACCAACTGGTAGTGTCCCTCTGTGGATTCTGATAGGACAGGAGTAACCACTAGCTTTACCTGCCAGTGTTCTCAAGTTCCAAAAGTATTGTGGGAAGCATAGTGAGTCATCTTTATGCCTGCATGTTTCACTCAAGGAAGTGCACCATCATTGAATTGTTGATATTATATGAAGGGGCTTTAAGATAATGAACATCCAAGTGCCAGGAGAGGCAATTCAACCAGGTTGTTGGATTCTTCATGGAAATCCTTTACCCTTGGGATGGGGTGGAGGGGGGTGGGGAGCAGGATATGGAAATCCTCAGGCAGATTTCACATATGCTGCTTTAAAAAGGAAGGAGAAAGGTTGTTTTCTGCTGCTCCAGAGAAGCGGACACGGAGCAATGGTTCCAAACTACAAGAAAAAAGATTCCACCTAAACATTAGGAAGAACTTCCTGACAGTAAGAGCTGTTCGACAGTGGAATTTGCTGCCAAGGAGTGTGGTGGAGTCTCCTTCTTTGGAGGTCTTTAAGCAGAGGCTTGACAACCATATGTCAGGAGTGCTCTGATGGTGTTTCCTGCTTGGCAGGGGGTTGGACTCGATGGCCCTTGTGGTCTCTTTCAACTCTATGATTCTATGAAAAAAAAAAATCTCCTTTCCAACCCACTTAGCCATTTAAGGTTTCCTGCTACAATATAATTTCCTTTGATTAACTACTAGAGTTTAATCATCAAATGGAAACAGAGACATAAGAAGCATAATCTCTCTCACCATTGGAAAAAGTCAGAGCACCTCCTGCACACATACACACATGCCCTTGAGGGAACACCATGTTAAATAATGCTGAGTTAAAAGAAAACTCTGTTACTTGAATTATCTTTTGCTTTGCAAGCCACAGAGTCAGTTGAGGGTCACAGAGATGGCATGCAAGGAGAACAGACCTGATAAGCGATCATCAAGACTGAGGCTTGATACATTCTATGATCCAGAAGGATGGAGGATGACCACAGACACCAGCAGATAGTGACAATAAACAGAGCAATGCTAAAGGTTGGTTTCTGAAATGCTTTGAATGTAGTAATTATGTAAATAGGCAAGTTAATTAATAAGGTTCCAGGAGGTGATCCTCCTAAGATAGGATCAGGTAGGTAGCTGTGTTGGTCTTACACAGTTGAAATTAAAATTAAAAAATAAAAAACTGTCCAGCGACACCTTAGAGATCAACTAAGTTTGTTCTGGTATAAGCTTTCGTGTGCATGCACATGTCTTCAGACCCTAGGGCTTGCCCATCAGAAGGTTGGCGGTTCCGAATCCCCGCGACAGGGCGAGATCCCGTTGTTCAGTCCCAGCTCCTGCCAACCTAGCAGTCTGAAAGCACGTCAAAGTGCAAAGAGATAAAGAGGTACCACTTTGGCAGGAAGGTAAACGGCGTTTCCGTGCACTGCTCTGGTTCGCCAGAAGCGGCTTAGTCATGCTGGCTGCATGACCCGGAAGCTGTCTGTGGACAAACACTGGCTCCCTCGGCCTATAGAGAGAGATGAGCGCCGCAACCCCAGAGTCGTACGCGACTGGACCTAATGGTCAGGGGTCCCTTTACCTTTACTTTACCTAAGGTTGTTGTTGTTTTTAAAACCCCCAAACCATTCTGGGCCTGCTAATGGGAAGAGGTGAATGACCCTTCCATAGACACCACAGGGAGTTTCTGTGACTGTTTCACACTCTTTGGAGAGAGCGAGCAAAATGCAGCTAAACTGAAACAAGACGTATGCATCATTTAAAATTTATGTGAGCCAAGTGGCATTATTACGGTGCTAAGTTATGCATTGGCACTCCACTTCTTTTGCCACCAGCCCCGGCAAAAAAACATGCCATTCATTTTCCTCTCAGCCTTTGTCCCCCAAGAGTGTGATTGTCTTGCAATAATTATAAGATGCCTCACACGCCAATACTACAGGGGGAATCTGCTAATGCAATTGTTTCACCGTGCCGTTGTTTTCATAAATAATAGACCAAGTGGGTTTTGAGAGGCGATGAAGGTGGTGTCGGAAAAGGAACTTGTGAGCTGGCCTCCTGCTGCCTCCCCACCCCCTACCCTAGGCCTTCTTGGGAAAGATTGCACAAGAATCTGTTTGCAAGGACATGTGGGGTGCAGCTGCCTCTTAGAACGTCAGCAGAGCAGGTTAATGCTGAGGTGTGCATATAGTTTTCTGAACCGTTCCATCACAGATGGAAAGAGTTGTGTGTACTTTCAAGTGTTTTAGTGGGTGGGCAATGAGACTTAAATCATGACTGCAAATTCTGACAGTCATTGAAGTGCATTCATTTGAACATGTCTTAGTGGTGGACAAATCCGTCAGTTTTGGTTTTACTCATCTCATATTTTTTAAGATCAGTTCTCCCATTTCCTTATCAGCTGTCTTCTTATTTTTTTTAAAGTCCCCATTAACACATTATTGCAAATCTCATCCAATAATACACTTTTTGTGTGTAATTTTGCCTAATAAATACTTTATTGCAAAGTAGTTCCCCCTAATATAACACAATTTTGTGTGTTGATTTTACTAATAAGCATTTTCTATGCACATTTTACACTAGTACATGCATTTCTGTTCATTTTATTTGGCTGGAGAACTGTGATGCAAAATTCAAAGAAGATCAGATTTTGAAGGATGGCTGTGCTTCAGTCTGCTTTTTGTTTTAAAAAGTATGAATTAAGTAGTTTTGCCTTTCAGTGTGAACTGAACCAACTTTCTCCCCCATTTCTCTCCATAACATCAGTACAGACCATCCTACTCAGACATATGGAAATGTATGCATGGGGTTTTAATATCTAGTATATTTTTCAGCTTAATATCTGGTATGTTCTCTATGTGAGAACAAAACGAACAAATTTTGGGAACTGTGAGTTGGATTCGCTTATTGCTCCACCTGCTCTGCACATTGACCTGGTATTGAAGTCTTTCTATACACAATGCAATTTCTTAATTTTGGTTTAAAAACAGGTGAGTGGGTTTCTTAACACAAGTGTGTTATGAAAAACTGGTTTTAAAAAATATTTTTGGAGTGAACATATGAATTCGATTGGTAATTAACAATTTCCCCCTTTTTCATGTTGGGATTTTGTAGCAAGCAGTTCCTCAACTTCTTTGTCCTTTGACAGTGGAACATAGACCCATGAGAGGTGGTGGAATCTCCTTTTATGGTTGGCCATCCATCATGTATACTTTAATTGAGCCCCAGGATCATGTAGTCCAAACCCCTTGGCATCCATGACAGATGGCCATCCAACCTCTGCTTAGAAACCTTCACTTAGGAACATCCAAGGAAGAAGAGTCCCTACCTTCCAAGGTAGTCCATTCCACTGTCGAACAACTCTTAGCGTCAGAAGGTTCATCCTGATGTTTAGTTGGAATCTCCTTTCTTGTAACTTGAAGCCATTGGTTCGAGTCCTACTCTCCAAAATAGGAGAAACAAATTTGTTCCCTCTTCCATGGGACAGTCCTTTAGATATTTGAAGATGGCTATCATATCTCCTATCAGTCTCCTCTTTTTTCCAAACAAACATATCCAGCTCCCTCAACTGTTCCTCAGAAGGCTTGGTTTCCAGACCCTTGATCATCTGGACCACTCTCCTTTGCACACATTCCACATTGTCCATGTCCTTCTTAAATTGTGGCATTCAGAACTGGACACAGGACTCCAGTTGTGGTCTTACCATGACAGAATAGAGTGGCACTATTACTTTCCTTGATCTAGATACTATACTTCTATCGATGCAGCCTAGAATAGCATTAGCTGCTTTTGCTGCTGCTGCTGCATCACACTGTTGACTCACAACAAAATAAAAAAATTCCTTCCAGTAGCACCTTAAAGACCAACTAATCATAGAATCATAGAATCATAGAAACATAGAGTTGGAAGAGACCACAAGGGCCATCGAGTCCAACCCCCTGCCAAGCAGGAAACACCATCAGAGCACTCCTGACATATGGTTGTCAAGCCTCTGCTTAAAGACCTCCAAAGAAGGAGACTCCACCACACTCCCTGGCAGCAAATTCCACTGTCGAACAGCTCTTACTGTCAGGAAGTTCTTCCTAATGTTTAGGTGGAATCTTTTTTCTTGTAGTTTGGAACCATTGCTCCGTGTCCGCTTCTCTGGAGCAGCAGAAAACAACCTTTCTCCCTCCTCTATGTGACATCCTTTTATATATTTGAACATGGCTATCATATCACCCCTTAACCTCCTCTTCTCCAGGCTAAACATGCCCAGCTCCCTTAGCCGTTCTTCATAAGGCATCATTTCCAGGCCTTTGACCATTTGACGTTCCAGTTTGTCAGTGTCCTTCTTGAACTGTGGTGCCCAGAACTGGACACAGTACTCCAGGTGAGGTCTGACCAGAGCAGAATACAGTGGCACTATTACTTCCCTTGATCTAGATGCTATACTCCTATTGATGCAGCCCAGAATTGCATTGGCTTTTTTAGCTGCCGCGTCACACTGTTGGCTCATGTCAAGTCTGTGGTCAACCAAGACTCCTAGATCCTTTTCACATGTACTGCTCTCAAGCCAGGTGTCACCCATCTTGTATTTGTGCCTCTCATTTTTTTTGCCCAAGTGCAATACTTTACATTTCTCCCTGTTAAAATTCATCTTGTTTGTTTTGGCCCAGTTCTCTAATCTGTCAAGGTTGTTTTGAAGTGTGATCCTGTCCTCTGGGGTGTTAGCCACCCCTCCCAGTTTGGTGTCATCTGCAAATTTGATCAGGATGCCCTTGAGTCCATCATCCAAGTAATTGATAAAGATGTTGAATAAGACGGGCCCAAGACAGAACCCTGTGGCACCCCACTAGTCACTCTTCTCCAGGATGAAGAGGAACCATTGATGAGCACCCTTTGGGTTCAGTCAGTCAGCCAGTTACAAATCCACTGAGTGGTAGTATAGTCAAAACTGCATTTTACCAGCTTCTTTACAAGAATATCATGGGGCACCTTGTCAAATGCCTTGCTGAAATCAAGGTAGGCTACATTCACTGCGTTCCCTTCATCTACCAGGCTTGTAATTCTGTCAAAAAACGAGATCAGGTTAGTCTGACATGACTTATTTTTCAGAAATCCATGCTGACTATTGGTGATCACAGCATTCCTTTCTAGGTGCTCACAGACTGTTTGCTTATTGATCTGCTCCAGAATCTTCCCTGGTATTGATGTCAGACTGACTGGGCGGTAATTATTTGGATCCTCTCTTTTCCCCTTTTTGAAAATAGGGATAACATTTGCCCTCCTCCAGTCTGCCGGGACTTCGCATGTTCTCCAGGAATTCTTAAAGATGACTGCCAGTGGTTCTGAGATCACATCTGCCAGTTCTTTTAATACTCTTGGATGCAGTTCATCTGGCCCTGGAGACTTGAATACATCTAAACTAGCCAAGTACTCTTGTACTATCTCCTTACTTATTCTGGGTTGTGTTTCCTCTGCTGAATCATTTGCTCCAAATTCTTCAGGTCAGGCATTGTTTTCTTTATCGGAGAAGACTGAGGCAAAGAAGGCATTGAGGAGTTCAGCCCTGTCTGTGTCCCCTGTTTGCATTTCACCATCTTCTCCTCTGAGTGACCCCACTGTTTCTTTGTTCTTCCTTTTGCTACAAACATACCCATAAAAGCCTTTTTTGTTGCTTTTAACCTCTCTAGCAAGCCTGAGTTCATTATGTGCTTTAGCTTTTCTGACTTTGTGTCTACACGTGCTGGCTATTTTTTTGAATTCCTCTTTGGTGGTTCCCCCCCTTTTCCATTTTTTTGTACACATCCTTTTTTAATCTTAACTCAGTTAAAAGTTCTTTAGATAGCCACCCTGGCTTCTTTAGGCATCTTCCATGTTTCCGTCTCATTGGTATTGCCTGAAGTTGTGCTTTTACTATCTCTCTCTTAACAAACTCCCAGCCATCATGAACTCCCTTTCCTTTTAGTATTACTGTCCATGGGATCTCACCCAGCACTTCCCTAAGTTTTATGAAGTCGGCTTTCTTAAAGTCAAGAAATTGAGTCCTAGTATGCTTGGCTGCTCCTTTCCGCTGTATAGTAAACTTCAGAAGAGCATGATCACTCGCGCCTAATGATCCTTCCACTTCTACCCCACTAACCAGGTCATCAACATTGGTTAGGACCAGATCTAAAATGGCTGTTCCTCTTGTTGCTTCTCCCATTTTCTGAACAACGAAGTTGTCTGCAAGGTCAGTGAGGAATCTGTTTGACCTTATGCTCTTGGCTGAGTTTGACATCCAGCAAATATCCGGGTAATTGAAGTCCCCCATTACTACTATCTCCCTTCCTTTTGCATGCTTGGCCATCTGTTCCAGGAAGGCATCATCTATGTCCTCCGTTTGGCTTGGGGATCTATAGTAAACTCCCACAATGAGGTCCCTGTTATTCTTCTCTCCCTTAATTTTGACCCAAATGCTCTCACTTTGGCTTTGAGGTTTGAAATCTTGGATCTCTTCACAGGTATACACATCCCTGACATATAACGCCACTCCTCCTCCTTTCTTTTCTGGTCTGTTTCTCTGAAATAGATTGTATCCCTCCATTATTACATTCCAATTGTGGGACTTATCCCACCAGGTTTCAGTTATGCCTATTATGTCATATTTAGTTTGCTGTACCAAGAGCTCAAGCTCATCTTGTTTATTTCCCATGCTTTGCGCATTGAAGTCCATTAATCATTCCCCCATGTCTCTTATTTAAGGATTTTCTCCTCCCACCACTAGGTCTGTGTGCTGTTTGCTCCATTTGGTCTATGACATTTGGATGATCATCTTCATCAATTGATAGACTCTTACCTTCAGGAGCACTGTCTCCCTCCCCCACATTAGTCAGTTTAAAGCCCTCCTGATGAGGTTTCTGAGATTTTTGGCAAAAACATTCCTCCCAACCGTTGTGAGGTGCAGCCCATCTCTTGCCAGAAGTCCATCTTCAAGAAACTGCAGTCCGTGATCTAAGAATCCAAACCGTTCCTGTTTACACCATTTGCGAAGCCAGCTGTTCACTTCCACTATTTTTCTCTCTCTCCCTGGGCCACGTCTCCCTGGGCAGCTAATCAGCCACAAAGAAACACACACACAAGAAAACCCTTTTTGCTCCTTCTTCAGCTGCTGCCCTGCAAGCTCTGATAAGCTCCTCCCACAGCTAATCACCTGCCTCAACAGAAACCCTGCCCCCTCTGACCTTTGCACAGGGAGGGCAGCTAATCAGCCACAAAGAAACACACACACTAAGATCTAAGATCCCTCGATCCTTTTCACATGTACTACTGACAAGCCAGGTCTCCCCCATCTTATATTTGTGCAGCTGACTATTCTTCCCTAAGTGCAGAACCTTATATATGTCCCTACTGAAATTCTTTTTGTTGTTTTTGGGGCCAGTTCTCCAATTTAAGGTCATCTTGAATCCTGATTGTGTCTTCTGCAGCATTAGCTACCCCTCCCTGTTTGGTGCCATCTGCAAATCTGATGAACATCTCCTCAATTCCTTTGCCAAAATCATTTATAAAGACGTTGAACAACACCGGGCCCAGGACAGAACCCTGCAGCACCTGCCTTGCCACTTTCCCCCCAGAATGTTGAGGAACCATTAATGAGAACTCTTTGGGTTCGGTCAGTCAGCCAGCTCTAAAGCCAGCTAAGGGTTACCTTGCACAGCCCTCCTTTTGTTGTTTCTGTTTTGCTTGGCTATTCCTGCCTCCTTTGCTTCATTGAATGGAGTCTAATTGTTATAAGGACAAATCAATAAACTGCAAGATGGGAGAATAGTGCTGCCATCAGCCATTGCTTTAATAACATTGAGTGATTATTTACCCCTCTCTGAGCTTTTCTGAGGTTTCTGGTTTGGAATATCCAATCTGCGTATTGATCAGGGCTTGCAACAAAGAGTTCTGATGATAATTTTTTTATTTTTATTTTTAAAAAGAAATCTTCATTGGATGAAGAGATGGGGAGGGGGAGAGAATTAGCAGGTTGTCAGCCCCTAGGGGCCATGTTGAAGGCTGGCCGTCTCTGATGGACATCCAATAAAGTCGAGAGATTCAGGACACAGCTCCAGATTTAAGGCAGGCAGTTCCGCCTCACAGCCAAAGGGGTGCAAAATTGAGAAGATCCATAGCAGAGATCTATTGGGGGTGGGGGTGGGGCAAATGTTAGCCTTGCTCAGGGTGCCGTGCTACCAAAAATTACCAAAGTCCATCCCCGGGGATAGATAAAAGTGCATAGTTCAGCTATGGCTCCCACTACCACAGGACACAGAGATAGCCACCAGCTTGAATGGCTACAAAAGAGGATTGGATAAATTCATGGAGAATAAGCCTATCAATGGCTACAGACCATAATGAGCATGCTCTGCCTCCATGGTGAGAAGCTGTAGAGTGTCTGAATGCCCATTGCTGGGAACCTCAGGAAGAGAGAGTGCCTTGTGATTGGATCCTGCTTGAGGGGTTTCCCACACGCACCTGATTGACCACTGTGAGAAAAGGACTAGATGGTCCATTGGCCTGATCCTGCAAACTCTCCTTATGCTCATACATTCTTATAATTCTTAGCCCTTCTCCCTTTGCAGCTCAGCTGATGTCATGGTTCCACACTGCCATTTCCCCTTTGTGGTCTTTATAACAACAATAATAAGTTTGTGTACACAGCCAATAATTAACTGGGAAGAACGCAGCATTAATTATGGCAATAAATTGTTAATCTGTGGGGTATATGATCCTCCCCTTCTCCCCCACCTCCCTATTAGCTAACCTGTCAGGGTCTAATAATTGTTGCCGTGAACTGGGCTGGGCTATGGTCCCCAAGGAAGGTGAATTCTCTTGTTCCATTAGCGAGAATGCATATAGATCATTTTCAGTACTAATCTAGGGCTAAAATCAATTATGTCTCTTGTATTTAAGAATTAAATTGACTCGCCATGGGAGAAGGATAAAGGGGAAAAAATACATTCCTCCTATTATGTCTAATTACAATTGTAAAACATTTTCCTTCGAAATGTAATTGCTGCCTGTTGAGACCATATCTGCAGAGCTTAAAGTGTGCAGTTGGCTCATTTGATTGTCTTTCAAGTTTCTCCATGGGACTGTTCAAATCATTGGGAAATTATTTCTAGCGTTTTGCGACTTTTAAGGATCTTTGTATGATCATGTGTGCTAATTGGCTGGAGTAAATAAACAACATTGCTGCTACCATGCTCAAAATTGCGAGGAAGAATTCAGTCACCCCTTTTCACATTCAAGTTGTGTGCTTGGGCCCTTTCTGAAACAAGACATGAACTGAAGCACAACTGCATTTCGAAATTCACACTTCTGCAGGTTTTGCAATGAAATTAGGCAGCAAATGGTTGGACAAAGTGTGCATTTAAATACATAACAACAACAACAACAACAACAACAACAATTTATTATTTATACCCTGCCCATCTGGCTGGGTTTCCCCAGCCACTCTGGGTGGCTTCCAACAAAATATTAAAATACAGTGGTCTGTTAAACATTAAAAACTTCCCTAAACAAGGCTGCCTTCAGATGTCTTCTAAAAGTCTGGTAGTTGTCTTCTCTTTGACATCTGGTGGGAGGGCGGGTGCCACTACCGAAAAGGCCCTCTGTTTGGTTCCGTGTAACTTGGCTTCTCGCAGCGAGGGAACCGCCAGAAGGCCCTCGGCACTGGACCTCATTGTCCAGGTAGAATGATGGGGGTGGAGACGCTCCTTCAGGTATACTGGACCGAGGTCATTTAGGGCTTTAAAGGTCAGCACCAACACTTTGAATTGTGCTCGGAAACATACTGGGAGCCAATGTAGATCTTACATTAGTGGAAATAACTTGCAGAAAAGCATTATGTACATACATACATAAATGTGTATTTTAGGAGAAACTCACACTAAAATGCTGATGAATTTTCAAGAGGGCTTTCCATAGAAATGTGGAAAACTGAATTTAAGATTAGAAAAATGAGAATCTGAAAGAAACCAAAATACACACATTCACCTATCCCTAACCTGAGCATTGTAATACTATGATGGATCTTTCAGGCAGCATTTTTAAAACCAGTATTTCACACAGAATAATCAGGCATCCTTGCCAAATTTCCCCCTCTGAATTTCTCACTGGATTTTAGCTTCCTGAATTACCTGTGCTCAATTAGAGTGTCCCACTTAGGGGTGGAGGAGAATTTCATTTGTTCTGCATTTTAAAAGCTGAACCAACCTAATTTGCACCTTATGGATGAATGCATGGATTGCAACGTTTCACAACCTTTCAGGTTTCACAACCTCTCTGAATTTTGCAATCCACTTCTTGGCTGAGGGAAAATGTATCAAATGCATTAGAAACGGAATGTTTTGGGATAAAACACATTTATAAGTGTGTACAGTGACATAACATGGGTTTAAGCATACAATATGAATTTTCACATGGGTCTTTAAATATCTGTATCTGCCTATATTGGGTTAATTCAGAAATCTGCTAGAACTGACATATAAATGCAAAATCACCATAATTTATAGACTGTTCTGCCCATCCCCTTCTTCGCTCTCATGTATGTGGCAGTGGAAGAAAGAAGAGCTTTGTTAACTAGCCTTGCCCCCACATACATATCTTTGTTGCCTGGCCTCCATGCTTCCCATAGCACTTGCACCTCTGATTGTGCAGAGGTCTAAATCATGCAAGACAGATAGGGGAAAGTTTTCCTTTCTCATTACATTAGAACTTATGGAAAACCAATGAAGCTGAAAGTTGGAAGATTCAGGACAGGTAACCAGAAATACGACATGCTGTTCATAGGCTAAACTACGGAATTTGCTCGCCCAGGAGGCAGTGATGGCCACCAAGCTAGATGGCTTAAAAGAGGATTAGACAAATTAATGGAGGGGAAGATTATCAATTATCATTCATCGTTTTTTATTTGTATGTTGCCTTTCCACAGTTAAAGACAATGCTCAAGGCGGCTTACAACATGGCACGTTTTACATAACTACAAAAGTCCTAAACAATAAATAAACCACATCAAAAAATACACAACCAAATGGAAAACAATTTCCACATAAATCAAAATCTAAAACTAAGGATACAGCATGAATATCACAGTTTAAAATGACATAGGTAAAAAAATAACAGCAATTTAAACAAAAAACAAAACAAAATGGAACCCTCTCTGTCCAGCAGCAGCAGTCCTTTATAGAGCCCATCAGGCCCCGCCCTACTAGTTTGATGGCTATGCTCTGCCTCCACATTTGGAGGCAGCAGTGCTTCTGAATACCTGTCAGGGACCATGCTGAGGAGGGCTGCACTGAGGAAGAATGGTGGGAGCCACCCCCTCCCCCAGATCCTGAATCTTCCCAGGAGCAGGAGGACAGTATAGATTTGGAACAGTGGTTTGCAGAGGGGCATAGTTCAGAAGGCAGAAGCTGGGAAACACTGGATGGGGAACAGCTAGGAGAAGAAACTGGAAAAGAGAGGGTTAACAGATTCACAGTCACTGGACAGTGTTCCTCCACCAAGCCCAAAGTCAAGAAGAGCTCAGAAAGTCTCAGAACAGGGAGCACAGAGGGTACAAACTCAGATTATAAGACGTAGGAGTGACGTAGATTAATAGGGATGGAGGGGGTATGAGCTTTAATTGGAAGCACTACCATTTCTAAGAGACATGTTTTTGTTCTCTCACTGTGATTATTAAAGTTTCTAACTGGTAAGATGTTCCTTTCATTTGATCCTTTGTTTACTGCCACAGGGGAGGAAGCTGATCTCCCAAAGTCTGACAATACCAGTTGCTGGGAATCTCAGGAATTGAGAGGGTTTTTGTGCTCAGACTAGACGGGCCATCGGCCTGATCCAGCAGGCTCTTCTTACATTCTAATGTCAGGGAAGATGGGAGTTATTTCTCAGTAATATCTGGAGTGGTGGGACGCGGGTGGCGCTGTGGGTTAAACCACAGAGCCTAGGGCTTGCCAATCAGCAGGTCAGTGGTTCGAATCCCCACGATGGGGTGAGCTCCCGTTGCTCGGTCCCAGCTCCTGCCAACCTAGCAGTTCAAAAGCACATCAAAGTGCAAGTGGATAAATAGGTATTGCTCCGGCGGGAAGGTAAACGGCGTTTCCATGTGCTGCTCTGGTTCGCCAGAAGCGGCTTAGTCATGCTGGCCACATGACCCGGAAGCTGTACGCCGGCTCCCTCGGACAATAAAGCGAGATGAGCGCTGCAACCCCAGAGTTGGTCACGACTGGACCTAATGGTCCCTTTACCTTTTAATATCTGGAGTGCCACAGGTTCCCCATCCCTTCTCTCTGTTCATTGTGGAGTGTTCCTTTAAGTATAATCTGGCGGCAACTCTTCAGGACAGGGGTCAGCAGACTGGACTATATTTTCAAAAAAAGAGAGAACAAATTCCTATGCCCCACAAATAACCCAGAGATGCATTTAAAATAAAAGAACACATTCTACTCATGTAAAAACACGCTGATTCCTAGACCGTCTGCAGGCCAGATTTAGAAGGCAATTGGGCCGGATCCGGCCCCTGGGCCTTAGTTTGCCTACCCATGTTTTAGGATGTCTAACCATTCCTTTCTTCTGCCGCAGCAGAGTAGTGGACAGAGTGTTTGAATAACAGCTGACTTTCCCTGCCTCCTTAGAGCAGGTTTCTAGCAGATAACTCACTCTCGTGTTTGTAGCCTTTCCCCTTGCCTTTCCCACAGTAGCATAAAAAAACACCCAGATCTGTTGACAAAATTAATGAGCCCAAGAGATCTCTAGGAAGGACACTTCCCGGGGGTATACTCTGTTCAAACATAGGCCTGGCATCCATAAACATGTGCTGTTTAAAAGCAGAGCCAGACAAGAGATAAGAAAGGCGGGCAATTTGCTCTGATGTATGGAGGGATTGGGGAACCGGATTTGACTGCAGAATATCCGATTGACCTTGAACCTTGAGCACCTGTCAGCAGGGAATCTATTGGCTTGATTCTCTGGCAACCCTGGAGGCTTCTTCATTCCAGATGAGAGGTGTATGTGTTGAATGTCAAAGCAGGTTTGCCAACAAGAAGGAAGAGTCAGCAATAGTTGTGTTGAAAGGAAGCCTAGAGCTCTGACTGTGAGTGGTTCAATATACCTTCATGTGGCCAGAATGATCTCCAGAACCGTCTCCCCCAACCTCCAGGTGTTTTGGACTACAACTCCCAGGATTCCACATTAGTGCCCATGCTGGCTGGGGCTGATGGGAGTCGTAGTCCCAATATCTGGAGGGTAACAGGGTAGCGAAGGCTGGTCCAAGGAAAAAGACTTGGCAGTAGACACATTGCAAACATTTGCTGGATTATGGAGAAAGCTAGAGAGTTCCAGAAAAACATCTGCTTCTGTTTCATTGACTACGCAAAAGCCTTTGATTGTCTCAACCACAGCAAACTATGGCAAGTTCTTAAAGAAATGGGAGTGCCTGATCACCTTATCTGTCTCCTGGGAAATCTCTATGTGGGAGAAGAAGCTACAGTTAGAACTCGATATGGACACAACTCAGTGACTAAACAACAACAGTAGACAGTAGTAGAACTATTATTTGTGGCAGGTGCTAAATTCTGGAATTCCCTCCCCACAGAGGTCCATCTGGTACCTTCACTGTACAGCTTTCAGCAAATGCTGAAGATGCACGTCTTTACTCTGCCCTTTGTCACCTGAGATGTGTGTTTTCAAGTCCTGTCCTATCCTGAGATCATAATCTGTTTTAACTGTTTTTAATTTTTAATTGTAACCTGCCCCGAGACTTGCTGCTGAATCATAGAATCAAAGAATCATAGAGTCGGAAGGGATCCTGAGGGTGATCTCGTCCAACCCTCTCCAATGGAAGAATCTTAACAAAAGCATCCATGACAGATAATCATCCACACTGCTTAAAAAGGGTGGCTAATAAATATAGTAGTAGTAGTAGTAGTAACAACAACAACAACAACAGCTATAATAATACAATTGATGTAAACGTAAAGGGTAAAGGGATCCCTGACCGTTAGGTCCAGTCACAGACAACTCTGGAGTTGCGGCGCTCATCTCGCTTTATTGGCCGAGGGAGCCGGCATACAGCTTCCAGGTCATGTGGCCAGCAGGACTAAGCCAGTTCTGGCAAACCAGAGCAGCGCACGGAAATGCCGTTTACCTTCCCGCCGGAATGGCACCTATTTATCTACTTGCACTTTGACGTGCTTTCGAACTGCTAGGTTGGCAGGAGCTGGGACCGAGCAACGGGAGCTCACTCTGTCGCAGGGATTCGAACTGCCGACCTTCCGATTGACAAGCCCTAGGCTCTGTGGTTTAACCCACAGTGCCACCCGCATCCCTACAATCGATGTACCTGAGCACAAAACGAGTTTGGCTGCACATTTATATAGTTATTCACATGTAGTGTTTAAGAAGTGTACAATCAGTGTACCAATGTTTGCAATTTATTTATTTTTTGCTTTTCTATCTCACCTTAGACTCCAAGTATCCCAAGGCGCCTTATGTAGTTTCTCTCCTCCTCATTTCGTCATCACAACAAGGTTAGGTCACATATATTGAGCTTTCTTTCTGAGTGGGGATTTAATCCCTGGTCTCTCAGGAAGTAGTCTGACACTGTAACCACTATGCCATACTCCACAGCTCAGAAAGTGTGCCCCTTTTCTCACAAAGACTTGTACATGTGTAGAGACACAGCTGGGGCTGATGTTCAGGGTCGGACATGAAGAAGCCTGTGGAGAACTGAAGTAGCAGATGACGGGAGACATGAAAAGCGCCAGAACATTAGTGCTCCCCTCCAGATAAACATCTTCAGAAACAAAACATGGGTATGCTCCCCCAAAACCTTGAATCTCATCCCTGGGGAAACCAGTCAGATCTCCCTTCTATCTATTAACAGCCTTTCAGAATCATATCTCCTGATCATTTATCCCCCCAAGCATGCAAAATATTCTGGACTATTCCCTTGCAAATCAGCTCTCCCCTCTCCACCCCACAAGCCTGGTTAGTTTTCCATTTCTAACCAATCCATCCACAGGATCTTAGGAGAGGATGTTGTAAATCACACTGCATAGCAAGGGGAGCTTTGCATAGAAATTGTATCCTGATGTGATGTCTCTTTTCAGGCCACCCAACGGTGGACAAATGGTCTTCCTTGAAACCAAGCAATCCAGATGTTCTTGGTCAGAGCATCAGCTTCTTCCACTCTTAAACTTTTCCCACCACATTCAAAGACATTTCCTTCCATATTGCTGCCTGCCCAGATGTTCTAGGTGACTCCACCATCCCCAGGCTGGGGGTCTCATTTTGTTATTTCCTGCCCAGCGCTCTCAATTCTCTCCAGGTCACTCTGCATTACGTTTCTGGTTGTTCTTGCAGGTTTTTGCAAGGGAAACTCTTCCCAGCCCTTGACTTGGACGACTGCCCACATTATATCTCCCAGAGGTAGCATATGCAGCTGCGTCTCTGTGAAAAGCTGAGGCTTGCTGGAGATTTCATTCCCTCCTCCCATGCATCACATTTGCAATCTGGGAGTTCTCCAGCCAAGTTTACAGAGAATTTGCAGCTTTGAATCTCGCACTTTCATTACTGGAACTCAGGGTCCCAGCTGAACCTGTGCTAGCAAATTCGTTTACATAACGCACAGGGAGCCCTGCAAGAAAAGAAAACCACGAGCAGAAAAATGCACTTAACTGAGCAAACTGAACAAGAGCAGGCGTTAACTTGAGGGCAATGGGAACAGAGATTTTCTTTCTTACCTACTTCTGGCCTTGTACATAGCATGAAGAGATTCAATGAAATATACAGGAGGGAAATCCCTCAGAACTACACAGCCAATCAGAGCATGTGCCACCTCAGTGAAGATCATAACACTCTGCCTGGTTGGTAAAAACAACAACACTTCTACTCACCCCTCTCTTGGCTAGTTGACTTTAACACTAGGAGGATTAACCCTAAATTACAAACTGAATGATCCCTGCTGTTGTCACTGACGGACAAAGGGGGTGGGGGTAGCGCCTCGCCCCCGGCCCCATCAGGGAGGGGGGTACTATTGTGGCCGCTCCCAGACACATGCAGAGAGCACACCCCACCGTGCTGGACTTCACACCCCCATGGGCGGCGCACCATGCCTCCAGGATGCATGCCATGCCCCTGTGGGA
This sequence comes from Podarcis erhardii, assembly GCF_964252035.2. Taxonomy (NCBI): domain Eukaryota; kingdom Metazoa; phylum Chordata; class Lepidosauria; order Squamata; family Lacertidae; genus Podarcis; species Podarcis erhardii. Next base: position 49,547,291 of record NC_138501.1, read on the forward strand.
GGTATGCCATGCCCCCGGGATGCATGCCACACTCCCAGGATGCGCGCCAGCCATGGCCCTGCCTGCTCTCTGCCCCCGGTGCCAGAGCATGCAGCTTCACCATTGGCTGTTGCACTTCTACAACCTGCCACTATTGCAAGGAAGTGTAAGACTGGAGGGGAAACCACATGGTGATGGTGTTGATGCAATGAGCAGAGATGCAGTAGTATAGTGTATGTAGGGGAGAGCATCTCTAGGACTTTTTTTTAGCACCAGGATCCTTGATTTGAAAAGGGAATGAGGTAATAAGGAGGCTTTCAAGTATATTTGTGAAAGATCAGCCTAGAGCAGCAGTGGGACGTCTCAGGCTTGGGGCCCAAATTTGGTCCTCCATGTCTGTATCTAGCACTTGTAACTCGCCTTGCTATGTAGAATGTGTTTAACATTTTCCCTTTAGAGAAAAGGTGAGGAAAAGGGTAGAAGTTTGTAAGGTTATGCATGACTCAGAGACAGTGGCAAGTGATAAGTTTTTCTCCCTTCCTCATTACACTAGATAAAAGAAAGTACTATACTTAAACCACAAGACCCCGGATTGTCACCAGATTCTGCGCACAGATCTGTAGGCACAGACCATCCCCCATCTAGTTTGTTAAGAAAATTCCCAAGCCCGGATCCATGGGTGATTTGGGGTCATTTCTCTAAAGTAGTCTATTTTAAAGTTTTTATGTGTTTATATGCCTATCGCACTTTTAAACTTAAAATACATTGTTGTACATTGTTTTAAATGTTTGTTTTGCTATTGGGATTGTGGTTCCATTTGCGTTTCTCAAGCTGGTCTCTGACCGTAATAAATTTCATGTACTATACTTAAAGTATAGAAGTCGTACCCACAGGAGGCAGGAGTGGCCAGCAGCTTAGATGGCTTTGAAAGAGGATTCGACAAATTCATGGAGGAGATGACTACCACCCATGATGGCTCTTCTCTGCCTCTACAGTTGGAGGCATGCAATGCTTCGGAATGCCAGGTGCTGGAAACTGAAGCTGGGGAGAGGGCTCTGGTGCTCAAATCCTGCTTACAGGTTTCCAACAGGCATCAGGTTGGTCACTGTGTGAGAAAGATGCTGGACTAGATGGGCCATCAGCCTGATCCTGCAGGCTCTTCTTATCCCATGGACTGTCTCGCCAGAGTGGTGCATGCTCTAGTTATCTCCCATTGGGACTACTGCAATGCGCTCTACGTGAAGGTGACCCGGAAACTACAACTAATCCAGAATGCGGCAGCTAGACTGGTGACTGGGAGCGGCTGCCGAGACCACATAACACCGGCCTTGAAAGACCTACATTGACCCAGTACATTTCCGAGCACAGTTCAAAGTGCTGGTGCTGACGTTTAAAGCCCTAAACGGCCTTGGTCCAGTATACCTGAAGGAGCGTCTCCACCCCCATCGTTTTACCCGGACACTGAGGTCCAGTGCTGAGGGCCTTCTAGCAGTTCCCTCACTGCGAGAAGCCAAGTTACAGGGAACCAGGCAGAGGGCCTTCTCGGTAGTGGCGCCTGCCCTGTGGAACGCCCTCCCACCACATGTCAAAGAGAAAAACAACTCCCAGACTTTTAGAAGACATCTGAAGGCAGCCCTGTTTAGGGAAGCTTTTAATATTTGATGAGTTACTGTATTTTAGTAATTTGTTGGAAGCCGCCCAGAGTGGCTGGGGAAGCCCAGCCAGATGGGCAGGGTATAAATAAATTATTATTATTATTATTATTATTATTATTATTATTATTATTATTACTACTACTACTACTACTACTACTACTACTATTACTATTATTATCTTCTTAGCAGAAGGAAAGGCTAATGGTCTCTCTACCTGTCTGAAGGTCAGTGAATGGGAAGGAGTTAAGTATGCGCTCATATTGACTTAATGTTGGGCTTTTTGGCAGCACTACACACTCTCAACAACCAGACGAATAATTATTTCTTCTTCTTCTTCTTCTTCTTCTTCTTCTTCTTCTTCTTCTTCTTCTTCTTCTTCTTCTTTGACAACAATGAGTCACCACAATATATAGCACATTTCACAAGGAGAGCAGAGTTCCCATTTTGCGAAATGAAGTCGACTGCCACATGATAACTGAAAGAAGACTTGGCCTTTTCAACCTCCCGCCCTCTCTAGCAAGCACACGCAAAGCTGAGAAAAACCCAACAGTCAGCTCAGCAAATCAAGGCAGGATCTGCTATTATGGAACACAAAAAAGTCAATTTGAATGTCAGCTGCTGGAGCAGGGGATGGAAGCTTCAAAGGGCCCCAGTTTGTGAAAATGAGGGTGCTGCATTGTGTAATTCTTGCAAACTCTGCATGCTTAAGGAGTCAGAAGAATGCCAAAATTTAAGCACATTACAAACAGGCGATTCCATTGTGTGGGGGCCCCAGGAGTTCTGCGCTATTCTGCCGGTATGGCATGGATCAAGAAAAACGCTGCCCCAGACTGTGAAGATTGCCACCGTCCCCAAATAAATGTCAAGGCTTTCCCTCCTGCTATTTTCCCTTCCTCCTGCCCTCCTTCTCGCAAGAGAGGTGGGCATACTTCCTAACGCAAGTTATTAACCAGCATTTAACAGCCTGTGCCGAGGTGAAGCAAAAAAACTCTTTAGTTCAAGAAATGTCCATTCAAAACTGTGTACATGTTTTGTTCTAAGCTTAGTCAAAACCTACTTATCTCACTCTATTTCCCCTCTCCCTCTGGGTCTCAGAAGTGTCATTTTCAACTATCTATTTATTCATCTCTATTGGGGGCACATTTGTCACAAACATACTTGCACTGCAGACTTCATGTCTCCATTGCCATCACAATCCCTGGCCTCAGCTGCCCACGTTGGAATTTTCCATCCTATTGGCTGTGGGAAGTCATCATGTCATCACCATGGCGCTCCTCCTGTGATGACTTCATGAACACTTGCAAACAAAATCACATGGGTTGCCACAACCAATCAGAGTTTGGGCACGTGAGGCTGGGAGGAAGAAGAAAGGAAATGGTGTTGCAAATGGGCAGCAGCTTGAGGACCATCTATGAATGCATGAAACTGCCTTGTATTAAAGTCATGGTTTGTTGAATTTGAAATAGCAGCTCTTTGGAGTTAATTTTCTGCCCCTGCCCCTTTTGTGGATTTTTATGAATGTCTAGTGCTTTATTATAATGTGCTGTGTCCAGTTCTGGGCACCACATTTTAAGATGGATATTGACAAGCTGAAAGGTGTACAGAGGAGGGCGACCAAGATGATGGAGGGTTTAGAAACCAAGCCTGATGAGGGATTTGGGTCTGTTTAACATGGAAAAGAGGAGACTGAGAGGAGATATGATAGCCATCTTCAGATATCTCAAGGACTGTCACATGGAAGATGGAGCAACCTTGTTTTCTGCTGCTTCACAGGTAAGAACCAAAACAATGGATTCAAATGACAAGAAAGGGCCGTCTGATTCAGAGCAAGGTAGCTCCACAAGTTTCTTTCTTTTTTTTATTAAAGATTTTCTTGATTTACAAAAGTGTGTGCAATGTCTCTCTTGTATACAGTGGTACCTTGGGTTACATATGCTTCAGGTTACATACGCTTCAGGTTACAGACTCCACTAACCCAGAAATAGTGCTTCAGGTTAAGAACTTTGCTTCAGGATGAGAACAGAAATCGGGCTGCGGCGGCAGCAGGAGGCCCCATTAGCTGAAGTGGTGCTTCAGGTTAAGGATAGTTTCAGGTTAAGAATGGACCTCCGGAACGAATTAAGGTACCACTGTATATATATTTTCCATGTAACATTTTTACAAGTCAGTTTCATTTGTTGAGACATTGGGAAGATAAGGGGGAAAGAGGTGGGGGGGGGAGATGAGTGGAAGTGGGGTGGAGTGGCGATGTTTCTATTTTACTTACTATATGTAGGGTTTGGTGTCAGCGTTGCTTGTGCAGGTTCTTTGCTGTTCACTTGTGTTCCTTTGGTGGTGAGAGAGGTTGGGGTTGGCCTAGGGTGTGGTTGTACATTTGTGATTGGCTGTGTTGAACTTTGTTTTCAAAATCCAACTATTCTGGACAACAACCATATGAGAAATAAGCAAAATAACCAAACAAGTATTAGAAGCCACCCCAGAACTGGCCTTACTAAACATCTTCCAAGGCAATAATGCCCACTTACACCACAAAGAACTCATAACCCACCTACTTTCAGCAGCCAGAAGAATCATAGCCAGACACTGGAGAGACTAGTCAGGAGGAAGCATGGACCAATGGTACCAAATAGTATGGGAAACAGCCCTACTAGAAAAATTAACCAATAAACTGAAACTGACACGGGGACAAATAGAAGAAGACACCTTCACCCCGGTATGGCTCCCCTTTATCACATACACAGCCCAAGAAGAAAATGACAAAAATCTACCAACGGCATACAAATCAATATGGCTAACCTGATCAAAAACACCCACCCACCCCACTCACACATGAAAACAAAGCTCCACAAGTTTCTGTAAATCATGTGCCACAGCTCCCAAATAGACAAAATCTCTCAGATTTGTGGTCTATGAATGAGGCTGCAAAAAAGAGAGGGGGGCATTTCAGGCCAACCCTAGAAGCTATGCAGGAGCACCATGAACAAGCTTCTCATTCAGGGTTGGGCACAGAAACAAAGCAAGAGATATTACACAATGACAGTATAGCTGAAGTGCTCCTGTGAAGACTAAAGGGTATGCCCATCTTTCATTAACACATCAATTTACATAACTATGTCAGGCAATCTAGTGCTCTGTGCATAATGTACCTGCATGTATCTTAAGGAAGGTGTGCAAATGCAATTCCTTTCATACTGATAGAGGTCTTTGTATTAACCTTATCATACACAGCGATGTGGAAAAGTTAATGTTGGTGTGATGAGAAATGTTGCTCAGCATATTAGACAGAGGGCAAATTACTGCCTGGTTCTGATTGCTGTTTAGTATTTCTTAATGCCAGATGAGTGTTCCTGGGAGGGAGTTTTAATGTAGCGGTGGGGACACCTAGTGTAAGGACATTTTATAATGTGCATTTTTTGCCCATGGCCTTCACCCCCCCAACCCCCCCAACAACCCACCTATGGTTCAGACCACAAATAACATTTAAATAAGCAAATACAAGACCTATGTAGTTCTTTACGAAATTTTCACGAGGTTTGATTTTTCACGGTGAAAACGGCCATTTTCAGAGCACAAAAATATTTATACAGAATCTGAATTTCCTGTCCTTCTTTACAGCCATTGCACCCTGAATCTGCTAGAGAGGAAGGAGAAGCTCATTCCTGTTAAGAGCATAAAAACATAAGAAAACCCTGCTGGATCAGGCCTATCCAATCCTGTGGGAAAGACATGAGTGTGATGGCCTGTGACTCGGGCTCGGTCTTGGAGCTGGAAGAGTCTCAGTCCGCACCGGATCCTCTGCCTCAGGCGGCATCTGAACCGAGTCTGGGGCCTGATTCTGAAGAGCCCCAGTCTGCACAGGTTCCCCTGCAACAAGCACCAGCTGGGCCGAGTCAGGGGCCTGAGCCTGCCCTGGCTCCAGATGCGGGGTTTACCTCGTTGCCTTCAGCTGGGCCATCACTTACAGCTGCTCTACTACCAGTTGGGTCAGGAGAGGCTTAGGCGGCCCCTGGGTCTAGTAACCCACCAACGTCTCCCAAGCTGCAGAGACTCAGGTCTGAGAGAAGGAGAGACCTGAGTACTCTCAGGAGGAGTGCTCGCCTTCGGGTGAAACAGGGAGGTGAGTCACTGGGGGATCAGGACCGGCCATTACCCTGACAAAGATAAAAGGCTGTCAGACCCTGCCCCAGGTTGCGGGAGCAACATTGCTGTTTGCTGGAACCTGTCTGAGACCCTGTGCGTGACCTAGCCTGGTTTCCTGCCTTGTGTCCTGCCTTGGCCCTGTTGGACTGACTCCTCGCAGAATCCTTGGATTTGGGACCAGACCTTGACCTTGTTGCTTGGGTTCACCCCCGGGCCCAGCACAATGAGTACCCAAATGTGATTCCCAGAAAATGTTATTCAGGAACATTACTATCTCTGATAGTGGAGGAAGAACTTAGCGATCATGGCTAGTAGCTGCTGATTGCTTTTTTCTCCGTATTATTATTATTATTATTATTATTATTATTAACATTTATTTACCACCCTTAATCCTAGGATCACAGAGTGGTTTACAATATAAAAACACAAAAATACAAACAAACAAACAAAACAAGATTCCTCTAATTTTAAAAGGCTAGCCATTTTAACTAGCCAAAGGCCTGGGAGAAGGTGCCAGGTGGGCCTCTCTGGGGAGAGTATTCCACAAGTGGAGAGCACTGCAGAAAAAGCCTGCTGCTCTGCTCCACCCTCTAGACCTCTTGTGGAGGGGGCACACAAAGAAGGTCCTCAGAGGATGATTACAGGATCTGGGTCAGTTCATAATCCTCTTTGAAAACCATTCATGTCAGTGGTCACCACGTTAAGAACACAAAGCTTCATTTCTTCTTCCTCAGTTTCTGTGCACCTCAGGAATTTTTTTAGCATTTCAGTGGCTGTGCTGTTTTGAGAATACGGGGCTTCTTGGGCTTGCCGATCAGAAGCTTGGTGGTTTGAATCCGCACAACGGTGTGAGCTCCCGTTGCTCTGTCCCAGCTCCTGTCAACCTAGCAGTTCGAAAGCACGCCAGTGCAAGTAGATAAATAGGTACCACTGTGGCGGAAGGGTAAACGGTGTTTCCGTGCGCTTTGGTTTCCATCATGGTGTTCCAGAAGTGGTTTAGTCCTGCTTTCCACATGACCCGGAAAGCTGTCTGTGGACAAACGCCGGCTCCCTTGGCCTGAAAGCGAGATGAGCGCGGCAACCCCATAGTTTCCCCATAGAGAAAGCCCCCTGAGTCGCAATATCTTCCTCAAGGCTTTGACTGAAGTGTGGCCATCCAGGAAGGCTGCAGAATGCAAACCACTGACAAGATGCTTTGTGGAACAAAAGACACACACCTATTGGACACCTCAAGGGTAACACAAGCACAACACAGACCCGACACACCACCCACGAGAATTTCACCAGAATTTTCTCACCCCTTTGATCATTTTCAAATTCAATTTCTTTTCTCATTAGTTGATGGAGAATGTTTTTTAAAATGCAAGATTAATTTTCAGCACAGCACTAGTTGAAGAGCAGGGAGGCACATCATCAGAATGCATATTCCAACTGAAAGCAAAGGACAGCATCCATATGGATGTATATCTGAATTATGCCCTAATGTATTCAATTTGAATTGCAAAAGTATGCTTGCAAGATATTTCGAGACCTTGATAGCTCTGATTATTTTTAAAAATAGAGCCTTCTTTCCAAAACACAGTCTGCCAAGCTTGGTAGAATCTGGAGTTTATTGCCTTTCCATACTCCGAAATGCTGGCTACTTTCACTGGTCAGGCACTGCTGTGTCTGAAAACTGCTGTCCAATTCTGAACCTTGCTCTAGAAACAAGAAAGCATTTTCAGCCTTATTCACCTGATCATTAAAAGAGAAAGATATTGGTGAAGACAAGTGTATATCTTGTATCAACCCAACAACTTGGGATGGATACAGTAGATGACACAGGATGTTCACGGCCTTTTGCTGTACATGATGAGTCCCCTTTCGATACACGATGTATAGATTAACTGAATTATTATACTCAATTACATAAATAGCTGGAATGTACACATCATTTCATGCATATGTGGACATATAAATTTTAAAAAGTAAGGAGATAATCAGGCTCAGAGTTTCCACCTGTGTTGAACAAGTTGTCGTTTCCTTGTAAAGAAAAACAGTTTGCATCTTCCTGTGAAAGTCCAGTCACCTGTTTATTTTAATTGCTTACAATTCATATCCTTTGCTTCTCTCAAAAAGGCAAGAGCGATGAACATAGCGTTGCTCCAAGTAACCCGCTCGACAGCCCTGGAAACATGGGTGTAGCCAGGATTTATGCTGGGTGGGGGGCAGAACACCCACCTGTCATCATCCTCTGTCTGGCTCTGTCTAGCAGATTCGGAATGAAATGTCTCAACAACAGTTGTTTAAAACTGCTAACTTTTGACCCCATGTGCTCAAAAAAAAAATCTGTCAAAATCTTCCTACAATTTCTACTTTTTGTTGTTGTTGTTGTTTAGTCATTTAGTCGTGTCTGACTCTTCGTGACCCCAGGGACCAGAGCACGCCAGGCCCTCCTGTCTTCCACTGCCTCCCACAGTTTGGTCAAACTCATGCTGGTAGCTTTGAGAACACTGTCCAACCATCTCGTCCTCTGTCCTCCCCTTCTCCTTGTGCCCTCAATCTTTCGCAATATCAGGGTCTTTTCCAGGGAGTCTTCTGTTCTCATGAGGTGGCCAAAGTATTGGAGCCTCAGCTTCATGATCTGTCCTTCCAGTGAGCACTCAGGGCTGATTTCCTTAAGAATTGATAGGTTTGATCTCCTTGCAGTCCATGGGACTCTCAAGAGTCTCCTCCTGCACCAGAATTCAAAAGCATCCATTCTTCGGCGATCAGCCTTCTTTATGGTCCAGCTCTCACTTCCATACATCACTACTGGGAAAACCATGGCTTTAACTATACGGACCTTTGTTGGCAGGGTGATGTCTCTGCTTTTTAAGATACTGTCTAGGTTTGTCATTTAGTTAAGCATTTTATTTATTTACTTGAATTAGGAGTGGCAGCTGCCCCCCTGGCTACATCCATGCCTGTAAGGTAAAGTGTGTTGAGAAGTAGCAACTGATCTATGGTTACCAGTGGGCTTCATTGACTAAGGAATATTTTAAACCAAAACAAGCCCTCCAGATGTCATTGGATTCCATTTCCCATCAGTCCCAGCCAGGATTGCCCATCATGATGGAAGTTGGAGTCCAGCAACATCTGGAAGGTCAAATGTTCCCCATCCTTTTTCTAAACCCAAGCCTGTCCAAATCCAACACTCTATCCTGTATTCCCTGCTGACTGTAAATAGTGAATCCAGATGTTTATCCCAGATGTCCAGAGTCTACAAAACATGATGCAGAACACATGTTGCAAACTTAAGTAACCAAAGACACACAGATTTAAAACTCCCTTCTCCATTCATGAACTTGCACCAAAAGTGGCTGAAATCCCATCTCTCTCTCTCTCTCTCTCTCTCTCTCTCTCTCTCTCTGTCTCTCTGTCTCTCTCTCTCTCTCTCTGTCTCTCTCTCTCTGTCTCTCTCTCTCTCCCCCCTAAGTTCCAATGTCCTACTTTTCTCCAAGCACTAATTTAAAATTCTTTCTACTGTTGCAGAGGCCCTAGTTAACTGCTAAGGAGTGATTTTTTACTGCCCTGAAACTGTAATGTATTTGCATTCATTACAATGGGGCCCTAAATCTACAGCAGATATAAAATGGAGGATTAAAAAAAAAATACACGGTGGGTTTGAAGGGCAGCAGAAAAGCAAGCAAGGAGACCACAGCTGTGCTTGTAGGATCCTGCATGTAAGAATGAAAGGTGAAGCATGCTCCACAATTGCTTTGTTTAGTCGTTTAGTCATGTCCGACTCTTCGTGATCCCATGGACCAGAGCACGCCAGGCACTCCTGTCTTCCACTGCCTCCCGCAGTTTGGTCAAACTCATGCTGGTAGCTTCGAGAACACGGTCCAACCATCTTGTCCTCTGTCATCCCCTTCTCCTTGTGCCCTCAATCTTTCCCAACATCAGGGTCTTTTCCAGGGAGTCTTCTCTTCTCATGAGGTGGCCAAAATATTGGAGCCTCAGCTTCAGGATCTGTCCTTCCAGTGAGCACTCAGGGCTGATTTCCTTAAGAATGGATAGGTTTGATCTCCTTGCAGTCCATGGGACTCTCAAGAGTCTCCTTCAGCACCATAATTCAAAAGCATCCATTCTTCGGCGATCAGCCTTCTTTATGGTCCAGTTCTCTCTTCCATACATCACTACTGGGAAAACCACAAGTTGCTAGGTTAAGCTGAAAATGCCTTCCAATTGCAAGATGGATGCAGGTTGGAATCATAGAAGTGCTGGAAGAGTTGAAAGGGACCCTGTGGATCATCCAGTCCAACCGACAACAATGTAGGAATCCCAGATAAAGAAACCCTGACAGATGGCCAGCCAACATCTCTTTAAAAACCTCCAATAATAATAATAATAATAATTTATTATTTATACCCCGCCCATCTGGCTGGGCCTCCCCAGCCACTCTGGGCGGCTTCCAAAAGAATATTAAAATACTATGATACATCAAACATTAAAAGCATCCCTAAACAGGGCTGCCTTCAGATGTCTTCTAAAAGTCTGGTAGTTGTTGTTCTCTTTGACATCTGGTGGGAGGGCATTCCACAGGGAGGGGGCCACAACCGAGAAGGCCCTCTGCCTGGTTCCCTGTAACTTGACTTCTCGCAGTGAGGGAACCGCCAGAAGGCCCTCGGTGCTGGACCTCAGTGTCCGGGTAGAACGATGGGGGTGGAGACGCTCCTTCAGGTATACTGGACCGAGGCCGTTTAGGGCTTTAAAGGTCAGCACCAACACTTTGAATTGTGCTCGGAAACGTACTGGGAGCCAATGTAGGTCTTTCAAGACCGGTGTTATATGGTCTCGGCGGCCGCTCCCTGTCACCAGTCTGGCTGCTGCGTTCTGGATTAGTTGTAGTTTCCGGGTCACCTTCAAAGGTAGCCCCACGTAGAGTGCATTGCAGTAGTCCAAGCGGGAGATAACCAGAGCATGCACCACTCTGGCGAGGCAGTCCACAGGCAGATAGGGTCTCAGCCTGCGTACCAGATGGAGCTGGTACACAGCTGCCCTGGACACGGATTTAACTTGTGCCTCCATGGACAGCTGTGAGTCCAAAATGACTCCCAGGCTGCACACCTGGTCCTTCAGGGGCACAGGTACCGCATTCAGGACCAGGGAGTCCTCCACACCTGCCCGCCTCCTGTCCCCCAGAAACAGTACTTCTGTCTTGTCAGGATTCAATCTCAATCTGTTAGCCGCCATCCATCCTCCAACCGCCTCCAGACACTCACACAGGACTGTCACCGCCTTCACTGGTTCTGATTTGAAAGAGAGGTAGAGCTGGGTATCATCCGCATACTGATGAACACCCAGCCCAAACCCCCTGATGATCTCTCCCAGCGGCTGCATGTAGATGTTGAAAAGCATGGGGGAGAGGACAGAACCCTGAGGCACCCCACAAGTGAGAGCCCAGGGGTCTGAACACTCATCCCCCACCACCACTTTCTGAACACGGCCCAGGAGGAAGGAGCGGAACCACTGTATGACAGTGCCCCCAGCTCCCAGCCCCTCAAGACGGTCCAGAAGGATGTTATGGTCGATGGTATCAAACGCCGCTGAGAGATCCAGCAGAACCAGGAAACAGCTCTCACCTTTGTCCCTGGCCCGCCGGAGATCATCAACCAGTGCGACCAAGGCAGTTTCAGTCCCATGATGAGGCCTGAATCCCGACTGGAAGGGATCCAAATGGTCCGCTTCTTCCAGGCGTGCCTGGAGTTGTTCAGCAACCACTCGCTCAATCACCTTGCCCAAGAATGGAAGATTTGAGACTGGGCGATAGTTGGCCATCGTGGCCGCATCTAAAGATGGTTTTTTAAGAAGTGGTTTGATAACCGCCTCTTTCAGTGGGTCTGGGAAGGCTCCCTCACGGAGGGAAGCATTCACCACCCCACGAAGCCCATCACCCAGTCCTTCCCGGCCAGCTTTTATAAGCCAGGATGGGCAAGGATCAAGGAGACAGGTGGTTGGTTTCACTCGTCCAAGCAGCCTGTCCACATCCTCGGTGGTAACAGATTGGAATTGATCCCATGCAATTTGACTAGACAGGACTCTAGCACTCTCCCGCCCCGGCCCTGCTCCCACGGTGGCGTCTACCTCTTCCCGAATCTGAGCGACTTTATCTGCAAAAAACTTTGCAAAATCATTGCAGGAGATCATGTGGCCCGTACTGGGCCCCGATGTAGCAGGTGGTTCCGCTAAATTGCGGACCACCTGAAAAAGTCTCCTGCTGCTGTTTTCTGCAGATGCAATAGAGGCGGCAAAGAAAGTTTTCTTCGCCGTCGCTACCGCCACTTGGTAGGCTCGACATTGAGCTCTAACCTGTGTCCGGTCAGCTTCAGAATGAGTTATCCGCCACCGGCGCTCTAGCCGTCTCAACGATTGTTTCATTGCCCTCAGATCCGTGGAAAACCACGGGGCTCTCCGGGCTCCATGCAATCAGAGAGGGCGCTTCGGAGCCAAACAGTCAATAGCCCTGGTTAACTCCACATTCCAGCGGGCCACCAGGGAATCAACTGAAAGGCCACCAACATGGGATAAAGCATCCCCTACCACTCTCTGGAAACCATTTGGATCCATTAAGTGGCGGGGGCGGACCATCCGAATCGGTCCCACCTCCCTGCAGAGGGGAAGGGTCGCGGAGAAGTCCAGTTGCACCAGGAAGTGATCTGACCATGGCACTTCTTTTGTTTCACTTTTAGTTAGTGTCAGATCACCAACATCCGTAGAGGTAAACACCAGGTCCAAGGCATGTCCACGGCTATGGGTTGGGCCAAACTTATTCAGGGACAGCCCCATGGAGGCCATGCTTTCCACGAAGTCCCGAGCGGCCCCTTGTAAGGTCGTGTCGGCATGGATATTAAAATCCCCTAGGACAACCAAACTAGGCGTCTCCAGGAGAACATCCGCCACGACCTGAAGCAGCTCGGGCAGGGAATCCTTGGTGCAGCGGGGAGGTCGGTACACCAAAAGGAATCCTGTACTGCCCCTATTGCCCAACTTCCAGAACATGCACTCAGAAAACTGGGTCTTCCCAATAGGACGCCTGGTGCAAACTAATGACTTCCTAAAAATCACTGCAACCCCCCCTCCCCGCCCACAAGGCCTGGGTTGCTGTGCGTAAGAGAAACCTGGTGGACAAGCAGCGGCAAGAACAGGCCCATCTGCTTCATTCAACCAAGTCTCTGTTACACATGCCAGGTCAAATCCTCCATCCATGATCAGGTCATGGATGGCAGTGGTCTTATGAATCATTGACCTGGCATTGCACAGCAGCACCTTCAGGTCATGTGGGTATCCCTTGCTGATTCTAGTATCCATCTGGTCAGGACCAGACCTGGAGGCAGGGATAGTCCTCAGACAACGACTAAACCTGCCTTCTCTGTAATGACATGGTCTGGTCTTAGCGTAACTCCTCCTCCTACCCGAGATCACTGAGATCGGTTGTCCCAACGCATCCCCCCCTGTGGAACATGCCGCAGCCATTTTGTTGGCTGGGACCCACTCCCCGGCAGCCCTGACCCCTCCCCTTAAAAACAAAATAAGGCATTAAAACAATGAAAACAAAACAAAAAAGAAACCCCAAAAAACAATACAAATAAAAAACTGTAAAAATTACAATCCATCAAAATCAAACAAATTCCCAACTAAACATCCATCCCACCCCCACCCCACCCCTGCATATACAATAATAATAATCACAATAATAATAATAATAAAGAAATAAAAAGGAAAAGGAAAATTTTAAAACATTTTAAAAAGAACTCTGCACCCCTCCGGATCCCCCTGGGCCGCAGCAGCAGTGACAGCAATCGTCCCTGTGAGGCCTGTCAGGCCCCGCCCCGGGCCAGATGGTGAGTGGCAGGAGGAGCAGGGCCCTCAGACACCCAGCAGGAGAGTCCTCCTGGGCAGCAGAGTCCAGCAGTCCTTATGGGCCTGTCAGGCCCCGCCCCGGGCCAGATGGTGAGTGGCAGGAGGAGCAGGGCCCTCAGACACCCAGCAGGAGAGTCCACTACCTGCCAGGGTAGACCATTCTACAGCTGAACAGCTCATATCATCAGAAACCTCTTCCTAATATTTAGTCGAAAACTCCTTTCTTGTCATTTGAATCCATCGTTTCAGGTCCTACCCTTTGAAGCAGCCGAAAACATCATTTATATCATTTATAGTTATACGAATTAGTTATACTAATTTTGCTGTTTCTTATATTGTGGTTGTTTGTTTGACTTCTTCATTATTTGTTTGTTTGAGTGTATGTTTGTTTCTTTGTTCGTTTGTCTGTATTTATTTTCAATAAAGATATACTTTAAAAAAAAGATTCTAGCATTTGCTAAGCACAAAACCTACAGAAACACAGAGAAACTGTGACTTGGCTTCTGACATGTCTGAATATGTATATATTCTTTGTGTTGTTATCACTTCTGCATGCATTTATCCCATGCTGCATCAGTAATTCCTAAGCCTGTAAACTACTATGAGACCTCATACACAGATGAACACGCATAGTACACTGAAACCATATACTTTATGTGTATTTTGTATGCATTGTGAGTAGCAGCAAGTCTACAAATATAAATGGCTTTTGATGCCAAAATTTTAAGAAATAAATTTTTAAAATGAAGCAGCCGAAAACAAGCTTGCTCCATCTTCCATGTGACAACCCTTCAGATAGTCTTCTTTTCTCCCCGAACTGTTCCTCAAAAGACTTGGTTTCCAGACCCTTTATCATCATGTTCTGCACATGTTCTAGCTTGCCATTTGGTAAAATGCCCCCTTCTTGACCTCAAACATAATAGAGTTTAATGCCCCAATTAAATATTAGGACTGGTCCCCAAATTGACTGATCTGTGTGAGGTTGGGTCTGAGATATTCCAGGTCAGAATGTGGATAGTCCCAAGTGCTGGCTGGGATCCCTGATTGGATCGGTGAGGGATTGGGGTGATACTCACAGCCCAAGTCTGTCACAAATCAGATTCAGCTATGTGTTGATGTCACTAAGGGCCACGAGAGTGAGGGCAATGCTTCCTGTCTTGCTCACATGGGTTAGCTAGGCCAATCAAGTGTCTACTCTTTCACAGCAACCCCTCGGCAAATTGCACCCCAGGGACTGCTGAATTTTCATCTTTCATTTTTGTGAAATTGCCCTCCACTTTTTCCTCAGTTCGGCACTAAATTCCTCCTGACAGTCTCTATCACCCAACGCCGCATATGTACACAGCCCTGTTTGGCATGCTTGGCATATGTTCAGCAATTTAGTCTTCAAAGTTTCCCCATCCTCACAAACAGAGAGCAATTAGCGCTGCCAAGAATCTACAAAAATAACCTTTTTATTTCCTGGAGACGTTCATCGTTTTTAAATGGCATCATCCTCTCTGAGAGACACTAAAGCCTTGAATATAAACAATATCCCCAAAATGAAGGGAGATGAGAGGGAGGGGTGGTGGGGAGGGGGGTTGGAAATCATAGCTCGAAAACTGCTATCAATTCCATTCAGAGTGGCAGAATGACTCTAATAGCAGAGCCGCTTATGAGTCATAAATTACCCTTTTATAAATGTGGTGCTTAGCGTTGGCTTTCAATGGACAACATATGGCAGCCACGTTTCTAAATAGCATGAACTGATAAATAGGCCAGTTGAAGTGTCTCAGTTTGTTAAAATGCTAACGTGTTTAACTACCGCATGCGCTGCCCTCCGTGTTTGCATCGCAAGTGCCGCCTTGCTGCCACGAGAGCTGACGCTTCCCTTGAATTTATGAACCGGGGGCGTTCAGTCCATTTCTCATTGTGATTTATGAGAAAGCGCCATTGGTGGACTGGATCATCCATCAGTGGACAGTTCATTGTTTGGTGCCTTCCAGTTGCGTGCTTTGGTTGTGGCCTGGAATTCCCTGATACCATTGAAAGGGAGAGGGACCCAGCCATTGGCCCTCAGGAAGTCAGAAATGCAGACCAGGAAATGGGGGTTGCATCTTTCTAATATAACAGTGTGGTGTCAGACCTGCCCTGAGATTTGAGCTGGAAAATGGGACCTTAAAAAGTGACTTTGCCTTTCTCTCTTAAAAAAAAATCAAAAATCTATCAACTCTCCTAAATAATGCAACGTTACATCACGGGTGGTGCTGCGGGTTAAACCACAGAGCCTAGGACTTGCCGATCAGAAGGTTGGAGGTTCGAATCCCCGCAGCGGGGTGAGCTCCCGTTGTTCGGTCCCTGCTCCTGCCAACCTAGCAATTCAAAAGCACATCAAAGTGCAAGTAGATAAATAGGTACCACTCTGGCGGGAAGGTAAACGGCATTTCCGTGCGCTGCTCTGGTTCGCCAGAAGCGGCTTAGTCATGCTGGCCACATGACCCGGAAGCTGTATGCTGGCTCCCTCGGCCAGTAAAGTGAGATGAGCACCGCAACCCCAGAGTCGGCCACGACTGGACCTAATGGTCAGGGGTCCCTTTACCTTTACCTTTTTTACATCACTTCAAGTTTCTTTCTTTTCTTCAAATTTCACAGCATTTCAGAGCAGACTCGAGAAATTAATAGAGGCAGCGAACATATTTCAGCTGGTCTTCCTTGCAGGTGTGTGGAGATGTGAGTATTATTGCTCTAGTTTTCCTGATTATAATGCCAGAGCTTCTATCCCAATTTATAATATTCCTTTTATATTGCATAAGCTGTTGCGCTGTGAAAGTATGCCCCCCCCATCAATACACAACAATGTCACACCGAAGTAGCTGAATCCTGCCCATGGTTTTTATTGTATATATGTGTCATTGTTTCAAAGTGCTTTTATTGCTATGAATAGCTGTATACAAATGGGTTTTTTATTATTAATAAATAAAATAAATAAGACAACCAAGGGGGATGCTTATATTGCAAGTTTGGTGGGACCATGACTCTGTACAACATTTACTGAGGTCAGTACCGGATTTACGTATGAGCTAAACAAACTATAGCTTAGGGCCCCACTCTCTTGGGGGACCCCAAAAAGATTTAAAGGGGAAAAAAACTGGATGTACATTTTCAAAATATAAGATAAAAAACAAATAAAATAAAACCTACATACAGCAACAGTGTTTTGTGTTGCGTAGGCTCCTATGGTGTAAGTAATGGGCCCTGCCTGCTAGCCTGCTCCCTAAAATATCGTTTCCTCATTTCTATATATAGGGTGCCTACATAAAATATGTATTTTATTATAAAATACATATTTTGTTATGTGCAAATGGCTTTAGATACCTATTAGGTCCATAAATTACCACATAGCATATATTCAACACAAAAATAAAGCAACAATTTGTTGTTGACAAAGGACAGCTGGAGATACAAAGGGCCCCATTACCTTCAGTAAGGTTCTACATGTTTCCAATGGGCCTACATGCATGCGCAAGCAAGGAGCACATATAGTCACACAACACAGCTTGTGAATGTGTGAGTCATGCTGCGTGAAGTAGTCAGGGGGAGGGGTGCAGGGAGCGAAAAGTGGAAGGCTGATCAAGAGATCAAGAGCAGTGTATGCTTCTTACTAGCTTTTGGGGTGTGTGATCTGCTCCAGGGATACGCATGTGCTGCCTTGCATTAATGAACAAACACCTGCTACTCATATTTATGATCAAAACAGCCCCAAATATTGAAACAGTTGTCTTTCTCCCCTGGAATCTTCCGATGTTTTTTGATCCACATAAAAAGCAGTATGTTGATTTAAACACCATACAGCGTGATTTGAGAGCTGTCGCATTTCAGCAGTTGTATTAATGGGCACTCCCATCACACCTTTCCAGGTTCTATGCAGGTTGCAGATGCATGTATGAATCACTTTACTGATTTTTTACCAAGGGCCAAGCCTTGTGCTTTAAATTGATTTTAATAATAATAATAATAATAATAATAATAATCGGTAAAGGTAAATGACTCTGGGGTTGCGCGCTCATCTCACTCTATAAGCCAAGGGAGCCGGTGTTTGTCCGCAGACAGCTGTGGCCAGCATGACTAAGCCGCTTCTGGCGAACCAGAGCAGCGCACAGAAACGCTGTTCACCTTCCCGCCAGAGTGGTACCTATTTATCTACTTGCACTTGATGAGCTTTCAAACTGCTAGGTGGGCAGGAGCTGGGACTGAGCAACGGGAGTTCACCCCGTCGCGGGGATTTGAACTGCTGACCTTCCGATCGGCAAGCCCTAGGCTCTATGGTTTAGACCACAGTGCCACCAGATATTAATAATAATAATAATAATAATAATAATAATAATAATAATAATAATGTTTCCGTGTGTGTGTGTGTGTGTGCATGTGCATGTACCAGCTGAGCCACAGCCCTTCTCTTCATGGTTCATGTGCTTTCCTTTTGTTTTTGTCGATTTATTCCAACCGAAACTGGAATGGCAGCAATTTGGCGCCATTCCACAAGCAATCACAAAGTTCCGTGAGAGAATGGTTGGTTGTGTAGAGCTCCTTGGAGGTGCTCAGGCTGCCTCTGACCGGTGTTGCAAAATTTCCCCATGCATATTTTCCCATATATATAAATACAAATGGAAGGCTGTCGTCACACAACCCCCATTGGAGGATTTGTAGTGCAGCACCACAATCCTGGATTTGCATAAAGTCAGGGTGGGGGTGGGGAGCAAAAGAGATGGCAGTTTGTACCACAGCAGTGGCTGATAGGGGGGAAGTTTGTGTAAGGCAAGGATGGAGGGAACTGAGAGGGAAATCGTGGTTTGAAACAACAGCAGAAGTTTGAATAAAGCATGGATGGAGGCAGCCTGAGAGAGGGGAAGTGGTAATTATAAATAATGGCTAGAAGGGTTCTCACAGCAAAGAAAGGCTCTGTTGTGTTAGCTTTTAGGTCCTAGCTTCTGTGTTGAAAAGAACCAGTTTGCGCGTTTATTTGTTTTTGTTTTTTTATAAAACCACCGTGCCCTCGGTTTCATTCTGTGTACAGTTGCGGGAAGCGTGAGTTAGGTTGGTTTGCCTTTAAATCCAAACCAAATTGAATTGCTCCCCCATTCTTTTGTGTACTCCTAATTTCCTCCTTGGAAAGCTGGAGGAGATGTTCTTGCAGCTAAAGTGATCCTTCAAGACTCGTCCTGTATTCTCAGAATGGTCTGCTCCCAAACTGAAGACCAGCAGCGGTGGCGATGTTACTGCTTGATTTAAGCCTCGTTCCTTGATTTGCCTCCAGCCTGGCTTTCCATGTTCTCCACTGGTGACATAGACGTAAATTTGTCAGTGCGAGGGGAGGATTCAGACGCGAGGCTTCCATTAATGTCAGCAGGAGTTGTGAGTCTAAAGCAAATCCGCCCTCCCGGTAGAGGCCTCCCGTTGCCAATTTTCTGCTTTGCGGCAGACTTGCATATAACCATCTATCAGCAAGGCGCTGATAAACCGCAGCAGGAAACTTGGTTCTGTGGCATTTCTCGGCGTTGAGGCAGGATCAGAGGTATGAAATAAAATTACCTTTCTGTGTCCCTCACCACCCACCCACCCCAGTATTACACAGTGGAAACGTGCAGAGTTAGACAGGACTAGAAGTGGGATTTCATTCATGCTCAGTCACAGAAGTGACACAGTCTTTGCACACTGTATCGGTGTTTTGAGTGAAAAGGACCCAGAGATGGAACATGAGCATGAATTGTCATTGCTCAGTATGTTGCTAATTAAAGCCTTGTGGTGTCCAGAAGTACGGATGGGCAAATCTGACTAATAATAATAATTTATTATTTATACCCCACCCACCTGGCTGGGCTTCCCCAGCCACTCTGGGCAGCTTCCAACAAAATATTAAAATACAGTAGTCCATCAAACATTAAAAGCTTCCCTAAACAGGCCTGCCTTCAGATGTCTATAAACTATTTTGGTTTCTCTGAGTTTTTCATTTTTTATTTTTATTTAGTTCTTCACATTTCCATCAATTTATTTTGAAAATTTATAGGCATTTTTTGGTGCAAATTTTGCTTAACCCACCCATTTTTGCAAAGCAACCCCCCTCCAACATGCATATTTGTATGTTGTTTCCACAAATATTTGCATTTTTTCTGCACACTTCACCCTAGCACATGCATTTTTGCACAGCTTACGTGGCTGGAGAAAGGCGCTGCAAACTTAAGAGAAGCGCGAATTTCCGAGGCTGGCACTGTTTCGCTCCTCGTATTGTTTCTGACGGTGCAAATGAGGCCATTTCACCTTTATGCGTGAACTGAATCCAATGTCTCCCCCATCCCTACCTAGAGGTCAGATAAATTACGTGATCCATGATATACCTGC
Source organism: Podarcis erhardii (assembly GCF_964252035.2). Taxonomy (NCBI): domain Eukaryota; kingdom Metazoa; phylum Chordata; class Lepidosauria; order Squamata; family Lacertidae; genus Podarcis; species Podarcis erhardii. The sequence goes on from NC_138501.1 coordinate 49,567,324, forward strand.
CTCATGGGCGATATAACCTCCCTATTAATGTGCTATGCAGAACCACAACAGCGTGGCTACGCTAGAACAACAGTTGTTGGAAGGGGGAGTGGAAATTGCTTCGTATGATTCATTTCAATGAACAACAAGCTAGTTAAGGGCCATCTGTTCGAGAAAGAAATGAAATGGTGGGATTTCCTCTCCACAAAAACCCCTCCACCTATTACCCCCCCCTCCAGCATGATCATCATGTTGCTATATCAACACTTGTGTTGGCTTTGAACTTTGCTTGGAACACAGCCGCAAGCCCCCTCTCCATTTCCTTCGGATACAATTTGCTTTACACTTCATTTTCTCCTCCTGCTGATTTGACTCAGGTCATTGTTATTGTTGTCAGAATGCTTTGACATGTGATTTCTTTTTTTGGGGGGGGGAATCTTTCCAATCCAACCAGAGAGCCAATTCAAATGAAATAAACTAGCTTCTGGAATGCAACAGCTGGTCTCACTTGACCTGGAAATGCAGGTTCAGCTTGTTGTGTTTCTTTTCATGGATGAAGCCCAAAGAGAAGTGCGAAACTCCTTAATTAGGTTCACAGAGCCATCAGGGGAAGTTTGTGGGTGCTTGCTGGGCTCTGTTGGGGGTTGGGGTTGGGGAGGGTTGTGAGGCCGAGGTGAAGCAATTGTCTGCAGGATTGGTTTGTGGTTCGAGGACCCGAACCCCACGCAGTGGAATAAAACACAAGGACACGTGATATAAGGTTAATGGGCAAGAAAAGGCCACAACTTTATTGATTACAGCAAGTGAAAAGGTATTGGCTTAGGCATTGGATTACGTCAGCTGACTCCACCCACTCGGAGAGGGGTGAGTCTAAAAAACAAAGGGGGTTTATTCACCAGTGGGTGGAGCCTGTTGATGCCAATCCAACTATAAGCTCTCCCCTGATGTCACCGAGGGTCGTGTCATGGCCTCCCGCCAAGCAGGCATCGGACAGAATACACGACCGCCGGATTCCTTTAACGGAATACCCAAAAATTGAAGGCGCAGGCGATGGCCACACCTAGCCCTTCGACACCACAACACATTATTCCAATGCCTAACCTACACACCAATACCATGAAAGTTGTGATGATTGCTACGAGGTAGGCGAAAAAACCAAAAAGCCTAATGCCAAATGGAAAAATTCCTACCAGGCCCCCCGGAAAACCAGGGCGACCAACCTAAGGTCCATAGCAAGGCCAAAAGAAAACTGGAAACCCTGCTCCAAGGGAGTGGAGGGTGGGTGCTTTGCGATGGGACGACGAAAAGTGAGGGCTGGAGGCTGGCACCGCAGCAATGTAGGCTGCTGTACACGCCCCCTTGAAGGCACCTGGTTGGGTGCCTGGCCGAGGGCGTGGGCACCAGCCAGGTGAGTGGGAGGCAGGGGGCAAATGCCCCCTGCTTGAGGCGGAGTCCGGCTCCCAGCCACAACCACTCCCCTCTGTTGCAGGGAGGAGAGTCTTTGCAGATTGAACTAGAAGTCCAAGCACACATGGAGATCTTCACAGAAAGACAAGATCTGGGCAATGGACTACACAATTGGAAGATGGCATGGCATGGCAAGGCATAAAGACATAAGGACGTAAGGCAAGACAGCTGGATCAAGCCAATGGCCCATCTAATCTAGCATCCTGCTCTTACAGTGGACAACCAGATGCTTGTAGGAAGTCTGCAAATAGGACCTGAGGCCAACAGAGAAACTGAGCCTTTCATGTCATTGGCCCAATCCTGTAGAATACTCTTCCAACAGAGATTCAGCGAGTGCCTTCTGTGCTAAAACCTTTCTTAGAATCACTGAGTTGGAAGGGACGACGAGGGTCATCTAGTCCAAACCTCTGCAACGCAAGAATCTGTAGCCGTCTCATATGGGAATCGAACCTTGGTGTTATCAGCAACACACTCTAACCAACTGAGCTATCCAGGCTGAATATTTTGCCAGGCCTGTGCAAGCCGTTAAGAACACATCCTTCTGGAATGGTTAGCTGGGAACCTTTTTAGCTCAAGGGCTTCATTATTTAATGCACAGCTTTTTGTGGGCTCCGTGCTAGTGGTATGCAAAGCATTGGTGGATCAATGGAGATGACTCTCAGCTGTGAATAATAGGCAATGTTCCAGCCATGCAAAACCAAGAGGTTTCCACACATGCACATGCACGCCTCTGCCTTTCTATCCAAACATTATCACAGTGCAAGGACACATTTCACCCCATATCAGTTGAGGAGGTGCATGGAGCAGGGCCAATAGGGGCTATGGCTCAGGGATGGGCTGAACAGAGATGCCTAGAATACAACATTGGACTCCAGGACCTCAGGCTCCCTAAAGGTAAAGGGACCCCTGACCATTAGGTCCAGCCGTGACCGACTCTGGGGTTGCAGCGCTCATCTCGCTTTATTGGCCGAGGGAGCCGGCGTACAGCTTCTGGGTTATGTGGCCAGCATGACTAAGCCACTTCTGGCGAACCAGAGCAGCGCACGGAAATGCCGTTTACCTTCCCGCCAGAGCGGTACCTATTTATCTACTTGCACTTTGACGTGCTTTCGAACTGCTAGGTGGGCAGGAGCTGGCACCGAGCAACGGGAGCTCACCCCGTCGCGGGGATTCGAACCGCTGACCTTCTGATCGGCAAGCCCTAGACTCTGTGGTTTAACCCACAGCGCTACCTGCACTCCCTACCCCTCTTTTAAAGTTTTGTCCACTGCCTCACAATGGATCTGAGATCCTTCCCCACAGAGGCCAAGCCAATATTCACAGGGGTGTTTTTTTCCCCTACCTTACCCACTCAAAAGGGTGAAAGAAAAGCTGGTCTGTAGACTTCATCTATTTATTCTGCTTTTTTCCTGCTCTTCCTCCAAGGATTTTCAAAGCCATTTGCATCCTGTTCACAGAAAGCTCAAGGTGCTGGATAATGAAGTTGCTGAGTTTCGAATGTACTGGGCTTATTTATGAGCTGAGAGGAAATCATTTTACATTTTAGCTCAGCTTATAAATTTTACCTCAGCTCAGCTCGGTCTCGTTTGAAGATTCTCCCATTCTGTTCCTTTCTCCCCAATCTCGCTTTTGAGCAACAGCAGTGGGGAGATACAAAGGCGAGGGCAGTTCCTTGGAAATTCATTGGACTCTAAAAATTAAAGCCAACCAGAGTTTCCCACAGCAAAGAACCTTTACAATTTTATTTCTCCGGAGCCTGTGCGTTCTTACAAAGGGCCCAGAAACACGTAAAAACTACACTTCCCACCCCTGACAGGTTTCTAAAACTTCTTACTCCAGAATAATCATCTGCTGCAAAAGTTAACAGATGTGGGAATGTTGTGGATAGTAGGAGAGGGTATATTGATTAAATATTATCCTTCCTCACTCATGCTTAGTGAGCTAGTAGCAGAGCACATTCCTTTGAACATTGCTGGAGGCAAGTTGATGGATTCGTGAGAATCACATAAATTGAGAAATCGAGTCTGGCTTGTCCAGATTGGATTGTTCCTGGTAAATTTCCCCTTTGTTGTTCAGTCGTTTAGTCGTGTCCGACTCTTCGTGACCCCATGGACCAGAGCACCCCAGGCCCTCCTGTCTTCCACTGCCTCCCGCAGTTTGGTCAAACTCATGCTGGTAGCTTCAAGAACACTGTCCAACCATCTTGTCCTCTGTCGTCCCCTTCTCCTTGTGCCTTCCATCTTTCCCAACATCAGGGTGTTTTCCAGAATTTCCCCTTTAGTTCCCTCTCAAAAAACAATAATGACATGACAGTCTTTTTAAAAAAGTAATGGTAAAGTTTACTTGCATTCAGTTCACGGTATTGCCCTGAAGACAGACTTTATCTTGTTACAGTTACAGTTGTAGAGAAAAGAAGTCTGAGCTTAGGCCTCAGACTTTCTACCTTTTGGCTTCCATACTCTATAAGGATGAGCCATGTGCTGCTGGCTACGAGTGATCAGAAGAGCAGCAAAAGAGCACAAAAGGGTTTTTTAAAAAGCAAAAGAGGAAGATGGCTGTGTGACTAGCTCTTTTATAGGGTCTGCTAGGGTCACGCCCATTGACCTGGTCAAACAGGGGGAGAATGCTCCAGAGCAGGTATGACAAGAAGTCCTCCCTGTCTGGAGCAAAATTTCTGTGTGTGTCCACTCTAGGAAACAGAAAAATGTTGTATTTGACTGCTACAGTGAAGATGCATCCCACAAAAGAAACTGATAAAAATCAGGAGTGGTGTAAGCAAGGTTGCTCCAAAGCATCTTGCATTCTGTTTCCAGACAATGGGAATGCCTGTATGTTTCTCATAGACACAGAAAATAACAGGACACAGAGATGGCATTGGTTGAAAGGCTAGAGGCAGGCGTGCACCTACTGATGGGTGGGAGAACACCTTGATCAATGGACAATGCAGAGCTTAAGCTTTAAGGCTCTGCCCTTACCTGCCTCTAGCCTTTGTGGTGAGAGCCAGTGTGGTGTAGTGGTTAAGAGCGGTGGACTCGTAATCTGGTGAACCGGGTTCGCATCTCCGCTCCTCCACATTCAGCTGCTGGGTGACCTTGGGCTAGTCAAACTTCTCTGAAGTCTCTCAGCCCCTCACCTCACACAGAGCGTTTGTTGTGGGGGAGGAAGGGAAAGGAGAATGTTAGGTGCTTTGAGACTCATTTGGGTAGCGATAAAGCGAGATATCAAATCCAAACTCTTCTTCTTCTTCTCATGTACCAAGTCAGGTGTGACATCAGGTGTGAGGTGGACAGGTGTGGCTTAATGAGAATGGCCTCACTGGCCAAATGGAGAGACCTGGATGCCCATGTTTGGCCAGCAGGCTAGAGGTGCTGCATCCTGGTCTGCAATGACTGGCAGTAGTTATGTCCTCGTCACGTGACGCTAGGCAGGAGCAAAGAATTGTGTGAAGCAGGCTCGGCTCCTCTGTTTTCTGGATTCGCCAAGCAGCAAACACCTATGGAGACATTGAAATAAAAGGTCTGCCTGCTTCCTCTCTCCATGGCTCAAAAATCTAAAGGGAGAAATGTACTAGATATCTGAAAGGCAAGGAAATTATAATCAAGAAGAAGAAGAAGAAGAGTTTGGATTTGATATCCCACCTTTCACTCCTTTTAAGGAGTCTCAAAGCGGCTAACATTCTCCTTTCCCTTCCTCCCCCACAACAAACACTCTGTGAGGTGAGTGGGGCTGAGAGACTTCAGAGAAGTGTGACTAGCCCAAGGTCACCCAGCAGCTGCATGTGGAGGAGCGGAGATGCGAACCCGGTTCCCCAGATTACGAGACTACCGCTCTTAAGCACTACACCACACTGGCTCTCCAATCAACTATATCTTCACTAACAGTCAATCAATCAACTATATCTTCACTAACAGTGCATTGGAAATCTTCCAGGGTGGGGCCCATTGGCTCCAGCTTCCCTACTTGCAAATCTACACTTCAGGTAAGATCAATCGTTCTATTTACTTTGTGGGATGCAGCAGCGGATGAACAGAAAACGGGCAGGTCCCAGGTCTGCAGATGCACTGATTATAATACCTGATGGGAGTACAATACAGTTAAAGGCTGCTTCAGCTGCAGACAGCCGGTCCAGTTTATAATGTCTGGTAAAAGTGGCAGCTGTGCTGGGCCCGGGGTTAACCCGAGCCACACGGTCCAGGTCTGGTCCCAAATCCAAGGGTTCCATGAAGAGTCAGTCCAACAGGGCCAAGGCAGGAAACCGGGCTAGGTCAGGCACAAGGTCTCAGGTAGGTTCCAGCAAGCAGCAATGTTGCTCCCGCAACCTGGGGCGGGGTCCGGCAGCCTTTTATCTCTGATGGGGTAACGGTCAGTTCTGATCCCCCAGTGACTCACCTCCTTATCTCGTCTGAAGGTGAGCACTCCTCCTGTGAGTACTCAGGTCTCTCCTTCTCTCAGACCTGAGTCTCTGCAGCTCGGGAGATGTTGGTGGCTTAATACTCCTAGAGGCCACCTCAGCCTTTCCTGACCCAACTGGTAGTGGAGCAGCTGCACGTGATTGCCCAGCAGGGGGCAACAAGGTAATCCCCGCATCTGGAGCCAGGGCAGGCTCAGGCCCCTGACTCGGCCCAGCTGATGCCTGATGCAGGGGAACCTGTGCAGACTGGGGCTCTTCAGAATCAGGCCCCAGACTCGCTTCAGATGCCGCCTGAGGCTGAGGATCCGGTGCGGACTGAGACTCCTCCAGCTCCAAGACCGAGCCCGAGTCACAGGCCATCACAGCAGTGGACGACCAGGTGGCCACTTTACAGGTGTGTTAGCTGTGAAGGCTGCGGAGGTGGAAGCTGAGCTTGTCGAGTGTAGAAGCACCTGAGTTGGCTGGGACAATTTGAGGGAATCATATGCAATCAGGAAAGAGGCTGCAGCTTTGATCTGGCTATTCTGTCTGAAGATAGAAAAACCTTCCCTTCTTAAAAAATGATAGTTGCCCAGGGGCATTGAAGATATTTTTGGTGCACTTCGTGGGGCAGGACATGAAGGTATGAGTCTTTGAGCTTTCCAGAGGTTCCAGAAATGGAGGCTGGGACCTTCCACATGGACAGCAGGTGTTGTGTCACCCAGTTGTGGTCCTTCCAACTTCCAGTGGCACATCTAATCAGAAATACCTGAAACACGCTTTGTTTCTGCACTGTTGGCATAATAATTTTTCACTGGGTTTAGTCTGGGTAATAACGATCCTTCCATTTCTTCCATTTCCCGAAAGTTCAATTTATCTAATAAAATAGATGTTATTAATGCTATGATTATTATTATTTTATGTCACTGCTCATTTTCTTGCTGCTGGGTAATATTTTTAGTCACATTAATTTTCATTACAAATGCTAATTAGTGAGCAGTTATAAGGTTTTAATAATTCTGTAATGGCATGCATCCTTTATTGGGGCACTTCATTAATTTTTATCAGCATATAATCAGCTAAGTAACTATATTCTTCTGCTGGAAATTTCCCATTTCCATGACAAGTGTGTGAAATAGCTGTTTATGCCTGCATGGAAAAGAGAGTTGAAATAAACCATGTGCCTGGATTTGTAGACAATCCCTTTGCTGATCTGTCGCCCAACGGACAGATACTTCGGCAAGAGGCAGTATGCTTTGGGCAGCAGGGCTGAGCGATACCCAGTTCTCAACATGGTGATATATCACCAGCTAAGCATCACGATATATCAGTATATCACGATGTCTGAAATAAGGATGGAGCTATGGAGAGACATTGTTGTTGCTTAGTCGTTTAGTCATGTCCGACTCTTCGTGACCCCATGGACCAGAGCACACCAGGCACTTCTGTCTTCCACTGCCTCCCACAATTTGGTCAAACTCATGCTGGTAGCTTCAAGAACACTGTCCAACCATCTCGTCCTCTGTCGTCCCCTTCTCCTTGTGCCCTCCATCTTTCCCAACATCAGGGTCTTTTCCAGGGAATCTTCTCTTCTCATGAGGTGGCCAGAGTATTGGAGCCTCAGCTTCACGATCTGTCCTTCCAGTGAGCACTCAGGGCTGATTTCCTTCAGAATGGATAGGTTTGATCTTCTCGCAGTCCATGGGATTCTCAAGAGTCTCCTCCAGCACCATAATTCAAAAGCATAAATTCTTCGATGATCAGCCTTCTTTATGGTCCAGCTCTCACTTCCATACATCACTACTGGGAAAACCATAGCTTTAACTATACGTACCTTTGTTGGCAAGGTGATGTCTCTGCTTTTTCAGATGCTGTCTAGGTTTGTCATCACTTTTCTCCCAAGAAGCAGGCGTCTTTTAATTTTGTGACTGCTGTCACCATCTGCAGTGATCATGGAGCCCAAGAAAGTAAAATCTCTCACTGCCTCCATTTCTTCCCTTGCCAGGAGGTGATGGGACCAGTGGCCATGATCTTCAATGGAGAGACATTGGCTTCATGGATTTTCCCGCATCATGCTTTTTGCCAGCAGCTGCTCTTGTGATTTGCTGCCCCACAGCAAGAGGCAGGGAGAATTGAGCTGACAGAGTTACCAGGGGCTCCAGGAATCACAAGAAGCATTGGCTTCACAGTTTTCCCCACCTTGTCCTTTTTGCACAGCCAGCATATAAACACATCATGATTCACGATAAATTGCCAGGCCAAAAACTATGAAACCAATATCACAATATGGACTTCAAACCAGTTTGGGGCAAAATATTGCCCAGCCCTAACACACATCATGATTTGCAACATATTGCCAGGTCAATTATTATGAAACCACGATATAGTTTCATATCACAATTTCATGATATGGACTTCAATCCGGTTTTGGACGATATACCAATATATGATTCAGCCTTACTGGATGGCAATTGCGGGCAATGTAAAGTGAGGAGAGGTGGTTTTGCTCAGGTCCTGCTTTTGAGATTTCAACAGAACATCTGGTTGGCCACCATGAGAGCATGAAGCAGACTAGATGAGCCTTTGGCCTGATGCAGCACAATTCTTCTTATATTCTTATGTTCAAGATGGAAGTGCGCAGTGCGTAGACAATAGTCCCAGCTCCACTCTTACAGGGGAGAAGTAGAAACAGGCCTTCATGCAACCTTTTAACCTCTAGAATTATGGAGAATCTAGCAATCTGACTCCTCAATGAGGGAAATGAGAAGAACACCCAGGGGCTTTAATAGTGAATTGGGAGTGGATACCAATGGGGGATTTCCTCCTAATGTAAACCTGAAGGAGTGTCCCCACCCCCATAGTTCAGCCTGGACACTGAGGTCCAGCTCCGAGGGCCTTCTGGTGGATCCCTCACTGCGAGAAGTGAGGTTACAGGGACCCAGGCAGAGGACTTTCTCAGTAGTGGGGCCTGCCCTGTGGAACGCCCCCCCCCCGATGTCAAATTGATGGAACAACTATTTGACTTTTAGAAGATACCTGAAGGCAGCCCTGTTTAGGGAAGTTTTTAATGTTTAATGTTTGATGTTTTATTGCTTCATTATTATCATCATTATTATCATTATTATTAATATTCTGTTGGGAACTGCCAAGAGTGGTTGAGAAAACCCAGCCAGATGGGTGGGTATAAATAATAAATTATTATTGTTGTTGTTGTTATAGTGGCTCTAGAAGAAGGATTGTTCACAGACCACTGCAGGGGGGGAGGTTAAATTCCCCCCTTGACATATGCTGTGGTTCCAATAATGATCACCTTCTAGCTGATCCAATTTGCATCAATCAATCAACAAATAAATCACGGTTTTGAGCCCCATGTTGGGCAAAAGATTGTTGCATTGCCAGGGGGTTGGACTAGAGGACCTTCATGGTCCCTTCCAACTCTGCATTTCTTTGATTCTATGAAATAAGAATCATCATCCGTTTCTTATACCTAAATCTCCAAGCAAGTTCCCAACTCGCCCCCCACCCAGCCATCATAAATAGCTAGGAGACTGCGAATAGGTTACAGCTCAGTAGCCTTCTCCCACTATCAATGCCAAAGGAAAAGCTAATATTTTGTCAGCAAGCAACAACAGCAGCAAATAATAATAATAAAAATCTCCCCCACTCATGGCGAATGTCACTGTGATGCTCTGATGGTGCCTTCCCTCCTCCAACCCACCCCCATGGCTGACATGGAGGGGGAAAGTACTGCGTGCATTTAAAATGCAAATTGAGATAATTAAATTTGACCTTCCACATTATCAGATGTGATGGGAATTCCCTTTCCTGATACTGTAACCGCCCCTCCTTCTTAAATGGAAAAGGAAACAGATCAAACAAGGGGAGCATGTCAAAGTCAAAACCAATATAATTCACAGCAATGCCCTCTCCAAATGTGGAGATTGTAGGAGGGGTGTGAGGTGATGGGAGCTGCTCTACAGATTTTAACTGCAAGCTGTCCAAGGTCCTTAAAAATGTGCCTGCTGAACTGGAGAGAGATGTTCATCTTTGTGGGTTTTTTTCTGTTAAGGGGTGGTGGGGAGACAAATCAAAGTCGTGTGATTCTCCCCCAACCCCTCCTTCATTTAATAATGGTTACTTTCCATTACCACCTAAGGTCCTCGTTCCCCTGTCATGTTTAAAGGGCTTATTGTTTCCCCGAATAGCTGTTGCCTGTCCCTCTGGAGACCGAGAGGATCCGAGGGAATATTAATTCCGTGCTTCCCTCTTGTCGGGACTCAACTTCAAACGGAATAAATGAGATGAGAGCCGAAAGAGGAGGTTATGCAAGCTGTCAGACTCCATTGTGTCAGAGGCATCGACGATGTTTGGAACAAATTATGTGTCACTCTCCTAAATCGCAGTTAGAAAGGCAAATCAGTTTGTGGAAGTCTTATTTGGTCTCTTCCAGAGCTCTGTTAATCTTCCTTTGCTTTTCTATAGTTTTAAAAATCTTCATACGTTTCCTTTCTCCCCCGCCCCTTCTCCCTCTCATCCTTAAACACACCCACACGGCCAAATTTACAACAGATGACTCATAACCCTTCCACGTTCAATTCACGCTGATTACTTTGGTCTCGTTTCACGGAGGGAAAAACTGTCAGAGGCCTGGCTCACTCCTCAGACATGGAAAAACAAAAAAGAAGAAGAAGAAGGGGGGAGGATACATCTGTGTTACTCGAGTTCTTAATTTGCAATCATGGATCAGAGAAATAGAGGCTGATGAAGAGAAGGCAGAGCTCTGGGAAAGTAGGAAGCAAACATACACACACAAACCACACACAAATGGAAAAGACATTTTGCATGTGGGGATTGTGGGCTTCCATCCGAACATGATTTTGTTATTTCCTCATGCAACGAATTTCAAAGAAAAGACCTGGAGCCACCATTCATTCAGTCAACGTTTTCAACAATCACTCTCAATTTTCACTGTTTCTTTAACACACACACACCACCACCACCACCACAAAGAGCTGTGGAAGGATTATATGTATTTCAGAGTTGGCATCTTGAAGACAATGAGCCACAACTCTGGAAGCCCCTGGTTGAAATCTCTCTTTGGCTGTTCCCCAGGTAATACAGTAAGTGTAGGTGAATCTGCCCTTTTTGGTTTCTCTCAGTTTCTCTTGAGAAAGGAAAAGAAAAAAGAAAAGATCTTATGTTCAGTTCTCCATATTTCCACATCTGTTCATGAGTCATTCTTTTATTTCAAAATTCACCGGCATTTCCTGGGATCCAGCAACCAACTGCACTGAGAAGAGCTTTCCTGTGGAAAAAGGAACTGAGCTGAGCTAAGCCAAGAGCTAATATATGGAGAGAGAGTTGAGGTGGAGAGTGAGGAGGCCCTAATGGTAAGGTACAAGCTTCTTCTGCTATTCTGTATTCAAGGACAATATATTCTTGGTTTCAGTTGGGATACCATTTGAATTTCATGTTGAACCCTCTTGAGCCTCCTTCACAGACCCTTCCAGAGCCCTTATTGGGCCCCACCACAGAAAAAGCTCTGTCTCCAAAGGCAGCAGGAAGAAGGGCTTCTGGTTTTCAGCCTAGCTTTAGTCCATTGCTGTTGGCATCCGTCTGTCTTGAGAGACAATGGGGTGCATCTCCGGGGGTCAAACCATTGCATTATCTGCACTGAAGTGACCTCCCTGGAGCGCAAGCCTGGGCAGTGTGTATGGAGGTCGTGGCCTGCCCAGATGACAAGACTGCTCTCTCAGCCTCACTGATGTGGTCCAAAGGAAAGTAGAGCAATACGTTTGGTGCCATATTGGTTTCAGGAGTTGCCAGAAGGAGGCATACAAGGCGGCCATCCAACCATCTTAGGGACTTCTTCTTCTTCTTCTTCTTCTTCTTCTTCTTCTTCTTCTTCTTCTTCTCCTTCTCCTTCTTCTTCTCCTTCTTCTTCTCCTTCTCCTTCCTCCTCCTCCTCCTCCTCCTCCTCCTCCTCCTCCTCCTCCTCCTTTGGCTATCACTCATAGCCAAGTAAGATCCCATAAACATGGTTTTAACTGAGTCCATAAGTGACTGTGGAAGCCAATAGGCTTTCGGGCGAGACTCCACTCCAGATGTATGCAGGTTTTATGACTTTTCTTCACGACTATCCCACAGGGCAGTGGAGGTATAGGATCGGAGTTTTCCTTCTGCTAGATGGGCTACCTTCCCAGGTTGATGAGCCCCACCTGCCCCTCACTTCCCTCTACAGCACATGCAGAAACCACCTTCTTGACCATTGGACCCAATATTAGTCTCACCTGCTCAATCTACCGCAGCCTGTCTTCGCATGCAGGGGAAGTCCCTAACTTGTGGAGGGTTTGAGAACCATCGGCTATGCTCACCAGGCTTAGCCAGCTAGCTGAAGCCATTCCTGGGGTGTGGCTGCTGTTGCATGCTGACAGCTTCTAGGAGCCACAAGTGAGAACTGAGTGCATGGTGGGGACCTAAAGGGGACAGACTACCCCAGATGTAACACAACATGTCCCTCACCAGAGGTACTACAATTCCCCTAACACCCCCCACCCCCCACAATTAATGTATATTTTTACTTTGGTACACCTTCTAAAGGTAAAGGGACCCCTGACCATTAGGTCCAGTCGTGACTGACTCTGGCGTTGCAGCACTCATCTCGCTTTATTGGCTGAAGGAGCCAGCGTACAGCTTCCGGGTCATGTGGCCAGCATGACTAAGCCGCTTCTGCTGAACCAGAGCAGCACACGGAAACGCCATTTACCTTCCCGCCGGAGCGGTACCTATTTATCTACTTGCACTTTGACATGCTTTCGAACTGCTAGGTTGTCAGGAGCAAGGACTGAACAACAGGAGCTCACCCCATCGTGGGGATTTGAATCGCTGACCTTCTGATCGGCAAGTCCTAGGCTCTGTGGTTTAACCCACAGTGCCACCCGCATCCCTACACCTTCTACACACAGTCAAATACCCTTCTCCATTCTCCATCTAGGCAAGCAATCAGCATTTGTCAGGAGTTCAAAGAAACATTCTGGAGAGACAAAAACACTGAAGAGGGCTATTAAACAGAACTGCTGAGGGGCTTGGCCTGGGGAGTGTTCTGAGGGCCAGGCAAAGAGCACTCGAGGGCCACATTTGGCGTCTGGGTCTGAGGCACCCTACCCTTGCTATAAGCCACACTGCTTTCAGCCTATATTACAGCATTAATGGCTAGCATCCCCCACACAAAATACCTTCCAGGTGTTTAAAATAAGAGGTAGAAGGGGAGAGGGAGAAACGTTTTCATTCACCGGAGTCGTTATTTCACACAGACTTTTCCAGATGTCCTCCTCCTTCTCCACTGTCCGCAACTCCCCCCTGCTGAGAGAGGGAAAAATACATTTCCATTCCTATCATTGTGAAGAGTAAATACTCGAGCCATCAATAACAGGGTGCACTTTGGCCTTGTAGGATGAAAACCTTCTTTGTGAGTGGAGAAACAAAATGATAACACAGTTAAGGAGAATGGAAGGCACTTGAATCTATTTATTACAGCTAACACTCTCCATTATGGCGGCCTGTTTCCAGCAGATCAAAGACACCCTGTGCTTAAGTGTCAGGTTTTTTTCATCCCATTGTGAGAGGCATAAACACCCTCTAAATGGCACCATCCTCAATGTGAGGTGGAGTTCCAAAAAGGGGGAAAAAGGGGGAAAGGAATGACTGGTGCTTTAGCGATCACTAAAAATTGGCTTTGAGCCAACATTTTATGTTGTGCTATATCATCTGTCTCCTGAGAAATCTCTATGTGGGACAAGAAGCTACAGTTAGAACTGGATATGGAACAACTGATTGGTTCAAAATTGAGAAAGGAATACGACAAGGCTGTATATTTAACTTATTTAACTTATATGCAGAATTCATCATGTGAAAGGCTGGACTGGATGAATCCCAAATCAAAATTAAGATTGCCAGAAGAAATATCAACAACCTCAAATAGGCAGATGACACAACCTTGATGGCAGAAAGTGAGTAGGAATTAAAGAACCTTTTAATTAGGGTGAAAGAGGAGAGTGAAAAATAATGGTCTGAAGCTCAACATAAAAACCCCCTGAAGATCATGGCCATTGGTCCCATCACCTCCTAGAAGGGGAAGAAATGGAGGCAGTGAGAGATTTTACTTTCTTGGGTTCCATGATCACGGCAGATGGTGACAGCAGCCACGAAATTCAAAGACACCTGCTTCTTGGGAGAAAAGTGATGACAAACATAGACAGCATCTTAAAAAGTAGAGACATCACCTTGCCGACAAAGGTCCATATAGTTAAAGCTATTGTTTTCCTACTAGTAATGTATGGAAGTGAGAGCTGGACCATAAAGAAGGCTGATCACCGAAGAATTCATGCTTTTGAATTATGGTGCTGGAGGAGACTCTTGAGAGTCCCATGAACTGCAAGAAGATCAAACCTATCCATTCTGAAGGAAATCAGCCCTGAGTGCACACTGGAAGGACAGATCCTGAAGCTGAGGCTCCAATACTTTGGCCACCTCATGAGAAGAGAAGACTCCCTGGAGAAGACCTGATGTTGGATTGAGGGCACAAGTAGAAGGGGAGGACAGAGGACAAGATGGTTGGACAGTGTTCTTGAAGCTACCAGCATGAGTTTGACCAAACTGCGGGAGGCAGTGGAAGACAGGAGTGCCTGGCGTGCTCTGGTCCATGGGGTCATGAAGAGTCGGACATGACTAAATGACTAAACAACAACAAATATGATGGCGTAAACTAGTTTCTGTCTACAGGAGGATTCAAGGACATGGGTGGTGCTGTGGTCTAATCCACTGAGCCTAGGGCTCACCGATCAGAAGGTTGGCGGTTCAAATCCCCACGATGGGGTGAGCTCCCGTTGCTCGGTCCCTGCTCCTGCCAACCTAGCAACCTCTGGTTCTCCAGAAGAGGCTTAGTCATGCTGTCCACATGACCCAAAACCTGTCTGTGGACAAACGCCGGCTCCCTCGGCCAGTAAAGCGAGATGAGTGCCGCAACCCCAGAGTCGTCTGTGACTGGACTTAACGATCATGGGTCCCTTTACCTTTACCCTTACAGAAGGATTCACCATTACATTTCAACACATCAAATCTTTAAAAGGGGTGTGTGTATTAATTAATGAATTAAATTTATATACCACTTTGATTGTGGGAAAGAAACTGAATTCAGGTGTGTGGTTGTTGTTGTTTTTTTTAAAAAAAGACCAAAACTGTGAAATTATCAGTAAAACAAAGTTAAAACCAACTAGTTAAAACCCTTTAAAAAAAACAACAATGCTAAAATCAATGATATACAAAAAACCTGATTAAAACACATGCCAACATACTACGTACAGTACCTGGATAGACCTGTCTAAACATAAATGCTTTTAGCAGGGGCTGAAAAGAGTACAGTGAAAGTGCTTGCTTGACGTCAGTAGGCAGGGAGTTCCAAAGTGAAAAAAATTGGTTTTTTTTGCAAATGTGGAATGGGCCAACAACTTTGAGCAAAACCAACCAACTCAACATCTTTCTCCCGAGTTTCCCTTTTGTTTTTGTTTTTTTAAAAATATTTATTAAGGTTTTACAAAAAGACACATACATACATACAACAGAGAAAAAGAAAACAAACATAGCCAAGAATGCAAAAAAAATACACAGAACAATACACAAAAAATCATCAAAAAAGATAATAGAAAAAAAACATAAAAAAGAAAAAATCCAATTTTTAGCTTTATACTTATCTAACACTGTTTCTTGACTTCCTCACACCTCCCTTTTTTGTGTTCCCAGCAAATCCTTACCCTCTTTCAAATCTCATTATTAATTATATAATTCAACCTATTATGTCTCCAATCTTTCTTGTCTTTTTAATTCGTTCTTACCTATTCCTTATAACTTAATCTCTTATACCATATTGTTTAAACAAAACAAATTCCTTCCAGTAGCACCTTAAAGACCAACTAAGTCAGTTCTTGGTATGAGCTTTCGTGTGCATGCACACTTCTTCAGATATCTGAAGAAGTGTGTATCTGAAGAAGTGTGCATGCACACGAAAGCTCATACCAAGAACTGACTTAGTTGGTCTTTAAGGTGCTACTGGAAGGAATTTGTTTTGTTTTGACTATGGCAGACCAACACGGCTACCTATCTGTAACTGGACATATTGTTTAAATTTGACATAATATAACTCTAGTCTTTCACCCTTTTTTTAAATTCATTTTTGCATACTCTTTCTAACTTTATCACTAATGCCATATTATTTTTATATCCAACATCATTTTAACATTCATAAATTTTGCAGTGTTTCTGCAAGTAATCTTTGAACTTCCAATCCTCTTCCACCGACTCTTCTCCCAGGTCTCGGATTCTGCCGGTCATTTCTGCCATCTCCATATAGTCTATTACTTGCATCTGCCATTCTTCCAAGGTGGGTAAATCTTGTGTCTTCCAATGCTTTGCGATAAGTATCCTTGCTGCTGTTGTTGCATACATAAAAAATGTTCTGTCTTTCTTTGGCACCAATTGGCCGACCATGCCCAGGAGAAAGGCCTCTGGTTTCTTAAGGAAGGTATATTTAAATACCTTTTTCAGTTCATTATAGATCTTTTCCCAGAAAGCCTTAATCTTTGGGCACGTCCACCAAAGGTGAGAGAATGTACCCTCAGTTTCTTTACATTTCCAACATTTATTATCAGGCAAGTGATAGATTTTTGCAAGCTTGACTGGGGTCATGTACCACCTGTAAATCATTTTCATAATACTCTCTCTTAGGGCATTACATGCCATAAATTTCATGCCAGTGGTCCACAACCATTATGTGGTCCATAACATAATGTTATGACCAATGTCTTGTGCCCATTTAATCATAGCTGATTTAACCATTTCATCCTGTGTATTCCATTTTAACAGCAAGTTATACATTCTTGATAGTATCTTACGTTTAGGTTCTAACAGTTCTGTTTCCAATTTTGATTTTTCCACCTGGAAGCCCATTTTTTAATCCAAATTATAGGCCTCTCTTATTTGATGATAATGAAACCAGTCTCGCACTTTATCTTTTAGTTTCTCAAAACTCTGCAATTTCAATTTGTCTCCTTCTTGTTCTAATATCTCCCAATATTTCGGCCATTTGGCCTCCATATTGAGTCTTTTCAAGCCTTTGCTTCCATAGGTGACAACCACCTTGGGGTCTTATTTTCCAATAAATCTTTGTATCTTGTCCAGACATTAAACAATGCTTTCCTGACAACATGGTTTTTAAATGCTTTATGTGCTTTAACCTTGTCATACCACAGATATGCATGCCACCCAAAAACCGGAGTTTCCCTTTTGGGAATATGGCAACCCTCTATTATGTGGTTCGTGTAACAGTGTCAATTTGGCAAGTCCATGCCTCTTTTGCAGGTGTTCTGTCCATGCAGTGCTACAAGACCAGACCTGGCAATGTTCTTCCTGGGTGTGTATCCTTAATAAATAAAATCCTTTCAAAATGTTCTCTCTGAAACAGGGATCATAGGACCACAGAACTGTAGAATTGGAAGGGACCCCAAGGGTAATGTAGTCTAACCCCCTGCAATGCGGGGACTTTGCCAGTGCTGGTGCATATAGGAATTGCAAATCGGGGTCAGCACTGAACTTGATCCATCAGATAGCAGAGACTGGTCCATGTAAGCTTTTGCCTCAATAAATTCAATGCGCTTTTTTATTTCCACATGTGTTATCTCTGTAATCCTAATAACCATCTTGCAAAGCAAGAGAAACACAGAAAGTCTGACCAAGTCAGACTGTTGGTCCATCCAGACCAGACCTACACTGATGGTCAGTGGTTGTCCAAGGTTTCAAGCAGGTTTCTCTCCCAGTCCCAGCTGGAAATGCTGGGGATGTCAGCTTCGCCTTTGAGCTTTGCCAACAACTGGGCTCAACCTCTTCAGCCCCGACTGGGCCAGGCAAGCTGGAAAAGCACTCCCAGAGACCTTCCACTGCAGGGAGCAGGTCTAAGTGCTGTGGACTCACAGCTTAGAGCTGTGAGCACCAAACTCAGTTCCAAAAGTCAGCGGAGCACAGCAGAGCATGAACCACACAAATGACAGCTCTGAAGTATAACTTCTTTTATTCTCTACAGCTACTGCATAAACTAACTAAAGACTAATTGGAGACGCTGGACTGCATGAGTGTTACAGCTGCTTGAGCAGTCACCTTATCTATATACAGATAACACTCAGACTCCCACAGGCTGGAGCGGTAGAAGCAATGAGCAAAATCTGCCCCCTCCTTTCTGAAACATTGTCAGTAGATTCTTGCAATGGGAGGGGTGAAACATCCTCAGGGGATTGACCTGGGACCTTCTGAGCTACCACTGAGCTATGGCCCTCCCAACATATTGCATCAGTTTTACTGTCACCCCCATTTTGCAGGGTATGTCTGTGTTACAGGACTATCTGAACTGGCAATTTCCAAGCTCACAAACCAGCTCTCTTAGCTGTGATATTACACCAACTGTCTCAGGCTCACATAGGAAGGGCTCCACTGAATCAGACAGTAGCTTATCCAGTGCCCATTCCCAATAGTGGTGAACTAAGTGTTTCCGGCAAACCACAGAAACCCCAACTGAACACTACATCCCACTCTTGTTCCCCGGATGCTGGTACTTAGAGGGCATGACCTTAACAGATTGGAGAACTGGGCCCAAAATAATGAAATGAATTTCAATAGGGACAACTGTCGGGGCAGGAAGAACCAGCTGCATAAATATAAGATGGGTGGAGGAATGGCAGATGAAGATGATGGACTTTTTGGAGATGGCCGACCTGACCGGAAGAATCCACGAAAAGAAAGAGGAGGAGTACCAAGAAGAATAGAATAGAAGAAATTTAAGGATTATTTAGTTAAATATCCTAAGATAATATACTTAGTACTACAGTGGTGCCCTGCAAGACGAATGCCTCGCAAGACGGAAAACTCGCTAGACGAAAGAGTTTTCCATTTTGGAGGTGCTTCACAAAACGAATTTCCTATGGGCTTGCTTCGCAAGATGAAAATGTCTTGCGAGTTCCTGCGGGTTTTTCCCCCTTTCCCCCCCTTTTTCTAAGCCGCTAAGCCGCTTATCCGTTTATCCGATAAGCCGATAAGCCGCTAAAAGCCGCTAAAAGCCACTAAACCGCTAATAGCGCTAATCCGCTAAGCCGTCAATGGGCTTGCTTCGAAAGACGAAAAAAACGCTAGACGAAGAGACTCGCGGAACGGATTCTTTTCGTCTTGCGAGGCACCACTGTATTTGTGAGTACCAAATTGGCTTAGGAGTTAAATGTTTTAAATTGCATAACACTATGGATAGAAGTGAACATGATAAGAAAGAAAGATGTTAATTGATTAAGTTAATTTTATTGGAAACTATTATTTGAAAACTGCTACAATGAGTCATATGGAAACTCAGCTAAAGGGATCCGAGGAAGTCATTTAACAATGGTAACAAAAGTGGGATTATAATAGATAGGATAAATGTTGTATGTTTGTTTGTTTTTTATATTGCATTTTTTTCTTTTTTGTTGTTTATTAATTTTTTAAAAAATATTAAAAATTGAAAAAAACAAATAAACAAATATAAGATGGGGGATACCTGGCTTACTAGTAGTACATTTGAAAAGGATGTTAACCCAGTTTCAGCAGCCTCCTCCATCCCAGTTTTCAGAGACTGCTGCCAGCAATTAAAGGGAGGTGATCAGATATTTCTGTTGCTGTTAGATCTGCCCAAAGGGAGTCGCTGCTTGACTGAATACTAGCTATCAGGTGTTCAGATTAAAATTGCATTCATGGTTACAAAGTTGGGTGCCTTCTGTGGCTCTGGCATAGCAACAGAAGCCCTTGGCACCAGCTTTCCTCCCCCTCTTCATTTCGCCATCACTGGCATCTGCATTCTGGTCTCCCACAGCTGCCACATGGGGGGGGGGACTTGAGATGAGAGTAATTATATTGGCATCTCTCCCGTGCTTGGAGGAACAGTTTCTTGCTACTCATCCCCTAGGTTGCTTGCCAAGCAGAGATATGATGTAGAGCTTGATTGCTCTGCTAGAAAGAAAATAAAAAGAGTCCGGTGTGAGCCAAAATCATCTTGTTTTTGTCCCCCTTCACTCTGCTAGGGAGGAAAGCAGAAATGCATCCTAGGAATAAAGACAGCAACAAGTAGATTTAGGTGAATTTTGGAACTGGGGGAGTTCAAAACCCTCTTTTGAAGTTTTGCCTCGGTTCATAAAGGGTTCACTGCCAGACACATTTCCTTGTGAATTGGCTCCCAACGGGTGGCGCTGTGGGTTAAACCACAGAGCCTAGGATTTGCCAATCAGAAGGTTGGCGATTCGAATCCCCACAACGGGATGAGCTTCCGTTGCTCGGTCCCTGCTCCTGCCAACCTAGCAGTTCGAAAGCACGTCAAAGTGCAAATAGATAAATAGGTACTGCTCTGGCAGGAAGGTAAATGGGGTTTCCGTGTGCTGCTCTGGTTTGCCAGAAGCGGCTTAGTCATGCTGGCCACATGACCCGGAAGCTGTACGCCGGCTCCCTCAGCCAATAAAGCAAGATGAGCGCCGCAAGCCTAGAGTCGGTCACGACTGGACCTAATGGTCAGGGGTCCCTTTACCTTTACCTCCAGGAGAAAGTTTCTCCTGGGAAGCAGGGTGATGATGGCATGGAAAGCTGGCTGACAACAGGAGAAGTCTTGGAGGCTTCATCCCTAAGATCTGGATGTTCCTGGATCAATTTGGATGCTACCCTTTCTTTTGGTGGAGCATCAGAATTGTAGTTTCATTGAACTGAACTGGGAACCACTGGAAGTTAAAACAGCTCAGCATTCTCAAGTATATGGAAGCCTTAAGGGGTGAGGACTTGAAGGCTTTTCTTGTGCCAGTCAGTCTTTCTGCTATTTGCTACTTCTTAGTCTTTATAAGGGAGAGAAGAAGGCATATTCAGGCATTACGATACGATACGATACGATACGATACGATAATCTTTATTGTCATTCGCCCATACAGAACAATGCAATTGAACAAATCTATATCAGACATTCAAAAACCAATAAGCCTGCTATCCTAGCTATACCAGCCTGGTTAACTCTCTAAAAACTCTGATACCCCATAATTAAATACAACATACTCCCATAGAGACTACCTTACACTGCGTTTAAAACCATAAGTTAATACACTCTCAACAGTACAATGGTAAAATGACATCAACAGGTCCTTTGAGAGATTATTTTTCCGGAGGATTTCTGAATAGGGAATGCAAACATGTTTTGATACAATTATTCAATCAATCATGTACTTTAATTATGTGCGTTATATTATTGAGTATTTTAATTATGTGCATCTATGGGTTTTTTTGGAAGTCCGCTCCCCTTCCCCGGGGGGGTGGGGGGGGTGGCATTACGCGAACTTCCTGGGTTCCTGCTGAACTTCTTTCTTTTATGGTTGCCCTTGAAGATCTTCCACTTTCACCCCAGGAGGAAACTTCAGATTTCAATTTGGCTCTAGGCAAAACCTGATGAGACGACACAAGAATATACATGGAGTTCCCCAGTCATTCCATCAGAGGAGGAAGCCCTAAAATTGTGGGTATATTCTCAGTAAGGACTCTACAAGTTTTCTAGGTTATTTGCTTTGGGAAGAAGGCAAAATCTCAGAGAATTAATAAAGTATCAGAAGTTGGGCCGATTAACTTTGAGTGGAGCTCCCGCCTCCCTCTGAGCATTCAAGGGGGTGACAGAAAGAGAGCTTTGGTATGAAAAAGAAGAGAGAACGAAAGTGTTCTCGAAAACAAAAGGGACAGGAAAAACACCATCAAAGCCTCCTTGCAGTTAACAGCTGTCAAGTTGAAGCATGCAGGGAAAAAGGCAAATGGCCAAGCACTGTCACTCTCTCTAAACATCCAGGAAGACCTAAGGACGTAACAAAGGGAATTGAATATGGCAGTGTGACATTTCAGGTGCCCCTAGTCATATGCCAGAGCTGAAATAAATAGTACTCTACAAACTCAGAAATCCAATTCAAGCACTCGTTTTCTTCGGAGGGATTCAGATTTCTGTTAGCCTTTCTGAGAGAGAGAGTGCTTTGAAGAATTCCCACAGGCAAAGCAGACTGTTGTTATGTCCCTGCTCCACTTCCCTCAAATGGTGAGAAGTTCCAAGGGCAGAGCTCACCTGGGCTTGCTTTCCTGGTGAGGGACGAGATCACTGGAGACTCCTGGTGTCTATGCAATAATTGGTTTCTGCAAGTTGAACATAGGCACGTGTGGTGAGAGAGGACAGAGCTCCTGCAAAGCAGCAAATCCAGTGACCCATATCAGATCCCCGGAGAGGAACCCCAGATGCTTTCAGCTTACAGGTCATAGCTCAGCACACACAGACTCCCTCGTTCTCAAAAATGTCAGTTTCAGTTTTTGTCGCTTTTCATACACGCAAAAACAAACTAAAGCAGGCAGCTGTGGGTAGGTGTGCCCACTTCCTCTTCCACATTCAGAACATCCCAGCATCTCCAAGGAATTCACCTCCATCTATCTCAAACTTTCACCATTGGAGGCAGTGTGCCTTTGAGATAGGGTTGCAAGATGGCACCGTGCAGATGTAGTCCAACATGTGGAGCACCACTGGTGCCCCACCCTTGTCTTAGAACGTAGATGAGGAACCTCAGGCCAAGGGGACTCCAAGACTTCTTTAGCTGGTCCTCAAGACTCTCTCTCTCTTTCTAAAGTTTTCTTATTAACAATTTCAACATATCAAAA
Source organism: Podarcis erhardii (assembly GCF_964252035.2). Lineage (NCBI taxonomy): Eukaryota > Metazoa > Chordata > Lepidosauria > Squamata > Lacertidae > Podarcis > Podarcis erhardii. The sequence goes on from NC_138501.1 coordinate 49,589,936, forward strand.
TATCAAAACATCTCATATTCATCATTCCCCCCTTTCCCCCATCAAGCCCTCCCCCATTGAGACTTCCCTCAGCTCCTCTCTCTGATTTTTCAACACTTATTATTCTCTGCATACTATAAAATTGTATAAATCCTTATATTATCTATCTGCTATGTTAACAATCAATAAATTTGTGTGTGTTTATTCAAAACCTGCCAAGGAGTCCAATTCATTTTGTTGTCTTTTAAAGTAATCTGTAAAGAGTTCCCATTCTTCTTCGAAGTCACAGTTGTCCTTATCTCACATTTTATTTGTTAGTTTAGCCAGCTCTGCATAGTTCACCAATTTCTCTTGCCACTGCTCTTTTGTCGGGGTTTCCTCATTCTTCCATCCTTGGTGTTATGTACTGAAGTTCTCACCCTGGGCCAGCAGGGGGATACTGTAGATAGTTTTCACTCAGGTCCACGTCAGTTATTTTAGGCAGGAAACCCTGGGTTGTTGTTGCTACAATGTTGACAGCCGGCTGCCTATAAAAGCAGGCCGGCTGAGCTGTTTGCTGTTCAGTTCTGTCCAGCTTACAAATAAAAAGCTGCTCTGGAGAAATCGCTGTGTCGTCTGCTATGTTCGCCCACAACTTAACACTTGTGCTATCAATGGTCCTCAAGACTCTCTAGGCCAGAGATGCCCAAACTTATTTGGCCAACCTCCCCCCTTTCAGAATTTTTTTTACCCCCTGGAAACAAACAAAGATGCAGTGACAAATCTGCATTCTTTTATGTACCTCTATTTCTACCTACATCCTACAACAAAGTAAAGAAAGATGTTGTTGTAATTAAGACACTTTGAAGGTTGAAATTATAACATTATTTATTAAAAGCTCCAGGGGAGGCATTGTTGCCTTCCTGCAGTGGTGCCCAACCTGGCAATAAACATCATTACACAACAGATGAAACATGTACAAATGGTTTTTCAATTTTTTTTCTTCTCTCTTCTTTCTTTATGCTTCCACCAACCCCCTATTTTTATTCAATGCCCTCCAATTGCACCTGAGGCTACTAGTCCCTCCATGGATCGTTCCAGAACCCCTAAAGAGGCAGTATCACCTCCTTTGGGAAACACTGATCTAGGCCATGCCATTTCCCTCAATATCCCTGCTTTGTGGTTTCCTTGAGTGATTTTCCCTAGGTGAAATATGTTCATGGACTGTGATGATTCCTTTTGTATGCCAGGATGGGGCGATGGAAACGTATCTCTCACTGTATAAACATCCAACTGAACTTACCTGGAATGTACACTACCATACAAAGGTGAAAATCACATCAGTTGCTCCACCCACTTTGCCCTCTGACCCCATTCATCACTGGCATGCGGCCCTCAGAAAGTTCCTCATGAAGAAACATGGCCCGCAGGCTAAAAAAAGGTTTCCCAACACCTGTGCTAGAGCAAAGGTGTTGCCCTCCCGCCCCTCTGATCCCACCAAGGGCTATTTTTGGCTCCATGGATATTTCCTGGGGCTGCCACCCCCTCATGTCAACACCCCTAGGTAATTTGCAACCGTGTGTTGCTCAGTTGTGAGCCTAATTGTATAGCGAAGGTGTGTCAGCTTACAACTGTGCAAGGTTTTCTTTTCCTGACAACAACAAAGCTGAGATGTACAAAATGAAATACTTTGTAGGCTTGTCAACACTATATATAAATAAAGCCATTTGTTTCAGAAGGAATGAGATGCAGCGAAAACACGTTCCAAATTGTACAGTGAGCTAGACACAACACATCGGCCGTGCTGTTTACCAACCTCATTTGCAAGATCCTAAAAGATAAGCAGTGATGTAGGACTCTGGAAAAGCATTTGTCAGAGGCTTCTGGGTCATGAGCATGGCAGTTTCTGAGCATCCCAGACCTTGAGATTCCAGGGCCCAAATCAGAGACCTAGGGATGGTCTTTGGTGATGTCACACGGAGTGACATCCTTAAGCATGACATTTTAAGCATTAACCACAGTCATTTAAAACAAGCAATTAAAAAAACAAATGAGGAAATATGTCACTGGTTGGAAATTAAGATCGAAACCTTAGGTAAAGGGGATGTTTCCAGGTCCAGCTGAAGTAAGGGGCTCATTCCTTTTCACCTGCTTAAGGAGCTTGGGTGGAGAAGATGTTCTCTGGCCCACCTGAGGTTCAAGCCCTCCCCCTGCCATCTATTGCAGGGAAAAGCAAACCTGGACACTTCAGATCAATCCCAGGGATATGGCAACCCTGTGAACAGGAGGCATGGCATTTTTTTATTTTTACAAAAAATTTCAAACACTCATAGTATGATGGCCTGGGACTTGGGCTCAGACTCAGAACCAGAGGAGTCTCAGTCTGCACCAGATCCTTTGCCTCAGGCATCATCTGAACCAAGTCTGGGGCCTGATCCTGAAGAGTCCCAGTCTGCACAGGTTCCCCTGCAACAAACACCAGCTGGGCCGAGTCAGGGGCCTGAGCCTGCCCTGGCTCCAGATGCAGGGATTACCTCATTGCCTTCAGCTGGGCCATCACTTACAGCTGCTCTGCTACCGGTTTGGTCAGGGGAGGCTGAGGAGGCCCCTGGGTCTAGTAACCCATCAAAGTCTCCCGAGCTGCAGAGACTAAGGTCTGAGAGAAGGAGAGACCTGAGTACTCGCAGGAGGAGTGTTTGCCTTCAGGCGAGACAGGGAAGTGAGTCAGTGGGGGATCTGGACCAGCTGTTACTCCATCAGAGATAAAAGGCTGTCAAACCCCACCCCAGGTTGCGGGAGCAACATTGCTGTATGCCAGATCCTGCCTGAGATCCTGTACCTGTCCTTGCCTGGTTTCCCGCCTCATGTCCTGCCTTGACCTTGTCGGACTGACTCCTAGTGGAACCTTCAAATTCTGGACCAGTCCTGGACTGCGTTTCATGGGTTACCCCCGGGCCCAGCACACATAGCTAGTTTCCCCAAAATTCTGGAGTGGATTGCAGCCTACCAACACATTGTAGGTCAGGCAACAGCTGGCGGTGGATGCCTGGTGGCGTGCAAGTTGGTGAAGTCCAGTATTTCAATGAGCTGGAAATAATATGCCTAGTTCTGATGTTCTGCTTCTATGGAACTCCATAGAATGTGATGGCCACCAACTTGGGTGGCTTTAAAAGAGGTTTAGACCATTTCCTGGAGCAGAAGGCTATTGTTGGAGCATCCTGGAGCATCAAGACCACTAGTGTTAGTGGCTATGCTTTGCCTACACAATTGGAGATAGAATGCTTATGAATAGCAGTTGCTGGAAACTATGGAGGAGGAGAATGTTCTGCTTGCAAGCTTCCCATAGGCAACTGGTTCACCACAGGATGATAGACTAGAGGAGCCATTGGCCAGATCTGGAAGGGTCGTCTTACGTTTTTACTTCAGCAAATGCAAGAGGCAAATGGAGGCTGGTGTCCAGGGGTGGGGAACATCTTTTGCTGCATTTCTTTTGGAAAACCTTCTGGGAGCAACATGCTAGACAGAGTGAGAAGAGCCATGTATGTACATTTGAGCTTTGTATAATAGCCTAGTTTCCAAACATACTCGCATATGCCTCTCTTAACTCCATCCAGCCATTATTAGAGTTCAAGGACAAATTACAGGCAGGCAAAAACATTTGAGGATGCTGCAAAGCAGGACCAGTGAAGGGTGTGGCTTGGGAAGAGGGGTGTGATCTGTGGAAAGTGTTGAGGGCCAGAGTGAGAGACCAGGAGCCACATCCAATCTCTGGACCTGAGGTTCTTTACCCTTATAGGTAAAGGGACCCCTGACCATTAGGTCCAGTCGTGACCGACTCTGGGGTTGCGGTGCTCATCTCGCTTTATTGGCCAAGGGAGATGGCATACAGCTTCCGGGTCATGTGGCCAGCATGACTAAGCTGCTTCTGGTGAACCAGAGCAGTGCACGGAAACGCCGTTTACCTTCCCACCGGAGCGGTACCTATTTATCTACTTGCACTTTAACATGCTTTTGAACTGCTAGGTTGGCAGGAGCAGGGACCGAGCAATGGGAGCTCACCCCGTTGCGGGGATTTGAAACGCCGACCTTCGGATCAGCAAATCCTAGGCTCTGTGGTTTAACCCACAGCGCCACCCACGTCTCTTAACCCTTTACCCTTGCTACTGACCAAACCCTCAGAACGTAGCTGTGCTGGGAACGTGCACTGGAAGTCCCCCCGTTTTCTCCCCAAACAGCGCAGCAGCGTTAAAGACACACAGGCACACGCACTGCCAATAGACCGATTTTTGTCGCAGGGGCGTTAAGGAAACCAAATTAGCTAACGCTAACCCGGATGAGGAAAGCAGGAAGAGAGAGAGAGCAAATCGACACACACACTCCTACCGCACACACAGTGGCGGAGCGGTGCTGCCGTGAGCCCCCAGGTACACCGGGGAAAGCAAGCCCAAGTTACGCAAATAGCAGCAGAAAAGATAGGAAAAGGTAAGGCAAAAAACTTCTCTGTTAAAGCTCCTCTTCTAAGCTGGATCCACATGGTCGTCGCTGCTGGGAATGTACCGGAGACAATCCTGACTCGCGACGGGTCGAAGGCGAATGAGACCGGGGGAGGGCTGGCGCCGCAGCATTTAGGATGCTGTCCACCCCCCCCCGAGGCACCTGGTTGGGTACCTGCTGAAGGGGGGGGGGCGGGCGCCAGCCAGGTGAGTGGGGAGGCGGAGTTCGGGCTCCCGTCCACAACCACTCCCCTCACTTCCAGGGAGGAGAGTCCTTGTTTTAAATGTTTGTTTTGCTTTTGGGATTGTAGTTCCATTTGTGTTTCACAAGCTGGTGTCTGACCGTAATAAAAAAATTCTAAATTCTACTGACAAAATCATAGAACAGTAATTAAAACCAAGCAATATTTTTAATTATTAAATTCTAAACATTTCCATCCTGGCTTATATTTTTGTTTGTATAAGGGTATGTTTATTTTCTGCTGCTAGCAATGCCATTTCTCTCTTTTTCATTTTGAGATGCCATTTTTAGAGACATAAAATAAAAAAATACACCTTGGAATGCAAGAAAGAAAAAGGAAGGGAATTTGGATGCAGTTTCATCATATGCAGGCCAGGAAAGCTGTAAGAACTAGGTCAGTCAGCATGAGGAAATAAATTTCACAAACTCGTCTTTGTACATAAAGTGCAGAACCTGAAAACAGGAAATTACATTGGCCCAACAGAGACATGAAAGCACAAGGAGGGCTGCCCATTCAGAAGCAGCAGGTGTTAGAACATATGAGAGAAAATTGTTCATCTGTGATACAGACAGGTACCTTTCCAAATTCATGTACGGAAGCAGAGCGGAATGAATTTTGGATTTGGATCCAGGGTACCTAGGCTGAAGAATTCCTGCTCAGCCATGAATCTGATTAGAACATAATTCTGATACAGCATTCACTGGCTCCCCAGATGTTGTTGGGTCAAGTTCAAAGTTCTTTTATTAATTTACAAGACCCTTAACAAACTTCACTCCAGGATACTTTAAGGACTGCCTGATTCCTAATATCTCTGCCCAATTACTGATATCATTGGAAGAATTACTGTCAGTGGCCCACTGTGGGTCAGATCATATGACTTATTTCCATCAGGAGCCTTCTACTCAGGAACTGTCCCCTGGAGCTGAGACCAGATAAGCCCACTCCCAGTTGAACTTTTAGCACCTGGTGAAGACTTTTAAAACTTCAACAGGTGTTTTAAGTGAGTTTTTCTGATTAAACGGTTAGTTTTAACTGATCCTGTTCTGTCTCCAAATTATATATTTATTTATATACTGCTTATTTGCCAAAATGGCTTCAAGTAAGTGGGCTTAAAGTTATAAAAACCAATTGCATCATAAAAATTCACAATAAACATTTCACCGGGGCATTAAAACATCCTTACATTAAAATATACAATAAAACAACCCAGTTAAAAAGCATGGCAATTAAAGCAGTTAAAAACAGTTAAAAAGCAACAAGATCAGAAGTTCAGTTCAGGAGAATCCTTGCCTAAATGGATGTATTTTTAGGAGCCGACGGAATGCCAATCCTGATGGCATGCTCCTGCAATTCAGCAGGGAAATCATTGCACCCCACTTTAACACCCCTTAGAAACAATGGTGTTAAGTGATATATACATTATTAAAACAGATAAACGAATAAGGTGGATTTGGGTCAGACTTTCTGTCCCAGCCTAACCCATCTATCAGGTTTGCTGAAGGAATGAGATAACCCTAGGAAACATACAATGCCTCTCTCTTTTATTTCCATAGGGTTTAGTTTTTATGCCCAGTAGTCTTGCTTATACACACACACACACACACACACACACACACACCCTCTTCAGAGTATCTCTGATCACCTTGTTTCCACGAACTGCAGGTACAGATGTCCATTGCTTTCAATGTGCATGTGAACACTCATTTATAAACATGCCAAAATGTGCAGCTGTCACTCAGTGGGACGTCCAGTCAGCTGCGCATTCAGATGACTGGAAAGACAGAGTTCAAAAATAGAAGGTGTGTACCTGGCCTATACTTGATGTCACATCTGACACGAGGCATGGGAGAGACAAAGATGAGGTTGTGTCAAAATTGGGGATTGCAGGTAGCTGAATGGCAGTTGTGAAAAGGTCCATGAGTTATGCATTGCATCAGCCAGGTCCAGTTTCCAGCCCATGTCGTACACCTTCAAACAAGAAAGACAAGTCCATCAACGTAAAACTGAAGAGGTTGTAAGATACACGAGAGCTGAATGCTCTGTTCTCAAGCCATGGAAGTCTCATTAAAAGATTTTGTTGTTGTTGTTATTTCCCCCATGGCACTGCCGCCAGCAGATCTGCTCAGATGAAGGGGTAGAAAAACCTGAGGTGTCATTACCAGATGAATGTCTCTGGCATTCACCTCCCCAAATAAAATATTAAATTCATAAAATGCTGAAACTTTAATGACTTCTGATCTGTCCTATCCAACAGTGATTTGTTATCCTGAACACTTCTGCCATCACTTTAATGAAGACTGGATCCGATGGGCCTTTCACACAAATCCCCATTCTTTAGCTATGTCAGCTCTTCAGTGATCACTGTGTAATTAATCAGATGCTGGTACTTGGTTGGAGGACAGCCTAATACGATGCCTAATGAAATTTATTAATGGTGTCCTGCATAATTTATAGGATCTAATCACCCAAGCCTTGGAAGAACAACAACATGTAAACAGTTTTCCTTCATTAGCTAACCTGTCAAGATAAATTTAGGATCCACGGTTTTTCATTTTGTTGTCCTTTGTGGAGTCCACTTTCTTGCCCATGGAAGGAGGGCTGGTTTCCTCAGAAGCAGCTTGAAGTTCTACGTTTTGCTTTCAAAAAAATGGTAGATGTGACTGTCTCATAGAGTTGACCCAATAGTTTGGAATGTATCGATGCAAATACACTTACTCTACTCAGTTGGACAAAGGGAGACAAAAATGGCAGTCATCTCGGCATCTACAATCAGCATACTAGAAGTAGATCAATTTGATCCAGTTCACTCTTAAAGATGATCCTAACTATTTCACACTCACCAAAGCACTATGCAAACTGAAACACTATGCAAACCTTTCAAAATCCATACTTCTCTTAACGTTGCAATGCAATTCTCCAGTCAAATAATAGGTGCAGAAATGCATGGACCAGGTAAAGTCTCCTTGATGATCTACTTTCCCAGGCTGATGAGCCCCACCTACTCCTCATGTCTCTCTGAAGCACACACAGAAACTGCCTTCTTGACTGTTGTCCCCAGTAATGGTCTTGTCTGTTCAATCCACCAGAGTCTGTTTTTGCATGAAAGGAAGTCACTGTGGGTTTGAGAACTGTCAGCTATTCTCACTTGCTTCAGTCAACTGGTCAAAGCCATTTCCCAGGGTGTGGCCACTGTCGCATGCTGACAGCTTCTAGGAGACACAGGTGGGAGCTGAATGCAGGCTAGGGACCAAATGTGGAGTATTGGAGGAAGGGTAGTACCTCTGTCGTGTGACACCTTGCATGAGACTTACTAGTTTAGAGAATACGTATGTGTGTGGTGGGATGTGACAGAGGTATATAACATGGTTTGGAAGAAATGGAATAGAAGGTTAATACTGGAACTCGGGAATATTCAGTGAAGCTGAGTGTTGGAAGATTCAGGACAGACAATAATAAATAATAGTAATAAATTTTATTTATACCCCACCCTCCTCAGCCAAGACTGGGCTCAGGGCGGCTAACACCAGGTATAAAAACAATTGATTAAAATACAACTTAAAAAGAAGATTAAAATGCAACATTAAAATGCAGCCTCATTTCAGTAGAAACTCAAACCAAAAACTTTTTGGGGATGAAAACGTCAAATCTTCACCAAAGCCAACTTTCCAGACTGGTCCTACATGGGCCATAAAAAAGCCAGTGAAGTCCCCAAATAGGAGTTCCAACACAGAAGGAGAAAGGAAAAATGAAAGGGGGGGGGTGATATTGATTCCAAGCTGAAGGCCGGGCAGAACAACTCTGTCTTACAGCCCTGCAGAAAGAAATCAGGTCCTGTAGGGCCCTGGTCTCATGAGACAGAGCATTCCACTAGGCTGGAGCCAGTGTTGAAAAGGCCCTGGCTCTGGTTGAGGCTAATCTGACTTCCTTAGGGCCCGGGACCTCTAGGGTGTTGCTATTTATGGACCTTAAGGTCCTCCGTGGGGCATATCGGGGGATACAATAAGGAGTACTCCTTCATAGTGCATAGTTAAGCTACCACATTCTCTACTACAGTATGTAGTGATGGCCATCCATCAATTTGGATGGCTGTAAAAGAGGATTAAACAAATTAATGGGGAAGAGGACTATCAGTAGCTACTAGCTACCATGGCTATGTTCTACTTCTGCTGTCAGAGGTAGGATACCAGTTGCTGCGACCCACAAGTGGGGAGGGTGCTGATTACTTAGGTCCTGCTTGTGGTCTTCTTCTAGGTTACCTGTTGGCCACTACAACTCCCATCAGCCCCATTTAGCAGGGCCAATGGTCAGGGGTGATGGGAGCGAGAGTCTAAAACGTCAGGAGGACAGTTGGTTGGAGAAATCGAGTATGACGGGTGTTCCAATTGACAATGTATCCTCAATTCAATAATGTTTGTTGGAAGCTGCCCAGAGTGGCTGGGGAAACCCAGCCAGATGGGTGGGGTATAAATTATTATTAGTAGTAGTAGTAGTAGTAGTAGTAGTAGTAGTAGTAGTAAAATTAAAATTCTAGCAAGGAAGGCACTCTGAAGGGAAGAAACAGAGCTTGATGCGAGGCATCACCATTCGCTAGTCCTGGGCAAAAATATTGGATCCATCTTCCTTGTGGGGTGGAAGGGATACGGCTGGGAGGTTTAGGAACTTAATGGGACTATTGTGGGGAGTCCAATTAATCATAGCTGTAGGAGGGCAGGGTAGAGGACAGAAGGCTCACCTGTGGCAATGGGTTGTGTGCCCCTGTGCTGGAGCTGCAGCCATTAGGCTGCCCAGCAAGAGAACTTCACATCACAGGAACAGGTTACAAATTGGCTTAAAGGTAAAGGTAAAGGGACCCCTGACCATTAGGTCCAGTCTTGGCCAACTCTGGGGTTGCGGCATTTATCTTGCTTTATTGGCCGAGGGAGCCGGCGTGCACCTTCCGGGTCACGTGGCCAGCATGACTAAGCCGCTTCTGGTGAACCAGAGCAGTGCACGGAAACGCCTTTTACCTTCCCTCTGGAGCGCTACCTAGTTATCTACTTGCACTTTGATGTGCTTTCGAACTGCTAGGTTGGCAGGAGCAGGGACAGAGCAATGGGAGCTCACCCCGTTGCGGGGATTCGAACCGCCAACCTTCTGATCGGCAAGCCCTAGGCTCTGTGGTTTAACCCACAGCGCCACCCACATCCCACACAAATTGGCTTACGCCCAAGCAATTCACCTAAACTGGTTTTTTTGCAGATGGTACTGAGGGGTGCATTTTAATGCTAGCTAATTAGAAGGTAAATCTAGCGATAAAAATGCTGGCTGAAGTGTTGCAATAACCCCTATCTACACTCCCAGATTGCGTGGAGGTGTTTCTGACCTCTAGCCATTCTCTATCCCTGCCACACACAACTTCCCTTTTAACTTTCCAGCACTTATTAGAAGCTCCAGTCAAACCGTTACACTGCCTTCGAAAATGAAGGAATTAATTCTGAACACCCCGTTTAATGCGGGGAAGGGGGATAAGATGTCCATCGTTCCTTTCAGAGCATCGCCAAGGTAATTTTGCAACTGCCAATTGAACATTTATAGAGAACACATCTCAAAATGTTCAGCCAATGAATCCCATGAGTGTCTCTGCTTCATTAACTGTTTACACGGTGACCTCGGTAGAAACTTCTAGCTTGGCGCAATCTCCATTCCTCACACCGCCTCAGGCAAGCCGGTGTAATGGGTCTCCGGGATCTTTTTAAATATCTATATTTTAACAATCCGCTCCAAACTGAGAAATATGGCATTAGCATTCTTAATCCTGCTGAATTAGCCATCCCCGCACCCCTTGTCAAGTTTATCTCTCTGTAGCCCTGGTAATGCTTTATAATTTGCTAACAAAGGCTTCTCTCATCTCCTCTGTCCTCCATTTGCACTCAGCCAGAGTGAAGGGGATACATTTGCATCGAAGTCTGGCGGTCATATTTCAAGGAACTCTAATTCTCAGCTTTTGCAAGCGACTGGGCTAACTGCTTCCACTCTCCTTTAATGGTGCCATTATTTGCATCATGAATCACAATGTCAAGGAAGCTCATGATATTTAAATTTTACGAGGCAGCCTTCCAAAGTAACAACTTTCTAACTCAGCAGAAAGTGGAGAGAAACGTTTTTTACCTTTCAGGGTAGTCGACTCGGCTTTGCAAGAAATCATTCCCCGGAGGCCATTGATTGTCCAGATTATTACCCTGGATGTCCCACTGTAGACATTCTGCCAGGATAATAACTCTTCCTCTCCCCGCCCTCTCCAGCCCATGTTTCCACTTGTAAACAACAATATAGATAAATAGATGATATTAGTTAAAATCCCATGATAGGTGATATCATTTGACAAATGAGCTTTTGCTCATCAGCAATTTCCATGACAGAAAAGTAAGGCAAAGCGATCTCCCCACATTGTTCCCATTTTTATCATGTCATAAAAGGTCCTCCATTAATGGTTGAGGGTTCCATGGGTCCTGATGTATAATAATGAGGAAATAAGTCAAGTTATTGGAGTGGCAAATTCTGGTATTTTACTCCAAGCATCACTTATCTGTTCAGGATCTGTGCAGAAAGGGAAAAGGGGAAAAAGGAGACATTATTTAAAAGGGTAGTAAAGAAGATCTATTACTGCTGGAGGAACCAGCAGCCTGATTCATAGAACAGGGATGTGGCAGTGCAATAGATATATCCGTATGCATCTGTAGGTTCGGATTAAAAGACTTGGGAGGACTGAATCAATCTGCGACGTCTCCAAGCAGGTCCAGGAAAGGCCCCTCCTCAGTGTAGGCTGGAGAGTTGGGGAGAATAGGGCACTGGTTTTCCAACCTCAGTCCACCCTCAAATAGCCCCCCCCCCCGCCTGGCTTCCTACAACCAGCCAAAGGGGTGGTGCTGACTGCTGAACTGGGTTGTTGCAGGTAAAAGAAAGCCAGTGTGGTGTAGTGGTTAAGAGTGGTAGACTCGTAATCTGGTGAACTGGGTTCGCATTCCCGCTCCTCCACATGCAGCTGCTGGGTAACCTTGGGCTAGTCACACTTCCCTGAAGACTCTCATCCTCACTCACCTCACAGAGTGTTTGTTGTGGGGGAGGAAGGGAAAGGAGATTGTGAGCCGCTTTGAGACTCCTTAGGGTAGTGATAAAGCGGGATATCAAGTCCTTCTTCTTCTTCTTCTTCTTCTTCTTCTTCTTCTTCTTCTTCTTCTTCTTCATCTTCTTCATCTTTCTTCACACAGTGCATAATCAAACTATGGAACTTTCTCCTGCAGGTGATAGTGATGACTACTTGAAGGAGTGTCTCCAATCCCATCATTCTGCCTGGACACTGAGCTCCACCTCCGAGGGTCTTCCGGCGGTTCCCTCACTGTGAGAAGTGAAGCTACAGGGAAGCAGGCAGAGGGCCTTCTCGGTAGTGGTGTTCGCCCTGTGGAACGCCCTCTCACCAGATGTCAAGGAAATAAATAACTATCTGACTTTTAGAAGACATTTGAAAGCAGCCCTGTTTAGGGAAGTTGTTAATGTTTGATCTTTTATTGTGTTTTTAATGTTCTGTTGGGAGCCGCTCAGAGTGGTTGGGGAAACCCATCCAGATGGGCAGGATATAAATAATAAACTAAAAATTAATTAATTAATAATATCAATAAATTTATTGGATTACTTCAGAAGAGGTTTGAACAAATTCTTGGAGGAGGAGAAGCCTATCAGCGGCTACTAGCCATGATGGTAGGTGTGCTGGCTTTTCCCACGATTGAGGGGGGTGCCGTCGCCTGATGTGTTCACATCACATGCTCACACCGCATTGCTGGTGCATGTGATGGGAGCACATTGTTTGGCATGAGCGAGTGACACAAGCATGCCGCCGTGGAATATTGAGGAGGCTTGGCACACTCCTTGAAAAACTGAGGGACCTTCGAGCCCACCTTTAAAGCCCTATACGGCCTAGGACCCTCGTACCTACGGGACCGCTTCTCCTGGTATGTCCCACGGAGGAACTTACGATCTTCAAACAAAAACATCTTGGAGGTCCCAGGCCACAGAGAGGTTAGAGTGGCCTCGACCAGAGCCAGAGCTTTTCAGCTGTGGCTCCAATCTGGCGGAACGCTCTGCCACAAGAGACTTAGGGCCCTGCGGGACTTGACATCTTTCCGCAGGGCCTGCAAGACAGAGCTGTTCCACCAGGCCTTTGGGCAGGGCACAGCCTGACTCCCTCCTTTGGCAACCTTCACAGAACTCTAGCCCAATGGTTGTCATCAATTTGATTTGAATTAATTTTATAATTAAATGATTTTAGAATGTTGTATTATTTTATTGTTGTTAGCCGCCCTGAACCCGGCTTTGGCTGGGGAGGGTGGGATATAAATAAAAATTATTATTATTATTATTATTATTATTATTATTATTATTATTATTATTATTATTATTAGATGGCACCCCTGAGTGATGGCTGTGCTCTGCCTTCATGGTCAGAGACAGGATGCTTCTAACTGCCAATCGCTGGAAGCCACGGGAGGGAAGAGTTATTCTTGTGCTCAGATCCTGCTTGTGGTTTCACACAGGCATCTGGTTGTCCACTGAGAGAACAGGTTGCTGGACCCAGTAGGCTCTTCTTATGGTCCTCCTTAGTCTCAGTGTTCCTCTCTTAGAAGTCAGCAGGGATCTCTGCCTGTCAATGGCTGTGGTTCCACTTAGTGTTGGTCTCCCTACCATCCACTTCACCAGTCCCATAGGGCATAAACCGCCACTGCTGTTGCCTGAGACCCAGAGAGCCACTGCCAGTCAATGGGGACCATGGATTGCCAACATGATGTCCTCCAGAAGATGCTGCTGGACTACAATTCCCATCACCTTTGTTCATTGTCCATGCTCGTTGAGGCTGATGGGAGTTGTATTTCAGCAACATCTGGAGGGCAGCATGTGGGCCAATCCTGGTGTAGTCAATACTGAGCTAGAAGGATGAATGATCTAACTCAGTATAAGGCAGTATATTAATATGTTCCTAGGGATAGTTGGAAGATAGACAATGCTGTTGGAAAATTGAAGTTCTGGCTCTTTCAGCTACCAGAATGGGAGACCATCTGGGAGCCATATGCAAGCAATATCTCTCACACTTTTAGAATAAAACTTTTCTTGCGCCACACTGAATTATTTATTCATAAAAAATACATTGGAAAACAAATAGACACAATTCCTAGCAGTGCTTGATTCATAACACAGAACACAACTACTTCAGAATATGATCGTGGGACATCCAGAAAGTATAAAACAATTCAGCTACATAAGAACACAAACCATTCCCCAAATATAATTATAAACGAGCGTCTTACATATGTATGTCAATTATGTATACAAAATCAATCAAATGTGTGAGCTTGATTTTGCCGGGTAATTTGAGGCAAACAAACTCTCATCTCACCAACACAAAGAAGCCTTTCTCTTTCCTGATCTTTAATACGTATTTGTCAGAGTTGAAAATTACTACCCACAACAATAAGTCATGGAGAACTGTAGAAGAATAGCCAATGCTCTTGAAGAGAGATGTGGATACTGTCTCTGATTGCATATCCATCTTTACTGAAATATTTAAATGTTTCTTTGATTGTGGTCCCATCACAAGAGTGTGGTAGCTTCGTGAACACTGTCCAACCATCTTGTCCTCTCTCGTCCCCTTCTCCTTGTGCCCTCCATCTTTCCCAACATCAGGGTCTTTTCCAGGGAGTCTTCTCTTCTCATGAGGTGGCCAAAGTATTGGAGCCTCAGCTTCACAATCTGTCCTTCTAGTGAGCACTCAGGAGACAGTGTTACTGTGTTCCATGAAGTGGGACTATTGTCCTTTGTTCTTTTTCTCTTTGCTGTCTGATGCTAGAGAGAGAGGGAGCCATGTTGTGGTGCTCCGTGTGTGTTTATAGGTAAATAAAGTAGATTAGCCGAAATGCTGAGTTGCTGAGGTCTGTCACACAAGGTGCGCAAACTCTGCGGATCCCTAAGTGTGCTGGTGCCAGTTGGCATTGGTCGCTGTGATGTTTGGGATGAAGAAAGCTTCTGAAGCTCCCGAACGATTGACCAAGAGGGAGAGAATATGCCAGTCAGGCATGTGTCTCTGCCAGGGTCCTACTTGAGTGTAGGCTGAACTCCTGACACCTCCCTGACACTTGTCCCTCTCCCTCCTAATAAGTGGCTCTGACCCCACTCTTGGGAAGCTAGCATTGCTGCTCTACCTGACGAGGTGAGCAGCTTCCTGGGAATAATGGGAGACTACCCTACTTGTGTCGTGGTGAACAGCCTGTTAAAAAGGAAGGAAGCTGCACAGGCAATAATAATTATTATTATTTTAAAAATCCCTTATCAGCCATGGATTCTTTTGAAGAATTTGGATACATTCCCCTAAGAGGTTTGTTGAAAATATTTCCCTCCAAGGACTCACAATTACTGGAAACATATTTGAAAAAGACTCATTTGTTGTAACAGAGTAATAATTGGCATTCCGTCCTGTGTGTATTGCTCATTGTCCTTTGTGTATCATTGTTGATTCCCTTTTATGAATGTCTCTGGAGTACAATATTGTATATCTTCATATTTCTGGGTCTTTCTTGCATATTAGTATTTCAAAACCTACCTGCTCATTCTGCCCAAAGGGGCCCTGGGCTTAGGCCCAAAAGATTTGATGTGAGGGGACCACTGTCCTGGACCCAGAATTATTTAATTCAAGTATAGGACTTTTGCAAAAAGCTCCAATTGGGTGAGTTTAGGGTTGTAATTCAGAAAAGGAGTAGATACCTTAACCCAGAAGAAGTAGCAGGTGATGCCCATTGGAACCAGTTTTGTTCCCATCCTCCTCTCTGCTAAGTTCTACAAGGATAGCACTAAAATGAAGGAGATGAAGGCTTCATTCAGATGTGAGGATTATTCTGTTAGTTTTCCTGTTTATAATGCTATGTTTCTATCCCTGTTCCGAATGTTCTTTATCACTACATTACCTGACGCATTATGGACCCACCAGGTAATGCTAACTTTGGTTCACACCAATGGGTGTGGTGTGTCACAACAGCAGCTGTCATTGGAAATGTCACCACTCTTTATGCGCATGCATGATTCTGTTCCCTAATGAAAATGGCAGGAAAGAACTGTATGCCAGAATACTGCCCCAACCGTGTCCAGTTCTGGGCACCACAATTTAAGAAGGATGTTGACAAGCTGGAATGTGTGCAGAGGAGGGCAACAAAGTTGACCAAGGGTCTGGAAACCAAGCCTTGTTAGGAATGGTTGAAGGAGCTGGGTATGTTTAGCCTGGAAAAGAGGAGACTGAGAGGAGATATGAGAGCCATCTTCAAATATCTCAAGGGCTGTCACATGGAAGAGGGAGCAAGCTTGTTTCCTCCTGCTCTAGAGGGTAAGACTTAAACCAATGACTTCAAGTTGCAAGAAAGGAGACTCTGACTAAACATCAGGAAGAATTTCCTGACAGTAATAGCTGTTCAACAGTTGAATAGTCTCCCTTGGACAGTGGTGGACTCTCCTTCCTTGGAGGTTTTTAAGCAGAGGTTGGAAGGCCATCTGCCATGGATGCTTTGGCTGAGATTTCTGCATTACAGATGACCCAGGGTGTGTGTGTCACAGTTCTATGATTCCATGAAATTTCATCACATGACATGATCCATGAAAATGGGGGGTGGGGATTACAGTGCAAAACTCCTGTGATTTTCTGGGTTAGCGAGGTTGCAAATGGATTTTTTCTGGAAGCAGTTAACATAGAAATGAGTGCTAAACCTCTACTAGATTTCCAGAAGTGGCTTGTATGTCATGTGAAAGATCACATACAATGTGGAAATTACCAGATAAGGAAACATCAGGAACATTGAATAAAGTGCTGTCCAAATGCCAACATGGACTGGTTGTCCAAGTAGGGGGTGAGGGTCTATTGAGGTTGGTGGGGCACTGCCCCATTCATCTTAATGGGTCATTCCCCACTGTCCTGAAATCTGCCCACCTCTGCCCATCTGTTACACAGCTATGGCAGAGCCACAGTGCCGTGTGTAGGTCTCATTAGATAAGTATTTAGGATGTGGGTAATTAAATGAAGGAAGCCATCTGGAGAAAGTATGGAATCCCATTTAAAAACTGGAATGGGGTGGGTGAGGAAGTCCTGGATCAATGAGGACTGGAGTCATCTGGGAACGTGCTGTCTCTGAGAGAAGACAGAAAGCAGGCTAGAGGGGAAGGAAAGGTTTATCAGCATTCTCTGTGGGGCTGGATTATAATGCGCCATAAACCTAATGGAGACCTGGGGGAAACCCAGCGAAGGCAAGCGAGGCTGAGAAAGGGATTTACTGCCCATGGAATTAACCGAGGCACCAGCCTTGGTTTATGCACCAAGTAATACTTTGTAATAAATATAAACTGCTTTTTGAGCTAAAAGAAAAGCACTGTGCTTATTTCAGAGAGGTCAGGACTGTCTTACAGCTGTCCTGTGTGATGCTATTAATAATGTCCAGAACCAGCATTGATCTGGCTTGAAGGGGACTTACAGAGCTTTCCCAGAAGACTAAGCTGGGCAGCAGTCAGGCATGGAAAAATCCCATAAAGGCTAGCAGAAAAAGAAGGGGAACATTCCATACTTCTCAGATCTTCCTAGATAGCTCAGCTGGTTACAGCATGGTGCTGTTGACACCAAGGTTGCAGGTTTGATCCCCATATGGGACAGCTGCATATTCCTGCTTACAGACATGGGCTTTTTCCAGACGTACCTGGAGATGCCAGGATTGAACCGGGAATGTTCTAAAGGCATAGCAGATGCTTTACCATTACCTTACCAAAATATGAATATTGGTGGCATCACTGGCCTTTCAGATTCTATTTTTGCCAAATGATACACCGTCTTGATTAGAGAGATTCAACTCATGGAAGGCACGCCTCATGCCTAGGTATCTTGTGGCAGCAATTAATTAATGCTTTCTGTTAACAATGACTTATTTCTAGTTCCGCTTTTGTCGGGCTCTGGTTGTCAGCTGTTGGAAATCTCCTCCCCTGTAGGTACTTGTGGCTTGCTCTTAATCTTCTCCCACGCTCCCAAAGTCTCTCAGCACATTGCTTTATAATTACTCTATAATTAGCCGACTTGTGTCACCACCGCACCAGAATGCTTAAAAGAACATAAATTGTCTATCAGTGACAGTGCTGACACAATGGTCTCGCTTTCTCAAATATTAAGTTCTCGGGTCTTCAGTGAATGAACTCTCAACATGCAGGGTCATATTTTGATTCCTGTCATTTGGCTTTTCCTGGTGCGGCTCCTGTAATGAGTTCCCCGTAATTGTCTCTCTCTCTCTCCTGTTAAAATGCTGCGTGAGATTTAAAACACCATCTTCTACTGCATTGTGAATGAAGGAAGGGACAAACCAATAGAACTCTTAAAGCTTCAGTCTCAGCCGCTGATGTCTTTCATAGCTCGGTTCGTAGAACAGGAAACTCTTAATAACATGGTCATGGGTTCGATCCACACATTGGGTGAGAGATTCATGCATTGTAGGGAATTGGACTAGTTACTAGATGATCCTCATGGCCCCTTCACGGACTTTTAGAAGACATCCCTGTTTAGGGAAGCTTTTAATGTTTAATAGATTATTGTATTTTAATATTCTGTTGGAAGCTGCCCAGAGTGGCTGGGGAAACCCAGCCAGATGGGTGGAGTATAAATAATAAATTGTTGTTGTTGTTCCAACTCTAGAATTCTATGGTTCTATGATCAGTACTGCTGGAAGGGATTAGGATTTAACACAGTGGTTCCCAAAGTTTTTGGGGACGCTGACCCCTTGGTTCCATCCCCTGCCCCTATAAAAAGCATTATTCAGAATAATGGCTTGTACGTCCCAGCAAGGATATCACAATCAAATTCAAAACAGTAACAAATAATTGCAGACTTATTCTAAATTCAGTTCAAACTATTGCTTATAATTAATTCAACAAAGTGTACGAACTTGATCCAATGATACCAGCTTTCCAAAGCCTGATAGTCATTTATACCTCCAACACCCCACTGCTGGCCCCTTTCTTCTTTGCACCCCCCCCCCCAGGTAATTCCACTGCCCCCATGGGGTGGTACCATCCGCTTTGGGGAGCACTGTTTTTGCAGATGTACTCATCCACTGGTCTGTGTCAACCTCTGTTAACTAGAATTAACAACTAACTAACTTTTAGAAAACATGTGAAGGCAGCCCTGTTTAGGGAAGTTTTTGATGTTTGATTCTATTTTTTATATTCTGTTGGGAGCCGCTCAGAGTGGCTGGGGAAACCCAGCCAGATGGGTGGGGTATAAATAATAATAAGTTGTTTTTGTTATTGTTGTTGTTCCATTCTGGGCAACCTTCCTAGAGCTACATGCCAGTGGTGGGTGGGGCCAAAGGTAAAATTGGGTGGAGAGATACATGCACATTTTAAGAATAATAAAAATAAAATTTTATTTATATCCCACCCTCCCCAGCCAAAGCCGGGCTCAGAGCGGCTAACAACAGTAAAAATAACACCGTTTACATAAAATCACAATCAATTAATTGAAATACATTCTAAAATCAATTCATTCTAAAATCAATTCGAAATCAAATCAATGACAACCATTCGGCTAGAGTTCTATGTGGATTACCAAAGGACGGGGTCAGACTGTGCCTTGGCCAAAGGCCAGGTGGAACAGCTCTGTCTTGCAGTCCCTGCGGAAAGATGTCAAGTCCCGCAGGGCCCTAGTCTCTTGTGATAGAGCGTTCCACCAGATCGGGGCCACGGTTGAAAAAGCTCTGGCTCTGGTTGAGGCCAGCCTAACCTCCCTGTGGTCCGGGACACAGTAGGATTGTTTCTAGGCATGCTCTTGCCGCCCTCCCTATCCACCATCTGTGCAAACAACAGCATCCTCAGAGATTAAGGACACATTCCAGCCAGGCAAAAACACTTGGGATATGGATGAAGGGCAATGGGGCAATGAGGGGAGTGGTCTGGGGAGAGGGGATGTGGCTGGAGAGGGTCCCAAAAGCCAAATAGAGAGGTCTGGAAGCCCACATTTCTTCAGGGGAGCTGCCTGAAATTCCCCTCCCATGCTCCAATTTCTAGCCAAGTGAATTGACTCTTCTCACAATGACGTGGCTGTCATTTGCTAACTTCTTTAATATCTTACATGCTGTGCCAGTTACTCACAGGGGAGGACTTTGCCCGTTTTCTCAGTTTAATGTTGGCTTAATTCATCTGAACAACACATCTGAGATGGACTTGGTAGCCTTCTGTATGGGATGGCTCCAACCCCTAATAGCTACATGAACGGCTCTAGGGAACCGGTTTTGGCTCACTCGGTAATTGTGCAATAAATCGGATGATGACAAGGGCGTGCTCTACTTCAGCTGCTGCGTTTTCTTACAACTGGATCATGCGCGGTGCCACGTGTAATATAAACCAGAAATTTCAGGGATTGGGGAGAAAATGATGGCTTCTGGACTTCTCCAGTCTATGCATGAACGAAACCAAATGAAGACATTTCCTAATTGGCACATCATCATTTTTTTAAAAAATGCTTGCTGAACATTGCTGTCCTCTTAGAGGTTGATCCTCTGATCTGCACTGCAGTACAAACTGGGGGACTCAGCTACATTAGTAAAGAAAACGTGTTTTATATGCGTTATAACCATAGATGTCAAGCATCCCTTATTTGGCGGGACAGTCCCTTATCCCAGCGCCATGTCCTGCTGCTGTCCCTTATTGATGATGTCCCTTAAATTTCCCGGGTTTCAAAGGAAGCAGCTCCTCTCCCTCCCTCCCTGCTGGCCAGGGAGGAGGGAGGCTCCAACTGTGTTGCTTGGCTGCATTGCTCACCCAATAAGGAGTCTAAGAACAACTGGGGGGGTGGAGCTTGCATGCCTTGTGCCGATCAAATCGGCCGCATTGCCTGGGGACTGGCCTTTGCTCAGCGCTTCCCAGCAGAGAGGTGGCGGTGGTTTTCCTTGCTGGATCCCCTTTGCTGGGTTGCTGCGCTATGGGAACCACCGCTTGAGGCTTCGTTTGGCTGCTGGTTGACTAAAATCCCTTATTTTGGCTGCTGATCCGAGGCTGCTGGTCCCTTATTTTCAAATCTGTAAGTTGACAGCTATGGTTATAACATTGTGACGCCAGATGGCACCGTGGAGTCCCATCTTTCGCCAACGTGATTTCCCATTATGAAGTTTACAACACGTTTTCCTGAAACATTTTTTTTTTTTTTAATGTGTCTAGATCCAGCCTTGGTTAACACTTTGGTGGGATGTCGTGCTGCGGTTGCACTGATACAAGCACGTGAAATATTAGTCGAGAGGGCACAGAAGGGTCAGGATGGGAAAGTGGCAATTCTATTGCAATTCCATCCACAGCAATGGGATCAAGGAGCCCTTGTTCTGGTATAATGTTTCAATAAAGAGGGAGGAAAGACCGTCAATACTACATTAAGAAACATGAAGATGGAGTGGCAAGTGAAAATATCCTCCCAAAATTCTCCACCCTGTTTGTTGGGTGATGAAATTGTCTCAGAGGGAGCCCAGAAAAGAACACCCTTAGACAATTTATGAGAACATTCTTTTTTGAGCCTAGCTCCAGTTGCTTAGGCATATTGCCAAACAGATCATAGGATGACAGTTATGAACAAGAAACCTATCTGTAACTGTCAGCCTATGATAGGATGCTGGCTATGAGCACACAAACACAACCATTTGCTAAGGATGAGCTGACAGCTCTCCAGCAAACATTTTGAGCCTAAAACGTGAGCTTTGAGGAGGGCAAAATGGTTTCCTGAAGGGCCCCAACCTCCTAGTTTGGGATGGGAGAATCTGCCCACTTCTGGTTCTCTCAATTTCTCATTTTTCCCAGTCTTGTCTTCAATTCTCTACATTTACATGAGTGTGGGTTTTTTTTAAAAAAAGTCCTCATGAAAAAACCTGAACTTCTCTTATTATACATTTTATATGTGATTTTGCCTAATTTCCTCCTCCTCCTCCTCTTCTTCCCTATTGATTTATTGGTTTATTTATAGTCTGTATAAGATATTCTGTTCTTTAATGTTTGATGTTTTATTATGTTTTCATATATGCTGTAAGCCACCCAGAGTGGCTGCGGAAACCCAGCCAGATGGGCAGGATAATAATAATAATAATAATAATAATAATAATAATAATAATAATAATAATAATAGGCTCTGCTACGTTATTTCTCTTTTATATGCATTTCATGCACATTTTAGCCTAATTTATACATTTCTGTACACTTTGTAACATGGGTCCCTCAGACCTGGACGTTCTGGGGATTGAACTTGAGACCTTCTGCACTTACAGCAGATGTTCTACCACAGAGCTACATCCCTTCCCCTACCATCTGGCATTTTTAAAGAGAACATAAGTCATTCTGAACCTCTCAGAGTGGCATTCTAAACCATGCT
Source organism: Podarcis erhardii (assembly GCF_964252035.2). NCBI lineage: Eukaryota > Metazoa > Chordata > Lepidosauria > Squamata > Lacertidae > Podarcis > Podarcis erhardii. The sequence continues at coordinate 49,612,072 of NC_138501.1, forward strand.
GGGAGCTTTGGGGGCCAACGAGGGCAGCCCCTCTCTCCCATCTCCACCTGAAGACCAGAATTTCTGAAGAAGACTGCATTCGACAGAACCCAAAACATTTTGCACCTAAAACTGAGGGGAGTTTCTGCTAGAGTAACATTTGAGATCTGTAAAGGGCTCACAACTGGCTGCAGACTCAACATCTTCCCGCAAGTAAATCTAGGGTGACAGTGAGGAGAAGTGTGTGTGTTGGGAGACAGAAAGGCAGAGAGTTCGCACAGAGGCCAAAAGCAGAAAAAGTAACTGTCTAAATCATATATCATTAGAGTGATGCTGACTAAATTAGCTCTCTCTGGGGCTGTCGAAACATGTGGTGCCCTTGCAATATGATGTGAACGAAATGCCTCATGGCCCCTGAAATATTGTTTTCAAGGCCAAACGGGCTCCCCCCACCCCCACAGTTCCCCTCCTGACGTTGCAAACAAGCATTTCCACAAAATGGATTGCCTCCTATGGTTCTTCGTTCTTTTTGGTCACAGAGCTAAATAATTATGAGCTTGCACATGAGCAGGTTCCCAAGATTTGCAGGCCTCATTCTGTCCTAAATAAGATGCACCATTGCAGCCAGCAGGAAGAAGCACTTTGCTTCTGCATTCTGGTCACAGAGCTTGTTGTTTCTACCCCCCTTCCACATCAAAAATTGTAGGGAGAAATGTGAAACTGTTCTCCTAGGGCTTGATCAAGACTATTTGCTGTCTGATGCATAGGACAAGATGAAGCCCACACTTTGCCATCGGCAGAACCTGACTACAAACTCTACAAATGTTCCTATTTTCCAGGGAAGTCCCTGATTTAGAGAAGCCATCCCAGTTTCTGATTTGATCCCAGTATGTCTCACTTTTCTTTAGGATGTCCCTATTTTCATTGGAGAAATGTTGGAGGGTATGGAGTTATCCAACCCTTGAGCCGTCTGAAGGCAATCCTGTATAGGATTTTTAAAATGTTTAATGTTTTATTATGTTTTTATGTACAGTGGTACCTCGCTTCAGGTTACATACGCTTCAGGTTACAGACTCCACTAACCCAGAAATAGTACCTCAGGTTAAGAACTTTGCTTCAGGATGAGAACAGAAATCGGCACGGCGGCAGCGGGAGGCCCCATTAGCTATAGTGGTGCTTCAGGTTAAGAACATTTTCAGGTTAAGAACGGACCTCCAGAACGAATTAAGTACGTAACCAGAGGTACCACTGTATGTTGGAAGCTACCCGGCGTGGCTGGGGCAACCTAGTGAGATGTGTGGGTTAGAAATAGTAAAACTATCATTATGGAATGGGACATCCCTATTATCATTGGAGAAATGTTGGAGAGTATGTGACTAGTCTAGAAGTTCAGTCTTGTTTCAGTACCAGCAGTGGGATTAGGTCCTCCGACAGGTCCTTGAAATGGACATAGTACTGTCCTTATAAGAATTATAAACTGTGACTTCTGACCACTCCATTCTTTCCAGTGCTCCTTAACTTACACACTTACTGCTACATACCTAGACTGCATACCCACTAACCCATTGGGAACACAAAAATGTGTTCTTTTTTCCTCATCCTGGAGTCACTCATTGCCATCCTCAACATTCTCCTTTCAATCTAGATTGACTCTAGTTCCTGTCATCTACAAGGTTGGATCTGGTTTCTTGATATACATTTGAAAACTCTTCCCGTGGGTAGGTGACTTTTTCTCCCTGCACATTCCCGAAGTGGCGATTGCCCATGATGGGGCGAGCTCCCATTGCTCTGTCCCAGCTCCTGCCAACCTAGCAGTTCAAAAGCAAACCTGTGCAAGTAGATAAATAGGTACCGCTGTGGCAGGAAAGTAAATGGCGTTTCCATGCACTCTGGCTTCCATCACAGTGTCCTGTTGCGCCAGAAGCGGTTTAGTTATGCTGGCCACATGACCCAGAAAGCTGTCCGTGGACAAATGCCAGCTCCCTCAGCCTGAGGCAAGATGAGCGCCACAACCCCATAGTCGCCTTTGACTGGACTTAACCGTCCAGGGGTCCTTTACCTTTACCTTTTTACCTAAATGACTATCAGACTGAAAAGCTGGTGCCACTGGATGAAATTCATCAGTTTTGTTGAATTAATTATCTTGCTTAGTGGCTCACACAAACTGCCATTCTGAATAATGTTTTTTATAGGGTAGGGGGTACAGGAGATGAGTTTGTGGAAATCATGGGGGCAGTGGCCGCACTGATCTAGATTGTGTGTGGGCTGCATAGCAAAAATCAAGCACTAGTCCCAGATTCTAGAATACAACACTGTGTGCTTGCAGCCCAAGTCTCACTGCTAAACATTTCATTTCAAGCCAGTGGTGTGTTGAGCACAATGTCAGACAGACCTCAGTGGCCCAGTGTGATTGTGGCCAACGATCATGTTTCCAGATATACCACCGTATTACCCTGAAGGTTAAAACACTCTTTAGATTATAGCAATTCATTATGTAGCAGCCAAGGTTGATGGAAACGGGATGAGAAAATAACACTTAGGAAGATAAACTGAGTGAAAAAGTTCATTTCCGTTGAGTATGTTGCATCGTTTCATTAGGAGAGCTGAAATTACTGTTATGAGTTCCTCCTGGGTGTGTGGAGATGCAAATGAGACTATAGTCTAAGTGGTACAACTGGTTTGGAAAGGCAGATCAGACACCCAAGGTTCGTTGTACTTCATCGTAACACGCCAACCCCTTCCCATCAGCTCAAACCATAATTGCTTTGAACTGGGCTGATCACATTGTCCACATTGTAATGTCATTACAATATATGGTTCCATAAGTTGCTCAGATGGATTTCTCGTTTGTTAACGACTTTCACATTTCATCTGAATGCCTGCTGCAGGCACTCGCTCCATGTGCGTGTTGCAAACCACCCTCACCCCCCAAACTGTGTTGTTCTTGCTGCTGCTGTTGATTACGATTTTGATCTCATTTCAGTTTTCATTACAGAAGGGCTTCCCTGCTGTAATTAGAATGGTGGGTGCGCGCACACAGCTGCAATCCATTTATGAATGTGCTTTAAATGACAACCGAAACTGGGACTCGCTGGGTAGGCCATCAGATATCTGCCCTGGAATCAGTTTTGCCAACATGCTCCTGAGGATGAAGGGAGAAACCAAGAAATGGCATGAGGATCATATTTATTAAATATATCAATAGAAGATCTGCAAACCAGCTAGCCAAATTACAAAGGTGCAGGCAGGTGGCTGGACAGCCCTCCTTGAAAGGTGCATGATGCCTCGAATCCCTGTGAGGGGAGAGACTTCATCAGACAAGGCCTTCTTCCACCTTGCCCCACCCTCTAGTCTCTGCTTCTCAATTTGTATTGTATTTTATGCACCGTGGCTTGCCGTTGTTTTATTGATTGTAGTTTAGAAATTAGTTATTGAAATTGTTAAGAGTGAATTTCTGTTTAATTTTTATATGCTGATATTATTATTCTATACTATTCTAATGATTGTTGAATGTTACTTTTTTGATGTAGGTTGCTAATTTTAAATGTTACGTTTTAATATTACATTTTTGTATTGTTATAAGGTGTACATTCTTTGTTTATTCAGCTTGTAAACCGTCTTGAGTATTGTAAGATCGAAAGACGGTATGCAAATTAAAAGTGATGAAAGTGATGATGACCCCACCCCTTTGGAGAAACCATCTTGAAGCTTCTCCAAGAGAGGGCATGGGTGTAGCAAAGTCAACATCGCTGTCAACTATATGCAGATTCAAGTCGTGTGCTCTTATGTTCAGTTCTTGTTTGACGGCTTCCCACAGGAATCTGGCTGTGAGAGCAGGGTCCTGGTGTTGATGGGCCATTGGTCTGATCCAACAGGCTTATCTTATGTTCTTCCCCTAGTTGGTCTCAAGCTCTGCTCCTTGTCTTTTGCCTAGAGCTCCATGAACTTTTCCAATTTTCATTTACCCCACACCTTCCTCCTGATGAAGGTGTCATGGTCCTGTTCATGGGTGATTGAAGTCTCAGCAGTGGACGTCAGGACCGGGGGGGCAAGATGGTGGGGTGGGAGCAGGAACGGGGGTCCAGAAGCCAGGAGTCAGGAAGCCAAGAGTCCGAGGGTCAGAGAGCCAGGAGTCAAGAAGCCAAGGGTCCGAGGATCAAGAAGCAAGGAGTAATGAAGTCAGGGGTCCAAGGATCAAGAAACAAGGCGTCAAGAAGCCGAGGTTCAAGGATCAGGAAGCAAGAAGCCAAACACAGCAAGGCAGGAAGCCTGTTGTTGTGGCAAAGAGCCGAAGGGAAATGCTGACCTAATATACCTTCTCGGCTCTTGCCACCAGGTGCTGTGAGTTACCAATCGGCCTCACCTGTGCGGCTGCACCTTGCCTCTTCAGAACAAACTTAGGAAGGCCCCAGTCCTGCAAAGTCCTGTTGGTCACAGGGCCTGGCTCCTGCATGCACACCTGACAGAAGGGAGGTCAGAATGGAAATTGCTGCTGTCTTACATCCCTTCCTAAAAACAGTTCATCTGAATCGGAGGGTTTCGAATCTGGGAAATGTGGGCCATCTTGAATTGGGTGTACTTGCCCCCACCTCCACCACCACCATCAAGGGAGTCGATCATGCTTTAAATTCCACCCCAAGGCATGCAAGTTACTTTGCAGGGGTTGGGTTAAAGCTATTTTGTATTCTGTTCAACGTTCAGAGATGACAAAGTAGCAGTAATTATAGAGGAATTGTAAAGCAAGGTAGTGAAAGATTTAAGCAGATAAAAAAAAGAGAGTGAGAGAAGAAGATAGGATTTGATCATACTTCCTGCATTCATAACATCGAAAAGAAGGTTCTAATAATAGGTTTTGTATAATTTAGCAGGCTTTTGTGCATAATCTTGTGATGGAAAATGAAGACAGAAACTTCTAACATTGCGAGCAATTAAGAATTAGAAACTCTGCCCAAGTCACGGGGCTGTTCTCCAATTTTTGGTGGGGAGGGGGAAACCAGGGGAAAGACGGTTTATCTAGGGCTGTACACAAGCTTTGGGCAAAACATGGAACCCAAACTGATTCAGATCAGACACTGGGATCCATCTTGGGCAGGTTGGCTGAAGGCTGGTTAGGAGTGATGACTTTGGCTCCAGGGCTGCACTGCTGTGGGGGACAAGCCCCTCTTGAAATGACCATGCTGTAGGATTGTGACTCCCTCCATGCATATCGAAGGTATAAATAAGTGAATAAATCATATTTCTTAAAGCTATGACAGTCTCCCCCACATCTTCAATTCTCCAAAGGAGCACAAAGGCTGGGTGAGCACCAGGCACCCTCCTAGAATCTTGCTACCACTTGGCAGAGAGTGAGGGTGACACCCAACTTTTGTGACTCTATTCATTGAGTTATCCTCTATGACCCCAAGGGCTTTCTCCTGCTCAGTCACAACAGCTGAGACCCCATGAATGTATATATGAAGTAAAGCAACAGGCAAGGATGTTCTGATTGCATCCTGCAGTGAAGATTCTGCACTGAGCTCACAGTTTGGCTAGGAGATCTCCAAAGTCCTTTCCAGCACGATGATGATGATGATGATGATGATGATGATGATGATGATGATATATTTATACGCTGCCCATCTGGTTGGGTTTCCCCAGCCACTCTGGGCAGCTCCCAATAGAATATTTAAAACATGATCAAACATTAAAAACTTCCCTAAACAGGGTTGCCTTCAGATGTCTTCTAAAAGTCAGATAGTTGTTTATTTCCTTGACATCTGGTGGGAGAGCATTCCACAGGGCGGGCAACACAAGCAAGAAGGTGCTCTGCCTGGTTCCCTGTAACATCACTTCTCATAGGGAGGGAACTGCCAGAAGGCCCTCAGAGCTGGACCTCAGTGTCTGGGCTGAATGATGGGGATGGAGACGCTTCTTCAGGTATACTGAGCTGATGATGTTTAGGGCTTTAAAGGTCACCACCAACACTTTGAATTGTGCTTGGAAACGTACTGGGAGCCAATGTAGGTCTTTCAGGACCTGTGTTATATGGTCTCGGCGGCCGCTCCCAGTCACCAGTCTAGCTGCCACATTCTGGATTAGTTGTAGTTTCTGGGTCACCTTCAAAGGTAGCCCCACATAGAGCACATTGCTGTAGTCCAAGCGGGAGATAACACTTTCTCCTCGCTTCTGGAGGAGGTCAAATCATTTGTATATCCCATGTAGGTACCATAGACTAAAGGAATTTTGCTGCTGTGCTCAACATCCAGATGAGCATCATGCTAACGCTGCTAAAGGCAAGCTTCCACTTTGTCTTCTTTGGCAGCAGCTACTGGTGCTGATGCAGCGTTTAACACGAGTCAGATTGTGGAAATTGACTGTGTCCTTGTCGGTCTGGAAGCCTATGCTCTGAGAGCCAAAAGCACCAATGGAGATGGATGATGAGACAGATGCAGTCATGAAAATAAGTAGCATTATGCTGAGCACTGTCTTTTTGCATGTGCCGATTATTTCTCCTGCATATTTTATTCTGTTTTTACTCTTCGCCCTCAAATGATGTGAAAATAAATTGCATTCGAAAATTACCAAAGAGGAGACAAAACTGGCCCAATTCTCATGAGAGATCTCTGGCTCCCAGTACATTTCCGGGCACAATTCAAAATGTTGGTGCTGACCCTTAAAGCCCTAAGTGGCCTCAGCCCTGTATACCTGAATGGGCATCTCCACCCCCATAGTTCTGCCTGGGCACTGAGATCCACCTCTGATGACCTTCTGATAGTTCCTTCACTGTGAGAAGTGAAGCTACAGGGAACCAGGCAGAGGGCCTCCTCGGTAGTCACACCCACCCTCTGGAATGCCCTTCCATCAGATGTCAAGGAGATACACATGCAACATTCAATGAGTGTACATTGAGTGTAGCTGAACTGCGCAAACCAACAATTGCCCATTCTTGCACATGGATACGACATCTGTTGAGACAGCTTGTACCTGTGTTGAGTGTAATGTATGATGAAGTCTTCTGAAATCAGGGGTCTGGACACAAAGCCTTAATGACTCTAGGATAGAGAGAGAGAGCTCTGCTGAGGTCTGCAGCATTTACAGGGCAAAATTTAACATTGACAATAGCAGCAGCATTGTTTTATGTTTCTGAAAGGTGCTTTGGACGTGTACAAGTAAAGGTAAGGGGACCCCTGACCATTAGGTCCAGTCGTGACCGACTCTGGGGTTGTGGTGCTCATCTCGCTTTATTGGCCGAGGGAGCCAGTGTACAGCTTCCGGGTCATGTGGCCAGCATAAGTAAGCCACTTCTGGCGAACCAGAGCAGTGCACGGAAACGCCGTTTACCTTCCCGCTGGAGTGGTACCTATTTATCTACTTGGACTTTGATGTGCTTTTGAACTGCTAGGTTGGCAGCAGCAGGGACCGAGCAATGGGAGCTCACTCCATCACGGGGATTCGAACCGCCAACCTTCTGATTGAGAAGTCCTAGGCTCTGTGGTTTAACCCACAGTGCTACCCGCGTCCCTCTTTGGACATGTAGTGCTATTCAAAAAACTACAAGAGAAGCAAAAGTTTTGATAAATATTATGAGATCTAGTTGTGTTCATTGACTGGCATTTCAAGGGAGAGGACCTCTCTTGACTGAGGTCAAAGCCAAGCACATACAGTGGTACCTCAGGTTACAGACACCTCAGGTTACAAACACTTTAGGTTACAGATTCCACTAGCCCAGAAGTAGTACCTTGGGTTGAGAACTTTATCTCAGGATGAGAACAGAAATCGTGTGCTAGCAGTGCGGCGGCAGCAGGAGCCCCCATTAGCTAAAGTGGTACCTCAAGTTAAGAACAGTTTCAGGTTAAGTACGGACCTCCGGAACGAATTAAGTTCTTGACCAGAGGTACCACTGTACGATGTAAAAGGTAAAGGTAAAGGGACCCCTGAGCATTAGGTCCAGTCGTGGCTGACTCTGGGGTTGTGGTGCTCATCTCACTTTATTGGCCAAGGGAGCCGGCGTACAGCTTCCGGGTCATGTGGCCAGCATGACAAAACCACTTCTGGCAAACCAGAGCAGCACATGGAAACGCCTTTACCTTCCCGCCGGAGCGGTACCTATTTATCTACTTGCACTTTGATGTGCTTTCAAACTGCTAGGTTGGCAGGAGCAGGGACCGAGCAACAGGAGCTCACCCCGTTGCGGGGATTCGAATCGCTGACCTCCTGATCGGCAAGTCCTAGGCTCTGTAGTTTAACCCACAGCGCCACCCGTGTCCCGCCACTGTATGATGTAACGGAATGCAATTTTGTTTGCTTTGGAAAGGGAGATGATAGCACCCTGTGGAGATGCACACAGGTTGTTTATTTTGGGGAGATTATTGCACTACTACTTCCACTTTCTATTATCCAAAGGGAAAAAAATGAAAAGGTTTATTTTTGGAAACTATAGTAGTACTATTCAGTGCTATGTCTCTGCATTTTGAAGCAGACTTTTGCACAAAATTGCTTGTGGTGGCTGTAACACTTCAAATTTCTCACAGCTTGTCTCTCCCTCTACATCTCTCTCTCTCTCTCTCTCTCTCTCTCTCTCTCACACACACACACACACACACACACACACCACCTATCCCTACATAGTAACACCACCCCACCCCTTGCATTAAGTGAGATGTTTAATGATATTAACATATTGCAGCCTGGGTATGGATTTTGTTTTGATGTGTTCATTAGCCAGGGTTATGCAAAACAGCATGTAAATAGAGGTCTCCAGAGCTTGGGTGGAAGGGAGAATTTTAAAAAATGCAAATCATTCACAAGGAGATGCATCCTAAAAATAAGCTGGAGTGAACATACTGGGGAGGGCACCCATCTCTGAATGTGGATGGGCGTATGCTTTGAATGTAGAAGACCCTGGATTCTCATTCCCAGTTCAAAGGATGTCAGGTAGCATGCTTAGAAAGGAAGTTCTTCCTGAGACTTGGGGCACCTTCTCCTAACCGGGATGCTGGACTAGACAGACCACTGGCCTGATCTAGCAGGCTTATCTTACCTTCTTTTCTCCAGGTTTTCAGGCAAGAGTCATTCCAAGCGTCTCCTGGAGATGTTGGGACGTTCTGCATGCAAAGATGCTCAGCCATTGATTGAGCTATGGGCTTTCACTCATTTAAAAGAGGATGAGACACCTTTGTGAGAAGTGGTCTATTGCCGACTGTTAGCTGTGATGGCTAAATTCTCCCTCTTCTGAGCCACTTATAACCCATCACTTGGAGAAGTGTTTTTCATGGATGGTTCGACCTTGCTATGGACAATGTCGGTTGCTTCATTTTTCAGGGGCCGGGCAGGAATTTCCCCCACTTGGCTAATTGGTACCACCATGTGGGTTTTCGCCTAACTCATAGCAACTATCACAACTTTGTAAGGCAGGTAGGCATTGTGTAAGTCTCAGTATACCTGAAGGAGCATCTCCACTACCATCGTTCTGCCCAGACTCTGAGGTCCAGTGGCGACGGCCTTCTGATGGTTCCCTTGCTGTGAGAAGCCAAGTTACAGGCAGAGGGCCTTCTCGGTAGTGGCACCTTCCCTGTGGAACGCCCTCCCACCAGATGTCAAAGAGTAAACCAACTACCAGACTTTTAGAATTCATCTGAAGGCAGCCCTGTTTAGGGAAGCTTTTAATGTTTAACAGACTATTGTATTTTAATATTCTGTTGGAAGCCACCCAGAGTGGTTGGGGAAACCCAGCCAAATGGGCGGGGTATAAATAATAAATAATAATTATAATTATAATAATAATAATAATTATAATTATAATTATAATTATAATTATAATTATAATTATAATTATAATTATAATTATAATTATAATTATAATTATAATTATAATTATAATTATAATTATTGTTATTATTATTATTATTGTTATTATTATTATTAATTTGGAGGGGAGGTTGTAGCTTCTGCCTGCCCCTCCACAAGGAAGGGTATCTGGTTAAAAGGATCAAGGAGGAGTGGCTCCTGTCTGATGCCCAACAGGGGCTAGGATCATACCACTTCTCCAACAGGGACCGCTTGGTGGCTGCCCCAATTTGACCTAGGTCATAGGGCATCCCCCCATCTTCTCCCTTAGAGTGACATGGGCAGTTGCTTACCACAATGTCTATGGCCAAACCTCACATCTGTAACAAATGAAGTTGTGGCCTTATTTGATCCCAAACCAATATCCTGTGTGGTGTCTAGTTATTTACACCTTAGGGAACAGGCTGGTCATGAGGCCTCGATACGCAAGTGTGGGGGAACTGTAGAAGCGAGCCTTAATACTCTGCTTTGGTGTTTTAGCAATAGGTTGAAGGAGAATTGGAGTTTTGGTCTGCACCATAGACTCAGCCTGCAAGTAGACCTCATAGCTATAACCTCCAGCTAGATTTTTCTGCTTTGTGGTTTATTAATCTTCCTCATCCAACCATTCCCTGCTTTGTCTAACTGCTGCTTAATGAAGAGTTCTGGAGAACTCCAAAACTTGCTACATTTCTCTGACTTCTTCTGGTTAGTCCTAATAAAGGCATTGCTTTTGAAATTCTCCCCCCGCCCTTTTGATTGTTTCCAGAGACAGATAAAATAAATCCCCCCCACACCACTTTCTTAATGGGAAATTCCTTCCTAAATTCCTTCCCAATGTACTGAATCAGTAACCAGCTCCAGTGTCAAGGAATCAGTGCACTGGCAACATTAAGCACTATTCAGTTCTGGTTTTGGGACACGGGTGGCAAGGCGGGTTAAACCACAGAGCCTAGGACTTGCCGATCAGAAGGTCGGCGGTTCGAATCCCCGCAACGGGTGAGCTCCTGTTGCTCGGTCCCTGCTCCTGCCAACCTAGCAGTTCAAAAGCACATCAAAGTGCAAGTAGATAAATAGGTACCACTCTGGCAGGAAGGTAAATGGCATTTCCGTGCACTGCTCTGGTTCGCCAGTAGTGGCTTAGTCATGCTGGCCACATGACCCGGAAGCTCCCTCAGCCAATAAAGTGAGATGAACGCCGCAACCCCAGAGTCGGTCACAACTGGACCTAATGGTCAAGGGTCCCTTTACCTTTACCTTTGGACCGCAATGTAAGGAACACCTGCTCCAGCAAATTATTTGACCAGGATCAATGAGTCAAAGAAGAGTTTGGATTTGATATCCCACTTTATAACTACCCTAAGGAGTCTCAAAGCAGCTAACATTCTCCTTTCCCTTCCTCCCCCACAACAAACACTCTGTGAGGTGAGTGGGGCTGAGAGACTTCAAAGAAGTGTGACTGGCCCAAGGTCACCCAGCAGCTGCATGTGGAGGAGCGGAGACGCAAAACCGGTTCACCAGATTACGAGACTACCGCTCTTAACCACTACACCACACTGGCTCTCAAAGAAAGCCAGAGAAAACTCTGGCAGACAGTGGCAGGTGGAAGCAAAGGATTCTGGGAGTTGCATTGATAATTTTTTAACCAATTCAGAGATGACATCGGGGCAGATGTTTCATATGCAAGAGCCACTGGAGGAGCTTCCTAAAAAATGTCAGGATGTTCAAAGTCTTATTTCCTCAGATATTGCTACCTTCCCCCACAGTGGCATGATGTAGACAGCATATTTATCTACAATAATGGAGATGTAATTTTTGTCAGTATATGGAAACATCACCGCTGCAGCCAGCCAGATTGTTGACACCACATGATGCACTTATCTGTGGGAAAGAAGATTTTCCCAGGATGTTCACAGGCTGGATAAGTCTTTGTGAAGAGTGTAACTTGAAACCTTCTGTGTGCGCATGTTCAGGAAGTTTGTCAGACTTGCTGGAAGAACTGAACTGAAAGGACGTGTTTTTCTCTAGTGCTGTAATGTAAGAAATGTCAGAAATAAACATAATGTAAATAGATTTCTGACTTATTTTCTTTCCCCTGCGGAAGCAGGAGGGAGGGGTTGTGCATTTTGCCCATGCTTGGGAAAATGTCGCCTATCAAAATCTCCCTGGTCTGTCTGGATATCAGCCAGAGGAGGTTACCGGTAAGCAAGCTCCGAGGACAGTGAGAGGGGCCAGCCTCTATGGAGGGGGCTTGTAAACCAACAATTGGTAGCAGAGGATGGTTGCAACAACAAGACGGTGAGCTCCAGGTGGGAGACGGGTTTTTTGCTGATAAGCAGCGATCCACGGACCTCTGAGATGCTGATTTATGGCTGGATGGTGAACGCAAATTGAAGAGTCTTCAGTTCCCTGGGGGGGAAAAGCTCTTGTTTTGGATAAAACAGAGTGGTGAGAAGAGGGCAAACGTGACTATCAAACAGGGCATCAATGTGTTTCAAGAATCACTAGACTAAGGCTGGTCTGAAAAGTTTATTATTATTTTTTAAAAGCAGTCATAAGTAGGAAAGGTTTAGGAGATGAATGAGGGTCTCTTCTCTACCCCACTTCTTTTTTCCACCATCACAGCCTGGGTTTCATGGATAGCAAAAATAATAAATTAAAAGCCATGGGAAAAATGTCCTTTATAAGGCAACAAGTTTCTAAACAGTTTTTTCAACAGAAAAAAAATGGACGAAACAAGCAGTGACTTATTTATTTATTTTATCCTGGTGGTGAACTACATAAAGCCAACAGTAAAATTATATTCATAAAACAAGTGGCCGCCAAGACCACATAACACTGGTCTTGAAAGACCTGCATTGGCTCCCAGTACATTTCTGAGCACAAATCAAAGTTTTAGTGTTGACCTTTAAAGCCCTAAATGGCCTCAGCCCAGTATACCTGAAGGAGCGTCTCCACCCCCATCGTTCTGCCCAGACACTGAGGTCCAACTCCAAGGGCCTTCTGGCGGTTCCCTCACTGCGAGAAGCCAAGTTACAGGGAACCAGGCAGACGACCTTCTCGGTAGTGGGGCCCACCTTGTTGAAACCCTCCCATCAGATGTTAAAGAAATAAACAACCATCTGACATTTAGAAGACATCTGAAGGCAACCCTGTTTAGGGAAGTTTTTAATGACTGATATTTTAATGTACTTTTAATTTTTGGTTGGAAGCCGCCCAGAGTGGCTGGGGAAACCCAGCCAGATGAGTGGTGTATAAATAAATTATTATTACAGTGGTACCTCGGGTTAAGTACTTAATTCGTTCCGGAGGTCCGTACTTAACCTGAAACTGTTCTTAACCTGAAGCACCACTTTAGCGAATGGGGCCTCCTGCTGCTGCTGCGCCGCTGGAGCACAATTTCTGTTCTCATCCTGAAGCAAAGTTCTTAACCTGAAGCACTATTTCTGGGTTAGCGGAGTCTGTAACCTGAAGCGTATGTAACCTGAAGCGTATGTAACCCGAGGTACCACTGTATTATTATTATTATTATTATTATTATTATTATTATTATTATTAAGTTTAAAATGCCTTAGATCAGCTTAACACATTAAGATACCTGGATCTCACCTCTGAACTGATGTGTTTTAACTTTGTGCCTGGAAATCAGTTCTGTAGGTTCTGTAGCTTGAGAATTTCTTTGCAAAATTCGGAGCAGAGTGATCCTAGATTGCTGGATGAAATAAAATATGGAGCTTGGGCTTCAAACAGTTGGAGGCAGGTAACATTTTCAAGCAAGGGCTGTGATGCCCCCACCTGTGGGAATATGGTCATTTGTCCATAAGAGCGTGGGCAAGGATTATTATTGCAAGGATGATTTCATAGCTAAAAGCATCCTTGGAGCATGATCAACGCGTGAACAGCTCATGCCATCCAATGATTGGTCCACGTAGTATAACATGATCAACTGCGTGGTCTGGTGTGAGAACATGAGACCGATGTAATGTATTGTCTTTTATCTGCTGACTGAGGCAAAGCTCTCTCCTTGAATTTGTATCTTTTCGTGGACACACAATAAAGGTTGGGGCTACAGCAGCTTCTGAGAGAGCTGCGGCCAGATTTCTGCAACCCATCTTGGTGTGAGACTGATTATTTACAGATGGCGAGCAGGTTCTCGTCACCCACCCCAGTGCATGGACTGTCATAGTTACACAGCTGAGTCGAAATGTGTTCACTGTTTTAGAAATTGTCTCCTTTGAGAGAGAAATCTCAGCAGAAATGTCTTGAAGGCAACATTTAAGGCAGCTGTCAGATGCAGTTAGCACTTCAGTGGAATGTCAGCTCCAATAAGACCCCAAACTGTTGTCTGAAAGTACATTTTCCAAAATGAGACCAATAAGCATACATAGATCTTCCTTTGCTCATGCAGTCTGACTTAATCATGTTTCTCTAGTGGGGAATCCTGAGGTTTTGTAGCTGCTGACCAAACTGATGCTTAATTGAACAACTTCCATTCTCATTCTTTAGGGCAGTAAAAATGCTATTTATTTAAGGGAGATCTCTGGCAACTTAACTGTGGCCAGATATTGGCAAACAAGCATTTTTTTAAAACAACGAAACAAGAGAAAACCATTGACACTGTCATTATTCACTCACTAGTGAATCTCCAGGTGTTCCTACCTTTGGTGGGATAGAACTGATTTTGGCCTCTGGAAATTCTATTTTATTCTTGTTGATCTCCTTTTGGTTTTTGTTTCTGAAGCAACAGGCTATGTATTCTTGAAATGAAACACAGTATATACATTATTTTAATACTACAGTGGTACCTTGGTTCTCAAATGCCTTGGTACTCAAATGCCTTGGTTCCCAAACGCTGAAAACCCAGGAGTGTTCCACTTTTTGAATGTTTTTGGGGAGCCAAATGTCTGATGCGACTGTCGGCTCATGTTTCTGGGGCACCTGCACCAATCAGAAGCCGTGCCTTGGTTTTCAAACGTTTCAGAAGTCAAACAGATTAAATTTGAGAACCAAGGTACCACCATATTTGGCGCTTTTGTTTTTGCTATTAATTTTGCATTTTGGTTTTTGAGGGGTTTTCGGTTAATTTGTTTTTGTGACTATGTGAAACCCAGTTCAGCTACCGATCCATTGCAAAATGGATTAATCGGTTCCAGACTTTTAAAAACAACCCCTAAAACAGCAATTTAACATTATTTTTTCTTCTTCCCTGCACTGATGATAGTCATTGTTTGGATCATCAGTGCCAAAAAGAAGAAAATATTGTTTTAATTTTTATCATCTACAATACTGTCTTATTTATTTTATAGTACAGTACATTGATTATTGCTTTCATTTTATGGATCAGTGGGCTCTTTAGATAGTAAAATTCATGTTAAATTGCTGTTTTAGGGGTTGTTTTTAAAAGTCTGGAACCGATTAATCCATTTTGCATTACTTTCTATGGAAATGCTTTGGTTTTGGAATGCTTTGGTTTTGGAACACTTTGGTTTTGGAACGGACTTCTGGAATGGATTAAGTTTGAGAACCAAGGCACCACTGTACTATGTCTACAATATTAAATCTTGTGGTAAGTGAAATATTATTATTATTATTATTACTATTATTATTATTATTATCAGAATGGCTTCAACAGCAATGTTTTGAGTGAAAGAGGTTTTTTAATTAAATTTTGAAAGTGTTGCTTTCAGACTTTTCAAACAATTAGGATGTTTTTGAGGTCCAGCCTCTCTGTTTCTGGTGACATGCTGTGAGTGAGTGAGGCCCAATCATCTTTACACCATTTATGGATTTCTTAATTCTCTCTCCTCTTGCAAATGGCAGTTGGTCTGACGCGGGCTTAGACTACGAGCTAATTAAATGGAGAAACATTTGAGATAAAAAGTTAATATACTAATTAAATGACAAGTATGCTTTGCAAATTGTACCTTTGGCTTCTGGAACATTTAGAGAATTAATTAGCAGTACAATCAGGCCTCTGCAGTTGTAAAATGCCAATATGGATGTGATTTGGAGACCCTGTCATTTCTGCTGTCACATCTTCCCCTTTTAAAAAAAAAAAAAAATGACATGTGTGCCTTAATGAAGGTGCTTGACTCTTGACAGTTCGTCTCTGCAAAATTAAAACGGGTTTCTGGTGTCTGAGTGGATGGGGAAAGAGAAGAATGGGATTTAAGACAACATTGTCCCTGGCTTGGCACTATCATTAACCAGTTGTTATGGGGGTTTTTTGGTGTGGGTGATTGGCTGCCTATTAAACTGGCTCATCTCCTGCAAATATACCAATATTTTAGGCGGGTGTATTATATTTGGTTAAACTCTTTGGGGTCAATGTGAGACTAATGTTGGGAGTTTGGGCGGAAGTCAGCTTGCTGAGAGGGGTTTGCATGGGGTTTAGACAAGCAGAATGAGGGACTTCCAGATTCCCAGTCTATCCCTGTACTTTGGGGGAAAGGAAGAGTAATAGATGAATCCCAAGCCGGAATTAAGATTGCCAGAAGAAATATCAACAACTTCAGATATGCAGATGACACAACCTTGATGGCAGAAAGTGAGGAGGAATTAAAGAACCTTTTAATGAGGGTGAAAGAGGAGAGCGCAAAATATGGTCTGAAGCTTAGCATCAAAAAAAACGAAGATCATGGCCACCGGTCCCATCACCTCCTGGCAAACAGAAGGGGAAGAAATGGAGGCAGTGAGAGATTTTACTTTCTTGGGCTCCATGATCACTGCAGATGGTGACAGCAGTCACAAAATTAAAAGACGCCTGCTTCTTGGGAGAAAAGTGATGACAAACTTGGACAGCATCTGAAAAAGCAGAGACATCACCTTGCCAACAAAGGTCTGTATAGTTAAAGCTATGGCTTCCCCAGTAGTGATGTATGGAAGTGAAAGCTGGACCATAAAGAAGGCTGATCACCAAAGAATTGATGCTTTTGAATTATGGTGCTGGAGGAGACTCTTGAGAGTCCCATGGACTGCAAGAAGATCAAACCTATCCATTCTGAAGGAAATCAGCCCTGAGTGCTCACTGGAAGGACAGATCCTGAAGCTGAGGCTCCAGTACTTTGGCCACCTCATGAGAAGAGAAGACTCCGTGGAAAAGATCCTGATGTTGTGAAAGATGGAGGGCACAAGGAGAAGGGGACGACAGAGGACGAGATGGTTGGATAGTGTTCTTGAAGCTACTAACATGAGTTTGACCAAACTGCGGGAGGCAGTGGAGGACAGGGGTGCCTGGTGTGCTCTGGTCCAGGGGGTCATGAAGAGGCGGACACGACTAAACGACTAAACAACAATAGAATGGAAGGGTCCAGGGCTGTTAACCCCAGTGGTGTGCCAAAAAGTGTCAGGATGCTTTCAGCGTCTCTCTCTCTCTCTCTCTCTCTCTCTCTGTGTGTGTGTGTGTGTGCGCGTAGGAGCTAGTGCAGACCAGGGCTGTATCCTGTGAAGTGCCTAAAGAGTGGACCATGGATGAAAACAACCCTTGGGCAACTGCAAGCAGATATTAACAGCCAGGAGTCAAGACTGAAGAGCAATCAGCATCATTAGGCAAACCAAGAATCAGGACCAAACAAGGAGAAACACACACACACACACGGGCCTCAGGAAGACCTTGGTGCACAAGTCAAATTATTTTGAGACAGAAAGGCCTCTTACACTTTCGCAGCCAAAGAAGCACCCCTTCCACTCACACGCTAGGGTGGTGGAATTACCAAGAGGCCCCCTCCCAGAATGTTACAACTTTTGGACATTCCCAACTGGTCTTGCTGAGATCAAACCATTTGTAGTCTTCTGTATATTCACTTCTGCAAGTCATACAGATCTTTGAAAGCCTCCAGGAATTCAGTCTGGAGGCACTTCTACATGCTTATGTATAAATGGGGGTATACATTGCTTTGCCGGGAGTGAAAAGAGCAGATCAGTTTGCATTCAATTAACGTCGATTCCCCCCACCCCGCCTCCAACTCTGTCTAGTCTGTTGGTGCCCACAGAAGAAAACAGTAATAAATCATTTATATAATCCACCCAATCTTTTCTGCGGGGAAATGCAGTGAGGCAGACTGTCTCATAAATTGTTTAGAATAATGCAGCTCTCCGATGATTTAGCCTGATTTGTTTGTTTAAAACATTTCATACATACATATATATAAAGAGATTTTTTCAGTTTTTACCATGGTAGTAATGAGGAGAGATATTTTACTTTTATACATGATGGCTACCAGCTCATCTTTCAATGTGGTAAACCCCATTCACATTTAAAGTGAGGTCGGATGGGAGTGATTTAAAGAACTGAAGAGCCAGGAAGGTAGGTTGAATGGGCGCTGCTTTCCCCCTTCTCTTACCCACCCACTGGTCTTAGCCCTTAGAGCAGAGGTGGGGAATGTCAGGCCTGAGGTTGAAATGTGCCCCTCAAAACCTTTCTACCAGGCTCCTGGTACAGGCTCCCTGACTATACCCCTCACTTTCCCATCTCCATGTGTTATTCAACTGGATCTGCTTGGCTGGGATGTGTCCTTGAACTATCAATTATATTTTTATCCCGGCCGTCATCCCAAAGGAGTCCAGGCCAGCAAACAACAAGTGATAAAATATATAAGATTTATATAATATAAAATTTATTTTTATTTTTATATAAGATTTATATAATATAAAATTTATAAGATATAAACAGATGCAGACCGGGAAAGAACTCTACTTCAAAGGCTTGCTCAAAGAGGAAGGCCAAAAAGACAACAGAGATGGTGCCTCTCTAATATTCAGGGGGAGGAGAGTCCAAGGGACAGGTTCTTACATTGTGAGGGATGGACTCCCAGGAAAGATAGTATCTGCAGGAGGTCATTGCCTGCACAGTGCAATGATTGATTGGGTGTATAAGGGGTGAGATGATCTTTCATGTATCTTGGTCCCAAAACTAGCGCTTTGAATTTAGTCTGGTAGGATAACCAGTGCCTTTTGCTTGCTGGAGTGTAGACTAATACAAAAAGATCAGAGTCACATTCATTGATCCATTGGCTTTTTGCTTCTAGATCTACGCCCTTGTTGTCGTGGTCCCGCCCACCATCAGCATGTGGACCCTGGATGACCAGTCAGGAGGGAAAGTGGCCCTCCGAATGAAAAACGTTCCTTACCCATGCCTTTTCGTCTATCCCAGTAAGGTTCTTTTAGCAGAAGTGAACTCAGCAAGAACGAAAGTATCTGGTGTAGACATGTGAAGTCAGTAACCTCTTTGAATTTCGCCCACTGTGCATATATATATACATGTTTGAAGCAGATCCATATTTAAAATGCAGGTGTGCCACCATCATGGGTATGTTGTGGCCTCAAAATTGGAGCATTTTTGAAACCTTACTGTCCAGATGGTTGAGCTTCCTTGCGGTGCATCACAATGGCTCAAATGAAGCATTAAACCATCATCAGGTGCTGTTATAAAACTAAGTGGACATGCTTCCTAAAGGATTCCTTACAATTATGGTGCTCCCTTCCTTTTGCAGCTGGATAAAAATGGAAAGTGAGCAAACTTCCATAAGCCTTGTGAGACATCCGTATGGAGACTTCTTTTTGATAAAAGGTGGTGACGAGTTTTCTTTTTTGCTCAACCTGGTGTTGAGTTTTAAAGCCCTGCCCAGTATACCTGAAGGAGTGTCTCCACTTCCATCGTCCAGCACTAACACTGAGATCCAGCGCCGAGGGCCTTCTGGCAGTTCCCTGCATGCGAAACGTGAAGCTACAGAGAACCAGGCAGAGGGCCTTCTCAGTACTGGTACCCACTTTGTGGAACTCCCTTTCATCAGATGTCAAATTGATGGAACAACTATCTGACTTTTAGAAGACATCTGAAGGCAGCCCTGTTCAGGGAAGTTTTTAATGGTTGATGTTTTATTGTGTTTTTTATATTTTGTTGGGAGCCGCCCAGAGTATTTGGGGCATCACAGTCAGATGAGCGGCATATACATAATAAAATCATCATCATCACCATCATCATGGTACTTTGGAGAATGGGTCATTTGGTGGCTGCTGTCCTTTACTTCAATGAAGTGTAATACCCTCCATGTTTGAATGAGGTATCAAAGAGGAAACATTCATATTAACTCAAGGGAAAGTGGCTGAATTTGACTGCAACTGGAATCCATGATGGAATTATGGTTCTTGGGATTGGGAGAAATGTCTCTCTTGCAGGCCCAGAAACCATGATCCAGATCCACTTAGGAAAGAAAGGGAATGAAGAGGGTGGGGTTTGTGTGTCCGTGCCAAAGGCAGCCAGTGGCAATGCACACTTAAATGTAGTGGTAGAGAAGGTCCCAGTTCAATTTCTGGCATCTCCAGGTAGGACCGGGAGAGGCCTCGGTGTGGTGGCCTGGGAATCGGACTCGGATGCTGAACCTGAGGGATCCCAGCCTGCACAGGATTCCCCATCTCCAGAACCAGCTGAGCTGGGGCTTGAAGGGTCCTCACCTGTGCTGGATCCTCAGGTGCAGGCACCAGCTGAGTCTGCTCTGGCTCCTGAGGTGATGGAGGACCCATTGCCTGCAGGTGCTCCACTCTCTGCCCCATCAGGGGAAGCTGAGGTTGCCTCTGGGTCTGGTAACCCTCCAGCCTCTCCTGAGCTGCAGAGGCTCAGGGCAGAGAGGCAGAGGGAACTAAGTTCCCGCAGGAGGAGTGCTCGCCTCCAGGCCAGGAGAGGCCTGTGGACTGGGGCCGCCGTATGTCTTGGGGCAGATAAAAGCCAGCCAGCCCCAGTCCCAAGTTGCAGGAGCAACATTGTTGGTAGCCAGTTCCTGCCTGCACCCTGACCTGCTTTCCTGCCGGAGCTCCTGACCTCACCCGACTCCCTGCCCTGCACCCAGCTTCAGCTTTTACGGACTGCCTCCATACTGCTCCTTCGACCTCGGACTGGACTTGGAACTCGCCTCATGGTTAACTCACGGGACCAGCACACTCTGTTTGAAATCCTGACGACCCCCTGGCAAACAGCGTGGACAATAGACTTGATAGACCAATGGCCTGACAGCATTAGGCAACTTTATTGGTTCCTATGAGTCAGAGTGTGCTGTGGAAGCCACAATTTGGGTAGTGCAGAAGGAAATAATTCCGCTCTCCACCAGAAGTCATTGGCGCAAAGCCCAGAACCTCTGCCTGTTCCTAACTGCCTGCTCGTTTTTGACAGTCTATCCCTCAAATCTTGGTTTTGCAAGTGTCCTTGTCCCGCTTCCCTCCTTGTTCCCTGTTGCCTGAGTGAGGGAAACAAGACAATTTTATGCTGAACTGTTAAAGCAAAGCTAGCAAGAAAGATGTCACGAGACTCGGTGTTGTGTTTTGCTGCCAAAGACAACCAGGGCTGCATCTCTGGAAAGTCATTAACTTTGAAAGGGAGCACACAGTGAAGGCACCTGACTTGTAAATATCTGTGGATGGCTGAGATATGCTCAGACTGTACTGAGATAAATGGACCAATGGTCAGTCTCAGTAGAAGGCAGGTTCCTGTGTTTCTATGACTGTAAATTGGAGAAGGGTTGTAGCTCAGTTGTAGAATCTACATTCTTCCTGCAGACAGTCCCAGGTTCAAACCCTGCCTGAAACATTTGAACCAAGCAGTGTAGACATTACTTAGCTAGATAGTCTTAACCATTTCTGTCTAATAACTTTTGTGGTTGGGATCTGTCTGCTAAGGAAAACTATAGAGGGGCAGACCCCCCCCCCAAATGTCCCTATTTTCCAGGGACAGTGCTGGATTTACCAAAGCTGTCCTAGTTTCTGATTTTATCCCAGAATGTCCCACTTTTCCCTATTTTCATCAGAGAAATGTGGGAGGGCATGGAGTTATGTGACTCCCAAACCAAGGAGATAAGTAACTGTACAACCTTTAGAAGACATCTGAAGGGACTTCCGGGTCGGCGCCATCGCCGAATGGCGGACTCCCTCCGAGCTCCGGAGGGAGCCTGCACGGCAGGGGCTGGGTCCTACCGCATCGGCGATGCGGGGACCCTTAAAAACCACGGCCACGGGGGCCGTGGACATGGAGACTCGGCTGACACCGTTAGCGCCCTCCCGACTCGTGAAGGAGCCTTTTTAAAGGCTACGGATCGGGTGCCGGGGAGAAGCGTGGTGTTTTGAGTCCTCTGCTATCCCTGCCGTGCGAAGCCGCATGCCATTCGGCGGAGAGCGTTGGCTTTTTCCTTTGAAAATTCGGACCTAAAAGAACAACCCGTAAGTAATTGGAACTTGGATTAAAAAGAGGGACAAAAATTTTAAAAATTTCGGAGCGAGCAGGGGAGGCGCAAAAAAGGAAGTCAGCCACCCCCTCCATTGTAGAAGGGTCAAAGCAAAGGATCTGATAACTAAGATCGGAGTAACATCATTTTGGCAAGTTTTTAACCTCATGAGTGAAGAATATGAGATTGAGCTGGAGGAGGAAAGTAGAATTCGGACTTAAAAACAACCCCCCCTGGAACCCCGGGAGCGATCGAGGACGGAGTTTGGAGAGGAGAAAGGCAAGTTTTGACAGCTGTCAAAGAGCTGTCAAAGCGGAAAATAAGATAGAGACTATGTTACAAGGACTTTGCTGGTTATATTTGTTATAAATTGGATACAAATTGTTTTAAATAAGAATTATAAAGTTACTAGGGCTAATGGACGCGATTTGGAAGAGAACTCAGTTTTTGCAATCCACCTAGAGGAGCCGAGGGATATTACAAGTGGTTTTAGCTGGAAATTGGAACTGAACTGTTTATCTCCTGGGAAACTGCAGAAATGGAACATTATTATGACTACAGAGGCCACTACACCGAAGAAGACAATGGAATCATCTGTTGTGGAATGAAAGGAACTTGACGTAATGTTTTGTTTCTGAATAACAAGCCTCTGTAAAGGAACTAACTTTTGGAATTAGGACATTTGTGCAGGAAAACAGAGACAGAAAGAAATAGAAAGAGGAGTGTGATCAATAAGAACAACAAAATAACAAGAATTGGACCAAGTCAAAAGTGGGGACATTTGGGACATCCAGATTTGACAAGCTTAAGGATTATAATTTGGAGTTTTTCACTCCTGGATATAAAAATCTGGATGGGAAAAAATGGGCCTCTCTTTGAGACAGAATCCTTCCATGATTGGACATTTGAAACTAAAGAGGACTGGCAAAGGACTATGACTTAGAGAGACGTGGAAATATCGGACATTGAGGAACATTGGGAACGCAACCGGGAAAAGGGGGGGTGGGAAATGTGGAATCCAAAGGGCGTAAACTATGTTTTATTTAGGTTATGTACATCTATATGGTATTCTAAAGTGGGGAACTCGTGGTGGGAATAAGCCGATTTTAGGGGAATGGAAAACAATGTTGTTTTTTTAAAAAAAAAAAAAAAAAATGGGTTAAGGATAACAAGTCTGAATTGAGGAGAAGAACTTGTTGAGATCATTTGAGAGATTTGGAATACAAGGGGGGGAGGGAAGGGGAAGTCCTGAAAGGATGTAATTGGAAAAAGATTTGAAATTGGATGTTTTATTAATTTGTAATTAATTGGAAAATTTTAATAAATATTATTTAAAAAAAAAAATAGAAGACATCTGAAGGCAGCCCTGTATAGGGAAGTTTTTAAATGTTTTATTATGTTTTTATATATGTTGGAAGCTGCCTGGAGTGGCTGGAGCAACCCAGTCAGATGGGTGCTGTATATAAATAATGAAATAATAATAATAGTAGTGGTAATAATAATAATAATAATAATAGAACAGGACATCCCTATTTGTATTGGAGAAATGTTGGAGGGTGTGAAGAGGTGTCCCCTTGCAACCTGGACACAAGATAATGGCTGAGAAATGCAAAACATTTATCTTGGCAAGCTGCTGTTGAAATCCTGGCCCTTTATCCAAACTCCTCTTACACCTACAAACTAAATAAGGACCTGGGAACTGCAAAAAAGGATTTGGCGTGCAGGGTGGGGGAACCGAAAATGAGAATCCAACTTTATCCTCCTCAGTGCTCATTTTGAGAATGACTTTTATTCCAAAAGGAACGTCCCTCCATGTTGAGAAGCAGGAGGACAATTTGCTTTTCAGATCCACAGAGCCTGCCTGGCACATAATTATCGCGGCTCATCTTTATTAAACACTATCTCTGTCCTTGTTTTGCTCCCTTTGCTGATAGATGTAACCTCAATACTGTTGCTATGGCTACAGTAACAGTAGCTGGGAAGATTTTGTTTGTTGTAAACAAACCCGGCTACACTAGTGGGAATTTGAGCTGAGAGCTTCCAATTCTTTACCTCTCCTTAGGATAAAAAATAGATTTTCATTACCATTAATGCGATCTGGATCTGGAGTTCCTTACTAACACATACTCAAATACACAGCTGTGGGAGGGGGGGAACATTCACTCCCCCCCAAAATGCAGAGACAAATCTAATTATATTTCCCTCTCCAAAACAGCAACCAGGGATGGCCTATCCAGGGTGGTGTGTTATAGATTGGTTTGTTATTAAGTTATGTATCCTCCGACGAAGCGTAGTATATAAATTTAACAAAAAAATAAAAGTACAAAATCTGTCACTTTCAGTTTCTTATTTTCCAGTGTTAAAATCAGGGTGTGTTTTTTTTAGATTTCCAAATCAGTTTGTATTTTTCAAAAAGTCATCACAAGACTTTGGTAGCTTCTTAGTGAAAATTTCTCCCAATATAAACATCTTTACAATCACTTATCTCTCATAAACTGATTTTTTTGGTGTCATTTCCATCATCCGTGCCTTTTAATGAATATAATATATGCACCTTTCTATACGTTGTCGTGGTGCAGGGTGGTTTGGATTGGATTGGATTGATCTTTATTACGGCCATTGGCCCGTTACACGACAGTTTCCCATACCAACATATTATACATAAACCTCCAAATTTAAAATCGCCAGGTGCAGGGTGGTTAATTGCATCGCTGCATTTGGAGAAGTGCAAATTTCACGGGGAAGCTATGCTCTGGTCCAGATACGGCTAGTAGCTGTTGATAGCCTTACTGTGCTGGTCCCGGGGGGGGGGGTTACCGTGTGGCGTGGTCTGAGTCTGGTCCTAGGTCGAGGGTATGGAGGCTGTCCATCAGGGGCAAAGCGAGGTCCAAAGCGAGGAGTCGGGCGTGGTCAGGAACTCTGGCAGGAGAGCAGGTCAGGGTGCCGGCAGGAACAGTTTACCAACAATGTTGCTCCCGCAACCTGGGATTGGCCAGACTGGCCTTTATCTCCTCTGAGGCATAGGGCAGTCCCGGTCCACAGGTGACTCGCCTCTCCTGGCCTTAAGGCGAGCACTCCTCCTGTGAGAACATAGTTCCCTCCGCCTCTCTGCCCTGAGCCTCTGCACCTCAGGTGAGGCTGGAGGGTTACTGGACCCAGAGGCAACCTCACCTTCCCCTGACAGGGCTGGGAGAGGAGCACCTGCAGGCAATGGGTCCTTGATCACCTCAGGAGCCAGAGCAGATTCAGCTGGTGTCTGCTCCTGAGGATGCGGCACAGGTGAGGGCCCTTTAGGTTCAAGCCCTTGCCCCAGCTCAGCTGCCCCTGGAGGCGGGGACTCCTGTGCAGGCTGGGATTCCTCGGGTTCAGCCTCTGAATCAGATTCCCAGGCCCTCACACTTTTCCTCCACTGCAATGCTTCTTGCTTAAATGATGGCTTGGGGGGGGTGGGGACCTGTGGAATGGAGCCTCCTTTACAAATATAAGAGTCATACTTGTCTCTCTATCTACATTTTTTGCATCTTCTTCCACCCACGCTTGGCATGCAGCTCCTGGAAAATCTGACACATTGGGATGTAGCCATTGGACTGAAAAATGTCCCCCACCCCCCATTTATGGTGTGCCCTTCCCTAGTACCAATACAGTGTGTAGAAAGTGGGTGGCTCTGTGGTCTAAAAACCACTGAGCCTCTTGGGCTTGCTGATCGCAAGGTCGGCGGTTCGAATCCCCACGCCGGAGTGAGCTCCCGTTGCTCTGTCCCAGCTTCTGCCAATCGAAAGCACACCGGTGCAAGTAGATAAATAGGTACCGCTGTGGCGGGAAGGTAGATGGCATTTCTGCGCACTGCTCTGGTGTGCTGGTCCAGGGGGGAGGTTACCGTGGGGCGAGGTCCAGGACCTGAGTCGAGGGTCGGCAGACGGTCCTCCTCGGGCGAAGTGGGGTCCACAGCGGGAAGCCGGGCAAGGACAGGAACTCTGGGGAAAACAGGACTGGATGCTGGCCGAAACAGCTCATCAACGACGTTGCTCCCGCAACCTGGGACCGGGCTGACTGGCCTTTATCTTCTCTGAGGCCAGGGGTGGTCCCGGCCCCCAGGAGACCCGCCTCTCCTGGCCTTAAGGCGAGCACTCCTCCTGGGAGAAACCAGTTCCCTTCGCCTCTCTGCCCTGGGCCTCTGCAGTTCAGGAGAGGCTGAAGGGTTACTGGGCCCAGGGGGAGACTCACCTGTAGGCACTGAGTCCTCAACCACCTCTGGAGCCAGAGTGGATTCACCTGGTGCCTGCTCCTGAGGATCCGGCACAGGTGCAGGCGCTTCAGAATCAAGGCCCTGCCCCAGTTCAGCAGGCCCTGGAGGCGGGGACTCCTGTGCAGGCTGGGATTCCTCTGGTTCAGCCTCTGAATCGGATTCCCAAGCCATCACACCTGGTTTCTTTCTGTTGTGCTAGAAGCAGTTTAGTCATGCTGTCCACATGACCCGGAAAGCTGTCTGCAGACAAACACCAGCCTGAAAGTGCCACAGTCGCCTTTGATTGGACTTAACCGTCCAGGGGTCCTCTACCTTTTTACCTTACCAATGCTGTTAAGGGCTGTTGAGCTGCACCTGAGAAGCTTCTGATGATGCCTCCCCAACTGTTGCCATTTGCAGAGCAATCCAAAGACATTTTGGCACCTGAAGTGAACCACAATACAGTGGTACCTTGGGCTAAGAACTTAATTTGTTCTGGAGGTCTGTTCTTAACCTGAAACTGTTCTTAACCGGAAGCACCACTTTAGCTAATGGGGCCTCCTGCTGCCACTGCGCCGCTGCCGCACGATTTCTGTTCTCATCCTGAAGCAGAGTTCTTAACCCGAGGTAGTATTTCTGGGTTAGCGGAGTCTGTAATCTGAAGCAGCTGTAACCTGAAGTGTCTGTAACCCGAGGTACCACTGTATACTGCCTCCCTCCCCACCAGGGAAGAAGGCGTGAGTGAAGATCTATGTTAGGAACAAAGGGGTGAATAATGATTGACATCAGAATCTGGGACATCCGGTTGCTGGGAAGCAGAAATGGGAGCAGGCTGCTGCACTCAGGTCCTGCTTCTAGACTTCCTAAAGGACCCTGGTCAGCCCGAGAAGGAGGAAGGATGATGGACTAGATAAAATTTCAGCCTGATTCACTCAGTTCCTCTTATGTTCTTAATCAAAATGTTATTCTGGCATAACAGGATTGTGAGATACCAATGACACTTTTAAATTGGATTGAAATCTACAGTTTGATTGGAATAAGGTTTAATTGCTACCAAGTAGAGTTCGGCTACTATAATTTGCTTGAAAGTGCACCTACCAACCCCCTCCTGCTACTTTCTGAAGGCAGGGGGCTTTAATAAAATGGTAATCTGCCTGTTATTTTTTGGTGGAAATCTCCCTCCAAGGGACAACAATTGAATTTGCTCCATTATTTTTAGTAACGCAAGATAAGATGATTTTTTAAAAAGTCCTGAGCCATTGCCCTTCCTCAGTTTAGCTTCTCCACTGGAGGGCTGTTGAGATTAAATCACTTTGAAAAGCAAATCAGGAAAGAGAAAATGCCTAAATGTTTATTTCTGGTTCCAGAGAAGCTCCCGGAGCCGATCAGGAAAATTATACCCCATTTTAAAATCAGTGTATGTGCAGGAGGCAAATTAAGCAATTGAGTTGTTGAATAAAATCTAAACAGCCTAGTCTCTTATCATCCCACCAGGAATTACACCGGCAACTTGCATTAAAATTAATTGGAATTAGGCCTGTAAATTCCTGTGTATTGACAGAAGTCTGGGTTTTCAAGCAGCAGACTGTCCTAAATTAAAGCATGATAAAAATGACACATTAAGACAACATCTGCGCTATCTGTGACCCCTTTAGAATGGTATCTAGTGTTCGCCTAAAGCAGATTTGGGGGAGAGCAAATATGGAGAATCCCTCTCCTAAGAAACCACTGGAAAGTTTTGAGGGAAGGCAAAACATAGGCAGTTGGCGGGAGCCAGTGTGCTATGAGAATCAGATAGAACTAGGGAAATCTGGTTTCAAATCCAGGTAGATCAGGGGTCAACATCAGCCTGCCCTCAGACAGTCCTCAATTTTATTTTATTTTTATTTAGCAAAGTTTGTATACACTTACCATATTTTTCGCCCTATAGGATGCACCGGCCCATAGGACGCACCTAGTTTTGGAGGGGGGAAATAAAGAAAAAAAAATTATTTCACCCCCAGATGTGGGGCTGGGGCGGAGGAAGCCTGAGCTTCCCCCGACCACAGCCCCCAGAACAGGCAGCTCTCTGCAAGCCTTGGGAGACAGGCACGACTTCTCGACGGGCTCCCATGCCTTGCAGATATCTGCCTGAAGCCCAACCAGGTCGGGGGACAGCGGGAAGGCATGCTGCGCCTCCCTGCTGACCCCCAGCTTGTGGGGCTGGCTGTGGGGAGAAGCGTGCTGGCTGCGGGGAGAAACCACCAGCCTCCAAACCAGGTCGGGGGACAGCGGGGAGGTGCAGTGCCAAACCAGGTCAGGGAACCGAAGGTCAGGGTGCGCTGTGCAGCGCGGCCCAGGCTTCGAGATGCAGGCTGCTATCTGCAAGCCTAGGGAGCCCGACGGGAACTCCTGCGGGCTCCCAAGGCTTGCAGAGAGCTTCCTGAAGCCTGGAGAGCAAGAGGGGTTGGTGCGCACCGACCCCTCTCGCTCTCCAGGCTTCAGCGAAAGCCTGCATTCGCTGCATAGGACGCACACACATTTCCCCTTCATTTTTTTTTGGGGGGGGGAGTGCGTCCTATAGGGCGAAAAATACGGTAATTGTCAAAACTGCTATGCTGCTCATATCTAAAATGAATGCCTTCCTTCTTACCAGGAGGTCAGGGGGTAGCACTGGCCATCAAATTTCTTGGAGGAAAGAGGCCTGTTCAGTGGTATAGCATCTTCCTATCCTTCTGCAAAGTATTCTATACACTAATCGTGTAGTCGTAGCTGTATTACTACTGCCTGCAGTACAGTGGTACCTCAGGTTACATACGCTTCAGGTTACATACGCTTCAGGTTACAGACTCTGCTAACCCAGAAATAGTACCTCGGGTTAAGAACTTTGCTTCAGGATAAGAACAGAAATCGGGCTCCGGCTGCGCGGCGGCAGCAGGCGGCCCCATTAACTAAAGTGGTGCTTCAGGTTAAGAACAGTTACAGGTTAAAAACAGACCTCCGGAACGAATTAAGTACAGCGGTACCTCAGGTTACATATGCTTCAGGTTATATACGCTTCAGGTTACAGACTCCGCTAACCCAGAAATAGTACCTCGGGTTAAGAACTTTGCTTCAGGATGAGAACAGAAATCGCGTGGCAGCAGTGGGAGGCCCCATTAGCTAAAGTGGTCTTCAGGTTAAGAACAGTTTCAGGTTAAGAATGGACCCCTGGAACAAACTGAGTACGTAACCAGAGGTACCACTGTACTTAACCTGAGGTACCACTGTATTATTATTATTGCTACTAGTATTAGTACTACAGTCGTACTTTGGAAATCAAACGTCTTGTCTCCCGAACAAATCGGCTCCCGGATGATTGAAACCTGGAAGTGAGTGTTCCAGTTTTCAAACAATTTTTGGAAGACGAACGTCTGACGGGGCTTCCGCGGCTTCTGATTAGCTGCAGGAGCTTCCTGCAGCCAATCAGAAGCCATGCTTTGGTTTCTGAACATTTTGGAAGTCAAACACACTTCCAGAATGGATTCCGTTCGACTTCCAAGGTACGACTGTACTACTACAAGATAATGATGCTAATGATGGTAACGGTTGAAGAATATACAAATACTGTACTCTGATCTTCCCTCAGATTGGACGATATTGCAAAATGCAACATGAGATCCAGATATGGGAACCTGCAGAAAAGAGAGAAGTCTAATTCCTTGTGTTGCGCAATGGAACAGCGGCTGCCTGTCACCCTGCTGTATCAATATCCAGGAGACGGAATGATTGCCGCTCCATCAATCATCTTAAGTGCAAGATGGAGACAAAGTCATGGCATTATCGCAAAATAAATGTTCCCACTTTGGAGAGATATGCCTTAGAGATTCCAGCAACATCCATTTTTGATTATGCCAGGGGCTCTTGGTGGGAGGCGCAGCCAAGGAAACCCATCAAAAGCAGCCCAAGAAAGGTGCAAGAGGGATTACTCGCACCTGGAACTTGCTGCAGATCCCACTTCATGCAGATTAGGAAGTGAGCCAAAGGAAGCCAGCATTGTTCTGAGAATCAGGCAAGGCTGGAAAGACTTGGATGGGCTGCAGGGGAAGCGGAGCTTAAGGGTGGCCAGGAAGGCGAGGGGTCTGGAAATCTCATCCTATGAGGAATTGTTGAAAGAAATGTGTATATTGAGCCTGGGGAAGAATACCGTATTTTTCGCCCCATAGGGCGCACCGGCCCATAGGGCGCACCTAGTTTTTTTTTGGGGGGGGGAATAAAGAAAAAAAAATATCCCCCCCCAGGCACGGGGCTGGGGTGGGGGAAGCCCGAGCTTCCCCTGACCCCAACCCCCAGAACAGGCTGCTATCCGCAAGCCTAGGGAGCCCAGCGGGAAGTCGCGCCAGGCTCCCATGGCTTGCGGAGAGCTGCCCGAAGCCCGGAGAGCGAGAGGGGTCGGTGCGCACTGACCCCTCTCCCTCTCCAGGCTTCAGCGAAAGCCTGCATTCGCCCCATAGGACGCACACACATTTCCCATTATTTTTTGGAGGGGAAAAAGTGTGTCCTATAGGGCAAAAAATATGGTAGATCATGGGGTGGATCTGGCCCAATTGCCTTCTAAATCCAGCCCAGGGACGATCTGGGAATTAGTGTGTTTTTACATGAGTGGAATGTGTGCTTCTATTTAAAACGCATCTCTGGGTTATTTGTGGGGCATAGGAATACATTCATTTCCTCCTCCCCAAATGTACCCAGCCCCCCCCCACAAGGTCTGAGGGACAGTGGACCGGCCCCCCGCTGAAAAAGTTAGCTGACCCCTGGAATAGATGAATAGAGGGCATAATACAAGTTGCTTGAATTCACTAGTTAGAAGAATCCTATGGGCAAATGTCTTACTTGTAAACTTCCCATGAGTATCTGGTTGGCCACTAGGAATAGGTGAATCGGACAATTTTGGTTTCTCTCTGTCTTTAGTTCAATTCTCCACATTCCCACATCAGTTTGTGATTTTTATTTAATGTCCTTGTGGAAATTTATCAGCATATTTCTCCCAATATACAAATTTTGTGCACAATTTTGATGAATACATTATTTTTTTGCAAAGCGGTTTCCCCATGGTATTATCCACTTCTGCACACTATTTTCACTAATATACATGTTTGTAGGCACACTTTACCCTAGCATGTGCATTTCTGTGCATACTGCGTGGCTAGAGAACTGCATTACAAAATTCAGAGAAGTGCAAAATTCGATGGGTTTCTATATTTCGGTTCACCCCTTGTTTTGAAAAGTGCAAAGGAGGTTGGTTCACATTTCCATGTGAAATGAATTGAATTTCTCGGTATGCATTGGCCTTGGGTCTGATCCAGCAAGCAGGGCTCCTCTTATGTCAGCTGCCTTCAAATATTGCAAGGGCTGTTGTGTAGAAAACGGAACAGACTTGCTTTCTGTTGCTCCTGAGAAGAGCACTAGAACTCATGGGTAGAAGCTGAGGGGAAACAGATTCCATTGAAACATCTGGAGAAAATTGCAAATGGCAAGAGCTGGTTGACAGTCTGCCCTCAGAGGTGATGAGTTCTCCTTCACAAGAGATATTTAAGAAGGTGGTTGTTGGGCAACCATCTGCTGGTGATATTGTAGTTGCAAGATTCCTACATTAAGCAAGGATATGAACTAGGTGACCTCCAATGACTCAGCCAACTATTTTTTAAAAAATATTTATGCTTTTCACTAATTTTACAATCATTTTAACATTTCAAAATTTGACTTCCTTCCTCCTTTTTCTGCAGTTCCTTAAATGTCTTTTTAATATCTTCTGCATATGCAAATTAACTTAATTTGCTCATTTATAAATCTGCTTTAAATATATACTCTTTATAAAACTGCAGATTATTACAATAATCCTGCCAATGTCTTTATCTGTTTATAGTTTATCTGTAAATATTCAACAAACCATTTCCATTCTTTTATTAAAAGTTTGTTGTCTTGAGTTTTTATTCTTTTGGTAAGTTTCACCATTTCTGCATATTCCATAAGTTTTTTTATCCATTCTTCCTCCTGCTTCTTTCCATTTTTGGATGAGTAATGTTCTTGCAGCTGTCATAGCATACATGAATAAGTTTTTATACAGTTTAGTTAGTTCTGTCCCTATAATTCCCAAAATAAAAACTTCTGGGTTTTTCTTTTTTATATATATAAACGTTATTTTAAACGTCCTTTTCAATTCGTTATATATCATTTCCCAGTAAGCTTTAACCTTACTATAGGACCACCACATATGATAAAAAGAAACTTCTTTCTTTTTACATTTCCAACACTTATTTGATTTAGATTCATATATTTTTTTCCAATTTACTCGGTGTTAGATACCATCAATATATCATTTTCATATTTTTTTTTCTTAGACCATTGCATGCTGTAAATTTTATATCCACTTTCCACAATTGTTCCCATGCTTACACGTCTATATTATGACCAATATCTATTGCCCAATGTATCATTGAGGTGACTCAACCAACTCTAAAAGCTCTTTGAGGCAGGAGGGGAAAGGACAGGACCAAATTCTGAGAACCAATGCAGAAAAGAATTAATAACAAGTAGGTAAAGGGACCCCTGACCATTAGGTCCAGTCGTGGTCAACTCTGGGGTTGTGGCGCTCATATCACTTTATTGGCCGAGGGAGCAGGCGTACAGCTTCCAGGTCATGTGGACAGCATGACTAAGCCGCTGCTGGTGAACCAGAGCAGCACACGGAAATGCTGTTTACCTTCCCACCGGAGTGGTACCTATTTATCTTCTTGCACTTTGATGTGCTTTCGAACTGCTCGGTTGGCAGGAGCCGCGACTGAGCAACGGGAACTCACCCCGTCGCGTGGATTTGAACCACTGACCTTCTGATCGGCAAGTTCTAGGCTCTGTGGTTTAACCCACAGTGCCACCCGCGTCTCTAATAACAAGTACATGTGTATTATTACTGATATTTCCACTGAGCATGCATACGGTTCAGAACTGCCACCAGAAATTCACCTAAAGCAGAATAGGATGCAAATCAGGGTTTCTGGCACCAGGCAACACATCTGAAGAACAATGGGTGGAGCGAAAAGGGTTTTGATAAGGTGAATGAAAGCCCTTGGTGGACGTTTGCCCATCTATAATGGGCTGTCTCTTTTGCTTTGCACAAGTAAACCTCAAAATCACCAGTTTTTTCTCTGCATTCGCCTTTAATCAAATCTTTGCCCCGCCCACAGCTCTGGTGGAAACCTCAGAGCTTGTTAATGATGCTTCAAATGAGACTCTTTTTAAAGAAAAAAACAAAACAAAATGAACTTGCAGACAGCAAATCTTGAAGACTGGCATTCTAGGAAAATGTGGCATTTTCGGAGCCGGGCGCTGCTATTTTCAAATACCGTCCTCATTCTCTAATAGTTTCTCCCTGCACTGATGCTGTGACACAGTCTTAATTTTCTGAGAACTGAAATCAGAAAAGTGTCAGAGAGGCTCAGCGTTTAGGATACCAAGGGAAATGGTTGCCTTGGCAACGGCAAGCACATAAAAAAAAGTATTCAGAACAGACCCTGTTTCGCCTCTGTTTTAAGCTTCTGCTGATAGGAGAATCAAATCTAATTCAGGCCTTTTTTATTGCTATTTTATTTAAGGTGAACAGCGGGGCAGGGGATCTCTCTCCCTGCCTGGGGTAGACTGCCATCCAGAGCACAGAAGCTGCAACTGCAGCAATGAAGACATTGCTAAGAAGCAGCATTCCGCAGAACGTTAGAGACCTGTCAGGTTAGAACAACAACAAAATAGGTCCATCTAGTTCAGCATCGTACATTCCACACTGGCCAGTCCGATGACTCTGGGGGATTTACAACCAGGATGTGAAGGCAATAGTCCTCTCTGGTACCCCCCAACAACCAGCAGCACATTGCCTTTGTACTACGTAGAGGTTTTCAGAGCTGTGTTCAGGAGCTCACCTGAACAGGTGATGGGTTAATATGAGAACAAGGATGGGGGGGGCATGCAAGTCCTAATGCAAAAACTGTTTTAAAATCTGTGCACAATTGAGCACAAACATTTGAAGTGAGCTTATTAAATGTGTTTGAAGGAACCGCCTATTTATCATTTGACTTACTTTTTTGTATATGTTCACATCCTGTCTTTTGCTCTGAGGAGCTCAAAATGTCACGCACGGTTCTCCTTCTCCCCATTTTATCCTTACAACAACCCCATGAAGTAGGTTGGGCTGAGAGGCACCAGATGACTTCAGCTCACCCAGTGAACCATAGGAGCCAAATCCTAGGGGCTTTGGGAGCTTTGGCCCCCACAATAAAATATTTGAGGGGGCTGCCTCCCCAGCTGGGCATTCCCATTCATTTTTATACAAATACATTTTTATTCATTTTTTTAACATATTATTTCCAACATTCATACAACATACATACAACTTCTCTTCCTATACAATATTTTTGGACTTCCATCAACGCCTCTGATGATTTTCCATTATTTATCACATATTATGCATTTCTTAATTTCATATTGCCTTTAGTATCCTTAACTAATTCTCCTCATTGTCTTTTTTGCAATATTTCACATAATTTACCTTACAAAACTTCTTGCAAACCTACTAGCGTAATCTGTTCATCACAGTTACTTTTCAAATAGTCCATAAATTTACTCCAATCTTCTGAGA
This sequence comes from Podarcis erhardii, assembly GCF_964252035.2. Lineage (NCBI taxonomy): Eukaryota > Metazoa > Chordata > Lepidosauria > Squamata > Lacertidae > Podarcis > Podarcis erhardii. The sequence goes on from NC_138501.1 coordinate 49,646,933, forward strand.
ATCTCTGGTCCCACAGGTTTTAAATTCTTCCTGTTAGTTTATCTAATTCTGCATAGTCCATCTGTTTCATCCCCCATTCTTCTTTGGTCAGTAGTTCTTCTTGCTTCCATTTTTGTGCCAATAATATTCTTGCCACCGTCATTGCATATAAAAACAACTTACAATCCTTTCTGTTTATATCATCTCCTACAATGCCAAGTAAAAATGTTTCTGGTTTCTTAATAAATGCATATTTCAACATCTTTTTCATCTCATTATAAATAATTTCCCAGAAGTTTTTTACTTTTTTACATTCCCACCACATATGGTAAAATGTTCCTTCTTTTTCTTTACATTTCCAACATTTGTTACTAACTATACATTTTAGCTAATTTCACAGGCGTAATATACCACCTACCGTATTTTTCATCCTATAGGACGCACCGGCCCATAGGATGCACCTTGGTTTTTTTTTGGGGGGGGGAATGAATAAAAAATATATATTTCCACCCCCCAGCCGTGGCTGCCGCCCCAAGCCTTGCGCACACCTGCCCGAAGCACGGGGCACCCTCCGGAGGGCTCCACGTGCTTCAGGCTGCAGGCTGCCGCCCCAAGCCTCGCGCGCCCGGCGGAACCTCCCGCCAGGCGCGTAAGGCTTGCGGACACTCACCCGAAGCACGGGGAGCACACCTGCCCGAAGCACGGGGCACCCTCCGGAGGGCTTCACGTGCTTCAGACTTCTGGCTGCCGCCCCAAGCCTCGTGCGCAAGCCCAGGCGCGAAAGGCTTGTGGACACTTGCCCGAAGCACGGGGAGCCCTCCGGAGGGCTCCGCGTGCTTGGGGCAGCAGCCTGCCGCCCCATGCCTTGCGCGCCCAGCAGGACCTTCCACCAGGCGCGCAAGGCTTGCGGACACTCGCCCGAAGCACGGGGAGCCCTCCGGAGGGCTCCACATGCTTGGGGCAGCAGCCTGCCGCCCCATGCCTCGCGCACTCAGCAGTACCTCCCGTCGGGCGCGCAAGGCTTGCAGACACTCGCCCGAAGCACGGGGAGCCCTCCGGAGGGCTCCGCGTGCTTGGGGCAGCAACCAGCTGCCCCAAGCCTCGTGCGCACGACAGGACCTCCCGCCGGGCGTGCAAGGCTTGTGGACACTCGCCGGGGCTGCAGGCTGTTCCCCGTAAGCCTTGTGAGCCCGCGGGAACTCCTGCCGGGCTTGCAAGGCTTGCGGATAGCTTCCAGAAGCCTGGAGAGCGAGAGGGGTTGGTGCGCACCGATGCCTCTCGCTCTCCAGGCTTCAGCGAAAGCCTGCATTCGCCCCATAGGACGCACACACATTTCCCCTTCATTTTTGGAGGGGGAAAAGTGCGTCCTATGGGGCGAAAAATACGGTATACATCATTTCCACCACATTTTCTTTTAAGGCATTGCATGCAGTAAATTTTAATCCATCTTTCCACAGTTTTTCCCAATCCTCTAACAGTATATTATACCCAAAGTCTTTGGCCCTGTTATCGAAATTACGGGGGGGGGGCACATCTTTAAAGTTACATATTACAAATATTATGCCTGAATGTATCCTTCCAACTTGACAGCTCAGGGAAGTTACCTAGCTTTAAAATAATATAAAATGATCTCCTTTCCCAGTTTCCTCCATTCCAAAGCTATTTTCCCCTTGAAAAAGGACTCCAGGAAGTTCCCAGAGGTGACAATTGCTGGGCTCATTGTTAGCCAATGGAAGCCAAATCTCATCACCTGACTCGCCTCAGGCTCCAGACATGCAAAGGAACTTCTATTGTACTTTTGGGTGGTGGGTACTTAAGACATATTTGTCTATGCTAATCTTATACCTGAGTCTTGCCCTGCCAAGTCTGCTTATGCTAATCTTGTACCAAGGACTTGTCTGGACACGTTTGCCAAGGTTAACCCCTCCCCTTCAAACTGTATTCTGGGATGTTGTGGGAAAGTTTTAAAAGTCGTTGTCACCCGATCCTCGGGGTTCAAATTTGCTCTTTGAACCTATTGTGTAATAAACTTTGGTCTACAGCTATTTACTCCGGTTGGCTGGACTCCTTCCTTTATTCCGCAGGGACCCGCGGGCTCTGCCCGACGAGCTGGGTGACTGAGCAGCCTCACACCTAGATTTTTCCTTAACAGTCCAATGTATCATAACTGATTGGGCATTCCCATTCAAATGGTGTGTGAGCACTGCGTCATGTGAGGTGGGTCTTACCTGGGCCCCCACAATATTTTATTCAAGTTGGCAGCCCTGCGACTGAACTTCATGGCGGAGTGGGCATTCAAACCCTGGTCTCCCAGGTCTTAGTCTGATACTCTAACCAGCATACAGGCTCTTCTCATGTTACACCTTTTAGTTTGTCCCGTCCCACTTCCGCCTTAATTTGCAGTTTTTAAAATCTACGCATTTTCCCAAACCTTGTTGCCTAAAAATGCAGATCTTTAAAGCTTTTTGTGTCAGCATCTGCACTGTCAAAACATGATTTATTGCAAAACAAGCATGTCTAAAACACATGTTTTGCCAATGTTCAGAGAATTGCGATTGACAATTTCATTCCGGTTCATCTGCGAGGGGCAAACCAGGTCATTTTGTATGTGGAATTTCCAACAATCAGGTTCCTCAGGCATCTGCTGCATTTTGAAGGATTTTCATTTTTCAAAAAAGATGCGGTTCAAAGATCAGGCCTCTGTGCCATATCCCAAACTGCTCCCCGGTTCACATACCCCCTGCCCCCCAACTGTACTCTTGAGCTGAAGTTTTAAGTTATTTCATTGACAAACCACTGTGGAATAAAGGGTATGTTCTGTGGGCCAACTTGGATTCCTTTCTTTTCCCACTGGTAATTTAAGGCCCCCGCAAAGAGACTCAACTTGAGACAAACTGGACGTTGCATCCTAATGCAAATTTGACAATACAGGCTGAGTTCTCCTTGGAAGCTGAGATGTTTTTTCATCGTCTTAATTGATCTGGAACATACAAACAGCAGGGTTCCGAGTTTAATATTTTGGCAAGATCAACCAGAGCTGCCTTTCTGTATTTAGAAAGCAAAACTGAACTGACAAATGGACTTTGGCTTTCTTATTTGCAGCAAAATCTGCTGCCCTATAGATTTTGACACCTGAGGTAGAATTGGTGTGTCCTTTGCCCTTAAGACTTACTCCCCACACCCAGATGAAGTTCCAGAACAGCCTACAGAAGGCTTAACTAAATAGCTAGGCAGGTTGTGTTTTTTTTGTGTTTTTTTTTAAAAAAAATCTTATTTGAATGGTTTTTACATAATCCTCTGATACCTCCCCTGCATTAGAAAAGTACCGTAATTAACATCCAGTAATTGGGGGGCACTGTGGTCTAAACCACAGAGCCTAGTGCTTGCCGATCAGAAGGTTATGACAAGGTTAAGATTAACAAGGTTTTCAAGAACCATATTGTCAGAAAGGCAGTGTTTAATGTCTGGACAAAATATAAAGACTTACTGGAAAATAAAACTCCAAGGTGGCTTTCACCATTGGAAGCTAAGGCCCGAAAAAGACTCAATATGGAGGCCAATTGGCCAAAGTATTGGGAAATATTAGAAAAAGATGGAGATAATTGGAAATTGCAGAGTATGGAGAAAATAAAAGATAAAGTGCGAGATTGGTTACACTACGCTCAGATTAAGGAAGTTTTTAAACTTGACAAAAAGTTAGGATTCCAGGTGGAAAAATCGAAGTTGGAAACGGAATTGTTAGAGCCTAAGACTAAGGTACTTTCAAGAATGTATAACTTGCTGTTAAAATGGAACACACAAGATGAAACGGTAAAACCAGCTATGATAAAGTGGGCACAGGACATTGGGTACAATATCATGTTTGAGGACTGGGAAAGGTTGTGGACCACTGGGCTGAATTTCACTGCATGTAATGCTTTGAAAGAAAATGTTATGAAAATGATATATAGATGGTACATGACCCCAGTTAAACTTGCAAAAATATACCATTTGTCTGATAATAAATGTTGGAAATGTAAAGAAAATGAAGGAACATTCTTTCACCTCTGGTGGACCTGCCCTAGAGTGAAGGCTTTCTGGGAAACGATATATAATGAGCTGAAAAAGGTATTTAAGTATACCTTCACTAAGAAACCAGAGGCCTTTCTTTTGGGTATTGTCGGCCAGAAGGTGTTAAAGAAGGACCGAACATTTTTTATGTATGCAACAACAGCAGCAAGGATACTCGTTGCCAAGCATTGGAAAACCCAAGATTTACCCACACTGGAAGAATGGCAGATGAAACTGATAGACTATATGGAACTGGCCGAGATGACTGGCAGAATCCGAGACCTGGGAGAGGAGACGGTAGAAGAAGACTGGAAGAAATTTAAGATTTATTTGCAAAAATATTGTAAATTGTATGAATGTTAAGCAGGATGCTAGATTATAAATAACTCGGCACCATTAAAACAGATGAGGCGAATTATGAAGATAAGTTAAATTTAATTAGATAATGATTAGGCTAAACTAAATTTTATCAGGTATTAAACAAATTTATTGAAATTGTGTGATATAACATTGGGAAATTAGTTAGTAAGAATGGAAACAAGGTGATAAATTGCTGGATTAAATTTTTATAACGAGGAACGCAGGAGCGGGAGATGTGAGGAAGTCCAAAGATGATAAGAAAATGCGTTATGATATGTATTATTGTGCTTTATTTATTTGCATTGTAATTAAAAACTCTTAATAAATATTTATAAAAAAAAACAACAAACAGAAGGTCGGCAGTTCGAATCCCCATGACGGGGTGAGCTCCTGTTGCTCGGTCCCTGCTCCTGCCAATCTAGCAGTTTGAAAGCACATCAAAGTCTGTAACCTGAAGCGTATGTAACCTGAGGTACCACTGTAATGCTATTCTAGACTGTATCAAAAGAAGTATGGTGTTGGGGAACCTTGGCCAGACCACACATGAGACTCAGTTATACAGTGGTACCTCGGGTTAAGTACTTAATTCATTCCAGAGGTCCGTTCTTAACCTGAAATTGTTCTTAACCTGAAGCACCACTTTAGCTAATGGGGCTTCCTGCTGCCACCACACCACCGGAGCACAATTTCTGTTCTCATCCTGAAGCAAAGTTCTTAACCCGAGGTAATATTTCTGGGTTAGCAGAGTGGTTCCACGGGGTTGAATGTACACATTTTCATGTATATGCCTTGGAGCCAAACGCCCTGGTAAGTGCGTGAGTCCCCCCATTAGATTTGCTTGCATTTCCCATCAAACTCTAGTTCCTTTCCTCTGGGATCGTTCCCAGATGTTGATACCCCCAACACAGACAGGGGGAGGGAATTGCATGATGCATGTAAGCGTTGCATTAATTCCATGCAAAGCACGAGCTTAAAACTCAGGGGCATTCCCATTCTTTAGCCCTCTATAAAACAAAAAAAGTTGTAATAATTCCTCAGAGCAACGTTCCATTCCACTGGCTCTGTTTATGCTTCCTACGTCTCACCATCTTATGAGATTTCATAAATAGAATCAACAATGAAAGCCACCAGAGACGGGAGAATGGAAAGAGATTGAATCTACCTGTTATTCTTCAATATATTTGGCTAAACACTCCCTAGCTGGAATTGAGCCTTGGCTTATTGCATTCTAGGAATTCCACAGAGGAAAGACACAAATGGCAGCAGAAAACCAGACCTTGAGATGCTTTGGGTTCTGCGGCACGAAATCCAAATGAACGTCTCCCCTGGGAGGCCCTTATTCATTCTGAGGCCCTCATTTGCTTCTGGGGAACATTCCATGGTCCAAGTGGGTGGAGCCATAGTCAAAAGTGGGTGGGGTCACAAATGTAAATTCTACCCTTGTAAAGTAGGGAAGTTTTGATACTCGCTCATTGTTCTTTGTTCTCTATTCTCTATTCAGGCATGCAAGAATGTGTTCCAGGACACATTCCAGCTGTGGGGACAGAGAAACCACTCAAGGAGGGCACCAAACTGGGCCAGGGAAGGGTGTGGGTTGGAAGAGTGGTGTGTGGCTGAGGAGACTTTTGAGAGCCAGACAGAGGCTGTGCATCCCTGGTGCAAACCCCAAAGTATATCTGGAAGGCAGCCTAATGGCAAGGACAGACTAGCCTCGTTTCCTATTTGTTGTTGTTGTTTAGTCATTTAGTTGTGTCCGACTCTTTGTGACCCCATGGACCAGAGCATGCCAGGCACTCCTGTCTTCCACTGCCTCCTGCACTTTGGTCAAACTCATGTTGGTAGCTTCAAGAACACTGTCCACCCATCTTGTCCTCTGTCGTCCCCATCTCCTTGTGCCCTCCATCTTTCCCAATATCAGGGTCTTTTCCAGGAAGTCTTCTCTTCTCATGAAGTGGCCAAAATATTGGAGCCTCAGCTTCAGGATCTGTCCTTCCAGTGAGCACTCAGGGCTGATTTCCTTCAGAATGGAGAGGTTTGATCTTCTTGCAGTCCATGGGACTCTCAAGAGTCTCCTCCAGCACCATAATTCAAAAGCATCCATTCTTCGGTGATCAGCCTTCTTTATGGTCCAGTTCTCACTTCCATACATCACTACTGGGGAAACCATAGCTTTAACTATACGGACCTTTGTTGGCAAGGTGATGTCTCTGCTTTTTCAGATGCTGTCTAGGTTTGTCATTGCTTTTCTCCCAAGAAGCAGACGTCTTTTAATTTTGAGACTGCTATCACCATCTACAGTGATCATGGAGCCCAAGAAAGTAAAATCTCTCACTGCCTCCATTTCTTCCCCTTCTATTTGCCAGGAGGTGATGGGACCAGTGGCCATGATCTTGGTTTTTTTTTTATGTTGCGCTTCAGGCATCTGTTGCAGGACAATCAGTTGTTGCTTCCACCAGAGGTTTGTTCCATGTGGTTAAAGCATAGCCTCACTGTAGAGCTGCCGACTTTTTAATATACAAGTGTTATCTCCGGTGACTTTAAAAGAACTTTGATCTGAAGCTATTAGCAGGTTACAAGACTTACATGCAAGCGATGGAAAAGTTCATCTGCTGATTTTGCAGAGCACACCACTGCCAAAAGTGCAGGAGAGGATCAAGCAGTTCCACTACTACCCATTTTTTTAAAAAATAATAATCAGCCGGCACCCTACCTCCCAGTTAGAGACTCTTCTACTACTACTGGAGAGACCCTGAGTCAGTAATAGGCAATGAAGTTGCATGATGAAATGTAATCAATCAGGGCTCAAATAGGAAGAATGCAAAGAGAAATTAGAAGCCTGTAGACTTGAAAGCAATTTAGCTTGCATTTAAAGGTGAACTTACCCAATTCACACTTTTTGAAACACTCCGTGAACCGTGGCTGAACTGCGAACCTTGTGGTTGCAATCTTCCCAGCAGTTTTGTGTTCTGGGGCTGCAAGGGATCAAAGACTTGTTACACCTTCTGCAGCAGGGTCCTTATCCCCATTGTCCTTAGAGTCACCCAACCAGCATGAAAGGGAGGCATTTTAGCCACTGTCTGCTCCAAAGCTCAGTGTTTAGGAAGACTGAAAACACAAGGGGCTTTCAAGAGAATATCGTGCAAGTTTCGTTCACACAATGGAAATCTTCATCGAAACCACAGCTTAAGTCATTCTGAAATAAGGTTATGGAGCATCCCAAATCATTTGCCCAATATATGTGGACAGAAAATAGCAGATCTTGCTGGAGACCTGCTATGACTTGCTGCACATGGTCATTGCAATGCATCCCTAATTTTTAAGATTGTAGATTTCTCAGATTATTTTAGGAGGTTGCTTAATCTTGTGAGGGGGCTGGCTGTGAGTGTGAGCAATGGAGACTCTTCAGAATTTACTACTTCACTGCTGAGTCTACCTCTACAACAAGAAGTTGCTTTTATCCTGATAAAACTATATATAAACCTAAGCAGAGTCCTGATGGATTAGATCAATGACCTGTCCAGTCCAGTATCCTGTTCTCTCAGTGGAACAGGTGCTTGCGTGAAACCTGCAAGAAGAATTCAAATGCAAGAGCTATCCCAGCCCCTCCTGTGGTTTTCAGAAACTGACATTCAGAAGCACTGCTGACTCCAGCTGCAGAGGCATAAGACATCATGGCTAGTAGCCACCGATAACCTTATTTTTCATGAATTTGTCTAATCCCCACCATTGCATCCTGTGGCAGTGAGTTCCATAGTTGAACAGCATTGCATGAAGAAGTACCGCATTTTTTTCTGGCTGGAATCTTCTGTCAGGTGAAGTTTCAGACCATTACAGCAAGCTGCAGAAGGAGGAGGGGAAAGGAAAAAAACAAATACTAGATGCGTATGCTAAAGGTAAAGGTTAAGGGACCCCTGACCATTAGGTCTAGTCATGGCCGAATCTGGGGTTGTAGCGCTCATCTCGCTTATTGCAGCTCATTGAAGAGGAACCTTCTACCATATGTGGTGGACATGTCCAGAGATCAGAAAGTTCTGGGACATGATAAATGAAGAAATAAAAAAGTTACTAAGAGCTTCACATAGCAAAAGACCAGAAACATACCTTTTGGGAATTTTGAATAGTGATATTTCTAGAGAAAATACTAAATTCTTTCTGTACACGACATCTGCGGTGAGAATCCTGGTGGCTAAGTCCTGGAAAGGTAACCAGGTACCGACTAAAGAGGAATGGTTATGTAAATTATGTGAATATTTGGAACTGGCCAAATTGATGGATATAATAATATTAAAGCCAATGAATACGGTCAAGAAGGAATAGAAGTGCTTGAATGATTATTTAGAAAGACAAGGTTCTAATGTAAAAATTTGGGTGTGTCTAGAATGACCTCGTGAATGGAAAAGGGGAAACATATATATATATATACATCAAAGTATTAAGATGAAAATAAAACTGAAATACAGATACAATATGAAATCTGAAAGGAAGTGTTGTGAGAGTGATCGAAGTCTATTACTATTATTATTTTGTAAAATAGTGTTTATTGTATTGAAATACTATACTTTTCTTTATTCTTTTACTGCCTATTTTTCTTCGCATTTTCTTTCTTTCTTTCTTTCTTTCTTTCTTTCTTTCTTTCTTTCTTTCTTTCTTTCTTTCCTTCCTTCCTTCCTTCCTTCCTTCCTTCCTTCCTTCCTTCCTTCCTTTTCCTTTAGATTATTCTTTATGTATGGCTTGGTATTGATGTATTTACTTTGCAAAAAAAAAAATAAAAATAAAGAAGAAGAAGAAGAAGAAGAAGAAGAAGAAGAAGAAGAAGAAGAAGAAGAAGTGAACAAGATCTCCCATCCTTGATTTCAGTGAATGGAAATCTTGCCACTGGCTCAAATGGATAATTTCCATTCTCAAACAGGGAACCTTTTCCCCTTTCATGCTCATTATCCGAGGGAATTTCAAGGGTGCTACTTTGAAGGCAGGCTTGTTAGCAGCTCAGGCTTCCCTTCTCAGAGAACAATGTCATTGTCTCTGTTTTCTCTTTCTTTATCCAGCTAATTAACTTAGAGCCTTCCTTGCGTAATCCTTTGCTTAATCACTCACTTGGCACTTGCTTCATTTCACCGAGGTGATCACCTTTTCACTCAGTGTTTCTCTTTTACCTTGAAGTTTTAATTCTTCACCTCGGAGATCAGAAATTATTTGACTTGCTAAACCTTTCCAGGGATTATTTTATCCCAGCCCAAATCTATTAACCCTCAAGACAAGTGTTTGCATTGGTTTCCATGCCTAGCTGTGGCAAAAACGTCTATGAGAAAAGGATACATACCAATAGAGAAGTCCTTTGCCAGTTGGGTCCATTGCCTGGTTCCTCCAGTCTCTGTCTGGCTCTTAGGACTCCCCCAGCCACACTGTGTCTCCTCTGGCCAGATCCCTTACTGCCCTTGGAATGTACCCTCTTTGAGTATTTTTGCCTGGTGGGAATCATCGAATCATGGAGTTGAGGTTGAATCCTGACAAGACAGAAGTACTGTTTTGGGGAGACAGGAGGCAGGTGGGTGTGGAGGACTCCCTGGTCCTGAATGGGGTAACTGTACGCCGGAAGGACCAGGTGAAGGAATGGGTTTCCCAAACCCCAAAACTGACTGTGCACCAAAATCCCCATTTCTCCTTAGCTAAAATGCATAAACTTTAGCCGTTGAGCAAATGCAAAACAAGAACACAGCTCTCTCCCTTATCAGTTTGACGGCAAGACTGGCCTTGACTTTACCAGTAGAACAGACACAGACATATCTTATGTCCTGACCACAAATGACGCAGAGACCCAAGTCTGGGACTAACGCCAGAGCATGTTCTCAGAAGTAGTGACCTCTTGCTCCAAGATAGGAGTAGGAACAGGAATATCCTTTTATGGTCAGAAGTACAGGAAGGAAGATCCTTTTATGGTTGAGAGTACCAGAGCAGGAGCATATGTGATGTCAACCTGTGTATGTACGCCGACGTGGTTGGGCTCCTAGGGGAGGAGTGAGAGGGTGCCTGGAGGATATATAACCTGCATGAAACCTGTCATTTCTTTGTACTTGCTGTGGACTCACCATGCAGGTGCCTTCTGCTATCTGGAGAGCAGAATAAACTCTTTCTTTGAACCAACCTCGGTGTCATTTTGACTTCCTTCCTCCTGTCCCAGAGCAACACAGACCCAATCGGTGAACTCCAATAAGGCTACACAGGTGCACAGCCTGGGAGGTATTCTGGACTCACAGCTGTCCATGGAGCCGCAGGTCAATTTTGTGTCCAGGGCAGCTGTTTACCAGCTCCATCTGGTATGCAGGCTGAGACCCTACCTGCCTGCGGACTGTCTTGCCAGAGTGGTGCATGCTCTGGTTATCTCTCGCTTGGACTACTGCAATGCGCTCTATGTGGGGCTACCTTTGAAGGTGACCCAGAAACTACAACTAATCCAGAATGCGACAGCTAGACTGGTGACTGGGACCTGCCGCCGAGACCTAATAACACCGGTCTTGAAAGACCTTCATTGGCTCCCAGTATGTTTCTGAAAAGGTTGGTGCTGGTCAAAGTGTAGGTGCTGGCCTTTAAAGCCCTAAACGGCCTCGGTCCAGTATACCTGAAGGAGCATCTCCACCCCCGGACTTCCGGGTTGGCGCCATCGCCGAATGGCGGACTCCCTCCGAGCTCCAGAGGGAGCCTGCTCGGCAGGGGCTGGGTTCTACCTCGTCGGCGTCGCGGGGACCCTCAAAAACCATGGGCGCTGAAACCCATGGGCATGGTGACTCGGCGGGCACCGTTTGCGCCCCCCCGACCCGCGAAGGAGCCTTTTTAAAGACTACGGAGCGGGTGCCGGGGGGGGGGTGTGGTGCTATGAGTCCTCCGCTTCCCCTACCGAGCGAAGCCGCATGCCATTTGGCGGAGAGCGCTGACTTCTTCCATTGAAAATTCGGATTAAAAAGAACAACCCGTGAGTAATTGGAAACTGGACTTAAAAAGGGGGGGGGGAAATTAAATTCGGAGCGAGCGGGGGAAGTGCAAAAAGGAAGTCAGTCTCCCCCCTGTCGTAGAGGATTTAAAGCAAAGGATTTAACAACTAAGATCGAGTGCTACCTTATTTTGATAAAGTCACTAATTTCACGATGAAAAATTATAAGACTGGGCTGGAGGAGAAAAGTAGAACGTGAGCTAAAATGCAACCCCCCCCCCCCCCGGGAACCGGGAGCGATCCGCGAGAGCGCCGGGAGAGGAGAAACAGAGGCTTTGACAGCTGTCAAAGGAGCTGTCAAAGCTGAAGAATAAAAAGAGAACTTTGTTATGAGGACTTTGCCGGTTACATTTGTTACAAATTAGATATAAATTGTTTAAAACAAGGAATAACAAGTTACTTTGACTGTTGGGTGCGATCTGGAAGGAAACTGAGTTACTATAATCCCTCTAGAGGGGCTGTGGGACACTACAAGTATTGCTGGCATGGAATTTGAATTGGACTTTTTATCTCCTGGGAAACTGCAGAAATGGAACACTATTTTGTCTACAGAGGTCTCTACACTAAAGGAGACAATAGATTTATCTATTGAAGAATGGAAGGGACTTGACGTAAAGTTTTGTTCCTGAATAACAAAGCCTCTGTAGGGGATTTAGAAGCTTTTGGAATTGGAACATTTTTGCAGGAGAGCAGGAAAAGAAACTAGAGGAAAGTGAGGAGAGAGAATAATAAGAACAACATGAACAACAAGAATTGGATAAAGCTGGAAGTGGGAACATTTGGGACATCCAGATTTGAAAGGTCTAAAGAAACAAAATTGGAGTTTTTACCCTTAAATACAGAGATCTGGATGGAAAAAATGGACCTTTTTGAGATAGAGCTTTTCCAAGATTGGACGCTTGAAACTAAAGATGATCAAAAAGACGGCAAAGACTATTAAAAAGACAGCAAAGTGGACTTGTGAAGGATTTCGGCCTAGATGTGGGATCTCCAGGATGACAACAGGCATTGATGGACATTGGGGAACGCAACCGGGAAAGGGGGGAGGGAAATTTGGAATCCAAAGGGTGTTAAATTATATTTTATTCTTTGTTCCATTTTCTTTTATTTTAATCTGTTCTGCACATTAAAGAGGGGAACTCGTGGAAGGGAGCGGGGTCGATTTTAGGGGATGGAAAAACATTCTTAACATTGGATTAACTATAATAAGTTTAAAATTTGGGGTAAGAACTTGCTGAATCTATTTGAAGGAATTGGAATACAAGAGGGGGTGGGGTGGGGAAGTCCTGGCAAGATGCTAATGAAAATAAGGTTATAAAATGGATGTTTTATTTTTTATTTTTTATTTTTTCTGTTATATTTGAAAATGTTCAATAAATATTATTAAAAAAAAAAAAAGGAGCATCTCCACCCCCATCGTTCTGCCCGGACACTGAGGTCCAGTGCCGAAGGCCTTCTTGCAGTTCCCTCGCTGTGAGAAGCCAAGTTACAGGGAACCAGTCAGAGGGCCTTCTCGGTAGTGGCACCCGCCCTGTGGATGTCACCAGATGTCAAAGAGAAAAACAACTACCAGACTTTTAAAAGACATCTGAAGGCAGCCCTGTTTAGGGAAGCTTTTAATGTTTAATAGGTTATTGTATTTTAATATTCTGTTGGAAGCCACCCAGAGTGGCTGGAGAAACCCAGTCAGATGCGTGGGGTATAAATAATAAATTATTATTATTATTATTATTATTATTATTATTATTATTATTAATATTATTATGGACTCTCAACACAGGGATTTCAACTAAAGCATCCATGTCCTTGAAGTCCTGACTTTATAGAAGTCTTGACTTTATAGAAGACAGAGCAGTCTTTGTAGATGTGGAAACCCTCCCGCCTCTCAGCCCATCTACCATAGTCTTGTGGTACCTGGCACCTCTCTCAGAAGGGAATGCAGCCCTGGGGCTGTTAGAGAATCCCTACTCCTGTGCCAGTCAATAGGCAGCCAGTGATGCTCCTGGAGGATTCGTGTTAAATGATTCATCTTTGATCATAAACCTTAGGGAAGCCTTATCATCACTGAAATTTTAAGTCTCTCTGGGAGCCTTTTTTTAAGCTGAAGAGTGGGATCAAAATGCTTTAAATAAATTATATAATCAAGCTGGTACTTTATCGTCTTGATTAGCTTCTGGTTCACTTCCAGGCTCAATTCAAAGTGCTGGCTTCGATATTTTAAGGTCCTGCAAAAACCCTGATGTTGGGAAAGATGGAGGGCACAAGGAGAAGGGGACGACAGAGGACAAGATGGTTGGACAGTGTTCTCGAAGCTACCAGCATGAATTTGACAAATCTGCGGGAGGCAGTGGAAAACAGGAGTGCCTGGCGTGCTCTGGTCCATGGGGTCATGGAAAGTCAGACACAAATAAACGACTAAACAATAAAAGTTTACTATCTGAAGGATTTGCCTTGACCCGTCATGTACCTTTCCCAACCTTGAGATCACCACCTGTGGCCATTCTTCACGTGCCCCCACCAAAAGACATAAGGTGGGTGGCAGTGGCCTGCAAGTGCTCCAATTGAAAAACAGCCTTTACCAAAGGTGTCACGGACTTTGAAGACACTCAAACTCAAGACGAAAGGGAGAAACATGCTAAGAGGAAGGCACACTTGGCAAATCCACACAGTGATCTACTCTCACCCAGAAACCCATGTCCCAACTGTGGAAGGACGCGTGGCTCCAGAATTGGCCTCCGCAGTCACCTACGGACACACCGTTAAGACCATGTTCATGGAAGACAATCTTACTCGGCTACAAGTGATTGCCAAAGAAGAAGAACGTTTTGATGAATTACATTCAGGTCTTTTTTCAGCTGGAACTCCCTGGAACTCCACTGTAGACTCAGGTTGTATATATGTGCAAATAGAACCATATATCATAAAGACACCACAGATTTCGTGGTGCCTCATTCCTGAAAGGAAACACTGGATAAGTGCCTGCAACCTCTGCAAACTCTTCGCAATTGGAGTGGTGTAAATATGTTTACATTGCAATGACAAGGTGTGTCAGGCCCTCACAGCCTAAGCAAACACTTGATAGCTGTATTCCTAGCATTATATTCACCCTAGCCTTCCCCCCCCAAAAAAAAATGGACAAGAATTTTTTTAAAGTCTAATAAATGAGAACTTCCACATTGCTGGATAAATAATCCACCTGACTTTTGGAGCCACATTTTCATTTTGTAGAAATGCTTCTGGAATGTAATAATAGCTGCTCAAGGTAGCGTTACTAGTTGTAATATCTTGAGATCTAAAATGAAATGTTGGTCGGGTCAGGTTCATTTTCCCTCTGCATAGCTCTGTTCTGAGAACTCATTGATTTCTGTAATTAAATGAGTTGGAAGTAAATCCAAGCCCTTTGCCTCGTGTTACCAATCAGAGCTGATGCCTGAATTTTAATAAGCTGTTTAGTGTGATCTGGTGCCAGAGTGGGTAGGTGTTAACAGTTTCTCTTGCTCTAGAATTCCATGTAGCAATCTGTGGTTATAATTGACTCGGCTAGGACAGAAGAATAGAGGAGGTGGAATGGCTTCAGATTAAAATGAAGCAGCAAAGCGCAGAGAGTGGCTAGTTCAATGAATACTAAAAAAACACAAAAAACCCCTTCCTCTTTTTGTGTATGTGTTGAACTCAATGGTTACAATTTACTTGTTCCTTTCAAAGAGATTGCTGCCTTTCTGATTCCCAGCCTGCTCTGGGGAAGGGAGAGATCTAACGATTCATTAAAAATAAATGGAGAACTCTGAAATACAGACATTCAGATGCTTAATGAATTAGCCAGGACAAAAGCCATACAAGTGTAGCTGCTCGCACATTTAGAGCTGCTCGGGTGTTGGCCTTTTATGCTGGGAGAATGCAAAGACTCTCCACCGAAACATTTCAAAAGTCCATGAAGGAGGTGGACTAATTTGCGGAGGAAGATTCGGAATACCAATGGACCTTAGTTGGGACGGTTGCGTGAAACCGGTATGTTCATTTCCCAGGAGGCGACTGATTAGTAGTTACTAGAGACCAACAGTGGAGCAGGAATATTCCCTTCTTGCTAAGCTTATGGGCTTCTCATAGCCATCTGGTTGGCTGCTGTGCAACATGAATGGCGGACTCAATGGATGCTTGCTCTGATAATACACGGGTCTTGCTGTGCTATTATGAGGCACAGGAAGAGCCTTTGCTCTGCTGGCCAGGTCCTCACTGGATCCCAGCCGTGAAGGCCAAATTTGACAGGCGAGCAGGGCCACCCACCTGTAAATTACTCAAGTCTCATGATTACACCAGCTGATTGGACTCTCTGAAATCCCAAGGTCAGGACTTCAAAGCACCACAGAAGGCTTGCAAAGAGCAGTGGCGTCACGAAGGAGGGGGGGCGGTGTGACCTGGGTGCCATGTTGGGGGGGGTGACAAGAATGCACCCCGCGGGGTGCTCTCCCCGCCGCCCTGGGCACAGCGGCGTAAGCAGCCATAGTGCCGTCGCAACCGCATGTGGAGGATCCTCCGTTCGCGGCTGCAGCCGTGAGCAGAGGATTCCACCACTGTCTGAACAGGGCTCGGGTGGCGGCGGCGGCAAACTGCTACATACATCACATGAATACACCTACATACAGCCTAAGGCCCATGGGCCGGATGCGGCCCAATCGCCTTCTCAATCTGGCCCGTGGACAGTCCAGGAATCAGCGTGTTTTTACATGAGTAGAATGTGTCCTTTTATTTAAAATGCATCTCTGGGTTATTCGTGGGGCCTGCCTGGTGTTTTTACATGAGCAGAATATATCATTTTATTTAAAACACATCTCTGGGTTATTTGTGGGGCATAGGAATTTGTTCATTATTTTTTTCAAAGTATAGTCCAGCCCACCACATGGTCTGAGGGACAGTGGACCGGCCCATGGCTTAAAAAGGTTGCTGACCCCTGGCTAGGTGATCCCTTCGAACTCTGTGATTCTAATCATCTAATCTAATCTCTTCCCCCAATGTTATTGCCTTATTGCCATTTGGAAGGGCATTCTTATAAGAAAAGGAAGGTGGGACAAAGAATAAGCTGGAACATTTGTGGTACAAAACTTGACAGGATTTCAGTAGGAAGCTATGGGGTACACACTGATTGGAAAGGAAGCAGATTGACCACCCCAAAACTTTTGTAGGTGCAAGCGGTATTTAAACTGGAATCATATATATAACTGCCCTGATACCATCATGAGCACAAAACATTAAGAATGCACAATGAAAAGGACATATGGAGGGGCCTTTAATGTTTTGACTCTATCCTCTCACCAAGCAGTAAGGATAATTTCCCCCAAATGTCCGGATTCACCTTCAGGCAAGGGTGTGTTGGGGGGGGGTGCGCTTCAGATGGATAAGAAAACATCTTATCTGAACTGGAAAATTAAATATGATTTATAAAATAATTTGGGGGAAAATAAAAAATCAATGACACTGAATATGTTACCATAAATCAAAATGTGCCCAGTTAATGCAGATTTCTAAGCAAGGGTATTGATCGTAGATTCTAATCAGCAGATTGCATAAAGGTTAATTCAGAAATGCACCAGGACGTGGCTTGGAATAAATGAATTCAGTTTAAATGTATCACTGAAATTATTATTATTTTTAGCTAATGGAGTGATAATTGAATTCACTCTCTAATCTGAAGCAAGGGATAGAGTAACACCACAACATAATTACTTGTCTGGTTAAATACATCGTCCTGCATGTCTGTATGTGAGTGTATAATTTGCTTTCAGATTCACGCTGAGAATCTCCCTGCTTTTCCTTATCATAATACAATTTAAGAAAGCGTGGCTTTCCTTCTCCATCAAATTAAATCAATTTGAAAAATTGAAGAGGCTTTTGGCTTTAGCTTTCCAATCATCTTTCATTGTTACTGTTAACAAAAGATGGAAGGGGGCAAGAGGGACTGAGATAATGCAAGGAATTATAGGAAACTCACCTTCCCTCTTCAGAACTTTCTTGGTGGAGGGACATGGCTGGCCCAAAACATTTTGGCACCTGAAGCAAACCACAAAATTGTGCCCCCTTCCTAGTCAAGGAAGAAGGGGCGAGTGAATAAAGTCATACCTCTGGTTAAAGTCGCTTCAGGTTGAGTGTTTTCAGGTTGCTCTCCGCAGCAACCCGGAAGTAATGGAACACATTAGTTCTGGGTTTCGCTGCTCGCGCATGCGCTCGCGCTCAAAATGACATCACACGCATGCGCAGAAGCAGCGAATTGTGCTTCCGGAGGCGGCGCCTACCGGTAATGGCGGATTCCCTCTAACTGGAGGGAGAAGCTCCGTAGAAATCGGGTCCACCGCTGCAGCGAAGCGGAGGACCCTTAAAAAACCCGCAGGCGGGAGAAGCCTGGGGCCGTGGGACTCAGTGGGCACGCGGAGCGCACCCCGAACTGTCAAAGGAGCTCTCTAAAGAGCTCCGGAGCGGAGTGGGGCTGCGCTGTGCTGGGAGTCGATCGCTACTTCTACGGAGTGAAGCTGCATAGCAGTTGCCAGAGAGCGCTGACCTTTTTCCTGTGAACATCGAATTGAAACATCTACCCGTGAGTAAGACTGGGGGAACTTTGAAAGGATCAAAGGAAAGGATTTAAAGAACTGGCAACTTGACTTTGACTTTGACACTTTGATCCCTGGACTTTGATCTTGATCTTGAACCTGAAATCGCCAAAGTTTAAACAGGAAGCCTGCTTTGCCGACTTGTAGACAGCTTAAAAGCAAGGGACAATGGAGCTGGGAACCACAGAATTTGAACTTTTATAAAGAGCTAATCTCATTGCCTGACAGAAGAACCCCCCAAAAAAGTGGAAAGGGGGGGTTTGAACCTACCACTCAATCCTTGACTTCGGTCTGCCTTAAGTATCTGAAAGGTCACTTTGAATGCACCGTTTTATGACATTGTAACTATTACAGCAGACCTCTGCAAAAGATTGGTAACTTTTTGGGACTATCTGAGCTTGCAACTGTTGCTATCTGTGTAACATTATTATACCTATGAAGATACTGTTCTATAGTTGTCATCCATGAAACATTTTGCTACTCTGCTCCCCTAGAGGTATCTTGTGTTATAGCTGGGGATTTTCCACTGCAGCTGCTTTTTTATCATTGCTGAGAAACAATCCTGGGAGCTGTGAGAACTGTGTAAGTGACCTTGACTTCTTGCGGCGCAGGAATGGATCAAGACAAACCACAAGATAAGGCCCAGGAGAAGGCGCAAGAGAAAGCTATAAAATATAAAACTAGACAACAGCAGCAATTGTTGACACAGCAACAACAATATTACAGAAGACCATCTCTAACAGGCCTTTCTGCCCCACAAGTCACAGAACGAGAAGAAGCTAAAGGACCAGGATCAGCAGGATCAGATTCTGCAACATTGGACAAGATTCTCTCTGCTCTACAAAATTTGTCAACCAAGATAGACTTAAATACCTCAACTATTAAAGACCTTGGACAAAAAGTGAATGACGTGGGGCAGAAAGTGAACTCTAATACCCAGGCAATTGACAGGCTACTGCAGGAATCCAAGGAGCAGAGGAAGCGAACGAGAGGATCTTGGCGGTAGAGGAAAAAATACCGCCAATTAATAGAAAACTGGATGACTACAAGGCACAATTTTCTTTGATTGAACTTAAGGAAAAGCAGGCCAACTTGAGAATAAGAGCAGTCCCGGAAACAGAGGAAGGAGAATTAATAGAGTTCCTTACATTGGAATTTGAGACTTTCTGGGGTCTGGACCCTGAAGAAATTAAGATAGTGAGTGCCTTTCGACTGGGAAGGGTCAGAAGGAAGAACAAGGCGAGGGAGTGCTTGATTTCGTTAAGATCAAAAGAAGAAAGAGATAAAATACTGAGCCTACATTACCAGAAAGCACTTGAGATTGGAAGTGAGAGAATTGAAATTTTTAAAGATATCCCAAAATACCTACTAGATCTTAGAACCAACTACAGTGATTTGGTCGACCTACTAAGAAAGAACAACATCCTCTTCAGGTGGGAATTCCCGCAAGGCCTCTCGTTTACATTCAAAGGAAAGAAAATTAAGATAAGATCAAAGGAAGATAAAGTGAGTTTCCTGAAAGATTTTGGTGAAGAACTACGAAGGGAGGCAAGAACAAAAGATTTGGAGGCACTAGGATTGGGACCACCTGACTTGGACAGGCACCCCCTGGGGTTGGACCGGCCAGAGAAAGAGACACAACCATCAGAGGAAGAACAACTTTTAGGAGCAGTCGGAGGAACGTCATAATAACTATAACATGTCTCTGCAGATGTTAACTTGGAATATTCGGGGCCTAAATTCCCCTAGCAAGAGGAAGAGAATTTTTCACATGTTAAAAAAGGAACAATTGGACTTGATTTGTTTACAAGAAACACATATAACCAGACTCCACAGGAAATTATTGATAAATAAGGGATTAGGCCAAGAATTTATCTCATCGGATAAAGTTAAAAAAAGAGGAGTAGTGATATACGCAAAAGAGAATTTGACACCAAAATTTTTGTTTAAAGATGAAAATGGACGATTCATTGCAATTGAAATACAATTATATGGAGAAAAAGTTTTAATAATTGGAGTCTATGCACCTAATGAGGGAAAATCTGACTTTTATAAAAAAACTACATGAGACGTTGCTTGATTACATGGACCAAAACATCATTTTGATGGGAGATATGAATGGAGTTGTGTCAACAAACATGGACAAATCTGAAAGACAGGTAGTTACAAAAGATGGAAGGCTACCAAAGACTTTCTTTGAATTGACAGACAATATGGACTTGATTGACATTTGGAGAACTAAAAACCCCCTAGGTAGAGAGGGGACCTTCTTCTCTGAAGCCAATATGACATGGACAAGAATTGACCAAATCTGGATTACAAGAGGGATGGCACCTAAGATACGGAAAGTGGAAATCTGCCCAAAAGCTTGCTCCGACCATAATCCTGTGAAAATGGACATGAAATTAACACCGATTGGTTCCTTTAGATGGAGAATGAATGACACCTTATTTAGAGACTGTGAAATTATCAAGAAGGCCCAAAAAACTATGAAAGATTATTTTGAAATAAACCTGAAGACAACTGTAGAAAAAAGAATAATCTGGGACGCGAGTAAGGTGGTCATGAGAGGTTTTTTGATCCAACAAAACACCTTAAAGAGGAGACTTCAAGAAGAAAAAAAAGGAAAGATTTTGGAGAAAATTGGAGATGGAGAGAAGAGACTAAGAACTAAACCAAAGTCACAGGAGATCCTGCGAGAAATTAAATTATATCAGGCACAATATTTGAAACTGGTTAATCAGGACATTGAATGGAAGATTAAACAAATGAGACAAAGAACTTTTGAATCAGCGAATAAGTGTGGAAAGCTGCTAGCATGGCAGCTGAAGAAAAGACAAAAACTAAACACTGTGACAAATCTTGAAGTAAATGGAAGAAATGTACAAAACCCACAGGAGATTAAAGACTGTTTCCAGAGATATTTTAAACAATTGTACGCACAAGGGCCACAGAATGAGACCAGGATTGATGAATTTTTAGCAACAAATGGATTACAAAATATTTCACAAGAGAACAAACTAATATTGAATGGAAAAATTTCTGAACAGGAGGTTGAAGGTGCCATTAAGAATCTGCAACTTGGCAAGTCTCCAGGCCCAGATGGGCTTTCCTCCAAATATTATAAAGTGATGAAAGACTATTTAATTCAACCATTAATGGAGGTTTGCAACGAAATTATGGAGGGGAAAAGAGTGCCGGAGTCGTGGAAAGATGCTTATATCACTCTTATACCAAAAAATGAAGTGGAAAAGACACAGCTTAAGAACTACCGCCCCATATCCCTACTTAACGTGGATTACAAAATTTTTGCAGACATTTTAGCTAAAAGATTAAAAAAAGTTTTGGCAGGAATTATACATAAAGATCAAGCAGGCTTTCTCCCAGGTAGACATATGTCAAATAACACAAGGAACTTAATTGATATTTTGGAAAAATTACAAGTGAATATCAATACAAAAGCAGTATTGATATTTATAGATGCTGAGAAAGCCTTCGATAATATCTCTTGGAGTTTTATGAAGAAAAATCTGCAAGGGATGGGGGTGGGAGAAAGGTTTGGAAACGGTATAGGGGCGATTTACTCGAAACAAAAGGCAAAGTTAATTGTGAACAATGTGGTTACAGAAGAAGTTAAGATAGAGAAAGGGACACGACAAGGCTGCCCAAACTCCCCTCTACTTTTTATTTCAGTCCTGGAGATATTGCTGAACATGATTAGAAGGGACCAACAGATTCAGGGTATACAGGTCGGAGTGAAACATTATAAACTAAAAGCCTATGCAGATGACCTAGTTTTGACATTACAGGAGCCAATCCCTAGTACTAAAAGAGCTTTGGAACTAATACAAGAGGTGGCAGGGTTTAAACTTAACAAATTAAAAACTATGGTTCTAGAGAAGAATTTAACACAAATGGAGAAAGACAGGTTTCAGAGAGAAACAGGTTTAACAGTAGTAAAAAAAACAAAATACCTAGGGGTGAACATGACTTCAAAGAATGTTAACTTATTTAAAGACAATTATGAAAAATGTTGGTCTGAAGTGAAAAAAGATCTTGAGATATGGACAAATTTAAAGTTATCCTTACTGGGTAGAATAGCAGTTATCAAAATGAATGTATTGCCAAGACTATTGTTTTTGTTTCAATCGTTACAGATAATTGACAAGATGGACTGTTTCAAGAAGTGGCAAAAAGAAATTTCTAGATTTGTCTGGCAGGGCAAAAAGCCCAGGATTAAATACAAAATTCTTACTGATGTGAAAGAGAGAGGGGGGTTTGCCCTGCCGGACTTTAAACTATATTATGAGGCGGCAGCTTTTTGCTGGCTGAAGGAATGGCTACTTCTTGAGAACACAGACATTCTTGATCTGGAAGGATATGATAATGCTTTCGGATGGCATGCATATTTGTGGTATGGTAAGGATAAAGTACAAAGGTCGTTCAAAAACCATATTGTCAGAAAAGCGTTGTTTAATGTCTGGGTCAGATATAAAGATCTTTTGGAGAATAAAACCCCAAGGTGGCTTTCTCCAATGGAGGCTAAGGCCTTGAAAAAACTTAACATGGAAACTAATTGGCCAAAATACTGGGAAATTCTGGAGCAAGAGGGAGATAAATTGAAACTGCAGAGCTATGAGAAACTTAAAGATAAGGTGCGTGATTGGTTACATTATTTTCAAGTAAGAGAGGCATATAATTTGGACAGGAAAATTGGCTTCCAGGTGGAAAAATCGAAGCTAGAAACAGAATTGTTAGAACCCAGTGTCAAGGTATTGTCGAGAATGTATAACTTGTTGCTGAAATGGAATACTGAGGATGAAACGGTTAAATCCGCTATGATAAAATGGGCACAAGATATTGGTCATAACATCATGTTCGCTGACTGGGAACGGTTGTGGACCACCAGTTTGAAATTTACGGCATGCAGTGCCATAAGAGAGAATATTATGAAAATGATTTACAGGTGGTACATGACCCCAGTCAAGCTAGCAAAAATCTATCATTTGCCTGATAACAAATGTTGGAAATGTAAAGAAACGGAAGGAACTTTCTTTCACCTTTGGTGGGCCTGCCCGAGGATTAAGGCTTTCTGGGAAATGATATATAATGAATTGAAAAAAGTATTTAAATATACTTTTCTAAAGAAACCAGAGGCCTTTCTTCTGGGTATGGTTGGCCAATTGGTGTCAAAGAAGGATAGAACTTTTTTTATGTATGCTACAGCAGCAGCAAGAATACTCATTGCAAAACACTGGAAGACACAAGATCTACCCACCTTGGAAGAGTGGCAGATACAAGTAATAGACTATATGGAATTGGCAGAAATGACCGGCAGAATCCGAGATCAAGGAGAAGAGTTGGTGGAAGAAGATTGGATGAAGTTTAAAGTTTATCTACAAAATTATTGTAAAATCTATGAGTGCTAAGGGCAGTGTAAATGAAATGATGGGGTTCTAGTGATTAAGATAAGTAAGAGTACAAAGGGAAAGATAAAGGATGAAAATGAATATGAATGAGCTTGCTGAAAAAACCTTTAAAGTGGAATACAAGAAGGGAAGGTGGGAGGAAGTAAGGAAAATAAGGTTTGGAAGACTATTAAAATGAACCAGAGTTTTCTTTTTAATTTTTTATTACTAGGTTGAATCTTTTTTATGTTTTCTTTCTTTCTTTTTTTTCTCTTTATGATTTTTGATGTTGTTTGTATTTTTGATGTTTGTTGTTTGTTGTCTTTTTACCTTTTGTAAAACTTAATAAATATCATTTAAAAAGAAGAAGAAGAAGCAGCGAATTGTGACCCGCACATGTGCAGATGTGCAGACGCGGGTTGCGTTCTGCTCTGGATGCGAACGGGGCTCTGGAATGGATCCTGTTCACATCCAGAGGTACCACTGTATCTATTTTTAAAAATATATTTTTATTGAGTTTTACAATTTTATATTCATTACAATAACATTATATAATAATAACAATACCTTTATTGTCAATGTACAACCTGTGTACAATGAAATTAACCGAGCCTCCCTCTCTCCCCCCCCCCAAACACTTAATTTTATTGCACTCTGTGTGCTTGTCACGCAACACACCAACCCTGAAAGTCAGTTGCACTATATTTTTTTTCCGTTCAGCAGCCTAACAGCCTACGGATAGAAACTATTTTTTAGCCTGCTGGTATAACTGATTATACTTCAATATAATTAATAATAATAATAATTTATTATTTATACCCCGCCCATCTGGCTGGGGAAACCCAGCCACTCTGGGCAGCTTCCAACTAAACACTAAAATACAATCCTGGCCAAGGGGAGAAGATTAAAGAGGTGCTGGCTGGGGTGTGAATCGTCCCTGAGAATTTTTCTCGCTTTCCAAAGACAGCGATCCCTTGCAATGTCATCTAGTGGGATCATGTGCTGTGTTCACCACCCTCTGTAAAGACTTTCTGTCCGTGGCTGTCAAGCCAACATACCACACTATCAAAAGAAAACGAAAAATAAAATTCCCAAATCCCCCCTCCCCACACCCCGACTGCGCTCAACTTCCTCTTCTGGTTCTTTACATGTTAACTTCACCTGCTTGTTTTATTATACTTTAACGTTGCATCATTTCGATTAAATGTTATTGTATTCTTATCATTTTTATACTGTAATTATTTTCACATGCCTCTTACACTTCGTTATTTTCATGTTATTACATCCTAATCCTTGTGTTCATTTTGTTCATTGCAAGTGTTTACTCAAACCCTGCTAGTGAGTCCATTTCTTTACAATGTTCCTGTAGGTTCAACATAAAAGGTTCCCAGTCTCTTTTAATGTCTCTGTTGTCTTTATCTCTAAGTTTTCCAGTTAGCATAGCCATTTCCACATTATCCATCAGTTTTGCTTGCCATTCTTCTTTAGCTGATATCTTGTCGTCTTTCCATTTTTGTGCTAGTAATATCCTAGCCGCTGTTGTAGAATACATGAATAGTTTCTTCTTCTCTTTTGGCAAGTCTTGATCTGTAATACCTAGCCAAAAGGCTTCTGGACTTTTGGCAAAAGTTATCTTAAATATTCTTTTCATTTCATTATAAATCATTTCCCAATTTTAAAAAAATTATTTTACAATTCCACCACATATGAAAAAGGTGCCTTCTTTTTTCTTTACACTTCCAACACTTATTGGAGCCAGTTTTGTACATGTTTGCCATTTTTACAGGCGTGATATACCAGGGGTGGGTGAATATCTAAATCAGGAACAAGGGAAGGATAAAGATCTGCATAAGGATCTGATGCCCCTTTAGATCCTGCCACCCGAGTTGGTTGTCTCACTTTGTGGCATGCCAGCCCTGGTATAGGGACCATTTCTTTTTTTAAAAAAACAACAACATTTTATTCCTCTTTTTATTTTGAAGGTTACCTTTGTTACTCAACAATTATATTCCAATTCAGCAAAACTAGTAATCTCCCGCTCTCCCAAGATCAATGTTTATAACCCAAATTACTTACAATTGCGTTACAACTTTCCATCTTATTTAATTTCATCCAAACATGTTTCTTATTATATTCTGCTTTTTCCTTACACTTCAAATCCTGCTGTGGTCTTTGCATATGGGAAATAACTTTGTATATAGGCTAGAAAGAAGGCTGATCGCCAAAGAATTGATGCTTTTGAATTATGGTGCTGGAGGAGACTCTTGAGAGTCCCATGGACTGCAAGAAGATCAAACCTATCCATTCTGAAGGAAATCAGCCCTGAGTGCTCACTGGAAGGACAGATCCTGAAACTGAGGCTCCAATACTTTGGCCACCACATGAGAAGAGAAGACTCCCTGGAAAAGACCCTGATGTTGGGAAAGATGGAGGGCACAAGGAGAAGGAGAAGACAGAGGACGAGATGGTTGGACAGTGTTCTCAAAGCTACCAACATGAGTTTGACCAAACTGTGGGAGGCAGTGGAAGACAGGAGTGCCTGGCGTGCTCTGGTCCATGGGGTCACGAAGAGTCGGACATGACTAAACGACTAAAGAACAACAACAAGGATGACTGTGCCCTGTCTTCACAGTTGGATGTGACAATGCTTCTGAATGCTGGTTGCTGAAAACCACAGAAGAGGAGACGGCTCGTACATACGGGACTGCCTCTCCTTTTATGTTCCACAGAAGACCTTACGGTCTTCAGACAAAAACATCTTGGAGGTCCCAGGCCACAGGGAGGTTAGGCTGGCCTCAAGCAGAGCCAGGACTTTTTCAGCTGTGGCCCCGATCTGGTGGAACGCTCTGTCACAAGGGACCAGGGCCCTGCGGGACTTGACATCTTTCCGCAGGGCCTGCAAGACAGAGCTGTTCCACCAGGCCTTTGGCCAAGGCACAGTCTGACCCCCTCCTTTGGTAATCCTCACAGAACTCACAGCAGGCGGGACTCACTGTGGGGCCTTCAGTGCGCCCGAGCCACGCATCTCTCCTGGGAGTGACGTGGTGGCTTGGGCGCCCGTAGGCTCCGCACTGCCCCAAACGGCCTGCCTGTCAACTCCCCCTCAGCTGTAGGGAGGCTGAGTGGGAGGAGGCAGACAAACTCCTTGGAGGCCCTGTGGAGCAGCTCACCCTGCCCCATGGGCAGCTGGCCCCGCCCCCAGGCGCAGGGCATGCGCACCCCCCCCCAGGCGCCTAATCAGCTTGTTCCACCACTGCAGTATAGGTAACAGAGGAAGAGAAGAAGTGAAAAGGAGGATGTGATATTTCCGGGCCTATTCCGGAGCCAGAATCTTCTCCTCCACCAATGACTCAACCGCCATAATTATTTAAGCAACCGTTGTCTCAGCCCTAAATACAGATAGCCTTGATCTGTAAATGTCAGTGGATGAGAACAACATATTTCTGCAATAAACACAGTACTTAGTCATGCCATTGGCAGCTAAAAACAACTATTAGCAAGTTTCTTCACTGTGCATGGAAATCTCAGCAAATTTGAGCAAAAGGTTTATCGCTGGTGATTCATTGTTGAAAATGATTATGTCCTCAACATATACACATCCTTGCAGTTTTCTGTTTGGCTCATGAAAAGAGATTGGCGGAATGGTTCAGAATTATCTCTGGCCGACAGTTAGATTGTATCAATTACTTAAAAGTGCTAAGAAGAAGAAGAAGAAGAAGGGGGAAGGAGGGTGATTGGGAGAATTGGCAAGGACATAATAATCTACCCTCTCACTTTAAAGACAATCTGAAGATTAATGCAAGGGGAGCGGCGGCAGAAATCAGTTGGGGGAAAGTGAGTGTGACAAAATGAACACTTGTACTTCCAGTGTTGCTCCATGAGGCAAAGGGAATTAGCTGTCAGATGAGAAAGAGGATGAACTTCCTGCTTGTCATATCAAAAGCTCTTCGCTTTAATCTGAAGATAATGGATATGTTGCCAGATGAACAGTGATTAGAGCTGGAACAAATTTGCTCTCCAAATTCCCCTCTGTAAATTTTGATGTTGAACGTTCTCTAGATGTTCTCTGAATACTTGGATGTTTGCTGAATATCTGTCTTTGATACACTACGATTTGAGATTTTGATCTATCTTCTACAAATCTACATTTTTTGGAAAGCTGCCTGTTTGTTCTCTATGCATTCAGAGACCTCTCAAGAAACTCTCATGAAATTTGGCATGATGGCTCCTGAGACCGAAGAGAAGGTTTTGGTCTATGTTTTGGATAAGGCTGGGTGCCATTTTGAATCAAGATGGTGGGGCAAACTTTTCACAATTACACTAATTTGGACATCTCTCAATATATTATCTTTGGCATCATGGTTCTTGAGACTGAGAGGCAGGTTTTGTCTTATGCTTCTTTATAATTGAAAGCCATTTTGACTCAAGATGGCTGACCGAACCTTTCAAAACTGTACTGATTTTAACCCAATTTCAAAACTGATTTGTGTTTTGTTTTGTTTTGTTTTCTTAGAATTCCTGAGCAACCCCAGGTAGAAGGCTGCAAGCGTCTTCCCTCGCTCCCTCTTTCTACTACTGCTGCTGTATTGGAGAAAGTGGTTTTTCTCTTTGAAATCTGCTGGGAGGGCATTCCACAGGGCAGGTGCCACTACCAAGAAGGCCCTCTGCGTGGTTCCCTGTAACTTGGCTTCTCTCAGCGAGGGAACCGCCAGAAGGCCCTCAGAGTTGGACCTCAGTGTCCGGGCAGAACGATGGGGGGTGGAGATGCTACTTCAGGTATACTGATTTTGAATCAAGACAGTGGACCAAAACCTTCCAAACTGTACTGATTTGGAGACCTCTGAAGATAGCAACATATAGACAACTTTTCAAAACATAGATAAAGACTAACAATTGTCCTTGCATTGATTCAGGGCAGGATCAGGGTTGAGTGTTTCTCAAGTTGTGGTGGGGGTTATGCACAGCCTTAGGAACTAATGAATTTAAATTACATTATCCATTTATAAAGCTCAGTATTTTTCTGGATTCTAATATTCCCAGGCAATGCTGGGTACTTTCTGCTAGTGCATATAATATCTGAGAATCTTAGCTCTCTCCTCCTCCATGAATTTGTCCATTCCTTTTTTTAAAAAAAGTTGGTGGCTATCTCTGTCTCCTGTGGAAGCAAGTTCCAGTGTTTAACTACGTGCTACTTAAATAAGTACTTCCTTTTAGGTTTCCTGAAGCTTTCAACATCTAACAAACAGCTGGGACTTTCTGATTTCAGGATAGCTGGTGTGTGGCGGTTCCTTGTGTTCTCGGTATGGATCGACAGCCTAAAAGAGAAGAACGAAGAACGAGGAGCTGGAAAGTGAAATAATCAGATGTTACCCACGTTAATTTCCTGTATCTCTTCCTTTAATCTGATGTCTTCCTTTAATGGGATGGCTACCTCCGAATCATGGAATAATTAGATCTCCTAGCTGCCCCTTTCAACCCAGTGATTGTTAGGCTTGACTGATAGATTGAGCAAAAGTGGCTAAAGATGTGATTTTAAGTGCTGCTGGTGGGAAGAGGGAGATACTCAAAGAGATTAGGCCATTATTCACGTATTATGACATGCATTCATCTTGATAGTCTCTCGTTAGAGCATAGGGCAGCTATATGAATTTAAGTGATGGTTATCGGATCTGGCAGCTAATTCCATTCCAAATTGTTTTTGAATAAAAGGCTCCTTGGGCCTAAGTTCTTAATAGCCACACAGGGCTGATAACTGGTGGTGAGAAGGGGAGAAGCAAGCAAACAAACAAACAAACAAACAAAGGGCCTGGGTAGTTATTCGACCTCTGAGCAGGTTGCTAGAATGGCCTCCAGGGAGTTAAAAACACAACATTAGGGCTTTTGCAAGATTATTATTTGGGTGTTTGGTTTTGAGCAGATGTCAGCAGCAAACGCTGGAGTGATCCAAACTTCCCATTTTGAACCGGGTTTGAAGGAGGCATCTCCTTGCTTGCCCTTACAATGCAATTATATTATTATTATTATTATTATTATTATTATTATTATTATTATTATTAGTTATCCACACCAACAGGTCTCAGGTTGCAACAATTTAAAAGTCAATGTTAAACTTTAAAGTCAATGCTTTAAACTTTAAAGCAAATCACAGCAACAAGAATGTGGCAACACACATTTTAGATATCAATGACTGGGGTAAAGATGGCTACGGTATATTAATAAATAACAGCCTAGTGGTGACCAGTAAAGGTTCGGTGGTAGAAATGGAGCATCAGTGGGGTTTGGGGGGCACTGTAGTATCACAGTTTTTTTGCACAGTGGGAAGCAAACTTCATTGAGTTCAAGGGAGCTCCTTCCAAGGAAAGCACAGCAAAGCCCGCCAATTGTGTTTTATTCTGCCAAGGCATCCGCACATTGAATGACAGAACATGGATGTATGAAAAGTGTTTTAACAAACATCCCACCCAGCATCCTGCTCCTCCTCAGTTCAGCTTCTCCTGCTTTTTCTGGGAGGGGCCTGTTCCCTGAAAATCCCCATCAGCAAAACCCTCCATTTCACCCAAAGACCCACACATTGAAGGAAGGGAGTGGTCTATGTCCCACTCAAGTATGTCCACCTTTCTGGTTCTCAGTGGAGTATGGTTCATAAGGATGAATGAGAACCACCAAGCCTGCCATCTTACTTGCAGTCTCCAACATTTTGCTGATGAAAATAGAGACATCCTATTCAACAACAACAACAACAGCAACAACAACAGCAACAGCAACAACAGCAGCAGCAGCAGCAGCAACAACTTTATTATTCATACTCTACCCAACTGACTGTGCTGCCCCAGCCACTCTGGGCAGCTTTCACCATATGCAAACATAATAAAACTTTTAACACTGAAAAACTTCCCTTTCCAGTAGTACCTTGGTTGTCGAACTTAATCCATTCTGGGAGTCTGTTCAACTCCTGGCACCATTCAAAAATCAAGGTGTGGTTTCCAATTGGTTGCAGGAGCTTTTTGCATTCAATCGGAAGCTGCGTCGGACATTCAGCTTCCAAAAAAACGTTCACAAACCAGAACACTTACTTCCAGGTTTGTGGGGTTTGGGAGCTGATTTGTTCGGGAGCCACACCGTTTGACAGCCAAGGTACACTGAACAGGGGTGCTTTCAGTCGTCTTCTAAAGCTTGTATAGTTAGTTATCTCCTTGGCTAGGGGAGGGCTGAATAACTTCACATCCTCCAACATTTATCTGATGAAAATAGGGATACCCTAAAGAAAAGCAGGACATTCTGGGATCAAATCAGAAACTGGGACGGCTTCTGTAAATCCGGGACTGTTCCTGGAAAATAGGGAAACCTGGAGAGTGTGCTCTCTAGGGGGTGTTAACACTAAGTATAGTGCTTATGGGGGTGCAGGTGGTGCTGTAGGTTAAACCACAGAGCCTAGGACTTGCCAGTCAGCAGGTCGGCAGTTCGAATCCCCGTGACGGGGTGAGCTCTCATTGCTCGGTCCCTGCTCCTGCCAACCTAGCAGTTCAAAAGCACATCAAAGTTCAAGTAGATAAATAGGTACCACTCCAGCGGGAAGGTAAACGGTGTTTCCGTGTGCTGCTTTGGTTCGCCAGAAGCGGCTTAGTCATGCTGGCCACATGATCCAGAAGCTGTACACCGGCTCCCTCGGCCAGTAAAGCGAGATGAGCGCTGCAACCCCAGAGTCAGTCACGACTGGACCTAATGGTCAGGGGTCCCTTTACCTTTACCATATGGTGCTTATGAGTACCCAGAAATAGTACCTCGGGTTAAGAACTTTGCTTCAGAATGAGAACAGAAACCGTGCTCCGGCGGCACGGCAGCAGCGGGAGGCCCCATTAGCTAAAGTGGTGCTTCAGGTTAAGAACAGTTTCAGGTTAAGTACGGACCTCCAGAACGAATTAAGTTCTTAACTCAAGATACCACTGTACTGTATCCTGCTACCCTCAAAGACTCCTTTGACCCCACCCCTTTGACTTCCAATCTTAATTTTAAGACTCTCAACTGTCAGTTCAGTTTATTGCACATAGCCAAAGGCCTTCACAAGAAACAACAAAGGGCAAAAACAGGACATTCCTCAAAAATCACACGACAAAAGTCTATAATTTCACAGCATTAAATTTTGAAATTATAATGCATTAACAAAACTGGGGCAAAACTTCTCAGCTGCCAGAGCAAATCTGGCTACCAGATGTGTAATTTGTGTTTGTTGGCTAAGAGTTCAACTATCACTTCCTGGGAGGATCGAGCTGAGTACCAATGGGGATATAAGAGATAAAAATTCTCTGGCTACATTTTTTTCCCCTTTTAAAAATGAATCATTTGACTTGTTCTTGTTGTTTGCTCGAGGGGTGCCTTTTGGGGGGGGGCTATTGCCTTATTTCTGCCTGTTTTATTGATTTTTGGATGTGTGTAAATATTTTGCCTGGAGGCTGGTTTTGAGCATCACATTTTTTCTTCTGTGAAATGGGCATTTTGAGATGCCCACAAAGGTTCCTTGGTTTTCCAAATGCACCCTTGGGCCCTGAAAGCTTGGTCACTCTGTCTGTGAAAAGTTGTTGTTGTTGTTTAGTCATTTAGTCATGTCCGACCCTTCGTGACCCCCTGGACCAGAGCACGCCAGGCACTCCTGTCTTCCCCTGCCTCCCACAGTTTGGTCAAACTCATGCTGGTAGCTTCGAGAACACTATCCAAGCATCTCGTCCTCTGTCGTCCCCTTCTCCTTGTGCCCTCCATCTTTCCCAACATCAGGGTCCATACATCAGGGTCCATACTTCCATACATCACTACTGGGGGAAAAAACCATAGCTTTTACTATACGGACCTTTGTTGGCAAGGTGATGTCTCTACTTTTTAAGATGCTGTCTAGGTTTGTCACTGTGAAAAGTTAGAAAGCAGCAACTGTTTAAATTAGGTTTTATGACTTGCAGGGAATGCAGTATATCGCTTTGGTCCCAATAGTTCTCACCACCTCAGTGAGAGCTAGTCTAGTGTTAAGGCCCATACAATGCTAATTCCACCAGACAGCTACACCCACCGTGTTGCTGAGAGCAGAAATTCTCCTTTTCCTTCTTTTCCGATAACTGGCAGCCTACACAATCTTGCACGCTGAACGTGCGAGGTGAATTTCATCTCTCACCACATTTAACAGCTTTTGTTTCTTCTGTATTACTATTCATAAGACTTCTGTAAATGGGGAATTAATAAGAAAATAATACACTACATTCCCTGTCAGGAAGATGAGCGGGGGCTGGTGGAGCACCTCCAGCGCCCGTCTGCAAAAGCATCACCATTTAATGTGCTTTTATTTTAGCACCAACGCTCCCAAGAAATGTTCTCGGCAATTAATTCACGCTATTTAAATTTAACGCATACTAATTAGGCAGCCTTGAAAAATGAATCTTTCCAGGAATCTGGAGCTCCTTTTAAAATGCACAGACATTACAACTCTTCTGGCATTTTAATGTCTCGAAAGGGAAGCTTTCCACATGCTAGAAGCAAATCCTAAATCACTTGCTCCAGAGCAATCCCACAAAATGATAGCCGGCATACTTTGCATCCATTCTCTATTCAGTACAGTGGTACCTCGGGTTAAGAACTTAATTTGTTCCGGAGGTCCGTTCTTAACCTGAAACTGTTCTTAACCTTGAGGTACCACTTTAGCTAATGGGGCCTCCTGCTGCTGCCACACAGCTGGCATGCAATTTCTTCTTCCTGAAACAAAGTTCTTAACCCGAGGTACTATTTCTGGGTTAGTGGAGTCTGTAACCTGAAGCATCTGTAACCCGAAGTACCACTGTATCTCAATTTGCAATCAGGCTGACAGCACCTTGCTTTGCTGGATTCTGGTGGAGTTGGAACATAAGAATTGCCTGCTGATGTTAGGGACTGGATTGAAGAGGAATGGTATGAATGGCCTCCCTGCCCCGAACCTTCCCAAGAAGAGGAGGACAGTATAGATCAGTGGTCGGCAAGGTTTACCTCGCCTGGGCCGGTTCACTCCAGTGGAGATCTCTCTGTGGGTCAGATTGTGCACGTGCGTGAGCACGCACATGATTTCCAGCATCTTTGTGTCTGCGCAGACATGATTTCCGGCATCTGCGCATGCACAGACACAATTTCCGACACTGCAGAAGAGAGTCCCCGCGCCACGCTGCGCTGGTTTAGTGCAACATGTGGGGACTCCCAAGTGAGTGCCTCGGTTTGAGGGTGGCTCATGGGCTGGTTAAATGACCCCGGTGGGCCACTTGTGGCCCATGGGCTGCAGGTTGCCTACCCCTGGTATAGATTTAGAACAGTGGTTTGCAGAAGGGCATAGTTCAGAGGCTGCAGAGGGGAGAAGCTGGGAAATGTTGGGAGAGGAGCAGGAAGAAGAAGAAGCACCAGGGGGAGAGACAGCAGTGACACAGTGTCTTTCGAAAGCACCCCCACCCCCGGACCAGGCAAGCATTGAGAGTAGTAGAACAGAAAGCTCAGAGGCAGAAAGCACAGATTAGCTGATACGGTTATGATGTACAATAGGAGAGGTGGAGAGAGTGGGACTTTACTTGGACAATACCATTATCTGAGAGACTGCTTCCTACGTCTCCCTCAGTGAATATTGAATAAAATACTATGATAAGAGTTTGTTTTTTCCATTACTGGCAGCCTGCCGTGAGGGAGGGCGATCGGATTCCCTGAAGCCTGACAGCTGGATTAGACCAATGGCCCATCTAATCCAGTATCCACGCTGGCTCCCTTGGCCTGAAAAGCGAGATGAGTGCCGCATCCCATAGTTGCCTTTGACTGGACTTAACCATCCAGGAGTCCTTTACTTTTACCTGTTCTCACCCAGATGCATGTTGGAAGCCCAGAAGCAGGATTTGAGCAAAAAATACTCTCCTCTCTTGTGGTTTGCCAGCAACTGGTCTTCAGAAGCATTAGCCGTCTCCCACCCTGAAGATAAATCGAGCTAATCTTAACAAAATCCATTGCAAACACCTTGGATGAATGTTGGGATAGCAGATGACTTGAGAGACTACGTATTACTCCTTACATACCCATTAGGTCTCTGTGTTCTGCAGCCGTTCCTCCTTAAAGTCCCTAAAATATCAGAAGCTTACTGTGCTCCAGCTGTTCAGAACAGATCTGGTAAGTCTTCATTTTCAGTAAGGAACAATTAAGACCTTTTCAAAATGGTGGATAAAGTGAGTTATTGCTTTGATTTGAGAAAGGGCAGGAGTGTTGTTTTCCGGCAGCCTGAGACAACGCAACACATCCAACTTTGAACAGTGCTAATCAGGGTAACCTAGAACACCAGAGATAACTTCTGTGTAAAAACAAAACAAATTCCTTCCAGTAGCACCTTAAAGACCAACTAAGTCAGTTCTTAGTATGAGCTTTCGTGTGCATGCACACTTCTTCAGATACGTTCTGTGTAAAAGCATCTGAGCAGTAGCAGTGTATCTGAGCAATGAGTGAATAGTTGGAATTACAACAGCAGCACCTTTAATGGTTCCTGACTGTTCTTAAGTTGCCCCAGTGACGATCTTTGTGTATGTAAATGTGTTTGTGTGGAGACATGAGACAACTGATGTACTATTGTACATATTGAGACAACTGTTACGTTTCTGAGCACAATTCAAAGTGTTGGTGCTGACATTTAAAGCCCTAAACGGTCTCAGTCCATTATATCTGAAGGAGCATCTCCACCCCCATCGTTCTGCCCAGACACTGAGGTCCAGCTCCAAGGGCTTTCTCGGTGGTGGCGCCCGCCCTGTGGAACGCCCTCCCATCATATGTCAAAGAGAACAACAACTCCCAGACTTTTAGAAGACATCTGAAGGCAGCCCTCTTTAGGGAGGCTTTTAATGTCTGATGCATTACTGTATTTTAATATTTTGTTGGAAGCCGCCCAGAGTGGCTGGGGAAGCCCAGCCAGATGGACGGGGTATAAATAAAGTATTATTATTATTATTATTATTATTATTATTATTATTATTATTATTATTACTACTACTACTACTACTACTATTACTGCTACTACTACAACACCGGCAGATTCTGGTGGATCAAAAATTTCAGGTGCCCCCTCTGAAGCCATCACCCTTTCAGGGAATCTATACTGATGCTAGGGAGTTTTCTTTCTTTCTTTCCACACATCCATAAGGATTCTGTATTCCCATGCTGTTTTCAAGCCTTTTGCATCAATATTTCTTTTGTAACCTCACAAAAGTTCACAGTATTGGCTTTCACCAAAAGGTAAGTACATATCCTCATCCCTCACTCCTGCTCCTTTCAGAAAAAAATGTGTGTGTGTGTGTGTGTGTGTGTGTGTGTGTGTATCCTCAGTAGCTTGGCAGATTGACAGCCCTCTCTTTGTGAAGCACCATGCTCTCCCAGCTCCCCCATCAATCAAACTGATGCTTGAGGAACCTATCATTTATGCCAGAGTGCAACTGCTCAGCTAATCATCCGTTGTCAAAAGTCCAGACAACTTGCTCTCATTTGGAAAAAGAAGTGATACCAATGGCGAAAGTGAATTACTTCTGCCTTCTCCACTGACCTTGGGATGTTAACACTGATGCTTCGAATGGGAGGTTGTGGGTGATGCAGTGGGTAGGCAATCTAGCCATTGTACAGAAATGAGGGGGTAAACTGAGGACACCCAGCCTCATGGTGTTACCTTTAGCAGATGGTTTGTCTGCTTCCCGTATTGTGAAGGCCATAGTTCTGTTCACACATTGCACCCAGCAGAGACACATGTCACCTCTACAAATGCAACAATGTCTGGGTGTGATGGCCTGGGATTCAGACTCAGAGGCTGAACCTGAGGAATCCCAGCCTGCACACGAGTCCCTGCCTCCAGAACCAGCTGAGCCAGGGCTGGGGCCTGAGCCTGAAGGGTCCTCACCAGTGCTGGATCCTCAGGTGCAGGCACCAGCTGAGTCTGCTCTGGCTCCTGAGGTGATGGAGGACCCATTGCCTGCAGGTGCTCCATTCTCAGCCCTGTCAGGGGAAGCTGAGGTTGTCTCT
Organism: Podarcis erhardii; assembly: GCF_964252035.2. NCBI lineage: Eukaryota > Metazoa > Chordata > Lepidosauria > Squamata > Lacertidae > Podarcis > Podarcis erhardii. The sequence continues at coordinate 49,683,346 of NC_138501.1, forward strand.
GGGTCCTGTAACCCTCCAGCCTCTCCTGAGCTGCAGAGGCTCAGGGCAGAGAGGTGGAGGGAACTAAGTTCCCGCAGGACGAGTGCTCATCTCCAGGCCAGGAGAGGCGAGTTACCTGTGGACTGGGGCCACCCTATGCCTCGGGGCAGATAAAAGCCAGCCAGAACAGTCCCAGGTTGCGGGAACAACATTGCTGGTAGCCTGTTCCTGCCTGCACCCTGTCCTGCTCTTCTGCCAGAGTTCCAGACCTCACCCGACTCCCTGCCTTAGACCCTGCTTCAGCTTTGACGGACAGCCTCCATACCGCACCCTCGACCTTGGACTGGACTCGGACCTTGCACACTGGGTGAAAGAGCGTATGCCTGTTGATTTGTGCAACTCAGTTATTGTGTACACGGGTAAACATTACATGTGAATGCATGCATATTTGAGTGTACAACTCAACTATTTATGTACACAGGCTGTTCACTCGTTGCATAGAACATGTGAGCAACCTGGGGGTTAGAAGGCAATGTGTACAAAGTAGCCTCTCATGGTCATGCAATGGAAATTTACACCAGCTTATCTAGCTAAATATGTCCTTTTTCTATAAACAGCTCAGAAGGTACAGTCGTCTTGAATATAAACCCATGATCAGAAGTTAGATTTCCTGAAATGCCACTTTGTCAAAAGGCCAAGAGCCAAGATCTTGACTTCTATCCCTCAAAGAGGCCAAAGAGACAAATCCTGTCACCACAGATGCCCATTCATTCTGCAACTTCTCTTCTATCTCCCTCTCCCAGTTTGGCAACAGGTTTGAGCTGCTCCAGTTTGGATCAGAACTGCACTAATTGCCAACCTGTAATCAATAGATCTTCTAAGTAATTCCGCTTGCCTTGTAAATGTACATATTTACTACTACTACTACTACTACTACTACTACTCTCTCTCTCTCTCTCTCTCGCTCTCTCTCTCTCTCTCTCTCTCTCTCCATATACAGTCATAGAATCATAGAATCATAGAGTTGGAAGAGACCACAAGGGCCATCGAGTCCAACCCCCTGCCAAGCAGGAAACACCATCAGAGCACTCCTGACATATGGTTGTCAAGCCTCTGCTTAAAGACCTCCAAAGAAGGAGACTCCACCACACTCCTTGGCAGCAAATTCCACTGTCAAACAGCTCTTACTGTCAGGAAGTTCTTCCTAATGTTTAGGTGGAATCTTCTTTCTTGTAGTTTGGAACCATTGCTCCGTGTCCGCTTCTCTGGAGCAGCAGAAAACAACCTTTCTCCCTCCTCTATGTGACATCCTTCTATATATTTGAACATGGCTATCATATCACCCCTTAACCTCCTCTTCTCCAGGCTAAACATGCCCAGCTCCCTTAAGCCGTTCCTCATAAGGCATCGTTTCCAGGCCTTTGACCATTTTGGTTGCCCTCCTCTGGACATGTTCCAGTTTGTCAGTGTCCTTCTTGAACTGTGGTGCCCAGAACTGGACACAGTACTCCAGGTGAGGTCTGACCAGAGCAGAATACAGTGGCACTATTACTTCCCTTGATCTAGATGCTATACTCCTATTGATGCAGCCCAGAATTGCACTGGCTTTTTTAGCTGCCGCGTCACACTGTTGGCTCATGTCAAGTTTGTGGTCAACCAAGACTCCTAGATCCTTTTCACATGTACTGCTCTCAAGCCAGGTGTCACCCATCTTGTATTTGTGCCTCTCATTTTTTTTGCCCAAGTGCAATACTTTACATTTCTCCCTGTTAAAATTCATCTTGTTTGTTTTGGCCCAGTTCTCTAATCTGTCAAGGTCGTTTTGAAGTGTGATCCTGTCCTCTGGGGTGTTAGCCACCCCTCCCAGTTTGGTGTCATCTGCAAATTTGATCAGGATGCCCTTGAGTCCATCATCCAAGCCGTTGATAAAGATGTTGAATAAGACCGGGCCCAAGAGAGAACCCTGTGGCACCCCACTAGTCACTCTTCTCCAGGATGAAGAGAAACCATTGATGAGCACCCTTTGGGTTCAGTCAGTCAGCCAGTTACAAATCCACTGAGTGGTAGCATAGTCAAGACCGCATTTTACCAGCTTCTTTACAAGAAGCAGTCGTACCTCAAAAGTCAAACAGAATCAGTTCTGGAAGTCTGTTTGACTTCCAAAACATTCAGAAACCAAAGCACAGCTTCTGATTGGTTGCAAGAAGTTCCTGCAGCCAATCGGAAGTCGCAGAAGCCCCATAGGACGTTTGGCTTCCAAAAAATAGTTTGCAGACCAGAACAGTCACTTCCAGGTTTGTGGCATGTTTGGGAGCCAAAACATTCAAGAACTAAGCTGTTCAAAAACCAAGGCACGAGAAATACACACACACACACACACACATATATATATATACATACATATATACACACACACACACACACACACACACACATATATATATATATATATTGTCCCCCCACCCATCCACTTTAATTGGGGTAAGGAGGAGGAAATGGCCAGAGACACTTTAACAGAAACTACAATTGACTTCAGCTGGCACCGAGTCTGAGCTTTTAAAGTCTCCCGACTGTCGGGAAGGTTCACTTCCAAGTGTTTTTAAATATATGACCTTGAGGTTATGCATTATTTACAGTACAATTTGTTTTATCATTATTCACGAGCCTTGACATGAGCCGCGGTGCCTCGGATGCTGGGAATACCCCAGCTCCTTACTGGAGTCCCGTCTCCTTTTTACGGTGTATTATGAATCACTCCATGAATTATTAAGGGGCTGATTTGTATTTTTATGAATGGGCCCCCCGCTCAGGCTGCTTTGGCTAATACTCCTAATGCCTGCCTAAAAGGCTGAAGAGCTGACGAAGCCAGATTCAGCAAGGAGGTGGGGAGCTCTCCTTGGTATCAATGAGACAGTGCCAAACCCTGTGCCAATTCCACTGCATGGATGAGGCTCTGTCCCATTCCTGCCAACCCAAGAATGAGGCTCTGCTGCTAATTCTCATTGAGTGCCATTGGAAACTCCAGATCCCCCAGGGGACCAGTGATGTGGTTCACTGATACCCAAGCAAACTGGACTGAGGGTATGTTCTACCATATGTGGTGGACCTGTAAAAGAGTAAAAGAGTACACTCATATCTCAGCTAATAGACGCTTCAGGTTCCACGCTTTTGGGTTGCGCACCATGCCAAACCCAGAAGTACCAGAACGGGTTACTTCCAGGTTTCGGCGCTCACATATGCACAGAAACACTAGATCATACTTTGTGCATGTGCACAAGTGCTGAATTGTGACCTGTGCATGCACAGATGTGGCTCTGGGTTGCAAACGCTGCAGGTTGCGAACGTGTCTCCCACACGGATCACGTTCACAACCCGAGCGTCCACTGTATTGGGAAATAATTGATAATGAATTGAAAAAAATGTTTTAAAGTACTTTTCAAAAATAAATAAATAACCAGAGTCCTTTTTGTCGGGGATAATTCAGACGGAAATTCCCAGGTGTCAATAAAGGTTATTTATGTATGTGGCTACTGCGGCCCGTGTTTTGTTAGCTCCCAAATGGAAAACGAGTGAGGTCCCAACCAAAGAAGAATGGCAGCTTAAACTGATGGAATATGTAAAGCTTGCAGATTTAACACATAGAATAAGAGAACAAGAAGAACACATGTTTAAGGAAGATTGGAAAATGTTTATTGAATATATGGGGGGAAATTGTGTATAATGTAAAATGCAGGCAGCATTAAGATAAATTCAGCAATGTAAATAAGTTTTTCTTGATGTAGTTATGGAATGCTGAATGGTTTAAAGGGTAACAGGACCTCTGACCGTTAGGTCCGGTCGATATGCAGGGATTTCTGCTATGCAAAATGAACCATGGAAAGAGAAGACAGGAAGTCATTGATATTTTGAGGTTGTTTAAATGAATATTCTAAAATGTAAAAAAGAAAATTTAATTAAAATGATGGGGTGGGGGGGGGGAGAAACTGGTCTTCTGATAAGTGGAGTTAGAGCACATTGATCATGGCTAGAAGTCACAGATACCCTTCTTCACCCAGATTTGGTCTCATTCTCTTTTCGAGCCACCCAAGTTGGTGGCCACCTCTGACTCTGGTGGGAGCATAGTCCATGGTTTAAACATACACTGTGTGAAAGAAGTACTTTGCTTTATTTGTCCATATATATATATTCATTTTTTTTCATTCATTACATACATCTCAAATTCTTAGCATTTACTGTATATTCCTCCCTCCCTTCCCCTCCAAGGCTTCTCCCAACTTCCGCTTCTGGTTTGTTTCTCTTTTCACCCACTTTGCTACCTCCTAACAGAAAAAGTTATTAATAACATAACATCAAGCCTAAAACATAAAAGTAAATACGCCATCATATTTCACTATCTTCTAAACATTTTCTAATGCTGATAATGTGAATGGTAATTTAAATCCTGCCATCAAGTCTATTGACCTTCTTTGTTTCTGCAAATATAATATGAATGGTTCCCAATCTTTTTCAAAGTCTCTGTTGTCTTTTCCTCTTAAGTCTGTCTGTCATTTTTGCCAGTTCTGCATAGTTCATCAACTTCTCTTGCCATTGTTCTTTAGTTGGTATTTTTCCAGTCTTTTGTGCAATCAGCTTTATCTGTCCTGAATCGCCTAACATTCAACTCCATTCGATATCCACATGTTCTGAGAGAGAGAGACCAAGCCTCTCGTGACCTTGGACCAAGAGTCTTTGGCAGTGGAGTTCCTGAGGTCCAGGAGGAAGAAGGACCTTATCCCTGGTCCTTCTTGAACAGGACCACCAAGGCTAGATGTTCCACCCTGAAGTGAAGGCACAAGACAGGTGTTGATCATCATGTGAGCTGCGCACAGGTGAGCTGCGTGCAAGCTGCCGGCCAGCCTTGTGGAGCCTCCTTTTATTGAGACAAATATGCAAACCAGGCAAATACATTTTGGGCTGTGACCTTTACACATCTTCTGGTCCCGAGATCGTGGGGTGGTACAAAGGTATTTTGGCACCTGTTTCCACCGCGTCATTTTCCCCTTCCACAGTGTATGACGAAGGAGACAAAAGGTCTCAGAGACAAAGGTTACAGACAGGACACCGCAGACTACTGAGACCGCAAAAGGTTAGACAGAGGGAACGATGTTCAGACAGCTGTGGCTTGTCTGGGGGGGGCACACCCCAGGGTCACGCATGCAGGCAGGCTGAGGCCGCCTGCGGGTAGAGAGTGTGCTCCCTCCGGACCCCACTGCCCTCTCCGCGATCATCCCTACACCACCCTGTCCCCGAAAATCTCAGCAAAGCACTGCTTCTATCAAACTCCAAGTAATTTGTCTTCTTTCTTCAGCTGCAAGATTCCTGGCTGCAGATTTGAAATACACCCATTGATCTCTAGATCCCCAACTTCGAACCTGTCCAGGGTGCTGATTGTGCCTCTGCACCAGGTCAAAGGGAAGAGGAATCCGGTTTAAATGAAGTCAGATTTATTCAATTTATTTATCGAAGCCATTTGATTAGCAGCTATTCTATGTGTGTATCTGAAGAGGCAGACATAAAGTCTTGAAAAACCCTCCCCAATAAAATTAAACAATTAAAATACTTTTTTTAAAAAAACAAAGCAACCTGAGATAATAAAGAGGAGAACAAGCTGCAGAAGAATCGTTAAGCAGTCATTAAAATGACAAAACTATTAAAACCGTAAAATGATAAATACTAGCAGTCAGTGAAAAGCCTTATTAAATAGAGCACTTTTAACCTGGTGCCTAAATGTCATCAATTATTTCAAATATGAGTTGCTGCCAGTCCCTCTCCCCCTTGCAGGAAGGGGGGCTGGAATAAGATAGATCAGGCCTGCAGGAAGCCAAGCATTGCTCACCAGCCACATTTTCTGTCCCCCCGGGGCTCAGCACCCTCCCATTAATTTATTTTTTAGATCCTGGGAAGGCAATAGAAAAACTAAGTCAATAAATGAACACCTCCATCTAGAAACCAGCTAGGATCAAGATTGCACTAGACTGGGCTTCCAGCTTCATTTTGCCATGCTAACAGACTGAATAACAAGTGTGAGTCCTTTTTTTTTTTTTTGCAAATCCCAAGTTAAACTTTTATCGCAAGGTCTAACTGTAAGAATTCCTGCTCCATGATTGCAGTCATGAGATTGTTCTCTTTCACATGACCTGGTATGTTTTGACTCCACTGAGTGGGAAGTGATGGAAACAGGATGTTTGTGTTACTGTGTTCCGTGAAGTGGGACTATTGTCCTTTGATCTTTTTCTCTTTGCTGTCTGATGCTAGAGAGAGAGGGAGCCATGTTGCAGTGCTCCAGGTGTGTTTATATGTAAATAAAGCAGATTAGCCAAAATGCTGAGTTGCTGAGATCTGTCACGCAACTGTTCAAACTCTGCGGATCCCTAAGTGAGCCGGTGTCAGTTGGCATTGGTTGTTGTGATGTTTTGGCTGAAGAAAGCTTATGAAGCTGGTTTCTCTGTCTTGTGACCTTAGGTTTGAGTTATCGAGCGGATTGTTGCAAATGATCCTGAATAACACATCGGCTGTGGCATTAGAAACTCTCATCTTGAACCAACTTAGGAAGAGGGAGACACTGAGAGATGGTGCAAATGAAAGAGAAGGAGCTGGTGGGGGTGAGATGAACAAATGTGTGGGTGTACCAGCAATGGGGCATGAAAAATTGGCTGGGGTGTTCCTGCCCTCAGAAATAGGCATTGAGACACAGCAGAAAGGGAGGAGTTGGCTCAGAAATGTCATCTTCTTCTCTGGTGATCAATCGTAGCTGAGTAAGATGGTCTTCCATGAGCATGGTTTTAACAGTGAGTCCATAAGGAACTGTGGAGGCCAATTCTGGATCCACACGTCCTTCCGCAGTGGGGACATAGGTTTCCAGGTAGGAGTTATCATAGTGAGGGTTTGCCAAACGTGCCTTCCTCTTAGCTCATTTCTCCCTTTTGTCCTGAGTTCGAGCATCTTCAAAGCCCATGACACCTTTGGTAAAGGCTGTTCTCCAACTGGAGCGCTCGCAGGCCAGTGTTTCCCATTTTTTAAGATTTCCCTTGAGAGAGTCTTTAAACCTCTTTTGTTGACCACTGGCATTACACTTTCCATTTTGAAGTTCGGAATAGAGTAGTTGCTTTGGAAGATGATCATCAGGCATCAGCACAACATGACCAGTCCAACGAAGTAGATGTTGAAGAATCATTGCTTTGACACTGGTGATCTTTGCTTCTTCTAGTACACTGGCATTAGTCCTCCTAATGTGTATAGTTCTGGCTAAGGCTGGGCAATATCTGGTTTTCAACATCGTAATATATCATCCAGAAGTTCTGGATACCTGGGGCAGCAGTGGAAAATAGTTGACCCTCCAGGTGTTGTTGGATTCCAGCTCCCTTCATGGATGCTTTAGCTGAGATTCCTGCACTGCAGGGAGTTGGACTAGATGACCACCAGGGACTTTCCAACTCTACAATTCTATGTTTCTGTGATTCTATTATCCTTGACCATTGACCATGCTGGTTGGGACTGGTGGGAGTCAGATGGCGTCCAGGGAGGGAGGCTACTGGTTCCTCAACAGTGTTTTAGATTCATTCCAAAATGGAGATTATAAATTGTATTAGTTCCTCCCAGATAATGGGTTAAAAAAACAACAACTATGGAGATCCTCAAATATGTCACAACTGCTGTCTTGATTTTGGGTTGCTCCTGTTTTGCTTCCAAACTGACAGGTATTCAGACATGCAAGTTCAGTATTAGTATTAGAGGGAATAATATTTTCAGTTGTTTATTATTACTATTATTATTATGCAATTATGCATGTCAAATGTCCTAAACTGGCACACCAAATGACTATCTATCTACTATCTCTATCTATCTATCTATCTATCTATCTATCTATCTATCTATCTATCTGAAACCGTTTAAATTAGTACTAGAAATCAATACAATACTTTGTCAAACTATCAATATTCTTATGAGGCTGTGACAACTGTTTGTCCCCATATCTAATCATATCCAGAAAAAAATCAGTCGTTCTTTATTAATGTCATTGCTTTTATTAAATTACTTCTTGTGCTAATGAGATTTGAAGTTTCCTATTAAGGGCAGATGGAGGGGGGAAAGAATTCATTAAGGGAGGGAGGTTTTTCAACTGCATTTGTAAAATTACATGCTAATAAAATGGGAAATATGATTTTGGCAGTTGCTAATACAAATTGATTTCTTTTTGTCCAATTCCACAGACAAAAGCAAAGACGAGAGAGAGAGAGAGAGAGAGAATGTTGACGAGCAGAAGACTAGATATGAATTACTGAAATTTTGCAGTGACAGAAAAAAATCAAGTCCAGCTTTACTTGTTTCATTTTTGAATAGTGTCCAGTGAGTTATCTCAAAGTGAATTACAAAACTCTTGCATATATTAACAGTTAAAACAATTGCGAGTATTAAAAAAAATGAAAAGAAAAACACCTGGAAATTCTACTCACACCCACAGTTTAAAACAACAGCACATACATAAAATCTGTTTTAAGGGTTTTTTTAAAAACCGCCATTGAGAGTGCCCCCCCCCCCTTACAGTCAAGTGGTATATAAATATTATTTTATAAAAATAAAATTGAGATGGAAGCCATTCAAATCCAAGAAATTGGATTGAAGTCCATCATTGAGAAGGAAAGTGGATCATCACTGGCCAGTGCCAAAAAGACCAGATTAAGTTGCCTGCCTGGTATCTAGTGCAAGGTAGTTCCAAAGGAAGAGGTGCCACCATACGGAAGGCCAGATTCTCACACTGTACAGAATGGACCTTCTGATTGGGTGGTATATACAGGAGTCCTTCTTCTGCAGGGTACAGCGCTAGATTGGGTATTATAAGTGGTGAGATGATCTTTTAGGTCTCCTGGTCCCAAGTGATATAAGACTTTGCAGACCAGGGACGGAGGTAGCAGTGCTTCTGAAGGCCAGTCGCTGGAAACCGTGGGAGGGGAGAGTCGCTCCTGTGTTCGAATCCTGCTTGCATGCTTCCTGTGTTGTTGTTGTTGTTTAGTCGTTTAGTCGTGTCCGACTCCTCATGACCCCATGGACCAGAGCATGCCAGGCACTCCTGTCTTCCACTGCCTCTTGAGAGTCCCATGGACTGCAAGAAGATCAAACCTATCCATTCTGTAGGAAATCAGCCCTGAGTGCTCACTGGAAGGACAGATCCTGAAGCTGAGACTCCAATACTTTGGCCACCTCATGAGAAGAGAAGACTCCCTGGAAAAGACCCTGATGTCGGGAAAGATGGAGGGCACAAGGAGAAGGGGACGACAGAGGACGAGATGGTTGGATAGTGTTCTCGAAGAGACCAGCATGAGTTTGACCAAACTGCGGGAGGCAGTGGAAGACAGGAGTGCCTGGCGTGCTCTGGTCCAGGGGGTCACAAAGAGTCAGACACGACTCAACAACTAAACAACAACAATATAATTTCTATGCTACGAGGATCACAGGGTGGTTTAAAGTATAAAAACACAACAACATAAGAACAAACCAAACAATAAGACTCCTTGCCAACCACAGTACTTTTTATTTATTCAATTTATTTTATTTATTCGTTAAATTTATGTAAGAAAGGGTGGGTTAAAGGGCAGAAATAAAGAAAATAAGAGCACAATGAAAAAGTAATAGATGGATTGCATAAAACTCAGAACCGATTTTTTAAAAATACTAAAGGCAAAAAATAATTTGTAAAATAGCAATAGGCATGGATAATCTTGCAATCTCTGTATGTACTATTTTATTGCTAATGGATAGATGAATAGGCTGGCAGCGCTCTGCGCACGCTCAGAGGCGATCTCCTCTCTCCCAGGCGCCGCTCTCCCCTCCTTCACTCCCCCGCCCTTCGCGCCCCGAAGCCACGCCCCCTGCCAGTTGCTCAGGCAACGCCGAACGCTCCGCCCTTGCGCTCCCTCCCGCCCCCTTTTTGGAGTCTCCCACTTCCCGGCGTGCCCTGCGCCGCGCTCCAACGTCATAGAGTTAACGTTACGCCTTTGCCTTCCGGTCTGCATTCGCAACAAGTCGCCATATGCGGGGCAAACGCTGTGAAAACCGGAATTAACCGAGAGGGGAAACGGACTTCACGGGCGCTTATAATCCAGTCGCAAGGCGGCATTTGAATGTATAGATTGAGGGCGTATACGCCGCCCAGACACGTCTCTGCCGGCTGACGGTGTTCGGTTTTTTGCCGGAAGTTATAGTTGCGCGCCGCTCTCATTATTCCCACCTCTTCATAGGAATGAGAAACCACACGCTGCATAGCCTCACATTTCCGGCTATTTTTCGACCGCCGCCATTTGAGGGTCGGAAGCGGGGAGACCCGTGGGGGGGGTGGAAACGCTTTCGCTACTTCAGAGAAACTTTCTTCATGCCTCTGCACTTTCCACAACGCCGCCGCCACCTCTCCAACCTAGAGCGGCTGCTGTGTTATCCCTTGGCACTGGGACGGGCCCCTCAAATGGCTGCCTGCTTCGGGTGCGGGAGGAGAATGAGAACCGGAAGTGTTCGTCCATTAGGATTTGCACTCCCCTTTGGCCCAGCTGCTCCGAAGCTTCTGAACGCGCGGCGTGCTAGGGAGTGCTGGCGCGGTGCATGCTGGGATGAGGGAGGGAAGGAATGAAAGAGTGGGCGTGGCCTGGCTGGGAAACTCAGAGGTAGAGTGCTGCTGCTTGTGGAGGCTCCATTGAGCAATCCAGGCTGGTAGAAATGGAGGCAGTGAGAGATTTTACTTTCTTGGGCTCCAGGATCACTGCAGATGGAATTAAAAGACGCCTGCTTCTTGGGAGAAAAGCAATGACAAACCTAGACAGCATCTTTAAAAGCAGAGACATCACCTTGCCAAACAAGGTCCGTATAATTAAAGCTCTGGTTTCCCCAGTAGTGATGTATGGAAGTGAGAGCTGGACCATAAAGAAGGCTGATCGCCGAAGAATTGATGCTTTTGAATTATGGTGCTGGAAGAGACTCTTGAGAGTCCCATGGACTGCAAGAAGATCCAACCTCTCCATTCTGAAGGAAATCAGCCCTGAGTGCTCACTGGAAGGACAGATCCTGAAGCTGAGGCTCCAATACTTTGGCCACCTCATGAGAAGAGAAGACTCCCTGGAAAAGACCCTGATGTTGGGAAAGATGGAGGGCACAAGAAGAAGGGGACGACAGAGGACGAGATGGTTGGACAGTGTCCTCGAAGCTACCAGCATGAGTTTGACCAAACTGTGGGAGGCAGTGGAAGACAGGAATGCCTGGCATGCTCTGGTCCATGGGGTCACAAAGAGTCGGACACGACTAAATGACTAAACAACAACAACAAAGCTATTCATAGGGCAGCTGCCCTCTTCTTCAAATGAGTCCCTTTTGGAGCCAAATTCTGAGCAGATGCATTCATTCATTCATTTCATAAAATTTATAGCCGACTGTTATGGAAAAATCTAGGTGTGAGGTTGCTCAGTCACCCAGCTCGTTCGGGTAGAGCCCATGGGTCCCTGCGGAATAAAGGAAGGAGTCCAGCCACCAATCGGAGCAAATAGCTGTAGTAATAATAATAACAATATTTTTTATTTATACCCTGCCCTCCCCAGCCAAGACCGGGCTTAGGGAAGCTAACAACCAATAATAAAAACAAGTTGATTAAAATACAATTTAAAAGATTAAGATACAACATTAAAACATTAGGATACAGTCTCTTCATAGGAGGAGAAAGGAAAAAGAAAGAGGGGGAGGGAATCAAACTGATTCTAAGCCAAAGGCCAGGTGGAACAACTCTGTCTTACAGGCCCTGCGGGAAGAAATCAGATCCTGCAGGGCCCTGGTCTCATGAGACCAGGCTGGAGCCAGTGTTGAGAAGGCCCTGGCTCTGGTTGAGGCTAATCTAACTTCCTTAGGGCCCTGGACCTCTAGGGTGTTGCTATTTATGGACCTTAAGGTCCTCCGTGGGGTATACCAGGAGAGGCGGTCCCGTAGGTACGAGGGTCCTAGGCCGTGAAGGGCTTTAAAGGTCAAAACCAGCACCTTAAATCTCACCCTGTACTCCACCGGGAGCCAATGCAGCTGGAAAAGCACTGGGTGAATATGCTCCCATGGCAGAGACCCCGTGAGGAGCCTCGCTGCACCCACTGGAGTTTCTGGGACAGCTTCAAGGGCAGCCCCACGTAGAGCGAATTACAGTAGTCAAGCCTGGAGGTGACCGTCGCATGGATCAAAAGTAGACCAAACAGGTCTACGCAACAGGTTTAAAGATGAATTTTGAACCCCGAGGATGGGGTGACAATGACTTTTAAAAGTTCCTATCTTATCCCAGCATACAGTTCATTAAGCATCATTACTACATCAGTAAAGGGGAGGGTTTTACATGATTAACATAGGAGGAATGTGTTGGGGCAACAGGCGATTGATTACAGGCTACGTATCGGGAAGTACATTCTAAGCACCTACTACAAAGGGATAGTAGAACTTTGGTTTGCATAGTCTGCCATCTGGGCAAGTCCAGAGGAGTGCCTTTGCCCAGCGATTGACACCTATGAGTACCTTCCTGTGAGTACATGACCTCTCGCTTGAGGGATTATGGTGGGGACGGAGTGGATTCCAAGTCCTTGGCCAATGAAGCAAATTGGCGGTGGAATTAAGGTAACTGGCAAAGGAGTTTATATGATTTTAAAGCTAGGTAACTTTCCTGAGCTGTCAAGTCGAAAGGATACATTTATGCTTAATATTTGTAACATTTAACAACTTTAAAGATGCCCCCCCCCGTAATTTCCATAACACCACTTCATTGCAAAACAAGCAAGCAAGCACTGACCCCTCAAATCTGTTTACAAGAAAGATAAAACAGCTGAAATCAAGGGGTGGGGGTTAAAATACTAAAAGCAGATTAAAATTACCCCGACTTTCTAAAGGGTCTGGGTTAGGCTTCTCTAAACAGGAATGTTTATAGGAGCTGCCGAAAAGCGAAAGTGCTTGCTTGATATTGCTATGTAGAAAAGAAAATGAATCTGCAAAACCTCCCCACATTCAGAAAGTTAGCTTCTCCGGGATGAAAAGTTCTTGACTCTCAACTCCGATGTGCTGGTTTTCTTTGTGCAAGAAATTTTATGCATTTTGTTTTTAAACAAACGTATGAGTTGCTTTTCACCAAATGTCTTCAAACACCAGCATAAAAACTGAATTTTCCTTTTACCGCCATGCATTGTGCTTCGTTTAGGAGTGCAATTTCCTGAGTGACATCACCAAGTTGAGGGGATGTTTTTTTCCACAAAGGGAGCTGTGATTTCCTGTCTTCTACTGCCCTCAGTTGTACAGAAATGGGAATTGCGCTTCAAGCAAAGGCTGCAATTGCTTTTGTGATTTCGACTGAAAATAGCAAAAGATGCTATCAGGAGGGTGTTGGGTAACATCTTCCTTTGCCTACTGCAGCAATCTGGGAGGGAAGTGGACCAGAAATCTCTGCCCTCTCCACACTCACCAGAGCTAATGACAAAGTTGTGTCAGGGATCCTTGCATTATTGCAGAAACTCCTCTCGTTTTGCACAGGGTTCCTGCCAGTCAGAAACACCACTTTGCAGGTACTGTCAAGCACTGTGAAAGATGTGTCATTGCAAGGGGAAGCGAGGGCTACCATCTTGGATGGCTATAATAGAGGACAAGGCATGTTCAGAGAAATGACTATTGATGGCTACAGTCTACCATCACTTGTGGGTTGATCTGCGCTAAAATACCAGTTGTTGGGAGAGTGTTTTTGCGCTTGGTTTTTGTGCTTTGGGGCTTCACATCAGCATCTGATTACTTAGCATAAGGCAAAGAGTTTATTCTCCAAATTGACATACAAATTACGTGAGAAGGACAATCATGACTTCAAAGAAGACTGAGAACTTTTTACAAATTATTTTTTTAAAAATATGACTTGGACTCCTTGGCAGGTTTTGAATAAACATACACAAATTTATTAACAGAATAGGTGACAGATAAGGTAATGATACGTACAATTTTTAACATGCAGAGAATAACAAGTGCAAACAAATTAGAGAAGGGAGCTGAGGGAAGTCTCGGGAGGGAGGGACGGGGAGGGGGGGATAAAAAAATGAGGAAAATAATGTAATTGACTGTTTGGATTGACAATTTGTTTTGTTGAAATTGTTTAATAGAAATATATTTTTTTTTTAAAAAAGAGAAGGCCCTTTCCTGTGCTACGTCAAATAATAATAATTAATAATATTGTTATTATTTTTTGACTGCGTTGCCCTAGCCACTCTGGCGAGGTTCCAGCAAAATATAAAGACCCAATTCACTCAATTCATTCACTCAGATAGTTAGACACACTCAGAATCAGAACCTTCCACATGATTACATCAAAAAGAATTCAGTGCATGATACATACATACATTCAAAATTTGATTCGTACCTTTCCACCATTCAAATCTTGCTCAAGGCAGCTTGCCATGTGAAAAAAATACATAATTGCGCATACCCTCCAACATTTCTCCAATGAAAATAGGGACATCCTATTCCATAATAATAATTTTACTATTTATACTCCACCCATCTGATTGGGTTGCCTCAACCACTCTTGGCAGCTTCCAACATACAGTATTCAAAAACACAATAAAGCATTAAACTTTTTTTTAAAAAAAGTTCCCTATACAGGGCTGCCTTCAGATGGCTCGGAGGTCAAATAACTCCAACATTTCTCTGATAGAAATGCAATCGTACCTTGGGTTACAGACGCTTCAGGTTACAGACGCTTCAGGTTATAGACTCCGCTAACCCAGAAATAGTACCTCAGGTTAAGAACTTTGCTTCAGGATGAGAACAGAAATCACGCAGTGGCAGCAGGAGGCCGCATTAGCTAAAGTGGTACCTCAGGTTAAGAACGGACATCCGGAATGAATTAAGTTCTTAACCAGAGGTACCACTGTAGGGGTGTCCCAAGGAAAAGTGGGACATTCTGGGATCAGATCAGAAACTGGGACGGCTTTTGTAAATCTGGAAAATAGGGACACTTGGAGGGTCTGGATTACAACATAACAAAAGGGGTCATAATCAAAAAAGAAAACATGAAAAAGACACAACAAAACTGAGCAATTTCTGCATAAATCATAATAAGGTCTAAAATAAAGATACGAACAGGCTGTGGCTATGGCAGAAACAAGACCCTCTTGGGGTGATAATGCTGTGTCTTCATCATAGGCTCAGGTTGTATATGTCTGAATCACATAGCATCAAGACACCACAGTCTCCAAAGAAACTGAAAACTGGGTAAGCAGCTGGAACCCCTGAATCTCGCACCGCTTGCAGGTTTGGGTAGCGTGCAATGATACACTCCTAGGGAATGAAGGGAGAGAGAGTTGGGCTTCTTAAAATCCAACCAGAGAGTTCAGGGGAAATATGTTGGATTTAACGGTAAAGGTAAAGCTACCCCTGACTGTTAGGTCCAGTTGCAGATGACTCTGGGGTTGCGGCGCTCATCTCGCTTTACTGGCTGAGGGAGCTGGTATACAGCTTCCAGGTCCTGTGACCAGCATGACTAAGCCACTTCTGGTGAACCAGAGCAGCGCATGGAAACGCTGTTCACCTTCCCACCGGAGCGGTACCTATTTATCTACTTGCACTTTGACGTGCTTTTGAACTGCTAGGTGGGCAGGAGCTGGGACCGAACAACAGGAGCTCAGCCCATCGTGGGGATTTGAACCGCCAACCTTCCGATGGGCAAGCCCTAGGCTCAGTGGTTTAGACCACAGCACCACCCACGTCCCTTGTGGATTTAGGTTGGTGCAGTCGCAGACGACTCTGGGGTTGCGGCGCTCATCTCGCTTTACTGGCTGAGGGAGCTGGCGTACAGCTTCTGGGTCATGTGGCCAGCATGACTAAGCCACTTCTGGCGAACCAGAGCAGCGCACGGAAATGCCGTTTACCTTCCCGCCAGAGCGGTACCTATTTATCTACTTGCACTGCGTGCTTTCGAACTGCTAGGTGTACAGGAGCTGGGACTGAACAACCGGAGCTCACCCCGTCGTGGGGATTCAAACTGCCAACCTTCAGATGGGCAAGCCCTAGGCTCTGTGGTTTAACCCACAGCGCCACCCGCGTCCCTTGTGGATTTAGGGACCAATAATTCAGACACTGGATGTTGTAATGCCATCCAATTTTTGATCTCTCTCCCACTGTCTCATACAGTTCTAAATATTATTTAAAGCTGAGTGCCATCTGTCAGGGAGTCCCTCCCCCCCCCCTTCTCGTACATGCTGGCCAATATGACAGATGCTACATTTGTATATAGCATAAAGGAGAACAAAAACGACTCTGTCTTTTTAACCATTGTGCTTGATTACAAGTGAAAACACAAAGGCACTCTTGCTTCCCCATCTGCAACCAGGCGTCAGGGTCCAAACTGTGACATCCCTTTTGAAATGAGTTACGGGCAAATCCAACCCAGGAGCAACCCAGAGAAACCAATACAACGTGGTTGGTGTTTCACCAGTTGTTTGGTTTTGGACCGGGGTGGATCTTGCCGTCTCACCCTAGACCTTAATGTGAAATCACGCCGACAAAATAGTGACTGGAAGCTACTTAAGTGCAATATTGATTTTGTTCAAAAGATTTCCGGTAGCTCCTTCAAAAGCGCCAACAATTGCTCCAGAAAGGAGAGATGTGAAGGAGGTTGGCAATGTTGGTCTTCTCCACGAGGTGGTGCTCTGGATCTGCTAAGGTTATTGCAGCGTACTGAGCATAGGACACATTGCTATCAGCGCATGCAGCAGCTCTCCTCCCGCAGCCCACTGCTGTGTTTGAAAGAGATGTTGAGTCTTTTTCATCCTTAAGAACAAAAGGAAGTTCAAATATTTCTCAGAAGCAGCCATCAGTGTTTCAGAATAATCACCATGTTTACATGATGTCCTGAGGTTATATCCCTTCCTCAATCCTTCTGCACGCGAGTTAATTCTCAAAGCTTCTGGATTTTCAGCACCTGGAGAAGAAGAAAAAAACTTATTTCATGCACTTGGCTGGAGGTGTAGATTGCTCAACTCCCAGGCCAGCTTGATCCACCCACAGATGCCTAAAACCCAATTCAATCCATGCCAGCTGTAGGCTGCACAGCAGATTAGAATGTGGATTTCTGATGCCTGCCATTTTCCTGAGATAGCATTTCAAGAAGCTGAAGTTCTTCCCCTTCGTCCTTTCTGCAAAAGCGGCTCCCATCAACTCAGCTCAATATGTTCTAGGCATCAAGACATCTCCAACAGAAGCCTTCCCAGTCTGTCTTATAGTATATCTGAAGGAGCACCTCCACCCCCATCGTTCTGCCCGGATACTGAGGTCCAGCGCTGAGGGTCTTCTGGTGAGAAGCCAAGTTACAGGGAACCAGGCAGAGGGCCTTCTTAGTAGTGGCACCTACCCCGAGGGACACCCTCCCACTAGATGTCAAAGAGAACAACTACCAGACTTTTAGAAGGAATCTGAAGGCAGCCCTGTTTAGGGAAGCTTTTAATGTTTGATGCATTACTGTATTTTAATATTTTGTTGGAAGCCACCCAGAGTGGCTGGGGAAGCCCAGCCAGATGGGCAGGGTATTAATAACAAACAAACAAACAAACAAACAAACAAACAAACAAACAAACAATAATAATACCCATCTTACACAACTGAATTTTAAACAGACAAGAAGACCACCTATTTCCTAAAGTTCCTTTACTCTCCTGATTTCAATTTTTGTGTTGTTGTTTTTAGCAAAGTATTATGGGACCTCCAGTCCTTGGGATCAGCGTAGCCCTTCCATTTTCTTCTGGAGACTCTTAATAGGCCATGGCCCCTTTTCTCCAAGTCACACCCTACACCAGAGGATTTCAACCTTTTTCAGTCCACAGCTCCCTTGACCAACTACATTCCTTCTGTGACTCCCCTCTGGGGAAATGTGTTCCAAGCTTCAGAAGCCCAGTTATGCCATTATGCCACCCCTGGGCAGCCCCTCACCCCTTTCCCAACACCCTCCCTTGTGGAGTATTTCCTCAGGCTCCTCTCCTCTCCCCTCTTC
The DNA here is from genome assembly GCF_964252035.2 of Podarcis erhardii. Lineage (NCBI taxonomy): Eukaryota > Metazoa > Chordata > Lepidosauria > Squamata > Lacertidae > Podarcis > Podarcis erhardii. The sequence goes on from NC_138501.1 coordinate 49,701,383, forward strand.
CTGGGAGTCCTCTGGGCCGCTGCCACCTCAGACAGCCACCACTGTCGAAGAAGAAGAAGAAGAAGAAGAAGAAGAAGAAGAAGAAGAGGAGGAGTTGTGTGGAAGGAGTCTCAAAATGACGCGGGTGGCGCTGTGGGTTAAACCACAGAGCCTAGGGCTTGCCAATCAGAAGCACGTCTAAAGTGCAAGGTACCACTCTGACACGAAGGTAAGCGGCGTTTCCGTGTGCTGCTCTGGTTCGCCAGAAGCGGCTTAGTCATGCTGGCCACATGACCCGGAAGCTGCATGCTGGCTCTCTTGGCCAATAAAGCGAGATGAGCGCCGCAACCCCAGAGTCAGCCAGGACTGGGCCTAATGGTCAGGGCTCCCTTTACTTTTAAGGAGTCTCAAAGCGGCTAGCATTCTCCGTTCCCTCCCTCCCCCACAACAAACACTCTGTGAGGTGAGTGGGGCTGAGAAACTTCAGAGAAGTGTCTCTAGCCCAAGATCACCCAGCAGCTGCATGTGGAGGAGCGGGGACGCCAACTCAGTTCACCAGATTACGAGTCTACCGCTCTTAACCACTACACCACAGTGGCTCCTGAGCTGCTCCCCCACCTTAAAGACAAGTGCCTCCTCATGCCGCCCCACCAAGGGCCTGAGAAGAGGATGCTCCCGGCCTTAGTGGCCTGACGGAGACAGAGTGGGCATCATAGGAGGGAGGGAAGGGACAGAGCCCAGTTCTGCTAGTGGCATCCCTGCCCATCATTCAAGACACCCCTGGGTGCCACGGCACACTGGTTGAAAACCACTGCCCTACACCAGCTGTCACCCATGCCCTCCATGGGTTCTTTAACACATCTAATGTCATATAAGCACCCCCCCAAAAAAACCCAGCTTGCGTCCCATCCATGAAAACTTCACTTCCATATATATGTGTGTGTGTGTGTGTGTGTGTGTGTGTGTGTGTGTATTTTGCAAACAAAGCATAACATCTCTCATCTTATACATTTTGGCTATCAGCCTAGGACTTCCATTAACTACATTGAATGATTTTCAACCTTCATCGAATAGGCTTGCATTTCATTATTTTCACTATTACTTTTAACAGTCCATAACTTAAAATCCATTCTCATAAATTTCCCCTGCAATATTTCATATAGTACTCCTTACAAAACTTCTTGTAGTCCTACAAGCGTAGTTAACTGATTACAATTGTTTTTCAAACAGTTCGCATTTTTACTCCAGTCTTTCAAGAATTTCTGGTCCCACCGGTTTCGAATTCTTGCTATCATCTTGTCTAGTTTTGCATAGTCCATTAATTTCATCTGCCATTCCTCTTTCGTCGGTAGTTCTTCCTGCTTCCATTTCTGTGCCAATAATACTCTTGCTGCCATTGTCGCATATAAAAACAATTTGTTATCTTGTATATTAATATCCTTGCCTACAATACCAAGTAAAAATGCTTCTGGTTGTTTTTTTTTATAAATGTATATTTCAACATCTTTTTCATCTCATTAATCGGGACGCAGGTGGCGCTGTGGGTAAAAGCCTCAGCGCCTAGGGCTTGCCGATCGAAAGGTCGGCGGTTCAAATCCCCGCGGCGGGGTGCGCTCCCGTTGCTCGGTCCCAGCGCCTGCCAACCTAGCAGTTCGAAAGCACCCTCGGGTGCAAGTAGATAAATAGGGACCGCTTTCTAGCGGGAAGGTAAACGGCGTTTCAGTGTGCAGCTCTGGCTCGCCAGAGCAGCGATGTCACACTGGCCACGTGACCCGGAAATGTCTCCAGACAGCGCTGGCCCCTGGCCTCTTGAGTGAGATGGGCACACAACCCCAGAGTCTGGCAAGACTGGCCCGTACGGGCAGGGGTACCTTTACCTTTACCTTTTCATCTCATTATATATCATTTCCCAGAAGCTTTTCACCTTCTTACATTCCCACCACAAATGATAGAAGGTACCTTCTTTTTCCTTACATTTCCAACATTTATTACTGGTTTTATACATTTTAGCTAATTTCACTGGTGTAATTTACTATCTGTACATCATATTCATCACATTTTCTTTCAAAGCACTGCATGCTGTAAATTTTATTCTTTCTTTCCACAGTTTTCCCCAGTCTTTTAACTTTATATTATAACCAAAATCTTTGGCCCAATGTATCTTGACCGACTTTACCTCTCCATCTTTCAAATGCCATTCCAACAGCAATTTATACATTTTGACAATGTTTTAAAATTATTATTTAATATTTTCATTTCAAATTTTGATTTAGTGCAACCAAATCCATTTTTCTGTAAATCCCCTTTAAACATTTCATTAATTTGGCCATGGTGCAACCAGTCATTTACATAATCTTTTATCTCTTCATAAGGTTCAATTTTCCAATTATTCCCTTCTTCTCTTACTAACTTTTCATATGTAACCCAATTTTTGCTCATATTTATCATTTTCACACTCATTGCTTCCAAAGGTGAAAGCCAAAAAGGTGTTTTACTCTCTAATAGGTTTTAATACCTGTCCCAAATAGAGATCTTTGGAATATATGGTTACCAAATCCTTTATGGTCTTTTGTTTTGTCATACCTTAAATATGTGTGCCAACCAGACCTATTAATCAAATCCTTCTAGATCCAACAGATCTGTATTTTCTAGCAACATCCATTCCTTCAACCAACAGAGGCAAGATGCTTCATAATATAACTTCAAATCTGGCAAGGCGAAGCCACCTCTTTCTTTAGTATCTGTTAGCAATTTAAATTTAATTCTTGGTTTCTTCCCCTGCCAGATATATCTTGAAATTATTTTCTGCTACTCCTTCAGTACAGCTGCCCCATTAATTATTGGAATTGATTGAAACAAAAATAACTTTTTTGGTAGCATGAAAACTTCACTTCCATTTTCTCTCTCCCTTGATAATTTCTGAACGCACTTTTCTCATTAATTGACGGAAAGTGGTAGAAACAAAAGAGCCCAGTAGAAATTTCTTGCACACCACTAATCTCTAGCATGGCTCAGTGTTCAGGGGATTTGAATCTTGCGCAGAAAGCCACATCAAACAATTGCCACCCAGGCGGAACCCCCAGAGAAGTTCCATTCACATGTATTCCTTTGGGAACATTTGCTAATCCATCAGTGCCCAAGAGGCGTGCAGTAGATCATTATTTCCTTCGGTGTTCTAACTTAACACGGTGTTAATGTCAACTTAGATACTTTCAATGGCTTTGACAGTTTGTGTTTGACAAATTTACGATGGCTGGTAATGTGGTACACTTTTCATTATCAAAACTGCTTTTTCTTCCTTGCAAAGGCTTTTAATTGCTACCCATTCCCGCCAACAAGGGGTTTGCGTTTTTCATTAAAGCACTCACTGAGATCTTGACAACCCTCGACACACTCCATCTGAATTTAATTAACTTTCCCCCATTCTCTCTCTCTGTCTCCCCCTCCCGCCCTCCCGCCCTCTCCCTCTCCCTCTCTCTCTCTTTCACACACACAACTTGCCTTAAAGCCTTCATTGCAAAGATCTGCGTAGAAGCAGAGGAGGGAGTTAACAGTTTCAAACCTAGAAGCTGGCTATTTTAAAAAAATAACATGCAAACACACTTGTGTGTGTCTGTGTGGTTTTTGGCAGCCCAGTGAAATCTGGGCTTTGATTAATTAGGAAACCCTTGTTGAGCTTATGAATGTTTTCCTTCAGAGCTCATGGAGTAGAGTCAGTATCAGCTTCATCACAATCTGCCTTTCCTAAGCCCCAAATCCTCAAACGCCAAAGCAAATGCCAGGTGGTAGAACTCTTTCCTTCCGTCTTGATTAAACCTGCTCTGTAGATAAACCTCTGCTAGTCTGCTTGGCATCATCTCCAATGGAAGCAGTCGATTTAGGTTACACAACTAGCACAGCCAGGTGAAAAAAGAAGAAGTAATTTGGGCAGGGACTGGGAACTGGACCCAACTGCCTGGGCAGCATATAAATGCTTTTTAAAATTATTATTATTATTATTATTATTATTATTATTATTATTATTACAAATGAATTTCAGTAAGGACAAATGTAAGGTTCTGCACTTAGGAAGAACCAGATGCAAACTGTAAGTCAACAGTGTGGCGTAGCAGCAAAAAAAAGCTAACGCTATTCTAGGCTTCATCAACAGAAGTCAAGTGTCCAGATCAAGGAAAGTAATAGTACGATACAATAACCTTTATTGTCATTGTCCCATACAGAACAACAAAATTGAAGAAATCGACATCAGACATTCAAAAACCAACAAGCCTGCTATCCCAACTATCCCAGCCTCGTTAGCCCCTAAAAACTCTGATATCCCATAACTGAATACAGTATACAGACTACCTTACACTGTGTTTAAAACCAAAATCGCATTTGGATAGAAATTGTTTCTCAGGCGGCTAGTCCTAGTCTTTATAAACCTGTACCTTCTTCTAGAAGGCAGAAGCTGAAAGAGATCATTATCTTGCACTATCTCTGCAGCTTTCTGATGGCACCTGGAAGCATAGATTTGATCCACTCTATTCTGCTTTGGTCAGACCATACTTGGAATACTGTGTCTAGTTCTGGGCACCACAATAGAAGAAGCATGTTAACAAGCTGGAACATGTGCAGAGGAGGGCAACCAAGACGATCAAGGATCTGGAAACAAGCCTTATGAGGAATGGTTGAAGGAGCTGGGTATGTTTAGCCTGGTAAAGAGGGGACTGAGAGGAGATAGGATAGCCATCTTCAAATTTCTAAAGGGCTGTCACCATGGAAGATGGAGCAAGCCTGCTCTGGAGGATAGGACCCAAACCAATGGCCTCAAGTTACAAGAAAGGAGATTCTGGCTAAACATCAGGAAGAACTTTCTGACAGTAAGAGCTGTTTGGCGGTGGGAGGGTCTCCCTTGGGAGATGGTGGACTTCCCTTCCTTGGAGGTTGGTTGGCTATCTGTCATGGATGCTTTAGCTAAGATTCCTGCCTATACTGAGCCTAGCAGCACTTTTACCTAGGGGAATCTACAGAGCATTGGGTCAGATGCCTTCAGCCTTCTCTGAACTTCATAAATGCTTCAGTGCCCCAACAGTAGAGATAGCATTGAGCTAGAGTGGATGCCAGAACACAAGACACAATTAAGGAATGAGTGAATCATTCTGTTTTGACTACACTAGTGTGGTGTAGTGGTTAAGAGCAGTAGTCTTATAATCTGGTGAACTGGGTTCGATTCCCTACTCCTCCACATGCAGCTGCTGGGTGACCTTGAACTAGTCACACTTCTCTAAAGTCTCTCAGCCTCACTCATCTCACAGAGTGTTTGTTGTGGGGGAGGAAGGGAAAGGAGATGTTAGCCGCTTTGAGACTCCTAAGGGTAGTGATAAAGCGGGATATCAAATCCAAACTACTCTTCCTCCTCCTCCTCCTCCTCCTCCTCCTCCTCTTCTTCTTCTTCTTCTTCTTCTTCTTCTTCTTCTTCTCATTTTCCCTGTATTAAGTTACATTTCCTGAATTTTCATTTTCTTAATTAAAAAATTATAACGAAAATTCATCAACCTTTTAGTGTGAATTCTCCCAATATACACATACTGGCAAAGCATTTTTTCTTTCTGTAGCTCTTTTGTGCATGGTATTTCTTACCCCAGTCCTTGCATTTTTGTACACACTGCTGGGCTGGAGAGCTGCATTGCAAAATGCAGAGGAGCGCAACTTTCCAAGGATGGTGGTGTTTCAGTTTGTGCATTGTTTTGGGAAATGTAAATCAGGAAGGTTCGCCTTGAAATGCGAACTGATATGAACTTCTCCTCCATCCATCGGCACAATGAAAAATTGGTGGTGTGAACCCTCATTAGAGGAATCATGAACCCCAGTGTGGTGTTTGCCTTCCTAGGTGTGTGACATCATACTGGGTTCATAAGGAAAGGGTTAACTAATTGTAAAATGACTAACCAATGGGAACCCAAGGGGAGGAGTTAGAGTTAGGGGGGTTGAGAAGTCAGTCTGGAGTTAGAGAAGAGAGAGAGAGAGGATAAGTTTGTGGGTTGGGCTAGTGTGATGTGAGAGGATCTGTTAGGAGGAGACAGTCAAATAGTTGATATAGTCAGTCAGAAGGTATTAGGAAGGTATAGGCTGGTAAAGAAACTAAACTGACAGGAATATTATCTGAGAAACCATAAACTTGTTAATGCTTATAAAATAAACTTGTTTATTTGGTTCAATTTTAACAACTGTCTGGACTCAGTGTGTACCCAAGAGTAGCGGGTTGGTGGCAGCTGGGTAGCAAGCACAGTGGTGGCACAGGGATCAATAGACCGTTAAACGTCCAGGGACCCTGTGTGATCATCACACCCAGTAGCCTCTAGATCGAAGTTGATGTTTCAACCTCCAATTCATGTCTAATTATCTTGCTGCACACAGCGGCTAACCAATGCTGTTTTGACAATAACGCAGGCAGTCTAATTAAGAATGCCTTTACATTAATCTATAGTAGGGCCATATTTGAGGAAATGGGCACACAGTTCTGGTCACTGCAACTTATAAATGATGTCCTAACACTGGAAATGGTTCAAAAAAGTTGTGAAACGGAATACTTTGTCAGCATTTGGGGATCTTCTTTGGGTGGGGGATGACATAACAGTGCAAAACCTTGTGTAAGTTCCATTGTGTTCAACAGGGCTTTCTTCCAGACAAACAGGAACGCCTGTGGCCTCAATGACAGCACATCTGTTTTGCATGCAGGAGGTCTCAGTTCAGTACCTGGCATCTCCAGGTAGGGCTTGGGGAGACCCCTGTTTGAAACCTTGCCAGTCAGTGTAGACAGTAGGAGGTAGATGGACATGATGTGGGTGGTGCTGTGGTCTAAACCAGTGTTTCCCAACCTTGGGTCTCCAGCTGTTTTTGGAAAACAACTTCCATCATACTTAGCGAGCAAGACCAGTGGTCAGGGATGATGGGAAGTGTAGTCCAAAAACAGCTAGAGACCAAAGGTTGGGAAACACTGGTCTAAACCACTGAGCCTCTTGGGCTTGCCAATCAGAAGGTCAGTTCTGCGAATCCCTGTGATGGGGTGAGCTCCTGCTGCTCTGTCCCAGCTCCTGCCAACCTGTGTTGGCCTGGGATTCCGATTCAGAGGCTGAACCAGAGGAATCCCAGCCTGCACAGGAGTCCCCGCCTCCAGGGCTGGCTGAATTGGGGCAGGGCCTTGATGCTGAAGGGCCTGCACCTGTGTCGGAGCCTCAGGAGCAGGCACCAGGTGATCCCACTCTGGCTCCAGAGGTCGTTGAGGACTCAGTGCCTGCAGGTGAGTCTCCCCCTGGGCCCAGTAACCCTTTAGCCTCTCCTGAACTGCAGAGACTCAGGGCAGAGAGGCGAAGGGAACTGGTTGCTCCCAGGAGGAGTGCTTGCCTTAAGGCCAAGAGAGGCGGGTCTCCTGGGGGCCGGGACCGCCCCTGGCCTCAGAACAGATAAAGGCCAGTCGGCCCGGTCCCAGGTTGTGGGAGCAACGTCGTTGTTGAGTTCCTGTTCCTGCCCGGACCCAGACCTGACTCTCCAGTGCTCCTGTCCCCGCCCGGCTTCCTGTTTCGGACCTCGCCCCGCTCCTTGTGGACTGATTCCAGGCTAGTGACCCAGGACCGGACTTTGACTACGCCTATGGTAACCTTCCCCCCGGGATCAGCACACAACCTAGTAGTTTGAAAGCACACCAGTGCAAGTAGATAAACAGGTACCACTGTGGTGGGAAGGTAAACAGTATTTCTGTGCACTCTGGTTTCCATCACAGTGTTTCGTTGCACCAGAAGCAGTTTAGTCATGCTGGCCACATGGCCCGGAAAGCTGTCTGTGGACAAATGCCGGTTCCCTCGGCCCGAAAGCAAGATGAGCGCAGCAACCCCATAATCGCCTTTGACTGGACTTAACCATCCAGGGGTCCTTTACCTCCCCCCCCCCATCTTTTTTTGGATGGACAAATGAACCAACTTATGGTCAGGCAATTTCCTGGGTTCCAAATCGGTGCGGCCAAAGATAGGACACAACAGAAATGAGATGAAAAAAGTGGTTTCTTTCACATTCTTATAGAGCCCAGTGAAAATGGTTGTCCATATGTTTCCCAGGTGATAAAAGGGAACAGCAATTTCCAGTGTGGCTTAACAATCAACCCCTTTACCCAGAAAACTCTGGGAACTGTAGTTCCGGGAAGGGAGTAGGGGCCTCCTAGCAACTCTCAGCACCCTTAACAAACTTACTGCTCCCAGAACTATTTTGAGGAAGCCATGACTGTTTAAAATGGCAATGTAGTACTTTAAATGTATGTTATAGGTGTGGCCTACGTGTGTGCCCTTATGTGTGACACATTAAGTCATTCAACAAAATTAAACAGCTCCTTTCCTGTACCCTCATGTGAATGGCTAATGGTGTGTAGATACTATTTCTCTGAAGGAAAGCCATTTGTCTCTGAAGCACATGCCAGAGTGAATCCAAATTGTATCTGCCATATGTAAATATAAACACAGAGCTGGGAAGCAGAATTGTTTCGCTAACAGTTTTATGGGGAGATATTCATTAAACCTATGTACTTGGAAATTTATGTGACTCTCTCCAAAAAGATATTTTTGTGTAGAGTACATTTGCTGGCTGATGTTCCTCTTCATTATTAGCAGTTATCATAATGATGTCTAATAATCCAAATGGCTGCCTTCTTCCCGACTTTGTATGCCTATAACTCATCTTGATTATTGCTTATTTCCCCCATTTTTAAGCATCTTTAAATGAAAAGCACCCTCCAACTTGTCATTACCATTCCACAGAGCAACCTTTTGGAATTCAGATGTTGCTGCTTATATATGGAGCTTTCACTGGACAACGGGGTTGCCATTTGAGGGCATTTGTTATGTACTGAGTTGAATGGGATCCAAAATGTGGCAGTCTGATTGGCCTTAGAACAATAGGACCCAGAATGCAACAGTCTGACTGGTCCACAGGAGCCACCCAATCCAGCTCCAGGTGGAAGTGAATCCGCAACCTGATTGGACTACAGGTGAATCCTGGAATTAGCCAATCACGTGGGGCCCATTGTGTAAATAATGTACATAAAGCAGACATCATGGGGGAACTTCCATTCCTCCTCACCACTATGAGCTGAATAAAGAGCATGAAATCCACTCTCGACTCCGAGTATATTTCACTGGCAACGAGGATGGGATTCATGTTGACTGGAAAGTGTCTGGAATATCCTCTCACCTGGGACTCTGGGAAGGTGGCCATTCATTGCCACATGGCATGGCCACAGAGGTCAGGGTTGCCATATTTCAAAAAGTGAAAATCCAGACACAAATGTCATTGAGCTGCTTTTGGGCAGTGGGGGTGGGCAATGTTGAGCGTTTACCAACATGGGCTGCCATATGCCTGGATTTTCCCAGACATTTCAGCAATTTCTGCCCAGACACTGCTTTAGGGGGCTGAATAATGGCTATGTCCAGAGAATTCCAGATGTATGACAACCCGACACAGTGAGTCCAGGGGGTTGCCATCTTCTGGCATGACTGGGGGAGGGGATGGCTGGCACTGCCCACCTCCAACTGCATTGGGCCCTCAGATAAGGGTGGGCAGTGCCTGCTTAGCCAATCGGAGGGAGGGGCTGTCAATAGCTCATCCTACACTCAAGTAGGACCCTGGTAGAGACACATGCCCGACTGGCATGTTCTCTCCCTCCTGGTCGATCGTTCGGGAGCTTCAAAAGCTTTCTTCTGCCCGAACATCACAGCGACCGATGCCAACAGACACCGGCACACTTAGGGATCCGCAGTGTTTGCGCAACTTGCGTAACAGACCTCAGCAACTCAGCATTTTGGCTAATCTACTTTATTTACATATAAACACACATGGAGCACTGCAACATGGCTCCCTCTCTCTCTAGCATCAGACAGCAAAGAGAAAAAACAAAGGACAATAGTCCCACTTAATGGAACGCAGTAACACAAACATCCTATTTCCATCCCTTCCCACTCTGTGGAGTCAAAACATACACCGTCATGTGATAGACAACAATCCCATGACTGCGATCACGGAGCAGGAATTCTAACAGGGGCTTGGGGGCTGCAAGCAGCACACCCCCAGCCTATTTAAGGGGGAAGTCAGGTGTCAGCTGCCCTCTTGGCTGATTGTCATGTGGCCCTCTCCTGCTGCAGCTGGCTGTAATGCTTAAGGCATTGGGCTGGATCCTTAGTCACAGGGGTACCATTAGAGGGATCCAAGAGGGATGACTCTGGGAGTCTACTGGGGGACCAATGGGCCAATACACCTCTCTCAATGGTGGCCAATGTGGGGTTGTGGCATCCAGTCAATGATGGGGGTAGCTCTTCAACACACAACCCCACCAGGTGCCTATCAGGTAGCAGATGGGAGAGTCAAACCTTAGTCAAACCTTCTCTTTTCTGGTTACAGATAGGTAGCCGTGTTGGTCTGCCATAGTCAAAACAAAACAAATTCCTTCCAGTAGCACCTTAAAGACCAACTAAGTCAGTTCTTGGTATGAGCTTTCGTGTGCATGCACACGAAAGCTCATACCAAGAACTGACTTAGTTGGTCTTTAAGGTGCTACTGGAAGGAATTTGTTTTGTCTTCTCTTTTCTGTAATCCATAAAGTTATGGCCGAATTCAACTCAATACTAGTCTCCTGTGTCATTCTTGTAGCCCTCCCTTCATTTGCCACGACCATTATGCGCCTGTGTTGGCAATCACCAGGCTACTTGCCATCCACAACAATTGAACATAGGGGTGAACATTGGAACTTGCTTTCTACTGAATCAGACCATTGGCCTATATAGCTCAGCTTTGTCCACACCAACTTGGCAGTGGCTCTCCAGGAATTCAGGCTGGGAGTCTGTCCAAACCCTAATGGGAATTGGAGAGATTGAACCTGGGAACTTTTTCATACAAGGCAGATGGTCTACCACTGAGCTATGGCTGTTCCTCATATAATTCCACTTGTCTGCAGATGTAATAGCAGTGGGAAAGGAAAGAAACTCATCATCATTTACTTAAGGGTCATTCCTCACACTCTGAGGTTCTTAACACTTGATTACCCAACACTTGATGCCTCACAGCTAGATGTCTGAACTGACTTCACTGAAAAGCATTGTGTCTGAGGGGGCATGTAAGTCATGTCTGTCATGTTTGGTCTGTGATGTTTCATTCACAAATGTAAGCCTGCTGTTGCTGAGAGAAGAGTGTGTATGAATAAGCCACCATAAGAACACAAGAACCTGCTTGATTAGGCAATGGCCCATCTAGTCCAGCATTCTGTTCTAACAGTGGACACCCAGATGACTAGATTGGTCAACCCCGTCTTTGATTTCTCAACCTTCTTATCACTGTCCTTCCATGGCATCTGGATAACTATTATCCCACCCTGCCTCCTTCTCTTCTGTCCAAGATTATGGTGCCAAAATCATTCACTTCTTTCATTCTTCAGATGATGTGATGATGCTTCACCTTAAACAAAACACAACGGCTCCCTGTTCACTCCTGGATCCAGCAGAAATATCAAACCGTTGCTTCCAAAGTACTTTCCCCATCTTCTTTCCATCCTCCTAGCTCAGCATCTTCCTTTCTGTTTGCGACAGTCACCTGTTTCACTCTCAAGTATTCAAATGTCTCCTGCTATCTTAAACAACTCCATTGAGATAAGCCAATGTTGTGCCCTCCTGATGTGGTGGCCCTGATGTGCAGTTGGCTCGTCTTCTAAAATATATGGGATTATGTGGTGCATTTGGTTGGCGATGTAGTATAGTTCTGTCTTAGGGATTCCCCATCCTCCTTCTGAGGTTGGGGGGGGGGGTCAGGTGTTTGGCCCTTATTCTTGGCTTTTTAATGTGAGAAGATAAACAAAGTGTAGTATGGAAAACAGCCTTACAGGAAAAGCTAACCAACAGACTGAAACTGACATGGGGGCAAATAGAAGAGCTCTCCATTATCACGTACACAGCCCAACAAGACAAAAACACAAACCTACTGACAGAATACAATTCAATATGGCTAACTTAACCCAACAACCCTCCCCCCTCATACACACACACAAATAAATTCCACTGCAGTCAACCAAAGACAACCACCCCATCCAGTAAGAGCTGTTGGACAGTGGAATTTGCTGCCAAGGAGTGTGGTGGAGTCTCCTTTTTTGGAGGTCTTTAAGCAGAGGCTTGACAACCATATGTCAGGAGTGCTCTGATGGTGTTTCCTGCTTGGCAGGGGGTTGGACTCGATGGCCCTTGTGGTCTCTTCCAACTCTATGATTCTATGATTCTATGATCCTCTCTCACCACCAAGGAGACATAACATAGAAAGAATACCTACCCAGGTGACACTGACACAAAAACCCCACACATAGACTAAGTAAAAGAACATAAGTTTTACCATCCTACCCCCTCTCTTCTCTCTTTTCTTCCCAACCCTATACTGCATATAACACTAATGTCTCTCAACAAATGTAACTGATCTATAGAAAACACAACCTAAAGAAAGAGACAGTGCACGTGCTTTTGTAAACGGGGAAAATCTTTAATAAAAATGATTTTAAAACAAAAATCAAACACCAACAGCGAGCAGTTTCAGTTCAGCCCTAATACAGTGGTACCTCGGGTTACAAACACTTCAGGTTACAGACTCCGCTAACCCAGAAATAGTACCTTGGGTTAAGAACTTTGCTTCAGGATGAGAACAGAAATTGTGCTCCGGTGGTGTGGTAGCGGGAGGCCCCATTAGCTAAAGTGGTGCTTCAGGTTAAGAACGGTTTCAGGTTAAGAACCGACCTCTGGAACGAATTAAGTACTTAACCCGAGGTACCACTGCATCTGTTTCAAAACCTCGTCTTACAGGAATAAAGTCATACCTCGGGTTACAGATGCCTTGGGTTGCGTGATTTTGGGTTGTGCGCCACACTGAACCTGGAAGTACCGGAACGGGTTACTTCCGAGTTTCGGCGCTTGTGCATGCGCAGAAGTGCTAAATCATGCTTTGCGCATGCACAGAAGCACTGAATCATGACCCGCACATGCGCAGACATGGCGCTGCTGGTTGCGAACACTGCAGGTTGCGAACGCGCTTCCTGCACGGATCACATTCGCAACCCCAGCGTCCACTGTATTAATTTTCTTTGCTGTTTGCAGAATTAGGTTTAATTCTGAATGTACCAGTATTAAGCTGCATGTGTTGCAGTCATATTAGACCCGATACGCTGCGTTGTAGATACTTGTCCGGTGGTCTAATGCTATCCTCAGTGCCTCTTTCTCCTGTTCGACTGGGAGTTTGAACAGGATGCAATTGTTCTGAATGTTTAGGCGCTCTCCTTATCAACCCCCCAAAATGAAGAGCTATATAGCCAGTTGACAAATCCCTGGATCCAAATAGGCTTAAGCAAAATAACATTTTCATTTTATCCTCCAGCAAATTGCCTAATGTGCCAACCTTATGGATTTAATGACTGCAGCTTTCTCAAGCTGTAAACAAGCTTGCTTGTGTGGTTTAGCAGTGCTGAGGACACAAATCTAATTTGGCTTTCCAATAGGTTTTTTCAAAAGGGTGGTCTCCATGGAACCAGGGGATTAGCTTGGGCCAAGAGATCACTGAGGCCTTGATAGAGCTCATGACAGTGTAAGTCTGACATTGCCACTCCTTTTTAAATTCTTTGCTACTTCATGGAAGGCAAGTTGACACAAAGAACTGGTATCTGAAGAAGTGTGCATGCACACGAAAGCTCATACCTAGAACTAACTTAGTTGGTCTCTAAGGTGCTACTGGAAGGAATTTTTTTATTTTGTTTCAACAAAGAACTGAGTTTAGTTCATTTATATCAAGTCTTCCATAAAATTCAAGGTGGTACATTGTTGGAAGTACAGCAGCAGGAAGCATTCAGTTAGTAGCTCAAGGGTTAATTCTGCTGGCAGTTAGCCAACCCACCAACAAAGAGGTGGTGTTGGAACTGTTTCCTGGCAACCAGTCAGAATGGCATGATCCTTGTGGAGGTAATTCATGTTCTGATCAGCTATGTAGTTCGGGGGGATTTCCCCCTGTACGTGTTAAATAGAAGCATAGAGTTGGAAGGGACACTGAGGATCATCTAGTCCAGCCCCTGCAGGAATACACAGCTGTCCTGTACAGGGATCGAACTTACAAACTTGGGTTATCGGCGCCACACTGAGTATCATCCTGCTGTGAGCAAAATCTGAATGTGAGAAAGGCAAATCCTCTATGTTTCTTCTCAAGCTCTGCAATATTTCTTCTTCAGCCTATTTACTATTACCAGCATTTTTCTCTCTCTTTCCAGACTCCATCTGCATTAATGATATTGTGAGCATATTCAAGTTATTAGATAGTTTTCTTCCCAAACACAGTTGACAAGGCTCATGCAGCTGTGACATGTGCCATCATACCATGTACTCTGGGAGAACATGTGACTCAACAGATTAGATGGAACCTATCAGCCAAGTTGGTCCAGCTGGATCATCAAGAAGGCTGATCGTCAAAGAATTGATGCTTTTGAATTATGGTGCTGGAGGAGACTCTTGAGAGTCCCATGGACTGCAAGAAGATCAAACCTGTCAATTCTGAAGGAAATCAGCCCTGAGTGCTCACCGGAAGGACAGATCCTGAAGCTGAGGCTCCAGTACTTTGAGAAGAGAAGAGAAGACTCCCTGGAAAAGAACCTGATGTTGGGAAAAATGGACACAAGGAGAAGGGGACGACAGAGGACAAGATGGTTGGACAGCGTTCTTGAAGCTACAAACATGAGCCTGACGAAACTGCGGGAGGCGGTGGAAGACAGGAGTGCCTGGCGTGCTCTGGTCCATGGGGTCACGAAGAGTCGGACACGACTAAACGACTAAACAACAACAACATCAGCCAAGTTGGGATGCGGGTGGCGCTGTGGGTTAAACCACAGAGCCTAGGACTTGCCAGTCAGAAGGTTGGTGGTTCGAATCCCCACAATGGGGTGAGCTCCCATTGCTCTGTCCCTGCTCCTGCCAACCTAGCAGTTCAAAAGCACGTCAAAGTGCAAGTAGATAAATAGGTACTGCTCCGGCGTTTCCGTGCGCTGCTCTGGTTCGTCAGAAGCGGCTTAGTCATGCTGGCCACATGACCCGGAAGCTGTACGCCGGCTCCCTTGGCCAATAAAGCAAGATGAGCACCGCAACTCCAGAGTCGGCCATGACTGGACCTAATGGTCAGGGGTCCCTTTACCTTTACCTGTCAACCAAGTATGGTGGCCTCCTTCATGCTTTTTAAAAACTTTTAAAAATGATTTTCAGTTAGTTTTACAGTCATTTTAACATTTCAAAACTCGACTTCCTTCCTCCTCTTTCTGTGGTTCCTTAAATTTATTTTTATCATTTTCTGCATTAACTTGATTTCTTTTTTATTCATCTACTTTAATTATATACTCTTATGAAACTGCAGGGTACTACAATAATACTGCCAATGTCCTTATCTGTTTACAATTTGTTTATAAATATGCAATAAACCATTTCCATTTTTTAAAATAAAAAGTTTGTTGTCTTGATTTCTTATTCTTCCGGTAAATTTCATGATTTCTTCATAGTCCATAAGTTTTGGTATCCATTCGTCTTTCAGTGGGACTTCTTCTTCCTTCTATTTTTGGGCAATTAACATTCTTGCCGCTGTAGTCACATGCATGAATAAATTTCTATACTGTTTAGGTAGCTCTACCCCTATAATTTCCAGAAGAATTACACCTGGTTTTTGGTTTGCACTTTGCTGAATAACACGCCCCTCCCCCCCGCATAACCACTTTATTCGCATCCCAGACTACCTTTAAATTTTTCACCTGTGCTGTGCAAGTACTTCACCCTACCTCAGTAACAAGACCTCTACTCCCTCTAGTCAGTGCCCTATAGCAGCCTTTCTCAACCTTGGTTTGTCAGATATTGTTGGACTACAACTCCCATCAGCCCCAGCCATTATGACCAAACGATCCGAGATTATGGGAATCTTAGTCCAACAATATTTGAGGACCCAAGGTTACGAAGAGCTGCCCTACTGAACCTCCTCTTTTGTCAGTACAGTGGTACCTCGGGTTACATTCGCTTCAGGTTACAGACTCCGCTAGCCCATAAATAATATCTCGGGTTAAGAACTTTTCTTCAGGATGAGAACAGAAATTGTGCTCCAGCGGCGCGGCAGCAGCGGGAGGCCCCATTAGCTAAAGTGGTGCTTCAGGTTAAGAACAGTTTCAGGTTAAGAACGGACCTCCAGAATGATTTAAGTTCTTAACTCAAGGTACTACTGTATTTCTGTTTGTATACATGTAGACTTGGATCTGCTGTAGACTTGGATCTGTAGACTTGTATCATGTAGGGAATGGTGTGTGTGTGTGTGTGTGTGTGTGTGTAATAACATGTACAGCTGGACTCCAGAGGTCACCTCAAGCTCATGTGTGATTAAAACTGAGAGATGAACAGCTGTGTGGGATTGTGATATCAACTCAATTTCGTATCTGCAGATCAAGTGGTGTATTTGTGTGCATATGTGGTGGAGGTTAGTGGAAGTTCATTAATTTTATTGAAAAACAAGGCTCAACCTGGTGCTTGTATTCTGTCGGTCATCTCATGTTCATGTAAGCCATCGAAAACAAGGGATTAAGCGAGCCTCCTGAGAAAACTCAGGAGCATTCATTAATGCCAAGGAACCTGGGGAATCTCATTTACCTTGCCTCACAGCTGAATCCATGGAATAGAAAGGCACTGGAAACTGAAATCTCTATGCTCCCTGATAGCCATCCATGGAGCATCTGGACTTCAGAGTTGAAGCTTCTGATATTGCTGCCTCCTTGTGGGGAGGCTGCAGCTTTGTGGTAAAGCGTTTTCCTTGTATTCAAAAGATCACTGGTTCAACCTCCAGCATCTCCAGGTAGGAATAGGAATTCTTCAAGTATTGAAGAATTCATATATTAGGTAAAAAGTGCACATTTTACATAAAAGAGTACTAAATGTGCACAATATGAATGCAGACGTTTTGTGCATTCTTTCAAAACAATCCACACAAAGCACAAGTGTATGATTGAGGGTCTCCAATGTGGTGCCCTTCAGAAGTTGCTAGACTCCAACTCCCATCAGGCACAACCACCTTCTCTGGTATTATTTATTTATTTATTTATTTAATGCCGCCCATCTGGTTGGGTTTCCCCAGCCACTCAGGGCTGCTCCCAATAGAATATTAAAAACACGACAAAACATCAAACATTAAAAACTTCCCTAAGCACTGCTGCCTTCAGATGTTTTCTAAAAGTCATGTAGTTGTTTATTTCCTTGACATCTGCTGGGAGGGCGTCCCACTACTGAGAAGGCCCTCTGCCTGGTTCCCTGTAACCTCACTTTTCTCAGGGAGGAAACCACCAGAAGGCCCTCAGAGCTGGACCTCAGTGTCCCAGTGTCAATGATGGGGGTGGAGATGCCCCTTCAGGTATCCTGGGCTGAGGCTGTTTAGGGCTTTGAAGGTCAGCACCAACACTTTTATTTGTGCTTGGAAATGTATTGGGAGCCAATGTAGATCTTTCAGGACCAGTGTTATATGGTCTCGGCGGCCACTCCCAGTCACCAGTCTAGCTGCCGCATTCTGGATTACAGTAGTAACTCTGGTTAAGAACTTAATTCTTTCTGGAGGTCCGTTCTTAACCTGAAACTGTTCTTAACCTGAGGTATCACTTTAGCTAATAGGGCTTCCCACTGCCGCCGCGTCGCTGCCGCACGATTTCTGTTCTCATCCTGAGGTAAAGTTCTTAACCCGAGGTACTCCTTCCGGATTAGCGGAGTCTGTAACCTGAAGCATTTGTAACCTGAAGCATTTGGACCCGAGGTACCACTGTAGTTGTATTTTCTGGGTCACCTTCAAAGGTAGCCCCACATAGAGCACATTGCAGTAGTCCAAGCAGGAGATAACTAGAGCATGCACCACTCTGGCGGAACAGATTAACCACACTCTACCTGATGTCTTCAACAGCTCTGCTCAGGCCATCTTCCCTTTCTTTCTTAGACCTTCTTCTGACTCTCTAGTTGCGTGTCGAGGTCCCCAGGTCCACCCCAATAACTCACACATCACACAGAAATTTTTGTTTAAGATTTTTGGCATAATTTTGGCCACAACTTTATTAAAATACAAATTTGTGAGTGGTTGCGTAGGCATTGGTTGCGACTATCTGCCCCCACCATGGGGGACAGACTGACATTCCGCACGATGCGAAAGTCAGAATGGGGGAATACACTTGGGGGTTACGTGGAGCAGGGAACCTACCCTCACCCCAAATGCAACCAGGAGCTCATTGCTATGGCCCGAGCCCCCTTGACAGAGTGGACAAGCAATAGTTAGCTCCCAATTCCTTTAATGGAATCCCTTGCAGCAGCAGCATTAGAGGGGCAGGCACAGCCAATCCATGCCCCTCAACCAACCAAACCATAAACCAATGCCTAACCGCGAACCTTACAAGTTGTGACAATTTGCTACGCAGTAGGCAAAAACCAAATGGCCCCAGCCAATCAGCCAGATAGACAAAATTCCTACCAGGCCCCCGCTCCAAAGCAGACAACCCCATGACAGGCATAGCAAGGTCAAAGCAAACAACCCTATTCTAGGGAGGGAGGGACGGGCAATCCAATGCACTGGCGAAAAGAGGAAGCCCTAGCCTCGTGCAAGGAGTTTTACTATTTCTGGCTGTCAATCAATAAATGGCAACATTAACTTCTTCCCAACAACAAGGGAAGCCCCAATCGCATCAGTGGCCAACGATCAATTAGCCCGCCCCCCAACTTTGGAGTGTCCTGGCAGCCCCCACCACAACACGTGCTCTCCATGAAGGAGAACACGCTTTCTGATACATTCCCCACTCCCCACCCCTTGCTCACCTTTGAAAGATCTGTAGTTCCTAGCCTAGCTGTTCTGTGTTCTAAACTGAATGGGGCTGGGGGCAAAGAGGGGGTTGCAAATGCCACAACAGTGCAAAGAAGCAACAGAACTGAACAGAAATGGAAAAAAGTTGAACCCTCACGTGATCAAAATGTTGGTGTTTTTTTTAACGAGATATTTCTACTCCTGTTATTCCTCCTCGAAAAATAAAATAAAAAATAAAAAATTGAGAGCATAGCCATAAGTAGAATATGTTAGCACCGATGATGGGTAAAGAAAATAAATTATGTATGTCTGCTTTCTTCCCATATATATATTTCATTCTCCTTTGCCAGTTTCTAATTCTTCAACCCCGAGTTTGCCCTGCTTTGTGGGCTTGGATTAAATGCCGGCAAAACTTTGCATTCAGCAAATGCCAATCAGTGCTCAGCACGGCAAATGAAACGCTTGTGATTTGTGCTGTTTTATTTTCTCCCTGTCAGCTTTGCTGGAATTACAGGGGAAGTGGAGTGTATCGCGATCAGCTGCATATTATTTGGAGATCATTTAAATCTGTTCATTTCAATGCGAGGTAAAGTTTGCAGGCAATGGGTTAAACTGCAAGCAGAATTAAATGGACTGTTCGGCTTGGACCCAAATCTATCCTAATCCAGTATTCTGTTTCAAGTGGCAACCACAGAGACTACCAGGAAACCAATTAACAAGAAATGAAAGCAACACTTTGACTCTGTTTTTGCTGCAAGGCCACCTTGTTGTCTGGGTCAACAGGACCTTGATAGGTAGCTATTTGTGATGATGATCAACTCTAGATGGCTCTCCCCTTCCTTGTTTAATCCCCACAACGACCCTGTAATGTAAATTAGTCTGAGAAACAATGCTTGGCTCAAGGTCACCCAGTGAGCTTAATGGCTGAGTGGGGATTTGAACCCTGGTCTCCGAAATCCTGGGACGCGGGTGGCACTGTGGGTTAAACCACAGAGCCTAGGACTTGCCGATCAGAAGGTTGGCAGTTCGAATCCCAGCGATGGGGTGAGCTCCCATTGCTCGGTCCCTGCTCCTGCCAACCTAGCAGTTCGAAAGCACGTCAAAGTGCAAGTAGATAAATAGGTACCACTCCGGCGGGAAGGTAAACTGTTTTCCGTGCACTGCTCTGGTTCACCAGAAGGGGCTTAGTCATGCTGGCCACATGACCCGGAAGCTGTACGCCTGCTCCCTTGGCCAATAAAGCGAGATGAGTGCCGTAACCCCAGAGTCGGCCACAACTGGACCTAATGGTCAGGGGTCCCTTTACTTTTACTCCGAAATCCTAATCGAATGCTTTAAGCACTACACCACACTGGCTCTCAGTGATTACAACAGTTGCATGAATCATAGGATCATGGAATTGGAAGGGGTCCCAAGGATCATCTATTCCAACCCCCTGCAATGCAGGAATCTCAGCTAAAGCATCCATGACACATGGCTATCCAACCTCTGTTTAAAACCCACAAGGAGGCAGAGTCCACAACCTCCTGCGGGAGAATGTTCCTTTTTTATTTTTATTTTTTTATATAATTTTTATTAGTTTTTTAACATACCATTTTCAACAGTGATTAAACATACTTTTACATCTTATTCAAATTTTGTTGACTTCCATCAGTCCTGCCTGAAAATTTTCCAATCTAATCTCTTAGTATGCATTTCTTATTTTCACTATTACATTTCAAACACATAACCAATATCTCTATCTTTTCCTACTTTGTAACACTTCGTATATTTCTCCTTACAAAACTTCTTGTAGTCCTACCAGCATAATTCATTGATTACAGTTGCTCTTCAAATAATTCATATACTTCTTCCAATCTTTTGTAAATTTCTGGTCCTGCAGGTTTCGAATACTTCCTGTCGTTTTGTCCAATTCTGCATAGTCCATTAATTTCACCTGCCATTCTTCTTTCGTCGGAATTCCTGAGGGAGAATGTTCCATTGCTAAACAGGTTGTACTGTGAGAAATCCCCCCCCCCCCAAAAAAATATTTGGATGGAATTTCCTTTCTTGTAACTTGAGGCCATTGGTTGAAGTCTTCCCCCTAGGAGCAGCAGAAAACAAGCTTGAAGATGGCTTGCCACATGAATAAAATCAGCCTGAGAACCCCATGGAATTAGCATAAGATGCAGCCCACCTTGTGTTGTCCATCCTTGGCCTAGAGCGAGAGCAGGAAATGCTCTCCTCAATCTGATTCGCTTGATGTTAACATCATTCTTGACCGTATAGGCTAGGGTGGGGAAGAAATGGCAGCTCTCAGCCACTGGGAGGAGGGTTTCCACTAGGAAACAGCCAGTGCAAACAACCAAGAGGAAGAAGTAGAAGGAGAGATATTGAAAGGCATTTGCGGGGCAGCTTTAGACCCCTGAATCACAAGTTTATTCAATTTTTTTAAATTCAGTTTTCCAAATTTATAACAAACATGTCCACACACATAAACAAAAAACATCAAAAAACAAGCAAACAAACAAACATATATCCTAACTGTAAAAATTCCACTTTTGTTATCATTGTTGGGTGACTTCCTTGAATCCCCCTGGCTGAGTTTCCATTTATATCATTGTAGCAGTTTTCCAAAACTTGTTTCACACAAAATTTACTTGGTCCATTAACCTCTTTCTTTCTTTTCATTTTAACTTTTATCCATAGTATTCTACAACATCACATATTTAAATCCTAGGCCAATCTGATACTCGCAAGTAATTCTATTTAATTTATGTTAACATATTTAACTAAATAATCTTTGAATTTCTTCCATTCCTCTTGATGCTCCTCCTCCTTCTGGTCGTGGACTCTTCTGCTCAGGTCAGCTAGCTCCAAAAAATCCATCATCTTCATCTGCCATTCCTCCACTGTTGGTACTTCTTGTGATTTCCAATTTTTGACCAGCAAAATTCTAGCTGCAGTTGTGGCATACAAAAACAATCTGACATCTTTCTTGGGCAATTCCAAACCTATTATTCCAAGTAAAAAGGCTTCTGGTTTCTTAACTCACAGCCAATTTTAAGAGGAAATAGCTCTACCAACCTGAGCTGAAGATTATCTACATTGTATACTCTGCAGATGATTTGCATCAGAAGCTCTCTTTCAATTGAGCTAGAATGGGAGATGGGGAACCTATGGTCCTCAAGATGTTGGTGAACATCAGCTCCTAACAGCCACAGCCAACCGGGCCAATAGTATGAGATAATGGGAGTCACAGAATCATAGAGTTGGAAGGGACCATGACAGGTGGCCATCTAACCTCTGCTTAAAAACCTCCAAGGAAGGAGAGTCCACAACCTCCCACTGATCCACTGCTGTAATCCAACAGCATTTGAAGCCCTGAGTTAGACTGTCACTGATTTGCAGCAGGGTTTGGGGGCTTTCAAGCCACACTTTTGAACCTGGACTGTTGAATCTGCCCATCAATCATAACCAGGACCTGCATAGCAGACTGAGCAAGCACACAGCTCACCTGATCACAGTCTTTCCCATTCTGGTGAGATGTCTCGTATTTCTATTCAAGTTACAGCAGCTATTGTGACATTTGCATCCATACAGTAAATGCAAATTTTATGCAAAAACGTGTAACCTTTTTTGCAGCCATGTATATTGGATTATCAGGGACACAGCCCGTTTTGTGATGAAGTCATTTCTCGCAGCACTTCTTTCATAGCCCACTAGTGCGCTTGGCTGCCCAGTTTGGGACCGACTCCAAGATGTGCCGACTCCGTATCCTTTCTCTCCTAACTGGTGCTCCCAACTAGGAAGCCAGCTGCTCTACCTTGATCGCCCTAACTAATTCACATTCCTTGGCCTTGTATCACAGACCTGGTAATTGCTGCTCAACATGCTCCGTGAGGTTTTATAAAATATTAATTGCTTATTATTCTTATTACAGGTGGGGAAGAATGGCTCCCTCTTGCAAAGTAATTGCCTCCTTGCCAAGTCTCTCCAATGCACTCATGAACATAAGAGAAGTGTGTGCTCTGAAATCAGATACAGGCTCAAGATGCAGAGGGCTGATTTGGGGGGGAAAGACTCCTGTGAAGGGACGTGGGTGGCGCTGTGGTCTAAACCACTGAGCCTGGGGCTTGGCAATTGGAAGGTCGGCGGTTTGAATCCCCACGATGAGGTGAGCTCCCGTTGTTCGGTCCCAGCTCCTGCCAACCTAGCAGTTTGAAAGCATGTCAAAGTGCAAGTACATAAATAGGTACCTCTCCGGCGGGAAGATAAACGGCGTTTCCATGCACTGCTCTTGTTTTGCCAGAAGCAGCTTAGCCACATGACCCGCAAAAACTGTCTGCAAACGTTGGCTCCCTCGGCCAGTAAAGCGAGTTGAGTGCTGCAACCCCAGAGGTGTTCGCGACTGGACTTAACTGTCAGGGGTCCTTTACCTTTTTAAAAATTCCTGTGAAGGAATGCATGATCAAAACTTGACATTGGGACAGACTAACTTTCAGCCCTAGCCAGCAGAGCTGCGACTGAGTGGATCTGAGGTACCACAGATCTGGAGGGCAACAGATTGAGGAAAGATGCTGGAGTATGTAAAGAAAAGCAAGCTCATCTTTTCTCCCTTAGGAGCCTTTATTGATGCAGTGAGGTGTATTCGATTTATGGGGTGGGCGGGAATAATTTCAATGCACACCACTTCCACCCTATAAATGTCTGCTCTGGAGCAAGCTCTATTGAGTGCAATGGGACCTAGGTGTATATTGGAGTGTGTCCTTGATTTCTCTTAGCTACTGAAATAATACAATGGGAAGAGAAATGGATTGTTAACATTCAGATCATGCCTGTTTTAAAGCACCAGGTGATTTCTGCATGTCACTTTTAATTACCACTCGGTGCCTAATTCTTCCTGGAAAAGCCCACAGTCCCACTGTCTCTTGTTCACACCATACTGCTACAAGGTCACTCTCTAGGTTCAAATATCAAGGGTTCCCGGCAGCTGTTAATGCCTTTCTGCCTCCTGCCTTGAGATCAGATTTCCAGAGCAGCCTCTTTGCATTTAGCTCAAAGCAAACAGTTTTGCTGTCTTAAAGCCCTATTTTTTCAGGGAAAGGGAAACTGAAATAGGGCTGTTGGTTGCAACATTTGATCAATTTGCGCCCACACTAACCCTAACAATTTGAGGCTGTCCAATTTGCTCAGTACATCAGCAGAGGTCCAGCTCTAAGAACCCACGCCTTCCAGGATGAGTTGGGTGGCTTTCAGGACCTACTCGGTGGTGGCACCTCAGCTGTGCAACTCTGCCCTCTTTTCTGTTCACCTGGGAATGAATTTGAATGGGTTTGTTGTTGTTTTTTTAGGTGACAGATTGAATATTGTTTTCCTGGGCTCTAAATGCTTTTACCAACCACATTAGCGATTTGGTTGATGCCAGTGGTTTTGGTCCTCTGAAAAGGTGATGGCAGCAAAAGCCAGCGACAGAGAAACGAGAAAGGGGGTTCCTCGGGCCAGATCCTAGGCCCAAGTTGATCCTATCCTTCACCAATCTTCTGCATATAGAGTGCTTGCCCTGCCACTTAAGCTATGACCCCTTTCCATTTTCAAAGGAGAACTCAAAATTCTGGGATGGAAGAGAGTGTGGGATGTAACATATGCAGTTTGCCCAGAGTGGACATGCAGGGGAGGGGGTGTTACTCCATCCAGGAGGACTTCTCATCACACCTGGTCTGGAGCTCCCTCCCCCTGCGTGTGACCAGGAAGGTGGGTGTGAACCTGGGAGACCCCATAAAAGGGGCTGGTCACGCAGCCACCTCCCTCTTCTTCCTCTCGATGCCATGCTCTTCTGATACTGTTGTATTTTGCTGTCTTCTGGCTCTCAGCCACCAGGGCATGGGCTCTTTCCATATGGGATGAACTCAAGCCCTCTTTTGTAACTCTAAGCTAATGCCTCCCTTCAGGGATCCAACTGTGAACTGAATGTGAGTAAACTTCTTGTTACTTTTAAAAGAAGCTTCTTGTGTCTTTATTCTTTTTAGGAGGGATAAAAGGGGTCTTACCAGAATGGATTGCAAAAGAGATTCAAACGAATCTACCAACTAGCTTCCTGCTATATATTGGGGAATGTCGTCGCTCTGCTGCTGACTCACAAGCTTGAGTTAGGAAGGATACTATTAAACCAATATACAGTGGTACCTTGGGTTAAGAACTTAATTCATTCTGGAGGTCCGTTCTTAACCAAAACTGTTCTTAACCTGAGGTATCACTTTAGCTAATGGGGCCTCCCGCTGCCGCCACACAATTTCTGTTCTCATCCTGAAGCAAAGTTCTTAACCCAAGGTACTATTTCTGGGTTAGCGGAGTCTGTAACCCGAAGCGTCTGTAACCTAAAGCGTCTGTAACCCGAGGTACCACTGTATCCTCTCCTAGTATCTACAACATTCCCACACAGAGGAGCTGTGCATTGCCCTACTACCTGCCCCTTCTGCTGAACATCCCATTTCTTGTGACCTGAGAACAGATTTTTCTGCCAAAACCAGTCAAGGCAAGGAACACTCTGGGAAGAGTGTGGAGGAAAGGGGTACTGCAGGAGTACAATGCTCAGCTCACCGTGCTGGTGGGCTCTCAAATTAGTTTTGAAATAAAGATTTTTCATTTTGCGTGCAATTTTGAGCCTGGCCATTATCGCTTTAAGTAAAGAAAATATGCAGCCCATTAACTCTGGCAAATTGTCACTTACATTACTGATGAGTATGAAATGAGGGTGTATGTTTCTCCCCTTAGGAAGCCAACTTTCAGGAATCCATCAATCTTCTTGTGTTTAATGGCAATTAAGCAGACATTCCTTCTTCACCTCCCCATTGCCCCCCACTGATTTTTTAACAGATCACAACTTAACCACATAGCTCATGTGTATTAAGCGACCGTGGAAGATAAGATGAAGGTCTCATTGACCGTACATTCTCCCCACTTGGCATGGAGAGGGAGGTGGCCCTTTTATTGCATTTTGCATGCAGAAAAAAAATGAGAAATGCATTAAGTTATTAAATGTGAAGTGTATTAAATCTGTGATTAAGGGGAAAGTACAGGAGACATGGATATCTCTCGGAACATGGCAATGAGACCAGTCTTATTGTATAGATGGAGAAGGAATTTGTTGGGTCTGATTTTCCCACTGGGCCAACCTAATGCTCCCAAATTTGCTTGTGGATCAGAATGCAATTCCCAGCCAAATTGCACAACCCGCCAGAATTTGCAATGTCACTTCAACATGCCAAAAGTAGACCTCACAATTACCGTATTTTTCGCTCCATAAGACGCACTTTTCCCCTCCTAAATAGTAAGATAGCCAGTGTTGTGTAGTTCCAGTTACAGATAGGTAGCCGTGTTGGTCTGCCATAGTCAAAACAAAACAAATTCCTTCCAGTAGCACCTTAAAGACCAACTAAGTCAGTTCTTGGTATGAGCTTTCGTGTGCATGCACACTTCTTCAGATAGTGGTTGTTGTGTAGTGGTTAAGAGCGGTAGACTCGTAATCTGGTGAACCGGGTTTGTGTCTCCGCTCCTCCACATGCAGCTGCTGGGTGACCTTGGGCTAGTCACACTTCTCTGAAGTCTCTCAGCCCCACTCACCTCACAGAGTGTTTGTTGTTAGGGAGGAAAGGAAAGGAGAATGTTAGCTGCTTTGAGACTCCTTTGGGTAGTGATAAAGTGGGATATGAAATCCAAACTCCTCCTCCTCCTCTTCTTCTTCTTCTGGGGAAATGTCTGTGTGAATGTGTGGTCGATCGCTGGCTCCCTTTCTGGCCCCGCTCCCTTGCCCAGGCCTCCATTGTTGAATGTTCTGCAGAGGGAGGCTGTTTGTTTTCCCCACAACATGTGACTGGCTGATTAGATTATCTGTCTGGAAACTGTAGAAATGGCTCCCTTTCCTTTCCCAAAGAAGCTGCAGAACTGTGAGTTGAACCCCATAAAAACAGGATTTTTTTCCATTGCAAAGTAAGCTCAACAACTTTGAGCTGATCCTCAAAAAACTGGGGCTTTTCCTTTTTGCAAAAGAAGCTGCATAACTGTGAGCTGATCCCCCCCCCCCCCAAACGGGGCTTTCCCCCTTTCCTCCTCTAAAAACTAGGTGTGTCTTATGGTCAGGTACATCTTATGGAGCGAAAAATATGGTACACATGGAGGCAGCAATGCCACCAGTTGCTGGAAACCACAGGAGGGGAGAATAAAAGAAAAAAAATCCTTCCAGTAGCACCTTAAAGACCAACTAAGTTAGTTCTAGGTATGAGCTTTTGTGTGCATGCACACTTCTTCAGATACGCTGAAACAGAAGTTTCCAGACCCTTCTATATAGTGAGAAGGTGGGCAGGGGTGTTACTCAGAAGGGTGGTGGGAATGGGTGATTGGCAGATAGCTGTTAAGAGTCGTCAACAGGCTCATCACATATAGAAGGGTCTGGTGACTTCTGTTTCAGTGTATCTGAAGAAGTGTGCATGCACACGAAAGCTCATACCTAGAACTAACTTAGTTGGTCTTTAAGGTGCTACTGGAAGGGATTTTTTTCTTTTATCTTGTTTTGACTATGGCAGACCAACACGGCTACCTATCTGTAACAGGAGGGGAGAGTGTAGTTGTGCTTGGGTTGTGCTTGAGAGTTTCCACAGACATCTGGGTGGCCACTGTGAGAACAGGATCCTGGACTAGATGAGTCATTGGCGTGATCCAGCAGGCTCCTCTTATGTTCTGGCAGGGACTGGACAGAGGAGGAATGGTGGAGACCGCCTCCCCACCCTGACCCTTCCAGGGAGGAGGAAGAGGAAGACAGTATAGACTTATAACAGTGGTTTGTGGGAGGTCACAGCTCAGAGGCAGATGAGGGAGGAAATTGGGAAATAATGGGCAAGGAGGAGGAGGAGGAGGAGGAAGCAAGGCAACAACTGATGGACACAGTGTCACTGGAAAACCTTCCAGACCCCCCTCCCAGAACCCAGCAAGCCTTGAAAGTAGGAGAGCAAGAGCTCAAAGACAGAGGGCACATAGCAGCACCGTAAAAGAAGTGGGGATGGTGACAAATGAGGAAATGAGAGGCAGGGGTGGAGATTCATTCGGGACAATGCCATTATCCAAGAGGTTGGGTTCTATAGCCTTTCTTTGTAATTACTGAATAAAAAAGGATGCTAAGAAACCTTCCCTTGTCTTTATACTTTCCTGGGCAACCAGCCGGGAGCCACTGACAGCATCCTGACATGTTTCTGTGGAGGACTTCTGATGCCCACACACTACACATGGATGTTGGGTGGTCACAGGATGTGGGGCACAGCAGTAGATACTCTCCTGCTGCTACAACACATAAGTGCCTTGCAAATGGGTGATGTGTGAAAAGGCCTTTGGCATGGAATGCTTCCAACTGGTGCCATAACTCTCTTGATTCTTGCACAGGCTGTGAACCAGTAGAGTAGTGTGATGAAGCAGACAAGTTGCTGGCATTTCTCCCTGTGTTTTTGGATTAAGACATTAGCATTCATTCTGAGAGGCTCTTCTGCCTCTGAAGCACTATTATGATATGACAAAAAGATTGAACCACCCAAAGTGGAAGATTATTGCTTGTTTTCCAGCCATTGGGTCCGGTAAACGGAGCTGTGAAAATTAAGCATGGAAGCATTTGCCGGTACTCCGAAAATTACTTTCTTTTCTTTTCTTTCTTTCGTTTTTTCTTTTTTAATGAAACAAAAATGTGATTGTAATGGATATAGTCTCGCTCCAACGACTTAAGTAACAATATCAAATATAGATGTAGATTGCTCAACTCCAGCAGGCTATGAAACTTCATTGAGCGGGATGTGATGTTGGGGTAATTGTGTCTTCTTAAAAGCTCATCAGGTTTGTTAGTCTAGAAAGTGGCGAGACTCTAAGCATGGCTGGAAGCCATTAAGGGTGGCGGCAAGGGCTGTGGGTGGGAGATAATCAGATGCTCCATCTGGAAATTACCTGAAGCTTATCATTAATGCTTAATAGTTTCACAAAAGCACCTGGAGGGAGGAATGTTAAGATGCATGCATTTAACTCTGCATGTGGCTTGCCACAGGGACATAGGAAGTGTCCTTCTTTCGACTCATGTAATCATAGAACTGTAGAGTTGGAAGGGACCCAAAGGCTCATCTTTTAACCCCCCTCATTGCAAGGATCACAGCAAAAGAATCCTGGGCAGATGGCCATCTAAGCTTTGCTTAAAAACCTACAGTGAAGGAGAGTCTACCACTTTCCGAGTCTCTTCCAGTGTCAAACAGCTCTCACCACCAGAAAGTTCTTCCTGATGTTTAATAAGAACCTCCTTTCTTTTGATTTGAACCCGTTGGTTTGGTTCCTCCCCTCTGGAACCATAGAAAACAGGCAGCCCCGGGCAGGGTTTTCTGCGCTTATTTGGCCCTCCTCACCTCTGGGCAGCAAAAGGGCATCTGAAGGTGTGGCTTGCATTCTTGCAGGGGTATATGTTAGGAAAACATTCTTTAAGAAACAGATAAAAGTTCCTGGAAGCTTTAAAGAGGGTTCCATAATTTTATTTAGTGAGTAGGAGAGGCACTCTAGGCTTGATTGGTATCAGCTGGTGGTGCAAATAAAGGGAAGTTGCAGCCTGCAATTTCCTCACGAGGAAAGCACACATGCACACGCTGTCAGCACACACGCTGACAACAAGGTTGGAAGTAAGACAATGTGTGCTGCTGATACCGTGAGTTTTGCTGTGTCCGGATTGTTCATTGCTGGACTGAGATTATAACGTGCTGGAGAGATAAAGAAGGGATGTAAATAGCTTGGATATAATAGTAACAGAAATGTGCAACCAGTCAAGCAATAAAGAAGCTCTTGACTGTGAATTTGAGTATGACTCCTGTTCTTGTCCTCTGACTCCGGGGAAAACTCTGCTACAAACAGTAAGAAGTGGTTTTACCAAGGTGCCACCACACTAGCAGAGACGTGCAGTGGAAGTGTGTGGGCGGTAACCTCTAATAGTATAATGGGGGGTCTCCTTTAGGCAGGACCTAATGGTCACGCACCAGGATTTCCAGGTCCATTCAGATGCCTTGGGTAACCTGGGTTTCAGTGTCTACTTTGAGAACTGATGGTGCTCCCAGCCTCATTGGAAGGGGGATGCGATCACAAGTGATCTCACCTTCCTAGAATTCTTTGTAATCCTGGTGGCTATATGTATCTGGGTGGAGGAATTCCAGGGTGCATTTTTTGGTCTGACAATCAGGTGGTGGTGAAGGTTCTAGCCAAAAATCCTTCCATTCGGATTGGGTCCTAAGGTTGCTGCATGCATTCGTGTCGCATTGCCTGCTGGCCAACATCTCATTTTCAGACAGTTCCATTCCAGGCCTTGATAATAGGATGCTTTATCTCAATTTCAGGACAATGGTTTCTATGCCCTGTCACCCAGGGCTCAGCCGTTGCCAGAGTCCAGGGCCATCTTACCCATAGGCGCTAGGGGTGCGGGGCACCCGGGCACCGGGCTCTCAGGGGTGCCAGGCCGAGAGTCCAGGGCCTGAGAATTGAGTCTGGGGAAGAGCCCGCCCATCGGTTGGAGCTTCATGGTGGGCTCTTCTGCTGCGGGAGGCTCTGTGTTGTGAGTTCAGGGGCGACCGAGCCAGTGAGACACTGAGGTGGCCGGCCAGCTCTGCCCTCCTGCGTGCCTGGGACTGGGCAACCTGGGGGAGGGGGGCACCGGGCAAATCTTTTCACCCCAGACAGCCCTGCCAGAGTCATTTCCTAAACACTTCTGGGCAATTGGATCCATGCCATGATGCAGGGAGTACTGCAGTCCAGGACATGGTCCTCCTTCTTCTTTTTATCTTTTTAAAATAATATTTATTAAAATTTTGAAAGTTACAGAAAGGAAAAAGAAAAAAAGTTAAACATAACAAAACCATACAATACAATATAGAAACAAAAATATTACATATGCATAACAAAAATAAAACAAAAACAATAAAAAACACATAACCTATACTTTCAATTATTAACTTTCTTTTACTTGTTTCAGCGACCTCCTCACACCTCCCTTTTTTGTATTCCACTTCGATTAATTGTTTCAGCAAATCCTTTCCATCTTCCTCAAACTTCTGTCCTATCATTTAACTTAACCAATTCTAACATTATTTTTTTCATTTAATCCAATTACAATCTATTGTACTTAATTCTTTATAACATTTCTGCTAAGGTCGTGTAACTTCATTCCAGCATCCTTCTAACATTCATTAAATTTACAATGTTTCTGTAAGTAGTCTTTAAATTTCTTCCAATCTTCCTCCACTGACTCTTCTCTCTGGTCTCGGATTCTGCCAGTCATTTCCGCCAGTTCCATGTAGTCCATCACCTTCATCTGCCATTCTTCCTGGGTGGGTAGATCTTGTGTCTTCCAATACTTTGCAATAGGTATTCTTGCTGCTGTTGTAGCGTACATAAAGAAAGTTCTATCCTTCTTTGACACCAATTGGCTGACCATGCCCAGGAGAAAGGCCTCTGGTTTCTTCAGAAAGGTATATTTAAATACCTTTTTCATTTCATTATAGATCATCTCCCAGAAAGTCTTAATCTTAGGGCATGCAGGACATGGTCCTCCTTCAAGGCCTTTTAGTCTCAAGCCAGGGCTGGCCCATGCCTCCCCACAGCTTGGAAGAAGGATGTCCTTCAATTTCTCATCTTCCTTAAGAAGCAGGGGTTAGCAGTTAAGATTTGCTTGTGGCTGCAAACACCTTCTGGGGGCTCTCCAACCCATGTGAGCATTTCCATGTATGAAGGCTATTCGAGGGATGGTCCAGGAGTCACCCATGAGTCCCAAACACCAGGAGACCTATTGCATATGATCTAAAAGCTATATGGAAAGCACTGGGCTTCATCTGCCAGTCAAAATCCTCCTTAAATTTTGGTGCCCAGAACTTGACACTGGACTCCAGGTGGGATCTGACAAAAGCAGAATAGATTGATGCTATTATTCCCCTTGCTCTGGACACCAGACTTCCTTTGATGCAGCTGAGAATTTCATTAGCCCTTTATTTATTTTTTTGCTACAGACACATTCTGCACACTCATGCAACCCAAACAGACTGTTCCTTGTGATTTTCCATGGAGGATATCGATTTCCCCAGGGAATTGATATATAATGCAACACTATGTGGATTTCCTCCCAAAGTGTGAAATCTGTGACGGCCATGGGAAAAAAATAACAACTGAGAAACCAAATATATAGCTGTATCTATAACGGTGAATACTGATCTATAGTGTGATGTCCTGGAGAAGAGACTGGTGAGATTTGTCACTCTGTTTCCTGTATTAAAATGGATCTTCCAAAATGCAGCCATGCCAAAATCGATATCAGATAATTGGAAAAGGGAATCATGAGCCTGAAGAGAAGATTAAGCTAGAACAAGGGTATAAAATGTGATAATTAAACGAGTACTTTTGTACTCTCCAGGTGGGCCCAAAGGAAAGTGCTTACATTGTCGTTTAATGCAGATCAAAGGGGGGGGAGTGGTATTAACAGCCAGTTGTAACATTGGAGTTTAATGGGGCTTAGGGGTCAGAAAACTATCAGAAGATTGATCATTTCTCCCCTTTATAGTCCTCAGTTAAAACACTTACAGAAGGTAAATCTTCTTTATCCCTCCTTTTGTTGCATAATTGTGTGCGCATTAGTGTCCTGATCTATGCATGCATTCGAAAATCATGTACTTGGAAGCATTTCAAACACTTCATAACTGCCACCTTCATATTCGCCTGGTCAGACCTTGCTTTGCTGTTGGCGCTGCCTGCCCAGTTCCTTTCTGTGTCCAAGGAAGGAACTCTGCATGAAAGGAGACCCAAGGCTGCATTACTAGAAATGCCTTGTCTGGCATCCTCCTTTAAGAGCCAGTGTGGTGTAGTGGTTAAGAGCAGTAGACTCGTAATCTGGTGAACTGGGTTCGCTTCCCCGCTCCTCCACATGCAGCTGCTGGGTGAGCTTGGGCTAGTCACACTTCTTTGAAGCCTCTCAGCCTCACTCACCTCACAGAGTGTTTGTGAGGAAGGGGAGGAAGGGAAAGGAGATTGTTAGCCGCTTTGAGACTCCTTCGGGTAGTGATAAAGCGGGATATCAAATCCAAACTCTTCTTCCAAAACTCTTCTTAAGACTTTTGGGCTCCAGCTCTCCACAACAACCACAGTTCACCTTGGTGACTCTGGGCTGCAGAACACACCCTCCAGCTCTCGGTTCCATTTCTTTATTATTATCTTATTTCATAAAATTTATATATCACTTGATTGCAAAAAATAAATAAATCTCAAAGCATTTTACAAAAAGAATATTTTTTTTTGTAAAAACAAAAATGAAACATTCAAAAGATTAAAACCACCAATAAATTAAATAGTTGGTAGAAGAGTTGGACGGGTATCTCAACTTTCAACCAATGCACCCTTTTGGTTTCAGATAGTATATGGGTTTTAGGAACACAAGAAGTTGCCAGGCCAGATTCCTGATCTATCTAGGTAAAAGGTAAAGGACCCCAGGATAGTTAAGTCTCGTGAAAGGCGACGCTCATCTCGCTTTCAGGCCGAGGGAGCCGGCATTTGTCCACAGACAGCTTTCCGGGTCATGTGGCCACCACTTCTGGGGCAACAGAACACCGTGACAGAAACCAGAGTGCATGGAAATGTCGTTTACCTTCCCACCACAGCAGTAACTATTTATCTACTTGCACTGGCCTGCTTTTGAACTGCTAGGTTGGCAGGAGCTGGGACAGAGCAACGGGAGCTCACCCCATTGCAGGGATTCGAACTGCCAACCTTCTGGTTGGCAAGCCCAAGAGGGGACGCAGGCGGAGCTATGGTGTAAACCACATGAGCAGGGGGCAGTTTCTAGCACTTGAGATGATCCAGGCCAGTCACTCCACGGAAAGGGAGTAGAAAGGATCTAAGCTGGACTTGGGGTCTGGTTGGTGGTAAAGAAGGCAACACAAAAAGACACCCTTTCTCTGATCCGCAGAGTTTTCTGACCCCTGGCAGTCGGTTATAGAGTCTGGACTTCTGGATTTCCCTTCCTAAGAAAAGGGAGAAGTAGAAACTGCCAATGGACATGGAGTGGTGGTGGCTGATAGTAAATCCAATGAAACACTGAAACATCACCTCCATCAGTTTCAACCCTAAATCAATAATTTAGATAAAGTGATGGGAGACTCTGTCCATTGTGGTTTCTCTTTTCTCATTTGTCCACTCTTAAGTTCAGTTCTCCACATCAATATGTGTTTGTTTGTTTTTTAAAAAAAAGTTCTCCTGAAAACTCACCAGTATTTTAGTGTAAATTTCTCCTAATACATACAAACAATTTTTGTATGTAGGCCTAATCTACTCAGGGAACATCCCCAGACTCTGTTCAGACAGGTAACCGACCAATCTCCTGTGTAGAAATAAGAAGAAGAGACTTCTACCATGCTTTATTGCTGATTTCATGGGGTGGTTAATGCAAGTTAAGAGGAAGATAAACCATTCAAAGCAATTTTGAACAGTTGAAATCATGCATCTGCTTTGCGTGAAGTTGACTGTCGAGAGTTTGGGCTCATTCACATTAAGCTCAAACACAATATCCCAGGATCCAGTTGTCCCACCTTTCCACCGTATTTTTCAGCGGAACCGAAATACAAGGAGGTCAGATTAATTTCCCTAGTTGCATTTCAAAATATTTTCTGACTCCCATGCAGAGCATTACAAAAACAGGCCTCTTCTCAGAAGCAACAAAGCGTTTTGACTTTCATTACACCTTGCAGACCTAAAAGGAGCCAAAATCTGCAATTTCTTTCTGTCGAATGCCATAAAAACAAAGAGATCGTTTGCAATGCAGTAAAAATACACTAATTGCTTTTTGTATTTTTTTTTGTTTTGTTTTACAGGGGTATGGGGACCCAATAACAAAATAGTCTTTGTTTTTCATTTAGAAATCAGGGGAGTGGATAAAAGATACAGCCCAACAACGTTTTTCAAAAGCAACGTTGCAGGATGTACATTTTCAATATCTTGGCCACTTGTATACTGCAACCTAGAGACTTGAAGCATTCTCTCTCTCTCTCTCTCTCTCTCTCTCTCTCTCTCTCTCTCTCCAGTTTGATGTTTTCCCTGGTTGAAAAAAATCTCTACTGTCTCTCACACACAACTTTGTTTACTTTCATTCAGGGGCGGGAAACCATTTTTATTCCGAGGGCCACTTTGCCTTCTGGGCCATATTCCAGGGGCCCCGTGCTGGTGGTGAGTGTCGCCCTAAGCCAAAGTGTGTGGGGTGGCAAATGTTAATTGTACATTTGTACAATAGGCTACACACCTACCTCTTTCCTCCATCTAAGCAGGTGAGAGGCACTGTTGTGGGATTTCCACTCAAAATCACGAAATACATGATTGCCAGGCAGGCACATGAGGGACTGAAATTCCTAGAGTTTCTGAATCAATATAGAAGGGACAGTAAGTGGGTCCTTCCTTAATGCTTTGGTGTGAATTTCTAACAAAGGAGATAATCTTATGTGTTTCCTCTCTACCTGAGCTATGAGGGGCGTTCATTAAAGATTTCCCCTGACATATTTCCCGTGGACTGAGACAAACGAAACTGGCCACAGTTATTTGTCCTTCTCTACATAGCTACCAGCAAGAATCAAACACTTCTCCCATTGCTTTATGCAGCTGTGGAGACCTCGTCTGTAAAAGTCAGCAGATTGTGTCAGAAGCCACAACGTGACCTCAGAAAAAAGCTTGCCCTTCAAAAATAACTTCATAGTTGGAAAGAGGTGGAAGTCAGATGGTGTGGGGTCAGAAAAATAAGAGGGGTGAGGAAGGATTTCATAGCCACAGGACCGTGCTTCCGTCTGAACAACATGCGAGTTGTGAACCGGGGCATTATCCTTCAGGAGGCGAACACCTTTGGTCAGCATACTACACTTCTCAATTTTGATGGCCTTCCACAATTTCTTCAGCAGTGAAGCATA
The DNA here is from genome assembly GCF_964252035.2 of Podarcis erhardii. NCBI lineage: Eukaryota > Metazoa > Chordata > Lepidosauria > Squamata > Lacertidae > Podarcis > Podarcis erhardii. The sequence goes on from NC_138501.1 coordinate 49,737,205, forward strand.
GTTTGTCCTGGTAATTGTGGTACCCTTTGCCAGGAAATCCATCATCACCACTCTGCGCTGGTCCCAAAAGACTGTGAGCATGACCTTGCCCACTGCCGGTTGGACATGTGCCATCTTTGGAGGTAGTGAGGTAGAATGCTTCCATTGTTTGGACTGGAATTTAGTCTCTGGGTCATAATGATGGACCCATGTTTCATCCTGAGTAATTAGTCTGGAGAAGAAGTCATCATGGTTTTTGCGACACATGGCCAAAAGAACCTGTGAGCATGTGACTCGTTCCTGCTTCTGAAAAGGCACCAGCAGTCAGGGAACCCACCATGCAGACACCTTTCCCATGTGCAAATGGTCATGGATGATTTTTTCTACAGAGCCCACACTGATCTTGACATCTGCAGCTAGTTGGCAAATGGTTATGCGTCGATCCTCCAAAATGGGGGTCTCCACTTGCCAGATGGTGTCTTCATCAGTGGTGGGTTGTGGTCTCCCAGGAATGGGAGCCGTTCCACCGAAGTCTGACCACACTTGAACTGACGATGCCGGTGCTTGACTACATCATACAATGGGACAACCTCCCCATAAGTCCCTTTCATCTCACTGAACATCTCCCATGGTGTGCACACTTTCAAGTACAGGAACCTGATGACCGCTCTGCATTCAACTGGTTCCATTATCAGACGTTACTCCACGTTAGCACCAGTAACAGAGAAACTGTTAGACGTTCAGAGCTACAAATTACCACGTTACCTATGGAGAGATGCATCATTATACTTGTGCAATTTCATCCTCCTACAAAAACTGGAAGTGGGACAGGGAAAACCTTTAATGAGTGACCCTCATATCTCTCTCTTCTTTCAAGCTAGCGATGTGAGCAGACGTAAATGCCTAGACTACACTTAGAGCTCAGACTCCATGTGGAAAACTAATTTTGTATTTTGTAACCAAGAAATATTTTCACCTGAATACTACTTCAATGTATTTGCTTCCTGCATTGAATGTAAGCAAACTTTTTGTTTACCTGACTAAAGCATGTGGTTCATTCTTAGCAACAGGGACAAAGAGCAGAAAAGTCAGCAGACCACAAATAAACAGGGATAAATAGGTGTAATTGCCTAATTCCTAGATTTTGGTAGATTGCAAAAGTGCATAAGTGTTTTTATGCTGCTAGAAGGGCTTTACAGCCTGTTTACTCTCATATTTCTCCTACACACATGGGATACGAGTTTTACATTATAATTTACAGAGTTACCATATTTTTCGCTCCATAGGGCGCACCGGACCATAGGGCACCCCTAGTTTTCAGGGGGGGGAATAAAGGGGAAAAAATACCCCCCCCCAGCCCCAAAGAGCAAAGAAGCCAAGACAGCCAGCGGGATCCATCCCACTGGCTGTCTTGGCTTCCTCTTTAGCCACACACAACTTCTCCAACCGGGAGAGGCTCCGTGCGGCTTTGGCAGAAGCCAAGACAGCATGCAGGATGGATCCCGCTCACTGTTTTGGCTTCGCTTTTAGCCGTGGGGCTGGGGCGGGGGAAGCCCAAGCTTCCCCCAACCCCAGCCCCCAGAACAGGTCTGGGAGAGGCGGCAAGGTTGTGTGCAGCCTTGCCACCGCTCCCAGAGCTTGCAGGGCTGATGGCGTGCTCTGAAGGTTTGCGGATAGCTGCCTGAAACCGGGGAGTGCAGCGGGAGTTGGCACTGCGTTCCCCGGGCTTCAGGCTTCAGGCTGCTATCCGCAAGACTTCAGAGCCTGTCGGTAACTCCCACCACACTCAGAAGGCTTGCGGATAGCTGCCTGAAGCCTGGAGAGCGAGAGGGGTCAGTGCGCACCGACCCCTCTCACTCTCCAGGCTTCAGCGAAAGCCTGCATTTGTTCCATAGGACGCACACACATTTCCCCTTCATTTTTGGAGGGGGGAAAGTGCGTCCTATAGAGCGAAAAATACGGTAATCCTCTACCCATCTCCATCAATCATCACAGTTCCAGGACACATGCCAATCAGGAAAAAAAAATTGGAGGGACAAAGCAGAGCCAGTGAGGATTGTGGACTGGGGAGAGTCCCAAGGGCTTAGATAAAGATTCCTGAATATAACATTGGGGACAGCTAGCAACACTCCACTGAATGATCTCACTGATCAGGCCAGGATATCTATCTTGCAATGTCAATGTCAGAAGACTCGGAGCTCAGTTTTGGAAACTGTGCCAAAGTCAGCATGGAGAGGACTGGCAATGTGGATTTCTCCCATGTTCTTCAAGATCCTGACACCTTCACTGGATGGGAAGGAGAAGCCAATACAAGTGCAAAGAGGCTTCTGTACAGAGAGTGCTTTGCTTTGATGTCCACATGTGAACCAGAGCTATACCTATCTGGGAAGGGTATCTACACACATATTTAAAAAGCTGTGAAAATGCATTTTGAAAAAAAAGTTTTGGGAAAAAATGAATTTGCCATAGCTCGCCATCGCCATCTAGTGTAACATTTGTATATTGCACCTTACAACACACTTAAAACGTTTTATTTGCAGCTGTATAACTGACTCCTTGGTTAGGGATTTCGCTCAATGGAGTCATTGTGTGTCAGGAAAATGGTATTTACAGTGGGTCTTAAAAACCGATCCACAGAATTATCCTAGTGCTTTCAAAAGTTCTACTAGATGGCTTCAGTGCAAATAGCTGCCAGGCTGCGCTCTCTGTTTCGATGCTGCCTGAAAAGCACTCGGGGATTTAAGCTCAGAAGGTTTCCCAGATAGTAAAAAGTAATAACAAACTCTCTTGCTGCCCAATTTCTCATTAGAGAATGCCATTCGGAACGTCAATTAGTATTTAAATGGAATGCAAGCCCCATATTTTATTCAGATTGGTGCAATTCCATTCTTTTATCCTCCCTCCTCAATTTTGAAGGGGGGGGGGGAGTCAGGGATCTGCGATTCACTGAAGCGTAGGCCTGATAATCCCTTGCAAGAGACATTGCCCATTACCTGGTGATTGGACCATTTTGCAAGTGTATTGAGATTTGTCTGTGCTTCTCCACCGGAGCAGAGAAGACAAGGCAGGAGATAATCCTCTTGCACACTGTAGCGGAGAGCAACCGTATTGTCTGTCATAATTGCTGCCTTCCAAAGGGAGCAGCAGAATCTGGGCATGGGGAATATTGTCCTGATTTGACCCTGAATGTTATTTATGCATTTATTTACCTAATACAATTTATATACTACTTGGTTATAATAAAACCTCAAAGCAGTTAACAAGAAACATTAAAACACAATACAGAGCGGTTAAAAACAATTTAAATAAACATGTAAAAATAATCAAAAATTACCAGGGAAAGAGATTTAATTATGGCAACATTCTCTGTGTGTGGCTAGGCTTGCCTAGCGGAAAATATTTTTAGCAGGCACTGAAATGTATACAGCCTGCCTGATGTCAATAGGCAGGGATTCCAAAGTGGAGGTGAAATATAGATTTCTGACAAGAGTGGCATGAGTATTGTGTAGCACCTGTAACATTGTGAGTGGGCAATTATGGAGTAATGGCGATCCCACCAGTAAACTGGCCCTAAGCCATTCAGGGCTGCATAGACCGATAGTAGCTCTTTGAACCTCCTAACAAATGGACAGACCTCTGAGTAGAAGTGTTGCTGCCTTTGAGGGTGACCCGGAAACTACAATTAATCCAGAATGCAGCAGCTAGACTGGTGACTGGGAGTGGCCTCCGAGACTATATAACACTGGTCCTGAAAGACCTACATTGGCTCCCAGTGCGTTTCTGAGCACAGTTCAAAGTGTTGGTGCTGACCTTTAAAGTCCTAAACGGCCTCAGACCAGTACGCCTGAAGGAGCGTCTCCACCCCCATCGTTCTGCCCGGACACTGAGGTCCAGCTTCGAGGGCCTTCTAGAGGTTCCCTCCTTGCGAGAAGTGAGGTTACAGGGAACCAGGCAGAGGGCTTTTTTGGTGGTGGTGCCCACCCTGTGGAATGCCCTCCGAGCAGATGTCAAGCAGATCAGCAGCTATGTGATTTTTAAAAGACATCTGAAGGCAGCCCTGTTTAGGGAAGTTTTTCATGTTTAACAGACCACTGTATTTTAATATTTTGTTGGAAGTCACCCAGAGTGGCTGGGGAAACCCAGCCAGATGGGCGGGGTATAAATAAATGATGAGGATGATGATGATGATGTATTGTTACTTTATTATTATTAATAATAATATTCTGTTGGGAGCTGCCCAGAGTGGCTGGGAAAACCCAGCCAGATGGGTGGGGTATAAATAAATAATAATAATTATTATTATATTGTTATGTTGCATGCTGACATAGGCTCATACAGCATCAAAATGATAGCAAAGGACCTTTTCCTGTATGCGGTGGAATTGTCTGTGGGTAATGTATCCTTTCTTAGATGTATAAACCCCACAAGCTGTTCTACTTATACTAACATGCTGCATTTGTGCATGGTCTGTGCTGCAGCCTTGTTCCATGCCCAATAAGCTTGGGATGCCTTTGCCTTGCAGACCTGTGGCCCATAGACTGCAGCAATGTACTGGCCAAGGTTTTGCTCAATATCTTGTTTGCGCAATGAGCTCATGGGGAAAAAGCTACCCCATGAGCCTTTGCACTGGGGAGAGAAAAGTCTATCTAAGGCTGCTTCCATTTTGCCTCGAGGGCAGTTGCTGTACTTCTCCCTTATGCCTCCCTGCTGCCAACCATGGAATGCAGTGCCAGTTGAGTTATAGAGCTATTTCCAAGCCCAGGAAGTGACTCATCCAAGCTCCGTCACAAGTCCTTCTGCTCAGTTTGCTTGCGGAACGAAGGAAACTAAACACCTTTCTCTCCTTAAATCCAGGCAGACAGCTTCTCCAGTTTGTTTGAAAAAACGGAGTCAACGAAGCACTGTTTTACAGTGTGCGTTCATCAGCATGTGCACCCATGAGCTACATTTACTTAATCTCTCTGAAAATGAAGGCACATATTCTGGGCATGTTTACCTATAAGAAAATTGCATTTGATTCAATGGAACTTAACTTCTCAGTTGGCGGGCTTTGGATCACGCTTGTTAAGGTACAGGTCAATTGACTCAACTACCACAATTCCAAGGAAGGCATGTGGGAAATGAAGTGCTGGCTGTGCATAAGAGAGAACCAGAGAGAATATCAAACCTACATACACTATGTTCCTTTTGCTTATGTATGAGACAATGGTGGTTACTGATGCCTTCCAAATCTATTGCTCTTGCAAGCTCTATTTACCAAGAAGGAAAGAATACGGATGGTCTCTTTGGCTTCTCCTGCTGATTCTCTGTATGGTTGGTTTGAGAATACAAGCAATATTTATCTCTCAGCAGCTTCCAAGCAATCGTTTCCCTTTAAATTTAAAAGACAACCCCCTTGGCTTTTCAGTTATGGTTGAACTCCCTTCCTTGGCCTTCAGTGTATTAGCATCTTCTGCTGAATTCTCGACTCTTTCTTCCCCCTGAATTTTGAGAATGTGGTTCAAGTGTATGTGTGCAAAGGTCTGGCATTGTCTGTGATTTTGAAACACTGACTTGATGGAAAATAACTGAGGGGGGGAAAACAAGGTGAAAGGGGCAAAGACAGAAACAAAAGTCTTGAGATTGAGTCAAGTTGAATATGAGAATAAATCTTCCTCAGCTTTTCATGCTTCCCTGAATGTATTCCATGATGGCCCCAATTCTTACTAAGAAGGTGGTTCTGGCTGACAAAGGCTCTGAGAACATACAGTTGGCAGCATGGGAAAAACTATGGAAAGATGATTTAAAATTTACAGCGTGTTACATGCTGAAAGAAAAATATATGCTGATGATGTACCATTGGTATTTAACGCCCAGAGTTAGCAAAAATGTATAGGACTAACTCCAATCTATGTTGGAAGTGTAAGGAAAAAGAGGGCACATTTTATCATACGTGGTGGAATTGCAAAAAGATAAAGGAATTCTGGGTAATGATATATAAGAAACTTTAAAAAAAATGTTTAAAATAGCATTTGTTAAAAGACCAGAAGCCTTTCTCTTAGGAATTTTAGGTGTAGATATATTGAAGGATTTGAGAAGACTATTCATGTATGCGATTACAGTGGCAAGGATGCTGCTTGCCCAGCGATGGAAAGATGAGAAAATGCTGACAAAAGGGGACTGGCAGATGAAACTATTCAAGTATGCAGAGATGGCAAGACTGACAGGAGAAATCAGGAAGATCAGAAACTTCAGTAGGGAATGGGACAAATACAAACTGTACTTAAAAGAACACTGTAATCACTTGAGTTCTTTGGCAGGCTTTTAGTAACTCCTGCAATGTTACAAAGACTTTAGATATTTTGGAGGACCATAATGTGGAGGAATTATAATACAGTGGTACCTCGATTTACGAACTTAATCCATTCCGGAAGTCCATTCTTAAACCAAAACCATTCCTAAACTGAGACGTGCTTTCCCTAATGAGGCCTCCTGCCGCCGGTGCCCTTCCACTGTTCAGCTTCTGTTCTTAGACATAGGTAAAGTTCGCAAACCGGGACATTACTTCCGGTTTTGCAGAGTTCATAAACCGAATAGTTCGTAAACAGGGCTGTTCTTAAACTGAGGTACCACTGTATGCAGTTGATTTAGAAAGGACCCACAGAGGGGAGGAGGGAAGTCTTTAGATTCAGAAGAATCTTGTTTGATTTTAAAATATAAATGTGGTAAATATGAGATTGATTTTGTAAAACCAATAAAAATTATTTCAAGAAAGAAAGAAAGAAAGAAAGAAAGAAAGAAAGAAAGAAGACAAGGACTCTGAGATTCCATTCACAAGCTCCTTTAGTATCCTTGGACGCAGCTCATCAGGCCCTGGAGATTTCAATTCATTCAAGGTAGCTGTGTGTTCCCTTGGGTCTTTTCCTATCTTGGTCTGCAGCTCCCTCCTTAAATCATTTATCCTGTTATCACCGGGTTAGGCACCTCCAGGATGGTCTTCAAGGTTCTAAATCCAACAGCAAATCCCATGCTATTTAGTCCTTTTGCCACAACATCTACCAAGGAAGAGCCTTCAGAGTTTTGTTAGCCCTCCCCATCTCTAGGACTCTCTTTTTCAAATGATACTAATTCTGTACAACAGGATGGTAACCTGGCATGCCCCGGTATTTTGCCACTTCAGAGTTTATCCAGCAGAAAAAGGTTAATCTATTCATCTTTGAGCCATGCATTGAACGATAGAAGATTTGCCAGGATATTTTCCCATTGCTATATTTGCATATGCCCTTGGGGAGCCTATACCCGTGTACCAGCTGTGAACTTGGCAGACAATTCCGCCTGGCTTTATTTCTGCTAGCGCTCAGCTTGGTTGGAGGGAAAGGTCAAGGCAACCTATATTAATTACAGTCCACATTAATTGTATGCTCAAGGTTACATAACATGGATGCGCCCACCGGCAGGTCTGTACAATCAATGTGCTCGATAACGGACATAAGAAGATAATTCCACTTACCTTTGGTGCTATACTCAGGATTATATTAGATATGCACATGAGTAGGGTTTTGATTAAAACATTATCTAAGAATTATGAATACTTGGGCCTCATGCAGCCCTCAAGGATCTCAGACTGTTCTGGAAATATTAGTTAATTAATGTACACCATGCCTCTCATGCTACAAGGCAGGCTAAATATAGCAAGGGCACCAACATGGAAAAGTCCATAAATCCACTTTCCAGCTTTTCAGGGTCAAGTGCTCCTGCCCCTCAGGGAAGAAGGATGAGTCAAGCCACCATCTTGGTTTCTCTGTATTTCTCTCCCCCCCTCTCTCCCCTCCCTCCCTCCCTCCCTCCCTCTCTCTCCCCATCTCTCTCTCCCTCTCTTTCAAATCTTTCAAATTACAGTGGTAACCTCGGGTTACAGATGCTTCAGGTTACAGACTCCACTAACCCAGAAATAGTACCTCAGGTTAAGAACTTTGCTTCAGGATGAGAACAGAAATCGAGCGGTACTGACGCGGCAGCAGCGGGAGGCCCCATTAGCTAAAGTGGTACCTCAGGTTAAGAACAGTTTCAGGTTAAGAACGGACCTCCAGAACGAATTAAGTTCTTAACCGAGGTACCACTATACAGTTTTATAATCACATATCCAACATCCAACATAAAGACAAGATTCCATAGAATCTCCTGGACTTCCCTCTTCCCCTTTGTGGGTTCTATTGTTAATCATTTCCTCCTGCATCTTTCATAATAATCCAAATCTTTCACATCTCCATTATATCCAAAATTCACCATTAAACTATAAGTGTTATTCCAATTCGACTAACATGTTTAACTGTTTACAATGGTTTTTAAGATAAAATTCCTAAAAGAAAGGCTTTGAGGTTTTTAGAAAAAGTTATTTTAAATACTTTTTTCAATTCATTATATATCATTTCCCAAAATTCTTTTACTACCTTACATGTCCACCACATATGATAGAAGGTGCCTTCTTTTTCCTCAGTGAGGCTCAGGTTCTAGCAGAAGAAGCTGCTGAACTAGTCAGGCAAGTTTCTTTGTCAAGGCCAGTTATCTACTGCAATCCACAAGTCCAATGTGGTTGCTATGGAGACAAATGGGTGCGCCTTTTTCCCACCTCGGTGGCTGGATGCCATGTCATCCTAGGATGGAAAAGCAACAGGCAAAGAGGGGCTGTGTATGAGAGAGTGGTGCTTGAGAGAATTTCATTGTTGCTGGAAGTTGGAGAGTCATGGGCATGTCTGCTCTGTGCTGGACCCAAAGCTGTGACTTAAAGCTTCCCTGGAAACCTAATGAGGATGTTAATGCTCTGGGCTCCTCCATCCTATGTTTAGGGTGTATGCACTGTGGGTTAAACCACAGAGCCTAGGACTTGCAGATCAGAAGGTTGGCGGTTCAAATCCCCGCAACGGGGTGAGCTACCGTTGCTCGTCCCTGCTCCTGCCAACCTAGCAGTTCGAAAGCACGTCAAAGTGCAAGTAGATAAATAGGTACCACTCCAGCGGGAAGGTAAACGGCATTTCTGTGTGCTGCTCTGGTTCGCCAGAAGTGGCTTAGTCATGCTGGCCACATGACCCGGAAAAAGTATGCCGGCCCCCATCGGCCTATAAAGTGAGATGAGCGGCGCAACCCCAGAGTCAGCCACAACTGGACCTAACGGTCAGGGGTCCCTTTACCTTTACCTTTAAGCCTAACTAAAACCTGAAAAAATACATCCTGAAGATGCCACAGTCTCTGCTGTCCTTCGTTCTAAGGAAACCGAATCCTGGGTACGCACTGGAACACATGCAGTTTACTTTCGCTGAGAAACAGAGGCATGTGCAACAGTATTTACAAAGCAATTTCTTCAATATAATGCATTTTTTGAATGCTGTCTTCAATAAAATGTGCATGTCTATGGGCACTTTACCCCAATATATGCATGTCTGTACACATTGCTTGGCTGGAAAGTTCTACTGCAAATTTCACAGAAGTGTGAATTTCAGAGGATGGCTGCTTCATGCACAGTGTATCATTCTAGAAACTGCACATTGTTGTAGGTCCACCTTTAAATGACAGCTGAATCACATGTCTCACATCTCCCATTTTTCCTTTGCACTGTGGCTTAGAGGAGAGTAAGCACAGCAAAGGACCTACTCCAGTGCTTCCTCACTTTCCCCAAATCTCAGTGCAAGAGAGAGTGAGCCCCACCCCTTTCTCTTCCGCATACTTCATTTGCTTAGAGGGCTTGTGAGATAAGTGGGGATTAATCAAACTTGTGCTGAGGTTTGGAGAAGATAAGGCTCATTATCCAAGGATTTTATCTTCTGTTTTTTTTTCCCCCTGCTTCAGTATTGATCACCTAGAAATAGAACTATGGTTCCCTTTTTTAGGAGATTTTAGTGCAAAATCTCCAGGCCACTCATTTAATCTCATTTCTTCATTTAACTAGGAAACCAAAGAGTAAAAACAGTTCCAGAGCAATTTCTAAAGCAAAATCCATTTCTGTTTATGCATCAGATCTGGTCAACCCTGGAACATAATGAGGTATTCTTTGGTAGACTGTACTACAAATGTTGATCTTCTGGAGCTTCTTCACCAAGCCTGCTCCTCATTGTCGCTGGCATCTGTCTGTCTCGGGAGACAATGGAGGAGTGTGCCTTTGGAGGTGAAGTCAAACTGTTGGAAGGTTGCAGCACCTGTAGAGACTGATAGGGGACAGACATGGTTTGCTGCAGCTGGGGCAGATGAAGGCGTCCGGTTGTGCCGCTGCAAATGCACCAAGGCATTTCTTCTTTCTGCACTCCTCCAAGTGGTCATTCCTCCTCTGGTCGCTGTTGTGGATGCACAACCTGACTGTGTCCCCAGGCACAGGTCATCTGCAAGGGATCCCCACAATGCGGGGTTCATGTTGCCAGCTTTCACGGGGTTCATATCTGTAACCACAATGCGGGGTTCATGTTGCCAGCTTTCACGTCTCGTTTGCAGATGTTGGTTTAGTGCAGAGTTGGTCTGCCTGTTGGAAAAATGCCCGGGAAGGCCACCACCTTCCCAAGACACCGGGGCATCTCTCCAATGGCCACTCTCTGGCTGTAAATCTTCCTCAGTCCAGAGAGACCAGTGATAAGTGACCCCTTCCTCCTGAGAAGAGCACACTTGTCTTCTGGCATCTCATAGCAGAAGAAAGAGACAATCAGTAGCTCTAAACTCCTTTATTTTACAATCTATATACAAAGAATCCATGAGCATGTCTGTGCTCTCTCAGCACCAGTACAGAACAGCATCACACACAGAAGTGAAACTAAACTCTCCAACAATACTCCAACAGTACTGAGACTTCCTGTCTCACACTCTCAGACACTCACATGATATAAACAACATAGTGCTACTTGCAGCTCCCTGTAGAACATGTGCTTGTGGATCCCCAAGGACGTTCTTCTCGTTACCCTACCTGTTTCTGACTATTTGCCCCTCTCTGTATTCAGATGGGGATGGAGGACACAAGAAGCTGCCTTGCACCACCTGGGACCATTGGTACATCTAGTTCAGTATTGTCTGCACCAACGGTTAGATGCTCCCCAGTGTTTCAGACATGTAGGTCTCTCCCAGCCCTACCTTTCGATGTTAGGAATTGGACCTAAGACTTTCTGCATGCACAGTAGATGTTTCACTGCTGAGCTATAGTCCTTCTCATGTTACATATTTTATTACCCCCCTTTATTTCCTGTTCAAAATCCTGTCCTGGATCTGATTTCTCCTAAGAGCTGGTCCTACAAACTTTCTTCCCTGACTCTAATCCCATAAGAGCATTGGGACCGGCTCTCGTTGGCTTGCCAATGACCTTGGTTCCGGTCCTTCCAGGACCAACATGAGGGAAATGGAACATCTGCAAGCACTGGAGTTACTCTGCCTATGCATCTCACTTTGGCTGACCTACTTAATGTCTCTGGGCACGTATCACCTGGTATACCTGGCTATGCAAATCATGTGCTGCTCAGGCTGAATTCCTATTGTGCCAACAAGCGACATCCTGGAAGGAAATCAGCAACGCAACAGTAGATGACCAGCCACCCTGCCCCCCCATGATAAATGTCCTTTGCTTTGTGTTTTATCACACTCTCACACCATTTCTACTAATTATAGCTACACAGCTGCTAGCGCTGCACCAGAATACTTGCCTCTCGTTTTATCTAACCCATTAATGGATTTGCCTAGTCTGATCATTTGCCTGCTCTTCCACATTTCCTAAATCGTACATTAAATACATGTGCACGGTTAAGCACCTGCGAGATCCCAGCCCCTCCCAAAAATATAAAACTGCCGGTCGAAGCTGTGTTTGAATAAAGCCAAGCCCATTTGGCGATCTAAGGGTAGCTGTTCTACACAGCTGGCCAAAAGGCTTATCACAGGAAATAAGGTGTGTTTGTGTACTACACAAGCATTCAATCCAGTACAATGTATAAAACAAGAAAACGACAACATGTTTGGGCTTTTTCATTTGGAAGGAAAGATGACTGAGATGATAATAAGACCCAAACTGTTATTCATGATGTGTGGAAGGTGAATAAATATATATTGTTTTCTCCTGCTCCATAATACCAGTAACCTGGGGTTACTCCATGAAAACACTCCACAGGAGGTTCAGGGCAGACAAAAGGAAGTGCTTTTGTGCATCGAGGTCCCCCAGGTCACCCCAAATAACTCACACCTCACACATCAATTTTTGTTTAAGGTTTTTGGCATAAATTTGGCCACAACTTTATTTAAATACACACACGTGAGTGGTTGCTTAGGCATTGGTTATGACTATCTGTCCTTGAACCCGGGACGGAACTGACTTCAGGATTCCAGCGGAAGCCAGTCAGAGAGAACCATATTGGGGAGAAATGAAGCTGGGCATCAGTCCCTCGTCTCTCACCCTCATGTTCCGGTGGGGCTTGCACGGCCCAAGTCCGATGCCAGGGACTAGGACGAAAGGGATGGCAAGCCCCTGGATTCCTTTAACGGAATTCCCTATGTAGCACCACCATTGGAGGGGTAGGCACTTACCCCTCCACCAACCAATTTTAACCAATGCCTAACCGCAACCTTACAAGTTGTGACGATTTGCTATGCAGTAGGCAAAAACCAAATGGCAACAGCCAAATAGACAAAATTCCTACCAGGCCCCCGCACCAAGGCAGGTAACTCCATGACAGGCATAGCAAGGTCAGAGGACAACGACCCCCCCCTTTTCAGGGAGGGTGGGTGGGTGATCCAGTGCACGCAGCCCAAGAGAAGGCCCCAGGCTGCAAGCTGTGTATTTAAGACCTCTGACCCCTCCCAGCATTTAGCAACATAACATTCTCCCCAGCAACACTCCTTGCCCAATCATAGCATGTGGCCAATTTGCCCAACAACAGTGGGGTGTCCTCTAGGCCCCCACCGCAACACGTGCTCTCTGTTATGGAGAACACGCTTTGCACAAAATGCACCATTATTTGTTGGAATTCGCTGCCACTGGAATGTGGCAATGGACACAAACAGTTTATTTATTTTATTGAAATAATTTCATTCTGTTGTGCTATCCATGCCGGCTGTTATGATGCCAACCATTGAAAAAACCCTCTGAGTAAAAATTGTCAAATTTGATTTCTCTTTGTCTCTCATTATTCCAAACTTAAATTCTGTTCGCCACATTCCTGCTGTCATTTGTGATTACTATTTTCAATGTCCTTATGAAAATTAATCAGAATTCTAATGCATTTCTCCAAAAAACACATTTTTGTATGCAATTCTGACTTAAACTTTTGCAAGCCTTTCCCCTAATATAATGTACGTTTGTATTTTCCCCACTAATGTTTGCATTACTATGTACACTTTCTCTAATATATGCTTTATATACATTATTTGTTGGAAAACTTCATTGCAAGATTCGGAGAGGTGCGAATTTTGAAGGCTAGATGCACCCCAGTTTCCACATTGGTTTGAGAAGTGTAAATTAAGCAGCTTCTCTTTAAAACACAAACAAAACCAAATGTCTCCCTCATCCCTACCTCCGAATGCATATATTTTAGCTGCAGTTCCAAATATATTGTTGTGTTTATAACAATATCATTCATTCTGACTTTAAGCTCTTGAATGAGATTTGAATTTGATTTTTATTTTGCATTGTACTGCATTGAATCATTATACCCTCTTGCATTTTTCTTATTATTCAGTTAATCATGGAGAAAGACAGGCAAATACGCACACTACGTGGATTCAGAAAGCCTCATTCCATTTAACAAAAAATGGAACTGGGTAAAACTTGAATAGGCAGCCAGATTTTCTGATGAAAAATTACACTGTTTCTCCAGGTTGGAACAACACCTTTCCACCTGTGGATTTTGGCACAGCCGATATATTGTTTCGCTTATCTCTTCATGTAAAAGTGACGCTCCTTCACTCGCATGACACATTCTTTATTTGCCCTTGAGATTGAAACAAAGCGGGGCAAAAGGTCCACAAACCACAAAACAAATGTTGCTGGTTTGTTAGACAATAAAGTTTGAACAGGGGAGGTGTGACTTCCACCTACACAATTCCCAGGCCTCACTCAACCAAGGCCATTCTTGAAAAAGAGGAATATAGGCACTTGTTATCGGGGCTGAACAAATTAATGTATTTCTTGTCTGTGTTCCTTTTGCAGGCTGTCACCCATAAGTCCATTCCATCACATTACTGCATCACATTTATGATTTTTTAAAAAAATAAAACTGCAAGGGAAAGAACTCAATATCTTAAAAGTATTTTCTTTCAAAATGCTCATTTTTGAGCAGAAAACCCCAAACCTAGCTGCTATTCTAACCACATTTACATGAGAGTAAGCCCTGTTGAATTATACAGGAGTCACTTCTGAGCAGACACAGTTAGGCTTGCAGCCTTAATCCTCATCTTTGCAGAAGTCCGGAGGATACAGATCAAGGTAGTTTCTATTGGAATTCACAAAGGCTGAATTCTTCTTGTATCCCTGTTTCCTAAAGACATCCACATGCAGCATAACATTATCTGTGAATGACAGCTGATTCTTTTAGGAGAATGGAAATAAGAAAGCTGTAGGGCATTGCAAGAGTGACTTCTCCGAATTCACCACCCTATTAATGATGTGGAAATCTGGCACAGGAAGCTCTGGCACTAGGAAAATGAAAAGCTGAGAGAAACCAAAATTGACAGATTTCCCCACCTCTACATTTGACAGTGTTCCCTTGCATTTGGTGGCATCATAATCCAATTTCGTTCAGAGCCTTGTGACGTCTTAGCCTTTGGTGGGTTAACCTACATGACTAATTTAGGAAGGAGACTGTAGAAGCCACAGGATCTATGGGAGGGAGGAAACTCTGCCCCATAGAAAGCTCACTCCGTGAGGAGGACATCAAGGCCACATTCACACCACACATTTTGAGCAGCATTACACCACTTCTTGGCACCGGGACATTCCCAGGGGAATTGAAGGAGACAGTGGTGCGCTTGCTCTTAAAGAAAACATCATTAGATCCTTTAGATCTATCCAATTTCAGCCCGGTTTTGAATCTTCCGTTCCTGGGTAAGGTGATTGAGAGAGCGGTTGCTGAACAACTTGGTGGATTTCTGGATGAAACATTGGCTCTGGATCCATTCCAGTCCGGCTTCCGTTCTGGTCATGGGACCGAGACGGGTCTGGTTGCCCTAACAGATAATCCCAGGCAGCTGGATTGAGGCGGGTCAGGGCTGCTGATTCTTTTAGACATGTCAGCAGCCTTCGGCATGGTTGACCATGAACTTCTGGACCACTGCTCACCAATGTGGGGATCCAGGGCACAGCCCTTCAATGGCTGTGCTCGTTTCTCTCTGGTCAGGGGCAGAGAGTGGTGCTTGGGGGGGGGGGGACTGTTGTTGCACCACTCCTTGGTGTGTGGAGTGCTGCAGGGTGCCAGGGCTTTTTCAGCCATGACCCCGATCTGGTGGAACGCTCTGTCACAAGAGACTAGGGTCCTGCGGGACTTGACATTTTCCCGCAGGGCCTGCAAGACAGAGCCGTTCCGCCAGGCCTTTGGCCAAGGCACAGTCTGACCACCTCTCTCCTTCTATAATCCTCATAGAACTCTAACCCAATGGTTGCCATTAATTTGATTCTGAATTGATTTTAGAATGTATTTTAATCAATTGACTGTATGATTTTATGTACACTGTGCTATTTTTATTTGTTGTTAGCCACTCTGAGACCTGCTTTGGCTGGGGAGGGTGGGATACAAATAAAATTATTATTATTATTATTATTATTATTATTATTATTATTATTATTATTAAACACTTATGGCTTCCCTCAAAGGATTATGGGTGCTGTCAGGGAACTGCCATCGGAGCCAGAGGAGGAGGGAGGGCTCCAGAGGGATGCTGGAGAGCGTCCCAGGAGGGAGAGAGGCAGCCCATCTGCGGGGGAAGGAAATCAGCGTAGCACCAGTGGAGAAGGGGGGCAGATGGGGGAATCAGTGAAGAGGCTCCATGACTCCTCACTGAAGACCAGTGGGGAGAGCACGGGTCCTCCACTGCCCACACCCTCCCTGCGCAGAAGACTTCCGCGCAGGGAGAGTAGGCGGAGACTTGGCGTCAAAGAACTTCTTTGCTGGAAGAAGTTCAAGAAACGCCCACTGACGGATTCTGCCAGCGACTGAGACAGCCATGAGTGCAAGGCTGTCCAGAGAGAAAGGGTTCAACCAGGCAACCTAGCCAGGAGTGGCGGCAACTTACGCACGAGCAACCCCTAGAACCATTACAGGTGCTCTAGTTGGTTAAGGGTGCTGAGAGTTGATAGGAGGCCCCTAACCCCTTCACAGATCTACAGTTATGAGTGGTTTAAGAGACATCTTCACAGGGAATTCTGAATCATAACTCTTTGAGAAGAGGGGTCTCCTAAGAACTCTTGGCCTGTGGCGGAGCATGTCTTCATGGTGCCCAGAGTAAGCACCAGCCCAGGGTGGACCAGCCCAGTCCCTGCCACCATGCGGCACAAACCCCAATCTGCTTTGCAAGGATGGGATGATCCCAGCTTCACAGAGCAGCTCAGCGACGGTGGTCTGAGAAGCACGCAACAGCCATGCACCTTTCGATCTCAGCCTCCCCCTTGCTTTGTGAGGCTGATTTGAAGGGCACTTCCCTGTCGCTTCTTCCTGGTGCCCTGTCAGTCCCACACTGCTTTGCGAGTGTTGGATGTGGGCGGTGCTTTTTTCCTTAAAAAAATGTTTAAGGGTACGAGATGGTTGGACAGTGTTCTCAAAGCTACCAGCATAAGTTTGACCAAACTGCGGGAGGCAGTGGAAGACAGGAGTGCCTGGCATGCTCTGGTCCAGGGGGTCACGAAGAGTCAGACATGACTAAATGACTAAACAACAACAACAATGTTTTAAATGTATGGTTTGGCCCAAGCTCGGTAATCAATCTGTTAAATGTTCGGGAAAAGTCAGAAGCCCAAGGCAGTATAAGTTCCTCAACTACGTTTATTCACCATTGTCAGTGACAATGGCTCACTCGTAGGAAAGCAAAACCTGAACTTCAGGACTACACAATAAAAAGCCCCAACAAGAACCGACCATTGACAGTTGACAATTGAAAGTGCATGTGCTTACTTGCCATTAGAACATTTGTCTACCAACGCTTATATGATTGGTTAGAACGCACCTTGTAACATAAAAAGTGTTAAACCCAATACATAACACAATCTGAATATTTTTACAGGTGGGATAAACTCCTACATCACCAATTTTAGTAGTGAAACTGGCAAACATTTACGGGTTCTCAAATCAAGCTGTTCTTCTTTGGTATGTCACTCATTCTCAAAGAGCTTCCTAGCAATGTAATATTGCAAGGAATGTGTCAAGTCCTGGAAAACATCACTGGAACCACTGATCTGCAAGGAAGTTAATACCCAGAGAATCAATTCACATTCCTCAAGCTTCCTGCCCACCCTCCGCATCCATTTTGGGCACGGAATATTGCTGAGTTCTTTAATCGAGCTCTAAAGACTAGGAAATGCTTCAGTTGTCTGCGCCTTGTACTGTAATTGCATCATTTTATGATATCAGAACCGACAAGAGCAGGAAAATGACAAGAGCCACTTTAAAGCTAAGTGCACTGTGAAAAACTGAGGTTTTCCTCTTATATGTGAGCGTGGCGGGCAGGTGAGGAATATCTGCTTCTCAGAAACAGTTCCTTGGGGATGCAGTCAATCACTCGAAGCGAAGTCTACATTTAATTGGATCAGATCTTTCAGGGGGTGGATGGAAATGCAGATGTTTAGCACAAAATCATGCACAACTTTAAGCTTCTTCGCACTTCTCCTCCTCAATGGTTTCACAGCTATGCTTAGTCTGCAGCTGCACAATTCAAAAAAGCACATTGCAGTGTCAAGTACAGGTAAGCATCCTTTTCATTAAAGCTTACAAAATCAAAGACAGGATTTGACCTATCCCCAGAGGCACAGAAGCTATCTGCAGGAAAACATCAGTCTAAAACTCAGGACCCATATGCTCCATGGTCAGCCGACCCATGAATCATAGAATCCTAGAATCATAGAGTTGGAAGAGACCACAAGGGCCATCGAGTCCAACCCCCTGCCAAGCAGGAAACACCATCAGAGCACTCCTGACATATGGTTGTCAAGCCTCTGCTTAAAGACCTCCAAAGAAGGAGACTCCACCACTCTCCTTGGCAGCAAATTCCACTGTTGAACAGCTCTTACTGTCAGGAAGTTCTTCCTAATGTTTAGGTGGAATCTTCTTTCTTGTAGTTTGGAACCATTGCTCCGTGTCCGCTTCTCTGGAGCAGCAGAAAACAACCTTTCTCCCTCCTCTATGTGACATCCTTTTATATATTTGAACATGGCTATCATATCACCCCTTAACCTCCTCTTCTCCAGGCTAAACATGCCCAGCTCCCTTAGCCGTTCCTCATAAGGCATCATTTCCAGGCCTTTGACCATTTTGGTTGCCCTCCTCTGGACACATTCCAGTTTGTTAGTGTCCTCCTTGAACTGTGGTGCCCAGAACTGGACACAGTACTGCAGGTGAGGTCTGACCAGAGCAGAATACAGTGGCACTATTACTTCCCTTGATCTAGATGCTATACTCCTATTGATGCAGCCCAGAATTGCATTGGC
Source organism: Podarcis erhardii (assembly GCF_964252035.2). Classification (NCBI taxonomy): domain Eukaryota; kingdom Metazoa; phylum Chordata; class Lepidosauria; order Squamata; family Lacertidae; genus Podarcis; species Podarcis erhardii. The sequence continues at coordinate 49,755,806 of NC_138501.1, forward strand.
TTTTTTAGCTGCCGTGTCACACTGTTGGCTCATGTCAAGTTTGTGGTCAACCAAGGTGCTTCTTATGTTCTGGTTTGTGCACTTCATTTTTTAAGGGTCCCGCACAAGGGAAATAATGTTCATATAAACAGCTAGATAGTTCAGTGGTAGAGAATCTGCTTTGCATGCAGAAGGTCTCAGGTTCAATCCCTGGCTTCTCCAGGTAGGGCTGGAAATGTCCACTGTCTGAAGCCAGGGAGGCCTGTGGCCAGCATAGACAATACTGACACTTGGCATGGACAATACCAACTTTGATAGATCAGTGTTGGGATGTGGGTGGTGCTGTGGTCTAAGCCACTAAGCTCCTTGGGCTCACTGATCAGAAGGTCAGCAGTTTGAATCCCCTCAATGGGGTGAGCTCCCATTGCTTTGTCCCTGTTCCTGTCAACATAGCAGTTCAAAGGCATACCAGTGCAAGTAGATAAATCGGTACCGCTGTGGTGGGAAGGTAAACCGAGTTTCCGTGCGCTCTGATTTCCATCATGGTGTTCCATTGCACCAGACGCGACTTAGTCATGCTGGCCACATGACTCGGAAAGCTGTCTGTGGACAAATGCTGGCTCCCTCAGCCTGAAAGCAAGATGAGCACCGCACCCCATAGTTGCCATTGACTGGACTTAACTGTCCAGGGGTCCTTTACCTTTTACCTAGATAGGTCAGGGATCTGACCTGGCAACTTCTTGTGTTCCTAAAACTAGCACCAGAGAATGAAAAGCTAGCTTTCCCCCTCATATGCTGTGCTTCTATGTGCAAAAAGCAATTCCTTGTTTGTTTTTATGGTGCACCGTGTAAATAACCTAACCTGATCTCGTTTTTTGACAGAATTACAAGCCTGGAACACAGTGGATGTAGCCTACCTTGATTCCAGCAAGGCATTTGACAAGGTGCCCCATGATATTCTTGTAAAGAAGCTGGTAAAATGCGGACTTGACTATGCTACCACTCAGTGGATTTGTAACTGGCTGACTGACCAAACCCAAAGGGTGCTCATCAATGGTTCCTCTTCATCCTGGAGAAGAGTGACTAGTGGGGTGCCACAGGGTTCTGTCTTGGGCCCGGTCTTATTCAACATCTTTATCAACGACTTGGATGATGGACTCAAGGGCATCCTGATCAAATTTGCAGATGACACCAAACTGGGAGAGGTGGCTAACACCCCAGAGGACAGGATCACACTTCAAAACGACAGTGAGAGCTGTTCGACAGTGGAATTTGCTGCCAAGGAGTGTGGTGGAGTCTCCTTCTTTGGAGGTCTTTAAGCAGAGGCTTGACAACCATATGTCAGGAGTGCTCTGATGGTGTTTCCTGCTTGGCAGGGGGTTGGACTCGATGGCCCTTGTGGTCTCTTCCAACTCTATGATTCTAGGATTCTATGATTCTATGAATATTCACCCCACTCTTTGCAAAAAGCCTTGCATCTTAATTTAACAGATTGCATAGGCTAGCAATTCTTTTTATTTTGGAGTGGTGTGGCTACCAAGGATAAGATGAGAGGGAAATGGCTCAATCATTTCAGTTGTGCTTTACGATTTTACCTGAGTTCTGAGTATTTTATGCGAGTTGTCTGGCTGAATGAACCTTCTTATTACAGCAGGTGTTTTAGTCGAGATCATCTGTTTGCTTTGAAAAGTTACTTAATTAGAAATGGCTCTCTGAGTCGCCACTGCCATTTGCTCAGAAAGAGTACCTGCGCGAGGGGACATTGTAGGTAAACTTCTGCAAAACTAATGATTGAGTGAGTTTATTGATTGCCTAATGGTTTATATGGGAGGCATAACAGGAAGGTCATTGTTCCAACTTGATCTAAGAACAAACAGCCACAGACTATGACCCAACTGTCAAAGCTGGATAAATATTTGTGGGTGGTAAATGTACCTTTTTTACGTAGCTGCCATAAATAAAGTTATCAGACAAAAAGAAGGAATTGGAGGCTAATGATATATAATGCTTGAAAATGCATGCAGGTATCTCCAGTTATACACCTTTTAATTATGGAAAAGGCTTCCCAAGTGGGTGGGTGCTCAACAAATACTGAGGTATAGAATTCCCCTGAGATTCTACCTAACTTTAATTTTATTCATTACAGGATTATGCCACCCTTCCTCCTAGGAATTCTTCTCACCATGTTATCTGCAGAACAGCCCTGGGAGGTCAGTTAAGCAGGGAGAGATTGACTGGCCAAGAATCACGCACTGAACTTCATGGCTTGATGGAGACCTGAACTTGGGACCTCTTGGTTGTAGCCCAACCATGTCACTGGTTTTACTGAAAATCTGTCAGCTTGTGCTCAAAATTTCCTCTAATCTTTTATCATGTGAAAGATGGGGTTGTGCTACCTCTGAAGGGACAGGTACACAATTTAGGGGTGCTCTTGGTACCATCTTTGTCCATGAAGACCCAGGTGGTCTCCATGGCAAAGAGAACCTATCGCCACCTTGGGCTGGTGCATTAACTATGCCCCTTTCTGGACATAGATAGCTTGTCCACTGTGATTCATGCACTGTCAAGCTCAAATTTAAACCACTGTAATCTATGCAGGTGGCGCTGTGGTCTAAACCACTGAGCCTCTTGGGCTTGCCGATTGGAAGGTTGAATCCCCGTGACAGGGTGAGCTCCCATTGCTTGGTCCAAGCTCCTGTCAACCTAGCAGTTCGAAAGCACACAGTGCAAGTAGATAAATAGGTACTGCTCCGGCGGGAAGGTAAACGGCGTTTCCGTGTGCTGTTCTGGTTTCGCCAAAAGCAGCTTAGTCATGCTGGCCACATGACCCGGAAAAAACTGCCTGTGGACAAACGTCGGCTCCCTTGGCCAGTAAAGCAAGATGAGCACTGCAACCCTGACTTAACTGTCAGGAGCCCTTTAGTAAAGGTAAAGGGACCCCTGACCATTAGATCCAGTCGTGACCGACTCTGGGGTTGAGGCGCTCATCTCGCTTTATTGGCCGAGGGAGCCGGCGTACAGCTTCCGGGTCATGTGGCCAGCATGACTAAGCCGCTTCTGGTGAATCAGAGCAGCGAACGGAAATGCCGTTTACCTTCCCGCTGGAGTGGTACCTATTTATCTACTTGCACTTTGAGGTGTTTTTGAACTGCTAGGTTGGCAGGAGCAGGGACCGAGCAACTGGAGCTCACCCCGTCGCGGGGATTCAAACTGCCGACCTTCTGATCGGCAAGTCCTAGGCTCTGTGGTTTAACCCACAGCACCACCCGCGTCCCCAGGAGTCCTTTACCTTTACCTTTAATGCACTCTATCTGGCATTCCATCATGGCTGGCCTGGAGGCTGCAATTAGTACAGAATGTCATGGTCCAGTTGGTGAATGGTGACCTTTACTGCATACCCATGTCCTCTTTACATGCCCATGCTAAGGGCTTACTGTTAAGAACATAAGAAGAGCCTGTTGGATCAGGCTAAGGACCCATCTAGTCAAGCATCCTGTTATCGCAGTGGCCAACCAGATGTCTAAGTGGACTTCAAGCAGGATGATAATAATAATAATAATAATAATAATAATAATAATAATAATACAGTGGTGCCTCGCAAGACGAAATTAATCCATTCCGTGAGGCTCTTCGTATAGCGGTTTTTTCATCTTGCGAAGCAAGCCCATTGACAGCTTAGCGGATTAGCGCTATTAGCGGTTTAGCGGCTTTTAGCGGATCAGCTGATAAGCGGCTTAACGGCTTAGGAAAAGGGGGGGAAAGGGGGGGGGAACCCGCAGGAACTCGCAAGACATTTCGTCTTGCGAAGCAAGCCCATAGGGAAATTCGTTTTGCAAAGCGCCTCCAAAACGGAAAACCCTTTCGTCTAGCGGGTTTTCCGTCTTGCGAGGCGTTCGTCTTTCGGGGCACCACTCTAATAATAATACCGCACATCTGGCTGGGTTTCCCCAGCCACTCTGGATGGCTTCCAACAAAATATTAAAAACAATACAGCCTCAGACATTAAAAACTTCCCTAATCAGGGCTGCCTTCAGTTGTCTTTTAAAAGTAAAATAGTTGTTTATTGCCTTGACATCTGGTGGGAGGGTGTTCCACAGGGAAGGCGCCACTACTGAGAAGGCCCTCTTCCTTGTTCCCTGTAACCTCACTTCTCACAGCGAGGGAACCGCCAGAAGGCCCTCAGCACTGGACCTCAGTGTCCGGGCGGGATGATGGGGGTGGAGATGCTCCTTCAGGTATACTGGGCTGAGGCCGTTTAGGGCTTTCAAGGTCAGCACCAACACTTTGAATTGTGCTCGGAAACATACTGGAAGCCAATGAAGATCTTTCCAGACCAGTGTTATATGCTCTCAGCATCTACTCCTAGTCACCAGTCTAGCTGTTTCATTCTGGATTAATTGCAGTTTCTGGGTCACCTTCAAAGGTAGCCCCACGTAGAGCACATTGCAGTAGTCCAAGCGGGAGATAACTAGAGCATGCACCATTCTGGTGAGACAGTCTGGGATATGAATGGAGTAACACTCTGCCCACCTGCAGCTCCCAGCAAGTGGTATTCAGAGGCTTGATGACTCTGACAAAGGAGGTAGAACATAGTCTCTCCCCTCCTGTGATTTCAGAAACTGGGTATTAGCTACCCAGCCAGTCTTGATACCAATGAACTCTGGACCAGATTATCTGAAAGTCTGAGTTCCCTCCATTGCCCAGTAAGGGCATTTGAGATCAACAAATGGACATGTCTTGATCTTTCCACAGCCTAATGATTACCAGCTTGAGGTGACACAGAGGCTGACTTTTCCACTGGTGGTACTGCTGTTGTAGAATGCATTCCCTGCAGAAATATGACAGGCCTCATCTGTATTGGCATTCTCCCGGCTTTTGAAGATGCACCTGTATATGCAGACATTTCCTTGATCTCTCAACCTGAGTCACCTGTTTTAATTGCTGTGCTGTTTTAATGAGGTGTTTTGAGCTAATGAAAGCTTGCTTTAGTGTTTCTTGGACAGCATTCATGCAAATTTCCTAGAATTCTTCAAGGCCATTTGGATAAATGAGATGGGGGTTGCATTTTCTACCTATATGTTTCTTTTCCATTTCAATAACTGGTTAACCTTTTAAAAAAATCACAATATCATAATATCCAAGGGATATTTTTTTCATTAGTATCAAGGAGCTGTGAATCAGTGATGCTTTAAATGGAAGACAAGATCATTCTACACAGAAAACTACCGACTCCCCCTCTCCTATAATCCAATAACACAGTCTGAAGGACTTCTAAAGCTCAGAATAACTAACTACTGCTTAATTCATGCCAATTGCAAGAATTGAAAACGGTAGTTGCACAATTACCCCTTAAAGTGTTCAGCTGTGTGGAAGGCACCTGGAAAGTAATAAAGAGATGTCAATATTATTCATAAGTTTTAATTGCTTTCATTAGCATATCTCTCCACCCCCTTTCTTCTTTCTGTCTTGTGGGCAAAATAGAATCACTTCACTGATTATATAGTTGATGAAGGAAATACATCAGCCAAGAATCAAATAGTAGCTTTAGCCACCCGTTACCATCTTATATATAAGGAATGCTATAACTTGGCCATAAAACCTATTTACTGTTAAAATTAAAATGACTTTTATCAGCTTTATGGCACGCAAACAATTAAAAATAATTATTTTAGTCTGCAGCTGCCCTTCTGCTAGTGTGACAGCAAAGACAAAAGCGAATGTCTTAATGGGAAGAGGGAAGCCACGGGCCTTGATTTCATCAAGAATCAAATAGTGGAGGGGATATAAAAGCTAAACAACAACAACACCTGTTGCAGAGTGAGAGGGGGGATGGGCAGGGGATGATACTAGTGTTCCCCTCTTGAACATTTGCATTATGGGATTTCAAGAAGCATTCACACGTGCAGCTCTGGGTACTGGATTGAAGAGGAGAAAGACACAAGTAACAACAGGGGTCTCTAAAGACATCCTTTTTATTGTGCATTCAGGGTAATGGATGCTTATTATGGTCGGCTAATATACTGGCAAAATATTTATAACATTATCTTGTTTCAAAATTCATCAACAGAAGACAAACAATATGCGTATGGAGTCACAAATAATAGGAATCAAATAAATGTTCCAAGAACAAGAATGTGGGAGTAGTGAGTCACTACCAAGATGGAGGCAAAATGCCTTTCCACAGTCAATATCCTACAAACGCGCTGATAGGTGCTCAGAACGTAGCAGTAGGGTACTCCCAGCACAGCAGCAGATAGAACAGTTCTTCCAGGATAATGAACTGTTTCAATGATAATTCTTCATCAACTGACAATAATATAAAATGAAATCCATTACATTCAAATACAATACAGAAACTGAAACAACAAACCGGCATATAAACAAGCAATAATACATACATACCTGAAGGAACGTTTTGCTTCTGCACACACTGCTCACCACTCCAAGCTGAAATATTCCTAGGATGTTCAGTTCACAGTTAAAACAAAACAAATTCCTTCCAGTAGCACCTTAAAGACCAACTAAGTCAGTTCTTGGTATGAGCTTTCGTGTGCATGCACACTTCTTCAGATACCTGAAGAAGTATCTGAAGAAGTGTGCATCTTCTGAAGAAGTGTGCATGCACACGAAAGCTCATACCAAGAACTGACTTAGTTGGTCTTTAAGGTGCTACTGGAAGGAATTTGTTTTGTTTTGACTATGGCAGACCAACACGGCTACCTATCTGTAACAGTTCACAGTTAGTTCACATAAACATGGCATTCTGACCTGTTCTTAATGCATAGTTGATCACATCTATGGAACGTGATTGATATGTTCCTTTAAGTCTTACATTATCAATCATTAAGTAATTGTTTTAGGTCTTGTTCTGTTAATCACCAATTATAACTTAATTAGGAGGTTTTCATGCCTGTCTAGTTTTGTGCTCCCTTTCTCAGCCTTTAATCTATCAGTGATTAATACCTATATGTAACCTTTGCTTTGTACTTGTGTTAACCAATCAGCAACAAGCACATATGTGGCAATGCTGTATTATTCAATAAAAGGGACACCCCGAGACATGCTCGAGAGGATGCCTCCCAGATGACACCACCACTTGTCTGTCGTTTATTCCAACCCAACATCTGGTGACCCCGACGTGATAGCCAGATCCCTTTGCAGCCATTCTCATACTTCACTCGACTGGAAAAGTCTCAGCGTGGTACTTCGTGAGTATGGGGGTAGAACTGCCTAAGTTTCAGAAGGAGCATGCTAAGGAATTGCTCCATCTCGTTAGACAGAGGGTGGTGGGTGCTCATATCTCTTTGAAAGAAATTGAACGATTCTTATGTGAGATTGCTCGAGAGGATGCCTCCCAGATGACACCACCACTCGTCTGTCGTTTATTCCAACCCAACACATACCAAATAAATTGTTCCTAAAGGTACATCCTATGGCCATGGATCAACAATCACTTAAAAGTGTAGCAAGCTGATACTGTTGGCAGAACCCTGGTTGCATTGTAAAGGCTATCTGCAGGCGCACTGAATCACATACAATTTCAGGAAATTTAAAGATACAGTATCCAAAAATCTAACAAACAATAGCCATCTTATCAGCAAACTTAAATACTGTACTTTTCTGTCTATAGGACGCCCCCATGTATAAGACGCCCTCTATTTTTGAGGCCTCAAAATTTTGAAAATAGGGGGGATTGAGTTTGGGGGGAAGATTATTTGGGGGGGGGGGGCTGAAAATTCCTCACCTGCCAGAACTCAGCACACAACCGCTCGCATGGCTTACAATTGCCGCTTCCAATCTCGGGCTCGCTCTTCGTTCCGGCAGGTGAGAGATTTTCGGCATCCCTCCCTCAACAACCAAGCAGCCAATCACTGCTTACATTCTCGGGCTTGCGCCAAAAAAACCATCCCCCCCTGCATTACCTGCGTATAAGACGACCCTAAATTTTGAACCTCATTTTGGGGTCAAAAAAGCTCATCTTATACATGGAAAAATACGGTAGAACAATTGAGATCTAATTCAGTATTCAAACCCCCCAAGTGCAGGGCTTTAAATAGGTAAATCAATCTGGTTTCAGGGCACTTAGCTTCCAACACTGCTTGCTCCTGCAAATGTTTATGAACGGAAATAGCATTTTGTTTCCAGTCAATGAATGTCCTGTCACTTCCTGCTTAAGTTTTCATGAACTGATGGAATTGTGAAGTTGGAAGAGACCCCAAGAGTCATCAAGTCAACTCCCCCTTTCAATGCATGAATCACAGCTAAATAATCCCTGATGGATGACCATATAACCTCTGTTTAAAAACTCTTCAAAGAAGGAGCACCCACCACCTTCATACCATCCCTTCAGGCAGCTAAAATGTGGTATCAGCCGGGAAGCATCACAGAGCAAATGGCAAACCAGAATGACCTTCAAAAATAATAGCAGTCTCATAGGATACCCATTCGCCTGTGTGGTGCCCCTATATAGACTTGAGCATCACCCTATATAGCAGATCCGGCTCAATTGCCTTCTAAATCTGGCCCGTGGATGGTTCGGGAATCAACTTGTTTTTACATGAGTAGAATGTGTCCTTTTATTTAAAATGCATCTCTGGGTTATTTGTGGGGCATAGGAATTCGTTCATTATTATTTTTTTCAAAATATAGTTCGGCCCCCCACTGTTATTCTAAAGCAGCAATGCTGCAGCAAGCAAAGGCTCTAGCAGCTCAGACAGCTGCCTGTGGCTGCAAAGCCAGACAGGATGTGTGTGACTGCTGCCATGGAAACAAAGGGGCAGTCCATTCTCCTTATTGAGCACAGGATGTGAGCTCAGTGTGTGTCATATGACCTGTACAGGATGTACATGGGTGGAGTTAGGAGTTTCTCTCTGTTTGTTGAAGAGAGCAGACATCTTTTACTGTATGACTGCTAAAGACAGGAATAAAAGCATGTAGTTACATTTCTGTCTGTGTCTGATTCCCCTCCCTGGGGATATGCTGGAGAGCAGGGAGGAGAAGGAGGAGAAGCAGTTGGTGTGTTTTTCTCACAGCCTGAGGAAAATCGCTGGAACGGACCTCGTGTGTTGTTTTCCTGCCGGGAGTCGCCGGAGGGAGGTCAAAAGAATTCAGCCGGTGCCTGGAGAGATAGGCACATACCTCTGACCGGGCCTGAATTCTAAGGTCTGAGGGACAGTGGACGGCCCCTGCTATATATGTAGTCTTAAGACTACAAGGCACATTGCATTGTCTGCAAAAGCAACATACAAGCATGTGGTGTATCTTTCTATGCAACTTTAAGGTTTCAAATCCCACGTTGCAGTGCGACTGTCCCTGAAGCGCCTAGTGTCTATCATAATGAAGGGAAGGCAAAAAAAAAAAATAATTGGATTCTGAAGCCATCTTTTCTCCAGGAATCTATTTCTTAAGATCCAGAAACGGAACTACTAAAAAATAGAATTCCCCCTGATAAGGTCAAAGCACATAAAGCGTTTAAAACTCATATTGTCAACAACGGCAGCAAGGATTCTCATCGCAAAAAACTGGAAAACTCAAGATCTACCCACACTGGAAGAGTGGCAGATGCAGCTGATGGACTATATGCAACTGGCCGAGATGACCGGCAGAATCCGTGATCTGGGAGAAGAGAAGTTGGAGGAAGACTGGGAGAAATTCAAGATGTATTTACAAAAACATTGTAATTTGGTTGAATGTTAAGAAGGATGCTAGAGTATAAAAAACTGGTCACCACTAAACTAGATTTAAATTTGATGATAAGTGAGACTAAAGAAAATATAAAACTTTTTGGAAGAAGCGCTAGATTATATGTGTGAGTGGACATGAGATTGTAAACAAGTTGATAATTTGTTTGGAAAAAAATTTTTAACGATGTAAATGGGAGCGGGAGACGTGAGGGAGCCCAAAGAAGTGATGAAATTGTTGTGAAAGAAGTAAGATTGTTTATTATGTTTTATATTTAAAAACCTTAATAAATATTTATTAAAAAAAAAAAAAAACTCATATTGTCAGGAAAGCACTGTTTAATGTTTGGATAAGATATAAGGACTTGCTTGAAAATAAAACTCCAAGGTGGTTGTCACCAATGGAAGCTAAGGCTCTGAAAAAACCCAATATGGAGGCAAATTGGCCGAAATATTGGGAAATTTTGGAACAAGAAGGAGATAGATTAAAACTGCAGAGTTTTGACAAACTAAAAAACAAAGTACGAGATTGGCTTCATTATTATCAAATAAGGGAGGCTTATAACTTGGACAAGAAAATTGGTTTTCAGGTGGAAAAATCAAAATTGGAAACAGAATTGTTAGATCCTAAAACTAAGAATTTGTCAAGAATGTATAACTTGCTGTTGAAATGGAATACACAGGATGAAATGGTTAAATCTGTTATGATTAAATGGGCACAAGATGTTGGACATAACATTATGATGGCTGACTGGGAAAAGTTATGGACCACAGGTATGAAGTTTACGGCATGTAATGCCTTAAGAGAGAATATAATAAATGTTGGAAATGTAAAGAGATTGGAAATGTAAAGAGATTAGGGAAGACCGGTTGGTACAAGGAATACAGGTCGGAGTGAAACAATTTAAATTGAAAGCTTTCGCAGATGATTTGGTTTTAACATTACAGGAGCCAGAATCTAGTACGAAGAGAGTGTTAGAACTAATTTATGAATTTGGTCGGGTAGCGGGGTTTAAATTGAACAAGCAAAAAACCAAGGTCCTGGAGAAAAACTTGACACCTTTGGAAATAGATGGGTTTCAGAAAGAGACAGAATTAAATGTTGTTAAAAAGGTAAAATACCTAGGGGTAAACTTGTCTGCCAAAAATTTGAATCTATTTAAAGACAATTATGAAAAATGCTGGTCAGAAATTAAAAAAGATTTAGAGATTTGGTCAAGATTGAAACTTTCCTTGATGGACCGAATTGCAGCTATAAAGATGAATGTATTGCCGAAGATGTTATTTTTGTTTCAGACCCTACAGATCGTAGACGGAGTGGAGTGTTTTGGGAAGTGGCAGAAAGATATCTCTAGGTTTGTCTGGCTGGGCAAAAAGCCCCGAATAAAATTTAAAATATTAACAGATGCCAAAGAGAGAGGGGGGTTTGCCCTGCCAGATTTAAGGTTATATTATGAAGCTGCGGCTTTCTGCTGGATGAAAGATTGGTTACTTCTTGAGAACACTGATGTCCTAGATCTGGAAGGGTACGATAATGCTTTTGGATGGCATGCATATTTGTGGTATGACAAGGTAAAGGTTCATAAAATGTTCAAAAACCATATTGTCAGGAAAGCTATATTTATGGTCTGGACAAAATACAAAGACTTATTAGAAGGTAAGACTCCGAGGTGGTTATCACCAGCGGAGGCCAAGGCCAGAAAAAGACTCAATATGGAGGTCGGATGGCCAAAATATTGGGAAATAATAGAAAAAACTGGAGATAATTGGAGGCTGCAGAGCTTTGAAAAATTAAAGAATAGGGTGCAAGACTGGCTTCATTATGCTCAAATTCAAGAGGTTTTTAAGTTGGACAAAAAAATAGGATTCCAGGTGGAAAAATCGAAATTAGAGACAGAATTGTTAGAACCTAAGACCAAGGTACTCTCGAGAATGTATAACTTGCTGCTTAAATGGAATACCCAGGATGAGATAGTTAAATCAGCCATGATAAAATGGGCTCAGGACATTGGGTACAACATTATGTTCGAAGACTGGGAAAGGTTATGGACCACCGGAATGAAATTTACGGCATGTAATGCCCTGAAAGAGAATATTATGAAAATGATATATAGGTGGTACATGACCCCAGTCAAACTTGCAAAAATTTACCATCGGTCTGATAATAAATGTTGGAAATGTAAGGAGGCTGAAGGGACATTCTTTCACCTTTGGTGGACTTGTCCAAAAGTGAAGGCCTTCTGGGAAATGATCTACAATGAGTTAAAAAAGGTGTTTAGGTACACCTTTCCCAAGAAACCAGAGGCCTTCCTTCTGGGCATTGTGGACCAAAGGGTGTTAAAGAAGGATAGAACACTTTTTATGTATGCAACTACAGCAGCAAGAATACTTATTGCAAAATATTGGAAGACACAAGATCTTCCCACGCTGGAAGAGTGGCAGACGCAGTTGATGGACTATATGGAACTGGCTGAAATGACTGGCAGAATCCGAGATTTGGGAGAAGAGACAATGGAAGAAGACTGGAAAAAATTTAAGGACTATTTACAAAAACATTATAAGTTGTATGAATGTTAAGAATCTGCATGATTTGGAAAATTTAGCTCCTGCAACTAGATTGAGAAAACAGAAAATTAAGTTATAAGTAAGAAAAAGTTGAAATTTAAAGCTATTATATGTATTATTTTAAGGTATAAATATTTGACAAAGGGTACTTTAAATTTAGAAGTAAAATATTTTGAAAGATATAAATAAGACATGAAACAAGGTAATAATTTGCTGATATGTTTTATTGTAAAGAACGCAGGGTGAGGGAGATGTGGGGAAGTTCAGTTAACAACTTAAAAATGTATTCTGAAAGTTGGATTATTTTTCTTTTTTCTTTTCTATCCTTTTCTTTCTTTTCTGTAAACTGAAAATATAATAAAAATTTTATTAAAAAAAAAAAGGAAATGTAAAGAGATTGAAGGTACATTCTTTCACCTTTGGTGGACATGCCCAAAGATTAAGACCTTTTGAGAGATGATCTATAATGAAATGAAAAAGGTATTTAAATATACCTTCGAGAAGAAACCAGAGGCCTTTCTCTTGGGCATGGTCGGCCAATTGGTGCGAAAGGAGGATAGAACTTTTTTTATGTACGCCACAACAGCAGCAAGAATACTTATCACAAAGTATTGGAAAACACAAGATCTACCCACTCGGGAAGAATGGCAGATGAAGGTGATGGACTATATGGAACTGGCTGAAATGACTGGCAGAATCCGAGACCAAGGAGAAGAGTCGGCGGAAGAAGAGTGGAAGAAATTTAAAGTTTATCTTCAGAAATATTGTAAAATTAAGGAATGTTAGAAAGATGTTGGGGAAATAATTATGTGGTTTTAGCAGAAAGGATATAAAGGATTAAGTAAAAATGAATTAGTGAAAGAGAGAATGTAAAATTATAGTATATTAAGATAAATTACTAGGATAAAAACAAAGTTGGAAGGATTTGCTGGAATATCTAATTGAATTAGAATACAAAAATGGGAGGCGTGAGGAAGTCAAGGAAATAAGTGAATGTAAGTAAGTGATTTAAAGGTTTGACTTGTTTCTTATTTCTTTTTTCTGTTTTCTGTTTTTTGATGACTTTTTTATATGTATTGCTTTTGCTTTGTCTTCTTTGATTGTTATGTGTGTGTGTGTGTGTATATATATATATATATATATCATCTTCTTTTTTTCTCTGTAACCTTTAAAATCTTAATAAAAAAAAAATATTTAAAAGAAAAGTAAAAAATAGAGTTCCCTGATCTGTTTTCATACATGGAAAGAATATACTTAGAGAACGAATGTTTAGCCACTTCAAATGGCTGTGTATTTGAAATCAAGGGCACTCATATTTCTTTGCCCAGTAGTTTTTCACTCACTACATACCTGCCTGTAGCTTAAAATTATATCACAGTTAATGCATTTATTCTTTTCAGTTCCAGCAGGGTGAAACAATTTGAGTGGTGCGAAATAAATATATGGTCATAAAACATAATAAGTTCATTACCAAATCTTTTCATCCTCTCATTTTATAGCCCGGTGCAAATAATATGCCTACTTATTTATAATCTGAAGTTCAAGTAGACATCCACTGGCTTAGTTCCATCCCCTCTTCTTTATTTTGTTGTGATAAAATAACATTAAAAGGAAATCTAAATGATTTTCTCCCTTCTGTGTTCAAAGAGAAACCGACAGTTACTGGGGAAGATCATGTGCGAGACCTAAAATATTTCTGCCTAGTTTTGTCCGTAAAGTTCAGAATTTGTCCCTTGAGTTTTAGAAGCCTGCCCGGCTTGAAGCAGAAATCAGGAATTGAATGTCACCAGTATACTCTTTCCACAGAGAGTCAGACGACATCCTTGCTGTTGACTTTCAGGTGTGTCTCAAATACAGTGGTACCTAGAGTTAAGTACTTAATTCGTTCCGGTGGTCCGTTCTTAACCTGAAACTATTCTTAACCTGAGGTACCACTTTAGCTAATGGGGCCTCCCGCTGCTGCCATGCCACCGGAACACAATTTCTGTTCTCATCCTGAAGCAAAGTTCTTAACCCGAGGTACTATTTCTGGGTTAGTGGAGTCTATAATCTGAAGCGTCTGTAACCTGAAGGGTCTGTAACCCGAGGTACCACTGTACCCTTTTTATGCCAACAGAACTATACAGCTGTTTAAACTTTATTGATTATATTAATGATTATTTTGCACTGTTTTTAAAGTGTTTTATTGCACCTGTATACAGAATATCCTTGCATATGGCCTTGATCTTTTACATTGCTGATCCTTTTAATGTTTTCATGCAGTTATGAAGTGCCAAGCATTTCAAAGCAGAGGGCACAGAAAAATGTAGGAAGCTGCCAATCTGGATCATTGGCCCATCTATGCTGACAGACAGATTACCTCTGCAGGCAAACGTTCCCTGCATATGGATAGACAGGTCTCTTTCCAAGCTATGTCACTTTCATATCCATGCACCCATAAGGCCATTTTACACAATTCTGCATTAACATGCATTTTTAAAAAATCCATTAAAATAGGGTGCAATTTTGAACAAATTTCCTCTTGAAATGCATACTTCTAAAACATTGTTGTTGTTGTTTAGTCGTTTAGTCGTGTCCGACTCTTCGTGACCTCATGGACCAGAGCATGCCAGGCACTCCTGTCTTCCACTGCCTCCCGCAGTTTAGTCAAACTCATGCTGGTAGCTTCGAGAACACTGTCCAACCATCTCGTCCTCTGTCATCCCCTTCTCCTTGTGCCCTCAATCTTTCCCAGCATCAGGGTCTTTTCCAGGGAGTCTTCTCTTCTCATGAGGTGGCCAAAGTATTGGAGCCTCAGCTTCAGAATCTGTCCTTCCAGTGAGCACTCAGGGCTGATTTCCTTCAGAATGGATAGGTTTGATCTTCTTGCAGTCCATGGGACTCTCAAGAGTCTCCTCCAGCACCATAGTTCAAAAGCATCAATTCTTCGGTGATCAGCCTTCTTTATGGTCCAGCTCTCACTTCCATACATCACTACTGGGAAAACTATGGCTTTAAAACATTAGGTTATTTCGAAATATCCATTTTAAAGTGTTTGTGTTTGTGTGTGTGTGTGTGTGTGTGTGTGTGTAAAATAGCATGCAATTTGATGGCACATTAGCTTGGGATTAGGTGAGTTTTTATCAAAATTCACAAAGATCAAATCCTCCAAGCATCACTACTCAACAATCCTTTTTTAAATTCAAGTTCTCATCCTCTACAGCTGTGAAAGATCAATGTGGGAAAGCTGATTTTCTCTACACTTGAGAGATAGTGATAGGGTCCTTGAGCAAGGCACTTTCTCAATCCGCTTTCACTTTTGAAAAGGTATCCAAAAAGATTTTTCTTATCTTGGGTGACAACACCAGAAAAACAACTGACAATTGTGTTAAATGCTTTAACCCCCTTCCCCAATGGATGGCGGCACCTGGTGGGATATAAATGAGTTTTTGGACATGTAAGGTGATTAGTAACCCAATCATATTTCCCGCGGCATTGGCCGTCGATTCTTTCGCAGCTCCAATTTAATTTGTCAACTGTTTCTTGTTCTGTATGAAATACCACATAAGGAGGGATAGCCACAATGTATTTATAGGAAGCTCTGTGACAGATGTGCATCGTTAAATTAAAATGTGGCACTTCCCTTGTTTGTAAATCATTTTAATGTAAATGCAAATTCTGCTGTAATGTAAATGCAAATCACTCAAACACGTGGAGGATCAGGTGGTGGTGCTCAAAGCCATCTCTTTTTTGTGCTTGTCAATCATTAAACCAAGTTGGCTTCAAGAGCTGTTGCAACACAGATCTGTGACAACTTGAGAGACAGAAAGAAAGCTCCATACACCAGGAAATAGTTTGGCATGAGCCCCAGGGGTGGGGAAACCTCCCTGAACTCAGAAAACTTATATAACTACCAGCCAGTTTCAAATCTCCCCTTTTTGGACAAGGTTCTTGAGTGGGTGGTTATGGACCAGATCCAAGCACTCTTTGGGGGAACTGATTTTCTAGATCCATTTCAATCAGAGTTTAGGCCCAGTTTTGGCACAGAAACTGCTTTGATGATGAGCTTTGCCGAGAGAGAGAGACAGGGAAAACGTGTCCTTGTTAATTCTCCATGACCTCTCTACGGCTTTCAATAACATCAACCATGGTATCCTTCTAAAGTGGCTGTCCAAGTTAGGGGTAGCTGGTCCTGTTATATCCTATCCTGCCTTCCAAACCAATCCCAACACAACTGTGGAGGCAGAACATGGCCATCATGGCCAGTAACCACAGATAGGCTTACCCTCCATGAATTATCCCCATTCTAAATGAAGGAGAAGGCTTTTGGTGGATACTAGCTACGTTGGCTATGTCAGGAGTGCCAACTTGGCCCTGTGACCACGAGTGCCCAGAGCTGTGGGTGCCATGCAGTGTACTTGGAATTGACACCAAAATTTGTGGGTGCCTGGCCCCTTCATGGGGAATTTTGTGGGTGCTCAGGCACCCAGGACCCCGGGGAGTCATCAGCTATGGACTATGTTGTACCTGCATTGAAATTGCTGGGAATTACAGGTGGGCAGAGTGCAGCTGTGCTTGTGTTCCACAGACATCTAGTCACCCATTGTGAGAGCAAGATGCTAGTCTGGATGGGCCTTTGGCCTGTGCTCTTTTTATGTCCTTAATACAGGCTTCCTCAAACTCGGCCATCGCCTGGGATTCAGACTCGGAGGCTGAACCTGGGGAATCCCAGCCTGCACAGGAGTCCCCACCTCCAGAACCAGCTGAGCTGGGGCTGGGGCATGAGCCTGAAGGGTCCTCACCTGTGCTGGGTCCTCAGGTGCAGGCACCAGCTGAGTCTGCTCTGGCTCCTGAGGGGGTGGAGGACCCATTGCCTGCAGGTGCTCCACTCTCAGCCCCGTCAGAGGAAGCTGAGGTTGCCTCTGGGTCCAGTAACCCTCCAGCCTCTCCTGAGCTGCAGAGGCTCAGGGCAGAGAGGCGGAGGGAAGTAAGTTCCCGCAGGAGCAGTGCTAGCCTCCAGGCCAGGAGAGGCGAGTCACCTGTGGACTGGGACCGCCCTATGCCTCAGGGCAGATAAAAGCCAGCCAGCCCCAGTCCCAGGTTGCGGGGGCAACATTGTTGGTAGCCTGTTCCTGCCTGCACCCTGTCCTGCTCTTCTGCTAGAGTTCCTGACCTCACCCAACTCCCTGCCTTGGACCCAGCTTCAGCTTTGACGGACAGCCTCCATACCGCACCCTTGACCTCAGACTGGACTCGGACCTCGCCGCATGGTTAACCCTCGGGACCAGCACAGCCTTTCAGATGTTTTGAGAGTACAGTTCCCATCATCCCTGACCACTGGTCCTGCTAGCTAGGGATCATGGGAGTTGTAGGCCAAAAACATCTGGAGGGGTGAGTTTGAGGAAGCCTGCCTTAAGAGAAAGCAAACAAATCCCTGTGTTTTTGGCCCTTCACACAATTTCATCAAATTTCTCTTGCCCCCTGTTAAAGCAGAGGGGTGGGGATACAACCTGCTTTCTTAGAGCTTCATGAAATGGGAGGAGATGGGGGAGGTTTGGCACAGAAATACTTTAAATCACTAGTTCTCCATCATTACTCTCACAAATGCATTCTAGACCTGGTGAAATTGTGAGGTTCTCTTGAGCAGAAATGTTAATCCTTCACCCCTTTCTTTTATGAATTTGGCCACTTCTCCAAGAAAGCATGTTTCTCGGCCCAGTGACATGGTTTGCCCAGTGCTGAAATCCAACATGTGACAAGTGTCAAGACAACCGGTTCCTTGAATTACTCATTCAAGAGAACAACAACACTCTGGATCATGAAGAATGGGCTAATTGGCTATTAAAAAATTATGTCTTACACTCCTACATGACATGATGGCACCGGCAAGCAATTTACTGGAAACCCAAATTTATGGCTGCGTGTTGGATTTAATTAGGAAATTAGCTGATTCTGCCCCCACCCTCTAAAAACTATACTAGCTTCTTAATTAAAAGATACATTCGGTGCATGAATGCTTCATGTGGAATGAAATATCTAGCAATATACTTTTCCAAGGTTTAAAATAACCGAGTTTCCAACTCCTTCTGTGTGATTAGAGCCACTTTTAGGCAGGCTGAGAAAACGCCATGGATGGTGCCATTGTATGGCTGCCACTGAGCTAATCTTGATTCTAGAAGTATTGCACTGTAAAGAAAAGGGATAGAAATAGGAAATGGACTCTGGGTCATCTAGTGAAATTGAGAAGCCGGGGATTGAGCACAAAGAAAAAGGAGTCTTGCACGGGGGTCTGCCAATTTGCTACTGGGCCAAGTTCAAGGTGTTACAATTAGTACAGTTATAAGTCGGGCAGGGGCAAAGATCCTCTAAACTCCTGGGTGCCAGACTCTCCCCATAATTCCTGGTTTTAGTAAGAGTTAGAATTAATCAAGGTTTTATTAAGCTGTGCCAAACTCTGCTGGATTCAGTTTTATGCCAACGAGCCAGCCCAGCCTGATTGTGTCAGGGCTGGTTCAGCTCAGAAACTCAGAGATGAGCAGTAAGTTGATTCTTTATTCAGAGAGACAATACACAACAGAGAACTCCACGGGCAGGACCAGCCTGATGAAGCAGTTGCCAGGACTGAGGATTTGAGCCTCCCACTTCCTCCTGAGGTTCCTCTCCAGTCAGCTTCCTTCCCAAGGGTCACAAACTCCTTTGAGGAGGGGCTCTCTGTACCTTTTGTTCTGCTACATGCAATGCCCTCCTTGATCTTGGAGAGGAGAGGAGAGGAGAGGAGAGGAGAGGAGAGGAGAGGAGAGGAGAGGAGAGGAGAGGAGAGGAGAGGAGAGGCGGACAGTGGAATTGGCAGGTGGTTACTGACAGTGTCCCTGATAGCATGGGTCACTGGGGGAACAAAGCTAATAATGGCCAAGCAAATAACCTATTAAGGACACCATTTACAGAGACTGCCTGGGCTGGACAGAAAACGGGGGAAGTCCCCCTCCCACCAGAGGTGAGAGATAGCAGAGAAAAAAAGGTCAGAATTTCAGGAGAAAGGGGCAGAATGAGGTAAGCAAACAAGGAAAAAGCTTCTGTTTTGCAAACTGGAGTGAGGAGCAGAAAATGAGGTGGAAAGTCTTGTTTTAAGTTGCAGAGAGGGTCAGATGCAATGTTTGAAGTTTCTTGGAATCTGAGGCTGCAGCAATGGAAGGAACAGGACCCTCTTGGGAGATGAATGCTCTGCACTCTCTCCATCTAGGTTTAGGTTGTGGGTATGTGTAAATAAACCATATATCATAAATACTCTTTCCAAAAGGAAACACAGACACTGGTAAGTGTGTTTGGTACCCCTGGAATCTCACCCTGCTAAGAGAGTGGGGTGGGCTGTAACTGTGGTGTCAGAAGCAGAACTGGTGTTTCCTGGAGGAAAGGTTGTGAACAAGCTATGCCTGACATCGAAAATGGAGGGAGGAATAGCAAAATGGGAGACTGGGGTAGGGTGTAAAAGTAAATAATGCCTGCAACAGCCTTGAGCCTGTTTACTTGAAGCATTGACTTACTCCATACATGTCCACTTGACCACTTCTCTCTGAAGAATTGGCACTTCTACAATTGCCATATAATGTTCGTTTCACCCTTGTGAGGAACCTCTCTTCCCTGCCTATTTATATGTAACACATTAAGTGGGCAGCTTGTGATGCCAAAAGATTTTTTTTTTTTTTAATTTAGGCAAGGTAAGGTAAGGCAAGCCTACACAGACATGCGATTTTATCCATATTTTAATAATTTTATTATGTCAACTTTTTAGTGTTTTCATTGATAGCTTCTTGTGTTCCATCAAAATTAACTTTTTCTAATTCTATCCCAAAACCATCTTTAGATAGAACCTATATTGAAATTTCATTGAGATAGGATTTCATAGTTTACAGGAACTTCTTGATCCACTGCTGAACTAGTCTTTCATCTCTCTCTCTCATCTGTTTCTTTCTATCTATCTATCTATCTATCTATCTATCTATCTATCTATCATCTATCTATCATCTATCTATCTATCTATCTATCTATCTATCTATCTATCTATCTATATATCATCTATCATCTATATCTATCTATATCTATCTATCATCTATCTCTATCTATCTATACAGTGGTACCTCGGGTTAAGTACTTAATTCGTTCCGAAGGTCCATACTTAACCTGAAACTGTTCTTAACCTGAAGCACCACTTTAGCTAATGGGGCCTCCTGCTGCTGCCGTGCCACTGGAGCACGATTTCTGTTTTCATCCTGAAGCAAAGTTCTTAACCTGAAACACTATTTCTGGGTTAGCGGAGTCTGTAACCTGAAGCGTATGTAACCTGAGGTACCACTGTATCTCTATATCTAATTATCTAATCTATCTATCTATCTCTATCATCTCTATCTATCTATCTATCTATCTATCTATCTATCTATCTATCTAATCTATCGATCGATCGATCTATATCTATCATCTCTCTATCTATCTATATCTATCTATCTATCTATCTATCTATCTATCTATCTATCTATCATCTATCTATCTATCTATCTATCTATCTATCATCTATCTATCATCATCTATGTATCATCTGTCTATTTATCTATCTATATTAATTATTTAATCTATCTTCTATTATCTATCTATCATCTATCATCTATCTATCTATCTATCTATCTATCTATCTATCTATCTATCTATCATCTATCTTTCTCTATCATCTATCTATATCATCTATCATCTCTCTATCATATCTATCTATCATCTATCTATCAATCATCTATCTGTGTATCTATCTATCATCTATCTATCATCTATCTATCTATCTATCTATCTATCTATCTATCTATCACCTATCTATCTATCTATCTATCTATCATCATCTATCTATCTATCTATCTATCTATATCTATCTATCTATCTATCTAATCTATCTATCGTCTATCATCATCTATCTATCCATCTATATCTATCATCTATCTATCATCTATCTGCCTCCTAAATGATGAAGATATGTTCTCTGTTCCTTGTTTCTTCTTGCCATGGGTGACTCTCATCCTGGTGTGTTATGGGATGGCAATATTGAGCCTGAGGTCCTCATGATCCTCAGCGCATACCAAGTGCCACATGTGTTGCGTGGCTGTCCATACAAATCCCCAATCACCCAATTATCTTCTCTATTTAGGAGTGTGATTGGGTTATAGCACTTCCTATTAGTCCCAGGCTAACTGAAACGAAAGATTAGTGATAAATCACAGTCGTTAACACTGCAACGATGAAAAGTAAATGACTTCTGCAAACTAATTGAATATTTTTTAATAGAAGAAACATAACAAAGATTTATATGCACTATTTTAATACTCTCTGTTAGTAATCCTTTTATTGATGAGCTAATGGTTGGTTAGATAAATTAAGTTCTGTCCGTTTCATAGACTGCTGTATCACAACTCACATTGGCCATTACCTTCTTGATTAGCAAAGTGTTCGGGGTTTTTTTTTTTTATTACAGTGGTACCTCTGGTTAAGAACTTAATTCATTCTGGAGGTCTGTTCTTAATCTGAAACTGTTCTTAACCTGAGATACCACTTTAGCTAATGGGGCCTCCCACTGCTGCTGTGGGCAATTTCTGTTCTCATTCTGAAGCAAAGTTCTTAACCCGAGGTACTACTTCTGGGTTAGCGGAGTCTGTAACCTGAAGCATCTGTAACCTGAAGCGTCTGTAACCCGAGGTACCACTGTATTGCTTTAGTGAGAGTTGGAGGGATGGAGCTGGATTTTATCATTCTTAGCTGGAAGGCTTGAGTATTCTGATCACAAAACGTGAAGCATGTCAAGGAAATGAAATCTCTGCAGGTTAAGTGGATTTAAAGATGGCCCCCAACAAGAATCTCTCAAACCCAGAGTTTTGTTGTTGTTGTTGTTCTGGAGCGTTGGCATTGTTGATACGCACAAAGCAAATGCCACATTTCACCCACAGGCTGAGTCTGCTGTGTTAAAAGAATGGAATGGCTCAATCTGATGAGGCCACTTTGGGTGGCGCAGCAGAACTGAAGATGTGGAGCTATGTCTGAAATGACAACCTACATCAGACACCGAGGCTGTTAAACACAGTTTAGCCTCACTTACTGCTAGGGATGAATGGGAAATTAAACTCAGCTCACTTTTAAAGGCAGATATGTTTAATTCACACTTTATGAAACAACACTTTATGAAACAGAAGCACAGCACTCCTGCAAATATGCAAACAATATGTGAAGTGAAACGTAGCCATCCTTCAAAACTTGCACTCCTCTGAATTTTACAGTGCAGTTTTCCAGACGAGCATTGTGTATAAAACTGCATCTATTAGGGTAACAAGTGACTTAAAATACACGTATTGGTGAAAACAGCATGCAAAAAAGGGGAAATTGTTTTGCAAAAAAAGGGTGTGTATTAGGCAAAGTTGCCTCCAAAAATATTTATATTCAGATAACATTGCACTACGATGCTGATGAATTTTCATGAGGAGTTAAAAAGAAGAAGCAAACAGATGTGGAATTGTGGATGACTGAACTCAGCAGTAAGAAAAATGAGAGAAACTGAAATTGAAAAAAATCAGCTATCCCTACTTGCTATCCACAATGTCCCCCTTTCTGATTTCTCCTGTATGAGCATCCTTTACATTTAGGTCCTAGATGAAAAACATTTCATGGTAAAGACTGGTTACTGTCAGCATGCAGAGGGTTGCAGTGCCGGCTGGCTAGCCCCAGCTGGGTCGTCTCCTTCCAGCCATCCCACTGTGTAGACCCATCGGCCTCTGCTCCAACATAACTCAGCGACCCAGGCTTCAAAGCCAGGGCATACTATATCAGCAGAGTGAACTTCGCAAACAGAATAGGCGTGAGGCTTGTGGAAGCATACTACAACTACGGCTTTATTAATCATAAATCAGGACAAAGAAGCATGTTGTCTCTCCCTTTGTCTTCTCAGAGAGACAGAGAAAAGCAAAAGCTATACACACAACGGAAGTTCCCAGCAAGCTGTGCTGGTATGTAAACAGACATGTGACATGCAACAGTTCCATGTCTGCAACTAAAGGTGGAATGGAATTTTCCAACAGTTACACCATTTTATTTACTTATTGCCTTAGTGGCAGCCCTTATGAGACTCCTAGTGCATGGCAGAGAACATCGGAAGAAGTTAAGAAAAGAGATATGGAGGAAACGACTTTGTTCTCATAGGAATATAGGAAGCTGACACAAATGGGGTAAGAATGGCACTGCTAGCTCATTGTGTGACCAGGCCGCGACAGCCCAGCCCCAAGGGGTCATAAGAAAGGAATAAAGAATCTGATGACGTGTTATGGAATTAAAATTAGGCCACGACTTTATTAAACTTCCAAATTTAGGAAGACCTTGGCTTTTGGCCTTGGGAGTGTATCCCTCCCAGCCCCCCAGCTGGGGGAACTGGGGCACATCAGGGTAAATGGGATCTGGGGGTGCTCTGCGAGACGTATGTGTACGCAGGCAGCCCAGCCCATATCCCCGCATGCAGGGTAGTTCACTGACAACTTTTCAGTGTTATTATTTGGAGGTTCAGGCCAAGCCTCAGTAGTCAAGTTTCATTGCTGGGAGGTAGGGCCAGTCCCAATTATATACAGGGGGTGGAGCCAACAGTAGCCAGGCAGTCGGCTCTGGAGATTCACCCTCCCTACCCTCCCTTTATTTAATGTTTTCTTGTTTGCAGGTTTACTTTTTCTTCCTGTTTAGCGGGTGCTGCTGCGGTCTTTGACTGGTTGCTGTTGAAGGACCGCGAAGAAATTTACCTGCATTGGCAGGTTTTGTCTTCCCCGTAGCAATTCGTCACTACTTTGGCGGTTTATGGCCTTGGGTGGAATCCTTTAGTCTTTTCTTCCCTATAATGGGGGGGGGAGCTGAAGTGGTGGCTCACCCCTCTGCGGCAGTGTTTCCAGGGTCCCCTCTTAAAAGGGGTTATATAATAGGAGTCACTGGCCATACACTGAAAAGTTGTCTGAGGTAGTCAATTCCACTGTCAAACAGCTCTTACTATGCCCCACTGTCGTCTTTTCCAGGGGAGTCCTGCAGCATCTTAAAACCAAGAAATTTATTGTAGCAGCATAACCTTCTCGTGTGCACTTACGACAGTGTGCTATAAGTAGAAGAAGAAGAAGAGAAGAGTTTGGATTTGATATCCCGCTTTATCACTACCCTAAGGAGTCTCAAAGCAGCTAACATTCTCCTTTCCCTTCCTCCCCCACAACAAACACTCTGTGAGGTGAGTGGGGCTGAGAGACTTCAGAGAAGTGTGACTGGTCCAAGGTCACCCAGCAGCTGCATGTGGAGGAGTGGGGAATCGAACCCGGTTCACCAGATTACGAGTCCACTGCTCTTAACCACTACACCACACTGGCTCTCTAGTGCCTTTTGCACCAATAATGCATGAGTTGGGTAGTCATAGAACCCTAATATGGAGGTGTCAATGGTGCTTCCCAGCCAAAGGAATATACACGGCAGATAGTTAACTCTTCATCATCAAAAATAACAGTCCCTTCTACAGCTCTGCACACCAAAGCCACTTCCGAGCTAGGGAGGAGGTGGGGTTGTGGGCTTCATGCCCCTCCCCCCACACACGGGGGCTGGCTTTCAGCCCCCGCGATAGCAGGGGAATCCTCGGACGCGTCATCGCCCGGGTCAGCCAATCGGCAGGCCCGGAAGGTGTGGCCTGCTCTATTTAGGGCTGGCGCAGCCAGGGATCTCCCTCTTTCCCGTGCCTCAGCACATCCAAAGGCCCACTGGATGCCTTAGTCATCCAGCTAGGAGAAAACGACTTGGCTTATCGGAAAGCCATAGATCTACAATGGAACATTTTTAGTGACTTAGACGAGCTACTTACCTTTTCTCCCGGAATTACCATTCTATGGTCATCAATGTTAGAAAGGCGGGTTTGGAGGGATTGTCACAGCCCCGTCACAGTGAACAGAGATAGAAAGATCCTGGAACGTACTGTGGTGCGTAGAGTGGTGGCTCTTGGGGGGGAGGGTCCTCGACCACCCCAATATCCAGTATGCCAAGGCGGCCCTCTACAGGCATGAGGGTGTGCATCTCTCGGATGCTGGAAATGATGTGTAGCTGAACGATATTAATTCTGGAATTAGAGATTGGTTACAGGTTTGAGGGTATTGGCGGCGAGCTTGGGCTAGAGTGGCGGTTTGGATCCCTTCCAGTCGGGATTCAGGCGTCATCATGGGACTGAAACTGCCTTGGTCGCACTGGTTGATGATCTCCGGCGGGCTAGGGACAAAGGTGAGAGCTGTTTCCTAGTTCTGCTGGATCTCTCAGCGGCGTTTGATACCATCGACCATGACATCCTTCTGGACCGTCTTGAGGGGCTGGGAGCTGGGGGCACTGTCATACAGTGGTTCCGCTCCTTCCTCCTGGGCCGTGTTCAGAAAGTGGTGGTGGGGGATGAGTGTTCAGACCCCTGGCCGCTCACTTGTGGGGTGCCTCAGGGTTCGGTCCTCTCCCCCATGCTTTTCAACATCTACATGCAGCCGCTGGGAGCGATCATCAGGAGGTTTGGGCTGGGTGTTCATCAGTATGCAGATGATACCCAGCTCTACCTCTCTTTTAAATCAGAACCAGTGAAGGCGGTAAAGGTCCTGTGTGAGTGTCTGGAGGCGGTTGGAGGATGGATGGCGGCTAACAGATTGAGGTTGAATCCTGACAAGACAGAAGTACTGTTTTTGGGGGACAGGAGGCGGGCAGGTGTGGAGGATTCCCTGGTCCTGAATGCGGTAACTGTGCCCCTGAAGGACCAGGTGCGCAGCCTGGGAGTCATTTTGGACTCACAGCTGTCCATGGAGGCACAGGTCAAATCTGTATCCAGGGCAGCTGTTTACCAGCTCCATCTGGTACGTAGGCTGAGACCCTATCTGCCTGCGGACTGTCTCGCCAGAGTGGTACATGCTCTGGTTATCTCCCGCTTGGACTACTGCAATGCGCTCTACGTGGGGCTACCTTTGAAGGTGACCCGGAAACTACAACTAATACAGAATGCGGCAGCTAGACTGGTGACTGGGAGCGGCCGCCGAGACCATATAACACCGGTCTTGAAAGACCTACATTGGCTCCCAGTACGTTTCCGAGCACAATTCAAAGTGTTGGTGCTGACCTTTAAAGCCCTAAATGGCCTCGGTCCAGTATATCTGAAGGAGCGTCTCCTCCCCCATCGTTCTGCCCGGACACTGAGGTCCAGCTCCGAGGGCCTTCTGGCGGTTCCCTCACTGCGAGAGGCCAAGTTGCAGGGAACCAGGCAGAGGGCCTTCTCGGTGGTGGCGCCCGCCCTGTGGAATGCCCTCCCATCGGATGTCAAGGCGATGGACAACTACCTGACATTCAGAAGACATCTGAAGGCAGCCCTGTTCAGGGAAGTTTTTAATATGTGACATTTTAGTGTATTTTTTATCTCTGTTGGAAGCCGCCCAGAGTGGCTGGGGAAACCCAGCCAGATGGGCGGGGTACAAATAATAAATTATTATTATTATTATTATTATTATTATTAGGCATTGGTAGGGGTATTGTTATGCAGAGGGGGGGAAGTGCCATCACCTTCCGCCAAAACAAAGGGTAGTCCAGTAAAGGATTCCGGGGGGCGTGGCCTTGTCCTAAGCCTATGGAGGTGTGGGCCCATGGCACGTCCCCGAGCGGTGACCCCGGGGGGAGCTCCTAGTTGATCTGCATCAGCAGGACTCCCCCTATTGGTGATTAATCCTTACCAGTCTTCAAGCAAGCAGGCTGAAGCTGGTTAGTTGATAGGACCAATGCCTAAGCCAATACCGCTCAAATCCTGTAATCAATAAAGTTGTGGCCTAATTTGACCCATTAACTCAAATTCTTGTGTCTCGTGTCTTTATTTCTGGGGGGGGGGGGGACTCACCACGCAATCTACCATTTAGGCAGCTATTCCCAGGTCTGTGCTCTATGGAGCAGTTACAGCAACAGAGAACCACTCCCCCTCACCAGTTTATGTACCTTCCCCAGACAGGCTGTGCACCCAAAGCCAGAGACTATGCCTGCATCAAAGCTTCCTCTGCTCCTCCCTCTTCATTCCCCTCCTAGTTCTGGGAAAGAGTGGTGCAGGAGAGGGTGGGGAAGCACCTGGCCCTTCACTTGTCTGAACTGCCTCTTCCTTCTCTTTTTCCGACCTATCCTGTGCTCCACCTTCCTGCTCTGAAGCTTCCCCTGCCTCTGGCTCTTGCCTCCTGGCTGGAACAGTTCCCTGCAAATCACTGACCCCACTCTCCTGAGCCAGACTCCAGCCCCCTTCCCCCGGTGCATATTCAATCAGCATGCTGCCATTCCCAGACAGGAGGTGATTGTTTGTTTATTTTTATTTTTGGGGATGGGAGGTAAAACCTGCATTCCTCCTTTGCCACAACTCTGCGCTCCATATAGAATTTGCAGGGTTATTCTTGCCCTCCCATTGGTGGAGCTGCATTGGCAAGGAATCTCTTGCCATTATTACATGCTGGTGTTATGTATATATTATTTGGAGAGACGGATATATTAGAGGCTGAACAATATGAGGGCTCAAAGCACCATTATTAGCTATTTTTATGATAGTATCTGCAATAAACGGGAAATGAGCATCTGCACGAAAGTAGCTTTTGAAATGGATCCAGCGAATCTGTGTGAAGCCATCTGGACACAGTCCTGTCTAAATGGAGAATCCATTATGGTTAAATACACCAGGAAAGAATAGGACGGGAAAGAAAGGAGCCTCTTCTGCTCATCCCACCAGAAATTTAGAGCCAATTTTGAGGACAATAACACACTTACATTTCTATATTAACCAGTAGCAATTTTCACATAGAAAGGTTTCCCAAAAGGATTCGTAATCTCTGGGCAAAGTGATCTTCTCCTGTTAATATGTGAGCTTCCTGCTGGGGCACCAGATGTAGGCAGAGGTCAAAACCAGCTGGAACGTCATTAGTCAATGGGAGTGAAGGGATTTCTTCCTTGGACAAGTGTGTCTGATTTTCAGAAGCTGCACGAACATTTCACATGTCTCCTGTACCTGAGAATCTGGCAGAGCATTCATCCTCCCCTTGAGGAAATTAGGCTAAATGGTCCTGTGGCGTTTGCCCTCCTAGGTGTGTGACATCATACTGGCTTCATAAGGAAAGGGTTAACTAATTGTAAAATGACTAACCAATGGGAACCCAAGGGGCGGAGTTAATTGTGTATAAGGTTTAAACACAGAGGTGGGTTTTTTTAAGTGAGTTAGAATTAGGGTGGTTGAGAAGACAGTCTGGTGTTAGAAGAGACGGAGAAGATAAGCCTGTGGGTTGGGCTAGTCTGGTGTGAGAGAGTGAGAGAATTTGTTAAGGGGAGTCAGTCAAATAGTTGAGATAATCAGCCAGAAGGTATTAGAAAAAAAAAAACCTCTCGTCTCTTTCCTGTGCTGGAAACTCTGCTTAATGGAAGAATGTGCCTTGGAGCTTCATCAAAGGCTCGAGGTCGTTAATTATTTGTCGGAGGCGATTCCGGAGACTCAGCCACAAAATGGAGCTTTATCAGCTTGGCCGAGTGGAGATTCCGACAACGGATTGGTGGCAGCGGGGAAGTGAGCACAGTGGTGGCACAGGGATCAATAGACTGTTAAACGTCTGGGGACCCTGGGTGATCGACACAGGTGACGGCAATTTCCCTGCCACAAACTGGGAGCAAAGTTTTTAGAGGCTAGGTGTGCACACCCTGATTCAAAACTGTGGCATATTGTGTGTGGGGGGGTACCAGGGGGGCATTGCTCCAGGTGCAAAATTCTGAGGGTGCACAACCAAGTAGGATCCCTGCCCTGGTGAAGGTGGCAGAGCAACTCAGGCCCACAGTGAGTGGGCACAAATGGAGGGGACAGGCAAAGGGTGACCCCAGTGCAACCTGGCCCAGTGCTCCTCTCTGCAGCCATTGCAGGGGATTTGCCTGCCAAGGGTCTTGCTGGCCGGTCAGGTTGCCCCGGGCGCTGACAACCCAAACTGCACCACTAGTTCAAAATCCTCACCAAAGACCTGTTCAGGTGTTGGACCAAACATGTGAGAGGTGAGGAGCAGTGAGATTGCATGAAGCCCTGCCCCTCCCCAAAAAACTCATGTGTTAATGCATGTTGCAATTATTATTGATTGCCCAGTCTTCACCCTAAGGTCCCAGTCTAGGTTCCCAGCTTGATAACACAGTAAGTGTAGCTAATTAAAAAGGTGGATTTATTGCAAAAACAAACAGATAGCTCCGGACAGCTCTAACAAAGCCTCCAGCTCCATTCTTCAAGATGACCCTTCTGAAGACTCCTTCCAGCATCGACAGGAGATATTGAACTTACGAACCTTATGTCTCTTGTTTTGATTCCTGTCTATCAACCCTCCCATTTGCTGACTCCTCGGACTTAGAGAATCAGCTCCCACCTCTTCCTTTTCTGAGAGGTTGCCTCTGAGTTCTTTCATGCCTGTTTGTGCTTCCAGCAAGCTTTGACTGCATTCTAGCCTGCTCTCAGCTACTGCCTTATCAGCCTGCCTGTCAAGATCAGAAAGAGCCAAAGTCTGCAACTGCCGGCTCTCCCCTTCCTGACTAACATCAACGCCTCTCTGTTCCTGGCTGCTTTCTGCAGTTGGCTGCAAACCTTCGCTGGGAGCTGTCTCATTCCTGACACCCAGGGTGGGTTACAACAATCAAAACACAGCATTAAAAAGAGTTTAGAACAATTTACAATCAGAAAAACAAGGTGAATCCTAAAAATATACATCTCAAGTGTCAAAAGTCAAGTTGCAGAGGTGTGTTCTTACCAACTGTGAAGTGTGAGGCACATCTCTGTGAAGATCTCTGTTGATCTTAGCACAAAGTTCTAAAGAGGATTTCTACAGAAATTTGATTCATTTTTCATTGAAAGGCAAACCTGCCCAATTCCCACTTTCTGAAATAACACGTGAAACAAAATTCAGCCACCCTTTTTAATCAGGTCTCCAAATGTTGTGATGCAGTTCTCCAGACAAGTAACCTGCATAAAATTACATATTTCGGTGAAATTTTTTTACCAAAAACATTATATTAGGGGAAATTGAATGTGAAAATGTGTATATTAGGATAACTTTACACTAAAATGTTAAGATTCCTGCTCCGTGATTGAAGTCATGGGATTGTTGTCTATCACATGACGGTGTATGTTTTGACTCCACAGAGTGGGAAGTGACGGAGATGAATTTTCACAAGGGCTTGAAACAACTAATTCTCAAACTGATTTGGAAATAGGGAGATATGAACATTACATGGGGGGGGGGGTGAGAATTTAAGAGAAACTGTAATGGAGAGATTTGCCCAGATTGACTTATATGGCTGTCTGGTTCCCGCACAACTCCTTCCATGTAGTGTCAAGTGGGTTTCCTCATTGGCAGAGTATGCTTGAGATATACCCATTTCATAAATTCCAGAACTAGGCGCATTGTGGTTTTGGTTTTAATTGTGCATTGCTCATCTTTCAGAAGCACAGACCTACACCAGTACCCTTACAGCCTTTTATGTCTTATTTATGACTTAATTGTTCTTTTAAATTCTCTCTCTCTCTCTCTAGTTTTATGTGAAAGGAATGCAAAACAAAAAATACTTGAAATTATGATACAATACGATATACAATTATTCCAACAAATGTAAAATTATTAACAAGTCATTATGATTTTCATAAATGGATTCCAAATATATTTACCCGTATACAGAAGCAATTCATCCATCCGTCCACGTCTTCTATCCACTGATCAAAGGGGGCTATGGTATTATCTTTCCAATGAATCAATACCAGTCTTTCAGCAGAGAGTCCATCTTCGCTGACCCATTGTCAAACCCCATATAGATAAAGGTCCAGTCGCAGACGACTCTGGGGTTGGGGCACTCATCTCGCTCTACTGGCCGAGGGAGCCAGCGTACAACTTCTGAGTCATGTGGCCAGCATGACTAAGCCGCTTCTGGCGAACCAGAGCAGTGCATGGAAACACCATTTACCTTCCTGCCGGAGCGGTACCTATTTATATACTTGCACTTTGACATGCTTTCGGTATATAGTTAAGAATAATATTATCATCTTACAATTTTAAAGTCCGTCCCCCCCAAGTAGCGTTTATGCATCCTAGTACTTTCCTCCAAAAATCTGGAAGTGTTGGACATTGCATAAACGTGTGTTTCAAAGAAGCCTTTTCCTTATTACATCTCCAGCCTAATGAAACTCGGAGACGTCTGCTTAGCTGCACATCATTGCCCATTCCAAAGCACAGACACAAGTAGTATGGTGCCAATCTGATGTTTTCCCCTTTTTCTTTTGCACAGTTGGCTTAATTGCTGAACAGCCTGTGCAATCACTCGTGTGTGTGCCTGTGCGTGCGCGTCCAGTGATGATATTCATAAACCAATTTCTGTTTTGCAACATTTATCTACAACAATACACGATATCCACCAGAGAGTGGGGCCTTCACAGATATTCATGGCAGATGTGGCAGTTATGCTGGATATCCAGGCTCGTGACTGATGGCTGTGTATTGAGGAGCAAACTTTGGCTCAACCACTTTGGAAAGTTGCTCGCTTCACCCCCCACCACAGATTGGAAGGCTAAAGATTTCTCCTTGGAACAGAGAACCACGGTCCTACTTGCACTGTCTTATTCTGTCTTCTCCACATAAAAGGGGGGGGGGGCTTTAGACTGTCTGCCCCTTACAGTTTGTCCCTGTGTTTTCTCCAGCTTTGGGCCCAATCCTCTAAAGTACAGTTGACAAAAGCAGCTTATGATGGTTTTTCCCCATCTCTAAAGGTTCCAACATATGAAAATTGGAGTCAGGATTATTGTTTATTATCTGTTGTTTGTTTGTATTTATTTATGTTTCCCCTTCACCCTAAGGTCCCAGGGCAGGTTATAACACACACACACACACACACACACACACAAACACACACACAATTAAAAACAAATTAATACTGTACAAATAAGGTGGATCCTAAAAACATACTCCTCTGTCAGAGGCGAGCCAGCAGTAAATCACACTGTGCAATCGGAGACTGCGCCTGCATGAATCAAACTTCTCCTTGGCTCTCTTCATGTCTCTCCTAGTTCTGGGAGACCAGGTGGGGAGCAGAGCTTCTTACAGCAGGAGAGGGAGACACCTGTGACTCTTCACCAGCTGGACTTATCTCTGCCTCCTGGCCAGGGTGTGGTGGTGGAACAATGATGAATGGTCCCCACTTTGTGGCAGGAAAACTGCAGTGCAAAATTCAGAGATGTGCAAATTTAGAAGGACTGTTGTGTTTTAGTTTCTGTATTGTTTTAGAAAGTGTAAATTATGTAGCTTTGCCTTTAAATGAGAACTGAATTTAGTTTATCCCCCTTCCCTAATGATTGCAAATAATTTCTCAATGCCACAATAATAATAATTTATTATTTATACCCTACCCATCTGGCTGGGTTTCCCCAGCCACTCTGGGCGGCTTCCAACAGAATATTAAAATACAATATTCTATTAAACATTAAAAGCTTCCCTAAACAGGGCTTCCTTCAGATGTCTTCTAAAAGTCTGGTAGTTGTTTTCCTCTTTGACATCTGATGGGAGGGCATTCCACAGGGCGGGTGCCACTACCGAGAAGGCCCTCTTCCTGGTTCCCTGTAACGTGGCTTCTCGCAGGGAGGGAACTGTCAGAAGGCCCTCGGCACTGGACCTCAGTGTCCGGACAGAACGATGGGGGTGGAGACGCTCCTTCAGGTATACTGGATTGAGGCCGTTTAGGGCTTTAAAGCACCAACACTTTGAATTGTGCTCGGAAACGTACTGGGAGCCAGTGTAGATCTTTCAAGACTGGTGTTATGTGGTCTCGGCGGCCGCTCCCAGTCACCAGTCTAGCTGCCGCATTCTGGATTAGTTGTACCTAAGGTAGCCCCACATAGAGTGCATTGTAGTAGTCCAAGCGAGAGATAACTAGAGCATGCACCACTCTGGCGAGACAGTCTGCAGGCAGGTAGGGTCTCAGCCTGCATACCAGATGGATACCAGATAGATACCAGAAGGTATCTATGGCAGACGTGGGACTCAAACTCACATTTCCTAAGCCAAGCCAAGCTTCCACCCTACTGCACTGTGCAGACTCAGAGTGTTCCCCCACCCTCACTGCCCTGTTTTTATGTGTGGGATGCTCATATCCTCCAAGTTCCCTCCTCCTCCTCCTCCTCATTCCATTTCTTTGCTTGTCAGCTTGCAAAACACCCTAAAGGCACCAGAGAAACACTCAATACTGAGCTCTGAAGAATTTCCCAGATGATTCAACTATCTACACACTGGCTGTTTTTTTTTTTAAAGATCTCAAATATCCCCCAAGGGCTTTCACCTCCTGCCATGTTCCTCATTAGAGCTCATCTACAGCATTGCTTTGATAGAATACCATATGGAATCGACAACCCTCTGGTGGGTAGCTCCTATTTCTTATGACATTTATAAGCCTGCCAGTTAGCCTTAATTAAAGCAACAGTCTTCATCACTGGGATTTGTCTATGCTAATAAAGCCGATCCTGGCCAGGTTATATCATCACTGTGCTAATACTCAGTTATCTTCTCAAAAACGTCATTGGGCTAACTACAGTATGTAATCCAAGGTGCAGAATAAAGGCTTCTGAATACACAAAGCTGCTGTATGCTGAGACATTGGTCCATTGATTTGGACAACATTATCCTATTCTGATGGGCAATAACTCTCCAATGACTAGGGCTTTTGTCTGGCCTGCTGCTGAGACCCCAGTAAATATTACACCAAACTGAATTTTTGTTCATGAAGAGTGTAAAGTGTAGCCTGTGAAGAGTGGAAATCAGTGAACAAATCCGCCTAAAACTGCAAAGACAGCGCCTATTGATAAGACATAGTGGGAGTGAGCAACTACGTAGTAAGTATCATGAAGAACAATGTCTAATGAGGAGTTAGCTAAAATGATACTTGTGAGACCCCCTACTGTAAATAAAAAAATAAACCCTAAGGCCCAAAGTATAGTGGCGTCCCATTTAATTGTTCCGCTGTGGAGGGTTGCAAGTCAGCTAAAAACTTTTACTCCAATAGGGATGGCAAGAATTATTGTGGCTGAGCTAAAATAAGGTTGGGTATCAACATCCATTCCCACAGTGAATATATGGTGGGCTCATACAATAAAGCCTAGGAAGCCAAATTGACATTATAGCTCACACTATTCCCATATAGCCAAAAGGTTCCTTTTTTCCTGCGTAATATGTAACAATGTGGGAACAATGTGTCGAAGCCGGGAAGAATAAGGATATATACCTCTGGGTGACCAAAAAATCAAAACAGGTGCTGTTAGAGGATGGGGTCTCCTCCACCTGCTGGGTCAAAAAATGATGTGTTTAGATTGACTCACCCAATGAAATTTCAGCTCAATATCAGAGAGAACTTTCTGGCAATAAGAGCTGTTCGACAAAGCCACTTCTGACCTACGGAGAAGGTGGGGTTGCGGGCTTCATGGCTCCTCCACACACGCAATGGGTGGAGGCCAGCCCCTGCGCCATTGGGGGGATTCCAGGCCGTGTCACCCCCAGGCCGGCCAATCGGCCGGTTCAGGGGGCATGGCCTGCCCTATAAAGGCAGGACGCGGCTGGGGATCTCCCTCTTTGCCGCGCATCAGCATTGGTATAGTTCTGTAGATGGAAGAGGGGAGGTAGCGCCATCACCTGCCCCACATATTGAAGGTTAGTCCAGTAAAGGATTCCGGGGGGTGGCGGGGTGGCCCTGTCCAAAGCCTAAGGTGGTGAGGGCCTAAGGCACGCCCCTGAGCGGTGACCCCGGGGGAGTTCCTAGTTGATGTGCATCAGCAGGACTCCCCCGACTGGTGATTAACCCCGGATTTCTAGCGGATGGGCTGAAGTCAGATATAGTCGTTTAGGACCAATGCCTAAGCCAATACCACTCATCATCTGTAACCAATAAAGTTGTGGCCTTTTTTAGCCCATTAACCTTCATAATTGTGTCATGCGTCATTATTTCCACCTTGGGGAGGGGGACTTGCCATGCAATGGAACAGACTCCCTCAGGAAGTTGGGGACTACCCTTCACAGGAGGTTTTTAAGCAGAGGTTGGATGGCCATCTGTCAGTGAGTTTTTAGCTGTGGTTCCTGCATTCCTTCAATCTCTATAATTCTATGATTGTGGTTCGAGGACCCGACCCCCGCGAAGTGAAATGAAGACACAGGGACACGTGATATAAGGTTAATGGGCTAGAAAAGGCCACAACTTTATTGATTACAGCAATGAAAAGGTATTGGCTTAGGCATTGGATCGCGAAACAAATGGGTTTATTCACCAGGGGTTCATCATCTGTTGATGCTAATCCAACTATAGGCTCACCCCTGATGTCACTGAGGGTCGTGCCATGGCCTCCCGCCAAGCAGGCTTTGGACGGAATACACGATCACCAGATTCCTTTAACGGAATACCCCTAGAAATTGAAGGCATAGGTGATGGCCACACCTAGCACTTCGACACACCACAACACATTATTCCAATGCCTAACCTACCCACCAATACCACAAAAAGTTGTGACGATTGCTACGAGGTAGGCGAAAAAACCAAAAAGCCTAATGCCAAATGGAAAAACTCCTACCAGGCCCCCCGGGCAACCGGGGCGACCAACCTAAGGTCCATAGCAAGGCCAATGACCTAAGCCCTAACTCGAAGGGAGTGGAGGGTGGGTGACTCGCACAGGACTACGAAGAGAAATGAGGCCGGGGAGAGGCTGGCACTGCAGCATAAAGGCTGCTGGACACGCCCCCCCATGGCACCTGGTTGGACGGCCACTGGGGGGGGCCTGAGCGCCAGCCAGGTGAGCTGGCGGCAGGGGGCAACGCCCCCTGCTAGGAGCGGTGTTCGGGCTCCCGCCCACAACCACTCCCCTCTATTTCAGGGAGGAGAGTCTTTCTAGGAACATGATGTTGGGATGAGAAAACCCATCAAACGATGACAGAGGGGGTACAAAGTGTTCACTGAAATTCTCAACATGTGTCAATGTTCAAGCTTCCCACAGAGTACTTTGGAACATGTGCCTTGAACAACACACTGTACTCATTAATCCTTTTGTACTTGAGGACAGCAAATACAATTCTGTCCCAGGATCCTGGAAATGCAGTCCTTGTTCCTTTCAAGGCCAATGCTTACAGCAGAAGGGATTTTATGGAGAGAGAGAAATAAACAGAACTAGTACTTCTTGTTGCTTTGCGAGTCTTTCAATTATGTTACCCATAGACTTTTTTTTTAATGCATTGCTTCCTCGATGTGGTAAATAGAAACTGCATAAACTATTTATGTTTGATTTAAATGCCAGCCCTTTAATTTACTTTTCTCATTACACTCCAAAGCAATGATCATCCTGTTTATTGGCGCTAAATATTTCATAGGCTTCACAACATTGTATAACTTATTAAAAACAAATGGAGGTCATTACGCTACCCATGGCGTCTGAGTGGATGCGTGGAAATGTGCACAGAGTTGATCTCTAATGGGACTCAAATTGTCAGGTGGAGACAGGCTTCTGTGCCTTAATAGTGTACATAGCCAGTGAAACAGCCCATCGTTCAGATGGTTGGGGCAGCAGTGGTAGCATTGGAAATTAGAGGCAGTTTGCAGGAGAGTTAGACAGTTGCAAATTTCATGTATTCTGTCCCCCTACCCTGTCGCATAAAACCTGTTTTCAATCATCATCATCATCATCATCATCATCAACAACATGCCATTCATCAGCAAGTTCAAGGGCAGGTTGCAACAATTTAAAATGTAGAATAATAATACAGTGGTACCTCGGGTTAAGTACTTAATTCGTTCCGGAGGTCCGTACTTAACCTGAAACTGTTCTTAACCTGAAGCACCACTTTAGCTAATGGGGCCTCCTGCTGCTGCCGCACCGCTGGAGCACAATTTCTGTTCTCATCCTGAAGCAAAGTTCTTAACCTGAAGCACTATTTCTGGGTTAGCGGAGTCTGTAACCTGAAGCTTATGTAACCTGAAGTGTATGTAACCTGAGGTACCACTGTAATAAAAACCCAGTTAAAACACATCGCAGTGGCATGAATAGGGTGGGCCCTGAAAACAAACAACTCAGGTGCCAAAGGTCAGGATCAAGAGGCGTGTCTTCAACATTTGCCCAAAGCTGTGCAATGAAGGTACCAGATACACCCATGTGGAAAGGGAATTCCACAACTTAGGGGCTGCCGCATAGAATGTCCTCATTCGAGCCAGGACTCCCTGAATTTCTGGGGGAGATGGAACTGCCACTGAACTTAATACCCAGGAGAGTCTGAAAGGAAGGAGGCGGTCTTTCAGATATGCACCCAATTTGCATTCTGCAAATACAGATACTGTAACTTGGTCATGGCCACTGTTAGCCACCCCCAACTTATCATTATAGATTACTTCCCTGCCCAAACCCTTCTGAGTTGCTCAGGAGAATAGCACATGTGGATTTCCTTCCAAACCCTCTAAAACAGCCCTGTGAGGCTGACTAGGCCAACTCTGTAGTTCAAAATATCTAGAGGGCACCAGCTTGGGGATGGCTTTATTGGGCTACAGCCCTGTCTTTGTGATTACAGAGAAGCGGCTGCATAGTGGGGCATAATGGGTCATGGCAGAAGCCCCTACATTTAACCACCATGCGGAAAACCTGATAAATATAGTGTTGCACTGTTTCCCCAAATTCCTGATTCCCCCTTCCACTTCCTCTGCAAAATAGGCTTCCATTTTTCTGCCTCATTCTCCAGAAACTTTAGAATTTCAATAGAAATTCAGTGAGCAAGAGGTTTTCAGCTTACCTTATCACTGCCAGGTGGTCAGGTGTGCTGTCTAAGTGTGTATCTTTCCAGAAAACAGTTCTTTAGCCTCCTCAGCTGCCCAGCTTCCCCAGCCCTGCTTTAGAACCACCGGAAACCGACTGCTTCCAAGGGGCTAGCTTCTTGGGACAGATGAATCTCTCCCATTTATTTTTCTCTTTGTTTCTCATTTTTTCTAATCCTAAATTCAGCTATCCACATTTCCGCAGCAACTTCCATGTTTTTTAACTGAAAAAAATGCTAATGAAAATTCACCAGTACAGTGGTACCTCGGGTTAAGTACTTAATTCGTTCTGGAGGTGCGTTCTTAACCTGAAACTGTTCTTAACCTGAGATACCACTTTAGCTAATGGGGCCTCCCACTGCTGCTGCGTGATTTCTGTTCTCATCCTGAAGCAAAGTTCTTAACCCGAGGTACTCTTTCTGGGTTAGCGGAGTCTGTAACCCGAAGCGTCTGTAACTGAAGCGTATGTAACCCGAGGTACCATTGTATTTTAGTGTAAATTTCTCCTGATATAAATATTTTTGTACGCAGTTTCTATTAACATGCACATTTTTGCAAGCAATGCTCCCTAAAGTAATAACATTATGTCATTTTTTTTTTTTTTACTAATTTATGCATTTCTGTATACATTGGTTGGTTACAGAACCACACCCAAAAATTCAGAGACGTACAGATTTTGAAGGATAGCTATGTTTATTGGTTCAAAAAGTATGAACTGGGTAGCTTCTCATTCCAAAGCAAAGAAAATAAAATTTCTCCCCCAAATTTCTACCTGCCAATTGGTGTCATTTTGCTTAATCTTATTTAACCTAATATAAATCAATTACTTGACTGTGCTCTCAAAATGAATCATGTTCAGTTTATGAATATTTATACTGGTTGTGCATATTCTTATGATCTGAGTGCATGGTTCATCCATAGTGCATTCCAGATCAGTGAAAACTAACCATTTCCCCCATACTTGCTATCTCTCTATACAGAGGCAAATGAAATGTCAAGGATTCAACAGCATAATTTTCCCAGACCAAAATGTGCTTTGCTTTCAGTGCACCAGGAAAGACCAATTAGGAGGACTGGACAAGTATTAATATAGCTTTTATTTCATTCGACGTATTTTATTTCACTTTGACTCCAAATTTCTATGCATGAACATTTTTTTTTTAGAAAGTCTTCTGTTTTAAAGGTATTAGGTGGTTTGCAAACAATGGCATTATTTTACAGACTGCGGCAATTCCTTCTAGTCTGTATTTCCCAATAAAATAATTATAAGTGTGAGACCAGATAAAGCTTTCATCATGTTACAGTCCGAAACATGCCAACAACATATGAAATACAAGAAGAGCCCTGCAGGATCAGGCCAAAGCCCCTCAAACCCACCACTCTGTTTTGAGGGTGGCCAACCAGCTGGTTGAGATTCCCAGCAACTGGCATCTGGAGGCATATTACCTTTAACAATGAAGATAGTACATAGTTATCGTTGCCAGTACATGGTTTTTATTGCAAAATGCTCTCATGCTTCTGTGCTGCTCACCTTCATTTCATGAGAGCTACAACAGAGAAAAGCCCCCACTGGATTTTGCCCACGTGCAAGACATCCAAATACATTCAGGAGAAACAGAGTGGAGAAAACCATCACCCAAATATAAGATAAACCCAAGGCAGCAAAAAGTCTCATTTAAAGAGTGGAATTCCATAGCTGTAGAAGATCCGCTGGGAATGTCACTTAATCTGGGGCGTGGAGGTTTTTCATAGATCTAAGAGATCATTACAAGGCACGAGGAAGGAAGCAGCTCCTAAGATATACCAGGCTTACCAGCGTCGAGGATCAGAATGTTTATGCCCTGATATAGAGCTCCGCGAGTGTCACGCTGTGCAGACAAAACTCACTGCAAGGAGTCTCCCCGCTCACGTCAATTGAGGGAAAATACCATTGCCTGCAAATGAGCCTGCAGAGGTATCTTCTACATTCTGACTTAAGTGGAGTCGATGTAGGCAACTGATCCACTATGGTTTGGGGGTAAAATCTAAACATTTACCCAGGCAGCTTCAGGGGGATCTCACGGAGTGAACTCTTGGCCTGCCTCCAAGCTTTTGGAGAGCAGTTATTTTCACACCCAAATGGAACTCCAGTGCTGGAATCAGGAGACCAGGCCCCTTGGCGATATCTCTGACTCAATCACTGTCCTTTTGTCTGGTGCACGGTTTGATCGCAATCTCTTAATGCTGGGCAGGTGTCTCTTCATCAGCAGCTGAAATCTTTTCTTCTTACATTTGTTTGTGCATCTTTCAGAACTCGGAGCATAGCAGAGAGGAGAGGGAGCCTCTTTATTGCAATGTCTGTCCCACAAAACAGGCCTGGGGCTCCCACTGGAGGACTTCCCCCAGCTCTTTGGTTGGCTGTGAACAGTCAGAGGAAGGGCTGGGTGTTGTGACAGGCAGGCTGTCTCCTTCTTTTGGGACAAGAGAATCCTGAGCTCCGCAGGTCCATACTCAAAGAACAGAGATTCTTTCCTTCGGATGTTGGGGCTTTCCCCCAATGTCAAGAACCCATACGGGGTGGTGATTTTGGGTAGGTGGGGCAGGGAAAAGGCAGCCTGTGTCACAGGATCAGAATGGCACCCTGCCCTTTCTAAATGCTCAGAAGGAACAGCCACATCTCTCAAACACAGGGTTTCTCGTCTGCAACAAACCTGTTGCTGTAGAATGCCTCCGTTTCGAACACACATCTCAGACTTGCTTCGGATAGGTCTGGGTCTTTTGGCAGGTTCCCCAGAGGGTCTGTTCCCCAGAGACTCTTCCTGAGGATCTCCCACTGTCTCAGGCTGAGTTGCAAAGTGGTCCACATCTAAGGAAGGTATGCAGAATTTGGGGATGCGATCAGGAGTGACGATGACACTGAAGATGTCTCTGTTTCTCGGCAAGGACTTTTCTTCAGCAGCCGGCCGGCTGCTTTTGGAGACCGTCCAAGTGAACATCGTTTCAATAGCGCCTTTTATGGAAAGCTGTGGTGCTACAGGAAACATCATTGGAGAATCTTGTGCCCTTTTTTTTTCAGAGAGAGAGAGAGAGAGTGCACTGCTCTTTGCTGATTGAACTCACACCGAAGGGAGCGGGGATGAAAAGTACCCGCTGGCTTTTATAAAAACAAAGTCAGCGACGTCACCTGCCATCAGGACGTCAGTGGCATGGCAACCAAAGATAAGAAAGCTTTTATGCTGCTACTTTTAGACTTGGTGTCTGATTCATGCTGCACAATTACACTAAAGCACCTCAAAAGCATTGCCTCTTTTTGCAAAGGGCAACTTTGGGTCTCTCTCTGGTTACCTATTAAATGGCCTGAGAATAACTACACAGAGCTCTTGACATTTCTAAACATCCTGTTATCTTAATGCTAATTAAGTTAGTTTAGTTGTGTGTTTTTTAAAGTTCACTCTTCCCAATCCATAATGCTCCAGAATCAATTGGAAAGCAAAATAAAAATGCATACAACTTGTTGAACACAAAGATCTTGGGATTCTGGAGTTAGAGGGAACCATGGACATCATCTAGCTACTTAATGTAGGATCTGCAGTTGCAGGTTGCAACTGTGTCTTCCTTGGCCAATTAGCATTGTAACGATCCTGAAATCAGTCTCCCTGTTGCTGGGCGATAAAGCTGCAGATTTAGAGTGGGGGGGGGGAGTGAATTGCCCTCAGATACATCTAGGGTTGCCACCTTTGGTTGGACAAAATATGGGACACATTGGACAAAATAAAGGACAAATTGAGGTGGGGATTGGGGGGGCACACACACATTCATGATGCCAAGTCCTCCCCCCTTGTGCAGGGGGGTTCCCTGCATTCAGCCTCCCTCCTCCCTCACCACCCTGGCCTGGCCCCATTCTTCCCTTTGACTCATATAGACGGCCAGGGAGCAGAGTAGAACATGGATCACTGGTACCAAATCGTATGGGAAACAGCCTTACTAGTAAAGCTAATCAACAGACTGAAACTGACATGAGGACAAATTAAAGAGAACACTTTGTCCTGGTGTGACTCTCCTTTATTACACACGCAGCCCAACAATACAACAACAGGAACCCACTGCCATCATATGGATCAATATGGATAACATGGATCCAACACCCCCCCCACACAAATAAAACCCATTGCAGTCAACTGAAGACAGCCAAGGTAAAGGACCCCTGGACGGTTAAGACCAGTCAAAGGTGACTATGGGGTTGTGGCACTCATCTCGCTTTCAGGCCGAGGGAGCTGGTGCTTGTCCACAGACAGCTTTCTGGGTCATGTGGCCAGCAGGACTAAGCTGTTTCTGGTGCAACAGGATACCATGATGGAAGTCAGAGTGCACGGAAATGCTGTTTACCTTCCTGCCACAGTGGTAACTATTTGTCTACTTGCACTGGTGTGCTTTCGAACTGCTAGGTTGGCAGAAGCTGGGACAAAGCAAGGGGAGCTCACTGCATCGCATGGATTCGAACCGCCAACCTTCTGATCGGCAAACCCAAGAGGCTCAGTGGTTTGGACCACAGTGCCACCCCCGTCCCTTGAAGGCAACCAACCAGGCCCTGGGCCCCACAACCTTTCTCACTGCCAATGAATAGAAAAAGAACCTACCCAAGTGACAACTGGCACAAAACCTCACACATCCACTAAGTAAAAGAATGCAAGTTTACCACTCCCTAGCCCCCCCCCCCTCTCCCCAACTGTACACAGCATTAATGTCTCACATCAGATGTAACTGATCTGTAAAAAAGACTCTACGGACTGAAAGTAGAGACCATGCATGCTTTTGTGTGGTTGGAATGTGACGCAGCTGCTTCCCTTTGGGGCATCTGGTTAGAAGAGTTTGGATTTGATATCCCGCTTTATCACTACCCGAAGGAGTCTCAAAGCGGCTAACATTCTCCTTTCCCTTCCTCCCCCACAACAAACACTCTGTGAGGTGAGTGAGGCTGAGAGACTTCAAAGAAGTGTGACTGGCCCAAGGTCACCCAGCAGCTGCATGTGGAGGAGCGGAGAAGCGAACCCGGTTCACCAGATTACGAGTCTACCACTCTTAACCACTACACCATACTGGCTCTCTCACTGGTTAGCCTCTGTGAGAAAAGAGTGCTAGTCCAAATGGGCCTTTGGCCTGATCCAGCAGGGCTCTACTCATGTTCCTCCATCCACAACCACTGTTGACCTCCTACCACACTAACATGGGGTTACTCGTGGGTGAATGTGACCCCTGGACTGGATAGAAAGTTCTGCGTCCCTGCTCTGGCGTGACACCATCTCCCTTGCTCCATGGATACTATGGCAGGCTAAGCCTCTGGAAATTAAGAGGCGCCTTTTACTGCAAACAGAGTTAGCAATTATGTTCTGCTCTTAAGGAGCCTCCAGCATAAACCCTTGATGGATCTGGTGGAATATATTCCTGCAAAATGATTTCCCCTTCACTCAATCAATAAAAGCTCTATGTGACATTACAATTGTCTAAAATACCTTTACTTGGTTATTATATGTGTACTTTTGAGAACAACCCCCACCACCCTGGGTTCTTTATATTTTTTTCCAGATTGGTCAGCAACCTCTGAACAACATGGGCTGCAAATGCCACTAAGGCCATTAAGTCTATGGGAAACTTAGCCAACTTAGAAACTTCCCACCTCCTCCATCAGACACACGAAGCAACTCTGAATGCTGCCATTAGCTTTGTAGGTTTTACGACAGGCATGCCTTCGGTGGCACATTTTCAAAGAGCTATAAAAGGGGGCTGTAGGCACATGGCTGTGATTGAAATTCGGGGGAATTATGTGGCCGAGTCCCCAAGCTACGCTTTGAAAGCCAAGCTCTGAGTGTGACTTTTATGTGTTTATCTATTCAAATAGAGACACACACACATCCCCAACCCAGTTCATCCCAATCACAGATCAGGAAAACTTTCTGATTTTGCTCCTTTATAAATGAGGAGTAGAAAGATGTGCTGCCACCAAAAGCATTGTGTGTATGAGGGGCAGATCTGTGACCCCTACCAAGCTGGGAGAAAGCCATCCGTTTTAGCTTTTAAGTACTGTATAGGAAGAATGAGGGACGCAGGTGGCACTGTGGGTTAAACCACAGAGCCTAGGACTTGCTGATCAGAAGGACGGCAGTTTGAATCCCCGTGATGGGGTGAACTCCCATTGCTTGGTCCCTGCTCCTGCCAACCTAGCAGTTCGAAAGCACGTCAAAGTGCAAGTAGATAAATAGGTACTGCTCCAGCGGGAAGGTAAACGGTGTTTCCGTGAGCTGCTTTGGTTCGCCAGAAGCAGCTTAGTTATGCTGCCACATGACCTGGAAGCTGTACGCCGGCTCCCTCCTCCAATAAGCGAGATGAGCGCCGCAACCCCAGAGTCGGTCACAACTGGACCTACTAGTCAGGGGTCTCTTTACCTTTACCTTTTTTATAAGAATGACCATTTTGGTTGCTCTTTTCAACCTCTGAGTTGGGACCTTCTCCATCAGGCACACAGAGACTATAAGACATGAATGGTCAGGGTCTAAAGAGCACACTGAGGAAGGTTAAGGGCTCAGATGGAAGAACATGCTTCCTCAAATATCCCGGGATTAACTGACATGTAGGAACAAGCACCTTGAATTGTGCCCCCAAATGCCCATTGGTACACAGGGCAGTTCTATCAGCACTG
This sequence comes from Podarcis erhardii, assembly GCF_964252035.2. Lineage (NCBI taxonomy): Eukaryota > Metazoa > Chordata > Lepidosauria > Squamata > Lacertidae > Podarcis > Podarcis erhardii. The sequence goes on from NC_138501.1 coordinate 49,800,575, forward strand.
GAGAGAGAGAGACAGAGAGACACTCTCAGGGATGAGATCTAGACTATTGAAAGTATAACAGTATGACTTCAGGGGTTAACTTTGCTATCGGTCTGGCAGACAGCAGACCAGGCACTTAGTCAAGAAAAAGCATTTTAAATGTGTTATATCACTGTGGCACCAGGTGGCGCTGTGGAGTCCCGTCTTTCTGCAACATGATTTCCCATTATGAGGTTTACAATGCATTTTCCTGGATTTTTTTTTTTTTTTAAATTGTCTAGATCTAGCCTCTGATTGACTGTCAGTGTGGTAGATGGCTCACTGTAATCATCATCATCATCATCTGGTTGAGTTTACCCAGCCACTCTGGGCGGCTCCCAGGAGAATATTAAAAACACAATAAAAGATCAAACATTAAAAACTTCCCTAAACAGGGCTGCCTTCAGATGTCTTCTAAAAGTCAGATAGTTGTTTATTTCCTTGACATCTGATGGGAGGGCATTCCACAGAGAGGGTGCCACCACTGAGAAGGCCCTCTGCCTGATTCCTTGTAACCTCACTTCTCACAGTGGGGGAACCACCAGAAGGCCCTCGGAGCTGGACCTCAATATCCAGGCTGAACGGTGGGGGTGGAGATGCTCCTTCAGGTATACTGGGCTTTAAAGGTCAGCACCAACACTTTGAATTGTGCTCGGAAACGTACTGTTGGTGGAGTTGGAGGGGGAAAGTAGTTCTGAAGGAGTTCCCTCCTATGTAGGCCCGACCTGGGCGAGGCAAACCTCCCTGGATATTTTACCTCGAGTTACGCCCTGCTTATTAAATCGAATTTGCATCGGTTTCTTTTCCTACTGCTTTGAGTCACTCTGCTAATGTGTGCAACAGCTGGACTGCTGCATTTTGAACCATTTGCAATTTGTATGTGGGCTCTACGTCCCACATAGAACATATTGCACTAGTCCAAACATGAGTATAGCAGTGTATGTATGAAAGTAGAGAGGTTACAGCCGGTCTTCCTGTTCCTTTTTAACCTTCAGGATCAGCCAAGAATGTTCTTTTCTTTTCTCCATCTGTGCACCAAGACAATGTAACACCAAGTCCTTGTGCTGACTGTCCAGAGATTTTGTGTGTGTGTGTGTGTGTGTGTGTGTGTGTGTGTGTGTGTGTGTGAGAGAGAGAGAGAGAGAGAGAGAGAGAGAGAGAGAGAGAGAGAGAACCATTATGCACTCTGGCTTTCACTGTCTGGTATTAAGCTGGCGATTTTTAAAAAGATGACATTTCCATTCTGTCGAGTTTTGTCTTTTTTTCCTTGTGTGATAACACAATGACATTTTGTTCTTGCTGTTGCGATTTCAGGCTTATCGATGTTGCAATCTGCCCTGGCCATCTGGATAGGGCAGGGAAATGCTGACAGAAATAAGAGGGAGGCGCGAGCAAAGGAACACCTCATTGCTCCTTCTGCACCGAGCAAGCAATCAACTTCGCTGCAGTACCAGCCATCTGCTTTAGGTGACAGCATCATCTTAAGGATGGATTCAGAATGGAAGACAATTGCTGTGGCTTTAGACATTGTGTACAGTTGTCTCAGCCTAATGGGCCTGATGCTGGCTCCTATTATGACACTCTTGTGAAGCCAGAAGGCAAGAAGCCAGCTCAATGGGCTTTAGTAAAATTCCTCCCAGCTTTTTCTAAGCAAATGGTTCCAGATCGAGAATCGTGGCTGTGCAGCCATTTGTCAATCAAAAAAAGAGAGAGCCAAATATTCTTGCTCCAATGCAAGAATTGTAGTAAGTGCATATCCTTGGAAAACAACATTTTTTCTGAATTTTGGAAATGCTCTTCTCCACTCCCAAAATGTGCACAAATATGTATATACTAGAAGTGAACAGAAAAACCTCACATATTAGTGAAGACAACATACAAAAATGTGATGTTTTAAGGGGAATTGCTTGCAAAAAAAAAATCTGTATGTTAGGAACAAAATGTTCATATTAGGGGAAATGCTCGTTAAAATTTTGGTGCTTTTTTGTGAGGATGCCTCTTAAAAAATACAAACTGGTGTGGAAACTTAAGAATATTTAAAAAGAAGAATGGAGAGAACCCAAAATTGGCATATCCACCCACCCCTTTCTCTCTATATATTGTGACATGTGATAGCACATGCCATCCTTAAGTTCCTCACCCCACCAAGAGCATCTATCCAAACTTTTTCTCTGGGCCCTGAGGAAGATAACTCTCTCCACCACCAGCAGCTCCATTCTTCTCCTAAATCTTTAGTCCTTCTCACCTGTGAAAATCAAAAGAGCCTACTTCATCAGGCTAGAAGTCAATCTAGCCTCGATTCCTATGGGAAGCCCAAAAGCTGGACCTGAGTATAACAGCATCCTGTAGTCTGTCATCTTCATCTGCCATTCTTCCAGAGTGGGTAGATCTACATGGGACTGGCAGAGATGACTGGCAGAATTCGAGACCAGGAGAAAGAGACAGTGGAAGAAGACTGGAAGAAATGTAAAGACTATCTTAATAAATATTATAAAATTAATGAAAGCTAGAATTGACATGGGTTTAAAAATTATGTGGTTTACAGAGGTGTTGATTATAGAAAAAGAACAGAATTGTTAAAAGCTATGGGAAATAAGGGAATGGATTTGCTGATTAGATAATGAAATTAGAATGCAGAAGGGGGAGGTATGAAGAGGTCGACGAAATTAGGTTTAAGAAAATAAGGATTGAAATTATACGTGTTTCTTTATGTTTGTTTTTCTTTGTCTGTGTATGTGTATGTTGTTTTTTCTTATGGTTGTTTAAACTTTAATAAATATTATTCAAAAAACAAACAAACAAACAAAAAAACAGCATCCTCACCAGTTGTGACACTGACACATACAGGGGTACCTCTTTCTTCCCAGCTCCCCTCAAATGTGGTTTGATCTCTTTGTGGCCCCCTAAATATGCACTCAGTTCATACACCATCTTCTGCAGAGGAGGGCAACCAAGATGATTAAGGGTGTGGAAGCCAAGCCTGATGAGGAATGGTTGAGGGAATTGGGTAGCATGTTTAGCCTGGAAAAGAGGAGACTAAGAGGAGATAGGCTAGCCATTTTCTAGTATCTCAAGGGCTGCCACATGGAAGATGGAACAAGCTTGTTTTCTCCTGCTCTGGAGGGTAGGATTCTAACCAAAGGCTTCAAGTTACAAGACAAGAGATTCTGACTCAACATCAGGAAGAACTTTCTGATAGGAAGAGCTGTTCAACAGTGGGATGGTCTTCCTTGGGAGGTGGTGGACTTCCTTTCCTTAGAGGTTGGTTGGCTATCTGTCATGGATGCTTTAGCTGAGATTCCTGCATATACTGATCCCAGTAGTGTTCTTACCTGGGGAATCTGCAGAGAATGAGATCAGATGCCCCCAACCTTCTCGGAACTTCATAAATGCTTCAGTGCCCCAACAGTAGAGATAGCATTAAGCTAGAGTGGATGCCAGAACAGAAGACAGTGACAGTGGAATGTTCTCCTTCGGGAGGTTGTGGGCTCCTTTCTTGGAAGTTTTTAAGCAGAGGTTGGATGTCCATTTGTCATGGATGCCTTGTTTGAGATTCCTGTACTGCAGGTGATTGGCCTAGATGACCCTTGGGGTCCCTTTAAACTCTACAATTCTACGATCCTACCAATGAAAATTGAGGGAACCTTTCTTATGCCAAATCAGACCATCACTCCATCTCCCTCAGCTTTGACAACACTCCTTGGCAGCTGCTCTCCAGGGTTTCAGGCAAGGTGATCTCACAGCCCTATCTGAAGACACCATGGGTTGAACCAAGGCTGATTTTACACTTTATTAACTGTTGATATTTACTATTGTTGTACTATGTATTTTGGGTTTACGGACCACTGTCTGGGGGTGATGGGAACTGGAGCCCAACAACATCTACATAGTGCTACACTGGTTCCCACTGCTCCAATTCCCACAGCCAGAATGACCGCTCTCCACATCAAATGGAGGGTGCCCTTTGTGTGCCTGCGTGCAGCACCCCCAATCCTACGTGACTCCTGGCAGAGCACTCCTGGACCACCTCTCCAAGTCGCAAACCTTGAGGTTCCTGCCAAACCTCAGTTCAAATAACGAATTGCAACTGGGAAGGCGGAGCCAGGGGAGCGGACCAGGTAAGGATAGGGTCCATTCCCCGTTAAAGAGGTTGTGTTGAGGGGAGTCACTGGCCATATGCTGAAAGGTTGTCAGTGCATTCCCCTGTATTGCTGTGAAATTGGGGTTGGGCTCTCTTCTTAAACATACATCTTCCAGGGCCAGCCCAGTTCCCAGACAGATTGGTTAACCCTGATGTGCCCTAGATCCCTGACTGTGGATTGGGAGGGATAAACGGCCAATGTCTAAGCTAAGGTCCTCCTACATCTGAAAGTTTAATAAAGTTGTGGCCAATTTTAATCCCATAACACTTTGTCACAAGTCATGATTCCACCCGGGTGTCACCTGGGGTCTGGGGGTCTCCTCCTAGGCATGCAAAGCTTGTTAAAAAGAAAGATAATGAAGGATTCACAATGAAACCCGAGATGTAAAAACATGCTTGGCCCTGGAGACCCATCAACAGAAGTGCTCATAGCGAGCATCTCCCATGGTGGGAGTTTGTTCCTCCATGAGACACAATGCTGAACCTGCAAGGAATTTATTTCAAAATATGACAGTAAGTTGTGGAAACTTCTGATGGAGGCTTTCTTTCTTTCTTTCTTTCTTTCTTTCTTTCTTTCTTTCTTTCTTTCTTTCTTTCTCTCTCTCTCTCTCTCTCTCTCTCTCTCTCTCTCTCTCTCTCTCTCTCTCTCTCTCTTCTCTCTTTCTCTCTTTCTCTCTTTCCTTCCTTTCTTACTTACTTCCAGCACTGGAACTCCTGGGAGGGACAACTCACGGTAGCCTCAATAAAGACTTCCTTGTAAAACAAGATTTAATAAAGCTAAGCTGTCCACATAAAACGCAATACCTTCCAGTAAAACAACAACCACCACCACAAAAACAGCTTGGAGAGTTCCTTTCGTTCAGGCGCCTCAACTATATTTGTAATTTAAAGTTTAATTGCAACTTTTATGCGAAGTTGGTGGCAGCAATCTTCCTTCAGGTCTCTTGGAATTTCCTTCCCCTCCCCTCCCCGTAGCGATTTCCTGTAGAAAGTAATTCACTGTATCATTTTTATGTAGCCAGAGTATGATGAGCGTTGCTCCTGCTCGTGTGCAGGCCTGCTCTCATACATTTTTTAAAAGGAGCTTATAGGAAAAGTTAGCACAACTACAATAATATTTGTATTGGTTTGGTAAATCAAAACAAGGTTTGTAAAATTAACGAGAATCCGCAAAGCCTTTTAAAGTCCCGGCAATCGCGCCTGAGCCGTAGCAACAAGGCAAATAAATATGGGATAAGTATACAGCTATTCAGAGCAAAATGTCCCCTTCATTACCTTACTTCTGTTCAGAGAAAATTTGGGAGGCAGAGGGATAAACAATACCACTGCCCCTGGGACATATTCAGACTAGAGGCATTCGTTGTTGTTGTTGTTTAGTCATTTAGTTGTGTCTGACTCTTTGTGATCCCACGGACCAGAGCACACCAGGCACGCCTGTCTTCCACTGCCTCCCGCAGTTTGGTTAAACTCATATTCATAGCTTTGAGAACACTGTCCAACCATCTCATCCTCTGTTGTCCTCTTCTCCTTGTGCCCTCAATCTTTCCCAGCATCAGGGTCTTTTCCAGCAATTCTTCTCTTCTCATGAGGTGGCCAAAGTATTGGAGCCTCAGCTTCAGGATCTGAGCATTTACAACCTGTCAACATTTGCCTATGTTGGGGGCGGGAACCAAGTGTGGCCGGCCAAAACTTTCTATCTCACTCTTGAGGCTGCCACATGGAAGATGGAACAAGCTTGTTTTGTTTTCTCCTGCTCTGGAGGGTAGGACTCAAACCAATGGCTTCACCAAAAGCGGCTTTGTCATGCTGGCCACATGACCTGGAAGCTGTTTGCAGACAAACACCGGCTCCCTCAGCCTATAGAGCGAGATGAGTGCCGCAACCCCAGAGTTCACTATTGGACCAAACGGTTGGGGGTACCTTTACCTTTTATCTTATAATCATCAATCTCCTCTCTCTCTCTCTGATTAAGTTAGGCTTGGTCGATTATTTCTGCTGTTAATGTTAGCAGATGCTGTCTCTCTCCCTTTCTCTTTTTTGTGACATTTGAAGAAGAAGATGAAGAAGTTGAAGATGATGATGATGATGAAGAAGACTCAGCACAACCTGCCAGTTTCTCAGTTCTGTGAATGAACCGCTGTGTTTCATGGTAAAGGACACTGAGGTGTGACTTTTGTGGTGTGAGTGGAGTTCATTCATGAAGTGCCTCTTTGTCTTTGAAATTCACTGGGCAGCCTAATCCAAACCAATCTGAAGATAATCACTCACCCTGCTGTCTTTCTCCTCAGCACAGAAAAGCACACTGTTTATTTCTTTCTTTCTTTAAAAAAATATTTCTTAGGGATAATACACAACCTTTCTCACGTCTTCCAAGTAAACCTAGGCACCCTGTGGGATTGGCCTCAAGACATAAGTGGGAGAGAATTGTTCCCCTCTGCTTCCATTCTGTAAAAGGCAGGAATTATCTTCCTATCTTTCCCCACTGCTTAACCCCTTTGGTCTGAACCACAACTAAAAAGCCAATCTAGCTCACTGCCTTTCATTACACCCATTCCCTGTTTGTGTGTTTTTAAACTTCAGGTCACTCCTCCTCCATTATTATTATGGAATAGGATGCCCCTATTTTCATTGGAGAAATCTTATGCACATCTACTTTGACATAAATCCTATAGATGTCAGTGGGATCCCCAGGTAAAATTACATAGGATTACAGCCTTATTCTCAACACATAACCCATGCATAAGCACAATTTACAACATGCCCAAATGCCTGGGTTGGATTTTGGGGTTTATCATCCCTTCTTCAGTAGTTCAAATGGCAAACTCTTCCATCTGCATCCTGTTCATTCCCCACCAGTGGTCTGAAGGAAAGTGGTTTAACAGTTAATCACTCTTCCCAGGGAACATGTAGGAATTGTAGATCTGTGAGGGGAATGTTGTTGTTGTTGTTTAGTCGCTTAGTCGTGTCCGACTCTTCGTGACCCCATGGACCAGGGCGCGCCAGGCACTCCTGCCTTCCACTGCCTCCCGCAGTTAGGTCAAACTCATGCTGGTAGCTTCGAGAACACTGTCCAACCATCTCGTCCTCTGTTGTCCCCTTCTCCTTGTGCCCTCCATCTTTCCCAACATCAGGGTCTTTTCCAGGGGGTCCTCTCTTCTCATGAGGTGGCCAAAGTATTGAAGCCTCAGCTTCATGATCTGTCCTTCCAGTGAGCACTCAGGGCTGATTTCCTTCAGAATCTGCAGCCTCTAAACTTATATCCATATCTAAGTGGGTCTCATAACAGCTCTCAGAAAACTTCAGAAGCCCTGGCTGTTCCCAGGAGTTTTCGCAGGAAGCCACAACTATTGACGGTGCTTTAAATGGTGGCATAAATGTGGTCAGAGTTGTTTGCCTAGGCTTTTAGGGAATTCTGCTCCTTTTTACTGCCACCAACTGGTTTGATTTGCTCAGTTTTTTGTTCTGGGAATTAATTGTAGATTGCTGAATTGTCCTGGAGGTCAGTTGTGATGGAATGCTAGGGGATAAATGGTCAGAATAAGAATAAAATAAATAAATAAATAAAATGAGTGGGTTGAATCTAAGGAATGTTGAGGGAGAGATCTAGAAGAGTTTGAAAAACACCAGCATTTTGGTTGCTGTCTTTTGCATTTCCCCGCTATGTGTATCACCAAATTTTACTTTGACGCAAATCTAGAATACATCTGGACTTGTTTGTTCAAGCAAAACTTCCAAAGAAAATTCAGAAGCAGTGAAGAGTTTATAAGGTCATAGATATGCAAAACCTTTCCTTTTATTTCCACCAAGTGGTCTGCTTCTAGAGTTTCCTCATGCTTCTGGACATTCATAGAAAAACTGGTGCGCCTTCAGTATCCTTGCCTTCTGAGCAACTCCTGCACATGCAGATTCTGGCCCCTTTCCCTAAAACATAGGACTCAGCTAAATTAGTAAAGATACAGCGATTTGAAAGCACCTAAAAGAAATCTACTGCTACACTGCTGTTTGACTTTTTCAGGAAGGAACAAAAAAACAACAACAAAGTGGCTGGCCCAATTAACACAGTAATCACCACTTGCAGTCGCCAGGTCATCCACTTCAACTGATTTGCTTCAGGCACTGCCCCTTCGTGCCAGCAGGGGGCATCGGGCAATGCCTGCCACTTTTCATGCTTAGATGTCCTCCTTAAGGGATTTAGGCCATTCATATTTAATTTGAAGGAGAGGAAAGATGCCTTCCCTTCCATTTGATTCAGTTTAGAAGATGCTTGACTAAATAATTAACCTGTACCATTTTTAGAGCATACGCTTGAGCAATGCGCCAGCACATCAGCTACATTCTTGACTGTCTTACTGTGGGGACTCTCTTTAAGTAAACACTCAGGTCCCAGGTCTCATTTCCACCACTGGCATTGTTCAGCCTCAGAGCCAGTATCTTTCTTTTCCATTCTGCAAAAAAAAAAAAAGAAAGAAAAATGTTCTTTCTCTCCTCACCGTGCATTTTCCTCTTGTATAAATCACTTCTCTGGGAATCTCTCTCCAGCTCTTTGTGTCTCTTTGGCCTTCAAACTCTCTTTCTTCCCCTCCCCTATTGAAATGACTTCAGCCTACAGTAGCAAAATGGAAATTGGTATTCATGTAAAAAGATGGATCTCTTGAAATTCTGCTGTGCTTTTTAATGTCTATTGACTGCAGGAGACATACAGAGCCCGAGACCTTGAGTCACATCAAATTATACTGATAATTATTATGCTGCCTATAGTTTTATAGGCCTGTGCTTCACCCATATTAATGAAGGCATGGATCTGGTAAAATGTGAAAGACTTGCTTCGAATGAGCAATAGAACAGTTACCTATATATAATAAAATGCATTAACATGTGTTTGAAATGCCCTGCATAGTGTTTAACCAAAATATTAATGGGACCGTTTAGATCTGCAAGATGTAGCCAACTTCAATGGCTTGTTTAATCATGCAACCAGATCTTCTGATCCATAGTGTTATCAACTGACCAGATTAAATGCTCCCGTGCCTTCAACAGCATCTTGGTTTGCAGAAGCCAGGAAGTGAAGGTTTTCATGATATCCACTGCAACTTGCTGATATCTGCAGATCAAGCTGCTGTGAAAATCAGGGAAGGAACCACCAACTGGTACAAAAAATTCATGAAACCTATATGGAGCTCATCCTAGGTGATGATCCTTAATAGGAGCATAGAATATAGAAAGCTGCCTTACACTGAGTCAGCCCCCTGGCCCATCTATTTCAGTACTGACAGCACTGACTGACAGCAACTCTCCAGAGGTTAAGAGGAGATCCTTTCTTAGCAATAACTGGAAACGCTGGGGATTAAATCTGGGCCTATCTATGTGCAAAGCAGATATTCTACCATTGAGTTCCAGCCCTTCCTCTAAATTCATCCCTTGTGCAAGCGTATCAAGTTTGTTGTTTAGTCGTTTAGTTGTGTCCGACGCTTCGTGACCCCATGGACCAGAGCACGCCAGGCACTCCTGTCTTCCACTGCCTCCCACAGTTTGCTGGTAGCTTCAAGTACACTGTCCAACCATCTCGTCCTCTGTCGTCCCCTTCTCCTTGGGCCCTCCATCTTTCCCAACATCAGGGTCTTTTCCAGAGACTCTTCTCTTCTCATGAGGTGGCCAAAGTATTGGAACCTCAGCTTCACGATCTGTCCTTTCAGTGAGCACTCAGGGCTAATTTCCTTAAGAATGGATGCATTTGGTCTTCTTGCAGTCCATGGGACTCTCAAGAGTCTCCTCCAGCACCATAATTCAAAAGCATCAATTCTTTGGCGATCAGCCTTCTTTATGGTCCAGCTCTCACTTCCATACATCACTACTGGGAAAACCATAGCTTTAACTATACAGACCTTTCCTCAGCATATGTATGAGGAATGCCCATGTGCCACATCCCAGATGCCAATGCACCCACTTGTCATGCTGCCAACATACATTGGGTGCCATATGTTATGTCCATACAGTTCCCCATGTGAGCAGGCCAAGGCTCCTATTCACACGGAGGACACTTTGTGTATAAATATGCACATTTGTGTAGGCAGAAACCTCTTTCACACTACTGCCACATGTGGAGCTGTAGTTTCAGCACTGGACAGCAATGGGCAGCAATGGCTGCAACAGGTGTGGCCCCATTCTACTTGCATTTAAATATTGTAAGTTGATTAGCATTAAATGTTTTTAAGGATTTTTGTTGTTGTTGTTTATTCTGCAATTCTGTTGGTTGTTTTTCTGCACCCCATCCCATTGATGAAGGGCAGTTTATAAATGCTTTAAATTAACAACAACAAATCTCATTAGGCAAAGCCAAGTTTGTCAGATCCATCAGATGATTTAGGATTGGGCCCATTTACACTTGTGCCATGTTCCATATGTCATGTGCCACATGGCTGTGACTTCTCTGGCATTTTGTAACATGTGAACCCAGCTTAGGAAACATGGAGTAATATTAATCAATGTGCCGCAGGCTCTGTTTCCCTCATGGATGCAAAAATGTGAGTCTTAATTGCAAATTTGATGTCCCAATGATGCTATATTTAGCTCAGATTAAAACTGAGAAGCACAATTGCTCTATTACACAGCTAGAGATGTTGAACAGAGGATGCCTTTTATAAAAAAGTGTTTGGCTGTTCTAGGAGATTTTTAATTAGGCACCAGAAGTTTGATCTGGAAACTCCTACAGAACATCCCTCTCACATTTCAACTGGTCCCTGGGGCTTTTGCTCATCAGTTGTGACTTAAGAGTTGCAATCAGAACATGTGAAGTTGTGGTTTAACAAGAGCTTTATTTGAAAACACCTGCAGCGTCACACAAGTACTAAAAGAGTAATGTCATGCAATCATATGGAGAAGATAGAAAGGAACCATCTCCAATGTCTCTTTGAGGCAGAGATGGTAACCTGAAGCCTAGGTCCCTTAAGAACACTCACACAGCTTCACATAAGCATATAAAGTAGAAGAAGAAAAGAGAGAGAAATTTCTTAACATCCCCAAGGTAGTAGAGATTAAAGGTAGCAGTGGTGACCTGTTAGCCCAGGTTCCCATGCCCTCCAGCTTACAGCCCATAAAGGAGGACGGTTTCCAGGTCCAAAAGAATTAACACCTGCTAAGTTTATAGGGATGCAGGTGGGAATAGGGACGGGGGTGGCGCTGTGGGTTAAACCACTAAGCCTAGGGCTTGCCGATCAGAAGGTTGGCAGTTTGAATCCCCGCAACGGGGTGAGCTCCCGTTGCTCGGTCCCTGCTCCTGCCAACCTAGCAGTTCCAAAGCACAAAGTGCAAGTAGATAAATAGGTACCGCTCCTGCGGGAAGGTAAACGGCATTTCCGTGTGCTGCTCTGGTTTGCCAGAAGCGGCTTAGTCATGCTGGCCACATGACCCGGAAGCTGTACGCCGGCTCCCTCGGCCAGTAAAGCGAGATGAGCGCTGCAACCCCAGAGTCATCCGCAACTGGACTTAATGGTCAGGGGTCCCTTTACCTTTACGTTCTCACCCCATGCAGTTCTTATAACTTCAGGTTCCATATATGGTGGTGTACTTCAAGTGCAGGACCCTGTTGTCTCTCTGACTAGCTTCCTTTCTTCATGTGTGAATCTGACCTATGCCTCAGGCATGTCTATTATCTTGTTGAGTGTTCCAGAAAGTCCTTAAGTGTTCATATTTTTGCACTTTTCCGTTCTGTCTCAAGCCTACCTCTAAGTCTAGACATATCTGCACTTCCTATTTTTACTGACTGTTGGAAACTGTTGCCCTAGCTTTCACATAAGCCATATAGATAAGCTGGCAAATGTGTGCTAAGAGAAGTTTCTAAGGCTTAAGTAAGAGGAATGCATATAGGATGTAGGATAATGCATACAGGTGTAGGCAAGCCATCAGTTATCTTCCTATACACATAAAAATGTAAGTCTGTCATCACGCTGCAGTTCACATGGCTGCTGATGACATAATGGCAGGCAGGCAGGCAGGCAGGCAGGCAAGGAGTATGGGTGGCAGGTGCCCAGGTAAGCTGTTTAATGGAGGGTGAGACACTTTCTGAAGCACCTCCCCCTCCTTCAAAAGGAGCTAGGGTTTGGGGTGATCTTTGAGGGGCCTGGGACAAGATGGCAGGTGGTGGGGAGATTTGGGCAAAGGGGTGGGAAAGGTTCAGGTGTAAAAGGAAGGGATTGGTCAGTGTGGGAGAAGGGGAGTTGGAAATTGGAGTGAGCAGAGATGGCATCCGTGTGTGTGTGTTGCCCTATAAACAATGGGTTATTTCTAATGGTGTCTCTGCATTCATACAAGAGGGCATCCCTTTCTTCCTCTTGCAGTGCCATGTTTGCCTGAAGAGCTTGTGGATTCCCTGGAGCAGATTTGGGGGAGCAGAGAGGCAGGGTGCTGCTTGGGTGGGTCCCTGGACGTTTAACGGTCTGTTGATCCCTGTGCCACCACTGTGCTCGCTTCCCTGCTGCCACCAACCTGTTGCTCTCGGGTAAAACACTGAGACCAGACAGTTGTTAAAATTGAACCAAATAAACAAGTTTATTTTACAAGTATTAACAGGTTTATAGTTTCTCAGATAATAATAATAATAATAATTTTTTATTTATACCCCGCCCTTCCCGGCCAAGGCTGGGCTCAGAGCAGCTTACAAGCAATAATAAAAACAAGATGAATGATTACAACTTAAAAACAAAAATAAAATACAACATTAAAATAATGGAACATTAAAATATTAAAATGTAGCCTCATCGCAGGAGGAGAAGGAAAAGAAAAAAGAAAGAGAGGGAGGGAGGGAATCAAATTGGCTCCAATCCAAAGGCCAGGCGGAACAACTCTGTCTTACAGGCCCTGCAGAAAGAAATCAGATCCTGCAGGGCCCGGGTCTCATGAGGCAGAGCGTTCCACCAGGCCAGAGTTGAAAAGGCCCTGACTCTGGTTGAAGATAATCTAACTTCCTTAGGGCCCGGGACCACTAGGGGCTTGTTATTTATGGACCTTGAGGCTCTCCGTGGGGCATACCAGGAGAGGCGGTCCCGTAGGTAGGAGGGTCCTAGGCCGTGAAGGGCTTGAAAGGTCAAAAGCAGCACCTTAAATCTGACCCTGTACTCCACCGGGAGCCAATGCAGCTAGAAAAGCACTGGGTGAATATGCTCCCATGGCAGAGACCCCGTGAGGAGCCTCACTGCAGCATTCTGCACCCGCTGGAGTTTCTGGGACAGCTTCAAGGGCAGCCCCGCGTAGAGTGAATTACAGTAGTCAAGCCTGGTGATGACCGTCGCATGGATCACTGTGGCCAGGTCGGGGCGGGAAAAGTAAGGGACCATCTGCTTGATATATTCCTGTCTGTTCCTTAACTTTAGTTTCTTTACCAGCCTATACCTTCCTAATACCTTCTGACTGATTATCTCAACTGTTTGACTGACTCCTCTTAACAGATCCTCTCACATCAGACTAGCCCAACCCACAGACTTATCCTCTCTATCTCTTCTCTAACTCCAGACTGAGTTCTCAACCACCCTAACTCTAACTCTAACTCCTCCCCTTCAGTTCCCATTGGTTAGTCATTTTACAATTAGTTAACCCTTTCCTTATGAACCCAGTATGATGTCACACACCTAGAAGGACAAACGCCACAGCGGTATACTAACTAACTAACTAACTAACTAACTAAGTTCGGAAGCGATAGTAATCTTGCACAATATCAGATTTTACCCTTAAAAAATAGTGCAGTTAGTATTTTCATTATTCACCACCCATTTATATCCATATTTATGGTCAAGATTTTACTAAGGTTTGCAGTGCTTGAAAATGCAAAGAGGCCTGCTGAATAAAATTATTGAGGAATTAATTAATATGATAAGTGAACTTCTAATAAAACTGAAATGCATGCATCAATATGTGATCCTGTGGGACCACTATTGTCTTAAAAAAATGGAAGAAGAGAGAGCACTTTTTAAATCAGCAAAAATTTATATATATACTTTTAATAAACACACAACAGAAACAAAATCATGGAAATTAGATGTAAATTGTATTAATGATATGAAGCTTTATAGCTGCTTTACTTTACTGTTCTTTATAGGCTGCGATGAAAAACCATCATTTGCAAGATGTGCCAGCTTTATTTTTGTAAAATTAACAAATGATAAAATGTTATAGATGCTACTTTAATTTGAACTGAAGCCCAAATGGTAAGTTGTGTTTCTTGGAAAAAAGATATGGAGTGGGGAATGCAAATGGAGACATAAAATACCAGTGTTTGGGGATGGAGGAGAATTTTGCTTGATCTTCATTTTTAAGCAAATTAACCCAATTTGCACCTTCCAAACTAATAGACAGATTGGAACAATATTCTCCAAATGTTGTGACATTGTTGCTGGCTCAAAAAAGCACTAGAATGCATTGAATATGTGTAATTTAAGTTACAAAAAAATTATAAAAGTATGCCCTATTTGCACTGGTGATCTTTGAGGTCTCCTGATATACATGAGTATATCAGGAGTATATACATGAGTATATCATATACATGAGTATATCAGGAATGGAAAAGGAGAAAGACTCAAATGTCCCAGTGAAACCACATAGCTTACGTAATTTATCTAAGTTAATTGCATAAGTTACTTATGATATTTATGTAAGTTAAGTTACGTTATCATTATGCTATTCTACCCCGTTTATTTCAGTGCAAAGGAAATGCAATGCAAATTTGGGGAAAATATTACCAATTACATATCAGTTGAGGACAGAAATTAACAACAACCTACAGCTAATACCGATAATATTTGCTGGAGTGATTTCTGCTCCAGAAATGAGAGAAAACCAAGCTAACAGGTAATTTCCACTTCCATTTCTATTTTTGCTGGAATTCTCTGACATCTCTAGTCATAGTGTGGTAGGTTTTTACTCATGGCTGAATCCTCTGCTGCAAAGTATTGTCCAAAAGAAACTGGTATGATTTGGTGCAGCTATCAAATCCAGCTCATAGTCAATGCTGGATTTGAAGGTCAATGCCACATAACACTACATTGAAAGACCTACATTGGCTCCCAGCATGTTTCTGAGCAAAATTCAAAGTGCTGATGCTGACCTTTAAAGCCCTAAATGGTCTCGGTTCAGTATACCTGGAGGAGTGTCTCATCGTTCTGCCCAGACACTAAGGTCCAGCTTCAAGGGCCTTCTGGGGGTTCTCTCACTGCAAGAAGCCAACTTACAGGGCACCAGGCAGAGGGCCTTCTCAGTAGTGGCACCCACCCTGTGGAACGCCCTCCCATCAGATGTCAAAAAGAACAACTACCAGACTTTTAGAAGACATCTGAAGGCAGCCCTGTTTAGGGAAGCTTTTAACGTTTGATGGATTACTGTATTTTAATATTTTGTTGGAAGCCGCCCAGAGTGGCTGGGGAAACCCAGCCAGATGGGCGGGGTACAAATTATTATTATTATTATTATTATTATTATTATTATTATTATTATTATTATTATGCCTAAGTCAAAGGACAAATGTGAGTCTGGACACTGTTTAATTAGTCTTTTAAAACAATGCTGAGATAATCAAATAAGGCTGTTTATACCAGTGTGACTTATTCATCTCCTCTCTGCCCATCCCCAACCTCTGCCCTCCTAAGTGATGATAAAAGAAAGTTATAATTCAATGTAGATTTCCCTGACACATGAATGAATCACAATTGCTCATGCAGTTTATGGAGTGGCCAAAACTAACAATTAAATGGCTGAGGAAACATTATGCCTCATATTCAATTAGGAAGCACTCTCCTCTGATATCTCCGAATGGGGGTCACAGTTCACTCTCTTAATGTGGCGTTGAAAGTACTAGTGAACATTCTCCACTATAAAGGGTGAAGCGATCTTGGTTTTTATTGTAATACTGAAGGGGTGGGAGGGGAAAATTGGTTGTGATCCAAAGAGTCGGAGACGGAAGGACCTTTTATGAGTGTATCTGCATGGATGCAAAACTGCTAGTATGAGACATGGATTTGGAAGGAGGCAGTGGAATAACAGCTCTCTCTCTTTTTTGCTTTTCTTCAGGAGACGCTCTCACATATGGATGGAAGTAAGTGGGATAAGGTTTTGTTTTCCTCATTGAAGGTCTCATCTGAAACTGCTCCTAGAGAAAAGTTCTGCTGCAAGCAGAAGATAGGTGCAAGAAGACCCAAGAAGACTTTAAATCACGGTCACAATATTTTAGTTCTGAACTGAATATCTCATATGAGAACATTCAGCTTGGATTATGAGAGTGCAGTGAAAGAAGGAAGGAAATAGATGGATGGATGAAGATAGATAGATTATAGATTAGATAGATGATAGATAGATAGATAGATATAGATAGATAGATAGATAGGATAGATATAGATAGATAGATAGATAGATAGATAGATAGATTAGATAGATGATAGATAGATAGATAGATAGATAGATGATAGAGGTTGATTTCCATGTGAGAGCACTGAGCTTGAATTTCTGGGTGTAGGGTATGAATGTGGTAGAGGGGTATTTCAGGGTGCTGTGTGAGAGTGTGGGAACTGAAGTCCCTTTGTAAATTTAATACTGAACCCAAAAGATCCCATTCAACATTTAGCTTTAATTTCAGGATGGTGTGTGTGTGAGAGAGAGGCGGGGTTGTGGTGGAAGATGGATGCTAACATAAAAATTCTGAAAGTGCCAATAGTAAAACTTTGGTGAGGAGAAGCAAAATTCACCACTGACACCCAGAGCAGCACCCAGTGCTTGCCTTACCCTCCCACCAAAAGCCTCTTGAGAAATTGGCCAAAATGGCCCTCGTACATTTTACCACCTTCTTGACTTGAGTATAAGAACATAAGGGAGTCCTGCTAGATCACACCAAAGGGCTATCCACTCCAGTGTTTCCCAAACTTGGGTCTTCAGCTGTTTCTGAACTACAATTCCCATCACCCCTGACCACTGGTTCTCCTAGCTAGGGATGGTGGGAATTGTAGTCCAAAAACAGCTAGTGACCCAAGTTTGGGAAACATTGATCTAGTCAAACATCCTGTAACCCACCATGGCCAAATAGGGGCTGCTGGGAAACCCACAAGCAGGGCATGAAACCAACTGCCCTCTCCTGATGTTCCTCCCAAGCAGTGGTCATTCAGTGGCATAATGTCTTCGAAGACCTTGATGTTCCAATAAAACTATCATGAAGAGTAGAGCTGGAGAGTCTTCAGCTCTACAAATTTGTATAATTTCATTTTGAAGCCATCTACGATAGTGGCCATCTGTCAGCACCTCTTGTGCTGGGCCCAGGGGTAACCTGTGAAAAGCAGTCCAGGACCAGTCCAGAATCTGAAGGGTCCGCTGGGAGTCAGTCCGCCAGGGCCAAGGCAGGACACAAGGCAGGAAACCAGGCAAGGACAGGTACAGGATCTAGCATACAGCAATGTTGCTCCTGCAACATGGGTCAGGGTCTGACAGCCTTTTATCTTTGCCAGTCGTGATCCCCCAGCAACTCACCTCCCTGTTTCGCCCGAAGGTGAGCACTCCTCCTGCGAGTACTGAGGTCTCTCCTTCTCTCAGACCTTAGTCTCTGCAGCTCGGGAGATGTCAGTGGGTTACTAGACCCAGAGGACGCCTCAACCTCCCCTGACCAAACCAGTAGGGGAGCAGCTGTAAGTGATAGCCCAGCTGAAGGCACCAAGGTAATCCCCGCATCTGGAGCCAGGGCTGGTTCAGGCCCCTGACTCGGCCCAGCTGGTGTTTGTTGCAGGGGAACCTGTGCAGACTGGGACTCTTTAGGATCAGGCCCCAGACTTGGTTCAGATGATGCCTGAGGGAAAAGATCTGGTGCAGACTGAGACTCCTCTGGTTCCGAGTCCGAGTCGCAGGCCATCACACCTCTTGTGGCAGTGAGTTATTTGTCATGTCCCTTATTTCATCTGTCCTAAATCTCCTACCACGCATTTTCGCTGGATGTCTCCCAAGTCCTCGTATTGTAAGAAAGGGGGAGAAACCTTCTTTCTATTCAGGTTCTCCAGATTATGCATAATTTGCCAGGTCATTCACCTTTCCCCCTAAACTGAAAAGCCTCAAATGACCCTCAAATGACCTTTCCTCATGAGGGTTTGCTTTGCTCTCCTGATACGATCCTTCTGCTTGCTCCTTCCTGCACCTTTTCCAACTCTGCAATACCCTTATCAAGATGGGAGCAATTGGAACTGTTCTCCTTATTCAAATAGATGTGTATAAGGGCACTACAACACTTCCTTGTTTTGCCAAGGATCCGGCTTTAAGGTTTTCAACCTCAGTGGTTTCTTGCTTCCACGGTTGAGACGAGGCAGGTAGTTCATGGTATGAATTAAGGATTAATTGTAGGTGTGCGATTTTAACACCTGAGCAAGTAGCCAGCTCATTGCTAGTCAAGCGTTCTTGTGATTAACTTCCCGCAAACAGGATTTGGGTGGCAGAGGGAAAGTTCATTCTATTTTACATTTCAATGACTTAGCCGCTGCCAGAGATCATCAATTTGTTCTGAAATGTATGCATTCTTTGACAGAAGCCACCATAAAGGTCTATCCAGTGGCTTTTCGGAGATTAGATTTTGTGATTGCATTGACATAAGAGGCTTTTTGCTGCATCGAGAGAGAGGGGGGTGGAAGGAGAGAGGGAGGGAAAGCAGGACTCTTGTCCAGACTTCATGGTTTGATAATTATTTTCTATTAAAGTTCCTCTTTGGGGTGGTCCCAAAAGCGACAGCAAGAAAACTCAACTACAGAGAAGTTTGCATGCCCAGTTAAGATTTTTATTGCCTTGTGTAAACTGAGCAATTTTGCTAGGTCACGCCTTGTTATTTTTAATGGCTCTGTATCAGCAAATGTGGCAATTCCTTGAGCAATTGCATTGGAAGAGGCGTAAATGACTGAACAGTTCTTCGCCTGGTACTGAAAAATATATTGGCATTTTAGACCCAAAGGTGTACTATGTGCATATATTGAGTCTGCAAATGCGCAAACAAAGCATGCGGGAGAAGAAGGACTGGCTGCATATGCAACTCTAAGCAACACAGTTTGTCTTGGCCGTGCCCACTGCTAGCATGTGGCCCTCAGAGGGCTGGCAGAGGGGATATGTGGCCCTCGTATCAAAAAAGTTCTGAGATAAAAATTGGTGAAAATTGAAGCAAAGCAAAAGAGACAGCATTGATTTTTATTTTGCTGGGGGTGGGGAGGACCTCACAATCCCCAATAAGTCATTTTCTGTCAATTTAGGAAGCTATTCACACACAGGAGAAACTCGCTTTTAAATCCCAAATTCCTTCTTGAGCTAAATTTGGCAAAAATAAATCTTTCTCACCACTGTCTTTGTCTTCCCTGTTAACACACCAGCATGTGCTGAACATGAGTCATCGTATAGCTGAGGTTTTCTGCCAGATTTGTATTTGCAAGGTGGTCATAGTTATGTTTTCCCCCCAATTATGAAATAGGAACCTAGGAAGTGGCCTCACACTGAGTCAGACCATTGCTCCGTCTAGCTCAGTGTTGCTTAAATTGATTGGCAGTGGCTCACAGACTAGCAGATGGGTATCTTCCATCCCTACCTGGAGATGTTGGAGGTTGAACCTGGGTGCTTATTACAGGAGTGAGTAGCCCTTTTCAGCCTAAGGGATGCTGCCTAATGGACAACCTTATTCAGGCATGATGGAAGTGGTAAATGGGGAGGACTTCCGGGTTAGCGCCTCCGGTAATGGCGGAATTCCTCTGATCGGGAGGAATTTGCTTCGTAGGAATCCGGGTCTGACCGCCACAGTGAAGGCGGAGACCCACTAGAAATCACAGGCAGGTGAAGCCTGTGAACGTGGGATTTGGCAGGCACCTTTTGCGCCTCCCCTACTAGCGGGAAACCCGGTTTCGGGGATCCGCAGCAACGTGGGGTGAGCGGCGCGGTGCTTCGAATTGACTGCTTCTTCCACGGAGCGAAGCCGCATAGCTGTTGCCGGAGAGCGCTTTTTCCTGTGGACAATTTGATCTTAAAGCAACTACCCGTGAGTAGAGCAGAGAATTGGGTTTTTAAACGTCTTAATTTGGTGCTGAAACGGGGAGGTCTAAAACAGGAAGTCCACTTTCCCCTTTTGTAAATAGATTGAAGCAATGAGGATACAAGCTGAAGTCTCGGAAAGCCTATTGTAAAGGACTAAATTTCCATCAGTAAAAAATACTAAACCCCCCTTGGTGGCAGGAGAAGAGGAGGGAAAGTTTTGGACTGAGTATACCTGCAGGAGAGAGTGAACAGAGTTAATATACCATGGCTCCGATCCTGGAAACGGGCTGCCAACAGGACTGACCATGATTTGAAGGTTCATTAACAGTTAGTTAAATAAGAGGAATACATTGTTTCCATGGTCTCCATCTGCGTTTAAAAAGGAGTAAAAGTAACAGAAAATTGAAACTAACTTTATTGTTTGAATTGAGTTTAAAAGGACTAATACAAATAGAAACTGTTTCCCTCTAGAGGAACTGTTTCCCTCTAGAGGGAGCTTTTGAAACTGTCACAAGAGTTGAGCTGGGGGAATTTCCAGCTGCAAGATAAAAACCTGTGAGAGGTCTTAGTGGTTGTATTATGTAAGATAAGTGACTCACTGGAACAGCTTCACAAAAAGGTGGATGTGGTAACTACCAAAATTGACAATTTGGGACAAAAAGTGAACACCAATATAGAAACTATTCAGAAACTGACACAGGAATCTACTTTGACATGGCAAACTGCGGAGAAGGCTAGGGAGAAAGTTATTGCCGTTGAACCTAAAGTAACACAATTGGAGAGAGAGAGAGTCCCAGCCTTACAGATGCAATTTGATGACCAAAAGTTGATGCCTGCTATGATTGAATTTAAAGAAAATCAGATTTCGAGGATCAGAGCCCTACCTGAACTGGAGAAGGAAAGTTTGATAGATTTCTTTACACAGGAATTTGATGACTTTTGGGACCAGGACTTGGGTCAAGAAGAGATTAAAACTGTGAGGGCTCTCGGACTTGGAAGAGGATGGAAAAAAGAGAAGAACAAAATAAGAGACTGTTGGAAATACCAGAGGAACTTAGAAGAACAACAGTCAAGAGTGGAAATTTTGAAAGACGTCCTGAAATACCTTTCAGATCTTAGATTTAACTACGGAGATTTGGTTGCCCTGTCAAGAAGGAATAAAATCATCTTTAGGTGGGAGTTTCCCCGAGATCTACTCTTTAGCCTTAAAGGAAGGAAAATGAAAATAAGATCAGTGGAAGACAAAGTAAAGTTCATGTATCAATATGAAGAACACTCGCAGAAGGGACTTGGAAAAGAGTTAAGAGCATCGGACAGAAGATCACCAGGTTGATGGACTATAGGGAATTGGCGGATATGACTGGCAGAATCTGGGACCAGGGAGAAGAGTCAGTGGAAGAAGATTGGAAAAAGTTTAAAGACTATTTATAAAAATATCGTAAAATTAATGAGTGTTAGAAAAATGTTGGAAAGGAGCTATATGACTTTAGTAGAAATGTTACAAGGAATTAAGTACAAATAGATTTTTAGAGTATTAAAGGGAAAATAAAGTTAAAATATGTTAAGACAATTATATATTAAAGGGAAAAATAAGGTTAGAATATGTTAAGATAAATTACAGGACAGAAAACAGAGGAAGATGGAAAGGAATTGCTGAAACAGTTAATTAAAGTGGAATACAAAAAGGGAGGTGTGAGGAGGTCGTTGAAACAAGTAAATGAAAGTTAAGATACTGACTTGTGTTTGTTTGGTTTTGTTAATTTAATGTTTTGGGGTTGGTGTTGTGTGGTGTTTTTGTTTTTGTATTGTATTGTTTTGTTTTGTTTAATTCTTTGTCTTTCTTTTGCAGTCTTTAAAATGTTAATAAATATTATTTTTTTTTTAAAAAAAATGGAAGTGGTAAATGGGGCCACAGTGTTGAGGCCATATGCAAAGGTCTGTGGTGCCATAAGGAAAAGTGAGGGAAGCAATAGATTTATATTTACATTCATTTAGGCTACATTCCATCCATGTAACGGCAGAGGTTTCTACCCCAAAACATACACACAGAGGGAGATACACATCTCTCCTTCCTCTAGGCAAGCAAAAAGGAGCTCAGTATTGACTATTCTGACTTGACAGTGGTTCACCAGGGTTTCTGGCAGGGAATATTTCACAGCTCTACCTGGACAGACCAGAAATTGAACTCAGGACGTTCTGCATACAAAAATGCGATCTACCACTGAACTGTGGTTCTTACCCTAAAAGGCAAATTCGAAGGACACATTCCAGCCATGCAAAAGCCCTCAACTAGGGGGTGGAACTTTTAGAATTCCTGCTCCATGATTGCAGTCATAGGATTGTTGTCTATCACATGACGGTGTATGTTTTGACTCCACAGAGTGGGAAGTGACAGAGACAGGATGTTTGAGTTACTGTGTTCCGTGAAGTGGGACTATTGTCCTTTGTCCTTTTTCTCTTTGCTGTCTGATGCTAGAGAGAGAGGGAGCCATGTTGCAGTGCTCCGTGTGTGTTTATATGTAAATAAAGAAGATTAGCCAAAATGCTGAGTAGCTGAGGTCTGTCACGCAATTTGCGCAAACTTTGTGGATCCCTAAGTGTTCCGGTGTCGGTTGGCATCGGTCACTGTGATGTTCGGACTGAAGAAAGCTTATGAAGCTCCCGAATGATCGACCAGGAGGGAGAGAACATGCCAGTCGGGCATGTGTCTCTGCCAGGATCCTACTCGAGTGTAGGCTGAACTCCTGACAGGAACATGTCAGCGTGGTGTAGTGGTTAAGAGCTGTGAACTTGTAATCTGGTGAACCGGGTTCACTTCCCCGCTCCTCCACATGCAGCTGCTGGGTGACCTTGGGCCAGTCACACTTCTCTGAAGTCTCTCAGCCTCACTCACCTCACAGAGTGTTTGTTGTGGTGGAAGAAGGGAAAGGAGATTGTTAGCCGCTTTGAGACTCCTTAAGAGGAGTGAAAGGCAGGATATCAAGTCCAAACTCCTCCTCCTCCTCCTCCTCCTCCTCCTCCTCCTCTTCTTCTTGGCACATGGACTGAAGAGAGCTCTGAGGGCCAGATAGAGAAGTCTGGGGGGCACAAGCAGGGAACAGACTTAAAGTTCTCTATCCACCTTAGGCTGCTAATGTGCAGGCACCAACAACTCCATAACATTACTTCATTACTTCATGTCTTGCTGTGTTTACTTCTGGCTAGGCCATATTTACTTTCCACTGAGCTGGCAGATCTTCTCAGTCACCAGTGGTGGGGCTTCCACCACTGGTGAAATAAAGACATTTCCCTCAACCCCTCAGAGAACCCCTGAGCCAAATGCAAATTTGGCACGCATACAATGCTACCTCGTAGTTTCAAAGCTCAGCTTCATGCCCATTTGTTCACCCTTAACGAAACTTCCTCAGAACTATGAGGCGATAGCATCAGGCAAAATGCAATTCCAACAACCTGGTGAGTGGATTTCCAATTTTGTTGGGTTTCAGAAAGCAGATAATGTGACATCACTGAAGGATTATGCATTTAGAAATCTTTCCCCTATAGAATACATTTTAAGGGCAATTACTGGCAATTTGATATCATTACCATTGATTGCGCAAGCATTTCCTCTTCTGTATAATCATAAAGTTATTGACTACTGTATTTTCTAGGTAAAAAAAGAAAACAGTTTTGTAGTTTAAATGCACATCTATCCGCCCAACCAGCAAGAGTTAAGTGCATTTTTTTAAAAGAGGAATGCAAAGCTCAAATGGAGAATGCAAGAGCAATATGTGTATATAATACAAATGCTTTTCAGGTGATTTATTTGTTGTGTTGTGTAAGCTACCTTGCGAAGGCTAAGCCAATAATAATAATAATAATAATAATAATAATAATAATAATAATAATAATAATACTGTTTAATGACCATGATAGGTAATGTGCCATTCAAAAGCCCCAAGTATTGTAGATTTTTATGGGCAAGAACTGGATAAATGTAAGATATACACCAGGCACAGGCAAACTCAGACCTCCAGATGTTTTGAGACTACAATTCCCATCATCCCTGACCACTGGCCCTGTTAGCTAGGGATGATGGGAGTTGTAGTCCCAAACATCTGGAGGGCAAAATTTGCCTATGCCTGATTTATACACTTTTAATAAGGGCTACTATCTCTGCTATCTCTGATCGCCAACCCTGTCTATCTGCCAACCCACTGCCAACCCTCCTCTCTCCCATACCTGGACAATTCCTCTTCACTTTATACCTGACAAAATCCTTCTCCTTTTACACCTCCCACCCTATCCCCTTGCTGCACCTATCCCCTTACAGTTTGTCCAACCTCATGCCTCCATAGGGCACCCCAGGGTCCTCTGCTCACAGCTCATCCCTGACCCTTTTCAAAGGAGGGGGAAAGGACTTCAGAGAACAGATTTCAGAAGCGCCTCCAACTCTTCTGTTAAACCTCACTGCAGTCATGTTTAACAGAGGGCGAAGGTGCTTCACAGAGCAGTTTCCTAATCTCCCTCTGCTAAACGGCTGCCCACGCTGCTTGCTCACCTGCTTGCCTTCTTGTTCACCTGCCTGCCTTCCTGCCATTTTGGCATCATGCTGGAGTTGGCATGGCTGCCACTTGGCACTTTTTAAGTGAAGGGTCCATGCAATCCTCTCCCAGAGCAACAAGGTTAAAACACCTGAGGCAAGCAGGTGACGGCGAAACACTGTAATTCCTTCTAGCCATATCTCCTGAAATAGCCTTTTAATATCCAGAATCAAAATACTGAGGCCATTTAGTTTAGCTGAAGTCTTCAGATGGTGTGCTCATAACTGAATAAATAGCCCTTTTTGGATCCCACCATGGAGGAACAGACTGTCCCGGCTCAAGGGAAGAAGCGATCCTGCTCATCCGCAGATATGGAATAAAACACATCCATAAAACATAAAAACAAACGCATAAATGCCAACTACTTTTTAATTATTTATCCCCTCCCTGAACCCGGAGCGCGATAACATTCCTGAAGTCGCCGCAGTCGGGTTTGCTGTTAGCAGGATGCTCCTGAATGAATATTCACTCTTTGTTTGCTAAGCATAAATAAAAAAAGGAGGAAAAGAAGATCCTTGTCAAAGGCCAAAAAAAATGGAAATACACACACACAGAGAGAGAGAGAGACAGAGAGAGAGAGAGAGAGAGTGAGAGTTACAAAAAGGTAAGAGTTGCATTCTCTGTAAATTGCTGGTTTCTGTTTGTCTTCGGTTGCCAGCCTGCCTGTGTTGATACTACATTTATTTTGAAGCTTGTTCCTAAGGAACCATATAATTTTCACTGGGTGGGTAGGAATATATTAAATATGAGCATGAATTAGAGAACAGAGCAGAAGGGGTGATAAACTGGCAAAGATGACCTTTGTTTGTTGCAGACACCCTTTGGCCAAACTGTAGGCTTGTGTGATCCAAGTCACTATGAAGGATTTGTCAGTTCAACTAGGTGCTGAACTCTCAAAATGAATAGGGCTTCAAAACTGTGCTTACATTCAGTGGGATCCCCTCAGCCCCATCCAATGTGGCAAAGGTAAATATAGCCTCACACCTATTTGTGTGACTGGAACTTAGAGAACCAACCAAAAGGCAACTCCCTTCATTCCTCCCAGCTAAATGCAAGTGACCTCCAGTATTTGCTCTCCTTCTCTCCCTGTCAGCCTATTTTAGCACAAAGACTTGTTAGGAGGTGAAAGAAGATCAAGATCGTAGTCTGGCGAGAGCTGCAGAATGATAAATAGAGGCAAAATACACTCAAAGAGTAATTATCTCAGAACTGGTGAAGTGTAGATTGAGCAACAGCCCAGAAGAATTGGATGTCCCTGTGCCTGTGAACATCTATGGGCGAGCTGACTCCTAATGACTGAATCTTGTTTGCCTCTGCTCATTCATTCATATTTTAGTTCCCTTTTATTTCAGGATTAGTTTTTGCATGGTTTTGTTCCTCCAGTTCCTGTTGCCTTTCTAAAAGGCTGTCTTTTATCATGGTTCCTCGCTTTATAAATAGTTCTGTAGTAGCCCTGTTCAGGATCTCTCTTGCCCAAATGGACTAGTCTCACTCTGTAGACACAAATCCATGTGTTGATTATGCCTCCCTCCACTCAACATTGAGTGATTGATGTCAGTCTGAAGGGGGGCCTTAAGGTATGAGGATGACTGTGCATAGGCCCCACTTCTGATGGACACCAATCATGCATTGCATGTTTATGTAGGGGTGCTGAGCTAGCCTGCTCATGCAAGAACAGGGGAGCCATCTTGGGGGTGAGTCCCCCAAAATTTTCAAGTAGGGAGCCAGCCCCCTCAAACTTCTGTGCCGACTGTGCGTACATGCGTGAGGTATGTTCACGACACTTGCACATGCTGCAGGGTATGCTGACATCACTCACACAAACCCCACAGTGTGCGCACTGTGAGAATGTTCAGGGAGGCAGGAGGTGATACATTGTTTAATGATATCCTTCCTAACTTACATTGGCAAGTTCTATATCTTAGCAGAGTTTAAACATTCCCCTTTTAACGCACAGCGGTTTGCTTGTTGCAGGCTCATCTGAGCCTCTCTATATAAGATTCCTGGTAAGATCCCTTCTTGTCCCTCTTAAAAAGAATAGGCACGACAATCTTACTAAAGTCTATATAAAAGTAATTTACTCACATTCATTCAGTTCACAGTTGGATCCCTGAAGGCAGACTTAGGTTACAAACGTATACAGTGGTACCTCAGGTTACAGATGCTTCAGGTTACAGGCACTTCAGGTTACTATGAATTTCCTTGTGGAATAAGATCATGGTTAGACATATTTGACACCCAACAGATTTTATTGGAGTTCAACTCCCAGCATTCTACAATCAACCACTGAGGCTGGGAATGATGGGAGCAGTAGTCCAAAAACATCTGAAGGTTTACAAGAGGAAAAGATAGCTGAAAAATGCCCATGAATTTCTGGAATTATGGTAGATTGTGGTTAGACAATGTTGCGTGTTCAGACCCAGAGACCTCCCCACTAAATAAATTCACACTTGACTCAAATTTTAGTTTTGGTTTTTGGCAGAATTTAGGCCACAACTTTATTGATTACAGAAGGTGAGTGGTTGCATAGGCTCTGGTTCGACTAGCTCCCTGCACCCTTGCAGGCAGTGTTGACCCAGGGCACCAGCATAGGTCAGCCAAGGGTGAACACCTAGAAAGGCGAAAAGCTGGGAACAGACTATGTTCACCACCCAGATGCCCCCC
Source organism: Podarcis erhardii (assembly GCF_964252035.2). Lineage (NCBI taxonomy): Eukaryota > Metazoa > Chordata > Lepidosauria > Squamata > Lacertidae > Podarcis > Podarcis erhardii. The sequence continues at coordinate 49,827,992 of NC_138501.1, forward strand.
CCCTGGACTCAGGCACGGGCACAACCCCCTCTCAGGGGTTGACCAAACCAGTTGAGTCCCTGGATTCCTTTAATGGAATACTGTGATGGCCTGGGATTCCGATTCAGAGGCTGAACCAGAGGAATCCCAGCCTGTACAGGAGTCCCCACCTCCAGGGCCGGCTGAACTGGGGCAGGGCCTTGATTCTGAAGTGCCTGTACCTGTGTCGGATCCTCAGGAGCAGACACCAGGTGATTCCACTCTGGCTCCAGAAGTGGTTGAGGACTCAGTGCCTGCAGGTGAGTCTCCCCCTGGGGCCAGTAACCCTTTAGCCTCTCCTGAACTGCAGAGACTCAGGGCAGAGAGGCGAAGGGAACTGGTTTCTCCCAGGAGGAGTGCTTGCCTTAAGGCCAAGAGAGGCGGATCTCCTAGGGGCTGGGACCGCCCCTGGCCTCAGAACAGATAAAGGCCAGTTGGCCCGGTCCCAGGTTGAGGGAGCAACGTTGTTGTTGAGTGCCTGTTCCAGCCCGGACCCAGACCTGACTCTCCAGTGTTCCTGTTCCTGCCCGGCTTCCTGCTTCGGACCTCGTCCCGCTCCTTGTGGACTTTTTCCAGGCTAGTGACCCAGGACCGGACTTTGACTACGCCATCGGTAACCCTTCCCCCGGGACCAGCACAAATACCCTTCACATAGTGATGGCGAGACTGCTCTCCCATCCCTATCACCTGAACCAGTGCCTATCTGCAACCTTACAAGTTGTGACAATTTGCTATGCGGCAGGTGAAACCCAAATGGCAACAGCCAATCAGCCAAGTGGGGAAATTCCTGTTGTGCCCCTGTCCCAATGACAGACGACACATGACGGCATAGCAAGGTCAATCGCACAATGCCCTAAAATTAGGGAGAGGTGGGTGGGTGTTCCAAATGCACGAGCCAAAAGAGGAAGCTCTGGATCACGTGCATATATAGGTCCCTTGATCAGTTTAGACTGTGCCCCATTGGCCAGATTGAACCCAACATCGAGGGACCTACCAATCAGGTGTTGTGGCTAACGAATCCAACCTACCTACAACACAGGAGATCAGTCTCCAGGTCTCACTGCAACACGTGCTCTCTTTTAGGGAGGACACGATTTATCCACATGAGACATTGTTGGACTTCCACCATCCCTGACCATTGACCATGCTGACTAGGAATGAGGGGAACTATAATCCAACAACATCTAGAGGTCATCACTTCAGCTTCCCCAGAATTAGACCACAATCAAGTCTAGCATTATAGCTTGGTCTATACACATGCAATAGAATGAGGCAACAGAGTTCTGCAATTATAGAACAGACAATATTATGGTTGTTGTTAGTTCTATAGTATAGCAACTCCTTCAGACCAACTAAGTGGTGGGGAAGTCACATTTGTGGAGGTTTCTCTGTGATTACATAGCTTGGGGGGTTGGATATGAAAATTAGATCTAAACTATGTGTCTCATTTTTGCTCAACTCTCCTAAGACTCTTAGTGGAGCACCTGCTTTGCATCCAAAATTCTAGGTTTATGAAAGAGAGGACGTTAAATTATAATATAATAAATTAAATTACTTAAATGAAAATAAGGTTGGAAGGATTTGCTGAAATAACGATTTGAACTAGAATACAAAATAGGGAGGTAAGGGGAGGTCAAGGAAATAAGTAAAGGAAGAAGGTTATGTAAAGGTCTAATCAGTTCTTTTTATATTTTGAAGTGAATATATTTTTCATTTTCATTTTATTTTTCTTTCTTTGTTGTTGTTGTATTCTTTCTTTGTATTTTGTATTGTTCTTTTTTCCTTTTTGTAACTTTTAAACTCTGAATAAATATCTTATAATTTTTTTAAAAAAAAATTCTAGGTTTAATCCTTTAAATCTCCAGGTAGGACTGGGAAAGACCCTTACCTGAAACCTTGAATAGTCACAGCCAGCCTGTGTTAACAATACTGGTCTAAATGGACCGGTGGCAGAGCTGCATGCTCCAGCACTGGGAGAGGAGAGGAGAGCAGGTGGGGGTGTGGCTGGCATGCATCCCAGGGGGCGTGGCATGCCACCCACGGGGGCATGGCACGTGTCCGGGGTGTGTGGCATGCATCACAGGGGTGTGTCACACTGCCCACGGGGGCGTGGTGCTTGGCACAGTTGGGGGTCTGCAGCGCGTGTCGGGGGCAGCCACGATTGTACCTACCTCCCCGATGATGCCAGGGGCAGTGTGCTCCCCCAGCCCCCATTCCTCCACCAGTGAAATGGACCAGTGGTCCAATTTGCTTGGAAGGTCCCTGTGTTCCTATAAACACTCTGTCATGTTGCGCAGCTGGTAGTTGGCTATATTCACTCATTGTTCCTTTCCACACTAGACAGTGGTACCTCGGGTTACAGACGCTTCAGGTTACGGACTCCGCTAACCCAGAAATAGTACCTTGGGTTAAGAACTTTGCTTCAGGATGAGAACAGAAATTGTGCTCCAGTGGCGCAGCAGCAGCAGGAGGCCCCATTAACTAAAGTGGTGCTTCAGGTTAAGAACAGTTTCAGGTTAAGAACAGACCTCTGGAACGAATTAAGTACTTAACCTGAGGTACCACTGTACAAAACTCCTGATCTCTGCTGACAAAGCTGTTGTTCAAAGCACAGGAGCAGACCAGACTCAAGACTGGTTAAGGCTTCTTTATTTCCTTTCTCTCACTCTGATCATTGGGCAACCCTAAACCACATTCCCTAAAATATCCGGTCTTCAGAGCGTCCATAACACACTTTTAATTGATCTGACCTTTCCAGCTATGTTTGGGAATTGGTGAATCGCCTGATGCAATGTACCTCATTATCATGACTCTTGACGATCTACTGGGTCCTTCCAGTAAATGGCTAAAAATAACAAAGTCGGGCTAAGAAAAGGGCAGCAGTTGTAGCTGCTGGCATTTTCCAAGGAAAGCTAAGGGACAACGATAAGGTGCTTTTGCAGTTAAATTGGCTTCCTTGAGTAAAAATGTTTGGTTGGGATATGCCTTGGGTTCTTCCTAAAATGTCTAGAGGAGGACTGGAACATTGGGACATAGGAATCTACATCATAATGAGTTGGAACGTTGGTCCATGTAGGTTAGTTCTGTTGATACTGCATGACAGCAGCACTCCAGGGTGTCAGCAGAAGACTTCTCCCAATTTTACCTGGAGATGTTAGAGACTGAATCTGGAACCTTTTGCTTCCAAAGCATATGCTGTATCACTAAGTTGTGATGGTGGCTAACAGATTGAGGTTGAATTTGGACAAGACAGAAGTACTGTTTTGGGGGGACAGGAGGCGGGCAGGTGTGGAGGATTCCCTGGTCCTGAATGGGGTAACTGTGCCCCTGAAGGACCAGGTGCGCAGCCTGGGAGTCATTTTGGACTCACAGCTGTCCATGGAAGCACAGGTCAAATCTGTGTCCAGGGCAGCTGTTTACCAGCTCCATCTGGTACGCAGGCTGAGACCCTATCTGCCCACAGACTGCCTCACCAGAGTGGTGCATGCTCTGTCCCGCTTGGACTACTACAATGCACTCTACGTTGGGCTACCTTTGAAGGTGACCTGAAACTACAACTAATCCAGAACGCGGCAGCTAGACTGGTGACTAGGAGCGGCCACAGAGACCACATAACACCGGTCTTGAAAGACCTACATTGGCTCCCAGTACATTTCCGAGCACAATTCGAAGTGTTGGTGCTGACCTTTAAAGCCCTAAACAACTTTGGTCCAGTATATCTGAAGGAGCATCTCCACCCCCATCGTTCTACCACTGAGGTCCATTGCCGAGGGCCTTCTGGCGGTTCCCTCACTGCGAGAAACCAAGTTACAGGGAACCAGGCAGAGGGCCTTCTCGGTAGTGGCACCCGCCCTGTGAAACGCCCTCCCACCAGATGTCAAAGAGAACAACTACTACCAGACTTTTAGAAGATATCTGAACGCAGCCCTGTTTAGGGAAGCTTTTAATGTTTGATGTATTATAGTATTTTAATATTTTTTTGGAAGCCGCCCAGAGTGGCTGGGGAAGCCCAGCCAGATGGGCGGGGTATAAATTATTATTATTATTATTATTATTATTATTATTATTATTATTATTATGGCCCTTCCTTAGATATTTCTGTTGCCTGTCACTCATTTTCTCCACTGGACACATATTTTCAGACTGGTCACTTTTTATATAAGTTCATTTCCTTTGTTATTCTGGATTGTAAGCAACCTAGAAGATCCAGGGAAATGGAAAGGTGGGGGTCTCTAATCTTCCTTTTTTAAAAAAAATAACTAAAGAAATAAATGCATTCCAAGTTGTGTTCTCTGGTACCCAAATCAGGCATTCAGGAAGCTGCCATCTGGACTCAGTCTAAAAAGAGACATTTTACAAGCTTGCCATCATTGTATTGTTGATGTCTGACATAATCCAGATGGCTTGGAAGAAATCTCCTGTCTTGTTCATTAGCTTGGCGATGCCAGCGCTATGTAAAATGTGACAGAAGAAAGACAGGATGGGAAGAGGAGAAAGGAGGGCAAGAGAGAAGGGGAAAAAATCCTGTGCATTTTTTTAAAAAGCAAAATATTTTCTCCCAGTTGCTGGGAAAATTTGTGTCCACTAATATTTGTGGAATCGATATGTAATTTACTGTTACGGCATTCCATCATAATCAGCCCTGGCTCAGCATTTAGCCGAGCATAGAAAATCTGCTATAATGATTCAAAAATGTTTAATTTAAGAATTTCTGCCCCATATGAAGGGCAGGCCCGAATTTCATTATTGATGGCAATTAGTGCAGGGAGGCAGATGAGAAGGAATTTGCGGGGAGAAGTGAGATTGTATCACCTGGACATGCTGTGCTCAGAGGAAGGATAAGGGAGAAATTTTATTCATTTAGCATTTAAAAGTGAACCTACCTAATTTGTGCTTTAAGAATGACTCCAACATTAGAGACTATTCTAAGCATAGCCTAGTATAGGTATGCTGCTCATTGATTTAGTTCAATATTTTAGTAGATACTCTAATAAGATGTTTCCCTTTTGATATAATGCAGTTCACTTCTAATGAATCTCTATTGTCTGTGTTAACTCTTGGGGTGCCAAACTCTGGAGAGCATCTGGGTCTCAACACCAAAAGAACCCTAGAACTGCGTGTCAGGATTGCAGGTGAAAATTGCAGACTTGAATGCAAACTGCACACTTCATAACACCACCTCTCCTCCGGGATGCTTACTGTAAGTTGTGGAGGGAGTGCTTGAGCAGATTCATTCGGTCTACTTGCCTCCCTTTCAGCCCCGCCCCAAACCCCAGTACCTTCCATACTTCTTGGAACCTGAGATGCCTTTAGACTATTCATCCAGTTGGGTGCACCTATGTGACCTTACAGTGGGCAGTACATGCCAGCAGTCTCTCCCTCTGCAACATCTCCAACTTTGACTGGTCTACTTCTTCTTCTTCTTGTTTAATTTTTATTAAAAATTCAAAAAAAACCAAAAACACATATTATCCAAAAACATGACATCCTTAATTTCCCCCCATTTTCCTCCCTCCCCCCACCTTCCCACACAAAACCCACCTCCCACCCTGACTTCCCTCAGTTCCAGTTTTTGGTTTCTTTGTGAATGCTGTTCTCTGCATGTTACAAAGCTGTATAAATCCTTAAATTGTTTAACTGATTATTGTCAATAAAAAGTTTGTGAATGTTTATTCAAAACCTGCCAAGGAGTGGCAAGGAGATGCACTTTGCTGCATCTTCAAATACTTTGTAAACGGTACCCATTCATCTTTAAAGTCACAGTTATCCTTGTCCCGTAGCTTGTGTGTCAATTTTGCCAGCTCTGCGTAGTCCATCAATTTTTCTTGCCATGATTCTTTAGTTGGAATTTCTTCAGTCTTCCATCCTTGTGCTATTAGGACTCTCACGGCCGTTGTCACATACATAAAGATGTTTTTAATTTGGGGGGCAGGTCTTTCCCTACAATCCCTAACAAAAATGCTTCAGGTTTTTTTACAAATGTTAAGTGGAACATTTTCTTCAATTCATTGTATATCATTTCCCAAATTTTTAAAATTACATTACAGTCCCACCACATATAATTAAATGGTCTACTTCTGACTTTCGAAAGTTGAATGCACTGCAAACAAATGGAGGCAGATTCCAGCAGCTTTCAGCTGGGCACCATTAGGAACCTGATCACAGGGAAGCTTCTAAGCATGTTCAGCAGAACACGATTAGAATACAGTCGTACCTCAGGTTAAGAACTTAATTCGTTCTCCCCACCCAGGAAGAATGGCAGATGAAGGTGATGGACTACATGGAACTAGCTGAGATGACTGGCAGAATCCAAGACCAAGGAGAAGAGTTGGTGGAAGAAGATTGGAAAAAAATTAAAGTTTATCTTCATAAATATTGTAAAATTAAGGAATGTTAGGAAGATGTTGGAATAAAATTAGGTGGTTTTAGCAGAAAAGATATAAAGGATTAAGTAAAAATGAATTGGTGAAAGAAGAGAATGCAAAATCATAATATATTAAAATTAATTATTGAGATAAAAACAAAGATGGAAAGGATTTGCTGAAATATCTAATTGAACTAGAATACAAAAACGGGAGGTGTGAGGAGGTCAAGGAAGTAAGTGAATGAAAGCAAGTGATGTAAAGGTTTGATTTGTTTTTCTTTTTTTCTCTTCTTTTCTGTTTTTGGATGATGTTTGTTTTATATGTATTGTTCTTTCTTTTTATTTTTTGATGGTTACTTATATTTTTTTTCTTGTAACCTTTTAAAAAATCCTAATAAAAAATTATTATAAAAAAAAGAACTTAATTCGTTCTGGAGGTCCGTTCTTAACCTGAAACGGTTCTTAACCTGAGGTACCACTTTAACTGCCGCGGCACCGTATCTCTTTTCTTCTCTTGCAGATATCTTGTGTGTTGTGCCACTATGATCCCTTCCCCATCTCTCTATCGTGCTGAGACCACACTCCAGCCTGCACAAATCCCCACTTGACTGCTGCAGTGATGTGAACATGATGTACAACAGTTTTGACTTTCTGCAGGCCCTCTCATTATCATGATCAAATGGAGCCACATAACATCTGAAACATTGCACATGTTTTGTTTTTTAAAGGTGGGTGATAGGAGTAGGTTCCCTCTATAATGAAAGCCGCAACTCAGATGGGATGCAAACTGCAACATGGAAAGAATCCGGCAGGGTGAAATTGGAGCTGTAGATTTCCATGTCTGCTTGTCAGCAAGCCTCCCTTCCCTGCACTATTAATTCTTCTCCCAGCGTATACTAGACATTGATCAATATCATCGCCTTTCAGCCACCCCTTCCTCCGTGCCTTCCTCCAAGTTGCTTGTACACTGCTACTTTCCATGGAAATCTGCCCACATTCAGACACTCAACTGCATCCCAACTACAGTTTGGAAATTTCCACAGCAAGGTGAAACCTCCACTGCCTCTCCTCTTTTTCATTATGTGAGCAGCATCCATTAACAGCGAGGAAGGAAAGCTCTGGAGTACAGAAGCATCATAGTCATTGGCAACCAGAGTGAAGGGGTCAGATGACTGGCACCTGAGTCATTGACTTCTCCTCTTTGGGAAAGGGCCACAGCTCAGTGGGAGGAAGGGATGAGGAGGGACAAATCCAACCCACTTTGCATTTAAATGAGATCCTACCTCATTCACAATTTCCGGAACGATATGGGAACCGGAACAAGGTAATCCTTTGGAATGTGCACTCCTCTGAATTTTGCAGTATCATTTATCCAGCCAAGTAATATGTACACAAGGGACTCAGGTGGCACTGTGGTCTAAACCACAGAGCCTAGGGCTTGCCGATCAGAAGGTCGGCGGTTCAAAACCCTGCAATGGGGTGAGCTCCCGTTGCTCTATCCCAGCTCCCGCCAACCTAGCAGTTCGAAAGCTCGTCAAAGTGCAAGTAGATAAATAGGTACTGTTCTGGCGGGAAGGTAAACGGCATTTCCATGCGCTGCTCTGGTTTTGCCAGAAGCCGCTTTGTCATGCTGGCCACATGACCCAGAAGCTGTCTGCAGACAAACGCTGGCTCCCTTGGCCAGTAAAGTGAGATGAGGGCCGCAACCCCAGAGTCATCTGCGACTGGACTTAATGGTCAGGGTCCCTTTACCTTTAATGTGTACACAAATGCATATACAAGGATAATGTGTGCATTAAAATGTACATGGAAGCTGGAAAATGTACAAACACACACACACAACACACACACAACACACACAGACAAACACACACACACACACAGAGAGAGAGAGAGAGAGAGAGAGGGAGAGAATTGTTTTGCAACAATCAATATATTGGGCAAAATAGCATATAAAATGTACATGTTAGAAGAAATTCACACTAAAATGCTGATAACCTTTCATGAGGCTTTAAGAAAAATCACAAGTTGATGTAGAAATGAACAACAACAACAAAAACAACAAATTGAGAGAAACTGAAACTGACAGATTCCCCAATATCTTCTATTATTATTATTATTATTATTATTATTATTATTATTATTATTACACTTAAGAACAATTTAAAACAACCCCACCCCACCCCAAATAAACAACACCCATCCAAGCTAAAACCCAATTTCCATAAAAACAATAATTTTAGCACAAGGGCTGGCCCATGCCTGGCACCACCCAGAAGTGCTGTCCCTAAAGGTACAACGTCCCTTTGGTATCTTCCCTTTGGGGGTAAAAGAGAGAGGGGTGGAAGAGTATGAAGAAGTGTTCGGCCATCTGAACCCCATTTGTAGTCTGAAATGGTACAACCCAGGCACCATTCCATTGACTAGAATATACTTGCTTTGGTAGGGAAATTAAAGCACCAAAACACTGTAACTTCAGACATATGCCAAGTTAAAATTTATGATAAACTAAGGACTTAGGATAATATCCTTATTGAAAATCTGCAGTAACAGCAGCATTTGTGAGGAGAGTGACCATGAGCCTATACAGAGTGAATTCATTACTCATCACTGAGTAATCACTCCCACTAACCGCAAAATCAGAGGGTGCATGTAGACTGTTCTTGAGCCAAATGAGTCATCAAGAATCAAGTGGAAATGATCAGGAGCACACTTTAAGTTGCCCCAAGGTTAGCAGTACATTTTTAAAAAAGATACAACCATAAGGTGGAACTTTAACCCCCTCCCCCCCAAAAAAGTCAAAGCTGACTGATCATGCTCAGAAGACAGGAAATGTGCAGCAACAGTTGGAAAAGAAAAATAGTCCATCTGGGGTGTTGGGTGGCAGAGTGGAACCCTGAACAGGAATAATGCCAGGAGGAGAAGATAGACCGCAGTGATTTGTTTCAGGTACAACTCATAAAAGCCAATGCCTTTTCATTGGAGTAAAAGGTAAAGGTGAAGGGACCCTTGATTATTAGGTCGAGTCATGGACAACTCTGGACTTGTGGCGTTCATCTCGCTTTATTGTCCAAGGGAGCCAACATAAAGCTTCCGGGTCATGTGGACAGCATGACTAAGCTGCTTCTGGCGAACCAGAGAAGTGCACGGAAACGCCATTTACCTTTCTGCCAGAGCGGTACCTATTTATCTTGCACTTTGACATGCTTTCGAACTGCTAGGTTGGCAGGAGCAGGGACCGAGCAACGGGAGCGCACCCCGTCGCCTGGATTCGAACTGCCGACCTTCTGATCAGCAAGTCCTAGGCTCTGTGGTTTAACCCACGGCGCCACACACACCCCTTATTTCATTGAAGTATGGACTCAAAAAGCAGAAAAGCCAATGAGTGCTGCTAACCCTGGGTGGCTGTTGTATCTCTGCTATTAGAACCACTAATGATTCTGAATAACAGTTGTTGGAAACCACAGGAGAGGAGAGAGCTCTTGTGCTCGAATCCTGCTTGCAGTCTTCCTCACTGACACCTGGTTGGTCCCTGTGAGAACAGGATGCTAGACTAGATGAAACACTGGTCTGACCTAGCAGGCTCTTTTTATCTTATGGGTAGGTGTCCCTTTCCCATTTTCTTCCTCTGTTTGCACCCAGCCTTATTTCCCACATAACTAGGATAATTTATAAAATTAAATCTGGGAGTCGTGAGTATGCACTTTGCCACAGCTTTCCCCCTGCCCCTTCCAGATCTCTCCCTCCCTTTCTCAACAGAATTCAGGATCTATGTTCCTTCTGTGCAGAACTGCATAGGTTCTGTAGAAAAGATTAACAGCTCTACTTACTGAACCTTGATATATTGCCCTGGCACCTGTGCTCCTGTCACTTGGCAATCTAGCCGAGAGACAAATTTGTGTCCCAGAGTCATTTGTGTGTGCATTATGGATGCTTCCCCTGCCTATCAGCTACACAAAGGAGCAGGCGGGCAGCATCCTTTGCCAATGATGCCAAGTCTCAGAACCATGGCAGGAGCATCAACCAACAGCCTAGAACAGGGGGTGGGAACCTGTTTTCGCCCCTAGGCACACATTCATTTCTTGGAAACCTTTCCGAGGGCCGCATGCCAGCGGTAGGTGGGGCCAGAGGCAAAAGTAAGCAAAACCACAAATGGAAATGTTTGCCTTTGTGTAATAAGCTGATTTCAGGGTACCCTTGTCTATCCTCCATGTGGGCAAGGAAGAGACAATATTAGAGTTCAATGATGCATTCCAGCCCAGCAAAATACTGTTATAGATATGGGAGGGGGACCCCCCCCCCAAAATGCTAGAAATTAATAAATGGTAGGATTTTGATTGTTTGGAATGTGAAGGGAGAAATACAAGCTGCAGAGGAATTCCTGACCTCAGGGGCATCTTACCCATAGAGGCTAGTGGCACAGGGCACCAGGGAAGAGGTGGAGGCTGGATGCGGTAACTCCTGGCATCAGCTAGCCACCCTCACCCGCCTCCGCCATGTCATGCCCGAAGCCTCCGTCTGCCGTGGCCACCGTGACACGAAGTGGCCAGCTGAGCTGGGAGGCACCGCGTCCAGCCTCCGCCTCTTCCCTGCCAGAAGAGCCACCCTCCAGCCGCTGCCCGCCTCCTCCAGCCCCACAGACATCTCCGTCCTCCCTAAAGAACTGTGGGAAATGGGGGGCGGGCGGAGGTAGGTTGCACCACAACATTGGATATGCTTAAGACGGCCCTGCCTAAGCTAGCCTATGCAGAATGACCTGGCCAAGCTAGGGCCATTAAGAAACAATAGAGGGCCACTGAAACAATAGAGGGCCATTAAGAAATAATAGAGGGCCATTAAGAAATAATAGAAGCCCATTGAAAGTCATTGACAATACAAGCGAACTGTCCTCCCCACCCCTGCCCTGAAGTGTGAACAGAGACAGGGGTTTGGAAGGTTGCCAGACTAACTGGGTGCGAGGTGACAGGTAAAGAGAGTGTTTTAGCAGAGAAAAAGAAGGAAGAAGGAGGACTGGGATCCATCTTGGGCAGGTTGGCTGAAGGCTGGCTGGGAGAGATGCCTCAGATGCTAGGGCTGCACTGCTGTGGGTTAGAAGCCCCTCTTGAAATGACCATGCTGTAAGCTCTGGACTCCCTCCATGCAGACTGATGGTGTAAATAGGTGAATAAACCATATTTCTTAAAGCTACAATAGTCTTCACCATGTCTCAATTCTCCTAAGGACCACAGACCCTGGGTGAGTGCCTGGAACTCCATGGGTTCTTGCCACCGCTTGGTAGGGAGAGAGGGAGGCACCCAACTTTTGTAACAACACAGGGCTAACAGGCAGAGCCAAGAAAGGGTGTGGCTGGATGAAGGTTCTGAGGGCCAGGATTCTGATTGCTATTATAGACCATCAAGGCTTGAAAGGTACCAGACTGGAGAAGCCTGGTCCACCTTGAGTGCAAGCAACTTTCCACAGTCTCAGATAGAAGTCTTTCCTTTAAGTGCTAATCTTTCAGTTGAGATGTCAGTGTTTGTACCTGAGACCTCCTGGAACACAATATGTACCCAAGCCCCAGGCTATAGTCCTTTAAGGTATACCATCAGAAGAGAACAGGGGTTAAGCTCAGCCATGACCCCCAAACCTGCTACGGACTCATGTGCGTATGTGTGTGCATATATGCGTACACACACAATCTCACCGGGAGCGGTGGAGTGTTAAGCATGGCAAAATAAAGCTGTCAGGAAAGAGAGAGAGGCATTGTACAGAAAAGCTAACCTTTACCGAGCAGAAAGTCGGTCTGGAAAGGAGGGAGGGAGTCGAGGGGAGTTCTTGGCAATAGCTTGCTAGCGAGCGCAATTCTCTGATATTGCATTATATAAATGTGTCCAGAGCACTAGAGGGCCAGGAATACATCATCTCTGCCAGCGCGCACTGATGGCAGCCACTTCAGAATCCATTGTGGGAAATACCTTACTCACTGCAGAGCTGGGTTGTCTTTTCCTCCTCCCTGCCTCTCAGCCAAGATTTAAATATCTTAAAATTATCCCGGAAGGAGAAGCCAAAGGAGAACACACTTCAGCACAGGGCTGGGTCTGGCATCGCTGTCAACCCTTTCACGGCGGGGGCTGCTAGGGAAGGACTTTGGGGGGCAGATGCAGCCCAGCTGGTGTACCACAAGTAAGTGAAGTAATGTCCATGATTGCCTATGGGGGGGCTGCATAAGACCGTGCAGTCGGGAATGTAAAAGGACCTCACTTCACCACTCCCAATTCATTCCCATGGCTGCAAGGACATTCTGGCATGTGTTGTCTAAAACTGGATGGACTTCATTAGAGCTTTGGCCAAAGGGAGTTGTGTTGCCTCCTATAGCAGGGGACCAGGCAGAGGGCCTTCTCAGCAGTGGCACCCTCCCTGGGGAACGCCTTCCCGTCAGATGTCAAGGAGATAAATAATGATACAACTTTCAGAAGACATCTGAAGGCAGCCCTGTATCTGGAAGTTTTATTAATGATGATGATGATGACGTTTGATGTTTTATTATGCTTTACATGTGTTGGAAGCTGCCCAGAGTGGCTGGGGCAACCCCACCAGATGGTTGGGGTATAAATATCATCATCATCATCATCATCATCATCATCATCATCATCATCTACCACCCCTGATTCTGTCCTCCTATGCACAAGGGCTGCTTTCTTTTGCAAATGAGAGGAAAGACCCTTCAGTGACAACTGAGTTTAGAAAGCAATGTGGACATGGCCATAATAATAATAATAATAATAATAATAATAATAATAATAATAATAAATTTATACCCCGCCTATCTGGCTGGTTTTCCCCAGCCACTCTGGGCGGCTTCCAACAGAATATTAAAATACAATAGTCTGTCGAACATTAAAAGCTTCCCTAAACAGGGCTGCCTTCAGATGTCTTCTAAAAGTCTGGTAGTTGTTTTTCTCTTTGACATCTGGTGGGAGGGCGTTCCACAGGGCAGGTGCCACTACCAAGAAGGCCCTCTGCCTGGTTCCCTATAACTTGGCTTCTTGCAGCGAGGGAAGCACCAGAAGGCCCTCAGTGCTGGACCTCAGTGTCTGGGCAGAACGATGGGGGTGGAGACGCTCCTTTTCTGCTTCAAGCACACATTTCCTGGATACATGCCTATCCTCCCACCTCATTTCTTATCTGAGAAGATAAAGAGGAAGGTAAAGAGAAGGATTGTATCTTGGACCTTGCTTGGACAGCTGCTGCCAGTCAGAGTAAATAATGTGATGCAGTAGTTGGAGTATTTGACTGGGACCTGGGAGACTAGGGTTCAAATCCCCACTCAGCTGTGAAACATCACTTAGCTTAACCAACCACACAGGGTTGTGAGGATAAAGTGAGCAGGGGTAGAACCTTGTATGAGTTCCATGGAGGAAAGGTGGGGTAGAAATGCAATAATCAGCCAATACATGTTGATAGATGATAGATAGATGTTAGATATAGATAGATAGATAGTCAGACAGACAGACAGACAGACAGACAGACAGATGATAGTCTAATACCCCTAAGTTAGCATTTGAGGAATGTGGGTTTTCTCCAAACCGCAACATGCTAGCTATAGGTTGGCATAGGGGCCAACTCCTAGAGGCAGAGGAAGTTTTATCACCCCTGTGTATTTTTGAGGTGGCTGGGCCACACTGGGGGCCCTACCACACAGCCCCTTGTGACATTGCACACATGTGATATCAGGACATCATGTGATATCACACCGGGGCGCCTCAATCCTCTGGAGAAGCTGGCGCCTCTGTAACAGCACATAACAGGATAGAACTGCTCGTGTCCAAGAGCCATTCTTAGCACTGGTGAAGATACTCCATTCAAGGGTCGCCAAGGGTCCCTGGAGCAAACATGGGGAATGCATGCATGGCTCAAGAACTTTCTGGGACTTTGCTACTATGGAACAGCACCCAAGGGGATCACCTTAATTAAAGGCCCTGTGACATAGGATTACTCAGCTGCCAAGTTTGGGAACAGTTTGGCCAGATTCACTGGCAGTCTCAGGCTTAGTGAGACTGCCTAGTTTGAACCAAGCTTCCCATCTATCTGATTGAACTGGCTCAGTGAGGTAAAGGCTAACTGCGGTCTGATGAGGCATGCTGAGTCATGTTGCAAATCATATTCGGGTGAACTCTCTCTCTCTCTCTCTCTCTCTCTCTCTCTCTCTCTCTCTCTCTCTCTCCCCTCCCTCCAGCACACTACTGTCTCCTGTTGCTCTCAGAAAAACCGAGGCAAGATGCATTTGCTATAGGCGAGCAAACAGATGGAAGTCATGGAAACCATTGGCTTATTACTCCTAGTTCTTAGGGGGCCTGAGTCATTTAGGGCTTCAAACACATCTTGCTGCTGTGTGGTGTAGCCAGTGTGGTGTAGTGGTTAAGAGTGGTGGACTCGTAATCTGGTGAACCGGGTTCGCGTCTCCGCTCCTCCACATTCAGCTGCTGGGTGACCTTGGGCTAGTCACACTTCTCTGAAGTCTCTCAGCCCCACTCACCTCACAGAGCGTTTGTTGTGGGGGAGGAAGGGAAAGGAGAATGTTAGCACCTTGAGACTCCTTAGGGTAGTGATAAAGCGGAATATCAAATCCAAATTCTTCTTCTTCTTCTTCTTCTTCTTCTTCTTCTTCTTCTTCTTCTTCTTCTTCTTCTTCTTCTTCTCCTCCTCCTCCTCCTCCTCCTCCTCCTCCTCCTCCTCCTCCTCTCCACACACATGCCCCCAAGCACCAGCTGCCTGAGGTAGCTGCCTCACTCTGTTTAAGGATAGGGCTGTTCCTTTCCTGGGACCATCATCTCCACTTGCAGGCATTGCCAGTGTTGCATAGTGATTAGTGTGTTGGACTAGGATATGGGAGACCAGGGTTCAGTTCCCCACTTGGCCATGAACCTTGAGCCAGTCATTACCTCTCAGCCTAACCTACCTCACAGGTAGGTTGTTGTGTGGAAGGGGAGAGAACAATGTACCCCACCTTGAGTTCCTTGGATATATAAATGCAATACTTAAAGAAATGCATCCACAGCATGCATTTAAAGCATATTTACAGTGTGTGGTTTCTCTGAAAGAATCGTGGCTACTGTAGTTTGCAAAGGCTGCTGGGATTTGTAGCTGTGTGAGGGGTAAAGTACAGTCTTGGTGTGTGTGAGAGGGAGCAGCGTGCTTTAAATGTGAGGTGTGAATGTGACCCTAGTCATTATATAAATTTATTCTGCAACAGCATGACTGAACTGCTACCTGCTATGTGACATTAACATATGAGAGTGCTGGAGGTGAATTAGTCAAACAAGTTACCCAATCAGAACCCAGAGGGGTGGAGTCAGAGGGACTATAAAACCATCTCTGGGAGGGGCAAAAGGGGAGTTCATTGGGAGTTGTGTAGTTGGTTGAAGTGAGAGTGAATTGGGATAGAGTCTGTGGGTAGGTTGAGTCAGTGTAGCGAAATAAGTTGTCAGGAACAGATAGGAGCTAGGAAGACAAGTAAATATCTGAGAGGTGGTTTAGTAAGTGAGATCAGGTAGCGGAAGTTATAGGTCTGGATAGGCACCCTAGGATTGTAGTTGACCGATACCGTTTATGAAACCACACGCTTGTTAAACTGCAATAAATAAACAGAAGTTTATGTTCCAATTTAAACCTGACTGGACTCAGTATTGTACCAGGGCGGGCCTGGGTGGTGGCAGCGAGAAATAAAGTGGTGGCACAGGGATCAATAGACGGTGAAACGTCCAGGGACCCTGTGTGATCACCACAGGGAAGTACAGAGTCTTGGTTTGTGTAAGAGGGAGCAGCGTGCTTTAAATGTGAGGTGTGAATGTGACCCTAGTCATTCTATAAATTTATTATGCAACAGCATGACTGAACTGCTACGTGAACCTGCTCCCCCAGCCCCCCCAACACAACTCAGCTTCCTCTCGTCCCTGTTCTTTCCCCCCTTCTGTATCCCATCTCTTACAATGTAAGCCTTGATTTTACCCTGCAAGCCACATTAATTGGCTTGGCAGAAAATGTATAAAAGATGCAGCAAACAAGCAAGCAATTCGATGAGAAGGGAATCAAGGAGAGGACCTTTGGCCTGTTGAAATTTTGCATGGCATGGAAAAAAGGTGAAGTTTCAGTACCATAGCAAGGAAGGCGGGAGGAGCCTCCTTTTTACTGAAGGGTTTTAAAGGTGACAAAGAATCTCTGAGCTGTTATTTACAGTCGGGTAGGAGAAGCAGGCAGGGGGAGAGAAGTGTTTTCCAAGCCCAGAGGCTCATTTGAGTCTTAGCTGCTTTTGGAAGTGTATGGGCCATCTCCTAGCAACCACGATTCCTGCTTTCTTTCAGCTGCAGGAAGGTGGTGAGTGCAGGCCCTGGTGCTGTGATAATCTGCTTCCCAGACCCCCAGGAGCACTTTGAGTGAAGCTGATCGGCTTATGCAAATTCTAAATCTCATTGCAAGATCAACCTTTTCTTTCCATTTCTTCGGATAAGCTTTCTTAGATGGCCCGAGACCCCCCCCCCCGGCCCTCCAAATAAAGCCTTCCATTGAAAGACAGAGAGATAATTATGATAGCACTCTGCACATGCCCCAGAGACACGCCTTTCTCCACTCAACGCATTCACTGCAATAGGAAGAGAAGAAATAGTCTCCACTGAAATAGGATAACAAATATTAAGTTCAAAGTCAGAGGCCAATGTCTTCTGAAAGAGACTTTTATTTGCAAGGCTAGTGAAGCAAACTAAGGATCAAAAGTTATCTGTGGCAGTGATCAGACTGCATAGGCATAGACAGGGCATTTGTTATACCTCCCTAACTGGAACATAAGATAGGTAATAGTTTTGTTTACATGAGAATTACATGTACATTCAAATGCAGGAATACGCAGCTGTCCCATACAGGGATCAAACCTGCAAACCTTGGAGTTAGCAGTGCCATGCTCTAACCAACTGTTGCTGCATAAGTGGGTAAGATAAAGTAAGTTTGAGAATGGCTCCCTGGTTCAAAATTCATTGTGGCCATGAACTCAAAAGGCCAGTCTCCTCTCAGTCAACAGCTTCGCAGTGTCTTGGGACCATAATACTGTCTTAAAATTACAGGCATGTTGTCTGGGTTACTGAGACAGCAGCAGGATTGCATACAATGCTAGAATCATTTCATATCCCCATATAGATCTTTCTGGAAGAAAAAATTGTTTTTTGGAACCATAGAGCTGGAAGGGACCTTGCACGTCATCTAGACCAGTGTTTCCCAACCTTGGGCCTCCAGATGTTTTTGTCCTACAACTCCCATCATCCCTAGATAGCAAGACCAGTGGTCAGGGATGATGGGAAGTGTAGTTTAAAAACAACTGGAGCCCCAGCTGATCTAGACCAACCTGCTGCTTTATACACGATCCACAGTGCAGGATGGGAGCACATCAACACCAGCAGGTGGACCTCTGGCACTTGCTTTGATATCTACAGTAGAGGAGAGCCTACCCCCTCTCTCTGCAGTCTCTTCCACTGTTGAACAGCTTCTACCACCAGAGAGTTTATTTTCCTAATAAGAACAGCTAAAGAATTTGGGGCTTTTGGATTAAAGGGGGGGGGGGCATAAGAGATAGCTTAGAAGGATATACACTTCTGTAGGGTGTAGAGAAGGGACACAGGTGGCGCTGTGGTCTAAACCACAGAGCCTAGGGCTTGCCGATCAGAAGGTCAGTGGTTTGAATCCCAGCGATGGGGTGAGCTCCCATTGTTTGGTCCCAGCTCCTGCCCACCTAGCAGTTCGAAAGCACATCAAAGTGCAAGTAGATAAATAGGTACTGCTCCGGCAGGAAGGTAAACAGCGTTTCCGTGCTCTGCGCTGGTTCACCAGAAGCGGCTTAGTTGTGCTGGCCACATGACCCAGAAGCTGTACGCCAGCTCCCTTGGCCAGTAAAGCGAGATGAGCACCACAACCCCAGAGTTGTCCATGACTGGTCAGGGGTCCCTTTACCTTTACCTTTACCTTTACCTTTAGGGTGTAGAGAAAGAGGTGAGCGCAAAGTTCCCTCCCCCACCCTGCTTCAGAACAATAGAACTTGTGGACATCCAATGAAGATGTTGGAAGATTCAAGACAGACCAAAAATAAATACTTCTTCACACAACATAGTTATGGGATTTGTTCTCACTAGCAGTGCAGCATGTCTTTGTGGTGCCTGGGGCAGACATGCCTGGATACTCTGGGGGAGGGCAGGGTGCAGAGGGTGATGTGAAGAGGATGCAACAGGGCAGGTGCTCACCCTTCCAATCGGGTGCATGTCTGTTGCATCTTCCTGACGCCCTCTCAGCCCCATGCTACAAAATGCATCCCTGAAAAAACTGTGCCCCGGAGCAACAGCCCCCCTCACCCTGCCCATGCTAGGCCTCTGGTTTCCGCAGGAGGTAGTGATGACCATTAATTTGAATGGCTTTAAAAGAGGATTGGACAAATTCATGAAGTAGAGTGCTACCAATGGCTGTTCTTCCAGATGGCTTACGTTCTACCTCTGCTGTCAAAGGCTGTATTCCACTGAATACCAGTTTCTGGGAACCACAGAAGGAGGAGGAGGAGGAGGAGGAGGAGGAGGAGGAGGGAGGAGGAGGAGGAGGAGGAGGAGGAGGAGGAGGAGGAGGAGGAGGAGAAATGTTTAGATTTGATATCCCACTTTATCACTGCCCTGAGGAGTCTCAAAGCGGCTCACAATCTCCTTTCCCTTCCTCCCCCACAACAAACACTCTGTGAGGTGAGTGAGGCTGAGAGACTTCAGAGAAGTGTGACTGGCCCAAGTCACCCAGCAGCTGCATGTGGAGGAGTGGGGAAGCGAACCCGGTTCACCAGATTACGAGTTCACTGCTCTTAACCACTACACCATGCTGACATGTTCCTGTCTGGAGTTCAGCCTACACTCGAGTAGGATCCTGGCAGAGACATATGCCCAACTGGCATGTTCTCTTCCTCCTGGTCAATCATTCGGGAGCTTCATAAGCTTTCTTCAGTCTGAACATCACAGCGACCGATGCCAACCAACACCGGCACACTTAGGGATCCACAGAGTTTGCGCAACTTGCATAACAGACCTCAGGAACTCAGCATTTTGGCTAATCTTCTTTATTTACATATAAACACACATCAAGCACTGCAACATGTCTCCCTCTCTCTCTAGCATCAGCAAAGACAGAGAAGTGTGACTAGCCCAAGGTCACCCAGCAGCTGCATGTGGAGGAGCAGGGAAGTGAACCCAGTTCACCAGATTACAAATCCACTGCTCTTAACCACTACACCACACTAGCTCTCTGTTACGCCCAGGTCCTGTTTGCAGGACCTGGCAGCTGGTTGGCCCCTATGAGAATAGGATGCTAACCTATGATGGGCTAATGGCCTGACCCAAAAGGGCTCTTCTTATGTTCTTAACATTTATACAGTTTCCTTGTGATTTTCACCTTTTGGTAAAACAGTTGCAGAGAACAATAAAACAAAGCAAAAGAGGTGGGAGAGAGAAATTAATGTTCCATTTCACATTTTGTGACTAAGCATTTAGAAAATGCTTCTGGACTGTGTCTTACTAGCCCTGTTTTCTCCACTTAGGCCCCAGGATTCATGCCTTCAAAGTTCACGAATCTGTGTATCATTTGTTCATGAACCATTGGTGGGTCTAATATGTACACTAGATGGAGCTTGCACAACATATCTGTCTAGGGCTTTTCACTGCATCAAGCCCATGATGTTACTTAGTTGTACCGCATGACACACTTACCGTACTTTAGAGTTTAACAAGAAAGCCAGGTTCTAAATACAGCATGGAATAGATTGAGCAAATGTCTGCTATCTAATTATACTAGGACAGCAAGATTAAGCAGTGTAGTTGATTAAATCGTTTGAATAAAAACACATTTATTCTATTAAAAAGGCAGCTTTTTGAAGTTAATTATTTTAAATATTAATACTTACACATATTAGAAAAGGCAGTACTCTTGGTTTAAGAACAAAACACCTTCTAGGCTGGTGTCTTGTGCAATAAAGGAGTGCAGCTCCCCAAAAGAGATTGAGAATGCCTCTTTCCTTCAAAAGTCTTGTTTTATTCATCCTCAAATGGATGCACATTTAGGATGCCACCCTATAGGCACTTACCTAGAAGGCAATCCCATTGAGTATATTGGAACTTCTGCTAGAGTAAACAAATACCAGACTGTGCTGTTAATAATCAGGTAATTGTGAATGAATTGATTGGAACCAAAATGATTAACTGACCAATTTCTGTTTAACCACTTGCCCTACAGCTCTATGGCATGTAGAAGGTGCCAGATCCAATCCGTGTTACTGAATGTTAAAAACCTAAGTCATATGAAAGCAGGGGAGTGTGGTAAAGTAAAGGTAAAGGAACCCCTGAGCATTAGGTCCAGTCACAGATGACTCTGGGGTTGCAGCGCTCATCTCACTTTACTGGCGAAGGGAGCCGGCGTACAGCTTCCAGGTCATGTGGCCAGCATGACTAAGCAGCTTCTGGCGAACCAGAGCAGTGCACGAAAATGCTGTTTACCTTCCCGCCGGAGCAGTACCTATTTATCTACTTGCACTTTGACGTGCTTTCCACCTGCTAGGTTGGCAGGAGCAGGGACCAAGCAACGGGAGCTCACCCCATCACGGGGATTCGAACCGCTGACCTTCTGATCAGCAAGCCCTAGGCTCTGTGGTTTAGACCACAGCACCAGCCCCAATAATGGTCAGTGGCAAGAAGGCTGGGTCCCTGCAAGGAAGAAGGTTGATGATCAGCTGTGATATTCCCATGCAAACCACAGATGGAATGTCAACATGGGAAGTGGCTCTCATTCTGCCTGACATCCTTTTTAAAGCATCACTTTCCAGATCACAATTAGCACTGTCAAAAGACTGTGAACAGAGTTCATTATAGAACTGCATAGATGGGGATCCACTAAGCCATAGGTGGGGAACCATAGAACTGGGAGCAGAATGCAGCACACACACACCCGTCCTCTCTATAGGGCCATCAGGCCATCAGAGAGGGGAGAGGGCGTATGTGCCAAAACTAGCTCATAATACAAAGGCTTTACCCAGTTTCCTCTCTGGCCCAGTCCATCACAGACACGTGGTAGTTTTTTTGCCATGGGCTAAGCCAGACACAGCTCAATGGGCCTGATTTTGCCACTTGCAAAAAACTAAGGCAGTGAGGAGGTTCTCGAAAATTTGTTGGGCCACGGTACAATGCTGGCAAGGCTGAATTCATTAGGATTAGGATGGGCCTGGGAATTTGTTTGATTTTATGTTTTTGTAATTTTTGTAATTTCTATTGTTTTTTGTTTATATTGTCTTATTTGTGGTGTTTTTTTTTTGTTTGTTTCTTAAAGGGGTTATTTTGTTCTTAAGGGGAGGGGTCAGGGCTGCCGGGGAATGGGCCCCAGCCCATAAAATGGCTGGGATATGCTTCACAGGGGGGAATGCACTGGGACAACCGATCTCAGTGATCACGGGTAGGAGGAGGAGTTACGCTAAGACCAGACCATGTCATTACAGAGGAGGCAGGTTTAGTCGTTGTCTGAGGACTATCCCTGCCTCTGGGTCTGGTCCTGACCGGATGAATACTAGAATCAGCAAGGGATACCCACATGACCTGAAAGTGCTGCTGTGCAATGCCAGGTCAATGACTCATAAGACCACTGCCATCCATGACTTGATCATGGATGGAGGACTTGACCTGGCATGTGTAACAGAGACTTGGTTGGATGAAGCAGATGGGCCTGTCCTTGCCGCTGCTTGTCCACCAGGTTTCTCTTACGCACAGCAACCCAGGTCATGTGGGCGGGGAGGGGGGGTTGCAGTGATTTTTAGGAAGTCATTAGTTTGCACCAGGCGTCCTATTGGGAAGACCCAGTTTTCTGAGTGCATGTTCTGGAAGTTGGGCAATAGGGGCAGTACAGGATTCCTTTTGGTGTACCGACCTCCCCGCTGCACCAAGGATTCCCTGCCCGAGCTGCTTCAGGTCGTGGCGGATGTTCTCCTGGAGACACCTAGCTTGGTCGTCCTAGGGGATTTTAACATCCATGCCGACACGACCTTACAAGGGGCCGCTCGGGACTTCGTGGAAAGCATGGCCTCCATGGGGCTGTCCCTGAATAAGTGTGGCCCAACCCATAGCCGCGGACATGCCTTGGACCTGGTGTTTACCTCTACGGATGTTGGTGATCTGACACTAAGTAAAAGCGAAACGAAAGAAGTGCCATGGTCAGATCACTTCCTGGTGCAACTGGACTTCTCCGCGACCCATCCCCTCTGCAGGGAGGTGGGACCGATTCGGATGGTCCGCCCCCGCCACTTAATGGATCCAAATGGTTTCCAGAGAGTGGTTGGGGATGCTTTATCCCATGTTGATGGCCTTTCAGCCGATTCCCTGGTGGCCCGCTGGAATGTGGAGTTAACCAGGGCTATTGACTGCTTGGCTCCGAAGCGCCCTCTCCGATTGCATGAAGCCCGGAGAGCCCCGTGGTTTTCCACGGATCTGAGGGCAATGAAACAATCGTTGAGACGGCTAGAGCGCCGGTGGCGGATAACTCATTCTGAATCTGACCGGACACGGGTTAGAGCTCAACGTCGAGCCTACCAAGTGGCGATAGCGACGGCGAAGAAGACTTTCTTCACCGCCTCTATTGCATCTGCAGAAAGCAGCAGCAGGAGACTCTTTCAGGTGGTTCGCAATTTAGCGGAACCACCTGTAACATCGGGGCCCAGTACGGGCCACATGTTCTCCTGCAATGATTTTGCAAATTTTTTTGCAGATAAAATCGCTCAGATTCGGGAAGAAGTAGACTCCACCGTGGGAGCAGGGCCGGGGCGGGAGAGTGCTAGAGTCCTGTCTGGTCAAGTTGTGTGGGATCAATTTCAATCTGTTACCTCCGAGGATGTGGACAGGCTGCTTGGACGAGTGAAGCCAACCACCTGTCTCCTGGATCCTTGCCCATCCTGGCTTATAAAAGCTAGCCGGGAAGGACTGGGCGATGGGCTTCGTGGGGTGGTGAATGCTTCCCTCCGTGAGGGAGCCTTCCCAGACCCGCTGAAAGAGGCGGTTATTAAACCGCTTCTTAAAAAACCATCTTTAGATGCGGCCACGATGGCCAATTATCGCCCAGTCTCAAACCTCCCATTCTTGGGCAAGGTGATTGAGCGAGTGGTTGCTGAACAACTCCAGGCACGCCTGGAAGAAGCGGACCATTTGGATCCCTTCCAGTCGGGATTCAGGCCTCATCATGGGACTGAAACTGCCTTGGTCGCACTGGTTGATGATCTCCGGCGGGCTAGGGACAAAGGTGAGAGCTGTTTCCTAGTTCTGCTGGATCTCTCAGCGGCGTTTGATACCATCGACCATGACATCCTTCTGGACCGTCTTGAGGGGCTGGGAGCTGGGGGCACTGTCATACAGTGGTTCCGCTCCTTCCTCCTGGGCCGTGTTCAGAAAGTGGTGGTGGGGGATGAGTGTTCAGACCCCTGGCCGCTCACTTGTGGGGTGCCTCAGGGTTCTGTCCTCTCCCCCATGCTTTTCAACATCTACATGCAGCCGCTGGGAGCGATCATCAGGAGGTTTGGGCTGGGTGTTCATCAGTATGCAGATGATACCCAGCTCTACCTCTCTTTTAAATCAGAACCAGTGAAGGCGGTAAAGGTCCTGTGTGAGTGTCTGGAGGCGGTTGGAGGATGGATGGCGGCTAACAGATTGAGGTTGAATCCTGACAAGACAGAAGTACTGTTTTTGGGGGACAGGAGGTGGGCAGGTGTGGAGGATTCCCTGGTCCTGAATGGGGTAACTGTGCCCCTGAAGGACCAGGTGCGCAGCCTGGGAGTCATTTTGGACTCACAGCTGTCCATGGAGGCACAGGTCAAATCTGTATCCAGGGCAGCTGTTTACCAGCTCCATCTGGTACGTAGGCTGAGACCCTATCTGCCTGCGGACTGTCTCGCCAGAGTGGTACATGCTCTGGTTATCTCCCGCTTGGACTACTGCAATGCGCTCTACGTGGGGCTACCTTTGAAGGTGACCCGGAAACTACAACTAATACAGAATGCGGCAGCTAGACTGGTGACTGGGAGCGGCCGCCGAGACCATATAACACCGGTCTTGAAAGACCTACATTGGCTCCCAGTACGTTTCCGAGCACAATTCAAAGTGTTGGTGCTGACCTTTAAAGCCCTAAATGGCCTCGGTCCAGTATATCTGAAGGAGCGTCTCCTCCCCCATCGTTCTGCCCGGACACTGAGGTCCAGCTCCGAGGGCCTTCTGGCGGTTCCCTCACTGCGAGAGGCCAAGTTGCAGGGAACCAGGCAGAGGGCCTTCTCGGTGGTGGCGCCCGCCCTGTGGAATGCCCTCCCATCGGATGTCAAGGCGATGGACAACTACCTGACATTCAGAAGACATCTGAAGGCAGCCCTGTTCAGGGAAGTTTTTAATATGTGACATTTTAGTGTATTTTTTATCTCTGTTGGAAGCCGCCCAGAGTGGCTGGGGAAACCCAGCCAGATGGGCGGGGTACAAATAATAAATTATTATTATTATTAGGATGGGAAAGAAGTTGCATCAAGAATCTATAGGCCTCTGAATTTTCATGAAGACAATTTATAAAGCAGGGATTGGGAACCTGTGGCCCTCAAGATGTAGTTGAATTCCAGTTCCCATCACCCTTGACCATAATCTGTGCTGACTGGGGGTGATGGGAGGTGGAGTCTGACTACCCCTGGAGAGCCACAGGTTCCCCAATCTTCAGAAAAGGCATGGCGGCCATGAGCCCCATCTTGGAACTGCTGATAATCCACATTTCCATCCTCTGTGCAAATTAGACAACAGTGTGAGCAGGAGAAGACTCTGAGGAAAGGAGAAAAAGGTGATGCATTGGATAGAATATTGAGCTTTGACAGAGGAAAGATACTGACTCCAATCTCACAGAGCCTGCATAGAGGAGACAGGGATGAACACACATCTCTTTTTATTTGAAAAACAAACAGACTGAAATCCTGCTGATAAGATCTTTGACAGCTGAAGAGGGACCTGGAGGGCACTGGCTAAATCCAACCCCATACTCTCCTCTTCTCAAGCAGGTCTGATATTATCTTTTTCTTCTTCTTCTTCTAATGGACAATGCATTTGCAGACTTGGTCATTGAATTAGCTACATCATAATCTCTCCATTTCCTATATACTGGGAGAGAAAGAAAAATGCTTCAAAATATGATAGGTTTGCTGAGCACTGTGCATAATACGAGTGTTGTTGCAATGTATCATTTATTTATTAGAATACACACACACACACACACACACACACACACACACACACACTAAAAGAATGCCAAGATAGTTTACAATAAAGCAATTCAGAGCAAAAGAACTAATTCTGTATGCAATGGATGGAATCCAACTATGACCTCCTATGATTACAATAGGTCTACTGCTGGCAAAGCAGAACTCCCCCTCTATACATCCACTGAATCTGTTCAAGGGGTTCCCACACCCACACTCACACCCACACACCACATGTTTGGGGGCATAGGTGGGGGTAAATGGAGGGGAAGGAGGGATCCCATTGCACTCGCAGTAATCTTTGTGGAGCTGAGCTGAGTGAGTAGATTACCACCCAATATATCACAATTACAAAAGATCTAGGAATTCTTCAACCAGTTTCAGAGGCCAGGGAAAGTGCAAATAAATAGATATGTTCTTAGCAGCTGGCTGAATCAACATCTCAGTGGGGAGTTCACTCCAAAGGCTGGGGTCCACCGTGGAGAATATATGCTGATTGTGATTAATATGGTGATTACTGCCTGGAGAGAATGAACAAAAACAATGTATCTGTAGTTTTTGAAACAAAAATACAACTTTGGGACATCCTGTGAATGACGGGTCCAGGATGAGCAAAAGGAAGTTATCACACAATGTACAGTCAATTAACAACAGACTGATTACAAGAAAGGATATTCTCACTGAACAATAGGAAGATCTTTCTAACTGTAAGAGCTGTCTGGCAGTGAAACAGACTGCCTCAGAAGGAGCGGGACTCTCTTTCACTGGATATTTTAAAGCAGAGGTTGGATGGCCATCTGTCTTGGATGTTTTAGTTGTGATTCCTGCATTGCAGGGGGTTGGACTAGATAATCCTTGAGGTTCCTTCCAACTCTGCAATTCTACAATGATTCTACAATGAAGGATGAGAGTTTTTGAAACAACAACATAGGTTTGTCAATAGCTGTGACCTATGATACCAGCTAGGAATTGCACTTCCAAGTTTAGAAGCAGAATATATTTCAGTGTCAGAGGCTGCATATAAACAAAACTTGACTTCCTATATTTTCCACTTGCTTGTGGGCCTTGTGGCCTTCCTGGGTCTTATTTGGCAGGCTACTGCAGCAGACAAGACACAGTTGACTAAGTAGACTTTTGCTGTGATCCAAAATTTGCAGACTCCTCAGTCTTGGTATATTTTGCCTTCCTATAGTTTGCATCAAAAGCAACATTGCCCTCATCTAATAATTTATCCCTCCTGATTCTTATTAAAGGGACACCCAATCGCTGTGACATCAATGTGTTTCTGCAAGCTGTGCAACAGCATGTTTTGCTGTAAAGTCCTTGCAATTGTCTCCCATTTCCCAGGAAACCCAATGGGGAGAACACCTTTGGCAGCTGCTAATTGACAGCTCCCTCCTGCTCCATAGCTCTAATGGGCACCAGCAGATAGATATGGTCCCTGCTCTCTTCCACTGCAAACTACTGTGAATGCATTGATGGGTCACGGAGAGCATCTATATTATTCCTCTCTCTGTATGCCTGTAACATAAAGCTGATGTTCTTTAGACGGGCAGATCAATAAGGCTCAATGCAATTGCAGAACATATTGCATATTGATGTGCTGGTTTTGTTGTGTTACTATTGGGCCACGGTTGTAGCTAAATAATGATTCACTATCATGCTTTTGTTTAACCTGACTTTTTTGTTATTTTGCTTTGTTTTTTAACTATCATTTTGATCATGGGTAGCTAACTGTGTCTTGTCTGGCTGTGAGCCTGAAATTAAATGAAATTATGTCCCACGACTCACCATTGGGAGAAGTATGACTTTGAGATGTCAGTAGGGGAGGGTGGACCAGACAGATGGAAGTGTGTGTGTGTGTGTGTGTGTGTGTGTGTGTGCATTAGCAAAACAACACAGAGAGAGGGGGGAGTAAAGTGGGATCAATCCAGATAATGCCTTTTCTTTCCTTTCGTTATTTATTTCCAGGCACTCACACAGAGTCTTTGAGGCCTGCTTTTTCACATATTTGGGACGCGGGTGGCGCTGTGGTCTAAACCACTGAGCCTTGGGCTTGCCAATTGGAATGTCGGCAGTTCGAATCCCCACAATGGGGTGAGCTTCCGTTTTTCAGTCCCAGCTCCTGCCAACCTAGCAGTTTGAAAGCACGTCAAAGTGCAAGTAGATAAATAGGTACAGTTCCAGCGGGGAGGTAAATGCTCTGGTTTCACCAGAAGCTACTTAGTCATGCTGGCCACATGACCCGAAAAAAACTGTCTGTGGACAAACGTTGGCTCCCTTGGCCAGTAACGCGAGATGAGTGCCGCAACCCCAGAGTCGTTCACGACTGGCCTTAACTGTCAGGGGTCCTTTACCTTTTACCTTTCACATTGGTGGACACTTTGAACATAACACATGGGACAAATCTATCTGGGAAGCTGACTGACTAGGTATCCCCCTATACAGTTTAAAGTTCAACCATGGCTGAGCTGAAACCACACAATCCATAGAAACTGTGGAACTTGTTCTCATAGGAGGCAGTGATGGCTACCAATGTTGATGGTTTAAAAAAAGGATTAGACAAATTCATGGATCAGAGGGCATGTTTCCATGAGGAGCTTTTCTTCCTGGTTTGGCAGATCAACCCACAGTTCACTACCTTGGCTTCTGCTGGGTGGACATGCAGCTGACCCTCAGTTCTCACCAAGTGCCTAGCCAGGGGTGTTCATATCATGACCCAATCATATATCCAAAGTGTGCCAAAACATTCCTTGGTACTGCAATGAATGACAAAGTCCCTGTTCACATGGAATACTGTGCATGCCCATGTACTCTCCTGGGTTGAATCTGATGTTTCAAGAATGAACACAACAAGAAAATTGGTAATGAACTGCAAGGAGACAGTCAAGAGCTGAGCTCTGTTGCCTTCCCTTGATAATGTTATTGTTGAGGAAGAATGGTTGGAAATTAGCTATGTTTTACTTTACTTTCTATTCTTTTGTGTAGTTGTCCTAGTTGGGCAAGCATGAATATGGAGGAAAGACACTAAATATTGTGCACTCATGCACACCAGAGTTATAAAGTATTTGGAAGAGTGGGGTAGTTTGGCTTTTATTTTGATGTGGGGCAAGGCTTAATTGGCACCATAGCTCAGCTCATTAATACAGTGGTACCTCAGGTTAAGTACTTAATTCGTTCTGGAGGTCTGTACTTAACCTGAAACTGTTATTAACCTGAAGCACCATTTTAGCTAATGGGGCCTCCTGCTGCTGCTGCTGCGCCGCCGGAGCACAATTTCTGTTCTCATCCTGAAGCAAAGTGCTTCACCTGAAGCACTATTTCAGGGTTAACAGAGTCTGTAACCTGAAGCGTATGTAACCTGAAGTGTATGTAACCCGAGGTACCACTGTAGTGATTTTGAGCATGTGCAGAGCTCCATTCTCTCATTATACACCTAGCCAAACCATACAGGGCAACTTCCAGGTCAGAGGATATTATTCACAGCAGCTCAGTGGCTGCATTGGATGACGAAGGTCCCAGGTTCAAACTGTGGCATCCCCAAGAGCTGCTGCCAGTCAGTGTAGCCAACACTGAGCTAGATGGACCAAGAATCTTACTGTAGTGTTCTGCACATGATTATGCATTGGTGCATTCAAAACACATGCTATTGTACGCCCAGTCTGTACCCATTTTTGAGGAGCTCAGCCCACATGTTGACTTTCAAATTCACTACAGTATGTGGATGATAGTCATTCACACAAACATATGTACATATGCATCACATAATGTGTGAAAAAAATCAGTCCTCATGACAGCATCTTTCACAGTCCAATGCTTATCATGTAAATCCCATTGAGCTCAATGGGGCTTACATTGCTGTCTTGTATTAGAAATGATTCAGTGAGCTAGCTTCATTTTTTTTAAAAAAATGAATATATGGGGAGACTATTTACCCATGGAAACTTCATGGTACCAACACGAATAAGAGTTTCTGCCCTCCCCTCAAATAGTCTGGCTACTCCCATGGAGGATAAAGGCCATTTGGCAACTCTGGGTAATTTAGAGTTTCGATTTTATATGTGTCTGGGAAGTAGAATATTGTGTATCAACTATGTAGTGAATGAAAACTGATTTATTTATTTTTTAAAAAAGATTTTGTTATGAAAAGGTTTTGTGTGAGAGAGAAAAGCGGGGGGTGGGGCTAGATACAACAGAATAAAAATGTAGTCTGTTAGAAGGGGATGATACAGATATTGCAGTAACTCCCAGAAACACAAACGTTCCACTTCCTGCAGTCTTCAGTGAGAACCAAAACCATTTGGCAATCCAGTCAAACCAAGCGTTTCATCTTAGAGAGTGGGAGAGAGAAAAGAAAAGAAAAAAGCACGGATCTGGGTCATTCGCCTCCAGGGCTTTCATCTTCTCCATTTAGAGCATCGTCACAGAAAACATGGATAAAACATTAATAATATATACTTAAAAAAAAAAAAGTCTGACTGCGCCTTATAAAGACATTGGGAGATTTGGCCCTAGAAATTAGCATTGCTGTCTGTGTCCGACTGAGAACGTGAGCTAATCTCCTGCAGCAGAGCCGTTAAAATAATTGATGAATGTGTGCCGGATTCCCAGGAGTGGGGAGGAAGGGGGGGGAGGTACTGATTTCAGTTCTGTAGCGTCAGGATTGCGTCAATTTGGGTTTCAACCACGTCTTCAGTCTCAGAGCTCAGTTAGTCAGAAGATCTGAACCACAGGACAAGGGCTCACGAATCAGTGTGCAGGAAAGGAGGACTGTACTAGACCCTCCCTCCCCTTTCCCCCCACCCATTCCTCGCTACCTCCTCCTCCTCCTTCTAAAACCTTCCCGATCTTTCAGGCTTGTGTTTTCATCACGTTGGAAAACAAGACTCCCTTGGCTGTGTGTGCGTATATGCGTTTTCTCCCTCCCTCCTCTTCAGTGAGCGGCTGAGCACAGGGGCAAAAAAAGGAAAGAGCGGTTTCAGCACCTTGGACAGAGCGCGCAGCCAGCAACATGGCTCCGATTGCAGCCAGCCGGGAAGAATTTGGTAAGCGTCTTCTTTTTAAAAAACCCGATCTTGAAGGCTTGATTAATTTCATTTCATTCAGGTGCTTTGGAAAAGGCAATTATATGACTACTATTTCGGGCTCCTGGGGGAAAGCCAGCGCTGGAAAGCTAAGGCTGTGCCTGTGCTCTGATATGAGCGACGTCAGTCGCCTCTCCTTAAAAGCATCCTTTATATGATGCATGGGTTTTACAGAAGTTTGACACCCCTTTTTTATTAGTTCTACAGTTTATCGATTTCTGCCGTGCTCTTTCTATAGCTCCCAAAAATTCACAAGTGAAATATATGGACCGTGAGGTGTGTCTTTTGGGGTGGGGGTGGGGAGTGTCTGGAGAAAGATACTGTTTGTTGTGATCTAGCTTTAGAGAAGAGTCAGTTATATGCATTTCATTCCAAATCCATATTCTACATGTTCTCAGGCTAATTGCCATAACTGCTTCTTTCAAGAGAGGAGCAGATAGATATTTACTCAAATAGATTAGTCATCCACCCACCCACTCATCTGTCCATAGGCTCTCTCTCTCTTCCTCTGCAACTGTCTGTCTCCTGTCATTAGTGATGTTGCTAAGGGAGTGTATGCAAAGTACCCCTCCCTTAAAAAAAATGCTTTGAACTAAGTATTGTGTGTGTGTGTGTGTGTGTGTGTGTGCGTGCGTGCACATGCACAGAAACTAAAGTTAAACCCTGGTTCTCTTCTCATATTCAAAGTAGGCAATTAAAAAACAACACTTTTCTGCACCAATATATCTGCTTAAACTTTAAATAAGTAGGCTCATTATCTTTTGAGAGAACTGTATACATTCATATAAATAAAGTTGTTTCTCTCCCCTGTCCCTAGAGGGTGGTTCAGCTCCTGACCACTTTACCTTTTTACCTTACTTTTATTCATGTTGCCTGATAGCTATCATTCCCATATGCCAGGGTAGCAGCACAGCTCTTCTACAGTCAAAGTACACCCAAGACTGTGAGAGTAAACTGTAAGTCATATATGTCAGTTACACTAGCCTCTAGATGAAGTTAATAGGAGTTTTAAATTATGTTGGCATAGTAGAATTCTTTGGGTCCCAACTCAAACTGGATCAGTTCATACTTGTGCCGTGTGTCTAGATCCTGCCCCTTCCAGTTAACACTCCTGTAATCTGTCCTACTCATTTTCAGAAATAGCACATTTTCAAACCAGTCTACCATTTCCATATAGCTGCTATAATACCTAAGCAATTGCTTTGCCATATGAAAACAGCAAGGAAGGCAGATTGTAAGCCCACTGGCAGCTATTGTACAGCACATTTAGTTTTGATTTCGTCTTGTATCACCCCCCCCCGGGTGTTTCTAATTTCATTTGTGACAGCTTGCTCACCTGATAACTGACTTTATGAGGATAATTAATATAAAACTGTGGCATTCTTCCTCTCAGAGGCTGCGGTTGTAACTTGCAC
This sequence comes from Podarcis erhardii, assembly GCF_964252035.2. Lineage (NCBI taxonomy): Eukaryota > Metazoa > Chordata > Lepidosauria > Squamata > Lacertidae > Podarcis > Podarcis erhardii. The sequence goes on from NC_138501.1 coordinate 49,860,167, forward strand.
CATCATTCCTGCTGCTGGAGACAATACTTCGGCATGCAAGCTTCAAAAGAGTATTTGCAAATATGTCAATTGGCCATTAAAATCTGTTCAGCCGAGTTAATGATCCAGCCTGGCCTCTTTCCCAAAGCATCTTATGCAACTGTCATTACCTCACTGTTGATGGGTTGTGTCTTGTCTCCTAGCCCCATATTTTGCATGAAGAAAAAGAAATAAAGAAAAAGTGACCCTGTCCACATAAATGTAAGGGGTGGAACTGACCCAGTGACCAGTGCTCTACCCCAAAGCAAGGTTGTCTGCACACTAACCCATTTCCATGTCCTGCATGTAGTAAGTTCATTACAAATCTACTCTAATCAAAAGCAGTCAGCCAGAGTGAGAAAAGATCTCCCATGCTAACAGTCCTATAAAGTGGCAAGGTAGGTAGTGAGAGCTGATGCTAACTCTTCAGTAGCTTATTTATATGTGGGACCCTTCATTTCTCCATGGATTTGACTAAAAACAATTCAAGTCATTATTTTAAAGGCAAGGCTGGGTGTGCAAGTCGTGTGTGTGTGTGTGTGTGTGTGTGTGTGTGTGTGTGTGTCCCCCTGTGGTTTAAATTGGAGATCAGAGATCTGCTTACACAAGTTCGGGAGGCTCATTCTGCATCTCAAGCAGAGATTTACTTATCCTTTCAAGGGAACTGTTCGTTCACTCTCTCTTAAACAGAGAGGATGCTGATCATTTGTTAGAACACCAGCACTCTTGCTACCTTCCTGCATAAGCAATGCCATTGCATTAATATTTCATGAGTCCCCCATTTCGCTTGGAGAATGTGGACTTAGCCTTGATTGGTCCTACCAGCGTGTGGTACTTAGACTCACTTAGAAATGTTACTTATGGACAGAATTGGATTTCCAATTAGTGGCGTTCATTTGGCCCTGCACTGCTTACTCATGAAATGCTAATGCTCCTCTTTTATCCATGCGCCAGATGTCATTGCAGCTTTCATGCTATTTTCCCTACTGCCATTTGGAATGTGGGCTGATTCATATGAGTGATGGAAAGAAGTTCTCGGAAAATTGATTTACTTGCCGCGGCTGGAAAATGTGCTTCCTTGAAATGTTGTTTTAGATGCCCTCATCTCTGGGTAGCTTTGAACGTCTTTTTGCCTCTGCAACTAGATAGATCCAATGCTTACAAAATATCAGGTGCACAAATGGTTTTAAACATGCACTTGTATAATGGACAAAGTAGCACAAGGTGAAATGGCTGGCTGCATATGTTCAGTGTTGCATAGAAAACTGACACCAGGCTGATGGCAAGAATATCCTAAGACACTAAGTTTTGCATTTTCATGCCAAACACCAGTCCCTTCCTGCAACGAGGCCATGCAAATATGTAGCTTCTTGAACACAAAAGGAAATCCGTAATATAAAAGTGGATGTCATGCCTATGACTAACACATATTTCAAATTCTCTTTTATCTACTTAGACTAATGTGAAGGGTGTAGGAGGGAGCTAGAGATGTTTATATGTGTACTGAATTCATAAATTTTATATGGGGCAGCAGCAAAATTGAACAGAAGCAGTCCAGTTGTTATAATCACAATTGTTGAACTGTGCTTGTTTCAGGTTTGCATGCAACAGCAAACATGCCCAGCCAGAGTTTTCGATACACGTTCATACCTGCAGGGGGCACAACATGAATAGGCTTTATTGTTATAAAGTATACCTAGCAGTTCATTCTCCCCGCTTCACCAGTTTGCTCACCTTTGCATAGTTAGTTTAACTACTGCTTTCAACCTCTGAAGTCCGCCGTTCATGCATTTGTTGCCATGTGCTTTGACTTGCAGATGAAATTCCAACTGTGGTTGGAATCTTCAGCGCCTTTGGGCTGGTCTTCACTGTCTCCCTCTTTGCTTGGATCTGCTGCCAACGCAAATCTTCCAAATCAAATAAGACCCCGCCTTACAAATTTGTTCATGTGCTGAAGGGCGTCGACATCTATCCTGAGAACCTCAACAGCAAAAAGAAGTTTGGGGCAGAGGACAAGGAAGAAGGCAAGAGCAAACCGGTTATGCCAAAGACCTCTCTCCACCTAGACCTGGAGAAACGAGATCTGAACGGCAATTTCCCCAAAACAACCCCCAAAATACCAAACTCCTCAGATCTCGAGAACTTCACTCCAAAGCTCTTTCCTGAGAGGGAAAAAGATTCTGTCTCCCCTGATAGCCTGAAGTCTGTTACTTCCATATCTTCTGAAGAGAAGCAAGATAAATTAGGGACTCTCTTCTTCTCCATTGAGTATAACTTTGAGAAGAAGGCTTTCATGGTGAACATCAAGGAAGCACGTGGCTTGCCTGCCATGGATGAACAGTCAATGACTTCTGATCCATACATCAAAATGACGATACTGCCGGAGAAGAAGCACAAGGTGAAAACTCGAGTACTGAGAAAAACATTAGACCCAGCTTTTGACGAAACCTTCACCTTCTATGGAATCCCTTATACTCAAGTCCAAGATCTGAGCCTTCACTTTATGATCCTAAGTTTTGACCGATTTTCCCGAGATGACATCATTGGAGAAGTTCTCTTTCCTCTGTCCGGGATTGAGTTATCTGAAGGAAGGATGCTGATGAACAAGGAGATCATCAAAAAGAATGTTAGGGTAATTGATCTTGAGTCATATTTTGTATTATCAACTTATTTCGCCTGCCCTATCTCAGCACTTAACAGTTTTTCTAAAGGCAGAATCTAAGTATAGCACCCTGACAACAGCCTACATGCATCTTGAATATATAAAATAAACTAGAGAGTCTCAACAATGTGAAGGATGTCTGCCTATATCCCCATTTCATTTACCTCAACAAGGGTTCTTAAAATATCTAGGTATGATGGCCCAGTTTGTGTATTGATAAACCCTCAGAGGGAAGGGACTTCATCAGTCAAATGCAGAACAGATATTATGCAGAGCTTGTAACAGTGCAAGTTTTACAGATTGAAGAGGTAGAGTGGGCATATATGGGATAAGGCGAAAAAACAAATGTCTGTTATTCATGTATTTAATTATTTATTATATTTATTTGTCACTTTTCTACACCAAAGTATCTAAATTGACTTACCTATATACCATGGCTGAGAAATGTTGTTGCGTTCCAACCCCCATCAACCCCTGCAGCCACAATGGCCTGTGGTTAGGGATAGTGAGAGTTTAGTCCAGCAATATCTGGAGAGCCACAGCTTCCCCATATCTGTGATATACCATCACGCTGGAGGCATAATCTGTAGGCTACGGTGTAATTTAGTGTATTGTTACACTCAACAGTCTTAAAAATGAAATAAATCGAAAACCGCTTGGGGATGGGCTGATTAGGAACAGACAGATAGAAGCTGGGAGATTTTAACCCATTGGATTGTGCCATTTTTCTCCACTCAAAATGATCCCTCCTGCTTTTACTTGTTCCTCTGTAGGGTTCCAAACAGATGTAAATTAAACTCTTAAGCCCTTCTCCTTCCATCTTAGGTCTACATTCCATGACCTACATTTGTAAATCCTCCAGGTTAAAATAATGTTATGGGCTCACTGAGTTTCCATGCAGTGAGAGGTTTCAGGGGGATAGACAACACTGTGTCAACCTTTCAGCTTTGTGAGCAAGAGTACCCATGACTTGGAAACCCATTGTGATGAACTAGAAGATTCCCACTGTTTTCTGTGGGTTTTAAGCAGCAACTCAGTGTGTGATCCTGCAGCACGTAATTGTTACCAGTGGGATTTCTGCATCCAATATATACTGGTAGTGGATTTAATTATCTGAGTGCAGATCCATACACAGTACAGCATTTTGTTGGCAGCTCCTACCTGTGCATAACTGAAAGTGGTATTGGAACACTAACAGCTCTTTCCAACAGTCACAAGTAGTTCTGTTGAAGTTCTTGGATGAGGTGGGAATGAAGTGCTCTAGATTATAGAGTAGATGTGGTCACCATGTGACCTTCCAGATGTTATCAGACTCCAGCTTCCACCACCCCTTATTATTGGCCATGCTAGCAGGAACTTATTAGAGTCCAGCAATGTCAGATTAGCCAGTCCTAACCAAGATTACCCAGTCCTAGTCAAGTGGTCTGGGCCACTTCATGCTTCAGCTGGAAAATCCATTGTAATCTCCCTTTCCTTCCCTCCCTCCCTCCCTGAACATTCTTAAAGATTGTGGCATTTGAAAATGGCAATCTCACCTGCATTCTGCAATGGAACTTATCCCCTTGAGATTCTTCCTTCTCCTACCAGTGTAGACTTAGCTTGGATTACTTTGAATCCAGGGGACAGTGCAAATCTTAGCAGGATATCTTACCTTAAGTATCTCACAACAAAAGTGGAACTCAGGTCTGGTTCAGGCAATGTTACTTTTAACATTTACTCAACACTTGTCTCTCAGGAAAATAAATAAATAAATCTCCTCAGTGGAAAAGGAGTGGGTTTGAGCTCCTATTGGGTGATATAAAAGTGCTATTGACAATGATTAACTCATGATGGCCCATTAACACATGCTGGCTACAGTGGCAGCATGGCTATGCAAATCTGACCCCAAACAACATATAACCTAAAATTTGTTGGATCAATAGGTTAATGAGTTGCAGCCAAATGCAAACTATTTATCTAGACAGAAGTTGTTCTGTTTGAATCTGAAGTCCTTGAACAAGGACCAATATGGTTACATCAACTTCATCAGTGCAGGAAAATTGCTTAACCAAATGGTGGGCTGTAACATTGCAATAAAGTCAATGGCAAAATAAAAATAAAAATTCTCCATTGATTTAATGGCTATGAGTATTAGCCTGCATCTCCATGGCTATGATCCATATGCAGTTAACCCTGTTCTCCCTCTTTGTGTCACTTCCTTTCCTGCCTCCCACTCCACCTAGTAGATTATTATGGGAGTGACAGATCACTCTTGCCAGGGGGTTGAGCTGATAGTTTACACATGGATTTCTTTTCCCAGGGGTATGTACTAACCACAAGATTCAGTTTGGTCCCTAATCCTGCACTTCAGAAAATAGGCCACTTGAAGTATTTTGTAGGCTGCCCAATTCAGCACAGCATCAAAGTTTGAGTCTGCTTTAGGAAAATTGGGTTTAATCACCATCGCCTCCTGGAAATTACTATTGGGAATATTGGGAAGACAAGCTATATGTATTTTCCCTGTTGACAGAAGCGAATGACATTTTCAGGCATAATAGCCTCTCCAGAGTGGATAAAGCCTTCCAAATAACAGGCAGATAGGTCTAGGCTTTTATTTCATTTTCTGCTGCTGTGCAACTTTAAAGTTTGTTTTTGTTTTGTTTTTTAAGAAAAGGTATAAAGTTTTCCATTTTTCATTTGGCAGAAAATGATGGATTTTGCAGGCATAGGGTATGCAAAAGGATATCTGCAGAGATTTATGTTCCAGCCTTTACAATTTTGGGGTGGATAACAATATCACTTAATCTCCTGTGATGCTTTCTGGGCAATTGGTCTGAAAATCAGATATGAGAGATGTTCCATTGGTAAGAAATCTGCCAAATTTCAGACAAGTAGGTCAAAGGGAATTTGTGCTAGGCTTCTTTAAAATTAATTGGGATTCACTTTTCAGGTAAAATATTTATCTCTGATTATCTGTCAATGACAGTAAAGCTCTTTCCACTCTACCTTCACATTTGCCTTTGTGATTCCTCACTCTCACTCCCAATCTGTCACTTTCCTTATATGGTAAACTTAGAGACATTAGTTTTGCTTTTAGCAGACAAGTTTTCTGCAGTTCTTTTTCTGTGATTCTGAGTCATAAAGACACCACGAGGAGCTTTGTATTGTCTTCTCTTGGTTCGGGGTCCCTCAGATAGATATCAGACAAGTTCAGAATTCCTCAAAAGCAACTCACTTTGGATTTATCCATATCTACTGCACATCTAAAGTCCCTCCTTCTTCTTCCACTTCTCTATTGATTTTGCCTTTTTTCCTGGTTCCACCCACCACTGCTTCTTTCCACCTTCTGGTCACACCCACCCAATATGTAATTAGTCCGTTGGGCATCTCCAGCTTTCTGGACACAGGTTGTCAACTACTGAATTAACTCATAGTACTTGCACAACCAGAATCTGAGTCCTCAAACAATTTAGTTGAAGTTCATTACATTTCAGCTGGCCAATCAGGGTAAGCATGTTTTAGGATAAAGGCATTGGTGTTTTGAATATTAGTTGTTCTGGCACCAATCCTGAGCATTTTACTTTGATGTAAGCCACATAAAAACCAAGGGGGCTTGCTTCCAAGTCAGTGTCTTTACTGTGTGTTTGTAAATTGATTTGGAAGTCACTTCAACATAAGTGGAAGCCCATTTATTTTTTTTAAAAAAATCCGAACCTAATAGATGTCTCAAAGCCTGGGTAACCCATAGCCCTTCCCGAGAACCTGCCTGTGTATTGACTTTTTAGTAATTGCTTTCAAAAGATCAAGCGTCAAATCAAATTGCTTCTGTGTGTACCAAGCAATATTCCCATCTGCAGCTTTTATGGTTTTTAATGCAACAAGCCCCTGTGTATGACCTGGAGTGTTGAAGCTTCCATGTTTTCTATTTTCATACTTAAATATTTTCCTCTATCAAGGGGACTATATTGGTTTTGTAGCGGGGGGAGGATAGAGATCTGATTTGTACCTTACATTCTCATAAGTCCATCAAAACACTAATTTGTCAGATGCTATTTGTGACCACATTTCAATAGACTGGCTGGCCAATGATTCAATATGCTTTAAAACCACAAATATATATAGTCATAGTTCTGAGTTGCCCATCTAGTAGCAGATCTGCATATACATCTTTTTTTTGGGGGGGGGGGGGTAGGGTGAGGGTAGGGTAATCCCAGATGGATAGCCTTCTTCAAATATCTGAAGGGCTGTCACATGGAAGATGGAGAAAGCTTGTTTTCTGCTGCTGCAGAGGGTAAAACCCACACCAATGGATTCAAATTACAAGAAAAGTGATTCCAGCTAAGCATTAGGAAGAACTTTTTGATGGTAAGAGCTGTTTGACAGTGGAACAGACTACCTCAGAAAGCGGTGGACTCTTCTTTATTGGAGGTTTTTAAGAAAAAGTTGGATAGATATCTGTCAGGGATTCTTTAGCTGTGATTCCTGAATTGCAGGGGGTTGGTCTACATGACCCTTAGGATCCCTCCCAAGCCGATATACGATATACGATATCTTTATTGTCAATATCCCATACAGAACAATGAAATTGAAAATCTACATAAAACATTCAAAAACCCCTACATAAAACATTCAAAAACTCAATAATTCTGTTTTTTTAACGTCTGCTACATATGAGCTATCTTTCTAATCCTCTAGAAGTCCTCCGGACGCGGTGAGCTGCTGATTTCTCTCTGTTACCAGTCTACAACAAATACTCTCACGGTGGTTGTTTTAAAGGCCAGACACCTACCCAAAGCTGATGTTTCTGGATTATCAGGTATTTTCAAAATGCTGCAATATTACATGCATATATTTGGATTTATAATTAACACTGTCATAGACTTAAGAGCGTGAACCAAGAAGTAGCAAAGGAGTAGGAGCTGTGCCCTCCCTCCTTCGCTCTATTCAGTGTGGGCCTTGGCTAGTCACCTGTTCAAGGAGCTGAGTAGGAATATTTTGGGTGGCAGTTCTTTCATTGACCTTTAGGGACCTCATTTTTGGTTTGCTCCACACCAAGTTTCCTCAACCTCGGCCCTCCAGATGTTTTGAGACTACCATTCCCATCATCCTTGACCACCGGTTCTGCTAGCTAAGGATCATGGGAGTTGTAGACCAAAAACATCTGGAGGGCCAAGGTTGAGGAAGCCTGCTCCACACTGTTGGGTAACTTGATTGACAATTTAGGGAGCAGCTGGGATTTGTTTCTCATTGAGCATGGAGTCCAGGCAGGTGAGGAAGTTGGGAAGAATAATTGTAGACATACTATGGGATTATTGGGTTAATGGCACCCTTTAGGGATCTGCCAGTGCTTTATGCCTGGGGGGATTTAATGGGGTACCCTTTAGATCTGCCTTTCACATTTTGGGTGAACTCTGGGCAGTAGAGCCTGTGTGTGCTTCTACCCATGACTCACCTAGCAATGAGGGAGTCCTTCCCCACCCCTCCTTTATGAGGAGCCACAGACTGCAGCTGTGTCATCTATCCAGTGGTCTACAGCAGCGGTTCTCAACCTGTGGGTCCCCAGATGTTGTTGGACTACAACTCCCATCATCCCTGAGCTTGGGCCTTGATAGCTAGGGGTGATGGGAGTTGTAGTCCAACAACATCTGGGGACCCACAGGTTGAGAAAGGCTGGTCTAGAGGGATTCCCTACCAATTAGATGAAATTTTCATCTGCTCATCTTTTCTGAATTTTTGGATGTTCCTCGAATTAGTTATATTTTAATAAATATAAGCTATCTCCCAAAATTTTTGTCGTAAGTCTGCTTTACAGGTGTGGTGGCAAAGGTAACTGGAGTGGAGCTGGGTGGTTCTGCCCATCCCTCAAATAACCAAGAATCATAGAATTGATTCTAAGATTTGGAAGGTACCCCGAGGGTCACCTGAGTCCAACCTCCCGCAATGAAAGTGAAAGAGAGTGAAAGATCAAAAAGAAAATGTGCCATGCCGAAAGATCCATACAAGATGGGGCAACTAGAGGAGAGACCAGGGCATCTGGGGGGCATCTGGCGGGAGGGCATCTGGTCCCTGGAGCAGAGACCAGCACATTGTTGTGTCTACTGGGGGACAGAAGAGCAAGAGAAATGTGGCTTAATAGTGATTCCAATGGGGTGCATTAGTGAGAGCACCAGATTATGCTGTTGAACCTCCAGTTGTGCCAAGCTTCTCACCACCTTTCCCTTCCTGGTAAATGCAGCAACCGGTGGTCAGGTTGCATGCAAGCATGAGCTGGCACATTATTATTATTATTATTATTATTATTATTATTATTATTATTCATTGGAGCTTTTCCCCAGTGGACAAAGCTAATTTTACCAATCAGTGCTAGCCGGATTCTCCTGCACAGGAATAACTGGTAGAGATGAAAGCATGGTGAGAACTTTAGTGCAAGGGAAGATAAGTCTGGACTATTGGACTTGGTTCTTCAGCAGTGTGATATTGGTTGGATTTTGCTTGTCTTTTGCAGACCCCTATGTGAAAGTGAACCTATATCACGCCAAGAAAAGGATCTCCAAAAAGAAAACCCACGTCAAGAAGTGCACCCCCAATGCAGTGTTCAATGAACTTTTTGTCTTTGATATTCCTTGCGAGGGTCTCGAAGAGATCAGCATCGAATTCTTGGTTTTGGATTCAGATAGGGGATCCCGGAATGAAATCATTGGCCGGTTAACCTTGGGGGCTTCGGCAGAAGGAACCGCAGGAGAACACTGGAAGGAAATCTGTGAATATCCTAGGAGACAAATTGCCAAATGGCACATGTTGTGTGATGGCTAACAGCGGAAACAAGAGGTTGGAACTTTTAAACAAAAATTCCATAGGCAAGGATCAGTTTTCTTTCTTTGCAATGTATAATCACAGGCTTGTGACATTTTTAAAAGGACATTTTTTTTGTTATTGTTATTAGGACTGAAATGAATTATCAAAACAGAAGGTAACTAAGCTTTCTCATTCAGTTCAGGCTCTCTCTTTTTTCTTTTGCAAGCTATACAGAAAGTGACGTAATATCACCAGAGGTTCATATTCAACTGGAGTTTACACAGCTATAGAGACACAAAATGCTGTAAACACAATTAAGAAGTATTTTTTTATTATTATTAAAGTACCAGGAACCCTAGATTACTGCTGTCACCCAGATGAAGATAATCTCATTAATATGTGTTGCTAAGTCTAGAAGCACCTGCATTTTGTAAAAGTTTAAAATAAAAATCTGGAGAAATGGAGTGTATGGGGAGGACAATCCCTTCAGCATCATAATGTGTCACAAACATTATTTTATGGAAACTCAAGCACTTTTCATAAGGTTGAGTATTTATACTTTGAGCAATCCAAAAACTAAAGAGATTTTTGTCAAGCCACACTGCATAGCTATGGTCCACTTTGTTAATTAACCCGTGAGATATAGTTTAGATTTCAAAGAGAGAAAGAGAGAGGTTGGTTCCATTAGCTTACATTCAAATACTCTGTAAGTATCCCCAAAATAACTCACTTTGTTTAATAAAGGGCTTAGACACTGATGTTGGAGAGTGTAAATTTTACAGTATGGTTAGGATTTGTGCTTCAAGTATAGCCTGTGGTGGGATTTCTTTAAGTTTTTGGCCAAAAAAACCCCAACAACATTGAAAATTTATAACCAATTGAAAATACTGTAGAGTGTTATATCTTTCACCCGGTGTATTTTGAAACAATTACTGTTTGAACTGAAACTTACCGTATCCCTTATATATTTCTGTTTGATCATTCTAAAAACAAAATTAAAAATCCTATAAAAAATTAAAAAGAGAGGAGATATGTACAAAGCACTGATCCTGCAAAAAAATAATAATCCATTCTAAGTGGGTACAGATTTTAAAGTGGGTTTTAGCAGAATCAGGCTCTGGAGCAAGCTTTATACCTCATGCTGACTAATGTGTAAATGAGCTGTTTGACCATAGAACTCACTTAATTAGCTGTCATTCATGCCACTGGGCAACTGGGTAGAACTCTGGAGGGTGGGTGGGTAATATTAGGATCATAACATGATGGTATGCATGTGATAATAGGATCAGGATTTTTTTCCCAGATTAGGAGGATGAAGTGTAATTTAAGACCAGACCAGCCCAACTTGTGACCTGCCAAGCCAAACCCAGGTATGTGAAGTGTCCTGTTAACTACTTGCTTGAGGACCCGCCAGGTAAAAAATGCATCCTCAGGCCAATATTAAAAGCAGCTTTGCTGAGCCCCTAGTGGGCTGGTTTACATAGTTTACAGGTTACATTCTACTTGGTCGATTGCAAATTGTGCTGGCCCCTCACAAAGGAAACAAAGGCACACACACCCCTATTGAAATCCTGTGAAACTTATTCATGTGTTTACACTAGAAACCATTTTTTTATTCTGTCAGATTAGCACAATTGTAGTAGTAGAGATTCTTATCCTGTCCTCTTTGGGTAGATACTTGAGATACAGGAGTATCCTTTCTGTAGATATTATGGTTCTGCAGTGGGGTGGGGTGGGTTTGGATGCTACTGAAGGAGATTCTCCAGAATCATATTTGCCTTTGTGTGAGTTCTTTTAGAAAGTCCCATTGAGATATGCATGTGAAGAACAAAGTGATACATACTCATTGCTTTGGATGTTCCTAGGTTGATCCTGCAAGCAGGAGTCATCAAGGATCTAATATCCTTATTATGGGATCCTTCCTGCAAGCACAATGCGGATAATCCAACCTGATATAGAATTTTCCAGGCATGTGTCTCTATGGAAATAATTCTCAATGGGCTGCAGTGGAGGCAAAGGTTATGTGGAAAGTTAAGGGTGAGAGTCTTACTTTGTTGAGAGGGTTACAGGTTCATTCCCTTGCTGTAATTGTGCCCCAATGCTTTGTTTGGAGAACAGGATTGTGACAATTGTCAAAGTGTTGGAAAGGAGAACATGTTGCAAAACTACTTTCTCGTAGCTCTGTAGTGTACTGAAGCAGCATGTTTCTAAACTAGATCTAGTGATCTGTTTCAGATGTGTATTTTGATCCACTGTTCATAAATACTGAGGTCTTTGGGAGTTTCAAGCCAATCCTAGTCCTAATCCTATGTCTGAGATATACCCAGGAGTAGAACATTTGGAATTAATGGACCAAAGATAATCATGCTTATTACTGGATAGACCCAATGATGGATTGTTTATCTAACTAACTATGACTAACAGTACAACCCTCAGTAATAACCAAAGGGTCCAATATTATGGGTTGGGAAAAGTCAAGGCAAAAAGACATGTCTTTACAAGATATCTGAAGCAACTGCTGGATAGTAGACAGTAGGGCTTGATGCAAATGTTTGATGTAAGGGTAGCACACTCATTGACCTTAGTGGGACTTAACTGTCCCACTTTAGTATTACTGAATTGTGGATCAGAACCATCCTAAAAGCATAGGAAAGGGGAGAAGGATGAGACCCATGGTGGATTAACAGTGGAATTGGGTTTCTTCTAGCTAACACTGCTGGAGGTTTGTGTGGTTGCTTTTTTTCTTCTTCTTTTTTAACCAGAGCCATAATTTGGCCAGAACAGGATGAGACTGGAATGTGAAATATGCAACAAATATTACTGAAAGAATTCCATTTGGGGTCTTTCGGGTTTTTGTGTTGGTAATTTATCCAGGTTTTTGAATGATGTGTTTGATATAATGGTGTTTATATAAGGTCTAAGGCATTTTCACAACATGCTTTTTATGAAAATGCTCTATGTACAAAGAATAATAGTAATGCAACTTGTGTGTATAAAAATTTCAAATCTATTTTGTTTTGTTCAGGCTATTTGTAGGCCAAAATCAGTCCAGGCTTGAAATCCTCAGAATGTTTACTCCAAGGTAGTCCCAGTGAAATTATGAATCACTTCTAAAGCTCTATGAAGTCAACAGAGATACCCCAGAAGGCCTTGATGAGCTTTAGAGGAAAGATGTTTGTTAATCCATGATCAGTCCAGTGATCTGAATAGTCAAAATACGCAAGTAAAGTTCACTTGGACAGTAGATGTACTAAGAATTTAGGAGGGAAAGAACATGTGATCAAATCTTAATCAAAAGCTAGGTATTCTACATTCATGTTGGACAGAATATTGCCATCAAGGCCACATGTTGAAAGGTCTATGAGCTTGACATTTCATTGGGACTGATTTAAGATAATATTTGAATAATAATACTTGGCAAGCCTAGTGGTTTTCAGATGGAATGCTAAGTTCCTTGTAGGTTCATGTAAGTTCCCCAGTGATAAGTCTTGCATTGGCATTGGTGGAGGAACTTTCCCTAAAGTTCTCTACCATCAATGGTCTTCTCTTACAATGGGCTATATCCAACACTAGTCATGTTCAGAGTAGACCCATTGGAATGGATATACATTACTAACTGGGGTCCATTAATTTCAGTGGGTCTGCTCTGGATACGGCTAATGTTGTCTCAAAAGCACTGCATGGGGAAACATTCCAACTTCTTGTGTAGCTATGGTTAGCAACTCATGCAAACTGGGTATGAGACTTAGAGGGTTTCTCTAGAAATTGTTGCAGCATGCAATAGGTCATGCAGAAAAAACTTATTGGAGCTAGAAAGTTTGAAAATATGTGTTCTAAGCCCTAGCTAACACAATAGACCTAGTTATCTTCTTTGATGATAGGCTTTAGCCACCAGCCCTAGTGGCCAAATAACTCTTAATATGCCTTGTTTTCTTTGTTTCTGAATAAAACCTGGGGTTGTGACAATCTGTCATTTTGCCACCCAGTGGTTAATATCTGCTTTAAGTGGCCTGAGGGGTAGTTTTCCTACTGGTGGGATAAGAGCTATCCCAGTAGAGAGATCAGTTCTTTTTACATTGGGCAAATTGTATATAGGGTCCCTTTTTTTAGCTCTTAAGAAACGTTTGTCTTGCAAAGTCCAGTTGTTAACCCAGATGGGACTGAAATACATGTGACCATGCCTTTAAGAAATGGGGGGGGGGAATCTGTTTTATAAAGTATTTGGTTCTTAATGTGAATATCTTGAAATCTGTTAAGGATAATGTCCTGTATTAAACATGTAAAATAATGTTTGTCTAAGTAGCTAACAACAACAACTTCTACTACTAATACAATGAAGCAAAATATTACCCTGAATGGGAGGTTATTCATGTTTGGAGATCTGTTGTAACTCAATAACCAATTTGTTAATGATGTTGTACATTCAATAGAAGTTCTTTGGGAGGAAGCATGGATGTTGGAGGATTTGTATGTCTTCTTTGTGCCAGATCTGTATGTTGTGCCATGTATGTAAGACAAGAATAAACTGCTACTTTCATTCATCCCATCCCAATATAAATATTTTTTGCAGATGCATGGCAATCTGCTTTTAATTTTATTTTAAAGAGTGAAACTCAGTGTGAGTTTTTAAGAGACCCTGTCTACTGTCATGCACCACAACAATGCTCAAAAACTTGTCTGAAGCACCCTACATGCATTAGTCACTATAAGAACTCTATAAGGTAAAAAGCATTCATTATATTTTAGCCCTCCATATTGCAGATGGAGGAAACTGAGGCCAAGAGGGGATAGTTTGTCTATGCTCACTCAGTGAGTTGATATAAAGAGGTGAGATTCAGACCAGGAGCTCCCTGCTCCACAGATCAACCTCATAGTCATAAGTCTACATCTATGACATCTTACTTACTTCATGGCATCATCAAGGAATACATAAACAGAGACCTAACATGGTAAGCCCTGGAAGGGACTGGTTGAGATCCAGGAAGGTGATGCTAACATTAGTTCCTTCATACCTTCAAACAGGCCACTCTGAACATGTGATCTGAATAACTAAAAGCTATTTTATAAGTTCATCTGGAAAACCAAAGTTAGGACTAGAGTTGTTGCCCTCATTTTTCTTGAACATTTGAAGGTGATTTGGAAATTGCAACTAATCCAGAATGTGGCAGGCTGAGTAGCCTCTGGGGCCATATAGCACTGGTCCTAAAGGATCTACATTGGCTCCCAGTACAATTCTAAGCACAATTCAAAGAGTTGGTGCTGACCTTTAAAGCCCCAAATGGCTTCGGCCCCGAATACCTGAAGGAGCGTCTCCACCCCCATCATTCAGTCGGGACATCGTAGAATGCCCTCCTATCAGATGTCAAGGAGATAAATAACTATCTGACTTTTAGAAAACATCTGAAGGCAGTCCTGTATAGGGAAGCTTTTTAATGTTTTATTATGTTCTTATATCTGTTAGAAACTGCTGAGCAACCTAGTCAGATGGGTGGGGTACAAATAATAAAATTATTTCATAGAATCATAGAATCATAGAATCATAGAGTTGGAAGAGACCACAAGGGCCATCGAGTCCAACCCCCTGCCAAGCAGGAAACACCATCAGAGCACTCCTGACATATGGTTGTCAAGCCTCTGCTTAAAGACCTCCAAAGAAGGAGACTCCACCACACTCCTTGGCAGCAAATTCCACTGTCAAACAGCTCTTACTGTCAGGAAGTTCTTCCTAATGTTTAGGTGGAATCTTCTTTCTTGTAGTTTGGAACCATTGCTCCGTGTCCGCTTCTCTGGAGCAGCAGAAAACAACCTTTCTCCCTCCTCTATGTGACATCCTTTTATATTTTTGAACATGGCTATCATATCACCCCTTAACCTCCTCTTCTCCAGGCTAAACATGCCCAGCTCCCTTAGCCGTTCCTCATAAGGCATCGTTTCCAGGCCTTTGACCATTTTGGTTGCCCTCCTCTGGACGCGTTCCAGTTTGTCAGTGTCCTTCTTGAACTTTGGTGCCCAGAACTGGACACAGTACTCCAGGTGATGTCTGACCAGAGCAGAATACAGTGGCACTATTACTTCCCTTGATCTAGATGCTATACTCCTATTGATTATTTAGAGTACACATTGAGTCAAAAAAGCTGTTTCTCCTCAACTGGAACATCTGATACATTTTGAGAGGCATGTACATTAGGAGGAACATGCACTAAAATGCCAACGAATTTTCACAAGAACTTTTTAAAATAAACAAATACATAGAAAACGTATGTGGAAATGTGGAGGGCTGAACTTAAGATCAGAAAAGTGAGTAACTGAGAAAAACCAAAATTGACAGATTCACCCATTCTTATGTTCAGCTGTAGGCACATAGAGTTCTTTCAGACTAGTTTTCTTCATGTGGTCATCAAATGGGTGTGGCCGGCACATGGGGCTGTTGGTGGGGAACTCTATTCATTCCATGTATTATCTGAACATGTGTGGGGGTTTCTTGAGAATGGCCCCCATCTCAGACAAATCAATGAAATGGTTCATAGGTACATTCTATTCATGAACAAACAGTTACATACAGAAATCACCAGCTTACGCTGCAGTCCCCAAGTAATAAGCAGTACGTCTGAGACAGCCTTATAGGAGAAGCCATTGTGATTTCTCTATCCAACACTCGCCATGAAGAGCCTTAAGAATTAAGTATCTCCACAGAAAACAATCTAATTATACGATGTATATTTATGCAGACCAGAGCCGTAAATATTTTAGGCAGAATTTTGCAAACACAATTGACTCCAAAGAAGCATTAAAAAAGGATTTCACAAATATCAATAGCATTATTGATTACTTTTCAGTACTTCCCTGAGAAATTGATTGCCCTTATAACAGTGTAAAAGAATACATTTTCAGGATAGGCATTAACTTATCTTTTTAAAGCAGAGGTAGGGCGTCTAAGGCCCAGGGTATCTATCTGGCCCTTGAGAATTGTCTCATGAAATGCCCTTTCCCCAGGTGACATCTCCTTCTCCTCTACTCTGTGCCCTAATTAAGTGTGTTTGCTTGACTTGACTGTGCCCTTAAACTGTTACCTTGTCCCCTACTTGTCTGGATGGAGATATGTGCATGTTGATACCACTGACTTTCATGTGGCTGGAATGTGCAAAGGGAAAGGTAAGATCTCTTGCTCCATCCACCATGTGCCTCATGAATGGTTGCCCACTAGGCAGTGAGGCCGCCAGGCTTAAACAGGTATCCTACCCCTGTTTCAAAGTAACAGCCAGTGAGTGTTGATTCAAGGTATGCAATCAGGAACACCTGGGGCTATGATTGTCCAGACAAAGTCTCAGTTTGAATGGAAACGCTTTTAGTCCTTCCGGTTCAATAGGAAACTTAAGGTAGTCTGGCAGGGGTGCCATCTCACCCTCAGGATTGCAGGTGCCCACCGCTGCAACACGGACATTAGACATCACATGCACATGCCTGCACATAGTGTGTGTGATGTCATCTGAGCCCCCACCCCCCAGAAAAAGGGTGCCTTGCTGCCTGGCTGGAGAGGGTGGAGCTGAATGGCTACTCTCTCGGAGGCAGCACCACTGCCACCTACTGGCTTTTCTCATTGACTTTGTGGGTGCCCAGCCCCCACAATTATACTATTGTGGGTGACCAAGCAGCCACGGCCCCCTGAATTTGGCTCTGATGCTGTCTGGAGTTACCATTTATTTGGATGCTGGAGTTACCATTGATTTATTTAAAATTCATGTTCATATATTTTCAACATCTAGGTTTCAAAAAATATTCAAAATGCAGAATTTAAAACATAATTTAAACTTCAAAAATATAAATTTAAACAAAGAACATCAGAAAATTAATGTGCAAAATCAAATCAGAGGCCACACGAACTATTAAGATGCCTGAGTAACAGAATGTCAACAGGTCACATTTTCCTCATAATTTCTTTTCATACTAGAAAAGGCCGACCCTGTTCAATTTGTGCCACTCACACAGCTGTTAAAGAGCCAAGGCACAATTTACTTTGTTTCTGCACTTTCTTGCTGCAAGCTGTATGAAGAGACGGAAATACATTCAGAAGGGAAGATACACAAAATGCCTCACATTCCTTCCTTCTGACTGCTTAGCAACAGTGCCTAAGCAACCCTAGAAACAGCAGTACCTCCACACCTACCTAATAAGCCTTAGAATGCTGCTTCCACATTTTACTTTATAACTTTCTTTATAGGTGTTCAATTGACTTACATACATATATACATATACATTGTGTGTGTGTGTGTGTGTGTGTGTGTGTGTGTGTGTGTGTGTATGAGTTCAGGCCGACTACTGTTTCAGGAGGCAAACAGGGAAATGAATGTGAAGATGAACTAGAAATCATTCAAAGTTCTACCCCAAAATTCACTTAGCTTACCTTTAGTTCAGTGTTTCCCAAACTTGGGTCTCCCACTGTTTTCAGACTATAATTTCCATCATCCCTGACCACTGGCCTTGTTAGCAAGGTGTGATGAGAATTGTAGTCCAAAAATAGCTGCAGATCCAAATTTGGGAAACACTGCTTTAGTTGATGTACTTATAGTTCATTCCAAGCACTGATACCAGTTCATACTCTTTCTCTGTCTAGCACAGTAATGTGACTGCAGTTGCTCCCAGGATTTCAGGTAGAGATCTGTCCCATGACCTGCTACCTAATCCTTTTAACTGAGCCTACCAGGGATCAAGGTTGAGACATGTGATCTGCCCCTAAGCGGTGATCCCTCCACTGTTGCATAATACCTTCCACATGACTTTTTGATTTGAAGTTCATTATACTGAGAAGCTAACTGAATGTGTCCCTTGCTGCAAAAACCAACTTAAAGCGTATGACTCCACTGTGTATCGAAAGTTCCCCCCACCCCACCTCCCTATTCAAATCTGAAATATTAGGACTGAAAGGATATCCTGGGAACAGGAGGCTAAATTATTTACTGAGAGTCATTTAAAAAACCATTGCGTCAATTTGTTTTAATTTTGTGTCCTTCCCCACTGTGCTCTTAGGTAAGTGAAATGCCCAAACTGCTTTAAAGCATGAAGAATCCCATTATCTAGCACAGCGCCCATGCTCTCTTTTTATTCCTCACAATAAATTTAAATGAAATACACATTATCTGAATTGGTAGTTGCTATCAGAGCTGAAAACAAACACATTCACCTTTAATCTTCATGCTATATTACCCTTTTGCAGTTCATACCCATCATTTGTGGGCTTCCTCGGCAATTGAGACATCTGAAAAATGATGCCTTTCAGAGAGTGCTCTCTCTCTCTCTCTCTCTCTCTTTCTCTCTCTCTGCATGAATTCCAACACCAGGAAAATGTACGAGTTTATAGAACAAAAGGAAATGCATCCACCAAATGGTGGAAGCTGGTAATGGGTGAACTCCCTCGCCCTGGGCAAATGGTGCTCTCATCCATTAGGGCAACCTAATAAAAAGCCTTAGAAGTTAGGAAGCTTCATTTTATCCATTGGTCCATCTAGCTCAGCCTTATTGCCATGGACTGGCAACAGTTCTCCAGGGTTATGGTATCCCTGTGTAGAGGTGTTGTTTGAAATCTTATTCATGCAAAGCAGACACTCTCCCACTGGGCTTTGCCCCTTCCTCATTCATGCTTCACTATGGTGACACAAATTCCTCCATTCATCTACGTCTTTAACCACTCTAGTCATTATGATGCCTGAAGCAAATCACAGAAGACTTAGCAAACTGCCTTACTCTGAGTAAAGGCCCTGAGTCCATTTAGCACAGTACTTTCTACATTGATTGTTGGTGGCTGTCCAGAGTTTTAGATAGGGGAACTATATATTCCTAAAATCACTGTATAGTTGATTGGCTAGAGTTGCGCAGTTGGCTAGAGCATGGTGCTGACAGCACCAAGGTTGCAGGTTTGATCCCCGGATGGGACAGCTACATCTTGCAGGGGGTATGGACTAGATCAGGGTCAGCAAACTTTTTCAGCAGGGGCTGGTCCACTGTCCCTCAGAACTTGTGGCGGGGGGCTGGAATATATTTGGGGGGGGGAATGAATGAATTCCTATGCCCCACAAATAACCCAGAGATGCATTTTAAATAAAAGGACACATTCTACTCATGTAAAAACATGCTGATTCGCGGACCGTCCACAGGCTGGATTGAGAAGGCGATTGGGCTGGATCCGGCCCCTGGGCCTTAGTTTGCCTACCCATGGACTAGATGATCCTCAGGTTCCCTTCAGTTCTAGGATTCTAAATGTTTATTTGTAACAATTTTTCAGAGTGACTTGTAGTATTCAATATTCTAGTCAACAAGATTTCTTTTTTCCTTTTTTTCCTGGTTGTGTTGTTAATGAATATTTTTCTGTTTTTAATTCAGCAGTCATTTTAATGATCGTCTTTGCTATGTTTTTAGCTTGTTGTATTTTATTTGCATAAGCTGCCTTACATCCCAGACTGGGGGGAAAGGTGAAGATGACTAAATATAATAATAAGAACACTCCTGCCTGGAGATTTCAGGGGATCATCCCCAGGATGGAGTTGGAGTGATTTGGATTATGCTGAGATAAATTTGGACAAACACAAAACCCCTGTGTTGCAAAATGTAACAATCTACAAAAATGCAAATGCAAGACGCTGGCTAATAACTGTTAGTGAACAGATAATTGGTTGCGATGTCATTCAAAATATATGAATAAGCCACTTCAAAATGATGTATATATCATACAACACATCTCACAACATATACAAGTAACTACAAGTTGTTATATGTATCAGAGTCAAAGAATCAAACAAATCAATGAATAGCGAGGAATGCCAAGCCGTCTCTCAAAGGAAGACATCTCTCCAAAGTCTCAAAAGGACAGCATATCCGGAATAGTTCAACTGTTTCGGAATATACCGAATAATTATCAATGAATTATTCATACTAGTAGGGATCCTGCTAGTGGATCAGTGCTCACTGGATAGTTTAGCTGCTGATGCTTACAACACAAATGCATAGTTCATATTAAGTTGACCATAAAGTTGAGACTTTAAAGAGGAGACTCTTGAGAGTCCCATGGACTGCAAGAAGAGCAAACCTATCCATTCTGAAGGAAATCAGCCCTGAGTGCTCACTGGAAGGACAGATCCTGAAGCTGAGGCTCCAATACTTTGGCCACCTCATGAGAAGAGAAGACTCCCTGGAAAAGATGTTGGGAAAGATGGAGGGCACAAGGAGAAGGGGATGACAGAGGACGAGATGGTTGGATAGTGTTCTTGAAGCTAGCAGCATGAGTTCGACCAAACTGCGGGAGGCAGTGGAAGACAGGAGTGCCTGGCGTGCTCTGGTCCATGGGGTCAAGAAGAGTCGGACATGACTAAACGACTCAACAACAACAACAACAAAGTTGAGATAAATTTGGAAACAGAAGAGAGGACACAAGAAACAAAGGATGAGGCTACTACCCATGGTGGCTATCTTCTACCTCCACTGTCAGTTAGTAAACATCTGAATATCAGTTGCTGGGAACCACAAGTGTGTGTGTGCTGTGGTGTTCATATCCTACTTGTAGGCTGCCCCCAGGCATCTGGTTGGCCACTGTGAGAACAAGGTACTGGACTATGATGGGTCTTTGTCCTGACCCAGCAAGACTCTCATCTCCTCTCCTCTCCTCTTGCATCATGGATAGTTTTCACACATTCAGCTTTGCCAGGTGCTGCTCTTGTTATTATGTTCCTGGTCCATATGTCAGATTTTGTCCGAAATACCTTTTATTTGCTGGCTCTGTTCATGATAGCTCTGTCATATTATAGGCCCTGAGTGCACCCCCAGGAGAAGGAATGGCTTGTTTTATTGTTACTTTTGATAAGGCCGTAAAGTCCAGAACTACTACATTGGCATTTCCTCAACTGATGAGGCAATATACAAAGGTGCGTCATCACCTCCCTCTGATAAAAGAAAGTGAAATTTAGACATACTTGATTGCCGTGTTCAGGAATTTGATGAAAGGACCTGAACGCCGCACAGAAATGTGTTGCAGGCAGAAATAAGGGACATAAACAATAGAGGTTTGTATTGGCCTCTCTGCCTGCCATAACTTATAACTTTAATAGCATCCATTTATCTAAAACCGGCAGTTTCCTTAAAGTTTACCACAGATATACAGCCACTGCTTGGCCTTAGAAATCACAATGACAGATCCTTTAAAAAGAACAATAGATGTTGCAGACAGCCCAGTGTCTTGGAAAGAAAGGAGGGTGGAAGGAATGGCTTCTTTTTCACAGCTAAAGTATGCAGTGAAATATATGTCACTTGTTTATTTGGAGTTACAGTCCACCCAGCCCACAAAGCTTAAGCCGAGGAATGGAAAGAAATGGGGCAGAAATCCCTGACCCACCACACAGGAGAGCATTTGGATGAAGCAGAAGTGTGGTAAGAACAGAGGCAGGGCCCTGCTGGACCAGGCAACCCTGATCAAGTCCAGCATCTTGTTCTCGCTGGGGCAAACCAGGTGGCCATTATGGTTGCCCTAGAAGCAAAACCTGCCTGCAACAGCTCTCTCCCCATCTGGGATTGCAAGCAATAGGGATGGGGTGGGGGCAGAACACACACCCTCCAAGTGTATCAATTTCCCTGGGATAGTCCTGGAATTACAAAAGCCATACCAGCTTCTGATTTGGTCCCAGAATGTTCCTACGACCTAGGACCCTCGTACCTACGGGACCGACTCTCCTGGTATGTCCCACGGAGGACCTTATAGTCTTCAAACAAAAACACCTTGGAGATCCCGGGTCTACATTAAAGCTTCCCTAAACAGGCTGCCTTCAGATGTCTTCTAAAAGTCTGGTAGTTGTTTTTCTCTTTGACATCTGGTGGGAGGGCGTTCCACAGGGCGGGTGCCACTACCGAGAAGGCCCTCTGCCTGGTTCCCTGTAACTTGGCTTCTCACAGTGAGGGAACCACCAGAAGGCCCTAGGCACTGTACCTCAGTGTCTGGGCAAATGATGGGGGTGGAGACACTCCTTCAGGTATACTGGACTGAGGCCATTTAGGGCTTTAAAGGTCAGCACCAGCACTTTGAATTGTGCTCGGAAATGTACTGGGAGCCAGTGTAGGTCTTTCAAGGCTGGTGTTATATGGTCTCGGCGACCGCTCCTGGTCACCAGTCTAGGTGTCGCGTTCTGGATTAGTTGTAGTTTCTAGGTCACCTTCAAATGTAGCCCCACATAGAGTGCATTGCAGTAGTCCAAGCGGGAGATAACTAGAGCATGCACCACTCTGGCGAGACAGTCTGAGGGCAGGTAGGGTCTCAGCCTGCGTACCAGATGGAGCTGGTAAACAGCTGCCCTAGACACAGAATTGACCTGCACCTCCATGGACAGCTGTGAGTCCAGAATGACTCCCAGGCTGCGCACCCTTGGGCAGCTCATAGCAGCTTCCAGAGAGCAGCCAAGGAGGAGGAGATGCTGCCAGCACTGAGGACCAGCCCTGTGTGATGTGCCAGCTCTGAGGGGCAGGCAGAGGGCAGGGCCGCCCTTGTTGGGAAGAAAGAGAAAACAGAGCAGAGCTCAAGTCACCTTGATTTTTTTTAAAAAAATGCTTTGTGCATCTGCATCTTATCTTGCCCCTTTCTAAAATTTATTTATTGATGTGTGGGCAGTGTCACCACTTCTAAATCTGCCAAAGAATAAAATAAAACTGGGATTAATGGGTTTTCTTGGGATGGTGGAAGGCGTGTGTGTGCTGTGTCCCATTGGTGTAGTGGTGGTGGCACTGATAATTTTCAAAAGCATCCCCACCCTCCATTAACTGATGGAGTCTGGTTGGGGGAAAGGAGAGATATATTTGGCACGGCCCTAGCAGATCCTAGCGAGTCTGTCAGCGGACTCTGTCAGCCTGGCAGCAACATCCTGGTTTGCATCTCTATTAAATTAGCTCAGCATGGATCACAGGCTCCAAAATGTCAGCTTCTAAAACTCAGGCAGGCATTTAAAATGGTGCCATATCGACAAAGCTAGGAACACGGGGGCTGCCTATTGACCGTGGCAGTTGGAATATAATCATACTTCAATCAAGGAGACGGACTTTACTGTAGATTCTTATTATCCAGTCAAAAATGTTTTGAATAAGAATGTATTATCAGAGGTGGGGGGTGAATTAAGAAGTGATAAATAGTGTGCCACAAGCACTCTGCTGTGCTTGGTGGTTATGAAGATAGTCATTTTAGATAGAGAATTAGTTTGGTATTTTTTGCGGCGGCAAGTGGGGGGTCAATTCATGTAAGGCCTCCTGCAGCTGATTGATTCCCTCTGTTTTCCTCTGCTAAGTAATATAGGATGAATTATGTATGAGAAATACATACGCTGAATGCTGAGCTGCGGCTTCTTCAAGAGCATACCCTCCAACACTCCTCAGATGAAGGATCGTGTATTGCAATGACTGCATAGGTCTGGATGCAGTTTGCTCAGTGGGGTCTGCAACCCTAATGGTCAGTACTGGAGCAAGTGTGTCATTGGACTACCATTTGTAGTCATTGCTCTATCCACCTTTGCCTCTGGTCCTAGCTATCATGAGCTGGTAGCTCCTGGAAGAAAATTGGACCCTCAGGCTTAACAAAAAAAGAATTCCTCATCTCTTAGGGTTGCCATACGTCCAAAATTTCCCAGACATAGCTGGAATACGGCAGTCGGATATCACTTAAATGTCCAGACGTATCCTCCTGGCTCAAAGGTGGAAGCAGCAGAACTCCCTACATTGGAAGACTGGAGAATAAAAATGGTAGAATTTGTGGAGTTGGCGAAGCTGACGGGGAGAATCAGGAATCGGCCCAAAGAAAAATATCCAAAGGACTGGAGCAAATTTATTATTTACTTAACAGAAAATTGTACTCATTTAAAAAACGTTTGTAGCATTAAGGTGAAATGTTTTGTAATGTGAAATTAAGATGTTGATTTGTAAACAAGAAAGTGATATTTTAAGGTGACTATAGGATAAAGAAATGACTATGGGAATGCGAAAAATATGTTATAGACTATAGGGATGTCAGAAAGAGAGATAGAAGGAAGTCTAAGCTCATTTTGAGCAAATAATATAAGTTGTGAATATGTGTATTGAATTAAATGAAATATGGGAAAAAATCAGTAAAAATTATGGGGGGGGGGGATAAATGTCCAGACGTATAAAAACCCATGTTGGAAGTCTCGTTTTTGGCAAATTTCCTTAGAAATATCTCAAAACAACTTTGGCTGCACAACTTTCAGCCAAAAAGCTCAACAACTTTCACATCTGGATTTTCACTTTTTGGAATATGTCATATAAGGAGCCACTTTGCACCGTCTACATTCACATCCCCGTCATAATGGAGGAAGGAAAGGGTTAAGCACAATAGCTGCCTCCTTCTTGATCCTTCCAACATCCCTTTTGGCACACACGGTGACATGATGTTTCACATCTGGTTGCGTTAGTCCCATCATCATTTCTCAGGCGGCCTGTTCAGTTTGACACAACATAATACGACACGTCTGAAATAATATGTCAGAATAGGAAAATAAGAAGAGTGGAACTTCTTGACCTTGGCACACTGGCTGTTCCCGACAGATTTTCAAAAGCAGCCATTTCCCCTTCACCAGACTCCCATCTAAGCTTTTGTTGTTGTTGTTGTTGTTGTTGCTGCTGCTGCTTTGGCTCATATACAAGTTAATTTCTGCTTCACATTCCAAGATTAAATTAAGAAAGGCAGGCTTCTTAGGAAACATTGCCTGCAACAAAGGAAGGAACCCACCACTATATCAATTCTTTTGCAATGCAAAAACTATAACAAAAAATGCTGCCCAAAGATTATTTTTATCCCAGTAGCTTGAACAGATTTTCGAAATACCGCAGCCAACTAAAATCACTGGCTGTGATCCAACACATACGTGCAGAGAGTAAAGCACAAAAAGGGGACTTTTCATCAAATATGTAGAACATCTCCCACCTCATAATCTCTCATAATTCCAGAATTAAGGACCATCCAATGGAAACTGATTGACAGGTGATTCAGGACAGATGATGAAAAGAAGCTCCTTTTCACACAGTGCAGGGACAGGAAATAATTTCCATCCTTAGGGTCACATTGCCTTCTGAGGGTGAATGGGGTCAGAGCCAAAGATGGGTAGAGCATCAAATGTGAATTTTACCTGCATACAGGTAAAGTTGCCACCACTTCTTTCTCTGCTTCATCCAGGCAAGCAAGAGAAATTTTCAGAATGTAGTAACACGTCCCAGCCAGACAAAAACCCTCAAGAATGATGCCAAGCAGAATCAGTTAGAGGGGTGGTTTGAGGAGAATCTGGCAAATGGGATCATCTTAATGGATGGTCCTGGTTGCGGGCAGGCTCTCAACCTGGTTCCCCCCACCCTGGCATGGGTGGAGCTATCTCCCTCACGCCAGGGTGACACCTCAATCATCCAGGGCTATTGCCCAATCAATTCAAAAGGTGATGGTGGGGAAAAGTATAAAAGCGGCAGCGCGACGTGTGCTTGGCTCCTGCTTCGCACTGCCGAATACCCGCCCACCCTTCCTTTAATTTAGATCCTTTGTCTCGGATTGTCTCGGAATCCGAGACCAGGAGAAGGAGACAGTGGAAGAAGATTGGAAGAAATTCAAGGACTATTTAAATAAATACTATAAGATTGAAGAATGTTAGTTTGACAAGGATTTAAAAAATATATTGGTTTTCAGAGACATTAGCGTAAGAAAAGAAATGGAACTAGTAAAATTATATGGTGAAATAAGGGAAGGGACTTGCTGATGGAATAATGAAACTAGAATACAAAATGGTGAGGTATGAGGAAGTCGGGGAAATAAGGTTAAGAAATAAGGTTTTGAAATTATTCTTGTTGTTTTTTGTTGTTGTTTGTGTTTGTCTTTATTGTAGTGGTTTTGTACTTGTATGTTTTATTGGAAAATTTAATAAATATTATTATATATATATATAAAAAAATTAATTTAGATCCTTTGGCCTTGCTTTGCTTGGTTGCCCAGCTTGAGTCGGGGGCCGGTTGGATTTTTTTCCATTTGGCATATTGCCACAGGCCTCTTGGTTTTTGCCTACCTCTTAGCAATCGTCACAACTTTGTAAGGTTTGGCAGTTAGGCATTGGCTTATGGTGAATGGGGGAGGGGAGGTTGGCCATCGCCTGCCCCTCCATTTTCAAGGGTATTCCGTTAAAGGAATCCGGGGCCTGGTTCCTGTCCAAAGTCTGCTTGAAGGGTGAGGGCCATGCCAGGCCTCTGGGAACACTAGGGGAGATGCAGGCGGGTCCCCCCAAAGCAATTTCCCTTTGGGGGGTTTACCCTTACGGATTTCCCGCAAAGGGGACAGGAGTCAGATATAGTCTTGCCAATGCCTAAGCCAATGCTGCTCTCATTCCTGTAATCAATAAAATTGTGGCCAATTTTTTGCCCCAAACCTGAAACAAAACACCAGTGTCTGTGTGAATTCATGTACCCTAATGGGGGGTTGGATTGAGGGTCTTGCCACGCAAACTCTGGTTCCTAGTATAACTCACCTGAGCACCTTTGAGTGTATCATGACCCAGATTGCATCATGAGACTACTTCAGAATCTGCAGTCTGTCCTTGTTCCTCCTAGTGATGAAGCAATGAAACTGCTAGCACATTTGCAAAGCTAAGCTGGGTCCAATATGGTTTAAAATTGGATTGGGGTGTGTGTGTTGAGATTCCTGCATTGCAAGGGGTTGGACTAGATGATCCTTGGGTACCTTCCAGCTTTCCAATTCTACAATTTCCCGGTCTTTAAAACCTTTGAAAATAGGTATTTTAACTGGACACATCCTAGAGCAGTTAGCAGGCAGGGCTAAGTAAGTAAGTTTCCCTGGGATTGATGGGGTTTGAGGATGTTCTGTCACTCTCAGGGGGAATTGTATGAAGAAAAGTGTGCCTATCACCAATGTTTACTTTCACCACCTTGTAAGCAGTGTCCCTGTCAGGCTATTTTGTGCCCTAGGCAAGGCTAACTATTGGCACCCTTATTTTATTTATTTCATTAATTTTTTGCTAACTTCAATTTTCAAAAGCAGATGTATTGGGGGGGGGGGGAGGAAGAGCATAGCACTTGGAACTTCAAACTGCTAAATGTATTTTAAATCGCAAGAATAAGTAAAGCGATAATATTTGAGCTCCAGATGGTGGGTGTTTTTTTGTTTTGTTTTTCCTTTCTAATCAGCCGTAGCTCACTAGAAAGTGTAATATATTTTCTAAATAAGATTACGTTTAAAATTAGGTGCATTTTCACTATGTGTATAACACATAGCCTCCAATCAAGTCTAAGTTTCCTCTATTTCACAAATACATCAAAACAATTCTAATGTATGAATAATTTTTTAAATGATAAAATTATTCCCGATATATAATGAAAGTAAAGTATTGTCAGAAATCTATAAGGCAGAACAAAGACTAACTTGTAAAAATCTGTGTCCCTCAGAGGTCAATACTGCACCTATTTGGCCTAATGATAGCACTGGTCTTGCTTCTAAGTCCTATATCTTGCAATGTCTTTGCAACAGATTGTTGTTGGTTCAGTTCTTACCTGCCTTTCACTATGAGGTCCCAGGACAGGTTGCAGCCATTTACCGTATTTTTCGCCCTATAAGACGCACCTAGTTTTTGGAGGAGGAGAGCAATAAAAAAAATATTCTGAATCTCAGAAGCCAGAACAGCAAGAGGGATCGCTGCACAGTGAAAGCAGCAATCCCTCTTGCTGTTCTGGCTTCTGGGATAGCTGTGCAGCCTGCATTCGCTCCATAAGATGCACACACATTCCCCCTTACTTTTTAGGAGGGAAAAAGTGAGTCTTATAGAGCAAAAAATACGGTAAGTTCCAGTGTTATGTGAGAAAAGCAAGTCATCCTTCAGCTGTCACATAGCAGCAGCCGTTTCATCAGGGACACCTTAACTCTTCCCCTCACAACTGGCCATACGTATAACTGTAACTTTCATAACTGGTGGCTGAGCTTGCGTTCCTCATCTCTTAGTCATTGTCTGCCATGCATTTTAAACTGGAAAAAATACATGATGGCATAGAATTATAGAATTGGAAGGGACACCAAGGGTCATCTCGTCCAACCCTGTGCAACGCAGGAATTGTAGCCAAAGCATCCACAATAGATGACCATCCAACCTCTGCTTAAAAACTTCCAAGGAAGGGAGGGAGGGAGAGCCTCCACTGTTGAACAACTCTTATTGCATACTTTAATTGTGCCTTTTAATTACAGTGGTACCTTGGGTTACATATGCTTCAGGTTACATGCGCTTCAGGGTACAGACTCTGCTAACCCAGAAATAGTACCTTGGGTTAAGAACTTTGCTTCAGGATGAGAACAGAAATCGTGCTCCGGTGGCGCAGTGGCAGCTAGAGGCCCCATTAGCTAAAGTGGTGCCTCAGGTTAAGAACAGTTTCAGGTTAAGAACGGACCTCCAGAATGAATTAAGGTTCTTAACCCGAGGTACCACTGTATCTTACAGTTTGTTTTTGTAAACCACTTTCTGAGCCTATTGCAGCTAAAATACGAGGCAAAAATGCTTTAAACAAGAAGAAGACACCTCCTGGTTGCTATGAAAGTGAATAGTGGAAACACATAAGATTTAGTAATGCGGGCTAGCTAGCCCACTGTATGAAATTACACTGACATCCACTTCTTCAATCAAGAAAAAAAATGTCCTTCCCTATCTACGTAATCATATTGATTCGCTCCCCCCACCCCCCATATCTCTTTTATGAGGAGCTGTCTCTTCTGTCCAATCACAGCTTGGAGTATTACTCATCTCAAGTAGCTACAGAGCTTAATCTTTTGGAATGGACCCAAATCATATAAAACAAATCCACTTTATTCACCTACACCTTCAGATTGCTTTGTAGCCTCTTGAACCACAAATATATACAGTCAGAGGGGAGGGGTGAGGGTGCTTTTGAAATTCAAGCCAGAGCCTTACACCGGTGGTCGCAGAACAAAGCCAGCCAATTACTTAGGTCTTAACCTGGGATTTCTACTCCTTGAATGCCTTCTAGTGATGCTTCTGAAATTCCCCTCCTCTAAATTCCTCCTCAGATTTTGGAGGGCAGAATTACCTGGGCTTGTTACAAAGCAGAACTGAAACATTAGGAAGGACTTTCTGGTGGTAATAGCTTTTGTTGTTTAGTCGTTTAGTTGAGGCCGACTCTTCTTGACCCCATAGACCAGAGCACGCCAGGCACTCCTGTCTTCCACTGCCTCCCCCAGTTTGGTGAAACTCATGCTGGTAGCTTCGAGAACACTGTCCAACCATCTCGTCCTCTGTCATCCTCTTCTCCTTGTGCCCTCCATCTTTCCCATCATCAGGGTCTTTTCCAGGGAGTCTTCTCTTCTCATGAGGTGGCCAAAGTATTGGAGTCTCAGCTTCAGGATCTGTCCTTCCAGTGAGCACTCAGGGCTGATTTCCTTAAGAATGGATAGGTTTGATCTTCTTGCAGTCCATGGGACTCTCAAGAGTCTCCTCCAGCACCATAATTCAAAAGCATCAATTCTTCAGCGATCAGCATTCTTTATGGTCCAGCTTTCACTTCCATACATCACTACTGGGAAAACCATAGCTTTAGGGTGGTAAGAGCTAGGTGCTGCAATAGATGATGATGATAGATAGATAGATGATAGATAGATGATAGATAGATAGATAGATAGATGATAGAAAGATGATAGATATAGATAGATAGATAGATGATAGATAGATGATAGATAGATAGATAGATAGATAGATAGATAGATAGATGATACATAGATAGATGATAGATAGATAGATGATACATAGATAGATGATAGATAGATAGATAGATAGATAGATATAGATAGATGATAGATAGATAGATAGATAGATATAGATATAGATATAGATATAGATATAGATATAGATATAGATATAGATATAGATATAGATATAGATATAGATATAGATATAGATATAGATATAGATATAGATAGATAAGAGAGTCCCATCACCTACTTGCTCACAATATTTAAAAAAGGGAAAATGAATGGTGACACGAATGGCAGAAGAGAGCAAGCACTTGAGAAGCTGCTCTTTCACTGTCTCCTGGATGGAGCCAGTCTCTCCCTTGCCATGTGTCAGAGACCAGGCTGAGGAGTACAGCTCTGATGAGGAATGGTGGGAGCCTACCCCTCCCCCTGCTCATGGCCAGGATCCTGAAACTCCACAGGAGCAATGGTGTAGTGTTGATTTTGAACAATGGTTTGCTGAGGGGCACAGTTCAGAGGACAATAGTTGGGCAGAACTGGGAGGTGAACAGCAAGAAGAAGAACAGGAAGAGAGTGAACTAGCAGACTCTTTCTCACTGGAAGATGTGCAGCCTCTCAGTCCCAAGGCTAGGAGATTAGTTAAGGTGACTTTGCAAAAGGCTCAGTGGTTGAGAGATCAGGTGGCTAGGAGACGAGAGGACGGAAGTGACTAGAGGGAAGTGGGAGGAGCCCTAATTGGGAGCACCTGCACTCTGAGAATGGCCGCTTGTTCTTTTGCTGCTTTCATTAAACATTTCTGTTACTGGTAAGAGATTGCCTTCTCTTGGTACTGCTTATCTACGGCCAAGAGGGGAGGAAGCAGAGCCATGATGCTCTTGCTGGGATGCTGTGAAGCCAGCCTTCCCATGGGCTTGATTCCTTGTCCAAAGAAGACAAACATTGGAATGGGGTGAGCCGCAGCCCAACTCCACTCTGAGATCCCAACCCGTATAAAGCTCAGTACTATATAAAGAGTTTTCTTTAATATTCCCCTACTTTTTGTTCTGATGGCAATAACATCTCTATAAATATTTGAGCAGTTCTTTTTGTTGCTGTTCAGGGTCTTTGAAGAAGAATTACTTGCTGAAGCGCTCTACGGAGTTTAGCTCTAAGAAGCTAAGTGGAATGTATTTCCTAAAGCATAAAAAAACCTTTAGCATTCCTGAAGTTGGAACAGCAGACAAAATGTGTAATAAACGTGGGCAACATCACTTGTTAAAAAGACTTGTTCATCCTGAATGACCTATCTTGGGTGAACCATCTCTGCTCCTTTTCATTTGCTATGGTCTTCCCTATCCTTGACTCGCCTTTCCTTGTATGTCGGATTACCATCAAAGAGGAATTATTTCCTGCAAAGATTACCTGTAGCAGGAATCCAGTGAAACACCAACTCCTGCCTTGCTTGGTGCCAGTGACTGGAAAGAGGTGTGATAAAATAAAGATGGAAGACTGTTATTAGTGTGGATATAAGATTGAGAGTCTGAGTTTTACCACCGAAGGAGGGCACAAATTAATCTATATTTGAAAGAAAATTCTGACACATAAAAGGGAACAGACTCCTTTCCTCCCCCCCCCCCGTTTTAAGTGAAGAAAAGGTAGACATTGCATGATTTGCTATGAACCAGTGCACAGAAGATTAATCTTTGTCCATCTATTAGGAAGACTGATGGCCCACTGTTGCTTGTTCATAGTGGCTCCTTTTTCATCCAAAGCATTGTCTTTTGTGATGTGAATTTTATAGCTTTACAACCTTCCAAGGTTAGCTCATTTATGGAAGATAACAATTTACCATTTCCACCACGGTGGCTTGGAGTTTGAGCCACCCTTCTCACCAAATTCCCCAAGCTGGTCAGAATGACCTAAATGAGCTAAGGTATAGACAGTGATCCTTTTAAGACATGGATCATCAACATAGTTCAGTGTTCTTGGACTCCAACTTCCATTAGCCACAGGTAGTGTGGCCAACCATCATGGATGATGGAAGTTGGAGTTCACCAACATTTCAGGTGCCATAATGTCCTGGCTTTCAGTAATGATTTGGGGGAAGGTTTTATGACAAGACACTGAAGGAAGCAGTTGGTAGACTTTGGGGCATGGCTAGAGGACAGCTTGAAAGTAGCAAGGGTAAGAAAGAGAGCAGGTGTCTCCAAGAAAGAGGGGTGTGGTTGGGTTTGAAAGCAGAAGATTGAGGAAGCAGGGAGAAAAAGATTGAGGGTTTGGCTTGCTGATGGATTTGTTAGAGTGGAAGCGGAGCTAATACATTTCCTTGCTTCTGTGATGCTAGGGTTTAGTGTGGTGGGGAATGAGTATGCCTCCTCAGCAACAGAAATTTTTAGAGAATAGAAGTGGTAGGAGTGGAGGTACACAGGAAATTTCCTGTGTGGAAAAATGAATTCTTTGTGGTACCCAAAATATTCCCAACTACTAAGGTGAGTAACATAACATTTTAGACTCAAATTGTGCTTTAAAATGAAAATAAAAACTGACTACAGACCACGTCTTCCTGACAGTGATTGAATGTGAAAGGTTTTTAAATGGTGCCAGCCAGGAAGAGTTTGCTGAAATCTCTGAGAAGTACCTTCTAGAAATGCAACTTTATTCCACTCTGTGGAGTGGGGGGGGGGGGAGAGATTTACATTTATTTTAAGTTTTTCTGGTGGAAGCCTCAGGGCATCAAAACTTCTTCCTTCTCTCCCCCTCCCCCGCAGTTACTAATCAAGGAGTGACATTTTAGATGATCATCTCTTAGCTTAATGCTTCCAGAAGAAGTCTGATGCTCTTTAAATTCACTTTAAATTTACAAGTGCACTTTAAATTTACAAGAGGGGGGTGGTAAAGATTTACACCGAAGGAGATCACAATCAATGGATTAAGGCAATAGGTGTTTCAACTCAGCTTTCTTGAACATGTCCTGGCTGAGTTGCTTTGATGGAAGTTGAAAGGGGAGGGGTCTTGTTCTCTGGGTAGGCCAGGACCTCCATACACAGTGCCCAGCCTTCTGCCCTGGAGAAAAGGCATACCCCACTGTCTTTCGAGACAGATGGATGCCAGCAATTCATCTTTGTTCATGTTACTTGGATGGGAAACTGCATTGCACAATTCAGAGAAGTGCAAATTTCAACGGACGCCTGTTTTTCAGTTCATGCATTGTTTTCGAAAGTGAGAACTAGATAGGTTCACCTTTAAAGGAAAACTGAATTGAATTTCTCCATCTCCGTGTGATACCAGAAAAGTATAATATTTTAAGTAATAAAGGACACCCCATATGCAGTGACACATAAATAGGGTGTGTTCCTTTTTTATGATTGGCAGCTATTGCTAAAATATAGAGAATATAGGGAATGCTGTTTTTAGTAGTATTCTGGCATGATGTTGAAACACTTGAGCTTCTTTTAAAAGTATGCATGGTGTGAAGAAAATGGGCTGTTAAGCATTCCATACCTCTCAAAACACTAGAACTCATGGACCGTCTTGAATGGATTTAAAAGAGGATTATACAGATAAACTCGCAATGGCTTTGTTTCACCTCCACTGTCAGAGACAGTATACTTTTGAGGTGCAGTTGCTGGGAACCACAAGTTAAGGACTCAGGTTCTGTTTTTGCACTTCCCATTAGTATCTGATTGGCCACCAGGACAAAAAAAAAGGCTGGACTAGTTGTGCCATTTCCCTACTCATTTTGATTTTCTTAATTGGCAGTTTTACATATAACTGGAGTATCTGAGCCATGAACTAGGAAGTCCCTGGTTTGAATAATGGCCCTGCAAAACCTCTTAAGGTGGCTTTTTAAGTAAGCTGCCCTTAGCCCTTAAACAAGGGCTAAAGGTAAAGTGCTGTGTCGTCTGATATGTTCGCCCACAACTTAACACTGGCGACGAAGGTGGGATCAATGGACATCAGAGCACAGCCAGATGCGGCCATCCTCTGAACTGAGCTAAATCACTGAGCTCAATCACTGAACGTCACTTTCGATCCTTCATTTGCATACAAACTATCCAATCACTGAATGTCACTTTCAATCCTTCATTTGCATAACTATCTACAGTATCCCCCTGCTGGCCCAGGGTGAGAACTTCAGTACATAACATAAAGGGACCCCACCCCTGACCATTAGATCCAATCGTGACCGACTCTGGGGTTGCGGCGCTCATCTCACTTTATTGGCTGAGGGAGCTGGCATACAGCTTCCGGGTCATGTGGCCAGCATGACTAAGCTGCTTCTGGCGAACCAGAGCAGTGCACGGAAACGCCATTTACCTTCCCGCCGGAGCGGTACCTATTTATCTACTTGCACTTTGAGGTGCTATCGAAGTGCTAGGTTGGCAGGAGCAGGGACCGAGCAACGGGAGCTCACCCCATCGCGGGGATTTGAACCGCTGACCTTCTGATCGGCAAGTCCTAGGCTCTGTGGATTAACCCACAGCGCCACCTGTGTCCCGCTAACCAAGGGCTAATGATACCTTAAATACCTCTGCTCTGCATGCAAAATCATTCATGAGGAAGATCACTCCGCCAAAAAAGATCTCAAGTAGCTGGTCTGGGAAAGATCCCTGCTTGACACTCCAGAGAGTTATCTCAGTTAAGACCTCTTCTCCAGGGTAGAGAATGCTGCCGACATTTGTAAAATCAATACCAAGCTTAAATCCATAAAGGAACAATAGTTTTAAATACATGAGGTTGTTAGCCTTCCCTTGCCTCCCCCCCCCCCCGCAAAAAAAAATAAATCTATTTGACTTGTCTAAGTAGAGACAGATATGCTAATGCTGCAATTTCTGATGTGTTGTGAGGGGACCAAGACCCTACAGCAATTCATTAAGGTGGAATTTCCAGAGAAATCAATGTTTTTGCCTGAAGTTCGTGAGACTGCCTACAAGGTCTTAGCCACATGGATTCTGACAGAGTCAATAGAATCTCCTCACTGCCCCCAAACCACACTTTGAAAATTTATCCTTCAGTCTCTTTTCAGCACTCAATGAAGTTGAAAGAAAACTCTCCCTTTGGTAACACAAGGTATTAAATTGGGTGTTGAGAGAGACTTACCTTTCTGCGCGGAACTAAGAAGGCATCCCATTGTATAGAAATGCTGGAGAGATTGAGATTGAGAGCAGGGCTGCTATATCTTTGTTCTAGTAACTGAGGTCCAGAGCTGAGGGCCTTCTGGTGGTTCCCTCACTGCGAGAAGTGAAGTTATAGGGAACCAAACAGAGGGCCCTCTTGGTAGTGGTGCCTGCCCTGTGGAACGCCCTCCCATCAGATGCCAAAGAAATAATCAACTATATGTCATTTAGAAGACATCTGAAGGAAGCTTATAATGACTGATGTTTTAATGTGTCTGATGTTTTAATGTTCTGCCTGCTCTCTCTGTGTAAATTAATACTAATAAAAACAAAACTACAAGCTGCTGAAACCAACAACCACTCCTTTCTCCTGCTTGCCTACAAAGAGCATGTTTCAAGCTGTTTGGAGGTGTGGACTTGAAGGAAACTGCTCAATGCTCAGAACAGCTCCCAGGTCTACCCAAAAGGTAGACCAGTTAATGTTAGATACGTTGGCTGGAATAAACAAGTCAGCTGAAATAAACAATGCAAATATTGCTTTCATTGAGAAGAAGCACCCACAAGCCAATAATCATTAGCCTGAGGCAACACTTACTTGGTCCCATTTGTTGAACTTAATGCCTTTACAAGGCAATGGAGGAGAAGGTCATTTCCAGTAACCTGATCAAGGCTTGTTTACGGATGATTCAGCTACTGATTCAGTGGCTAATAGGTAGCCAGAGCAGATTCTTTAGTTCAGACATTAAAAATGCCAGTAAGGGGCACCACTCACCACCCAGAAACCTGGTGCAGATGTTCTGCCTGTACTATCTAGATATTTACAAGGAGCCCTCAGATCTACAATATGATGGATGATCTGAGGCTGTTAGATAGCCATCTTCACAGCACTTCCTTACTTTTGTCACATTTGTTAGAATCATAGGATTGTAGAAGCTAACATTCCCATCAAGTACTCAGCTTGGCTTTTCCATCACAAATCACCTACAAATTACAGTCAAAACTTGTCATACAAGTTCCCAGGATGTGTCAAGTATTCATCAAATCGAACAAGCGGTCAAGATCTGCCCTCAAATTTGAAGCCATCTGTTCAGAATGGTTTCGTTTCAGCACTGCTGGTGGCAATGAAACCAGCTTAACTTTTATCCTCACCCTCTTGGACCTCTCCTGAGTTATTTGTGTGGTAGAGACTTCTACAAAGAAGCATTTATCACCACCTTGAAGGCCTCTATTTTGTCAGCCATAGTGAAGGTTAATGGAATTGCAGTAGGTAGGTACTATATGGGTCTCTCCTCCACAATTTACAACCCATTCAAATTCCTTCCTTCAGGTTAAAATAGCATGAGACCTGAACTGACTGACAGAGCAGGGAAAACCTTTTTTTAAACAGTAGGCCCTCCCTGAATAGTGCCTGGGGGTAATTGTGAATGGGTTTTCAGACAGTGCTGTGAATGAAATCAGATACATTATAGCGAGACAAGAGTATCACTTTTTTATTATATAGGGTTAGCTCCCCTTCTCAAAGCCATGAAAGGCTATCACACCATCCCCTGAAGTTAAAAGGACATCATATTATATATTCTGTTATCTGCCTGTAAAATTAAACCGATAAATGTTAACGTTTGGAAGGAATACACTAATGAAGGCTTCTGATCGGGTGGCACATGTTTCAGAATGAGATTTTGCAACTGCGGTGCAGGAATTTTGATTCAAGGAGAGGGAAATGTCATTTGCCAAACAGAATATGAACCCCATCTTCACCTCAGAAAAAAATATGTTGGGTTCTCCTTGAAACTTCTCGAGGAGCGGCCGCCGAGACCGTATAACACCGGTCTTGAAAGACCTACATTGGCTCCCAGTACGTTTCCGAGCACAATTCAAAGTGTTGGTGCTGACCTGTAAAGCCCTAAATGGCCTCGGTCCAGTATATCTGAAGGAGCGTCTCCACCCCCATTGTTCTATCTGGACACTGAGGTCCAGCGCAGAGGGCCTTCTGGCGGTTCCCTCATTGCGAGAAGCCAAGTTACAGGGAACCAGGCAGAGGGCCTTCTTGGTAGTGGCACCCTCCCTGTGGAACGCCCTCCCACCAGATGTCAAAGAGAACAACAACTACCAGACTTTTAGAAGACATCTGAAGGCAGCCCTTTTTAGGGAAGCTTTTAATGTTTGATGTATTACATTATTTTAATATTTTTGGAAGCCACCCAGAGTGACTGGGGAAGCCCAGCCAGATGGGCGGGGTATAAATAATAAAATTATTATTATTATTAAATGTTTCTGCTGAAAGGGGACCTCCATATTTATTTCAACATTGACTCCAGAAGTCCCATGATCATCTACAGATGTAGCCTCCACTCTGTAGGTTTCAATTTATATTTCACAGATGCCTTTATGCAGAATATTGTTTTTAGGAGTAGCCAATGTGGGGGCATTCCAAATGTTGGACTTTAATTCCCATCACCCCATACCATGTTGGCTCAATCTCATGGCAGATGAAGTCCAGCAAAATCTGGAGGGCACCATATTGGCTACCCCTGTTTTAGGTCACATCCACACCATATATTTAATGTGCTATGTTGTGCCTTTAAAAAGCCATGGCTTTCCCCAAAGAATTTTGGGAGCTGTAGTTTGTTACGGGTACTGAGAGTTGTTAGGAGCTTCCTGTTCCCTTTACAGAGCTAAAATTTCCAAAGTTGCCGGTGAAGAGTGATTTATTGTCAAACCAATCTGGAAACTGTAGCTCTCAGAACCCATGACAAACTATAGGTCCCAGAGTTCTTTGGGACAAGCAATGATTGTTTAAAGTGGTAACATGGTGCTTTAAATGTATTTAATGTGTGATTGTGGCATCTGACAAAGTCCCATCTCAACCTATAATCGTGCCTTCCTTGAGGAATCCCACAAATTTCACTCCTTTTAGGTTCCCATGAAGTTCCTCTGCTGTTTGGTTGAAGAGAAACCTTCAATTTCGCTTAGCATGACATGTTGGTTGCAATTCTGCAACTGATCATACAAACCATAAGTGCAGTACATTTGCAAGTTCCTGTGTGCAAATTCTACTTCATGGAATGATATTTCTGCATGAACTTTCACTTCAGCAAGGCACCTGCAGTCAAATATTCTTAAAAAAAAAATAGCAGCACCATTGCACAAACTTACTTTTCCTCCAATCAAATATAAAAGGAAATCTTCCATCAGTTTAGGAAACAATGTGTTGTTACTACTACTACTACTATTTTCCAACAATTGCACCTCAGATATCTTGAAAACATTTGCAGGCTGCCATGAAGATAAAGGATAGCTAAGCTTTTAAAGGTACTTAACATTATATTTATGGGATTCACCGGGGGTTAGGTTCATTCAGTGCCCCCAAGTTGATTTCTCCAACCTCTTTCAATTAATCTTAATTGACTGTCCTTAATTGGAGGTTCCCAAAGATTTGAAGCTCTCAAAAATCAAACCTCCTTTTGTTCTACTGGGTTGTCAATTAAAGTTGACTGATTACATCTCCCCTTATCCTGTGTGGATAACATGCAATTAATTGCTACAATCTGCAAAGAGTCACCAGCAAATTGCTTACAGGCAGCCATCCTGCATCCTAGATATTCCAGAATTGGACATGAGAGTCCCAGTGCCCAGTACTGATTCTTGGAGATCTGTTATATATTGTATGTCACAACAAGGCTCTACAGTGTGCTCATTGTGTAGCTGTCAGTAGATTAAGTGGTACATTAAAGAGCGATTAGATAATCTAAACAGAAATATAGGGTGTCATTGGGAGGGTGCTTAGTGGAATGAAGTATGGAGCACACTTTTCAAGATATTCACAACTGGTGATGCAAATGCACACTAGTGATTAAACCAGGGGTGCAGCCTGGGAGTCATTTTGGACTTACAGCTGTCCATGGAGGCGCAGGTTAATTCTGTGTGCAGGGCAGCTGTCTACCAGCTCCACCTGGTATGCAAGCTGAGATCCTACCAGCCTGTCTTGCCAGAGTGGTGCATGCTCTGGTTATCTCCTGCTTGGACTACTGCAATGTGCTCTACGTGGGGCTACCTTTGAAGGTGACCCAGAAACTGCAATTAATCCAGAATGCGGCAGCTAGACTGGTGACTGGGAGTAGTCGCCAGGACCACATAACACTGGTCCTGAGAGATCTGCATTGGCTCCCAGTACGTTTCCGAGCAAAATTCAAAGTGTTGGTGCTCAGATTTAAAGCCCTAAATGGCCTTGGCCCAGTATACCTGAAGGAGTTTCTCCACCC
Source organism: Podarcis erhardii (assembly GCF_964252035.2). NCBI lineage: Eukaryota > Metazoa > Chordata > Lepidosauria > Squamata > Lacertidae > Podarcis > Podarcis erhardii. The sequence goes on from NC_138501.1 coordinate 49,899,749, forward strand.
CCATCGTTCAGCCCAGACACTGTGATCCAGCGCCAAGGGCCTTCTGGTGGTTCCTTCATTTGGAGAAGTGAGGTTACAGGGAACCAGACAGAGGGCCTTCTCGGTAGTGGAGCCTGCCCTGTGGAACGCCCTCCCTTCAGATGTGAAGGAAATAAGCAGCTATCTTCTCTTTAAAAGACATCTGAAGGCAGCCCTTTTCAGGGAAGTTTTTAATATTTATTGCTGTAATTTTTTTGACACTTGATTGGAAGCCGCTCAGAGTGGATGGGGAAACTCAGCCAGATGGGCGAGATAAAAATAATAAATTATTATTATTATTAACAAACAAAAATCCTGGAGTTGCTCTAGGTTCAAGCCCCGAAAGAGTCTTTGCAGAATTAGGCTCCAGGTGCAAATACAAAAGTCCACAAATTGCAGGTTTCTGCTCGCAACAAGCATCTTTCTCCCCACAGGCATCTAGAAAGTCACTGCGAGAATAGGATGCTGGGCAAGATAAGCCATTGACCTATCCAGCAGGCTACTCTTAGGACTTGTACTAGAAACCTCATAAGAACTTAAGGTACATATTCCACATCAGGAAATAAAAACTTCAGTGACATCTTTAGATATTATTATAGACAAGCTCATGGAAGAAGAAGAAGAAGAAGAAGAAGAAGAAGAAGAAGAAGAAGAAGAAGAAGAAGAAGAGTAGTAGTAGTAGTAGTAGTAGTAGTAGTTTGGATTTGATATCCCGCTTTATCACTACCCTAAGAAGTCTCAAAGCGGTTAACAATCTCCTTTTCCCTTCCTCCCCCACAACAAACACTCTGTGAGGTGAGTGGGGCTGAGAGACGTCAGAGAAGTGTGACTAGCCCAAGGTCACCCAGCAGCTGCATGTGGAGGAGCGGAGACACGAACCCGGTTTCCCAGATTACGAGGCTACCATTCTTAACCACTACACCACACTGGCTCCTAGTGTGGAGGTTTTGTGGCCCATAAAGAACACAGTTGATTAATTTGTAGTGGAATCAAGTGCAAGTCACTGTTGAATTACGGGTTTCTGTTACGGTCTTTCTTTCTGTACATTACCCTTTTTTTAAAAAAAGAAACTTAATAGATTGATCCGTCACTAGAATAATAGCCTCTTCAAATTGATTAGCAGCAAAATGACAGGCTGCAATCCTTCCAATAGCTTCGGCATAAGACCTTCGAATGGAAGTCAAGGGTTGATGATCTTACTTTTTCAAAATCCCCTTATAAGCACCTCAGCACTATTTAATGAGGTGCCTTTACCAAATCTATACACTTGGAAAGGAGCTGCTCTGAGAATGTACCCAGACCTATACCTTTTTCTAGAAAGCTAATTCCTCCTTTAAGTCTTACCTTTCAGTACCCAACTGCAATTTCAGTTGGGGCTCCCCCTCCTCCTCTTAACATGAACCATTTAGGACGAACACCAGTCAATACATATAAATCTCAATAATGGCTTTGGTTGGGCTCTAAAAAAAACACAACACACTAAAATGGTTTCTCCTTTTCCAGAGGCTCAAAGCTCTCCCCCCCCCCTGAATTGTATACATGTTAACAAACATACCAAAAATAAATCTTTGGCCAAATGTTTGCTGTATAATCTATAAGGTCCTCTTAAGTCAATGGCATCTGGAAGGGGGCATCATTCAATTCCTGAGAACCTACTTTGCATGCAGAAAATGGCAGAGTCAATCCTTAGAGTCTCCAGGCAGGGCTGGAAACATCCCCCACCTAAAATACTGCAGATAATGCTAAGCTAGATATACCAATGGAGTGACTCTGTACCAAGTAGCATTCTATGTGCCCACATTGCATGCATTGAAGGCTTTGGCAGCTTCAGTTATGGGCCAAGCCATCGTGGATCAGTGTGGTCTTCAGCACTTCTTGAAGGGCAGTGTTGACATGACGCCCTTCATCCGGGGATCACAAATATTTTTGCTGAATATGTCCACAGCCATTTCATACTTGGGGAATGTGTTTGGCATTGCAATCTGCTGAAAATAATTTTGAAGGTAATTTGTGATTGCGAGAGGAGGCATTTGCAATACAATAAAGGTAAGGTCATCGGGTACCCATAGGGTTAAGGAACATGGCTGTCAACTTTTCCCTTTTCTTGCGAAGAATCCTATTTGGAATAAGGGAATTTCCCTTTTAAAAAGGGAAACATTGACAGCTATGTTAAAGAATGTGATACAGTGGTACCTTGGTTCTCAATCAATCCACTCTGGGAGTCCGTTTGACTCCCAAAACCATTCAAAAACCAAGGTGCAGCTTCTGTTTGGCTGCAGGAGCTTCCTGCATTCAAGCGGAAGCCACGTCAGATGTTTAGCTTCTGAAAAACGTTCACAAACCAGAACACTTACTTCCAGGTTTTGGGGGTTTGGGAACCAATTTGTTTGACAACTAAACTGTTCCAGAACCAATGTACCACTGTAGTGTGGTATTTCTGGTGGCATATTGCTGGCAATTTTTAGTTTGCATTTGAGTTCTTTAGTTATGAGTCAGCTGAGCAGCTTCTTCTTCTTCTTCTTCTTCTTCTTCTTCTTCTTCTTCTTCTTCTTCTTCTTCTTCTTCTTCTTTAGTGTTTATTCATTATCTCTTCTTGTGATGGGACAGCATTACATTTTTACCTTGTAAGCCGCCTTGAGAGGGTTTCTGCATACAAAATATTTTAAATAAATAAATGCATAAATACACGTTTGTTAAAAGAAAAAGAAAGAAAAAGTGTTCATCCATTCAGACTGAGGGTGAGAGAAGCACTGCCCTCATTCTGAATTATTTTCAGAGTGCCATCATGGAACCAATTCTGATTGGCTATTGTAATGGTTCTAGGGCGTTGCTCATGTGTAAGTCGTTGCCACACCTGGCTGAGTCACCTGGGTGAACCCTTTCTGTCCGGACAGCCACCCATCCGTGGCTGCCTCAATCGCTGGCAGAATCCGTCAGTGGGCGTTTCTTGAACTTCTTCCAGCAAAGAAGTTCTTTGACGCCCAGTCGCCTCCTACTCTCCCTGCGGGGAAGCCTTCTGCGCAGGGAGGGTGTGGGCAGCGGAGGACCCGTGCTCTCCCCGCTGGTCTCTGGCGAGGAGTCCAGGAGTCTTCTCTCCGATTCCCCCATCTGCCCCCCTCCTCCACTGGTGCTACGCTGATTTCCTTCCCCAGCGGATGGGCTGCCTCTCCCCCTACTGGGACCCTCTCCGGCATCCCTCTGGAGCCTTCCCTCCGCCTCTGGCTCCAATGGCAGTTCCCTGACAGCTATGTAGCCCCTGTGATAGCATAGTGCTCACTTTAGGAGCTGTTGCTTAACACAGGAGTGAAAGGGAGGCATGTGAGGTGGTGGTGATGTGAGCAGGGTACAAATGCAGCAGCTCCGCCCCCCCCAACAGAAAGCCCACCTGCCACAAAGGAAGCATGTGGCTCTGCTCTAACCACTGAGCTACAATGGCTGCTGGTGCCTCTGATCCTTTTTCCTGTTTTCATCACAAGGGCAATCTCAGCCAACCAAGGATCAAAATATCACAATGTAGTCAATCAGATCTTTCTACATGGCATCACTGGGTGAAAACAGACCCAACTGAGAGATTGGGCCATCAAAATCAACTGAGAAAGAAGGGAAAGTGAGTAGGCAAAAAAGACTCTGCACTCAGTAGTTTTAAAGCCACTCAGGGCCCCAAATGCCACTGCCCCATATAAAATACTGTACAATATAATGTTGAAACCAAATTAACGAAGGGAAGGAAATGCCAGCTTGAAAATCTTGTCTGTCTGCGTATCATTTTTGAAGGGTTCTTCATATGGATAAAAAAAATAAAACCCAGAATTTATTTCTCCTCCAGAGTTTTTGTATCAGGCTTATGTAGCAAAACACAAATGTTTCCCCTGGTACACACATTTATATGCAAATCCATATAATGCACCTATTGAAGATTCATTGCACTATGGTGTCTAGATCTTAATTAGTATATTATAGTCTCTCTCATAGCTCACTGCTTTCCATATGGCTGTTCAGCATTTTGTAGCTGGTACTTATTCCTTTTCCCTGCATACCTTTAGCTTCCCATCACATGCCTCCCACAACCTGTCAGTCAGTGCATCTGAATCCACTTTGGTGTGATTCCCCATAAAATTTAAAACTATTAGAGAGTTGGTCCATCTGACCTGCTCTCACCCTCTGGTCAGCAGCTTTAAAAAGTCTCTTGTAAACCCCACAAAATAGTATTCTATGATTTCTCCTACTCGGTAGCAGCTAGGGATGTCAGAGAATTCCATCAGACATGGGAGTGGATATTACTGATGGCTGCATATTTGTATCCTGTCCTCGACAGAAATCAATCCAGCAAATACGATCGGCATTTGCTGTTGCTTTAAGTCCACGATTGATGTGCAATTGATTACGTTTCCCTTCTCATTTGCATTGTGTTTGGTTTTCATTGAAATGAATGGGGTGGGATAATGCAATGGCAGTGTGATTTACGTACAAACGTAAGAGCAGCCTGCTGGATCAGGCCAATGACCCTTGTAGTCTAGCATCCTGTTCTCACAGCAGCCAACCCAATGTTTGTTGGAAAGCAGGGAATGCAAGAGCGGCAATCCCCTCCTGTGGTTTCCAGCAACTCATATTCAGAAGCATCTTCCCTCTGGCTGTGGAGGCAGAGCAAGAGCCATCATGGCTAGTAGCAATCAGTAGACCTCAGTAGCCATCAGTAGAGCCAGTGTGGTGTAGTGGTTAAGAGCGGTAGACTCATAATCTGTGAACCGGGTTCGCGTTCCCGCTCCTCCACATGCAGCTGCTGGGTGACCTTGGGCCAGTCACACTTCTCTGAAGTCTCTCAGCCCCACTCACCTCACAGAGCATTTGTTGTGGGGGAGGAAGGAAAAGGAGAATGTTAGCTGTTTTGAGACTCCTTCGGGTAGTGATAAAGCGGGACATCAAATCCAAACTCCTCCTCCTCCTCCTCCTCCTCCTCCTCCTCTTCTTCTTCTTCTTCTTCTTCTTCTTCTTCTTCTTCCTCCATGAGTCATCAAGGATGGTGGCCATCACTGCTTCCTGTGGGAACAAGCGCCATCATTTAACTATGCACTACATGAAGTGATTAATTATGTTAAATATACAAGTTATGTCATTTTGCCACTGTGGACAGTGAGGAAAATATATTGGGTGAAAGATAGCATTGCCATACTTCAAGAAGTAAAAATCCAGACATAGTTGCTGAGTTTATATATTTCAATATATCATATTTCAACATTGTAAAACATACTTTTATATCTTATACAATTTTTTTTTACTTCCATCAATCACATCTGAAAATGTTCTAATTTTTTCCCACTTAATTTGCATTTCTTACTTCACTATTACTTTTAAATATCTCAACTATTGTCTCTCTTCTTTATCGTCTTTGCAATATTTCACATATTCCTCCTTACAAAACTTCTTGTAGTCCTACTAGCGTAATTTGTTGATTACAATTGCTCTTCAGATAGTTTGCATATTTATTCCAATCTTCTGTGAATCTCTGGTCCCGCAGGTTTCGAATCCTTCCTGTCATCTTGTCCAATTCTGAGTAGTCCATTAACTTTGTCTGCCATTCTTCTTTTGTCGGTATTTCTTCTTGCTTCCATTTCTGGGCCAACTAGTTGCTGAGTTTTTGGGGGGCGTCAGGGTGGCAAGTGGGCATGGGAAATCACCATATGGGAGGCAACAAGGAAGCAACCTCTCCACAGTGCTTCCGCTTCCGCCGGGGAACATACAAAATCCTGGACATTTAATCTTAAATTAATCCCCCCCCCCGGATGATCACATTAGACTCTGCTCCCCGGATATCACAGGAATTTCCCAGTTTATATGGCAACCCTAGCAGAAGACAAACTGCAGTGAAACAGAAGCAGGGTTGCATGCAATAGAAAAATGATGCCTTCTTACATCCTTAGTAGGAAGTAAATTATTCCTTAATCTCAAAGGGGATTATTATTATTATTATTATTATTATTATTATTATTATTATTATTTATATCCCGCCCTCCCCAGCCGAAGCCGGGCTCAGGGCGGCTAACAACACTAAAACAGTGCAACATTATAAAAACATTATAAAAATTAATTAAAATCAAAATTGATGGCAACCATAAACTAAAGTTTTGTAAAGATTGCCAAAGGAGGGAGTCAGGCTGCGCCCTGACCAAAGGCCTGGTGGAACAGCTCTGTCTTGCAGGCCCTGCGGAAAGATGTCAAGTCCTGCAGGGCCCTTGTCTCTTGTGACAGAGCGTTCCACCAGGTTGGAGCCACAGCCAAAAAAGCCCTGGCTCTGGTTGAGGCCAGCCTAACCTCTCTGTGGCCTGGGACCTTCAAGATGTTTTTATTTGAAGACCGTAAGTTCCTCTGTGGAGCATACCACATTTTTTGTGAGGGTTTCTTGTGAACAAATTGCTGAACAGTGAAGAAGTGGGTAATTGCTCTCTGCTGTGAGGTCAACCATCATATTGTTTATTTTTAATCAGCTTGTCATCTCTTGCGAGGCTATTGGAAACAGATGCAACAGAATCATCGCAAAGGAACAGAGTTAAAACCACAGTGGGGGAAGTTCAGCTAGTGCACTGAAATTTCATGGCCTGCTTACTATTGTCCATTTCTCATGGCTGAACACCAGAATGTCTATAGATGTTGAGGAAGGGCTAATGCTCAGTGGCTGAGCATCTGTGTTGCATGTAGAAGATCTCAGGTTCAATCTATAGCATTTCCAAGTAAAGCATGGAAAGAGCACTGTCTGAAATCTGGGAGAGGCACTGTCAGTCAGTGTCAGCGATACTGAGCTAGCTAGACCCATAGTCTGGTTCAGTGGATGGCAGATTGCTATGTCCCTATGATTCCCATCTGTATGGTAAAGGTAAAGGTACCCCTGACCATTAGGTCCAGTCATGACCCACTCTGGGGTTGCGGCGCTCATCTCGCTTTATTGGCCGAGGGAGCCAATAACCTTCCCGCCGGAGCGGTGCCTATTTATCTACTTGCACTTTGATGTGCTTTCGAACTGCTAGGTTGGCAGGAGCAGGGACCGAGCAACGGGAGCTCACCCCATCACGGGGATTCGAACCATCACCCTTCTGATCAGCAAGCCCTAGTCTCTGTGGTTTAACCCACAGTGCCACCCCCTCCCATCTGTATGAGCCCACTACAAAAAGATAAAACCAATTAGGGGAAAGGCAGAGGGCTTGCAAGGCACATCTGTGTATACCAGTTATTGAGAATCACATACAAGGAGAGTACTGTTACAATCAGGTCCTGCTTGCAAGCTTTCCATTAGCATATGGTTGCCTACTGCAAGAACTGGATGCTGGATTTGATGGGCCTTTGGACTGATCCAGCAAATCAATTCTTACGTTCAAGGTCCCTTCTGGGCACCTGGCCAAGAGCCCCATGCCTGCAGTGGGTGGAACCAAAGGAAAAGTGGGTAGAGAGAAAAATGCACATATTATACACATCTACACCAGACCCTCCAAGTTCCCCTGTTCATAGCTGTCAACTTTTCCCTTTTCTTGTGAGGAATCCTTAAAAAAAAGGAAAACGTTGACAGCTATGCCTGTTTTCCAGGGACAGTCCTGGATCTACAGAAGCTGTCCGAGTTTCTGATTTGATTCCGGAATGTCCCACTTTTCCTTAGGACGTCCCTGTTTTCATCAGATAAATGTTGGAGTGTGTATGGAGTTATGAGACCTCCCCAAGCCAAGGAGATAAGTAACAATATAACCTTTAGAAGACATCTGAAGGCAGCCCTGTAGAGGTAAGTTTTTTAATAGTTTTTATGTTTTTATATATGTTGGAAGCCGCCCAGAGTGGCTGGGGCAAGCCAGTTAGATGGGTGGTGTATAAATAATAAAATTATTATTATAATGAAATGGGATGTCTCAATTTTCATGGGATAAACACAAATAACCTTCTCTATCCTCCATCCATGCAAGTGGCAGGCATTATCTTGAGTTCAGGAAGACATTCCAGCCAGGCCAAAACACTCAAGGAGGGTTGTTATGTACTGAGCTGAATCCTAGAACAATAGGATCCAGAATGCAGCAGTCTGACTGGTCCGCAGGAGCCACCCAATCCAGCTCCAGGTGGAAGTGAATCAGTGACCTGCAGGAGCAGCCAATCAGACTCCTGCATGAAGTGAATCAGCAACCTGATTGGCCTACAGGAGCAGCCAATCAGGCTTCTGGAGGAAGAGAATCTGCAACCTGATTGGCCTACAGGAGTAGCCCAGAATTAGCCAATCACGTGGGGCCCATTGTGTAAATAATGTATGTATAGCTAGACGTTTTGGGGAAAGCTTCATTCATTGCTACTATGAGCTGAATAAAGAGCATGAAATTCACACTCGACTCCGAGTATATTTCGAGGGTGCAAGGCAGAGAGGACATATAACCTGAAAAGAGGGCAAGACAGAGGGGTCTAGAGGTCTACATTTGGAATCTGGATCTGAATTTCCTCACCCCTGTCTTGCAACAACCTTGTGAGAATGTTTAGGTCGAGAGACAGTGACTGGACCAAGTTTACCTAGAAACAGTGGCATAGCGTGGGGGGTGCAGGGGGGGGCAGCGGCACCGGGCGCAACATCTGGGGGTTAGGGTTTGGGGGCACAAATCCACGGGTTAGGGGGCGCAAATCCACGGGTTAGGAGGCGCAAATTACTTGCCTTGCCCCGGGTGCTGACAACCCACGCTACGCCACTGCCTAGAAAGCATCTTCGCCAGAGGAGATTCCAACCTGGGGCTCCGCAGTCAAAGTTCTAGCCTCAGCACCACACTCTCTATTGCACTTTCCCTCTCTTCTCTTGAAACGAAGGAATTTGCAAGCTTTCCCCCCGATATGGTCTCTTTTAATTGCTTTTTGCATTTCTAACCAAATATGATTGCTAAGGAGTGGGGAAACGCCCAGTGTTTGCCACTTAACAGGATCTTTCATTTGTATGCCCTCATCCATATTCATGTATTTTAAAATGATCCACATGTCTTTCAGGCCATCGCTTGCTGGCACAAAAATCACTTACGATTTGCATAATGCTTGGGACTGAAGTTTTGTAGACTCCCAAGTTCACCAGACAAGTGGCAGGGATACTTATGCAGGCTAATTGATGAGGAAGTGTGCAGATTTCCTAAAGACAAAACGATCTCCAATGCAGTCTCATGGTGCTGTATACAGTGACTGCCTGCTATATGAAGATCCCATTATTTTAATCCCACATGCTTCTTGTTTGCAAGATGACTCCTCTGAGGGCCAAAGGCAATGCAGTATTATATATGTAGCTGCACCAAAAATGGCAGCTTTGCATCTAGTTCCCTCTCCTGCTCCATAGGCAGAATTTATCCTGCATCATACCATCAAAAGAAGGCATTGCTGTATGCTAACTGTGGCCAGTGCCACAGTAGCCCAAATTGGGAGGTATCTAACTGGAGGACGGATATAGGAATCAGCCCTCCCAGGAAAACTGATACGTAAACTGAGAACGTCTAGAGGTCAATAAAGTAAGTGCAATTTCTTTTTCTGTTTCATATGATTTTATTGTTTATGTTAATAGTGCAGAGCATGAACAATCCCCATGGAAGAAAATTCCCTTTGGGGGTTCAATATGGAGACTCACACCAAGCTCCAAATTGGTTAGATGTTATTCATTAATGAATGCATTATGGCCTGCAGGGCTTTTTCTCAGCTAGAACTTTGTGAAACTCAGGTGGGTGCCATTTTCATTATAAGAGAACAAGGGAGGTGTTCATGGTGAGTTCCAGCACCTCTCTTTCTAGAAAAAAATAGCACTTGCAGGACGAATTCCAGAGAGACTGCAAGAGCTTTCCATTATGACACACACCATAAAAAATACATAATCTTAGCTGTATCATCCTCTCCCCAACCATTTTCTTTTTTTTTTATAATAATTTTTATTCAGTTTTTAAAACACATAATTAAAAAAACAAACACATCACAAAATACAAACAAACATAAACAAATCAAACATAAATAAATTCATAATCTTATTTTCTTGGAACTTCTTTCAATCGACTTCCCCTTACCTCCCTTTCGCTGCATCCTTATTTTAAAATTTTTTAGCAACCCTTTAGTCAATTTATCCATTTAGTTCCCTTCATTAAATTCCCATAAATTTGTTAATTACAGCTGTAGTTCTCTGCTTCTTACCCCTTGACATCTTAACCCTCCTCAATTTTACAACAGTTTTTAAGATATATTTTAAATTTCTTCCAGTCTTCTTCCACTGCCTCTTTCCCCTGGTCACGAATTCTGCCGGTCATCTCTGCCAGTCCCATGAAGTCAATCACCTTTGTCTGCCATTCTTCAAGAGTAGGTAGTTCTTGCATCTTCCAATACTTTGCCAGAAGAATTCTTGCTGCAGTAGTAGCATACATAAAGAAAGTCCTATCCTTCTTTGGCACCAATTGGCCAACCATGCCCAGGAGAAAAGCCTCTGGTTTCTTAGTAAATGTCCATTTAAGGACTTTCTTAATTTCATTATAGATCATTTCCCAGAATGCTTTCACCCTCGGGCAGGTCCACCATAGGTGATAAAAGGTACCTTCATTCTCATTACATTTCCAACATTTATTATTGGGCAAATGATAAATTTTTGCAAGCTTGACTGGGGTCATGTACCACCTGTAGATCATTTTCATTATATTTTCTTTTAAGGCATTACATGCCGTAAACTTAACAGCAGTGGTCCATAACTGTTCCCAGTCAGCAAACATAATGTCATGACCGATGACCATTTTCTGCCACTGTTAGGAGCGTCCTACTCTCGTGTAGGACCCTGGTAGAGACACATGTCCGACTGGCATGTTCTCTCCCTCCTGGTCAATCGTTCGGGTGCTTCAAGAGCTTTCTTCAGCCCGAACATCACAGCGACTGATACCAAGAAGCATCAGCATGCTTAGGGATCCGCAGAGGATTCACAGTTTGTGTAACAGACCTCAGTAGCTCAGCATGTTGGCTAATCTACTTTTATTTACATATAATACACTCAGAGCATTCTGACTCAGCTCCTTCCTCTTTCTCATCAGACAGCAAAGAGAGACAGAACAAAGGACAATAGTCCTACTTCACGGAACACAGTAGTACAAAACATCCTGTCTCCATCACTTCCCACACTGTGGAATGAAAACATACAGTGTCATGTGATAGACAGCAATCCCATGACTGCAAACACGGAGCAGGAATCCTAACACTGCTCACCCCTCCATCTCTCATTCAACCATGGTCCTTGGAAACACTTACTCAACCCCTGTTTTTACTGTACATGCAGAGTCCTCCTTGTAGTCCCCTGATTGTGGAACTCTCAGTGCATAGTTAAAATGTGGAGCTTGCTCCCGCAGAAGGCAGTGACGGCTACCAACCTGGATTGGTTTAAAATGCAAATTTAAAAGGATGGCTGTGTTTCCACTTGTGTATTGTCTCAGGAAGCACATACTTGGCAGGTTCACCCATAAATGTGAACTCAAGTGAATACATCTCCTGTTATGTACTGAACAATAGGATCCAAAAGGCAGCAGTCTGATTGGTCCTAGAACAATAGGATTCAGAATGCAGCAGTCTGATTGGTCCTAGAACAATGCAGCAATATGATTGGCTGGCAGGAACCACCCAATCATGCTCCAGATAGAAGTGAATCCACAACCTGATTGGCTTACAGTAGAATTCCAGAATTAGCCAATCATGTGCAGCCCATTGTGTAAATAATGTATATAAAGCAGATACTTTGAGGGGACTTTCATTCATTCCTCCTCACCACTATGAGCTGAATAAAGAGCATGAAATCACTTTGCGACTCTGAGTATATTTCATCTCCACTCTCCTTACCAGTGGAGCTGGACAGATTTGGCTTTACTGAAGGATCTGCAGTGGAGTCATCTGAGGTCAGAGGATGGCAAGGAGACATTATTGGGTAAGAGGGACATGGCACCACAAGCTGATCTTGTGAAACTCCTTCTGTGTCTGGCCCTGCATGGAGTTAACCTTTTACTCCAGATCACTCGACGAAAGTTTTGTGACAAAGATACCAGAATCTTGCACTTTCTGTAGGGTTGGCATTAGTAAGCTCAATTCCTTAGATACCCGTTTTGCTTAGATTCTCATATTATAGAAAGCAATCTGAGGTACTGATTCACACAACCATGTAATTCCTGCAGTACTGAGGGTTGGACACGGGTGGCGCTGTGGGCTAAACCACTGAGCTTCTAGGGCTTGCTCATTGGAAGGTTGGCGGTTTGAATCCCCATGATGGGGTGAGTTTCTGTTGCTCTGTCCCAGCTTCTGCCAACCTAGCCAGTTCCAAAGGATACCAGTACAAATAGATAAATAGGTACCGCTGCAGTGGGAAGGTAAACAACGTTTCTGTGGTACTCGTCACGGTCCTCTGTACGCCAGTAGCGGTTTAGTCATGCTGGCCACATGACCCGGAAAGCTGTCTGTGGACAAACAGTTCCCTCAGCCTGAAAAGAGCCTGAAATGAGTGTCACACCCCATAGTTGCCTTTGACTGGACTTAACCGTCCAGTGCTCCTTTACTTTTTTTTTCCTGGGGTTTGGACTAGATGACCTTCCAACTCTACAATTCTATGCTTCTATGAGAATACACTGGTGTGTGGATTAGTTCCTTGCACTGCTCTGAATTCTGCTCCCTGCTTATTTACACCCCCTGGTATAAATAGGAACTATCCTTCTATTTATGCAGCCTTGCCTTCTGATATGTAAGAGTGTTAAATCCAGGGTCGTCCCTGATTATCTAGGGACTTCTTTGCTGAGCTGTCACCTTGCTTCAGGCTTGGAGCAACCCTTCGGTTGTGAAAACAAATACGATCTCAGCGTTGCTGAAGGAAGCTTGTCCTTACAGCAGAACGGATAACCAAGACAAGCCCTATAAAGGTGCTTGGTTGGTGAGCAATAGGCAGCTTTGCATGTCCGGGAAGAGGACAGTGAAAGAAAAGCGATACACAGAAGGGAGGGAAGTATGTGAGAAAGGGGGGGGGGTGACGAGCTGGATTTTTATTGGAAGCTCTTAAACTGGTTGCTATGAGACCTTTTGCAGCTAATGCAGGCACCGCAGCCAGCGAGAGAGACTGCTAAACTGTACCTCTCGTGTCTCTCTCACTCTCTTCCCCTCCCCAGTTGCTTGCATAGTTGTTTGAAAGAGAGCATCTGCCACTTCTGTGTGCGCCCCCCTCCCCAGAAGAAGATGGAGACTGAACGTGAAATTCCCAATTCCTCCAGCAGTTCTCCAGGAGACTCCAGGGAGTACAAGGTGGTGATGCTGGGATCAGGTGGAGTAGGGAAGAGTGGTAAGTTTCTGCTGTTGCTTTTGGGTGGGCTAGGGTATGTGTTGTAGGGCAGTGTTTGAGATGTATGGATAGGGGGAGGGCACATTTAATAAATCCTGCTCTCCGTCGATCCATAATTTGGATTAGCAAGTCGGTTTCTGTTGGTGTTAATAATAATAATAATAATAATATTTTGAATGACTTTATTCATTGAGCCAAGGGCTGGTTTGCCAAGAATTTACTATTGTCAAAGTCTTGTACTGATTGTGGAAAGAGAGAGGGGAATAGGAGCTGTGTCAAACCACAAATGCACAACTCATATTGAGTCCAATGGATGCGATAGCCCTTTGGATGTTTTGAATGTGGGCCTGATGGACCTGAAACCTGGTGTCTCCCGAGTTTCAGATGCTACATGCTATAATGGGATAGTAGGAATTGGCCTATATATTTCCCCCTTCAACTTTCCATTCCTTGAGTTGCTCAAGGGAGCCCACCCACAGCCGATGAAAAAGCCAGCTCAGCAGTGACAAAGTGAATGGGATGCTTGCGGCTAACTTTCCCCAACTTTTCCTTTTGACTTCTTTACGGCTTGCCATTAGACCTTGGCTCATAATACAGTCACCTCTTGCCTGCAAAGTTATTAGGATGTAACTCTGATATTCTCCTTCTCCCTCTGGACAAGAAGTTTGTTGGTATCGGACATATTATAATGCCCTGGAGAGAGAGGGAGAGAGAGATACGCTGTTGTTCAGTGGCTGCGGTATCCTCCGAATGAGCTGTTACTTAGGTCTGGTGTTTGTCTTTTGCCAGAGATTGTAACCTTTTGATTTATCTTTGCTGACACTTAACATCCTCTAATCTTAAAGCTACTTTGCTGAGCACGCAGAGTCTGTCTTGGCACTGCTTTCTGGGATGATGTACCTGCCTCTGAAACATGCCTATAATTACATCTGCTAAACCCCGTACACTCTATTAAGGCTCAGGACTACTAGACTGAACAAACAGCTGAATCAAGCTGTACATATTTTGTATATGAACTGTGCTTTCCTTTTGTTAAAAAAAAAACAACCCACCTTAACAACACAAGGTGTGAAAAGCAGCAACATTTTATTGACCTGCTAGAATCTCTCAGAGTTTCAGGGTGTGGAGCAATCCATAAAGGGGAACTGAGCAAGCAGATGGGGAGGGGATTTTCTCTCCCACACCTTGATGCCCTTATGTCTGACACAACATTAGAGAACATCTGGACTTTGCAACCTGTACATTTTACACGTGGAAGGGATTTAGAGGGTCCTATGCAGCCCAGGCATCTGTAGGAACATTAATTGTGATGTTGGGGAAAGTTTGTCACATGCCTCTAAGTTGCCGCTGAACTTAGTCTAAAATAAAAAATAAAAAGTGAATTTGGAGGGTGCTGCTCAGGTGAAATATCCAACAGAACAGAACATCTGCCCTTTGAGGGAAGGTGAAAATGTCCAGATATTTTTTGTTTAGGAGGGTAGACGGTAACTTAAGAGGGAATGTGGCAGATATTTAAAAAGTATAACATATAGAGATCAGAGATCAGATCAAAACTTTATTAGCAAAGCCAACAGGCCACAGCTATACAAGAATTAAAAATAAAAAGAAGAATAAAAAGAAGAAAAGAGCAGGCAAAAGGAGGTCCGTCAGATGAACAAGTCTGTCACTCAGATGGTGGCCCTCAATTTCACAGCTCTCTCGATGTACCTCGCGACCTTCTCTGTTATCTGACTGTATAACATATATATATGCACATTCTAAAGTGGATAGAGAAAATGTTCTCTCCTTTTTTTAACAGCAAGGCTGAAATCCTATACAGTGGTACCTCGGGTTAAGTACTTAATTCGTTCCGGAGGTCCATTCTTAACCTGAAACTGTTCTTAACCTGAAGCACAACTATAGCTAATGGGGCCTCCTGCTGCCACTGCACCAGCAGAGCACGATTTCTGTTCTCATCCTGAAGCAAAGTTCTTAACCTGAAGCACTATTTCTGGGTTAGTGGAGTCTGTAACCTGAAGCGTATGTAACCTGAAGTGTATGTAACCTGAGGTACCACTGTACACATTTTCATCAGGACACAATGAGGCTTACTTCCTAGAAATGTAGAAGATTTCATTTCATGGGGGGAGTCACTCAGTGAAACTGGTCAGCAGCAGATTTTGACAACAGAAGATACAGTGGGTGGTAAATGAACAGAGGATGGTGGAAGGATGTGACAGAACATCTACAGTTTGCATGCAGAAGGTCTCAGGGTTCAGTTCCCAGCACCTTCAGGTAGGACTGGGACAGCCCCTTGCCTAAAATTCTGGAGAACCAATGAAAATCAGTATAGACAATTCTGAGGTAGCTGGACCCATGGTTTGACTCAATATAAGTTTCACATTTTGCTAGAATTCACATGGGTACGGTAAGAGCTACTAGTTTAGTTGGCTTAAGAGGGATAAGCTAACTTCATGGTATGGCACTGTGTTTCAATGTCTAGTTATGATTCCTGAATTTTATGAGATTGGATTAGGTGACCCTTGGAATCCCTTTCAACTCTATAATTCTATGATTCTATGACTATTGGTCATGATGGTCAAGGGGAAAGCTGCAGTTGCTGAAGGACTGCAGTGCAGGGAAAGGTACAAATTTTCAAAACCTGTTTCAGGGCTTTCCAGAAGAATCTGTCTTTCCTCTGCAGGAAAAGCCACTTCCAACCTTGGGAGGAGGTGGTGTTGCGGGCTTCACGCCCCCACGCGATCCAGCCCCCGCGCGATCAGGGGAATCCTCGGGGCCGTGTCATCCCCTGAGCCAGCCAATCAGCTGGCTCGGGGGGTTGTGGCTTGCCTCACTTAAGGCAAGTGTGGCCCTGGGATCTCCCTCTTTTGGCCACTCAGCTGCTGAGGTTTCCCACCTGCCCGCCCTTTAAGGTTCCCCTCCTGAACTTGCTATGGACCTCGGTTGGTCACCATCCAGGGGGCTGGAAGGAATTTTTTCCTCTTGGCAGATTGGCACTGGCCATTGGGTTTTTTGACTACCTCGTAGCAAATCGTCACAACTCCTTTGGTTTTGGTGGTTAGGCATTGGTAGGGGTATTGTTATGTAGATGTGTTGGGGGGGAGCGCCATCACCTCCCCCAGATATTGAAGGGTAGTCTGGTAAAGGATTCCAGGGGGCGTGGCCTCGTCCAAAGCCTGTGGAGGTCCAGGCCTAAAGCACGCCCCCGAGCGGTGACCCCGGGGGAGTTCCTAGTTGATGTGCGTCAGCAGGGCTCCCCCTGCTCGCCTTAACCCTTCCTGGTCTTCAAGCAAACAGCCTGAAGCCGCATAGTCGGATAGGACCAATACCTGTAACCAATAAAGTTGTGGCAAATTTTAGAGCATTAAATAAATAATGGTGTCACGTGTCTTTATTTCTACTGGTGGGAGGCGGGAACTCGCCAGGCAATAAGGTGGGCAAAACCCTTTTGGTCCTAATCCAGCAGGGATCTTCTTTGGTCCTTATCTCTAGGAATCTCCACAGGGAGGTGGAGGGTTGACACAAGGAAGGACATGGGTGGGATGAGGTGACAAAAGAGCTGCCATTGGCCCAGGCACTCTGCTCAATCTGAGAAAGATAGCATCACTTCCAAGTGCTTGCAGAAACACAGGGCCCATTCTAAGCAATGTGCTCAAAGAGGCTTTCCGTCTGCTAGGTTTGCACTACGTAGGACTGTTCTTGAAGTTTTCCTGAAGTGCAATCCTAAAAGGATTGCTGGCTAGGTGATGGGGGAAGAATTCAAGCCAATACACATTTAAAGCCAAGTCTATTAAATTTGCACTTCATGGAAACAATATGCAAAATGAATCAGAGCTCTCCTTCGAAATTCTCACTTCTCTAAATTTTGTCACGCCAATTTTCCACCCAAACAATGTTTACAAAAGGCCACATATGAAAAGCCCTCGGATACGACTTTAATAATCATGGCTTCCCTCAACAAATCCTGAAAGATGTAGTTTGTTAAATGTACTGAGAGCTGTTAGGAGAGTCCCTCAAAGAGCTACAATTGCCAGCACCCTTAACAAGCTACAGTTCCCAAGATTATTTGCGGGTCATATAAGAGTAATTTAACTTATTGTTGTTGTTGTTAATTAATTATCTGTCCTTCAACCCAAGGTCCCAATTAAAACATAACATCATATTATTATTATTATTATTATTATTATTATTATTATTATTATTATTAATTTATACCCCACCCATCTGTCTGGGCTTCAACAACCACTCTGGGTAGCTTCCAGCACATACAGAAACATAATAAAACATCAAACATTAAAAACTTCCTGATACAGGGTTGCATTCAGATGTCTTTCAAAAGTTGTCTTTTGTCTTTATGTCTTTATCTCCTTTACATCTGATGGGAGGGCGTTCCACAGGGAGGGCGCCTCCACTGAGAAGACCCTCTGCCTGGTTCCCTGTAACTTCACTTTGTGCAGTGAGGGAACCTCCACATGACCCTTGGAGGTGAACCTCAGTGTCCACTCATTTGGGTATACAGTTTAAAACAACCCCCGGTCACAGAAATAAGGTGGGTCCTAAAAATATATGTTACCTGTATACCTGAAGGAGAGTCTCCACCCCCATCATTCTGCCAGGATGCTGAGGTCCAGCGCCAAGGGCCTTCTGGCGGTTCCCTCACTGCGAGAAGCAAAGCTACAGGGAACCAGGCAGAGGGCCTTCTCAGTAGTGGTGCCCGCCCTGTGGAACACCCTCCTATCAGATGTCAAAGAGATAAACAACTACCTAACATTTTAGAAGACATCAGAAGGCAGCCCTGTTCAGGGAAGTTTTTAATGTGTGACATTTTAATGTATTTTTAATCTTTGTTGGAAGCCGCCCAGAGTGGCTGGGGAAGCCCAGCCAAATGGGCGGGGTATAAATAATAAATGATGATGATGATGATGATGATGATGATGCTTATCACACAGAAACTGCACTCAGATTGTTGTGGCACATGGTGACCCGAATGTCTGGCCCTGATCAGTACTGAAGTTCTCACCCTGGGCCATCAGGGGGATACTGTAGATAGTTTTCACTCGGGTCCACATATGCAAATTGGGGATTGAAAGTGACGTTCAGTGATTGGATAGTTACAGAAAATGGTTACAGTTGTGTTGTAGTGGAGCTCTATATAGGCAGGCTGGCTGAACCCTTCAGTTCAGTTCTGTTCTGGCCTGTGAATAAACAAGAGCTGTTTGAAGAATCGCTGTGTCGTCTGATATGTTCACCCACAACTTAACAGGTGCTGTGTCTTGTGGTGTGTGGATCTCCCACCAGCCCCTTCCAACATTATGATTCCACCAGACAAAGGGAAGACATGCAAAGCAGAGAGTGCTTTGGCCCAAGAGGAAAAACTCACACATCTGCCAGGGAGCCAGCTGCCCCATTTCCAAAACAGCCCGTCTGTGCAAAGCCCAAACAGCTTCCTTTTACTACCCTCTTATTTAGGCGCAAAACAAGCGATACACAAAATATATTTAAAGGACCCTGCATCCCAGTCTTTAAATTTGTTATGCTAATTACGCTAATAACTATAATTAATTACAATGCACTCCGCTCGGTGTTTGCAGTAATTAGCCATGAGGGCTGCACAAAGCATCGGGTTAAGCATTCTAAAAGGAAGGAGCTCTAAACAAGCCAGAGTGAAATGACATTGCGCTCCTGAGTTAACTGGAATTACTAGATGACTCTCAGTGGGATGGAATGTGCAGGGTGCAATACTATATGAAGAGGTGGGCAAAGCCTCATAGGCCCTGGAAAGAACCATCTGGTTTTAGCTTAATGACAAAGATGACTGGCAGCTCCCCAATGCCTCAGTGTGGGATCAAACTATTGCAGAGTTGGAAGGACCATCTAATCTCAGGTTACCAGATGTTTTTCACTGAATCCAGGGACTAAATAAATAAATACTACACGTTCGGGATGTTGATGCTGCAGCGATGGTGGTGGCAGAGGGGTACCAGCCGCCGCCTTGACCTCAAACGCCGTGTTTCCCCTTCCTCTGAGACTTCTGTCTCCTTCCTCCATGAGCCTGGGTTCATGAGCAGCCCCTGAGTTGTTCGTTCTTCAGTGGTGGTGGGGAAGTGGTGCACGGTGGTTCAGGCATGGAAGGCAGAGAAGGAGGGCCGAGAGCAGTGGCGGTGGTGAGGCTCAGGCAGCGCGATGCCTCCCTTCCCATCGGAGCAGCCCCAATCCCATTCCTACTTGCATGCAAGCAGGAGGGGGTAGAATCATAGAATCATAGAGTTGGAAGAGACCACAAGGGCCATCAAGTCCAACCCCCTACCAAGCAGGAAACACCATCAGAGCACTCCTGACATATGGTTGTCAAGCCTCTGCTTAAAGACCTCCAAAGAAGGAGACTCCACCACACTCCTTGGCAGCAAATTCCACTGTCGAACAGCTCTCACTGTCAGGAAGTTCTTCCTAATGTTTAGGTGGAATCTTCTTTCTTGTACAGTGGTGCCTCGCAAGACGAAATTAATCTGTTTCGCGAGTCTCTTCGTCTTGCAGTTTTTTCGTCTTGCGAAGCACAGCTATTAGCAGCTTAGCGGCTATTAGCGGCTTAGCGGCTATTAACGGCTCAGCAGCTTAGCGGCTTAGCGGCTATTAACGGCTTAGCGGCTTTAAGAAAAAGGAAACAAACTCGCAAGAACTTGCAAGATGTTTTGTCTTGCGAAGCAAGCCCATAGGGAAATTTGTTTTGCGGAACGACTCAAAAAATTGAAAACTCTTTCGTCTTGCGCGTTTTTCGTCTTGCGAGGCATTCGTCTTGCGAGGTACCACTGTAGTTTGGAACCATTGCTCCGTGTCCGCTTCTCTGGAGCAGCAGAAAACAACCTTTCTCCCTCCTCTATGTGACATCCTTTTATATATTTGAACATGGCTATCATATCACCCCTTAACCTCCTCTTCTCCAGGCTAAACATGCCCAGCTCCCTTAGCCGTTCCTCATAAGGCATCGTTTCCAGGCCTTTGACCATTTTGGTTGCCCTCCTCTGGACACGTTCCAGTTTGTCAGTGTCCTTCTTGAACTGTGGTGCCCAGAACTGGTCACAGTACTCCAGGTGAGGTCTGACCAGAGCAGAATACAGTGGCACTATTACTTCCCTTGATCTAGATGCTATACTCCTATTGATGCAGCCCGGAACTGCATTGGCTGCATCAATAGTAGGGATCCCTCAGCTGGGAAGGGAGGCTTCCCGTTGCCTAACTGAGAGATCCCTGCCCCCTCCTGCTTGCACACAAGCTCTGATAGGCTGCGATAAGCCTCCCTTCACAACTAAGAGATCCCTGCCCCGCTCCTGCTTACACGCAAGTAAGAGTTGGGAGGCTGCTCCAATAGGCAGCATGAAGCCTCCCTTCACAGATTAGCTGCTGGGGTCAGGGAAGGTGGAGGCAGCCCAGAAGCTGCATCTTAGAGCCCCTGCACCACCATCATATGGGGACCTCCGAGCAGCTCCTGAAGCCAGCCAGAGCCAACTGCTCTGGGCTGCTGAGACTGCCGCGGCTGCATTTCCCAGGGACATTGGATGAAATCCGGGGACATTCCAGGGATGGAATTTGTCCAGGGACTTATTCGCAAATCCGGGGACTTCCCCCAGGAAAGGGGGATGTCTGGTAAGCCTAATCTAGTCCACCCCCCTGCAATGCAGTCAGTGAAATTGATGCTGTCCTAACAACAGTGTTATGGTGAACGGGATGGAGCAGGGCTGGGTGGACCTTCAGGCTGGAAGCCAAATGTGGCCCTTCAGAATCTCTATCAGGTCCTCAAGACTCTCCCTCCCTCTCAATGTCCTTCTCCATAGGCTACTCCTCCTCCTTAGCCTTGCACCATCCTCAAGCGGTTTTGCTTTTGTGGATTGTGCTGTTGTCGTTATTTGGATTTATATCCTGCCTTTCCTCCTGAAGATCCCAGGTCAGCAGAAGAATAGAAGCTCAAAAAGCATTTTATAAACAGTTTAAACACCCTAAAAATAGTTGTGGTTAAAAACAAGTATTCGGTAATCTCAGGATTGCTCGGAACAGTGTTCTTCAGCCGTCACATGCCTGGGTACACAGGACTGTATTCAAGTTGCTCCTGAAAGACAATAATGATGAAGACAGGCACACTTCACCAGGAAGGGCAGTCCACAAACTGGGAGCCACCGCTGAAAAGACCCTGTTGAGGGTCAATGCCAACAACGAGGCTCCCCTTGAACCACTATCAAGAAAGTCTCACCTGCTGATCATAGAGTTTCAGATGCCTGATACTTTGAGAGATGTTCTTTTAGGTACCTCGGGTTACAGACATGTAATGGTTCTAGGGGTTGCTCGCGTGTAAACCGGCGCCACACCTGGCTGGGTTGCCTGAGTGAACCCTTTCTGTCCAGACAGCCACTCACCCTTGGCTGTCTCAGTCGCTGGCAGAATCCATCAGTGGGCGTTTCTTGAACTTCTTCCAGCGAAGAAGCTCTTTGACGCCTAGTCTCTGCCTACTCTCCCTGCACGGAAGCCTTCTGTGCAGGGAGGGTGTGGGCAACGGAGGACCCGTGCTCTCCCCACTGGTCTCCGGCCAGGAGTCATGGAGCCACCTCGCCGATTCCCCCATCTGCCCCCCTTCTCCACTGGTGCTACGCTGATTCTCTTCCCCAGAAGATGGGCTTCTTCTCTCCCTCCCGGGACGCTCTCCGGAATCCCTCTGGACCCCTCCCTCTCCCTCTGGCTCCGATGGCAGTTCCCTGACAAGACGCTTCAGGTTACCAATGCCTCAGGTTACTGACACTTAAGGTTACAGACTCCGCTAACCCGGAAGTAGTACCTCAGGTTAAGAACTTTGCTTCAGGATGAGAACAGAAATCACGCCGCTGTGGCACCACGGCAGCGGGAAGCCTCATTAGCTAAAGTGGTACCTCAGGTTAAGAATGGTTTCAGGTTAAGAACAGACCTCCAGAACGAATTAAGTTCTTAACCCGAGGTACCACTGTACTTGGGTCCCAAGCCAAGAGTTTGGGAGTTCATATGCTAGTACTAACTCCTTGAATTGGGTTCAGTAGCTCACTGGCAACCAGTGCAGGTCTTTCAGAACCAGTGTCATTGGGAATGTTTTTCTGTGCTCAGCTCTGATTATTTTATTCCTGGTTAAGACTTCACTATTTCATATGAAAGCTTTCCACCCTATAAGTTTAACTGGACTGATTTTCTGATTGGATTTTCCTGGATTCTGTATCTGGGACACCAGATCAATCTGTAGTAATGTGCACTGAAGACAACAGGATTCCTGATTTCACACTGGATTGGTAGCTATGTTCTTCTCTCAAACGAAAAGACTATGGGGTAGGGACAGCCGGGATAATGTAGTGAGCTTTAACTAGAGAGATCAAGGAGTTTAGGTAGATACTGCAGGATTCAGCAATGGCTGAATTGTACCTGATTTGAATCTTGCACATCATTCTTCTGAATACTGTTCAGTTTAAAAGTTAAGCTGCATATTCATATTCTATTTTGTTTTTCCAAGCAATCTTTATTTGCATATACCATTTCTGATTTCTTCCTTTCCCGAGATTTATTAATGTATAATGTGCTGTTGATTTCCCCCCTTTGATTTCATTATGCTCCAATCTTTCACAAACTGTGATGTGTTCATTGGCCTTCTGCTGGTGTCTTTAAAGAAATAAATTCCTAATGGATTTTGGCTTCTCACTTCCTGTCTGGTCACCACCCTCTTGCAAGTTGGAGTAATTTAAGAGTCTCGTTTTTAGGCTGAATTATGCTGAATGTCCTGTTGCACCTACTTGTATTTGTTTAAAACAGCCATGGGGAATCTTTGGCTCTCCATGTGCTGTTGGACTGTGTTGGATCACTGAGACCATCTGCAGGAATGCCTCTGGTCATTTCCCAAAATGGTGAGGCTCATTCAACAACCATGAGAAACTGAAACTTTAGTGCCATTGCTCCAATCCTGTGGAACAGCCTGCCAATAGACTCAGTGGGGGCGCACTTTTAAGAACCCGCTGGAAACTTTCCTATTCTGCCAGGCCTATGTAGGCAATTAAGAGTACATCTTTCCACAGTGGTTTACTGATCTCAGTTTTAACTTTTTAAAAACTTTTTGTGCTTTTACTGTATGGCTGTATTTTATTTCTACTGTTGCAAACTGCTTTGATATACTTTTGTGATATTCTTGTTGTTGTGTAGTCGTTTAGTCATTTCTGACTCTTCGTGACCCCATGGACCAGAGCACGCCAGGCACTCCTGTCTTCCACTGCCTCCCGCAGTTTGGTCAAACTCATGTTGGTAGCTTTAAGAACACTGCCCAACCATCTCGTCCTCTGTCGTCCCCTTCTCCTTGCACCCTCAATATTTCCCAACATCATGGTCTTTTCCAGGGAGTCTTCTCTTCTCATGAGGTGGCGAAAGTTTTGGAGTCTCAGCTTCAGGATCTGTCCTTCCAGTGAGCACTCAGGGCTGATTTCCTTAAGGATGGAGAGGTTTGATCTTCTTGCAGTCCATGGGACTCTCAAGAGTCTCCTCCAGCACCATAATTCAAAAGCACCAATTCTTCAGTGATCAGCCTTCTTTATGGTCCAGCTCTCACTTTCATACATTTTGTGATATAGCGGCACATAAACATTTTTATATAAAGCAGGGTTGCCATATCTTGAAGAGCAAAAAAGAGGATAGCCTGAGCCGGGCAGAGAGGCATGCAGGCACGGGCATGTGGCGCCACTGCCACCACACTTGCACACCTCTTTCCCCAGCTTAGGCTGGCAGCAGCTGCGTCATGCAGAGCACCTGTGTGCTTCTTTCCTGGCTTGGGTTGTCAGTTGCTGTGGCTTACAGAGCTGCCCGCACCTGGACTGCATGTGCCTGAGCCCAAGCCAATAATCAAACAAACAAACAAACAAACAACCCCCCCCCCCATAGACATTTCCTCTAAAATGTAAAAATCCCCTGCAATGGGCCTGTTGGTCTCCAAAAGAGGACATGTCCAGGATTTCCAGGACATATGGCAACACTATAAAAAGCCAACCAACCAACCAAACAGATAATAAAACTCCTGTCAGTCCCAGACAGCATGCCCAGTGGTCAGGGATGATGGGAGATGAAGTCCTACAGCACCCGGAGGTCCATACTTCCCCCAACTCTGGTTTAAAACCTTTTAAACATTGTACGATCCTGTGAACAAATAAGCAGAGCAGCTTCCATCCCTGGGAGGAAAAGGCCTTCGCTCAACTTGAAGCCATTAATCATCATTCTGTCAGGCTCAAAATGCATTCATATTTTTGCATTAACATTTATTTTTACAAATCTGGACAGAACTGCTGGTCAGAATTCTTTCCGCCTCGGGGGCGACACAAACATAAAGCCTTTCATTATTTCTTCAGCGCCTGTGATTCGCCTGCCAGAGGCGACTGGGATTCAATTATGTTTCCCATGTGTACATTTAATGGGTTCCCTTGTGTAAGTCAAATACCAACGGGTTGTTGAGAGAATGTGGCATGAAGGTTTCTCCCTTCAGAACTGGGGGTTTGCCGGGGGGGGGGGAGGCGCAGAGATGGTGACAAATTGGACGAGGGTCAGAGGAGAGCAACAAAATATTATTAAAGGCCCAGAGTTTCTGATTTATGAGGATGGGATTAAAGGGGCTGTACATGCGCAGCTTCGACAAACAATAGACCCCGGATTCTTTGGTATTAACTAACAGCATTCTTTCAGTTTGTGTTAATGTGATGGGGAATTAGGCTAGGGGTCTCGACAGCCCTTGCAATTTGTAAGGCTTTAAGGGAGCATGGGCATTAACAAGGGAGGCTCCAAAGTGAGAGAGGAGGGGCTGCAACCAGTGGGGATAATGGGATGAAATGATTGAATTAAAACCAAGGGACATTTGGGTTGAATATTTAATTTGGCTATGGGGCGCTCGCTTGATGTGCTTTTTGAGGGAGGGCATTTATCAGCAAACATTTGCTCGTGGAAAGATTGATTGGCCCATGGAACCATCTCCCTGGGGAGCAGCTTTGTAGAAACTTGCAGCACGTTTGAAGTGAGCTGGAGAAAATGAGCATGGCTCTCAGCATTTCAAACATTCTTATGTTGCCCAGGGGAAGGGTGGATCGGGCAACTTCCACTGTGATTTGTTCTATTCTAAGGCCACATTTAAAACACAGTGATATCACTTTAAATCAGGCTTCCTCAACCTCGGCCCTCCAGATGTTTTGAGACTACAATTCCCATCATTCTCGACCGCTGGTCCTGCTAGCTAGTGATCATGGGAGTTGTAGGCCAAAAACATCTGGAGGGCCAAGGTTGAGGAAGCCTACTTTAAATAGTCAAGGCTCCTCCCAATGAATTCTGGGAGCTGTTGTTCATTAAGAGTGCTGGCAAAACAAAAACACACACTAGAACAGTTGACAAAAATTTACATTTTAAAAAGACCCTAAAATGAAATTTATTAACTCAGTTTTTTTAAAAAAGAAAAAAACTTCTTCTCCTCCTCCTCCTCCTCCTCCTCCTCCTCCTCCTCCTCCTCCTCCTTCTCCTTCTCCTTCTCCTTCTCCTTTTCCCCCTCCTCCTTCTCCTCCCATTCTTGCACCTTATCGAGGTGTCCAAATAATGCACCATCAATACATTATAACAAACCACCCCAATCTCCAAGTGGTGTGAAGCTACAGGGTTCCCTTGAAATGAGGGACAGCAGAGACTGTGGTATCTTTAGGATCTATGGTTTATTTACACATATATGCAACCTGAGCCTAAGATGGAGGGTCTCACGACAGTAACACCTGAAAAGGTCTTGCTTCTATCATACTCACAGCCAAGGATTGCAGCAGAAACCAAGCCATGCTCTGTGGCCTAGCGTTTCAGAGCTTATCCACACTCACCTTCCCTCTGCTCTTTGCAAGCACAGGTCCACACTTTAAAATTCTGTGTCTGAGTGCCCTTGTTGTTGTTCCAGAGCTTTCCCCACAAAAACCCACTCTTTGAAGCTGAAGTGCAACAAACAACAATCCAGGTTTTCCACAAATTGCTGTTTGCTCTTATTCAGCTTTAGAGAGTGAGTTTTCACGAGGAAAGTTCTGGCGGAGGAAACAAAACAAAATGAAAAAGGAATTTGGACACAGAATTTTAAATAAGCCCTCGGCCTATAGTCTGATCTCAGTTCAGCTCACTCACAACTAGTGATGTTAAATTCTCAATAATGTTCTCATTCTCAAGAATATTTTTCGGAGAATATTCTCACCTCACATCACTACCCACAACTACCTTTGATGTACCAGCCAGGAGAGGTGGTGATTCACAACCATTGCCCTAGACAAAGAGTTGCTGATTGGGGTGCTTAAGTGGCAAGCTATGGGCATTAACTTGCAGTTGCCCAGTTGGCAATGGGATCTTCTATCAGGTTCTAACCCTTCCTGGGTACAAGACTACAAGAATTAGAAGGGGCACAGGGCATCATGCAAACAGACCACCCCCAAACTCACAACAAGATTCTCCTATATTTCCAAGCTGCATGCTCATCCTTTTGGATTCCATTCCTCACTTCAGTTTCACCACCATTTAGGAAAGCATTAGGACAGATGGGCAAAGTCATAGCAATCCAACAATCATCATCACCACCAAGCAAAGGGCAGCTGCCATAAATGACAATTGTGGGAAGCACATTGCCAAATCAATAAGACAAGAAGCAAGAAGGCACAATTTCTGAACTTCAGCATCATCACAACCCCAAACTAGGATGGGGATATGGTCATGAGAAGGTCTGAAGAGAGAATGGAAAGCTTATGTTGGCCCTTGGTGGGGGGAATGGAATCGAGCCATGCACCGTAAGCAAACTCCTCCTATTAAAACAAGGCAGCAAAGACAGCAATAAAAATAAATGACCAGTGACTGTAATCTATCCAAGTAAGCTTTATATAAGTGCAAATTGCAGCAAGCACATTTCCAACCTCTAAATGGGGGGGGGGGAATAGTTGTTTGAGCACCCTGACGGAACAAGCAAGAGTGAATTATAAAATGCAAAACCTCAGAGAATCATAGAATCATAGAGTTGGAAGAGACCACAAGGGCCATCGAGTCCAACCCCCTGCCAAGCAGGAAACACCATCAGAGCACTCCTGACATATGGTTGTCAAGCCTCTGCTTAAAGACCTCCAAAGAAAGAGACTCCACCACACTCCTTGGCAGCAAATTCCACTGTTGAACAGCTCTTACTGTCAGGAAGTTCTTCCTAATGTTTAGGTGGAATCTTTTTTCTTGTAGTTTGGAACCATTGCTCCGTGTCCGCTTCTCTGGAGCAGCAGAAAACAACCTTTCTCCCTCCTCTATGTGACATCCTTTTATATATTTGAACATGGCTATCATATCACCCCTTAACCTCCTCTTCTCCAGGCTAAACATGCCCAGCTCCCTTAGCCGTTCCTCATAAGGCATCGTTTCCAGGCCTTTGACCATTTTGGTTGCCCTCCTCTGGACACGTTCCAGTTTGTCAGTGTCCTTCTTGAACTGTGGTGCCCAGAACTGGACACAGTACTCCAGGTGAGGTCTGACCAGAGCAGAATACAGTGGCACTATTACTTCCCTTGATCTAGATGCTATACTCCTATTGATGCAGCCCAGAACTGCATTGACTTTTTTAGCTGCCGTGTCACACTGTTGGCTCATGTCAAGTTTGTGGTCAACCAAGACTCCTAGATCCTTTTCACATGTACTGCTCTCAAGCCAGGTGTCAGGGTACAGGAGGGAAAGAAGACAGGACCTTTCCTCCCCATTCCCTCCCAATCACATGTTTAATTTGAGTTTAAGACCTTGATTTGTATTTTATGATTTGCCTCAGATCGGGGCTAATTCAAAGTCCCAGATTAAGGCTTTGATCAGATTTGTGGGGGGTGGGGTACACACAGGGAGGGATGGAGAGGGGGGGGGGAGAGACTTCATTCTTATAGTTCCCTGGGAGTAATTCTCCTTGCACTCTTTGTGTGGGGTGTGCAGTACTGAGATTTTTGTAGGATTTCACGAGATTCATTTCTAGACATAGTTTATCTCAAAGCACACATTTCATAAGCAATTTTCAGAGGGGGTTTTGAGCCAATGACTACTTTAGGACATTTGAGAAATGCAACCCCCCCCCCCCAATGTATAGCAACATTCTGAGCAACACATTAAGGACTAAGGGTAGACTTGCCTAAAGAAAAATGTTTTCAGCAGGTCCCAAAAAGAGTACAGAAAAATTGCCTTCATGACTTCAATTGACAGGGAGTTTCAGAGTGTGGGTGCTGCCACAATAATGAGTCTGACAGAATATGCCAAATTAGACGGTCTATCAGAAAAAAATAAAGAACAAATCAAAACAGGAATTTGTTTCAAAATGGGAGGTTTTCAAAGAATATTTGAAATATAAATATAGTAGTTTAAACTCTGTTGAAGCACTCGAGGAACTTCAGTACTAGTTGCAAGGCAGATATAAGAAGTAGATATATTAAGAAAAGTTATGATAAAAGTGTGTATTGGCAATAAGAAATATGTAATCGAAATATGGAATAGACAGGAGGTTGGGTCTTTAGTGTTAAGACCAATTTATGCTTTATCGTTTGTTAAGAAAATTCTGTGTCTATGGTTATTCCTGTGTGTAATTTGGTATTTGTGTTTTCTTTTTCTTTCTTTTCTTGCTGTATCAATAATAATAATAATAATAATAATAAATAAATAATAATAATAATAATAAAGGTCTTCAACAGGTGCTGGAAAGTCAGCAGAGAGACCACGTGTGTGATATGTTATAGCAGGAAGTTTTAATGAGTAAGTGCCACCAGACTAAAGGCCCAATTCTGATGTTGTAAAGAACAGATCTCTGGATAAGATGAAATCTGCAGGAAACACTGTACTGCACAGCACAGTGATTGGTTGCCTCAATAAGGGATGGTAAGATCTTTGTGACACCCCTAAGAAACAGAGGTACACATTAATATAACATTATGGGGATATGAAACGAAAGACTAGGTCAGGGTCACGATCATCTGCTCAATGCTTCAGACACCTGTGGCTGAAAGAACCCATCACCCAAATGATGATGAGATAGGGAAGGATTCTTGGATTAATGCAAAGGGGATCCTGCAAGTTCAGTCCAGAGTTCAGCCAAACTGTCATGGACAAATGTTATGCATAATTCATTTTTTTGACTTAGTGCCCATAAAGCATTGATGGGAGAAAAGAAAAGAAAAATCAGCTGGCAGTTCAGAGAGGAATGATTTCCACTTGCCTCCAAGCTTCACTACTTTGCATGGGCCGTTCCTTTAAGGGAACAGGGAGGAAAACAAATTTATGAGAGCGATGCCAGGTGGAAAATACCACTTGTTTATGTTAGTGAGCTGTGTGCCGCTTGCCCGATTTTTCATATCCCATTTTTATCTTCTCCATAAACAACTTTAAGGGCATTGCTTGTTAATAAAAACATTTTATTAGGAATATGTGGGTTTTTCAAGGGCTCAGATTTGCAGACTCTTTATATAGGCTATGCATTTGCTTCTCACGTTCATATCTTGCTTGAGATTCCACATCTTGAAAAAGACATGGAATACCAGTGAATAGCATCCCCATGCCCTGTTTCAGATTGTGCATCAAAAAGTGCATTTAAGAAATCAACCTCAAAAGTATGGGCAGACCAGATGAATATATTGAGTCAGACCAATGGCCCATCTAGACCAGGCTTGCCCCCTCTGACTAGCCAGATGGGCAGGGTAATAATAATAATTATTATTATTATTACCAGGTCTGGGGTCTTCCAAGTCCTACTATATGGGCTTCATGTAGATCAACCCAATCTGCTCTTTCCGAACCACTCTGCATAACACGGTTCAACCATCCACTGGTTCCTGCACCTCTGAAGTTTCTGATGTGGATTTCAGCTTTAAAAATGGGCATCCCCTTGATCCAAGTCTCTGTTTTGAATTACTGCGTTGTTTTAATGGGTCTGCTTTATTGCATAGAATTGTAGAATTAGAAGGAACACCAAGGGTCATCTAGTCCAACCCTCTGCCATGCAGGAATCGTAGCCAAAGCATCCACAAGAGATGACCATCCAACCTCTGCTTAAAAACTTCCAAGGGAGGGAGGGAGGGAGGGAGACCCTCCACCGTTGAACAGCTCCTACTGCATACTTTATTTGTGCCTTTTAATTACTGTAAATTGAAGCCATTGGTTTGGGTCCTAGCCTAAGGAGCAGGAGAAAACAAACTTTCTCCATCTTCCTTTTGGATATCTGAAGATGGCTTTCATATCTCCTCCCAGTCTCCTCTTTTCCTGGCCAAACATACCCAACTCCCTCAACTGTTCCTTATAAGCCTTGGTTTCCAGACCCTTGATCATCCTGGTTGCCCTTTTCTGCACACATTTCAGCTTGTCAATATCCTTCTTAAATTGTGGCACCCAGAACTGGACACAATACACCAGGCGTGGTCTAACCAAGGCAGAATAGAGCAGTACTACTATTCATTTTATCTGGACACTATACTTTTGTTGAAGCTGAGGCTCCAATACTTTGGCCACCTCATGAGAAGAGAAGACTCCCTGGAAAAGACCCTGATGTTGGGAAAGATGGAGGGCACAAGGAGAAGGGGATGACAGAGGACGAGATGGTTGGACAGTGTTCTTGAAGCTACCAGCATGAGTTTGACCAAACTGTGGGAGGCAGTGGAAGACAGGAGTGCCTGGCGTGCTCTGGTCCATGGGTTCACAAAGAGTCGGACACGACTAAATGACTAAACAACAACAACAATACTTTTGTTGATGCAGCCTAAAACAGCATTAGTTGTTTTTTTTCTTCCTTGCTGCTACTGCATCTCATGGTTCACTCATGTGAAACTTCTGCTCTGCTAAGACACCCAAATCAATTTCACACATACGTACTACCTGTACTGGCAAACCAGATGTCCTCCATATTTTATTTGTATAGCTGGTTCTTCCTGCCTAAGTGTAAGGACCTTACACTTGTCCCCATTGAGATTTATTTTGTTAGCTTGGGCCCAGTTCTCCAATCAAGTTGGTGGACACAAACAGGCTGAAACACGCCATAGAAGGAGACTCAGAGAGAATGTGCATCTCAAGAAGGAGACCCAGCAGGAATGCATGCAAGGGGAATGGAGGGAGCAGAAGGCTCATAAATGTTATCATAAACCAATTTCAGGCAGCACCTGCTCTTGTCTCCAGGATACTGGAGGAGTCTCTGAACTCCCAGGTGGCACTTGCAAAATCTAGGAGGATTTTGGCCTGAGCCAGTACTGTGAGTCTCAGCACCTGGTTCTTTTTAATGAGTCATTAGACTAGGCCAGCATTACCCACCTGATCATACTTAAACAGGCATTAATCATTGTAGCCGCATTGATTTTTGTGAGGCTGTGCCTGTTGTTTCAGCTTAATATAAAGAGCATGCAGAACATCGGTGGAGCACGGCTCATTTATTAAAAAGGGATAAGCAACACCAAGGCTTGAGCCTGCAACCTGGGGAGGCATATTTTATAACCTAAGTTTTAATGTGGTAAGCTCCTCTTAGGAATGGGAGAATCTGTCCATTTTGGTTTATCATGTTTTCCTGCTCTTGACTCCAGTTCTCTACATCACCAAATCTGTTAGGGATATTTTTTCATAATGAGTTGTCATGAAAATTCAGCAGCATCTTAATGCAAATGTCTCCTAACATACACATCTTTGAGTTTGGCCTGATATGCAGATTATTGCAAAGTGTTTCCCCCAAATTTTATGCTGTTTTCACTAAAATGTGCACTTTCCTCAGCTTGCATTCAAAACTGGTGCAAATTTCAGGTGATACCTGTGTTTTATAGAACCACAGAACTGCAGAGTTCAAAGGGACCACAAGTGTCATCTATTCCAATCCCCTCCAATGCAGGAATCCCAGCTAAAGAATCTCCAACAGATGAACATTCAAACTTTGTTTAGAAACATCCAACGAAGTAGAGTCCACCGAGGTTGTTCTTTCCATTGTTGAACAGCTCTGACTGTGAGAAAGTTCTTCCTAATGTTTACTGAGAATCTCCTTCCTTGTTATTTGAATGAATTGGTTGGTGTCCTGCCCTCTGGACCAGCCAACCATGTTACAGTTCCAGCTTCCATGTGACAATCTTTTATATATTTGAAGATGGCTATCATTATCACCTCTCAGTTTTCTCTTCTCTGGGTCAAACACACCCAACTCCTCAACCCTTCCTCATAAGGCTAGGTTTCTGTTTGCAAATTGTTTTGGAAAGTGGAAATTTGGTAGGTTTGCCTTTAAATCTGAACTGAAACAATTTTTTCCCTATGTCAGCTGTTCTTCGGGGAAGTCTGTTTGCATCTCTACCTCCCAAGTTGGACAGCCAACCTTTGGGATTCACCCCTTAGGCTGTGCCATTCGCAACCATTAGACCTATAGCAATTAGCCAGTCTTCCATGGCTTCTATAGAGACAAGCCAAAAAGGAGAAGCTTCACCTGCAGATTTCTGCATATCAAATGTCTGTTAAAGGCACCAGCAAAGGCAGCCTGTTGTTGCTCGTTTTCAGAGCCACTTGGCAACCCTCTTTCCCAGCACTGTCAACATAATTAATGGCCACCCTCCTTAACATATCCATCACGTTTATGTGGCTGGTTCCATATATCTTGCAGAGCTCAGAATGCAAGAAGAGCCCTGCTGGATCAGACACAAGGCTTCCCCCCCTAGCCAGGATCCTGTTTCACAATGTGGCCAACCAGGTGCTCCTGGAAAGATTGCAAGCAAGAGCATAAGGCTGAACATCATCTCCTGCTGTACTAGCATTTGGGAGCTCACTGACTCTGATCCTGGAGATAGCATGTAGCCTTTGATAGCCTCATTACCCAACAAGTTGTCTGATCCCTTGACAACTTCCCATAGACAGTCCTGTGCCTATGGGAACAGAGGCAGCCAGGTGCAGAAAGCAGACTCTCCAAGTGTCCCTATTTTCCAGGGACAGTCCTGGATTTACAGAAGCCATCACAGCTACTGATTTGATCCCGAAATGTCCCGCTTTTTCTTAGGACAACCCTATTTTCATTGGAGAAATATTGAAGTGTATGGTAGGATGTCCCTATTTTCATTGGTGAAATGTCAGAGCCAAGCAGGGGAAGAGAGCAAAGCCTCTTGATGGCCATCACCAGAGCAGTTTCAGCTGGTCAATATGGGCATAAGGTTAAGGGTCAACACACAGCCATAACAAGCACATGTCATAACTCCAGCAAAAGACCCTAAACCTCCCAGCAGTTTGCATATGAACATACATGAGTGCTGGTGGTGCACATGTGAGTCCAAATATGCACATCGTAGCACAGCAAGACAAAGCAGAATTTTAGCTCCTGGTTTCATGGGGGATATTTAGGGGAATATGGGGGAAGATTTCTGCCCAGTCTGAATATGCAAAGAGTGGCTGTCCTCTCGCATGATGCCCAGGTGAAGGCTAGAACTGTACATCTTCATTTCTCTTTCCATTTCCGGGACTCTACTCTCCACTCCCTTGATTATTGTTTTTTTTTTGTTTAGTTATAGATGATATCTATGTTTCTAGCATAGCCCCAGGCTGCCCTCCTAGGCAATGTATGAAGGAAAACTTACCAAAGAGGAGCAAGGAGAGGTTAGGGAATGTAGTTTGCGAGATGAAAAGAATAACCAATGGGAAAAGATGGGAGGGTACTTCATGTTCACCATGCTGCCTCTCAGGGTTTATCCACAGTTACCTGTTGCTGCACTCTTTTCCTGACACAGATCCACAATTTAAAGCTCTGTGTCCGAGTGCTCCTTCCCCTTTCCCGCTACATCATTCCATGGGAAACCCACTCTTTAAAGCTGAAGCACAACAAAAGGCACTTCAAGTTTTTGACAGATTGCTGTTTGCTCCGGTTCAGCTTTAAAGAGCAGCTTTTCATGGGGAAAGCTCTGAACCAAAAAAGCTTGCATTCAGACACACAACTTTAAAGCATAGATCATGCCTGGAAAGCATAAAGGAAAGGTAGAAGTGGAGGAAATGTAAGCGTTCAGATTCCCTCCTAGGTAGATTTAATGCCTGACCCCTTTCTAATTCTTGGAATAGCCAGGCTTGCTTCTCAGTTGCTATTGCCAAAGCTGGCTTGCTAATATACTTGTCCAGCTAAGTGTCAATAGAAAGGGTTCTAGTTATGGTGAAACCCAGGTAGACAAAACCATCTGTTTATATGTGTACCTATACATATCTTTTACATACATGTGTAAATAAAACATATATCCTAAAGACACCACAGTCTCCGCTGTGCCTCATTTCAAAGCAAACACGAACCATGGGTAAGCACTTTGAACCCCTGGAATCTCACACCACTTGGAGATTGGGGTGGCGTGCAACAATACAAAACAACAACAATAACAACAACAACAACAAGAAGAAGAACAATTTTATGATTTATACCCCACCCATACGGCTGGGTTTCCCCAACAACTCTGGGAGGCTTCCAACAAAATATTTAAAATACATTAAAACATCAGTCATAAAAAACTTCCCTAAAGAGGGCTGCCTTCAGATGTTTTCTAAAAGTCAGATAGTTGTTTATTTCCTTTGACATCTGGTGGGAGGGTGTTCCACAGGGCAGGTGCCACTACCAAAAAGGCCCTATGCCTGGTTCCCTGTAGCTTTGCTTCTTGCAGTGAGGGAACTGCCAGAAGGCCTTTGGCGTTGAACCTCAGTGTCCGGGCTGAATGATGGGAGTGGAGACGCTCCTTCAGGTATACTGGGCCGAGGCCATTTAGGGCTTTACAGGTCAGCACCAACACTTTGAATTGTGCTTGGAAATGTACTGGGAGCCAATATAGGTCTTTCAATACCAGCTCTTGGCAGCCGCTCCTACCTAGGCTTTTCAGCAATGCAGAGGATTTCCAGCAGTAATTGTGTCAATGGCCTGTTTCATCTCTCCATTCCACAGTGGGACCAGGGCAGCCACAGGATCACATGATCTGCCAAATGACACATCCTTCAGCACATCCAGGGATCTTTTGGATTATATAAGTCTCTGGAGTTGGGAAATCTAAATGGGTCTGTCACCCCTCCAGCGGGGAACTGGATATAGCCCTTCCTCTGACAGGTTATAAAACTAGCAGGATGGCTTCTACATGATAAAGTGCAGAAAGCCAGCATGGTCCTTGTGACTGGCTGAGCAACAGATTGATGTAGCCCCAATATTTCCTGTTGCACAACTGGTTATGCAACAAAGCTTCTGCTAGTGCAACTGTTGCACTGGATTTCATATGGCACAACCATTATTCCCACCCTTATGCTAATGCAAAAGCCCTTTTGCTGGTGGTCAGAGTGCTGAACCAAGGACCACCCAGTGAAAGTTGGGTCAATGTCCTCAAATAAAGTACTTATTTACCTAAGAAATGCCTAGTCTATTGAACTAAGATGTGGTGAGGGCCCCTAGTTTCATGGCTTTAAAGAGGGATTGAAAATAATTGAAAAGAATAAACAGAGAGTCATGGGCTGGTGATCATCTAGTCCGACCCCTTGCAAATGTAGGAATATGCAGCTATCCCATATGGGTCAAACCTTGGTGCTATCAGTACTGCACTCTAACCAACTGAGCTATCCAGAGGTATTTTGAAGATCATATGAGTGTGTGTGTGTGTAACTTATATGTCCAAAATCAATACGCCAGTGATTGCTAGCAATAAGGCAAGGCTATTGCCCTGCTTGAGGGCTACCTCAAGGGGCATATTTGTTATGATGAAAAATCTTAGCTCAGTGATAGAACACATGCTGTGAATGCAGAAGTTTCAATCTCTGGAATATCCAGGCAGGGGTTTCATAAGACCCCTTATGAAACATTGGACAGCCGCTGTCAGACATTGCAGAAAACAGTGAGCTAGACACCATGATGAACTGACTCAGTTTCCTTTGGTTCCATTGTGTTAATATTGCATTGGTTTTGACTTTATTGTGATTCCCATAACGTGCTGTACACTGCTTTGTGATTTCTAAATGAGAAGCAGTATTTAAATATTTTAAAAGAAATAATATATATAGCTGAGAAAGGGGATACCCCAGGCCGTTGCCTTGTGGCGAACCATCCCTGCTTGCAGAGTCATGTGGCTACTCATGACTTTGCTGCAAACTTGAGGCTGCAGTCCATGGAAGCAATAGAGATTTTATTTTTCCCCATTTGGCTGCTGCAGCCTCAATCGCTCAGGGCTTCCTCTTCCCTGGCACCACCACTTGCAAAGGAGGGTGACTTCAGGGGAATCTATCTGCCTTGCAATGTGGGGGATTTACTAGCTAATCACTGATTTATTTAATGAGAGCGGCGGTAAACAGCAGGACCATGTTTCATATAAATAACACAATCGATAATGGCTGCCCCTCTGCTCCCGCATCTAACTGATCCTTGTTAGAAATAAATTTGCTCTGTGTGAGCTGAGAGCAAATATTCCTTTTTAGCTGAGTTTATCCTGCCAGTAGGTGTATGAGTTCTTCTTGGCTTCTTTGTAGGGAATTAGAGGAGAGGGAGAGAGTAGGGGGCACAGCTTCTGATGGAGCAAACTACTTAATTTCTTAGAAGTGGAATTAAACCTGACTGGGCTTAAGCCTAACTAGAAACCACACTATTTGACTGTATTTTATTTCGATGATTTCCCCTTCCATTCCACCAAGGGTTGCCACCCTAGTTTGTGCAGGCAGAGGATGCGACCGTGAAGAGGAAAGCTGAGAGTGAGAGTGAAAGTTATTGCAGGATGCGGGATGTGGGCAGAGGGTGGGGTGAGGTCAAGAAGAGGAGTTTGAGAAAAAGTTCCCGAGGAAGACTATACCTCAGTGGTACAAAACATACATTGCATGAGAAGGTCCCAGTTTCAGCATCCCCAGTTAGGGCTGTGAGAGAACACTGCCTGATATTCTGGAGAATACATTTAGAATAAGAGAACAAGAAGAACATTATGTTTAAAGAAGATTGGAACAAGTTTATTGAATATATGGGAAATGATTGTTTACAGCTGAAAAGGCCGACAACATTAAGAGAAATTCAACAATGTAAACAAGTTTTGATGGATGCAAGAATGGAATACTGAATGGCATAGTCTATGTAAAATATGCAGGGATTTATGATATGTAAAATGAACCATGGAAAGAGAAGAAGGGAAGTCTTTGATATATTAAGGATGTAAAATTATTTTATATTGTAAAACACAATTTTTAAATAAAAATATAATAATAATAATAATAATAATAATAATAATAATAATAATACAATTCTAGAGAGCAGCTCCCAGCCAGTGTAGACAAGACTGAGATGAGCCAAACATCTGGCTCCATGCTAGTCAGCTTCCTATTTTTCCTGTTTTCAAATGAGTCACTGATTGTTTGGGGAAAGTGAATTGTGAGCATGATATTTGCTAAAAGAGAAATAGCCTGATCTCTCCAAAGAGTGGTGTTGCCTTGGTTCTAAGTCATAAATTGGGATTCTCCAGACATTTAGGTGTACAAGTAAGAATACACATAGCATGTTTTTCAAAAAATGATCATCCAGACACAACTACCAGGAGCTAATGCCTAGATATGGTTCTCTGTTGAGTGTAACATTTGATTCCATGTTGACTCTCCCTGTCCTAAGAAGACAAAAGATGATTGCAGTGATGGGAAATGACATTACATCTGTTTCAATAAATTGGAACACTGCTTTTTCTTTTCTTTTTTAATCTTAGGGAATAAAAGAAAAATGGTAGCACAGAAGAAGATAAGTGCCAATAATGTTTCCCCTTGTCTCTCATCATTATTCTGCCACATCGCCACATGTCAATCAATGGCAGAAAGAAATATAGGGCTCCGTTACTGGCAATCAAATTGATTTCATTGATTGACGCATACAGAATCTCTGACTGAGCTAAGTCCGATGGCCCATCATTTGTCCGCCTGTCACATTTGCTATGTATATATTATTGAGCTGATTGAATCTTAGGGCAATCCAAGCCCCAACAAATACCACAAACTGAAAGGGGAAAGTCAGCTAAGAATAAGGGATAATAATTAATGAAGACAGGAGGCTTTACTTAACATTAACTCCCCCTCTCTCTCTTCTTTGTGTATCACCCGATGGCTTAATGATTAATACCTTTAAAAACCCCATAAATGCAAGGGTCTTACAGTATCTTTAATTGGTTCAACTGATAACCCATTGTTCCTCCAAGGTGCTCACAACAACCTTGCTGTTATGTACTGAGTTGAATAGGATCCAAACTGCAGCAGTCTGATTGGTCCTAGAACAATAGGATCCAAATTGCAGCAGTCTGATTGGTCCTAGAACAATAGGATTCAGAATGCAGCAGTCTGATTGGTCCTAGAACAATGCAGCAGTATGATTGGTTGGCAGGAACCACCCAATCATGTTCCAGATATAAGTGAATCCACAACCTGATTGGCTTACAGTAGAATTCCAGAATTAGTCAATCATGTGCAGCCCATTGTGTAAATAAAGTATATAAAGCAGATACTTTGAGGGGACTTTCATTCATTCCTCCTCATCACTATGAGCTGAATAAAGAGCATGAAATCACTTTGCGACTCTGAGTATATTTCACTTGCGATGTAGGTTTGTCTGGGAGAGAACCACCAGCCCAATATAAGAACATGAGAAGAGCCTGCTGGATCAGACCTATGGCCCATCTGGACCAGCATCTTGTTCTCACAGTGGCCAACTAGCTGCCTGTGAGAAACCTTAAATCAAGACCAGAGCCTAAGAGCACGATTCAACTAGAAAATTTTCGGAGTCCCTCCAAAGTCTACAGTTGTATGATTCTCACAAATGGGGTTGCCAGAAAGTGGCATTCAGAAGCACAGCTGCCTTCAATGCTCTGCAGAACATATCCATTACGGCTAATGATCTTCTCCATGGATTTGACTAATTCTCTTTCAAAGCCATACACATTAGTGGACATCAGAGCCAGTGTGGTGTAGTGGTTAAGAGCAGTAGACTCGTAATCTGGTGAACCGGGTTCGCATCTCTGCTCCTCCACATGCAGCTGCTGGGTGACCTTGGGCCAGTCACACTTCTTTGAAGTCTCTCAGCCCCACTCACCTCAAAGAGTGTTTGTTGTGGAGCAAGAAGGGAAAGGAGATTGTGAGCCTCTTTGAGACTCCTTCAGATAGTGATAAAGTAGGATATCAAATCCAAACTACTACTACTACTACTATTACTACTATTACTACTACTACTATTCTTCTTCTTCTTCTTCTTCTTCTTCTTCTTCTTCTTCTTCTTCTTCTCCGAGAGCATGTTCTATAGTTTAACTGTGCACTGTGTGATTAAATATTTTCTTCTATCTGTCCCAAATCTTCCAATGTTTAGATTCACTGAATGATGTTCCAGTGTTAGGAGAGACGGGTGGAACCTTCTTCTATCTACTTTCTCCATGCCATGCATATTTTTTTTTTTAAAAAAAACCTTTATCAATAATATGGCATCACATTGCCATCAGATGATGATGGTAAGAACCTCAAAGCCCCATGCAGCACTTGCAAATGGCCCTGTGTAGGATTCTGAAGTGCTGCTGATCAGTAAGCTTGAAATCACTGTTCATCGACTGATGGGTGGGGACTTCAAGACTGCTTTCAGCAGCAATGAACTATGTGATTGAATTTCCTGGAAGGAACTTGGTCCTGCATCCCATCTAGATGTGTCTCTATTTGTCCCATATGATGCCAAGTGTGAACAGGTGGGCATGGTTTGGGAAAACAGCCTCTCAGGCCAAACTGGAACTTGTGCTGGGCTAAATCTGGTCCACGGGACAGAGAGATTACCTACCCCTGTTTTAGTGTATCCTTATTGACTGCAGTGTATTCTTATTCTTATTCCTTTGGCTCTTGATTATTTGCAGGTGATTTAGAACCACTTTGAGATTAGTGATGAGTATGCCTAAAGCTCACCACTTTAATCATATATACAAATAGTTACCTTATTCTCCAAGTCTGGATGCTTGTTGTTGTTTTTGTTTAGTCATTTAGTCTTGTCCGACTCTTCGTGACCCCATGGACCAGAGCACGCCAGGCACTTCTGTCTTCCACTGCCTCCCGCAGTTTGGTCAAACTCATGCTGGTAGCTTCGAGAACACTGTCCAACCATCTTGTCCTCTGTTGTCCCCTTCTCCTTGTGCCCTCCACCATTCCCAACATCAGGTCTTTTCCAGGGAGTCTTCTCTTCTCATGATGTGGCCAAAGTCTTGGAGCCTCAGCTTCAGGATCTGTCCTTCCAGTGAGCACTCAGGGCTGATTTCCTTCAGAATGGATAGGTTTGATCTTCTTGCAGTCCATGAGACTCTCAAGAGTCTCCTGCAGCACCATAATTCAAAAGCATGAATTCTTTGATGATCAGCCTTCTTTATGGTCCTGCTCTCACTTCCATACATCACTACTGGGAAAACCATAGCTTTAACTATACGGACCTTTGTTGGCAAGGTGATGTCTCTGCTTTTTAAGATGCTGTCTAGGTCTGGATGCTTACATGCCCCAAATGGCCCATCATCCTAAAATGAAGGCATTCATAGGCTCAGAGAACCTTCAAGGTTTGCAGAAGCTCAAAGCAACTGTATTAAAAATTACTTATTTATTTTTAAAAAATACTTCTTTAGAAAGGGGAAGACCAAAACAGTCCAATGAAGACTTAAGATGCTCAGTAGGCATGAAAAATTGACTGATGTGGTGATGTGGGTGGCGAGGAATGAATGTAGAATCCTGGGAAAGGGCATGGTTGGAAGGATGGTTGGAACACACAACACAAACACTCATATGACAATATTTTGTGGCAAATCCCACTTTTGTTCACACAGTTGCTTCCCTCCCCCTCCCCCCCTCTTTCTCTTTGCTGGGTGGTGGTGCTGGGAAGGACTTGCAAGCAAACAGTATCTTTTCTGGAAGAAGAAAAACAATGTCAAGGATATCTGAGATACCAGGTAGATGCCCTATTGAATATCTGAGAGCATGGGGAGACAAAAGGAAAACCCCAGTGGAAATCAGAAGACAGGCTTCACACTTTCTTGCCTGCAGCCTTTCTTGCCTTTGCCCTCTCAAGAACCACATGAGACAGGTGACATTAATTCCCAGGTTATGACAGAGATGCTGAAGTTGAGAGAGTAGCCAAGAACACAGTGTGTTTCTGGCACTGGTGGAAATGATGCTTGTCTTATTGACACTCTTTAAAGTGTCCCCCTATCTCAGATGTTTTGCCTTAATACAAACCTTCAGATTCTTCTTCTTTCTCTTGATCTTGATGGAATTTGTGGCAACTAATGATCTAGGAATTTCTTACAGAATTGTTTTCAATGTGGGTGAAAAATAGTGCAACATTCTTTCACCAAACACTGTGAATTAGATCCAGACTCAGGAAGGTTCCATCGGAACTGGAAGAAAGGGGTAGCAACACCACCCCCTTCAAATTTGTCCTTTCTGGGATTGCTTTAGAGCAGCATGAGATGCTGTCCAGGGAGCTTCTGCTGCCTTCCTCTAGCACAGAGCCCCTGCTGGTTCCCGGTTCCCTCCACAAATGGAAGGAGCACAGTGTTCATTTTAGGTATACCTGTCCCTTTCAACCTTTCAAATACCTGCATTGCAGAAATCACCTGTCCAAACATCCTATGAATTCTACATTTTCACTATGATAACTTTTGCAATGGGATTATCTTGGTAAATGTTAAATCTTACAACAACTCATAACTTTTAAATGGGGGTGCTTGGTG
The DNA here is from genome assembly GCF_964252035.2 of Podarcis erhardii. Lineage (NCBI taxonomy): Eukaryota > Metazoa > Chordata > Lepidosauria > Squamata > Lacertidae > Podarcis > Podarcis erhardii. The sequence goes on from NC_138501.1 coordinate 49,941,818, forward strand.
TATTTTTTAAAAAGACCCTACATTAATAAATGTGCAGCATTGCAAATCGCTGAAGCACAAGGGTGCCCTTTTCTTTAAAAAAAATTCAAAATCAAAGACAGAGCAAATGAACTGAAATAGCAACAACTCTCATTGCAGCAGATCATAGCGCTCATCTTCTGTAAACGGTTCAAGATGAAGTGCATTAAGTGTTTTGATGATACCACATATTCCGGGCAAAATTGCAGGTTATTACATAATTCAGAGATTATGCCGAGCAAAACGGCACTGCTTATGGGAAGGGATGAAAGTGACTTACCGCTGGCACAATAAATGTGCAAAGCTTCCAGTGGAAAATAGAATGTGGGAGTTAATAATAACAGTGATACTTGCCAGGGCCAGCCCTAGGATGAGGCAGAGTGATGCAACTGCCTCAGGTGGTAGATGCTGAGGGGTGGAGGGTGGGAGGAGCTGTGAGTGCCCTGTGGCCTCCCCTGTACCCCCTATGCTAGTCTACTAACCTGAAGTGCTGTGGAGATACTTCCCTTTCACCAGTACTGAAGTAAGATTCAGATTCCAGTCCAATTGGCTTCTGTATGTGTCTAGTTATTACATTTATTTATTTATTCATTCATTCATTCATTCATTCATTCATTCATTCATACATACCCCGCCCATCTGGATGAGTTTCCCCAGCCACTCTGGGCGGCTCCCAATTGAGTGTTAAAAACAATACAGCATTAAATATTAAAAACTTACCTAAACAGGGCTGCCTTCAGATGTCTTTTAAAGATAAGATAGCTGTTTATTTCCTTCACATCTGATGGGAGGGTGTTCCACAGGGCGGGCGCCACTACTGAGAAGGCCTTCTGTCTGGTTCCCTGTAACCTCATTTCTCACAATGAGGGAACCACCAGAAGGCCCTAAGTGCTGGATCTCAGTGAACAATGGGGGTGGAGACGCTCCTTCAGGTATACAGGACCAAGGCCGTTTAGGGCTTTAAAGGTCAGCACCAACACTTTGAATTGTGCTCAGAAACATACTGGGAGCCAATGTTATGTGGTCCCAGTGGCCACTCCTAGTCACCACTCTACCTGCCACATTCTGGATTAATTGCAGTTTCCAGGTCGCCTTCAAAGGTAGCCCCACGTAGAGCGCATTGCAGTAGTCCAAGCGGGAGATAACGAGAGAATGCACCACTCTGGCAAGATAGCCCACGGGCAGATAGGGTCTCAGCCTCAGTACCAGGTGGAGCTGGTAGACAGCTGCCCTGGACACAGAATTGACCTGTGCCTCCATGGACAGCTGTGAGTCCAAAATGACTCCCAGGCTGTGCACCTGGTCCTTCAGGGGCACAGTTACCCCATTCAGGACCAGGCAGTCCCCCACACCTGCCTGCCCCTGTCCCCAAAAAAACAGTACTTCTGTCTTGTCAGGATTCAATCTCAATCTGTTAGCCGCCATCCATCCTCCAACTGCCTCTAGGCACTCACAGGCACTCCAGGCACTTGGGAGAGAGAGCCTCAGGCAGCAAAATGTCTTGAGCCTACCCTGATTCTTGGTGGTTGTATGATGCCCTTAGAGTGATCAAAGATGGGAGACATGGCTCACTCCACTGGCTAGGTTGAGAGACCATCTGGCTCCTCCTCTCCCTCAACTAGCAACCATTCCACTTGGCATCAGCTGAGGGAGTGGAGTGTCACTGTGCTGGCTCAGCTGATAGACCCATCACTATTGTGCTGGTCCTGTCTACATGGAGGGTAAGGCTATCAACATCTAGTAAGCACAATGGCTGTGTTCTCCCTCCACTGTCAAAGCAGTATGCATCTGAATTCCTGTTGCTGGGAATTGCCGGTGGGTGGAATGCTGTTGCACTGAGGTCCTGCTGGTGTGCTTCTCACAGACATCCAGTTAGCCACTGCAGGAACAGAATGATGGACTAGATGAGCCCTTGGCCTAGTCCAGGAAGGTTCTTCTTAAGTTCTCTCTTGATTGGCATCTAGCAGCAAAGGGAGAGATGGCAAACAAGGCTTACTCCACTGCCCAGAGCAGCAGTTCTCAACCTGTGGGTCCCCAGATATTGTTGGACTACAACTCCCATCATCCCTGAGCTCTGGCCTTGCTAGCTAGGGGTGATGTGAGTTGTAATCCAACAACATCCAGGGACCCACAGGTTGAGAACCGCTGGCCTAGAGTGAGACGACACCAGCTCCATTTGTCTCCTCCCCTGCCTGGTCCATTTTCCACCCAAGCAGGTCATTATACAGACTTCATTTTTTTTAAAAAAATAATTTTTATTAATTTTACAACATAAACAAAATACAAACAAACATAACACGACTTCCCCATACCTCCCCTTCACTGCATCCTTGTTTTAAATTTTTTTAGCAATCCTTCATCCATTTTTATATTTAATTCTCTTTAAAATTTTCTTAAGCTTAAATTTTTACAGCTGTAATTCTTTATATCAAATCCCTTGACATCTTAACATTCCGAAATTTTACAACAATTTTTAAGATAAATTTTAAATTTTTCCCAGTCCTCTTCCACTGTCTCTCTCCTCTGGTCACGAATTCTGCCGGTCATCTCTGCCAGTCCCATAAATTCAGTCACCTTGGTCTGCCATTCTTCCCATTATACAGACTTCATAAGTATATGAACTGGTGCTTACGTTTCCTTTCCCCTCTCCCCATCACTATTTCCTTTTATATCACGCCTTTTAGATTTCAAGATTGTGAACAGAGACTTTTTTTTACTCAGAATAAACCCATTGAAATTAATTAAGATGGCTAAGTTAGGTCATTTCAACAGGTCTAGTCTAAGTAAAACTTACTCGAATACCCCCAATTCAATGAATGAGTCCTTTCAGCAGAATCCCTTTGTAAGGAGATGTGCTTATAGAGTGACGCTTCCCCTTGCTCCTCCTCCCAAAATGGCTTAGCATTTTTGGGAGAACCCAGTTGTGTTTTGCACTGTAAAGGCAGCACACTTGAAGAGTAAACGAAACAATGTGGAAAGTGCTCAAATGAGAATATGCCAGTATACAGAGGGCAGATTCTCCTCATTTTCCAGCATCAGATTACCAACTACAAAAATGAGCTTCTTCTCTTTTTCTCTCTCTTTCTGGAGGGGGGCACTCCCAAGTCCCAGGTGGGGGCAAGCAGCATTCGTTCCTCTGATTGCTTAGCAACAGGATTAAGTGATTAAATAACCTTAGCAACAGCAGCTTCTCTGCATCTGCAGTCTTAGAATGGTACCTCTATGTTTAGCTCTTTAACTTTATAAACATCCAATGACTTACTTAAATGAGAAAATAAAGCTGAGAATCTGGCACCCATGCTGTCTTGAAACTTGGTACATATGTATTCTCTTTACCCCGCTGTCAGTCACTCTGAATGTTGCCTTACTGATTGCTGAATGGAACTATGTAGATAGTTTGCAGTCATGGATAAAGGAAGCAAAAGGCAAAGAAAGGAAGATAGGAAGGAGTTGGGCTCCAAGACTTTTGTTTTCTTCGACAATAGTAAAATAATAATGAACAATAGTGAAACTAGATGCACAGTTGCACCAAAATTAATGGATGGTGAATTTTAAAAGGCTGTTGCGTGGAATAATAGGCAGGGAGTGAAAATCTCCAGCAGTTCAGAAGCAGATCAAACGAGACAATGTTCAAAAAGTTGTCACAAAATAGTTTTCTGGGAAATTGCATTTACCTTGAGCTTGCACAAAGAAAGTACAGTACTGATGTTGGAACTGTAGGGTTTTCTCATGTTCGGACTGGATCACTTAAAGGTCCAACAATGATGAAGGGAATCAGATGGACCCTTCCAACTCTAGATGGAACCAGACTTAGGAGACCCCTGTTGTGTTAGATGCAGAATGGAGAATGTGTGGCCTTCCAGATGTTGTTGGGCTCCAGTTCCCATTAACCTTATCTGGCATGGCCAATGGAGACAGGGCCCAATATCTGGAGGACCACATGGAGGACCCCACTACTTCTTTATACTAGGTTTTTTCTGACTCACTTCTAAATAAAAGCAACACACACACACATATCTATGTGTATTTTTTTTTAATAGCAAAAACCAGTGTGGTATTTGCAAAGCTGCACACTCTGGTAATGTTTCAAACTCTAGAGAGGAGTACAGGAGACATAATTCAGTCTTTTGGCTCTGTGAGAAGCTGCATCTTGGCTTGAATCTTGCAGGACTTAAAGGGGGGGGGGATCCCTGTCAAAGCATTTCTGAGTACTTCAAAGAAATCACCTAGCTCCCATCTCAAGTCATTTATACAGATCTCTCTTTTAGAATACCCCCCCCCCCGTTTCTCGTTTTACAGCTAGCAGTTGTGCTGTACAACCCATAGTTTGACAGTCTTACCTCAAACTATGCTATGACTTTTAAGTGAGAAGTGTGTGTGTGTCTGTCTGTCTGTCTGTCTGTCTGTCTGTCTGTCTGATATGAACTAAGGATGCTCCATACACACTCTGGAGGATTCAAAACAGACAAATAAGATATTGTTTTCATAGAGTTTCAAATGATGGAATTTGTCCCACAAGGTGCAGTGACTTTCAAGGATACTTAGGCACCATTACAAATCCAGAGAACCCCCATGTAAGCCCCTCCACTATTTCTTCTGAGCCCCCTAAGCTAGTCTAACCTGCATCTTCTAAGCGAGTACTGGATGCTGCCCTCAGATTTCATGAAGGTGCTGTCCAGCAAGAGGTGCTGAAATAAGGTTCAGAAGTCAGGATGGTAGGAGAATGTACAGGTATCTTGCCTTCTGCATCAGGTAGCAAAATAGCTTGGGCCAGTCCTGGTTCCTACACCGAGGTTCAAAAATGGTTGGATTGCTTAGAAAATGAATAGTAAACAAGGGATAGCTCACCTGCGGCCCTTCAGATATTGTGAGCCAGCATGATCAATGTACAAGAATGATGTAGATGTAGCCAAGTTTTTGAATGGACCACCTGGATGTGCACATAATTACACCTGTGCTGAGATAATTTTGATGGCTGCCGTTCAACTCCTGGGCCATGTTCAAGGTTTTGTTGTTAACACAGAAGACCCTGAACAACACGGGACCAGGTTACTTGAAAAACCAACCACCTGCTCTTTTATACACCTGCAAGTTCACTAAGATCATCGGAGTAAATTCTACTTGTTGCATTACTTCCTGCAGGATATCACAGGCAATCTGAAAGCAGGCTATTTATGCTGTTGGCCAAGTACTGTGAAATGCCCTTCCTTCTGCCATACACAAAGCAGCAATCATATGTTGCTGTTGTTGTTGTTTTCATTTCTCTTCCACTTGATATTTGCTTCAGATGTCTTGCAAATACTTTGTTTTTTGAACAGGTTGTCCCTGACACATAAGGTTGGTCCCTGTCGTAAGTCTTTAAATCCTCTAGATTTCTGGTTTATTCCCTTTAATATGTTTTTATGTGTTTTTATTGCTGTTTTATTAGTTTTGGGTTGTGTTTTTGTTTCAGTGTGTTCAGGATACATTGTTTTAGACTGTACACTACTTAAGAGATTTTTTGAAACATTAAGCAGATTAGAAATAGTTAAAAATAAATATACAAACAAATAAATATATTGTCCAGCAACATGAAAGAGCCATGGGTTCTTATGCTTAACATGAGTCAACAGTGTGATGCAGCAGCAAAAAAAGCTAATGCTATTCTAGGTTGAATCAGTAGAAGTATAGTGTGCCAATCAAGAGAAGTAATAGTACCACTCTATTCTTCCTTGGTCAGACCACACCTGGAATACTGTGTCAAGTTCTGGGTACCACAATTTATGAAGAATGTTGACAAGCTGGAATGTGTACAGAGGAGGGCAACCAAGATGACCAAGGGTCTGGAAACCAAGCCGTATGAGGAATGGTTGAAGGAGCTGTGTATGTTTAGCTTGGAAAAGAGGAGACTGAGAGAAGATATGATAGCCATCTTCAAATATCTCAAGGGCTGTAACATGGAAGCTTGTCTTCTCCTGCTGTGGAGGGTAGGACTCGGACCAATGGCTCCAAGTTACAAGAAAGGAGACTCTGATTCAACATTGGGAAGAACTTTTTAATGGTAAGAGATGTTGGACAGTGGAATGAACTCCCCCAGAAAGTGGTGGACTCTTGTTCATTGGAAATTTTAAAGCAGAGGATGGATGGACATTTGTTATGGGTGCTTTAGTAAGAGGGGGTTGGGCTAGATGACCCCTCAGAGTCCCTTTGAACTCTACAATTCAACTCCTGATCTAAACTCATGGGGTTAGATGGCTTTAACATGGGATTGGAGAAATTTATGAATGGGTTTTCTCCATAAATTCCAATGAAATTTCAACATGGGAGCTAAGTGGAATCTCCAGTATCTCTCAAGGGTAGGTAGAAGTGTTTTATCTCCTGATCTTAGTTCTAACTGCCACAGCACTGAGATTGAACATGAGTGTAAAAAGTACCAGTTCTTCCCGAACCATTACTGGGGTGGGGATGGTTGGAAGTTCTGCCTTTTTATAAGTCAGAAGAGTGATTATATCTGATATCAGTGCTGTGGAGTTTTTTATTTAGACCAGGGTTCCCCAAACTTGGGTCTCCAAATGTTTTTGGACTACAGTCCCCATCATCCCTGACCACTGGTGCTAGGGATATGGGAGCTGTAGTCCAAAAACAACTGGAGACCCAAGTTTGGTAAACACTGATTTAGACTGAAGCAAAGCTAACCCTCTCCCTCCTTTTTAAGGACTTGTCTTTCCATCTCATAAATGATGGTGTAGGATGACTGACAGGTGGGCAGAACTTGATTGGAGATGGTTTTTGGGCTGGGTCAGATAGACCTTTGATCTAATCCAGCAGGACTCTTCTGATATTCTTACATCTCATCTCACTAGTGCCTTTACAAGAAACACACAATAGTGATTCCTCCTCACAATAAGCCCTGAGATGAAGCAGTCTCTCTCTCTCTCTCTCTCTCTCTCTCTCTCTCTCTCTCTCTCTCTCTCTCCCCCCCCCCCCCCAGACACACTGCTAGACTATCAATCCACACTCTTGGGTGGTTTGAGAAGTATGGCTTTAGCCTTCTTCCCGACACCTGGATAGAATAATGCCATTTTCTACTTCTTTGTGAAGTCTATGAACACTGCAGTTATTCTTTCCCCTGTATGTTTTACTGCCTCGGTATTGCATGGACTTCTGCGTATGCTTTGCAATTGATAAGGCTCGAGGGTACAAATATCCCAGATAACAAGCGGATCAACACAGAATAGATGGAGACTTCCGGGGTCTCTCAGCCCAAAGGAAAGCTCATTGAGTAGCAAAGTGCAGCAACCAAATTGGATTTTACACTCCAGCACATGTACACTGAGGGCCTTCTCAAGCAGATAATCATAAGCAGAGCTCCAGTGGATTGAAACCTCCTTCTCGAAGTACAGTTTTAGAAGCTCTTTTTATCTTAGTATTTCGTTCTTCTTTCTTTTGTGGAAAATTCTATTGCTTTAAAGTTAAGAGTTGCCTTGCTGGGTCAGATATTGTCTAGTCCAGCATTCTTGTTTCCAATGGTGCTCTGATCATATGTCTCTGAAAAGCTCATGGCCAGGACTTGGAACACAAATCTGGAGAGGCACTAAACTTTCTCAGAACACTGCCCCCCCCCCATCCCCAGTGAGAATTTGCTTTTTTCCTTTGGGAAAGAGCACATTTTCCAAAAACTCTACAACTTTTGGTATGTTGGTTGTCATTTTTGGAGTAAGAAATGGACTCCAGGTAGGAGAAACTAATAGCTATTTAAAACTCTCTCCCCTCTTTTTTCCCTCCCTCCCCCCCTCCTTTCCTTTTCCTTCCTTCCTTCCTTCCTTCCTTCCTTCCTTCCTTCCTTCCTTCCTTCCTTTCTCTCTCCCTCTAGTTAAAAATGTTTCTTTTTTTAATTTTAAAGGCAAATAAATAGAAATAAATCTAACTTGACAGCAGACAAACCTCCCTAGGGAGGAAGTTCTAGATGGAGCAGGAGACCTTGTTCCCAGTCACCAAATGCCTTCCCACTGACAGAGAAGCCTCTCTAAGGATGCTGATAACACTTTCCCATGTTCATATGGAAGAATGGGAAATAAATCCCATTCCATTGACACTTAAAAGTGAACTTACCTACTTTGCCCTTCCCCCCCTAAAAAATAGATAAACACACAGACGGAAGCACAGTCATCTATAAAAACTCACACTTCTCCAAATTTTGAAATGCCAAATAATCTGTACCAAGATGCATATACAGTGGTACCTCGGGATGCAAACAGGATCTGTTCCGGAGCCCCGTTCACATCCTGAACAGAACATAAGATGTGTCAATGTGTCTGCGCATCTGTGCATGCATGGGTCAGTTTTGCCGCTTCCACGCATGCGTGTGGCATCATTTTGACCATCTGCTCATGTGCGAGAGGCGAAACCTGGAAGTAACGTGCTCCGTTACTTCCAGGCCACGGCGGAGTGCAACCCTAAAATACTTATCCAGAAGCGCATTTATCCCGAGGTATGACTGTACTAGGGTAAAATGTGCAAAGAATGGAATGCTAAATTGCCAAGGGAAAGGAAGATGCAGAATTGCAGCGGAAATCATTTGATGAATTAAGATGAAATAGAGAAAGAATAAGTTATAAATATAATTGGACTAAGGGGTTACTGAAAAACTGTAAAACAAGGATGCAGAGAGGGTGAGGTATGGGGAAGTCGGGGAAAGAAGGTTTATGAAAATGAGGATATGAAATTACACTTGTTTGTATGTTTTTGTTTGTTGATGTTTTGTTTGTTTTAAAATTGAAAATCAATTAAAAAATTTATAAAAAATAAAAATAAAATGTGCAAAGAATGCATATATTATGGGAAATTGCACTGCAAAAATGTTTATGTTAGGAGAAATTTTCACTCAAATGTTGATGAATTTTCATGGGCAGCTTGCTTCAAAAAAAGAAAAACTGTCATGGAAATTTGGATAACTGAACTTAGGAACTGATCTTAGAAACCAAAATGGACAGATCTGCACATCCAACATCAGATGAACCTACCCAGGGAGGAACTTGCAGAAGAGGCAACAGTTTCCAGTGCTCTGTCTCTATTCACCACTTGCAGTGGTGCCCAAACTTTTTTTAAAGAGGACCAGATTTAATGAAGTGAAAGTTGTTGACCTTTTTAGGATTGAAGTTCTTGAGAGATAAACTGCCACAGGGGCTGGATTAAACCGACCATTTGGCTGGATTAGGCTGCTGAAACGGACTTTTCTTCTCCTTTTCTTAGGTTCATGCTGCAGGAGCTGGTCCATTCAAGTTTTGAAAAGTTAAACAGCCCTGTTGAATTGCACTCAGGAGATAAAACTCAAGGATGTTGCCTCACACTCTGCCAGTGAATTCCTCAGGTTAAATAAGCATTCCCTATAGAGTGCATTTCCTCCTCCCTGTCCAGAACCTGAATTTGAAGCAAATCAAGTTCCACATGTTCTAATATGGCCAAAAACATCCTGCTTATGGAATCTAGATTGCATGCCCTTTGGCCAAGATTCATATAGGAATGCAGGAGGCTAAGGTTATACTGAGTAAGGCCATCAGTCCATCTACTTCAGTTGCATTAACATTGACTGACAGCAGCTCTCCCAGAGTGGAATATTTCCAAGCCCTACGGGGACCATAAAGAAGGCTGATCGCTGAGGAGTGGATGCTTTTGAATTATGGTGCTGGAGGAGACTCTTGAGAGTCCCATGGACTGCAAGAAGATCAAACCTATCCATTCTTAAGGAAATCAGCTCTGAGTGCTCACTGGAAGGACAGATCCTAAAGCTGAGGCTCCAATACTTTGGCCACCTCAAGAGAAGAGAAGACTCCCTGGAGAAGACCCTGATGTTGGGAAGGATGGAGGGCACAAGGAGAAGGGGACGACAGAGGACGAGATGGTTGGACAGTGTTCTCGAAGCTACCAGCATGAGTTTGACCAAACTGCGGGAGGCAGTGGAAGACAGGAGTGCCTGGCATGCTCTGGTCCATGGGGTCACGAAGAGTTGGACAGGACTAAACGACTAAACAACAACAACAACCTGGAGACAACAGAGATTGGACCTGGGACTTTCTGCATGCAAGGTGTTCCTTTGGGTCCCTTCCAACTCTACAGTTCCATAATTCCTCTTCCACTGGGTTAAAGCCCTTCTCTAGTCATATAACTGAAAATTATTAACCAGGGAGCCTTTCTCAGCTTTACCTGGAGACACCAGGAATTGAACCTGTGACCTTCTGCATGCAAAGCAGATGCTCTGCCTGTGAGCTACATCCATTCCCAGCATAAGATATGAGAGATTTGCCCTGTACAGCACCAGGCACAGCTCTGACATGGCACTAACTCAGTGTTAAGGGAGCCTCAATAGTAGCTGGCGCTTCAGGTATTCCCCAGTGCTCATTAACCATTCAGTCCCTAAATGATTATGCATCTGTCTAATGACAATGTCAGCTTTAAAAAATAAAACAAAAGTAAAATACTGCATGTGATAACAAGGAAGGGTGTGGGCCTATTAGGAGAGAAACTCCTGGAGGTGAAGGTGACAGCTTTATGGCACTGGCCCCTTCCCTTATTTGCAGTAACTCATTTTATGTATAGTGTTTCATATTGGTGCAGCCAAAGGGCTGGATCTGCTGGTGATTTACTCCCACCCATAAGGAGGATGGGAGCTTGCAAGAGGGGAGAAAATAAGTCTGTTGATTAGAACAGTAAATTAAGGTGAGCCGGAGAGGGGGGAGCACCAGAGAACCAGATTCTACAGGCCTGCATAAACATTTCATGCTGTTTTGCCACTTGTTACTTTGCTTCCCTATAAACTGTGCACTCAAAGCACTCTTAATCCCATCATAAAGCTCTCTTCCCCCTTCATCTTCTTCCTCACCTCGCTGGGTGATTTTATTTCTCCTTTGCTCAAGTCAAACCTTTGGTTTGCTGCGCTTTTGCCACACAATCAGAACCACAGTTGCTGCTGCTGCTGCTGCTGCTGGGGTTGCCCAGTGGAAACTGGCCCATTTGGGTAACTGGGGCAATGCCCCACCAAACTCAGTCTACCCTGGGCCAGTCCCCACTTCCCTGGCTTCCTGTTCACAAGCAGTCCAGGGGATGGAACAGCCTGTGAGCTTCCTCCTCCTCCTTAACCTCAACGTTGCACTCTTGTAGAACTCCGAAGGGCAAAAATAGGATGAGATGGTTCTGCCTGAAGCTGGCTCTGGCCTCAACTACTATTGGTTTCCCTGCCTTCCACTCTACCAGTCCTAATGGGCATCAGCTACCATGGCCACAGACTATTCAAAATGGAGGAGGACGAGGAGGAAGAAGAAGAGGAAGAAGAGGAAGAAGAGGAAGAGGAAGAGGAAGAGGAAGAGGAAGAAGAAGAAGAAGAAGAAGAAGAAGAAGAAGAAGAAGAAGAAGAGGAAGAAGAAGTAGTAGTAGTTTGGGTATTGTTTGCTGTTAAATGATGAGCTTGATCAATGAGCAGTATGTGATTCAAAGTGAAATCAGAATCAAAAGTTGGGTGACCAATCCCAGGTAAATCATGTGAGGAACTTCAAGGGAAGATGAAATAAAGCTTTCTATCAATACCACAGTTGCTTGTAAGGAAAAAGTAGAAGAAGAAGAAGAAGAAGAAGAAGAAGAAGAAGAAGAAGAAGAAGAAGAAGAAGAAGAAGAAGAAGAAGAATAGTAGTAGTAGTAGTAGTTTGGATTTGATATCCCGCTTTATCACTACCCGAAGGAGTCTCAAAGCGGCTAACATTCTCCTTTCCCTTCCTCCCCCACAACCAACACTCTGTGAGGTGAGTGGGGCTGAGAGACTTCAGAGAAGTTTGACTAGCCCAAGGTCACCCAGCAGCTGCATGTGGAGGAGCGGAGACGCGAACCCGGTTCACCAGATTACGAGTCTACCACTCTTAACCACTACACCACACTGGCTGTGGATAGATGACAGCTTCCATCATCCCTGACCATTGGCCATGCTGCCTGGGGGTGATGAGATCTAGAGTCCAACATCAGGTTCCTCAGCCTTGTCAGTGACTTCCCTGTTGTGAATGGATCTTACCAAAATAGCAATTCTCTTCCGGAAAGATATCAAGGGAAACTTGAGGGAAGCTAAAAGGGTTTGTATAATCACAGAGTGGCTAACCGGGGCACCCAGGCACCATGTTGGCACTTGAACCCCCCATGCTGCCTTTCAAGTGACTCTCACCCCTCTCTGTACAAAGCAAAAGATATCCTAAGGGCCATGGGAGCATCCTCTCCTTTCACACCAAAATGGGTAGTGGCTGGATAAGATGTGGTCCCTTCAGTTCTGTTTTTGGCCTAGAGAGTCTTGACTTCAGCATTTTTTCCATAAATGCATTGGGCGGGGAAGCATTTGAGAATCTAACACATCACCTCGTGAGCTACCATGAGTTGCAAAGATACTTCCAGAGAGATCCATGATTTGGAACATTAAACATGAGGCATATCTAGGACTAAGGACCTGAATGCATTAGATGATACATTTGGAGTTACAGTTACAGATAGGTAGCCGTGTTGGTCTGCCATAGTCAAAACAAAACAAATTCCTTCCAGTAGCACCTTAAAGACCAACTAAGTCAGTTCTTGGTATGAGCTTTCATGTGCATGCACACTTCTTCAGATACACTGAAACAGAAGTTTCCAGACCCTTCTATATAGTGAGAAGGTGGGGAGGGGTATTACTCAGAAGGGTGGTGGGAATGGGTGATTGGCAGATAGCTGTGATGAGCCTGTTGACGACTCTTAACGACTCATCACAGCTATCTGCCAATCACCCATTCCCACCACCCTTCTGAGTAATACCCCTCCCCACCTTCTCACTATATAGAAGGGTCTGGAAACTTCTGTTTCAGTGTATCTGAAGAAGTGTGCATGCACACGAAAGCTCATACCAAGAACTGACTTAGTTGGTCTTTAAGGTGCTACTGGAAGGAATTTGTTTTGTTTTGACATTTGGAGTTAGAAGAACGAATCACTTTCTTTGTCAAGAGTAGAATTGTGGAAATATCTTACACAGGATACTTCTCCCTTTTATTTGGTGTTTGAGGATAGAACTAGATATTATGGTAGAAAATGACAATTGTACTCCCTCTGTAAAATGCATGAAAAATTGGGAGGGGCACAGCTGTTTGTCAATTGATTCATACTGGGAGAGATAATTGCACACTTAGGACTTTCTCATGGAAGGGAGGACTGTAAAGTACTTAGCATTGGATGGATCATGCACATTTAATTTATATTTTGATGCATATAAAGGGTACAAAATTGAATAATGTGTCGATTCCATCAGGAGAAAAAAATAAAAAACCAAAAAACCTCCACTCACCTTTTTTTTTATTTCAGCATTTGTAGATTTCTGACCTTTTCAGCCACACATAAAAGCTACAATGAATCATCTCCATGGTGCTTCTCACCCTAGAATACATTCAACCATTGTTTCTTTTGTCAATATTTCATCCAAACAGAGCGCACACATCTGCAAGGCAATGTGAGCACTCTTTTGTTGGGAGCAGAATGGAGAGGATAAAGGGCTAAGTAGCTGTTTTATTTTATCTGAACCATAAATATAATAGGAGCTCTTTATAAGGATTAAAAAAAAAATATCCCAGTAGCTAATGCATAGTTTCCAACACTTCACAGTGGAAAGTAGGGACACCCTGGTGTATTCATAATGCCCCTAGTCTCATTGCTTGAATCCCCCAATACAAACCTTTTCACCAAGAGGTGCTGTTAATAGAGTCCCACTCCTGTCCCTGAATGCTGCATTCCCCACAGAGAATGTTAAAATAAAATAAAATAAAATAAAATAAAATAAAATAAAATAAAATAAAATAAAATAAAATAAAATAAAATAAAATAAATAAAATAAAATAAAATAAAATAAAATAAAATAAAATAAAATAAAATAAAATAAAATAAAATAAATCAAATCAAGGAGGTTTTTGTCCTCTGGGTTAATTATATGCTTGGGTAAAACAAGCACACAGTTTTCCTGTTGTCATTATCAAAAGATCAAAGTGAAGCTCATCAGCCACAGCATATGAAATGGAAGGATATCTTAACTCCTTGCTGCCATCACCAGGGACCTCATGGCACCAGTGATGGAAAGTGGGATGGCATTTTGGTATGTTAGGCTGAGAGATCATGCCTGTTTCAAGAATACCCAGTGAGCTTCAAGGTGGAATGAGGCTTTGAACCTGAGTCGCCCAAGTCCCAGTCCAACAATCCAACCATAATATCACAGTGGAGCCAAATCCACGCCATACATTTAAAGCACAATGATACAATTTTGAATAACCATGGCTTCCCCAAAGGATTCTGGGACGTGTAGTTTGTTAAGGGTGCTGAGAGTTGTTGTTGTTGTTTAGTCATTTAGTCGTGTCCGACTCTTCGTGACCCCATGGACCAGAGCACACCAGGCACCCCTGTCTTCCACTGCTTCCCGCAGTTTGGTCAAACTCATGCTGGTAGCTTCGAGAACACTGTCCAACCATCTCGTCCTCTGTCGTCCCTTTCTCCTTGTGCCCTCCATCTTTCCCAGCATCAGGGTCTTTTCCAGGGAGTCTTCTGTTCTCCTGAGGTGGCCAAAGTATTGGAGCCTCAGCTTCAGGATCTGTCCTTCCAGTGAGCACTCAGGGCTGATTTCCTTCAGAATGGATCGGTTTGATCTTCTTAGAATAGAATCATAGAGTTGGAAGAGACCACAAGGGCCATCGAGTCCAACCCACTGCCAAGCAGGAAAATCTTCTTGCAGTCCATGGGACTCTCAAGAGTCTCCTCCAGCACCATAATTCAAAAACATCCATTCTTCGGCGATCAGCCTTCTTTATGGTCCAGCTCTCACTTCCATACATCACTACTGGGAAAACCATGGCTTTAACCATGAGAGTTGTTAGGAGACCCTAATTCCCCTCAGAGAGCTACGATTCTCAGAGTTCCCTGGGAAGAGGCATTGATTCTTAATCCCCACTGGGAAGTGTAGATCTGGGAGAGGACTACAAGCATAGGCATATTTTGGCTCCCTTGGCAAGGAGCTGTATCAGAACCTTCAAAGCTGGGAGAGGCCACGGGCCAGAAAATCAAAAAGTGTGTTGCCTTTTGTGCTCCTCCAGTGACTCCCTCTGTGGTTATCAGGGTCGTGTCTGCTCTGCTCCACCTCTTCCTCCTCTTTCTCTATTGGTCCATCTGCCTGCCTGCCGGTCTTCCTACTTCCCTCTCTCATTCCCTCCATTCACTGCTTTCCCTTCTCCCTCCCTCCCTCCCTCCCTTTTTCTTCTCCCTGCAACTCTTGCTGCCCAACCTCTGTTTCCTCCCCACTCCATGCCCCACTGGATGTTCTGCTTGCACTTCTAATAGCATCCTTAGCCAGCTGGGAAGGGGGCCCTGCAGGGCTACTGTGATGGCCCACACCATTGATCAAATTCTTCCGTCAAGGCACTCCCAGGGCCTGGACACCCAGAGCTGTGGAGGAGTGGTCCATGGAGTGTGCAGGCCGGTGGGCTCCTAGTCACTCCAAGTCAGAGTAGAGAGGCATGGTTTTTGTACCCTGCTGGGGCTGCTCCCTTGGCAGAGGCCAACCTGGCCAACCCCTAGGTACACCCCCTGAATACAAGTCTCAGCACTTTTGAGAAACTTCACCTCCCAGAATGATCACAGTCAGAATTCAGTTCCAGAAACACCTTTCTCCCTGTCATTGCCTACTCTGCAGATCTTAAGGAGCAAAAGGCTTAAATGTGGTCCTTAATCCCATAGCCTCGTAGAGTTGGAAGGGACCCAACTTGTTATCTAGTTTAACCCCCTGCAAGGCAGGAATCACAGCTAATCACATACTTCTATCAAGATTCTGGTCTTCTGGTAGCCCAAACCTGTTCATTTGATCCTGCAGACCTTCTCTTGCTTTCCCATTCATTCAGCTTTGACAGATGTTGCAATAGGTCAGAGGAGCAGTTTTAAGCAGAAGTATGATTTCTTTACCAGACCAGTACGCTCTGGTTTTTCTATGTCTCCAACCCCACAGAGTGCCTGTTGTGGTTCAGCTTCACAGAGAAGCAACTCTGCTCCATTTGCAGAGTTTGTCAACTCCTGTCACAGCTGTTTTATCACTGCTTGAAGTCAAGGGTGTAATTTTACGTGGGAGAAAGCTTGGGAGACTACGGAACGGCTTGCGTTATCTGAAAAGGCTTTATTTACCATTTCTCCCAAACAGTAATACATCTATTCAGAGAATATTGAGATCTTATTATAGGGAATCATGTCAGCATTTAGAAAATTAGAGGTTTCTTTTTAAAACCTAGAATGAACTGATTTTTTTTTTCTTTAATCTTTTTAAAGATGATCAGACTCACAATTTCTCGCTGCTCAAGCTGGTTGTCTGGGGGAGGGGGGGGGAGTTAGTTGAGCAAAGGAGAGGGAAGCCTGAGCTTAGAATGTGCCTGAACAGATTGTACTGAGAGCAAACTTCTGGGTAAGAAACATTTACAAGGCCAGGTGGAATCCTATTGGCCCCTTCTGTCACCTGATCCCTGCAGTGCTGATAGATGCAATACCACCTCCGGGCCAAATGTGGTGCTGAATGCAAGTCAGATGCACCTGATGCTCTGAAAAAGCTACATAAATGCATTGTGGATAAAACCAGTTACTGCCATGGTCCCCAGATGAAGACCCTTGGAGCCTTAAACTTGTGGCCATTACGTTAGTTTAAAATGTAAAGTATTTGGATATTGCTTTTCAGCCCTGAGGGCCTCTCATTTAGGTAAATTCTTGGCCTCCAATTTCCTCTCTGCATCAGCACCGTAGCACTTTAGCAGAATGGCACTGGGAAGAGTGGCGGCAGCAGCAGCGGTGGAGGATGTGGAGAGGACAAATTCCTGGAGGAGATGGATAATAATGGCCACCAGACATGATGGCCATGCTCTGTCTCCGTGGTCAATAGCAAAAATGCTCCTGAAAACCAGTTTCTGTAAGCTACAGAAGGAGAGAGTGCTCTTGTGCTCAGGTCCTGGATGGGATTTCCCACCAGCATGCAAGGAGTGCGTGCAGGGGCCAGGCCCTGTGACCAGTAGGGCTTAGCAGGACTGGGGCCTTCTTAAGTTTGTTCTGGAGAGGCAAGGTGTGGCCACATAGGTGAGGCTACTAGGTAACTTACTGCACCTGGTGGTAAGAGCCAGGAAGGGATATAAGGTCATCATTTCCCTTCAGCTCTTTGCCACAGCAACACATTTCCTGCCTTGCTGCATTTGGCTTCTTGCTTCCTGATCCTCGGACCGTGGCTTCGTGGCTCCTTGTTTCTTGACCCTCGGACCCTTGACTTTGTTACTCACTGCTTCCTGACCCTTATACCCCTGGCTTCTGGACTCTCATTCCTGCTCCCACCCCGCCATCTTGACCCTGGTCTGGATGTCCTCAGCTGGGACTTTGATCGCTCGATGACCGGACCATGACACAGAATCTGGTTACTCACTACGGGATCAGGATGCTGGGCTAGATTAATCAGGGTTCCTCTGATGTTCTTATGGCTGGCATGCCCAAGAACCCTTGGCATCTCTGCTGAGGTGATAGGAAAAGGGGCAGAGGAAGATCTCTTTCCCATACCTTTGGGGGTGGGGTGTCATTGCCAATCAGACTGTGCCAGAAGGGGGTAGACTATAGACCTGAGCTGGTGAATACCCTCTTGATCATCTTCCGTTCATGCAACAACAACAAGAAGAAGAGTTTGGATTTGATATCCTGCTTTATCAATACCCGAAGGAGTCTCAAAGCGGCTAACATTCTCCTTTCCCTTCCTCCCCCACAACAAACACTCTGTGAGGTGAGTGAGGCTGAGAGACTACAAAGAAGTGTGACTGGCCCAAGGTCACCCAGCAGCTGCATGTGGAGGAGCGGGGATGCAAACACGGTTCACCAGATTACGAGTCTACCGCTCTTAACCACTACACCACACTGACTTCAAATGGCATTGGGAACTGGAGAGGTGCTTCCAATGTGAAACCCATTTCTGCCGCAGATTTACCTTAGGAACGTAAGAAGAACCAAAGGCCCATCGAGTCCAGCATTTTCTTCTTGCAGTGATCAACCAGATGTCCTTTGTGAATGCACTTGCCCTTCAGTCTGATTTTCAAGTGGATATTTGATGTATATAATCCGCTCTGAGCCTGAAATACATTTACTGAAGTTTGGTGGCTGAAGCTGGGATTTGTTTCTATTCCTTATCTCACTCTTCATTTGTTTTTGGCCGTTCTCCTTTACTACTGCCAGAGGGGGTTTTGTCAAACCGAGAGGCCGTGGCATGGATAAATATCTAACCAATCCTTTGCCAACAGAGAAAAGAGTTTAATAATTTGCTCCCACTGAGCCACTTTTATGGGGTAATTGCTACTCATTTCATTGAATTTCATCAGCTAAGCAGGATTCCACTGGCTTGTGATGTCTAAATGAGACCTCTTTGCAGGTCAGAACAGGGAGGGAGGGGGGAATCTTGTAGAAAATAGCATTTAATCTATATTGATCTAAAAGTGCTTTATGGTGTTAGAGGTCACCATATTGCTGTTGTCATGGGCTTGTCTCCGGAGAAATAAAACAAGGTCATTTTGATCAGCGATGGCCTTTAAGAACATAATGGTACCTCTCAGAGATCAGTAGGTGAAGTGGACAATAAGGTTCCACCGCCCTGCTGCAGTTTCTCAGCAACCATCTGAAATGGACCTTTTCAATTTGCCCCAGAGGGAGAGAGAGGTTGCGACTGGTACAACCAGAGGCCGAAATCAGTTTTGGGGAAAATGAACCACATATATTTATAATATATATATCAGCAGAAGACTGGTGAAAGCATTTCAGTTCATGAGAGATGCAAGCATGATCTACAAATAATATTAAAGGGGGAAATCAAAAGCACTTTATACATAAATGAGTCTCGAGGAAGGAACAATGTAAGTCTGTGCAAGGAGGAAAATGGGATACAGTGATTACACTGGAAAATAAAGTGTGAAATTAAATCAACTGATATTAAAGCATTAGGGGAGGGATTCAATGTAGGACTAATTTAAAATCTCTTTCTAGTGTACCAGCTGTGCTAGTGAAATGGCCTAAGATGCAGGAAGCCAGCAAGGTTCCCGTGGCTGATTGTGCAACAAATTGCTATAGCCCTGGTACTTCCTGTTGCGCAGCTGGTTGCACAATTGTTGGTTCAACAAGCTTCCAGTAGCACAACTGTTGCATTGGATTACAGATTCCACAATGCTGAATTACAATTTACAGTGGTACCTGGGGTTACAGACGCTTCAGGTTACAGACTACAGGTTACCCAGAAATAGTACCTTGGGTTAAGAACTTTGCTTCAGGATGAGAACAGAAACCGGGTGGCAGCAGCGGGAGGCCCCATTATCTAAAGTGGTGCCTCAAGTTAAGAACAGTTTCAGGTTAAGAATGGACCTCCAGAACGAATTAAGTTCTTAACCCGAGGTACCACTGTATTACCAAACTTAAAACCATGGTGAGACCTGGTCTGAATAGAGACATTGGATTCTTATCTCATTATACATGATAAAGCTATTTTTGGCCATCTCATCCATTGCTTTTTCCTGTAAGGCCAATTGCAGTCGTCAACAGGTTTACCACACCTGTTTAGGGAAGTTTTTAATGTGTGACATTTTAATGTATTTTTCATCTTTGTTGGAAGCCGCCCAGAGTGGTTGGGCGGGGTATTATTATTATTATTATTATTATTATTATTATTAGCCAATCACCCATTCCCACTATCCTTGTGAGTAATACCCCTCCCCACCCTCTCACTATATATAAAGGTCTGGTGACTTCTGTTTCAATGTATCTGAAGAAGTGTGCATGCACATGAAAGCTCATACCAAGAACAAAAATTAGTTGGTCTCTAAGGTGCTACTGGACATTTTATTATGATTATTTTATAGATATTTCTACTGCATCAGACCAGCATGGCTACCTACCTGAATCTAGATTCCACAGCCTTCATTCTCATCCTTATACTGGGTCTTATCCATGTAAACTCTCGACTCAGAGCCACTGGAATTGTGCAACTCCATTCTTTCTTCACACTAAGGGGCATTGTGGCAGTGCTTGTACAAGCCCTAGTCAACACAGCAGCATTTTCCCCCCACTTTTCAGAATCCAGAGGTCCAGGCCAAGATTAATCTCGGTTCTCTCTTTTGCAAGAAGGAACAAGCGGATGGTTTATGAGTCTTTTAAGTTATGAGCCACAGCTTTCTTCTGCTCAGTAGCTCTGTTGGCATTGCCCTAAGTACCCCTAGACTCTTGAAATGCAAGTAACCCATTTTCTTCCATTGCTGTCCTTGTCCTAAATGGAAATAATTGCAGCCTGGCTCTTCTGCAGAGAAAAAAAGAGCTTACAGATGCAAGGTGATAGAGACTGTTTTGTGTCTGTATTATCCTACTAGAAATTGCGATGAACCAATTTTGGCCCATGGGGCAGTAGTCCCTCATTGCTGCTCTCCTGAGAGTCTACAAAATAGGCAGTTGTTTGAGGAGGTGATGGAAAACCAACCTCAGCAGTCTCTCAGTTGATCTTCCCTGGCACCCATTTTTCACTCCTGGAATCTGTTAATTCTGCCTTATGTGAAGAAGTCCTTCTTTTCTTGCCTGCTCAAAATACCCTCCAGGTCTCCCAGGTGACATCCATTCATGAGATGTGCAACCAAACTCCACCCTTTATGTATTTATGTGGAATGGCCAGGCTGGCAGAGCATTTTTTAATTTCAAAATTTCAATTTAGACTTAGTGTGATGTGATTTGCAGCCTTCCTATCCCCCCCCCCCCGGATCATTTCTTGGAGCGGGGAGGGTTAACCATCTGATCGAAAAGGTTACAGATGAACAAGATTAAACATTTATTGCCGTGTTAATAAATGATTGCACCTGCGGTGGAGGCAAATATAAATGTTAAGGGGCCTCATTATAAATTCATAGCAGCTCTGCAAGGATAACTGTTTAAAGAAGTCTCCCCCCATCAGTCTGGATACAGAATGTGGGGAACAGGGCCTGCTCAATATATTTTGCGGTCTGAGATGAACCAGCAAATGGAGTCTCCCCTCAGATCTGTAGTTTATTAAGGGTGCTGGATGAATGAGGAATACAAGTCCCTGGGACCAGATGCAGCCTTTCAGACCTGTCTGTTTTGCATCCTCCATGAGTGTTTTTGACTTAAATGTGTCTTTGAGTGCCTAATGCTTTTCGCTTGCCTGAATGGAGGATAGACAGTGATGCACGAGTGTGAAGAAATTAGCCTACTTGTCAGATGGTAGTGGTGGTTGCTTGTGAGTAACCAGTCAGGACTCCGACCTGTCTTTTACACATTTTATTTTGCTGCAAAACTATTTACAGTGCAGAACCACAAGTTCATGTCTGCCTCAATCGCTAGCAGAATCCGGGAGTGGTCATTTCCGGGTCCTCCCCCAACATAAGAGCTTAGTCACCCCCAGCCTTTTCCTTCCTTTTTTGCATTTTACACCTCTGTGCAAGGTGGGCGACGGAAGAGGCGTGCTTCCTTCCTGGCCGGCTTGGCCAGGAGCGGTGCTGAGGCTCCCAGCAGCACCCTCTGGTCTCTTCCCCACTGGAGGTGTGGGGAAAGAGGAAGGAAGAGGAACTGCTTCTCAAGGTTTTCGGAGGTTCCCTGTATTCCAACTGCCCCTCTGCCTTCCTTCCCTGTTCCGATGGCAGTCCCCTGACACTACTGTATAAAAATAAAACAGGAAGCTCTAACTTCTAGCAATGAAAAAGGCAGCTTAATCAGTGATCCTAACAGTGTTCCTGTGCTCAGTTTATTAGAAGGAAAGCATATAAAACCAGCGTCAAATAAACCTCCAGTTTCACCACAGAAAATGAGAAAAATCTGACTTCCTTCCCACCTCTGTCACTGAAGCAGCTGCCTCATCGAGGCTCATAATAGTGCCAGTTCTCTTGGGAAACACACTTATGACTCTCACCCGGGTGGCAGGGAGTGTGGGCAAGTTTGGTTTGGTGGTGTTCCCCTCAAATGAGAGACAATGCAGCCTAAGACACAAATACCTATGGGACCGCCTCTCCTGGTACGCCCCGCGGAGGACCTTAAGGTCCACAAATGACAACATTTTGGAGATCCTGGGTCGCAAGGTGGTTAGATTGGTCTCAGCTAGGGCCAGGGCCTTTTCAGTACTGCCCCCAAATTGGTGGAACGCTCTGTCACAAAAGACTAGAGCCCTGCGGGACTTGACATCTTTCCACAGGGCCTGCAAGACAGAGCTGTTTGGCCTGGCCTTTGGTTTGGACTCAGACTGACCCTTATGTTTCCCTTCCCTTATGGTTTTGATCTATGGGCTACTTTTGAAATGAGGCTGCATTTTAAATTGTTGTTGTTTTTCCCTATTATGTTTTTACTGTACAGTGGTGCCTCGCAAGACGAAAAGAATCCGTTCTGCGATTCTCTTCATCTAGCGGTTTTTTCGTCTTGCGAAGCAAGCCCATTGACAGCTTAGCAGATTAGCGCTATTAGCGGTTTAGCAGCTTTTAGCGGCTTATCGGCTTAGCAGATAAGCGGATAAGCGGCTTAGCGGCTTAGAAAAGGGGGGGGGGAAACCCACAGGAACTCGCAAGACATTTTCGTCTTGCGAAGCAAGCCCATGGGGAAATTCGTTTTGCGAAGCACCTCCAAAACGGAAAACTCTTTCGTCTAGTGAGTTTTCCGTCTTGCAAGGCATTTGTCTTGCAGGGCACCACTGTAATTTTACTGGTGTTAGCCACCCTGAGCCCGGCTCTGGCTGGGGAGGGCAGGGTATAAATAATAATAATAATAATAATAATAATAATAATAATAATAATAATTAGTGCTGTACTTGCATCACTACATACCCTCCAAGTGTGCCGTTTTAAGTGGGACATCCCAGACTGACAGCCACCCCAGCTTCTGATAACTATCCAGGATATCCCATTTTGGCTCCTTTGCTCTGGTCGTGCCAGAATGTGGGGTTCTGTGCTGATGCACAAGTCAGTTGGCTCACACCAGAGTGCAGGACCAAAAAATGGGGGGGGGGGGGGTGTCAGTGGCAGAAGAAGCCACTCGGGTGTTTGGGGCGGCATGCCCAGGAACAGGGGCGGGGTGAGGGTGGGGCAAGCCGCCCATAGGGGCAGGGTGAACCACAGGGCCTCTGGAGTCTGCCTACCTCCTCCCACTCAGCCGCCCTAAAACTGGGTGGTGGTGGCAGCGGGTGGACTGTTTGGGCAGCACGGATCCTGCGCTCACCAAGCCACTGTGTCTCTCCCAGGAGAGACACGTGGCTCAGGAACACTGCAGGCCCCATGGAGAGTGCCGCCCAGCACTCAGTGGTGACACCCAGGGCAGCCCGCACCCACCGTGTCCCCCTTCCTCCACCCCTGGGGAGGGGGAATTACCTTGACCTTGCCACTCTTCCTCCTTCTGTCACGGGGCTTCTAGCAGCTGGCTTCCGGATGTATGTTTGCAGCGTTGGCAGAGGAGGAGGAGAAATCTGTGCCTTCCCCTAGACTGCTCTTGGCTGGTGGAGCATCTCCTGAGGCAATGGAGGAGGAGGAGGCCAGCAGATGCCAGCAGACAAAGGTGGGAGGGGAGAGGTGAGCGGCCAAGCGAGTGACGGGGTCACTGGGAGGGTGGGTTGTCCCAATTTGCCCTCTTAAAAGGTTGGGGGATATGCCACTATTTGGGTTGCAGATTATAATCTGTGTCCCCACCTTCCCAGCTTTCTACAGTGATGCCAGATGGTGGTGCTAGGATGTTGTCTGGGTGGGAGGTTTTGTGAGCAGAACAATTGGGCCTGATCCCAGTGCACCAGCTCCAGACTGGTATAGCAACTGGGCCTTGAATGGACTTGCTGCCATCTTGCAGTGGCAGAGTGACTGGTTTGTACCACTTCAGGACTTTCCTCTAGACCAGGCATGTCCAAAGTCCATTTTGGGGCCTAATACAGCTCGGCGTTTGGTTCAATATGGCCCCTATGGCAATTTTTTCCCTGGGGTAAAATCAACAACTTCAATCCTAAAAAAACCTCAACAACTTCAATCCTTAAAAAAAAAAGGTTGGGTTAACAACTTTGATTGGCCTTTTGGTTGGCCCTTCAGTTTATCAAATCTGGCCCTCTTTGAAAAACGTTTGGGCACCACTGCTCTAGGCTTTGCCAGTGAATAGCCCACCACTGTGACCCCTGCCCACAGGTTTGATGGGAAGAAAATGGAAGCCAAAATTGATCAAGTGACTCGCACATCACTCCGTCAGCAGTAGCTGATGAGAGGCCAGCTCAGCCCAGTGGCTGGATCACTCCATCAGGGTATAAGTTTTCTGTTACAGTGAATTTTGATGGGCTTTTGCTCAGATCAGGCAAGGCTGTCTTTATGTTCTTCTTGTACTGTTAAGCAAAAACAAAATAAAGAGAGAAAATGTCTTTCTGGTAGGAGGGCATGGCATTGATCTCTGTCTACAGTTGGATACTATAGTAATAGACAAATCTGTTGCTGATGACATGCCTTTTGGTTTCATCAGAATATTAAAATCCTGTGCAAAACTGCACCTATGTATAAATTAGGGACACTTATCTCTGAATTATATATGCAGCAGAAGAGGCTGCTGTATTAAAATGAGGCTTTTAAATGAGAATGAGTAAATGAAATACATGGGTAAGTCTGGAATTGAAATAAATACATAAAGATGCAGAGTAGAACGACTGTAATAAATGGTATGTTTATTGTACCAAAGGGAGGAAAAAAGAATATTCCAATTGAATTGTTGTCATTATTTCCTAAAATCTTGAATTGCAAGTCATCATATAGATATTTAATGAATATTTGATAAGGTTTTGAAGACCTCTCTGTTTCGAAGGCATGATTTAATTTCAAGCTGCTCAATAAAAATAGAAAGATAGCTGTTTTAGATGGTTGGGTGACTTCTTTAACCCTTGTACTGTCAGTGATTTGCCGATTGTCTCAAATATCTGAAACATTTAGCTTCCTCTCTTCAGATTCTGCAAAAAGAGCACCACAAGTCTTTCATGCAAATGAGAAGAAGCATTCAGTATGGGCACAGTAAAAGAAGAAGAAGAAGAAGAAGAAGAAGAAGAAGAAGAAGAAGAAGAAGAAGAAACTTTAGCATTTTCTCAGTCCCATTCATTTGTGAACAATCTTTCCTCCTGTTCTATTGCAGAGTGGGTGGGGAATAACTCAGCAGGGAAACACGTGCTAGTTAAATCCCCCCAATTCTTGGTTGTTGCAAATTTGTTCTTGTTGTTTAGTCGTTTAGTCGTGTCCGACTCTTCGTGACCCCTTGGACCAGAGCACGCCAGGCCCTCTTGTCTTCCACTGCCTACCGCAGTTTGGTCAAACTCATGCTGCTAGCTTAAAGAACACTGTCCAACCATCTTTGTCCTCTGTCGTCCCCTTCTCCTTGTGCCCTCCATCTTTCCCAACATCAGGGTCTTTTCCAGGGAGTCTTCTCTTCTCATGAGGTGGCCAAAGTATTGGAGCCTCAGCTTCAGGATCTGTTCTTCCAGTGAGCACTCAGGGCTGATTTCCTTAAGAATGGATCTTCTTGCAGTCCATGGGACTCTCAAGAGTCTCCTCCAGCACCATAATTCAAAAGCATCAATTATTCGGCGATCAGACTTCTTTATGATCCGGCTCTCACTTCCATACATCACTGCTGGGAAAACCACAGCTTTAACAATACGGACCTTTGTAGGCAAGGTGATGTCTCAGATTTTTAAGATGATGCTTTTAAAGATACTGTTGCCAATTACAGAAGCACAATTCTCAATTTGTTCCTGTAGCAATTTCATGACACACTGACACACTTTTGCCATGAAGTTGAAAATATTATGCTGCAAATGTGAATGTCCAGCCATGTATGTTTACCTGTTAAGGAATTATGTGTGAACTACCTGCAACAATCAGAATCTAAGCATCAGTCTAATCCACCATCCTATTTTCAGGTGTAGTCTTCAAGTTGCCATTGGGAAGCCCACATAAAGGGTGTGGAGACCCAGCCCATTATGTTCATAGTATTTGTTGGGCAAAGCAACCCCCCACCCCTTGAAGAAATATTCTTAATAGGGTTATTTGGATCTTTTGTATCAGATTTAATGGGGGGGAACTAACACATTTGATTAGAATGGAAGAAAGAAATCAAAGATGGGATGAACTCATAGTAGATTGGTTGCATTTTTTAAAACATTCTAGTGCATCATATCAAAATATGCAAGTTTGCAGCAAGTTATATTAATAATTTAATTGGAGTATATCAAAAAGAGGAAAATTAGTTTTTATGTAATCCATGTTGTAGTAAGAATGGATCAACTTTTGTTTTTGTGTAGTTTTGATGGTTGCAATTTTTCTTATATTTCTTTATAGTAAAAAAAAGAAGAAGGGGAGAATGCTTTTTTTGTGCAAATTAATGCTGTTTGGAGAACATAAGGGACAGATCTTCCCAGTGGTGGTCCCATATTTGTGTTCCTCCCTTGAGGGAGTTACATTTGCCCCTTGTACAGTTCAGCGATTTCTTTATTCATTGCACTAGTCACCCTTTAGCCAAACAGCCTCTCAGAAGGGCTTACATAAACTATTCTAAGGTTGTCCCTGCCTTCAGGCTCACAATCCAAGAAGGCAAGACACACAAGGAAATAGGAAATGAAGGGAGGAGGGGAAAGCAAGTTCAAGCACAACTGGTCTTAAAGTTACATCCAGTGGCCAGTGATGGTTCTGGTTGTTATCCCTTGAGAAAGAACATCAACTCTTCTCCTTCCCACACCCAGATTAGATCCTGTGACAATATCTAGGCCAGGAGGAGAGGACAGTTATTCATCAGACAGCTGCCTTCTTAGCTGTTAGAATCCTCACAGCTTTTAAACACCCCTCAAAAAGTCAATAGTTTTGAGTTACTTTCAGCTGCTAATAATAATCAATTTCTGATTATTAAATGGCTATATTATTACTGGTTTTAAATTGCGTATTTCCTGATGGTTTCATTGGATTTTTTATTTTTATTTTTTTAAAAATGAACATTGAGCCAGATTGCGGGATATATGTTTTTTAACTGCCATTTAAAATGATGGTGTTTCACTGAATTGTATTTTGGTGAATATTGTAACTGCTTTTTGCTTGCTCTCTCTGCTCTGCAAGCCATATTGGGAGGGCTTTGCAGCCTGAAAACATAAATACAATACAATACAATACAATACAATACAATACAATACAATACAATACAATAAAATAAAATAAACTGCTCAAGCCAGTGCTGTTTTTTTTAAAAAAATGAAATGCACAAAATGCTTTGGGATCCTGACTGCTTTCGCCTCCTAGACACCAGAGCTTTGTGATCTTCTAAACAATCACAGCTACCGACTTTGGGGATGCTCCGGGGTTGAAATCCCTGTTGCGTTCCCTTCACTTTTAGAAAATGTATCAAATGTGCTCATGGGCAGCCAGGTGGGAGTTCATGCCTTAACTTTCTGATGGACTTCTCTGCAGTTTGCGATGATTCTTCTCCTGCCCATTGATTTCCTATCAGAAAGACTTGGCGCAATAACCGTGTGCATATATATAATAAATGATGGCTACCAAAAGGCTGAACGACGCGCGCTTTGTGAGCACTCCATGCTACCTGGATTTTTATTGATTGCAAGGGGGCGGGTTGTGCTACAAGGGACAGCAATAAAGCTAAGAAGACAGATGAGATGCATTTTGAATGATGTGAGTAGGCAGCGACAGTCTTGTATATTCATAGTCTTGCCCTGCTGGCATCTGAGACATGCAGAGGGATGAATGAATGGTAGGTTCTCTATGGTGATAGAATGGACTGTACCACACCAGCTGCAGGGGTGATTGGAATTTCTGTGCATTTGGGCAAATGGTGAAATTAACTAATACAGTGGTACCTTGGTTCTCAAACTTAATCCGTTCCGGATGTCGGTTCCAAAACCAAAGCATTCCAAAACCAAGGGGTGCTTTCCCATAGAAAGTAATGCAAAATGGATTAATCCATTCCAGACAACCCCTAAAACAGCAATTTAACATGGATTTTACTATCTAATGAGACCATTGATCCATAAAATGAAAGCAATAAACAATATAATGCAGTCACACAATCAATCAGTAGCTGAAGTGGGTTCCACACTGTCACAAAAACAAACAAAATAAAGGGCCACAAAAACGCATATTTTTTTTTAGCAAAAACAGACAGACCTCAGCGTAACACTCAAAACAGAAGTGTGGCACTCAAAACGGAGCACATTCGGCTTACAAAAAAAATTCACAAACTGGAACACTTCCAGGTTTGCAGTGTTTGGGTTCCAACTTGTTTGAGTACCCAGGCATTTGAGAACCAAGGTACCACTGTATTTTAGTTAAGGGAAGGTAGACAAGTCAATATTATGCTTAGCAAAAACTGAATCTAAGAACATAAGAAGAATGCTTTTGAATTAGGTCAAAGTCCCATTTTTTCCAACATCAGGAAATAAAGTCCTTGAAAAATAAACTATACAGTGATACTTGGGGTTACAGATGCTTCAGGTTACAGACGCTTCAGGATACAGACTCCGCTAACCCGGAAGGAGTATCTTGGGTTAAGAACTTTGCTTCAGGGTGAGAACAGAAATCGCACAGCCACAGTGGGAGGCCCCATTAGCTAAAGTGGTACCCCAGGTTAAGAACAGTTACAGGTTAAGAACGGACCTCCAGAATGAATTAAGTTCTTAACCCGAGGTACCACTGTACTTGATCTTCACTGTGACATCTGTTGAAGGCAAGATTTCTGCATCAGTCTATTTTTAAGGTTTTTAATTTATTATTGTTATAATAACAAACCAAAACTATTAATAAAATGCAGAACTGGTGCTTTTCCCAATGCCACGTGATGATTGTTCTGCTAATGCAGAGAATCCAGCATGACAGTACCTACACTTTGAAAATCCCTGCCTATTGATATTACGTAGGTGGCTTTTGGTGTTGACTCTGCCCTCTGTGAACTTTTTGCCCCTAACAGATTACCTGAGTGAATAGGGGATGGCGAGAAGCTTCCTCACCTGTACTCTGGGACCTGTGTAAATGATTTCCCCACCTCTATTTTCTGGTAGAAACTGGATTGCAAACATTCTGGCACCCTTGTTTCCCTGACCAGTTGAGCCAATTAGCTCCAGAGGTTGCATAACACCACTAGTCCAGTATACAGTATTGTAGGTTACTGAAAACAGGAATGAGAAGCATTGGGCTGAAGATTTTGTCTGCAACTTTCTTTCATTTCCAGGAATGAGAAGTTTTTAATGTCTGATGCTGTATTGTTTTAAATATTCGGTTGGAAGCCACCCAGAGTGGCTGGGGAAACCCAGCCAGATGGGCAGAGTATAAATAAATTATTATTATTATTATTATTATTATTATTATTATTATTATTATTATTATTTAAAAGACCACTGTAAACAGTTAAAATCGTTGGCAGCTGCCAACCAAATATTAAAAACAATACAGCATCAGACATTAAAAACTTCCCTAAACAGGGCCGAGAAGGCCCTCTGCCTGGTTCCCTGTAACCTCACTTCTTGCAGTGAGGGAACTGCCAGAAGGCCCTCGGTGCTGCACCTCAATGTCTGGGCTGGATGATGGGGGTGGAGACGCTCCTTCAGGTATACAGGACCAAGGCCGTTTAGGGCTTTAAAGGTCAACACCAACACTTTGAATTGTGCTTGGAAACATACTGGGAGTCAATGAAGATCTTTCAGAACCGGTGTTATATGGTCTTGGTGGCCGCTCCCAGTCACCAGTCTAGCTGCTGCATTCTGGATTAATTGCAGTTTCCGAGTCACCTTCAAAGGCAGCCCCACATAGAGCGCATTGCAGTAGTCCAAGGGGGAGATAACTAGAGCATGCACTTTAGGAAAACAAATGTGTACAATAACAAATATATTAATGAAGTGCGGAGCTGAGGAGGGAATATAACTCACTTCTTATCAAGGTCAAGGTGTGAGTTAGGATTTTTAAAAAAAAAAATCTGCCATTGAGATTTTCAAAAAAATCTCGTCCCTGCATATGGCTGCACTCTGTTTTTCAGTTATTCAGAAATGCAAACTACTTGGTTTTGGTTTTACTGAGCTGCGTATCACAGCTACTAATCATTGACTTATCATTTCCATCTCTTTCTGTTTCCCCAGCGATGACAATGCAGTTTATCAGCCACCGGTTCCCTGACTACCATGATCCCACCATAGGTAAGTTAAACCCTCTTTGTTACACCAGCACTTTGGGCTGTGGAGCAATGAGAAATTGGGCTTCCAACTGCTGAAAAGGTTTCTCATTGATTGCATCCCCTTTATCCAAGTGACTCATTAATTAACCAATTAAATGGAAATACATTTGCATATAAATCGGCACCTGAATATCATTTCCACGTTCGAAATTCTGAAGGGAGCACAAGATTGCCTGCAGCGTGCTAAACCAAAGCTACTACATGTGGTTTGAAGAAATGGCTCCCTTTAGGATTTCCTTGTTGTTTAGTACATCATGAACACACTGGAACTAAAATAGCCTTGAAAAATAGGGGAAGGGGACCGTGATCATGACCATGTTAGCATATTGCTTCCTAGTGAACTCAACTTTTAGTTGATTAATCTGCTAATGATGCAAATGAAAAGCTAGAGCCCTGGTTGAAATAATTCATGCCCATTGTGTTGGAATTAACTGCACAGTCCCTTTATGTATCAGCAGAAGCATATCTGAGCTCCCTTGCACCCTTCAAAGCCAGGAGAGACCATGGACCAGAAACTTTAAATGCTTGCTTTTCAACACCTTTTGTGCTCCACACCAGTGAATGGATTCTTCCGCAAAGGCACCCAGGGGAGCCTGCGTACATCACCCAACTGTCCAGGGCAGTAGAGGAGCAGCTCAGGGTGCGTGTTAGTGGATGGGCTCCTAGTCACTCTGAGCCAAAGTGGAAAGACACAATTTTTGTGTACCTCCCAGGCCTGCGTCCTTGGCAAGGACAAATCTGGCCAACCCCTGGGTATGCTGCTGTGTGTGACTCAGACTCCATGTTCTTCCTTCTCAGCATAGACCTTCTCTTAGGGTCCTGCCAGGGAGCTGAATATAACAAGGGAGCTGTATATAACCCAGTTAAGTAAAGCATTTTGTTACCAACACCTGTTTACAGCCTGAATATTGCATAGGTTCAACAGGCAAGGTTCCCAATGTGAACTTTGTGAAACCTTCAAAAATTCAAAATGGCAGTTACTTAGCCAGGGATTTCGGGAAATGCCTAACAGTAAGATTAGCTTTCAGCTTGGTGTTTCAAAATCCAGCATTTTTGTGTTCAGCAAGGGGGGGCAGGCATTTTAGGCCTGTGGGCACATTTGGATTGTTGAGCAAGTCCCATTGGCCCCACCTGCTCTGGCAATTTCTCTCCCTCTTCCCCTCAGATTTGCTCCCCCTTAAACAGAAAAAGAGCTAGAGCACACCCCTGCAAACACTTCACATGTCCTAAGGACCTAAAGTCAGATCTAGAAGAAGCCTTGAAAAGCACATAGGGCTTAAAAAGGAAGTTAGAAAGAGCGACACTCTTGCCACTTCCTTCTTCAGCTCTATGTACTTTTCAAAGGAGAACAGGGTAACCACGCTCACCACTTCATGCATGACCCAAGAGGCAATGGTGTGGTGCGTCAGAGATTTTGTCGGCACCAGGGGAAGACCTCAAGTACACCACTGTGCTTATGGGCTCCTTGAGGGCAACCTCTGATATACTGTATTTTTTGCTCTATAAGACTCACTTTTTCCCTCCTAAAAAGTAAGGGGAAATGTGTGTGAATCTTATGGAGTGAATGCAGGCTGTGCAGCTATCCCAGGAGCCAGAACAGCAAGAGGGATTGCTGCTTTCACTGTGCAGCGATCAGAATTAAGAATATATTTTTTTTATTGTTTTCCTCCTCCAAAAACTAGGTCCGTCTTGTGGTCTGGTGCGTCTTATAGAGCGAAAAATACGGTACCTACTAAGTGTGAACTGGTAGCAAAAAGGATGAAACTTCTGTATACAGACCAGCTCATAGTTTGACCAACAGAAACACTGCAAGTCATTCATAAAAGACTGAATGAAATGGTTTGGAATAGTCCTTCTCTGAGTATCTGAATCTCTTTTTAAAGCCTTTTGATGGCTGTGGCAAAAACGTTTTTTATTTAAAGCTTGGTCAAGGTACTCTGTGCTAGCAAGTGGGGAGGAAGCTTATAGTTTTTCATGTAAACAATCTACATCCTACACCTAAGAAAGCTCAATTCTCCAGCCTGTGTGTAATGTCTGCACTGAGAATTTAACTTCCATTCCATAACAGAAACTGTTTTTCTTTCTTTTATAAGTCATTAATTTATTCAGGCCAGGAGTTGTTGAGAGCACCAGAGCCCCATCCCCAAGCTTCCAAATATATATTTGCAAGCATAATAAGGACTAGAAACCTGCTGGTTTGTTATGATTCTCAGGAAGATGGACCCTGTGCTATTTGCCATATTGTGTCTCCTTTCCCGCTCTGTACTCCTCTAGAAATGTGATACGTCTTTCAGCCTCCCCCACAATGCTATCAAGGAAAGGCCAGACCAAATTGTAACCCTGTGTCTTTTGAGTCCTCTGAATTATTGGTTTGCAATTGCCGCTGCAACAGCATTCTGTGGCAACAGCAACATAGGATGTCATTGTCCATCAGGCCCTTTTGCTTGATCCCAAAGATGGTGGACATTGTTATAAATTCCTAGTATCACCTTTAAAAGGGAAGAGTGAGTAATGACCCCAGAGGTACCCTTCTGGATGTCCACAGGGCACATTCATCACTTTGGATTAACATTGCTGAGCATTCAGTGCTGACAGATGGCTGAGAGCAAACATTTATCTGGCTATAAAAGGAGATGGCTTTAAGAGAATGAAAGACAGAAGTTTGCTGCACTCCGTTTTCTTTGAGCTTTAACCATTTCCTCATCTTTCACACTTCAGATCTGCAGGAAAGAAAGGCCCATTGGGAACAGAGCTCCCAGACAACTGGTGGGGTGTGGGGTGGAGATTTTGCTTTTGACAGAAAAGTAGAGAGGATCAGACAACCCCCTTAAGCTAGTTTGGGGCTCAGGACCGCCGCAATGCCTCAAGGATACATCTCTCCATATGAACCTACCCGGATCCTGTGGACATCCTCTGAGGCCCTTCTTCATGTGCCCACTCCATGAGGGGTCTGGAGGGTGGCAACACAGGAATGGGCCTTTTCTGTGGTGGCTCCCCATTTGTGGAACACTCTCACCAGAGAGGTTCGCTTGTCACCTTCATTATACACCTTTAGGTGCCAGACGAAATCATTCTGCTGCAACCAGGCCTTGGGCTGATTAACATCCTATAACCTTTCAAATGTGTTTGTGGGATGGGGTGGGAGGAAGGGAGTTGTTGCTTGTGGTGGTTGTTATGTATTTTGTGCTTTTATCTTGCATTTTTATGTTGTGAACTGCCTTGAGCTCTACGGATGAAGGGCAGTATACAAATTTTAATAATAATAATAATAATAATAATAATAATAATACTGAAAATGTTTAGTTAATTGGTTAGCACAGAGTTTAAAACTTAGATTAAAACATCATTGGGGCAGCATTCATGATGCAAAGGCCTCCTGATGTAAAATCATTTTAACCTGATATCTAAATCTTTGCAAGGATGTTGACTTGATTTATAGGAAGGTAGTTCCATAAAGTTGGGTCCACTAGGCTGAAGTCACAACTCTCATTGACACAAGTAATGCTTCTGGGCCATGGAGGACCAGTATTAGATCTTCCCCAGATGATCTTAGTGATCAGCTTGGGACATACAGGGCAAGGTGGTCTTTAAGATATCCTGGGCCTAAGTTGTTCAGCCACTTAGACACTGGTACAAGAACCATCAACATGACCCAGTATCAAATGGGAAGCCAGTGCAGGTTATTTAACACTACTGGTGGTTGTTCCCATCACCAGTCTAGCCATGGCATTCTGCAGTAACTGAAGCTTCCAGACCAGACCCTAGGGCAGCCCCACATAACGTGTATTTCAGTAGTCCAGGCTATGCATGAGTTAATGTGATCAGGTTCTCCCTGTCAAGGAGCTGTTGTTTACTTTAGGTGACTACATGAATTTGTCCTGAGGTTAACCTCTGTGTTTGCTTCCAGATTCTGGGCTCTGCCTGCAAGTGTTCCAAGTATTCCTAAGCTCTGCTTCTAGGCTCATAGCAAATTGCTGAAAAATCCTCCAGTTCCACCCCTAGATCTGATATAGGGCTCAGACTGTCCATCCCAGCATCTGCCCAGATGCCAGAATTTTGTATGAGACGACAGCCTAATCTTAAAGTGTTTTCCCCACAAAGAAGAAATATGTTGACTTCTGTACATTTATTTTAGCATATTTTTTTTTCAGATCAGTGTATTTTCTAAAAGCAATTCAGATTGGTGGTGTTTATTTATTTTTAGTTCTGCATTGCCAAAAACATGACTAATGCTCCCATCTACTGGTCCCCAGTTGCCTGCCTGCCTGCCTGTCTGCCTGTCTCTCAAATATAACCACTGAGCCAACTCTCTGTAGCAAAACATCCGAAATTTGGGATCACAGACAAAAATCTGTGATTGGAATTATGCAAAGCAGGCTCATTTGCATAAGCTTCCTTTGCATGTTCTCTCCAATTTTGCGTGGGGTTTTGAATACTGCATTAGGGTTTATTTGCATAAATTTGGAAAAGATTGCTGGAACTCATGTAACAGTCTGAGCCACTTTTGGAGATTAGGGATATCTATTAACCTATGTACACCAACTCTATCTACCAATGACAGGTCCAGTTTTTCTTATGCCTATCCCTGAGTCCTAGCCATGCCTACTCAGAAGTTAGTCCTGTTGCATTATTATTATTAACATATGCCCACTCAAACACTTCGGTTTGAAGAACTGTCATCGTTTTAGGTGCCACATAATAATATGTCTTCCACATTAGTAAGAAATAGATATTTTAGCGTGGCAGCACCTGCATACCCAGACGTTTAGAAAGTTGATGAGAGTTTCCATCTGCTTTTAGTCTATTGCAGGGGTAGGCAAACTTTTCCACCGGAGGGCCAGATCGCCCTTACCCTGCTAGCTTTTGGAGCCATGGCGGTGGGGAGGAGGCATGTGTGGCTTCCTATTGGCCATGGCTGCATCCTGGAAGTCCTATCCTGCAGCCAATAGGAAGCCATCGCTGCCCGCTCAGTCAGTCCCCGTTCAGAGCTAAACCGGCACACCATATCCAGCCTGTGAAACGTAGTTTGCCAACCCCTTGTCTATTGTTATTTTAACTATCTGAAAGTCTTAAATTATTGTTAATTTTTCTTATTGTCAATTATATTATTTTATCTTATTTGTAAGCTGCTTTGAGGGTC
The DNA here is from genome assembly GCF_964252035.2 of Podarcis erhardii. NCBI lineage: Eukaryota > Metazoa > Chordata > Lepidosauria > Squamata > Lacertidae > Podarcis > Podarcis erhardii. The sequence goes on from NC_138501.1 coordinate 49,977,246, forward strand.
TTTTTTTAACAATCAAATGATGTCTAAAAGTTATGAAATGAAAAAAAATTGGGGGGCGGGGGGGGGGAGAACAATGTATTTCTTGAATTTCTTTGAGGAAATGTGGTGATGTTATTCTCTTTTGGCCTATTACCCAGTAGCAACTACACTTGTTAGAGTCAACAATATTGTTAGATGGGCCATTGTTTTTACCCAAATAAGCATGTATTTTCACAACAGATTTTCAATGATGCGCCTCATTAAGAATCCCTGGCCCAACTGCATCATTTAGAAGAATCATAATTTTGAAGGAGAGGTGGTCTTGGAAGAACGTTCCTTGCTTGACTTGCTAAACCATATGTGGCGACAATTCCAGAGGACATCCCTGGAAGAAAATGAAATGATTTCCATTGTACATTTTCTATTTAATGGCAATGGGGAAACAATTTCCCAGCACCGGCAGAAACAATTTTCTTCCCGAACAAATGGAGAACTAATGATTTTGCACTCAGAGCAGTTACTTGGCAATGTTGCTGGGCGTTAGTGTAGCTAGAGAGATGGGGGGGGGAGGAGGAGGAGGAGGAGGGAACAAACTGGGTGGGTGCCAAGATGCTCAACAGCCATGTAACTGATCTCAAACCAAATCCATGAAAATCAGGTGGCATGCAGATTAGACAGCAAAGCAGCCAGCTAATTTTAAGCAACAATAACATGTCAGGGGGTTCTGTCTCTTGAGAAGCACTTGGAGTCGGGGTCATGAGAAGAATGATATTGGGGGCCATCTTCAAAGACTTTTGGAATCTGAAACATGGAAATGATGTGCTTTCCGTATTCCTCTGGGCTGTGTTCCAGTTCTCTAGAAGCTGGAAGAATGGAGATGGCCAGAAAAGCGGGGGGGGGGGGGGAGAGAGACTGCTTTGGGAGGGGGTGAATATAGATGTCCAAGTAGTGAATGTTTTTATTGCTGTATTCTGTATTTGCAGGGACATTCTGTGAGCCACCCTTTAACACAATGACACAGGGATGGATAGCCTGTGATCCTCTGGATGTTGGTAGACTGCAGCTTCCCCCATTCCTGATTATTGGCCATGCCAGATGGGGCTGATGGCACCCAATGACATTTAGCAGGCACTTGGAAGAGAACAAGTTTTCTGAGTGGTAGGGATAGCAGAGGAATGAGATTCAGTCTGCATTTAAAGACAGACTTACCTGATTCAAAACAATATGCACACCAAAATGAAGCCATCCTTCAAAATGTTGACTTCTCCAAATTTTGCATTGCAGTTCTCCAGCCAAGTATTGTGTACAGAAATGTACCAGTTAAATTAATGGAAAATTAGTGGAAAACAACATACACAAATGCATAACCATAGAATCATAGAATTGTAGAGTTGGAAGGGACCATGACAGATGACCCTACAATCTCTGCTGAAAAACCTCCAAAGCTGATGGACAAATTTTGTTTCGTTCACATTTAAAGAGGAACCTACATTATTTATACTTTCTGAACTGGTATGTAGACCAAAATATAGCCCCTCTTAGAAATTCACATTGGTCTGAATTTCGCACTGCAAGAATTCATAGGCTAGGGTAAAGCATGCGTAAAATGCATGTGTTTGTGAAAAGAACATACAAGGATGCATTATATTTGAGGAAATTGTTTTGCAAAAATGTATATATTAATTTAACATACAAACACGTAAAATGCTGGTGAATTTTCAGTCAGTCACCCAAATGGATGTGGAAATGTTGATAAAGGCAGGGGGAAATGAGAAGCAGAGAGAAGCAGAGAGCTATTAGGTCCCCCCATCCCTACTTCTAAATAAACATTTATGCGATTGCTCTGGCAATGAATGGGGGGAAATGCACATTACTGTTAGGATCGAACAAAGTGGAGTGTTTTGTCCTTGTGAGCCAGCTGATCCTCTCTCCTCTGCCCAGATAATTGTCCTGAATTATCAATGCAATGCCACCTTTTGACAACAGGGAAATATTTGTGGAAACAATAGAGGCTTTGCACATTCCTGACGCTCTCTCTCTCTCTTCTTTGTGCAGCTCTCTATCTTCCTCTCTCCCTTTCCAGACTCACTTCCAATACCACTACTCCAAGGTTAGGGGTTAATTGGTAACTTTCCTTTGGGGCACTTAGCCAGTCCCTCTTGGCTCAGAAATACAATTGCATGTCAGCACTGATCACTCATGCCTGAAGAGCTTAAGGAAAGGGAAAGCTAGTGGAGCGCAAGAGATGCACACCATCAAGTGTCACCGTTAATCACAGGCACCAAGCTTTTTAATGCACAGGGTATTTTACATCAGTCAGCGCACTGCACACCTTCAAGGCGTACCTTGCAAACATGAGGCATTCCAGTATTTCCCATTCTCCTCTCACATGCATCGGCCCTGCATGCCTTTTCCTCAGATAAGACTATAGACATCACCTTCCTGGATCAGTCCAAATGCCCAGGATCCTGCTTCCAGAAGTGGCTGGCAAAACATGTTCCTGGCAAGCCCAATTATGCACAAAACTCTGTCAATACAAATTATGTGCCAACTTGTATATGCCTTCTAAAAGCTTTTCTATTCCACCAGGCCTATATAGGCAATGAAGAGTGTATCTCCAACAATGGCTTGTTGATGCTTGTTTAAAAGCTTTTTTTCGGTGTGCTTTTTTTTTTTTTTTTTTTTTGCTTTTAATTGCAAAAATCAATGGTTTTCTTATTGTATGTTTTTTATATTTTCATGCTGTAGATGAATACTGTCAGGGGTTCAGGAGCAGAGACACAGGAGAAGGAGCAAATGGAGAGTGAGGAGGAGGAATCCGAGGGGGGTGTAGGCAGTGACAGTGGTCAGAGAGATTCCACGAGTCTCTCCAGCGAATCGGAAGATTCACAGAGAGGAGCGCCGATGGCCAGGGCAAGGGGGGTGCCAAGGGGGAAACCCCAGAAGGAAGGGGCCAGCGGGGACTCCCTGAGCAGCAGTTGGAAATCAGGACCAGCGTCCCCACCAGAGCGTAGTGGGGGGGAGGAGTCCCAGGCATCGGGACCAGTCTTCTCACCACCAGAGGGAGGAGATGAGTCAGGATTGGCCACGCCTCCATCGGAGAGCGGGGAAACGGTCAAGAGGAAAGTCACCGGCTGGGCGCGCGCACCAAGTTCAAATGTACAGGCGAGCGGCACAGCAGGTAGCCCGGATAGGGAGCCAGGTCCTAAAGCCCGCCGGAAGGAAGGGCAAGACTCAGGGGGGTCAGCGTCAGAAGAGTCCAGGAGGGAGGAAACCCCAGGGGGCAGAAGGACCCAGAGGAGGAAGGAACAGCGCAGGAGGTGGAGCCGGGCTAGGATCTTAAACTGGTGCGGAAGGGGTAGTGACTCAGAGGGGACTTCGCCGGTCTAGGGCCAAGACGTAGGGCTGCACGCTCTGGGGTTTGAAATGGAAACTAAACTTCAATAAAGACTCTTGTACATTACATCAACTGAGCGTTGGTCCTCTGTGAGCTGGGACCTAGAGGCAGCCCTGACAAATACATTCATAATTTTATTTGTATGCTGTCTTTCCATAGTTCAAGCCATGCTCAAGATGGCTTACAATATGAATATATATATATATATATATATATATATATATATATATATATATATATATATATATAATTACAAACGTAACCAAAATAGTCAAAAACAATAAATAAAACATCAAAAAGTACATAACCAATTAAACAATTTACACATAAATCATAAGATTGAAAATAAAGATACAAAAGACTAATACCAGTAACAGCAACAACCCCACCCCCACCCCCACCCAATGAAAACCCCAACAATTCCCCAACCCAAGAGTCTGTTCAGCAGCCTCAGCTTTTGTAGTTGGAGTCAGTCCGGGGACTCCCTCTCAGGCCAGGTAGAAAAAGGTCTGCAAGGCAAGGAGCAGGTCTTCCAGAACTCACTGCCAAGATATAAACTGCTTAGTTATGTTTTGTGATTTAACTGTATATAAATACTTTTATAAATAAATGCTAATAAATCTAAGGTGTATGAAGTACGAAGGTGGTGTGGGTGTACCATTCTGTGGGTTTTCCGTAGCATAACATCGGGGGACGTAGTGCCTCTGAAAATGGAGAATCAATTAAGCTGTCACCAAAGGAAAGTGGCCTGCAGCCCAAATATCTTGAACAGTGGAGCCATCAGGAAGAGCAATGGAGACCCTTAGGCAGCAGATTGTTGTTGTTTTTTTTTAAATAATATTTATTCAAATTTTAAAGATTACAAAGAGAAAATTAAAAAACAAAAACAAAAAACGGAAAATACAAAATACAAAAAATACAATACAAAAATACAAACAATTCAAAAAATGAAAAAAAGAGGAAAAAAAACAGCTCAAACTTTTACATAACTTTCTTTCCTTTGCTTATTTCCTTGACCTCCTCACACCTCCCTTTTTTGTATTCTAGTTCAATTAGATATTTCAGCAAATCCTTTCTAGCTTTGTTTTTATCCTAATAATTTATCTTAATATACTGTAATTTTACATTCTCGTCTTTCTCCAATTAAAAAAAAATCAATTTTGACCTAATCCTTTATATCATTTCTGCTAAAACCACATTACTTCATTCCAACATCCTTCTAACATTCCTTAATTTTGCAATATTTCTGTAAATAAACTTTAAATTTTTTCCAATCTTCTTCCACCAACTCTTCACCTTGGTCTCAGATTCTGCCAGTCATTTCCGCCACCTTAGGCAGCAGATTGAGCTACCCAAGAATTCTCAAGCCAAAGAAAGTTGCTTTAGAATAATCTGCAAGCGTTTTCTAACAGTTAGGAGATCCTCAGAAAAAAAAGAGAGAGCAACCAATTGCCCTGCTTGCTGAGAGATGCTGGGAATAAGAAAAGGAGAGAGGGCAGATGTGTAGACAAGTTACGGTGGTACCGGGTGCAATATTTTTTTGTCACACCCCCGACCTACATTGCAATTTTTGGGTACGTTGCCCAAAGTTGTTGAGCTTATTTTAAGGGAGGGTTGTCCACAAAACAGATATGTCCGCAGATAGCATAACGAGCACATAAAACTGGGTCAGCACCGCCAGCCGGGGGTGCTAGCGCCAACCACAGACCACGAAAATCTGACCGCCGATTGCATAAAACTGCCCGCCAGGGATCCGAGCACTGCCTGCCGGAGGGGTGTGTGTGTGCCAGGCTGATCACCCGGCGTATTAGCGTGATCAGTGGGTGGATTTTCACAATGACAATTGCGCCAATCGTGAAAAATTGCCCGCTGGAGGTGCGCATGCTGCCACACTGATCTGCCCAGGGGGGTTTTGTCACCACCCCTAGGCATGACACCTGGGGTGGACTGCACCCCCACACCCTCCTTGCAACGCCCCCGGGAGAGGGTTGCTACTTTTTCTGCCCTGCCTGTGTGGTATCTGGAGGCATCTGACTGGAGACAAAATTCTGCACTCGACTGCCACTTGACCTGGTCCAGCAGGTCACTTCTTGTATCATGTTCTTACCCAGAAAGGTTTTCAGAAAGCAATCCTTGTCACGGATGCTGCTGGGAGCACCCATGATTTCTCCCTACTGCTATAGAATCTTGTGGAGTTATTTGTTGTTCACACACACACAAACACACCCCTTTGATGCATACGACTCCTTACTGTAACAGAAGCAAGTTAAAGGTCCCTGGTCTGTGGGGGCTTCCAATCTAATTTCAACAGAAGAGAAGACAAGGGAGAAAGTGGAGGGAGGAGGGGAAAGGAATACGAAAGTGCTGAAGGAAACTGGGTGAGAATATGTGAAAATAAATTGCCACGTTGCCAGGCTCTGTTTCTGTGAGAACTAAAGAACTGAGCCAAAGTGTTTTGATTCTGAACGATGAAAGCATTGCAAAAAAAAAGAAAGAAAGAGAGGAAGAAGGAAAATTTATATTAGGCAAAACCGCATACAAGAAACGGTGTACAGTGGTACCTCAGGTTACATACGCTTCAGGTTACAGACTCTGCTAACCCAGAAATAGTACCTTGGGTTAAGAACTTTGCTTCAGGATAAGAACGGCAGCAGCAGGAGGCCCCATTAGCTAAAGTGGTGCTTCAGGTTAAGAACAGTTTCAGGTTAAGAACAGACCTCTGGAACAAATTAAGTACTTAACCCGAGGTACCACTGTATTAGGGAAGCAATTGCAAGCCAAGGCTATGTACTTCCTCCTCTGACCCATCCCCAAACTCAGCCCTCCAGAGGTTTGGATAATCTTTAACTTCCGGCCCACTTGCCAGAAGTGGCACCATGGGTCAATCTGACAGCAGGGTTTCCAAAAACTTACATTAAATTGGGGGACCCCTGCAGAGTTCTGTTGCCTGGGGTGTGCTATCAGTCTCGGATCCCAACAGGGCATATGGACATAGGCAACTCGGCGAGGAAGAAACAGGTAAAGGGTCCAGGTCTAGGTTGCTTAAATGAACCAGGAGCAAACCTGAGGGAAGCCTACCTGCTCTGTCAGTCCTGCCCTCAAGGTCAGCCCCGACTGGCCAATAAGGCAGGCAGGCTTGGATCTAGCACCTAATAGAAAAAAGGTAAAGGGACCCTGACCATTAGGTCCAGTCGTCACCGACTCTGGGGTTGCGGCGCTCATCTCACTTTATTGACCAAGGGAACCGGTATACAGCTTCCGGGTCATGTGGCCAGCATGACTAAGCCACTTCTGGCGAACCAGAGCAGCGCACAGAAACGCCGTTTACCTTCCCGTTAGAGCGGTACCTATTAATCTACTTGCAACTTGATCTGCTTTCAAACTGCTAGGTTGGCAGAAGCAGGGACCGAGCAACAGGAGCTCACCCCGTTGCGGGTATTCGAACTGCTGACCTTCTGACCAGCAAGTCCTAGGCTCTGTGGTTTAACCCACAGCGCCACCCGCATCCCTATCTATTATGCCCACTCTGCCTGCTCAGGTAGGACTCCAATCCCTGGAACTCCCTTGCCAGGTCCCTAGGAAGCCTTCGCCATCCCACAATACGACCACACTTAAGTGGTGAGTGATCTTGCACAAAAACAATGGTGAATTTTCAGGAGGCCTTTTCGGGGAAATGTGGAGAACTCGGGAGGGGGGGGGTAGAAGGCAAAATGAACTGAAACTGCCTGCCTCACCCATTCCTAGTCATGACTCCCCACCCACAATCTTCACTTTTCTGAGCTAAACAGATCCCTTTCTTTCAACCTTTCCTTATAGGACAGTCCCCAGGGGCGCCGACTTATAAAAAATATTGGGGGGGGGGCCATACCGACTTATAAAAAATATTGGGGGGCCCAAGACCTCCAAACCGCTGCTGCTGGGGGAACGAAAGGGGCGAGCCCCGGGCTGCCCCGACCTTAAGTGAACCTGTAAGGGCCCGCCCTTTGCGGCAGCCGATTGGCTGCCGCCGTGGGCGGTGAATATTAATGAGCTAGGGGGAATCCCCGCTTCTCGCGGGGCTGACGCCAGCCCCGCGAGATTGTTGATGGGTCGAGAGCTTGCAACCCCACCCCCTCTCTAGATCGGGAGTGGCTTTGTTTTAACTCATTACTGAATGTATTTTAAAAGGTAACTATCGTCAAACAAGGAAAATAAAAAATTCCAACATAATTTTGTGATTTTACAAAGCATAATATAACTAATAATTTTCTTAAATTATTGGGGGGGCGGAGCCCCCCAAACGAATTTTTGAGGGGGCTCGGGCCCCCTCAGGCCCCATGGAGTCGGCGCCTATGACAGTCCCCCACCCATTTTTGTAGTCTTCCTCAGAACCTGTTCCAATTTGTCGACACCCATAGCAAGCATAAGGGATCTAAGCTTGTTGCAAGACACGCTTCAAAGCAAAACGCAAGACGTCAGAAGGCACCCCCTTCCGCAAGAAACATGAGTCATTTCTAACATACACAGTATGAACCCACTTGCCACACAGACATTAATAATAATAATTAATGCTTCCAGAGCTGCATTTCTGCTGAGGCGTGGGGGGGGGGAGTTGTCATTCACTTCAAAGGTGTGTGCGTGAGCAAGGCTTTCCTAGTTAATCAGAACCAGTTCCCCCTCTGCACCAGAATAGCAGGTAGCAATTTCTTTCCACTTTCAACCCTGTGATTTTGCTACTGAGTGGAGATTAAGGGGGCAATGATTCACTTACTATCATTTCAGGGAGATCAATTAAAGCCTATGCTTACACTGAGAGGTGTTTCCAGCTTCTGTGAAAATAAAAAGTAAATAGACATTTCTCTCCTCTCTCCTTGAAGACCAGGGCTGTCTTAAGCATATGCAGTGCTGGGATGCAAAGATCCGCCCAGCACCCACATCCCCAGTCCCAGGGACGCAGAAGGGCAGAGCCAGCCAGCCAACTCAGCATCTTGCTGGCTCAGTTGCCCCCAAACTTGTGGTGCAGAGCCGCCCACAGCAGAAGAGCCCACCAAAGCACTCCGACTGGTGGATGGGCTCTTCCCCAGACTCAACTCCTGGGCCCCAGACTCTTGGTCTGGTGCACCTGAGAGCTTGGTGCCCGGATAAGACGACCCATTCAATGAGGCAGAGGTGGAATCTACACACATATAAAAAACATTCTGAAAATGCTTTTTTAAAAAAAGCTTTTTTAAAAATACATTGAATTTTCCATAAGGCTTACCATTGCCATCTAGGGTCACATTGTATATAGCACTTAAAACACACTTAAAGCGTTTTATTTACAGCTGTATAGCTGAGTCCAGAGAGAGAGAGAAAAATTTTGAGAGATGCCAGCCTCAGCTATTGAAATGTCTAGGGGAGAGAGCATGGCTGTGGCCAAAGAGGGACCCCTAGGGTTGCCTCTGATCCTTTCTTTAATTTTTAGTTTCATTTTTTAAAGATACAGCTGAGCTCAAGTAAGAATTCAAGGCTTGAATTTTTGTTTTTTGAAGAGATCAATTGCAGATTTGATTTCTGGTACCCACTGTTATTGAGGGGAACTCAAAGCAGTGCTAAGTTAAAGCCCCTTAGAGGTGCACTAGTGGAATGAATGGCTTATGCAACAGGAGTCGCAGGAAGCCAGAATGGCCCAATGATTCAAAAGATTGCTGCAGATCTGATACGTCCTTGTTACACAACCTGTTCCGCAGCAAACTTCCACAACCGCAACTGTTGCGTTGGATCTCACATTGCACCACTTCTTTTTTTAAAAAAAGAGCTTAAAAACAAAGGAATAGCAATACAGTGGTGCCCCGCAAGACGAACGCCTCGCAAGACGGAAAGCCCGCTAGACGAAAGGGTTTTCCGTTTTGGAGGCGCTTCGCAAAACGAATTTCCCTATGGGCTTGCTTCGCAAGACGAAAATGTCTTGCCAGTTCCTGCGGGGTTTTTTCCCTCCCCCCCCCCTTTTCCTAAGTCCTAAGCCGCTTATCAGCTGATCTGCTGATAAGCCGCTTATCAGCTGATCCGCTAAAAGCCGCTAAACCTCTAATAGCGCTAATCCACTAAGCTGTCAATGGGCTTGCTTCGCAAGACGAAAAAACCGCTATACGAAGAGCCTCACGGAACGGATAAATTTCGTCTTGCGAGGCACCACTGTATTTTAAACTCAGAGAGGCTTACTGTGCATTAAAATGAAACTCCCTTCCTCATAGAATGACAAATCTTCAGGAATAATCAATTAGGATAATGATGTATTTAGAAAACCAGTCAGTTACATCCCATCAAATGCATGCGAGTAGAAGAACATTTTAACTTGGTGCAGAAAACATGATCATGGCCATATCAGGTCTTATCAGGGAGAGTATTCCACAGATGGGCTACAACTGAAAAGAGCCTCTCCCTTCCCACAGCTCTCTTGACAAGGACTTCATATGTTGATCTTGGGAGATGGGTAGATTCATGATGAGAGATGCTTTCCATCAATGACTGAGGTCCTGAGCTGCATAAATAGCCTCGGCCCAGTATACCTGAAGGAGCATCTCCACCCCCATCGTTCTGCCTGGACACTGAGGTCCAGCACCCAGGGCCTTCTGGCAGTTCCTTCACTGCGAGAAGCAAAGCTACAGGGAACCAGGCAGAAGGCCTTCTCAGTGGTGGTGTCCGCCCTGTGGAACGCCCTCTCACCAGATGTCAAAGGGATAAACAACCACCTGACATTAGAAGACATCTGAAGGCAGCCCTGAAGTTTTTAACGTGTGACATTTTAATGTATCTTTAATCTTTGTTGGAAGCCACCCAGAGTGGCTGGGGAGCCTCAGCTAGATGGGTGGGGTACAAATAAATTATTATTATTATTATTATTATTATTATTATTATTATTATTAGTCTTTATGGGTTAAGACCAGCACTGAAACCACAACTGAAACTCTCCAGAAATGTACTTCAAATGCATGAAATCTGCTTGACACATTTAGAAAGAATGTATTGTAAGGCCTACTGAAAGAAGTTGAGCATGCCAGACCTCTGCAATATAGGGGGAAGATTTAGAATTAGAGCAGTGTCAGTATTTTATTTTATTTTTTATTGCTCTGGATACCGCTTGGTAATTTGTTTTATTTATTTGCATGTGTATTGTTTCCTTATCGGTGACTTAAGTACTTCAGCTGTGTGTAGTACCTATTGAATTTCAAGGACTTAATTAATTTTTATATAATATCCAATGGTACAATTTGCTTTTCAAAGGGAATTAACTTCTGAGCCATTGAGCAGTAAAAGTAAATACAAAAATACATAGATAGCAGAGAGAAAGACATTCCCATGCCAAGCTTGATTTGCATTTATATAGTTGCCATAACAGTAATGAGGATCAATTTGCTTAATGATTCAAGATATATTGGAATAAATCGCAAGGGCTGTTGGAAATTATCAGAGGCCAATTCAAAGAGATCTGGTCATTTGCTGCATTGCCACATCCAAACCACTCCTTCCCAAAGATTATGAACTGATCTAGCATAAGAATAGCCTTCTCTGGCCAACCAGATGCCTCTGGGAAGTCCAAAATTAGGACTCCCCTCACCCCTTGTGGTTTCCAGCAACTGGTATTCAGAGGCACATTGCTTCTTCCTGTGGAGGCAGAGAATAGGCATCAAAATTAGTGGCCATCAATGGCCTTGTCTTCCATGAATTTGGCCCATGCTCTTTAAAATCCATCTAAGTTGGCCTTAACTGTCTCCTGTAGGAACAAGTCCCATAGTTTTAACTATGTGCTGTGTTGTTGTCGTTTAGCCATGTCCGACTCTTCGTGACCCCATGGACCAGAGCACGCCAGGCACTCCTGTCTTCCACTGCCTCCCGCAGTGGAAGACAAACTCATGTTGGTAGCTTCGAGAACACTAGGAACCTAGAAAGCTCCCTTGCGTCACACTATTGTCCCAACTTGCTCCTTATTGGCTAAAGTGGCTGGCAGAGGCTCTCCAGGATTCCTAGACTGGGTATATTCCAAGCCCTACCGAAAGATACCAGACATTGAACCTGGGACCATCTGCATGCAAAGTAGATGCTCCACCAATGAGCTACGGACCTTTCCTAAGGAGCTGGTGAAGGCTGAACATGTGATCTGTGGAGAGGAGGAAGGTGTACTTCATGTCTCATCGGTTGAAAAGCAGCTGTGGGGAGGTCAGCTTTGGTTATTATTATTTAAATAAAACCTTTCAAAGTTTGCTTCCTCAGTCTATTACTTTTTCGGTTTAGCAAATTGGCTTTTATGCATGCATAACATTAAAAAAAAATTCTACACAAACTGTTGCCTTCCCCCCCCATAGTCATAGGCTGCTGTCTTCCAAGTGGAAAATAAGCACCAGCTAATATTTGTATAGATTATTTTGCTCCACTGTATATTTCACGCCCCGTCTTGTTATTCATATTTTCTTGTTAAGGTTAAATGGAGCCGAAGCGTCGGACAATATTTATACTGCAACATGGGCTGCAAATTATCTCTGTTGTTTAATTAAACAACAATGCAAGACAGGCGGTGTGTTTATGGTGATGGATGGTGTGCCTCGCTTGCGCAGTGAGCTGTGAGGCGAGAAGAAGGACCGGGAGTTCCCAACAACGTGCCTGAGAAAGACCATTTATCAGCAGGAACATATGGACAGTCAGGTCCTATGCTACAATCCAAACTAGCCCTCTGCACCTAAGAGCCCATCACTTGGGCTGTCTGATATTTGGTATCCCCAGACTGCCCCTGCACCTTTAACCTATCCTGCTCATACACGTCTCTCAGACTTAAATATGAGAAGTTGTCTTTATTTATCCTCTTCGAGATCAAAGGAGCTAGACTAGTTACTTAGATTCAAACTAGAAACATTTATATCCCAATTCTGTACTTCCTACAATCAACAACTTTGCTATTTTATTACCTACAAGCATCTCTCTCTCTCTGTGTGACTGCAACAGGTAAAATCTACTCTCCAACCAGTATCTACTAGCCAAATGCTCCTCATTCTGCATGCAAAAGGGTTTCAATAGTTAATTGGCCCTGTTACCCCCATGCATTAAAAAAAATCATGAAAACTGATGAAGAAATGAGGAAACTGAACTTAAAACTGGAAATACAAGGAACTGAGAGAAACCATTATTGGTGGAGTAGCCCATCTCTAACCTGCTTGAGAACTTGGGGAGCTACTGCAAGTCAGAACAAATAATTAAAAAGCTAGATGGACCAGACTTGTATCCTATGTTCCTGGTTTCATGAAAAATGTTTACAGCATCTGGGACATTTCAGTTTAGAGAAAATGTGAATTAGAGGCAACATGAGATAAGTTTACATGGAAGAAGTATAGAGAGAAAAGTCACTCTCTTTCATAACACTGGAACTTGTGGACATGCAATGAAGCTGAAGGTTGGATGATTTGGGACAGCTACACAGCACATTGCCAACAAAGGTCTGTATAGTTAAAGCTATGGTGTTCCCAGCAGTGATATATGGAAGTGAGAGCTGGACCATAAAGAAGGCTGATCGCTGAAGAATTGATGCTTTTGAATTATGGTGCTGGAGGAGACTCTTGAGAGTCCAATGGAGATCAAACCTCTCCATTCTGAAGGAAATCAGTCCTGAGTGCTCACTGGAAGGACAGATCGTGAAGCTGAGGCTCCAATACTTTGGCCACCTCATGAGAAGAGAAGACTCTCTGGAAAAGACCCTGATGTTGGGCAAGATGGAGGGCACAAGGAGAAGGGGATGACAGAGGATGAGATGGCTGGACAGTGTTCTTGAAGCTACCAGCATGAGTTTGACCAAACTGCGGGAAGTAGTGGAAGACAGGGAGTGCCTGGCGTGCTCTGGTCCACGGAATCACGAAGAGTCAGACATGAGTAAACGATTAAACAACAACAACAACAACAGAGTTCTATGAAAACTACAACACCCCAGCAGATAAAATATCAGAGATAATCAACTAGGCATAAAAGAACATCTAATCTCATCAAACATTTGAAATAGAGCAGTATCTTGAGCCCAGGATTATTGGTTTGTTTTTGTGCTTGTGCTTTTTTTATTAGGCATCCCATCTTCTCATTTTATATTTTTATGGTGTGAGCTGCCCTGTGATATTCCTATGAATGGTGGTATATAAACTTAATAAATAAATAATCAAAGATGACAAAGCAGCCTCACTGGGGAGAGCATTCTGCAGGCAGCAAGAGGAGGGCACTTTTGAAAAGACTCTATAGGAATCTTATCTATAGGAGACTGTAGCACACATACCACCTCCTAACTCCATTGTCATAAGAAGAATGAATTATGCAAGGAAATTTCCGTGATTCATGCATGTTGCAGAATTATTCCTTTCTCGTTGCAGAAATTAAAATTGCATTGCGGCCCAACTTTGTCTTTTTTCTTCCTTTAGCTTAGAATGCCTGCAGTCCTGCTTATATGGTTTATTTCCTTTCTCTTATGCTTCTCCCCTTGCAGAGGATGCTTATAAAACACAAGTACGTATAGATGATGAGCCTGCTTATTTGGACATTCTGGACACTGCTGGACAAGTGAGTAGTTTCTCTGCTTGGACAATTTGAGCTGCCAATGAAAGTTGCCACAGAGTGTGTGTGAGGATACTGAAAAAAACAAGGGAAGCCCATATATATATATATATATATATATATATATATATATATATATGGGAGAGGCATTTAAGATCAAGGGCAGAGGTAAAGGTCCTGTAAGGTGAGAATTCCCCTTCCTCTAAAACAGCAGTTCTCAACCTGTGGGTCCCCAGATATTGTTGGACTACAACTCCCATCATCCCTAGCTAGCAAGGCCAGAGCTCAGGGATGATGGGAGTTGTAGTCCAACAACATCTAGGGGCCCACAGGTTGAGAACCGCTGCTCTAAAACATGGGTAGGCAAACTAAGGTCTGTGGGCCAGATCCAGCCCAATCGCCTTCTAAATCCTGCCCGTGGACCGTCTGGCAATCGGTGTGTTTTTACATGAGTAGAATGTGTCCTTTTATTTTAAATGCATCTCTGGGTTATTTGTGGGGCATAGGAATTCGTTCATATATATTTTTTTCCTTTTCAAAATATAGTCTGCCCCCCCGCCACAAGGTCTGAGGGACAGTGGACTGGCCCCCTGCTTAAAAAGGTTGGTGACCCCTGCTAAGGATGGGAAACTTTATTCCTTGTGGAGAACTTTCCAGGAGCCTCATGCTGGTAGTGGGCAAGGGCAGAACAATGGGTGGAAGAATGGATGGGACTCTTACCTTTGTACAGTAGTCTAGACTCCAGCCATGCAAAATTAGAGATCTCTACACACATCTCTCTCTATCATCTATCCTGCTAAACAAGAGGCATTATTCTAGGCTAATAATGCGTTCCAGTCAGGTAAAAGCATTCAAGGAAGTCGAGCTGTTGAGGGGGTGTGGCCTTGGGACAAAAGATGTGGCCTGTGGAGGGGTGTGGCCTAGGGCAGTGATTGCCAACGTGGTGCCTGTGGACCAACATGACCCAACAGAGGTCTTTCCTGGTGCCCCTAGGCTCCACTCCTCCTACTTTTAGGTCTGAAAGATGCTTTCTGTTGTAGCCAATAGCATGCTTAGTTGCAGTGTGTGCCCATGTCAGGGAGCTGACTAGGAGAATAGGTTATTCACAGAAGAGAAAAAGACAGTGACGCAATGGCTAACTTACAGTTAGTTTCTAACACAGAGTCTTCTAAGGGTTGTGCCTGTCTAGATGAAGCAGTTGCCCAGATTGGCTTGTCCCTCCCCACCTCTAACCCTAGAATCATAGAATCATAGAATCATAGAGTTGGAAGAGACCACAAGGGCCATCGAGTCCAACCCCCTGCCAAGCAAGAAACACCATCAGAGCACTCCTGACATATGGTTGTCAAGCCTCTGCTTAAAGACCTCCAAAGGAGGAGACTCCACCACACTCCTTGGCAGCAAATTCCACCATCAAACAGCTCTTACTGTCAGGAAGTTCTTCCTAATGTTTAGGTGGAATCTTCATTCTCATAGTTTGGATCCATTGCTCCGTGTCCGCTTCTCTGGAGCAGCAGAAAACAACCTTTCTCCCTCCTCTATGTGACATCCTTTTATATATTTGAACATGGCTATCATATCACCCCTTAACCTCCTCTTCTCCAGGCTAAACATGCCCTATGTGTCAGGCTCCTCCCTCTGTCTACACGAGCCCCAAGAGACCCTCTCTGTTTCTCCCTGGCTCTCTGCTCTGTGACATGCAGTAGATGCCTTATTCTGGAAGGTAGGGGGAAGCTTGCAGGCTGTCAGGGTGGCTCTGTGAAGGAGCTGCCAAGACTACTTCCTGTGGGCTGGTGTACCTGCCTGTTTCCTCCCCTTCATCTTTCTCCATCTCCAAGCTCCCAGCTCTTCCCAGCTTTCCCCCTCCTCTGGGGTGTGGCCATTTCCCACCACCAGGAGCCAGGATCCAATTCCTCTCCTTCTGTGCATTTCCTGGGGTGGGGGGCTCTTGGTCAGGCAGTTTCACCACTCCTCTGTACCCATCCAGTCCCTGACGTCGTGTGTGTTGTGCCTACAACAGTTTCTCTTGTTTGTAAATGTGTCATTTGCCCCCCAAAATTTGTTGGGAGAACTCAGGGGAGGCTCAGTCAGAAATAGCTGGAGAGCAGCAGTCAGACCTTGAGCATGAGATTCATCACCCATTTTTGAAAGGCTTTGACCACCTGGCTGCCACATTGGTCTCTCTCTCTCTCTCTCTCTCTCTCTCTCTATTTTTATTAGTTTTTTAACATACCATTTTCAACAGTGATTAAACATACTTTTACATCTTATTCATTTTTTTTGACTTCCATCAGTCCTGTCTGAAAATTTTCCAATCTAATCTCTTAGTATGCATTTCTTATTTTCCCTATTACATTTCAAACTCATTACCAATATCTCTATCTTTTTCTACTTTGTAACACTTCGTATATTTCTCCTTACAAAACTTCTTG
Organism: Podarcis erhardii; assembly: GCF_964252035.2. Taxonomy (NCBI): domain Eukaryota; kingdom Metazoa; phylum Chordata; class Lepidosauria; order Squamata; family Lacertidae; genus Podarcis; species Podarcis erhardii. Next base: position 49,993,593 of record NC_138501.1, read on the forward strand.
TAGTCCTACTAGCGTAATTTGTTGATTATAGTTGCTCTTCAAATAATTCATATACTTCTTCAAATCTTCAGTAAATCTTTGGTCCCGCAGGTTTCGAATCCTTCCTGTCATTTTGTTCAATTCTGCATAGTCCATTAATTTCATCTGCCATTCTTCTTTCGTCGGAATTTCTTCTTGCTTCCATTTCTGGGCTAACAATATTCTTGCCGTTGCCACATTGGTTTCTCACCACCACCTCTATAGGTGAGAACTCCAGTCTGAACACAGAGCCACATTCCCCTAAAACTGCCAGGTTCTGCCTGATGACATTAATGGTCAAAACAAAACAAATTCCTTCCAGTAGCACCTTAAAGACCAACTAAGTCAGTTCTTGGTATGAGCTTTCGTGTGCATGCACACTTCTTCAGATACCGTGCATGCACACGAAAGCTCATACCAAGAACTGACTTAGTTGGTCTTTAAGGTGCTACTGGAAGGAATTTGTTTTGTTTTGACTATGGCAGACCAACACGGCTACCTATCTGTGACATTAATGGTGTGTTGGCTAGACAATGCCTTGGCAACCACCAATGTGCAGTCAGCAAAGTGTGCTGCATGACTGTGTTTGGGGAGGTGCATTTAGAAGAGAAACAGGAGATCAAGAGACTGTTTGAAAATGTACCTAACAGTTGTGGAGGATCTGTTCCAAGGTACAGAGACTCCCATTTGCTTTTGTTATTGTTGTCAGAGGAATGGGAAACAGAAGGTAGATCTTATTAACTCACTGGCAGGGAGCTAGGCTGCTTTCTCTCCCCCCCCCCCCTTTGAAGCATCATATTCCCTGAGATTGAACATTGATAATGGCAATCATTGCATCTGTCCTGCACTGTCTCTGTGGGCTCTTGTTTATTGATGCTAATTAATGTTTTGCATTCCAGTGTTCAAAGATGTTATAGAAAGTAAACACATTTGATGTTTATCTTAATGGATATCTAGTGAGTTAAGCCTGTATGATGATATTGAACATTTTGGCAATCTACAAGGGTTAAGTGCAGTTTCATAGTGGCTAAGTGCAATCAGGACACTTTTAATAGAGGTAAAAGTCCTATTTGCATAACTACCTGAAGAACAAAAGATCCCAGTTCCCCCCAACCCCCCCAAAAAAACCCCTAAAGATGTGTACAATCTACAGTGAAGTGTATTCAGTATTTACAAGAAACTATATAAATCATATTCCAAACCAAGCTTCTTGCAGCTTTCCACATAATTGTATTCTGGGCAATAGTTATATTTTAAAATGCCTTCTTCTAATAAAATAAAAATAATTTTCACAAACTGTTTTCCCACCTGTTGCACTATTGCTTCAAAATAAGAATTTCTTTCCAAGGTTGGTGATTGGGGGGAAATGTCAGTTCAGTGATGCAATGGAAATGGTATCAGCTGTTGAGTGTGGGTGTTTATTTACAGGCAAATTATGCCAAGAGAAAACTATTATTTAATCATTGCAAATAATTAATTAGATACGGATGATAATAATATGATATTCAAAAAAGTTTATATCTGTCTATCTGTCTATCTAGCTATACATCATAGGCTTGGGAGGGGTAAATCCTCACTCAATACCTACATTTCCAACATTGGATGGTAATAATTACAACGCGGGTGGTGCTGTGGGTTAAACCACAGAGCCTGGGACTTGCCGATCAGAAGGTCGGCGTTCAAATCCCCGTGACAGGGTGAGCTCCCATTGCTCGGTCCCTGCTCCTGCCCACCTAGCAGTTCAAAAGCACGTCAAAGTGCAAGTAGATAAATAGGTATCGCTCCAGCGGGAAGGTAAATGGTGTTTCCTTGTGCTGCTCTGGTTCGCCAGAAGCAGCTTAGTCATGCTGGCCACATGACTCAGAAGCTGTACGCCGGCTCCCTCGGCCAGTAAAGTGAGATGAGTGCCACAACCCCAGAGTCGGCCACGACTGGACCTAATGGTCAGGGGTCCCTTTTCCTTTACCTTTATTTTAATTGGAATCTTACATGGCACACCACATATCACCCATTGATAGGTTACAGTCAGGAGTCTTTCACAGCCCTATCTGGGGATACCAGCAATTGAACCAGGGATCTTCTGCATGCAACTTGCTCTACCATGGAGCTAAGGTCTTTCACTACACTGAAATAGACCATTCGTCCATCTAGCTCAGTATTGTCCACCTTGACTAGCAATGTCTCACCAGGTTTTCAAGCAAGGGGACATCCCTAGCCCTACCTGGAAATGTCAAGGTTTGAGCCTTAGACCTTCTGCACACGAAGCAAATGTTCTACCACTGAGGTATGACTATTTCCTGGTAGAATCTAGTGAGCATTCCTGGGGCAGGACCTGGGATCGTCTACATTCAAAGCAGATTCTCCACAATGGAGCTTTTGTCTTCTCTATCCTGCTTCTTGGTTATACCAGAGTGTGATGAGATGTTGACAAAAAACAATGAAATGTTGAAATCCCACTTTTATACCTAGATACCTTGTTCAGAAAGGGGAGCGTAGGAGAAGGACAAAGTAAGAGAAGATCCACAGGTCTCAAGGGACTCAATACTTACCAGAAAAAGCTATCACCTTCAAACTCCTTCGGGACCTTTTCTTCTCCTTCCAGTCCTTTCTGCTCTTTCCTCAAACATAATGACTGAGCTATTAATCTGTTCCCTTTACTATTAATGATGCATTTTGTGATTTAAGGTGAAAATCCATTTTATACTATCCTGCATGCAGATGAGAAGAGAGCACATAGTTTATAGTGTGCAATAAACCAAATGAAGCTGGATTTCTTTTTTACTTTATTTTTCTTTAAGGAGATTCAACAGTGAATCTTGCTCCACTGACTGCATCTAAGAGAAAATGATCAAGGTGTTTCTCCTTAAGGAAAAAGCCATTAGCATTAATATGAAAGACAAAATTTGCCAAGCGGGACACTGTTGCACTGTTTTACTGCAAGTGGGAAGGAGCACTTCCACCCCTTCTGTTTAAGGGATGAATCCAGAACCAAGGCTGGAGGAGCTCAATATTTTCACATTCCTAGAAGAAATTATCTGGTCTGCAATTCAGTAATGTGGAATTTTCACTTTCTCCAAAAGTTGTGATTCGCAGTTTGAGCATATCACGATACACATCTAAATGTGCATTTCAAGAAAAAATACACTTTACATTTTTTTTAAAAAAATACCTAGAACACTGAATGTAAAATTTACCTTTGTATATTAGGCTAGTTTCTTCACACACATATACCCCTCTATCTTCCATACAGGCAAGCAAGAAGCATGGCCAGAGTTCAAGGACATATTCCAGCCAGGAATATAGGGTGTAAAGTAGAGCAGGCAAAGTGTGTCACTTGGGGAGAGTCTTGAGGGCCAAGTAGAGGGGTCTGGAGTCTTGGTCTGAGGTTCCCAACTCCTGCAACACATAACATCTAGGCATGTCTGTTCCAGTGAAGGCATAAATCAGCACCTTGGACAGTTCATCATAGACACTAATGCAAAATTGTGCTTATGCAACCTAAGGTCTGTTCTCAAGGAGGGTGCAAAAGTGAGGGATGTGGCTCAGAAAGTTATGTGGCCTAGAGAGAGTCTTGGGGGCCATATAAAGCCTCCAAGTCTGAGGTTCCCCATTCACACCTGAGAGACTTTTCAGCTTAACATATAAAAGAAACACAATGGAATTGTGTGCAAAAGCATAAAAATGCTGACTTTTTGAAAGCCATAGGTAGATTCACTTGTCCCTATTGAGGTTGCAACCCAAAACACCTTTACTGTGTGGGACTTACTGGTATCTTTGAGCAGATGTGGGCAGGAGTATTGATTTTGTGAAACAGAACCAATTCAGAGAACCCTAAAATTGGGAGCAGTCCCAAGGAGACTGTCAGCCAGTTGCCTGCCTGGTCTTTTCTTGGGAACATCCTTTGTCCAGTTCTTCAGTCTTTCAGCCCAGGAACAGATGGCATTTGCTTGTGCACATGTCCTAGATACCACCTGCTGTCTGCTGTCTTCATCCGTTTTCCCATTTGCCGTCTCCCTTTGTAAACTTTGTTAAGGGGAAGAAAAATGAGAAGACCGAAATCATGTTTTCCGAGTGCTGCTATTTCAGCTTTGCTTGCCCTGGCAACCAGCAACCTACAAATGTTCAGCTGTTTTGTGCAGATGGCGTCTCTGTATAAATATTCCAGTATGAATTCTGCCTTTCCTGCCTTCTAGTCGAATATAAAGAGCCTTAGAGTGTCAGTGGGTTGTACTTCCCTGGGACTATTGCCATCAAAGTAGCAAAGATTCCCTTTGTATTTTCTAATGATCTCTTGTGCAATCTTGAAAAACAGAAGACCCCCACCAACCAGTTTCATAGAGTGGAATCTTTTGTGTGGCACATGTTCCTTGTTCAGCATCCCCGGTTGATGACCTCAGGCTACCTGAATGAATGCACACAAAATCTGTGAAGTCTTCTGGGCTTTAACATTTGAACATGAGCAGCCTGTAGGACAATTTAGGTTGCTGTTTGGATCTCCAGTCCAGGACAGTGTTATTTGGAGAATGAAGTAGTCTCTGAAACATAGATGTTGGCCACCCCAATCCAGACTTCTTTTTTAATCCTTTTCCCTTGGTGCCATGATACTGATAGTGTTCTAAACACAAACCTTTGCTTGGTGCTCCTGTGTGGGACCTGCCTATTCCACAATATACTTTTCAGCACTTTCAGCATTACATTTCCTGTGGTTCATGTGTACATGAGATAACAATGTGGCTCATATTCAGTGCATCCTGAATGCTAATGTCTCCTTTGATTTCTCCCTGCTACGAATGTGGCATTTTGCTTAATTAGTAAAGAAGCGTTGCTTGCTGCTCTCGTTTGGAAAGAAAGAAAGAAAGGTTTTCTGATCTGGAAAAAAATGAAAACATAGCAAATATAGAGAACGCTTCTTAAAGAGGGCAGTTCTTCAAAATGCATGGTTTGAAAAGGGTTTCATGAATAGGAACATGCCCCATACACAATACATCTATGTTATTTCCAAATTGATTTGCCGTAATTTGCAAAGTCCCATTCTGCTTTTTCCATACAGAGGACAGAAGTGCAGCTTTGTGTGTGTGTGTGTGTGTGTGTGTGTGTGTGTGTGTGTGTGTGAATCACTGGGAACCTCCATAGCTCAATGGTAGAGCACATGTTTGTATGTGAAACGTCCCAGGTCCAATCCTCATCATCCCAAAGTAGGCAGTGGAAGATTCCTGCTTGAGACTTTGGAGATCTGCTGCCAATCATTGCAGATGAACTAAGCTAGATAGCCCAATGGACTGACTCAGTATAAAGCAACTTCCTATGAAATGATCGGATTTGGAATGAGACAGCTACATATAACCTCAAAAGCCCTCCAGGTCTGCGAAACTGTAATAGTGGTGAGCTTTATTGGGTTCCCTTTTTTTGGACTCTATTGCAGAGAGACGGACATAATGGAAAAACAAGAAGAAAAACACATATGCAAGACATCCAAATTCAAATATTCTTCTTTTAAAAATGAAATAAAATCAGCTAACAGTTTTGCATTACTTACTTTAAGAAACCAGACAAACAAAAATAATTCAAGGGAAAGAGGATGCCTTATGAATATTAGAAGTGAATCACCTGTGTTTTTTCTGCTAGTTAAAACGGTAAACAAAATCACTTTTGAAATAGAAAAAAGGAGGAAAAAATTACCTTAGAAGCACACTCTCAGCAACTCTGTTCTTTATAGGCTCTTTATTTTGCTTGCTAAATTATATAGCATCTCAATGTTACTCTGCAGGCAGAATTCACGGCCATGAGAGACCAATATATGCGAGGTGGAGAGGGCTTCGTTATTTGCTATTCCATCACGGACCGACAGTCCTTTCAAGAAGCGGCAGAATTCAAGGAGCTCATTTATCGTGTCCGGCATACCTATGACATCCCCGTGGTGCTGGTGGGGAACAAAATTGATCTCAAGGAGTTTCGGCAGGTAAGCAAAGTTGTTGCCGTTTTTAAAAATGAATAATAAGAAGGGTTGGCTCTGGAACATGCAGAACGCCACTCTAACTGCAGGTGTGAACCGAGTCTGAACATCAACCAGCCTTTCTGACAAATGATCATCTGTCCAGCATGTGGTATTTCGGTTAATTAGGAAATGAATGTTGCTCACTGAAAGGGAAGAGGTTCTATTGGATGTGTGAAAAGCCTTGCATTGGTGAAATGAGTTACTGAATCGTAGAACTGTAGAGATGGAAGGGATTCCAAGGGTAAGAATCACTGCTAAAGAATTCCCAACCTCTTCTTCAACACCTCCAGGAATGGAGAGTCCACTATTTTATGCAGTAATATGTTCACTGTTGAGCAGCTCTTGCCGTCAGAATTAAGCCAATGCCTATCCGCCAAACCTGGAAAGTTGGGGTGATTGCTAAGGGGGTAGGTGAAAAACCAAGTGGTCAGTGCCAATTTGCCAAATGGATAAAAATTCCTACCCTCAAGACAGGCGACTCACCTATAGTCCAAAGCAAGGCCGAGAACTTACACTAAGGGCGGGAGGGCGGGTGTTCAGCAGCGCCAATCAAGTGCCTAGGGCTCTCTTGCACTGATGCTTATATAATTCCTTAACCACCCCCACCCCTTTCCTGATTGGCTGTGACCCATGATGCCTACTTAGAAAAATGAAACTTAGACCTAGAAACGAAACCTACTTAGTCAGGGGTGTGTCCAGGGGCCCAGTCACAAGAAGGACCGCCTTCTGAGGACGATCCTATTTGCCACCTCAAGGCACCTTGAAATTTGGCTTGGGGCAGGTGGCAAAATGCCTCTCCCTCCTCCAAAAAAAGAAAAAGAAAAATGCATTTATTTTTTTCTGTTGAAGAAGGTTTTAAAAATCCAGCTAAACTGCAAAAGGCAGTTACCCACACTGGAATTCCCCCCCTGGCAGAACATAGCAAGGGTGGTATAACTAGCACATCTGCTCTCACCAGTCTTTTCATCCTTCAGTCCTGGATGCTGCTGTAAAAATTTTGCATATGAAATGTATTATAATATTATTTACGGTGCCTGGAGGAGGAAAAAAAAGTAATCTCACTTCTAGTGTTCCTTAGCATTGTTTTGCATTTGACAACAATTTCATAACAATCAGACAGGGTGTAGGAGTCAGGTCAGACAAAGCCACTGTTTGATATGCAGTCCCCCTACACAATGCAATTAATGATGTATGTCGTCTGTCTCGCGAATCTATCTATGGCGGTCCAGGAACAAGACTAATCTGCAATTAAAATGACACATCAGGGGGAACTTCACTGCAACAAGCAAGCTTATTAGTTTGAAATAATGTTTCGCCTTTCTGATAGCCCTGGTAAAATGATTGTGGCTGTTCCTTTAAGTAGGTCTTGTCGTTTTTAAGTATGTCGTGTTGTTATCCCCGGGAACAAGGGGTTTATCTTTTCACCTTCTAAAGACAAATTGGAATTTAAGAGGCTGAGAAGAAGTGCTGTTTGCTACCCCTGGAAAAGTTAAGCAGTTGACTGCAAAGGATTTGCACAGAGACCCATGTGCTCGAGGGAATACTGAGCTGTGTTATGCAAAACAGTGGTACTTTGGGTTAAGAACTTAACTCGTTCTGGAGGTCCGTTCTTAACCTGAAACTGTTCTTAACCTGAGGTACCACTTTAGCTAATGGGGCCTCCCGCTGCTGCCGCGCCACCGCCACTGGAGCACAATTTCTGTTCTCATCCTGAAGCAAAGTTCTTAACCTGAGGTACTATTTCTGGGTTAGCAGAGTATGTAACCTGAAGCATCTGTAACCCGAGGTTGTTGTTGTTTAGTCATTTAGTTGTGTCCGACTCTTCGTGACCCCATGGACCAGAGCACGCCAGGCACTCCTGTCCTCCACTGCCTCCCGCAGCCTGGCCAAACCCATGCTGGTAGCTTTGAGAACACTATCCAACCATCTTGTCCTCTGTCGTCCCCCTCTCCTTGTGCCCTCAATCTTTCCCAACATCAGGGTCTTTTCCAGGGGGTCTTCTCTTCTCATGAGGTGGCCAAAGTATTGGAGCCTCAACTTCAGGATCTGTCCTTCCAGTGAGCACTCAGGGCTGATTTCCTCAAGAATGGATAGGTTTGATTTTCTTGCAGTCCATGGTACTCTTAAGAGCCTCCTCCAGCACCATAATTCAAAAGCATCCATTCTTTGGCGATCAGCCTTCTTTATGGTCCAGCTCTCAAGGCCACGAGGTACCACTGTAGAAATAATGTCTATTTTAAATATATGGTGTGGATGTGATCCCAGATAAAGCACATGCTTGTGTTTGTGGGAAGTGGGAGAGCTAGTTGGATGGGCAGCCAACTTCTGCTTAAAAACCTCCAGTGAAGGAGAATCCACCACCTCCCGAGGGCGTCCGTTCCACTGTCAAACAGCTCTTACTGTCAAAATGTACATCCTGATGTTTAGTTGGAATCTCCTTTCTTGTAACTTGAATCCACTGGCTTGTATCCTACCATCCAGAGCAGGAGAAGCCAAGCTTGATCCATCTTCCACATGGCAGCCCTTCAGATATTTGAAGATGGCAATCATTTCACCTCTCAGTCTCTGCCTTTCCAGGCTAAACATACTCAGCTCCTTCAACCATTCCTCATAAGGCTTGGTTTCCAGTCCCTTAATAATCTTGGTTGCCCTCCTGTGTACACCTTCCAGCTTGTCAGTAGTTCAATTTATTGTGTCTAGCAAACAGCCATTACACATATGAAAATAATAATAATAATAACATGACTACAACTACTCCCAGCTTGTCAATCTCCTTCCTAAACCACGGTGTCATATATGCTGAAAGGCAGGTTGTTCTTGAAGAGGTTACTCATCATTTCATTGTCATTTTTTAAGGGCTGGGAGACTGATCTTTTAAGCAAGGGATGGGTGTATGTGGGTATTATTATTTGTTGCTGTTATCGTTGTTGTCAGGGGTTCAGGGAGAGAGGCGCAGATGAGGGAGGAGACAGAGAGTGAGGGGGAAGGATTCCAGAGTGACGTGGAAGAGGATGACAATGACCCAAGATTGTCCATGAGTCCGTCCAGTGAATCGGAGGACTCCCAAAAGGGAGCCCCTCTGGTCAAGCCAAGGGGAGCTAGAGGGGGAAGCAGTCAGGAGCAGGGAAACGAAGGGGGAACCCCCAGTGGGAGTTGGAGAGCGAGACCGGCTGCTCCGCTGGAACGGAGTGAGGGGGGAGGAGTGACCAGTGTGTCAGAAGGAGCAGAACAGGAAGCAGAGAGGGGAAGGAGATCAGGGCAAAACGTCCTGCCGGAAGGGGAGGAAAGTAGTATCGAGGGCAGTGTAACTGTCGAAGGGAAGGTCAGGAGCAACGTACGCGCGCCAAGTTCAAAATGGGAGGCGCGCGGAAATGAAGAGAGTCCTGGGGAGGAGCCTGGTCCCAAAGCCCGAAGGAGGGGGGAGGCGGCGGCAGAGGATTCAGCCTCTGGAGAGTCCCGAAGGGAGAGAACACAGGGGGGCAGAAAGACCCTGCGGAAAAGGAAAGAGAGAAAGAGGTGGACCAGTACAAGCCTCTTAAACTGGTGTAGAGGCGGGACTGACTCAGAGGGGACTTCAGCGGTCTAAGCGTAACAGACGTAGAGTCACGGAGCTCGGATGTAAAGCTAATAATGTTCTTCAATAAAAGCTTTTGTACATAAGCTGGAGTGGACTTTGGTCTCTTGTGAGCTGGGACCACGGGTGACTCTGACAGTTGTGCTTTAAGGTACTGATTGGATTTGGCAAAGATTATTTTATAGCTTGAATTTTGTATATTTGTTAAGGTTTGTGAGTGGCCTCGAGGGCTTTTTGGCAGGGAGGGGATCAAAACGCAGCACAGAAATAAACTCTAATGGACTTGGATAAGATGAGAGACAGGAATGCCCTGAAACTATTCAGATTATCTGGGAAGAGATTTGAACTAATGTCAAAGCTCAGCCATCCTATCCACTGCATCATGTTTCCCAAAGTGTGAGATGCAGTGGCGTAGCGTGGGGGGTGCAAGGGGGGCCGGCCGCACCGGGCGCAACTTCTGGGGGGGGCGCACTCGCTGCCTCCGGAGTCGCCGAGGAGCCGCTGCCTGCCATGCCGCCCTGGCTGCTTCAGCCGCGTCCGACAGCCGGCTCGAGGCTCCTTCCGGCCGGGTCTCCCGACGGGGCGCTGCGGGCGGAGGCTCCGGCACCAAGCGCCACGCCGCCCAGGCTCGGGTCGCTGTCTGGATGCGCGTAGCCCGCCAAACGCGCCACCGGCGGCGAATGAAGCGCCCATCCGGAGCCACCTGCACTCTAGTGCCTGCGCGCCAAGACCGCCCACCCGCCCCGACGGGGCCCGCCCACCCGCGCCGGAGGCCGGCCGATGCACTGGCCCCAGAGGCGCCCCCTCCCCGCGCCAGAAAGAAGCCGCGTCGGGGCTAGCCGGGCCGGGGAGGGAGACCGAGAAGGCTGCGCCGCGACGCCCAAAGACGCGTGTCTTGGCGCAAAGGGGCCCGCGGCACTCAGACGCGGAAGGGCCCCTCTCCCCCTGACCCGCCACTGAACTGCAATTCCCAGCTCCCTTGGCAAATCCCAGTCCCCAATCCCCAAGATGCTTTATTTGAGGCAGGGGTCCTTTAATTACAAAAACAACACCACGGAGGGCAGTAGTCACCACGGAGTTTGCCCCAGAGTAGAGCCGTCAGTATTAATGACCATGGTTAGGGGGTAGGGGGCGCAAGTTACTTGCCTTGCCCCAGGTTAGGGGGCGCAAATTACTTGCCTTGCCCCGGGTGCTGACAACCCACGCTACGCCGCTGGTGAGATGCATACCCCTAGGGCCCACAGAAGGGTCTCAAAGGGTACATTGCATATTTTTTTCATTTTATTTTATCATAGTCATTTTGGCTGCATATAAAGAGATAAAATAGTAGCATTAAAACCACCCCAAAATGATATTTGCCCAAGAAGGGGTAAGCTGGTAAGACGAAACACCCAAAAGGGGTACATGGCTGTTGTATGTTTGAGAAACCCTGGCTATTATGATTTTGAGCCCTTGTCCATTTAGTTTAAAATGGATGCATTTCTTTTTCTTTATCACATATTCTGGGGAAGAGGTTCAGAGGAATCAGACAAGGCTTTGCCCTTTGCTCAAACCTCCTTTGTGTCAATTTGCAGTGAAACCCCGGCAAAGTCTCTTTTACTAAAATAGATATTCATGGGAACAAAATTGCATTTGCTGGAAACTAGAGTTCGAAATGGCTTCCCCAGCCTGTGCATTACTTTCCCGCCATCACAGAGCAACACCTCTCTGAGATCATCTTATTTTTCATTTGTGAAGTCTCTGCTAACTTAAGCATTTATTCTTGCTGCCTCGGTGACATTATCTGGATAAGCTCAGCTCCCTGAACATCTGGTAGAGAAACCTCTGAATTCGCAGACCTATTTCTATCTCCTAAAATAAGCCTGAACCCTGGAGATTCATATCATTTGCCCAAAAATAGATGCTCTACAGTGCCCTAAATCTGTTGGTTTTATGACACTAACCACAAGCTACTAAATCTTGTTACATAAGGTAGTGAAACTGTGAAAGAACAAAGAATCTTTCCACTGCCATATGTTATAGCTTGTGCTTTTCACCTTCCTGAAGCCCTCCTAACAGCCCCAGGCTTCCCTAACCATTTGCCTTGCAGATCCTCTCGATCTGGTTTGCAAATGCATATCATTGCTTGAATGAGCCCTTCAAGTGGTGAGTTGCTTGCGTGAATGGCTCACCATAGATCCAGCACCACATATGCCAAGCTTTTATAGCCCCCATGCTAGCAATTTCAAAATGACTACTGTGTGGGTCATGGGACTTTGAAACCTGGATATGCTTGGCTTCCTATGGTCATGCCAAACATTTCTCCCAGCAGACAATCAACTGCGACCAGAGGGAACCTTCTTGAAGCAAAGTAAGACCCTTTCCAGTTTAATTAGGTGCTAAATGTCGCTCCAACTGCAATGCTTAACTGCCCATGATATAAGAACTAGAAACCCAAGTTGTATATTTTTTATTTTAATAATGTTTCACTTTAATTGCATTTAACCTTTTTAGATAGAATGCAGGAAGGGAAAGGCTTGATTTCTGTGCAAGATGTCTGCATTTTACAACCATATGCTCCCCAGGCCATAAACAAGAAACTCTATCTAACCCTGAAAGTGGCACAAATAGTCATAAAAGGATGTTGTTCCAGTTAGCATTGGAGTGTAAATACAAACATATCCTTCAAGCTTCTTGGGAGATAGGAGAGGCAAGGGAAGTGAGACAGAGAAAGGAATGTCAACAGTACACTTTGCAAAGGGAAAAGGATGGAGAGAAAAACAGAACAGTTGGCCATGCCCCTGTGAGTACCCAGCAGTCCTGCCCAGCCCAATGGACACCAGCTGCAAATAACTGATGTTGCAGAATAAGCAGCAAATCAGGTGAACTGGATTTCACATACACATGCACACCCCAGTACCGAGTCAAACATACTGAATTGAGTGTGGTCCCTGCATTCCAGTTGAAGTGGATTTCAGCATCATCCTTAATAATACTTGCATGAGAATGAAGCCAAAACCAATCTATTTTTTAATACTGTTTGTTCTGCACCTCCAGAACAGAGCTGCCATCATTAATGTTCAAAAATGTCCTGCTCTGATGCACAATCAGAGCTCACAGGTACTGGAAATTGTATCACTCAAAGATAACACATGCTAATTAGACTTTAATCAGCCTACCTTCTGAAACACCATCATTCCTGTTAGGATTTCACTTGCTCTCCTTCCCCCCTTTTTTCTTTAGGTTTGCTTTGAGTGATACAAACAATATGTATTTTGACATTTCCTTGGGTTGATCGTTGTAGCGTAACAGTTTAATCAGATATCGTAAGAAATTGTTGTGAGCATAAAAGACACATCAAAACTGTTGTTAAGAATGACTATTTACGGTTGTGACACGCTTCCTAATATTCACCATCATTAAGGACTTCAGTTGTGCAAATTATGGATGAGAAATGCTGTCTTTAGCATTTGCATGTACTGTTGCTGATTCTTGCTCAGTCCTTAGCAGATGGGATGATCCATTATTACCCCTCTTTGTTTAACAGCATCATTTGACTTTTTTTTCCAGAACATCCAACTCTTAATTGACTGTACCCTTAGGTATTTGAATAATTTCCCAGGGTTCCGTATTGTGTGGGGTTCACATCCTCACTGTAGATGATCACCCTCCAATTCATGGAGGGAAACAGGGCTGGTATCGGGGGGCAGGGGGCAGCTAGCATAAGCAGCTACCACTTCTAACTCCTTTGTGTGCTAAGTTAACTCAGAATATAAATACCTGCCCTGGAAACTGCCTTATAATGATACAGACCATTGGCTTATACAACCTAGGACCCTCGTACCTATGGGACCGCCTCTCCTGGTATGTCCCACAGAGGAACTTACGGTCTTCAAACAAAAACATCTTGGAGGTCCCAGGCCACAGAGAGGTTAGGCTGGCCTCAACCAGAGCCAGGGCTTTTTCGGCTGTGGCTCCCATCTGGTGGAACGCTCTGTCACAAGAGACTAGGGCCCTGCGGGACTTGACATCTTTCTGCAGGGCCTGCAAGACAGAGCTGTTCCACCAGGCCTTTGGGCAGGGCACAGCCTGACTCCCTCCTTTGGCAATCTTCACAGAACTCTAGCCCAATGGTCACCATTAATTTGATTTGAATTAATTTTATAATGAAATGATTTTAGAATGTTGTATTATTTTATTGTTGCTAACTGCCCTGAGCCCGGCTTCGGCTGGGGAGGGTGGGATATAAATAAAAACTTATTATTATGATTATTATTATTACCCAGCTCTGTCTACAATGACTGGCACAAGCTTTTCAGGAGTTCTCCCATCACTACATAGATTGTCAAGGGGCAGATGGGGCTCATCAACCTAGAAAGGTAGCCCACCTGACCCTAAATCTCCACCAGTGCTGGATTTACATACAGTGGAACCTCGGGTTCCGTATGTAATCCGTGATGGAGGCATGTCTGCAACCCGCAGCGTTCGTAACCTGCAGTGCTGTGTCTGCGCATGCACAAAGCATAATTTAGCACTTCTGTGCATGTGCGTGTGGCGAAACCCAGAAGTAACCCTTTCCGGTACTTCCGGGTTTCCTGCGGTCCGCAACCTGAAAACACGTAGCACGAAGTGTTTGTAACCCGAGGTACCACTGTATAAGCAGAACAAGCTATAGCTTAGGGCCCCACTCTCTTGGGGGCCCAAAAAAATATTAAAGGAGAAAAAAACTGGATGTACATTTCCAAAATATAAGTTCAGCAATTACTTTGATAAAATACATATTTTGATATGTGCAAATGGCTTTAGATACCGATTAGGTCCATAAATTACCATATAGCATATATTGAACACAAAAAACAGCGACAATTTGTTGTTGACAAAGGACAGCAGGACATATAAAGGGCCCCATTACCTTCAGTAGCTTAGGGTCTCATCAAACCTAAATCCGGCCCTGATCTCCACTGCCTTGAAGGATATCTATGGGAGAAGAAGATGTTAAGGAGGAAACCCTGCACAAATCTTGAGTGGAGTCCCTAAGACGGCTGGATAGCACCTTGTACATCTCTATGTGGCAACTCTTGCAGCCAAGCTGGTGCCAAACATATTGCTCTGGTTTCATTTGGACCACATCCATAAGGCCAAGAGGGGGGTCTTGTTGTCTGGGCAGCTCAGGACCTCCATATACACTGCCAAGGCTTGTGCCCCAGTGTGTTGTTAACATATGAGAGTGCTGGAGGTGAAATAGTTAAACAGGTTACCCAATCAGGGCCCAGGGGGGTGGAGTCAGAGGGACTATAAAACCAGCTCTGGGAGGGGCAAAGGAAGGAGTCCGTTGGGAGTTGGGTGGTTGGTTGGAGTAGGAGTGAATTGGGATAGAGTCTGTGGGGACGTTGAGTTAGTGTAGCAAAATAAGCTGAATCAGGAATAGTTAGAGGCTAGGAAGACAAGTAAATATCTGAGAGGTGGTTTAGTGAGAGCAGGTAGCAGAAGTTATAGGCCTGGATAGGTACCCCATGATTGGAACTGACCGATACCGTTTATGAAACCACACGCTTGTTAAACTGCAATAAATAAACAGAAGTTTATGTTCCAATTTAACCCTGACTAGACTCAGTATTGTACCAGGTAGGGCCTGGGTGGTGGCAGCGAGAAATAAAGTGGTGGCACAGGGATCAATAGACGGTGAAACGTCCGGGGACCCTGTGTGATCGCCACACCCAGGGAGGTCACTTCAGTACTGCTAACACAGTGGTTGACTTCACCCCCAGAGGTGCACTCCATTGACAGACAGATGCCAACAACAACAACATGGAGTGGCCAGATATTGAACTTTGGTCATTCTGCATGCAAAGAATATACTTGCCCACTGGACCACCCTCCTCCCCACCTGAATCAAGCTATTGTCTTATCACTGTTAGCCTCTCAAATATCATAATCAACCTCTTGAACCTGCTTCACATGTGCACATGTGATGAACATCAAGTGGTGAATTGCTTGTGTGCATGAATCACCATAGATCCAGCACCACAGACCTAATTTTTATAGTCCACAAGTTAGTAATTTGAAAATAACTACTATGTGGGTAGGTGGGAGGACGCGGGTGGAGCTGTGGGTAAAAGCCTCAGTGCCTAGGACTTGCCGATCGAAAGGTCGGCGGTTCGAATCCCCGCGGCTGGGTGCGCTCCCATTGCTCGGTCCCAGCGCCTGCCAACCTAGCAGTTCGAAAGCACCCCCGGGTGCAAGTAGATAAATAGGGACCGCTTACTGGCAGGAAGGTAAACGGCGTTTCCGTGTGCTGTGCTGGCTCACCAGACGCAGCTTTGTCACGCTGGCCACGTGACCCAGAAGTGTCTCCGGACAGCTCTGGCCCCCGGCCTCTTAAGTGAGATGGGCGCACAATCCTAGAGTCGGACACGACTGGCCCATACAGGAAGGGGTACCTTCACCTTTTAGGGTAGGTGGGAGTTTGAAATCTGGATAGACTCGGCTTCCTGGAAGCCATGTCAAACAAGATTTCAATAGGTGTACCTGTAGGAGCAAGATGTTCTGCACAACAGTACATGTTTGTGAGCTATTGGAGCTGTGTTAGCAAGCATGTGATTTGCATAAACACAGAGGCTTCCGAGAGAAAAGTTTTGAGCCTCACTATAAACAGTTAAGACAGATAATGGCTTGGAGAAGAGCCTAAGAGAGTACACAAGCAACTTTTGCCTAAGTTATAGATCATTCTGTGTCTTGGATCTTGCTTTACATTCCAATACAGAGAATAACTTTTGTGGGGAATGATGCTTGATTCAGAATACGTCTGGGCAGCACAAGCCAAGCACATTTGCATTCCAAACTGGGGTGGTTATGAACTTCAGCAACATCGCTAGAGAGAACTGCTGGTGTGTCGAGAGAAATTAATCAGTGAATTAATTAAAGGTTTCTGCGATTGCAAAGTGTCCAACCTCAGCTTCTCCACCTCCGCCTCCTGCCCCCAAGGCAGAGTTAGCCTCTATTTGTGACAGGTAATTCTGCTATGTGTCTGTATTGAGTCCAGTGGGTTCATTCAATTACTTCTGATGCAGACATTCTGCCTTCATTGCCTATGGGGTTAGTCCTACCCCAGTTCTCCCTTGGCTAATAAGCTAATGAGCAGTCCTTTTGAATTTAATGACAACAGATTCCTGCACAAGACCTTCCTAAGCAATTGTATATATCAGTGAAATCATGTATAGCATGGAACTGCATATCTCCCAAGCAACCTAAAGAGCAGTGGATCACTAAACGTTTTAGACACCAGGATTTTATGCAAATTTAGCCAGCCCGGACAAAAAAAAATCAAAATGTCTCATTCTTCTGTGTGTGGTGCTGTGGTCTTCGCTTTTCTAGCAGCCTCTTAAAACTTTGAAAAAAATCCAATGAAGTATAGTTGTTGTTGTCTTTTAAAAAACTAGGATAGCGCTATACAACTTCTAGGGATGCGGGTGGCGCTGTGGGTTAAACCACAGAGCCTAGGACTTGCCGATCAGTAGGTTGGTGATTCGAATCCCCACGATGGGGTGAGCTCCTGTTGCTCGGTCCCTGCTCCTGCCAACTAGCAGTTTGAAAGCACATCAACGTGCAAGTAGATAAATAGGTACCGCTCCAGCAGGAAGGTAAATGGCGTTTCCATGCTTCTTCTGGTTCACCAGAAGCGGTTTAGTCATGCTGGCCACATGACTCAGAAGCTGTACGCCGGCTCCCTCGGCCAATAAAGCGAGATGAGCGCCGCAACCCCAGAGTCAGTCACGACTGGACCTAATGGTCAGGGGTCTCTTTACCTTTTATACAACTTCTACAGCTAAACTTAAATCCATAGTTTATACATCCCAATAGTTTCTAATTGGCAGGTCTTTCCTTTCAGTGCCTTCTAAAAACTTAGTTGTTCCACCCAGCCTTTGTTAGCCTTTGATACTAGTTTGTTGCAATTTGCACTGGCTCTATACTCATCTTTTTTGATGGGGGGTGTTAATGATTTTTTTAAAAATTGTGAATCACCTTTACACATGCAATCAAAGCTGGTGTAGAAATATTTTAACACAGATATATTTTTCTTTATAAAGTTGTTTTTGCTCTAATTGTCCCTCAAGGGTACTATGATATATTAAGGACTATAATCGGTGGGTTTCATTTTCCTCTTTCATTGCAACTCTATACAATGCTACACAGTGCAATACTAATAATAAACAAACAAATAAATAAATATCTACACAGAAGTAATGTGATTTTATTCCCAGGGATGTGGATATAGAATTGCAACTTTAATTAGTGAGATCTTGTCGTGTTGTTACCTGTATTTTTAAATTTTTCAAATAAATAAATAAATAAATAAATAAATAAAAATCGGCATTAAAAATAGAACAATCAATTTTTCCATCATACTTTTTTTTTTTTTTTAAAAAAAAGAAGTAATCCATAACAACAACCTGGATAAAATTACACAGAAGATGATATTGATTGTAATCTTTCCAGAGAAAGAGGATAAATAACAAGGGAGAATGATGCTTTATGCAGCTTTTCAAGCCCCAACAGGAAACTTCTCAAGCTAATGTTTGATTTTACTAAATCCCAAGTTGTTGTTTTACTTCCTTCACCATGACAACAGTGAAGTTTACAGTTAGCAACTGAAGTCATAAAAATAGGCAGCCTTTGGCCTGCACCTCTGCATTAGGTGTTCTTTCTTGTTCACTTCCTCCCTGAAGACGTAAGAATATGTGTACGTATGTGTGTACATGTTAGCGCATCTCCAGACTGGTGGGTTCTTGTGGGTGTCTTCTGCAACATACCATCAATTCAATAATAGCTTAGTTGTGGTGGATTTGTACAGGACCATCCAAATACCATTCCATTCCATTACCTAGAATCATAGAATCATAGAATCATAGAGTTGGAAGAGACCACAAGTCCAACCCCCTGCCAAGCAGGAAACACCATCAGAGCACTCCTGACATATGGTTGTCAAGCCTCTGCTTAAAGACCTCCAAAGAAGGAGACTCCACCACACTCCTTGGCAGCAAATTCCACTGTCGAACAGCTCTTACTGTCAGGAAGTTCTTCCTAATGTTTAGGTGGAATCTTTTTTCTTGTAGTTTGGAACCATTGCTCCGTGTCTGCTACCTGTTCTCCATCGCTTTCCCCAAGCTATTGCATTTTGCCACCTGGAAGGGCACTCTTGTGCTATAGCACAACGGAAGCAGGACTACAGGGCCCTAAATGAATCATGCCCCAAGTAGCTGAAAGACCACCTCTTTTCCCACAGAGCCTCTCAAGTGCTGAGATCAGCATAGGGTACCTCTTGGTAGTTCCTCTACACTCTGAGGCTCAGCTTTGGGGTGGGATAAGGCATTCTCACCCCACGCTATGCAATTCGCTCCCCACAGAGGTGTGTCTGTCGTCATCACAGTACAGCTTCCATTGAATGATGTACAGGCAACCACACATTTACATGGGAGTTACATTTTGAGGCACTGCGCATGTAAGTGAAATCATGTATACAGTGGATGCTTGGGTTGTGGACGTGATCCATGTGGGATGCACATTCGTAACCCGCAGCATTCGTAACCTGTGTCTGCGTATCTGCACGGGTTGCGATTCGGTGCTTCTACACATGCACAAAGCGCAATTTAGTGCTTCTGTGCATGCTCGACCGCCGAAACCCAGAAGTAACCCATTCCGGTACTTCCAGGTTTTGGCGGTCTGCAACCCAAAAAGACGCAACCTGAAGCGGCTGTAACCCGAGGTATGACTGTATTTGAAATACCATGGGGAAAGTCTGCAAACACCCCTTTCTGCCCCCGCCCTGCCTTGCCCCATTCCCCCTCTTTTTGCGATGTGTTTGGGTCCCTTCCAAGTTCGGCCACACACATATTGAACATGGGCAAATGGGAGATTGCCACTCTAGGCAGGGCCATCTTAAGCATATCCAGTGCCGTGGTGCAAAGCTTCCTCCGGCACCCGCCCACCCCGTGTATTCTGTATTCTGCTCTGTATTCTGTATTCTGCTCTGGTCAGACCTCACCTGGAGTACTGTGTCCAGTTCTGGGCACCACAGTTCAAGAAGGACACTGACAAACTGGAACGTGTCCAGAGGAGGGCAACCAAAATGGTCAAAGGCCTGGAAACGATGCCTTATGAGGAACGGCTAAGGGAGCTGGGCATGTTTAGCCTGGAGAAGAGGAGGTTAAGGGGTGATATGATAGCCATGTTCAAATATATAAAAAGATGTCACATAGAGGAGGGAGAAAGGTTGTTTTCTGCTGCTCCAGAGAAGCGGACACGGAGCAATGGTTCCAAGCTACAAGAAAGAAGATTCCACCTAAACATTAGGAAGAACTTCCTGACAGTAAGAGCTGTTCGACAGTGGAATTTGCTGCCAAGGAGTGTGGTGGAGTCTCCTTCTTTGGAGGTCTTTAAGCAGAGGCTTGACAACCATTTGTCAGGAGTGCTCTGATGGTGTTTCCTGCTTGGCAGGGGGTTGGACTCGATGGCCCTTGTGGTCTCTTCCAACTCTATGATTCTATGATTCCCAGAGTTGTTGACCTTTTCTTAGGGAGGTCGGCACTGCTGGCGGGGCTGGAGGAGGTGGGCAGTGGCGGGAGGGCAGCTACTCCGGCAGGGAAGAGGCGGAGGACATGGCGCCTCCCAGCTCTGCTGGCCCCTTCATGCCACAGTGGCCATGGCAGATGGAGGCTCCGGGCTCGGTGCTGCTTCAGCGAAGGTGGCATGGCGGAGGTGGACAAGGGCGATGAGCTGATGCCAGGAGGTGCCATGTCCAGCTTCCATCTCTTCCCTGGCACCCTCCAGAACTTGGTGCCCTGGCGCCCCACGCCACTAGCCCCTGTGGGTAAGATGCCCCTGACTCTAGACCCTGATTTTTGACTCTTGAGGTCTATATTTTTAGGCCCCAACCTTATATTTTGAGATTGCAAGCTGTATTAAATTGTTTTCACTATTGTGTTTTAATATTGCAGCCTGCCCTGGGACCTTACTCAGTTGCATGCTGAATGCTTGTTTCAATATGATCCTTTATTACACTGCCGCATACTAATTCTTCTCAATAATGTTCTGGTTGATATTAGACAATTTCCCCTGGGTGTTTACTTGGAAATGAGTGAGGCAGAAATTAATTCATTTCACACAGTGTTCTTGGAGAAGGAAGCATGTTGTTGCAGAGGATGGGTGTGCAGAGAAGGAAGGTATAAGCAGGTTTATATAGCAAAATATTTAACTAAGTGTGTGGGAGAAACCCTGAAAATTTCCTGAAATGGTGGTTTTAAAATGTAGCAACAGCATCACAGTTGCGGGGGGGGGGGGGGAGCGAAATTCAATTCAGTTTGGATTTAAAGATGAACTTACCCAGATCACAGTTTCCAAAAAATATATATACAGAAACTGAATCTCAGCCATCCCTGGGAATCCACACTTCTCTGAATTTTGGAACACAATTCTCCAGCTGAGTAATATGAACAAAAATGCATATATACAGTGGTATAAAATGCATAAAAATGTACTTAAAAATGCATAAAATGCACCTTAGTGAAAAAAAAATGCATTATATTGGAAAAATGGCTTTGCAAACATGCGTATAATAAGGCAAGGTTGCCTGTGGACATTCTGATGAATTTTTGTGAGGACTTTTTGAGAACAAATAAGTCACCAAGGCAATGTGGAGAACTGAACTTAGAAAGAAACTGAGAGAAACTGAAATGGATGGATTCATCCATGCATTGTTGGGATGCGTCCTGGGAGAAAGGGGCAATTGGCAGGCCCCCAGCTGGCTCCAGCCCACCGGCCGGCAGCCGGGCGAACTCTGGTTCTTGGAACAGCATCAAAAGCTGCGACTCAGTCCTCAGAAACGTTTAGAGACTGAGCACGCAGGCTAGCAGAGATAAGAACTCTTTGCAACGGAAGTAGCGGACAGAGGTATATATAAGCGTATTTACAAGCATTTTATTCAGCATCAGGACAAAGGAAAAACCTGTCTGCTTCCCTTCGTGCCCAAGCAAAAAGCATAGGCAAAAGCTATATACAACTGAAGTTCCCAGCAGACTGTGCTGGAAGAAAACAGACATGACATGCAACAACTCCACATGCCTGTTCCAAAGGTGGAACGGAACTACATCCTAACATGCCTCTGTGTTTCAGAGCCCAAAACAGTTTCCTGCCTACATGCTCTCTGCCATCCACCAATGTTCATGAATCTGTGAAAGGAGCAAGCCCTGTCCAGGCACTGCTTTTCACACAATTAAGATTGTGAGAGGAGAGACAGTGTGGTTGTGCACACAAGGCCCATGGTGCTGTTGCACACTACTGTTGGTGTCTGCTAATTGGGCCCATGCTGCCTTGGTCACTGAAAAGCCAATTAATGCCATGGACAGAGGAGATTCCCATAATCACTCATTTATTCAGCTGAGTAAAACAGAGTGGGCGAGCCACACTCACCAGTGTGATGGTGAATAGCCAAATAGCCTTTGTTCATACTTTTTATAGGCACACCCTCTCCCTTTCCCCTTTTCGAGGTTCCTTGCGCTGATTGAAACAGGACACTTGCCTGGAGACCTTGAAGGGGACAGCTGCCTGGCAGAGGGAGGTTTTCCTGAAAATCGCCTAGCAACGTTATCTGGTCTTCACATATTTGTGGCTCACCCTCCTAAATTCTAAAGCAGGCAGTTTTCTACAGAAGCAAAATGGCATCAGATAGGCTAACCAAAAAACAGGACAAGAACAGGCCTCTGTGGCTTTTCCTGAGACCCCACACTACACCAACCTTGTGCTCAAGTTTCCAGAGGACAGCCTACACATGTTTAGAAGGCTTCCCTTCTGAAGGTTTTTCTGATAGGTCCTCAGCAACATATTTTCTCAGGTGCCAGGTCCAGTGGGCTACCCTGTGCCATGCCAAAATTTGGTACCTCCACCTGCCTTTCATTTTCCATTGTTTAGCTCCCAGAAGAGGTTTTAGGGTAGCGCTGCAGTGTAAGGTAAAGGGACCCCTGACCATTAGGTCCAGTCGTGACTGAGTCTGGGGTTGCGGTGCTCATCTTGCTTTATTGGTCAAGGGAGACGGTGTACAGCTTCCGGGTCATGTGGCCAGCATGACTAAGCCGCTTCTGGCAAACCAGAGCAGCGCACGGAAACGCCGTTTACCTTTCCACCAGAGTGGTACCTATTTATCTACTTGCACTTTGACGTGCTTTCAAACTGCTAGGTTGGCAGGAGCAGGGACTGAGCAACGGGAGCTCACCCCGTCGCGGGGATTCGAACCACCGACCTTCTGATCAGCAAGCCCTAGGCTCTGTGGTTTAACCCACAGTGCCACCTGCATCCCTTGTGCTGCACTGTAGAGGACTCCAAAACAATGCTGTGGGACAGAACATGCGAGGAGAGAGGCACTCAATTTTAGCGTTGTACAGAGCACTACTGAAATTTGAGAGTCCAAAGTTTGCCACTGCAATGCTCCCCTGCAGACCCTCTCAGCTTGGTTCCCAGTGCAGGCAAACAGGTTGTGCCTCCCTAAATTTGCCTCTGTCCTGCCTGAGCTCTGGACCACCCTTCCTAGGAATGCCCGGTTTGCTTTTTCTCTGTCGTTCGGCCTCCAGTTGCAGGCCTTTTTTTACAGAAAGGTGTTTCCTTTTGTAGGGAATAGTTTTAATTGTTTTCAGAGCATCTGACTGATGTCCCTTGTTAGTATTACTGCAGTATAGCTGCTCTGGAGGTAAACGGTCCATTGCTCAGTGGCAGAACATCTGCTTTGGATGCAGAAAATCCCAGTTGCATACACTGGTGTCTCCAGACAGGGCTGGAAATACTTCACATGTAAAATCCCTGTGAGCTACCTCAAGTCAGTGTGGACAATAGCTAGTTTGATTTCTCAGATGCTAGGTCCAGTGACAGACTTTGGGCTACCCCAAATTGGTATCTCCACCTGCCTGATATGTCCTCCTATTGCCTCTGCTTCTCAACTTCGTTGGACTGGTCATGTTGTGCAGATGCCCAGTTATCGTCTTCCAAAGCAACTACTCTATTCCGAACTTAAAAATGGAAAGCGTAATGCTGGTGGTCAACAAAAGAGGTTTAAAGACTCTATCAAGGCAAATCTTTAAAAATGTAGTATAAACACCAACAATTGGGAAACACTGGCCTGCGAGCGCTCCAATTGGAGAACAGCCTTTACCAAAGGTGTAATGGGCTTTGAAGACAGTTGAACTCAGGATGCAAGGGAGAAATGTGCTAAGAGGAAGGCATGCTTGGCAAATCCACGCCGTGATCAACTCCCGCCCAGAAACCTATGTCCCCACTGTGGAAGGACGTGTGGATCCAGAATTGACCTACACAGTCACTTATGAACTCAGCTGTAAAAGCGTGTTTATGGAAAACAATCTTACCCGGCTATGAGTGATCGCCAAAGAAGAAGAAGAGCCCTTCTTTTAAAAAGTATTTAAGCTGCTGGTCATTCTGCTAGGTATTTGGATTTCATTAGTGTTTTATGCTTGGCTATTATCGTTTCCACTTTTCTGATGGTTTTAGTAATGTTAGATGCCCTGGATATCATATGTAAAGGAAGGATAGGCACATTTTTCAATAAATGGGGTTGAATTCAACTAAGTTGAATTCTACCCAGAGTAGACCCTCTGAAATTGATGGACATAAACTACTTAGGTTTCTTAACTTCAGTGCATCTATTCTTGGTAGGACTATGATTGGATGTCACCCATATGTTAAATAAATGTCCATGGGAAAATAGCAAAATTTAAAAAGGAAAGAAAATCAGTATATATTGTGGTTATAGCCACATTCTGGAAGGACTTAAAAAGTGTGAACTTGAATGTTTGGTGCAAGAGAATGTTTGCCCTTAAGAGAAAATAGATTCACAAATTAAGATGGACGAGAGGAACAAGGCACATTTGTGGGGAAATGGTGGAGCTTAATTTCATTCACAAATTCTCCAGGAAACAAAATACCAGTTCCAAAGGTTGGTACTAAGGTGGATCACTTAAGAAGGTGTTTTACAAATGTGTACTGTTACAAGTTGTGGTTTATGTACCAGAATGCAGGTGTTCATAATGTATTCTCCAGGGAAAGAATGAAAAAAAGGAAAAACATTAAAAGGGATAAAAAGAAAAGCACACAGAATCATAGAGTTGGAAGAGACCACAAGGGCCATCGGGTCCAACCCCCTGCCAAGCAGGAAACACCATCAGAGCACTCCTGACATATGGTTGTCAAGCCTCTGCTTAAAGACCTCCAAAGAAGGAGACTCCACCACACTCCTTGGCAGCAAATTCCACTGTCGAACAGCTCTTACTGTCAGGAAGTTCTTCCTAATGCTTAGGTGGAATCTTCTTTCTTGTAGTTTGGAGCCATTGCTCCGTGTCCGCTTCTCTGGAGCAGCAGAAAACAACCTTTCTCCCTCCTCTATGTGACATCCTTTTATATATTTGAACATGGCTATCATATCACCCCTTAACCTCCTCTTCTCCAGGCTAAACATGCCCAGCTCTCTTAGCCGTTCCTCATAAGGCATCGTTTCCAGGCCTTTGACCATTTTGGTTGCCCTCCTCTGGACATGTTCCAGTTTGTCAGTGTCCTTCTTGAACTGTGGTGCCCAGAACTGGACACAGTACTCCAGGTGAGGTCTGACCAGAGCAGAATACAGAGGCACTATTACTTCCCTTGATCTAGATGCTATACTTCTATTGATGCAGCCCGGAATTGCATTGGCTTTATAATGGATCTTTGTAAAGAACTATCACAGTAGTTTAGACTCACTCCACCAAGACTGAAGGATAGTACAATAATGCACAATTCAAATCTTGTCTGTTCAGAAGTAAGGCCCAGGGATTTCACTGAGACTAATGTCCATATGTGTCTACACAGGGCTTCAAGCCAAAGTAAATCCTGGCTTGTTTGCTCAGTTTACTCAGCTGAGTCACTGCCCTTTTGTCTCTAAATTTGGGAAATGGACCCTGCCAGCTCCCTCTCTGGAATAGCCAGTCACCAGGCAACTTGCACCAAGTTGCCTTCCTGCAAATAATACGCCCCCGTTGTTGTTGCTGTTTTTAAAAAATCCATTTTTGAACAACCACCGCCTCACGCCTCATTTGCACCCAGCTGACCATGCACCATTCTGCATCTGTTCCAAGCGGAGTTGTACTGTATCATTTTCACATTCTGCCTTTCAACTGAATAGCGCTATTTGTCCAGCGAAAATGGCCTGGTGTTCAGCACCATTAACACTCATGGTGATAGGTAAATAATGATGCACGGGAGAACATTAAAATGAGAAATAGACAGAGTCACTTAGCTGAAGTGCTCCAAACCCTCAAGCGAGCTTCTGTTTAGATTAGGAGTGGGGGCTTGGATTCCAGTGGGATGCTGAAGGACAAAAGAAATAGGAAAAAGTTTAATTTCTTGGCCCATGACATGTCAAGGTCAAAGGTAGGCTTCTATTCCTCGTAGGCCAGTTTTAATGCTATCTTGTTTTCAGGTCTTCCTTGTAGCTTAATTTCTCCCTCCTTCCTCCCTTCTTTCCTTCTTTCCCTTTCCCATGCTTTTCTTTTTCCTTTACAGTGGTACCTTGGTTCTCAAACTTAGTCCTTGCCGGAAGTCCATTCCAAACCCCAAACATTCCAAAACCAAGGTGCGCTTTCCCATAGAAAGTAATGCAAAATGGATTACTCCGTTCCAGACATTTAAAAACAACCCCTAAAACAGCAATTTAACATGAATTTTACTACCTAATGAGACCATTGATCCATAAAATGAAAGCAATAAACAATGTACTGCAGTCACTCACTCAATCAATCAATAGCTGAATAGTGTCAATAGCTCCATAGTGTCACAAAAACAAAACATAAAAGCTGCAAAAACAAAAATGCAAAATAAATAGCAAAATCAGACAGACCTCAGCATAACACTCAAAACAGAACGTGCTCAAAATGGAGCACGTTCAGCTTCCGAAAAATGTTCACAAACCAGAACACTTACTTCGGGGTTTGCAGTGTTTGGGTTCCAAGTTGTTTGAGTACCAAAGCGTTTGAGAACCAAAGTATCACTGTATTCCCTTTTTTCTTTCCTCTCTATGCCCCTTCCTTCCCTCCCTCTTCCTTCCCATTCCACCTTCTTTCTTTTTTTCCATCTCTCTACTCCACCTCTCCATACAAATTCCCCATTTTATTCCATTCCACTTGGATGGTTGTAAAAGAAGGAGCAAGCATGCATACGAAAGAGCTTAGGGCTGAACTAAATGTACAATGAATGTAGGAGCAGAGGGACACAATAAATTGCCTGATAACGAGGCTGACCCACTGGTCAATTTATCTCTGTATTGTCTACACTGACTGGCAGTGATTGTCCAAAGTCTGAGACTCCTTAGAGATGCCAGGAATTTAACCTGGGACAGATCCTCTACCGCTGAACTATGGCCATAACATAGGAGAGTCTCTTCATCCCATTGATCATTTTGGTTGTCTTTTCTGAACCTTTTCCAACTCTACAATATCATAACAGTGTTGGACTGAAAAGCTGAAATTATGTATATGACATTTCATATGCACCAAGTTTCAATTGGAATATTTTCTTTCTTAAATGAAAAGCTTAAACTTATTCTACTCTTTGTTGGAAGGCAAATGTGTGATATTTTCATCCAAACAGCAGGACATTTTTAATGTAGGATGTCTACAGGAAGAAAATAATTGCTTATCATAGAAGAGCTGACAGTAAGAAGGGGAGGATATTATTAAAAAATAAGTGCATGTAGGGGACAATAGGAGACCTCTAACAGTGTTCCTTGATATTTCCCTCTCTCTCTCCCTGCTTTTGACTTGAAATAGGGTGGTAGATTTTTTAATATCGTGCAGAAAGAGAAAAACCTATTTCCTTCTTGTAATTTAATTAGCAGGTTTCAGAAGCATATAAATAGGGAGTCTGTGGTTTTTGTTTCATGAAGTGTGCAGCACTAAAGCAAAAATGGGATTGCAATGAGCTGTGGTCATTTTCATTTGATGATCAAAGCCCCCAGTGGCTTTTGTAAAGCTATCAAGTAATGAATGTCCATCTGATATCTGTAAAAAGAGGGTATCACTGATATGCTTTAATGCATATCAAGGAAATTAATGCAAAGAAATAGGTGCAGGAGGAATTACCACCCAACACTAGGAAGATTTTTTTTGGGGGGGGGATCCATTGCTTTCAATGCCATTTATATGCTATTTGAATGTAGAATCGCAGAACTATAGAACTGTAGAGTTGGAAGGGACTTCCAAGTGTCATCTAATCCACCCTCTGAAATGCAGCTAACATGTACCAGGCAGAAAGCATGTCTCGGCCACATGTATCTCCCCCATCATTCAGCCCAGACACTGAGGTCCTCCTCCGAGGGTATCCTCCTGATTCCCTCACTGCAAGAAGTGACACCAGAAGTTACAGGGCACCAGACAGAGGGCCTTCCCTGTGGAATGTCCTCCCATCAGATGTCAAGGAGATAAAGAACTACACAACTTTTAGAAGACATCTGAAGGCAACCCTGTATCAGGAAGTTTTTAATGTTTGATGTTTTACTGTTTTTATACGTACTGTAAGCCACCCAGAGTGACTGGGGAAGCCTAACAACAACAACAACAAGGTCGCAGGTGGCTCTGTGGTCTAAACTACTGAGCCTCTTGGGCTTGCCAGTCGGAAGGTTGGTGGTTCGAATCCCCGCAACAGAGTGAGCTCCCATTGATCTGTCCCAGCTCTTGCCAACTTAGCAGTTCGAAAGCACGCCAGTGCAAGTAGATAAATAGGTACCACTCCGGTGGGAAGGTAAATGGCGTTTCCATGCACTCTGGTTTTTGTCACGGTGTCCCGTTGCACCAGAAGCGGTTTGGTCATGCTGGCCACATGACCCGGAAAGCTTTCTGTAGACAAACGGTGGCTGTCTCAGCCTGAAAGTGAGATGAGCGCCACAACCCCATAGTCACCTTTGACTGGACTTAACTGTCCAGGGTCCTTTACTTCTCCTCCTCCTCCTCCTCCTCTTCCTCCTCCTCCTCCTCCTCCTCCTCCTCCTCCTTCTTCTTCCAGGAAACTGAAAGTGAAGCAATAGGGGAATGCAGAAGGTCCTACTCTAGTTTCTATGGAACTGGGGACAAGGGTAAAGGTCAATTGCAACCAGCACCATGAAACAGCAGTTAGTGGAGGGGAACATTTGTCAGAATGGAGGCCACATTCCCCATCCCTGGTTATTTGTGTTATGCTTTACCACTGCATCATAAGGCATGTGGAGTGTCTGGAATGCTCTAAACAAAAGGGTGTAAAGCAGATGTGGAACCTCTATCAGGCCAAGGGGTGTGGCAACCTTTTGAGCTCATGGTGGGTGGACCAAGAAGCAAAGCTAGCAGAACAAAAATGCAATTTTTACCTTTGTGTTAGAAAACTAGCTTCAACACACATGCACGCACCACTCTGTCTCCTCCATTCAGGCAAGCAAAAGGCACCAGCAGGGCTTGACCACCCATTCCAACCAGGGGTGTGAAGGAGAGCGATTGAGGGGTGTGGCCTGGGTAGAGTTTGGAGGGCCGGACGGAGAGGGCTGGAGGGCCAGAATGTTTTCAGGGTAGCACCTACCCCATTCTAGCCTAAAGATAGCATAGCCACATCGCTTTCTAAACGTAACAAATATCTGTAACTTATTGCTTAAAAACCCATCAATACTTCGCTGCTTGAAATATATACATAGAGGAGGGGCAGGCTCCAATAGGTTCATCAGCATTAAAAAACAAAACAGATCCTGCTTTCAAGGGTGATAACTGTGATGAAAAACTGAGGTTTTTTTAAAGATATAAAAAACCCCAAACACATACATTTTAAACAGTGATTAATGAACTTATTGATTTATTCCAGTGATCCTTTAATTAATTGTTTTCAGCGCCTGCAAATGTAAGGAGCAAAAGCAATCTGATCCAGATATCAACCCAGCCTTTTGGAGTGGGTGTTCCTGGGGACTGGTTTGCAGTTTTAGCCACTGTGCAAAGTAGGAGCATGCATTTTGAAGAGATTTTCAGTCCTTCCTTCAAGCATCACCACTCCCTATCAGGAACTTATGATGGTTGTTGTTGTTGTTGTTGTGTCATTTAGTCGTGTCCTACTCTTTGTGACCCCATGGACCAGAGAACGCCAGGCACCTCTGTCCTCCACTGCCTCCCACAGTTTGGTAAAACTCATGCTGGTAACCTCGAAAACACTATCCAACCATCTTGTCCTCTGTCACCCCCTTCTCCTTGTGCCCTCCATCTTTCCCAACATCAGGGTCTTCTCCAGGGAGTCTTCTCTTCTCATGAGGTGGCCAAAGTACTGGAGCCTCAGCTTCACAATCTGTCCTTCCAGTGAGCACTCAGGGCTGATTTCCTTCAGAATGGAGAGGTTTGATCTTCTTGCAGTCCATGGGACTCTCAAGAGTCTCCTCCAGCACCAGAATTCAAAAGATGCTTTTGAACTTATGATGAGGTGGGACAAAACCCCACCCTCTTGCTGATCCTGTCTGATCCTGTGTGTGTGATGTTGCTCTGCAACTCACCCACCTGTGAATGATACTGTTGCTTGCGTCACATTGCAGCAATTGGTAATGGATGTTGTAGGTATGGCTGCAACTTCATATATATGAAAAAGATCCCTCCATGTTAAAACTAATGCTAGCAATCCAGACTTAGCATACAAGACTGCAAACTTTCCCCTGATATGCTAGCTTTCTAGCTGCAAGGGGTTTATATTTTTACTCACTTTTTAATGTGAGGGATAATTTAAACCTGCAGTTTGCCTGCATGAAGTCTGGAACTGTCAACTCCCCAAAGGCTGTATTCTGAAGGCATAGACAGGCTGTTGTTTAGACTGGCACAGATGACCACATCCTAGGTTCACACCAAGAGCTGTAGAATGGAACAAAGATCAGCTATGGGAAGCCTTCAAGCAGGAATTAAGTTAAACAACACTCTCCCTTCCTCCCAGCAGTTGGCATTGCTGCCTCCAACAGAGCTTTGGTTCACATATTGGTTTGATAAGTGCAAATTATTTAATTTCTCATTAACATGCAATCAGAATCAAATTTCTCCTCCCCAACCTTCAACCCCAACCTTCCCAAAATAGATGAAATCCCCAAAATGGGAAGAGAGTGCTTCTATTATGCACCAAAGGATTGGCACCAGCTCTGCACCCCTTGTTCTTCTGGGATCTCCTTGCCTGCACAATGAGGTCTAGCCTCTTTGAGGCTCACTCAGAAATTTGGGCAGCATGCTTCCAGAGTTTGGGCAGAATCAAAGAAAACCAAATCTTCATCCCCATCAAAACCTCAGAAAGAAAACAAGGGGTTCCATATTGAACTCTTCTTACTTCCAAGTCAGCAGATTTAGGATCAGGGTGCCAAGCTGGTGTTTTCTTTTCAAACACTCTGGTCTGTGGAGTGCACGTGGCTATCAAGTGAGGGAATCGGCTGTCTCTGCTAATTTTATATCCTCAGCGCTTCTGTAATGGGATAATTTCCTACCCAGGACTAGTGGTCCATTAAGCCATCTTTTACAGCACGATCATAAACTTGAATGGCAGCAAATAGTTATGGCTAATCAAATGGAAGGCAAAAGATTCTGAGTGGTGAATTGCAGCCTGAGAGCTCATTGTCCCATCAGCAAGGTGTTTGTGTAGGCATAGAAGGGAGCTCTAAAAAAATAAATAAATCATGTGGATTATACTAACTTCTGGCAGATGGCTAAAAATAAGCAAACAGTGGAATACTAACCTGAGATGAACAATGCAAATTGAACAGTGAAATTCTAAACAAATGTGGATGTAGCTCTATTCCTGCTGGGAAGGGGGAACCTGTAGAGAGAGTACATAGCCTACAAACCCTCGCGAGCACTTTCTGCAATATTTCCAATGGTGTTGCCTGAGGCAACATTCAAAGCAAATGTGGAGATTTCTCCTATGAGGAAACATCTGAGGAAAGTTGAGGGAAGACTGTTGCTTAAAGAGTTGTACTGCTGGTGTGTCAGTGGGCAAGGAGAGGGTACCACACAGCTGTCTCGCCCAAACCATATTTCAGAATGGATTGGTAGGTTTCTCCTCAGGCAATTTTGGAGGAAGAGAGATGCCAAATGAGTTGTTGTTGTTGTTGTTGTTGTTGTTGTTGTTTTAAAAAGGGGGTAGCAACTTTGAATAGGCATTTGGCCACCACTTTCCCTGCATTGCTATGGGGCAGTGTTTGAGTAGTGCCCCCCACCATCTTGGATTTTGTTGTTCTTATGATAATTGGAGGTGCGGGTGGAGATTTGGAATGTCTAAACTGAAAAGGCAAGTAAGCAGTACTGCCACAGAACTTGGGGACAGCCTGTGAAGCTGAACGATGGAAGATTCAGAACAGATAGAAGAAGATACAGTGGTACCTCAAGTTACAAACACCTCAGGTTACAAACTCCACTAACCTGGAAGAGTTACCTCGAGTTGAGAACTTTGCCCCAGGATGAGAATGGAAATCATGTGCCAGCGTAGCAGCAGCTAGTGGACTACTAGTAGTCCACTAGTTTATAATGTTTCTGTAAGTACAACATAAATAGTTTGCAATCTTTTTAAAAATCTCTGTTGTCCTTGTCTCTAAGTTTTCCAGTTAACATCGCCATTTCAGCATATTCCATCAGTTTTTCTTGCCATTCTTCTTTAGTTGGTATCTTATCATCTTTCCATTTTGGGGCTAGTATTATCCTTTTCTATGTGTATTGTCAGAAGTGCATTGAGGGTCTAATGCACCAAAAGCTTTTTCTCAATAAAAGTGAATGGGAAAACCTTGAGTAGTCACAGCTCAGTTTCTGGGGGTCAGGACACGGTCTTCCCAGAGAGATCTGCCTGGCCTCTGTGGGAACAGGATGGTGGACTAACTGAGCCACTGGGCTGAACCAGCCACCTCTTTTTCTCTCCTTTTGGCAAATGTCATCAATCACTGGTGTCTTTAAGTCAGGCTGGGAGAGACTCCTGTCTGAAGCCACTTGTAGACAGTGTTGACAAGACTGAGCTAGATGAACCAAGGATCTAACTTGGTACAAGTCCTAAATTGTCGCTGATTTTTTTTTTTTAATAAATATTTATTAAGGTTTTTAAATATAAAACATAATAAACAATCTTACTTCTTTCACAACAATTTCATCACTTCTTTGGGCTCCCTCACGTCTCCCGCTCCCATTTACATCGTTAAAAATTTTTTTCCAAACAAATTATCAACTTGTTTACAATCTCATGTCCACTCACACATATAATCTAGCGCTTCTTCCAAAAATTTTTATATTTTCTTTAGTCTCACTTATCATCAAATTTAAATCTAGTTTAGTGGTGACCAGTTTTTTATAATCTAGCATCCTTCTTAACATTCAACCAAATTACAATGTTTTTGTAAATACATCTTGAATTTCTCCCAGTCTTCCTCCAACTTCTCTTCTCCCAGATCACGGATTCTGCCGGTCATCTCGGCCAGTTGCATATAGTCCATCAGCTGCATCTGCCACTCTTCCAGTGTGGGTAGATCTTGAGTTTTCCAGTTTTTTGCGATGAGAATCCTTGCTGCCGTTGTTGCATACATGAAAAATGTTCGATCCTTCTTTAACACCTTCTGGCCGACAATGCCCAGAAGAAAGGCCTCTGGTTTCTTTGTGAAGGTATACTTAAATACCTTTTTCAGCTCATTATATATCATTTCCCAGAAGACCTTCACCTTAGGGCATGTCCACCAGAGGTGAAAGAATGTTCCTTCATTTTCTTTACATTTCCAACATTTATTATCAGACGAATGGTATATTTTGGCAAGTTTAACTGGGGTCATGTACCATCTATATATCATTTAATTGTCGCTGATTTTTACCTAAAGAGAATTCTCAGACCAAACTACAGATTAAACTGAAGAATCTCAAGAGAAGTGAAAGACTAGACAAACAACATTTCCTTTTCCCTTAAAATTAACATTTTTTTTGCTTTGGGTTAAACAGCTGGTCCAAAGATATCACAATATTTGTTTCTGCTGTTTCACTCTTTTCTCGCTTTCCACCAAAAGCTTAATTATACCTATCTGCCCTTTGTTTAACCTCTCTCGTGTATAACACCAAAGCTGATTGTTACAGACAGAAAAATTATGAACCAACAAACTGTGAAGTAATGAAGTGAAAAATGTGAGTTGTGTGAACTAATGGATTGGAAACTAACCAACTGTGAGCGAGGTCAATCGCACATCTCAAGCCATCTTGGACATCCCTAATGCAATGTGAATTTCAGACTTGGCTTCGCACCTGGGAATGGCTGAGATATGCCAGATATTCACATAGCTTCAATTAATGTTCCCACCTCTAAAAACCACAGTGCAAAAGAAGGTCCTTTTTAAAAGTCACCCATGGTCCAGGGAACGCATACTGTATGGTGGAGAAATTTGATTCAGTTTGCATTTACATTAAGTCACACTTTCGGGGAAGAAGGATATGAACGGAAATACAGCCATGCTTCAGAAATTTTGCTACTCTGAATTTTTAATTGCAGTTCCCCAGCCAAATAATGTGTGCAAAAACGCATATGCAAGGGTAAAGCGTGCAGCAAAATGAGGGGACTTGGATGGTGTTGTGGTCTAAACCACTGAGCCTCTCAGGCTTGCCGATTAGAAGGTTGGCAGTTCAAATCCCCACGACGGGGTAAGTTCCTGTTGCTCTGTCCCAGCTTCTGCTGACCTAGCAGTTTGAAAGCATGCCAGTGCAAGTAGATAAGTAGGTACTGATGTGGCGGGAAGATAAACAGCATTTCCATGCGCTCTGGCACTCGTCATGGAGTCCCGTTGTGCAAGAAGCAGTTTAGTCCTGCTGGCCACATGACCTAGAAAGCTGTCTGTGGACAAATGCTTGCTTCCTTGGCCTGAAAAATGAGATGAGTACCACACCCCATAGTCACCTTTGACTGGACTTAGCCATCCAGGGGTCCTTTACATTTACCATTTTACCTTTGCATCAAAATGAATGTATTTATGAAATATAATGCATTATATTTGAAGAAAGGGCTTCAAAAAAAATAAGGCAAAATTGTCTACCAAAATGTTAGGAGAAATTTATATTCAAATGCTGATGAATTTTCATGAGGGTTAAGAATAATAATGGGACAGAAAAAGCAATTTATTTATTTTTTAAAAGAATAAAAATCAGACGGAAGCATAAATGTGACATACTGAATTTAGGACTGGAAAAATGAGGAACAGACAGAAACCAAAATGGACAGTTTCACCCATCCACATGGCCAAGTACAAGTACAAATAACAGAAAGGAAAGGAAAACTAAACTGAGTGAATTGCTTTGTCCCTAAGGGGTCATCTCAAAATGATTAGCCTTCTAGTGGGACACTGGTTCTCCACCTGAGCTCTGTTGTTGGTTGTTGAGTGCAGATCTGCTGTTTCCTCCTATGTTCTGGTGATTGATGTATACTGCAGGTACAATTGATTTTGGGGGGGAAAGAACAGAAGTGGTAAACTTTCAAGTGGTATCTTATGCACTCCCTATGTTTCTCCTGTAATGGCTATCTGTGGTCTGAGTTGGTGATGACTTATGGAATTTAAATAGACAAGTCAAAAGGGAAAGAGAGGGGATTGAGTGCATAGTTAAACTATGGAACTCACGCCCACAGAAGACAGTGTCTTGAAAGACCTACATTGGCTCCCAGTACGTTTCCAAGCACAATTCAAAGTGTTGGTGCCGACCTTTGAAGCCCTAAACAGCCTCAAAGGCCCAGTAGACCTGAAGGAGCGTCTCCACCCCCATCGTTCTACCTGGACACTGAGGTCCAGCTCCGAGGGCCTTCTGGCGGTTCCCTCACTGCGAGAAGCCAAGCTACAGGGAACCAGGCAGAGGGCCTTCTCAGTAGTGGCACCCGCCCTGTGGAACGCCCTCCCACCAGATGTCAAAGAGAACAACTACTACCAGACTTTTAGAAGACATTTGAAGGCAGCCCTGTTTAGGGAAGCTTTTAATGTTTGATGTATTACAGTATGTTAATATTTTTTGGAAGCCGCCCAGAGTGGCTGGGGAAGCCCAGCCAGATGGGCGGGGTATAAATAATAAATTATTATTTTTATGATGATGATGATGATGATGATGATGATGATGATGTCAGCCACTAACTTAGATGGGTTTAAAAGAGCAGGAGACAAATTCATGGAGAGGACTGTTGATGGCTATTAGGTCCTCCATGGTCAGAGGCAGTAATGCTTCTGAATACCCGTTGCTGTGGACCACAGGAGGAGAGAAGCCTCTTGTGCTTGAATCCTGCTTGCGTGTTTCATCCAAGCATTTAGGTGACCACTTTGAGAACAGGATGCTGGACTAGATGGGTCATTGACCTAATCCATCAGGTTCCTCTTACATTATTAAGTTATGGACCTAATAGTGCATTTTGGCATAAAGTACACTTCAGAGAGATATCAAAATCAACACTATGTAGCTAAACTACAGTTCTGTGGCAAGTGGGCGGAGGGACCCATGACTAACTTGGTAAATCTAAACAAAATAAAAAAATTCCTTCCAGTAGCACCTTAAAGACCAACTGAGTTAGTTCTAGGTATGAGCTTTCGTGTGCATGCACACTTCTTCAGAGCTTTCGTGCATGCACACGAAAGCTCATACCTAGAACTAACTCAGTTGGTCTTTAAGGTGCTACTGGAAGGAATTTTTTTATTTTGTTTTGACCATGGCAGACCAACACGGCTACCTATCTGTAATTGGTAAATCTAAATATTTAAGAAAGCAAGGTTGACAAAAATACGGCTGTTATTCCTGTGTGTGCGTGCCTGTGCAATCTTCAATTAAATTATGATATTAAGTTGGCTGCAACGAGAGTCCATTAAAGATTTAGTTACCTTCTGTGGTGAACATTAAGAAGCTATTACTCAAATTCTATTTAAACAGTTAAAAGGAATTAAAATGTATAGGAAAGATCATTACATATCACGAGCTAATTTTCCAACACAAGCTTAGCGACTGATAGATTGCTTAAGCCTCTCCAAGGTTTTAGTTTCCCACTCAATAATTTAGAGGCGAAAGCGGGGGGTTATGTTGATTTATAATTTGTTACCATCAGTCTCTTGTGCAGAGGGAGGAAGCCCTGCTGCCATAATAGGTCTTATTCCACACTCTTTATTTGAAGTCGTGCTCTTCCTAGTTGAAACTTGATGACTATCAGAGAGGAAATGGCATCAGTTCAGCAAAGGTCAAACCGCTTACATTCACCATGGCCTTTCCTTTCAGAAAACAACAAGAAGAAACTGTGCTCTCCCCTCTTGCTCCCTTTGCAATGAAGCTGTAACATAAGCATGTCTGTGTGTTTCTTTCCCAGATGCTTCAAAGCATACCCTGTCTGGTTCTTGTTTTTTGTTTAGGTTGGCAGTAAGGCAGGTGCTTAGCAGTCGTTCAGTGGAATCCCTTGTTCAGTGGAGGAGAATCTCTCTAGGAAGCAACTGGAGGGCTAATCCTGTTTAGATTACTGCAATACGCTCTACGTGGGGCTGCCTTTGGAAAGTGCCCAATAACTTCATCTACCTCAAAGAACTGACTATATGTACCTTTCCTTGTTTGATTATTTTGTAAAACAAGAAAATCTTCAAAGAAGAAGAAGGAGGAGGAGGAGGAGACTGGTGACTGAGAGCGGCCACTGAAACCACATAACACTGGTCTTGAAAGACGTACATTGGCTCCCAGTACGTTTCCGAGCACAATTCAAAGTGTTGGTGCTGAGGTTTAAAGCCCTAAATGGCCTTGGTCCAGTATATCTGAAGGAGCGTCTCCACCCCCATCGTTCAGCCTGGACACTGAAGTCCAGTGCCGAGGGCCTTCTGGCGGTTCCCTCACTGCGAGAGGCCAAGTTACAGGGAACCAGGCAGAGGGCCTTCTCGGTGGTGGTGCCCGCCCTGTGGAACGCCCTCCCACCAGATGTCAAAGAGAACAACAACTACCAGACTTTTAGAAGACATCTGCAGGCAGCCCTGTTTTAATGTTTGATGTATTGCTGTATTTTAATATTTTGTTGGAAGCTGCCCAGAGTGGCTGGGGAAGCCCAGCCAGATGGGAGGGGTATAAATAATAAATTATTATTATTATTATTATTTGTAATAAAAAAAGAACTGGGGCTGGCTATAGAGAGCATATGACTAGCTTGCTGCAAGAGCTCCACTGCCTACTATTCTGTCTCCAGGCACAATTCCTGTGAAGGTCCTGTGAAGGTCCTGTGTGAGTGCCTGGAGGCGGTTGGAGGTTGGATGGCGGCTAACAGATTGAGGTTGAATCCTGACAAGACAGAAGTACTGTTTTTGGGGGACAGGAGGCGGGCAGGTGTGGAGGATTCCCTGGTCCTGAATGGGGTAACTGTGCCCCTGAAGGACCAGGTGCGCAGCCTGGGAGTCATTTTGGACTCACAGCTGTCCATGGAGGCGCAGATTAACTCTGTGTCCAGGGCAGCTGTCTACCAGCTCCACCTGGTACGCAGGCTAAGACCCTACTTCCCCGCGGATTGTCTCGCCAGAGTGGTGCATGCTCTAGTTATCTCACACTTGGACTACTGCAATGCGCTCTACGTGGGGCTACCTTTGAAGGTGACCCGGAAACTGCAATTAATCCAGAATGTGGTAGCTAGACTGGTGACTGGGAGTGGTCGCTGGGACCACATAACACCGGTTCTGAGAGATCTGCATTGGCTCCCAGTACGTTTCCGAGCACGATTCAAAGTGTTGGTGCTGACCTTTAAAGCCCTAAACGGCCTCGGTCCTGTATACCTGAAGGAGCATCTCCACCCCCATCGTTCAGCCCGGACACTGAGATCCAGCGCCGAGGGCCTTCTGGCGGTTCCCTCATTGCGAGAAGTGAGGCTACAGGGAACCAGACAGAGGGCCTTCTCGGTAGTGGCGCCCGCCCTGTGGAACGCCCTCCCATCAGATGTCAAAGAGATAAAGAATTACCTGACGTTCAGAAGACATCTTAAGGCAGCCCTATTCAGGGATGTTTTTAATATGTAATGCTGTATTGTTTTTAATACTGATTGGGAGCCGCCCAGAGTGGCTGGGGAAACTCAGCCAGATGGACGGGGTATAAATAATAAATTATTATTATTATTATAATAATTCAAAGGTCAGGTTATGACTTATAAAACCCTATACAGTCATACCTTGGTTCTTGAACGGAATCCATTCCGGAAGTCCGTTCAACTTCTGAAAACAGTCAAAAACCAAGGCGCAGCTTCCAATTGGCTGCAGGAACTTCCTGGACTCAATCGGAAGCTATAGAAGCCACGTCGGACGTGTGGTTCCAAAGAACGTTCGCAAGCCGGAACACTCACTTCCGGGTTTGCAGCATGCGGGTGCCAAAACTTTCGAGTCACAAGGAGTTTGAGAACCAAGGTACGACTGTACAGCTTAGGTCAAAGCTATATGAAGGACCATATTCTCTGATATGAACCTGCCTGGGTTTTGAGATCTTCAAGGGAGGCCCTTCTCTCAGTCCCACCACTCTCACAGGCATGTCCCCTCGGTGGGGACATGAGAGAGGGTCTTCTCAGTGCTTGCTCCCAGACTTTGGAACTCTCTCCCTAGAGAAACCAGACTGGCTTCCTCCTTGCTGTCTTTCCACTGGTAGGTGAAGACATTCTTATTCCAAGAGGCTTTTGGGAGCCAACTGCTTTTACTCAAAGCCCTGGTGCCATGTTGTTTTTGTTGTAAATGCATGTTTTTAATTGTTTGTTTGTTTGTGTGTGTGTGGTTTTAATTCTATTATGTTTATTGTAAACCACCTTGAGTCAGGGTGTAAATAAATATATAACAATAATAATAATAGTTTTGACCAGGGATGGGGAACCTCAGGCAGAGGGGAAGAATATGGATCTCCAGCCCTCTTTGTCTGGCCTTCAGGAACATCCTTGGTCCAGCGCCAGATTTAGGGCACTGCAGGAAGTTCTGCCCCACAGGGTGCTGAGCCAAGGGGGCACAAAATAAGAATAACAACAGCAACAATTATATAATTATAAAGGTCCCTACTGAGAAGATTTGTAAAAAAGCAACTGTAAAAAAAGGAATTATTGTGCACATAACATATATTCAATCGGGGGGGGGAGGGGCATCTAATGTTGTCCTTGTTCAGGGCGCCATATTACCAAAGACCGCCCTTGCCTGTTCCACACCTTTAAAAGAGAATTAGACACATTCATGGGAGATATCAATGGCTACTTTGTGTTCTGCCTCCACATTCAGTCTGCTTCTGAATACCAGTTGCTGGTTATCACAAGGAGAGAGCTGTTGTGCTCATATCTTCCGTGTGAGTTGCCTCTGGTGAGTAGCTGTGAGGGAGGAAAAATTGGACTAGATGGGCCTTTGACCTGACCCAGCAGCTTTCTCCTAGTGTTCATAAAAAGAAAAAAAGACTCTTAGTTTGATCAAGGAAGACAAATCTTGTTTTCTACGTGTCGACTAGTAAGTAAAAAAGGCAGCTGCATTTGTCTGGCAGCTTTGTCTCAGAGATGTCTTGTCTTCTTGTACATTCAAGTACAAAAGGTTCTTAAGCTGGCATATCGGACAAAGGTGGGACAAGCTAATGGGATTTTCAATTTTCTTCTCAGTCTTGCCTCTCCCCCCCCTCTTTTTCCACATTATGTGGCTAAATAATTGAAAAAGTTTTGCAAATTACAAATCCCAATGAAGCCCCTGTACACAATAATCAGTTAATTATTCAAAGCTTTCTAGTGGTGTTATCGCCAGTGCAGTAATTGGAATTTCTTTGGCACTCATTCAGCGTTCTGTGATTATATTTCAGAACAGGAGATTCGGTGGGGTGGGGAGGTCAGGCAACGAGAATCAGAGTGTTGGGGGTATTGCTTTTCTCTCCGCCGCCCCTTAAAATAAAACAACCAACAACTGGAAATCTATAAAATATTTCACAGGGGCCAAAGGACCCAGGACTCAAAACAAAACCATCTAAATTTCACTCAGCAAAGTAAAGCTCTGAAAGAAATCACACAGCAGATTGGTTGGGATGTGTGTTTTCTTTCTTTTATGACTCAGGAATAGGATACGTATTTTCCTCAGGTAATTGGGGTTTAATGTGGCTCAGAATGAGCCCAGTGGCAAGTAATCATGGAAATGTTAGCAGTTGTGGAGTGGGAAAAGCCCATACTTGGTTATTTTTTTTATTTGTTTTGTTTTGTTTTTTTTTTTTTTTTTTTTTTTGCATTCACATCCCTCATTTCCTCTAAGGAGTCCAATCTGGCATTCATGATCCCCACTCTGCTCATTTCACCCTCACAAACCCTCCCTTGTGAGGGAGGTTAGGCTGAGGGAGGGCTGCCTTCAGATGTCTTATAAAGGTTGTATAGTTACTTATCTCCTTGGTTCGGGAATAGCATAATTCCATACCACACAACTCCACACCCTCCAACATGTCTTGGATGAAAATAGACACATCTTCAGGAAAAGTGGGACATTCCGGGATCAAATCAGAAGCTGGGATGGCTTCTGTAA
Organism: Podarcis erhardii; assembly: GCF_964252035.2. NCBI lineage: Eukaryota > Metazoa > Chordata > Lepidosauria > Squamata > Lacertidae > Podarcis > Podarcis erhardii. The sequence continues at coordinate 50,034,708 of NC_138501.1, forward strand.
ATCTGGGACCACCCCTAGAAAACAGGGACACTTGGAAGGTCTTCTGCGAAGATACAGCTCCCAGAATTCCTGGGGGGAAGCCATGGTTGTTAAAAATGGTATAATAATAATAATAATAATAATAATAATAATAATAATAATAATAATAATAAATTATTTGTACCCCGCCCATCTGGCTGGGTTTCCCCAGCCACTCTGGGCGGCTTCCAACTGAATATTAAAAACTATACAGCATCAGACATTAAAAACTTCCCAATACTGGGCCGCCTTCAGTTGTCTTTTAAAAGTAAAATAGTTGTTTATTGCCTTGACATCTGCTGGGAGGGCATTCCACAGGGCAGGTGCCACTACCAAGAAGGCCCTCTGCCTGGTTCCCTGTAACCTCCCTTCTCACAGTGAGGGAACTGCCAGAAGGCCCTCAGAGCTGGACCTCAGTGTCTGGGCAGAACGATGGGGGTGGAGACGCTCCTTCAGGTATACAGGACTGAGGCCATTTAGGGCTTTAAAGGTCAGCACCAACACTTTGAATTTTGCTCGGAAACGTACTGGGAGCCAATGGAGATCTCTCAGGACCGGTGTTATATGGTCTCGGCGGCCACTTCCAGTCACCAGTCTAGCTGCCGCATTCTGGATTAGTTGCAGTTTCTGGGTCACCTTCAAAGTTAGCCCCAAGTAGAGCGCATTGCAGTAGTCCAAGCGTGTTGCTTTGAATGTATGGTGTGAATTTGCCTTGTTCTCTTTTCAAGGACCCAGATTGTAGGCCACTCTTTCCTAAGCAAACTCTAGGGCCAAGTGTGTGTGTGTGTGTGTGTGTGTGTGTGTGTGTGTGTTTTCAGTTACAGCTGAGCAGCTTTTAGGTATTATGTTCCTTTATAATTAATACAGTCAATATTTCACAGCCATCATTTGAGGCAATCGTCTTCATTAAATAACGAAAAAAAGGCCAACCAGCCAAATAAGAAGTGAGGCATCTCTTTAATATTTAATGGGCCTCCTTCGCAATGGTAATAAGAGAACATTTAGCTTGTCTCTATTAAAGGAGAGAGGAGTGGGGTGGAGGGTGTGCGGAAATAATAGAAATCGCGACGACACCTGATGCTTCAAAAGCACTGACTTGAGGAACAAATATTCAAATGGACTTATAAACAGCAAGCCTGGCATGCAAAATGCAAGGTAATTGCATTTCCATAGAGATAAACTTCAACGCCTTTTTCTGCATGGATATTTTACATGCACTAGAAGCTTTCGGCAATTAGGGGCAATTCAGATGCATGTGAAGTCTAGTTGTAGCACCCTGCTTGTGGTTAACGCTTAGCTGGAATGAAATATTCAACGCAGCAATAGAGAAATTAAAATAGTAATTTATTTGTCAGACAAATAAATAAGAGGCTCAGTGGTACGTGGTTACCAAGCTCTGGCCTGGCCTCCTGCCATTCTGGCCAGCACTTATATTCCCTTAATCCAGCCCCCTTTGCTCCTCCTGTGGCTGCCTCTGTCCAATCAGCCTGGTTGAAATTCCTATTGGCTGTTTGCTAGAACCAATCACAAAAGATACACCCACAAAAGATACACCCATTTCCTTGCCCTTATAAGGGAGACAAAGAGCTATATATATGACATATAAGTAATAATATATCTTACATGGAATCTTAATTACCAGCTCACCTCTTGCCCTCCTTGCCCTATTGCCTTATAAAACAAATGTTTAATCTTACATTTTTATGTTCAACAGATGTCAAGGATCTTGAGTTTCACATCAACATTGAAAGATTTCCTTCATTTAATGTTTCTAAACAAATGCCTGACAACTATATATCAAGACTGCTTGGATGGCGTCTTCTGTCTGGCAGGGGGGGGGGGCTGGTGGCTGACTTAATTTCAGGATAAATACAACTCTTACAACCATATGAAATAAGAATCTAGCATTCCTTAAATCCTTTGCATAATTACATTTAAGCCAATATATTTAAGCTAATATATTTCATACATTTATCATAGGTAGCCTCTTAAAAGAATAAAGCTTTTCAAAGTAAAAAGGAAGGAACTCAATAAAACACAGCTTTTAAAAGAAGCCTCTTCAGTTTGCACCTCCCCCTTTCCCCCTCCTCTCCAGCCTCAAAATAAAATAGGAAGCTGCTGCTTCTTCTGCCAAGCCAGTTGCCTTTCCAACATTTAACACATTTTAACCTTTTTAACTCTCTCAGTTTAAGAAACAGCTTTAGAAGAGACTTCCCCAAAAATGCTCTCTTTCTTTCTAGCTAAATGTTTTTCCCCATTTGCTCCTGGCCTTTGAACCTTAGAAAGAAGATCTGGCTCATTTTACTGGGAGGCACATTGGTATTATCTTCCCCATTCCTAATGGTGTTTTCTCAGCCTTGGGGCAGCATATGTAATTCTCCCTTTTTATGACTTTGAGAATTGTTTTTCTACTATAAATCAATGGGGCCCTCTTGTCTTAGGAGAATGGCCAAGGTTTTTCTCTGCCTGGCATGAAACATTTGAAAATCCTTTTTTAAAGCTCATTTTTAAATACAAGCCTTGATTGAAATATATAGAAGCTTTGATAAAAATGCAGGCTTATGGTTAGGTGCCTCATTCCCCCCTTTCAAGCTCAAGGACCTTCATCCCAAGTGTCCTTGATAGCTTGACCTTCATCATATTCCTGAGGTAAAGCTCTGTATAGGGCCATGATATGAGGTAGAGTTTCATTTGAAACCATCTTGCTAATTGTACTTCTAAAACATGAAATGATACATGGCATCATACATAAAACCAATACTACTACTGTCAAGAAAAACAAGCAAGACAATAGTATCCCTTTGAGTCCTGTGACATTAGGTAACCAATTGGTGAGCCATCCCATATCCCATCCTTCCCATGTTTGTACTGGGACATGTGCTATATTCTCCATCTTTGTGGCCAACACACGGATTGCCTCACCATTATCAGAAATGTTAAAGCAACAGGCATTCCCTGTCAAGTTCAAGACTCCACATAGGCCTCCCTGCCTGGCAAGTACATAATCCATTCCCATTTTCAGCTGCAAAATGGCGGCTCTACTTTCATCCAACTGTTGTGCAATAAGTCTCAAACTCTGGGCCGTTGCATTGGTTACAAGTTCCACTACTGCTTGCAATCGAATTATTCTGTTTAGATTATAAATAGGATCCCGTGCCCCTTGTATGAGCTCACCAGGATTCCAGGAGGCAGGATCATAATAGGCTATAATGCGCTCTGGTGGCCAATCATCAGTACCGCTCCAACTTTGGGTACTTCCTCCTGCTATATGAGAAATATCAGCATTCCTTCGTGTTCGCCTGGCCGAACTAGTGGGCATAATCCACATTGGTGGTAATACCCAACCCAAGAAACAAGTCCCACTCCATTTGGAAGGGAGTTTCTTGTATGCCCATTCTCCACATATCCACCACAACCATCGGGTCTGAGGTTTTTGGTACGGGGAGTACAGAAGGCGAAATACCAAAAGGGGTAGAGAGTTCACAGTGCAGTATGTTAGATTGCCTTTTTCTGTCACAGTTATGTTCCACACCACTTTCCATGCATGAATAAAAGGAGGTGCACAGGGCAAGGTATTCCGAGTTCGATAGGTAGTACCGTGTGCCCAGGTATGACTATTCTTCTTATAATCCCAAGTATAGTGACAATGAGAAGAGCCTATCATGGGAGAATCAGCTGCATCTGATGATTTATGTACACAGAATTCCCCTTGTACAGGTATAACTCGTAATGGTTTAGTTGAGTTCCATCCGGGGAAATTCTGTATTTCAGTTTGGTGTGGCATTTCGCTTACCATACCAATGGCATCTAATGGTATCGGTAATAAGGGCATACCTCCCTCTGAATCATCTGGCCCAAGAGAGCAAACAAGGCAATTGGTCCTATTTGCAACATTAGCTACCATTTCAGCTAAACCTACCCACATATTGTGGTCATGGCTGAATCCATATTTAGCCAATTTGGTCAGATTCAAGGACCCTTCCCCTTCCCAAGGGATCAGGATTAATAATAAAATCATGTTGATGTCTAGTATATGCATTCCTTCCACAAAAGATTACCTTATTATGATAGCAAATAATTATTAGCCCCAATATAATTCCCCCAGTGACAGAAATGGGGAACCACCAAGACCAAAACATATATCCCGAGGATCCCCAATGAGTAATATCTCTGATAATTGTTCCACAAGGGGGGCAGTCAATCAATTGTATTAGAGAATCTTTCCGTTCACAGTCGCTGGTTCAGACGCTCCTCAAGCTTCAGGCGTGCGCAGGTCAGCCAGCTTCCAGGTTGTGGCTGCAGCAGGCCGGTCGTCAAATGTTGCCCGTGACCTAGCCCGTTCCCGGTAGGGCTAGATACAGGGGTTTTTGGAGAGAGTTAGTTTTAAAGGATTAGAGGGGTCACCTTTGCACGTCCAACTGCCTTCAGACTTCTTCAAACGAGAGTGATGAATCCAGGGGGTCACCTCAGCTACCTTCACCGCTGTTGGAGTAGAGAGCAAGACGGTGTAAGGTCCACGCCACTTAGGTGCAAGTGGATCACGTTTCCACTCTTTCACCCATACGCTATCGCCAGCCTGGAACTGATGAATCGGCTCGGCAATGCTGCACGGCGTGCGCTCGAGGGCCCACCTGTTAAGAGAAACAAAAACACGGGAGAGAGATTGCACTTGTCCCTGTGTCACATGGTCTCCTATTTGTTTAAGGTCAGCTGGAATATCCTGAACAAAGGAGGGCGGTCTCCCATACAGGAGCTCAAAAGGTGACAACTTAAGTCTTTTTGTGGGTGCACACCGAACACGAAACAGTGTTATGGGTAACACATCTACCCATCCCAATCCCGTTTCCTGGGTTAATTTTGCCAATTGGGTTTTCAGAGTCCGATTCATTCTTTCAGTTTTCCCTGAACTCTGAGGCCTATATGCTGTATGCAGTCTCCATTTTACTTGTAGGACTCGACATACATCTTGTACTACTTGATCAATGAACGCTGGCCCATTATCACTTCCAATGCATCTAGGTAATCCAAACCTTGGGATCAATTCAGTGAGGAGTCTTTTAGTTACCTCTCGTGCCTTTTCAGTTCGGGTGGGAAAAGCTTCAACCCATCCGGTAAGAGTATCTACAAACACAAGGAGATACTTGAATCCCTTAGAAGGGACCAGCTCTGTGAAGTCCACAATTAGGCTTTCCATGGGGACGTATCCCACATGCTGAATTCCAGGAGGTTGTACCGGTCCCTGCCTGGGATTGTTTTTAGCACAAAGAACACATTTCTGTGAAATGCAAGTTGCTAATTGTGATAGATTAATAATATACAACTTCCGACTGAGACTCTCTCTAGTTGCAGTACCGCCAAGGTGAGTAGATTCATGATAATTTCTTACAATTGTGCCTGCTAGATGATGAGGTACATAAATCCTATTGTCCGGCAGGATCATCCAACCGTCCCTCACAACCGCTCCTTCCTGTTCAGCCCACTTCCTCTCTTCTGGGGTATAGTGAGGTTTAACTTCTTCTGGAACTACCTCTGGTATGAGGGCTGCTATAAATCCTCCCACAGGCTTTTGGGCTGCCTCTCGGGCTGCTTTGTCAGCAGCATGATTTCCTCTGGTTATTGGATCCCTTCCTCGTCCATGACCTTTGCAGTGCATTACAGCAATCTGTTCTGGAGCCCATACTGCTTCTAACAGGATTTCTACTTCAGGTCCATATTTCAAAGCCTTCCCGTGGGCTCCGATTAGACCTCTTTCTTTCCATAGAGCTCCATGTGCATGCAGGGTTAAGAAGGCATATTTTGAATCAGTATAGATGTTTGCCTTACATCCGGCTGCCAATTGCAGAGCTCTAGTTAAACCTATAAGTTCAGCCTTTTGTGCTGAGGTGCCAGCAGGCAAAGCTTCAGCTTCCACAACTTCCTCATTGGTAACCACAGCATATCCTGCTCATCTGGCACCTTCATGCAGGTAACTGCTACCATCCGTATAATATACAACATCTGGATTTTTCAATGGTTCATCTTTCAGATCAGGTCTACTGGAATAAACTTCATCCATTACTTGGAGACAATCATGTGATTCCTCATCATCTACCTCTGGTAGGGGCAGCAAAGTCGCTGGATTGAGCATATTCACTACTCGTAGATGAATCCTGGGATTTTCACACAATAGGCCTTGGTATCTAGCCATCCTTGGGTTCGTTAGCCAATAACTACCCTTATATTCCATGAGTGTCAGAACAGCATGAGGTACATTCACATACATCGTCTGGCCAAAGGTAAATTTATCAGCTTCTTTGACAAGGCTCGCAGTGGCCGCTACTGCCCTTAGGCATGGAGGCCATCCTTTTGCTACTGAGTCCAATTGTTTAGACAAATAAGCTACTGGACGGTTCCAACTTCCTAATCTCTGGGTCAGGACTGCCGCTGCAATCCCATTCTGTTCATGTACATACAGCTGAAAGGGTTTTTCCGAATTAGGCAATCCAAGGGCTGGTGCCTCCATAAGTCGTTGTTTGATAACTAAAAAGGCTTGTTTCTGCTCAGGTCCCCATACGAATGGGTCCTTTTCTGCACCTCGAGTGCTTTCATGTAAGGGCTTGGCCAGACTACTGAAATCAGGTATCCATAGTCTACAAAACCCTGCTGTTCCCAGGAATCCCCTAAGTTGTTTTCTTGTGGTAGGTTCCTTGATAAGGCAAATAGCTTCTTTCCTCTCTGGTCTCAATGCTCGTTGTTGGTGTGAGATGTCAAAGCCCAAATATTTGACCTTTTCTAAACATAACTGTGCCTTTTTCTGGGAAACTCGGTAGCCAGCTTCCCAGAGCAAGTGGAGCAGTTCCTCTGTCCCTTCTTTACAGGTATCAAAATCCTTTGCAGCTAGTATAAGATCATCCACATATTGCAGAACCACCTTTCCTCCCGGTATTGAGGGGTAACTTGTTAGATCCCTCGCCAAGGCAGTGCCAAATAAAGTTGGGGAATTTTTGAATCCTTGGGGCAATCTTGTCCAGGTTAGCTGGCCTTTTGTTCCTGTCAAAGGGTCTTCCCACTGGAAGGCAAATATAGGTTGGCTCTGTGGTGCCAGCCGGCAACAGAAGAATGCATCTTTCAAGTCCAATACAGTAAAAAATGTTGCTTCTGGTGGGATCAAACTCAGCAAGGTATATGGGTTTGGTACATTTGGGTGCAAGGTCTCGATAGCCTGGTTTACGAGCCTCAAGTCCTGCACTGGCCTGTATTCATCTGTCCCAGGTTTTCGAACAGGCAAAAGGGGTGTGTTCCATTCTGATTGGCAAGGCTTAAGCAGACCATATTTTAATAGGCGGTCCAAATGTTTCTGGATGCCCTCCGCTGCTCGCCGGGGTAAGGGATATTGCTTTACAGATACAGGGGTAGCCATAGGTTTTAGGGTTACTACAATTGGAGCTATATTCTTAGCCATTCCTGGTGGGCTATTTTCGGCCCATACTCCTGGTGGCACCTGTAGAGTTCGGAGGAGCTTGTTTAATTCTGTATCCAATGTGGGTTGGACTTGCAAGGCTGACATTAGGCGCCATGATTGTTCCTTAGGTACTGAGAGGGTAATTATTCCTGCTGCTTTTGATGGCAGTTTCATTTCTGGACCTCGAGGAGTGAAAGTGATTTGGGCCTGCAATTTGGACAGCATATCTCTACCTAAGAGAGGTATTGGACACTCAGGTATATACAAAAACTGATGGGTTAAACGATGTCCCCCAATCTGGCATTCCAAAGGTTGGAGGAAAGACCTCTTAGCTGACTGTCCAGTGGCACTTTTAATGATTACACTTTTGGATGCCTTTTTCTGCAATAGTTCTGGGAGTACTGAGTATTCAGCCCCAGTATCAATCATAAAGTCTATTAAATGGCTCCCTAATTGAATCGTGACCGTGGGCTCCTGGAAGCCTAACTTTATGGAGTCCGGTCGTTCCTAGTCTTGGGTAAAATCCTCTTCTGCCAGTCCAATGAAATTGTCTCTACTCCGTCCCTGTCCTGGTCTCTGATATCTTCCATCTCGGATCATTCCCCGTCCCCGTCCCTGATTTCTTGGGCCGGAGCCTGGGCCTGGGCCTGGGCCTGGGCCTGGGCCTGGGCGTACTTCTTCCAACCTCAGGGGTTCAGGACACTCCCGCTTCCAATGACCCTCCTTCTTGCAATTTGCACATTGATTCCTTCCCAGTGGTGGATTCCTTCCTCGCCCTCGCCCTCCATTTAAGGGGCGGTGGTCTTGCTTCACTGCTGTGGCTAGCATTACCATCTTTTCCTTCTGCCACTTCTTCTTCTCTTGCTTCTCAGCCTCATCCCTATTCCGATAAACTCGGCGTGCAATGGCCATAATTTGGCTCATCAGCATCCCTTCCCATCCTTCTGATTTCTGAATTTTCTTACGAATGTCAGAAGCGCACTGGGCCACAAATGTAGCAGTAATCATTCTGCTGTTTTCAGGGGCTTCAGGGTCAAAAGGAGTCCATATACGATAGGCTTCTTGCAGCCTCTCTAAAAAGTCTCCCGGACTCTCATTTGGTTTCTGTTCTACTTCTGAGACTTTAGACATATTAGTGGGCTTCTGGCATGCCCTGCGGATACCTTGCACAAGTGTCTGGCGGTAGGTGGTAAGTCTGGCCAGGTGAATTGCATTGTTTGGATCCCAATTAGGATCTTCCAAGGGAAAGTTATCTTGGAGATGACGGTCAATATTATAAATATTTCCCCCTCTGGCCTGCTCACGCAAATATATCTGTGCCTTTTCAATTATGTCTCTCCTTTCCTCAGTGGTGAACAGAGTATTCAGGAGCTGGCGGCAATCTGTCCAAGTAGGACTATGAGTATTTACTATTGAAGTCACCAAGTCCATCATAGCCTGAGGTTTTTCTGCAAAAGATGGGGTGTGTGTTTTCCAATTCATCAGATCTGTAGTTGTGAATGGAATATATTGCAGGGTCGAAGTTCGAGGTGGCCGTGGTCCGGGTTGCCCATTAACCAGCGCAGGCTCCTCAAGTGCATCAAATACTCTTCTAAGAGGGGCTACTACGTGACCTTTCTCTTCACTTTGCTCTAGGGGCCTCAAATCATAGGGGATGGTATCTGTCGCAAGGCGTTCTTTTAGCAGCTTTATACGCCTGGCTGTATTGCTTGCTGACCGAGCAAGGTCTCCCTGTAACTTCTGTAATATTTCTCTGGGACTTGGATGCACAGGGGTTTGGGGTGGGCAATCAGTTGTTCCACTAAAGGAGACTGTAGATGGAGGTCTATTAGGAGTCACAGGTGGAATAACCACTTCTGCTTGGGCTTTATTATAGGACTCCAATGCCTCCTGAAGATATTTATCATAATCTATCAAGGAATCAAACTCTGTGACTCCACTCCCATTATTCATTCCAGTTTCTTGCCTTGGGGTTACAACTGGTGGAGTGTTTGGATTAAGCTCCCTTCGATGTGGAGCATAGGGTGGAGGTGGAAGCACCTCTTCCTCTGGCCCCTCAAAAATGGGTTTGAGTTTATTTGGCAAGATTCCTTTCCTAGCTTCGGCTTTTACAGCCAATAATTTGCATCGTTTGACTTTGCATTCCCTTATCCATGGAGGATTTTTATTTAATGTGCTCAGCCAGGAATCTATATATGGAAATTGTTCTGGGCACCCTCCAGTTTCTTTGGCGATATCAGTCCAAAGTTTGCTCACTAAATTTATATCAAAGGTTCCCTGAGATGGCCATCCAGTAATTTGTTTTGGCCATTCTAGTTCACATAACGTTCTCAAGCGCTCTGGCGTCATTTTGACTCCATATGCCCCTGAGAAGGCTTTCTTAAAATTATTTAACATACACTCAAGAGGTGTATTTTCCCCCTTTGAACCCCCAACTCCCATTGTATGGCCCTGTGAAGTATCCACTCAGTCACTCACAGACGCGCTTCGTGGGTTTCCTTGCCTAGTGAAGTCGCCTTACTAGGAACCGAAGTACTGCCCACTCCACACTCGGGTCAGCTACAGATTGCTCTGTACTTTCTCACACATACAATGCGCTGGATACTTCACCACACTCTACCTCCCAATTTTTCCCTTTCCCTACACCAGATCACCATCTGATGTACCCAACCACCTAGCGTACTCAGTTTCCCCTTACTGAGACGCAGAAGTTTGATCAAGACTTCTCTTCCTCCTAATTAATTGGAGGGCCAAAAATCCCTTTGTGCACTTACCCTTGGTTGGTTCCCTGTTTCCCCCGGTCCGTCGCCGCCAGTGAGCAGGGTATCAGACAGACGAGTCTTCTGCGTTCCCCCTGGAAAAATTTACCAGTGTGCGCTTTGGGTAAGCAGTTGTCCTCTCTCTTGTACCCTGCCCAGTAGGGCGAAGGGGCTGCGTTCCAGCAGACCACTTATCCGAGTCACAGGGCACCATAAAATGTAGCACCCTGCTTGTGGTTAACGCTTAGCTGGAATGAAATATTCAACGCAGCAATAGAGAAATTAAAATAGTAATTTATTTGTCAGACAAATAAATAAGAGGCTCAGTGGTACGTGGTTACCAAGCTCTGGCCTGGCCTCCTGCCATTCTGGCCAGCACTTATATTCCCTTAATCCAGCCCCCTTTGCTCCTCCTGTGGCTGCCTCTGTCCAATCAGCCTGGTTGAAATTCCTATTGGCTGTTTGCTAGAACCAATCACAAAAGATACACCCACAAAAGATACACCCATTTCCTTGCCCTTATAAGGGAGACAAAGAGCTATATATATGACATATAAGTAATAATATATCTTACATGGAATCTTAATTACCAGCTCACCTCTTGCCCTCCTTGCCCTATTGCCTTATAAAACAAATGTTTAATCTTACATTTTTATGTTCAACAGATGTCAAGGATCTTGAGTTTCACATCAACATTGAAAGATTTCCTTCATTTAATGTTTCTAAACAAATGCCTGACAACTATATATCAAGACTGCTTGGATGGCGTCTTCTGTCTGGCGGGGGGGGGCTGGTGGCTGACTTAATTTCAGGATAAATACAACTCTTACAACCATATGAAATAAGAATCTAGCATTCCTTAAATCCTTTGCATAATTACATTTAAGCCAATATATTTAAGCTAATATATTTCATACATTTATCATAGGTAGCCTCTTAAAAGAATAAAGCTTTTCAAAGTAAAAAGGAAGGAACTCAATAAAACACAGCTTTTAAAAGAAGCCTCTTCAGTTTGCACCTCCCCCTTTCCCCCTCCTCTCCAGCCTCAAAATAAAATAGGAAGAAGCTGCTTCTTCTGCCAAGCCAGTTGCCTTTCCAACATTTAACACATTTTAACCTTTTTAACTCTCTCAGTTTAAGAAACAGCTTTAGAAGAGACTTCCCCAAAAATGCTCTCTTTCTTTCTAGCTAAATGTTTTTCCCCATTTGCTCCTGGCCTTTGAACCTTAGAAAGAAGATCTGGCTCATTTTACTGGGAGGCACATTGGTATTATCTTCCCCATTCCTAATGGTGTTTTCTCAGCCTTGGGGCAGCATATGTAATTCTCCCTTTTTATGACTTTGAGAATTGTTTTTCTACTATAAATCAATGGGGCCCTCTTGTCTTAGGAGAATGGCCAAGGTTTTTCTCTGCCTGGCATGAAACATTTGAAAATCCTTTTTTTAAGCTCATTTTTAAATACAAGCCTTGATTGAAATATATAGAAGCTTTGATAAAAATGCAGGCTTATGGTTAGGTGCCTCATAGTTAAGGTACATCTCTGCTGGATCAGATGAAATGTTCATCAAGTCCAGCGAGCAGAAATATCTCAAGCCTGGGAGCCAAATGTAGTCATTTAGGTCTCTGTATTTAGCCATTGAGGCTGTCCCCACACCACATTCCTTCCTGGGCCACACCTGTCATCACCACTCCTGTTTCTTGAGTGTTTTTTCCCCTGCCTGGAACATGTCCTTGAATGTTAAAAGTGCTTCTTGCTGGCCTTCGATGGAGGACAGAGAGGGATCGTGTATGTGTGCGTAGAAACTAGTCTAGCGTAAAGTGGTAAAATTCCCATTTATTTCTCTGCCCAATTCGCCTCTGGCCCCACCCAGTAAAACAACAAAAATGGCAGTGCGATCTTTCGAATGGACTCTTTAAAAGAGTCATTGCAGGTCCATGGGCATGTTGTGTTGGACAAACGAGATTTTAGCTCCTCAAACAACAAAATGGTAGCTGTGCTAGCAGCAAGACTTTGTTTGCTGGCATTCTTCAGAGAGGTGCTTTTGTTTCTCCCTCTTGACAACTGCAAAACTCAGCACTCATTGGGGAAACCACACAACAGTAACATTCAATGTGGTGTACACAGTTGCTGCTGTTGCTGTTATAATTTCTTAGTCACTTTATCTTGCCCAGAACAAACAAGAAAGGGAAAATACATTAAAAAAACATCCCACTCATTTCAAAAAAGCCACAGTTAGTTAAAAACAAAGATCTGGTCATAGAACAAAGTCTTTGTCTGGCACCTAAAGAGATATATTGATGGTGCTAGATGAGCCTCCCTGGGCACAGAATTCCATAAAGGGGGAGCTACTGCAGAAAATGGCTTACACAATATGTCACAGAAGTTATTTTCTTTTGCTGGTAATGAGGCAGGCTGGGTCCGATATAGTACCTGAAATAGTTATGGCAAAAAGTGGGATGCAAGTTTGCTTATTTCTTCTTTTGTTCCTGCACAGTATCATAGCTCTTTCAGAACTAAAATCTATTGAATCTATTGTCATTATAGTTATTAGAGTAATTTTTTTAAATGCGCAATTATCCCTGTCTGTTACTCTTAATGAATGAACGGCTTCTTTTGTTGTAGGCATTCAAAGCACAATTCTAGATATATCTACCCAGAAATATGGCCTGTTGAGTTCAATGGGACTTACTCCTACGTAGGTCTGTATAACTGCAAGCCTAAATATATTTAAGATCTCGGTATAAAATAAACATTTTGAGCAGAAGATAGTCGTAACACAAGCTGCTTAAAAGAGTATTTGAACAGAAACAAGTAATTCCAGAGGTTCCAGGCGCTTACCAGCAGAGGGTCTTCTCGGTAGTGGTTCCCACCCTATGGAACGCCCTCCCATCGGATGTCAAGGAAATAAACAACTATCTGTCTTTTAGAAGACATCTGAAGACAGCCCTGTGTCAGGAAAAATTTAATGTCTGATGTTTTACAATTTATTTATGTGCTGTAAGCCACCCAGAGTGGCTTAGGAAACCCAGCCAGATGGGCAGGGTATGAATAATAAAATTATTATTATTATTATTATTATTATTATTATTATTATTATTATTATTACCACCCAGGGATTAGTTTCCTAAAGTCTGTGGTCTTTATGATATATAGTTGATTTACACAGATACACAACCTGAGCCAACAATGGTGGGGCTCACAGCCTTAACACCCCAGAAAGTCTTGCTTCTCCCGTAGCCACAGCCTTGGATTCCAGCAGAAATCAGGCATTGATCTCACTCTCTGGCTTCTTCCAACAGCCTGTTGCATCAACAGAAGTATAGTGTCCAGATCAAGGCAGATAATAGTACCACCAGTGCTCCCCCCCCCAGCCAGAATTGACTGGAACCCAGTTCTGGCACCTCTCAGGTGGGCACCAAAGCCATTATAAAAGAACAAGGGAGATGTTCATGGTGAGTTCCAGCACCTCTTTTTCTAGGAAAAGAGCACTGTGTACCACTCTTTTCTCCCTTGGTCAGACCACACCTTGAATACTTGTGTCCATTTCTGGGTGCCACAGTTTAAGAAGTTTGTTGACAAGCTGCAACGTGTACAGAGGAGGGCAAACAAGATGATCAAGGGTATGAAAATCAAGCCTTATGAGGAACAGTTGAAGGAGCTGGGTGTGTTTAGCCTGGAAAAGTGGAGACTGATAAGAGATATGATAGCCATCTTCAAATATCTCAAGGGCTGTCACATGGAGGAGCATGCTTGTTTTCTCCTGGTCTGGAGGGTCAGAGTCATACCAGTGGATTCAAGTGACATGGAAGGAGATTCTGACACAACATCACAAAGAACTTTCTGACAGTAAGAGCTGTTCGACAGTGGAATGGCATCCTTTGGATAGTGGTGGTCTCCTCTTCCTTGGAGGTTTTTAAGCAGAAGTTGGATGGCCATCATCAATGGATGCTTTAGTAGAGATTCCTGCATTGCAGCAGGTTGGAATACATGATCAATTTGACAATTCTATGATTCTATTATTTCATACGCCCAGCCCAGCCCAGCCCTCGCCCCCCCTCTCTCTTACTGACTTTTGTCTTTCTCCCTACCAGACAGGTGAGGGAGGGGGCCAATCCATTTGCCCTCTGAAACAGAGCAACTTCCTTCCTTTCATGAACAAACCCATAGTTTGGGCCCATTAATTCACCAAGAGACTTGTCTTGCTCCTTCAACAATGGAATCCCCCCAACTTACAACAATGTATATACAATGGTACCTCTGGTTAAGAACTTAATTCATTCTGGAGGTCCTTTCTTAACCTGAAACTGTTCTTAACCTGAGGCGCGCTTTCGCTAATGGGGCCTCCTGCTGCTGCCATGCTGTTGCCGCACGTCTGTTCTCATCCTGAAGCAAAGTTCTTAACCCTATTAAGAGGTACTATTTCTGGGTTAGCAGAGTCTGTAACCTGAAGCATCTGTAACCCAAGGTACCACTGTATTAATATCCTGGGGGTTGAACCTGTGACGTTCTGCATGCACAACAGATACCATACCACTTGGCTACAGCTGTTCCCTTGTGTTACAGATTTTAGGAGTATGGGCATGCCAGCCTTCTTAATGAATTTCACTAACCTTTGTCCCCAAATGATAGCTCCCAATTCACCTCTGCTAAAATTTGGTGCAGATATTACTTGGGGGTTTACTTACAGGTTTAAGAAGCTGAAGCAATTGTTTCTTTGACCGTGCCACCCAGAAAGCTTTTGGCTGTACTGGGATCTGTGTCTCCCATTTCTGAGGTCTGTGTTTATTTCCTGTAACAATGTTGGCTCCCAGAAACTCTGTTGAATTACTCTTGCTTTCTGGAGTCATTCTGTAGCTCTGCTGTCCAAGGGATACAGTCTTCAGGGCAGGCAACCTCTGACAGCACCACATTTAAAATGGAATGGGATAAATGACCCTTCTTCTTCTTTTTTCTATAGCAAAAGCAAGCAGCCGAAAGTGCCTGAAGTATTCCGTTGATGGAATTTCAGCCACATTTATTTGTTCAGCTTCGAGGCAGTGAGAACTTGGATGAACACATTTTATGAGTTACATTTCCCCTTCAGTTATAATATTAATTGAAATTCACATTAGGGGGTGGGAAGGTAGACATGCAATCTCCAACCATATCTTAATTTGGAATTTAACCTGGGTCTTATCATTAAATAAGAGTCACTTTCACACCGGCTGAAAGAATTAAATGGCAAATGGGAGAGGTTGCATGTAGTCCCTGGAAGTCAATGATGACTAAAGCTGCAGTCCTAACCCCACTTCCCTGGGAGAAACCCCCATTATATTCAGTAACAAATACTTCTGAGTGGTCATGGTTAGGATTGTGCTGCTAATCCCATTAACTGAAAGCAGTGGAATAGGATTAATTTAAATCCTATTGATTCCAATAGGTATTATTTGCAACTAACTCTTCTCGGTGTGTTCCCCTTGTGATAGATTATATTGACTTGTGCATTCATTCATATATCACAAAAACCCCTTTCATGATGTGTTATGGGCTTTCTGTGACCACTCAAGATCTCAGATGCTATCAAGGATCATGATGAAACATGGGAACAAGTTCAGTCTTCCATTCATGGGAAGCTCTATAGGTCAAATGCATTTAAAACATGTTTTGAATTGAGAGTTGAGCCGCTAGTCTATTAGACTACTCCAACCTTCTCCAGCCTTGTGTCCTCCAGATGTATTTGACTCCAAACCCAATCCAGCATGGGCAATGGGCAAGGTTTATGAGACTTATAGTCCAACAACATCAGGAGGGCAGCAGTATGGGGAAGCCTGCTCTACTCAGGGCTAGCCTACCCATGAGATGAGGTGAAGTTGTGGTCTCAGGGCAACAGGCTCCAGACAACTTTAAGGGGCAGCAGATCTCACTTACAAAGAGCTGTCCACTCTCCTCCTGCACTTGTGGGTCTCCTCCTCTGCTGTACAACCTCCACTCACCTACTGCTGTACACCAACTCAACTCTTCATCATAGAATTGCAGAGTCATTTAGTCCAATCCCCTGCAATGTAAGAATCTCAACTAAAGCATCCATGGCCATCCAACCTCTGCTTAAATAATAGGAGAGTCCATCATCTTCTAAGTGAATCTCTTCCACTGTCAAACAGCTCTTACCAAATTGAAGCCATTGGTTTGGGCCCTACTGTTTGGAGCAGGAGAAAGCAAGCTTGCTCCATCTTCCATTTAGATATTTGACGATGACTATCACATCTCCTCTCAGTCTCCTCTTCTCCAGCTCTTCTATCTGCTAGAGATGTGAGGGATTAAACTTAGGAATTTTTCCCCGCAAAAGCATGTGTTCTACCAGTGAGTAATGGCTTCTCCCTGCAGTGTAACATTTTAAATACAGTGGTACCTCGGGTTACATATGCTTCAGGTTACATATGCTTCAGGTTACAGACTCCGCTAACCCAGAAATAGTAACTCGGGTTAAGAAATTTGCTTCAGGATGAGAACAGAAAGCTTGCTCTGGCAATGCGGCAGCAGCGGGAGGCCCCATTAGCTAAAGTGGTGCTTCAGGTTAAGAACAGTTTCAGGTTAAGAACGGACCTCTAGAACAAATTAAGTACTTAACCTGAGGTACCACTGTATTTAAAAGCAATGAAGCCATCAAGCCCGTGAAGACATATATTGGCCATGGAATATCCTCTGCAGAAACACACCAGTTGCCTTGATTATGGAATTTTTGGGTTCTTCCCAGCTGCGCATTCCAGATCTCTGGGACTTAGCATTTTTCTCCTGCTGGTTGTATAGTGACTTCTGCTGGCTTCATGTTGGTGGTACAGAGAGTGTATTAATACTGGTTTTGGAAAGGATGTGATTCAGTGGTGGATAATCTACTTTACATGCATGGAATCCCACGTTCAATCACTGAAATCTGCCGGTAGAGTTGGGAGAGATCCCTGTCTAAAACCATGGAGGTCAGTATGGACAGTACCAATGATCTGATTTCATATAAAAAACATCCCACATCCTTTCAGCCCCCCTCCCTCAATAAGAAATGGTTCTTTCCCACTGTGTATTGTACTACATGGTGTTTCTATATGGGTTGTTTCCTCTTAGAATCATAGAGTTGGAATAGACCACAAGGGCCATCGAGTCCAACCCCCTGCCAAGCAGGAAACACCATCAGAGCACTCCTGACATATGGTTGTCAAGCCTCTGCTTAAAGACCTCCAAAGAAGGAGACTCCACCACACTCCTTGGCAGCAAATTCCACTGTCGAACAGCTCTTACTCTTCATTGAGTATTTCACCAAAAATTCCTCTTGATAGCAAAACTTTCAGCATGAAACCTGGAAGTGAAATTTCCAAACGGACCTGATCTCTTGCTATACATAGATGTGAATGAAGCTGTTTGCATCTCTGTGCAGCAGGTGAGATCTTGCAGTGCTGGAAAATATTGAGGATAATAATAATAAAAAATTGCAATTCAGGAAGTATCCTTGAAAGTGAATAGAATATCTGCCTTATTACCCTGGGGGACACCTTTCGCCCAGCATCTATATCTGCCCACTCCTTAAGAGTCCTTCTCTGGAGTCTAATTCCCCAGGAAGATGGATCTGCTATCAGTTCTTCATGCTATTGATGCTTTAATGTAATACATGTCAGGAAAGGTTACATTTCCTCTCCATATTTTCCTCCAAATTATGTCAAATCTCATCACGTAATGTGCTGTCAGCACACGGCACAGCGATAGCCAATTTGATTCAATGTGACATGTGGTGGCAGAGGTCGTTTCACAGATTCCTGGTGTATTTTCCCTCCCTCTGGGGGTTTTATACCTATGATTTCAAAGCAGTTTATAACCAACAAAATCCAGTGTTTTCCATCTCATAGAAGAGCCTCATTTGGGGCGGCGATAAATAGAGTTGCAGTATAATCCTATGTGCTGCAACAGTGCTATGTGCTCCTATCTATGTCTGCTCAGAAGTAAACCTCTCTGAGTTCACTGGGGCTTCCTCCCAGGAAAATGTGCACAGGATTGCAGCCATGGTACCTTCTTTTATTCTGTAGCTTGCTTCTTATGCACATAGACAGAGGCTGCACTGAGGCTGGGAAGGCCAGCCTTGTTATTTGTTTGCTTCATACGATGCGATAATCTTTATTGTCATTGTCCCATACAGAACAACAAATTGAAAAAAATCTATGTAAGACATTAAAAAACCAACAAGCCTGCTATCCCAGCTATCCCAACCTGGTTAGCCCCCTAAAAACTCTGATACCCCCTAATTAAATACAATATACTCCCATAGAGACTACCTTACACTGTGTTTAAAACCAAAATCACATTTGGATAGAAACTGTTTCTCAGGTGGCTAGTCTTAGTCTTTATAACCCTGTACCTTCTTCCAGAAGGCAGAAGCTGAAAGAGATTATTTCCAGGGTGTGCACTATCCTGGGCTATCTCTGCAGCTTTCTTATGGCACCTGGAAGCGTAGATTTGAAAAGTGCACCCAATTATTCTCTCCGCAGTCTTTACAACCCTGGACAGCATTGTTTTTTCCCTGACCGTGCAGCTCCCAAACCACACACACAGACCATACGTTAATACACTCTCAACAGTACAATGGTAAAATGCCATCAACAGGTCCTTTGAGAGATTGTTTTTCCGGAGGAGTCTCAGAAAATTGGTACTGAACTGAGCCAAAACTTTTGGCAACAACTTCTCCCTTTTGTGAAGGGGGAAGTATGAAAGGGAGAAAAGGTGGGGAAAGATTTTGTGCCTTGGGGAGACCCTGTGGCATTAGACTGCCAATTAAACTTAATTGTTCAATGGGTTGAAAGAGCTGAAATCAGAGCACCACCATATTTAATCACTACCCATCATTCGAAAGCCACATGCACACTGCCAGACAGATTGCTGGGGCTGTTAGCAAGACAGTGCCAACCACCAGTTGCAATTTGGACTGAATCCGAAGTCATCATCTTTCTTTAGAAAAAGAGCCAGTGTGGTGCCAAGTGTGTTAGACCTGGGTGACCAGGGTTCGAATCACCACTTGACCATCCAGCTCCCCAGGTGACCTTGGGAGCCAGTCACTGCAACTCAGCCTAGTCTGCCTCACAGGGTTGTTGTGGGGATTAAATGAGGGGGAGGGACCATGTACACCACCTTGAGCTCCTTGGTGAGAAGAGTTGGGATATAAATAAGGTAAATAAATAAATAAGGAAAAGAAAGGAAAACATCACGAAGCTCCTTTTGTGTGGGTGCAGTTTGTTGACTATTTGTCTTGAGTTGTTAATTGATTACATTTGCATTTATTAATTTCAATAATTAGATAGATAGATAGATAGATAGATAGATAGATAGATAGATGATAGATAGACAGACAGAGATGCTCAGGTGAAAATGAGGGCTCCAGCTAACCCAGTTTCAATCTCTTAGAGGACATATTTCCTTGTCTCTCTGAGTTATACAGTGGTACCTCAGGTTAAGTACTTAATTCGTCCCGGAGGTCTGTTCTTAACCTGAAACTGTTCTTAACCTGAAGCACCACTTTAACTAATGGGGCCTCCTGTTGCTGTCGTGCTGCCAGAGCATGATTTCTGTTCTCATCCTGAAGCAAAGTTCTTAACCCGAGGTACTGTTTCTGGGTTAGCAGAGTCTGTAACCCGAAGCGCATGTAACCTGAAGCGTATGTAACCTGAGGTACCACTGTAGATGTCAATCAGAAGATTCCAACCTGGACTTTGTCCAGATAGACTTTATTTGCATGTTCACGGCTTTCGTGCTCCCTGCATGAGAAAATGATGCAAACCTGAAACACCTTTACTTGTATGTACCTTGTATGTACATTTGGCCAGAGCCAAAAATGAATTTGGAGCTCAGGTTTGTGTGCATTTTCCCCGTTGACAAGTTGCTAGTATGATCATTGTAGCTGACATGTTCACTGCGTTTCAATTGCTGAATTTTGTATCTGGTTTCTTTATTTAGTGTGCATCATTTTTGCATTGTCAATCACCTTGAGACATTCCATATGTTACGACCAACAAGTCTAATGCACTAATAATAAGGTGTTGTATCCAATGTGCGTGTGCTTTAAAAGTTTGGTATGTATGTAGCTGTTAGTACCAAGCACAATACATTGTCCATCCCCATGATTAGAAAAAAAACAACACCCAGAATCAGTTATGAAAACAAGCAGAAAAAAATAGCAAGTTACGCAAAACTTGCATAATATATGCACATTCGCTCTAATTAAATCATTTATTCAGGTTTCTCAATCCCACTTTTCATGTTGCAGAATCTGGATTGCCTAGGTACAGAATTTTATTTTATTGTATTCTGGTAAGGCACACACAGACCTCTGAATGTTATGTGAGGGAGATTATTACATGGGTAGGTTAACTCCATGATGTAACTTCTCTCTTTTTGCCACTCCACCATCTCATGAGTCGCAATCTATGTCAGGTGAATAAATGAATTGGCCCAATTTTCTGTTCTCATTATGGGTTTTGTCATGGTAGGTGAATTATCGTGGGATTTTGTCGCCTGATCTATTTGGTGAAATATGAGTGTGCCAAGGACATTTCAGCTCTTATTTTCTATGATGGGATTTTCCAGACTCCCCTTTTTCACCTTTCTTCCTACCCCTCATGAACAAGAGGCCTTAACAAGGGGGGGGTGTGGAATTACTACCCTGGGTTTTAATTCAAAGAGGGTGAGATGCCAGTTGATATGAACAGGTCAGGCATCCCAGGTAGAACTGGGTTGATATTCTGCACTGCGACATTTAAAGGTGCAAAGACAACATCATGAATTAAATGATGCAGGAAAGTTCTGCAAAGAGTCCAGCATATGCATGAATCCTCGATACATTTCGCCGCAACAGCAGCGCTTGGGGGAAAATATGGGTCTTGCAAAAGCCTATCAGAATCATAATCCCATTGAAACATCAAGGGATCATCATAGAATCAGAAGAGCTGCCCATTAATTTTTATCCCAATAGAAAGAATTCTTTCACATGGAAAACCCTGGAAGCAAGATTCACCTACACCAGGCAGCAATACAATGTCCTTGTAGGGTAGGGAGAAGCTGAGAAACAGTCCACTCTTTCACACACACCAGAAGTCGAATAATTGATCTTGTTGGGCTCGGACTGACCTGTGTTATACCAGCTGGAGACAGTACAATCTTAAGACTTCTGCCTCTGGCTGAGATGGGCTGGCTGGAGCCCAGGAGATTGATTAAGTGACCTTTATCTTGCAAGCTTTACAGAGACTTGATGGGAAGTCAGGGAGAGGAGGAGTTTAAAAGGTTTCCAGATCTCCTCCTGACCGGTCCTTCAGACCTGCTTGAGGTCAGCAAACTCTGTGCTTCTTTTCCACATTGGAGAGTGGTCATTGAGCCCCACAGCTGTCCAGATTGCCCTGAGGAGGGTCAGGATGGTCCAATAGGTAAAGGACCACTGGATGGTTATGTTCAGTCAGAGGCAACTATGGGGTTGCAGCGCTCATCTTGCTTTCAGGCTGAGGGAGCCGGCGTTTGTCCACAGACAGCTTTCTGGGTCATGTGGCCAAGAGCACTAAACCACTTCTGATGCAACAGGACACTGTGATGGAAACTAGAGCGCATGGAAACGCTGTTTACCTTCCCACCACAATGGTACCTATTTATCTACTTGCACTGGCATGCTTTCGAACTGCTAGGTTGGCAGGAGCTGGGACAGAACAACGGGAGCTAGTTCCCATCACAGGGATTCGAACTGCTGACCTTCTGATCAGCAAGCCCAAGAGGCTCAGTGGTTTAGACCACAGCACCACCTGCGTCCCCTTAACCTCAGCAGAGATCCTAGTTAGAAATTACTAACATGCAATGATTACAATTTAGAAAGATCCTGGTGGAAATTGACACTGTGTGGGTGCAGGTGACCAGTGACCACAATGTGAAAGAAACAACTTGGGCCATATTCACACCATCACAGTGCTTGAATGTGGTCATCGTCAGCTGATAATGTACCCAACAAGGCAGGTTATAAATTCATTTTAATGAATAAAGTCAGATACAGTGGTACCGTGGGTTACATACGCTTCAGGTTACATACGCTTCAGGTTACAGACTCCGCTAACCCAGAAATAGTACCTCTGGTTATGTACTTAATTCCTTCCAGAGGTCTGTTCTTAACCTGAAACTGTTCTTAACCTGAAGCACCACTTTAGCTAATGGGGCCTCCTGCTGCTGCTGCACTGCCGCCGCACGATTTCTGTTCTCATCCTGAAGCAAAGTTATTAACCTGAGGTACTATTTCTGGGTTAGGGGAGTCTGTAACCTGAAGCGTATGTAACCCAAGGTACCACTGTATACATAATGTACTTAAAATGTGGGAAATATAAGCACCATAAGAACAGAAGAACATAAGAAGAGCCTGCTGGATCAGGCCAATGGCCCGTGCAGACCAGAATCCTGTTCTCACAGTTGCCAAGCACGAAAGCAGGACCCCAGCACAAGAGTATTCTCCCTTCCCGCAGTTGCCAGAAAAGCAGTCTTCCCTTTTGTGCTTTCCAGTAAAATCTGGAACACTCTTCATTATAGCATGACAAGAGGTGTGAAGTCTCATAAACTGCTACCTACCTATCCGCACATTAATGCATGGTGTGTGCATCAGCTTAGTTGATATCAGAAATCACAAATTCCTTCCAGCTTGCCTAATACAAAAAGTGTGTGCCTGCATTTGCCTCTTGTTGAAATGAATGGGGCTGCTTGTACTTTGAGGTGCCTTGCACTGATATTTATATTATGGGTTATTGGAGCAACCTTAAGCTGATCCAAAATTACCAAAGGGACCACAGAGACAGAGGTGCTACAGGTGTTAAGCAAAGGCTACAGCCGGCGAGCTCAAACCAAAGGTATTGTCAGATTCGCAACATGCCTTGCCAATTGCGCCTTTTGCAGTGATATAAACAAATGACGCATAAAGGCCATTATCACGTTCTTTATGGAACAGGAAGGCCTGCAACCCAGATTTATGTCTTGCCAAAGCATTATTTCTTACAATATTATCCATTAGTTGTGCACAAACATGTTCAGGCAATTTAGATAACATAGGTAATGGTGGGACAGACTGATATGAAAACCCTGGGGAAAACTTATTCAGATATGGGTGTCATTCTGCTCCTTGTGTCCAGATGCAAACTGACGGATTGCAATAACAAATTAATCACAAAAGGCTGTGAGCAGGTGAGACGTGAAGCAAGAGAAATCATTACATTTAAGAACTGGGTGTTTTCAATGGAAAGGGAGATTGACCATTAGGGATAGGAAAGTTACATTAAAAGCCTGCTCACCCATAGACTCGATTGGTGGCCTTGTGCAAGTTATGTTCCTACGCCTCAGCTACCCACCTGTGACGACCACAGGGGTGTTATGAAGCTGAATGTGACAAGGAAGGTAAAATCCTTTTCCAGCTAAGGATAAAGGTAAAGGTAAAGGGACCCCTGATCATTAGGTCCAGTTGTGGCCGACTCTTGGGTTGTGGCGCTCATCTTGCTTTATTGGCCGAAGGAGCCGGCGTACAGCTTCCAGGTCATGTGGCCAGCATGACTAAGCCGCTTCTGGTGAACCAGAGCAGTGCACGGAAACGCTGTTTACCTTCCCACCAGAGCAGTACCTATTTATCTACTTGCACTTTGACGTGCTTTCGAACTGCTAGGTTGGCAGGAGCAGGGACCGAGCAACGGGAGCTCACCTCATTGCGGGGATTTGAACCGCCGACCTTCTGATCGGCAAGTCCCAGGCTCTGTGGTTTAACCCACAGCTCCACCCATGTCCAGCTAAGGATACAATCCAGCAATTTCTTTTGCTCTGAGAAACTGTCCCCTTGCGACTTCCCTCAACTTGGATGGCTTTAAAAGAAGATCAGACAAATTAATGAAGGATGAAACTTTCGTTGGCTAGAAATCCTGTTCTACCTTCACTGTTGGTGGCAGATGGCATCTGTAGAACAGAGGAGTGTGCCTTTGGGAGTGAAGTCAAACTGTTGCAAGGTTACCGTGCCTGCTGTGGCTGTAGAGACCAATATAGGAGAGACATGTTTTGTTGCAGTTGGGGCAAAATAAGCCATCCGGTTGTGCTACTGCAGGTGCCCCAGGGCATTCCTTCTCTCTGTGCTCCTCCCAGTGGTCATTAGCCCTCTGGTCACTGCTGTGGTTGCACGGCCAGACTGCCTGTTTCCAGGCAATGCAGGAATCTTTTGTCCACTGTGAGGCTCAAACTCACAACCCTGAGATTTAGAGATTCATGCTCTATCTATTTTGGATTCCCTCCCTCCCTCCCTCCCTCCCTCTCTCTCTTTTTTTCCCCCCTTTTCCTTCTCCTCCTGCGATGAGGCTACATTTTAATATTTTAATGTTCCATTATTTTAATGTTGTATTTTATTTTTGTTTTTAAGTTTGTAATCATCCATCTTGTTTTTATTATTGCTTGTAAGCCGCTCTGAGCCCGGCCTTGGCTGGGGAGGGCGGGGTATAAATAAAAAAATTATTATTATTATTATTATCTACCGAGCTATCTGAAATAACATGGCACTTGGTGACTCATAATACTTCCCTCACCTACCCACAACCCAGGCTCATGACTGAGTGGGTGTTTGAAGGCTCCTGGGGAAGTTGAGAAAACATTAGACCCCCATTACAGTTTGTTTGGAGGCACACTGTGTGTGTGTGTGTGTGTGTGTGTGTGTGTGTATCTCAGTAGCTCAGCTCATTATCCGATAGAAGGGAAGGTTTTTCCATCATTGTACGCAGGCCTCACCAAAGCCCAAAATCCCAGTGACTCTTAGAGTGTGATATTCTGTTCTCTTCCTTTTTCTTCTGGTCTCTAATGCTTATTGATTACTTTTTCTTTTATCACTTTCTATTGATTACTTGTGTCCATAGTTATTCATAAGACATATTGATCATGTAGTAATTAACCTCTAATGGGGGTCAACTAAGGTCAACAGTATGGCCTTGCCCATCTCGATTTTTGTTAATTTGTGTTTATTGGGATTTTGTTTTTCTCATTTTCAGTTTTGCAATTGATTTTGTTTTTTCTCAGCACGGGCTTCTTTGATATGCCATGAAATATTAAAATTGTTTACAAGCTGTGTTGTGTTGTCTTCTGCATTATTTTTATTGGCTGATGCCCCTGCTAATTGCTATAATGCAGTCTTCTCCAAACTGGTGGTCTCCATATGTCTCAGACAACAACTCCTGGCTAGGGATCATGGGAGTTGTAGTCCAAAGCATTTGAATGTCACCAGATTGGCAAAGGCTGCAATAATGTTTTTAACTATTGTACTGTGCTGTTGAGTGTTTATTAAGAAATAAAGGTAAAGGGACCGCTGACCATTAGGTCCAGTCGTGACCGACTCTGGGGCTGCGGCGCTCATCTCGCTTTATTGGCTGAGGGAGCCGGTGTACAGCTTCCGGGTCATGTGGCCAGCATGACGAAGCCGCTTCTGGCGAACCAGAGCAGCGCACGGAAATGCCGTTTACCTTCCCACCAGAGCGGTACCTATTTATCTACTTGCACTTTGACGTGCTTTCGAACTGCTAGGTTGGCAGGAGCAGGGACCGAGCAACGGGAGCTCACCCCATCATGGGGATTCGAACCACCAACCTTCTGATCAGCAAGTCCTGGGCTCTATGCTTTAACCCACAGCACCACCCGCGCCCCTTATTCAGAAATAGAGACATGCTTTATGTAGGTAGATATGTATGTTTTGCATACATCAAAATCCAAACAAATATTGAAAAGCCACTACCGAGAGTCAGGAGGGGGTGGGGTTGCGGGCTCCCGTCCCCGCCCACACTCCCGCGAGGCTGGAGTCAGCCTCGCGGGAAGCTGGGATTCCATAGGGCATCCCTGCCCGCCAGCCAATCGGCTGGCGGCAGGGGCGGGCCTTACAGAGGCCACTTAAGGTCGGGGCAGCCCTTGGCTCGCCCCTTTTTCTTCTTCGCAGCTTCGAACTGTTTCTCTGTGGCCACAGCCTCTGGAGAATTCTCAGGGAATACCAATGTTTTTGAGAATACCAGGGAACATTTCTCTGAGGGTGCCCCATACACTTCTAGCATTGAACTGAATTTCAAACCATGTAAAATGTTTAGGTAAACATTAATGATGCTTCTGCCTGGCTTAAACTCTCAAGGAGATTCTGGGAAGATAAAATATTAGAATTTTTTTCATTGAACTTTAGTTGAAGAGGACCTTTTGCATACTTCTATTTCTGATTAGAAGGCTGGAGCTGGCTTCTGTTGATGTTTGGCGTACCTTCTCCTTGAATATTTTTGGACTGAAACTCCTATACACAGCTTCCTGCAGGACTGGTAGTCAGGGATGGTGGAAGTTGCAGTCAAAGAACACCTGGAGGGCCACAAGATCTTCATCCCTAATGGAGAAGTTCATTGTATCACATACTTTTAGGCAGTGCTATTTTTCTAGAAAAAGAGGTGCCAGAGCTCATGGTGAATTTCTCCCTTGTTCACATAGAAAGGCAATGGTGCCCACCTGAGAGGGATTGGAGCTGAGTTTTGGTGAGCTCTTGCTGAAACAAAGTCCTGCTTATAGGTACTAAATCCTACAAGTACCTACATACTTGTAGGTACTGAATCACATACTTGTAGGTACTGTGCATAATGCATTCAAAATTGAAATTGAAATACTTTATTGTCACTTGTGCAACTTGTATACAGTGAGATTACACAAGCACCCCCCACTTAGCTCTCTTAGTCTTAATTCCCCTTGTTTACTGACGCACACCCACCAAACCCGAAAGTCAGTTGCCCGGTTGCTATATTTTCATTCAGCAGCCTAACAGCCCACAGATAGAAGCTGTTATTTACCCTGTTGGTGCAACTAATCATGCTTCTATACTTCTGCTCGAGGGCAGGAGATCAAGAAAGTGCTGGTCAGGGTGTGAATCATCCCTGAGAATTTTCCTCACTCTCCTGAGGCAACGTTCTTCCACGATGTCATCCAATGGATTTACGGGACAGCCCATAATATACTGTGCTGTATTCACCACCCTCTGTAGGCACTTCCTATCAGTTGATGTCAAACCAGCATACCACACCGTGATGCAGTATGAAAGGACACTTTCTGTTGTGGACCGGTAGAAGGAGATAATCAAATGTTGATTGACATCGTTTTTTCGCAATACTCTGAGGAGATGGAGTCTCTGTTGGGCTTTCTTAACCATCTGGGTTGTATTGATTTTCCAAATAAGGTCTTCACTGAGATAAACAATCACGACACCAGTTTTCAAAATCCCTCAGACATTTTTCCAAAGAAGGAAGCTACAAGTCCATCTTTAAACATTGCATTAGGAGAAATATAGTTAGAAATATATAGAATAACTCCCCCATCTCTGTTCCACCTTTCACTGTTCTCTCTTTCTCTCTGGCTCATTCTCTCGCATAAACCATGGTGCAGCCCAAACAACAAGCTTAATCCATTCAACAACTTCTATTACAGCAAAAAGGACCCCCAAACTTCAAAGTACTTCACAGAATGAAGGATTGGACCCTACATTTGGACCACTAGGTTCTGCTCGGCTGAGAAACGTAATGCTCTGTGCTTCTGTCCCCATCATAATTCTTTTCCTTCTTCCAGTTACTGATGGAATAAGGACAGCTAGAGGACTCTTATCAGGGCAGCTCATTCAGCAATATTAAGTGAACTTTGTTTTATGTTCAGACAGTTTAGCAATGATGCCTTTTATATGACTAATTTATGTCGGACATGTCAGGAGTGCTTTTTTTTTCAGATTCATGGCATTCACCACGGCGTCAGCAGGCTTCCTTCCTATGCAATGCACAGGGACATATTTAACTGGACAAAGGATGCAATGGGAACGAAACCACTTAGAAGCCCCCACTAGAGAAAACGCCTTGAAATAAAAATATATATGATCTTGTAGGATGCATAGGCTACCAAATAGCCTTTACAACCCATAATATGAGTTGTGTTACTCATATTATGGGTCTGTGGGTTAACCCAACCTTTTGGACTGCTTCTGAACACGCAAATGCAAGAACAGTCCTGCTGATGTCAGGGATGCAAGAACAAACCTACCCAGACATATATCTGCTTTAAAAGTGCTATTGATTTTATCCTTAATGATAATGGCTCAATGCACTATGACTCTGAATGCTAGGAATTGCAGGTGGGGAGAGTGCTGTTGTACTCAGCTTATGCTTGTGGGCATTAGCATCTAGTTGGCCACTGTCTTGGTCCGACGTCTTGCCAAATGCAAGGTGGTTCTTTTAAAAGGAGATTCGGAAGTAATACAAAGCACAAGTGAGTGAGAAGATTAAAGATTTTATTCCAAACAGCAAGCAGTATATACATACCAAGCAAGCACTTCAATCTTCCACTTGGAAGTCCTCAAGAAGCAGCAAAGTGACTCCCCCTGGTAGCCTCAGTTTGCACAGCCCCACAGCCCATCAGTCCGTGCATGAGCTTCTCAGAAACTCTGCCCCAAACCATCTGATCCCCAAACCACACAAGCCTGTGTGGCTTGCTCGACTGGCTATGTGCAGATCATTCACTACTGGCTACAGAGAGCCAGTGTGGTGTAGTGGTTAAGAGCGGTGGACTCGTAATCTGGTGAACCGGGTTCGCGTCTCTGCTGCTCCTCCACATGCAGCTGCTGGGTGACCTTGGGCCAGTCACACTTCTTTGAAGTCTCTCAGCCTCACTCACTTCACAGAGTGTTTGTTGTGGGGGAGGAAGGGAAAGGAGAATGTTAGCCGCTTTGAGACTCCTTCGGGTAGTGATAAAGCGGGATATCAAATCCAAACTCTTCTTCTCTTCTTCTACATGCAGATTATTCGTTAGCCACCCCCTTCCAATGCCTCACTTTCTCAAAATAATGTCCAACATCAAAGAAGGTACCCAGCACTATCGCTTCCTCCCAACTTATTAGGACATTAAAGGCTTTTCTTCACGGCATCAAATAACTTAACAAGAGACAGGGAGGGGAGAGGAACAGAGGCAGGAAGGGTAACTATGTCAGATCACTAACTCCTTGAAATACAATTTATCTTCCTGATAGATTGCCCATACAGTGGACCCTCTGAATACGAATTTAATTTGTTCTGGAGGTCCATGCACACCCTGAAAAATCTATATCCAGAGGCGCCGCTTCTGCGCACATGTGCAGCGTGGTAGAGTGCTTCTGCGCATGTGCGAGCGGCGAAAAATACTTCTGGGTTTGCCGCTTTCACAACCCCAAGTTTGTGTTACTCGAGAGTAACGTAACCCAAGGGTTTACTGTATACCTGATCTATCAGGCTTGTCTTGCTTTCTCATGAATAACTGCTGTGGACTTCCATGTTGTAAAGGGTAGGTTGAAGAGGTTTTTAGTAGACCTGAGCAAAACGTTTCAAAGGTTCACCAAGGACCAAGGTCCACCATAACTCAGTACACCTTGAAAAGGTAACAGATGGGAGAGGGAGAGAATTGGGAAGGGAATCCAAACAAGGACAGATTTTTACCTCATTTACTGCCAGCAGCATTTGTTCTCTCCCCTGGCTGGAAACCATTTTGTGTTTCCTCTCCCAAATTCTTTTTTATCATATGCACACAGAAAGAAATTTCCACTCCCTGTTTTGCCCTCACTTTGATGCCATTAATGTGAAACCAAATCAGATTGAGGACAGGAGCAGGGCATTTTGCTTCCTTCTTCCCCTCTAGTATCTTCTAGAGAGGAATTAGCAATGGAGGGGAAATTTGGTGCATATAAAGGTGGACCTATGTAATTCACTTTCTAAAAAAAAAAAAAAAAATGTGGACTGAAATGCAGCCCTCCTTCTCTGAAGTTTGCAGTGCAGTTCTCCAGCCAAACAATGCGTACAAAATGCGTTTAGGGACGTGGGTGGTGCTGTGGTCTAAACCACTGAGCCTCTTGGGTTTGCCGAGCAAAAGGTCAGTGGTTCGAATCCCCACAATGGAGTGACAGTGGCAGAGCTTCATGCTTCTGCACCAGGGTGGGCGGAGAGCAGGTAAAGGCGGGGCTGGCACATGTCCTGGGGGTGTGGCGCATCACTCGCAGGGGCATGGCGTGCGTCCTGGTGGTGTGGTGCCAAGCGCAGGCGGGGGGCAGCCATAATGGCACCCCACCGGGATAGTGCTGCCGGGGCCGTGCGCTCCCCCCCACTCCTCTTCCTCTGCCAGTGCGGAGTGAGCTTCCACTGCTCTGTCCCAGCTCCTGCCAACCTAGCCATTTGAAAGCACACCAGTGCAAGTAGATAAATAGGTACTTCTGTGGCAGGAAGGTAAATGGTGTTTCTGTGCGCTCTGCTTCTGTCACAGCATTTTGTTACACCAGAAGCGGTTTAGTCATGCTGGCCACATGAGCCAGAAAGCTATCTGTGGACAAATGCTAGCTCCTTCGGCGTGAAAGCAAGATGAGCGCTACAACCCGAGAGTTGCCTTTGACTGGACTTAACCATCCAGGGGTCCTTTACCTTTACAACATACGTATAGTAGGGCAAAGAGGGCATAAGAAATGTACACATTTGTGAAAATAGCATACGAAATGCATTATATTGGGAAAGATTATGGAAAATAGGATTTGCAAAAAATGTGTATTAAGCAAAATGCCATATAAAATACAGTATGAATTTTATGAGAAACTCACACTCAAATGCTGCTGAATTTCCATAAGAACTTTCTTAAATGAAGAAATATACATCAAAAATTGATGTGGGAATGAGGAGAACTGAACTGAAAGAACAGGTAACAGGTTGGGTACAAAACCCTATCCCAAATAATCACCCTTTTTCTCTGGCCCCTGAAATCACTCTGGAAGCATTGCTTTAACTACTTTCAGCTCAAATCTAGTTTTGGGAGCCAACATCAGTCTCCTTTTTAGAAACAATTGTCACATAACAGCAACTTTCTCATGCACAAGCTCCCCGCCCTGCCCCGAAATCAAGGAGTGCTCAAAAGGAACTGCCATGTTCCATTTTTCTTCTTTGTTAGATTTCTCTTTCTCTAATAATAAAAAGCACAGCATAGAATGTTGCATTAGCTGGAGGTTAGCCTTGGAAAGTAATTTAATGTGAATATCATTATTAAAACCCTACTGCTTCCGATGGGTTTTTCAGATGAATAAATCTGTGGCAATATAAAATTACTTGATTTATAACTATGTATTAGTCAATTGAAATGTCAGTTATTATCTTCCCTTGCTCAAAAGCTTTGGATTTGTCATATAATTTTATGCATCTTTTAGAACAGGCTCAAAAAGTCTCAGGAAAGGACGTAAGAACAAAACTTCAGCCTGAAGGATAATAGCCAAGAAACTCATATTCCCCCCAGTGTGGCTCAAATAAGATATCACAGAGTCGATAATTGATATGGCAAAAGAGCTACATTTAGGAAAGTCATTTCTTGGTTAATAGAGCTTGATGACTAGACGAGATTGGAATGAATTTACTGCAGGGATATCGGTTGTAGCACGGGTCATGCAGAAGTTGAGTGTACAGTGGGGTACAACTACAAGGGATAGAAGAATCTGGTATTTCTAACATCTGTCAGTTTCTTATTTTCACGGTCTTCAGTTCATCTCATTGCCCTATCAGTTTGCAACCTTCCCCCCATTTTTTTTTAAGTATTCATGAAAATTCATGCACGTTTTCTGCTTATTTTTAAGAATATACAATCAATTTTCTCTAGCATACCGTATTTTTCGCTCTATAGGACGCACCAGATGATAAGATGCACCTAGTTTGGGGGGGGGGGTTGGAAACAAGAAAGAAAAATTATGAATCCCAGAAGCCAGAGCAGCAAGAGGAATCTGGCTTCTGGGATAGCCGCTGAAGCCTCTCCCGGGCAGCGGGATGAAGGCTCCCCCTGCCTGGGAGAGGCTGAGCATGGGTAACCTGCCCTCTGTACCTTCCCCCCTCTTTAAAGGGAGTGTGATTCTTGGGGACTTTTCTGGGAGGTGGGGGAAGGGACAGAGCCCCCCACTTCCCACAAGAGTCGCATGAAGCCTTCCAGGGCAGTGGGGAGCCTTCGTCCCCATGTCCTGCAGAGGCTTCTGGGACAGCCCACAAAGCCTCTGCAGGGCAGTGGGGTGCCTTCATCCCGCTGCCCTCCGGAGGCTTTGTGCAGCAAACCCGAAACTAGAACAGCGAGAAAGAGCGCTGCGCAGCGCTCCCTCTCCCTGTTCTGGCTTCTGGCATAGCATTCCATAGTCTGCATTCACTCCATAAGACGCACACACATTTTCTCTTAGTTTTTAGGAGGGAAATAGTGCGTCTTATAGAGCGAAAAATACACTAAATGCATTTGTGCATTATTTCCATGATTTTATGCATTTTTCTGCACACTTTCCCCCTGATATATGGGTGGTATTCAATTAAATTTTATTCATGGTAAGCTCATTGAAATGAATGGATTTAACTTTGTCATTAATTTCAGTGGGTCCCTTCTGAGTAGAGCATAACCTATGTTTCACCCCCCCTTTGTACTTATTTGTTTGGTTGGGGAACTGCCACCACACAATTCAAAGTATGAATTTTGAAGGATAGTGCCTTTTCAGACAGGAATTAGGCAGATTTGCATTAAAAAGAATGAACAATGCTTATTGCATTAGTGCATGGACCATAGCAAAATAAAACAAAATATCAAATGTTTGCGATGTTCATAGAAGTTCAGAAGTCAAAACTAAAATTAATAAATAAAATGCATACAGAATTATAAAATAAAATAAATGAAGCTTTACCTATACAACGGGTAGGCATTACTAGAACAAAAAGTGACATTTGGAAACTATATCAGGACATACTTTATGCTGTCATGTCTTCAAGTCTCCATAACACTTTACAGAAATGGAATCCAATAACTTTCCAATAAGTGTGGCGGCACGTAACACAAAGAAAACCTGCACAAGTCACATGTGAATTAGGGCTGCCATACATCCATATTTTTCTGGACGTTCCCGAATTTCAAAGGCAGAATCAATGTCCAGGGAGAATTACCAAAAGGTGGCACTTCATCATGAATCTTAGGAAAGTCAATTGAAGAAATGTGTCTTCTTGGCATACAGTGGTACCTCAGGTTAAGTACTTAATCCGGAGGTCTGTACTTAACCTGAAACTGTTCTTAACCTGAAGCACCACTTTAGCTAATGGGGCCTCCAGCTGCTGCCGCGCCGCTGGAGCATAATTTCTGTTCTCATCCTGAAGCAAAGTTCTTAACCTGAAGAACCATTTCTGGATTAGCGGAGTCTGTAACCTGAAGCGTATGTAACCTGAAGTGTATGTAACCTGAGGTACCACTGTATTCCTTTTTTTAAAAAAAGCTCAAAAACATCTGAATGGCATCTGAAATATACTCACAGTCGAGTGTGGATTTCATGCTCTTTATTCAGCTCATAGTAGTGAGGAATGGAAGTTCCCCCGAAATGTCTGATCTATATACATTATTTACACAGTGGGCCCCATGTGATTGGCTAATTCTGGGATTCTCCTACAGGCCAATCAGG
This sequence comes from Podarcis erhardii, assembly GCF_964252035.2. Lineage (NCBI taxonomy): Eukaryota > Metazoa > Chordata > Lepidosauria > Squamata > Lacertidae > Podarcis > Podarcis erhardii. The sequence continues at coordinate 50,068,434 of NC_138501.1, forward strand.
TTGCCGATTCACTTCCACCTTTAGTTGGATTGGGTGGCTCCTGCAGACCAATCAGACTGCTGCAATCTTAATCCTATTGTTCTAGGACCAGAATAATTCATTCTGAATCCTATTGTTCTAGGACCAATTAGACTGCTGCATTTTGGATCCTATTCAACTCAGTACATAACAGCAATGCTATTTGAACCAAACCACTTCACTCCCCCATCTCTACAAATAATCACAGCTTAAAAGCAGAATTTAAATCCCCAATCATCCATACGGCTCACAGAGTGACCAGGCGCCAATCACAGAATCAAACACACAAACACACTCAGAGTAACCTACCTCACTGGTTTGCAGTGTGACTAAAATGGAACTGTCCCCATGAGTTCCCTAATGATAGGGTGGTGATGGGATATGAATTTGAAAAATAAAATAAAATAAGTGACATTTGTGTCAGAGAGACACCCCAGCAGCTGTCAGGGCCAGGTGGTAGCTCAGTGGCAGAAAATCTTAAGTTCTCTCCCTGTCTGAAACCCTGGAAGACCTTATAATGCACGTCAATTTCTTGACTTTTGTCTTCTGGGTTTCTGGGGTTTTTCCTGTTGTTATTCTGTCTCTCACAGCTACAATAAACCTACCATTAAAATTATGGACTGGTCGTTTCTTCCTCAGAGGGCAAACGGGCAAATTTAGCAGGGGATCAAATACTTCCCCCCCCCCTCACTTAGGGCAGCTTCTTATGTTCCTTCTCCCTTCTGGTGATTTCACACCGTGAATTCCTTGAGGCATTCTCTATAGTTTTGCCAGGCTTTCTCCACTCCAGAAACAAAAAAACAACAGCCAGTTGTTATTTCCCCCCAGTCACAACCGTCCCTCATTATTTCAGGCCTTCTTACCAGGTGCAAACAATCGAGTCACGTAATCAAATTCCTCGGGCAAAAGCATTTTTTACCCCCCTTGGTCGATTTCCTAACACGAACAGATTTTTTTCCCCCACAGCTAACAAGTGTCTGTGCTAATCAGCTTCGCCCACTCATTTTCACAGAATAATGTGTGAGAGCTATTTTTGGGTCTCGTTTTGCTGTTCATACCAGTTGCTCCAATGTCCCATCCCCCCCACTTCCCTGAAGCATTCCAGCCTATCTGCTTTCCCATGTCCAATAAGACACACTTCAATCTGCAGTGTGTAGACCATTCCACTTGCAAACAAAGCCACATTGAATAACTATTTCACTATCTTGCATGCATTCCCTCCAACATTTCTCCAAACAAAATAGGGACACCCTATTTTTTAATAATAATAATAATAATAATAATAATAATAATAGCCCGACCCATCTGACTGGGTTGCCCCAGGCACTCTGGGCAGTTTCCAACATATATAAAAACACAATACAGTGGTACCTCGGGTTACATACGCTTCAGGTTACAGACTCCGCTAACCCAGAAATAGTACCTCGGGTTAAGAACTTTGCTTCAGGATGAGAACAGAAATCGTGCTCCGGCAGCGCAGTGGCAGTGGGAGGCCCCATTAGCTAAAGTGGTGCTTCAGGTTAAGAACAGTTTCAGGTTAAGAACGGACCTCTGGAACGAATTAAGTACGTAACCAAAGGTACCACTGTAAAGCATTAAGCATTTAAAAAACAACACCTTCCCTACACAGGGCTGCCTTCAGATGTCTTCTAAAGGTTGTATAGTTATCTCCTTGGCTTGAGGGTCACGTAGGTCCATACCCTCCAAGATTTCTCTTATGAAAACAAGGACACCCTGAGGAAAAAGTGGACATTCTGGGATCAAATCAGAAACTGGTGTGTCTTCTGTAAATCTGGGACTCCCTGGAAAATAGGGACACTTGGAGTGTCTGTACATGGAACTTGGAGAAATGTACCTCCTCTGAGGAGAACTTAATTGGCCCCATGACAGGGGTGAAATAACAAGAGGGGACACAGAGTTGGGGAAATCTTTATTGACAGGAGTAGAAAGCGGGCGTGCCATGGCAGTAGGGCAAGGATCCTCGTCTACATTCCAACAGCCCTTGATGGCCCTGTATACCTGAAGAATCATCTCCAGAGAGCCAGTGTGGTGTAGTGGTTAAAAGCTATAGACTCGTAATCTGGGGAACTGGGTTCGTGTCTCTGCTCCTCCACATGCAGCTGCTGAGTGACTTGGGCCAGTCACACTTCTTTGAAGTCTCTCAGCCCCACTCATCTCACATAGTGTTTGTTGTGGCGGAGGAAGGGAAAGGAGAATGTTAGCTGCTTTGAGACTCCTTCGGGTAGTGATAAAGCGGGATATCAAATCCAAACTCTTCTTCTTCTCTTCTTCCACCTCTATCATTCAGCTCGGACACTGAGGTCCAGCTCTGAGGCCCTTCTGGTGCTTCTTTCATTGAGTGAAGTTACGGGGAACCAGTCCCCAGTGCCAACCATGGTACAGTGGTGCCTCGGGTTACAAACTTAATTAGATCTGGAGGTCCATTCTTAACCCCAAACTATTCTTAACCTGAGGTACGCTTTTGCCAGCGCACGATTTCCGTTCTCATCCTAGGGCAAAGTTCGCAACCCAAGGTAACTACTTCCAAGTTAGTGGAGTTTGAAACCTGAAGTGTTTGTAACCTAAGGTACCACTGTATTTGCAAAGCAGGCTTAGGATGCACACAGGTCACCTGAACCTGGACTCCCCCTCTCACGCTGTGGTAAGATGTGCCGTCTTTATTAAATCACAAAATTATTTATAAATTTGCATCTGTAGCTACAAGAAGCACATGCAGATTCAATGCAGATCTGCACTGGTTTTAGGAGGGATGATGAATTTCCTGTATTATCACAAGTTTGTTGAACTGTCGTGTAGCAAGTGACCCAGAGGGTCACCTAGTCCAAACTCCTGCAGTGCAGGAATTAAGCCATGGGTTGTTCTTTTTGTCTTGTTTTCTTCAGTTTTGTTTAGATGAGTTATAGGTGGCATGTTGGCAGTTTTGCCTGTTATATTCTTGAACTAAATTTGCTCGAGTTCCTTTGTTTCATCTTTGCTTTTTCTTTGTTGCAAGCTAAGAACAGGCAGGAGACAGCATTACTCTGGTGCAACTGTTTCGCACGTCACCCTCCCTGAAAGCAGATAAAATATAATTCCCCTCGTAAAGCCAAATCTTTAGTTTCCTGGCTCCTCTGGGCCCTGGGACCAGATGGCTTCCTCTCATTTTGGCTGAGATTCAGTCTGCGGCTTCCATTTTGGCCTCTCCTTCGTCTCAGGCTCTGGATTTTTATGTGGCAACGGCTCAAAGTGGTCAAATAATTGCTTGGAAAGGGCTGTTTATAGGCAGAAGTGGGCCTACTTCCACCAAATAATGCTTTGCAAATATTTTGTATATCACCATAAAGCTAATTAGCTATTTTTGTTTTGCATCTACAAGGTACATGCAATGCAGTAGAAGGTTTTCCTGGGATCTCGGTTGTTTTAACTGATTTGATTGATGTTGCAGAATTAAACCTATTGAAAAACCTATGTAAGATAATAATAATGAAAAAATCTGGGCATTTAAAATTGAACTGGCTTTGTGCCACAACTTTTAACACTTGGCTGATATCCAGATGTAACACAGGTGATATTTTTACTGGCATAATAACAATAACAATAACAATAACAATAACAATAACAATAACAATAACAATAACAATAACAATAACAATAACAATAACAATGATAATAATAATGATAATGATAATAATAATTATGGGTTGGGTTATCTGGTTGGGTTTCTCCTTTTGGGAGCTGCCCAGCCATTCTGAATATTAAACAGAATAATAAACAGAATAAAACATCAGACATTAAAAACTTCCCTAAACAGGACTGCCTTCAGATGTCTTCTAAAAGTCAGATAGTCATTTATTTCCTTGACATCTGCTGGGAGGGTGCTCCACAGGGCGGGTGCCACTACCAAGAAGGCCCTCTGCCTGGTTCCCTGTAACCTCATCTCTCGCAGGGAGGAAACTGCCAGAAGCCCCTTGGTGCTGGACCTCAGTGTCCGGGTAGAACGATGGGGGTGGAGACGCTCCTTCAGGTATACAGGACCGAGGCCTTTTAGGGCTTTAAAGGTCAGCACCAATACTTTGAATTGTGCTCAGAAACGTACTGGGAGCCAATGCAGATCTCTCAGGACCAGTGTTATATGGTCTCAGCGGCCACTCCCAGTCACCAGTCTAGCTGCCGCATTCTGGATTAATTGCAGTTTCCAAGTCACCTTCAAAGGTAGCCCCACGTAGAGCGCAATATTGTACTGTTGCAGTCTTGTTACCTCTACAGATACCCACCTTGGGCACAGAGGTTTTCCAGTAGCAGTCAGCGATGCTTCATCCATGCTTGCAGAATGCCAGCTAAATTTACTAGTAGCTATATATTTTTCATTTTAGTCCATGGTGATTTGTGAGCAATTATCTCTCTTTTCAACCCCTCCCTATTCATAGTATGTTCTTTCTTTCTTTCTTAAACAGACTGCCCACACCAGTAAAAATTAAATTGGCAACTTTGCTGTATTAATTTTAAAGTCCTCAGAAATATCGCTTTGCTCTTGTCCTGGTGACATTCATGAAATATTTAGCAGGGAAGGAGGAGGATTTCTTCACATTGTCAATGTATTTCACCAAAGAATGATGTTATGTTCCTGGCCCATCATGGCATATTTATAAGAAGGACCTCTAAGTCATTCCATGGCCTGGACACCAGGACATCAGGAAGTTATTATGTCAGGAGCATAGTTTGCCTCAAGACTTTCTGGATGTAGGCCCCGCTGCTGAAGACCTAGAGTTGAGAAACATCTACGGTAACTACCTTCCTTGAGAAGGGAGATTGGAAGAGATGTGAATCTGTGATAGATCACAAGCTTTTCATGGAGAAAATCTCACATTTAACCCCCTCCTCTCCTCAAGCTTCCCAGTTAAAATATCAGATTGTAGGTTGAATGATCAGGTAGAAGGAGAATGACCTCTGCGTAGGTCTCTGAAGACCTGCTGATGGCCTGAGTAGACAATACTGGTCAAGATTGGAGGTTGGAAGAAGTTAGTTCAGTGTCTGCTTATGAATCTCATATTATTTGTAGTATAACAATACGGTGTGTTTTTTTAATATCATCTGTCTAACAATGGTCCCGTCTGCATAAGACATTTAAAGTAGTACAGTAAAACCTCAGTTGTCAAGCGTAATCCATTCCGGAAGACTGTTCAACTTCCGAAATGTTCGACAACTGAGGTGTGGCTTCCAATTGGCTGAAAGAGCTTCTTGTACTCAAGTGGAAGCCACTTCAGGCTTTCGGGTTCCACTTACTTCCAGGTTTTTCCGTGTTCGGGAGCCGAAATGTGTGATAGTGGAGGCATTCAGGAACCAACGTTTGACTGTGTAATACAAATGTAAACAGTTCCCCAAAGAATCATGGGAAATCTAGTTTGCTAAGCTTCCTAGGAGTTTTTAGGGGACTCCCATTCCCTTCACAGAGCTACCGTATTTTTTGCTCTATAAGACTCACTTTTTCCCTCCTAAAAAGTAATGCAGGCTACACAGCAATCCCAGAAGCCAGAACAGCAAGAGGGATTGCTGCTTTCACTGCTCAGCGATCCCTCTTGCTGTCCTGGCTTCTGAGATTCAGAATATTTTTTTTCTTGTTTTCCTCCTCCAAAAACTAGGTGTGTCTTGTGGTCTGGTGCGTCTTATAGAGCAAAAAATACAGTACTTTTCCCAGAGGGAAGAGAGATTGACTCTGGCACATCCCAAGTATAAGGGAGCTTCCTATGATGGATAGATTGGAAAGGCAACTGCCTTTCACTCCAACCTTACAGCTGGGACTGTCCCAAGTTCAGCCTCTGGCATTTATATTTACAAAGGATCTCGGATTGTAGGGCTAATACTTTGGAGAGTCGCTGCCAGCCATAGCAGACAGATCAGGGCTAGATGAGCTAATGGGATAAGAAACTCCATGCATGTTGTGTTGACTATGGAGCCTAACAGAAGACCAAAAGAATGGGGATGGAAAGGTCTGAGGAACAAGCTTCAGCTTCTGGATCCTCTGTGAAGACAATGACATGTCCACGTTAGTGATGTAATAAGAGGCATGGGAGGCCTGTGGTCTTCCAGCATCAGAGGGCTGGGCTAGATGACCCTTTGGGTCCCTTCCAACAATTCTACAATCAGTCCCGGCCAGCATGGCCAATGGTCATGGATGTTGGGAAATATAGTCCAACAATACCAAGGGGATGGTGGTCACAAATTCCCTATCCCTTTGCTACCCTATCTGGATCTCCCTTACTGTGTTAGGCTGTGTGGAAGAGGACCATCAGTTGTTCTAGTCTACATGATTTCTGTGTAGGAAGTTTGGAGCTGCCATCTAGGCACTGAATTGAAAACTGGCCATGCACTTCCCCATGTTCCAAACCCTGCCCAGATCTAGTCAAATCTCCAGTTTGATTCACTGGTTTTGGCCGTGTAATTTTTTATACGTGGACAGACTAAATCAGACCATGTTTAAGTGAACTGGGTATTTTAATAAGCTAACAAAATGAGCCTTTCCAGTGATTTAGGTAGCTGATATAAACAGCCAATTCCAAAGACACTAATGAGTATGCCTTCCAGAGATAATGCATGATATTGATCAAAGGGATCAACTAATATTGCAAAAGCCACAATAAATAATTTCCTATGAAATGATTTTTATTTTATTTATTTTCACCTCTGAAATGTGCTTGGCGAGAGAGAAGAATTATGAACTAGGAGGAAGAAGAAGCTTGCATGTTTCGATTTCGGTTTCACATCACTAGCCCAGTAATTTGGAGCTCATGTTTATCTTTTATTAATTTCAAGTTATCCATGGTGCCCGGTGCCCATTAGGACTGCTGGAGAGGAAGGCGAGGAGCCCAACAGAAACAATGACAGGAAGAGCTAGCTAATTCTAGTATGGGCCCCAATTCTCCTCCCAGCTGAGTTCTGAAGGGCAACATTGAAGCACAGAAGGAGGACGCTAACAGCCTAGGCCACCCCATTGCATTGGTTGGAACTAAGAGAGAGAGAGATGATTTGTCAAATGCATCTTGCAGGCATTGATGAACAGTTGCTATAAAGGGGGAAAGAGCTAATAATGAGATATGACAGAACTAAGGGCAGATTAAATTTGGTGGGGCAAAGTCCCATGTAGCCCTAATTGACCAAACTCTACTGCAAGTTATAATCAATTACCTGTTTTGCTTTTATCCCATAGAATGGTCCATGGTCAAAGATGCTTTCCTCCAGATGTTCATGACACCTGGAGGAAAGTCATGTTGGCCATCCCCACCATAGCGTCAAAAGGAAAGTCACTGCTCACTGCCTTGCATACACCATTGTTTCTATTAGTACGGATGATTTGTGGAAAGGTTGAAGGAAGTCACTTTAAAAAAAAAAAATTGTGAAACATTAAGTGGAATATTATAGTTTGTTTTGTATTTTGATTTATGTAAGCCAATAAAAATTATGCATAAAAAAAAAAAAAATACACCATTCTCCAAATAGCAGTTCAGACTCACATTTTGCTTGTTTATCTGAATTTGACTCGGGGCTCCAGGTGGAGGAGAGACCCTGTGGAGGACTTGATGGAGAATGTCCTTTCTCTGTCTAGTAGTCTATCTGTTCTTCATGCAGGACATGAACACCTTCTTAAAAGTAAAAAGTTGGAAGTTGTGCAAAAGAGTTAACCTGGCGAAAGAGGAGATGGTCAACTGCAGTAATGGCTCGACTGGAGTCATTTAACTGATTGTGCTATTCAATCAATGCATTTTTTAAAAAACCAGAAACATAGAGATGCTGTGTATGCAATCCATTGGTGTGTACATGGGTGCTCTGAACACAGCCCATGGTGACTTTTGAGCTCTGTGCAGATGACCCATTAAGCAGAGCACAGAATTTAGCACTGCTGAAGCCAGGATGGCAGGGTGGTAATTCAAAGGTTGCTGTGGCAACGACGCTTAATTTCCAGCAGTCAGACAAAACAAAGGATGGTTTATAGGACAATTAATATAGGCTGTGCTCCATGTCTTCAGGCTTTCCGCTGCCCGAGGTAACGGCCATTAGTGGAGCCATAAACTATGTGATGATCTGCATCGCTGGGTCTCAAATGAAGACGTTTATTTTAAAATTTCATTCAGGACAATTCAATTTTGTTTTAGAAAAGAGAGAGAGAGAGATGATTTGTCAAATGTATCTTGCAGGCATTGATGAACAGTTGCTATAAAGGGGGAAAGAGCTAATAATGTGATATGACAGAATGCCCAGACATCCGTTGTCTTGAGGTGCCGACTTGGGAGATGAGTTTTCAACTGGTGCTTTGGGGTGAAGGCCCTGCCGACAGCCTCCTGCTTCTTGGATGACATGTAGATCCATTTTGGTATGCCCCAGGACTTGACTGGAGCATGGCTGTCAAGCCCCACCCAGAAAGAAAATGGGATTTTTGATTCCAAGGATTGGCCATTACATGAGACACTTGGTGCAATGGACCACTGCAGTGGGTTACACACATATGAAAATGTTCTGGGAACAAAATAAGACAGCAAAATGCTCTGTTTTGTTTTGTTTTATTTGAGCATTTCTATCTCACCTTTCCTCCAAGGAACTCAGGGACCTTTAAGACATTACCCAGAGCCCCCTCTCCAGGTCCCTCTGTCTAATAATGTGAGCCACTTACTACAGAGAACGGCACCTTGGCAATGAAATGCTCAGCTGCAGAAATGATCACCTGGTACTTACATTAGGATATTCCCTGTACCAAGTGAAGATCTTCTTGATCTACCAGGCCTTATAACTTGATCCTTGTTTATTTCCCCCCTTGTTGGGTTTTACTGCTGATTTATTGATCATAGGCTGCTTCGTATGACTTTGTTCTGCTTTGTGTGGATTTGTGCCACTTCTAAGCTCCTTTTGTGCGGGTGCAGTTTGTTGACTATTTGTCTTGAGTTGTTAATTGATTACATTTGCATTTATTAATTTCAATAGATAGATAGATAGATGATAGATAGACAGACAGAGATGCTTAGGTGAAAATGAGGGCTCCAGCTAACCCAGTTTCAATCTCTTAGAGGACATATTTCCTTGTCTTTCTGAGTTATACAGTGGTACCTTGGGTTAAGTACTTAATTCATTCCAGAGGTCCATTCTTAACCTGAAACTGTTCTTAACCTGAAGCACCACTTTAGCTAATGGGGCCTCCCGCTGCTGCCACGCCGCCAGAGCATGATTTCAGTTCTCATCCTGAAGCAAAGTTCTTAACCTGAGGTGTTATTTCTGGGTTAGCAGAGTCTGTAACCTGAAGCATATGTAACCCGAGGTACCACTGTAGTGGGATTAAGAATATCCTGCTGCATCACTCCATCTGGTCCAGAAATCAGTTCCCAATAGTGGCTAACCAGAAGCTCATTTGGAAGCCCACAAGGAGGCCATGTCAGTAACAGCACTCCCTGGTTGTATGTACCCAAGTTACTGATATTTAGAGGTAGGTTGTCTTAACCTGGCACCAGAAACATATTAGCACGAGTGCCAAATAGGCCTTGCTTGGGAAAGCATACCATCGGTATGGGGCCACAACCGAAAAGGCCTCTCTCTGTGTGTCATTGCCATTGTCTGACCCTCTCTCCAAGGAGTCATCCAGAGGTAGTCCCCAAATGATGACCTTAGGGTGCAATAAGGTTTGCATCAGGAGAGGCATTCCATTAAGCATTGGGTAATATCACATTTTGTTAGTTAAACCCACCAGTTTCATTTGGGCACTGAAATGTATCAGCAGACAGTGAAACAGTGTCAGAACCAGGGCTATCTAGTCATAGAATCATAGGGTTGTAGAATTGGAAGGGGACCCGAGAGTCATCTAGTCCAACCCCTGCCATGCAGGAATCTCAACTAAAGCATCCATGACAGATGGCCGTCCATCCTCTGCTTGAAAACCTTCCATGAAGGAGAGTCCACCACCATCCAAGGCAGCCCGTTCCACTGTCAAACAGCTGTTACCATCATAAAGTTCTTCCTGCTTAGCTCTCATCAGCAGCTTGGCTGCTGCATTTTGCACCAGCGGCCTTTTCCAAGTCATCCTTATAATCATTGCATAGAAGGAATGATGAGCTTAGCCTCATCCAGGCAGCAATAAGCAGGCCTGATCTACATGTGTTCCAGTAGATTGTGGGACCATCTCAGCGTAGCCTAGGGCCACCCAGCGCCAGGCAAAACACAAGAGGCATGGTTGATTCTCCTACATATATTGTAAACCACCATATGATCTTCTGATGAAGGGCAATATAGAAATTTAATTGATGGTGATACCTGTTGATCTCGCTTGGGCGGAGGGCTAGTTTGTATTGTGGATTTCCCAACAGACTGGCCAGTGCGTACCCACTTGCTAGCTTTCATTTGCAGTTCCTCACCCTGGGTTCTGCTTCACCTGACGAAGGGACTTCCACCAGTGAGGAAGCCAGTGAGGGCTACATTCCTTGTTGAGCAACCTTATAGCACCCGCATGTCAATGGCAAGGGGGAACAGAGGCAAATGTGGAGCCCCTGGGGCTGAGTTTCTGCTTTCATTGAAATTCTCTTATATCCCTACAATGAGAGCTCTGGGCGGAAGTACAGTGGTACCCCTGGTTATGTACTTAATTAGTTCTGGAGGTCCGTTCTTAACCTGAAACTGTTCTGAACCTGAAGCACCACTTTAGCTAATGGGGCCTCCCGTTGCTGCCGCGCTGCCACCACGCGATTTCTGTTCTCATCCTGAAGCAATGTTCTTAACCTGAGGTACTATTTCTGGGTTAGCAGAGTCTGTAACCTGAAGTGTACGTAACCTGAAGCATATGTAACCCGAGGTACCACTGTATTGTAGAACCTGGCATATAACAAATCAGCAGGGTGGTTAGAGACTTTGGATGTGGCCCGCAAACACCGCAGACACCATGCTTATGTAAAACAGACAAAGAAAGATTTAGTAGGCGAGCCGATAAGATATATCTAAAAGGAAAGCAAGTTTCAAAATTGCCCTAAGTGGGATAAATTGCTGTATTACTCTGGCGATGCACACATAAAAATGGATTATCTTAGAGGAAAGCAATAATATAGAGGAGATTCTTATTTAATAAACTTTCAGGGCTCAGCTTAGTATTTTGTACTAAATAACAATAGCGACAAACCAAGAGGATAGTTTCCGTTTTTAGATATTTGTAAATGTCAGGGTTTGATTTACTCTCCATTTCACATTTCTTTCTTTATTAATTTTCTATTTCATTATCAATACTGACACTTTGCAGCCCGGTGCTCAGGCTTCCTCCACAAGGACACACAAGGCATTGAATATAGCATATCAATCACTCTTCCTGTGTGACATTTTAGACTGTTACATTGCATTCTTGGACCAATTTGCTCATGGCATTCAACTCCTAGCTTCAAAAATGTGGAAGAGGAGCCATCCTTATTGTGTTTCCAGGTCCAATTCAATGTGCTCACATTTGTGTTTAAAGAACAACCCAACTAGTAGTGTCTCACATGTCTGAAAGACCATATACATCTTTACGGATCCTCTCAGGTGTTAAGATCAACAGAGAGGAGTACACTCTTGGTCATTCCACTACCCTCAAAAGTGCAAGGAATAGCAGCCTGGAAGAAGACGGTCTCTCTTGTTGACCTTAACATATGAAACTCCCAGTCCACAAAGGTGTGTCTAGTATTTTCATTTTATAGCTTTTGCCATATATTGAAAACTCACTTATTTTCTCTGGCATGTGAAAATGGAGATATCTTGCTTTGTAGGACCTATTTTTATTTTTGAATCTGAGGTCCAGCGCCAAGGGCCTTCTGGCGGTTCCCTCACTGCGAGAAGCCAAGTTACAGGGAACCGGCAGAGGGCCTTCTCAGTAGTGGCCCTGCCCTGTGGAACGCCCTCCCACCAGATGTCAAAGAGAAAAACAAATTCCAGACTTTAAGAAGACATCTGAAGGCAGCCCTGTTTAGGAAAGCTTTTAATGTTTGATGGACTTTGTTGCTGTTTAGTCGTTTAGTCGTATCCGACTCTTCATAACCCCATGGACCAGAGCACGCCAGGCACTCCTGTCTTCCACTGCCTCCTGCAGTTTGGACAAACTCATGTTGGTAGCTTTGAGAGCACTGTCCAACCATCTCATCCTCTGTCATCCCCTTCTCCTTGTGCCCTCCATCTTTCCCAACATCAGGGTCTTTTCCAGGGAGTCTTCTCTTCTCATGATGTGGCCAAAGTATTGGAGCCTCAGCTTCAGGATCTGTCCTTCCAGTGAGCACTCAGGGCTGATTCCCTTAGAAATGGATAGGATTGATCTTCTTGCAGTCCATGGGACTCTCCAGAGTCTCCTCCAGCACCAGAATTCAAAAGCATAGATTCTTCGGCGATCAGCCTTCTTTATGGTCCAGCTCTCACTTCCATACATCACTACTGGGAAAGCCATAGCTTTAACAATACGGACCTTTGTCGGCAAGGTGATGTCTCTCCTTTTTAATATGCTGCCTATGTTTTTCATTGCTTTTCTCCCAAGAAGCAGGCATCTTTTAATTTCGTGACTGTTGTCACGAAAATAGTAGTTTGATGAACTACTGTATTTTAATATTTTATTGGAAGCCGCCCAGAGTGGATAGGGAAACCCAGCCAGATGGGCGGGATATAAATAAATAAATAAATAAATAAATAAATAAATAAATAAAAACTATCCTGTCCTTTTTTCTGGGATAGTTTTACTCTTAAAAAAAAAATGTATGACTATTAAAAATCAATCTGTCACTTTCAGTTTCCCTCAAGTTCTCGATTTCCCATTCTTAAATTCAGTTCTTTACATTTCCCCTACAATCTTCATTTCTAAGGGCCTCACAAAAATTAACATTTTTTTTTTTTAAAAAAGGAACCCACAGAAGAACCAGTTTAGGTTGCAAACCTTGCCCCTCTCCCCCAAAATAAAAATGTGGTTCATTTGTTCCCATAATTTGGTCAGTTGCCCCTGGACAGGCAACTTGATTTAAGGCCTGACATTCTAGCAGCACATGGGACAAGCTCTCATTCCCATGATCAGAACCACCACATAGTTCAACATTCAAAGAGACCCAGGTTCTATCCCTGACCAGAGCTGGAAAAGCTCAATGGACCTACGACAGCTTTCTGCGATCCTAACATTACATATTAAACCAACTATTTGTATATCAAACCTGTTATTTGAGTGCTCAAAACCTGATGTTTCCTGAACTGAAGGAGTATATATGGTTGTTTATGCTTAAAATTCTACAAGGAAGGCTCAAGCAGTATGTGGGCCGAGAACTCCCAGAAGTGCAAGCTGGATTTAGAAGAGGCAGAGGAACCAGAGACCAAATTGCAAACATGCGCTGGATTATGGAGAAAGCTAGAGAGTTCCAGAAAGACATCTACTTCTGCTTCATTGACTATGCAAAAGCCTTTGATTGTGTCAACCACAGCAAACTATGGCAAGTTCTTAAAGAAATGGGAGTGCCTGGTCATCTCATCTGTCTCCTGAGAAATCTCTATGTGGAACAAGAAGCTACAGTTAGAACTAGATATGGAACAACTGATTGGTTCAAAATTGGGAAAGGAGTACAACAAGGCTGTATATTGTCTCCCTGCTTATTTAACTTATATGCAGAATTCATCATGTGAAAGGCTGGGCTGGATGAATCTGAAGCTGGAATTAAGATTGCCGGAAGAAATATCAACAACCTCAGATATGCAGATGACACAACCTTGATGGCAGAAAGTGAGGAGGAATTAAAGAACCTTTTATTGAGGGTGAAAGAGGAGAGCGCAAAATATGGTCTGAAGCTCAACATCAAAAAAACGAAGATCATGGCCACTGGTCCCATCACCTCCTGTCAAATAGAAGGGGAAGAAATGGAGGCAGTAAGAGATTTTACTTTCTTGGGCTCCATGATCACTGCAGATGGTGACAGCAGTCACGAAATTAAAAGACGCCTGCTCCTTGGGAGAAAGGCGATGGCAAACCTAGACAACATCTTAAAAAGCAGAGACATCACCTTGTCAACAAAGGTCCGTATTGTAAAAGCCATGGTTTTCCCAGTAGTGATGTATGGAAGTGAGAGCTGGACCATAAAGAAGGCTGATCGCCGAAGAATTGATGCTTTTGAATTATGGTGCTGGAGGAGACTCTTGAGAATCCCATGGACTGCAAGAAGATCAAACCTCTCCATTCTGAAGGAAATCAGCCCTGAGTGCTCACTGGAAGGACAGATCGTGAAGCTGTGGCTCCAATACTTTGGCCACATCATGAGAAGAGAAGACTCCCTGGAAAAGATCCTGATGTTGGGAAAGATGGAGGGCACAAGGAGAAGGGGACGACAGAGGATGAGATGGTTGGATGGTGTTCTTGAAGCTACCAACTTGAGTTTGATCAAACTGCGGGAGGCAGTGGAGGACAGAAGTGCCTGGCGTGCTCTGGTCCATGGGGTCATGAAGAGTCGGACACGACTAAACGACTAAACAACAAACATATGGTTGTTTGGTTTCCATTGGTGAGTTTCTCTTCTCTCTCTCTCTCTCTGTGTGTGTATGTGTTTGTTTGTGTGTTTAGGGATGCCATTTTAATCTTGCAGGTTCAGTTTCTGGCACAGATGTTGTAGTTCTGTTTGTGTGGCCCGTGAACCAAAATGCTTCTCCCCACTTCTATCCAGTTTACTTTAATTGGATTTGCTCCAGTCATCTTATTTACTAAGAGCAATCCCAGTCCTTTGAGTGCTGATTCTTATGAAGCAATCCACACAGACGAGGGAATTACCAGTATGTTTGAGAAATTCCAAAGTCTTTTAGGAATGCAACCCTTGAGGAAAACCCATGCTCTAAATTCCAGTCCAATTAGGACGGCATTCCCAGCAGCCACAAAATGTTGGCACACCGTTCCCAGAGGGGCAGGAGGGTCAGAAAGTCAAAAACGAATGGCGTAACTTGAGGAGGGGGCACTGAACAGGAAAACTCCAGATTGCAACATTTTGGGGTGACGATGACGATGACAACATAAGCTGGATGTACAAACTGATGCAAAAGGTAGCAGAGTTTACGAATGGAGACGGTGTCCAAAGGTACTCCCCACTGAAAGCAATGGGCAGCATTTGCATTATTCAGAAGTGCATTTATTTATGCTTGTGTTTCCTAAAAACTGTCTAAAACAACAAAAGCACATACATAAAGAACAATTCAAATCCAATGCAGATACCAATCAATCAATCAATTAATCAAAATCCGTAGAAATAAGGAAACAGCTGCCACACATCCCTATTTGTGACTTTGCTTGAAAGTTTCAGAACAATACTTTGTACACATTGTACAGGCATTCTAAATTAAGGTTCTCTCCCCCCCTTTCTTCCTGCCCGTTTTATAATAATCTGGAAATGTGTGCAAATCTAGAAATTACTACCTTGTACGTGTTTTCCAACAGAAGCTATCAAGATGTCATATTTTCACAATGCATCAATTTGTAAATGCCTTGACAATTATTTCTCTGCTTATTATTTATCACGCCTTACCCTCTCATAATGTTGAAAGAAGGGTCTCTTTTGCTGGTTAACAAGGTATAATAGCAAGATGTTTTCTTGATAAATGGCATGGCATAAATCAGGTTATAGTGCGCACAGTGAAAGAGTTTTCCATAATAAAAGGCTAACAAATAATAACGCCATACGCTTTATTGGATTTCAGTTGTTACCAGAGTTGTTCACATTGATATGCGACCGCAGATGTTTCTTGCTAGTACTGGAAACCACTGACGCTGTAAACTACAAATCCCAAATCTCCTGTATTGCACATGAAAGAACCGGCATGTCAGTTATTTCCTTCAACAAATCATCTAAAGTGAAGAAAACAACCACAACAGCCTAGAGGAACATTTGGGGATAAAAGTACAGAGTTTTGGGCCAGACTTTGGTCTGGCTCTCACAAAGAACATATAGATGTTGGTGTGTGTGTGTGTGTGTGTGTGTGTAGAGACCTGTGTCCGGACTCTGCAATTTAAAATGAGGTGTAGGAAACTGAATATCCACACACATAGAAAACTACATGTCAGAGGGAAAAGCTTTTCCCCCCTGCGTACTACCAGGTTGAGTTGCTTCTAGCAGACCAAGCCAGGAAGGAATAGGTAGAGTCGATTCATTACCCCCAGGGGTGGGGAACTGTTTTCAATTTGAGGATCTTGTTCCCTTCTAGGCAAGCATGCAGAGGCCACACGCCCATGGAGGGCGCAGACAGAAGCAAAAATGTATGAAGGAGCAAATGGAAATTCTACCTTTGCACAACAGGCTAATTTCTACACACACTCCTCTCTTCCACCTGGAGAAACAGGAGGCATTATTGACATTAGGATTATAGAACTACAGAGTTGTAGATTTGGGAGGGACTCCAAGAGTCATCTAGTCCAACCCCTTGCAAGGCAAGAATCTCAGCTAAAGCATCCATGACAGACGGCCATCCAACCTCTGCTTAAAAACCTCCAATGAAGGAGAGACCACGACCTTTCAAGGGAGTGTTGAACAGCTCTTACTAGCAGAAAGTTTTTCCTGATGTTTAGTCGGAATCCCCTTTCTTGTAACTTGAACCCATTGGTCCATGTCCTAGCCTCCAGAACAGGAGAAAACAAGCTTGTTCTCTCTTACATGTGACGGCCCTTAAGGTATTTGAAGATGGCTATCATATCTCTTCTCAGTCTCCTCTTTTCCAGGCTAAACATACCCAGCTCCTTCACTCATCCAAAGATGCATGGAGTTTGAAGCAGACAAAGTGAGGTTGTCACTTTGTGGTGGATTTCTGAGGACCAGATGGGGGGGGGGGGGGCTTGAGTGTCACATTTGGCCCTTGGGCCTGAGCTTCCCCAGACCTTTACATATACTGAAGTGCAGGCAGGTCTGGTCCAGTCAGGGCACAAATAAGGACATTGGACAGCTCCTTATAGACCCTGATGCAAAATGGTGCTTCAGTTCAGAGCTGGTGCTGCCTGCGACCTCCTCAAGCTGGGCAAGACCTATTTTGCTCACAGAGCAGAGAGGATACATGGAGACTGGGGTGAAGGAAGCTGAAAGGCAGTGCCATCCTCCACACTGGATGTAAATAAAAAGGCAGGCAGGTGGGCACCTGGGGGCAGATTGAAGTTGGTGGGCATCATTCCACTTGTCCAAATGGAGCAGCCTCTAGTCTAGTGGAAAATGCCATGCATAGTTTAGTGCTAGACAACAGAAGAAGAGGAGCCAAGAGGAACATTGTGCCACCAACAGCAGTCCCCCAATATTTAGAAGAATTTCACTCCCCCCTCCCAACCAGTCCCCCCAGTACTTGGTTGCTTCTGTCATGTCACAGACACACACACACATCCCTGCTCTTAAAGAGAGAGATCAGAAGAATCTTAATTTGCACCAGCCACTGGCCATAGCAATAAAATAAAATACAATGTACTGAAGATAGAGCTAAATCAGGCATAGGCAAACTCAGCCCTCCAGATGGTTTGAGACTACAACTCCCATCATCCCTAGCTAACAGGTCAGGGATGATGGGAATTGTAGTCCCAAAACATCTGGAGGGCTGAGTTTGTCTATGCCTGAGCTAAATGCTTAGCTATACAAAATACATTCTAGACGTTTATATCAGTACAAATGGCAGAGTTAATAAAAAAACTGAGGAGTGTTAAAAAATTAATCAAATAATAGATCTTATTCTAATTGCTCCTGTTAACTTATTTTGCTGTTTTTGCTGTCACCTGATTATCTTGATCTCCTAAAAGAAAAGACACAATAGCAATGGTTAAGCAACCTGGTATGGATAGTAGTAGAGGGGTAATAACCGCCTCAACCTGCTCAAATAATTTTGCAGTGTCAGATTGAAACACACAAAATTCAGGATGTCTGTGCCCTGGCAGATGTGCCCCTATTGGGTCTTCCAGTTGTGCCACATCACATTCTGTTGAGCAATAAAATAACACAGAAATAAAAGTGGTAGAGATTTCATATCCCTAAAGCAACTGCTTATTCAAGGGGAAAGCAAATTTGCTCGCTTAGTATTAGCATAGTCTCACCTGGCAAACTAGGGTTTAAAAAAAGAAAAGAAAAAGAAAAATTCGGACAAAGGAAGCATCTAGGCAGAGGGGAAAGTATGTGTGTTCTGACAAAAAGGGTTGCATAGGGCCACATCTTGTCAAAGACATATCAGCAGGTCTGGAAAACGAAGTTCCAAAGGGTAGTATAAAAACTCTTGATAGCGGATTCCTTTTCAGGAACAAAGATTTCTCCGGCTTGATAGAAATTCAATGGCACACAAAAGGCCTTTTTTGATGTCTGTTCCATCTGATAAATACAATGACTTATAGCAGGAAGTGCTGAATGCTGTGGATGTGTGCTACCTGATTTTGTTAGCTACAGAAGAGGGCTGCCTAGGAGATAAACATCACTTCCTCCGATAAGTTTTAATTTTCTCCCCTTTCTCTTTGGGCTCTCTCTCCCTTTCAGCATTTGAAGAGAAAAAATAAGAGGGGGGAAATCAAAGCAGACTGCTGTAGAGCACGCTGTGGGGAGAACAAAAATCAAGGAGTAGGTGGAGGAGGAAAATCTGAGATGATGAAAAGTTTTCTGATAAAAGGCAAACAATGATACTGCTGTCTAATTAATTCTGTCTGTCTGCCTGTCTTCTTTATACAAATATGGTACTTATGCATTTATGCACACCTAAATGACCAGGGTTGGTGAAAATTTGCTCTGGATAAATGTATAATAGGGAAAAGATTTTGATCCTCAAAGTTGTGAGTTCAAATGTGACCTCAGCTTTGAAGCTCCTAGGTGGTCTTAAAGCAAACCATTTTCTCAACCTCCCACATGCCCATATCTAATAAAGGGGTGACATCTGAACCTTCTTACCCCATTTCATTCATAATTGGACTAGGCAACTGAATATTTCCTCTCTGGAAAATAGCTTGGCTTAGCTTGAGCCAATTAAGGACCACAATCAGGTGATCTTGTGCTGCTGATGAAGTCGCTGGGTGAGTACTGGATTCTGCTCCTTCTGTCCATGCTCATAATCCATGATTTACAATCCAGGCTGGAGAAGAACTTGGAGATTTTTAAAATTTGCTGAAATTCGTAGGCTAAATCATCAGAACATAAGAAGCTGTCATATACAGTGGTACCTCGGGTTAAGTACTTAATTTGTTCTGGAGGTCCATTCTTAACCTAAAACTGTTCTTAACCTGAAGCACCACTTTAGCTAATGGGGCCTCCCACTGCCGCTGTGCCGCCAGAGCACGATTTCTGTTCTCATCCTGAAGCAAAGTTCTTAACCCGAGGTAATATTTCTGGGTTAGGGAAGTCTGTAACCTAAAGCGTATGTAACCTGAAGCGTATGTAACCCGAGGTACCACTGTACTGAGCCAGACCATTGGTCCACCTGGCTCAATACTGTCTATAGTGACTCACAGCAGCTCTTCAGGATTTTGGAGAGAGGACATTTCCATCCCTAACTGGAGATGATTGGGATTGAACCTGGCACCTTCTGCATGCAAAGCAGATGCACTACTACTGAGCTATAGACCTTCCATGGAATTATGAACTCTGGCAAGGTCACTAACAACAGCACTGGCTTCCTTTAAAGGGACGGAGTTGTAATGGTTCCTGAAGTGATGTCTGTGAAATGCTTTGAACAATCTGTAGCGTTAAATGTTTGCTAAGTCATATGAGAATAGATTTCTACTACAGGAGCTGTTGCCTTGCGTGGCATTAGCCACAGCTTGTGGGTGACAAGTTCAGCTCTTGAAGAAATGGTCATGTTAAAACACTCAGTCTATTTCTGGGGGAAATGAGAGCCCTAATGCTGGAAAATGTGACAGCCAGTTTTTTGACAGATTGCCCTGAGCCTGCCTGTGATCTCCCCAACCGAGGTTGACTCAGAAGAGATCAGAAGCATGGAATTTGGCAGGTGGTGACTTGAAGCAAGTACACAAACCCTTGTCATTCTCAGCTCTGCCTGCCCCCCCCCCCAATCCTTTGCATTCAGGATGCTTTCTCCTTCCAACAGACAAATCAAATGCTTCTCACTCACACAAGCACACCAGTGGAAAGAGCCAGCTTTCAACACTTTGCAGTTTTCATCAGTACTAAAATACATGTTTGCTAATATTCAAAATCTGAATCAGACTGAAGGCCATCTGGCTAAAGCAGGGATCGCCAACATTCAAATGGAGGACTGTCCCCTTGTCCCATCCTAGTCAATGCCATATCCTCTAAAGCAGGTCCTTTATTTACCTTCTTAAAGGTATGCAAGTACGAAAGCATTTTTTAAAAAAAATACACCATTTTTTTTTGCAGCCCTCTTCCAATCATCAGTAACGTTGGTTGATGGCATTGCAATCAGCACAGCTTTATAGATTACAGATAATTTCGAAAATGTGCAAAATGCTTTGGGGAGAAATCGACCCTTAATCACTCTCCTTGATGACTGATGCTGAGATCTTCACAGCTCATGTTAGACACGGACGCCATCCAGGGATGCTGTAAGGTTATCCACGTGTCTTATGTGTTTCAGCCCTGAGGCCACTGTTCCTGAAACATTTTTTTTTAGCATAATATTGCCTTAAACTCCCCCATCAATCCTGCCCTCGACAAGAGGAAGCTTTGAGGGATAAAATGTGAGGAGTAAAAACTGTCACTCCTGAACCAGGTCGGCAGATGTGCGTGCCTTTCCTTAATCTTTGCCGTGTTAAATTGCAGATTGATTTAGTGGTTTTAAACCTGGTCTGTATAAACAGTGTTAAGTCCATGATTGTTGGTGCATGGCAGCCAATAATTGGAAGGGCAATGTTTTCTTGGTTTGCAAATCAAATGTGAGTTATGGGCTGCAATCCTCCCTTCCCCCCCTTTTTTTTCTTTTAAGATGGCAATTAGCCTGCTTTCTTTCATAAAACTCCCTGTCAGAAGGGTTGGTTAAATTGTTGCTGGGGCTATGCAGCAAAAAGAGAGAGAGGAAGGTAAGAAATTTCCAGGGACTTTCCAGGAGAAAATGAGAATATTGGTTGTTTCAATAATAATAATAATAATAATAATAATAATAATAATAATAATATATTTATACACCCATCTGGGTGGCAAGCCCAGCCACTCTGGGCGGCTTCCAAAAGAATATTAAAATACTGTAATACATCAAACATTAAAAGCTTCCCTAAACAGGGCTGCCTTCAGATGTCTTCTAAAAGTCTGGTAGTTGTTCTTCTCTTTGACATCTGGTGGGAGAGCGTTCCACAGGGCAAGTGCCACTACTGAGAAGCCCCTCTGCCTGGTTTCCTGTAACTTGGCTTCTCGCAGCGAGGGAACCGCCAGAAGGCCCTCAGCACTGGACCTCAGTGCATAGGCGCCGACTCCATGGGGCCTGAGGGGGCCCGAGCCCCCTCAAAAATTCGTTTGGGGGGCTCTGCCCCCCCAATAATTTAAGAAAATTATTAGTTATATTATGCTTTGTAAAATCACAAAATTATGTTGGTATTTTTTATTTTCCTTGTTTGACGATAGTTACCTTTTAAAATACATTCAGTAATGAGTTAAAACAAAGCCACTCCCGATCTAGAGAGGGGGTGGGGTTGCGGGCTCTCGACCCATCAACAATCTCGCGGGGCTGGCGTCAGCCCCGCGAGAAGCGGGGATTCCCCCTAGCTCATTAATATTCACCGCCCACGGCGGCAGCCAATCGGCTGCCGCAAAGGGCGGGCCCTCACAGGTTCACTTAAGGTCGGGGCAGCCCGGGGCTTGCCCCTTTCGTTCCCCCAGCAGCAGCGGTTTGGAGGTCTTGCCCCCCCCCCAATATTTTTTATAAGTCAGTATGTGCCCCCGCCCCCCCCCCCAATATTTTTTATAAGTCGGCGCCCCTGCCTCAGTGTCCAGGCAGAATGATGGGGGTGGAGACGCTCCTTCAGGTGGAGCTGCCTTAGACCATTGTCCATCTAACCCAATGTCATTTACTACTCTGACTGGAAGAGGACCTGCAAATTCTCACACAGTGGGCAGAACCTCAGCTGGGTATGTTTGTGGCATTGCAAGATTGCATACCATATTCCCAGTGCCACCCCATCCTTTCTCTTAGGACTTTCTATTTCTCTCTAAATCTCTCTATTTCTATTTCTATGTCTCTGTCTGTCTGTCTGTCTGTCTGTCCATCTCTCTCTATCCCAGAAGTAAGCCTGCCAGGGGTCCTAATTTGGCCCAAGAGGCCATTTTCCCCAACCTACCCCACCATTTGACACCATATGTAGGGCAGGTAGAGATGTGGCTGAAAAGGAACTACCAGGAGTCTTAACATAGAATTATAGAATCTTAGAGTTGCAAGGGACCTTGAGGGTCATCTAGTCTAACCCCCTGCAATGCAAGAATCTCAGCTAAAGCATCTATGACAGATGACCATCCAACCTGTTTTAAAAACCTCCAAGGAAGGAGAGTCCACCACCTCTTGTGGGAGTCTGTTCCACTATTGAACAGTTCTCACTGTCAGAAAGTTTTTCCAAATATTTAGTTGGAATCTCCTTTCTTGTAACTTAAGCCATTGCCTCGAGTCCTACCTTCAACAGCAGGAGAAAATAAGCATACTCCCTCTTCCATACAACAGGCCTTTATATATTTGAAGATGGCTATCATATCTCCTCTCAGTCTCCTCTTTTCCAGGCTAAACATACCCAGCTCCTTCAACCGTTCCTCATAAGGCTTGGTTTCCAGACCCTTCATCATCTTGGCTGCCCTCCTCTGCACACGTTCCAGCTTGTCAACATCTTTCTTAAATTGTGGTACCCAGAATTGGACATAGTATTCCAGGTGTGGTCTGACCAAGGCAGAATAAAGCTGTACTGTTCCTAATCTTGATCCTTCCAAACTTTACTCTCTTTTCCATGATCCAGAGTTAAGGCAGGATATAGATCTCAACGATAAAGGAAAGAGAGTTAAACCAGCCTGGTTTTTTCATAGCTAATGAAAGGCAGCCAGGCTGAAAGAGTAACTTTAAGAGAAGCTTTGTACCAATTATCATTCCACCTGCGGCCTAGAAAGCCTCGTCATGGCAACCCCTCTGCCTTTAATAACTGGTGGCTTATCAAGGGGCCGAGAGCACTGATTGCCGCGGCTGCAGGTGTGGCGTGCGCAGGAAGAGATTTATCGTCTCCCTACTTCGGAGACCAACCTCCAAATCTGCCAGACTGATTTAGCTGCTTTACTTAATGATAACTCTCTGAGCAAAACACACTTAGGTAGGGAGTTTGATGCTGCTCTTGACCAGGTTTGAAAGTGAGGCACAACGCACAGAAGCAGGGAAAGAACACAGTTTATTTGTTAGCTGTGATTCCCGCATGGCAGGAACGTTGGACTTGATGACCCGTGAGGTGACATCCAAATCTACAATTCTATATTGCTGTGAATTTGGGGGGGTCAGTCTGGATAACACCCTGACCCTTTCAAAAACCTGAGACCCTTTATCAGTGTGAATGTTTAACAGCAAACCTGCCAAACCAGCCTCTTTGTCAAGGTTGTGGCTTTGGCTAGCTAGTAAGGTACCACAAATTAGCATATTCAAAAAAGTTATTCCGTGCAATAGAAGCAAATGGGGAGGGGCTTTCACAACCCCACCTCCCTCGGCTATCTAGTACCTAGAAGAACAAGAGTTGTATGAGGGACACCGGTGGCACTGTGGGTTAAACCACTGTGCTGCTTGGTCTTGCCGATTGGAAGGTCGGTGGTTTGAATCCCCGCGATGGGGTGAGCTCCCGTTGTTCGGTCCCAGCTCCTGCCAACCTAGCAGTTCGAAAGCACGTCAAAGTGCAAGTAGATAAATAGGTACTGCTCCGGCGGGAAGGTAAACAGCGTTTCCGTGCGCTGCTCTGGTTTCGCCAGAAACGGCTTAGTCATGCTGGCCACATGACCCGGAAAAACTGTCTGTAGACAAACATCGGCTCCCTTGGCCAGTAAAGCGAGATGAGCGCCGCAACCGCAGAGTTGTCCGCGACTGGACTTAATTGTCAAGGGTCCCTTTACCTTTACCTATGAGAGAGTTAGAAGCTGGTGAATGAGAGAAACAAATGTCTTGCTCTGTGCTGCATCCCAAGTTGTGACCAATGGAGAAGCAAGATCTTTGGGGATTGTTAATTCTGTGAGCCCTTCCACCCTACGCTCATGTTGTATATACCATATGTGTAAATAAAACCATGTAATCTAACGGCACCAGATTCTCCGCTGACCTTCATCCCAAGGAAAGTAAGTAAGTCCTGGGTAAGTCCAAGCACCTCTGAAGTCGCTTATTACTTGGAACTGGGGGAGGCATGCAACAACACCAACACACACACAATATCCCCAAAGCACAGTTAAGGTATTGATTTGTTTGCTGTCTTGCTTCCTCCCTAGGTGATGTAGAAAAATGCAAGCTCCTGTCAAGTGGGACCCAGAGACTGGCAGTGCCTGCCAAGCTGTGCCCCATTCCTGGCATTCCCCCCCTCCCCTGCGTCCTTTTGGTGTGCAGGAGCTGACCTTAGCACAGCACTAGCTGTCTTAAAAGATGGCAGGCCATCCATCACTGCCTCCGCATGCTGTCAGCGTTCCATTTAATCTCACTTGTAATTTTCAGAGGAGAGGCTGGCAAAAGCCACAACTGGAATTTTAATGGGGTAGCCAATAAATATTTCTCCACTTTATGAGGTCACGGGGCTGCCCAGAGTAACCTGAAAGCTGAGATATTTCCCCAAAGTTTTAAACGGTATGCTCCATGTGAAATAAATTGGACGCATAAAAGGCAGTGCTCGGGGCAGATAAAGGAAAGCATACTGCTTTGTGCATAGCATAGTTAAACTATGGAACTCATGGCCACAGGAGGCAGCGATGGCCATGGAGCTAGATGGCTATGAAAGAAGGTTAGACAAATTCATGGAGGAGAGGGTTATCAGTGGCTACTAGCCATCATGGCTGTGCTCTGCCTCCAAAGTTCGAGGCAGCAATTCATCTCAATATCAGTCACTGGAAACCAATGGGAGAAGAATGTTTTCTTATGCTTGCAGGCTTTCCATAGACATATTATTGGCCACTGTGAGAACAGGTTGCTGGACTAGAGGAGCCATTGGCCTGATTCAGTATATCTCTTTGCACACACTTATATTCTTATGTACAGTGGTACCTTGGGTTACATACGCTTCAGGTTACATACGCTTCAGGTTACAGACTCCACTAACCCAGAAATAGTGCTTCAGGTTAAGAACGTTGCTTCAGGATGAGAACAGAAATCGTGCTTCAGTGGCGTGGCAGCAGCAGGAGGCCCCATTATCTAAAGTGGTGCTTCAGGTTAAGAATAGTTTCAGGTTAAGAACGGACCTCCGGAATGAATTAAGTACTTAACCCGAGGTACCACTGTACAGTAAAATGGCTTTTTTTTTAATTAAAAAAATTGACATCCTCTCTATCTTCCTATATCATATTTTACTATTATGTTTGTTCAATTTATTATTATATTTCTATCCCACCTTTCTTCAAAGGAGTTTCATGCAGCATTCACCACTCTTCTCCCCCTCCCCATTTTTATCATCAGAGCTGGCCTTGTTAGGTAGGTGACTAACCCAAGGTCACCCAAGTGTAGCTTCATGGTCTCCCTGGTGTTAGTCCAACCTCTACACCACACTGGCTCTCAAGGTGGTTTCCAGTTATGAAAATGGTAGCCTAGATGAAGCTAAGTCCATCTGAAAGGCACTTCCAAGACTTTCATGATTAGGACTAGGTATATGCTGTCATTATTGATATCCACCTTGGGATGCTAGAATTGGAAACAGGGGAAGAGGGAAGACTTAAGCTTAGAAGGCAGGGATTGACTTGTCAAGTACCCCAGAGTCTAGGGGACACCTTTTGTGTTGAGTGGTCATGCTACTGCCTCTGTTAAGGTAGTGTTCACCACTCCTTGAACTTTCACTCCAACTAGCTCAAACACACCATGGTGGGTAATGGCCAAGGGAATATGTTGTTGACTGTACCTCTGTAAGTACCTGGTCCATGTCTTCAGGCCTCTTTGACTGAAACTGATGCCAAAAGATCAGGGGAGATGTTGTGTTCAATATTAGAGCTTCAAAAGACGCTGTATTTTAATACTTTGTTGGAAGCCGCCCAGAGTGGCTGGGGAAACCCAACCAGATGGGCGGGGTATAAATAATAAATTCTATTCTATTCTATTCTGTTTCCAGGTCTATCTCCAGATGATTATATGAATACTGAATCCAAAAATAGTCTACAAAAAATATAGATTGTCCCCAACCATAGCAGGAATACTTTGATATCATTTGTTTGAATCTGACTTGGCTAGACCTACAGTCAATCTCTGCTTGGGGCTTACTTCTGTGACAAAGACCATCTTAATTTTGTTGTAGGTCTCCCGAGAGGAAGGTGTCAACCTGGCCAGACAGTATGCTTGCCCTTTCTTTGAGACCTCTGCTGCCTTGCATTTCTACATCGACGATGTTTTTCACAAGCTGGTGAGAGAAATCCGAAAGAGGGAGAAGTCTCTGCCTCCGGCAGATGGGAAGCTGAAGAACAAGGACAGTCTGTGGCAGAAACTGAAAGGATCTTTGAAGAAGAAGAAGGAAATCCCTTCTTGATGGTGGTCCCCATGCAGTTAGCTGCTGTTTTTTGGGAACTGCACAGAACAGTTCCAGAAGGCATCATCTTATGCAGTCTTATTTTTTCAGGGTCCCTTTTATGCAGCACCAGCCTTCTAACTTTGGGTAAGATTCTGTGCAAAGTGGGATACAACCCCTCCTAGTGTGTTAGTAAAGAGAAGGTTGTGTTGCATTTAATATGTTTAGTGGAAAGAAAAATGCACTGTGAATGTCTCTTATTTCATGGACAGTCATGTTCAGGTATTTTATGTATTTATTTCTAAAGATTAATGGTCAACTAAGTCATACACAAAGTTAGACCCATTGAAATCAATAGAATGTAATTCCTTCAGTCCTTATTATTATTATTATTATTATTATTATTATTATTATTATTATTTCAAGGAGGTCTACTCTGAGCATGACTAAGGTTGGAAGTCAGCCACAATTCATATCCCACTCTTCATCATAAATCGACCTCTGTGTTGGTCACAACATACACCTACATAAAAGCAAACCAATAATACATTCACAAGACAACTACTTTTACTATAAAATCCAATGTATGGAGCTACTCCATCTATCATTTGTCTTCACTGCAATGGCCAATGCTGTTAACTCAGAAGACCTGGCGGAAATGAAATGCATTCGCCTGGCACTAGAAACCAACTAACCTTAGCACCAGCTGAACAATGGGGGAAAGACTAATCCAAGCTAAGGTGTCACCATCAAGCTGGTCCTCTCATAAATTCCAGCAGCCCAGGATTGGCTTGGTGGTGGCATAACCAACAAGGTCTCCTGGCAAAACTCAAAACACTGTGCTTAAGGCATATTATAAGTACTTACAAGGGTTGTTATGAAGTGTTGACTGAATGGAAAGGCAGTGTCTGTCATCAGGAACCCAGTCAGCATAAACTTATGTCACCAGCAGTTATGTTTACTTTAGGGTCCTATATTTATTTTTGATTGCATGCCACTTGAGGGCCCCTAGCCTTGGCTTCTACCATAGATCAGCCAGTTCCTATTCCATTCCTTCATACTCGCCTGCTTCTCTAGGTACTGTGGTTCTTGATTTATAGCCACCCAGCTTCCAAATAATCCATAACACTTAACCTTACCTAATTGGCCAAAGCACACAAAGGTCTTGGTTGGAGCTTCTGCCATAAGTCATAACCCAACTGGGGAACACTTCAGACTGCTGATCCTAATTAGCCAGGATGCCTCCACCAAGGAATGAAAGCAAGGAAGCCTTTATAGACCTGCCGAGGCAAAGATGGCAAAAATTAGTAGTCTTTTCCTCACCAGCATCCGATCTCAGACAGACATAGATAGTTCTGCTACAGCTCCAAAGAGACGACTCACTTTGTGGTCAATCACCCTGGGATCTGGATATTTGGCCACAACATGCATATATACAATCAGCCATATATTTTTTTCCAATGGTGTCCTGTACAAACATTTAATATATGAGCCAGTTCACTCCCTTCCCTAACCCTGGCAGATTCGATTCTTATCTCACTATGAAATCATTATCTCAGCGGGTGGTCATAAAACAGGATGGGATATTTGCCCAATTAAGGCATGCCTTTAAATCTAGCCAGGATCTTTATATTGTCCCCATTATCATTGTGCCAGGGCACTTGGAAGGCTTGTTAATCTCATTCTCAGAGCCTAACCCAAGAAATGATGAGGCATATATAACCAGAGCATCCTTTGCCAACATGGCATCTCGTGTAGGTTTTGGATTAAACACCCATCAGCCCCTGCTAGCACAGATGAGCTGGTCCAGATTGATGGGATTTGTAGTCCAAAAACATACTGAGGACACCAGATTGACAAAGGATGCACTAGAGCAGCAAAATGTTAGGAACATGGCTTTTTTAAAAAAAACGTGCTGTATGTAAGGATTTATTTGTGCTTTTAGAGAGATGTTATGATGGTGATTCTTGCTCTTTCTTTCCTACACAGTATGAACATAATATAGAAAGTAGAGCTGTGCATGGCTCCCCCAATTCAATTTGGGGTCCTATCCAATGCTTCAGAGTGCCCCAATCCAGGATGAGTGTCAAACCTGTTTTAGAGCTAGGAATGGTCAGGTGCCTGGGATTTTTCCAGTGCTGTGAAACCCATTCTGGGGATCTGGACCA
This sequence comes from Podarcis erhardii, assembly GCF_964252035.2. Classification (NCBI taxonomy): domain Eukaryota; kingdom Metazoa; phylum Chordata; class Lepidosauria; order Squamata; family Lacertidae; genus Podarcis; species Podarcis erhardii. The sequence goes on from NC_138501.1 coordinate 50,097,210, forward strand.
AAAAGCAGTATAGAAATAATTGGATGATCCAAGCCAAATCAATGACTTTGCTTAATTAGGGTTCAGAGGCCTAATTAAACACATGTTCAGGAGCAGGGAGAATGAGACGCACCCAGAGGGCATGTGCTACCCAACTCCTCTCCCCTTTTCACAGTCCCAGATCACTCTGCGTGGACCTGATCTAACCTAGGGCAGACTGAACCCACTCCACCCAAATCCTGGGTGAACCCAGAACAGGATCTGGGATAGAGCTGGAGCCACTGCATGACTCCATTCAGTAGGTAGGCAGGTAGGTAGGTAGGTAGGTAGGTAGGTAGGTAGGTAGAATTTCGTTTGTTGTGCTTTGTGAAGTAAAATCATGGAAGCATGCACAAAAACATACCAAATCATCAGATATTTGAAAACTAAATATAGGAATAAAAGAGATGTAAATTAGGGAAGGGACAAGTTTACATTCTTGAAATTGAGACTTGCTGCTGCTCCCCACCCCTGGTTTTCGTTTTCGCATCGTCATATATGGTTTTGTCACTTGCTATGTTTAATATTTTATCTAAAAGAAACCAGGATGAATGCAGAGTTCAGTGTGCATGCCATAATAAATGTGGGAAAAGAAGATGGTGACATGTTGTCAGTGCTTATACAGGCTTGCTTGCAGCCCCTGGTTTGCCGGGGTAAAGAGATGAATATAGCCATTCTCCATGTTTTAGGATTATTGTTATTTTTTAATGAATCATGTGACTTGGGAATCAAATTCACTGGTGTGGTGTCTCTTTCTTTACTTCTGTGGGTATGGATGAGACTATCCATTGCGTCACATGGCCTTCAAAATGACCTGTGTTTAGGCAGTGGCAGCCAACATCTGCAACCCTCCAAATGGTTCACAACTCCCATCATTCCCAGAGTGACTTAACAATATTTTCCTCTTCATAGGAACTCTGGGAATTGTAGCTCTGTGAGAGGAACAGGGTCTCCAAATATGTGCCAGCATAGGAAAGGGTGGCACAGATGATGCCCAAAAGGCTAATAGCAACAGTTGCTGATGGGGTTGGAACTTAGGAACCTCCTGCCTCTGGATCCCCAGGGGTTGAATCAGCTTCGTAGGGGAAGGAGAGGGGTGGCAGCATGGTGAACTTATGTAAATAATGTTAGGATATTCTATGACAGGCATGGCCAAACTTGGCCCTCCAGCTGTTTTGGGATTACAATTCCCATCATCCCTGACCACTGGTCCTGTTAGCTAGGGATGATGGGAGTTGTAGTCCAAAAACAGCTGGAGGGCCAAGTTTGGTCACCACTGTTCTATGAGAAATATCTGAAAGGAAAGCTCATTCCAAACAGATTGGGGAGAGGGAGGGAAATTCAACCCTTTCTCTTTGTGAGCTAATTTGCTTGTGCTTTGGAGCACAACTCAGTGGCCTTGCTCAACAACAGCTTCCATTATTCTTATTAATTGTGAAATCCCCCCCCTTTATTTTCCCTCATAATTACTTGACATTCTTATTTTGTGTATTGTGTATTGCATCTTGTTCATCCTTGGCAATGGAGTGGACTAAAAGCGCCAAAAGGAGGGGAAAACACCACCAAAACAAACAGAACGAAAAACAAACTCTGGATTATCAGGTCGACATGTTACTTGGTTACTGTTTGACTGGATGAATAATTGCCTTTCTTTTTAAAATAACAAGCGAGTGCCGCTGTGTTGGTGTGGGATGTCAATTTCCCTTTCGTTTTGGCAAAGGCAAAGTTAAATGCCTGAAACAAATTAAACAAATTGAAGTGAATGTCATGAATTTCAGATTGCATTAATGCAAATCCAATTAGAGCAAATTAAACGATTATCAAATTAAACTCTTTCATTTCAGAGGTGAAACTCTCCGTGTGGGTGAAGTTGATGTAAGAGAGTCCTTTTCCTGAAGCATTGTTGGCTGATTTCCCCCAGATGTCTTTCATAAAATGTCAGGGCTTGGATTCCACTCATAGTTTTTTGCCATCTTTCTTTCCCAGTTTCATGCAAACCTACTTTGGGGGACCCATCCATGAATACCTGCAAAGGCCAATCAAACAGACACTGTCTCTCCTCATATAATAGCCATTCATTTCTCATGCATGTGTGGCTGGTAATTTACAAAGATAAATTTATATGCCACAGATGGGAAACCTGTGGCCCTCCAGCTGCAGTTGGACTTCAACTCCCATGAGCCCCATCCAGCTTGGCCAATGGCCAGGAACATCCAGCCCGGACACTGAGGTCCAGCGCCGAGGGCCTTCTGGCAGTTTCCTTGCTGCGAGAAGTGAAGCAGGCAGAGGACCTTCTCGGTATTGGCACCCGCCCTGTGGAACACCCTCCCAGCAGATGTCAAGGCAATAAGCAAATATTTTACTTTTAAAAGACAACTTAAGGTGGCCCTGTTTAGGGAAGTTTTTAATGTTTGATGCTGTATTGTTTTTAATATTCAGTTGGAAGCCGCCCAGAGTGGCTGGGGGAACCCAGCCAATGTCAGCATCGCCCTTGAGCCAGTGTCACCAACTGGACTCATGCATTCAAGCCCGACTGGGCTAGGCGAGCCGGGTAGCACTTCCAGAGACCACCTTCTGCACAGGAACAGGTCAAAGTGCAGTGGACTCACAGCTTAGAGTTGTGAGCACCAGATTCACTTCCACAATACAGTCGTCACACAGCAGAGTATAGCAGAGTCTAGCAGTGTATAAATGACTCGGAGAGCAGCTCTGTAGAATATCTTCTTTTATTCTATAACTACAACTATAATACAAAACTATATACAGAGCTAAATAGGTCTAAGCATAAATGAATGCTGCACTGAGTGTCTGCAGCTGCTCTTAGCAGCAACCTTATCTCTACACACGATCTCTAACACTCAGTCTCTCTCTCTCTTCGACACACTGACTGACTGACTGACTGACTTGGTGCTGGAGCTGAATAAGTAGAAAGCAGAACACTGCTCCTCCTCTCTGGAGAATCAGCAGACTCGTCAGGAGATTCTTGGATATGGGAGGGGTTGAAATTTCCTCAGCCAAATGGGTGGAGTATAAATAATAAATTATTATTATTATTATAGGGATGATGGGGCCTATAGTCCAACAGTTTCCCATCCTTGTTATAAGCCTACCCCCTCTAATGTGATGCAGGAAAACTACAGCAGCCCCTATGGCTTCACTGGAAGGTAGGAACTCAAACTAATGGATTCAAATTACACCAAAGGGATTTTGACGAAACATCAGGAATAACTTTCTGACAGTGAGAACTGCTGTGACGGTGGAGTGGGCTCCCTCTGGAGTTTGTGGACTCTGCTTCCTTGGAGGTTTTTAAGCAGAGGTTGGATGACCACCTGTCATGGATGCTTTAGCTGAGATTCCTGCATTGCAAGGGGTTGGACTAGATAATCCTCAGGGTCACTCCCAGTTCTACGTATGATTCTATGACTGGCTTACCATAAAGCAAAAGGGAGTCCCTCCCCCCAGCAACAGGTTCCAGTTGTCAAGTTGATCTTTCCACCATGAAGCTTCTCCTAATAATCTACTAAAATCTGCTCACGCATATCCTTTGTTGTTTAGTCGTTTAGTCCTGTCCGACTCTTCGTGACCCCATGGACCAGAGCACGCCAGGCACTCCTGTCTTCCACTGCCTCCCGCAGTTTTGTCAAACTCATGTTTGTAGGTTCGAGAACACTGTGCAACCATCTCGTCCTCTCTCGTCCCCTTCTCCTTGTGCCCTCCATCTTTCCCAACATCTGGGTCTTTTCCAGTGAGTCTTCTCTTCTCATGAGGTGGCCAAAGTATTGGAGCCTCAGCTTCAGGATCCGTCCTTCCAGGGAGCACTCAGGGCTGATTTCCTTCAGAATGGAGAGGTTTGATCTTCTTGCAGTCTATGGGACTCTCAAGAGTCTCTTCCAGCACCCATATCCTAGCTCATCAAGTTCTGCCCTCAGAGAAAAAGTCTTTGGTTCCCCCCACTCTATGTGACAGTCCTTTGGGTATTATGTGGCCTTGCGCACCATCAAACGTTTCTCCTCCTGGTTTAACACTTCCGGTTCTTCCAACCATTCCTCAACAGACTTGTTTTACATGCTTCTGATGACCTTGGCTGTCCGTCTACATTCTTCTTCAAACTGGAGCGCATCGTGAAGTTGCCCAAACTTCAACCTGCTCCAAATTATAAAATTTGCTTAGCTCATAGCATTTGTGCCCTCAATATATCAAGATATGGGAGACTGGGCAAAGCTTGCAAAACCTGAATTTAAAAATTGAGGGTTACATTGGTGACCTATGCCCACTTTGACCTTTTGGCATTGCCCACCGCTGGCATTTCTTCTCTCGGAAGGTTGCTTGTTGTTGAAAATATTGATTTTGCTATGAGTTAGGTCTCTCCCAAAAGGGGATTCATAAACTGAGTGCTGTCAATCACTGCCCCTCTCCCCACAAACACATACAGATTTTATAATCTGACCCCTAGTACTACAGATAATCAGACTTATTCCATATACTGTCCTGCTATTGTTCTGTGGGTTGGCTCTGATCTGCCTCCTTGGTGGTATTTTAAATAGTTGTGGGGTTTTGTTTTTTTGTTTTGCTTTTTTAATGGGAAATTGCTGTGCTCCAGCACATATACAGAATGAATAAATCGTGGAACCAAAAAGGAAGCAGGATGTGATTGTGCAATCACATCAGAAATCCCCTTTGTTCTCTGATTTCATTACTTTGCATATGAACCGGATCACAACCTGTAAGAAAAACACATGCAAACTATCAAAAAGCCCTGTAGCAGACTGTGTTCACACCGTGTTTTCCGAACAAAATCCAAGCTAAAAGAGTGATGGATGGGTAATGCAATGTTGCCACTCTGGAGAAAAGTTCAGGAAATTTGGATGCCGGATTAGAGAGAACAAAGGTGTTTCTGTGCTTAACACTTTCAATTGTATAGTTGCCAGGTTGTCATTGTTTTTTATTGTTTATTTTATTGTTTATTTTATTTTATTTTATTGCCTGCTGCCACATATCATCAACCTTATTCAGCTAGCTATTGATGTGGCATTTCTGTAAACTCATAAACAGTAAGGTCAGAGTCACATATGCAAATGTGAATCCTGACCACAAAACTGGCAAGAACCAGTGGAGAGAGAACCTAACGGCTGAAAAACTGCTCCATATAAGGTACAAGAAGGATTCTGATAGGTACAGTGAAAAAGATGGATTGAGTAAAGTTGCATTTCAAGGACTGTGGTTGGATGAAGAGATACTGAGATGGTGAGGGGGCAGAAAGTAATTGGGTTAGAGGGTGAACAGCAAAGATGATGTAGAAAAGCATCCTGCGGTTTTTACAAGCAAGCAATAAAATAAATAATATATTTCCTATATAGTTTGTGTGCTAATGGAAAGCTCTTGCAGACTCCTAGGGCTCTGTCCCGTAATGAATTCCTGAATAAAGTCTGACCGGCTGGGACTTTGGTTTGAATCTCCATACTTGAACCCCCAAGAGAAATTTATCCCACACTATAAAGTCTTTGGGAAAACTACCCTTTCTTCTTCCACAGAAAATCTTACTTTTGTCAAAGATCAAGAGGGACCCTCAATATTTTCATTTGTGAGGCATGTGTACAAGCATCGTCGTGCGTCCTGGTTTCTCAATGGAGAGGGCAGGCAGATGTGAGACATTTGGTTCACACACAAAAAAAGGACACATTTTAAAATCCATATTGAGACCTCTTTTTTTGACCGAAGAACTTCATCTGAAAGTTCAGGGGATGTGAAAGCTTGTGGTTAACTCAGTTTCAATTCACACATTAGTCCAGTATGTGCAGATCACATCAGTTCACAGGAGAATTCACAAAGATCAAATTCCTCAGGTATCTGTATGCATGACACTTCTGCAGCCTCCTCTAATAGTTTTATGATAACACAATCCAGTTTTCTCTGGAAACCTTTAACACTGATAAGACTGTATCCAACTAACTGCTACTCAGGGTATACCTACTTAAATGAATGAATCTAAAACAGTCAATTCCAGTAATTTTGATGGAACTACTCTGAGTACAATTAATTTTGGGCACAACAGAAAGCTCCCCATACCATTATTAACCCATAGCCTGGTAGCCCATATCCTTCCTTTAGGTGAAGGCATTTCAGAGCTACCTCAAGCCCTGCTGTCCTCCCCCATCTAGAGGACAATCTACCATCGATTGCAAGCAAAAACCATCTCAGCAGCTGCAACTGGTCTCCCTACACCCCAGGCAATCTACCATTGTCCTTATTGTGGGATGGATTTCAGGAGAGGACAGGCAGGCAGGCGAAAACCACATCAGGGTCTTAATGGAACTTTTCTCCTACACTGTGACACAACCACCCCTGGCAATCTGCCATTAACAGCCCTGTGTGATGGATCTAGATGAGTTTTTAATACGTTAAAAGAATATGTTACGTTTTTTAAATGTGCCATTTGGTTGTAAGCTGCCCCAGGAGGATTTATATCCTAAAAGGTGGCTTAAAAGGAGCCAGTGTGGTATAGTGGTTAAGAGCGGTAGACTCGTAATCTGGTGAACCGGGTTCGCGTCTCCGCCCCTCCACATGCAGCTGCTGGGTGACCTTGGGCTAGTCACACTTCTCTGAAGTCTCTCAGTCTCACTCACCTCACAGTGTTTGTTGTGGGGGAGGAAGGGAAAGAAGAATGTTAGCCGCTTTGAGACTCTTTTGGGTAGCGATAAAGCGGGATATCAAATCCAAACTCTTCTTATATAAACAACTGCAACAAAATTAATCAGGCCCTGTGGTTAGAAGAAGCAAATGACTAATTGGGGGTGGGGGGGATGTATGCAAAGTGACTTAATTCAAAAATTTTGCCAAAAATTGCTCAGGCTACAGAAATCACTCTTACTATGTACAGAATTTGAGTAACCTTGGTATGGAAGCCTGATTTTCTTTTTATGCTGTAACACAGATAATACAGTTTATTATATGCACGGTATTTAAATTATACTCTTGTCTTGCAGTTGGCTTATTTCTTTCACCATGTGCAGTTTATTCTGCCTGCACTTTGCTCTTTCTTTGGGGTTCTTTTTTTGGCTGAAAAATCTCCCTGGAGCCCTGTGGGATATCTGCATGGCACGGTGATTTGCATCGAAGATGGGGATAGTCTTGTAACTGCTGTGAAAGCCACCCCAGAGGCCCTCTCCTGGCCTTCCATCCTGATTTATCGTTTCCCCGGCGCTGCTGGATTCCGCCACCCTAATTTAACCAAATGTTCCAATTTTGCTACAACTGCTCTGAATTATGAGGTTGTTTTCATGATCGGAACGAATGTCCACTTGAGAGCCCCAAGCTCCTGTGGCGACTTGAATCTCTCCCTCAAGAGGTAATAAAGATCAGAGCCTCTGACACAGCTGTCTTGCCAACTGTATGTCTTCTGTCATTAGACAATTAATGTGACAATGAAAATTTCCCAGCCAAGCACTTTGTCATGCATCAATATTTCTCTTGCCCCACGGTAGGGCTTGGAGACTCACAACGGTTTCAACAGCTTACAAGAACCAATGTGAAAAGAGTGTTATTGATCACCACTTCTGGAGGAAGAGAAGGTGGGGAATAAGGAGTTGTGGAAAGCAAAATCCACTGACTCCTTGCAGGGAACGCCACTCCATAAAGGACATTGGTCAGTGGCTGGGTGGTTATAAGAGTCTGTGGCAACTCAATAACAGTGTTGTTGTTTTTTGCTGGAGGATTCTGGAGCATTGACACTATGATGGTTTATTTGTGGTGGCTTTATACTGCAATGTCTGTACATGGTTCAACTTTATTAGCTGTTCTGTGATGCTTCACAAATGTTTTGACATTTTGGCCATCTTGCATTATAGTGCAACAAAATGAGGACACACACAGCTGGAACATTTGCGGTACAAAAATCACAAGGTTTCAGTGGGAGTTAAGGAACATGCTCCAAAGGTTTTTGCAGATGTGAACACTATCAAAAGTGGGATTGTGGATCCCCACCATGAGGACATCGTGAGGATATATATTAGCAGACAAGTGATTGTGGGGAAAGAATTAAACATCCCCTCTACCAATGAATCCTATTCAATTCCTACTGAAGGGTCATAGCTCAAAAGGAAAGCTCAAGCTTTGCATTCAGAAGGTCCCAGGTTTAGTCCCCAGCATTTCTGTGTAGGACAGGTAGGATTTGTTGATGGATCTCAACCAAAACTCTCTGCTACCAGCTGCTTAGTCCGTGTAGTCCAGGATGACGACTCAGGAACATAACGTGCTGAACAGTAATTTGATTTGTATTTGCTTTTATTATTGCACAGCTTTGTACAAGTTACTATATACACAGACTTGATTCAAACTCTACACACCAACCTCTGAACTCCAACACCAAATTACTGTGTCATGCTACTTGTAAGGGGAAACTTTTAGCCAATCATACCTGTTGCTAGGCTTCCCTATCTCCAAGCAGACTTTCTCATGTACTCTTGCTTAACTTGGCTTCTTGCCAACTCACTAATTGTCCACTTGAAAGCTGCAGTTTCTCACAAACCTCAACAGGATCGAGGAAGAGACCCCCTTTGAAACCGTGGAGAGCCACTGTCCTTCACTCTTAACAATACTAAGTTAGATAGTTCAGTGGTCTATCTCAGCATAAGGGAGCTTCCTATGCACCTAGTAACACTGTTTGGGCATCTTCTCCCTGCACATTCTCCAGAACATGAGGAGCATGAGAGTGGGCTTGTGACCTTCTCCACTCCATCACATTCCTAATGGCCTGACTGTCAGGAGCTGGACTGAGGAGGAATGGTGAGAGGGCCCCCCACCCACCTTCGCAGGAAGAGGAGGACAGTATAGATGGTTTGAACAAACAAACAGTGGTTTGAAGAAGGGCATAGTTCAGAGGCTGATGAGGGTAAGAGCTGGGATATTGTGGAGGAGCAATAGGAAGGAGAAGCACTGGGGGAGAGTAAGCTGGAAGACTCAGTGTCTTTGGAAAGCGTTCCTAAGCCCCCGTCTCCCAGAACTAGATGAGCACTCAGGATGATAGAACAGAAATCTGAGAGATAGAAAGCACTGACCAGGAGTGACGTAGATTAAGAGGGACTGAAGGGGGGGGAGAGAGAGAGAGACTTTACTTACAGCAACGCCATCATTAATGGAGACAGTGTTCCTTTGTCTGAATAAATTAAAGGTAAAGGTAAAGGAACCCCTGACCATTAGGTCCAGTCGTGGCCGATTCTGGGGTTGCGATGCTCATCTCGCTTTATTGGCTGAGGGAGCCGGCGTACAGCTTCCAGGTCATGTGGCCAGCATGACTAAGCCACTTCTGGTGAACCATAGCAGCACACAGAAACGCCATTTACCTTCCCGCCGGAGCAGTACCTATTTATCTACTTGCACTTTGACATGCTTTTGAACTGCTAGGTTGGCAGGAGCTGGGACTGAACAACGGGAGCTCACCCTGTCGTGGGGATTTGAACCGCCGAACTTCTGATCGGCTGAATAAATTATGTGGTAATAACTCTTTTTGGTCATCTGCCTTTTGACTGTCACTGGGGGAGGGATCGTAATTCCCTGAAGGCTTGATATCACCTTGACCCTGACCCTCCCAGCCCTTCACACACTGATACCCTACCAGAACTACCACCAGTCAGGGTAGACAATAGTAAGCTAGGCAGATCTGACCCAGCAGAGAAGGCAGTTTCATATTTTCAGAGTGCCACCCCTTCAGGACTGTTCTGAAATGGAAAGCATACCACTAGGAGATGCTTTGCAAACATCAAGCATCTTGTCGTTTCAGAAGTTTGAGGGAGAGGTTTGCATGGGAAGCTGGCACAGCTCTTAATCTTGCACAGCACGGCTCTAAACCCTCATTGGCTTGCCCTCCAAATCTAGGCGATGGCACGGATGTGGCCTGCTGAGGACTGGTAATGGCATTTCACGCATACGTCTCACACACAGGAGGACTCCGACTAGGCCTGCAAATGCCATATTCAGAACATCTCGCTGCTGGCGGCTCCGCCACACAGCATTCACGGGCCGGATGCTAATGCAAAATGCAAAAAAGCTGGCTGGCTCCTTCGGTGTTTTGCTAATAAGGTGGTTTCCATGCAGGTGCATTTGGAAGAGACCCAACTGTATGAGGAAAATACAGCAGGGGGATTTCTTGAAGGAGGCAGATGTGTGGTGAAGAAGCTTGAAGAGCTCTTTGGCTCATACGAAAAATGATTGGATTGTCTGGGAAAATGCCAGTTTTCCCCCTTTTTTAATCCTGCCATTTGGTGTTTGGTGGTGGTGCGCTCTCTCTTTCTCTCTCTCTCTCTCTCTCTCTCTCTCTCTCTCTCTCTCTCTCTTCTTTCTCTCTTTCTCTCCCTGTGTGTGTTCTAATTAGTTTCAGATCTGTTTCAGAAGGAAGGAGGCAATTGCAAAAGCCTATAGCAGTCCATTGGTTTCAGAAACCTTACAAGAAACTAGCTTTCCTTAATAAGAGAAAATAAGTGATACACCCACACCCAGACAAACACAATATATTTCTGGTTCAGTGTCTCCTTTTTTTAAAAAAAAAACAACAGTTTTAATACCTCACTGGGCTGCACACAAAGATGAATGCAGAATAGAACACAATCAACTGATTTGTTTATTTTTTAAAAATGCATTTAGTGGCCTTTTTACATATAATAAACGCAATTCAGAATACAATAAACAACAACAATAGCAGCTAGTCTGTCATTGTTTGGAGAAAGGTGGAGCAGCAGCTTAAAGTTGAAACCACTCCTCAGAACCACATTATAACACATATAATCCAGTAGGTCTTTCCCGATGTTTGCTTCCTTGGGTCTGGGGACGTTGACTTGATGGATAGTTCCGTCTCATATGCATACCCTCCAACATGTCCAAGCCAAAAACTGGAATGCATGTCTACCGGGGCCATGGTCCCGTGCGAGTCATGTGATCTGCAGGAGACTGCAGTCTCTCCCCCACCTCTAAGCACATTTTTTAGGGTTTTATAGCAGTGTGAGATCGTGCGAGATTGTGGTGCCTAAAATGCTCACTGTGCTATTGCTTTACAAATTGGGATGCCCAACTTTTCCCAAGTCAGTTGAAGGGTATGCATATGGGAGATGAATTGATGACAGGTGTTGCAAAAGCATAAAGGACCCATCTTGCCTCTGGCCATCCTGAACCTGGCAGGTCAATTTCTCAATGAGAGCAATGGACCACACCTGTCTGGGACTGGTCTGGACCTGAAGATTGGGGAATGCAGTCGCAGGTAGATCAGCTTCTCTCAGAAGAGGAGGGGGAATATTCACACACACCCTGCCTCCAGCATTTTCAGAAGCAGAGAGAGTGCCAGATACTGACACAGAAGCTGAATAGCTTAGGGAGGAGTTACCTAGCTATGAGATAAGGACAGGGGAACCAGAAGGGAGGGAGCAGCTAGAAGAGACATCAGTCGAGAGTGTGGGGGACCCCCCCTCCCCACGGTCTCAGAGATCTGAACAAATCAGAGAACAAGGGAGGCAGAGGGAGGGAGGTACTTCCCGCTGGCACCTTTCTTGCTGCGGAAGTCGAAAGGAGGGTTTATTTTATTTTATTTTATTTTTTTAAAAAAAATTATTAAGAATTTTTTTGTTACAATAGAGAAAAAGAAAACAGCATAGCAAAAAACAAACAAAAAAGAAAAACAAACATAAAATTTAATCTCATATAATAACCAACTTTTCTTCATTTTTGGACTTCCTCACGTCTCTCGCACCTACTTTCCAAATTTATAACACTTTAACCAGCAATTTATCACCTTATTTCCATTCTCATTGTACACTTTTCCAATATTTTGTCCCTAACTTTGAATATTTTTATCTAGGTCTTAAATATCTAATCTTACCATAATATTTATTCAAAATTTATTTTTCTCATAAAATTCACTCATTCTCATAATCTTTTCACCAAATTTTATGGTGCCCTGTTATTTTCAAATCCCTCATCCTTCTTAACACTCATATAATTTACAGTGTTTTTGTAGGTAGTCCTTGAATTTCTTCCAGTCCTCTTCCACTGCTTCCTCTCCCAGGTCTCGGATTCTGCCAGTCATTTCTGCTAGCTCCATGTAGTCCATCAGTTGCATCTGCCATTCTTCCAGCGTGGGCAAATCTTGAGTTTTCTAATATTTAGCGACAAGTATCCTTGCTGCTGTTGTCGCATACATAAAAAATGTTTGATCATTCTTTAACACCCTCTGGCCAACAATGCCCAAAAGGAAGGCCTCTGGTTTCTTAGGGAAGGTATACTTAAATACCTTTTTCAGCTCGTTATATATCTTTTTTTTTTTTTTAATAATATTTATTAGAAATTTCCAATTACAACAAAAAACAAACAAACAAAAAAACCATCCGAATTTAAAATCTTATTTTCAATAACATATTTCCAGGACTTCCCCTCCCCTCCCCCTCTTGTATTCCAATTCTTACAAATAAATTCAGCAAGTTCTTATCCCAGATTTTGAACTTATTATCATTAGCCCAGTTTTAAAAATATTTTCCCATCCCCTAAAATCGACCTGTTCCCTTCCACGCGTTCCCCCCTTTGATACACAATACAGATTAAAATAATCAAATATAATTAATTAAGATAAAATTATAAAATATAATTAAAATAATCAAATATAATTTTACGCCCTTTGGATTCCAAATTTCCCTCCCCCCTTTCCCGGTTGCGTTCCCAATGTTCATCAACGTCTGATGTCTTCCTGGAGCTCCCACATCTATCTAGACCATAGTCCTTTACCAGTCATCTTTAATTTGGAATGTCCAATCTTGGAAGGAGTCTATCTCAAAAAGGCCCATTTCTTCCATCCAGATTTTTATATTTAGGAGTAAAAACTCCAATTTTATTTCTTTAGACCTTTCAAATCTGGATGTCCCAAATGTTCCCACTTCCAACTTTATCCAATTCTTGTTGTTCTTGTTGATCTCTCTTCTCCTTTTTTTTTTTCCCTGCTCTCCTGCACAAATGTTCTAATTCCAAAAGCTTCTAATTCCTCTGCAGAGGCTCTGTTATTCAGGAACAAAACATTATGCCAAGTCCCTTCCATTCTTGAATAGATAAATCTATTGTCTCCTCTGCAGTTTCCCAGGAGATAAAAAGTTCTATTCAGATTCCAAGCCAACAATACTTGTAATATCCCTCAGCTCCTCTAGGTGGATTGCAATAACTCAGTTCCCTTCCAGATCACGCCCACCAGTCAAAATAACTTGTTATTCCTTGTTTTAAACAATTTGTATCCAATTTATAACAAATGTAACCGGCAAAGTCCTCGTAACAAAGTTCTCATTTTTGTTCTTCCACTTTGACAGCTCTTTGACAGCTGTCAAAACCTCTCTTTCTCTTCTCCCGGCGCTCTCACAAATTGCTCCCAGGATTCCGGGTGTGTGTGTGTGTGTGTGTTTTAGTTCAATTCCACTTTTCTCCTCCAGCTCAGTCTTATAATTTTCCATCGCGAAGTTAGTAACTTTGTCAAAATAGGGTTGCACTCGATCTTAGTTGTCAAATCCATTACTTTAACTCCTCTACAACGGGGGGGGGGGGGCTGACTTCCTTTTTGCGCCTCCCCCGCTCGCTCCGAATTTTTAAAAAATTTATCCCCCTTTTTAGTCCAGGTTCCAATTACTCACGGGTTATTCTTTTAAGTCCAAATTTTCAATAGAAGAAGTCAGCGCTCTCCGTCGAATGGCATGCGGCTTCGCTCGGCAGGGGAAGCGGAGGACTCAAAGCACCACCCCCCCCCCGTCACCCATTCCGCAGCCTTTAAAAAGGCTCCTTCACGGGTCGGGGGGGCGCAAAAGGTGCCAGCCGAGTCACCATGTCCATGGGTTTCAGCGCCCATGGTTTTTGAGGGTCCCCGCGTCGCCGGCGCGGTAGGACTCATCCCCTGCCGGGCAGGCTCCCTCCGGAGCTCGGAGGGAGTCCGCCATTCGGCGATGGCGCCAACCCGGAAGTCTCCAGCTCGTTATATATCATTTCCCAGAAGGCCTTAACCCTGGGGCAAGTCCACCAGAGGTGAAAGAACGTTCCTTCAGTTTCCTTACATTTCCAACACTTATTATCTGAGAGGTGATATATTTTTGCTAGCTTGACTGGGGTCATGTACCACCTATATATCATTTTCATAATGTTTTCTTTCAAGGCATTACATGCCGTAAACTTCGTACCGGTGGTCCATAACTTTTCCCAGTCAGCAAACATGATATTATACCCAATGTCCTGTGCCCACTTTATCATAGCTGATTTAACCGTTTCATCCTGTGTATTCCACCTCAGCAACAAGTTATACATTCTTGAAAGTACCTTAGTCTTAGGTTCTAACAGTTCTGTTTCCAGTTTCGATTTTTCCACCTGGAATCCTAACTTTTTATCCAATTTAAAAGCCTCTTTAATCTGAGCGTAATGTAACCAATCTCGCACTTTGTCTTTTAGTTTCTCCAAACTCTGCAATCTCCAATTGTCTCCATCTCTTTCTAATATTTCCCAGTATTTCGGCCATTTGACCTCCATATTGGGTCTTTTCACAGCTTTAGCTTCCATAGGTGATAACCACCTTGGGGTCTTATTTTCTAATAAGTCTTTATATTTTGTCCAGACATTAAACACTGCTTTCCTTACAATATGGTTCTTGAAATTCTTGTGAATCTTAACCTTGTCATACCACAGATATGCATGCCATCCAAAAGCATTGTTAAATCCTTCCAAATCTAACACATCAGTGTTTTCAAGAAGCAGCCAATCTTTCAGCCAGCAAAAAGCTGCTGAAAGGAGGGTTTAGAGTAGGCAACTGCCCTCCTTGCGGAGAGCTGTGTATTTTGCTCGCAACATGAAGCTGTAATAAAAGGACTATAAAACTGCTCGTTAATTATTATTTGTGAAGTGACTGAAGGGAGGGGAGGACTCTGCAGCACCTGAGCACACCATGAGTGTATTGAGCACCAATGTTTAGATATTACTAAATGAGCAGCTGCCAGCAAAAATGTCAACATGGACTTACGAGGGAATGCATGGGAAATTAATAAAGAGAGAGGTGTCCATCCCTACACATGACTAAGACAGCAAACCTAACACCTATTCCCAGGGAGTAAGCTGCATTGAACTGAAAATGACTAGTTTCTAAATAGACCTATTTAGGGATAGAACGTACATCATGGGTCACACATCTGCAGGGAACCTTGCAAAGCAGCCCTCTGAGCTTCCTGTGAAGTGTAAGAGGTTCGTATCATCTAAATCCTGGTTGAATGGGGGGGGGGGGAATCCTGCAGTGATCATGGTGCCCAAGAAGGTAAAATCTGTCACTGCTTCCATTTCTTCCCCTTCTGTTTGACAGGAGGTGATGGGACCAGTGGCCATGATCTTAGTTTTTTTGATGTTGAGCTTCTGACCATATTTTGCGCTCTCCTCTTTCACCCTCATTAAGAGGTTCTTTAATTCCTCCTCACTTTCTGCCATCAAGGTTGTGTCATCTGCATATCTGAGGTTGTTGATATTTCTTCCGGCAATCTTAATACTGGCTTGGGATTCATCCAGTCCAGCTTTCGCATGATGTATTCTGTGTGTAAGTTGAATAAGCAGGGAGATAATATACAGCCTTGTCATACTCCTTTCCCAATTTTGAACCAGTCAGTTGTTCCATACCCAGTTCTAACTGTTGCTTCTTGTCTCATATAGAGATTTCTCAGGAGACAGGATAAGGTGGTCTGGCGCTCCCATTTCTTTTAGAACCCCCCCCCCCAATAGTTTGCTGTGGTCCATGCAGTCAAAGGCTTTTGCGTAGTCAATGAAGCAGACGTGAAGTTTGACATGGCACCTCCAAAATGCAGATGGTTACAATTAACCCTTTTTTTCCTTCTGTGTTGGTATAAACAGTGCTTTTTTCCTTCTTTGTTAAGGAAAAAAGGGTGCTGGTTTTCACCATGAAGTTGTTACAGTAAGTGCCACACTTTTAATATTTTTTTGGGGGGGGGAAGGTGCCAGTACTGCATACCATTGAGTACCCCCAGAAAAAAAGCACTGTGTATAACAGGGTGCTGGCAAATATCCTTCTTGCAGCAAGGTGAATTAAAACTTATTGCCCACTCTTTCAGGATTACTGAAAATAACAAAAATGACAAAGTCACTTTCTTTGGTTACCCCTAGAGGCATGGCCATCTAGTTAAATAAAGCACTCTTTGTGGTTGGTTTCCCCCTGCAACTGTGCTGCTTTCCTCACTCAATAGAGCATGACAAACAGGAAATCAAGACTAGGGGCATTTGTGACATGGCGCTCCAGTATAACCAGCCGTCTGGGAGTCTAAGTGAGGAAACGAAGACAGCTCAATATAGCAAAGATCACCTGCGATTTGACTCAAATGTAAATGCTAGACCGCCTACCAGAAATCCATTAATTCAGCTTGACAAATTGCTGGGCTATCCCTTGTGATCCAACGCTTAACTAAGAAAACATTTTGTGAACCGTTTGTCAGCCTCTACAGCATGGTGGTCTCTGTTAGACAGTGGGGTAATTAATCCTCCAACTCACTTGTCTTTTATTTATATTGAAGTATGGATGTGAGTGTACGTGTGTGGAGTTATTTTTACAATATTCAAAGCAGAACTTCCAGGGATGCAGGCATAAATAAATAAAACCACATTTGGCTCACCTAAATTCTAGGTTGTCCCCCAAACACAGAATTTGGCAACCCGACAATTGGAGTGGTCGCATTCTTACTTCCAAGGTAACTTTTACATGAGAACTGTAAGCCTTCCACTTACAGAAGGAAGTCTTCGGATCAAAACTAATGTTCATGCAATACATTACTGCAGGTTGTCACATATTGCCATCAGTGTACAAGGTGTTTACAAAGAAATTAAGTAAATATTAGGTCCCTGCCCCAAACAGCTTACGGTGTAAATTTAATTCAACCAGTGGAGCAGAGGAGAGAGGAAAATAAGAGGCAATATGCCTCAGAATGCCTGTTGCTGCAATCACAAGAGGGCAGAAGGCTGCTGTGCTCATCAATCCCTCTGAACTCCCCCAGTAGTGATGAGAGATGTTGGTTCACCCATTGCAAAGCTTGGCAATGACCCTGTTTCAGTGTTTTCTATGGCTCTCTTGCTCGCCTGAGATGAACAGAGTGGATTTGGGATTATTCTGGCCTTAGATGAAGTGTAGCAATGCATTTTAATATCTTCAGTCTTTCCTCTAAGACACCTACCCACGCATTACTCACTGGAACCGCTGGATAATCACCCGAGGAAATTTCTTTATAGGACAGTAGCTTTCCCATGTTAATCTTCTGGCGTCTCTAAGATGTTATGTGCGATAGATCTTGGCTGAGGCAGTAATTGACTCTCCAGATGTTATCTGTAAGAAGTCTAGGCCACTGAGACCCTGATGCGGACCTCTGAAATCCCATTTAGTAAACTGAATTTATCTCTGCTGAGAAGGAACCAGCTGTTTAATTAGGAAAAGAAGATTTCAGGAGAAAATAAACCAACCAACCGGGCAACAGATTTCTTTCTTTTCCAGTGGAAGATTGTACATTGGTTGTCGAGGGCTCAGAAACCATTCCAGGGCAAAACACCTGCTTCATATCAGATGGCTGTGCTCAGCTTGTTGCAATGAATCAAATGGAGGAAACTCTTTTCTGCATTGGAGCTGGGCAAAAGCAACATGGGGGCCTTTGGTTATGAGGATCAATTCGAGTTGAAGAATGGGCCATTTCCATGAAGCTCTGTAGGAGCCATTATTGTCTAGACCTATGGAATACAAGAGTGCTTTCATGAAAATCATGGTGAAAGAAGCAGGGCTTTGGGGGAAATGAGTGTGTGGCGATCACACACAGGGCCCCCGGACGTTTGACGGTCTATTGACCCTGTGCCACCACTGTGATTGCTTTTTCCACTGCCACCACCCCTTATCTCATGGGGACACACGGAGTCCAGTCAGTTGTTAACATAAACAAATAATCAAGTTTATTTTTAAATGCAGGAACAATCTTATGGTTTCAGTTAATTTTTCTCTTGTCAGTTTCTTATTCTTAGTTCCTAACAACTCCAAACTGATTATTCCAACTATCTATCTGACTCCACCTAACAATTCCACTCACTCTCTCACAATACAACTCTACCAACCCACACCTAAACCTCCCTCTTCCTTCTTCAACTCCCAAACCTCAACTGACTTTCAAAACCTCCCACTCTAACTTTTGTTCCCCCCTTGCATTCTCACTGGCCAATCACATCACACCTATTTTAACCCTTTCCTTATGACCCATCCTAGGAGGCAAACGCCACTGAGGGCCTGGAAGCAGAAGCTAGAAACTAAGGCTATGTACACATGTGTACAGTCTTTGAACTGCACAGGAGCCACTTTTTCACACTATACTTTTGTACATAGTGGTTGGCAATTATACACAATAACATGATCTAAAGCAGCAGCTACAGTCCATGTTGTCTGCACTAAAGATGGGCAAGTTTTCAAACTAGTGTCAACAAAAACAACAACAACAACAACAAGATGATGATGATGATGATGATGATGATGATGATGATGATAACCGCTGGGTTGCCCCATTCACTCTGGGCGACTTTGAAGCTCAATACAGATACTGTCCAAAATTGAAATCCCCACATGAAATCTTTATTAGAAAAGAAAGGTCTTTAGCAGGAGCTGAAATGATAATAGAGATGACACTGTTGGCTATTTGCAGTATGCTAGCGCTGCAGAGAGCTTGCTGGGGGAGACCATGCATTAAAAAGAAAGGGACTCAAAAGTAACTTAAACAAGGTTTTAATCACAAAAACAAAAACTCCTTATACACTAAATACATTAACAACAAACCAGACCCAACCCCCAACCCAACCCCCAGGGTAATGGGAGAGCTAGGTGCTGCTCCTTATATACTACATGGAAATGCTGACACACCTTAATCAATGCAACTCAGCAGCACCTGCTATGTTTCACAGCTGTAAAGCTGGGTCTCGTTATCTTGCTCTGGCCCTTGCTCTGGCCCCTTAAAGACATACACATTAGATGGAACAATGATGAACCTTTACATTTAAAGAAACCATTCAACAGACACCTGTCTGATATATAAGGAGGTAAAGGTAAAGGGACCCCTGACCATTAGGTCTAGTCGCGGACGACTCTGGGGTTGCAGTGCTCATCTCGCTTTACTGGCTGAGGGAGCCAGCGTACAGCTTCTGGGTCATGTGGCCAGCATGACTAAGCCACTTCTGGCGAACCAGAGCAGTGCACGGAAACACCATTTACTTTCCCGCCACAGCGGTATCTATTTATCTACTTGCACTTTGACATGCTTTCGAACTGCTAGGTTGGCAGGAGCAGGGACCAAGCAATGGGAGCTCACCACGCCGTGGGGATTCGAACCGCCAACTTCTGATCGTCACTGCTAACAACAGTCATGTAATACATAAGGCCATAAGAAAAGTCCTGCTGGATCACATCTAGTCCAGCATCCTGTCCTCACAGTGGCCAAGCAGTGGTCCATGGGAAGCCCACAAGCAGGACCCATCTAGGTTGGCACCCATCACTGCCTCCTGTGGGAGTGAACACACCACCAAAAGTGTTGGAGAATCATAGAATCATAGAATCATAGAGTTGGAAGAGACCACAAGGGCCATCGAGTCCAACCCCCTGGCAAGCAGGAAACACCATCAGAACACTCCTGACATATGGTTGTCAAGCCTCTGCTTAAAGACCTCCAAAGAAGGAGACTCCACCACACTCCTTGGCAGCAAATTCCACTGTCGAACAACTCTTACAGTCAGGAAGTTCTTCCTAATGCTTAGGTGGAATCTTCTTTCTTGTAGTTTGGATCCACTGTTCCGTGTGCGCTTCTCTGCAGCAGAAAACAACCTTTCTCCCTCCTCTATGTGACATCCTTTTATATATTTGAACATGGCTATCATATTACCCCTTAACCTCCTCTTCTCCAGGCTAAACATGCCCAGCTCCCTTAGCCGTTCCTCATAAGGCATCGTTTCCAGGCCTTTGACCATTTTGGTTGCCCTCCTCTGGACACGTTCCAGTTTGTCCGTGTCCTTCTTGAACTGTGGTGCCCAGAACTAGACACAGTACTCCAGGTGAGGTCTGACCAGAGCAGAATACAGTGGCACTATTACTTCCCTTGATCTAGATGCTATACTCCTATTGATGCAGCCCAGAATTGCATTGGCTTTTTTAGCTGCCGTGTCACACTGTTGGCTCATGTCAAGTTTGTGGTCAACCAAGACTCCTAGATCCTTTTCACATGTACTGCTCTCAAGCCAGGTGTCACCCATCTTGTATTTGTGCCTCTCATTTTTTTTTTTTTTGCCCAAGTGCAATACTTTACATTTCTCCCTGTTAAAATTCATCTTTTTTGTTTTGGCCCAGTTCTCTAATCTGTCAAGGTCGTTTTGAAGTGTGATCCTGTCCTCTGGGGTGTTAGCCACCCCTCCCAGTTTGGTGTCATCTGCAAATTTGATCAGGATGCCCTTGAGTCCATCATCCAAGTCGTTGATAAAGATGTTGAATAAGACCGGGCCCAAGACAGAACCCTGTGGCACCCCACTAGTCACTCTTCTCCAGGATGAAGAGGAACCATTGATGAGCACCCATTGGGTTCGGTCAGTCAGCCAGTTACAAATCCACTGAGTGGTAGCATAGTCAAGTCCGCATTTTACCAGCTTCTTTACAAGAATATCATGGGGCACCTTGTCAAATGCCTTGCTGAAATCAAGGTAGGCTACATCCACTGTGTTCCCTTCATCTACCAGGCTTGTAATTCTGTCAAAAAACGAGATCAGGTTAGTCTGACATGACTTATTTTTCAGAAATCCATGCTGACTATTGGTGATCACAGCATTCCTTTCTAGGTGCTCACAGACTGTTTGCTTAATGATCTGCTCCAGAATCTTCCCTGGTATTGATGTCAGACTGACTGGGCGGTAATTATTTGGGTCCTCTCTTTTCCCCTTTTTGAAAATAGGGACAACATTTGCCCTCCTCCAGTCTGCCGGGACTTCGCCTGTTCTCCAGGAATTCTCAAAGATGACTGCCAGTGGTTCTGAGATCACATCTGCCAGTTCTTTTAATACTCTTGGATGCAGTTCATCTGGCCCTGGAGACTTGAATACATCTAAACTAGCCAAGTATTCTTGTACTATCTCCTTAGTTATTCTGGGCTGTGTTTCCTCTGCTGAATCATTTGCTCCAAATTCTTCAGGTCGGGCATTGTTTTCTTTATCGGAGAAGACTGAGGCAAAGAAAGCATTAAGGAGTTCAGCCCTTTCTGTGTCCCCTGTTTGCATTTCACCATCTTCTCCTCTGAGTGACCCCACTGTTTCTTTGTTCTTCCTTTTGCTATGAACATACCCATAAAAGCCTTTTTTGTTGCTTTTAACCTCTCTAGCAAGCCTGAGTTCATTCTGTGCTTCAGCTTTTCTGACTTTGTGTCTACACGTGCTGGCTATTTGTTTGAATTCCTCTTTGGAATCCCCCCCCCTCCAGAGAATATTAATCCTCCCACCCCACCTCCAATTTCCCCATCTTCCAATAATATAAATAATTTTGCGAGGTAATTTTAGCTCAGCACCTCTGTTTCTTTCTGTTTTCACTGCAGGAGCAGATGCACAAAGTGCAGAGCGTTTTACCAGGAGACTTGTGCATTGTTCTTAGATAGTTGTGTTTGGTGTGGATAGGAATGTCCATGACAACATCTGATTGAAAGTATTGCAGTGCTGGCAGACATCAACACATGGGACTCAGCTATACAGCTGCAAATAAAACATCTTAAGTATGTCTTAAGTGCAATATACATTGACCACTAGACAGATGTTGACCACTAGCCATGCTGGCTGGGTCTCATGGGGAGCTGGATCAATGTCATCCAAGGGGTCACAGGCTTCTCGATTCTGGTCAACCTGATGTGATACAGATTCCTCCAGTTGCCAAGCTCCTATGTCACACATACAGGAGCCTGTGTCATTTGTGTGGACTTGTGTAAGCTCCTTTGAAACTTAACCCTTAAATCAATGGAAGCTGGGTGTGTGCTGAGGGTTGGGTAATGTTCTCAGCCCCACCCATGTGAAAATAAATGGATGTGTGTAAGTATAAGTGATATAACTATCCATAATAAATACAATAAAATGCAAATGCATGCAGACAATGGGTAGATAAGCAAAGGGCTATGGATCTGAGTTGCATTGTTTGGTTACCTTGTTTGTGATGAATTGGTCTGGGAGTGGCCAGTGCTCTCGGGGTATCAATGGAGTAAAAAAATAAATAAGCAAAACTCTCATTTTAGCAGTAGAAAGGATATTGCCAAGACAACCAGTTTTCTCTCTGAAAATATATCAAACTCTATGCTAAAGCTGAAAAAGAAAGAAGGACTACATAATCCAAAATTAAAATCCAAGAAATGGCACAGATTTGCCTTCCTCTGCTGGGAGATGGAGACTGTCATTAGCATGATAATTGCAGATGGAAAGAGGTATTTTAATTTGGGGAGGTTCATATCAATCTAAGATGAACATTCCTGGAAAGACTCCTATCTCTTAATGCAGCAGAAGCTTTTCATTAAGCTGCTGGTAGTTAGCTTATTAAAACTGGTGTATAGCTTTGCCTATAAACATTTAATCATGTAGCCCTGGATACGACTTAAGTCAATCTGGGAGAATGTCCAGTGACTCCTTCCAAGCTGCAACCATTGCAGGTCCTTGCTTTTAATTGCTTAGCCCTCTTTCAAGAGTGGACTGTGAATGCTGGACTGCAAAGTACCAAGAGATACCTTTAGGCTCGGCTCAAGGAGAGGGCCAGCTCTGATGGTCACTTGGGGACACTTCTGGATCCAGCACTATCTCTGGAGGCATAAGTGAGCTCAGTGGCCTTCCATCAGCTTTGGCCGGTGGCCCAGCTGTGACATTGTTACTCATAACAGAGGATCACAATAACTCTCCTTGATCATGATCCCGAATTCAGACCTTTCCTTCTACGATTTGAAAAGTGAAGGAAGCAGAGTCTATAATACTCATCAGTTCCCACGAAGGTTCTACATGTGAGGTGAAAAACTGGATTGGGCTGTTTTATAATAATAAATAAACAAACAAACAAATAAATAAATAAATAAATAAATAAATACAACCCAGGTGGTTAAGAAAGCCCAACAGAGACTCCATCTCCTCAGAGTATTGCTGAAGAACGATGTCAATCAACATTTGATGATCTCCTTCTATGGGTCAACAATAGAAAGTGTCCTTTCATACTGCATCACAGTGTGGTATGCTGGTTTGACACCAACTGATAGGAAGTGCCTACAGAGGGTGGTGAATACAGCACAAGATATTATGGGCTGTCCCGTGAATCCACTGGATTAAATAGTGGAAGAACATTGCCTCAGGAGAGTGAGGAAAATTCTCAGGGATGATTCACACCCTGGCCGGCACTTTCTTGAACTCCTGCCCTCAGGCAGAAGATATAGAAGCATGATTAGTCACACCAACAGGGTAAAGAACAGCTTCTATCTGTGGGCTGTTAGGCTGCTGAATGAAAAGATAACAACAGGGCAACTGACTTTTGGGTTTGGTGGGTGTATGTCAGTAAACGGGGGGAATTAAGACTAAGAGAGCTGAGTGGGGGGGGGCCTCGTGTAATCTCACTGTATACAAGTTGTACAAGTGACAATAAAGTATTTCAATTCAGTTTATGAAGAACGTAAGAAGATTCCTGCTGGTTCAGGGTCAGCGGCCCATCTAGTCCAGCATCTTGTTCTCACAATGGCCAACCAGATTGGCCAACCAATGTGAAGCATACAAGCAGGACTCAAACACAAGAGCGCCCTTCCATCCTGTGGCTTCGAGAAACTGGTACTCAGAAGCACTACTGCCTCCAGCTGTTGAGGCAGAGCATAGCCAGCATGGCTAGTAGTCAGTGCATCAATATTGTGGGTCCCACCAGTTACTTTATATCATGATTTCTGTCTACAATTTTTTTTCCAGAGCCCCAAATTGGCAGTTTGATCAAATCCAGCCAAGTTTAGCATTTCTGCTGTGCTTCCCGCCTGCACGAGGAAACTCACAAACAACAGATGGCGAGAAGCTTGTCCCGAAAACAGCTCTGAACAAATGATCTGTGCGGCCTTACAACATGCAGCTCTTAGATTTTTAATATCGACTATTAAACCTGCCCTCGTGTATTGTCAGAGTCTGGAAAAAGAGGAAAGCAAAGTACTAATGGTCTAAAGCCACAGATGTTAAAACACTAACAGTCCAATAAATCTCTGGGAAATAGTTTTATCATTTTGCACCATGCAGCACTTGCGCATATTCTTTGGATGAATTTATGGCGAGGAATTTGGCATCCATAAGAAAATTCCAAATGGCAGGATTTATTAGAGCAAAATACTGTTGCAATTAACAATAAATCGGGGAAATGGTGAGTGAACTCACTTGTATCGTTACCTTTTCATTATCAGGGAAATGGCATGTAATAATTGGAAGGTAGAAGGGGGGACTCTGGTCTTTTCTTTCTACTTGTAACAGGAATGCAGACATCAGACTGTATAACATAATAGGCTATCTGCCTCCGAGGGTTTCATGTTACTGCGCCAATATATTTGTTGCTATTGGGGCATTATTATTATTATTTCCAGCACTGGGCCATGGGCTTCCTAGGTAAGGTGACTTGAAGCAGGTCTGAAGATGCTATTAATGGATCCCAGCAAAAGAGGGATTGGTAGATCTAGCAGAGACTGCTGCAGCAGGCACAAAGATAGGGTGGCATTAAGCAGAGTAGATCTACTGAAATCTATGACAGGTCCATTAATTTCAATCAGTAAGACTTAGTTCAATACCACCTGTAGTAAGAAAGCATGTCTCAAAATCAACTTTGGGCATTGCAAAATGTGAAGATAGCACTGCTGGATCAGACCGAAACTGCTTCAGCATCTTGTTTCCCCATAAGCTAGGTAAACACTTATTGGAAGCCCACAAACAGTCCTTGAAGACAACAGCTCTTTCCTACTGCTGCTTCCCCGTGATTGGAATCTATGTAGCCGAGCAGGAACAAAGAGCAAAGGGTGATCCCTTCTACTGAGTCAGGCCACTGGTTCCTCTAACTCAGTATTGTTCAGTGGCGTGTGGTGAACTTTTTTGTAGGGGAACAGTTAGGGCCACAGGCGGCAGCTTGTGAGGGCAATGGGGGGGGGGGGTTGCCATGTGCCCAGAACTGGACGCAATACTCCAGGTGAGGTCTGACCAGAGCAGAATACAGTGGCACTATTACTTCCCTTGATCTAGATGCAATACTCCTATTGATGCAGCCCAGAATTATTTATTTTCTATTGTGCTGAAAACTTAAATACCACATAGTTGCAATGGTTTGTAAGCTTACTGATAGTATTTCCAATGAAGGATGCTCCCAATCTTGCTTGGAGATGCCGTGGATTTAACTTGGGACCTCCTTTGTGCACAGGAGATGCTCTGTCACTGAGCTACAGCCCTTCCATATTTACTTACTGTACACAGTACTTTGTAGAGCTCTTTATTTTACAGTTCAAACCTTCAGCGCCTAAGTGATCTCAAGCCAGCTCATGGTTGAAAATAAAACAACACAATCAAATTTATTCTTATGAACTGTCTGGAAAATCCCAGGCAGGGTGCAATTGAATGAGATAGCACTTGTCTTATTCCAGCTTGTCTTCGGCTCGCTGTGACTCACTGTGGAAGCAGCGCTGGCTGTTGCTAGAAAGCAGTGTGTCTATTACTCTACCGTTGGGCTGCAAAGCTCTTGTGAAGCTGCATGGAAGCGCTCTGTCATAAACCTCACCTTGGACAGCATTGTGCATGGGGTGACTCTTCCTGGTAGTGTGTGTGTCTATGACAGGCAGTGTGCTTGCTTTTCCCTTGACGTATCATGAGATCTTTCAGGGTGGTGTTTGTGACATACTTAAAATGCAGTCAAACCAATAATTCATGTTTTGAATTCATGTTGTGGAGGCAAACGGCATTTCCGTGCGCTCTGGCACTCATCCCGTTGTCCCGTTGTGCCAGAAGCAGTTTAGTTGTGCTGGCCACATGACCTGGAAAAGCTGTCTGTGGACAAACGTTGGCTTCCTCAGCCTAAAAGTGGAGATGAGTGCTACACCCCAGAGTCAAATCTGACTGGACCTAACTGTCCAGGGGTCCTTTACCTTACCTACCTCATGTTTTGCTAAATAGGCACATGATAAAAGCTGGAGCTCTCAGAGTTTTCCCATAAACTTGCTAGGGAGAACTCTCTGAGGGTTCCCTGATGTGACAAAGTCTGCGAAATCTGAGCTCCGTGTTCAGATTACATTGTAAGCTAGACTTAAGTATGCCTTTGTAACTCAATCACCATTTTAAGCCTGCCTGAGCAAAGCTGCTGTATCTGTTGCTCTTCATTCCCACCTACCCATCTTCATTGTTAAAGCTTCATTGGGAAACATGCTCTTTAAAGCAGAATTGGAGCAAATGTGAATTCAGATTTTCCATGGGTTGATCTTTGCTCCAATTTAAAGAGCAGATTTCTGCAGGGAATGCTGGGAAGCAACTAAATCAACATCAAGAAAAGCTTTCTGACAGTAAGATCTGTCTGAACACTCTCCCTCGGGAGGTTGTGAACTCTCCTTCGTTGGAGGTTTTTAAGCAGAGGTTGGATGGCCATCTGTCTTGGATGCTGAGATTCCTGCATTGCAGGGGGTTGAACTAGATGACTAGATGTCCCTTCCAACTCTACAGTTCTGTGATCCTATGATTCTACAAATATGCCACCAGAATGACTTCTTCTCATGCAGTGAAACTTCCCTTCCCTCTCATCAAAATGACCCCAAATCTACTCCAGAGGTTTGGACAAATTCCCAGAGCAGACTTTAGAACTTTAAGATTCTCCAACTTTAAGATTTTCCAACTTTAAGATTCTATTATTCTATTGCATAAGCAGAAGTCACTGGCTATACAACCCGCCACCTTGAATGATTTCCTGTTTGGTGAGAAATGCAACAAAATCTGTAAGTCTACTACTTTCTTAATACATCCAGAGAATTTCCAGCTCCTTTTGTCCAAAGCAGAAAGTAATCTGTGTTGCTAAGGAGCCTTGTTCTTCTCTGGTTCCCCCCACCCCCAACTCTACCAGCTCCCACACATAATTATAACACAGGGTAGATGTGTAAGTTTACAACGTTGCAGATGTGTGTTGATTAATGTGCTCAGAGCTTCTGCCTCTGCATTTAAGACAGGTATTTCTCTCTCTCTCTCTCTCTCACTCTCTCCCCTTCTCAGTGTCTTTGCAACTTAGCAATTTATTTGCTGAACCAAGCAGTTGTAAGTGCAGGGCCGTATCCTTTTTCACTTTTCCTTTTCTCGAAGGCAGCCCTTCCTATGCATTGACTCTTCTTTTACACTCTTTGGGAATCCGGATAGCAAAATCCATTCTTAAGAGAACCTTATTACCAGTAGGAGGGGGCTCACTTCCACTCCAGAGCTGTGTAGGGACAAAAGTGTTGATTTCAAAAGTAATATAGTTTTCTAATTATGCTCCCTCTAAAATTACCTCTGGGAAAGCAAATGAGAAATAAAAGTTTCCTTTTAATTACAGGAATGAAGAGGAGAGTATATATACCCTCTAATTACATGGCTGCAAATAAATTTGTTCCGTTACACTTTCTGCAGCTTGCATCAGAGGTCTATAGCACAAAGGCACACACAAAGCCAATGCTCTCTTCATTATCCTTGCAAACAGCAGCCTTCAGAACAACTCCTAAATATCAACGTGGGGATTTATACAGCAAAGAAGCCACCTCCACACATGTTACTTTGGAATAACACGAAAGCAACAAAATAAAATTTAACAGGGGCAGATGTAAAATGTTAAACACAGGGCAAGAGAACCAAAATATATAACGGTCGTGTAGGAGGCATATGGATATAACATCTTGATGAATCTGACCAAGATCCATCAAAGCGAAGGGTAGAGAACCTATGGCTCTATATTGGACTCTGGTTCCCATCTGCTCAAGCCAGCATGGCCAATGATCGGGATTGATGGGAGTTGGAGTCCAACTGTACCCAGAAGGGCACATGAGCACTGGTGATGAACAAAAGTCCCCATCACACCCAGAGAGCAGCAGAGAAGATTAAGTGGCCCAAGTCTGGCCATGGGGCACACACAGTTCTGTCACCTAACAGCTCACCATCATTTTCTGCACCCACAACTTCTACCAACACCTTGACTTACGGTAGGGTTGGTCCTATGAAGAAGTGCATTTCTACACATTTTAAAGTGTGCCTTTTCAAGTGTCGGTTGTGATGGAGATGTAGGTATGGATTATGGTACCATGGTAGGTGAACTGCATGCTGGGAGTTACAAGCTAGAGGGCAAATAAGGAACTGGGGAACAGAAGAAGGAGATGATGGAATTGAAGATTAGCAGAATTAGGTTTAGCTCTGTTCTATGGGTGCATTTGGAAGAATTGGTCTTGCTGTTTGGGCATCCATACAATATGACAGAAATGTTCATGTGTTTCCAGTGTGTGCTGAGGTCCCAGCCCAGGAAGGAAGTAGCTTGCTACTGTGCATCAACCCTCTATGCCGAATTGGGGAGCTGGGTAAATTTAATGGGGTGTGGGGAAAGGCTTTGATTATAAGAACATGAAAATAGATTTGCTTGATCAGGCCAATGACCCATCTATTCTAGCATCCTGTTCTCATAGTAGCCAACCAGATCTTTTTCTTTGCCTATCAAGAAAAAAGGCAGTGCAGTCATTTCTTATTAGGTAGGAAATGGTCAAAACAAAATAAAAAAATTCCTTCCAGTAGCACCTTAAAAAATTCCTTCCAGTAGCACCTTATTCCTTCCAGTAGCACCTTAAAGACCAACTGAGTTAGTTCTAGGTATGAGCTTTCGTGTGCATGCACTTTCACACATGCACTTTCTCGTGTGAAAGCTCATACCTAGAACTAACTCAGTTGGTCTTTAAGGTGCTACTGGAAGGAATTTTTTTATTTTGTTTTGACCATGGCAGACCAACACGGCTACCTATCTGTAACTAGGTAGGAAATGTTTATTCATAAATCTCAAAGCTCCACAAATATCAAATCGACACTCACCATTTCTTCCTTGCAGGATTAACTGGTTGGTATATTTTGTAGTTTTCCGAAAAGCAATCTACCGCAGTAAATTTCAAAGTAAACATTGTAAATCTGTATTGAAGAGTGAATGCATTTGGAACTAATGCTGGGCTATTTCTTTTCAAAAGTTTGAGGCTGGAGAGCAGTGGTGGGGCAGGCAGAATGGTCCACTGCAAAGTGAAGAGGGCAGGCAGCAAAAGACTGGCAATGTTTTCACTGCAATCCTATACATCATGGCATCCAATTGGTGCCTTCCAGAACTTGTTGGACCACAACTCTCATTACTCCTGGTCATCACCCATGCTAGCACGAGCAGCCCCCAGCTTCCTTCTGCATTGCTGAACATGGGCGCCCACAAGACAGAAGAAGAAATCCTGTTACAGATAGGTAGCCGTGTTGGTCTGCCATAGTCAAAACAAAACAAATTCCTTCCAGTAGCACCTTAAAGACCAACTAAGTCAGTTCTTGGTATGAGCTTTCGTGTGCATGCACACTTCTTCAGATACACTGAAACAGAAGTTTCCAGACCCTTCTATATAGTGAGAAGGTGGGGAGGGGTATTACTCAGAAGGGTGGTGGGAATGGGTGATTGGCAGATAGCTGTGATGAGCCTGTTGACGACTCTTAACGACTGCAATAGGTCTTACAGGAAAAAGCAAGGGGTGAAAAGGTGAAAAATGGCTTTGTCATGTATAATGAGATAAGAATCCAAGGTCTTTGTTCAGACCAGGTTTCTCCATGGTTTTAAGTTTGGTGATAAGTTGTAATTCAGCAGCTTCTCTTTCCAGTCTATTTCTAAAATTCCTTTGTAGTAAAACAGCTACTTTGAGATCTTGTATAGAATGTCCTGGGAGATTGAAGTGTTCTCCTACTGGTTTCTCTGCCTTGTGATTCCTGAATAGGGTTCCCATTGCATAACAACCATGACTCATTGTTCCTTCATCAGAGCAAGTATATCTGGTAAAAGACATCAGCCAACATTTGATGGCTGTTGGGGGCTTTTCTGGTGTGTGTGTGTGTGTGTGTGTGTGTGTGTGTGTGTGTGGAGTTGCTAACCTCCTCCTGTGTTGAGATAAACTCATTGCAGTTTAATTATTTCATGCTTCCTTTACTGATGCAAGCAAGCCAAAAGGGCTGGAGAACTACAAGCATTTCCCTGCAAAATTCCACTGAGGAACTCGTGAATTTTTCATGCACCTGTCAGTTTTAGGGAAACGGCACCATTAAGCCCACGGCCAAATGTCACATTTCCCAAAGCAAATGGCCGGGGCTCCCTGAATGGCTGTATGGGATAGGGTCAAATGACATGTGCTATGTAGAGGGGGCTCTGAATTCTCATCTCTTCCTTCTAGCTGCCAAGTGAGCCTGACCCAGCTAGAAAAGAATGGACTATGTCATCTGTTTGGATTTTTTAGAAAGAAACAGTGGGCATCTGTTCAGAGCCATGTAACTGTTCCCAGAACAAAGCACAGAAGGAATAAAAAGTATTCCAATCTTCCAACAGAGTAAAATTGCAAGCAAAAAGGAAGCTGGACAAAGGATAGCTCTAGAATTTTATGTGTCCCTGATTTCCAAATATCAAAAGGAGTGACCTCCAAAGTGGAAGGAACATGTTTCTATCACTTCAGCTATAAAGCTGAGGGATTTTGTGGGACAGAGCATGCTGAGGATAAACAGGAATGCCATCCAGTTCTCTTCCATGGCATTTCCCAATTATTTCCTCATTGAGACCTGGCTTCAGAGGATGCTTCACCTCCTACCTATACCCCTTTATAAGGTAAAAATTATTTCTGGTTGGGTATCCTCCAGCTTTGCATGGAAGGTGTTGGGAAAATCAGTCCAATGAGCCAAATCTGGCCTTCCAAGCTTCTTTGCTGGACTCTGTCCAGCTACATCTCCTCTCTCTAGGCCCACATTCCTCACTGCTTCTGCTTTGCACTTTCCTTGAATGTCTTTGCCTGGTTAAAACAAAATAAAAAAAATTCCTTCCAGTAGCACCTTAGAGACCAACTAAGTTTGTTATTGGTATACCAATACCAATAACAAACTTAGTTGTTCTCTAAGGTGCTACTGGAAGGAATTTTTTTATTTGGAAGAATCCTGTTGCTGGTTCCATTTTCCCTCTGTGCATGTGTCGTAGGGTAGCCTTGTTATTGGTATACCAATACCAATAACAAACTTAGTTGGTCTCTAAGGTGCTACTGGAAGGATTTTTTTTATTTGGAAGAATCCTGTTGCTGGTTCCATTTTCCCTCTGTGCATGTGTCGTAGGGTAGCCTTCCAGACTTCAGATAGATATCATCATATTTGTATTTCTATATTTGTTGTTTAGTCATTTAGTTGTGTCCGACTCTCCGTGACCCCATGGACCAGAGCACGCCAGGCATTCCTGTCTTCCACTGCCTCCCGCAGTTTGGTCAAACTCATGTTGGTAGCTTTGAGAACACTGTCCAACCATCTTGTCCTCTGTCGTCCCCTTCTCCTTGTGCCCTCCATCTTTCCCATCATCAGGGTCTTTTCCAGGGAGTCTTCTCTTCTCATGAGGTGGCCAAAGTATTGCAGCCTCAGCTTCAGGATCTGTCCTCCCAGTGAGCACTCAGGGCTGATTTCCTTCAGAATGGATAGGTTTGATCTTCTTGCAGTCCATGGGACTCTCAAGAGTCTCCTCCAGCACCATAATTCAAAAGCATAAATTCTTCGGCGATCAGCCTTCTTTAGTTGGTCTCTAAGGTGCTACTGGAAGGATTTTTTTTATTTTGTTTCGGTGGCGCTGTGGGTAAAAGCCTCAGCGCCTAGGGCTTGCCGATCGAAAGGTCGGCGGTTCGAATCCCCGCGGCGGGGTGCGCTCCCGCTGCTCGGTCCCAACGCCTGCCAACCTAGCAGTTCGAAAGCACCCCTGGGTGCAAGTAGATAAATAGGGACCGCTTACTGGCGGGAAGATAAACGCCGTTTCCGTGTGCTGCGCTGGCTCGCCAGATGCAGCTTTGTCACACTGGCCACGTGACCCGGAAGTGTCTCTGGACAGCGCTGGCCCCCGGCCTCTTGAGTGAGATGGGTGCACCAACCCCAGAGTCTGTCAAGACTGGCTCGTACGGACAGGGGTACCTTTACTTTACCTTTATGGCAGACCAATACTGCTACCTACCTGAAACTTTGCCTGGTTAGAATGTGACCTCAAAGTGTGATAATCCTTCTTGTTTGCCTTTGTAGAGGATGGGTGTGTGTGTGTAGATATGAGCCTATGGGGAAGGGTCATAGCTCAGTAGTATGTATCTCTGTTGAATGCAGAAGGTCCCAGGTCCAATCCCTGCTGTTGCCAGGTAGGACTGAGAATTCCCCTGTCTGGAATGCTAGAGAGCCACTGCCAGTCAGCCTACCCTACTCTACTTTGACAATACTAAGCTAGATGGAATCAATGGTCCGACTCAGTATAAGGCAGCTTCCTATATTCCTATGGGTGTAGAAACTAGCTCGGCACACTTTCTTTCCTCCTGGCCTTGGCCACTACTGAGAACCACTGTAGTGTAGTGGTTAGAGCTTTCTCAAGCTTGGGTTTCCAGATGTTGTTGGACTACAACTCCCATCATCTGTAGCCAACAGGAGCAGCAATCAGGGATGGTGGGATATGGTAATACAATGTCATCTGGAAACCCAAGGTTGAGAAAGGTTGGGTTGGAGTGTTGGACTAGGATCTGGGAGACCAAGGTTCGAATCCCCACTCAGCCAGTCAAGCTCCTTGGGTGACCTTAGGCCAATCAGTGGCTCACAGCCTAACCTACCTACCTCACATGGTTGTTTTGGGGATTAAATGAAGAGGGGAAGAACCATGTATGCCCTCAGCTCCTTTAAGAACAAGGTGGCCTACAAATTCAACAAGCAAAAAAGTATTTCCCCAGAAGTGAATCCAGACCTTTGGAAAAGGTCCTCTGCCCCCCTGGCCAACAATACCACAAGGATATTACTTGTTAGGGACATCCAACATAATTCTGATTAGCCTTCCTGGTATGCTTTGTCTGGAGTTCAGTTTATTGGTCTTCTGTGACAAAGGAGTCCAGAGCTTTCCTTAGTGCAACTCAGGGCATTGTAATTTGTGTCACATCCTTTGTAGATAAAGCTGAATTTCGAAACAAACACTTTAAATAATTACATTCATATTTTTTATTGCATTTATTGCTGTGATTTGGATCACTGTAATTTGAAATAATGTGCCTTTTTTTCACAGCAAGCAGGAATGCAGGCAATAATTTACGTTGATTAATATATTAGTGTCACATCTAGCTGGGGGTGTCTGTTGGTAGCAAGACACCAGTTTAACAAATGTAGTGGCTGGTGAAATTGCGGTATATTTGAGAGCAAAATGTCTCCACATTTGGCCAAAGCAAAATGAAATCACGCCTCTGTCATTTTCCCTCTTGGGAAGTGGTCTGTCATGGACAGCTTATCGGGGGTCAGAAAATAGGCATGGAAAGTCCCCTGAAGTCAACCCTCTATGGATGTCACCTTGGAATCTGATTGAGACAGTTGTGGGAGGTCATGACTTTAAGGCTTGGATCAGATCCTTTGCAAAGGACCTTCTTCGTGAGAGATTTTCCTAGGAATAATTTGCCACGTTCCTTCACTTCTTACTCAAAGATAAAGAGATGTGAAGTCACTGAGCTCAAAGAAAATAGGCAATCGCTAGCAGACAAAAGAAAATACTTCATCATACCAAATGCAATTAACTGAGAGGATTCACTATCACAGCACAGGGCAGTGGCAATGACTGATAATAACAAAATACAATGCAGTTTAAACCACATTGTACCCCTTTAAAGTAGAGCAATAGTACATGACAAGTCAGCAGGAGAGCAGTCAATAAAGTGAACACAAGGAATATAAGGAGCCATTCCGATATTGAAGTAGTGAGAGAATTCAGGGTTTCCAGGCTTGGTTTCCTTGGAATGAAAGTTGGTGGAAATTGTGGTGTCTGAAGGATGTATGGTTTTATTTACACATAGATACTACACGGAGAGGGATACAGCTTTAACATCTCAGCAGATCTTGCTTCTCCATTAGTGACAGCTTTGAATCCCGCACAGCACAGAACAAGCATGTCTTCTAACCTTCTTCCAACTTTCTCTCACACAACTCTGGCTGTTTTCTTTTACCTAGCCATTAAGTGAGATGGTAGAGGAAAGGCCCACCCATTAACCTGGGGGGGGGGGCACCATCACTTAATTTTCACCTTCTCAGCTTGTGACTCAAGATGTGACAGAGAGTGGGAATCACTATGTACAGATGAAAACCAACAACAAGAAGGATGCAGCCCTGGGACAACAGCTTCACAATGAGGCTGCTGAGTCTTCCCAAACCCTGCATCATCAACCGCTCTTATTTCCCAGGGGAGAGAGATAGTTCCAAAGTATGGTGAAACCTCACAAAGGTCCTTTCCCTCATTCCATTCAACCTACAGTAATTTCTCTTATCAATGGGCCAGAAATCAGGATCTCACTGGCTGATTGCAAAACCCAAGCAGGTTTATCTCCAGCACCTCATGTTCAGATTTCATGGTTTTATTGAATGGCATACTGCCATACAAATTCAGCTATCATGGGGAATAGCATTAGTAGTCATAAGAATATAAAAGAGTGCATCTAGTCTAGCATCCTTTTTCTCACAGTGGCCAATTAGATGACTCTAGCAAGCACACAAGCAGGTCATGAGCACAATAGCTCATTCTGTCCTGTGCCCTTTCCAAAGTCCTGTCTAGCAGTGAAGCACAGAAGTGGAGTTTTGAAAGGTAGATATTTTTGCGAGGAGCAGATATATGCATAAACATCCCCTTAGCCAGCTGTTTTGGAGCAGTTACACCACTGACCTATACAGTGCTAGAATATATTGCTTTTGCTCAACTTCAGCTTCCCGGCACTGTGTTGAAAAGAGCAGGCTTCATTAGGGATTCCAGGCAGACACACATTTCCTCCCTCCAGTTGACTCGCTGGTTCCTTTTCCCCTCTCCACCCACCCATCCCACTTCTCAGTTGTGGTTCAGCAGCATTGCACTTCCTCCACCAGTCACGCTGCTTTGCAGTCCATCATGCTGGTGTCTGTCAAAAAACTCCTAGCTAATATCTGATGCTCCAAATCCCCAGACTTGCACAGAAAGGGAATGAGCATGAGAGAGGGGCAGAGGAATAAACCGTGAATGGAAGGTGGCTCATTCAGGGTTAGGGCATAAATGTGACTGATCCTTATGTCCACCAAGATGTTTAAGAAGCTTTTTTGCATCTGGCCCAAGATTCCATCTTCCATCACTGTGTCCATCCTAATATGTATACAGTACAGATGCCACAAATAATCTACAATTTCCAGCTTCTAGGGCAAAACCGTAAAAGCTATGGTTTTCCCAGTAGTGATGTATGGAAGTGAGAGCTGGACCATAAAGAAGGCAGATCGCCGAAGAATTGATGCTTTTGAATTATGGTGCTGGAGGAGACTCTTGAGAGTCCCATGGACTGCAAGAAGAACAAACCGATCCATTCTTAAGGAAATCAGCCCTGAGTGCTCACTGGAAGGACAGATCGTGAAGCTGAGGCTCCAATACTTTGGCCACCTCATGAGAAGAGAAGACTCCCTGGAAAAGACCCTGATGTTGGGAAAGATGGAGGGCACAAGGAGAAGGGGACGACAGAGGACGAGATGGTTGGATAGTGTCTTCGAAGCTACAAACATGAGTCTGACCAAACTCCGGGAGGCAGTGGAAGACAGAAGTGCCTGGCGTGCTCTGGTCCATGGGGTCACGAAGAGTCGGACACGACTAAACGACTAAACAACAACAAGGGCAAAACCAGCATATTTGTCATTTCAGTTGGGTGTCTTCAACATTCATGGGGCTTATCAGAATATTATCACTGGGTGAAGGGGATGACTGGTGCATAATTAAGCCAAATTTGAAACAATCATGGTTGTGTGATGTACAACAATGATCAGATCTGTTTTGCAAAAACAAAAAGAAAAGGTTAGCTCCTTAGACAGGTAGCAGCAGTCTGAGATATTACTGTCAGATCTTCCAGAAAGTAGAGACATTGAATAAACAAACTGATGAGAAATTGAAAGGGGATAGCACTGTGTACCAAGTGTGGTTCAGAACTGTGGTGCAATTCATGCAATGGAAGTAAGTCTCAATGAGCTCCATGGGGTTTACTCCCAAGTAAGAGTGTGCTGCACTGAAGCCTCAGGGAGAGGCTTGTGAATGGGGAAAATGTTGTGCAATTGATCCAACAATTGTTGATGTTGAAGGGTGTGGCAATTCCAAACCAGCAGCTGGTTTGAGAATATCATTGTCAGATTGTCAAAAGAAAGAAAGAGGCTGAAGGAGCAAGCTGATACAGATATAAAGGAGTGATGAACCAAAAGGATTTCAGATCCTCATTAGGCAAACCAAGCTCACCTCACCTGTTGTTGTTCTGTGTCCCAGTCCAATGTACAGGGAGGTGGAAACTTCTACTGAAATAGCAGGAAGGGTTTTACACCTCCTTCCTATAGAAGTTATTTTTGCTGGTTTACATCAGCATCAGTGACATTTCCACACAGAAATTATCAGTGATGGAGGCAGACAAAATCAGAGAGGCCATAGAGACACTCTTGCCATAGAGACAATTTGGCAGCAGAATGGCAATTCTTCCAGTGGCTAAAATCCACATGATCAATCAGAGACTTCTGGAAGTCTGCTTTGGAAAACAACAGGTCTCACCGCTTAAAGAGATTTCCTACACTTTGTGGGGCTCTGGAGACAACAGCAACTTGCCAGTTGGGGAGCAAATTCAGCAATGGAATCTGAGTTTGTTCAGTTTGAAAGAAAGAGGCAGTGTGGTATAGTGATTAGTGTGTTGGACTAGATTCACAGGGGCCAGCAAACTTTTTCAGCAGGGGGGCGGTCCACTGTCCCTCAGACCTTTTTTTGGGGGGGAGGGCCAGACTATATTTTTTTTGTGGGGGAATGAATGAATTCCTATGCCCCACAAACAGCCCAGAGATGCATTTTAAATAAAAGCACACATTCTACTCATGTAAAAACATGCTGATTCCTGGACTGTCCACAGGCCGGATTTAGAAGGCAATTGGGCTGGATCCGGCCCTCGGGCCTTAGTTTGCCTACCCATAGACTAGAACCTGGGAGAGCAGGGTTTGATTCCCCACTTGGCCATGAAATTCACCTTAGGCTGGTCTCTGTCTCTTAGCTTAATTTACTTCACAAGGTTGTAAAGGGGGATTAAATGAGGAGGAGAACCATTTAAACCACATTGAGCTCTGTGGAGGAAAAAGTGGGCTATGAACGCAATAAATGAATAAATACATTGAATTTTAGAATACATTGGAATGAAAAATATGGGGCAATGAAGGACTAGTGGTTCTACCCAAGTTTAGAGAAACTATACATGCTTTTTGCAAGTTACACACACATACACACACACACACACACACACACGTTTTGCTTTAAAAAATGTATGTAGAGCAATTTTTTTAAAAAAATGAAGGGAGTCTTTTTGTTCACATACTGGGAGGCTGCAGTTGGCATGCCTTGGAAAGTGATTAGAGAAGAGTTCAGAGTTCTTGGACTACTGCAGGCAAGTGGTCTTCTTCATCTGTAGAACTGAAATATGGTGTCAAAGATAAATACGTTCAGGACAAAAAAAAGAAGAGAGAGAGAGAGGAAAAACCTGCTGGAGGAAAAGGGTTTAATGTGGCTTGAAAGTGCTTTCACCATCTGTCTGCCGTGATAAGGTCACATCCCTGAGACAACCTAGATTTGGTTGTCTACAGCTGAAAGCTGACACAACAAGTATCAAGACAACAGATGTCACTAAAGGGTCAGAGATTCCATTCCTTTGGTGGCTGAGCTTGTGTGCTATAAAAAGCTAGAGGCCACACAGCTAAGCACACACCAACATTCAAAAGAAATAATTACCTGGACAAAGTGGTATTACTGTATTACTCAACTTAGCTACACCTTGTTCTCCACAATAAGTTTTAGTGGAAATTCAGAAGGAGGAAGTCATATAGTATTTTGTACATGGGATATCAGGATCTCTTCCAGATAGGGATGGGGGAGGAATTCAATTCAGTTTGCGTTTAAAGGCAAGCCTACATAATCCCTACTTTGTTCCACCTTCCTGACAGTTTCTTACCTGTTAATTTCAATTTTTGACATGCTCTGCAAACAATGTAAGATCCTCTATTGAAAATCTAGCACTCATTTCCATAAAAAAATTCCTTCCAGTAGCACCTTAAAGACCAACTGAGTTAGTTATAGGTATGAGCTTTCGTGTGCATGCACACTTCTTCAGATACACTGAAACAGAAGTCACCGGACCTTTCTATATAGTGAGAAGGTGGGGAGGGGTATTACTCAGAAGGGTGGTGGGAATGGGTGATTGGCAGATAGCTGCGATGAGCCTGTTGACGACTCTTAACGACTGTAATAGGTCTAACAGGAAAAAGCAAGGGGTGAGAAGGTGAAAAATGGCTTT
This sequence comes from Podarcis erhardii, assembly GCF_964252035.2. Classification (NCBI taxonomy): domain Eukaryota; kingdom Metazoa; phylum Chordata; class Lepidosauria; order Squamata; family Lacertidae; genus Podarcis; species Podarcis erhardii. The sequence continues at coordinate 50,135,885 of NC_138501.1, forward strand.
GTCATGTATAATGAGATAAGAATCCAATGTCTTTGTTCAAACCAGGTCTCTCCATAGTTTTAAGTTTGGTGATAAGTTGGGTGATAAGTTGGACTCTGTTCTGAAACCATATGCCATCAGTGCTCCCAGCTATGTACGTGACACCACAGATTTTCTGAGGAAAATACAATCTTTAAATAATCTTCCCAACAATACTATACTAGCTACTATGGATGTGGAATCTCTGTATACCAACATCCCACACAACGATGGTTTACAAGCTATAAGGAATACCATTTCAGATAAAACCACAGCGGACTTTGCTACCAAACTCTGCCAATTTGTCCTTACCCACAACAACTTCAAATTCGGTGATGACCTGTTCCTTCAGATCAGCGGCACAGCAATGGGCACCCGCATGGCCCCACAGTATGCCAACATCTTCATGGCGGATTTAGAACGTTTCCTAAACTCCTACCCACTCAAACCTCTCTTGTACCTGCGATACATTGATGATATTTTTATCATCTGGACACATGGTCAACAGACCCTGGACACCTTCCACCAGAAATTCAATGATTTTCACCCCACCATCAACCTAACAATGAATCAATCTATGCAAGAAATACATTTTTTGGACACTACTATAAAAATACAGGATGGGCGCATAGACACCACCTTATACCGTAAACCAACTGACCGACAAACATATCTACATGCCTCTAGCTACCATCCCAAACATACCAAACAGTCCATTGTATATAGCCAGGCACTACGTTACAGCCGCATCTGCTCCAATTCTACAGACAGAGACTCTCACCTAAGAGATCTACAGCAAACCTTTTTAGAACTAAAATACCCAGCAGATGAAGTTAGACAACAGATCAACAGAGCCAGACTGATACCCAGAGAGAACTTGCTGCAAGACAGACCCAAAAAAGAAAATAACAGAACACCTCTAGTCATCACATACAGCTCCCAAGTTAAAACAGTACAACGCATCATCAGAGATCTACAACCTCTCCTGGACAATGACAGTTCTCTTTCTCAAGCTCTGGGAGGAAGACCTTTCATTGCCTCCAGACAGCCCCCCAATCTTAAACAACTCCTAATCCACAATAATACTATAACCAGACTTAACACGGACACTGGCACCAGAGCCTGCAATAAACCCAGATGCCAACTTTGCTGCCACATACACCCGGACAACACCATTACTGGCCCCAACAACATCACACATACCATCTCGGGACTATTTAATTGCTCATCGTCTAACATTGTGTATGCCATAAAATGCCAACAGTGTCCTTCAGCTCTCTATATTGGACAAACAGGCCAGACCTTACGCCAAAGAATAAACGGACATAAATCCGACATCAGGAACCACAAGACAGAAAAACCAGTAGGAGAACACTTCAATCTCCCAGGACATTCTATACAAGATCTCAAAGTAGCTGTTCTATTACAAAGGAATTTCAGAAATAGACTGGAAAGAGAAGCTGCTGAATTGCAACTTATCACCAAACTTAAAACTATGGAGAGACCTGGTTTGAACAAAGACATTGGATTCTTATCTCATTATACATGACAAAGCCATTTTTCACCTTCTCACCCCTTGCTTTTTCCTGTTAGACCTATTACAGTCGTTAAGAGTCGTCAACAGGCTCATCGCAGCTATCTGCCAATCACCCATTCCCACCACCCTTCTGAGTAATACCCCTCCCCACCTTCTCACTATATAGAAAGGTCCGGTGACTTCTGTTTCAGTGTATCTGAAGAAGTGTGCATGCACACGAAAGCTCATACCTATAACTAACTCAGTTGGTCTTTAAGGTGCTACTGGAAGGAATTTTTTTATTTTGTTTTGACCATGGCAGACCAACACGGCTACCTATCTGTAACTCATTTCCATGTTGTTGTTTTTTTGGGGGGGTGGGGCGGTGGATTGCAACCATGGAAACCTGAAATATCGCAGGAGTTTTGCATTGTATGTTTCTTCTGGTTTTCATGGGTCAGGCCCGTACCACTCATGTAAAAAAAAATGGGGGTGTTGTTTTTGCAGACAGCATGATTATTGATCAATGGGTGGCCTCATCCACCTATCAAAGTTGGCTGGCAGGTGGGGAGCGATAAAGTTCTGGCCTGCTCCAGTCCAATAAATCTTAAGCCACAGTTAAATCTTGGAGGTGCTAGGACTGTTTGTTTTGCTATTTTGCAAAAATTCCACTTTGTCATGCCGGTAAGAATGTTGAAACACTTTGGCAAATGCTACTACAAGTATTAAGATTACTCAGTGTGCAGGGCCAATAATGCAGGCTGGGCGCATGGATTGCGCTTCCCTGCACACCCCACCCAAGCAAGCCTGACATAGTAGGCAGACACGCTTTAGAATTCTCAAGAGCCTACATGTAAAGTCTAATGTTTGCAGACCTGCATATCCCGGCTGCCTCCCAGATTCTTTAATATTTGTTCTTCATGTTGGTTCCCCCCTACCGCCCCGCCCAGTTAATGATAAAACCTACTACACACAAGGGACATGGGTGGCACTGTGGGTTAAACCACAAAGCCTAGGACTTCCCAATCAGAAGGTCAGCAGTTCGAATCCCCGCCACGGGGTGAGCTCCTGTTGCTCGGTCCCTGCTCCTGCCAACCTAGCAGTTCGAAAGCACGCCGGTGCAAGTAGATAAATAGGTACCGCTCCAGTGGGAAGGTAAACGACGTTTCCGTCTGCTGCTCTGGTTTGCCAGAAGCGGCTTAGTCATGCTGGCCACATGACTCAGAAGCTGTACACCAGCTCCCTCGGCCAGTAAAGCGAGATGAGCACTGCAACCCCAGAGTCGGCCACGACTGGACCTAATGTTTAGGGGTCCCTTTACCTTTATTGACGTTTTTATTCATTCCACTTTTCCTCCAAAAAGTTCAAGGTGGATGCACTTTAAATGTATTGTTTGGATCTGCCAAAAGAAAAGATGTCTAAGCACAAACCAAATCATGACACTCTCTGTTGGGACCAGTGTTCTGTTCCATTCAGTTTTGAAATTCATCCAGCCCACCACCCACAGAGTCCACAGCACCCAGATTTCCTCCAGCCCATCTCTGCAACCTCCCAGCCTCCCACCTTCTTTCCGCCTAAGTCAATGTTTTTCCGTTTTGCCTTTACGGTGCACTAAAACACCTCCCCGAACCTGAAGCAATCTGGGTTCATGGCTGTAACAAATGTGGCCCTGTGTGTTTTAGAAAAACACCACCTAATTCTTCTTTGTAGCCAAGCCTAACATAAACGGAGATTTATCTGGGTGCTAACAATATCTATTATGGGCTTTAGCAAAGGGGGCAGGGAAGGGATGGCTGTTCACTCAGTGAGACGTTATCACTAGCAGAGTGCTGACACCTTCGATAAAAGCAGCAGCTGTATCTCTATAAAATCTTTCCTTTTAAAACCACCAAGTTTATATCAGCAGTTAGCCAGAGAAAGCCGGAAACATTTGTCTTGCCGGACATGGCTGTCACTTCTTATCCCGCTGCAGGTTTTTTTAATTGAGATTGTCAAATAGCAGGAAATTTGACTTAATGCAGCTCTCAGACCCAAAAACACTCTGCTGTAATTCTGCGGCCAATTTCTCCTGTCTCTTGAAGCAGGCAGCCTAATCTCAGAGCAAGAAAGCAAAATGCAGTAATATTAAAGCCAGACAGCAGGGATGGGTGGAGATGGGGCTATCCAGACTCCAGTTGCCTGTGGCAAACCAGCAAGCGGAATTGGGGCACAAATGCACTCTCCCCTCCTGTGGCTTCCAGCAATGGGTATTCAGAAGCCTTGCTGCCTCTGACTGTGGATGCAGAGCATAGCCAACATGGCTAGTAGCCATGATAGCCCTCTTCCATGAATGCTCTTTTAAAGTCATGCAGGTTGGTGGCCATCACTGGCTCCTGTGAAAGTGTGTCCCATCATCATTATTAAAAGCTAAATACTGACATGAGACCAAGAGTCAACAAGTACCATAAGGAAAAGTTGAAAAGAGCTATGAAGACAGAATTCAAGAGGATGTGAAACTGTTAAGAGGTGCCAGTGTGATGTAGTGGTTAAGAGCGGTAGTCTCGTAATCTGTTGAACCAGGTTTGCGTCTCTGCTCCTCCACATGCAGCTGCTGGGTGACCTTGAGCTAGTCACACTTCTCTGAAGTCTCTGAGCCTCACTCACCTCCCAGAGTGTTTGTTGTGGAGGAGGAAGGGGAAGGAGAGTGTTAACCGCTTTGAGACTCCTTAGGGTAGTGATAAATTGGGATATCAAATCCAAACTACTACTACTACTACTATTCTTCTTCTTCTTCTTCTTCTTCTTCTTCTTCTTCTTCTTCTTCTTCTTCTTCTTCTTCATAGCAGATGTTCCAGTAGTAGACTGGGTCTTCTCAGAGTTGTGTTGTTTGGGAATTCAGCACAAAACAAGGGAACCAACTTGGGCCCCAGGTTATGGGTGCCCAGCATTTGTGACATCATGACATCTTGTTGTAATGTGATGTCATGATGCCACACCTGCCCCCTGGTCTTGGAACCTGACTTCTGGTGGTGCTGGAAGTCAGGTTCTGGGACCTTGCGAGACCTCAGAAGTTGTGTGGGAGCCCTGAGGTGTGGGTGCTGAGCACCCACAAGAATTTATTTGTGGGTTCTCAGGCACCCAGAGCTCCCACTGCTAGGCACCCCTGGCACAAAGTGGATGGTAAATTCATTCATCACTTTTGGGGAACCAACACTTCATTGTAGAATTAAGTGAAGAGCACAACCCAATTGATATCTACTATGTTCTGATCCACATATAAATCCATGACTGGCAAATTAGTCAATCCACTTTAAATATAGACTGAGTGACTTTCTTTTCCTTCACCACTGAGATCTACAGTATTTAAGACCTTCATCACCACAAGGATATAAAGCTCTGAGAAGGAGCTCTGTAGGCAGCAGTTTAGACAGCCGTGTCTGTGTGAGGAAGGAAGGTTTGATTACCATGTACAAAGCAGTTTTGTGTGTTATTTTAATGAGAAAGCTTCATCTATTGATGCAGGGGAGTCGTGTGTGAGTCCTAGCTGGTGTAAACTCTCCAGAACATGATAACCAGTTGCCTTTTCGCAGTGTGAACCCTCAGAATGAAGAGTTTATCAGCTGCCTTCCACTATGGACACTTGCTGAGCCAAGAACACCTTCCCTTGCCCTTTGTTTTTATTCATCTAGTTTTTTTTTAAGCTAGTCCCAAGCTTTGAATTCCCTCTGTGTGTGAGAACGGAAGCTGTGTGAGTAGCTAAGAGGGGAAAAATTATCCATGCTGAGACCAAAGGTAGCAATTTATCATGTCAGAGCTGCAGAGCTTGAGTGTTAAAAAACCCCCCAAAAAACCCTGCCTAATGAGGCAGAAAGAGTCCAAAGGAGATGGGATCATCTTTCCAAAGTTTGCTGCAAAATTTGGGATCATTCACCAATATTTGCACTATATATTGCACCTTATTAAAGGTGCTGTCACAGTTTTTGCTTCTGACTCCAAATGCTGAGGAATTATATCTAGTTTAACCTTACCAGCCTAGAAACTGTATCAGTAATGCAGAAGGAATGCTTTGTTCATAGCTTAGGGGCTATGCACAATTATATCTTTGGATGTACTGCTCATTCAGTTGTATTCAGATTGCAAATTCTCCTTTGCTCATCAGCATTTCATTGATGGATGAAGATTTATAGCCAGTCAGTTGTGTATCTTGGGTCTGGAGAATCTCATCCAAGCGAGAATGCAAAATCCGATCATTTGCAATATATAGAGACATTCAAAAATCTCCTGACCCCCCTCCCCATAAGCTGATGGGGGAAACAGAGTAAGGAGACGGGGGACCCCCCCCCAAATTGCCTTATTATGATTCATTGTGCTGGCTCCCAGTAGTATTTATTTAATTGATTTAATTGGTTTGTATATTGCCCTTCATCATAAGATCTTAGGGCAGTTTACAGAATAAATAGTACATCTATTTAGTTGACTGCACCCCTATATTTTTAGGACCATAGGAAGCTGCCAAGATGGACCAAGTCAGAGAAGTGGTCCATCTAGCTCAGTACTGACTACACTGACAGGCATCAGCTCTGCAGGGTTTCAGGTGCAAATCTCTCCCAGTCCTACCTGGAGATCGAGTCTGGATCTTCTGTACAAAGGCAGCTGTGATGGCCTGGGATTCGGACTGGGATGCTGAACCTGAGGGATCCCAGCCTGCACAGGATTCCCCGCCTCCAGAACCAGCTGTGCCGGGGCTGGGGCATGAGCCTAAGGGGTCCTCACCTGTGCTGGATCCTCAGGTGCAGGCTCCTGCTGAGTCTGCTCTGGCTCCTGAGGTGATGGAGGACCCATTGCCCGCAGGTGCTCCACTCTCAGCCCCGTCAGAGGAAGCTGAGGTTGCCTCTGGGTCCAGTAACTCTCCAGCCTCTCCTGAGCTGCAGAGGCTCAGGGCAGAGAGGCGGAGGGAACTAAGTTCCCGCATGAGGAGTGCTCGCCTCCAGGCCAGGAGAGGTGAGTCACCTGTGGACTGGGACCGCCCTATGCCTCAGGGCAGATAAAAGCCGGCCAGCCCCAGTCCCAAGTTGCAGGAGCAACAATGTTGGTTGCTAGTTCCTGCCTGAACCCTGTCCTGCTTTTCTGCCATAGCTCCTGGCCTGCCCTGGCTCCCTGCTTGCACGCCTGTTCCTGACTACACCTGACTCCCTTCCCTGCACCCAGCTTCAGCTACTACAGACTGCCTCCATGTTGCACCTTGACCATGGACCGGACTCGGACCTCACCTCTCGGGTAACCCACGGGACCAGCACAGCAGCTGTTCTACCACCAAACCAGACCCCTTCCCCGTGAGCCCTGATGGTGATTAGGTGATGCTGCCTTGAAAGATAACACTGTCAGTGATTGCCTGAACCCACAGACATGCAGCTGCTGCCTGGGGACTTCCATCTTCCTCCATCTGCCTGGACTGGCAGACCAGGAGCTCCCTGGAGCTACTAGAGAGCAGTGCAAGAACTAGGACCCTGGACAGGCAGGCAGCAGTGATAACACCTGCTGCTCCAGTTGCTTTGGGGCAGCTCTATAAAGCCAGCCAGCTTTGGGAGTGGGGCTGCCCCAAAGGTGCGACACCAATGGGAGTCCCTTGGGGGTGGGCGTTACTTCAGGGGTGGAACGAGGTTGTGGACTGGCCCTGTTGTGGCTGCTGACTTGCATAAACCAGTAGATAAAAGGATATATAGGTAAAGGTAATGGGACCCCTGACCATTAGGCCCAGTCGCAGACGACTCTGGGGTTGCGGCACTCATCTCGCTTTACTGGCCAAGGGAGCCGGCGTACAGCTTCCGGGTCATGTGGCCAGCATGACTAAGCCGCTTCTGGCAAACCAGAGCAGCTCACGGAAATGCCGTTTACCTTTCCGCTGGAGTGGTACCTATTTATCTACTTGCACTTCGTGCTTTTGAACTGCTGGTTTGGCAGGAGCTGGAACCGAGCAATGGGAGCTCACCCCGTCACAGGGATTTGAACTGCCGACCTTCTGAGCAGCAAGCCCTAGGCTCTGTAGTTTAACCCACAGCGCTACCCGCATCCCCCATAAAAGGATATACAAAGGAACAAAACTCAAAAGTGTTTCTCTACTAGCAGGCAGGTCCTCTGCAATTTGCAGATCTTAGTAGAAAAAGAAACTAGTGAATTGGGAGAACTTTCTTATTCCAACAGACTTTCGGGAACTGACTGTCGTAGGGGAAATGCTCTAGCAGACTCCTGAGATCTAAAGTAAAATATCAGCGGACTTCTTGAAGCCACTGGCTAGTGTCTATTGTTTTCTTCCATAATTCTGCTAATTATGGGGGACACGGGTGGGGTGGGGTGGAGAAGGCAAGCCATTGAGGGGAATTTGTTTGTCAAGGGGTGGTGGTATTGCCCACCAGTCATATAGAGAAGCACTGTCACCACTGCCTACCAAAAACCCTACCAAAATGGTCACCTTCTTCCACTTGGAAATGAGAGACAATAATGGGGGTGGTGTTTCTCTTTGCCCCAAATGTATTGCATGGCAAGGACCTAATCTGGAGTCAACTGGTGGCATTCCGATGTCAGCTTTATACTTAGCTCAAGTTCTTTTTCAGCCTCTCAGCAAATACTTGTGGATGCCAAGAAGCATCACTGCAGATAATTTGGCTAATTATCTGTCCAATTATGACAATTGCTGCCTCTCGACACTGACAAGATTTGGAGATGGCCCAGACCATCTTGGGTTTAATGATATTGTAGCTTGAAAGAATCCCATGATTAAGTGAATTTACAAAAAGAAATGACTTTTTTTTTTCCTTCCCAAGCATTGAACCAGTTTGAATTCTGAAGACAACATGGGGACATTTACCATATTTTTTCCATCTATAAGATGCCCCCGATTTTGGGGGACTCAGATTTAAGAAAATGGGGGAAGACACTATGCGTGTATAGGATGCCCCCTAATTTTTGACATTATTTTTTAGGGGGGAAACCTAGTCTTATACATGAAAAAATATGGTACAGTGGTACCTCGGGTTAAGAACTTAATTTGTTCTGGAGGTCTGTTCTTAACCTGAAACTGTTCTTAACCTGAGGTACCACTTTAGCTAATGGGGCCTCCCACTGCTGCCACATGATTTCTGTTCTCATCCTGAAGCAAAGTAATAATAATAAAATTTTATTTATATCCCGCCCTCCCCAGCCGAAGCCGGGCTCAGAGCGGCTAACAACAATAAAAGGAACACAGCATTCTAAAATCAATTCATTCTAAAATCAATTCAAAATCAAATTAATGGCAACCATTGGGCTAGAGTTCTGTGAGGATTACCAAAGGAGGGGGTCAGACTGTGCCTTGGCCAAAGGCCTGGTGGAACAGCTCTGTCTTGCAGGCCCTGCGGAAAGATGTCAAGTCCCACAGGACCCTAGTCTCTTGTGACAGAGCGTTCCACCAGATTGGGGCCATGGCCAAAAAAGCCCTGGCTCTGGTTGAGGCCAGCCTAACCTTCCTGTATCCTGGGACCTCCAAGATGGTTTTGTTTGAAGACCGTAAGGTCCTCCGTGGGACATACCAGGAGAGGTGGTCCCATAGGTATGAGGGTCCTAGGCTGTATAGGACTTTAAAGGTTAAAGCCCCGGAGGGCTTCCTCTTTGGCTCGCTTCCTCAATCACCCACCCTCCATCCCTATTTTGCAGGTTTAAGCACTGGCCTTGTTAAGGACCTCAGTTGGTCACCCTTGAGAGGCCTGGTAGGATTTTTTCCACTTGGCAAATTGGCACTGGCCACGTGGTTTTCGCCTACCTCGTAGCAATTGTCACAACTTTGTTAGGGTTGTAGTTAGGCATTGCTTGACCTTGTGATGGGGGAGGGGAGGTGTGGCCATCACCTGCCCCTCCAAGATTAAGGGTATTCTGTTAAAGGAATCCGGGGCTGTTGATATTGTCCGAAGCCCGGGGCAGGGCTAGGGCCATGACATGACCCAGATGGGAACACCAGGGGGAGCATGAGTTGGTATGCATCGATAGGGCTCCCCCTTCTGGTGGTTTACCCTTACCGGACTTCCTGCGCATTGGGCAGGAGTCCCATATATTCGGGTCCATTCAATGCCTAAGCCAATACTGCTCACATTCTGTAATCAATAAAGTTGTAGCCAAGTTTGCCCAATAACATTAACTTAATATCTGTGTCCTTGTGTGTGTTATTTCTCAACAAGGGCGTGGCTTCAGAGTCTTGACACGCAATGTAAAGAAATGCTCTATCTTTGGCAGAGAGTCTTTCCCAAACCTTCTACCTGTGCGCCTTTAAGTGAAGATGCCCTCTTTGTATTGCACGGAGCAATACCCTGCGGGCCAAGGTAGAAACAGGTAAGAAAGTGTTCAATTACCAGCCCATCTCTGACAGTAATGTCGTTAGTGCAAAGAATTTATTGGAAGGAAATGAAAGTTCCAGCCTTTTGAGGAACTGCGGCCAGCTTTCAAGATTAACTGACAAGAAAATATATTGAGTGCTACTAATGGGAGATGTGTCCTGCCTCACCGCTATGGGAGCTGCCACGCAGAAATAATGAAAGATTTTACAAAACGTGCCTGTGACATAATTTATATGGAACCAACACATGTCATAATGCTGGGTAGCGAGTGACCTATGATTCTCTAATGTGTCCTGTAAGCTCATTAGTTGTATCAGGGGTGGGGAACATCCAGGCAAATGTCCTGGGAGCCATGATGGAGGGCAAATGGATTTTCCAGGAAGAGCGTTGCAGGCAGCTGTTGGAGATGGCCACAGAATCCGCTTAAAAAATGTATATTTCAAAGGTTCCTTGCGAGAATAAGGGTTTTTTTGCGTGTGTGCACATTAGAAACGCAGTTCAACACTTGTTTGATTTGTGTCAAGCTTGGATCTGCATTCATGCCTGGCCCAACAGCGCCTTGTGGGTAAGGGACATACATCACACGTAGAGACTTAGGCCATGCCTAAGACTCAGCTTTTTTTGCCAAAGGCAGCTCAAGAACGAGGCACTGACTTTGCAGGAAGAAGGTTCCAAGCTCAGTCATGGGCAATTTCAGTTAAAAGGACCAGGTTGCCATATTGGAAAATCAGCTAGAAAAAAGTATATACACATACTTTTTTGATCAGCATTCCATCTGATAGCTTGAGTCTTTCTTTTCCGCTCCTTAGGGAAGGGTTAGCTAACATCATGAAATGGCTGCGTGAGCAGAGTATTTTGCCTGGATGATTTCACTTCCAGAGTGGGAGCCAGCGTGGTGTAGTGGTTTAGAGCGGTGGGCTTGTAATCTGGTGAACCGGGTTCACTTCCCCGCTCCTCCACATGCAGCTGCTGGGTGACCTTGGGCTAGTCACACTTCTCTGCAGTCTCTGAGCCTCACTCACCTCACAGAGTGTTTGTTGTTGGGGAGGAAGGGAAAGGAGATTGTGAGCCGCTTTGAGACTCCTTAAGGAGAGTGAAAGGAGGGATATCAAGTCCAAACTCCTCCTCTTCTTCTTCTTCTCCTCCTCCTCCTCCTTCTTCCATTCTGACCATGGTGCCTTAGAATAGTTCACTGTCTTTCTGCTTATTTTGAGTTACAGATAGGTAGCCGTGTTGGTCTGCCATTTTTCACCTTCTCACCCCTTGCTTTTTCCTGTTAGACCTATTGCAGTCGTTAAGAGTCGTCAACAGGCTCATCGCAGCTATCTGCCAATCACCCATTCCCACCACCCTTCTGAGTAATACCCCTCCCCACCTTCTCACTATATAGAAAGGTCCGGTGACTTCTGTTTCAGTGTATCTGAAGAAGTGTGCATGCACACGAAAGCTCATACCTAGAACTAACTCAGTTGGTCTTTAAGGTGCTACTGGAAGGAATTTTTTTATTTTGTTTTTGCTTATTTTGAGTTTGAGAAACAAACTGCCCCCCCCCTCTCAGAATATGAAATGGAGGAAGGAGTGGAGGGGAATTTTACCACCCCCTGGCCACCTGCCACCTGAGGCAAATTCCCCATTCTGCCAAATGGCAGCTTGGAATTCAGATGTTAGGATACTTTGAATGTTGGAAATTTCAGAAAGTGCTTTGTTAACACAGTGGGATATTCGGTGAAAGCACCTGGATTGCTCAGTTGGTTAGCATGGTGCTGATAATGCCAAGGTTGCAGGTTCAATCTCCATTATGGGACAGCTGCATATTCCTGCATTGCAGAAGGTTGGACTAGATGCTCCTCAGAGTCCCTTCCAACTCTAAGTTTCTATGATTCTATGAATTTGTTCTCACAAGAAGTGGTGAGGGCCTTCTCACTTGGATGGTTTCCAAAGAAGATTAAATAAATTCATGGAAGATAAGGCTACTAGCTATGATGGCCACATTGTTCCTCCACTCATGGAGGCAATGCTCTTCTGAATGGCAGTTCCTTGGGGTCATAAATGGAGAGAGCACTGTTTCACTCAAGGGTTGCTTGTGGGCTTCTTATGAGGATTTGGTTGGCCATTGTGGGGACAGAATGCTGGACTATATGGGCTGTAACCCAGCAAGGCTCTCCTAAAGTCTCTATGTTCTTAGATGGTGTGGTTCACATTCTTCACCTGCTTAAAAGATAGTTCCTCACTCTGATCTTAAGTAAAGGGGGATCTCTAGGAGAAACCAGGGAAAGCCAATCTATGCCACACAAAGTTCTCAATTTCTTCTCCCCAACTGAGGTGTTCCCTTCCAGTCCATGCCTACCTTTCAGCTTCATGCAGCTGCCATTCCTTATAATTAATTCTCCCTTTATACCACTAAAAGCTCTGGTGCTTTGCTTTCTCTTAATCTCAGAACAACGGAACCATTAAATGTATGCCCTGCAGGTTTCTTTCATTAGCTTCTTTAGAACTTCTGAATGAATTCCTTGGGATTTGGGCTGCTTATGGACTGACACCTCTGTGACAGTCTTTTGATGTGAACTTTCATGCCACTGTTACTATGACAATGGAGCGGTGCGGTGTTGGTTTAATTGGATTTTTTTTATTATTATTTCTTGTTGCTCAGAAGGCTCAATATGTTTTAATAACTGGCTCAGATGTTTCTCATATAATTGCTCGCAGCTATAATCTTATGCTTTATTTCTCACTCTCTCAAATTTTTTGTTGCTTTTTGGGGGGGATTTGGGAAGCTGTGTCCAAATGTGTTTCATACTTTTTCTTTTAGGTGGAACCCTGATTGACTCCAGCTACTAAACTGAATATTGGGCTGGGGTATTGTTTGTGGGTTTCAGTTGGGGTAGAGGGTTGTTGCCATATGTGATATTTATTATTTCTATCGTTATTTTAGATCTCATGATTTATGCGAAAATCATTTAATTTGGTTGCGTACTTTTTGATGTCTTATTTATTGTCTTTGACCACTTTTGTTATGTTTGTAATTAAAACCTTGAGCATGATTTTAACTACAGAAAGACAGAATACAAATAAAATTAATAACACCAGTGGTTGCAATTATTGTACAGATATAATAATCATAAGAACAATACCAAGCAGATAAAAACATCCTAAAACACAATTAGAGTCTTTTAAAAAATGTTCATATGGCCCTTATTTAACTGAAGAAATTTGCAGTTTTCACTGTCACCAGCTTGTCATGATCTGCAAAGGGGAAAGTCACATAAAAATTGAATGAGCACCCTGGCAGAAACAGTAATACGGAAGCAATTCACTCTTTGGGTGAATATCAGTACAATCTCTGCCATCTCCACATGGAGATATCCAATTTTTGTAATGAGATTCTCATGTAACAACTCTCTCAAGTACTGCTGAAGGAAGCAGATTCAGCCATAAACTCAATAAGGCTCTTCTAAATTTGGGGTCTGTAAGATTCTGTAGATAATATGCTACTGTATGAAGGGGTCTACTTGGAAACCAGTCATCCTGGACAGATTGTTTTGTTGTTAAGTATCAATCAAGCATTGCCTGAATGTGTATTTTGCTATACCCAAACTCCTGGCTCACCTAGGAACATAGAAGTGAGATGATTGGTCCATCTATCTCAATATAAGCAACACTTGTGTTCAGCAGTAGCTCTCCAGGATTCCAGCCCTGCATGGAGACGTTGGAGAACCTGCGACCTTCTGATGAAAAGCAGATGATTTACCAAGGAGCTACGATGCTTCTCCAAATGATAATAATAATAATAATAATAATAATAATAATAATAATAATAATAATAATTTATTTATACCCCGCCCATCTGAGTTTTCCCAGCTACTCTGGGCGGCTTCCAATCAAGTGTTAAAAACAATACAGCATTAAATATTAAAAACTTCCCTAAACAGGGCTGCCTTCAGATGTCTTTTAAAAAGAAGATAGCTGCTTATTTCCTTCACATCTGAAGGGAGGGCGTTACACAGGGCAGGCGCCACTACTGAGAAGGCCCTCTGTCTGGTTCCCTGTAACCTCACTTCTCGCAATGAGGGAACCACCAGAAGGCCCTCAGAGCTGGACCTCAGTGTCTGGGCTGAATGATGGGGGTGGAGACGCTCCTTCAGGTATACAGGACCAAGACCGTTTAGGGCTTTAAAGGTCAGCACCATCACTTGGAATTGTGCTCGGAAACATGCTGGGAGCCAATGCAGATCTCTCAAGACCGGTGTTATATGATCCTGGCGGCCACTCCCAGTCACCAGTCTAGCTGCCGCATTCTGGATTAATTGCAGTTTCTGGGTCACCTTCAAAGGTAGCCCCACGTAGAGCACATGGCATTGGGTATTGTTTGCATAACAACATGTCCCCCCTTTGCCATATTTAGTTAATTGTCTGCTGGATCATGTGTCTGAAGCAGCCTGGAGTTAAGAGTGCTCAAAACCACTTCAATCAATGGGTTTAGGCACACTTAGCTATGCACTGGAATGCAGCCAATGCCTTTGACTTATCCATAAGGACTTCTCTCGTGCAAACCGACTTTCCGCAGCCCTCCTAGGCAGCCCTAATCCCTTTAGGTCTAGCGAGCCGACACCTCTTAACAAACCTCCTATGCAAATGTTGCCTATTTGGGGGATTACATGGGGATTTGCAATTTTCCTGTTTGTCTTCATGTTTGGGTGTCACTGGGTGAATGCTATTAGCAAATTTAGCAGGGAAGTGGAAAGGTAATCTGCAGCAGAGAGGGAACGAAGGTGCTTCGCTAATTCAAGGGCTGGGGGGAGAATATAGCGAGTGGATTCGTCTACCTTATTGCAATGTTATTATCTCAAGGGATGCTGGCCAATTAAGGGACTGTGCTTTTTAACAAATTAATCAAGTGCTTAATTGATTCAGCTTAAATATGTGTAATATTAATACAGCCTCAATGTAAGTACTTTTTTTGCAAATATTTATGAGATTTTTTTTCTATAGACATGCTGTAGCTCTGTTGTATTCTTATGCTGTTTCTTGTTGTATTTTTGTTGTCTTGATTCAATTTGATTCACTTTTGTTTTCTGTGTCATTTTACTTGAGTTCGTTGTCTGGGGAGAGTCATTGTTACTTAAAAAGTGGTTAGCTAATTATTACTATTAACAATAACAACAACAGAAATAATGGCGGCGGCAGAAGCAACATCTAGGGCAGACCCTCCAAGTGCGCCTATTCTCCAGGGATGTCCCTGATTTACAGAAGCCATCCCAGTTTCTTATTTGATCCTGGAATGTCCCACTTTTCCTTAGGATGTCCCTATTTTCACTGGAGAAATGTTGGAAGGTATGGAGTTATCCAAACCCCAAGCTGCCTGAAGGCAATCCTGTATACGGAAGGTTTTTTTAAAAAAATGTTTAATGTTTTATTATGTTTTAATTTATGTTGGAAGCTGCCCAGGCTGGCTGGGGCAACCCATTAAGATGTGTGGGGAATAAATAGTAAAATTATAATTATGGAATGGGACAACCCTATTTTCATCAGATAAATGTTGGAGGGTATGCTAGAGCCGTACAATGGATTCAGCTATCACTGCTGCCAGCAGGGCCTACTGAATTCGGAAATGGCTAACAACATAGGCATACCCTCCATAATCCTAGAATTATGAAAGCCATCCCAGTTTCTGATTTGATCCCAAAATGTCCTCATTTCTCCCACCAGTGCTGCTGCAGCTGAGTTCAGGGATGTCAGGGACCGTGCAGAGGAGGGCTGCACTGAGGAGGAATGGTGGGAGCCACCCCCTCCCCCTGATCTTGAATCTTCCCAGGAGCAGGAGGACAGTATAGATTTGGAACAGTGGTTTGCACAGGGGCATAGTTCAGAAGGCAGTAGCTGGGAAATACTGGATGGGGAACAGCTAGGAGAAGAAACACTGGAAGAGAGAGAGTTAACAGATTCACAGTCTCTGGACAGCATTCACCCTCAGTCTCCAAAGTCACAGAGAGCTCAGAAGGTGTCAGAATAGAAAGTGCAGAGGCTACAAGCTCAAATTACAAGACGTAGGAGTGACATAGATTAATAGGGACGGGGGTTGAGTGTGCATTAATTGGGAGCACCAGCATTTCTAGGGGACATGTTCTTTTTCTCTCTCACTGTGATTATTAAAGAATCTAACTGGTAAGACATTCCTTTCGTTTGATCTTATTATTGATGGCCACAGGGGAGGAAGCCGATTCCCTGAAGCCTGACGGGGGGGGGGGGGAGGATGAGTCTGTGGCCTCTCCATAGCCGCTGCTGCCCGACGCCTCCTCGAACTCCCTGAATACATGAGGATCAGCCCCATGTGACACACTGGCTCTGGGGGGCAGGCAGAGGGCAGGGCTGCCCTTGGTGGGAAGGGAAAGGAAGTGGAGCAGAGTGCAAGGAGTCTTGAAGAACTGTGGGGGGAGAGAGTCTTTCTGCTGGCCATCAGGCAATGGCTTTTTCCACCTGCCTTGCCCCACCCTCTAGCCCTAGGAGATTTTCCCAGACCATGACCTTGAGAACAGCAGAGCAGCTGGGAAGAGAGAAGATGAGTTCAGGGATAATAATAATAGTAGTAATAATAATAATAATAATAATAATAATAATAATAATAATAATAATAATTTTTATAAGTTGTGTGGCCTTGTTTCTCAATTTGATCCTTTCACATGATTTTGTATGTTTTGTGGTATTTTACGCATTGTGACTTGCCAATATATTTATTGATTATAGCTTAAGTGTAAACTGTTTAATTATTATTTGCTGTTATTTAATTTTACTGTTTACTATTATATTCTAATAGATTATTGAATATTACTACACTTGATATAAGTTGTTTATTTTAAAGTTACAGTATTGTCACTTTTTTGTATTGGATCAGATTGTGTTTGATTATGCTTCCATATGTGTTGGAAGCTGCCCAGAGTGGCTGGGGCAACCCACCCAGATGGGTGGGGTAATAATAATAATAATAATAATAATAATAATAATAATAATAATAATAATAATAATAATGCTTTGTGTATCCACATCTAATCTTGCCACTTTCAAAAATTTATTTTTGGTGTGTGCCTTTGTTTTTGTTAATCTACCAAGAATAAAACAAAATCGGGATTAAGAGGTTTTCTCAGGCTGAGGGAAGGTTGTTGTAGTAGTTGTGGCACTTGCCCTTCTTCTGATAGTAAAAGCTCTGTGAGAGGGGTAAAAAAGGGGGGTCAGTTTTGGGGGAGTGAGAAATGTCCCTATTTTCATCTGAGGAAAGTTGGAGAATATCCATAGGAGGGTCCCCAGGTGTTACTTTGCCAAGAAAGCTTTACAGCAGAGCTTTCCAAACTGTGTGTCATGACACATTAGTGTATCAGCTGCAGTGTGTGTCATGCAAACTCTCCTCCCAGGACTGGAAAGGGGTGAGTTGGTTTTTTAAAAAAAATAAAAATAAATATTTATTACTTTTAAATCTTACAAAAAAGAAAAAGAAGAAAGAAGACAAAAGAAAAAAAAAGAAAAAAAGAGAAAAAACAATACAATAAAATATATAAACTATACAAAACACAACCTTAACACATTAAACTAAACACAATAAACTAAACAAAACAATACAAAAACAATTTAAAAGCATACATCATACCTTTTCCATATTCTATCTTTCATTCCCTTGTTTCATCAACCTCCTCTCACCTCCCTTTTTGTATTCTACTTCTATTAGTTGTCTCAGCAATTCCTTTCCCTCTTTCTCTATTTTCTGTCATATAAATGCCTTAACATATTTTTAATCTTATTTTCCATTAAAACTAGTATACTTATTTAAGCTTAACTCCTTAAAACATTTCCACTAAGGCCATAAAATTTCATTCCAACATTTTTCTATCACTCATTAATTTTACAATATTTCTATATATAAACTTTAAATTTTCCAATCTTCTTCCACCATCTCCTCTCCCCGGTCTCAGACTCTGCCAGTCACTTCCGTCAACTCCATACAGTCCATCAACCTGGAGATCTTATGTCTGAGGCTCTTAACTCTTTTCCACGTCCCTTCTGCAGGTCTTCTTCATATTCTTTGATGCTAAAGAGCAGATCTCGGGGAAACTCCGACCTAGCGATGCTTTTATTCCTTCTCGACTAGTCAGCCAAATTTCCATAGTTAAAGCTAAGATCCATAAAGTATTTCAGGGCATGTGTCAAGATTCCTCCAAATCCAAAGGCCCCCAGAACTCCAATCTCCTCCTGACCCAAGTCCATGTCCCAAAAGTCAGTTAATCCCTGCATGGAGGGATCTTTCCAACTTTCCTTTTACAGTCCAGGCCGGGCTCTGACCCTCAAAATCTGACTTTTTCTAGTTTCAATCATAAAAGGCCTCAACTTATAGTCCTCAGTTTGCCTCTGTAAGGCTGAGGCTCCCACTTGTATTACTTTAGGTTCGACAACAACAACTTTCTCCTTCTCCTTTTCCACAATTTGTGCTGCTAAAGTAAATTCCTGTACCAAATCCTGAATAATTTCTGTATTGGTGCTCACTTTTTGTCCCAAATTAATCACTTTTTGTCCCAAGTTATCAATTTTAGTAGTCAAAACATCCGTCTTCTTGTGAAGTTGTTCCAACGAGTAGCTTATCTTACATAATACAGTCACTAAGGCTTCTCCTGTCGACATTCTTAAATGGTCCAAGGTCAATCCCTGATTCTCACAGTTCTTATCATGCAGCTGGAGATTCCCCAGCTCCACTCTTGTAACAGTTTCAAAAGCTCCCTCTAGAGGGAAACATTCTCCACTTGTATCAATCCTTTCAAGCACAGTCAAAAAGTAAAGTTAGTTTCAATTTTCAGTTACTTTTCCTCCTTTTTAAACGCAGAAGAGGACAATGGAAACAATATATTTCTCTTATTTAACTAACTGTCAACATACGTTCTCTTCACTGTCAATGAACTCTCCCAAAATGTCAATCTACTGGCAGCCCGTTTCCAGGTTCAGAGCAGTGGTAATTTAATTTTTATCACTCTCTCCTGCAGGCTACACAATCCAAAATTTTCCCCCTCTTCTCCTGCTTCCAAAGGGGGGTTTAATGATTTCAATCAATGGAAGTTTAATCCTTTACATAAGGCTTTCCAAGACCTTAGCTTGCAGCTTCTTTGCTTCAATCTATTTACAAAAGGGGAAGACGGACTTCCTGTTTGAGACCTTCCCGTTTCGGTACCAAATTAAGACGTTTGTAAATCCAATTTTCCGTTCTACTCACGGGTAGTTGTTTGAAGTCAAATTGTCCACAGGAAAAAGTCAGCGCTCTCCGGCAACAGCAATGCGGCTTCACTCCGTGAAAAAAGCAATCAATTTGAAGCACCGCGCCACTTACCCCACGTCGCTCCGGATCCCCAAAACTGGGTTTCCCCGTGAGCAGGGGAGGCGCAAAGGGTGCCAGCCGAATCCCACGTTCACAAGCTTCTCCCGCCTGTGATTTTAGTGGGTCTCCGCCTTCGCCGTGACGGTCAGACCCTGATTCCATGGAGCAAATTCCTCCCGATCGGAGGAACTCCGCCATTGCCGGAGGCGCCAACCTGGAAGTCCCCGGAAAGGGGTGAGTTTAACCTCTGGTTTGCTAGCAAAACTGAATTACTGTGTCGCAGAATGATGCGTGTCTACAAAGGGTGTCACCAACATAAAAAGTTTGGAAAGCTCTTCTTTACAGTCTCTAATTCAGACCCTTGGCCTGCACCCAAATGCCAGCTATTTTAATCCCAGTTTTTGCATGTGCATCTCATCTCACCAAAGACTCTAATGCCATTTGAATGGCCATTTGCCTATCCAAGAGCCCACTAATTGTAAAACATATTTCAGACAGCAATAATGGGGCAGCCAGTAAGTCGTAAAAATGTACGCTTGACTTCAGCAATAGGAAGTGCGTGGGAATTATTAATAAGGGAAGAGATTGCAAAACATTTTGAAAATGCATAATTTATTAAGGGATGGCCAAGGTGGACTCGTAAAAATAGACCATGCATGTGTTCTCTTTGCCTGTGTTGGCAAGGCATGAGGGAAAAAAGTGGGGGACAGAAATAGCATCCTGCTAATAAGTACACAGGCTAAATATTTCAGAATATAAGAAGGACCCTGCTGGCTCAGTTCAAAGACCCATCCAGCACAACATGGTGGCCTCGCAGTCAGCACCCAGTTGCCTATGGGCTACTAACCTTGATGGTCTCCACCGTAAGAGGCACTCTCAAGGCTGCATCATCAGTGAACAAGATCTCTCAGATACGGACCCACTACACTTGTGGCTATAGATGTGAGGGTTGAACAGACCTCCGTCCCTCCTTCAATGGAAATACACAGTTGAGGTGGAGGTATATGAGAACAACAGGGAGAAAGCTTTGCTAGAGAGAGTTGGCATGAGTGCCTGTTTTGCACTATTTCTGATAGGGAAGGCGTCCGAGGATGAGCTGTCATACTGGATGGTGCTGCCCATGTTCTCATGGAAAGTCATGATCATCTTGTGAAACTGAGGTGGCCATCCTATCTTGTTGAGCAGTGTGGACAGTCCTTTTAGTCTGACAAGGTCAAAGACCTTCATCAGGTCTGAATACCAGTTGCTGGGAACCACAAAAGTGGAGAGTACTGTTTGTTTGCCTGAGCTTGAGTCTGGACTAAGCATTCTGAGCCCTTGTGTTCTGATTCAACACATAATATCCAATCACAGAACATTTCAGGATTTGGGCCTCTGCCATTGGCCCTTAAATTCTGAGTTATGACAGCTAATCACGTTGAGAGTGGGAGTGGCCCAGGCCTTCAGAAATGTATATAAGCAGTTGCTTTGTCCCTGTTGTTCAGTTCTGTTAGTTCAAAAATGGTTCTTGCTGTTATCACTGTGTCTTGCCTTATGGGAACCCACCTACACTTCACTGTTCTCAGATCCCACCTATGGACTTTCTATAGTCATCTGGTTAGCCACTATGCAAACAGGATGCTGGACTGGGTAGTCTACTGTCATGACCCCACAGGCTTTTCTTATGTTCTTATGTTTGATGGGAAGCAGACAAGGAGAACCCGACACATTTTCTTGAATTTTGCAAAACATTTTCTTGAATTTTGTATGCGTGCTTTCTGATATTTTTTAAATTTTGGGTCCTCTTCTTTAACTTTGTTAAATTTGCTTTCAAACTGCAACCTCCTTCCAGGGGCAGGGGAGAAATTCAGTTCAGTTCCTATTCACACGTCCTGAAACTAAATGCAAATCAAAGCACAGCACAGCTATCCTTTGAAATCTGCACTGCGCCAAATTTTGCAATAAAGCTCTCCAACCAAAGAATGTGCACAAAAATATATCTATTATGGATAACGGTGCATTCAAATGCATATATTAGCAAAACTAACATCTGAAATTGCATTGGCTGTGGGGAAGGGAGGGGGCCAGTGGGCTCCAGTCTCAGCCTTGGAACAGGGCTGCAAGACAGAAGAGAGAAATGGCTTCATAAATGGAGTTGGGGTAGTGAAAGGGGAGCTTCGTTAGTTGTGTAAGGTGGGAAGAGGAAAGCTAAGGTGGTTAGGTTAACCTTTGGTGAGTGAAACAAGCAAAGGGACAGCCCCTAGTTTGCAAGTAAGGGCACTCCAAATAAGAGAAAATAAAAGCTCTTCAGTTTCTTGAATGTGAAGATCAGCATATATAAACCTGATCAAATGCTGAATGCCAGGAAGGAGTCCAATTTAAATTCAAGGCCACTGGATCTTCAATAGCCACCATGTTGAGATGCAGATATCTTGCGCCCTTTGATTGCTGGGCATAAAAACAACCCAACCAAGACTTTCCCTTCCTCTGATGCTGTTTCCTTCCATGCAGATCTGGGGTCGGTGCTACTTAACAATTCAGTCCAGATCATCAGAAAGGAAGGACCTAATTTTAATTTTAATGGTAACTGACACACTCCTTCAGTTTTATATTCTTATCACAGGGCGCATATTTGGTTGCGAAGACTAGAGCTGATTTGAATCCTTGATTTGATATATGAAATGTACCAAGAAATAATATTTTTGCTGCAATTATTATGCATGAATCAACCATATGTTTCACACCAAAAGTTATATATTTATCTCTCTTCTGAGCATCCAATTCAACATTTTTATTAAATTCTTAGTGTAAAACTAGCAGATTATTCCATTGAAAGGAGAAGGCTGTTCCTGGGACAGCAAGCATAAAAGGCTCCAGTCCATTGTTTTCCTGTTGGGGGATTAGTTTTTAAGTCAATCAATCAATTGAAGTTAGGGGTGGGGCCACAGGCGAAGCCTTATTCCACCCCGCCTACATTACTGCTTTCAGATTTGGTTAGTTTCTGAGTCAGCTTCTTCATTTTATCAATCTATATAGGCTATTCCCCTGACACTGGCATTATTCCCCAGTGTTGTAAATATCAACAACTTCTATTTGCTCCTCAACTTCCCCCCAGGAAAACCCATGGTCTGGTGCTGAATGGGAACAAAGGGCAACCAAGTTTTCTGTGAATTGCTTTTTGTTCCCATTTAGTGCTAAAGCATGGGTTTTCTGGGAGGAAGAGGCAGGGCAAAGGCAAAACCTCTTGGCTCATACCTAGAGAGCATAGGAAAAAAAGGAAAACCACTTGGACCCATGCTTTCTCGGCACAGAAAAAACAGATGGTGACTGGGAGAGACAGCCAGGACTATATAATCAACATTGACTTCCAGTAGGTTTCCGAGCACAGTTCAAAGTTTTGGTGCTGACCTTTAAAGCCCTAAATGGCTCTGGCCCTGTGTACTTAAAGGAGTATCTCCACCCCCATCGTTTAGCCTGGACACTGAGGTCCACCTCCAAGGGCCTTCTGGCAGTTCCTTCACTGTGAGACGTGAGATTACAGGGAACCAAGTAGAGGCCCTTCTTGGTAGTGGTGCCCACCCTGTTGAACATCGTCCCATCAGTTGTCAAGGAGATGAATAACCATCTGATAAGGTCAAGGAGATGAATAACCATCAGATTGGCTATCTGCCAATCACCCATTCCCACCACCCTCCTGAGTAATACCCCTCCCCACCTTCTCACTATATAGAAGGGTCTGGTGACTTCTGTTTCAATGTATCTGAAGAAGTGTGCATGCACACGAAAGCTCATACCAAGAACTAACTTAGTTGGTCTTTAAGGTGCTACTGGAAGGAATTTTTTTATTTTGTTTTGACTATGGCAGACCAACACGGCTACCTATCTGTAACATGTAACCTTTAGAAGACATCTGAAGGCAGCCCTGTACAGTGGTACCTTGGGTTACAGACACTTCAGGTTACAGACTCCGCTAACCCAGAAATAGTACCTTGGGTTAAGAACTTTACTTCAGGATGAGAACAGAAATCACACGGTGGCAGTGGGAGGCCCCATTAGCTAAAGTGGTACCTTAAGTTAAGAACAGTTTCAGGTTAAGAACGGACCTCCAGAATGAATTAAGTTCTGAACCCAAGGTACCACTGTATTTGTTGTTGTTGTTGTTTAGTTGTTTAGTCGTGTCTGACTCTTCGTGACCCCATGGACCAGAGCATGTCAGGCACTCCTGTCTTGCCCTTCCCTCCCGCAGTTTGGTCAAACTCATGCTGGTAGCTTCGAGAACACTGTCCAACCAACTCATCCTCTGTCATCCCCTTCTCCTTGTGCCCTCCATCTTTCCCAACATCAGGGTCTTTTCCAGGGAGTCTTCTCTTCTCTTGAGGTGGCCAAAGTACTGGAGCCTCAGCTTCAGGACCTGTCCTTCCAGTGAGCACTCAGGGCTGATTTCCTTCAGAATGGATAGGTTTGATCTTCTTGCAGTCCATGGGACTCTCAAGAGTCTCTTCCAGCACCATAATTCAAAAGCATCAATGCTTCGGCGATCAGCCTTTTTTATGGTCCAGCTCTCACTTCCATATATCACTACTGAGAAAACCATAGCTCTATAGGAAACCCTATTTATGTGCAACATTTTATTATTATTTTTATATATTGGAAGTGCCCAGAGTGGCTGGGGCAACCCAGTCAGATGGACGGGGTATAAATAATAAAATAATTATGATGATGATGGTGTCCTGAGAAGCCAGTAATATTTGGGGCATTACTGTTGGTTCTGCAAAGAAGAAAAAAAATATATGGCACTGTGCAGAGAGAAGCTGGTGCATAATTGAGACAATTGTGTGCATGTAATCCCCAACAATGATGGAAATCAATATTTGACAGCTCAGAAAGATGCTCATGCTTTTGAGGGGTGTGTGTGTTATGCAGTTAAAATCTATTGTGGATTTTATTACTATTAATAATCACCATGTGAGGTGTTTATGCATTGCACAAATCATAAATCTATTTTTGCATATGTATTGAACATGCAATGTCATCATGCATATAGGCACAAATATTAAGGGTGGTTTGGATTTTTAAAACATTATTATTATTATTATTATTATTATTATTATTATTATTATTATTATTATTATTATCACACATCCCTAAACTAATGCTCAGCCACATGCAAAATACCGAAAAGCTCCCATCCGCCAATTAGCTATGTCTGTACATTCTGCCCTGCAATGTTTAATCAAAACCTAAGCATGATTTAATTATTGTTCTTTAAATAAAAATACAATAAAAATCTATTGTGGATTTTTTTACTATGAAGAATTATTAGATGAGGTGTTTATGTGTTGCACAAATCATAAATCTTTTTTTTTTATGTATGTGTGTTGAACATGCATGTTGGCAAAAATATTAAAAGTGGTTTGGATACAGTATTTAAAAAAATAATTATTATAATTTTAGTTCTTATTATTATTACACATCCCTCACCTCATGCTCAGCCACATGCAAGCTAACTAAAGGTGTGACTTCTCTCCTGCTTCATATCTCTCACCCACCAAGCTGCTATTTCTGTACATTCTGCCCTGCAATGTTTAATCACGATTTAATTCCTGCTCTTTAAATAAAAATGAAAGAATTGCTTGGCAGAGGTTGCTAGGCCTCCCCTCACCCTCTCCGCAGGACAGCTGTTGAGATGCTTTGTGTGTGTGGAATTCAGGGAAGCACCTTGACCTTAAGATCCTGGCTGAAAACCTCACTATATCTTGCTCAGTGGAATGGACATCTCTGGATCACAATCAGGTCCCCAAAGTGTTAATTAGTGATGACTGTACTACAAAAGGTCTGGAGGGCTCTTTCATAAACTCTTTGGTGGCTTAGATAGACATTCCCATAAATCAATATGAGAGCCAATATTTTTCTCCTTCCCAGATTCCCAGTCCCATTTACTTGGTGGTTAGATGTTAAATATCAGAAACACAGTTGTGGTGAACCACTACTGATGTGTGCATTTATCTGCTTGTTTCATAAAGCATATACACCACCAAAAAAACAACAACCTCAGAGCAGTTTACAAAAAAATAATAATAAAACAATAAAATCAGCGAAAACAGGTAAACACAGCTGTCTAAAATGTTTGGTGAAAATTTAAATCAGGGAGACATTAAGAACAGGCGACAACACGTGTTGACACTCTACATATCTAGGTAAAGGTAAAGGTAAAGGGAGCCCTGATCATTAGGTCCAGTTGTGGCCGACTATGGGGTTGCGGCGCTCATCTCGCTTTATTGGCCAAGGGAGCTGGCGTACAGCTTCCGGGTCATGTGGCCAGCATTACTAAGCTGCTTCTGGTGAACCAGAGCAGCGCATGGAAACACCGTTTGCCTTCCCGCCAGAGCGGTATCTATTTATCTACTTGTACTTTGACATGCTTTTGAACTGCTAGGTTGGCAGGAGCTGGGATCGAGCAACGGGAGCTCACCCCATCTCGGGGATTCAAACCACCGACCTTCTGATCAGCAAATCCTTGGCTCTGTGCTTTAACCCTCAGTGCCACCCATGTCTGGGTAGGCTTGCCTAAGCAAAAATGTTTTAAGCAGGCACCAGGAAAAATACAGGGAAGGGGGCTGCCTGATATCAATAGGCAGGGAGTTCCAAATTGTAGGTGCTTCCACACTAAAAGGTTGGTTTTTTTGCAAATGCAGAAGAAATATTACGTGGCACCCATAATAATTCCCATTCTATGTACCACAATGAAACTGCAGTTTGGCCTCCATCACATTGCTGAGCACTCTTTGGATCCAGGCATTAGCCAGACATATATTGTTGAAGCATATTTTCTCTTTTTTCTGCATAATTTGCCCAAATCTGTCTCTGCTTAATTGTGACAGGAAGGGACCTGAGGCACAGCAGATAAATGTTGTTGGTCCTGTATGACCAGAAAGCAGAACTGTGATTTAGGCTCAGGCAACCCAGGCAAGTAGGGACACGGGTGGCGCTGTGGGTTAAACCACTGAGCCTAGGACTTGCCGATCAGAAGGTCAGCGGTTCGAATCCCCACGATGGGGTGAGCTCCCATTATCCGTCCCTGCTCCTACCAACCTAGCAGTTCGAAAGCATGCCAGTGCAAGTAGATAAATAGGTACCGCTCTGGTGGAAAGGGGAAACGGTGTTTCCGTGCACTGGTCTGGTTCGCCAGAAGCGGCGTAGTCATGCTGGCCACATGACCCGGAAGCTGTACGCCGGCTCCCTTGGCCAATAAAGTGAGATGAGCGCCGCAACCCCAGAGTCGGTCATGACTGGACCTAATGGTCAGGGGTCCCTTTACCTTTACCTAACCCAGGAAAGTACTTGGGACACTGAGCTTGGTGTGTATGTGTATCAGGCTTGGAGGGTGTCTGTTATGAGCCATCCATCCAACCACCCTCTCAGCAGCTGAATCAAGTAGCACCGGGGGGGGGGGGGACTTTGGTCTTTCAAATTTCAGTAGTGTGCTGTGTGAGCCCAAAATTGGTGCTCCCCACCCTCTGCATCTCACCTTCCATTCTGCTCAATTCCCAATGTCGTAGCTGTGAAGCTTCCTAGTCTCAGCACCCAGTGCTAAAGGGAACCAGTCACACTGCCCTAAATCCTCCTCTGGTAGCTGTCAGAAACAGTGCTGAGGAGGGCTGCACTGAGGAAGAATGGTGGGACACACCCCCTCCCCCTGATCTTGAATCTTCCCAGGAACAGGAGGACAGTATAAATTTGGAACAGTGGTTTGCAGAGGGGCATAGTTCAGAAGACAGAAACTAGGAAATACTGGATGGGGAACAGCTAGGAGAAGAAACACTAGAAGAGAGTTAACAGATTCTCAGTCTCTGGATAGTATTCACTCCCCTTCCCTAAAGTCCTGGAGAGTTCAAAAAGTGCCAGAACAGAAAGCACAGAGGGTAAGGTAAAGGTAAAGGGACCACTGACCGTTAAGTCCAGTCGTGAACACTCTGGGGTTGCAGCACTCATCTGGTTTTACTGGTCGAGGGAGCTGGCGTTTGTCCGCAGACAGCTTCCGGGTCATGTGGCCAGCATGACTAAGCCGCTTCTGGTGAACCAGAGCAGCGCACGGAAACACCGTTTACCTTCCCACCGGAACAATACCTATTTATCTACTTGCACTTTGACATGCTTTCAAACTGCTAGGTTGGCAGGAGCAGGGACCAAGCAACGGGAGCTCACCCTGTCGTGGGGATTTGAATCACCGACCTTCTGATCAGCAAGCCCAAGAGGGCTTAGACCACAGCACCACCCAGCACAGAGGGTACAAACTCAGATTACAAGACATAGGAGTGGCATAGATTAATAGGGACGGAGTGGGGAGTGTCCCTTAATTGGGAGCACTGCCATTTCTAGGAGATGTGTTCTTTGTTCTCTCACTGTATTAAACTTTTCAACTGGTAAGCAGACTCCTTTTCCTTTGTTCTGCTTATCTACTGCCACAGGAGCATTTCCCTGAAGCCTGACAGTAATCCTAGAACTCATGGAAATCCAATGAGAGACATTGGAAGATTCAGGACAGGAAAATGAACTATTATTTTTTAGTGAACCTCTGTCCATCTGGACTATTTTGGATCTGGTTTTGGATCTCAGGGATCCAGTAATAAAGTAGATAGTACTAGTACTGTGTATGCCAGGACCAGTCTTAAGTCTGCCCACCCCTGCCTCAAATGTTCCTGCTTCAAACACCTGCCCAAGTGCGCGCTCTCTCTCTCTCTCTCTCTCTCTCTCTTGTGTCTTACAGACACAGGATGATGATCTGGCGACATGGCTTTCACCAGTGGTTCAGATTCCACTTTTGTAAACTTCCACCAAGCAAAGTTGCAAAAACTTGGAAACACTTCAGAGTTAAATTTATGCCTTCACTTAGTAGGGATTACAGCTCTGGAAATATATTTTTATATATACATGCTTATAAAATGTTGTGATGCATTTATTACAGGAGATCTTTTCATTTCGGTAATTAGTACAAAGTTGCATCTCCTTAGACTTACCACTGTGCGCTGCGGCAGAGCGGGCCGTGATTCATGCTTTTTGTCATTTCCCCTAATGATGATTATAATTCATGACTTTGAATTTGGGCTTTACGAGGCCATACACTGTTGGCAATTTATCGATTGTGCCATTGCTATTATGCTACTGGAGAGCACCCATTTGTTCAAATGCCTTTTTTTTTTTTTTAGGCAAAAACTTATTTATAAGGGAACCCTGGTTAGCGCTTCAGCTTTGTAATTTCCATAATTACCTTTGAGGTCTTGCAAGAACATACTGTGTTGGATGGATCTTGGATGGGTATATGCAGGATCTTAAGAGGAGCCTTGCTGGATCAAACCAAACGCCCAATGAGTTCAGCTTATTCTTCTCACAATGACCAAACAAAGGGGCGATCCCGGGCCGCGCCGACCTTAAGTAGCCCAAGCCCCGCCCCTGCAGCCAGCCGATTGGCTGGCCCTGGGGCTGACGCGGCCCGAGGATTCCCCAGTTCGCGCGGGGCCACAGCCAGCCCCACGCGGATGTTGGTGGGCGTGAGCCCGCAACCCCCCTCCTTATGTCAGGAGTGGCTTTCTTCTCACAATGGCCAAACAAATGTGCAAATCGGTCAGTCTTGGGTCCCCCCCAATTTCTCATCCCCCCAACTTAAGAACATCCTGTGCTCACAGTGGCCAGCTGGATGGCTTTGGGGAACCTGCACTGATGCCAACTCTATGGGGTTCTGGTTGCCTGGGCCCCCACAATTTTTTGTGGGGACTCAGCACCACACCGCATGGCTCTGACATGATAGATAGATACATAGCTAATTTATTATGGCCAGAGACCAGCTTATAAAACACACTTGGGGGTACAATCCCAGAAGGAAAACAAACATTTAAAACAATGTACAACAATAAATTTAAAATTTATAAATGTGATAAGCGTATAGACACTTAAAACTTTAAGATAAGCTACCGCAGAGAGAATCACTCATGGAACCGAGTTTGGGAGTTTTCTTAACGAACTACAGTGGTACCTCAGGTTACATATGCTTCAGGTTACAGACTCCACTAACCCAGAAATAGTACCTCGGGTTAATAACTTTGCTTCAGGATGATAACAGAAATCATCATCTGGTGGCACGGCAGCAGCAGGAGGCCCCATTAGCTAAAGTGGTGCTTCAGGTTAAGAACAGTTTCAGGTTAAGAACGGACCTCGGGAACGAATTAAGTACTTAACCTGAGGTACCACTGTAGTTTGGGTCAGGGGATGGTCTGCACCTACAGATCTGTACACAGAATCTGGCGACCATCCGGGTCGTCTTATGATCTTTGACTTTCAGGAAAAGGTCAAATTTTTGCTTTTCTGGGAGGTCAGCGAGCCTCATCAGCAGGGGGTAAATGGTCTCACTACGTGCCTCTTCATAAAAGGGACCTCTAAAGAACAAGTGCTCTGGGCTTCCTATCTCCCCCAATGAACAGGCGCAAAGTCTCTGAGTGTATGGGACATTTTTAAAGGATTCTTCCAGGACCAGCGAGGGCAGAGCCGAGCTTCTGACGGCTCTGACATGACTTCCAGTTTCTTCATGATGTCACATTATGTCATGGCCACCATTGGGCACCCATATGCTGAGACCCAAGTTGGCGCCCTTGAAACCTGCAAGTGGGACCCGAGCACAAAAGCCTTCTCCTGTCCTGTGGTTTCAAGCAACTGGTGTTCAGAAGCGCTACTGCCTCAAACCATGGGGACAAAACACAGCCATCATGGCTAGGAGTCATCAATAACCATGTCCCCCCATGAATTTGTCCAATCCTTGTTTAAAGCCATCCAAGTTCGGGGTCATTATTGCCAGTTGTGGTAGCGAGTTCTACAGCTTAACTATGCAAAATAAATCAAATTCTCCCCATCCCTCCCATTTTGAGCACTCTCATGAGGGACCGTGAAATTCAATCTTAGGGCATCTCATTATGTGAAGGAGTGTAGCCAGCTACTGAGGTGCACATTGAAGGACTGAAAGACAGATACAACACCCCTCCCACCAAACTTCTAGCTTAATTCACATCTTTCCTTAGATGTATGGATGTTTGTCAAGAATATATAACTTGCTGTTGAAATGGAACACTCAGGATGAAACGGTGAAATCAGCTATGATTAAATGGGCACAAGATGTTGGACATAATATTATGATGGCTGACTGGGAACAGTTATGGACCACAGGTATGAAGTTCACGGCATGTAATGCCTTAAGAGAGAATATAATGAAAATGATCTACAGGTGGTACATGACACCAGTCAAGCTTGCAAAAATTTATCATTTGCCCGAAAATAAATGTTGGAAATGCAAAGAGACCGAAGGTACATTCTTTCACCTTTGGTGGATATGCCCAAGGATTAAGACTTTCTGGGAGATGATCTATAATGAAATGAAAAGGGTATTTAAATATACCTTTCTGAAGAAACCAGAGGCCTTTCTCCTGGGCATGGTCGGCCAATTGGTGTCAAAGAAGGATAGAACTTTCTTTATGTATGCTACAACAGCAGCAAGAATACTTATTGCAAAGTACTGGAAGACACAAGATCTACCTACCCAGAAAGAATGGCAGATGAAGGTGATGGACTACATGGAACTGGCAGAAATAACTGACAGAATCCAAGACCAGGGAGAAGAGTCAGTGGAGGAAGATTGGAAGAAATTTAAAGACTATTTACAAAAACATTGTAAAATTAATGAATGTTAGAAGGATGTTGGAATGAAGTTATGTGGTTTTAGCAGAAATGTTATAAGGATTTAGGAAAAAATAGACTGTTAATTGGTGAAAGGAGGGAAAGTAAAGTTACATCATATTGAGATAAATTACAGAACAAAAATTGGAAAAGATGGAAAGGATTTGCTGAAATAGTTAACCGAATTAGAATACAAAAAAGGGAGGTGTGAGGAGGTCAAGGAAACAAGCAAATGAAAGATAAGTTATGGGAAGATTAGTTGTGTTTTTTTTCCCCTTTTTTCTTTTCTTCTTTTTTCCTCATTGTGATGTGTTGTTTTGTTTTTGTTTAATATGGTGTTATTACTTTTACTTTTGCTTTTTGTAACCCTTAAAAATTTTAATAAATATTTTTTTTTTAAAAAAAAAAAATAGATGTATGGATGGAAGCAGTCGTTGAAGTGGGGTGGAATGCATGGGCATTTCAGGAAAACATTCCCAGGTTCAGTCCCTGGAGTGTCCAGGTAGGGTTGGGGGATAGAATAGCTTAATGATAGGGCTGTAGTTCAGTGGTAAAGGTCTCAGGTTCAGTCTCTGGCATCTCCAGTTTGCTTTGGGTATGTTCCCTGCCTGAAACCTTAAAGAACTCATTGGCAGTCAGTCATGACAATGCTAAGTGGCTCCCCATTTGAGGAATGCTCTCCCCAGGGTGGCTGAGCTGGCACCTTCACCATGCACCTTTAAGGTAAAAAGATAAAAGGTAAAGGACCCCTGGACGGTTAAGTGCAGTCAAAAGCAACTATGGGGTTGTGGCGCTCATCTCGCTTTCAGGCCGAGGGAGCCGGCGTTTGTACACAGACAGCTTTCCAGGTCATGTGGCCGGCATGACTAAACCACTTCTGGCTCAACAGATCACTGTGACAAAAACCAGAGCACACGGAAATGCTGTTTACCTTCCCGCCACAGTGGTGCCTATTTATCTACTTGTACTGGTGTGCTTTTGAACTGCTAGGTTGGCAGGAGCTGGGACAGAGCAACGGGAGCTCACCCCGACACAGGGAATTGAACCACCAACCTACTGATCGGCAAGCCCAAGAGGCTCAGTTGTTTAGACCACAGCACCACCCACACACCCCACCTTTAGGCACCAGGTGAAAACATTCCTCTTCATGCCAGGCCTTTGACCGATTACCATCCCTTTGACTGATTACCATACCATTCCAGGAGGAGATGCCAGGAGAGGAGTTCCTAGTTTGTTTTGTTCTTGTTTTTATTAAGTATTTTGTGCGGGAGGGGGAGCAGTTCTTGTATTTTTATGCTGTGAACTGCCCTGAGATCTGCGGAGGAAGGGGAGTATACAAATCCAACAAATAATCAAATAATAATAAATAGATGGGCCTGCTCCTTAAGTTCCCATGTTGTTCCTCCACCACCCGTTTTGTACCCTGCCTGGCAGAACTAAATCCATCCCACTCCCTCGACTTCCTCCTCCTCCTGTTCCCAGCACCAGACAAAAGTCCTGCTCTGTTTTGCTTCAAATTCTGCACCTGCTCATCAACCCTTCTCCACGATTCGCAAAACTGGAAGAGAATATGCAAAAGTCTATAAATCGCGAAAAAACAAATTATGCAAATATGCTTTACTTGCATAATGTATACCAATCACCAATCTCAGTTTTTCTTGGCACTGAATCTGGCTCACATGGGTGGGATGTGGGGGGAGGGGGGGACAGAAGAAACTTCATCTATTGTGCAGCACAGACTACATATGGTCCTGTCTATGGGAGTCATGAGTAACATCCATCCTTCCAGGATCTTCTTTTTAAAAAAGAGCTCATTGTCTCTTAGACCCACAAAAAAGGCCCTTTTTATAAATAAAAAAAAAGATGCTCTCAACCAACAGATGTTGGGGATGAAAAATCGCTAAGGTGATAGGAAATTTATTATTTATTTATGGGACCACCATCTGTTCTATGTAGGATTCTTGCATGCAGAAGAAACTCTCTTTTTTTTACTAGACAGCCTTCAAAGGATTAAAGAAGAATAAGCTTACACCAGTTTTGCATCTTTCTTAATAGTCCGCAGTCAAATCAGTGACAAGTGTGTGAATCAAGCTCGGAGTATTTGATCCATTTGGAGACATTGCCAGTTTTCTCTCCCATGTGAGCTTTGCTTTTTCTTGAGAATTGGGCAAAGCCACAGAAAATATTAAAATTCCTTCCAGTAGCACCTTAAAGACCAACTGAGTTAGTTCTAGGTATGAGCTTTCGTGTGCATGCACACTTCTTCAGATACACAGATACACAGATACACATTCTTCAGATACACAAGTGTGCATGCACACGAAAGCTCATACCTAGAACTAACTCAGTTGGTCTTTAAGGTGCTACTGGAAGGAATTTTTTTATTTTGTTTTGACCATGGCAGACCAACACGGCTACCTATCTGTAACAGAAAATATTGACTGCCTCCGTCCTCTGCCACCCACTCCATTCATGCATGTTTGTGGATGAAACCCTGCCTCAGTCCTTCTTGAGGTCATGGGCAGATTTCTAAGTTAAAGCAGGGTGCTTTTCAACCAAGTCAAGCAGAGTTGGTAGCCTTGTAGTAGAAACCACTGACTTACCTGAGAGCAGCCATCTTTCCCTGTGTGAGCCCTTGGCCACATTTGTTGTTGCTTAGTCGTTTAGTCGTGTCCAACTCTTCGTGAACCCATGGACCAGAGCAGACAGGCACTCCTGTCTTCCACTGCCTCCTGCAGTTTGGTCAAACTCATGCTGGTAGCTTCAAGAACACTATCCAACCATCTTGTCCTCTGTCGTCCCCTTCTCCTTGTGCCCTCATTCTTTCCCAACATCAGGGAGTCTTCTCTTCCCATGAAGTGGCCAAAGTACTGGAGCCTCAGCTTCAGGATCTGTCCTTCCAGTGAGCACTCAGGGCTGATTTCATTAAGAATGGATTGGTTTGATCTTCTTGCAGTCCATGGGACTCTCAAGAGTCTCCTCCAGCACCAGAATTCAAAAGCATCCATTCTTTGGTGATCAGCCTTCTTTATGGTCCAGCTCTCACTTCCATACATGACTACTGGGAAAACCATATTAACACCATGCATTTAAAGAACTAGGATATTGCTTACAGATAGGTAGCTGTGTTGGTCTGCCATAGTCAAAACAAAACAAATTCCTTCCAGTAGCACCTTAAAGACCAACTAAGTCAGTTCTTGGTATGAGCTTTCGTGTGCATGCACGCTTCTTCAGATACACTGAAACAGAAGTTTCCAGACCCTTCTATATAGTGAGAAGGTGGGGAGGGGTATTACTCAGAAGGGTGGTGGGAATGGGTGATTGGCAGATAGCTGTGATGAGCCTGTTGACGACTCTTAACGACTGCAATAGGTCTTACAGGAAAAAGCAAGGGGTGAAAAGGTGAAAAATGGCTTTGTCATGTATAATGAGATAAGAATCCAAGGTCTTTGTTCAGACCAGGTTTCTCCATGGTTTTGAGTTTGGTGATAAGTTGTAATTCAGCAGCTTCTCTTTCCAGTCTATTTCTGAAATTCCTTTGTAGTAAAACAGCTACTTTGAGATCTTGTATAGAATGTCCTGGGAGATTGAAATGTTCTCCTACTGGTTTCTCTGTCTTGTGATTCCTGATGTCCGATTTATGTCCGTTTATTCTTTGGCGTAAGGTCTGGCCTGTTTGTCCAATATAGAGAGCTGAAGGACACTGTTGGCATTTTATGGCATACACAATGTTAGACGATGAGCAATTAAATAGTCCCGAGATGGTATGTGTGATGTTGATCAGAGATCTACAACCTCTCCTGGACAATGACAGTTCTCTTTCTCAAGCTCTGGGAGGAAGACCTTTCATTGCCTACAGACAGCCACCCAGTCTTAAACAACTCCTAACCCACAATAATACTACAACCAGACCTAACACGGACACTGGCACCAGAGCCTGCAATAAACCCAGATGCCAACTTTGCTGCCACATACACCCGGACAACACCATTACTGGCCCCAACAACATCACACATACCATCTCGGGACTATTTAATTGCTCATCGTCTAACATTGTGTATGCCATAAAATGCCAACAGTGTCCTTCAGCTCTCTATATTGGACAAACAGGCCAGACCTTACGCCAAAGAATAAACGGACATAAATCGGACATCAGGAATCACAAGACAGAGAAACCAGTAGGAGAACATTTCAATCTCCCAGGACATTCTATACAAGATCTCAAAGTAGCTGTTTTACTACAAAGGAATTTCAGAAATAGACTGGAAAGAGAAGCTGCTGAATTACAACTTATCACCAAACTCAAAACCATGGAGAAACCTGGTCTGAACAAAGACCTTGGATTCTTATCTCATTATACATGACAAAGCCATTTTTCACCTTTTCACCCCTTGCTTTTTCCTGTAAGACCTATTGCAGTCGTTAAGAGTCGTCAACAGGCTCATCACAGCTATCTGCCAATCACCCATTCCCACCACCCTTCTGAGTAATACCCCTCCCCACCTTCTCACTATATAGAAGGGTCTGGAAACTTCTGTTTCAGTGTATCTGAAGAAGTGTGCATGCACACGAAAGCTCATACCAAGAACTGACTTAGTTGGTCTTTAAGGTGCTACTGGAAGGAATTTGTTTTGTTTAGGATATTGCTTGTAACAGTCACACCTTCACCCAAAGGATTGTGGGATGCATAGTTTGTTAAGGGTGCAGAGTTGTTAAAGGTAAAGGTAAAGGGACCTCTGACTATTACGTCCAGTCGTGGCTGACTCTGGGGTTGCGGCGGTCATCTCTCTTTATTGGCCGAGGGAGCTGGTGTACAACTTCCAGGTCATGTGGCCAGCATGACTAAGCCGCTTCTGGTGAACCAGAGCAGCGCACGGAAACACCGTTTACCTTCCCACCGGAGCGGTACGTATTTAACTACTTGCACTGTTGTGCTTTCAAACTGCTAGGTTGGCAGGAGCAGGGACCGAGCCATGGGAGCTCACCCCGTGGCGAGGATTCGAACCACCAACCTTCTGATTGGCAAGTCCTAGGCTCTGTTGTTTAACCAGAGATGTTAGGAGACCCCTATTCCTCTTGCACAGCTACTATTCCCAGAGAGGTTTAACAGTGATATCAGTGCCTTAAATTCATGGTATAATTGTGGCCAAGGACTGACACAGAGAACGAAGGCCACTCTTTCTGTTACAACCCTACCTACTCTCTTTTACACAGAGTGGTTTAATAGCCAATCCCTCTTCATGGGGAACTCCGGAATTAAGGGGCTCCTAACAACTCTCAGCATCCTGAACAAACTACAGCCCCCAGAATTCTTTGGGGATAGCAATGACTGTTGTATCATAGTGCTTTAAATTCATGGTGTGAATGTTGCCTTCGTGGGGGTTTGTATGGAACCAAAACCACCCAACCCCAACAAAATGTCTCAGATTGCAGCTCAAATTATAACTCAACCACCATGTCAAGAGAGAGAGGGAGGGAGAGAGAGAAGTTGATAGGGCAAAGAGAAAGAGAGAGTGAAAAGGAAATGGGTGACTATTTTTGACCTGCTACTGGCATGCAGTGCCAACTACTTTCCGCCATTAGAATGTGGTCCTCAGCTTCAAGTAAGGTTGCCCACCTCTACTGAGACTTCCTGATACTGTCCTTGTTATTCTTCAAATGCTTTCCCAAGACTTTCAACTTGGGTTAGGAGAGAGTTGAACAGTTAGAATGGAGCTGAGTCAGGAATGCCTTTTTGCCAAAGTAGGGCTTCAAGAGGTTCTCAAAGGAGGAGAAGGAGATGAAGAAGTTATTTCATGCATGGTGGAGGAACAAGGTGGGCGATAGGGAGAGGTTTTCAGTGGGGGAGGATTTCAATGGGGTGCACAGACAACATTTGGCTGATTCTGCCAAAACGATATCAGAAACTTGGTGCTTGCCTCCTCCTTTTCTAATAAGGGAAAATTAGGATGTGTTGAGGAGATATGTCCAATAGAAGACTTGAAAGTCTAATGGGCTGGAAGAGAAAAGGGCATGGACTGACACCAAGTAAAGGCCAGGCACTTAGGGATTTTAGAGGGAAATTCTTCACGTTGACGGTAATTGATTTCTGAAATGGACAAAGAGAGCCAGCATGCTGGAAACAAATTTAGCAAGCATTTAGAAGGAGAGGCTTAGAACGGGAGAAAGGTTGTAGTTGATACAGAAATGGAGCTCTTTCTGCAACTGGGTGGGGGGAAATGGACTATTGGTGAAGATCGGATATTGAGTAAGATCTGCTAAATGTAAGAGACATTTGGGAAACTGCAAAATCACATTAAGCTGATTGGCTAATTGCCTAGGGGTCAGGGCCCCAGCAGCAGCGAAGAAGCTGAGAGAGAGAGGCAGGAGTGGCTGGGCTTGTTGTGTATGGTTGGTCAGATCTATCAATTTCAGTTTCTTGTGTTTTT
The DNA here is from genome assembly GCF_964252035.2 of Podarcis erhardii. Lineage (NCBI taxonomy): Eukaryota > Metazoa > Chordata > Lepidosauria > Squamata > Lacertidae > Podarcis > Podarcis erhardii. Next base: position 50,173,232 of record NC_138501.1, read on the forward strand.
CCAGTTTAAATTCACAGTTTCTCATCAGTGCATTCATTTTTAAAGTTCTCCTGAAAATTCATCGACATTTCAATACAAATTTCTCCTAATATGCACAGGTTTTATGCAGGTTTTCCAAATGCAACACATTTTTGTATGCTATTTTCATTAATACATTCACACTTTAATAGATACATTTTTGTCCACATGACTTGGCCGGAGAACTGCATTGTATAATTTGGAGAAGCACAATTTTCAAAGGATGGCTGTGTTTCAGTTCATGCATTGTTTTGAAAAGTGCAAATTGGATAGGTTCATCTTTAAATGTGAACCACATCCCATTTTCTCCTATCCCCAGGCTCTGGCTGGGATCTGTGACACTGGCACAATAAGCAAGCAGCATTGGATAGGGACAAGCTTGGTGAAAATGTTTCTTGGAACTCCTGGAATGCTCAGCGGCCGGGAGGTCTCTCTTCAGAGTCCAACAGTAGTCAGCCATCATGACTGCGTCCCAGCGACCCTGATACCTGGTCTCCGTCTCTTTCATGTCCTGATGGAATCTCTCCCCCCTGCTTGTCACTCATTGAATCCAGGTTCTCAGGAAACCGGTCCATATGTGAAAATAGGTAGTGCATCTTGACGCTCATGTTGCAGCCCAGGTTTCTGAAAGCAGTCAGCATGTTGTTGACAAGTTCTGTGTAGTTTCTGGCCTCATTGTTGCCAAGAAAGTTCTTCACTACCAGAACAAATGCCTTCCACGCTTCCAGTTCCACTTCGTTCATTGAGTTTACGAACTCTGGATCTCTGATGAGCTGAAGAATCTGAGGACCATCAAAGATGCCAGCTTTCAACTTCTCCATGGTCAATCCTGGAAAAGCCTGGCACAAGTAAGTGAAGCAGTCACCATCCCTGTCCAGAGCCTTGGTGAACTGCTTGATTAAGCCGAGCTTGATGTGCAGCGGTAGGAAGAGTATTCTGTCTCTGTCCACCAGAGGGTTGTTGATGAAGTTCCTTTCTTTGCAAGGCACCAGTTCCTCCCACACAGGCCAGTCCTTCTTCGTGTAATGCTGAGCACGGTCCCTACTATCCCACACGCACAGAAAACATGGGTACTTGGTGAAGCCAGACTGTTGTCCCAACAAAAAGTTCACCATCTTCAGGTCAACACAAATAAACCACTTATGCTGATCATAACCAATTTTCTCCAGCACATACTTCACTGCTTCATAGTTCTCCTTCAGTGTAGTCGAGTGAGCCAGGGCAAACTGGTTGCCATTGTGTAGCAGAACACATTTCAGTGATCGCTTGCTGCTGTCAATGAACGGTCTCCAATCTTTGGGTTCGTACTGTGAAACTCCAAGCTTGAGCAGAAGCTGCGCAATATCTGCACAGTACACCAAGTCTTTCTCTTCCGAGAAAAAACGGAGGTACTCTTGATGCCTGTTGCGGAAGAAGCTGATGTGAGCACTGTCAGAGAGGAGGTTTTTTTCCCTTCAATCTGGATGCCAACAGTTCAGCAGAGTCCTTTGACAAGCTGAGGTCGCGAACTAGATCATTCAACTCCTTTTGGGAAAATGGATGTGGAGCATCATCTTCAAGAACCACTTCTTCTTCTTCTTCTTCTTCTTCTTCTTCTTCTTCTTCTTCTTCCTCTTCCTCTTCCTCTTCCTCTTCCTCTTCCTCTTCCTCTTCCTCTTCCTCTTCCTCTTCCTCTTCCTCTTCCTCTTCTTCTTCTTCATGTCCTTCAACACTGCAGGCATCTTCATCACTAATGTCAGGAAGTTCTCTGAAGATAGGCACTGGAATTTCATCACAATGAACTACAGGACGACATGCTGATTGAAGATCAGGATTAACTTAGTTTTGATCCCCCAACTTTATGCTTTGCCGCATCAATTTATGGAAGATTTTGATGTTTTATGACTTCAAAGTGATCCCTTTTCAACATAATCACCCAGAACTATTGGACCTGAATACTTCTTGTCATTAAAATAAACATTTCCAATCAAAACGATTATTCGACATGGCATTTTACCCCCACCAACTTCTTCTAAAATGCTCCACACAAGCGTACATGTGAACAAAAACGTAAAAAAAATGACATGTGGCCATAGCTCAAAAACTTGACCTGATTGAGCAAAACCTATGTGATTTTTGGATTCAGCGCATCAGATTCGTCCTAAATCAACTGAAAAAACGCAGACAACAAATTTGTTGTTGACCAGTGTAATCAAGCACATGATTTATAAGCAAAAGTTTCCAAGTCCAAATCCCTGACATTTCTTTGGTCCACACATATAGCCATGCATATGCTCCACCACTGTGCTTTGGCCCTGTGGTGATCACACAGGGTCCCCGGACGTTTGACGGTCTATTGATCCCTGTGCCACCACTGTGCTTGCTTCCTTGCTGCCACCAACCCGTTACTCTCGGGTACACACTGAGTCCAGACAGTTATTAAAATTGAACCAAATAAACAAGTTTATTTTCTAAGCGTTAACAAGTTTATGGTTTCTCAGATAAAATTCTTGTCAGTTTCTTAACTTTAGTTTCTTTATCAGCCTGTACCTTCCTAATACCTTCTGACTAATTATCTCAACTGTTTGACTGACTCCTCTTAACAGATTCTCTCACTCTCTCACATCAGACTAACCCAAACCACAGACTTATCCTCTCCCTCTCTTCTCTAACTCCAGACTGACTTCTTAACAACTCTAACTCTAACTCTAACAACTCCTCCCCTTGGGTTCCTATTGGTTAGTCATTTTACAATTAGTTAACCCTTTCCTTATGAACCCAGTATGATGTCACACACCTAGGAGGGCAAACGGCACAGGTCCTTTCCCTGTTTTTCCACATAAGGCTTCAGATAGGTCTGTTTGCCTTTCTGGCATGGGCAGCATTGTAGGTGGGCCCTGGGGCCACTCTCACGAACCAGCATATGACAGGCTGGAGCATCCCCTGCTGCTGAAATTGACCAATGGCAGCAGGGCCTTGTGGGCATTCCTCTTGGTGCAGAATCAACTTCCCAATGGTGGCACTCCAGGACCAAGATAAAATGTGACCTGCCAGGCCACTCGGAATGCTGAGATGGACAGACCAATGGTCTGACTTGCTCTGAGGTAGCGTCCTGTGTTCCAAACACCAAGGACTCTGCTGGAGGAAACTAATATCCACCTATTCCAGCACTGTTCATCCTGCAGTGACCACATTGATGCCTTTAGAGAAGCCCCCAAAGAAGGAGAGGAAGCCTTTCCCCACTGGTACAATGGAACCAAAGACTCATAGAAGTGTAATCAACCCCAAGTGTCATCTGGTCCAACATCCTGCAATTCAGGAATCACAGCTAAAAAATCCCCGACAGATGGCCATCCAAACTCTGTTTATAAACCTCCAAGGAAGCATAGTTCACCACTTCCCAAGGTCCGTTCCATTGTTGAACAGCTCTTACCGCCAGAAAGTTCATCATAATATGCCATCATTATTAGGAATAGAGAGCAATTGGCTGTTAGAAACTCGGAGGTATCAATCATCCTAGAATTTCACAGCGGGAGTGTCTGGTGCATAGGTCTAGAAAACTGGGGACAGGAGAGTTAGAATTATGTGCAATCCCAAGGGAGGGAAGGCGCATCATGTTTATATCAGGCAAGATAAATGCACAGTATCCCATTAGATTAAAGAGCTGTCAAGGCAGGTTGGTCGATCCTGTTGTGTGACAGTCGTGACCCACCCCTTTGCTAGGAAAAGGTTGTCAGCGAACAAACCACACAGGTATATGAGCCCTGTTTATACGCAAAGGTAATGCGGGGAAAGTGTGTTCCGATAAGATATTAGAGTTACAAACATCATTCAAACTTGCTCTGTAATAAATCCCACGTCTGGCTGAATTTTCTATAATTTTATTGGCAGGTTCTCCCTTCAGGGCTTGTTTATAAGATCAGTTATATCTAAGCTGCATTTGCAGCTCACTCTTTTCCTAAATTAACAAACCGCTGGTCAGAAGATGGAAAAGAAGACAGCAGTTGAGAATGTCCCACATAAATTTCCAGGCTCCAGTATGAATCCTACCCAAAGAGGAGGTTAATTGGTAGGGTGGCAAGAAGAGACTGGAGCTGAGTTTCCCATTATCCTGATAACATCTAGACTGGGATGCTTTAAGGCAGAAATATTCAATGTGGTGCTTTATAAAGGTGGTTAGACTACAGCTCCCATCATCCCTGGCCATTGGCCATATTTATTGGGGTGGATCCTTGTTTCTTATGGAGCTGTCTATAAAACCTTTTGGAAATTTAAGTAGGCTCCAAATACCATAAACTAGTGCTGTGCCAAAAGAGAAAAGCACATCTGCCTTGAAAAATAAATAAAACTCCAACTGTTAAAGATGAAAATTCAAAAATTCAAAAATCACCAAAGGGGAAGAAAAATAGTTGCTGAAATTCTCGTAGACGGGATGCATGAGGAGATAAGAAAAGTCTGCTGGATCAGACCAATGGTCCATTTAGTCCTGGTCTCCCAGTGGCCAACCAGATGCTTGTGAGAAGCCAGCAAGCAGGACCTGTGTACCACAGTATTCTGCCCATTTGTGATTCCAATAAGTAGTAACCAAACAAACCCCTTTGTTGCAGTCACTACATTATCACATGAGCACTGTTCCACAGCATTTGATATTTCCATTTACATACATTCATTCAAAATAACATGGGTTTATGAAGCAATTCTATATCCTCCCACCACGCTGATGAATAATTCTACGAAACAGTAGTCAATATCCAGAATCACTGTTCAGTGTTGGACATCATATTTGCTGAATACACAAAGCTTCACAGCTTGTCTTTCAGCGTACAAAATCTGGTACCTTGTTTCATTTAAAGATTTTCAGAGACTTTGAGACTAAAGATTTCATTTTGGACTTGTTATGGTTTGAAGGAATTCTATAAAAGATTGTCTATTGCGTATGTACATGGTCATCGTGTTGCCTAGACATTGCTGACATTTGTCATTCCAAGCAACTGGTATTCAGAAGCTCTCGCAGCAGATGCAGAACATAGCCTTCATGGCTAGTAGCCAATGAATTTGTCCAATTTTACTATCACCCCCATTTGTGGGCATTATTAAATGTTGTGGGAGCAAGTTCCAGAGTTCAATGATGTGCTGTGTTGAGTTTGCCCTAAGGGATAGCTCTGTTGGTAGAACATGGGACTCTTAGAATCATAGAATCATAGAATCATAGAATCATAGAATCATAGAGTTGGAAGAGACCACAAGGGCCATCGAGTCCAACCCCCTGCCAAGCAGGAAACACCATCAGAGCACTCCTGACATATGGTTGTCAAGCCTCTGCTTAAAGACCTCCAAAGAAGGAGACTCCACCACACTCCTTGGCAGCAAATTCCACTGTCGAACAGCTCTTACTGTCAGGAAGTTCTTCCTAATGTTTAGGTGGAATCTTCTTTCTTGTAGTTTGGAACCATTGCTCCGTGTCCGCTTCTCTGGAGCAGCAGAAAACAACCTTTCTCCCTCCTCTATGTGACATCCTTTTATATATTTAAACATGGCTATCATATCACCCCTTAACCTCCTCTTCTCCAGGCTAAACATGCCCAGCTCCCTTAGCCGTTCCTCATAAGGCATCGTTTCCAGGCTTTTGACCATTTTGGTTGCCCTCCTCTGGACACGTTCCAGTTTGTCAGTGTCCTTCTTGAACTGTGGTGCCCAGAATCTTAGGGTTGTGGGTTCCAGACCCACAATGAGCTAAAGATTCCTGCAATGGGGTGTTCCTATTTCCATCCCAAAAAAATATTGGAAGTTAGGCTGCACTGTCTTCCTGGGTGCCCAAACTTTGGTCAAAGCCCCAAGAAAGATATCCATTAAGTAAGGTAAAGGTAAAGAGACCCCTGACCATTAGGTTCAGTCGTGACCAACTCTGGGGTTGTGGCGCTCATCTCGCTCTATAGGCCGAGGGAACCGGCATACATCTTCCGGGTCACGTGGCCAGCATGACTAAGCCACTTCTGGCAGAGCAGCGCACGGAAATGCCGTTTACCTTCCCGCCGGAGCGGTACCTATTTATCTACTTGCACTTTGAGGTGCTTTCGAACTGCTAGGTTGGCAGGAGCTGGGACCGAGCAACAGGAGCTCACCCCGTCACGGGGATTTGAACTGCCGACCTTCTGATCAGCAAGTCCTAGGCTCTGTGGTTTAACCCACAGCACCACCCGCGTCCCTAAGTAAATGGGTCTTTTTTTGAGTCAGGAAATGTGGGCAGTCAGGGAGGCTGCAGATAACATGCACAAACCACTCTTAGCCACCTTGAAAGCCCCAAACCCCTCACCCAATGAAATTCTAAAATGATTGGAGGATGAGCCCGAAAAACAGAACCCTGTTTCACACCACTAGTATAAATTTGAGCCCTATTCATTCAAGCATTCAGCCTCCCCATTTGTCAATCATCATGGACCCTATGATCAGAAGATGAGGCATCATTGGTGGTGCCTCCAATGAGGGATGCTCAGTTGGCATGCATCCTTGTCTGCCCAGCACATATACCTGGTATATCCCATAGCCATTCAGTCATTCAACCCTTCTACACCATATCTATTAAAATGCTCAGGACGGTTTGCAATGAAATCATGTCTGCCAATTCACCTTGAACAGTCTTTTTTTGGTCATCCATTTATGCACATCCATCTACAAACATTGTCATATACCTATATTATCTATATCTATTCATTCAGCCTAGCTTGTTTGCTAGGAAGACCTTTAAAAGTGTGGCTGGAATATGTATACATATGAAAACAGAGATTACTAATAAAATGTCGGCATCATGTTTTCCTCTGTTTTATTAAGCAGCCTTGCAATGTAATTATTTCTTCTTCCATGTGCTGGGTCGAACCAGAGACGCTTGGCTTCTCTCCCCCCACCCCCCAATCCCCACCCAAATACTTTTTTTTTTTTTTTAAGAAACCCTATTGTATAAAAATTTAATGAAGGCAAAGACCTTGAAAGTGTCATCGGCAATGCAAGCCAAATGCACATTTCTTTTGATAGAGTATGCAGAATAAAATGGCTAGCAGTTAAAATCCAGTGGAACGGCAATAATGCGAGCTTGTAATTCTATTTCTCATTCCCTTGATTACTGTCTGATGTTTTTGTTTATCACTGAATCACACGCCGGTCCCTTCATTTGCAGCCCCGTCGTGGGCAAACAACTCACGTTCCATCATGAAAAACACAAAAGGCCAGGAGAATAAATTGAACAATGTCCCCTCTTCCGCTACTTAAGGCTGCAATGATTCCAACTTTTTTATCCATTCCTCTCCCCTTCCCCTCCCTTCTCAGCCCAATACAAATGCCATTATTTTAAGAATTGGAGAGTCTAATCCTTCCTAAATTACATTAAAGCACCTGTTTTCTGCCATTTTTCTTTTCTTTCTTTTTTCCAAGAGTTCATACGAACATTCCTTGTTTAAATTAATGAGCTTCTGCAGAATTTGCCTTGTGGGAACTGAGGATGTAATTAAGGTTAGGAGCACATGTGCTTGTCTTAGTCAGTGTTGGGGAGAGTGGTGTGTTGGTTGAAACATCTGAAATTGCATCTATTTAATTACTGGCACGCTGAGGTCTGGTTCACACATGCATGTACAATGAGCAGAGCCACAGAAATGAATGAAGATGAAGTCATAATACTGCTCTATTCTGCCTTGGTCAGACCACACCTGGAATACTGTCTCCAGTCCTGGGTGCCATAATTTAAGAAGGATATGGAGAAACTGATATGTGTGCAGACGAGGGAAACCAAGATGATCAAGGGTCTGGAAACCAAGCCTTATGAGGAATGGTCAAGGGAGTTGGGTATGTTCAGCCTGAAAAAGAGGGGATTGAGAAGAGATATGATCTTCAAATATCTAAAGGGCTGTCACATGGAAGAGGGAACAAGCTTGTTTTCTCCTGCTCTGGACCCAAACCAATGGGTTCAAGCTGCAAGAAAGGCGATTCAAACTCAAACATCAGGAAGAACTTTCTGACAGTAAGAAATGTTTGACAGTGGAACATTCTCCCTCGGGAGGTGGTGGACTCTCTCTCCTTAGAGGTTTTTAAAGCAGAGGTTCGATGGCCATCTGTCGTGGATGCTTTGGTTGAGATTCCTGCATTGCAGGGGGTTGTATAAATGATACTCAGCTTCCCTTCCAACTCTACAATTCCATGCTGCTATATTTCTGTGGCTGCATTTAAATCATAGTTACCTGACATCTACAAATTAGTAGATGCATATGTTATGCAATTCTGCCTCTGTCTGTCTGTCTTTCTGTTTATCTGTCTGTCTGTCTGCCTCTCTCTCTCTCTCTCTCTCTCTCTCTCTGTGTGTGTGTGTGTGTGTGGTGATGCATAAATGACCAGCTCCTACATCTGACTGCCTTGAACTGGCCAGCATCTGCCCTGTTCAAAACCTTCATGGGAAACCAGTGGAATGACCAGTCCTTTAAAGCCAACTTCAAGAGATATTTAAATCTGCAGTCTATGCCCAACACTTAACTCAAGCGCAGATACTTGCTCTGTAGCTGAGGGCGATGTAAAACGAGAAGATATGCATGACATGAAAAGTTGTAACATACTTTCTTCTCCTTCTTCTTCTCTCCCCCCCCCCCCTTACACTTACATGAAGAATTTATCTTCTCAGTCACGCTCGGTATCATTTTTCACAAATGAATGGCTTTCTCCTATTTATGCGCTGTGCTGTTTCTGGCTATCAAAATGAATAATGCTTTGGGAGAAATGTTATATTAAAAAGAAGAGAAAGGGAGAGAAAAGAGAGGGCAGGTTGCTTCTAGGTGGGAGGGGGATAAGGGTGTTGTTGTTGTTTTTAAGTCCAAATTTAACCTGTTTCCATCTTGGGCCATGTTGATGCCACATTTCCCAAGAGGTTGTTGTTTTTAAAAATCATCACTGGTTTCCATTCTCATTCAAATTAAACTAGTTCAATTAAATTAAATTAAAACCTCTATTTCATGCAGTGGTATTGACTCCAGCATAAAGACCCTGTTGATGGCTGGATTCCCTTGTCTTGATAGCTCAGTGAAAACCACCCCATTGATGTGGCACCAAGTTAGTGGCATATTCCTTTTTTAAATAAAGTTTTATTAAAACTTTTCACGTTACATTGAAAAAAACACACCAAACTAAACTAATCTAAACAAAAAAACAGAAAAAAAGAGGGAGAGAGGAAAAAAGAAGAAAAGTAAAGAGCTAAATTTTACAGAGTCCTCTCTCGCAGAGATATCCTAACTTTTATCCCATACAGAGAAGGATGTACTCCAGGCATCTCCAGCCTTCGGCCCTCCAGATGTTTTGGACTACAATTCCTGTGGGAATGTCCAGGGAGGCGGGAGAGGATATATTGTTTAATTATATCCTTTCCAACTTGCGTTAACAAGTTCTTTAATTTAGCAGAGTAACATTCACCCTTTTTAAACTTACACAGTGGATAACTTGTTGCCAGGCTTGTTTAAGCCTCTAAAATAAGTTTCCTGGTAATTCCCCTTTATTCCCTCCTAAAAAGGAATAGACACAACACAGTCTTGTATAAAAGTATAAAAATAGTTTACTCACATTCTGTTCGCAATGGATCCCAGAAGGCAGATTTAAGTTACAAAATATATACACCTGGAATCTATCCCATAAGGAGATAGTTCCTTTGTCCTCTCTTGGCTGGAAACCAAGAGAACATCTTAGGCTGATGCTTCTTTGACGAAAGCAAAATGGAGATGAGAGAGATGTGGTGGCCAGGCCTGTGCTTTTGCTACCTGCACAGGTAGAGTCACACCCACCTCTGGTCACATGTAGAAGAAATTTGTCCCAGCACAGGAGGAAACAGGAAGTTTATCTACTGGCTGGAGAAACATCCCTCTTCATATCTAAACATGTCCACTCTAGGAATGTTGTATTTGACTGCTCTGTGTTTCACACACCACAGGTCCTATCATCCCTGACCACTGGTCCTGTTAGCTAGGGGTCATGAGAGTTGTAGGCCAAAACATCTGGAGGGTCGCAGGTTGGGGATGCCTGATGTACTCACTCATCTCTTACCTGGGACCATTTGCCTCCCCCCTCTCACCCTGGGAGAGCTCCCCTTCCCTCCCTCTCACACGGGGTCTTTCACCAGCTGTCCGCCATCTTCATCTTCATGCAATTCTTACCAAAATACAAAGAGAGAAAATATTAAAGAAAGTAGTAATTGAATAAAGAGAAAAAATGGAAGTAAGGGGGAAAAGGAAAATACTGTAGGTCAAAGACAGATAAAAATAACTTCCAGCTGTTTACCTGTCAGTTGTATATACAAAAATTCTTAAAGTGGTCGAAAGTTCAATCTAAATTAATATCCAACTGTTCCTCCCTCTGCTGGGCCATATCTTGGACTCTTCAAGTCATTAACTTCTGCAGTTCCTGCATTGTGGGGGGGGGGAGTAGATTTCCCTTGGCGTTCCCTTCCAACTCTACAATTCTGTGAACCAAAGCTCTGTCCCTTTTTGAGGCAGATTCATATGTTCATCGGCCAGCACACTTTCCCCAAAACTCAGTTCTCCAAATGTTCAAATCAGATTGCTGCTGATTCTTTTCTTCAAAGTCGCTGATAGACTTTTGCATGCCACCCCAAACTCTTGAGTGGTGTAAGATTCCAGGGGTTCCAGATGCTTGCCCAGGATTTGTGTTTCCTTTTGGGAATGAGGCCCAGTGGAGACTGTGGTGTCTTTATGGCATATGGTCTACTTACACATATATACAACCTGAGCCTACAATGGAGAGGTTCACAGCATTAATACCCCAAGAGAGTCTTGTTTCTCCCATTGCTGCAACCTTGGATTCAAACAGAAATCAGCCATTGTGCTCTAACCTTCTCTCCAGCTTGCTGCCTTTAACAGCCTGTAACCTTTTCTCTTCCACATCACACTCAACTCAGACTTAAACTCTGACTTTGTCTTCTAATTCACTCTGAGTTGAGTAAGGGGCCCTCATCCATTTTCCATCTGCTTTCTTAATGGCCCATTACCTTCCCTTTGCTTTCTTAATGGCTCATCTCCTGAACATGGGAAGCTGTGTCCGGGAATTAGGAATATAGTCTAGTTTAACTCCCAGCCTTGATTGCATTCTAACACCCTCTGGACCCAGGAATTTAGGGGAGTCTGGCACCCAGAAACTCATAACATTATGCATTTTTGTGCACAATTACCCAAATATATGCATTTTTCTGCACATCTATTGGCTGGAGAACTGCATCGCAACATACGTAGAAGCTTGAATTTCAAAGGTCGGCTGTGTTTCAGTTTGCACATTGTTCTGGAAAGTGCAAATTAGGTGGATTCAGCTTTAAATGAGAATGGGAATCGATGCTTTTCCTCATCCCTAGATCTTACAAAAACATCACAAGTCTCCAAGCTCTCTTTTGTGAAGGCTGATGCCACTGGAACTTCCAACTGCTCAGGGAAGTTAGCATGAAACAATGTATAATTAGACAAATCCTTCAATGCTGCTCCTTGCTTATCTCAGCTCTGACTGATCCTGCCTCTATCTTCTCATCTCAGATTTGGAAGTCTCATTTTATTATTCTGGGGTCAAGGCAGTTCTGAGAAGAAAAACAGAAACACAGCAAATTAAGATGTGCAAGAGATTAAGGTGCTTAGGTTAATTGTGTTTTCATTTCCTTAAAAAGAAAATTTGTTGATAATTCTTAGAAAAAGGCATTGGTCTTCTTAGTACAACAGAGAGCTCTGCCCAGACAGAATTAGTGCTTAAGTCCTATCCCACTTACCTGGGAGTAATCCCCATTGAACCCAGTAGGATTTGCTTTTGAGCAAACATGCATAAGATTGAAAAGCTAATTCATATAACTCAGCCCAGCAATAGATTGCTGTTTTTGCATTGTCTTTAATTTGCTTTTAAAACATTTGCATCACATTTGTAGGCTCTGAGAGGACTTGCAAGAATCATATCAAAATCAATGAAACAAAACCATAGAATTATTGAGTCGGAAGGGACTTTGGAGGTCAACTCCCTGTTCAGTGCAGGATCTGTACCATGGGTGACAAACCCACGGATGCAGCTAGCAGCCCAATATTTTTTTTTACAAAACCCAACTGATCTCATAGGTATTCAACTGTGATGTCAAAAAGGTTTTATAGCCCAACCATTCCCCACAGAGGAATGCACAGGAACCGGAGCAGCAGGACCCATCACCAGAGCTAGAGGGGTCCCTGCCTCCACAAACATGGTGGGCTCTGAGGCGTAGGGAACAGCAGGCAGGGTGCTCCAAGGGGCTGAGGCAGGTAAGTGTGGGATGTGATACATAAGTAGCAGTAAGTACAACATTCCCTGTTTTCCTAGAGTGGACATGTGAGGGAATGTTTGGTCCAGCCAGTCACAAACTTCTGGCTGGGACATACTTCCTTTGCATGTGACTAGAGGTGGTGACCTTACCCGTCCAGGTAAAACAAAAGGACAAGGCAAGCCATCCCTCTCTTCTTCAACTTCCTCTCTTTGTTGAAGCAGCTTTTTAGCCAGAGATGCCCTGTTGGCTTTCAGTCAACAGAGGACAAAGAAACTACAGTGGTGCCTTGGTTTGCAACCGTTTTTTATTACAACTGTTTTGGATAACAACCATGTCAAACCCTGAAGTGTGTATCCCTTTTTTTGGATTACAACTCTTTTTTTGGGGGGGGGATTACAACCATTTATTTATTTTTGAGGCCCCATTGGCGAAAGCGCACCTTGGCTTACAACCTGTTTTGGTTTACAACTGGACCTGCAGAACAGATTATGGTTGTAAACCAAAGTATCACTGTATCTCCATATGGGTTAGACTCACATGTATATATCTGTAACTAAGTCTGGTTTCAGGGATCCATCTGTGAACTGATGTTGCTGTGAGTAAACTACTTTTATATATCTTAAATAAGATTGTGGCGTGTTCATTCTTTTAAGAGGGAAAATTAGGGATCTTACCAGGAATCCATATTGAGAAGCTTAAACAAGCCTGCAACCAGCTACCCGCTGTGCGTTACAAAGGAGAATGTTTAAAACTCTGCTAAGTTATAGAACTTGCTAGTTAGGAAGGATATTAATAAACAATATATCCTCTCCTGCCTCCCTGAACATTCCCACAATAAGGGCCCACAGCCCTCACTAGCTGGCCACTTGGGGCTCACAAGCTCTGGGAGGAGGTGTGTGATTCTTCAGCTGGAGCAGGCTTAAAACAGGTGAGGGTCACATGCTGCAATCAGCATTCCAAGTACAAAAGGGCAGCAGAGCTGAGGTGCTGTGTCTGCTCAACTGCCCATGTTGAGGGACCTCAGGTTGGATGTTTTGGTTAGGACTTTGGACATGTGGATTGACCCAGACTAGGGACTTGACATACTGACAGCTGCATGAAGTAGTAATTACCTTTATCTGCCTACGTTTTCTTTTCTGGTCTACGATGACTGGTAGTGGCTCCCCAGGACTTCAGACAAGGTGTCTTCTCCAGATCTACCCAGAGAAGCCAGGGGTTGAACCCAGGACCTTCTGTATGCAAGGCATATAATCTGCCACTGAGCTCAAAACCCCTTCCCTGAAATACTGGCCTTGGGCACTTGATGGTTCTCTCTCTCTCTCAGGGACCAAAATGTCATGAGCTGACCCTGCTGGTTCGTCTGACTGTATGGGGCAGCTTATGTTGGCCACCTGACAGTCAAGAGAGAAAAGAACTGCTCTTATAAACCTGACACTCCAGTATCCCACCCCGCCTTTGTTTTTTGCCAGCTATTATGAGATGCTGTCCATGGGCATTCAATCCTAACTTAATTAAGTTGGCAAGCCTCAACACTGCACTGTCGGGGCCTGTTATATTTGCGAACCTGCTGGGTATCAAGTATTCGTCAACTGCCTGCGTTAACTTTTGATCCACATGACATGCAATAAATCTAGGCTGCTGCCCTGCTGAGTTTGATTTTATAACCTCAGCGTTGTTAAGGCAAACCCTGCATCTCAAAGCCGGTCCCTGTCAGGCCCTCTCCCAACTGCTATTCATGCCTTGCCTAGTCCTGATCTGTCCCCCCTTTTTTTGCTCCTATTTTGATTGATCTGCCAATCTCTTGAGAAGGACTCGAGCATGTTCAGAGCCATAAACCTAAGATGATCTGTGTGCACCTCTTCTTGGCATCTAGCAAGCAGGTGTGCCAACTATAAACCCAGAGAGAGAGATGCTATTAAAAACCACTGAGCGTAGAATCTGGGATCCACAGCACTGGTGGGTATTTGGGTATGCAATGGCTGGATATAGCCCTAGCAAAAATGAGATGCTGGTGATGATTTCAATTTATTTGTCACTTGTCACATAAACAGTAATATCCAAGGAAATTATTGCACATGCAGAGTGATGTTTGTGATTTATTTTCTTGACAGACTTTACAAAATTGCCAGCATTTTCGTTTGATTTTTTCTCTTAAAATACCGTTTTTTTGTATGCAATTATCCCTAACGCATGCATTTTGCAAGCAACTTTACCCAATAGGCTGCATCATCGCATGGCAAAAATAAAAATACATTTATTTCACAAATAGGTGCATCCATGCACCTTCTTCCCTAATAGACAGTTTTCTATACACTTTTTGTTGTTGTTGTTTGAGAACTGCATTTTTTTTTTTTTAAAGCAAACCAGGAAAATGAGTTTTGAAAGATAGCTACATTTCTGGTTGCATATTGTTTCGGGAAGAGTGAATCGGGTATGTTTGTGTTAGAATCAAACCAAAATTATCCAGCTTCTCTGTCTTTCTCTGGGGTACCATTGACAGCCAGGTTCTACCTGTTAACTACAATAGCTATGCTCTGTCTATATGGTTAGAGGCAGTAATACTTCTGAGTATCAGTTGCTGGCGGTCACAGGAGGGGAGAGTGTTCTTGTGTTTAAGCCCTGCTTGCCTGTTTCCCACAGGAGTGCCAACTTGGCCCCGTGTCCAATTTGTGGGTGCCTGTCCCCTTCATGAGGAATCTTGTGGGTGCTCGGGCACCCAGGTCCACAGGGAGTTGGCACCTATGCACAGGTACATGGTTAGCCAATATGAGAATGGGAGGATGAGCAAGAGAGAACTGTGGCTATTTTAGATGCGGCGAATACCCAAAGCTTCCAGAATGAGAAGTTTTGCATATCCTGAAAGGCAACACACCTATCAAATTATTGATGGAAGTGCCATATTAAAAGTCAGTGCTCAGAAAGCATTTAATGCTAAAGTAGTATTTCACTGTTCCATCACTTTGCATGCTGGTTGGTCTGTACCCAAGGCCTTATGTGTGGTACCCAGATCAAGCAACCACACATTGGATTCAAACCATGCATTCCCCCCAACTGATACTCTTTAATAAGCCAGCTCAACTCTCTCTCTCTCTCTCTCTCTCTCTCTCTCTCTCTCTCCTGCAATTAATTTTTATGGGGTTGAATTTATAGCCAGAGAGCACATAAATGAGGCCATATATCAAGCGGCCATGCTGTAATCCTGACAACAAAATTATTTGACAGTAAAATATCAAATATCCTTTTAAACACTTTTTAAAGTGTGCCAGAGGTGACTTTGAAGCAGGCCGAGCAAACAAACTCTCCCTGCTTTTCGCTTGATGATTTGTGTCCATTAGAGTTCGTCCGTTGGCAAAATGTTCAGGAATATAGCATGATCATAATCAGAAAGCAGGGGTACCTTTACCTTTACCTTTTAATCAGAAAGCCCATAGCTCTCTCCTGGTTCCTGCTAATATCTGCCAAAGTAGAGCTGTTCTCATGAGAAAAATCCATCAGCTAGTAACTCGGGGGAAGGGGGATCGTGATTATCCTGCTGGCCCCACCCCAAGTCAACATCCAGGGCAGGGGGCTCCCTCTACAGCAGGGATGGGGAGTTTGTGTGGCAATTCCCGCCCCATCCCAAGATGAAGTAAATAAAGACACCGGACACAGAATTAAAGGTTAATGGGCGAAAAATGGCCACAACTTTATTGATTACAGGAAAGAGGGGTATTGGCTTTAGGCATTGGCCCTACCAGACTATCCGGTCTAACCGGGAAGGGTTAAGCACCAACCGGAGGAGCCCCCGAGATGCACATCCCTGGGATGCTCCCCAGGGGGTTACCGCTCGGGGGCGCGCTTTAGGCCCTAGCCTCCGTAGGTTTCGGACGAGGCGACGCCCCCCGGAGTCCTTTAACGAATTACCCTTCAAGCTTTGGGGGAGGTGATGGCTTTCCTCCCCCCCAACCTCATTTCCATAACAATGCCCCTGCCAATGCCTAACCGCCAAAACCAAGGAGTTGTGATGTTTTGCTACGAGGTAGGCGAAAAAACCAAGTGGCTTCAAAATCCAGCCAATTAGACAAATGGAAAAACTCCTACCAGGCCCCTTACAGCGATCAGCCGAAGCCCATAGCAAAGTCCAGATGCAAACCTAGAGGGGGGGTGGGTGGGAAACCGCTGCTGCTCTGGGAGGGAAAAGGGGTGAGCCACGGCTGCCCCGACCTTAAGTGAACCCTGGGAGGCCCGCCCCCAGCGCCAGCCGATTGGCTGTCGCTGTGGGCGGTGAATATTAATGAGCTGGGGAATCCCTGCTTCTCACGGGGCTGACGCCAGCCCCGCGAGATTGCTGATGGGGGCGTGAGCCCGCAACTCCACCCCCTCTTTAGGTCAGGAGTGGCTTTGTGGCCCTCCAGATACAATCATAGGATTTTAGAGTTGGAAGTTACCCCAAGGGTCATCTAGTCCAACCCCCTGCAATGTGGGAATCTGAACAAAAGCACCCTTGACTGATAGCCATCCTGTTAGAATTCCTGCTCTATGATTGCAGTCATGGGATTTTTGTCTATCACATGAGGGTGTATGTTTTGACTCCACAGAGTGGGAAGTGACGGAGACAGGATGTTTGTGTTACTGTGTTCTGTGAAGTGGGACTATTGTCCTTTGTTCTTTCTCTTTGCTGTCTGATGCTAGAGAGGAGGGAGCCATGTTGCAGTGCTCCGTGTGTGTTTATATGTAAATAAAGGTGATTAGCCAAAATGCTGAGTTGCTGAGGTCTGTCACACAAGCTGCAAAGACTGCAGTTCCCTAAGTGTGCCGGTGTCGGTTGGCATCGGTCGCTGTGATGTTTGGGCAGAAGAAAGCTTTTGAAGCTCCCGAATGATTGACCAGGAGGGTGGAAACATGCCAGTCAGGCACATGTCTCTACCAGGGTCCTACTTGAGTGTAGGCTGAGCTCCTGACACATCCAACCTCTGCTTAAAAATCTCCAAGGAAGGAGAGACCACCACCATTCCACTGTCAAACAGCTCTTAGTGGCCTCCAACTCCATCAACCTCATCTTCGTATAGATGTTCTGTGGGATAACCAGCCTCATATTACTAACATGCCTGTTTAATTAATGTGTGAAGGGGTTAAACCAATAGAGAGTAAGCCGTCCTGCCAGACTTAGCTCACCTTAGGAGGGACTAGGTGATCAAGCCTTTGTTTTCCCTGTCTACCTAAAAAGCTCAGCATGTGAAGAGGTTCAGCTCACTGCTGAAATTTAGACCCAAATCTCTCTTGAGTTCCTATGCCAATAATTTAGGAACTTTCACCACTTTTGCAACTAAACAAAGTTTTACTGCATGCATGAATTTTCTAAATGATTTATGGAAAAACATATGAATCTGATCTTTGGAGAATTTGTAAGTAAACCATTTTTAACTTACCAAACAGGTGGTCTTTTCATTCGCTGGAGGAAAAGGGAAGTTGTGGAACTCAAAAGGGCATCTTTTAAAAGGATAAAAGCTTATATTTCCACACTTTTTTCTACAAACCCTTGGACTGAGGTATTGCATAGGAGTATCGGTTGCTGTTGTTGTTGTTGTTGCTGCTGCTGCTGTTATTGATGTTAAATTTTTGTATCTTTATTTTTAGTTCTTGCTATGATTTATGTGGAAATTGTTCAATTTGGTTGTGTGCATTTTGATGTATTTTATTTATTTTTTATGACTACTTTGCTTGTTAGTAATAATGTAAATATTTTCATGTTATAAGCTGCCTTGAGCATGGCTTTAATTATGGGAAAGTAGCATACAAATATGCTAAAAAGCAGAGACATCACCTTGCTGACAAAGGTCCGTATAGTTAAAGCTATGGTTTTCCCAGTAGTGATGTATGGAAGTGAGAGCTGAACCATAAAGAAGGCTGATTGCCAAAGAATTGATGCTTTTGAATTATGGTGCTGGAGGAGACTCTTGAGAGTCCCATGGACTGCAAGAAGATCAAACCTATTCATTCTGAAGGAAATCAGCCCTGAGTGCTCACTGGAAGGACAAATCCTGAAGCTGAGGCTCCAGTACTTTGGCCACATCATGAGATGATAAGACTCCCTGGAAAATACCCTGATGTTGGGAAACAATGAGGGCACAAGGAGATGGGGATGACAGAGGACAAGATGCTTGGACAGTGTTCTTGAAGCTACCAACGTGAGTTTGACCAAACTGGGGGAGGCAGTGGAAGACAGGAGTGCCTGGCGTGCTCTGGTCCATGGGGTCACGAAGAGTCGGACACGACTAAACGACGAGCATAGAAATAAAAATATGATATCTGTCTGAAGTCTGAAAGGCTACCTTACGACACATGCACAGAGGGAAAATGGAACCAGCAACAGGATTCCTCCAAATAAAAAAAAAATTGTGTACACTTCTTCAGATACCATACTTAGTCAGCTCATACCAATAACTTACTTAGTTGGTCTCTAAGGTGCTACTGGAAGGATTTTTTTTTTTTGTTTTGTTTCAACTACAGCAGACCAACACTGCTACCTACCTGTAACTAGGATTCCTCCAGTACATTTTTCACATACTTTGTCTCCGCTGCCTTTGAAACTTTTTCCTCTGCTTCCTGCAACACCTAAAGCTTACCTTTAGTTGCTGCCAGACTGTTCCTTTCTTGATCGATTGCCCAACCCAATGCCTGCTCATTCTCAGCAGCACTTAAAAACTTTGTTTATTAGACAACGTATGGCTCCTTATGTTATTTGCAGAGGATTTTAATGGTTCTCCTTGTATTGTTCAGGATACAAATGTCTGTATTAACAACAGCAAGGGCAGAAACATCTCTTAATATGCCCAGCTCATCAGAGTGGCTCATCCTTATGGGTGCCTTAATAAGGCATTTAAAATCATAGGGAAATGCCACCTGACAAAAAAAATATTTTTTATTTCCACTTTCCCGTCCTACCTTCTCGGACCCACCACTGAATAACCAGGTGGAAATCATGCATGAAATATGATTCTATTTAGTTTAATGGCACGCAGAGCCCAAATGAGCACATTCAGTGTATTATCTTAGCACTGCAAGACTCCATAATGTTTAATGCAATGGGAATCTGTTCAATACTGAACACGAATGAATGGGAAACGAGGCCTTGCTCGGCCTTCTTCCCATTATCAGCAGAGCAGTAAATTCCAAGAAGCTGCCCCAGTTGTGCTCATTTCCAAAGTTTGTTGTATTTATGGACACAAATCCCACTGTATATACTCTTAGTTGTTAGACCTTGCCTTCCTTACTAGAGCCTCCCATGTCTGAATCCATTCCAAAACCCATGTTTCTCAATCATGAAAATGGCAGTATGCCTATAGGTTAGCAAGAAGACAGTGGCATGCCTTTGCAGAGCACTTGATTTCGCTCTTGGCATTGCTAGTTCAAGCATCTCAGCAAATGATGCATTTGGGGAAGGCCTTGATCATGCTGTAAGCAGGATGAGTGATAGAGATGGCAGCACTGGCTGAAAGCTGGACAGGGACTCAAAATGGGCATCAAAAACAGTCTCCTAGAACGTGATGGGTTTCATATCAGATGTATGCAAATAGGGGTGTCAGTGTGACCAAAGAGTGTATGGCGTTCAAGAGATGTGCCCCCCATGGGTAGGGAGAAGGAAGGAATTTGCCCCGCCTTCAACCAAAATGAGAACCCAAACTCAGCTATGCCTTGAAATTCACACCTCTCCAAATTTCATGATGCGGCTCTCTAACCAATCATTGTGTGCAAACACAAACATGTTAGGTAAGCATTTGCATAAAATGTGTATATAAGTGAAAATAACATGCATTACATGGGAGACAACTGATTTGCAAAAATAGAAATGTGTATTGATCTTTCCAATATCCTCCAACTCATTCTCATGGCTTTTGGACACCACAGAAAGACTTTAAGAAGCAGGCTGGCACACTAAGTAGAATAATAGAAGTGTAACCACACGACCCCAACCCCTCTTTCCACCCTTTTTTTCTTCCTAATTGTTTAAACCAATTCATAAACCAAGAACTTATACATCGACCACTAATAATGAAACATGTAGATATTTTCCACATTTATTATGCTATTTTTTGTGATATACAAATGACATGAGAAAACTTGGTATACTTATTTGTTTAACATTATTCTTGTTTATAAAACCCATAGAAGAAGAAGAAGAAGAAGAAGAAGAAGAAGAAGAAGAAGAAGAAGAAGAAGAAGAAGAAGAAGAAGAAGAAGGCTGGCTCTCAAAGCTATTGCAGTTCTTCTTATATATCTTATGGAACATGATATTGATGGGCTTCAGCATGGGGAAAACAATTCAGTCCACTCCACCGCCAGTCCTTAATGCCAGGGGCTGCCAAATATTTGGGACTCGTGGGCACATTTGCAAACTGTTGCAAGCACCATTCACCTGGCACAGTTGTCACACAACTATGCACATGGATGCATACTGAAGTTGTTTCCTCCCCACCAGCGTTTAGGCTGAAAAGAGTTGTTATTGTTCTGGCTTTTTCTCTCCCCTGCCCCCCAGCCCAATGTGATTGTGATCTTACTGGAGAATGCAGCTGGAGAGGCAATAGTTAACGTTCCCAAGCCTACTCTCAACATGGAAGGTGTGGAGAGGTGGGACACCTGGGCCCCTAGGAGGAGCTAAAGTCCACCTGGGGGCCCTGCACTGACAACCCATGTTTTACCCTCTTTAGAAAAGTGATGGGGGAGGAAGCTGGGGAGATAGAAACAGAATAAGCACAGCTACATAATCAATAGTTTTGTGTGCAGGGTGGGGGGAAGGGGCATAAATGGAAAGCACAGTTATGAGTAATAATAGAGCAAATTCATGACTCCTGCTGCATCTATAACTATAATTTTGCAAAATGACGCAAATTATTGGGGCCTGGCAATGTTGCCCACGGAAGCTTAAATGTTTTGTAAGTAGTATTGATTTGGATTTGAATGTCAGAGACTAGTCTTATCAGCCTCCACTGCCCCACCAACCAACATTGGCACAGACAGAAACACACACATACACACACAACCACATAATGATCATATTGTCCTCTGAATTCTAATTAAGTGTCTTTATTTTGAAAGCCGGCAAACAGCAGTGCAAGTATGCAATTATCAAGGTAGTTATTGACCCTTTGCGGGGGCAGAATGACCACAATTTTAAGCATTGCTGAATAGCGCATGATTTGCATTGAATGAAGCCCTTTTTTTCACCAAGATGGATTGGTTCTGCTTTCTAAATATATAATTTGCAGTCTTGAAAGAGATGACTTAAATAGTTCAAATGGAACATGAGACGGTTATTAACAGGTCTGATGACATGGCAATGTGAAATATTAACCTTTGCAAAATCAATCGCCTGCTCATCTCTCCTTGTCAAAGGAAAACTAATTGAATTAGTCAGCAGAGAAGTTTGGGTCTGATTCAGCAAAGCAGAGCAGTGCAAAGGTTGGGTTGGATCCGGCACAACGAAAGCTAATGAGCAGGTGCCAGACAGATACATGAACTGGGGGTGCTCCAAAGCTCTCTTCAGGGTATTACACACTTGAATAAGCAGAACATGGATGTGAGAACAAGAACATTAGCTCTGCTTCCACCCAACGCACCATTGTCCACCCCAAAGCCAAGGGAATTTTCAGCCTAAGGGCTGCATTTACTCACAGGCAACTTTCTGCAGGCCACAGGAAGGTTAATATGGCCAGAGGAGGGTGTTGTTCCTCACCTTTGAACAATTGGGTGCATCCCAGCCATGCAAAAGTCATCTAGTCCGGCCTTCTGCAATGCAGGAATCCTAGCTAAACATCCAGGACAGATGGCTATCCAACCTCTGCTTAAAAACCTCCAAGGAAGAAGAGGCTCCAACCTCCCAAGGGAGACCATTCCACTGTCAAACAGCTCTTACTGTCAGAAAGTTTCTCCTCATGTTTAGTTAGAATCTCCTTTCTTGTAACTTCAAGCCATTGGTTCAAGTCCTACCCACCAGAGCAGAAGAAAACAAGCTTGCTCCATCTTCCAAGAGATATTTGAAGATGGCTATCATATCTCCTCTCCTCTCAGTCTCCTCCTTTCCAGGCTAAACATATCCAGCACCTTCAACCATTCCTCCTGAGGTTGGGTTTCCAGACCCTTGATCATCTTGGTTGCCCTACTCTGTCCATGCCCCTGCTTGTCAATATTCTTCTTAACCTGAGATGCCCAGAGCTTGACACAGTACTCCAGGTTTGGTCTGGCATCTGGCATCTAGCCAGGTGAGGTGGGGAAAGATTCACCCTCAGTCACTAGAGCATGAGACTCTTAATCTCAGGGTTAGGGGTTCAAGCCCCATGTTGGGGGAAAAGATTCCTGCATTGCAGTGGGTTGGACTAGATGACGCTTCCAACTCTATGATGCTATGATTCTGTCTCTATGGCAACAGAGCAACCTGTCTGGATACGGTAAATAGCAGTGCTTGGTTGGCCAGCTAAGACCATCACCTTAACAAATGAACTGGTTTGGCTGCTTAGGAGCCTCTTCTACTAGATTCTACACAGAAAACCATCCAGCCCTGTGATCCTCAGAAGAAGAGTGGCACAGAAATTCAATAAATGAATAAACAAATAGTTTCATAATGGTTTTCTTTTATGTTGATACATGAAGTATGGAAAGGTCCCTTTGGTCTTCAGCATAGTTCTATCCACAACGCTGGATCAGCATTGGATCGCTCTCTGACAAACACCCTGGCCTCTGATTTATTGTAATCAGTTATGGAATCTCAGAGTTTTGGGATGAAAAAGAGGCAGAGGTCATACTCCAGGGATCCAGAGGCAGTAATATGTTTAATGTGGTGGTGCTGGCATTTTCAAACTTTTGCTTTTGTTTAAAATGTAGGGATGCATTAAATGTGTTTACACCATAAAGCTTCCACTGCCCTTTTCAAAATGCTTCGCACAGCATCGCTTTATCTCTCCTGAACAGTGCAGAATTTATAGCTTTCCGAGGCTGGCAAAGGTTCCCTTCTTCTCATTTCCTTTTGTACTTGCAATATTAACAAATCATTTAAGCGCAATTCCCATACAGCCCTGGTGCACTTTACAAAGTAATAGAACAATATAACATTGCAATACTGTCCTAGATGGCCCCACAAATTAGGCAAAAATACAATCAGTCGACCTCCCAGTGTCAATTGAAATGAGTACAGCAAACCCGTCTTTATTTCTTTGGAGAGGATAATGCCTGCAAAAACATTTGCCACTTTGGTATCTCAAGAAATACTGGAATATGCATGAGTCCCTGTTGTAGGAATTCAAGGTAACAGAGAATATGCAACATAATAAAAGCTTTCTTGATCAGCCCCAGAGCCTATCTAGTTAAGCTTCCTGTTTCTTGCTTCTATAAAGCTCACAATAGCTCTTTCCCATAGTTGCTCACCAGCTATAGTCTTCTGCTTCTAAAGTGTGAGGACTACTGGCCAAAATATTGGGAAATGATAGAAAAAACAGGAGACAATTGGAGACTGCTGAGCTTTGAAAAATTAAAGAATAGGGTGCAAGATTGGTTTCACTATGCTCAAATTCAAGAAGTTTTTAAGTCGGACAAAAAAATAGGATTCCAGGTGGAAAAATCGAAACTAGAGACAGAACTGTTAGAACCTAAGACCAAGGTACTTTCGAGAATGTATAACTTGCTGCTTAAATGGAATACTCAGGATGAGACAGTCAAATCAGCCATGATAAAATGGGCTCAGGATATTGGGTACAACATTATGTTTGAAGACTGGGAAAGGTTATGGACCACTGGAATGAGATTTACGGCATGTAATGCCTTGAAAGAGAATATTATGAAAATGATATATAGGTGGTACATGACCCCAGTCAAACTTGCAAAAATTTACCATCGAGCCGATAATAAATGTTGGAAATGTAAGGAGGCTGAAGGGACATTTTTTCACCTTTGGTGGACTTGTCCAAAAGTGAAGGCCTTCTGGGAAATGATCTATAATGAATTAAAAAAGGTGTTTAGGTACACCTTTCCCAAGAAACCAGAGGCCTTCCTCCTGGGCATTGTGGACCAAAGGGTGATAAAGAAGGATAAGACATTTTTTATGTATGCATCTACAGCAGCAAGAATACTTATAGCAAAATATTGGAAGACACAAGATCTTCCCACGCTGGAAGAGTGGCAGACGCAGTTGATGGACTATATGGAATTGGCCGAAATGACTGGCAGAATCCGGGATTTGGATGAAGAGACAACGGAAGAAGATTGGAAAAAATTTAAGGACTATTTGCAAAAACAATACAAGCTATATGAATGTTAAGAATCTGCATGTTTTGGAACTTAGCTCCTGCAACTAGATCGAGAAAATGGGGAGATAAGTTACACTTAAGAAAAAGTTGAAATTTAAGGTTATTATATTTTTTATCTTAAGGCATAAATATTAGATAGAAGGCACCTTAAAATTAGAAGTGAAATATTTTGAAAGATATAAATAAGATACGAAACAAGGTAATAATTTGCTGATATGTTTTATTGTAAAGGATGCTGGGCGAGGGAGGTGTGGGGAAGTCCAGCTAACAATTTAAAAATGTATTTTGAAAGTTGGAGTATTATTTATTTTTCTTCTTTTTTCTTCTGTAAACTGAAAATGCAATAAAAACGTTTTAAAAAAATAAATAAATAAAGTGTGAGGGCTACTTTTGCAATCAGAAGAACATAAGAAAAACCCTGCTGGATCAGGCCAAAGGTCCATCTAGGCTATCACAGTTTCCCACAGGCATCTGGTTGGCCACTATGAGAAAAGGATGCTGGACTAGAAGGGCCGTTGGCCTGATCCAGCAGGCTTTTCTTATGTTCTTAACACTCTGCTGTCACAGTGGCCAGCTGGATGCCCCTGGAGAACGCACAAGTAGGACCTGAGGGCTGTGGCGGACTTTGGGGTGTCAAAATTCAGCAGTCCCCTGTGTGACACCAAAATTCAATGCCCTCTGCCTCTCACGCCATTCTAAGTCATAGTTTTAGTGCCCCCTGTGGTGCTTCCAAGGCTCCATGCCAAACGTGACTGAACCGGTTGTGCTCCCCTAAATACACCTCTGCTGAGGGCAGCTACACCTCTTCCTGCTTGTGATTCCCTCCAAGTTTCCCTGTTTTCCAGGGACATCCCTGGAAAAGCCATCCGGGTTTCTGATTTGATTTTGGAATATCCAACTTTTCCTTTGGACATCCCTATTTTCAATGGAGAAAAGTTGGATGGTGTAGAATAGGAAGTTCCTATTTTCATCAGAGAAGTGTTGGAGGCTATGAGCAACTGGCATTCAGAAGCAATAACTGTCTCTGATAGTGGAAATAGGACACAGCTATCACTACTTTTACCTTCCATGAATTTGTCTGATCCTCTTTAAAAGCCACCCAAGTACTGTAGGAGGTCATCTCTTGTGGGAGCAAATTCCAAGGTTTAGCTATGGTGCCATGGCTGCAGGCTATAAATATATGCCTTGGGCAGTCGTCTAATCTGCCCTTAAATATATCTAAGCCTCTAGCCCTCACTATTACCTGATTTCTTTAATTGGAAATATTTTGAGGCCATTTTTCCAGGCAATGTCCACCCAAAGCTTACAGCAGTACAGTAATACAGCAACACAACTCAACACAACACAGATGCCTCTAGGAAGCCCACAAACAGGAGATGAGGATAGGGATGGGGAGAAATTCAAATCAGTTTGCATTTAAAGGTAAACCTATCTAATGCACACTTTCTGACAAAATTTGCAAACCAAAACATAGCCATCATTTGAAATTTGCACTACTCTGAATTTTGCAGAGCTGTTCTTTAGCCGAATAATTTGTGCACAAATGCATATACAATGGGAAAGTGTGCCTATATTAGTGAAATGAGAGTGCAAATATGCATTAGGGGAAATTGCTATCATTCACCCACCCACGTTTAGCAAATGTGCATATATATCAGGAGAAATGTGTGCTACAATGCTGTCGAGTTTTCTTTCTAGGATTCTCTCTTTCATATGTGGAAATGTGGATAACTGAACTGAAGTCCAGAAAAATATTTTTAAAAAAAAACAAAAAGAACCTGAGAGAAACTGAATTTGCCAGATTCACCCATTGTTAGCTGGGAGTAAACCCTTTTGTACGACTAAACAGACACTCATGCGATTGGACTCCAAGAGTGATATTAGCAAGTGGAACATCAAAGGTGTTTAACATAGGGCATCAGTGATGGGGCAGAGGGCACAGGTGTCTCTTGGCTGAGAGCGGAAATAGTTGCAGTCAGAAAGCCAGTCATCTGCGCGCCAGATCTGTGTTTTTCTAAAGCCATTCACTGTGGAAAGATGCATGTCTTACAACCGCTCCCTTCTCTGCCGGTGGAATGTGCAGCTCTCGCTGGGGTATGCCACTGTGTTTGATGAGGGATAAATGTGCATTCCCTCTGCCCAGCGCAGATCCCGCCAGCAGCCGCTCTTTGAAGTTCTCATCTGTATGCATTAGAGCCGGGAGTCAAGCCAGTGTGTGCTCCGCTCCAGCCCACGGTGTGTCACAGTGGCAGCACCTAGAAAGCCTATGAATATTTATCGGTAGGAAAAAGGCATCCATGTGTATTTGCTCAATCTCTCTCTCCGCTCTTCCTTTCCTCCCTTCAATCACAAACCTGATTTTTTTTTATTTTGAGAGGGAGAGAGAAGGCAATGTACCAGATACAGCAGACAACCTCCAATACAGAACCAAAGGCTACATGAAGAGTATTTATTTTCCTATTTCTCTCTCTCCCCCCCCCATACATCTTCATTTTGCATTTGTATTTTTGGGGAGATTGAGCACCAGCAGGGATGCGTGTGCATTTGTGGGTCTGCTTAGGGGTGCATGAGGTTGTTCCTGGTTGGGATGAATTTGTCCAATCATGCTGACCATCAGAAGATGCTACCCAAGATCAGGAGAGGAGGCATACAGTCTCCATCCTCCTGTTTCTCATTTCTTAATCTCAGAGGAACATGGCAAGCTGAGCTATGGTCCTTCCACCAGTCATACTCAAAAGATTGTTGGAAATAATGAGCATTAAAGCAGATCAAGAAAGCCTTGTGATTGCCTCTCTGTCCCCTTGGCTTTATCCTGGGGTGCCATTCAGGAAAGGCATACATCTTTCTTTCATTATTGATGCCCTCTCTTCCAGGCCTTTGCTGGGGGGTGAGGTGAAGCCAGCTACAATGTGTTAAGTAGGAATAGGGAACTCTGAGAACTGTAGGTCCAGGAGGAGATATGTGGGGGTCCCAGCATCCTTATCAAACTACAACGTGACATGGGTGGCACTGTGGTCTAAACCACTGAGCCTCTTGGGCTTGCTGATAGGAAGGTCAGCGGTTCGAACCCGCATGACAGGGTAAGCTCCCTTTGCTCTGTCTCAGCTCCTGCTAACCTAGCAGTTCAAAAGCACACCAGTGCAAGTAGATAAATAGGTACCACTGTGGTGGGTACCACTGGTTTCCATCACGATGTTCTGTTGTGCCAGAAGCGGTTTAGTCATGCTTGCCACATGACCTGGAAAGCTGTCTGTGGACAAATGCCGGCTCCCTCGGCCTGAAAGCGAGATGAGCACCGCAACCCATAGTCGCCTTTGACTGGTCTTAACCATCCAGGGCTCCTTTACCTTTACCTTTTTATAAGAACAGCTCCTCCCACAATACCTCTTCATATTTATATC
Organism: Podarcis erhardii; assembly: GCF_964252035.2. NCBI lineage: Eukaryota > Metazoa > Chordata > Lepidosauria > Squamata > Lacertidae > Podarcis > Podarcis erhardii. The sequence goes on from NC_138501.1 coordinate 50,201,206, forward strand.
CCAGCTCTATCACTGAAATTTGTTCTCACTTTCCGTGAAGTTACAGAGACCCAACTGGCTTCAGTTTGAAGTCGGGCATTTAGTGTCAATGGTCACATGTTGTGGAAGATTCTTCCAGCAGAGATTTGGCAGGCATCCTTGCTTTCGACTTTCAGGCATCTCTCAAATATATTTTTATGTCAACAGTCCTTTGCAGCTATATAGACTTTCTTGTTCGCCAGTCATTCTAATGGTTATTTTCTTTTGCAATTACAATGAGTTATGTTGCATGGTACACTGCCTCAATATTTTATATGTGTTGATGGTATATGAGTGTTTAAAGAAATAAAATAAAATACATATCCAAAGGTACTGCTTCTGCTTCTTCTTTTTTTTTTTTTTTAAAAAAAAAAATCAGCTCAACTTCCCTTTATTTTTGGTTCTTTTCATTAGAGGAGGTCACATCAAGACACGGGGAACCTTTATACCATGGATCATTAGCGTGACAGCTGAATAATGGTGGGGCTCCTCTTCTGAAGGTGGGAATGTGATGACATTTATTTTCCCATCACAAGGGGAATCAAAGAGAGATGCTTGCATGAGTCAGGCAATATTGTCAAAATTATCCCAGAGAAAAGGAAATCATTAACTGAAATCATTAACTGAGTAATAGTTCTCCTAAACCTTGTTTTTACTCTTCCACTCCCCTCATCAATACAATGACTGCATACCCAACTTCCTGGCCAGAAATTACCCATATCTGTTTGCATGTGTGTCTGTCAATTTCTGTATCTCTGTTTCTTATCTTTCAAGTCTTAAATTGTCCACATTTCCAAAGCAATTGACAATATAATCCTCCTGAAAACCCATCAGCATTATACTGTAAATTTACCCTGATACACATATTTTTGCATGTGGCTATGACTAATAAACATGTTTTTTGCAAGCAATTTTCCCACATATAATGCATAGTTTCCATGTTATTTACATTAATATGTGCATTTGTAGACACATTTTGCTGTGACATGTGCATTTGGTTGGGAGAACAGCAATGCCACATTTTGAGAAGTGTGAGTTTCAGAGGATAGCTGTGCTTCGGTCGGCATATTGGTTTGAAAAGTGTGAATTAGGTAGTTCCTTATTAAAATGCAAGCAGGATTGAATTTATTCCCCATCTCTCCTGTGCAGGCATACACCAGCTAAATGCTGGTCAAATCTGCTGAGCAGCCGAGAGGGAAGGATGGAGTTATAATTACAGTGGTACCTCGGGTTACATACGCTTCAGGTTACATACGCTTCAGGCTACAGACTCCGCTAACCCAGAAACAGTACCTCGGGTTAAGAACTTTGCTTCAGGATGAGAACAGAAATTGTGCTCCAGCAGCGCGGCGGCAGCAGGAGGCCCCATTAGCTAAAGTGGTGCTTCAGATTAAGAACAGTTTCAGGTTAAGAACAGACCTGCTGAACGAATTAAGTACTTAACCCGAGGTACCACTGTACACTCCCAGCTTTCTGAGACCACACTCTCTTTTCTACCTAATTTGCCTATCATTGAGAGGAGTAGTACGACTCATGCAACACGTTGGTGACTAATATACATACAATAATTACCAATATAATTATACATCCTTTATCAATCTTCTGAGAAAAATACAAAACCTTATGTAAAGCCACAGAGACTTATGAGCTACCCAACTTTAAGATGAACTTATAATGTCTGGTTTCAATGGATTTTTCAAATGCTTAACTCAGTCTTTTGTTTTCTTTATCTTTAGGTAAGTTCACGAAGATACCCACAAAGGGTAAGTTTGGTGGTGTTCACAATACTGAGAGATGCTAGTGAGGTTGTAGATGGATGTTAATGAAGTTGTAGACAGGATGCTGCCATTTTGCACCCGTTTCGCCTTGGCAGTCCGAGTAAGGCCGCTGTTCGCCCCCGATGGGGCCCCTTTACTGGGGCTTGCAGGTAGCACACTCCCAAGGTAGCTTTCCAGGCTTCTTCAGTGGTCTAATCTCAAAGCCTTGATATGTATATTGATATGCAATTTCATAAAGAATACTATTTCTTGGCTTAAGCTTATGAGACTGATTTGCTAATAGTATTCTTTATGAAATGTCTGTGACCGTAGTAATAAAATTCATTCATTCAAGGTTTTGTATTTTTCTCAGAAGATTGATAAAGAATGTATAATTATTTTGGTAATTATTGTATGTATAATGCTGTGGGTTAAACCACAGAGCCTAGGACTTGCCGATCAGAAGGTCGGCAGTTTGAATCCCTGTGATGGGATGAGCTCTTGTTGCTCGGTCCCTGCTCCTGCCCACCTAGCAGTTCAAAGCACGTCAAAGTGCAAGTAGATAAATAGGTACGGCTCCGGTGGGAAGGCAAACGGTGTTTCCATGCACTGTTCTGGTTCGTCAGAAGCAGCTTAGTTCGAATCCCTGTGTTGGGATGAGCTCTTGTTGCTCGGTCCCTGCTCCTGCCAACCTAGCAGTTCAAAGCACGTCAAAGTGCAAGTAGATAAATAGGTACGGCTCCGGCGGGAAGGTAAATGGTGTTTCCATGCACTGCTCTGCAAGCCCCAGTAAAGGGGCCCCATCGGGGGCGAACAGCGGCCTTACTTGGACTGCCAAGGCGAAACGGGTGCAAAATGGCGGCACCCTGTCATTAACATCCATCTACAACTTCGCTAGCATCTCTCAGTATTGTGAACAACACCAAACTTACCCTTTGTGGGTACATGCTGGCCACATGACCTGGAAGCTGTACGCCGGCTCCCTCGGCCAGTAAAGCGAGATGAGCGCCACAACCCCAGAGTCGGCCACGACTGGACCTAATGGTCAGGGGTCCCTTTACCTTTAATGTATATTAGTCGCCAAATGTTGCATGAGTCGTGCTACTTCTATCAGCAGCAAAGGTTGCATTTTTCTATCATTGAGAGGAGGCAGGACTGTCTATCCAAATCTGGCCATGCTCCCCCTTCTCTGAAACCAAGCATGCCTTCCAGGCCCTAAATGGGGGGAAAAATAAGGAACCCCCTTTCTCTGCTGATAGAGAGCAACATCTTCATCTGCAGAAAGAGGATCTAGGATTTTGTGGGGGGAGAGAAGCAGAAGAAAATCCCTGCTGGATCAGACCAAAGACCCATCTATTATTCTCAGGTGCTCTGAGAACAAAGCAGAAAAAATGGAAGCCTCTTGCAGAAGAAGAAAACTTTTTGGAAACCAGAGGACAGATTTCAGGGCACCTTGGTGTTCGTTATTGCAGGGATGTGTATAAATGCTAGGAGGGGATGTTTATTAGATATTATCCTTCCCTCAGGTTAGTTTAAGTAATCTAGGATGCTTTAAGGCAGACTAGATTTTCCTGGTATTTCCCCCCGTTTTAAAACAATAATCACATAGTCTTGTAAAAGGTAAAAATAACATCTACTCACTCAGTTTCTGTTGCAGGATAACAGATACAGCAGCTTTGTTCAGGCAAGCTTAAAATGGCAATACGGTGGTACCTCGGGTTAATAACTTAATTCATTCTGGAGGTTTGTTCTTAACCTGAAACTGTTCTTAACCTGAGGTACCACTTTAGCTAATGGGGCCTCCCACAGCTGCCATGCCACCGCTGTGCGATTTCTGTTCTCATCCTGAAGCAAATTTCTTAACCTGAGGTACTATTTCTGGGTTAGCGGAGTCTGTAACCTGAAGCGTCTGTAACCCGAGGTACCACTGTACAGTTACAAAGACATAATATAGTCTAGCTTAAGATGCAGTCTGAGCTGTAGCTCAGATTTAGCAATTGTTCTCACACTTCTGGCTTGGAGATGAGATGAAGAGGGAGAGGAAGAGGAAGAGGAAGAGGAAGAGAGAAAGCAATAAGAGGATGTATGCCCTCCCCTTGTCAGGGAAGAGTGAGAGTGTCGCTCACAGAGTTCTCTCTAGGAAACTTTCAGGATAAGTCTCTGAGCTTCTGCTCCTATCACGTACCTATCTAGCAAACAATGAATCGTTGGTTTGTCTGCCCTTTGAATATCCCACAATTATTTATTAAAACATTTGAACCCACATTTTAAAAGTCCCCTACCTAACCATGAGCTGGAAATCAACGCCACAAAATTAAAAGCATGTTGCTAACAAAATCACCATTACAGCAGAGTAACCAAAGCCTGATCAGTAGAGTTTGAGATCAACAATGCAATTACTGCCAGGCAATCCTTTCCCCCCAAAGGTCCAGAGAGCATCCATATTTTATTTGCATTGTTTGGCAGAAGACCACTAATGATGCATCCAAGCACAATAACCGAGGAAGTGTTTTCCTCTGTGCCCCCATCCCTTGCCTAGATGGGCTGGAATCATAGTGGAAGGACCCTGATGTTCATCTAACCATTAGAAGATATTGTGGGCTGAGAAAGACACCTCTGTGCCCAAGCTGGGTGGAACAATGGCCTGACTCGGCTTACAACGCTGCCTTAAACTACTTTGGGGAGAAGGAGGAATGTATTTCCTATCTCTGTTTGTTCCAAAAGGAAGGAGTTCATTGGTATTCCTCAGGTTATACGCTTCAGCATTTCTCATAGAACAGCAGACAGCTGTGTCTGGCTGTAGAGGCAGAGCAGATGCTGGACGCCAGTTGTCAGACCTTGGCGGTGTGCTTTAATTGCCCCTTTGAAAAAGATGAGTTCGGAAATTCAACGAAAAGAACTTGCTGTGTGTGCTGCAGCAGTTTTTGAACTGGCCATCCTGCCAGTGAGGTGGGCATGAAGAAGAAGAAGAAGAAGAAGAAGAAGAAGAAGAAGAAGAAGAAGAAGAAGAAGAAGAAGCTGTACCTCCAGCACAGCCCTGAAAGTTATTGTTTTAAGAATGGAAAGTGATTAAGAGGAGAGGCAGGAGAAAGATGAGGAGCACTGCACAGCTTAATTCCAGGATCCGAGATGTACCTGCAACTTTCACGAGGCCGCTGTGAAGTTTTTACAAGCCTTAAGATCTTTACTGGAGCAGCAACAGTGCAATGAGCCCTGACACTTTGTCAAACAACTGAAGTGCATCTGCAGGTTTAATAAGCAGGAGTGTATCTGACCGCCTGCTGTTCTCAGCCAATTTGTCGTTGACAGTGTTCCCATGCCTGACAAGTAAAGAGTACTGAGAAGAGGGGAACAACAGTAGGATGCATGAACGTAAGCAAAGCCTTCCTTGATCTGGTATCTGTACCCATCTGAACAACACAGATACGACTCCAGATCATATACTAACCGGACTTGTGGACCTTCTCTGTGTAATCAAGGAGTGGATGAGCGTTCCCCAAAATATAGCTATGTTCTCCTACTGTTGGAGATCATTTGCCTTCATTTGCTGGGAACTGTTGTGAGGAAGAGTGTGGTTGTACACAGAGTCTGTTTGCAGGCTTCCTGTGGACTTCTGGTTGGCTACTGTGAGAACAGGATGTTGGAGTAGGTGGGCCTTTGACAGGAACCATCTGCAGGGCTCTTCTTAGGTTCTTAGAACAAGATTCCTGAGATGAATAATATAGGATGAAGCAGATGCTCAATTAGATGCACTTTGGGACTCATCCAGCAGGCTCTTATATGGAGTCTTCTTGTATGAGGACTCCACAAGTCAGGATATCAAAGTCCAAGGCAGACTTGTGTAAGTTCCATTGTCCCTCCTGGTTTTTATGGTGGACATCTCATATGATTGGATTCAATCCCCAACAGTCAATTACTAATTTAAGCCCCACTTTATATTAAAGGGTATATAGGGAATGCAAAGGTGAGGCTAAGTTCCTTGTTCCACTGTCCACTATACAGCAGAAACTATTGCAATACAGTGGTACCTCAGGTTACAGACACTTCAGGTTACAGACGCTTCAGGTTACAGACTCCGCTAACCCAGAAATAGTACCTCGGGTTAAGAACTTTGCTTCAGGATGAGAACGGTAATCACATGGCGGCAGTGCAGCAGCAGCAGGAGGCCCCATTAGCTAAAGTGGAGTTTCAGGTTAAGAACAGTTTCAGGTTAAGAACGGACCTCCAGAACAAATTAAGTTCTTAACCCGAGGTACCACTGTACATGGAACATGCAGGGATCAGGGCTGGTGAGATACATTGTTTTGTGGTGATTCTGGTTCCTGTTTGGATAGCTCCAAGAAAGTGGTGGTGAGAGATGGCTGCTCTATCTATCATTGCTCTGGTTTTTGAGATGTAAATATTTTTTAGGTCTTGCCTTATTTATGTAATGTAATGTAAGCTGTCTAACACTATTTTTAATGTTGTGTTGCAGGGCTTATCTACACTTTCTTCTGCTCTTTCCAGGCATGGTCCACACTTGAAAGCTCCATGACTGAGGAGGGGTTTTTTTAGGGGGGGGTCACCTAGAGATCCCCCCCATTAAAATCCCCCAGGCACAGAGAGTAGACGTGTGTCTGGAAAGAGTGAGACAAAAGGTACATGTGGATAAGCCCTTACTTGTTAAAACCCACACTGGGACGTTAGGCTAAAAAGGTGGGTATTCATTCAGGGAAGTTTTTAGTGTTTGATGTTGTATTGTGTTTTTACCATATTTTGTTGGGAGTCACCCAGGGTAGCTGGGGCAACCCAGTCAGATGGGTGTCATAGACATCATCATCATCATCAACAACAACATCATCAACATCATCATTGCAAACTACCAGGTCCTTGAAATAATTATATTGTGAATATTATTATTATTATTATTATTATTATTATTTATTTGTACCCCGCCCATCTGGCTGGGTTTCCCCAGCCACTCTGGGCGGCTTCCATAGAAACCAAAAATACACTAAAATATCACAGATTTAAAACTTCCCTGAACAGGGCTGCCTTAAGATGTCTTCTGAATGTCAAGTAGTTATTTATCTCTTTGACATCTGATGGGAGGGCGTTCCACAGGGCGGGCGCCACTACCGAGAAGGCCCTCTGCCTGGTTCCCTGTAGCTTTGCTTCTCGCAATGAGGGAACCACCAGAAGGCCCTCAGTGCTGGACCTCAGCGTCCGGGCAGAACGATGGGGGTGGAGACGCTCCTTCAGGTATACTGGGCCAAGGCCGTTTAGGGCTTTAAAGGTCAACACCAGCACTTTGAATTGTGCTCGGAAACGTACTGAGAGCCAATGTAGGTCTTTCAATATAGACTGAACATCTAGGTAGATTAGATCACCTGCTATATCATTTCATCCCTCCATTATCTTATGGAATAGCTCACTAGGGCTAAGAAATATCATATTAAATTCTTTATGATTGGGCAGATTATGACAAAGTATTACAAGGCTCTAAAAGTGCAGCTTCCATTACAATTCACCATTGCATTTAAATTGCTCAAGAGGGACCCACAGCAAAATGTTACAGCATAACTTCCTCCCTAACAGGAGCGCTTCAGTTCAGGGATCCTGCCAGTTCTCCTGCAACTGAGCAGCTCAGTTCAGTAGGCACCCTGCACATTCTGCAGAAGAAAGTGATTGCATCCAGAATGCGGCAGCTAGATTGGTGACTGGGGGCGGCCGCCGAGACCACATAACACCGGTCTTGAAAGACCTACATTGGCTCCCAGTACATTTCTGAGCACAATTCAAAGTGTTGGTCTTGACCTTTAGAGCCCTAAATGGCCTCGGCCCAATATATCCGAAGGAGCGTCTCCACACCCATTGTTCAACCTGCACACTGAGATTCAGCACCAAGGGCCTTCTGGTGATTCCCTCACTGTGAGAAGCAAAGCTACAGGGAACCAGGCAGAAGGCCTTCTTGGTGGTGGTGCCTGCCCTGTCCTCCCATCAGATGTCAAAGAGATAAAAAACTACCTGACATTTAGAAGACATCTGAAGGCAGCCCTGTTCAGGGAAGTTTTTAATGTGTAACATTTTAATGTATTTTTAATCTTTGTTGGAAGCCGTCCAAAGTGGCAGGGGAAACCCAGCCAGATGGGCGGGGTACAAATAATAAATTATTATTATTATTATTTGCACAGTTGCTGAAAGGAAACTTTTTGCAAGTTTACAGAGGAAGCAAACCTTGGCACGAGCAGCCTGCCCTTCACTGAAAAGGAATGCATGCATAATTTTATTTGTATGCCGCTTTTCCATTCTTCGAGCCATGATCAAGGCAGCTTACGCCATGAAAAAGAATACTTAACTGCAACACAGCAAAAGTAGAAAAAATAAATAAAAAATTACGAAAACCAATCTGAACCATTTCCACATAAATTGCAACAAAATCTAAAATAAAGATACAAAAAATAGCAACAACAGCAACCATCCCCACCCAGCAACAAAAAACCCAAACAACACCCCAACCCGAAAGTCTGTTCAACAGCCTCAGCTTTTGTAGGTGGAGTCAGTCAGGGCACCATTTTCCCAGGCCAGGTGGGAAAAGACCTGCAGGGTAGGGAGCAAGTCTTCAAGGACTCACAGCCAAGCTGGTAGCACCTTAAAGGTAAAGGGACTCCTGACCATTCAGTCCAGTCGCAGACGACTCTGGGGTTGCGGCCCTCATCTCGCTTCCGAATCATGTGGCCAGCATGACTAAGCCTCTTCTGGAGAACCAGAGCAGCACACGGAAATGCCGTTTACCTTCCCGTCGGAGCGGTACCTATTTATCCACTTGCACTTTGATGTGCTTTTGAACTGCTACGTTGGCAGGAGCTGGGACCGAGCAACAGGAGCTCACCCCGTCACAGGGATTCGAACTGCCGACCTTCCGATCAGCCAGCTCTAGGCTCTGTGGTTTAGACCAGGGCACCAGAGACCAACTAACCTCCTACACCAACTGTAGGAGCCAGTGTGGTGTAGTGGTTGAAAGCAGTAGTCTCATAATCTGGTGAACCGGGTTCACATCCCCACTCCTCCACATGCAGCTGCTGGGTGACCTTGGGCCAGTCACACTTCTCTGAAGTCTCTCAGCCCCACTCACCTCACAGAGTGTTTGTTGTGGGGGAGGAAGGGATAGGAGATTGTTAGCCACTTTGAGACTCCTTCGGGTAGTGATAAAGCGGGATATCAAATCCAAACTCTAAGTTTGTTATTGGTATGAGCTTTCTTGTGCATGCACACTTCTTCAGATTCTTTTTATTTTGTTTCAACTACGGCAAACAAACATGGCTACCTACCTGTCATAGCTGTCAATGTTTTCCCTTTTTTAAGGGAAATTCCCTTATTCCAAATAGGATTCCTCGCAAGAAAAGGGAAAAGTTGACAGCTACGTTACCTGTAGCAAAGCTGGTGTCTGGCCTCTTCAGCAGCCTTAGCTGGTTTTAAAAACATGTTGTGATCGGTGCTATTTTTCTAGAAAAAGAGGTGCTAGAACTCACCAGGAACACCTCCCTCATTCTGTTAGCATGGCAATGATGCCCAGCTGAGAGGTGGCAGAACGGAGTTCCTGTGAGTTTCCCCTTTAAAAAAAAGCCCTGGTTTGTGATGTACTTTAATTATTGCTTTGGATTATTGTTCTTCATTTTACTGTTGATGTTTCAAAACATTAGCAGCAGCCTTGAATACCAACTTGGGAGAAAGGCGGGATATAAATACATTAAGTATATAAATAGACCATTTTAAGATTTCTTTTAAGCTGCTTAAAAAGAGGTTTTGTCACAATCAAACACTATATAAATTTTGTTGAATGAATGAATCAGTAGTGGAAGTGTGTGATAGAGTAGTTTTGTGTGCATACATGCAGTGCTTTATTTGTTTTCAGGGGGTACACAAGGGTACTCAGCACAGACACCTCTTTTTCGTTGTTAAAAAGTGGGGCACTTGCTGCAACAACTTAATGGTGAGTTCCAGCACCATATCCATATATATATATATATATGTAATGCACTGTATGCATGTTTGCTTTTTTAAACAACAGCAACTGAGCCTTTAACATGGTGGTTCTCAAAGGGGTGGGGTATGCTACCCTGATGTTGCAGAAGAGGATGACAAGTGTGGCAGGAAGATTTAAGGACAATCAAACATTTAAACATTTCAGTATAGTATAGTATAGTATAGTATAGTATAGTATAGTATAGTATAGTATAGTATAGTATAGTATAATTTGTTTGGATATATAACCAGAAACTATATCCACGCCTCTCTTCAAGCGCACTGGCTATTCTTCTACAGTTCCCCATGACTTATTGTTATGAACAAGGATTTTCAACTCTGACTGATATGAAAGATCAGAAAAGAGAAAGGCATGCTTGTGCTGATGAGACGAGAGTTCGTTTGTCTCAAATTAGACCTAACAGAAGTGAGATTACCTGGCAAAAGGAAGCTCACACCTCTCACTGACTTCATATACATACTTAATTTGGGAATGTGTTCTTATGTGGCTGCATCGTTTTATACTTTCTGGATATCCCGTGATCATATTATAAAGTAGATGTGTTCTATGTTACAAATCAAGCACTGCTAGGAGCTGTTTCTTTTGGTTTTCCAAAGTATTTCTTATCAATTAAAAAAAAAAAATGGTGTGGCATGAGCGACTGTTTATTCCAGAAATGCGGTGCAGAGATATTTTTTTGCAAACCGCTGCTTTAACTTCTCAAACCTGCAAAAATCCCTGAATGATATTTGTTCTGATTCAGCAGGAAACAGCTATTTCCCTCCCCCCAGAAAAAGCAGCAAAGACAAAATAAAAACTTATTGGACCCAAGTCTAGAAATCATGGGGCAAATGAAACAATCGGTGAGCCCTAAAGCAGGGTTGGGGGGTATTTTTTTCATCTCAGAAGCTGCATTCTTTGTTCAGCAACCTTGCGGTTACAACAACTTATCTGACTTTGATAAGTGGGTGGGAGGACTCAGCTGCTTTGTGCCATACTAATTAAATGCAATCATGCCTGGAAATCAAAGGTATCCTGTAGCAGAGCAAACCCTGAAGATTTTAAGCCCCTGCTCACTTTTAGTACTGAAATATAGCAGTGAAAGATGGAGGTCACGTGGCGACGCTGCCGCATTTTGCCAGGAAATGAATCACAACGAGCGAGAGAAAATGAATCAAAGGGAAGAGGGTGAATTCAAAACTATGCATTCTCCCAAAGGGCTGAAAGCGAGAAAGTTTCTCTTGAACCAAAAATGTTTTCTTCACTTTTATTCTGAATGCATCTCTCATTGATACAAAATTTGTTGCAAAGTCCTCGGCAGCAAATGCACACCTAGCACATGTGGTGTGGTTGTCGATATGCCTAGGATTTTTGGATTTTTATTTTCCAACAGATCACTTTAATGGTTGAGGAAGACCTCATACTCTCTCTGATGCTGGCAATATTTAATTTGATGGTGGGTGACATGGTTGTTGAACAGAAGAAAAATCTTGTTAATTGCAGCCAGGTGTCAGACAATGGAAATACATCTCACCTGCCCCCAGGGTTCCACCTATATCGGATTGGATTTTGAAGGGTCTTGAAATAGTTGAAATTGATAAGGTGGCCAATTTGGCTTATAAGATGGAAGGTATCTGCTTTTGATACAAAATTTGTTGCGAACTAAATCATCATAATAGAAATTTGGGGGGGTATCAGGTTTGAAAGACATTTTTTATTTTTTGGGTAAATGATCATTTATGTAAAGTGGGAACTGTGTAGATTGACGTATTTCCCCCCCCCCAAAAGGGGTTTCCACCAAATTGTGCAGGCAATTTTGAGTATATTTTTTCACAATGTTAATAATGTCTGCTTGTAACTTTTTATGATTTTACTGCATGATTTTATGCATTTTTGTCATAAACCACTTAGATTTTTTTAATGAAATAGCAGTCTATAAATATTTGTATGAATAAAAATTATACGTGTGTGTGTGTGTGTGAGAGAGAGAGAGAGAGAGAGAGAGCATATACGTGCCTCTAACCTAATAATGCCTCAGGGTGGCTATCAATTAAGTTATTAACTTCCCTTACCTGCCCACACTGAAGGCCAGAAATATCAAATTAACACATACATACATCCCAAAGAAGGGATCGCTCAGCTGGTAGAGCCTGAGACTCTTAATCTCATGCTTGGACTAGATGATCCTGAGAGTCCCTCCCAACCCGACAATTCTATGATTCTATGATCAAACAAATAACTCTACAGTGTGGAGAAGGCTGGGGGGGGGGCGGTGCCAATCAGAGGCTCCCTGCAAAAAAATCTGCTTTGCCCAAGAAACCAGTTGACCTAAGTAGTGTTACAAAAGTTGGGTGCCTCCCACACTCTCTGCCGAATGGTAGCAAGAGCCCATGGGGTCCCAGGCGCCCACCCAGGGTATGTGTCCCTTTGGAGAATGGAAGTCATGGCAGAAGACTATCGTGGCTTTAAGAAATATGGTTTATTCACCTATCTACATCTTCATTCGGCATGGACGGAGTCCAGACCTTCCAGCATAGCCATTTCAAGACACAACAGCTCAAGCTATCTGCAGCCAGCCACCTCCAAAGATGGATCTCAGCTCCTCTTCCTGCTTCTCCTTCTGAGCAACCCTTGCTTGAAAACTCCCTTTTCCTGTCCCTTCAAACACTCCACCCCCTATTACCTTGATAACATCTCACTCAAGAGCTAAGGATGCTCTCAGATGGCCCATCAATATATTTTATCATGTTAATAGGTTTGCTCTACACACTAAGCCGGCCAGGCTGGTTTGCATATGCCAACCCGGGAATTCCCTGTGTGGCACAGCTCTGAAGCTGGTACTTTAATCCATATCCCCATTTGAGGGTTGCCATATGTCCTCTTTTTCCAGAGCACATCCTCTTTTTCATGAGTATGTAAAATAAGAGTCGTCATAGCAACCCATAGTTAAAAGTAGGAGTCGGCAAATGTGTCCTCCTTTGCTCTTCAAGATATGGTAGCCCTATTCAGAACCCTGGCATTTACTAATTTCTAGATATATGACACCAGTGTCCTGAATGCCCCTTCCCATTGGGTACTCCTGGCTTAGGGTTACCAGACATCCCCGGTTCCCGGGGACAGTCCCTGGATTTACAAATCTGTCCCCAGACAAATTCCGTCCCCAGAATGTCCCCAGATTTGCAAATCTGTCCCCGGGAAATGTGGCAGTGGCAGCCTCAGGAGCCCGGAGCCAGCCTGGTAGTGCAGTTAGCTCCGGTTGGCTTCGGGAGCTGCTCACTGCCATGATGCCCACCATTTTTTTCTCACTGGAAGTCGCCATATGATGTGTCTTGTGTGCAACACATCATATAGACACTTCCAGAGAGGGAAAATGGCGGGTGCCACGGCAGCGAGCAGCTCCTGAAGCCAGTCAGAACCAACTGCGCTACCAGGCTGGCTCTGGGCTGCTGACTGCCGCTGCTGCCGCCACTGCTGAAGGGGAACCAGGGACATCTGGCGGTATAGATCTCCTGCCCCCTTCCCCCTTTGTTTTGACTAATTGGGGGAGGCACAGGAGTTGCAGGCAGGCGGCCATTGCCAAGTTTTTTAAAAACTGCACATTTATGTTTCACAGGGTGCGAAAGAAGGGCTTTGCACCTTTATACAATATGCATGTGTGCTTGGGCCCAGGGTCTTTTGCCTCACCATCTCCACTACTGACTCCCTGTTGCTACTCAGCTTCAAAAACCAAAACCAAAAGAACAACAACAGTGTCCCCAGATTCACTGAAAAAAAATCTGGTAACCATATCCTGGCCATGTGATCCCCAGACCTCCTCATCTTAGGAAAGACCAAAGTGAATGATGTATAGATGGTATATTTATATTACACCAGTGAAGCTAGCAAAAATGTATAAAGTTAGTAATAAATGTTGGAAATGTAAGGAAAAAGAGGGAACAGTTTATCACATGTGGTGGGAATGTAAAAAGGTGAAATGCTTCTGGAAGATGATATATAACGAGCTGAAAAAAATGTTGAAATATACATTTATAAAGAAACCAGAAGCATTTCTCTTGGGTATTGTTGGAAATGATATAAACAGAAAGGAATGTAAGCTTTTTCTATATGCAGTAACAGCAGCAAGAATATTATTGGCCCAAAAATGGAAGCAAGAAGATCTACCAACGATGGAAGAATGGAGGATGAAATGAATGAACTATGCGGAACTTGACAAACTAACAGGAAGGATCCGAAACCGGTGGGATCAGAAATTCACCGAAGACTGGAGTAAATGTACGGATTCTTTGAAAAGTATTTGTGATGACCAGACGACGTTTGTAGGTTTACAATAAGTTCTGTGAGCAATAAGATTAGAAATATTGTAAAAATGCAGAAGGAGAGAGGATATGTTAAGAGATGTAAAGGCAATATTAAGTTAGAAAATGCATAAGAAGTGATTAAGACGGAGGTGCTGATGGAAGTCCAATAAGATTGCATTTGTGATAAACTGTGTGGTATGTTTTATAATTTTGTATGATAAAAACCAATAAAAATATTATTATTATTTTTTTTAAAAAAGGAAAGACCAAAGTGAGTTTTCTCCAAAAGAGGGGGAGGGGTGTTGAGGTAATTTCTCCCCTGCTAAAGAACAGAAGTACCTGATGATAGTACTTTATGACCCTTTGTTGTCGCTTTTCTCACTCATCTCATCTGCATGGACAGATAATAGAATATGAGACTCAGTTCAAACGCCATTACAAATGAACTGCTTCGACGCGTATGGATTAAGCTCAGATGACACACTTTCTTCCCCCAATTAAAAGTGTGTCATGGGCCCATCCTACATTTCAAGGTTCCTTAAAGGCAACCGGCTTCATAGTATGTTTATGATCACAGTCAGTTTAGGACAAATCAATAGATCTAAATCAGTTAGTAATTACAGTAGGGAATAATATATACACAGATGCCCGTGCAGTATTGCAGATTGCATTGGGAGATTGCAGACATGTTCTTTCACTGTGAGGAAGAGAAAGAAAGATGCTGTTTCTAACAGAGAAAGCGAGGAGAGTGATGTGAGATACCACAGCTTAGATAAAAGGCTGATCTTTCCTTTTATGAACTGAATGCCACGAATGCATTGGGAAGTGGCTTTGCTGGCAACCAGCTAATGCATTAAAAGAAACCTTATTAATGATAATAAGTACTGAGAAAAACAGGATGATGACATGGAAGATTAGGAAAAGAACATAAAGCATCCTCAATGACAGGCAATTGCTTCATCAATTATTTGAGCGCGCAGTTTGAGCCCTACATGCAAATTTCGGTATTTATCTCTTTGTGGCATTTATATTCCAGCCTTTTCCTCCAAGGAGCTCAAGGTGCTGCACATGATCCCCTCCCCTTCATTTAATCCCCACAACGACCCTGTGAGGTAGGTTAGGCTCAGAGGCTGTGACTCACTCAGCTTCATGACCAAGTGGGGATTTGAACTCTGGTTTCCTACATTCTAGTCTGACAAAGTAGAGACATCACCTTGCCAACAAAGGTCCATATAGTAAAAGCTATGGTTTTCCCAGTAGTGATGTATGGAAGTGAGAGCTGGACCATAAAGAAGGCTGATCGCCGAAGAATTGATGCTTTTGAATTATGGTGCTGGAGGAGACTCTTGAGAGTCCCATGGACTGCAAGACGATCAAACCTATCCATTCTGAAGGAAATCAGCTCTGAGTGCTCACTGGAAGGACAGATCCTGAAGCTGAGGCTCCAAGACTTTGGCCACCTCATGAGAAGAGATGACTCCCTGGAAAAGACCCTGATGTTGGGAAAGATGGAGGGCACAAGGAGAAGGGGACGACAGAGGACGAGATGGTTGGACAGTGTTCTCGAAGCTACCAGCATGAGTTTGACCAAACTGCGGGAGGCAGTGGAATACCGGAGTGCCTGGCGTGCTGTGGTCCATGGGGTCATGAAGAGTCGGAAACGACTAAACGACTAAACAACAACAACATCAAGTCTGACACTCTAACCACCACACCACACAGGCTTTTGAGATAACATTTCCCAATGCTCAAGCATTGTGCTTTGTCGTAAGCAATGGCAGAACATTTCAGATCTGGGTAGGAAATTGGTGGGAACTCTCAGCTCTTCCTGTTTGGTAGTATTTGGAGAGCCTGGGATTAAACCAACACAGGTTCAAGTTACTGTTATATATATTTAAAGGTGCCAGTGTTGGTCCATAAACAAAAAACAAAATTCATAGTTGGGTTTATTAGGATTGAGCCAAATGTCACAAAACAGTGGCAAGATTTCTCCATCAGGCAAGATTATGATTATGATTATGATTATGATTATGATTATGATTATGATTATGATTATGATTATGATTATTTATTACCCCCGCCCACTTGGCTGGGTTTCCCCAGCCACTTTGGGCAGCTCTCAACAGAATATTAACAACACAATAAAACATCAAATATTTAAAATTTCCATAAACAGGGCTGCCTTCAGATGTCTTCTGAAAGTCAGATAGTTGTTTATTTCCATCTGATGGGAGGGCGTTCCACAGGGCGGGTGCCACTACTGACAAGGCCCTCTGCCTGGTTCCCTGTAACCTCACTTCTCGCAGGGAGGGAACCACCAGAAGGCCCTCAGAGCTGGACCTCAGTGTCCAGGATGAATGATGAGAGTGGAGACGCTCCTTCAGCCTGATGGATTAGCCCAGTGGCCCACCTAATTCAGTCTCCCATTCTTACAATGACCAAACTGATGCCTGCAGGTCCAGAGCACAAGAACACCCTCCATTCCTGTGGTTTCCATCTACTGGTCTTCAGAAGCATTACAACCACTGACCATGGAGATTGAGCACAGCCATCTGTCATGGGACAGGAGTCAGCTTCACCTGCTGAACAGCAGCCTGAAGGGGGAGAAGGCAGCTTGACTCCACCTACAGCTGATCAACCTTCAAGGACTCAGAGGAGAAGGAGCTGATGAGAACCAGCTGGCTTTAGCCTTCTTAAGCAGAGCTTCCAGCAGCAGTCAGATAGTGGTAAAAACGCCAGCAGTTCCTGGTCCTACCTTGCTGCTTCTGGCTTGTCTTGACCCTTGACTCCATGATCATTGGATTCCTGACCCCTGGACCATCTGAGCATGTGGGTTGCTGTTTGTCTGACCCTAGGACTGGACCTGACTTCAGGTGCTGACTCTACCTCCAGGCAAGTACACCTCAGAGACTCTTCTGCTTGGTTGGCCTCCAACTCCACTGCAGGTTGTTGCTCAGCAACGATATTATGACATCATCATTGCTGTTAGCCATTGATAGCCCTCTCCTCCATGAACTTGTCTAATTGCTTAAAGACACCCAAACTCGTGGCCACCACTGCCTCCTTTGGAAGTCTATGCCTTAGTTTCTGGTAGGATAAATGCCATAGAGTGGATGTAGACACCCATCTATAGGAGTGGCCAGGAGATAATAAAACTAATGAAGTATTTTGAGGTACCTCAGCCCCAGCCAGCCTGACCAATGGCCAGGGATCATAAGGAATATAGCCCACCATATGAAGGATGAGGATTCCTCACCTAGATTTAAAACATTAATTGCTGCCACACCACTTCAGACACACTACAATAATTGTTTGAGGACCAGATATATATATATATTTTCTAGGCATGGGGACAAAGCAAACACTAAAAGGGTGGGGCAAGGATAGTTTCCAACCACAAAATAAGAGTAGTACCTGCATGCTTTGCCTGATATCTCAGGTTCTACAAATGTTCTACACTTGATTTTTATTTTTTTTTAATGAAAACTGGGGGTCAGGAGGTTGTGGTTCAGCTGTGGTGGTCAGTTGCTCTGCATATCCTCTTCCAGATGTTCATGCAGGAATTCCTTATTTGTCTCCTAGCTGTGTTCTAGTTGAAGAACCCGTGTCTGGATTGTACCACTTCAGAAGGGAGAGCCGTGTGACTTTTTGTTCCTTCCTGCAAAATCCCTCCAACATTGACAAATAAAAATGAGCACGTTCGGGGAGGGGGGGTTGGAGTAAGCGAGATCTCTTGTCCCTGCCATCTAGCTCCTTCAAGGCATGTGCCTGCATGCGTAAAACATTTCATCAGCTCACCCGTTTAATTAAATATTATCTCTCCCTCTTCCCAAGCACTGGCTCCGGAGTCTATTTTTATTTGTTCTCCCTTTTCTACCTCCAACTTCATTGAATTAATTTTTTCTTCCCTCATCACCACGTCGTCTCTCCCCCCCCCCCCCCGGTTCCCTCTCCTGGGTAACACACTTGCGGTTAGCAGTAAGATTTCCATGGAAACATCAGGGACAGTTTGGATGGAGATGAAGGCTACATCTCTCCTGTGAGTTAAAAGGTTACACAGTTCACGTCTCCCCTGAACAGCTTGATCCAAGTCTTCTAGCGGTCAATAGCTGGCTGTCTTTTAAGCTGCATCAAGTATGTATGTCCATCCATAAAACTCTGTGTGCATGTCTGGGCAGAGGGTGGGGGCTGACGTCAATTTTTGAAGGTAGATTTTTTTTAAAAAAAATTGTTGAGAGCTATCTTGAGCTGTTAAGGGGAGGGGAGTAACAGTTGGACAATAGTTTGACCAGCTGAAAGGTCACAGGGAATTGAGCGAGCTTTCTGAGTCCATCAATAGTGGCCCCAGAAGGTAGGCTGAAGGCCCACGATACAGGAAATCGCCTGAAACTAAGTAGTACTGATCAGTGCAAGGGTTGGATAGTAACTTTGTCTGCATCCCATCATGAAATATGAACATGCTATATTAAAATTAAAATTTAAGAAAGAATTGAAATTCTTCATCAGGATGGATAAGAAGAGAGAAGTGTTTGATGCTTTAATTTTTTGGAAGCTGCCCAGAGTAGCTTGGACAACCAGATGGGTAGCATATGATGATGATTCTGAATAATAAAGCAAACAGCAGAGTGGACATACTGGTCATTTTCCTACATGGCTTTCTTCCAAAACTATGAATTCCTCACTTGATTCAGTTTCTTTGAAATGTCAAAATATCAAGGGTGCAATATCCTGCTTTGCCACCTCGAGTGAAACAGGAAAGTGCTTCTCTGATCCACTGCCACCACACCAGGGACACTGACTTGCAACCCAGGTTACGGGTGCCCAATGGCACCCGTGACGTCATGACAGTGCTTCCAAGACCTCGCAAGATCTCCATCACAACTTCCTGTTTCTTCCAGAAGTCGTATTCGAAGGCCTAGCAGGGCCTCCGATGGGGTCCGGGAGGTCACAATGGTGCTCCGATGCAACTTCTGGTAGAAACTAGAAGTTGCGTCGGAGCCCTGCATTGTGGGTGCTTAGGCTGAAGTTGAGAATGGGTACAAATCAGGCTTGCAGAATAAAAGAGAGCGGTGGCTTCATAAATGAGGTTGGGAAGGCAAAAAGCAACCTCAATAGCTGCATTGAGTAGGAAGGGGTTAATGGAAGGGAGATTGGTGAGTGGGAGTGAGCAGGGGGGCAGCCCCTAGCAGGACATGACACTGGTGTCACTTCCGGTGTGAGTGTAGTCAAGAATCTGCTATGTATCGTCCTTTCATGGAATAATAAGCTTCTGCAGACCGCACCCAACAATTCAGGAACCCCAAAATATACTCAGAGGCAACTACAAAATCCTGCAAGCTCTGTTAGCTTGATAATTGTACTGTCTTTGATTTGTGGCATGCATTGTAACATGGCCTGGGTCTTTATAACCTAATAATTTTGTCAGGTTATGAAATGAGCTATCAGGTGTTTTGTGATACACAGTGAACCTTTTTTTATTTGTCAATAAAAAGCAGCAAATGGAACTACAAAACTTCATTGTCGAGCATGTCTCCAGGGTTCAGCTTCCCATATATTCATTGTATGTGTGCCTGCGTGTTCATTGTCTTTGTGTAGGAATGCATCATGCTGTCTGGAGATCTGGAGATCAGAACATGATGCCCATTCACACATTTGTGCTCACAGAGACCTTCCCCAGTGTCCACCAGGTTTTCCACCCCCACTGCTGAAACTGGGCTTGAAAGAAGCAATCTGTTGGGTGCCAGGTGTGTGTGCGCGCACACACATTTTAGTGCATAGTGTTCCCAATGCATTCATTTTTGAATGCATGTTTTGCAGATTATTATTTTTTTGCTATTTTTGCAAATATATGGATTTCTATGCACACTTTCCCCTGATATATGCATTTTCGAACACAATATTTGGTTAGAGAAATACAGCTGCCCTTTGCAATTTGCATTTCTCCAGAATCTGAGATGTATTTTGGTCACAGGTTTCCGGAAGTGTGAATTAGGTTAAACTGTGACCCATGTTGAAATTCTTTCCTACCCTTACTGCATGGAGCCATGCTTCAATTTGTCTGCTTGTACATTCAGCGACTTTCAACAGCTGGATGTCCAGACAGGAACTTCTCTGCTATCTGTGCATACTGTAAATGCACAAAGAAGTGTCCTAACCTCTGAAAAGGGCAAAGATTGTGGCTGATTTAGCGCACTGGCCCTTTACAAGGCTGAGAGAATAATTCACCAAAACAGTGTGATGTTTAATCAAAAGTAAAGAATGAAGTACTGGTGGACTTGGCTTCAAAGTTTCCTTTCTGTTGTTATCATTTCAGAATTGATTATCTAATAGACACTTGGCCTGTTTGTTAATTCTCAGCTGGGAACCAGAAATTTAGTTTGTAGTCTCACAGCCTTGTGTGTTGTACTCAGCTTATGTACCATTCATAGTAGGCATGCCAACTCCATGGGGCTAAGGTAGCCTTTCTCAACCTGTGGGTCTGTAGAGGCCTTAGCCCAGTGTTTCTCAACCTGTGGGTCCCCACATGTTGTTGAACTACAACTCCCATCACCCCTAGCTAG
This sequence comes from Podarcis erhardii, assembly GCF_964252035.2. Lineage (NCBI taxonomy): Eukaryota > Metazoa > Chordata > Lepidosauria > Squamata > Lacertidae > Podarcis > Podarcis erhardii. Next base: position 50,221,844 of record NC_138501.1, read on the forward strand.
CAAGGCCAGAGCTTAGGGATGATGGGAGTTGTAGTCCAACAACATCTGGGGACCCACAGATTGAGAACCACTGGGCTAAGGCCTCTACAGGCCCCCATGTCCACTGGGATGGGGTTCAGCACCCCCAATCCTGAGGGGGCAGAGGAGATCTGGTAGTAAGTTGCCCTGGGCAGTGCTGCACTGGGAGAGAAAGAGAAAAGGAAAGAAAAGGCAGAGTCCTCTCTCAAATGAAGCTTTTAACCCCTGTCACCCACAGAAAGTGGGGGACCTTTCCATTTCTCTTCTGAGAACTTTCTTTTATTCTCCCAGCCATTCTTGAAGGTCTCATCTTCCCTGCCTCTCACTTAGGGTCCTTCCACCAACCATAAACCACCTTCACACATGTGTAATCCTTGGACTCCAAGAACAGCTCCAGAGCAGAGGGAGTGCTGTTCATTTCTAATAAAGAAGTCAAACACTCCACTAGGGCACACTAGTGGAAGCAAAACCAGCCACCACACTGAATGGTGGGCAGCTCAGACTTCTCTGATAGGGATCTCCCATCTCTCCAACACATGAGCCCTTCTTTCATTTCCAAACTCTGATTGTTGAATGAAGCTGGCTCTCTAAATTCACTTGACACTTTGCAGACTGTTTGCAAGCAGTGAGATGTCTGGGAGCAACTCCTGGGCCCGTCGCCTGGTATCTGGCTCATGAAGACCTCATCAGCTAAATGTTCCTAAACACCACTTCGGGTTAAAGCAATTCCAAAGGCATAAGATCTAATCTTGCATCCAGAGGACATTAACTCCGGAAATTGTTTTGAAGCTGAACTCTTGGCTACAAATGGAAGAACACAATCAAAGAGGAGCGTTGTGTTTAGTTAAAGTTGACTTTCCCCTTCCACTACTTTCTCCCTTCTTTTATCCCTTCCTTAAATAGCATATCAACTGTCAGCTCTACTTACTTTGAAACCCTAAACCCTGAGAGGTCGTCCTTACATGAGTAAATTAATTATTTAGTGAGTGATGGATTACATGACATAGAAGCAGCTTGAATGCCCCAAGTCGATGATGGAGGAGTAAGATCTGAGATCTGAGCTTAGCATAGAGAGAACAGAAAGGAAGTGAGGTGAGGGGAAACAGCCAATTGTTTTGCGCTTACCACAAATGAATTGAAAAATTTAATGCCGCATTCCTCCAGTGCTTTTTCCTAGGTAGAAGAAGAAGAGTTTGGATTTGATATCCCACTTTATCACTACCCTAAGGGGTAACAATCTCCTTTCCCTTCCTCCCCCACAACAAATACTCTGTGAGGTGAGTGAGGCTGAGAGAAAGTGTGGCTAGCCTAAGGTCACCAAGCAGCTGTGGAGGAGCAGGGAAGTGAACCCGGTTCACCAGATTACAAGTCCACCTGTCTTAACCACTACACCTCACTGGTAGCAGTTGCTCATAGAGATTTGACATTTATAAGAGAATGGAGGCCAAAAAGGACTTGAGAGTCATGCAGTTCCTTGGGTTTCTGCTACAGGATTCTTCAAGCCTTAACTCATTAACAGTGATTAAGGCAACAATTTACAGAGGCCATTTCAGATATTGAGACCAAACTGGATGTGGCAGGGTGTTAGCAGCTGCTATTGGGGAGTGGGGCTGTGGATCCTACCTTACAAATGATAGTCCTCTATTTGAAGGATGGCCGAAGGAAGGCATCTCTCTGAAGATGCTGTTATTTGGAGAGGCCTGGAAGTTGCACATCCAGGGTAAGCATCTAGCACACAGCTCGCCTAGTCTCAACATCTCCCTGCCAGGGTGAGATGGATTGGATTGCATATATGATAAGTGTTATATGCATTTTATATTTGATATATGCATTTTATGCATAATTTACCCCAGTCAGTGACTTTTGTATGCAGAGAACAGCAAAGCAAAACCTGAAGAACTGCAGATTTTGAAGGGTGGCTGTGTTTTGGTTTACATATTGTTTCAAAGAAGAAACAATTTTGTAAGTTTGACTCTAAGTGTGAACTGAGTTGTGTTTCTCCCTAGTCTCTAAGTTCAGCATCCAGCTTCCCACAGATGCCTTCAGGATGACCATTAACAGGGCAAGAAGGCCTGTGACCTTCTTTGCTATTGTCATGAGCAAGAATTATACCTATAAGAAGAATAAGAGCTACAATTCGGCTTCCCACACTGTCCCCTGTCGCCCAGATTTGGAATCTCACTTGGAAATGTTGGTTGGGATGTAATCAAAGCAGGATCCTTCCCCCCCCCCCATGATTACCATTACAGACATTTACATCCAGCTCCATAAATCGTCAACTGAAGCTTTGAGTATATCATTATTTATTGCCTCTTTGAGTTTGCATCTGTTTTCAAATTTCGACTATCAGAGTTGTGACTTGACTCAGCAATTACCAAGAACTTCAGGTTGCAGGGATAAATATGTAGATTGAAAAACCCTGCTTCACGCTGAAGGAGGAATGAGAATATGCCTTTTTGAGGATCATTTTGAGAAGCAGGAGAACGTAAGAATCTCTGCCATACAGAGTTAGGTTATTTGTCCATCTACTTTGCCTCCTCCAGCCTAGTGCCCTCCAGGTGTTTAAGACTGTGACTCCTATTTACCCCTGAGGGAGACCAAGCTATTCATTCATTCATTCATTCCCCGCCCATCTGGCTGGGTTTCCCCAGCCGCTCTGGGCGGCTTCCAACAAAAGATTAAAAATACATTAAAACAACAGTCATTAAAATCTTCCCTAAACAGGGATGCTTTCAGATGTCTTCTAAATGTCAGATGGTTGTTTATTTCTTTGACATCTGAAGGGAGGGCATTCCACAGGGCAGGCACCACCCCTGAGAAGGCCCTCTGCCTGGTTCCCTGTAACCTCGGTGCTGGACCACAGTGTCCGGGCTGAATGATGGGGATGGAGACCCTCCTTCAGGTATACTGGGCTGAGGCCTACTCCAGCAATGTCTCTCTTGACTGGTGGTGCAATGTGTGCATGCTTCCACTAAGCTACAGTCCTCCCTGGAGAGGCTTGGTGCCCCGTTCATTCTCTGCTGTGTCTCAGAGAGTCATAGAATCACAGAAGGGTAGAGTTGAAAGGGATTCCGAGGGTCATCTAGTCCAACCCCCTGCAATGCAGGAATCTCAACTAATGCATCTATAACAGATGACCATCGAATCTCTGCTTAAAATCCTCCAAGGGAGGAGAGTCCACAGACTCCCAAAGGAGACAGTTCCACTGTCAAGCATCTCTTACTGTCAGAAAGTTCTTCCTGGTGTTCATTCAGAATCTCCTTCCTTGTAACTTGAAGCCACTGGTTCAGGCCCTGCCCTCCAGAGCAGGAGAAAACAAGCTTGCTCCATCTTCCATGTGATAACCCTGAAGATATTTGCAGATGGCAGTCATATCTCCTCTCAGTCTCCTCTTTTCGAGGCTGAACATACCAGTTCCTTCAGCCATGCCTGATAAGGCTTGGTTTCCAGACCCTCAATCATCAAGGCCAGTGTGGTGTAGTGGTTAAGAGCGGTAGTCTTATAATCTGGGGAACCGGGTTCGCGTCTCTGCTCCTCCACATGCAGCTGCTGGGTCACCTTGGGCCAGTCACACTTCTTTGAAGTCTCTCAGCCCCACTCACCTCACAGAGTGTTTGTTGTGGGGGAAGAAGGGAAAGGAGAATGCTGGCCACTTTGAGACTCCTTTGGGTAGTGATAAAGCAGGATATCAAATCCAAACTCCTCTTTTCTTCTTCTTCATGGCCGCCCTCCTCTGCAGATGTTCCAGCTTGTCAACATCCTTCTAAAATTGTGGCACCCAGAACTGGACACAGTACTCTACTTGTGGACTGACCAAGGCAGAATTGAGTGGTACTAAGTGTGTGTGTGTGTGTGTGTGTGTGTGTGTGTGTGTTTGTATATTACTGTGCCAGCTGTGGAACTTCCTTGAATTTCTAATTTTAATTTAATTTGCTTGGAACATGTCCTTGCACTCCAATAAGGTCTCTTCCTTGTCTGGATGGAGGACAGAGAAAGGTCTGTGAGTGTGTAAGTGCATTGCTCTTCCCAATTTTTCCTCTGGCCCCAACCATCCCTGGCTTATGGGACCTAGAAGGTTGCTCAGAAGTGAACATGCCTCCCAGGCTGCAAAAGCGTCCCCACCTCCTGTCCCAATGCGAACAGCAAAAGTGGTGTGGTGGTGGAACAGAATGAAGACATTTCTCGGGCCACAATTACCCTGGAACGTTGCCTTGCTAATTAGCTTGCAGGAGCTGTCACGCTGGTCAATAGCCTTTCCTCTGCCAAAGACAGCGTTATTGTCTGATTCATGTTTTGACTCATCCCCTTGCCCCGCTACGTTAATCGTCTGCTGTTGATAGCCATTTAACTAAATGTGTCTAGGGAAATAGGGCAAATAACAGTAATGGGGGAGACAAGGATTATGGCTGAGATACCCATAAAGAATGTGAAGGGTTATCCACACACACACCCCACACACACTCGAGCTCCAAAAAAAGGCGAGTGAGGAAGCCTGACCTCTATACCACTTCAAGTCATGGCAGTGTAAATTACAAGGGAATAAAATATTGCCTGCTTGTGCAATTGCTGTGCTGGTGTTATTGTTCCATTACCAGAGCACTGGCAGAAAGCACCATAAAGAGGGAGAGGTAGCTGAAAGGGAAACAATTGGCCTCCTTTAAATTTAACTTTAACTGCTTCAAATCTTTATTGCAAAACCACTTTTTTGGGGGGTGGGTGGGGGTCTTTTTCATTGTTGTTGTTTCTGAGACCAGATCCATTTTAGGAGCCAACAGTGTGAATTTCCCAACATCAATGGAATGAAAGGTCAAGCTTCGAACAGCTCAATCCTGTGAATTGTGGTCTAAATGTATGATCTACTGAACCCAGCTTCAATTTTGCAAAAGGAGAAGTGGTGGAGAAACAGGAACAAATGCATATATGCTAACCCAGTTTCAGTCTCTGAGAGGTAAAATGCAGGATGCAAATTGGGGAGGGGCATTTGCCTTACGGTTAATTTCCACTTTACAGTTGAGCTTTCACACAATGTAAAAACCACTTCTGGAAATCTAGCAGAATATAGTGGAAGTTTATGCTCATTTCCGAGTTCTTTGATTCCAGGGGGAAAAAATCCATTTGCAATCCAATTTATGCAGAAAATCATGGGAGTAAAGCTACAGCATTTGGAGTGGTATACCGACATCCAGTTCTTTCCAGTTGTTTTGATGAGTTAAAGACAGGAGACCAGAAACATGTATGTGTGGAAAGGGTGGAGGACATGCAGTGTTGTCCAGTGACATCCATTGTTCTGCCTCATCATTCCTACTAGTGTAAATGAAATTTAGTTCAACATGCTAGTATATTGGTCAAAAAGGCACAGTTCCATAGCATAACAGGTACTGCCATGTGGAAGGAACTTTAGAAAATGGAACAGAAGCATTAGCATTAAAATCAGGAAAACCAATTCTCCACATCTGATTGCACTCAAAGTCAAACCTTGGTTGAACTTATTTTGAGCAAGAGGGAAGTCCCAGATGATGAAATATCTTAGCCCCAAGGACAAAGCATCAAGATAACAAGTGGGTTAGGCAGCTGTGAGATTTTGGGCTTATTCAAAGTGAATTAACTCAGTAAACAACAATAACAGGTATGCAGGGGGGGGAATCAGCAGGGGTGTGGAGGATATCCAGTGTATGATATAGAATCCTATTTGTGTGACTACATGCCTGCTGGATAGAAATTTTGGGTGTACAGTGGTACCTCGGGATAAGAACTTAATTGGTTCTGGAGGTCCATTCTTAACCTGAAACTGTTCTTAACCTGAGGTACCACTTTAGCTAATGGGGCCTCCCGCCACTGCCCCGCCACCGCCGCACGATTTCTATTCTCATCCTGAAGCAAAGTTCTTAACCCAAGGTACTATTTCTGGGTTAGCTGAGTCTGTAACCTGTAGCATCTGTAACCTGAGGTACCACTGTGTGTTCCATGCAGTGAGCTCCTGGATCTCAAGCAAGAAGTTTTGAGGACAAAGAAGCTAACATGGAGATGCTGAGGAAGTCAGAGAGGATGGTGAATGAGGTCCTCAGGAATATGTCAGTGGTACATCACTCCCAGGATGACACTTTCTCTCATGAGGGCCTTGGGCAGGGTTGAGGAAATATCAGGAATGAACACATTCCAAGATTCTCTATATCTCACTCATGATTCCCACCAGGCCCTGCCCCTTCACAGGAGGTCCCTCCACCAGCTGTCCTCCATGCGCCCCTCAAGCACTTTTGCATACCCTCCAACCCATCAAGGTGAAAATCCAGGATGCACATCTTCCAGGACTGCACTACCACGCAAGTCATGTGGCAGTGACCGATTGCGGTCCCAAAAGATGTGTTTTTTCGGGAGCATGATGTAATATAGTGCTCCCCAAAGCACGCACACGGGGGGGGGCAAGATTGCTGCATGAGATCGTGCGATATCTTTGGGCACTGTGCTCTTGCATGAAGGAAAAAAAACCAGGATGTCCCGATTTTATCGAGACCGTTGAGGGGTATGCTTTTGCCAGGCTTGAATGTATCCTCAAAAAAGTCCCAAAGTCTCTTGCTTGCCTGGTTGAAGGCTAGAGAGATGGTGGGGAGTTAGCCCAGGGGGCACACTTCAAACTATCTGTGTTCCAACATCCTGGCACCACTCCAGATAGCAGGAATCTACCGTATAGTAAAACACCTTGCCAACAAAGGTCCGTATAGTTAAAGCCATGGTTTTCCCAGTAGTGATGGATGGAAGTGGAAGCTGAACTATAAAGAAGGCTGATCGCTGAAGAATGGATGCTTTTGAATTCTGGTGCTGGAGGAGACTCTTGAGAGTCCCATGGACTGCAAGAAGATCAAACCTCTCCATTCTTAAGGAAATCAGCCCTGAGTGCTCACTGGAAGGACAGATCATGAAGCTGAGGCTCCAATACTTTGGCCCCCTCATGAGAAGAGAAGACTCCCTGGAAAAGACCCTGATGTTGGGAAAGATGGAGGGCACAAGGAGAAGGGGATGACAGAGGACGAGATGGTTGGATAGTTTTCTCGAAGCTACCAGCATGAGTTTGACCAAACTGCGAGAGGCAGTGGAAGGCAGAAGTGCCTGGCGTGCTCTGGTCCATGGGGTCATGAAGAGTCGGACACGACTAAGCAACAACAAACACAACCTGAGGTAGTCCTCTTTTTTTGTAATTAAGGAGAGCATGCATGCTGACTTGCCCATCAAAGTCTGAAAAATCCTCTGAAACCTTTGTGCTTAAGGAGTTCCAGAACTTCCACCTGTGACGTGAAAGCCCCTTCAAGTCATCACTCTTCTCAGCAGTTGCTAGGCTACGGACATGTTTGTGAAGCCACCCTGTCAGAGGAGACTCCCAAACATGTTCCCTTTCCTCTTCACTTTCTCCTCCATTCAACCCTAATTCAACTGCTAGACGGGGAACGTGCATGCAAATATGAAACTCCAGACATAATTATAGTACCAACATCTGTATATTTTCCAAATATACCTTTCCCTTTTGTCTCGCTGTCACCTGTTCCTGCTCACCACTCGTTACTCAAAATGAAGAGCTGTGTTTAACTATCTCTGGGTTTCGTCCTCCACCTCTTATTTATGCTGAAGCTACGCATGAAACAGCCATTTGTATTCGGGTTGTGGCAGTGCTCTGACTTGGCCTATAATTCACAACCAGAAATATTATATTTCTTTTGTAATTGTACTTCTATACATATCAATTAAAAGGAAGTTTAAAGGGGGAGGGAATGCTCCTTCAGGAGCCATGATTGATTAGATGGGTCTCCAATTCTTCTGGGAGAAGAAGGACTGGCTGGGTCATGTATTGGGGTGTGCATGAACTCTGGGCATACCATGAATTATGGGGTGAATCAGTGTGATTCAGGGAAGGTTCCCATATTTCCAAGTCGGATTAAACTGTTAACATGGCATCTCGAGTTGAATCAGGGGCTCCCTAAGTAGCTTTGTGGCCTTAAGTGTCCAAAAAATGCAAAAATAAAATTAAAAATGTTTGTTTTATTAGAAATGAAACTAAGCTGACTTGAGAAATGCCCAGAGCTCAACAAGAAAGAAGGTAGAGAGATGTAGAAATCTTTTGTTGTTGTTTTGATGAATATCTCTAGCCATGATGATGATGATGATTGTGATTATGAATTTGTCCCCTGGACCTGAGATTCTCAAACCCCTGGTTTACGGTTTTGACTCAACTTGGCCACTGTGATTTCTGCAATTTCCCTATAAACCATGATCTGTTGCGAAGCAGCACCCAGGCATATCCTCTCAACTTCCGTGCAACTGCCTTTGAACATGTTCTGTTCAGATCTAAAGTTACCCATGTTGAGTTAACTCATCTTAAGTTAGTGGCAATTGTCCTGGACTGAGGCATCTAAATACTGGGCTGTCAATCATTCCACACACACCTGCCACACACAATCATCTACTTGAAAAATAACATCCTGCCGTTTTCTACAGTGAACATGGCTTTCTGAGCTGCATGAAAGAAGCTTAAATTTAAACTGAAATCTCTGGAAGGCAAACATACATTTCTCGACGACTCCAAAACTTGCAAACGGAAGCCTTTTTGAACACCGCCGCAACTTGTGGATATCATTTGTGACCCTAATTACTGCTGTACATTGGTAATAGCAAGCCCAGCACATAGATAATTGGCTTAGCTACACAATGATAAACATGTCAGGCTATAACTTTTGCTGTTGCTTAGGACATAAAATGGAGATTGGAATGTCAGTGGGTGTTTTATATCAAATAAAATCACAGACAAATGGATTGAGAGACCTGAGCCTGAGCCTAATGGGATCGAACCATTAAAGTTTTGAGCAGTCTCCTGTACAACAACAACAACAACAACAAATATAGGGTGGAGACAATGAGCTTAGCTAAGCAAGGCTTAAGGTTGAAATATAACAAGCAGAGTGATCATTGTTTAATGTTACACAAGGAGTCAGTGCTATCTTAAGTAGCATTTGAGTAAGATTCCTTTTAGGGAAGAACGAAAGGATTCCTGGATAAAAAAACAATTTTTTCAGGGGCTAGCTAGATGACCCTTAGGGATCCCAACTCTTTGATTCTACAATAATTGCCTGCTGGATCAGGCCAATGACCTATCTCATCCAGCATCCTCTTCTCTGGATTTGGCCACAGAGATGCCTCTGGGAAGTCCACAAAAAGGATTCGAGTGCAACATTACTCTCCCCTCTTGTGGCTTCCAGCTACTGGTATTCAGAAGCATTTAGGGAAGCTTTTAATGTTTAATAGGTTACTGTATTTTAATCTGTTGGAAGCCGCCAAGAGTGGCTGGGGAAACCCAGCCAGATGGGTGAGAATGAATGAATAAATAAATAAATAAATAAATAAATAAAATCATCAATAGCCCTCTCCTCCTTGATAAAGATTTGTCCAATAGAATTAGTTATTTAACTAATGGCCTTACAAACCACTTTTCTGGCAAAAGTTATATCCCAAAGTGGTTTGCATATTATTGCATCAATACATACACAATCCTTTGCTTTACATAATGTTCCAAAGTACTTTGTAAAAGTTTTACTGAGCCTTAAATACACAGATGGTTTGAAATGGTAACTCAAAGCAACACCCTTGCCTCACATGGAATTGTGGTTCTAGGTCTCTCCCCTCTAAGCACCTTATCAAATGTAGTTGACCATTCCAATGATATAGGCAGTGTGGTGTAATGGTTAGAGTGTCGGACTAGGACATGGGACACCAGGGTTCCCATGTCCACTCAGCCATGAAGCTTGGTCACCTTGGGTTAGTCAATGCCTCTCAGCCTTCCTACCACGCAAGAGTGTTGAGGGGATTGAACGAGGAAGGGAAGAAGCATGTAGTTGAACTTGAGCTCAATGGAGAGGGGTAAAGGGACCCCTGACCGTTAGGTCCAATCGCAGACGACTCAGGGGTTGCGGTGCTCATCTCACTTTATTGGCCAAGGGAGCCGGCGTACAGCTTCCACTTTATGTGGCCAGCATGACTAAGCCGCTTCTGGCAAACCAGAGCAGCGCACAGAAACACCGTTTACCTTCCCGCCAGAGCGGTACCTATTTATCTACTTGCACTTTGACGTGCTTTCGAACTGCTAGGTTGGCAGGAACTGGGACCGAGCAATGGGAGCTCACCCCGTCGCGGGGATTTGAACCGCCGACCTTTTGATCAGCAAGTCCTAGGCTCTGTTGTTTAACCCACAGCGCCACACACATCCCTCAATGGAGATTAGGTGGGATGTAAAAGCCATAAATGAATGAATGCATGAATTCATTCTGAGATAGACTCACTTCCACTGATTGAAAAGCTAATGGTTCGTAATTCTTGAGATTCCTGCATTGCAGGGGCTGGACTAGAAGACCCTTGAGGTCCCTTCTAGCTCTACAGTCCTATGATTCTACAAGCTCTGCAACTGCAGTTTGCAAAATGGCAATCTGCCCATTGGATGGCGCAATGCACACAAATACCAACCCCAGACTAGGAGATGGAGAGCAATTTGATTCAGTTCATATTTAAAGCTGAAACTAGCTAATTCACACTTTTCAGAATGAGAACTGGAAAAAAAGCAATCCTTTGGAACATGTACTTCACTGAATTTTGCAATGCAGTTCTCCAGCCAAGTAATCGCTACAGAAATGCATACCTAGGGTAAAGTGTGCATAAAATGCATATATATATATATATATATATATATATATATATATATATAAAATAAAATAACGTACAAATATTCATTGTAATGGAAAAATTGCTTGGCGGCAATGTCCATATCAGGCAGAATTGCATGCAAAAATGTGTCCAGTAGGAGAAATCTGCACTAAAATACTGATGATTTTTTGTAAGGACTTTATAAGAATAGCAAGCTGGTGTGGAAACATGGATAACTGAATTTAAGGCTGAAAAACTGAGAAATGAGCAGACCAAAAGTGACTGGTTCTCTTATCCCTGCCCCAGACACAATGCATCTGGTCTGCATTTTGAGATTTAACTTCTGGAGGCTGGTGGTAGGACCTCAATTCCAACTGCTAAGAACAGCAACTGTAACAACTCAGGTTGTTTTTAAATAAGGCATCCCTCAGAGGTAACAGTAGGGATGGAAATAAGGACATTTTCTTTCCAGAAAATAGGGATTGCCTCTCTAAAACAGAGATATTTGGGATGTTTTATGTATGTTGCCATAAAAAGCATAATGAGCTAAATCAGGAATAGAGAACCTCTGAGTGTTGGTGGACTTAAGCTCCCATCATCGCTAACCATTAGCAATTCTGGCTGAGATTGATTGATTGGCGCTAGAATCCAACAATATCTGGAGGGTCAGAGAGGTTCCCCATACCTGCACTAGATGGTCAGCCCAGCCTGGCAGCCTTCCCACTCCTAATGTAGCATTTATTAAAAATTGATCTGTATCGATCCCAAATCAATAGCTTTCAGAGCCACCCAGAATAAATTGGCTGTGCTTATTTCACAAGCCCTTGCAAACAAAGACTCGCATCGATACAGGGTCATTGTCTGTGTGTGCTTCAAAGTAACACATTTCAAGCTGGCTTTTGAGTCCTTCATCCTTCAAGCAGTAGGTGGCTTTTCGGGGGAAATGCACCATCGCCGCATGAGTCCCCTCATGTGTTTAGATCTGCTGGGGGTTCTGCTTACAACCCCCTTGGCGAAAGAAACCAAAACTGTTGAAGGAACACAAGCTGTGTAGCACTGACTCTGGGGTCCATGAATGCCATTGTTTCCTGCTGAAAGAAAGACAGAGTAGCAATGTGCCATGCAATGTGCTTATGAACAAAGGACCCAGATGCAGGCTATAGGCTTAGCCTTAGTTCCTTAGGAGCGAAACAATATGTCAAATACTACTAGCTCCTAGCCATGATAGCTATGCTCTGCCTCCACAGTTGAAAGCAGCAATGCTTCTGAATACCAGTTGCTGGAAACCACCAGAGGCGAGAGTTGCTCTTACACTCAGGTCCTGCATGTCCATTTCCCAGGTACATCTGTTTGGACACTGTGAGAAGTAGAGCGTCCATTGGCTTGACCTAGCAGGCTCTTCAGGTGTTCTTAGACCAGGAAGAATGAGCAAGAACGTCTGCTTGTTTTGTAACAGGGATGGGAATCCTCAGGACCAGGGGCCCTAGACCTCTCCACTTGTCCCCCAGGACCATCTTCAAAGCCACATCCATCTCTAACCTTGTTTCACACCCTCTTTGAAGAAGAAGAAGAAGAAGAAGAAGAAGAGGAGTAGTAGTAGTAGTAGTAGTTTGGACTTGATATCTCACCTTTCACTCCCCTTAAGGAGTCTCAAAGCAGCTCACAATCCCCTTTCCTTTCCCTTCCTCCCCCACAACAAACACTCTGTGAGGTGAGTGAGGCTGAGAGACTCCAGAGAAGTGTGACTAGCCTAAGGTCACCCAGCAGCTGAATGTGGAGGAGCAGGGAAACGAACCCAGTTCACCAGATTACAAGTCTACTGCTCTTAACCACTACACCACGCTGGCTCCCATTGAGTGTCTTTGCCTGCCTGGAATGTGCCCTTGAGCTCTTGCTTGGATGGCTAGAGAACAGAGGTGCATGCATGGAGAAACTAGCTTACTGCACAAAGGTAAATTCACATTTTGATTTTTCCCCAATTATATTTCTTTTAAAAAATAACATATACAAGCAAAACACAATTTTGTCTTTTCTCTTATTTTTGTCGACTTCCCACCCTGTTTTCAATGGTGTTGTTCTTCCCCTCCTGCTGTGCCCTGCCTTCTCTCTATTAAATTGCAACCACAAAATTATAATCTAATTACTTCTGTTGCTCATAGCTCAAATCCTGCTTGCAAGTTCATCATACTATTTCTTTAAGTAGTCCATCTGTTCTTCCATAAAACACTCATCATTAGATATTGCTGTTAATTTTGTCAGTTCTGCATAATCCAATATCTTACTTATCCATTCTTCTTTGGCGGGAACTTCTTCCTTCCTTTTCTGCACATGAAGAATCGTAACTGCTGCTTTTACATACATAAACCACTTTTAACATTTTCTTTGTGGTTTCTACCCCTCTAATCTCTGACAGAAACATTTCAGGGTTGTTGTTTTTTGGTATACCCATTTTAAACATCTTTTTAAAAATCTCATCAGTGCTGGTTCTGGTGTATGAAGGCAGCCCTGTTTAGGGAAGTTTTTAATGACTGATGTTTTAATAATTTTTTAATCTTTTGTTGGAAGCCTCCCAGAGTGGCTGGGGAAACCCAGCCAGATGGGCAGGGTAGAAATAAATTATTATTAATAATATTATTATTATGAAGCCCTGTACAACTTGGGACCAGGATTTGTCCCCTGCCTGAAACCCTGCGGCAGTCAGTGTTGACAATACTAAGTTAAATTAGCTATTAGTCTGAGGTATAATTAAGCTTCCTATGTCCCTATGAAAGTTGTAATGATGTTTGAGAGAATGTAGGTAATACGGTCCTTAACTCTCTCGACATAAATCTGAAGCGCTGTTATTTTTTTTCAAAGCGTGTTTGAGAATCCTGGTACGGTATGAGCTCAGATTCAGCCCTGTTGAGGCCTGGGCTATTAAAATGGTTCCCTTGCCTGAAGAGACACACTGTGAAATATCACACCTTGTCAGCACTTGCTGGCTTTGCTGAAAGTTGAGGTGAGGATTTGACTTTATGTCCTTGTCACTCTGGCCTTGAGACCTGAGAGATGTGGAACACCTTCCTTAAAACACAGCATGATGGATAAACGGCAGCAACAGCTGCTTTAAACTATTGGTGATGAAACCTCTCTGTAAAGTACAGATTGATGGCTGGATGGTCATGGTAAAGGGGGGAAAATGTACTGAAATATCTCTTGATGGCCTCCTTCACAAATACAGTACATACTGCAGGAGCACAGTTCTTCATTGAGAAAGATGCATCACATTGCATAAACCCAGACTTCTTGCCCACCAGCCATTTGGGATTCTCATGCTCTAAGGATTGATGATGATTTTCCTTGCTCTGTAAAGATCATCTCTGTGTCTACAGCAGTATCATAAATGTTCAAAGGTTGTGACCAGGGCAAATTCCCTTTTGGCATTCAAGTGCAGAGGCTTACACCAAATTCCCAGTTGGTCAGGCTTTATTCGGTAATGCATTACTGGACAGAGTACAAAGAGTCTGTGAGAGCATTTCCATTAGGACACACACTATTTAGGCAAATATATGCTGTTTTAGCTGTTCATCCTCTACTCAACCACCCACTGCCACCCCAGCATTCAGGACCAGGCAGTCCTCCACACCAGCCCACCCCCTGTCCCCCAAGAACAGTACTTCTGTCTTGTCAGGATTCAACCTCAAACCATTAGCCGCCATCCATCATCCAACAGTAGTCATTGATCAGCCTTATCCTCCATGGATTTGTCTAATCTCCTAGAAGCCATCCAAGTTGGTGGTCATCACTGCCTCCCAAGGGAGCGAGTTCCATAGTTTTAACTATGCAGTGTTTTGGAAACCTAAAGAACAGCATTCCACTCTGCAACATTTGGCTGCACATCCCACTTCCACATACAATGGCCAAATGTTAAAGTCTTCAGCATCAGTTTTTGGTCAAGTACCATACTCTTCCCTATTTTGAGGGACTCAAATTTAAGAAAATGGGGGGAGATGGCACACACCCACACACCGCTAAATCTACCTCCTGTCTTTCCCATCATCGACGGAAGCTGCCAATCGCCCACCCAACTGCCAGAGCGTCAGCCAATCAACACCACCCATTGAAGCAGCAACCAATAACAAGCACAATAGCCACTGACAGCCTTGGCAGCAACCAATCAAATGCGCACCCAATGCACTACCCATGTATAAGGCGACCCCCACTTTTTAGCACGATTTTTAAAGAAAAAACATTGTCTTATACAAGTAAAAGTATGGTATATTGGATTGCATGCACTACCTGATGAACCCTTGCCATGTGTTGTGGGTCAGTGGACATCACAATTAACTTGGATGTAGCAGAACTGTGTAATAAAATGCAGCAATTGCCGCTGAGGTATCTCTTCTCCAGCAGCATTCTGATAGCAAGTGATAAATATCCTTTATCACACCTTGCCGTTTATTGCAGTGGCATCACTTCATAGATACACATACTGTAATATACACACAGATTGAAAGAGATATGTTACAATGGCAGCCAATGAATCTTAGAATGTAATAGTTAACAAAGTATAGAAGCACGCTCTCCCCCTTCCTTCAGATCCCTTCATCGTGCACATCATTACAAAAGAAACTTTTTAAAAGCTTTAAAAATCTCTATATAGGGATCGGGAGCTCACAAAAACAATGAACTGGACCATGAAATCAAATCCAAATTAAATCCCATAGTGCATCTCATTGAATTAAAATATTATTTACGAGGCATTTATTTATGAGGAGACTTTAAAAGTGCTCAACTTTGTCCCTTATATTGGTCTTCTTTTTTTATAATGTGCAAGCCTATTAACACTATGTTCAAGGCTCAGTGGTTTCTCTTGCTAATAGCGCAATCCTATATATGTTTACCCAGAAATAAGTCATATCAGATTCAATAGAACTTTCTCCAAGGCAAGTGTTAGGTCTGTGCATTGTCCACATGATCCCATTCAGACCCCAATTTGCCACTTTGTAAGTCAGTTGAATGCAGATTGGACCAGTTCAGAGTCTGCTTGATTCAGCTCAGGGGTCTGAGTCCACTTTCTTTCCCCCCACCCACATTTTCTATTGGATACTATATGCAACAGAAGTGGGTGGAATTTGCAGGCATTCCAGAGTGCACAAAGCCTGCCAAATTGCAAGAAAATATATAAAGGGATCATGTATGCATTTTCTCATTTGGAGGCAGAACTGGATGGAATTTGAAGGCATTGTTGCTCTCTCTGGGGGTATGAAACTGCCAAATTTGAGAAGGATCGCTGCAGTAGTTTTCCTGCAAGAGAAGTCATTACAGTTTGTGGGTGGGAAGCTATTTTCCCAAGTATTTTGTGTGCAATTAATCTGAAAACTATAGGCATGAGATATACAGTATGTCTTTTGGTCATCTACCTTATTGCCCCCGTTGGGGGGGTGAAGGGGGTTCAGGGGCTTTTGTACTAGAGAAGGGATTTGCTTCCCAGATAGAATCATACCCTCGAATTACAAGGTTGCTCTGTTAGTCACAATGGAGTTATTCCTCAGTGTCCCCTCCAACGCTACCTCCATGCCCTCTCCCCAGTCTGTTCCATTCCCCCATCAGCCCATCCTGGCATTATGGCATTTTCATACTTGAAGACCTTGTTTTTGCTTTCAGCAGATGAATGTCTGCCTTTAGTAGTAGTAGTAGTAGTAGTAGTAGTAGTAGTAGTAAGGTAAAAAAAAAAGAAAGAAAGAAAGGTAAAGGACCCCTGGACAGTTAAGTCCAGTCAAAGGCAACTATGGGTTTGTGGCGCTCATCTTGCTTTCAGGCTGAGGCAGCCACCGTTTGTCCACAGACAGCTTTCCGGGTCATGTGGCTAGCATGACTAAACCGCTTCTGGTGCAACGGGACAATATGACGGAAACCAGAGCGCATGGAAACACTGTTTACCTTTCTGCCACAGCAGTACCTATTTATCTACTTGCACTGGTGTGCTTTCGAACTGCTATATTGGCAGGAGCTGGGACAGAGCAACAGGAGCTCACTCCATTGCAGGGATTTGAGCTGCCGACCTTCCAATCGGCAAGCCCAAGAGTCTCAGTGGTTTAGACCACAGTGCCACCCGTGTCCATAATAGTAGTAGTAAATTGCATAGCAGTAAAAACAACTGCTGTCTTGTGGTACTGTAAAAACTAACAAACCTTATTCCGCCATAAGCTTTTGTAAACTAGAGTCCACTTTATCTGTGACATTGGACGTGACCTGACAGAATGGGCTCCAGTTCATTAAAACTATCTTTCTATATACATACAAATATAACACTGTCATCACGCAGCCTCCATTGGAGGATTTGTACTGCCCCATCACAGTACTGGATTTGCAGGGCAGGGTAGCGAGTGCCCAGACTGGTGCACCACTAAAAATACAGGCAGAGTTGTCCTGAGATACTTTGCTGTTTGAATCAAAGGACAGTAGGCAAAAGCCTGGCAGCTGACTCTTACTTCAACACTAGAGGCAAGACAGAATCTTCCATTGCCCCTGTGGGCAGCAGGGTAGCTTAGAGGGCTCTGGAAGGCCATGGGGAAGACCATGTGACATACACTTTTGGCCACATAGCAGCTGCTGCCAGAGGCAGGTGCTTCACACTGCCTAAAGGCAGGGCTGGACCTAACAGTAAACAGTAAGAAAACTGGACACTTCCTTTACTAAAGCAGGTGGAACAAAAACTCATCCGATCCCCACTGAAGGCATTTGATGACCTCTGCCTTTTGTGTGGTTTTACACTGAACACACACACACCGAGCCCGGATCGATCTGCAAGTTTCTCAGGCCCAATTGTATAATTAGTTCTGCTGATACTGAAGGCAGGTGAGAGTCATTAACACGTGCTTTCCTTGTAGGGGGAATGGACGTACAAGTGTCCAAAAACTCCACAGCAGGAAGGAGATAGCAAGGGAATCAATATTTACTATTTAATGCAAAGTCTGCTAATTAGCTGCAGGGTAATCAATGGGGAGGGTGGAGAAGGATATCCTCTATCAGATACTTTGCCCTTTTGCTGCCTTCATAGTAATTTCAAGGGAAGTTTCCACTTCCAATATCATCTGAACCAGATTTTTTGCACTGTTGCTGCAAAATCAGGTTCATTTGTACCAACTAAGGTATTTTAAGCTGCTGTTTGTAACCAATCTGGGTGTGAGCCTATTAAGCTCAGTGGGCCTTACTTCTAAGTAGACATGCCCAGGATTCTACTGTTGGCTTGCAATCTTATATGCATTTGTTGTTGTTGCTTAGTCATTTAGTCGTGTCCAACTCTTCATGACCCCATGGACCAGAGCACGCCAGGCACTCCTGTCTTCCACTGCCTCCCGCAGTTGGGTCAAACTCATGCTGGTAGCTTCGATAACACTGTCCAACCATCTCATCCTCTGTCGTCCCCTTCTCCTTGTGCCCGCCATCTTTCCCAACATCAGGGTCTTCTCCAGGGAGTCTTCTCTTCTCAAGAGGCGGACAAAGTATTGGAGCCTCAGCTTCAGGATCTGTCCTTCCAGTGCGCACTCAGGGCTGATTTCCTTCAGAACGGATAGGTTTGATCTTCTTGCAGTCAGCCTTCTTTATGGTTCAGCTCTCACTTGCATACATCACTACTAGGAAAACCATATATGCATTTACCTGGGGCTAAGTCCCAATGTACTCAGTGGGGCTTACTTCTGTGTAAACATGTATGGTACTGCATTTTTTAATGTCTGACAACTGGCAGGAATCATGAAATCTGTTCTATCTATAAGACAGGTAGAACTTTAGCAGGATGAACCCCTTTCCTGTAAGTAGGATCCCTGCCCCCCCCCAAAACACCACCACCAAATAGGGTTCATAACATTTAAACGCGGATGCGGGTGGCACTGTGGGTAAAACCTCAGAGCCTAGGACTTGACGATCGCATGGTCGGCGGTTCGAATCCCCGTGGCGGGGTGCGCTCCTGGCGTTCGGTCCCAGTGCCTGCCAACCTAGCAGTTTGAAAGCACCCCCGGGTGCAAGTAGATAAATAGGGACCGCTTACCAGCAGGAAGGTAAACGGCGTTCCGTGTGCTGCGCTGGCTCGCCAGATGCAGCTTGTCACACTGGCCACGTGACCCGGAAGTGTCTGTGGACAGCGCTGGTTCCCGGCCTATAGAGTGAGATGAGTGCACAACCCTAGAGTCTGTCAAGACTGGCCCGTACGGGCAGGGGTACCTTTACCTTTTTAACATTAAAAAAAGACACAGTACAGTTGTAGGTCATATTCTCTGCACACAGAAAGTCACAGCATTGCCATTTAGAAACCATTTGATCAACCCTGGGATTTTTTAAATAAGTGACTTTTTTGTGACCACATCAGATGAGGCTGCCTGTTGTGTCTTTGCATGAATCCCTGGGTGTCTCCTGCCAACCAGAATGTGTGCTCCTCTTATCAGTGTGCAACTCACATTCAGGCTGAAGAATGTTCCCCACCCCTGCTCTGAAAGCAAACCTTTCAGGGCAGGGGCTTAGAGATGAAATGACCATGTGAGCTAGCTTCAGCCCTGTGGGCTTAGAATCCACAGCCATCCTTGCAAATATTATGACACTGTAATTAAAGAGCCCTACTGACCCTTGTCAACGGGACCTGTGTCTTTACTCCTTGAAGCAATGCTAGTTATGGAGAAGGTGAAGGTTCAACTGGGTGGTCTCCAATCTCGAAGATTTTAAAATCTGTGAAATCAATAAAGATCCTACTTTTAGATGCTTTTTACGACTACTTTTTGTTATGTTTGTAATTCTGTATTTTTTCATGTTGCAAATCACGTTGAGCATGCTATGGAATGGTGGCCTCAATGGTGTCTCCGACAAATTTTACACATCACTTGGGAAGACAGGCGAACTAATGCCAGTGTACTGGAAGAAGCAAAGATCACCAGTGTTGAAGCAATGATTCTTCAACATCAGCTTTGTTGGACTGGTCATGTTGTGAAGATGCCTGATGATTGTCTTCCAAAGCAACTACTCTATTCCGAACTTAGACATGGAAAGTGTAATGCTGGTGGTCAACAAAAGAGGTTTAAAGACTCTCAAGGCAAATCTAAAGAAATGTAGTATAAACACCAACAATTGGGAAACACTTGTCTGAGAGCGCTCCAACTGGAGAACAGCTTTTACCAAAAGTGTCATGGGCTTTGAAGACACTCAAACTCACAATGAAAGGGATAAATATGCTAACAGGAAGGCATGTTTGGCAAACACTCATCGTGATCAACTCCTCCTGGAATCCTCTGTCCCCACTGTGGAAGGATGTATGGATCCAGAACTGGCCTCCACAATCACTTACAGACTCACTGTTAAAACCGTGTTTATGGAAGACAATCTTACTTGGCTATGAGTGATCACCAAAGAAGGTTTTAACTATGGAATGGTGGCATGAAAATTATGCAAGTATGCATGCCTACATACCATTTAGGCAAAAGCTAAACATGACTTTCCTCTTATTTAAGTAGAAGCCACATAGGGCTGAGAAACCATGTGCTGTAAATGTGCAGTTAGCACACTTTAGAAGCGTGCTGTAAATGTAACCACAGAGCAGAATTTTTTCCTTGGTTCCCAGAAGATTGAGACTCACTTTAGTCTCAATGTGATTCCTTCCTCTTGGTAGCTCCCTCGCCAACTTTTATGAAGGTGAAGAAGCAATTGGAGCTTCTGGTATTCATTCTCAATTTGTTCCTGTTTACAGTATTGCTTTGCATGCAATAATAGGAAGCAAAAAAAAATTAAATAAAATCATCTAGGGAGTCCTTCTGAACTTGGGAAACATTAGCTTTACAGCTAATCTGATTAAGCATATTTCTAGACAGACATATGGGCCATTGGTGGCTCGTAACGTATTTATTAGCAAACTTTATATGGCAGCATCAAGGAAAATGGAAAGGTTATAGAAGGCAGGTTAGAGAGGGGGAAAGAGTTGCAGCCATATTACCAAAAACCTTTCTATCTTTCTCCCGTTAAGGCGAAATAACATTTCATTTGGATCCCTCAATGGGTGGAGTTTATTTGTGCTCAGGGTCAAAAAGACCT
This sequence comes from Podarcis erhardii, assembly GCF_964252035.2. Taxonomy (NCBI): domain Eukaryota; kingdom Metazoa; phylum Chordata; class Lepidosauria; order Squamata; family Lacertidae; genus Podarcis; species Podarcis erhardii. The sequence goes on from NC_138501.1 coordinate 50,242,595, forward strand.
AAGGGTATTCACATGTCAGGGCTGGACGATGTATCAATACATCATCCAAAACTGGTTTGAAGTCCACATCATATAAGAGTTTCATATTTGTCATGGCGATATATCGTGATATATCACTGTGTGTGCTATGTAAAACATCGCAATATGGAAAAACTCCTCCTCTCACGATTCCTGCTGCACCTTTTGTTCTGTTTTATAAAATAACAGTTGTAACAATATGTTAAAGGTAAGAAAAAACGTGACAGTTTTTGACCCCTAAGTAGCCGCAGTTGCCAGGATGTTACTCCGCTTGCCTCTATATAGCAGCTACATCCATATTTCAGACATCGTCATATATTAGTATATCGTGATGTTTAGCTGGTGATATATCACAATGTTCAAAACCTAATATCACCCAGCCCTATGAGCTGCTCTGAATCCTTTGTTCATCACAAAAGTCCACTCCTCCTCAGAGTTCTCCCTCTGTGTGATACTAGATGACTTGATCTAAGGAGAAGATTTTATCAGTTGTGAAGGCCCCTATATAGAAGTGCCCACCCCAGAGAAATTTGCCTGGTACCAATCCTGACATATTTTCAGCTCAGATGTTCCAGCATATTTTCTAGTTTGGCTGGATGCTACCTTTTTTATGGCTTGCTAAATTGTATGGGTTGTAGCAGTCTTATTGGTTCTCTGATACTTGAATTGATTACCTACAGTGTTCTATTGTATTTTTTATTGGTTTATTACCGGAAGCCCTTGACATTTTGCATTGAATAGTGGCCTTTATGTTGATTAACAATCACGAGTCAGAAGGGTGGATGAAGACCAGAGGCAGAGTACGCTGGAAAGTCAATTTATTTATTTATGGCATTTTGTTATGTCCCATAGCATAAACTTCTCTGAGTGGATTACAATAAATAATTTAAGAGAACTATTTAAATATGAAAGAAGATACTACTACCCTCAATAAATGGGGCTGGTGCAAGTATTCCTCATTCAGTGAACCTGATTGGGTTGGATTTCTCCATACCCTACAGACCCAATCAAGGTCCAATGCAGGCCCTGAACCAAGTCAAGGGCCTTGCACAGCCCTAGGGTTGAGTGAAGAGGAGAGGCCAAAGTCTGTGGCTGCACCATCTCCTTGTTCCTCACTCTCCATACAATCTAGCCATCCAACCATCTCCCCTCTCCTCATCACTTTTGATAGCTTCAAATCACTCTGGGAGGTCCTGACCTGATCTGGGCAGATTTGGGGCTGCCACAACCCGCTCCAGGCAGATCCCAGAGCAGCCTGATTCAGTTCATGATCTGGATTTTCTGGACTGGATGCCCAGTCCTACCAAGAAATCAAAAGCTAGGTAAATGCAACAAAACAGAAGTCAACAAACCCGCAAAGTAACACACAAATTAAAAGATGGAAAGGCCCAGAATATAGAAGTTATTGGGTGAGCAGAAAGATCTTCACCTAGTGCTGAAAGGACCACGGAGATGGTGGCCGGTGAGCCTCCCTGGAAAGGCGATTCTATAACTGGGGTGCCATATCTGAAAAGGCCCTATCCATGGTACTACCCCCTCCATCATGTCCTCTGAGCAGTATCTCAAGGTTTTAGGTAACTTATAAAAAATAAAATAAAAACAGCACTTCCAGTAGGGCTTAGAAATGTATTCTGAGCCAGTAGATGAAACGTCACAGAACCCAGGATATTTCAGTACCTACATATTATTACAGTGGTGCCTCGCAAGACGAAATTAATCCGTTCCGCGATTCTCTTCGTCTAGCGGTTTTTTCGTCTTGCGAAGCAAGCCCATTGACAGCTTAGCAGATTAGCGCTATTAGCGGTTTAGCGGCTTATCAGCGGATCAGCTGATAAGGAGCTTAGCGGCTTAGGAAAAAGGGGAAAAAAAAAACCCCGCAGGAACTCGCAAGACATTTTCGTCTTGCAAAGCAAGCCCATAGGGAAATTTGTTTTGTGAAGCACCTCCAAAAGGGAAAACCCTTTCGTCTAGCGGGTTTTCCGTCTTGCGAGGCGTTCGTCTTGCGGGGCACCACTGTACTGATTCATCCTATCCTTCATCTACTGACTCCAAATATGTGTGTGTGTGTGTGTGTGTGTGTGTGTGTGTGAGAGAGAGAGAGAGAGAGAGAGAATGACAAAATAATGAAAATAAGATTCCCTCCCACTCAGATGAAATGAAGCTGTCTTTGAAATCCCATTGGCGTTTATGTCAATGTGTGTTTAATCTCCCCAAGGAAATCAATGCATGTAAGAGTCCTTACATTTGGTTGAATCATGTCCATTAAAATGAATGTAAATCACCTTACAAAAACTTAAGAGGAAATGAAGAGATTAAATGTAATTGCAGTATCATCTTTATCAAGGTAGTTCTGAAGTTTGCTGTATTATTATTACTTTCCTGGTAGAAAGAGCTTTTCCTGGTAAGATCAGTAGAATAGTTGATTGGCTAGCAATCTTGATTCATATTATTATTATTATTATTCACATTTTTTTTATTAATTCCTTCTATTTTCAGGCTCTGAGTGACATTGACCATGTAGCCAAATCAGCGCCACCCCCACAGAAGAAGGGGGGGGGTCCCCTGCTTCTGGCAAACCAGTAGTAGTAGTAGTAGTAGTAGTAATAGTAATAATTTTATTATTTATACCCCACCCGTCTGGCTGGGTTTCCCAGTACAAAATGTTTGAGACCTTAAAGGAGGGGGGTGTCTCTAAAACAGCTGAATGAGAACTGAACATGCTTTGGGGAAATGGATTTCTGCTCCTCTTTTCCAACCCCCTACCCCACCTTGCCCCACATTTACCGCCTAGACCCCATGCTGTTTTACCTCTTTCCCTCTTTTACATCCAAGTAACCAGACACAGATGCGGGTGGCACTGTGGGTTAAACCACAGAGCCTAGGACTTGCCGATCAGAAGGTCGGAGGTTCAAATCCCCGCGACAGGGTGAGCTCCCATTGCTCGGTCCCTGCTCCTGCCAACCTAGCAGTTTGTAAAGCACCTCAAAGTGCAAGTAGATAAATAGGTACCGCTCCAGCGGGAAAGTAAATGGCATTTCCCTGTGCTATTCTGGTTCGCCAGAAGCAGCTTAGTCATGCTGGCCACATGACCCGGAAGCTGTACGCCAGCTCCTTCGGCCAATAAAGTGAGATGAGCGCCACAACCCAAGAGTCGGTCATGACTGGACCTAATGGTCAGGGCTCCCTTTACCTTTACCTAACCAAACACAGCCTCCACCCAAGTTGCTGAATCCACAAGGACAACATATGCTCTTTATTTCCTCCTTTCTGAGGGCTGTAAGAACTGAGTGGGTGTTGTGGGCTGCAGTTACCAGATAGTTCTAAGATTCAGCTACCCTCCTTGCAAGGCCATTGTCCAAGGAAGAGGTTCTTCTAGCCTTCCCATTCTGTTACAGTCCTAACTTCATGCACCCTGCACAGGTAAAGTGCAGGGAGAGGAAGATGGGGCGGGCAGAGTGCATGAGAATGGGAAAATGGGGGCTGAGGAAGGGGGCAGGGGGGGCGGGCCCCCAGGTGTCTTCGCTGAGGGGGTGACATTTGGCAATCGTGGGCGGGCGGCATGCCAAAAGTCCACCATCAGTGGCGCGCTCCACCCCTGGCTGCAGGGTACACACACCACTCAGTGCACCCAAGTGGTTATCCTGTGCCTGGGAGGGCACCCTCCGCACCCCACCCCCTCAGGAGCACGCCCTGCCCCCCTCAGGAGCGCATCCACCCTGGGCAGCATGGGCATATGCTCCACTGCTGGGGCGGGGGGGGAGAGAGAGAGAGAGAGAGAGAGAGAGAGAGAGAGAGAGAGAGAGAAGGATGGGTGGTTCTGCAAAGCTTCAAACTCTGTTTGCATCCAGCTTTGGCTGTAGGTCCCAAATGGCTTTCCTCATGTTTCAGTGTTCCTTCATTGAAAAGAAATGGTTCCTCACCCATGGCTTAATGGCAGAGCACATGCTTTGCATGTCCAAGGTCCCACGTTCCATCTTCTAGTTAAAAGATCTTAGACAGCAGAAGTGGGGGTGGCTTTTCTCCACCTGAGCCAATGGAGAGCTAGTGGTGGTAGGAATAGAATAAGTAATAGTAAAGGTAAAGGACCCCTGGATGTGTAAGTCCAGTCAAAGCAGACTATGGGGTTGCAGTGCTCATCTCGCTTTCAGGCTGAGGGAGCTGTTGTTTGTCCACAGACAGTTTTCCAGGTCATGTGACCAGCATGACTAAACCGCTTCTGGCGCACAGAGGACCGTGACGAGTACCAGAGCACACGGAAATGCCGTTTACCTTCCCGCCCCAGTGGTACCTATTTATCTACTTGCACTGGTCTGCTTTTGAACTGCTAGGTTGGCAGGAGCTGGGAGACAGAGCAACGGGAGCTCACTCCGCCGTGGGGATTCGAACTGCCAACCTTCCGATCAGCAAGCCCAAGAGGCTCAATGGTTTAGACCACAGCACCACCCTTAGACAGTCTAGCTTGGCAGTCTAGCTTGGTTGATCCAGTTGCTGAATGAGTTTTAGCCATGCATTCATTTGACTTTACTCAGTGAGCAATGAAGCTTATGTTGGATCTCTCCTATGACAGTATTTCATCTTTTTTTTTTTTAAGAACAGAAAATCCTTTCACGTATGTGATCCAGCAGAAGAGAGACATCTTTGATTTCCTTAGAAGAAAGATAAATTCTTCCCATGTGACATAAAGTTCTCCAAGTTTGTCATTAATCACTGGAGTAAGAAGCCTGTACGAAGGCAATTTTGGCCATGTCATACTCCTAATCATTTTAAGCCAGTGCACAGAAGCTTTATGAGAATCAAGGACTTTGGCTGCCAAGGGCATAGCAACTATTTCTTGAAGGCTTATTTAGGTTTTCTACTGATGCCGAAGTCTTTTGTGTTCTTTGTTTTAAAGAGAAGTTGGTTTCAGATGATGTGGAACTCCCCAAGTCCCTACTCAAAGAGCATATGCAATTCATTGATTTATTATTAATACTTATAGCCTGTTTTTCACTAAATGGTCCCCGGGCGGGTAACAAAAATATCGCAATTAAAATGCAATGTGCAATTCAACACACCCACCCACCACAGAATAAGGAATCGAACTTCACACTATGTTGAACCAGTGCTATTTTTCTAGAAAAAGAGGTACAAGAACTCACCAAGAATGCCTCCCTCAGTCTCTTATAATAGCAATGGCACCCACTTGAGAGCAGCCAGAATTGAGTTCAAGTGAGTTCTGGCTGAAAAAAAGCCCTGTGGTGAATGTTCCATTAGTGCAGACATTTCATCATTTCAAAGAAGCAGAAATATGCCTCCCCCAAATGGTCCCAATTACTCAATACTACCCAAAACAAAAACAACAAAGTGTTTTAGTTGTTCGGGTATGAAGGCCTGAAAACTGGTGACAATTTAGTTGTTCCACCAATTGCAGTATCCAAATGGACCCAGTATTTCATATCTATACCTCTGGTTACATACGCTTCAGGTTACATATGCTTCAGGTTACAGACTCTGCTAACCCGGAAATAGTGCTTCAGGTTAAGAACTTTGCTTCAGGATGAGAACAGAAATCGTGCTCTGGCTGTGCGGCGGCAGCAGGAGGCCCCATTAGCTAAAGTAATGCTTCAGGTTAAGAACAGTTTCAGGTTAAGTATGGACCTCCGGAATGAATTAAGTACTTAACCTGAGGTACCACTGTACTTAATTACCTGCACAGTGAACAAACTGGACAGACTAGAGGAGTGGCCAAGGGTGAAATGGCTGCTCCATTTTAGACTATTGTCTCATACTTATATGTTTGGTTGAAAAATACAGATTTCAAAATCAGTCCAAGGTTTATGCAGCATTCATAGATCTCCGTGGTGCCTTTGACTCAGTCGATCGTGTGATATTGTGAGAGAAGCTTGCAGAGTTAGGAATTGATTGACATTTGTTGATCTTAATACAGAATTTATATTCTTTTAACATCTCCCAAATCAAACTCAATATCAAAGGTCACCTCTGATATCCCTAACAAAAGCTGTAAAACAAGGGTGTATTCTTGCCCATTTTCTCTTTAGTTTGTTTTTGCAGTTAAACCTCAGTTGTCTAACATAATCCATTCTGGAAGCCCGTCCAGCTTCCAAAATGTTCAACAACTGAGGCGTGGCTTCTGATTGGCTGCAGGAACTTCCTGCACTCAAATGGAAGCCGTGTTGGATGTTTGGCTTCCGAAAAACATTCGAAAACTGTTACAGATAGGTAGCCGTGTTGGTCTGCCATAGTCAAAACAAAACAAATTCCTTCCAGTAGCACCTTAAAGACCAACTAAGTCAGTTCTTGGTATGAGCTTTCGTGTGCATGCACACTTCTTCAGATACACGTGTATCTGAAGAAGTGTGCATGCACACGAAAGCTCATACCAAGAACTGACTTAGTTGGTCTTTAAGGTGCTACTGGAAGGAATTTGTTTTGATTCGAAAACTGGAACATTTACTTCCAGATTTTCGGCATTCGGGAACCAAAACATTCCAAAATGGAGGTGTTCAGAGACCGAGGTTTGAGTGTATTAGATTTTCCAGAGCATATCCAAAAAATAGAATCACATGCCCTCCAAATCATCCAAAACCCGGTCCCACTTTTACTGTATGTAGATGATGCCACCGACGAGGATCAGTTTGAATTGTCCTTTACTCTCCTTGGTTTCTTACTGTGAAATTAACAAACTCTATAAATTATGAGAAGACAAAAGTTCTGGTCTTCTCTAACTCCTGGGAACTAGAGAAATGGAAATAAGAGGACAAGAAATCCAGCAAGTAAGGATGCATAGATATAGCGTGTTCTCACTAACAGAGAGCACGTGTTGCGGTTGGGGAGCAGGCCACCATCATGATTAGGCAAAATTTGGAGAACCCAAGCTGATACGGGGTTAAAGTGGGTTGCTGGGGAATTTTAGGTGTTGCTATTTTGGAGGAGGAGTCAGAGTCTATAAATTGAGGAGTCGGACTAGGGGACGTCCTCTTGGCCGTTTCGCATCGGATCAAGGAGCTGTCTGGCGTTGGAGACGGTTGTATTTTCAATCTAATTACCCCCCCCCCGCTTCAATTTTCCGGATTTCAATCATCCTTCCGATTAAGTTAATATTGGACTTAATTGCTGATTTACGGTGTGTGTTTGCCAATTTTATTGTGCCGTCCCAGGCCGCCTCTGAGGCCGTGGAGCGCGGCCGGGCCGCTCTCCCCCCCCACGCTGTCGCGTGCCATCGTGGGTCCTCCGCACCCGCACGGGGGGTTTGCTTTGTAGCTCCGCGGCCCCGGCGTGAAGCCAGCTTCCACCCTTCCCCCCCCACCATTCCCCCTTTCGTCTCCCTGTTAAGGGAGGCTTTGATTCCACGGAGGATCGCCCCGCGGCTCTGAGCCTTGGAGCGCTCCTAGTTCCCCTTCCCTTCCCCTTACCAATCCTTAATTAGCTTACCTTTGAGTTGGTTCTCGGGTGGTTGCGGCATCTCCGCCGGCGGGGCCTCGGGCCGGGCCGAGCGCCCGGGCGTGGAAAATCCTCGGCCGCGTTCCCGCTGCTCTGGTGGGCCGAAAAATAAATAAATAATTTAAAATAGTATCGGGGGGTTGTCGGCTCCCGCGGCGCGATTAGCGCCTGTTTAAGGCCTTGATTGGGAGGAGCGGGCGCCGCTGGGGGGGTGGCTTGAGGCCCTCAGGGCTTCCCAGGGCCTCGGAGCGGCCTGTTCTTTGTGAGGCGTTTTGCTCCTGCAGGGCCCTCCATTCCCATCCTGTTTGGCGAAGCTAGGGAGCGTGCGTCGTCAATTTGGACTGCTCCCCCTGGTGGCCAGTTCCAGCTATTGCAACCGGCCTACTCAGGAGCTCCCCTTGTGGCCTAACAGGTATTGCAGCCGGCCACTATTGAGCTCCCCTGGTGGCCTAGCTGGTATTGCAGCCTCCCCTCCTTAAGTGGATAGACTGTTATAGCGCCACCTGCTGGTGGATTTGATTATTGCACCTTTTCAATTGTTTTAGTTGGAATTAATTCTTATAAGTTTCTCTTTGAATTGTGAATAATCCTTTTGTTTGGTTAAGCCCTGAATAGGGCTGCCTAATCCCTGCTCCTTGCAGACTGGTTCGGAAGGCCCGGATTAATTTTTAAATAAGGAGTTTTTGTTTAAATTGATTATTTGTGCATAGTCCTACTGTGGTTAATTATTTTAAGTGCTCTTGTGTTCTGGGTTTCAAGGGCTATTGGTTTCGGCCTGTTTACTCGCTAACATTTTGGAATTTTCTATTTTGATTTTCTGATTGCCTAGCAGGTATGGCTCCAAAGAAGGACTCAGCCCGCCCGGGTCCATCTTCCACTGCTAAACGGCCTATTAGAGGCCCATCGCAGGCGCTGCGCTCACCTGTGACAAGACAACCAGAGGGACGAGTGCAGTCCTTGGTGTCCAGCATGGCCGGCGATCCTGCGGCCTTATCTCGCTTCGCAGCTAATCTGGATGGCTTTCTACAGCAATGTTCCAGTCAGCCGTCCAAGTCTGCAGCACCGCCTCATCCTATGGGAGTATCTTCGCCGGTCTTGTCGTCATCTGAGGAAGATGAAAGTGGGGGATTGTTGCCTGTGGCAGGGGGAAGTGACCCTCAGCCATCACAATCCCAATACATACCTGCTGTTCGTGGCCGTGCATGGAGGTCCCACCTTTCCCGGAGAGCTTCGGGGAGGGGTCCCCATCCGGTCCCTTCCTCCCGCCATGGTAGGTTAGTGCTGCCTACCGTAGGGGCAGCATCTGATCCTGGTCCCTCACGGGTGGTCTCTTCTTCATCGGTCCCAGGTCACTCTCGGTCGAATCAGGAATCGGAATCTTCCATTGAGGACAGCTTGCCGGTTCCAGCTAGGAAGTCTTCGGGCGGGAAGCGTCGCCGCAGGAGATCTTCCCGGAAACATGCTAAGCGAAGGAGGGATGACTCCTCGACCTCTTATACTGGTACGTCATCTTCTAGTTCTGACGAGGAGACAGGTAACTCGCTGGAACTTTATTGGGGTTTTGGCGAATCCGCATCGGGGCTTCCTAAGTGGGCTTGGGAGCGCCGGTCCAACACGCATCGGGCTAAGTATGGTATAGTTCAGGAATGTCTGGATGGCGTTTTGGTACCAGACGTTAAAGTATCCACCAACTCCGCCAGAGACGTTATTCCCGGTTTGCACCTGACATCAAAGGTGCGCTCTAGGATTTTGGATGGTCGTTATGTCGACATGTTTAAGTTGGCCCCGCCTTCAGAGGACCAAGAGAAGAGTAGTTCTTCCAAAAAGCGTCAGGGGGTCCCCAATACAGATCGTTCGTTCGAACTATGGCTTGACTGTTTCCAGGTCTTCGCTGGTGTGGTAATGGCTGCTTATCCCCGGAGATCTCTCCATTTAATGGTTTACTTATCTATCGTTCGCTCCGCATTCACCAGTGCAGGTGAAAAAGCCGCGATAAAATATGATGAGGTTTTCAGGCGACGCGCAGCTAAAATCCCTTCTGCTCGCTGGGATCGGAAGGATCTTGATGTATGGACCACCCACGTGGCCCCCCTGATTGATAAAAAGGCTCCTGAGCAGCAGAAACCTAAGACGAGGGTTTTAAGATCTGGCCGGCGCCTGTTTTGCTGGGATTTTAATAAAGGGTCTTGCAATTGGCAGGGGTGCAAATTCGTCCACGCCTGCGAAAGATGCAATGGTTCACATCCTACGTCCTCTTGTTTCGCAGGTCAGCGGCCCTTTCGTGGGGGAAAAGGGGGGTCTCAGCAACCCCCAAAGCCCGCTACCCCCTCAAACACCGCTGGAACTGCAAAATAGTTTGTTGTCCTCTTTAGCTTTTACACCGGTTCGCCTGGAGGTTTTGTTAAATTGGTTGCAGTCGTACCCCAACAGGGAGGCTGCGGATTATTTGGGTAATGGTTTCTCTCAAGGTTTCCGGATTCCGATAGTTGAGTCTCCTTTGGCAAGGAATCCCGCTAACCAAAAGTCAGTTCGCGAGCTACCTCAGGTTGCTCGCAAGAAGATTGCAAAGGAGGTGGCCATGCATCGGATGGCTGGTCCTTTTGACACCCCTCCTTTTCAAAATTTGCATGTATCCCCGTTGGGCATTGTGCCTAAGAAGGCACCGGGGGAATTTCGTTTAATTCATAATCTGTCACACCCCGTGGGTTCGTCAGTTAATGACGTCATCCCGCCTGCACTCTGCTCGGTGAAGTACGCATCTCTTGATCAGGCGATCAAGTTGATTCGGAGCCTTGGCCATTCCGCGTTATTGGCAAAATGCGATATCGAGTCAGCCTTTCGCCTTTTGCCAATACACCCGGATGATTTTTGGTTGCTGGGTTTTCAGTTTGAGGGCAATTATTATTTTGATAAAGCAATGCCGATGGGATGTTCAATTGCTTGTGCTGCTTTTGAATCCTTCAGTACCTTTTTGGAATGGGCTCTCAAATCAAAAACCGGCCTGAGCGGAGTCACTCATTATCTGGATGATTTTTTATTGGCCTCGGCCTCTGATACTGGCGATTGTTCGGTGCTCTTGCAAGCTTTCGCCGATCTTACGCAGGAATTGGGGGTGCCATTAGCTGCCGACAAGACCGAGGGTCCGTCGACTCGGCTTACTTACCTGGGTATCCTTTTGGATACTGTTGCTCAAACTTCAAGTTTGCCAAGTGACAAACTAGCAACTTTGAGGAGGGTAATAGAAGAGCTACTCCCGTTGAGGAAGGTGTCGCTTCGGCAGCTTCAATCGCTGTTAGGACACTTAAATTTTGCTTGTAGAGTGGTGGCGCCGGGGCGCCCCTTCTGCTCTCGCCTAGCTCGCCTAACCTCAGGGTTGAAAGCCCCGCATCATCGGGTGCGCCTCTCTAGTCAGGTAAAGGATGACCTTTCCATTTGGTTGGAATTCCTCAAGGAATTCAATGGGGTGTCACTATGGCAAGACACTTTGAACTTGCAGAATGACTTTCAAGTGCAGTCTGATGCTGCAGGTTCCCTTGGCTTTGGACTTTATTGGAAGGGACGTTGGTGTGCAGAACGTTGGCCGAAGGCCTGGCAAGGGGGAGAGATTACGCGGGACCTAACTTTTCTTGAGTTTTTTCCCATTGCAGTGGCAGTGCATTTATGGGTCAAGGAGTTCAGGAACCGTCGTGTCTGCTTCTGGACTGACAATCAGGCGGTGGTGTCAGTGTTGGCCAGGCTGTCGTCACGCTCCCCCCGGGTGTCGGCCCTTCTGCGGGTTTTTGTGCTGCATTGTTTACGTTATAATATAGTTTTTTCAGCACGCTTTGTCCCGGGGGTGTCTAACGAAATTGCTGATGCTCTGTCCCGTTTTCAGATGGAGCGGTTCAGACTCCTGGTTCCAGAGGCTCGGATACGTCCGGAATGTTTCCCGGAACATCTTTGGAGCCTTGGCAGCAATTAGTTTTACAGGGAGTAGCGGCATCGGTCTCCCCTTCTACATTACGTACATACACAAAAGTGTGGGGTGATTTTGTATCCTTCATGCAGCAATCTGCCTGCGACTTAAAAAGGGCTCCGCCCACTTCTTCGCAGGTGTTGAGTTATTTAGCACACTTATTTCAGCTGGGCAGGGCAGCTAAGACGATTAGGATACATGCTGCTGCGATAGCATTCTTCTGCAAGGTATTCTTTGATAAGGATCCTTGTGCGAAGTTTATTGTCCGCAAAGCCCTGGAGGGTTGGAGTAGACTTTGTCCTTCCCGCCCAGCAAGTCGACTACCCATATCTTTTGATATGTTGTGCGTAATGCGCAGAAAGCTGCGGGTGGTGTGCTGGTCCGACTACGAGGCCCGCCTATTTTCAGCTGCCTTTTCAATCGCCTTTTTTGGTGCCTTGAGAGTGGGCGAAATTGTGGTTGAGGTTCATAGGGACGGCCGTACACGGGGCCTTTTGTTGCAGGACGTCCTGTGGAACTTCAAATCACAATAAGGCACTCGAAGACGGATCAGAGGGGTAGGGGTGCAATCCTTCGCCTCCCGGCTACTGGGGAGGCGGGCCCTTGCCTGGTAAAAGATGTTAGGAGGTACCTGTCTATTCGTACCCCTGGGGATGGCCCATTACTTAGACATGAGGATGGTTCTCCCCTCTCAAGGCAGCAGTTTGCGAAAGTGATGCGAAAAGCAATCGGGGCGGGTGGCGGCATGGCAACTGATTTTGCCCCTCACTCATTCAGGATAGGGGCTGCCACTTCGGCAGCACATTGGGGCTTGTCAGCAGCCAGAATAAAGAATTTGGGTCGCTGGAAGTCGGAAGCGTTCAGAAGTTATATCCGTTAATAAGGACCTCACATTATTTTGTTTATTTTATATTAGGTTTGGCGGCTGTCCGCATATGGATGATGGGGCACAGCATCGTCCATTGGGCTGGTGTCACTGCGCGACAGTCGCAGATGGGTCCTGGTCTCGGCCTTCCGCGACATATTCATTTGTCTTGGCTGTCCAGAAGGGGAATGCGCTGGTCGGAGCTCCTGCCTCGGATTCGGAGGCAGTTGCTATGGAAGGAACCCCCGTCGGCCATTGTGGTACACTTGGGTGAGAACGACTTGGTTTCTTGGAACTGTCGCTCACTGCGTGATACCATGTTAAAGGACTTGGAGACGCTACAAGCTATGTTGCCGGCAACAAAAATCTTTTGGTCAAGGCTGCTTCAACGGCGCTCTTGGAGGGGCAGTTGTTGCCCGGCCGCCATTGAGAGAGCCAGAAGCCGCATCAATACTGCAGTATCAAAAAAGGTTTTGGAGCTGGGCGGTGATGTGATTTTTCATACTGAAATTTCTTCTCAGTGGCCGAATTTATTTCGAGATGACGGCGTGCACCTTTCGGCTTCGGGTAATGAAGCCTGGATAGGTGCGGTGGTGGTCAAGCTGAGGTCTTGGCTGGGGCTGTGAGTGGTTTGGCGGTGAGCCGTGGGCTCCATGGCGGTTAGGCATTGGTTAAATTGGTTCTTGGAGGGGTAAGGTGCCTATCCCTCCAAATGATGCGAATGGGAATTCCGTTAAAGGAATCCAGGGGCTTGCCATTCTTTCGTCCTTGTCCGTGGAGCCGGGCTTGGGCCGTGCAAGCCCCACCGGAACATGAGGGTGAGAGGTGTTGGACTGATTTTCCCAGCCTCATTTCTCCCCAACATTTGTTTCCCACGCTGGCTTCCGGTGGAGCCCGGAAGTTTCAGCTCTGTCCTCGGGGGCAAGGACAGATAGTCATAACCAATGCCTAAGCAACCACTCACAATTTCTGTATTTTCAATAAAGTTGTGGCCAAAATTATGCCAAAAACCTAAAACAAAAATGAACGTGTGCTGTGTGAATTTTTGGGGGGGTGACACTGCGGAACTCAACACGCAACTCAGAATTTTATTCCAGAGCAACTCATGTTGTTCAAACCATCACACAAGTGCTATAAAACAGGCAAAGTGGACCTCCTCAGCAGTAGCTTGCTTTTATTTTCAGAAAGGTAACCAATTTACACCAGCTGCCATTCAGATTTTTCAAGCTAAAGTGTCGTCCCAGCTACTTTTTGGGATCCCAATATGGATAAAGGTAAAGGTAAAGGGACCCCTGACAGTTAAGTCCAGTCACGAATGACTCTGGGGTTGCGGAGTTCATCTTGCTTTACAGGCCGAGGGAGCCAGTGTTTGTCCGCTTCTTCGGACAGTTTTTCGGGGTCATGTGGCCAGCATGACTAAGCCGCTTCTGGAGAAACCAGAGCAGTGCACGGAAATGCCATTTACCTTCCTGCCACAGCAGTACCTATTTATCTACTTGCACTGCGTGCTTTCAAACTGCTGGGTTGGCAGGAGCTGGGACCGAACAACAGGAATTCACCTCGTTGCAGGGATTCGAACCGCCGACCTTCTGATCGGCAAGTCCAAGCTGCACAGTGGTTTAGACGACAGCGCCACCTGCTCCCCCAATATGGATACAAGCATATAATAGTGATTTAGATAAGATGCACTCTAGTTTCTTGAGACGTATCCTTGGGCTCTCAAATTCAATCAAGTATGAGACAATGTGTGCAGAATTAGCTATACACATGATGGAATATTGGGTGTGGACTAGCACTATAAAATACTGGCTGCATTGCCATTTTCATTCCCAACCTTCGAGTCGGCTTTCCGATTTACTTAAGGACTCCCATAAATCCAGATGGCTCCAACTCATATACAGAAAAAATTAGATCTATTGGTGTATTGACTTGAAATTATTGTATAATTCTAGTGAGCAATATATTTATCACAATATCCAAATTAGATTAAGGGATATTGAAAAACAGAACATTGAGTCAGCTGCAAATAAAATCTGCTACCCCAAGTTCTATGGTTTAAATACAACCAATAATAGGATCACCTATATCTCAAAGTTAATAATTCCAGCCCAACACAGGGCATTTATGCCAGCCTAACTGAATGGTTTCTCCTCAGCTTTTAAGGGCAGATATTTAAGCATCCCTAGAAATGATAGACATTGTGGATGTTATCTGAATGTGCAGGATACTGTAGAACATATTCTTTTCTACTGTCCATTGTACAACAATGTAAATGCATTTTATCCCCCTTTTGGGCTAGTTTAACATCATGGCACAATGGAAAATATCAGATTCTACCTGTCTGATATTAACCTGAAGGTAACTGCAAGGGTGGCTGAGATTCTGTCAATAGTATCTCTTAGAGTGGTGAATGGCACGGTTTAGCAGGAAGAAATTACAATGAAAATATCTGTTACTATATACAGCATCTTATATGGCTGCTTCTTTGTACATGTTTTAAAAATTTTGTATATGGATATTTTAAGATGGTCTATATCTGTAATGTGTAATAAAGGTTTGGAGAAAGAAAGCAAACATTCTGAAGGTTCTCCAAACCCACAGAGCCAATTCTGGGGGTCACAGGGGGTAGAGGAGAGGGTGAAAGTCCCATTGCACAAGTGGAAGTCCTTGCATGGGGCTTCCAGTGATGAGACTTCATAGAATCATAGAGTTGGAAGGGACCCAAAGGTCATCTAGTCCAAACCCCTGCAATGCAGGAATTTCAACTAAAGTATCCATGACAGATGGATAGGATAGATAGGATGGATAGGACAGATAGGGATGCAGGTGGCACTGTGGGTTAAAGCCTCAGCGCCTAGGACTTGCCGATCGAAAGGTCGGTGGTTCGAATCCCTGCGGCGGGGTGCGCTCCTGCTGCTCGGTCCCAGCGCCTGCCAACCTAGCAGTTCGAAAGCACCTCCGGGTGCAAGTAGATAAATAGGGACCGCTTACCAGCGGGAAGGTAAACGGCGTTTCCGTGTGCAGCTCTGGCTTGCCAGAGCAGCGATGTCACGCTGGCCACGTGACCCGGAAGTGTCTCCGGACAGCGCTGGCCCCCGGCCTCTTGAGTGAGATGGGCGCACAACCCCAGAGTCTGTCAAGACTGGCTCGTACGGGCAGGGGTACCTTTACCTTTACCTTTTTATCCATGACAGATGGCTACCCAACCTCTGTGTCGGGAGTGTGTGCAGGAGCCAGGCCCTGTGACTGGTGGGGCTTTGCAGGACTGGGGCTTTCCTAAGTTCGTTCTGGAGAGGCAAGTTGCAGCCTCACAGGTGAGGCCGATTGGTAACTCACTGCACCTGGTGGCAAGAGCCAGGAAGGGATATAAGATCAGCATTTCCCATTGTTTCTTTGCCACAGCAACACGCTTCCTGTCTCATTGCGTTCATCTTCTTGACTCCTTGCTTCCTGATCCTCGGACCCTTGGCTTCTTGACTCCCGGCACTCTGACCCTCAGACTCTTGGCTTCCAGACTCCTGGCTTCCGGATTCTCGTTCCTGCTCCCACCCCACCGTCTTGCCCCCGGTCCTGACGTCCTCATCCGGGACTTCGACCACCCGTAAAGTGGACTGTGACACTCTGCTTAAAAACCTCCAAGGAAAGAGTGTCCACAATCTCTGAAGGGAATCTGTTCAAGTGTCAAACAGCTCTTACTCTCACAAACTTCTTCCTGATATTTAGTCAGAATCTCCTTTCCTGTAACTTGAAGCCATTGATTCGAATCCTACTCTCCAGAGCAGGAGAAAACAAGCTTGCTCCATCTTCCATGTGATAGCCCTTAAGAAATTTGAGCCCCATAGCCTGGGATTCAGCTAACTTTTATTCAGAGTACTGCTCCAGATACAGCTCCCGCCCAGATACCACCACTGCCTTTTCTGCATTATAGTAATATTTGCATATGGCTCTGACACACATTTGAAAGCCCTTTGGCATTTATGCATATAGCCAAGCACAGAGGCCTATTTACATGCTTATAGTAATAGTCATTCAGCTTGTATTACCAGGGAACAGGTTAGAAATATAGGTGTTCTAGTGCAATCATCACATGTGGTTCAGAACAAAAGGATAAGTGTGTATATTCTCAATCACGATCACACTTTTTTCATTGCATTCCACGTGAAGAATCTGCCTGTTGGAGTTCTACCAGCCAATTTATGGCCCAGGGTTCTGCAAAGTTCCCCCTTAATTTATTCAGTAAATTTCACATCCTTTAGACAAGACGTATTGAATCCCAGCCACTTGGGTTTGATTGATCCCAGTGGTAGGGGTAATATGTTATCTTGTTGCAGCAATACCTGACAGGCGTTTATTATAGATTTTTTTTTTTAAGGGCTAAAAGTCTGCACACAACAGCCACCAAAGTTTGTGAAATCCCAAAAGGTCGTTTCACAGAAAAAGAACTTTAGAAATTCGATAAAGCTGGTTTGATGTAAAAAATGATTTGCTGTAGGGCTTCATATATATTGGAGCCAAAGGGGATAGGGTGGTTTGGCATTCCCTGGTCTTGACTTGGAGGCCACTGAAGTCAGAAGGAACAATCTTCTAGATTGCTGTTGCAAATCTGCATTCCAGCTGCTCAAAATTTTTCTCCCTCTTCAAGAGAGACTCCATATACTGAGTCAGACCATTGCTTCATCTACTTCAGCATTGTGTACATTGATTGTCAGTGGCTCTCCAGGGATTCAACCAGGGTTCCTCTCCCAGCTGAAGCACTCAAACCCAGGTGAAGAGGTCCTGAGGATGTTTGTGGAGAAAGGAGCTTGCGCTGTATAATCAGATAGCTTTACCTGGAGATGCTGAGGACCGAACCTAGGACCTTCTGCACTGAAAGCAGATGTTCTACCACTGAGCTATGGCCCTTCCCCTCCATGCCTTTGAACGTGGAGATTCAATTGCACTTCGCCACAGTGTATAGTTGAACTATAGAAGCCACACCTAAAGAAAGGAGTGGTGGCCCTCAACTAGGATGGCAGTATGATTCCAAGCACAATTCAAAGTGTTGGTCATGACCTTTGAAGCCTGAAGAAACATCTCCACCCCTGTCATTCAGCCCAGACACTGAGGTCCAGCTCTGAGGGCTTTCTGGAAGTTCCCTCACTGTGAGAAGTGAAGTCACAGGGAAACAGGCAGAGGACCTTCTCGGTAGTAGCACCCGTCCTCCCATCAGAAGTCAAGGAGATTAGTATCTACACAACCTTTAGGAGACATCTGAAGGCAGCCCTGTATGGGAAAGGGTTTTTTTTATGTTTAATGTTTTGTTGTGTTTTTGTATATGCTGGAAGCCACACAGAGTGGCTGGGGCAACCCAGTCAGATGGACAAGGTACAAATAATAAAATTAAAATTAAATTATAAAGAGGGTTCCACAAATTCATGGAAGACAAGAAGATTGATGGCTGTTTGCTATGGTGGCTGCCAGTCTTTCAGGCTTCCCACAGACATCTGGACAGCACAGACATCTGAACAGGTATGCTGGACTACATGGGCCATGGACCTGATATAGCAGGCACATCTTAGGTTCTTGTTAAGGCTAACAGTCTCAAAGAAACTTGGGGGTGCAGCTGGAATAAATGGGTGGGTGGGTGTCATCAATACTGGAGGAAATGGCTAGTGTGGAATCAACCTAGGAGGCTCTGCACACTCTCACAGCACACCATCTTTGATTAAGAGATCGAATCCAATTAGCACTCAGTAATCGGAAAAGCAGTGAGAGTTCTCTGCCTTCTGCCTCTCGAACAGCTGGATAAAGACCTGGGAGGAAGCAAGTGTAAACCCCTTACAACTAAAAATAGGTTTTTTAAAAAAAGAAGAAGCTGTCATGTATTTTAAACCAACTATTGCACCTGAAGGCTGAGCTGAGTTTTCCCAAGTAATTATTTGAAATGAAAAAGTGGGGTTTGAGGGCCTCTCAAACGATCTCCATAACCACTTACCTCCCTTGCAAAAAATTAAAAATAAATTACCATGCATCATTTTTTTCCGCATTTATATGTATTTATTTCATAACATTTATATACCACTTGAGTGTTAAAATAAATAAATAATCAAAATGGTTTCTTCGGAAAAGGTCAAGGCTCTCGCCTCTCTCTGTGTGTGTGTTCCTCAGAACAACCCTGAGAGAGTGGTTAGGCTGAGATACAGTGGTACCGCTAGTTGCGGACACAATCCATTCCAGGGTGCCGTTCATACCCCGAAAAGTCCACAACTAGAGTGGCGCTTCTTTGCAAGCGTGGAATGTGATAGAGTGCTTCTGCACATGCGCGAAGCGCGCAGAATGCTTTTGCGCGTGAGCGTGGCGAAACCTGGAAGTATACCGCATTCACAAGCCGAAAAGACGCAATATGAACCTAACGCAACATGAGGTATGACTATATGTGATGTCTCAAGATCACAGCTGAGTTTGGGTCTGAAACCTGGTATCCCAGTTCCGTAGTCTGACACACTAAGCAGTATGTTAACCTGGCTCCTTTTCTGCAAAAGTTTAAGGTGCCTATCATAAAATAATAATGTTTCTTTTCTTTAAAAAAAAGAAAATAAAGGAATTAAAACCACTTAATAAAAGACATTTAAAAGCCCTCAATAAAAATCACAGCAGCCCAGAATGAATATACCCACCACAGAAGGTAAACTGTGTTTCTATGCGTTGCTCTGGTTTGCCAGAAGCAGCTTAGTCATGCTGGCCACATGCTGTACGCCGGCTCCCTCAGCCAATAAAGCAAGATGAGCGCCGCAACCCCAGAGTCATCCATTACTGGACCTAACGGTCAGGGGTCCCTTTACCTTTACCTAAATAAAGGATCAGGGTTCCTACTGCTGCTGCCTCCATGATCCCAGCCAGTGCAATGAAGCCAACTAGGCTTTGCAGCCCATCATTTTTCTCTTGACTACTTGATGACATCGTAGGACGATAGGAGTCATTTATACGGAGCCAGACCACAGGCGCATCTGGCTTATTATTGTCTACACCAGGGGTACTCAACCTTTTTATACCTACCGCCCACTGTTGTTGTTGTTTAGTCGTTTAGTCGTGTCCGACTCTTCGTGACCCCATGGACCAGAGCACGCCAGGCACTCCTGTCTTCCACTGCCTCCCGCAGTTTGGTCAGACTCATGTTTGTAGCTTCAAGAACACTGTCCAACCATCTCATCCTCTGTCATCCCCTTCTCATTGTGCCCTCCATCTTTCCCAGCATCAGGGTCTTTCCCAGGGAGTCTTCTCTTCTCATGAGGTGGCCAAAGTATTGGAGCCTCAGCTTCACGATCTGTCCTTCCAGTGAGCACTCAGGGCTGATTTCCTTAAGAATGGATAGGTTTGATCTTCTTGCAGTCCATGGGACTCTCAAGAGTCTCCTCCAGCACCATAATTCAAAAGCATCAATTCTTCGGCAATCAGCCTTCTTTATGGTCCAGTTCTCACTTCCATACATCACTACTGGGAAAACCATGGCTTTAACTATGCGGACCTTTGTTGGTAAGGTGATGTCTCTGCCTTTTAAGATGCTGTCTAGGTTTGCCATCGCCTTTCTCCCAAGGAGCAGGCTTCTTTTAATTTTGTGACTGCTGTCACCATCTGCAGTGATCATGGAGCCCAAGAAAGTAAAATCTCTCACTGCCTCCATTTCTTCCCCTTCTATTTGCCAGGAGGTGATGGGACCAGTGGCCATGATCTTCGTTTTTTTTGATGTTGAGCTTCAGAGCATATTTTGCGCTCTCCTCTTTCACCCTCATTAAAAGGTTCTTTAATTCCTCCTCACTTTCTGCCATCAAGGTTGTGTCATCTGCATATCTGAGGTTGTTGATGTTTATTCCGGCGATCTTAATTCCGGCTTGGGAACCATCCAGCCCAGCCTTTCACATGATGAATTCTGCATATAAGTTAAATAAGCAGGGGGACAATATACAGCCTTGCCGTACTCCTTTCCCAATTTTGAACCAATCAGTTGTTCCATATCCAGTTCTAGCTGTAGCTTCTTGTCCCACATAGAGATTTCTCAGGAGACATATGAAGTGATCAGGCACTCCCATTTTTTTAAGAACTTGCCATAGTTTGTTGTGGCCGACACAGTCAAAGGCTTTTGCATAGTCAATGAAACAGAAGTAAATGTTTTTCTGAAACTCTCTAGCTTTCTCCATAATCCAGCGCATGTTTGCAATTTGGTCTCTGGTTCCTCTGCCTCTTCAAAATCCAGCTTGCACTTTTGGGAGTTCTCGGTCCACATACTGCTTAAGCCTGCCTCGTAGAATTTTAAGCATAACCTTACTAGAGTGTGAAATGAGTGCAATTGTGCGGTAGTTGGAGCATTCTTTGGCACTTCCCTTCTTTGGGATTGGGATGTAGACCGATCTTCTCCAATTTGCTGGCATATTGAGTTTAGCACCTTAACAGCATCATCTTTTACAATTTTAAATAGTTCAACTGGAATATCATCGCTTCCACTGGCCTTGTTATTAGCAGTGCTTTCTAAGGCCCATTTGACTTCACTCTCCAGGATGTCTGGCTCAAGGTCAGCAACCATACTACCTGGGGTATACAAGACATCCATTTCTTTCTGGTATAGTTCCTCTGTGTATTCTAATGCCCACTAATGCATCTTTATTGATGGTCCAGTTTCCTTACCGCCCACCAGTGCTCAATGGAAGGAGGATTCAGCTTGTGCCATAGAACCCCCTACTGCCCACCCAGAATCCTGAAACACCCACTAGTGGGCAGTAGGGACCAGGTTGACAACCCCTGGTCTACACTGTCGTGCCTCCAAAATGAAGTGGCCCCAAACTGGGACACTATCTTCCAGGGCCACAGTCCTGAAAAAGTCACGTTAACCACATGAGATTGTGTGTTCCCTGTTATGTACTGAGTTGAATAGGATCCAAAATGCAGCAATCTGATTGGTCCTAGAACAATAGGATTCAGAATGCAGCAGTCTGATTGGTCCGCAGGAGCCACTCAATCCAACTCCAGGTGGAAGTGAATCTGCAACCTGATTGGCCTACCGGAGAATCCCAGAATTAGCCAATCACATGGGGCCCATTGTGTAAATAATGTATATAAAGCAGACATTTCGGGGGGAACTTCCATTCCTCACTACTATGAGCTGAGTAAAGAACATGAAATCCACACTTGACTCCGAGTATATTTCACTCCCCAAGCCTTTTTCTTCTGGGCACAGTTCCCCAAAACAAGTGTTTCTGAGCACCATGCCCAGAAGATGTGCAGCCTGAAATTGTGCAAGATCACGGCAGCCATTTTGGCCGCTGTCGTCTCGCGAGAAGAAAACATGGATGTCCCATTTTTTTCAGGGCACTTGATGGATATGCACTGCCTAGCAGTAGCTCTTCAGGGTTTCAGGCAGAAGATGCTCAGAAGCTCTGCCTGGATATGCAAAGGATTGAACCTGAGACCTTCTGCATGCAAAGCAGATGACCTACCACAGAGCTTCAGCCCTTCTCTAAAGCCAAAACAAAGCCACAATGGTGTTCACCAGTGATTTGCAGGATCACGCCTCCCACCCATTCTCCAAAATGGAAGGTGTCAGGGGTTCAGGAGCAGAGACACAGGAGAAGGAGCAAATGGAGAGTGAGGAGGAGGAATACGAGGGGGGTGTAGGCAGTGACAGTGGTCAGAGAGAGTCCACGAGTCTCTCCAGCGAATCGGAAGATTCACAGAGAGGAGCGCCGATGGCCAGGGCAAGGGGGGTGCCAAGGGGGAAACCCCAGAAGGAAGGGGCCAGCAGGGACTCCCTGAGCAGCAGTTGGAAATCAGGACCAGTGTCCCCACCAGAGCGTAGTGGGGGGGAGGAGTCCCAGGCATCGGGACCAGTCTTCTCACCACCAGAGGGAGGAGATGGGTCAGGAGTGGCCACGCCTCCATCGGAGAGTGGGGAAACGGTCAAGAGGAAAGTCACCGGCTGGGCGCGCGCGCCAAGTTCAAATGTACAGGCGAGCGGCACAGCAGGTAGCCCGGATAGGGAGCCAGGTCCCAAAGCCCGCCGGAAGGAAGGGCAAGAATCAGGGGGGTCAGCGTCAGAAGAGTCCAGAAAGGAGGAAACCCCAGGGGGCAGAAGGACCCAGAGGAGGAAGGAACAGTGCAGGAGGTGGAGCCGGGCTAGGATCTTAAACTGGTGCGGAAGGGGCAGTGACTCAGAGGGGACTTCGCCTGTCTAGAGTCTAGACGTAGGGTTGCACGCTCTGGCTTTAAAATGGAAATTATACTTCAATAAAGACTTTTGTACATAATATCAGCCTGGCGTTGGTCCTCTGTGAGCTGGGACCTAGAGGGAGCCCTGACAGAAGGTGTGTTTCACAGGAGGCGTGTCCCACCAACCCCCCAAAATGAACCTCCTTCCATTCCCATTCCCATCCTAGCTCATCTCTTCAGCAGATACCAAAAGGCTCAGGCTTCACTTAAGTTACAAGAATGAGAAAATGGGGAAATGGCCTGAATTTCAATTGGGCTGGGGGCTTTGCTTCCCTTGTCTAGGCTCCAGGAAGGTCTGTCAATGTGCTCAGAGCATGTCTTGGGTGAAGGTGGGCATGAGGCTCCTTTGAACGTCAAGCAATATGTTTGTCACGGCGGAGGAACGTTGTAACTCAGGAGTTTGCTTGAGAGAAGCAGCTGCCGCCTGCAAAAAAAGCCTTTGGGTCCCCAGCCCACAGTGGAAGCTAAACGAACAGACAATGAAAGCTCCCAGATCAGGGGATTTCATGTCTTTCTTCTACATGAATCAAGGACATGGAACAGAGAGGGAGGGAGGCAGGGTGGGTGGGTGGGGGTGAGAGAAAGTGGGTCAATGCGCATTTTGCACAGTGGGAAAGACGCAAAAAGCCGAGAATGCTTTTCTGCTTGCCTTTGATGTGCCAGCACATCAAAGGCACCCAGTGGGAAAAAAGGGAAACTTCCAGTGAGTCGTTCAGAAAAAGCTGAAGGGGTGGCTGGTTTTATTTTTCATTTTTTCCAATTATTATTATTGCTATTATTATTAACATGCATTCAGATGCATCTTCCGTTTTAGCAATGAGCACATTCGGCTTGTAAAAGAAGGTCTTTAAAAAACTTTCTCTTGTCTCTTGAGATTTTACATTAGACGGAACTGTGAGGTGGAACTTTTGCAAGATTTACTTTGTGTGTGCCTTTAATGAATTGATTAATGGAAGTGATTGCCATTTGCTTATTATGCCCAGTCTACCCTGTGGGTTCAGGATGGCTTTGGGCAACTTTGTTAAAGTTGCATCTTATCACTGTCCCAGAAGGGTTTGGAATAGAAGTCTAGGGAGTGTATGGATTTACTACTACTACTAATAATAATATAGTGATACCTCGGGTTAAGAACTTAATTCGTTCTGGAGGTCCGTTCTTAACCTGAAACTGTTCTTAACATGAAGCAACACTTTAGCTAATGGGAAGTTGAATTGATAATTGAAACACTCTGCAACAACCTTGAAGTTCGGCTGATAACTTTTGAGCATCCAGCATGAGCATTGAAGCATTGGTGTTATATGCTGGCAGTAACATACCCACCAAGAGTCTAGTCCTCAGTATTTTGCACCAGCCAGAGTTCCTCGAGGCTCACCCCACATAGATCACATTGCAGTAATCAACTCTGAGCTTAGCATTGTGCTAATGACTGTATTTGATCACAGGTCCACCTATGATCTGGTGAAGATTCCTACATTGCAGGGGGTTGGAATAGTTGTCCCGCAAAGTCCCTTCCACCTCTGTAATTCTAGGATCCTATGTATTCATTTTGAATCCCATTTTGGTTCCCAAGATATATTATTTATTGATGCCTTCCATATATTAAATGCTTCAGTTCATTTATTGCCTCAAAGGAGTGATGTTGGTGGAGGAGATGAGCGAGCTAGAAATGTCTGTGTGTGTGTGTGTTTGTGTGTGTGTGTGTGTGTGTGTGTGTGTGTGAAAGGTTGAATTTCTTCCTTCCCCCATCTTACAAATGGTAAAGCAGTCCTGGACACCCAATACAAATGCCATGGCAAAGAGCATTCTGGGAAATATCATTTCCCAGACTCCTATCTCCTGTCACTGAATATCAAAGGAGCCAGGGGGAAAGGGGACCGCCTTGGTCGCAAAAGGTTTGTCCATGCTTTGAAGTTCTTAAACCTCTCTCCCTTGCCCTCCATTACCAAAACTTCTTCTGAAAGAGGAAGATTATGAACATATGGGTGAGAGCGATAAACAAGGTCAACAGAGACTCAGGGAGGACTGTGGCTTTTTGGGTTCATTTCCATTTAGATCTCCTGGAGATTGCAAGATGAAAAGGTCACATAATTTATGGGATAGCTTTATTTGCATTATCTCCAAGGTGGCGATCCCGGTTATAAATAAGCTAAACAATGCAACTTTTGCCAGGAGTACAGAAACCGTCTCTCTCTCTCTCTCTCTCTCTCTCTCTCTCTCTCTCTCTCTCTCTCTCTCTCAGAGCTGTTTTAATGGCATCCATTTGTCTGACTTTTATTTTTCCGTTCCTCCTGGGGATCGTTCTAGCTAATAAATTATATGTAGACCTAGCAATGTTCGCAATTTAAAAAATTTCCAGTTTTCTTCCACAGCTGTACTGTCCCGACCAGCCAGCTTAGCCCTGGGTAACAAGATTTATTTTCCATGTGCGCTGCCAAGCCAACCTGAAGACAATGTTAATAGAAAAGGTCACAGGCTGATAAACCGACATGCCTCAAACCCTTTTGGACAAATCCAGGGACGGGTGGATCGCTGTGGCATCACAGCAGGGAAGGGGCATGAAAGCTGAGTGTGACGGAGATGAAGGAATGGCAGCGGTACACAAGTGCCCCGAAAAAAAGGCTTTCGGACACTGTTCCCGTCGATAGTTTTCTAGAGCTAATGGATGTTTTCAGGGGTGTGCGGAAATGCTACAAATGTAGCTCTGGGGAGGTTAAGGAGCTTAGAGCGTGAAGAGAGGACCCAATTCAGAAGGAAACGGAGCAGCTTTCCTTACCTCTCTGCTCAGCACGGAAGTTCAGCAAAAAGTGACAGATTTATTTTTTGACTAGTTGATCTGCGTCTAGCTTCAGATGGTGCATTCACACAATCAAGTTAGTGGGTTCAGAATATGGGCTGAAGGGTTGCAGAGTTTAAATGTTGAATTGGAAGTAATACTAGCTGGGCATTAACTTGGGTGTCTTTCAAAGAGGGTTAGACAAATTCATTGAGAATAAAACTCTTGGCGTCTGCCAACCCTGGTGTTCTGCTTCCACTTCAGAGGCAGTATACTTTTGAACTGCAGTTGCTGAAAACAACATCCCTGATGCTAATGAATACATGCAGCCTGGATAGCTCAGTTGGTGAGAGCGTGGTGCTGATAATGCCAAGGTTGCAGGTTCGATCCCCATTATGGGACATCTGCATAATCCTGCATTGCAGGGGGTTGGACTAGATGATCCTCAGGGTCCCTTCCAACTCTACAGTTCTTGATTCTGTGATTTAGAGTCCTTACTCTGTGTCCGATGTGCCCACAGACTGTCTCGCCAGAGTGGTGCATGCTCTAGTTATCTCTCGCTTGGACTACTGCAATGCGCTCTACGTGGGGCTACCTTTGAAGGTGACCTGGAAACTGCAATTAATCCAGAATGTGGCAGCTGGACTGGTGATTGGGAGCGGCCGCCGGGACCACATAACACCGGTCCTGAGAGATCTGCTTTGGCTCCCAGTACGTTTCCGAGCACAATTCAAAGTGTTGGTGCTGACCTTTAAAGCCCTAAATGGCCTCGGTCCTGTAAAGCTGAAGTAGTGTCTCCACCCCCATCGTTCAGCCCGGACACTGAGATCCAGCGCCGAGGGCCTCACTGAGAAGTGAGGTTACAAGGAACCAGACAGAGGGCCTTCTTGGTAGTGACACCTGCCCTGTGGAACGCCCTCCCTTCAGATGTGAAGGAAATAAGCAGCTATCTTATCTTTAAAAGACATCTGAAGGCAGCCCCTTTTAGGGAGGTTTTTAATATTTAATGCTGTATTGTTTTTAACACTCGATTGGGAGCTGCCCAGAGTGGCTGGGGAAAATCAGCCAGATGGGTGGGGTATAAATAAATTATTATTATTATTATTATTATTATTATTATTATTATTATTATTATGCTTCCAAGGCTGCTGCAGCCTCTCTTGGTGAAGTCCCTGTGATGTACAGTCTTACGTTTAAAATTCCAGTGTGTTTCTTATTTTCTTGCCCCCTGTCCCTCACTCCACCAATAGGAATAAGGGATGGCTCCAGCTTTCTTCAGCCTGCATGTGCATCCCTGCCTCAGCCTCTGAGAAGGCGGCGCACAGTGCGAAACCAATACTGATGTAGAATATGTCCCTATTTTCGCCTGAGGAATGTTGGAGGGTATGTAGAGAGCAGCGTCCTATGTTCCCATGTACTCCCATTTCCATTACATACTTATACACCAAAATGGTTTCATTTTCTGAAACCTGAAGTCGCGTCGATATTTTTGAAGCCGTTCCTAGCAGTTAAAGAAATCCAATCTGAGCATTTGTGCTAATAAAATATTGTCACAAAGAGTCAAATGGGGGAATCCTGGCCTACTTGATGACTTCCCTCCTTTCCCCCTAGTAGTTCTTAGAAGGTCTCTCCCCCCCTACCCATTTTCTCTTGGGCATGATTCTCCAGGGGGCTGGGGCTCTGGTCTGTAAAATGAGGGCATTTCAATCTGAATTGGGTTTTTGCATCCCTGAACATCTGTTATAGCAGATTAACTAAGCTAGTGAACTCAATTTATGTGGAGCAATGTATCCCCCATTCATCTCAGCTGGTTTCCCCAACATGTTTTGCTGCTGTGTCAGAGCCCCAGCGATCAGGGCATAGCAAGTGAGCGTATATTTATTTATTTTAAGCAGCACAATATTAGAAAGCAGAATGCCTAAAAACTGATGGATTGTAGAGGGATGAAGATATCAGGGCTTGCATCTCTTATTCTTCCCAGTCTTATTTACTTCTCTCTCTTTTTACCACGGCCAATCACCATCTTCCTGAGTGCCTGTCTTTTCTACAGCTTGATCACTGCAATCTTGCCGAAGGCCTCCTTTGAAAACTCGAGAAATCTTTTATAGGGAAGAGCGGAACCAGACTCTCATTCTGATAAAGACATCAAGTTCCCAGACAAAAAGGATAAAATCTGCGGTTCTCCAAAGACAACACTGCTGAGTAAGCTTGAAGAGCAATTGCAAGAAACCCTTGTGGCTGTGATTTTGGGCTTGTTTAAAATGGAAGCTGTTCTGGTTGAGAACAAGGGGGCTTGAAGGCCTCTCCACAAACCTAGTCTAGATGGGAATTGTAATTGTGTAGACAATACACACTGAGGCTGCTAGCTGCAACGCCATGTTCTTCCTCCACTGAACAGAGGGTCCCACTCCCCCCCCCCACTAATTAATTTTCAACATGGGACAGGATCCATGTTGACTTCCATATATACAATGAGTGATCAATGGCTACTAGCCATGATGGCTATGCCCTGACTCCACAGTGAGGCAGCAATGCTTCTGAATGCCAGTCGCTATAAGTCACATCCTTCTTATGGGTTTCCTACAAACATCCGGTTGGGCACTGTGAGAACAGGAAGCTGGACTAGATGGGCCAATGGCCTGATCCAGCAGACACTCCACTTGAGATTTGTGATAGGTCCATTGGCAAGAACCTAGGCCAGGCTTCCTCAACCTCAGCCCTCCAGATGTTTTGAGACTACAATTCCCAGCATCCCTGACCACTGGTCCTGCTAGCTAGGGATCATGGGAGTTGTAGGCCAATAACATCTGGAGGGCCGAGGTTGAGGAAGCCTGACCTAGGCTATATAATTGTGTTGCCATAAATGAATCTTCCCGTATCTTACATGATGCAACCTTGAGAAGAGAGATGCAGTGGAGGTAAGCAATAATGTGGGTGCAGAGAAATATCTTGCTTTGAAGAAGTGTGGATAATACAGGTTCTAACTTTTCTAAATTTCAATATCCATTTTGTTCCAAGTCAGAATTAGTGAGTCTGTTGACTCCTGCTCCAAAGGCAACAGTGGGTGATCGACCTGCAGGCCAACCAGCTGTTGGCATGGCTCTTCATCATCTGTTGGTCGCTGTGACCTTCTTTTTAGTCCTGTCCTTACTAATTTCCTACCATCATCTATCTGCGTTAATCATGCAACCTTTGCACCGTAACAAACATGCCATGCCTTACACAGAGTTCATATATTTATTGTTTCAACATGGGTTCTTTTTACTGTGCTTGTATCCTGCCCTAGGATTGATTTCAAAGAAGGGCAAGTTAGAAATGTTTTAAAGGAACAAATCAATATATATAAAGTTAAAGTTTCCTGGAGTCTGGTGGGGAGACTTGTGTGGATGAACATAAAATATTGTGCTTCAAACACACACACACACATTTATAGTTCAAACTCATGACTTCTGTGCCCTGCATATATCAATTAGCAATGGGTTAAGGAGGTGGAAGGTGGGATCTGCAGGGGCTATGAAAGCCAGACTTTAGCAAGTAGCTGCTGTCTGCATTCCACTTGCCTGATTCACCACCACCCGTTTTTGAGGACTCTGTCATCATGCAGAAGGGGCCATCTCTACAGTTGTCTCCATCTGTTATTTTCTACAGATTGTTCATTGTTAGGAATTGTGTCCACAATGTGCTGTTGTAAAGGCTATTTGAAGACAGACCGTTGGGGATGGTGGTTTGGGCAAATGTCGAGGCTAAGCTGTAGGCAAACACCTATGGAAAAGTGGTGGCCCAGAAGCCAGGAGCTAGACAAAGGAGTAGGCACTTAGAAGAGCTCAGGAGCACATCAGATCCAGGAAAGCCTTAAATCTTGTTGCTCAGGTGAGGTTCTAAACCCAAACAGGAGGATTAATGGATAGTCTCCATGAGTGGGGGCAGTCCAGAGCCTCAGAATTTTACTCTACCAGGAAGATAGCTCAAGCTGCAAGTCTGATAGGGTCACCACATGGAGGAGAGAGGGAGGGAGGGAGGGAGGGAGAAAGAGAGATATCTTGAAGGTTCTCCATTCTAGCCCTTTATTCTAAGACAGTGATGTCCAAACTTTTTTCAAAGGGGGCCAGATTTGATGAAGTGAACATGCGTGAGAGTCAGCCAAAGTTGTTGAGCTTAGGTTTGAAGTCATTGGCGGATTCATTTCTCAGAATTGCTTGGAGGGCTGGACATGCCTGTTCTAAGACGTGGAAGGTCTGCAGTTGTCCCCACCACAATCACAATCTCTCCCTTGCTACATATGGTAACCTAGCAAGGAAGTAGCTTTATTACTCATGTATCTTGTGTCTCTGTATTACTAGTATGTGTTAAGAAGGCTTTGAACTTGCACATTGAGTGCTGTTTTCTTTGAGTCAAGAGGCAACTTTCTATCTCTTCAACAAACCAAAGACCCATTGATATTTGCAGAGGGAGAGATTGTGATTGTGTTTGGGGCAACTGCAGACCCTCCAAGTGTCCCTATTTTTCAGGGACAGCCCCGGATTTACAGACACCATCCTGGTTTCTGAACTGATCCCGGAATGTCCCGCTTTTCCTGAGGACATTCCTATTTTCACCAGAGAAATGTTGGATGGTATGGAGCTATGTGACTCCTGAGCCCAGGAGATAGAACCTTTAGAAGACATCTGAAGGCAGCCCTGTATAAGCAAGATTTTTTTATAAAAAAAATATGTTTCATGTATTGTGTTTTTATATATGTTGGAAGCCACTGTTGGAAGTGGCTGGGGTAACCCAGTCAGATGGGTGGGGTGTAAATAAAATAAAATAATAAAATAAATAAAATAAAATAAGACGTCCCTATTTTCATTGGAGAAATGTAGGGCAGGCATGTTCAACAGGTAGATCGTGATCTACTGGCAGATTGTGAGGTGTCTGTGGTAGATCATGGTAGATCGCACTCTCCCAACCTAAAAAAAACCTCAACAACTTTGGTAGATCACTGCTAGTTTTTTAATAGTGGGAGTAGATCTCAGTTTCTTGAAAGTTGGACGTGCCTGTTGTAGGGTAAGCAATTGATTGGGGCAAATTATCACCCATGTCACAAGTAGAGGAAGACAATGACTTATTCAAATATATCCCAGTTGTGTATTGACTGCAACAGTCATCACATAACAATAAAAGGTGTTGAAATTCATCTTTCTAAGATTTACAAGCGAACACATTTAGTGCTACATGGTAATGTCCAGTAAAGGTTTGCGGGCAGGACTTAACAGCATTTTTTATTGCTTCCTTCGGTATTCACTGCAATAACATTTATCACGTTGAGGTGTTCTGATATTCATGGGGACATCAGATGTAATTCCATAGAAATTACTGTTAGAATGAATGCCAGCTAAATTACAATGGAATTAATGTGGAATTAGATATTACAGTAACATTATTATCAAAAGAGGGCCAGGTGATGAATGTGCTATTCAAATGAGAATACCAAAAGGAATTAAAGTCAGACCTGATTAATCCAAATCAGTTTGCAGGCTCCATTTTCATGCAGATTAAAATCAGCAAGAGGATCCAGTCAGGCAATACAATCAAAGGCAAGTTTTCCAGACAGACAGAGCATTGTGTGCTCAGAACTGTCTGCTCTGCAGCAGTTGTATAAACTGTAAAACACTTTTACAAAAATAAAGTACACTTTGGCATTCCATAGTGCATGGCCAGCACTCCAGGAAATGTAAGGTTTTCCGATTAACTCTTCAGAGTAAGGACCTGTTTCACAATGGCTTCCCAAATAATCTGAGAATGGGAAGGTGAGAGAGATCGAATCACCCCTTCTGAATTGTGGTGGGTCTGACTATAGGCACTGCTTTGGTTCGGTTTACTTTCAGAAGTGAAGCATGGGAGGCCTAGCTTACACCTTTAGAAAGCCAGTGTTGCATAGTGGTTTGAGTGCGAGACTAGGACATGGGAGATGAGGGTTCGAATCCCCAATCGACCATGAAGTTTCAGAGGTTGACTTTGGGCCAGTCTAGGGTCGTTGTGAGATTTAACTGATGATAAGGGGGGAAAATCCTGGGATGAAGATTTACTCCGCTGCCCAGCTCATCGGGTTGCCACTACCTGCGGGTCTCTCTGGTCAGCAAAAGGAGTCTTCAGCCAAGTTAAAGAAGCAAAACAGCAGTCAGTAGACCTGATCTTTATTTGTTGCAACAAGGTTCATACACACAAAGAGTAGGAACCCCGAGCACGGGGTTGTGTGAACTTTTAAGACCTTTCCCCATTTACCATAAGACATTTTTCAATAGCATCATTCATACATCACAAATATGTCACAAAGTAGGAGTGTTTGGCATGTAGAAACATGAGCCCACCACCCACCCCGTCAATCACCCCTGTTCCCAACACCTTTTAACTACCCTCTTCCTCAAAGAACAAGAAAAGTATTTACTTATGCCTCCCACAACACTGACAATTGGGAAACACTGACCTACAAGTGCTCCAATTGGAGAACAGCCTTTACCAAAGGTGTCATGGTCTTTGAAGACACTCGAACTCAGGATGAAAGGGAGGAACTTGCTAAGAGGAAGGCAGTTTGGCAAACCCTCACCATGATCAACTCCTGCCCAGAAAACTATGTCCCCACTGTGGAAGGACGTGTGGATCCAGAATTGGCCTTCACAGTCACTTACAGACTCACTGTTAAAACCGTGTTCATGGAAGACAATCTTACTCGGCTATGAGTGATCGCCAAAGAAAAAGACATCATCTTGTTCTGTTAGGATATTTCCGTTCCACCTTAAAAGGGAGCAGGCTATGTGAGTCACAGAGTCTGCGTATTTCCTGTTCACAGGATGTTTATGTTTTGATAGAGCTGTTGTCTCTCTCTCTCTCTGCGCCAGAACACCGAAGCAGGCAGTCATGTTATTTCTTTGTTCTGACCAACGCTGAACAAACTTGTAAAGTGCAACTTTCGCTGTGCATTATCTGCTGATAGAGCATGCATCAGTTCTGGAATGTGGAAAGCTATTTTCTGGAGCTCATGTCGCTAATTGCTGATACTGTATCTACGGGAGGTCGATGGACGTTCGGAGTCCGGAGTCGGCATAGAGGCAGTGATGGCCTATGTCTCCCTGGCAGTATCCCAACAGTTTCATCCTCTGACCAACCATTTTCAGCCACCCCATTGCCCCACCTGCTCTTCATCTAACCACCATCCTTGAAATGCAACTTTACTCAACCCATTTTCATTGAACCTAACAGAGCCCTCCTTGCACCTTATATTGAGTTGCTTTTTTACCGTAACAGTCAGTGTTGAGTTCTCCCTTAATTGGTTATTACTAGTTTTGTAATCAGACTGCACTCTTGCATATTGAGAGCCAGTGTGGTGCAGTGGTTAAGAGTGGTAGATTCGTAATCTGGGGAACCGGGTTCGCTTCCCCGCTCCTCCACATGCAGCTGCTGGGTGACCTTGGGCTAGTCACACTTCTCTGAAGTCTCTCAGCCCCACTCACCTCACAGAGTGTTTGTTATGGGGGAGGAAGGGAAAGGAGATTGTGAGACACTTTGAGGCTCCGCAGGGTAGTGATAAAGCAGGATATCAAATCCAAACTATTCATATGTGACACTGGCCTCACGGATAACTGGTAACAGAAATTCCATCCCCAATAATCAGGGATCATGGGAGTTGTGGTCCAGCAGTATCCAGAGAGAACAATGTTGGCTACATCCAAGCAGCACCTCCAGAAGCTGATCCCTTTAAAACAAAAGGCTGCTTTGTTACCCTTGGTAAACAAAGTTGTTGAAATGAGCTCATTCCTTCTTTGCCAAATTTACAGCTGTTCTATGATAACAAAGCCAGATAGACAGCTATTCTCCAAGACAATTACAACTCCTTCCCTCCTACACACCCGGTGGAGAGATTTTCATTCCAGGCAGAAACATATTTCACCAAAAGAATCTGGGAAATTGCAAAGAACAAGCTGAACTGATCTAGAAAGAGGGAACTTTTTTGAGGGGTGGGGAGGGTTTCCGCTTGTCATATGGGAGAAAGCAGCTCCGAGGGCTGGAAAGACATCATTTGGCAATATGGGTACAGTGGTACCTTGGTTTACGAACTTAATCCATTCCAGAAGTCCATTCTTAAAAGAAAGCATTCTTAAACCAAGGTGTGCTTTCCCATAGCAGTGGGAGACTCAGTTTACACTCAGCAGGAAGTGGAACATGTTCTACTTCTAAGGCTAAGTTCACAAACCAAAACACCTACTTCCGGGTTTGCAGCGTTCTTAATCCAAGTTATTCATAAACTAAGCTGTTCTTAAACCAAGGTACCTACCACTGTATTGTGTGTCGTCGTTAAAATATAATTCTGCAAACACACCCACCCCTGCAGTGGAAATAAATACAGTGGTGCCCCACAAGACGAACGCCTCACAAGACAGAAAACCCGCCAGACAAAAGGGTTTTCCGTTTTGGAGGCGCTTCGCAAAACGAATTTCCCTATGGGCTTGCTTCACAAGATGAAATGTCTTGCGATTTCCTGCGGGTCCCCCCCCCCTTTTTCCCCCTTTTCCTAAGCCGCTAAGCCGCTTATCAGCTGATCCACTGATAAGCTGCTTAACAGCTGATCCGCTAAAAGCCGCTAAACCGCTAATAGCACTAATCCGCTAAGCTGTCAGTGGGCTTGCTTCGCAAGACGAAAAAACCGCTATACGAAGAGCCTCACGGAACGGATTAATTTCGTCTTGCGAGGCACCACTGTAGAATAGGGGCAGGGTGTCGCAAACAAGACTCTAGCATATCCAGATTGTCTCTGCTCTGAAGCACTGAAAAATGCAGCACTGAGCTACATGGACCAATGTTCTGATTTGGTTTAAGCCAGCTTCCTGTGTTCAAGCTTCTGGGTGGTATTCAACCAGGGCTCCATTTGCACTACACATTCAACACCGTACTATGCCATAATCATGGCTTCCCCCCTCGCTGCCAAGATTCCTGGGAACTGTAGTTTGTTAAGAATACAGAAAGTTGTCAGAGAACCCCAAGCTATGAATCTTAAGAGTGGTTTAGCAGTCAATCCCCCTTCCCAAGGAATTCTGGGAATTATAGCTCCATGGGAAGAGGGGCAGAGGTCTTGTTAACAATCCTGTCGTGAAGCTGAGGCCCTAACAACTTTCCAATCATGCTGAATGCTGGTGTCAGTCCTCTACAACAGGGTTGGGGAACATCTGGTCCAGGAGCTGAATGTGGTCCTTCCAGGCCCCTGTATGTGGCCCTCGAAACATTTCCCAGGCCACACCCCTCACTGATCCTGCTCTGGACCCTGGGCATGGCTGGAAGTTGACCTTGAACCCTGACAAGGCCTTTTGCTTGTTTGGATGGAGAGCAGAGTTGAGTACAGTGGTACCTCGGGTTAAGAACTTAATTCGTTCCGGAGGTCTGTTCTTAACCTGAAACTGTTCTTAACCTGAGGTACCACTTTAGCTAATGGGGCCTCCCGCTGTTGCTGCACCACTGCTGCATGATTTCTGTTCTCATCCTGAAGCAAAGTTCTTAATCTGAGGTACTATTTCTGGGTTAGCGGAGTCTGTAACCTGAAGCATATGTAACCCGAGGTACCACTGTACGTGAGAGTATGTAGAAACTAGCCTACTGCGTGAAGGTAAGATTTATTTCCATTGCTCTGCCTTCTTTTCCATTTGGCCTTGCCTGCTACTGATACATGGCCCCCAGAAGGGAATGTGGCCCTTGATCCATTAAGGGTTCCCTGCAGCTGCTCTGCAAGGTGGCCTCCATTTCATAATCCATAATGGACTTTAGGCATTGGATAACTAGGAGAAGGAATTAGAAGCAAAGGCTCCTTCATTTCTCACTGGGTTCCCTCCTCCTATTCCCCAGCTGTTAGCGAGGAGAAATGGCTTTATCCCTTCTATGTACAATCCTGGCACATTATCGAGTTTACCCCCATACTTAGCATCTTTATAAACTGTAAACAAGACATAATGGTTACACAGCAATGCCTCGTGTAATGGCAGAGTCAATAATGCTAAATTGCAACTGAATAAGCTCTCTGCATTAATACCAAAATAACTCACCACAAATTAACATCGTTAAAGAAAAGAAAGTGGTTGTAGGGGGGGGGAGAGAAAGAGAGAGAGAAACCGGCAGAAGTAACATGAACCAGCCATTTCTTGGGAAGCCTTGATGTTAAATGGGGAGCTGTTTTATACCCAGGACTAGGCTGCTAATCCATCTAGCTCTGGGTTGTCAGCAGCTCTTGAGGGTCTGTAGCAGAGATTGTTCCCACTGCCACCACCTGGCCCTTTCATAGAATCAGAGAAGTGTAGAACTAAAGGTAAAGGGACCTATGACAGTTAAGTCCAGTCGTGATCGACTCTGGGGTTACAGCACTCATCTCGCTTTACAGGCCGAGGGAGCCAGCGTTTGTCCGCTTCCGCAGACAGTTTTTCCGGGTCATGTGGCCAGCATGACTGAGCCACTTCTGGCGAAGCCAGAGCAGCGCACGGAAATGCTGTTTACCTTCCCGCTGGAGTGCTACCTCTTTATCTACTTGCAGTTTGATGTGCTTTCGAACTGCTAGGTTGGCAGGAGCTGGGAGCAAACAATGGGAGCTCACCCCGTTGCTGGGATTTGAACTGTTGACCTTCTGATCAGCAAGTCCAAGCGGCACAGTGGTTTAAACCACAGTGCCAGCCACATCCCTAAGTGTAGAA
Source organism: Podarcis erhardii (assembly GCF_964252035.2). Taxonomy (NCBI): domain Eukaryota; kingdom Metazoa; phylum Chordata; class Lepidosauria; order Squamata; family Lacertidae; genus Podarcis; species Podarcis erhardii. Next base: position 50,278,585 of record NC_138501.1, read on the forward strand.
CTTTGAAGGGGCCCAGAGTTCATCTAGTGCAACTCGATCCTGCAATGCCGTGAGATGCCAGAAGTTTTCAGCTAGGACATTTCCATGTGAAGTGGGTGCTCTACCACAAAACTTTACATACTTTTATCAAGCAAATGAGGATGTAAGAAGGAAGCAGGTGATGAAGAAGACCTTTCTCTGCCTGGGATCTTGGAGAATTTCTGTTAAATAGACCAGTGGCTCGATCAGGCACTAGGCACCTTCCTTTGTGCTGGACATTGTTTCTAGGCCATCTTCAAAAATAATCCCATAAATGCAGAATAGTTGGGTTTGGGTTCCGATTGGCAGACCCAAATGCAGAAGAAGGTATAACTGGGGCAGAAGTGAATGGTATAAATCAGAGCTGGAGGAGGGATCTCTGCATGGTTCCTCACATTCAGCCACTTTATTTATTTGTTTGTTTGTTTGTTTGTTTGTTTGTTTGTTTATACTCCAGCTTTTCTCCCGAGGAGCCCAAGGTGTTCTCCCTCTCCCCACAACAACCCTGTGAGGTAGTCCGGGACTGGCCCAAGGTCACCCAGTGAACTTCATGACCAAGTGGAGATTCGAACCCTGGTCACTCAGGTCCTACTCCAACACTCTAACCACTACACCACACTGGTGAGCAAGGGTATAGGCTCTTCCCACCGATCTTCAGTGGGAGAAGCTAGGGGGGTTGCGGGCAGCTGAAGGGGATACAGATCAAGAGGCAGCCTTAAGTGATCAGGGCTTTGAACAGGAGGGTACAGTATTGTCCCCTAGAACCAGGTGTCTTCACAGGTGGGAGCAGATGCACCTTGAAGGAGCATGTGTTTGCGATCCCAGCATTCTTACAGAGGGAGCACGTCTTGCCTCATCTTTAAAAGTTTGGTGAGCAGGGCATCAAAACCTCTTGGGACATCTTTGTGACTTCCCTCCTGTTCTTACCTCCTTGCCTGATTCCTCAGCTCCTGAACTGTGACTCCTGAATGTTATAGCCGCTACAGGCTTCCTCAACCTCGGCCCTCCAGATGTTTTGAGACTACAATTCCCATCATCCCTGACCACTGGTCCTGCTAGCTAGGGATCATGGGAGTCGTAGGCCAAAAACGTCTGGAAGGCCAAGGTTGAGGAAACCTGTTATAGCCACAGTCACATCATCTGTTTAAAGTTTATGATATCACAATCATGGCTTCCCCCAAGGAATCCTGGGAGCTGTAGTTTTCTGAAGGTGCTGAGAGTTGTTAGAAGACCCCTATGCCCCTAATTCCTGGAATTGTTTAACAATCAATCCCCTCTTCACGGGGAGCTCTGGGGAATAGGAGCCTCCTAAACAACTCTCAGAACCCTTAGGAAACTACAGCTCCCATAATTCTTTGGGGTAGCATGACTATTCAATGTGCTATCATAGCACTTTAAATGGGTGGTGACTATGGTTTATGTCTGCTGCTGAGTCTGTACGATTGCTCACCTGAATAACGATCTCTTCCTTATTTACTCTCACTGCTACCTGTGTGTGTTGTGTGGAATTCTGACAGTAGGCAAGAGCCACATTCCCATCATTTGTTGAGCCTGTTGCTAGTTCTCATTATTCATCCTGTTCATAGACTGCCAGATAAACGTGAAGGCAGAACTAGGGAGTTTATGAGGGGTGTGATGAAAGTACAGGGTTTGGGTCTGTTACTAGACCAGAAACGCCATACAGCTGTCTCTCTCTTTAATCACCCCCTCTGTTGTGGAACCATGATTGACCATGATGTGTTTATTCCCCCCTTACTTTAGGGGTCATTTTCAAAAAATGCCTTTTTAATTTCACTCAGAATTAATCTTCCATAGTGGTAGCCTCTGCTAAGTTGCCCTGCTGTTCTACAGTCCATCTGTAGTTGCGGAAGGATTAAATAGCCCATTACCCCATAACTGGTGGGCAGTCCACCAGGAGTCAAAAGAGGAGAGAGGCTACAGAACCATTCATCAATATGAGTCCATTTCTTCCACTTTAGATAAGGGATTGCGGCACATTGAAGCAATTAACTCCACTGAGCTCACAAATCCATAAATTAGCAACGGGATGGAACCTCACCTCCTGAGTCAATTCAGGATGTCTGGACCAATTCAAGGATGGTTTGGCTCTACAGGCAGACAAGGCGGTCACTTAGGGTGGCACAACTAACGGGGAGCACCTGTCATGTTGTATCAAATTGGTGCATCAGAGCAGGTACAGGGAAGCATTTGCTGCGATTGACTTGTTCCAGGGTTGCTTTCTTTCCACCTGGCAAATGCAGTCTTGCAATACACCATTTCAGTAGGTCAAATTAACTATGACATCAAGGGATGTATTGCAGCAATAATCACCAGTAGACTTTCACAAGCCAGCTAAAGGGCCACAGTTCTCAGGTGGGGGCATTAGAGCGTCAGCCTAGGACTTTGGAGGACAGGGTTCAAATCCCAACCTTAACAATGAACCTTGTTAGGGACCTTTGGTCAGTCACTCACTCTCAGCCTTACCTACCTACCTACCTACCTACCTACCTCACAGGGTTGCTGTGGGGATTAAATGAGGTGGGGAAAACCATATACACCACCCTGACTTCCTTTGAGAAAATGTGGGATATCAATGCAATGCAATGCCATGCATTCAACTAAGCTTCACTCAAATTAGACCCAAGGTCTTCCAGTGAGCTTCATGAATGAGTGGGGATTTAAATGCTAGTCTTCCAGATCCTAGTCTGGCACTCTGACTACTACACCACACTGACTCCCTAATATCTATATTTTTGGAAATAAACACTTACTGTCCTTCCTCTTCCTTTTCTCCAGAAACTCAGCCCCCCTCCCAGAAAGCATATCTTTTTCATTTTTCATTTTTCATTTGTTTTTGTTTTGTGTTTTCAGAGGCAGGAAAATGAAGTGACTCATGGTTGGTCAGTTACAGTATATAATTATTCCTTCACAAAACTATGAGCAAAACCATGTCCATAATATTTTTTTATAGCTGCTTTGTATGTCCAACACATTTATTTTTTATAAAAAAAATAACATCCCACACTTCTGTCATAGAGATGGAAGTTCCAAACATACACACACACTAAAAGCAGTAAACAAAAGCAATTGAACAACCAACGGTGCCAACAGCATCAAAGAAAATCCATCAGGAACAACATCAATGGGTGTCGATCAAACTACGAGCAACAGATCATTGGGAAACTGACACTTTCATTTTTCTCTGGAAGGCAGGAAGGCAAGGATTCCCACTGACCAATGGTTAAGGGTGGTGGGAACTCAACAACATGGGGAAGTCCACTGGTTCCTCAGCCCTGTTTAAGGTGCTCCATCATAGAATTGTAGGGTTCAAAGGAATATTGAAGGTCACTTGGTACACCCCCTTGCAATGCAGGAATCTCAACTAGAGCATCCATGGAGATCCTAGCACAAGGATGAAAGAATGAGGAAATCCCAATGAATGAAGAGTGGAAGAAAAATTGATGAGCTATGCAGAGTTGGCTAAATTGACATACAAACTGTGGAACAAGTACAAGTGTGACTTTCAGGAAGAATGGGAGCTTTTTACAAATTATCTGAAAAGACAACAAAATGAACTGGACTCCTTGGCAGGTTTAGAATAAACATGCACAAATTTATTGCTTGATAGCATGATAGATAGATAGATAAGGTAAGCATATGTATAAATTTATAACATGCAGAGAATAATATGTGTAGAGCAATCAGAGAGAGGAGCTGAGGGGAGTCCCTGGTGGGGGGGGGAGGGAGGGATGGAAGGGGAGGCAGGAAAAAAAGGGGGAAAAATGTATGTGATTATACGGTTTGATAATTTGTTATGATGAAATTGCTTAATATATTTTTTTTAAAAAAAGAGATGGTGATCCAACCTCTACTTAAAAACCTCCACTGCATGAGAGTCCGCCGCCTTCCAAAGGAGCCCGTTCCACTGTCAAACAGCTCTTACCACCAGAAAGTTCTTCCTAATGTTTAGTCAGAATCTTCTTTCTTGCATTTAAATCCATTGGGTCACCCTCTGCAGCAGCAGAAAACAAGCTTCCTCCATATTCTACAGTGGACATGTTTGACAGTGGGACGGACTCCTTTGGGAGGTTGTGAACCCACCTTCATTGGAGGTTTTTAAGGAGAGGTTGAATGGTCATTTGTCATGGATGCTTTAGTTGAGATTCCTGCATTGCTGGGGGGTTGGACTGGAACACCTTTTTGGTCCCTTCCAACTCAACAATTAGGGACGCGGGTAGTGCTGTGGGTTAAACCACAGAGCCTAGGACTTGCCAATCAGAAGGTCAGTGGTTCGAATCCCCACGGTGGGGTGAGCTCCCGTTGCTCAGTCCCTGCTTCTGCCAACCTAGCAGTTCAAAAGCACATCAAAGTGCAAGTAGATAAATAGGTACCGCTCTGGCGGGAAGCTAAACAGCGTTTCCGTGTGCTGCTCTGGTTCACCAGAAGCAGCTTAGTCATGCTGGCCACATGACCCGGAAGCTGTACACCGGCTCCCTCAGCCAATAAAGCGAGATGAGCGCCGCAACCCCAGACTCGGTCACGACTGGACCTAATGGTCAGGGGTTCCTTTACCTTACCTTTAACTCAACAATTATACAATTATATGATTCCTTGTGATACCCATTCAGATATTTGAGAATGGCTATCACGCCAACTCTCAGTCCTCTCTTCTCCAGGCTAAACATGCCCAACTCCCTCAACTGTTCCTCAGAATGCTTGATTTCCAGATGTTTTATCATGAATCTCTTGGAGGAGAATTTCTTGTTGGGCAGAGGCCCCTTACCTCTGGTCCTCTGCTGCTATTGCTATTTCTACTTCTTTAAAAAGTAGATGGAGATAATCATTATCATTACCTAGCAGAGAACCACTGTTTGAGATGTAATCACCTTCTTCCAGAATCAGGATTTCATTTGCTCCTGGTTCACTCACTTCCCCCTTGTCTGATTGCAGCCGAAAACTCAGCTCTCAAATATTACTCATGTTTGAACATTAGCTCCCTCGGAGAGCAGGTTGTCGAAGAACTCCACCCCATCCATTATAATTAGCCATCTCTTTTCTTCCAGATCTTTATAGGACTGGAGCTCATTAGAGCACCGATTCACACTGCTAATTGCAGAGTTAATTTTACCCCAGCAGACTTTAAAGCCCTAGGAGTTCGAGCTGAACGGTTATTATCATTTCTTTCTCTCAGAGGCTTTGTGGAGTTTTGCCTTGCCATGCGCTCCATTTCTGAGGAAATGACAAAACATCCGCCCAGGGGAAAAACCTGAAAGAGGCGTCTTTTTCCTCTGAGCCACGACGTATGAGTCTTCTGGGATTAAGTTAACTCAGAAAAGCATGAGGAAAGAGTAACGGATACAGGGTCCGCAAAAAAATGAAGGGCAAATGTGTGCAGTTTTCAACATCACATGGAGTTAAAATGAAGTGGAATAAGGGGAGATGTTCTCATCTCTTGCCCTTCTGGTCCTAAGAGATATGCATTGGCTCCCAGTACGTTTCCGAGCACAATTCAAAGTGTTGGTGCTGACCTTTAAAGCCCTAAATGGCCTTGGCCCAGTAGCGTCTCCACTCCCATCGTTCAGCCCGGACACTGAGGTCCAGCGCTGAGGGCCTTCTGGCGGTTCCCTCACTGCAAGAAGTGAGGTTACAGGGAACCAGACAGAGGGCCTTCTCGGTAGTGGCGCCCGCCCCATGGAACGCCCTCCCATCAGATGTAAAGGAAATAAGCAGCTATCTTATTTTTTAAAGACATCTGAAGGCAGCCGTGTTTAGGTAAATTTTTAATATTTAATGCTGTATTGTTTTTAACACTCAATTGGGAGCCGCCCAGAGTGGCTGGGGAAACTCAGCCAGATGGGTGGGGTATAAATAATAAATTATTATTATTATTTTTACAGTAGGGTACATCCCAGCCACTTAAAAGTCAGAAGCTTCTATTTTTAATTATTGCATTTACTGAGTTTATATCCCACCTTTTTCTCCAAAGAATACAAACTGGTAGGACTGCCATATCCTGAAGAGCAAAAAAGAGGACAGCCCAAGCTGCTGCCAACTAGTACCCGCATGTCTCTTTCCCCGACTCAGGCTGGCAGTGGCTGTGGCATGCAGAGCAATATGAGCCCGAGCCGAGAAAACCCAGACATTTCCTTTAAAATATAAAACTCTGACCAGATGGGCATGTTGACCCCCAAAAAGAGGACATGTCTGGGTTTCCCCTGACTTATGGCAACACAACAAACTGGTATTCATGGTTCTTCCCTGTTCAATTAATTGCCGCACCAACCTTGGGAGGTAGATTAGGGTGAGAGCCAATGATATAATGCATACTCTCCAACATTTATCTGATGAAAATATGGGTGTCCTATTCCATAATAATTAATAATAATAATAATATTTATACCACACCCATCCGACTGGGTTGCCCCAGCCACTCTGAGCAGCTTCCAATGTAAATAAAAACATAATGAAACATGAAACCATGGGTAGGCAAACTAAGGCCCGGGGGCCGTATCCAGCCCAATCACCTTCTAAATCCGGCCCGCAGATGGTCCAGCAATCAGCGTGTTTTTACATGAGTAGAATGTGTCCTTGTATTTAAAATGCATCTCTGGGTTGTTTGTGGGGCCTGCCTGGTGCTTTTACATGAGTAGAATGTGTGGTTTTCTTTAAAATGCATCTCTGGGGCATAGGAATTCTTTCTTTCTTTCTTTTTCAAAATATAGTCCAGCCCCCTACAAGGTCTGAGGGACAGTGGACCAGCCCCCTGCTGAAAAAGTTTGCTGACCCCTGTATTAAACATCAAAAAAACTTCCCTATACAGGGCTGCCTTCAGATGTCTTCTAAAGGCTGTATATTTGCCTATCTCCTTGGCTCAGGGGTCGCATAACTCCAACATTTCTCTGATGAAAATAGGGATGTCCTAAAGACAAGCAGGGCATTCCGGGTTCACAGAAACTGGAACAGCTTCTGTAAATCTGGAACTGTCACTAGAAAATAAGGATACTTGAAGGGTCTGCCTAATGTCACTCAAAACAAAACAAATTCCTTCCAGTAGCACCTTAAAGACCAACTAAGTCAGTTCTTGGTATGAGCTTTCGTGTGCATGCACACTTCTTCAGATACCTGAAGAAGTGTGTCTGAAGAAATGTGGTATCTGAAGTGGTATCTGAAGAAGTGTGCATGCACACGAAAGCTCATACCAAGAACTGACTTAGTTGGTCTTTAAGGTGCTACTGGAAGGAATTTGTTTTGTTTTGACTATGGCAAACCAACACGGCTACCTATCTGTAATGTCACTCAGTGAGTTTCATAGCAAAGCAGGAATTTGAACCCTGGTCTACCAGGCCCTAGTCCAACACTCTAAGAAATACACCACCCTGGCTCTACAAATGCCATGCATCTCTCCTGTCAAATAAGAGCCATTATCACAGTTGAAAGACTAGGTTTGGGGGAGTTATTTAGTACAGTTTGCATTCAAAGGCAAACCTACTTAACTTGCACACTTTCCAAACGATGTAAGAACTCAAACATAGCCATTCTTCCAAACTTCTCTGAATTTTGCAGGGTAGTTCTGTGTGCCAAAAAAGGATGTACTAAGGTAAAGAATGCATAGGGCTGTGGGGAAAAGGATATATTGTCAAAAATGTAATATATTGAGGAAATTGGTTGCAAAATGTATATATTAGCCAAAAAAATGCATGCAAATTTAATAGGGAGGGGGGAAATGCACAAAAATGTTGATCAATATCACAAGAGCTTGAAAATAATACTAATCCAAAGCTGATGTAAAAATGTGGAGAACTGAATTTAAGAATGGAGTGTTAGAAACTGAAAGTGATAGATTCATCCCTCCTTACCAAGCAAACTCACTCAAGGAGGGTGTGGCTATTGGAAGGGGTGTGGCATGGGGAGTGTCCCAAGGGCCAGATTGATTGCCCTAGGGGGCCACGTTTGGCTGCTAGATCTGAGCCTCTCCACCCCTGTCCTAAAAATTGCAGCAAGACTTTTTTTAAAAAAAAAATAATAATATTTATTAAAGTTTCAACAATTACAGAAAGAAAAAAATAAACATACCACATTAAACAAAAACAAAACAACACACCACAATATAAAAAGAGGGGGGGAAACAACAGAGAAATAAAACCCATTAAACAACAACAAAAACGCAAAAAAGAAAATGCATCAGATCTCCTCATTATCATTCTTTCATTAGCTTATTTCCTTGACCTCCTCACACCTCCCTTTTTTGTATTCTAGGTCTATTATCTATTTCAGCAAATCCTTTCCGTCTTTTAAAATTTTTGTCCTGTAAATTGTCTTAATATAATATAGCTTTACTTTTCCTCCTTTCACCAATTAACAGTCAGTTATTCCCAAATCCTTTATATCCTTCCTGCTAAAATCATATAATATTGTTCCAACATCCTTCTAACAGATATTAATTTTACAGTGTTTCTGTAAATAGTCTTTTCCACTTTTTGTTCTGTAATTTATCTTAATATAATGTAACTTTACTTTCCCTCCTGTCACCAATTAACAGTCTATTTTTTTCCTAAACCCTTATAACATTTCTACTAAAACCACATAACTTCATTCCAACATCCTTCTAACATTCATTAATTTTACAATGTTTCTGTAGATAGTCTTTAAATTTCTTCCAATCTTCCTCCACCGACTCTTCTCCCTGGTCTCGGATTCTGCCAGTCATTTCCGCCAGTTCCATGTAGTCCATCACCTTCATCTGCCATTCTTCCCGGGTGGGTAAATCTTGTGTTTTCCAATACTTTGCAATAAGTATTCTTGCTGTTGTTGTCGCATACATAAAGAAAGTTCTATCCTTCTTTGGCACCAATTGGCCGACCATGCCCAGGAGAAAGACCTCTGGTTTCTTCAAAAAGGTATATTTAAATACCTTTTTCATTTCATTATAGATCATCTCCCAGAAGGTCTTAATCCTTGGGCACGTCCACCAAAGGTGAAAGAATGTACCTTCAGTCTCATTACATTTCCAACATTTATTATCGGGCAAATGGTAAATCTTTGCAAGCTTAACTGGGGTCATGTACCACCTGTATATCATTTTCATTAAGTTTTCTCTTAGGGCATTACATGCCGTGAATTTCATACCTGTGGTCCATAACTGTTCCCAGTCAGCCATCATAATATTATGTCCAACATCTTGTGCCCATTTAATCATAACAGATTTCACCATTTCATCTTTTTATGGGTGTGGCTATTGGAAAGGGTGTGGCATAGGGAGTGTCCCAAGGGCCAGATTGATTGCCCTAGGGGGCCACGTTTGGCTGCTAGATCTGAGCCTCTCCACCCCTGTCCTAAAAATTGCAGCAAGACTTTTTTTATGAATAAGCATGAGTGGAATTGCTTTTCAGATGTCCTACCAGACCTTCACAGTTGAAGTGACAGACAGGGCTACCAGCCAATCAAACAGTGGCCCAAGCTGTCGCTCTTTCTTGCTGCTCCATCTGGGGGGAAATTTCCAAAACGCCCTGCAGGCAAATGCCTGAAATGGAAGGCTTTGTTAGTTTCCATCAGCTGGAGGAAAAGGTAGCCACATGGAAAGGAGAAAGGGAGGGAGGGAGCAGATGGACACTCCTATGCCCATCTGTCCATTGTTGTTGTGAAGACATATTCACAGTTCCTTGGTTTACGAACATTCCTGTTTACAAACGATTCGGTTTATGAACTCCGCAAGTAGTGTCCTGGTTTGCGAACTTTTGTTGTTGTTGTTGTTTAGTCGTGTCCGACTCAGCACTGAGGGCTGATTTCCTTCAGAATGGATAGGTTTGATCTTCTTGCAGGCCATGGGATTCTCAAGAGTCTCCTCCAGCACCATAATTCAAAAGGATCAATTCTTTGGTGATCAGCCTTCTTTATGGTCCAGCTCTCACTTCCATACTAGGGCTTGCTGATCAGAAGATTGGCGGTTCGAATCTCCGTGACAGGGTGTGCTCCCGTTGTTCGGTCCCAGCTCCTGCCAACCTAGCAGTTCAAAGCACATCAAAGTGCAAGTAGATAAATAGGTACCACTTTGGCGGGAAGGTAAACAGTGTTTCCATACGCTGCTCTGGTTCGCCAGAAGCGGCTTAGTCATGCTGGAAAAACTTAGACCTGGAAAAAATGTCTGCAGACAAATGCTGGCTCCCTCGGCCAGTAAAGCAAGATGAGCGTGCAACCCCAGAGTCGTCCAGACTGGACCTAATGGTAAGGGATACCTTTACCTTTACCTAAAGGGATACCTTTACCTTTACCTTTACCTTTACCTTTACCTTTACCTTTACCTTTACCTTTACCTTTACCTAAGAAGGGAATCCAAAAGGTGGAAGGGCACCGGTGGTGGGAGGCCTCTTAAGGGAAAGCACACCTTGGTTTAAGAACGGATTCGGTTTAAGAGCAGACTTCAGGAACAGACTAAGTTTGTAAACCAAGGTACCACTGTACCTATAAGTTCTTCGTATTGTCCCATGCCACCCCAGTCTCTGAGAGAATCTGGGGGTTCCAGACAGTTACTCAGGGTTCTGTTCCTTAGCATTGAAGGCCAGCAGAGACTGTGGTTTCTTTAGGAGGTATGGGTTTACTTACACCTGAGCACAAAATGGAGCAGCATCTGGTTTGTATGCTGAAGGTCCCAAACTGAATCCCCATCAGCTAGAAGTCAGACTGGGAGGAACCCCTATCTGAAACCCTGGAGAGCTGCTACCTTTTGGTGCAGACCAATGTTTCCCAACCTTGGGTCTCCAGCTGTTTTCAGACTACAATTCCCATCATCCCTGACCACTGGTCTTGCTAGCTAGGGATGATGGGAGTTGTAGTCCAAAAACAGCTGGAGACCCAAGGTTGGGAAACATTGGCTTAGGCAATACTGAACTGGATGGAACCATTATCTCAGTGCAGGGTAGCTTCCACTTTTCATATGGAAGGACACACATTCCCCATCCCTGCCTTAGAGGACATCCATGAGAACATAAGGAGAACAAGCTGGGTCAAGTCAATGGCCTGAATATTTACACATTGGGTTTCAGTGTATGTCCATGACTTCTAGTGTTATGAGAGATTGAGAAAAACTTTTCTCTATCCACTTTCCCCCATGCCATATGTAATTTTATAAACTTTTATCACGTCACCTCTTATCTTCTCACACTGCACTGTTTAAGGTGCTGGCTTTGACCTTTAAAGCCCTTCACGGCCTAGGACCCTCGTACCTACGGGACCGCCTCTTCAGGTATGCCCCACAGAAGACCTTAAGGTCCATATATAGCAACACCCTAGAGGTCCTGGGCCCTAAGGAAGTTAGATTAGCCTCAACCAGAGCCCAGGGCCTTCTCAACACTGTCTCCGGCCTGGTGGAATGCTCTGTCTCTTGAGACCAGGGCCCTGCAGGATCTGATTTCTTTCTGCAGGGCCTGTAAGAGAGAGTTGTTCCACCTGGCCTTTGGCTTAGAATCAGTTTGATTCCCTCCCCCTCTTTCTTTTTTCTATGTAGAGGCTGCATCCTAATGTTTTAATGTTGTATCTTAATCTTTTAAAATTGCATTTTAATCAACTTGTTTTTATTATTGGTTGTTAGCTGCCCTGAGCCTGGTCTTGGCTGGGGAGGGCGGGGTATAAATAAAAACTACTACTACTATTATTATTATTATTATTATTATTATTATTATTATTATTATATTCACACCATGGCAACCAAATCTGTGGAATCCCCATTTAAAACACACTCAGTTCAATGACATACAGACAAGCCCTTGGATGTCTCTCAACTCTGCAAAGGTTTAAGAATTAATGCTACCTGTCCCTAACCCTGCTGCAACACCTTGTACTAGCAAAACCCAGGCTGTCAGATTGTTTTGTTTATGGTGTGCTGCTAATGCAATATTATCCACTGCAAATCTGGAGTGCTTCCAATTATCCTAGGAATACAAGGCATGTCAGCATCCCAGAAGAGGCAGCATCAGCTGCCAACATCCCAAGACATTCGATTTTAGAAGATGAGATGTGGTTAGGAAGCAGCGAGTGTCATTGATTTCCCTGCATTCCTCTTTTGCTCGCTCAGTCGCTCCCATAATAACAACAGCATAATGCATGTTAAATAGATTGGGCTGATCTCACAAGTCCCCTTCTTCCATAGCCACTAATCTTGTCAGTTGCCTTACAATTTGGTCCTTGGCAGCCAATTAAGAACCCATATGTCCATGGTTCTCCAATCAAGTGGTTTGTCACCAGTTTCAAGGAGATCATCACAAAATTGTATCAGAAGAGCTTCCTTACGGTGGGAAAAGAAGACAGAGTCCTTCACAGAAGGGGAAAAATATTTATTTTGGGGTTTTTTTTGGGGGGGGGGACTTAGGAGATTTTTTTACACAATATAGTGAAAATATATATTTCCATATTATCTGCCTAGACAGCAGCTTAAAAAGCAGAGACATCACCTTGCCAACAAAGGTCCGTCTAATTAAAGCTATGGTTTTCCCAGTAGTGATGTATGGAAGTGAGAGCTGGACCATAAAGAAAGCTGATCGCTGAAGAATTGATGCTTTTGAATTATGGTGCTGGAGGAAACTCCTGAGAGTCCCATGGACTGCAAGAAGATCAAACCTATCCATTCTGAAGGAAATCAACCCTGAGTGCTCACTGGAAGGACAGATCCTGAAGCTGACGCTCCAATGTTTTGGCCACCTCATGAGAAGAGAAGTCTCCCTGGAAAAGACTCTGACGTTGGGAAAGATTGAGGGCACAAGGAGAATGGGACACCAGAGGACGAGATGGTTGGACAGTGTTGTCGAAGCTACCAGCATGAGTTTGACCAAACTGCGGGAGGCAGTGGAAGACAGGAGTGCCTGGCATGCTCTGGTCCATGGGGTCACGAAGAGTCGGACATGACTAAACAACAACATTATCTGCCTGCATGCCTGACAGTCTATATTTGTTTACAGCAAGGAGTTATGATCTTCATTTGGGGAAGGGGTTAAAACTCAGCGGTAGAGCTTTGCCCCAGAAGGTCTTGTCCTGGACATGGGTAAAACCAGGAACATTCCCTGTCTGAAACCCCATGGATTTGCTGCCAGTCAGTGTAGACAGTACTAAGCTAGATGGGACAATGGTCTGACTCAGCATAAGGCAGCTTCCTATGTTCCTAGGACAACCATTCTCCAAAGGGGGGGGGGGAGCGCTCACAACATATGTAAAATACAATTAAAGCTTAAACATAATAATATACAATAAAACCATCTAAAATACCCATTCCATAACAGTAAAATCCTAACAGCCAACAGAGAAGTAGACTAAAACATTAGCAGCAGTAAAACTCAATGAGACGCTGGCACAACAGCCTTAGTTTCTAGCCCCTCCTTATATCAGGAAGAAAATGCCTTAGGGGAGAGGTAGGTTTTCCTGACTTAATTCTACAAAGTGGCTCATTCAGGACGCCTAGTCTTTTCCCCTTGGTGTTTCCCGTGATTCCGAAAAGCTTGCCCAATTCTGTACCCCCCATGAATTACGGATGTTTTATTGCTCTTTCAATAGCCTGATAGCTGAACACAACGTGTACCATAAATATTTAACCATAAGTGGTTGCAGAATTCGGAAGACATGTTTTATCAACTCTGTTTTGTGGTGCCTTCTTGCTAACTTCCAACTAATTAACTCCCTAATGTACAGAGCTATCAAGCCCTTTCCCTGCTCGTGGCTGACAACTCTTGGTTCCTTGGTACCTCACTTGTTTCTTTTTACCTTGATGTGCTGCCATTTTCTTCTTCAAGATAAGAACATCAGAAGATCCTGCTGGGTCAGCTCAAAGGAGGTCCATCTCATCCAGCATGCTGTTCCCACAGTGACCAACCAAATGTCTCTGGGGAGCCTACAAGCAGCAGCAAGCGGTATTTGGATGGAGGGGACTTGCCAGTTGACACACTCAATCCCCACTTAATCAACCCCCATTGTCCACTCTCCATTCCCAGGGAGCTAACTGAAGTTGAGCCACATCTTCTGATCTATTGGTTACTATGGTACCTACAGAGGTGGATTTAGAATAATAGGATCATAGAATTGGAGAGTTGGAAGCGATCCCAAGCATCAACTAGTCCAACTTCTTGAAACGCAGGTACAGTAGGTAGCCGTGTTGGTCTGCCGTAGTCAAAATAATTTTTTTAAAATCCTTCCAGTAGCACCTTAGAAACTAAACTTTCATGTGCATGCAAACTTCTTCAGTTATGAAGAAGTGTGCATGCACACGAAAGCTCATACCAATAGCAAACTTAGTTAATCCCCCTTTCAGTCTTAATCCAGTGTGGTGAAGTGATTAAGAGCGGCAGACTCGTAATCTGGGGAACCGGGTTCGCTTCCCCGCTCCTCCACATGCAGCTGCTGGGTGACCTTGGGCTACTCACACTTCTTTGAAGTCTCTCAGCCTCACTCACCTCACAGAGTGTTTGTTGTAGGGGAGGAAGGGAAAGGAGAATGTTAGCTGCTTTGAGACTCCTTCGGGTAGTGATAAAGCGGTATATCAAATCCAAACTCTTCTTCTCTTCTTCTTCTATCCCGTTGCACACTCAAGTATCTATGCTGCTAAGTATCATGTCACATAGTACCATGAACACACTCACACTCACCCTGGCCATTCACCTTCCTGACCCTGCTTTGCACCCCAAGTGGTTTGTGGCCCTCAAAAGGTTTTCCCAGAAGGAAATGTGTCCCTTGGCTTTACAAGGGTTCCTTGTAACTGAGGTCTAGGATTGCAGCCTAAATTCTACAGCCCTGCTCTCATGTTCTAAACAGCACATCCCTCTGTTTTCCTATTTACTGAAATGTGAGCCTAAGTGTGCCTCAATCGCATGCTGGATCGTGGCCTGAAGGTTTTAGTCAGACCATTTAGAGAGGGTGTCAGGCTGAGATCTTACGGCGGCCCAAGAACAATGCGTTAACAAGTTTATCAAGCTACATTGCCCTTTAGAGCCTCTTAATGCTTATTTTATGTCTGGAGAATATACAGTAGGCAGAAGCGTTTGCAATTAGCACACTTTGCAAGGTTTTATAAGACAGCAGGCAAAAGGCCAAGAGACTCAGATGGGAGAGTCACCTTCATCCTGCAGCACAGGCAGAGACATGGGCCAGATAGATGAGTCAAAATGATGTTCTGGACATCATGACCAATGTTTCCAAATAGCCTTACGTTCTATCTGGCGATGTCTCTGAAAGTTTGGGAATGGATCCTAAGATTTTCCTAGGATGCAGGTGATGTCCCTGGCTCATCCTACTTTGACCTTGGACTTTAATGAGCACACAATCCCTGATTACCCAATAGACAGACTAAACTTCTTTCTTCTTCTTCTTCTTTGGTGATCACTCGTAGCCAAGTAAGATTGTCTTCCATAAACACGGTTTTAACAATGAATCTGTAAGTGACTGTGGAGGCCAATTCTGGATCCATATGTCCTTCCACAGGGAGGACATTGGTTTCTAGACGGGAGTTGATCACAGTGTGGATTTGCCAAGCGTGCCTTCCTCTTAGCACATTTTCCCCTTGCCTCCTGAGTTTGTGTGTCTTCAAAGCCCAGGACACCTTTGGTAAAGGCTGTTCTCCAACTGGAGCACTCGCAGGCAAGTGTTTCCCAATTGTTGGTGTTTATACTACATTTTTTAAAAAAAATTGCCTTACTTCTATGGGAAGCAAGGGCACCATGAAAGAGGGTTTTTGGAAAGAATTTGACACCTGATTTATTATTTTTTAAGCAGCATTGAAGCATTCCTTGTAGGCAAAATCAGAGCGTTGCTAAACTTCCTGACTCTACACTCTTCCCCTAGTTTTCCTGGTCTCTTGTTATTACTCATTGTCGCCTACAGCAGGAGGCATCCTACCAATTTAGAGGGTACTTTGCCTTCTTCTCACTCAACCTTTCATTGAGAATATGTTCATCAGTGCCTATTAATCCTAATGGATATGTTCTACATCCACTGTCGGAGGCATTATGTCTCTGAACCACAATTGCTAAAAATCACAAGTGGTTAGAATGCTGTTGAGCTCAAGTCCTGCTTGTGGACGTCCCACAGGCATCTGGCTGGTTACTGTGAGAACAGGATTCTGGGCATGATCCAGCAGAGCTGCTCTTGGGTTCTTAACTCTAGGGGTGGGGAATCTCCACCCTACAAGCCTATTTGGGCTTTCCAGCCTTCCCCATTTGGCCTGCGAGGTCATTTTGGGGAAGCCTCATCCACTTATCCCACAACTAGGGATGGAAATATCTTCCGATTTTGGTTCTCCTGTTTTCTCATTTCCCTGTTCTGTTCTCCACATTTCACAGTAATCTGCATTTTTTAAAAAAATAAATCCCGGTGAAAATTTGTCAGTGCTTTAATATGAATTTCTTCCAATACATACACTACAGTCGTACCTTGGTTTTTGAACAGCTTAGTTCATGAGCATCTTGGAACTCAAACGTTGCAAACCTGGAAGTAGGTGTTCTGGTGTGTGAACTTTGCCTCGGAAGCCGAACATCCACTGTAGTTTCCATGGATTCTGATTGGCTGCAAGGACGCTCCTGCAGCCAGTCGGAAGTCGCGTCTTGGTTATCGGACATTTCAGAAGTCAAACGGACTTCAGGAATGCTTTCTCTTTGAAAACCAAGGTAGGACTGTATTTGGTATGCACTTTTGACTAATAAACTCATTTTTGCAAGGCAATTTCCAAGATATACTGCACTTCGGTGTTTCATTATTAACACTAATATACACATTTCCATGCACACTTCTGCCTATTATATTGCTACAAAAATTGGGTGCCACACATCTGCCAAGCAGTAGCAAGATTCCAGGGGGTTCCAGGCACCCAGGGTCTGTGTTCCTTTGGAGAACTGAGAGGCAGAGGACACTGTCATAGCTTTAAGAAATATGATTTACTCACATACTTACACCTGGGTTGGAGGGAGCTCAGATCTTACAGCTTGGTCATCTCAAGAAGGGCTTGTTCCCCACAGCAGGGCAGGCACTGGAGTCAAAGGCATCTCTCACAGCTAGCCTCTTCAAGAGGGATCTCTCGCTTTTCTCCCTTCTTCCCAGCACATCTTGCTAAAAACAGTCTTTCTCCTGTCACCTCACACCCAGTTATCCTGGCAACTCCCAACTCCCCAGTATGTGTTTACACCTCAGGTTGGTGGGAGGGACAGTTCTCTTGCATTGTCAATGGCCCTCGATGGTCCCGTATTGTTTCTTAATGGCCCTAGTTTGGCCAGGTTGTTTTGCATAGGCTAGCTGAGGAATTCCTCTGCAGCTTGTATTTCTCCCTTCACAGCCAAATAATCAAAATCTCACCATTTATTTTGTGTGTTTGTTTGTTTATGTGTGTGTGTGTGTGTGTGTGCTCTAACCCATAACAATATGCATTTTTGGACACATTGCTTGATTGGAGAAAAAGTTCAGAGATGAGCAAATTTAAGACAACTGTCCTTTGTGCATTGGTTCAAGAAATGCAAATTGGGCAGCTTCTCATCAGAATGTGAACCAAATCAAATTTCTCCCACATCTGATATCAGAGGTGATGTTCAGAAGTGGGGCAGGTAAAGCTCCAGCTGTGCCAAAAGGGGTTTTTGGGACATCTCCAAAGCCCAGTGAAGAGAACCCTGAAAGCACCCACCACCAGCTGACTGAGGAGCATCAAGCCCAGGTTGTTTCAGAGATTGGCAGAAGTGAATCTGGGCTCTGGGATTAATGTGGGGTTCAGAATTATAGGGCTAGTAATATGCATCTCATGTAAATGCACTATATCAGGGGTGGCCAACTCCCAAGAGACTGAGATCTACTCACAGAGTTAAAACCTGGAAATGATCTACCCCCTTTTTGGGGTTCAGGTCAAAGTTGTTGAGCTTCTTTGGGGTAGTGGCAGTGATCTGCCAGTGATCTAGCACTGACGTCCAGTGATCTACCAGTAGATCATGATCTACCCATTGGGCATGGTACCTTGGGTTAAGTACTTAATTTGTTCCGGAGGTCCGTTCTTAACCTGAAACTGTTCTTAACCTGAAGCACCACTTTAGCTAATGGGGCCGCCGCCATGCGATTTCTGTTCTCATCCTGAAGCAAAGTTCTTAACCCGAGGTACTATTTCTGGGTTAGCGGAGTCTGTAACCTGAAGCGTATGTAACCTGAAGCGTATGTAACCCAAGGTACCACTGTAATATCTATAATGTGCAATAGGTGTTTTCTTGTTGCAAGTGGAATTGTGGGAGGATAGAAAGTGCAATGCACTTCAAATATAATACAAAACAGCATTCTTTTTGTGTGTGTGGGTGGATGGATGGGGTGTCCCTCAGTATCACTTTTCTTGTTCCAAGTGGAATTGTGGGAGGATAAAAGACATGGATGCATCTCAAATATAATTCACCTAGTTTCCCTTGGCCAATTTTAAAGTGAAAAGTTGGGGGGGGAGGGTTTGAAGGAGAGAGAGTGGGAGGGAGAAAGACCTTCTTTTATATCACTAGGATATAAAAAATAAATTACAGCCTGTAACCCATCCCTTGGATATTAATAAAAGTTTGGCTACTTCATAAATAGAATTCATAATGAAGGGCTTTAAAACACTGATTTCTGCACCAAAAGAGATTGAAATTGAATCTTAAAAGCCTTGCGGTTGGAGTCTCCAGTGGTGTAAATCCGTGCAGCCCTAAGGAAACTGAGCGTGTTGCTGAGGTGCTTAACCCTGGTCCAGGATCTGCCCCCTTTCAGCAGGAAGAGGAGCTCTGAAAACGAATCCCTCTCCCATCACAAGAGTGGCGGTATACCCAACAGACCTCTTTGCATAGAGAACATTCATAATTACAGCTGCGCAATCACCTTCTAGACTTTTAATGGCTTAATAAGATTTTTAACAACTATCTTTCAAAATGAGAGGCCCTGCTGGGGGAAAAGAGGCTTGTAAACCATTACCCAGCTGTGAGGGGGCCCTCAAAGACATAGGAACCGGCTCCTGCTAAATACGGGGTTTAGTGGCCTGCAGGAGGACAGCTGTGCCACTGTCTCCCCGCAAAACCTGCTCAGCCATTTTGCAAATACACCTTTGACTTCCATCTCTCTAAGCCTGAAAGAAGATTGTCTGTGAATATCGCAGAGGGCGGCATTGGGTATGGGTTCCAATCCTTCCAGGTTACTGGGGAGCTACGGGAAGGTGTGTGTGAAAGAGCTCAAAAAGAACCCTGAAATTCTAATTTGCAATTGAGTTTTAATTTGCTTTTCCTCCAGGGTGAATTTAATGCCTATTATTACTTCTCCATGGGGCAGCAAAGACTGAAATGCTAAGCAAGATTTGAGTTTTGAATGAAACTATAAAGCTAGCCTGATATTTGAGGGAGCCATTATTTCCACCGCTAACCCCCACCTGCGCCAGGTATCTTCTATTTAGAGTGAGGTATTATTATTGCAAAATGTTAGGCTACCCTCAGTTACCATCAAATTCAATGGCACTTACATCTGAGCAGACATGGTTAGGATTGTGGCCTGAGATGCCTCTCCATACTGACTATCAATCCTACGCATCTTTAATCGTACATTATCTCCAACCAAATTCACTGTCTTTGAGCATCACAGTGCAACCCCAAAGTCATGCTCAATCATACCTTTAAAACAAATAAAAGCAGTGAATATTTTGCAAGTGGTAATAACTGAAAAACTCAGGGGGCTGATATGAAATTTCTTGCAGATTATGGCATTCTCTTTTGGAGACCTATTGAAGGCCTTCCTTTTTTCAGCACACCATTTAAGTCTCACCCCCCCCCCAGTCCTTATCACTGTTGCATTTGGAATTTTGTGTATAGATATATAAAACTGTTTTAATTGTTGGTGTCTTCATTGTTAATTTGCTTTGAGATGTTTTATAGGAAGGGATACATGCAAGGAAATAAATAAATACATATCTATCTCACTATACAGCCTCCTCTGAATCTTTTTTTTTGGGGGGGGGAGATGTCATTTCATCATCAACAGTGTGTTAGGTAATTTATAAAGTTTAAGAAGACAATTCTCTGCCCTGAGGACAATCCAGAAAGCAGGTATAAACAGAGGTTGCTGCAAACAGGGAAAGAATACTAGACAATTATTTGAGTTACATGCAAATAGGGGAAGTTAGTAGCATGAAAACGGAGGGGTTATACCTCCACCTTCATGGAAAAGATGGTGTCTAAGGAGTGAAGGAATAGAAGTAACATCACAGAGAATTAAACTTGTACTATCAGAAGGCTGATCGCAGTAGAATTGATGCTTTTGAATTATGGTGCTGGAGGAGACTCTTGAGAGTCCCATGGACTGCAAGAAGATCAAACCTCTCCATTCTGAAGGAAATCAGCCCTGAGTGCCCACTGGAAGGACAGATCCTGAAGATGAGGCTCCAATACTTTGGCCACCTCACGAGAAGAGAAGACTCACTGGAAAAGAACCTGATTTTGGGAAAGATTGAGGGCACAAGGAGAAGGGGACGACAGAGGACGAGATGGTTGGAGAGTGTTCTTGAAGCTACCAGCATGAGTTTGACCAAACTGCAGGAGGCAGTGGAAGACAGGAGTGCCTGGCGTGCTCTGGTCCATGGGGTCATGAAGAGTTGGACACAACTAAACGACTAAACAACAACAACAGCAGGTTTGGTGGTGAGTCTAATCTGTTCACCATTGGATGAGGATCCATGTCCTAGAGACTCCACCACTTCCTGGCTCTCATTCAGACCCTGATCTATATGCATTTCCCTCCTCTCAAGGCGCCTCAGCTGCAGCTAGCTGGGCCTTTCAGTGGTGGCTTTGAAGTTTCTGCCCAGCCTGCCATCTCTTCTTCTCCTGGGGGGCAGGAATGAGAACCGACCAGCAACCAAGGCATCTGGTGTGGGAACCTTCAGTCCTAGGGCAGAGGTGTTCCGTCCTGATGGACTCTTTGAGGTCACTGGGAATGTGGAGGGTCTTCCTAGAGAGTCCTCTTCTCTTCCTCTGAGGAGACCTCAGCTTCAGGGTCTGGGCAGGGCGGAATTATGAAACCTACCCTGTTATGCTTAGTGATAACATGGTACTCCAGTGGATCTGACCATAAGGCCTTCCAGTCCAACACTCTCTTCCCAACAGCAGCCAGCCACAAGCAGGACGTTGTCATCACCATACCATCATCGTTCCACCACCATTGCATAAAGTTGGTCCTCTATATTAAATGTACCCTCTATATAGTACAAACCAATCCAAGTCTTGGGGGTGAAGGAAGAGTGGAACTCTATGTAGTGTGGAGGAGATAGAAAGTAAGGGAAGATTTTCTGTTCCCTGCACCACATTTTCCATTAAAGCAAGCTCTCACTGCAGACAAGATCTCAAGATGTTTTAGCTTCTTCCTCTGGTACTCATGGTAAATGTGGCTCTGCACACACTTTTACTACCTGCCATTTTGAGGAGGATGCTATTTTAGTTAGGGCAAACCTTTCCAGCAGGCTGCAGAAAGGGAGAGGTAGGAAGTAGAGTCCCTGTAAAAAGCTCTGCTGAGACCAGCTGTCTTTACTTCCTCCTCTTCCTCAGCTCTTTCCATCCCAAATGCTTGTTCTAAACTCTGCAACTTTAAGAATGAGTCTATGAGCTTGCTTGTTTCCTCCTCCCTCCCCATCCTTTTTTATTTTGTGCTGTGTCTTTCACATTATCTTGACACTTATTGATCTGTAGGCAACTCTGGGAGCCTTATTGACTTCACTCCCTCAACAAATGTTAATGTCTGCCTCAAAATACATCAAAACATGAGCAAACAGCCATATCTTCCCCACTCACTAAAATTTCAAATAAAGATCTTGTCAGAATGGAACATGTCACCTCCAGGCATTTTCCCGAGAATGAGAAGGGAGGAAACCCACAAAATAAAATATAGCTGTTATAAACTGTTAATTATGGTTTATAATAGTAATAATCCCAGAGATTTTGATCATTACGGTAGTTAATGACCAGTTTGTTATAGTTTTAACAGCTCTCAGTTCCATCGAGGGATACCCAATTAGCAAACCAGTCGTTAAATACTAGTAATGACTAATTATTTGAGGATTAAAAGCTCTAGTATAAATAAAAGAAAGACTGTAACTCTTTTAACGTTTGGGGTTTTAATGTATCCCTTCCCTGCCATGAGTTCTCCGCAGCTTTTGAAATGCAAGATTTCTGCCGGGGATTCATATTGCCTCAACAAGCTTCCATTTTATGTCTTTTCCAGATGTGAGATTATCATTCACATCAGCCTTTGTTTTGTATGCCTTTACACTTTCGTTATCCAGTTTATTTTCCTTAAAACCCCATATAGGGTTTGGTGGACAATAAACAGGGTGAGGTGTGTGTGTGTGTGTGTGTGTGTGTGTGTGTGTGTGTGTGTGTGAAATGAAGCCTCTCTATCTGGCTAACCCTGTCCCCAGACCACACTTTAACAGCCTTGCTTAGCACCATTCTTTACTGTAAGTGCCTGGCTGAAATTCATCCTTCAACTCTGATTACGCATCTTGCCTTGCTGCATGGAAGATAGGGAGGCTCTATAAACTATCCTATTGTACAAAGGTGGGATTTTCATATGTTGCTTTGCCCCCATCTGTCACCGACATTTGACTCCCAAAAGGTTGCCTAAAAAGCTTGTTCCCCAAATGTAAAGGATTGTGAGTTCCCGCATGTGTCTACCTAATCATCATCATCATCATCATCATCATCATCATCATCATCATCATCATATTTATACCCCTGCCTATATGGCTGGGTTGTCCCAGCCACTCTGGGCAGTTTCCAATGCATATAAAAACATAATATGGCATCACACATTAAAAGCTACAGGGCTTCCTTCAGATGTCTTCCAAAAGTTGTATAGATCTTTATTTCCTTGACATCTAATGGGGAAGGTGCCACTGCTGAGAAGATCTTTTGCCTGGTTCCCTGTAACTTTGATTTTCGCAGAAGGCCCTCGGAGCTGGACCTCAGTGTCTGGGCTGAACCCAAACAACAAAGTCACCAGAGGAGATTCTGCTCCATGACTCACCACCACCTGAAGTTCAGCTGGTGGGTGGCCAGGCCCTGGGAGGCCCAATTTTAGGAAATTGCTGTAGTTTGTAATGGATGACCCAACAGTTGTGTGATTATTTGTTCCTCTGACAGATTTCTCTTTGTTGGTGCTGAATGGTTTCTGTCTTTTCATTGTCCCTCCACATTAAGAGGTTCCGTTAACAGGAACTTGAGACAGCCTTCTCTGTGGTAGTACCTCATCTGTCTGATTCCACCCCAAAGGATTATCCCTATCCCTGGCAGGTTTTCAGATAGGTAGTTTAAAAAACAAACCCACTTCTGGCTTTTAACAGTGTTCTTTTTGCATTCTGGCATTTTAATCCCTGGTTTTCTTTGCTTTTTGTTCATCCAAAGCATTCATATCCTGCTGTATGGTGGGGAAACCTCCCAAACTTGCTTACAAGTAAATAAAAATAACAAAGCCCCTAATCTAAAAAGTCCACAACACAAAAGGAAGATGGTATGGATAGGGAGAAGAGAAACATGCAATTCTTAATGCTGCATAGTACTTAAAACGATGGCTTTGGATAGTAACAGGCCACTCACAGTTCAAAAGACAGGCCTTGGCAGATGATGATGATGATGATATAAAAAACCATGCTATACACATAGATCTCGGAGCAGTTCACAATAACTTAAGATTTTATTGGCATTAATGGGAACCTTAAACCTTAAAGGTGGTAAATGCCACCTCCCAAACTTCTCTCTTTTTTAATATACATTTTTATTAATTTTCAACATATTAACTAACATTCATACAACTGAACTTCTCATCTTATACAATTTTTTTGGACTTCTGTCAACACCTCTGATGATTTTCCATATTTATCACTTATTATGCATTTCTTAATTTCATATTACCTTTAAACATCTTTAACTAATAATTCTCCTCCTTATCCTTTTGTGCAATATTTCTAATAATTCACCTTACAAAACTTCTTGCAGACCTACTAGCATGATTTGTCCATCACAATTACTTTTCAGATAGTCTGTAAATTTACTCCAGTCTTCTGAGAATCTCTGGTCCCGCAGGTTTCGAATCCTCCCTGTTAGTTTATCTAATTCTGCATAGTCCATCAGTTTCATCCTCCCTTCTTCTTTCGTCGGTAATTCTTCTTGCTTCCAATTTTGTGCTAGTAATATTCTTGCTGCTGTCATTGCATATAGAAACAGCTTACAATCCTTCCTATTTATATCATCTCCTACAATGCCAAGTAAAAATGCTTCTCGTTTCTTGATAAATGTATATTTCAACATTTCCCAGAAGCTTTACCTCCCAAACTTCTCTGTCTGTCTTTTGGGACCTACCCAGGATACCTGCCCTCCTGAGCAATACCTCTCACCTCCTTGCTTTGCACTTTCCTGGAAACCCAGAAGGAGCGGTGGTTGAGTGTGGGGGGGGGGGCTGGCTTGGGGAGAGTCCTGAGGGCCAAATGGAGAGACTTTCAAGGGACACATTTGCCCACCAGGCCTGTGGCTCCCCACCCCTGCCCTATAAAGGAAGAACAGCCATCTTTCTGTGAAACCTGGTGCTGGAATTGTAGAAATGCCACTTTTTCCAGTAGGGCCCATTAATCAAGAACCCAATCGTGACCTGCAATTAACGCTTCAGTTGATTAATCCACATTGATCCATCAGTGGACACCATCAGCCCCATACCTTTCCACACATCTCAGAGGGGGTGTGCTCTGGATACTGGGTCTCCCGTGAAGCTTATCTGAAGTTCCTCAATAAAAATATCAGTCTTGAAGAAGAACACGTTATCTGAAAGACAGCTTGCCCACAGCTAAATGATGCTTGCCATTAAACAATCTGTGCCATTTAGCATTAGATTAAAGGGGCTGCAACAAGTTGGTTGGAGCTCTGGGCTCGACGGCACCCGGTTCTATATTTCTTTAACTATGCAATCAAAAGCAACTGTACCTGTTCTGAATGATGGTTTGCAAGAAGCAGAAGCTGAATCCTGACAATGTGATATTGGTGCTAAGTGAGAAGCTTTGGGGTAGCATAATATACTTGTTATTTATCATGTATACCAGCTTGTGATGGCCTGGGACTCGGGCTCGGACTCGGAATCAGAGGCGTCTCAGTCCGCACCAGATCCTTTGCCTCAGGCATCATCTGAACCAAGTCTGGGGCCTGATCCTGAAGAGTCCTAGTCTGCACAGGTTCCTCTGCAGCAAGCACCAGCTGGGCCGAGTCAGGGGCCTGAGCCTGCCCTGGCTCCAGATGCGGGGATTACCTCGTTGCCCTCAGCTGGGCCATCACTTATAGCTGCTCCACTACCAGTTGGATCAGGAGAGGCTGAGGCGGCCTCTGGGTCTAGTAACCCACCAACATCTCCCGAGCTGCTGAGACTAATGTCTGAGAGAAGGAGAGACCTGAGTACTCGCAGGAGGAGTGCTCACCTTCAGGTGAGACAGGGAGGTGAGTCACCGGGGGATCAGGCAGGACCGGCCGTTACCCCAACAGAGCTAAAAGGCTGTCAGACCCCGTCCCAGGTTGCGGGAGCAAGGTTGCTGTTTGCTAGAACTTGCCTGAGACCATGTGCTTGACCCTGCCTGGTTTCCTGCCTTGGCCCTGTCGGACTGACTCCTCGCAGAACCCTTGGATTCAGGACCGGACCTGGACCGCATTGCTCAGGTTACCCCCGGGACTAGCACACAGCTTTTCCTAACCTAATAAACCCCCTCCAGGTGATGTTGGACAGATAACTGCACTCACACTTTACAGGTGGGTGCCCTTTGCGGGATTGCACATGGGGCTACATTTCCCAGGGAACTTACTAGAAATAGGGGGCTGGTCTGCCTCTCAGTGTTATTATTTGGAGGTTCATGCCCAGCCTCAGTAATCAAGTTTCTTGCTGGGAGGTGGGGCCAACCCCAGTATACATAGAGGGTGGAGCAGACAGTAGCCAGGCAGTCGCCTCAGGAGATTCACCCTCCCTACCCTCCCTTTGTTTAATGTTTTCTTGGTTGCACGTTAACTTTTTCTTCCTGTTTAGCGGGCGCTGCTGCGGTCTTTGACTAGTTGCTGTTGAAGGACCGGGAAGGAATTTTCCTGCATTGGCAGGTTTTGTCTTCCCTGTTGCAATTTGTCACAACTTTGGCGGGAATCCCTTAGTCTTTTCTTCCCTATAATGGGGGGGGGCATGAAGTGGTTCTACAGTGTTGAGAGAACAGACAGGCTCTTTCTGGTGCAGATGCCTGTTGAAAGTGGGGTTGGTGGAAAAATGGGACTAGTGGAAAATGGGACTGGTGGAAAATGGGGCTAGTGGAGAGCCCATTGAAGATGCCCATGTGCAGTGTGCAAATGTCCCACCACACCCCCCTGCAGTGGTGATTCCAGGGTCCCCCTCTTAAAGGGGTTATATATATGGGTGTCACTGACCATACACTGAAAGGTCGTCAGTGAACTACCCTGCGTGTGGGTATATGGGCTGGGCTGCCTGCGTACACATACGTCTCACAGAGCACCCCCATATCCCATTTACCCTGGCTGGGGGGCTGGGGGGGATACACGCCCAAGGCTTATGCCAAGGTCTTCTTACATTCAGAAATTTAAATAAAGTTGTGGCCTAATTTTAATTTCATAACATTGTCAGAGTCTTTAATCCACTCCACTTACCTGTGGGGAGGGGTTGTGGTGGACCATGTGGCCACCACCTCACCTCCAGGGGCAGGGGATAACGTCCCCTGTTGCCTGGGGGATCCTGGCCACATCAGCGCCAGCTGACCAACCCAGCAGCTGGGGGGCATGGCCAGGAACAATTTAAACAGTGGCACGAGCCAGAGGGCTTCCGCTTAGCTCACTGCTTTATTCCTTTCTTGTGATCCCTGGGGGCTGGGGCTATCCTGGCTGGTCACGCAAAATGAAGAACTTCTTCAAACAGCTCAACAGTGAGTTCCAACTATGGAACTCATTGCCCCAGGAAGCAGTGATGACCACCAACCTAGATGGCTTTAAAAGAGGATTAGACAAATTCATGAAGGAGATGCCTACACATGGCTACTAGCCAGGATGGCTATGCAATGCTTCTGAATACCAGTTGCTGGAAACTACAAGAGGGGAGAGGGTTTTGTGTTTGAATCCTGCTTGTATGATTCCCATAGGCATCTGGCTGGCCACTGTGAGAACAGGATGCAGGATACCATGTCTTGATGTGACTATAGCTTCCATCATCCCTGTGTTAGGTTTCTGTTTGTGCCACTGTGCAGTGCTTGGAGTCACAAGACTGTTTACATTCCAGAGATTCCAGACTGTTGGAAGTCTCACGGGAGACAGATGTTGCTATTACTGGTTTCCTGTTTCTTTGTATCCAGTTGCCTCTCTGCTTTCACAGAGAGAGGATGTATATTTCTTTTCTGTCTGCGTAGTTAGAAATAAAACTCTTAGCAATGTAGCTCATATTTCTCGTCCTCTTCTGCTGCTTGGACACTCTGCGTAATGAGGGAACGTGTCTGGAGGCTCATCAAAGGCTCAGGTCGTTAATCACTGTCGGAGGACTCGACCGGAGGAGCAGCTCGGCTGAACGCAAGTTCCAACACCTTGATCATTGGCCTCCATGACTGGGGCTGATGGGAATAAGTGTCCAGCAAAGTAAGGAGGACCATAGGTTCCCAAATTTACATAATTTACATCAGATGCAGCTCTTTGTGTATAGCCCAGAACCACTCAACAGATTCACATCCCTTTGTAGTTTCAAGGATTGACTTATGTGCTGCTCTCTGTGTAGGGCTGCCCTTGGAGATGTTTGGAAGCTGTATGCGAATAGAGAATATCAGGGGATCACATTTAACGGCTCTGTGGCAACCGCACAGACAGAATGGGGACAATGCTAGGTTTTTGGTGATGTTGCAGTTCTGCCTTTTCCACGTTCACAGTTTTGAGACTTTGACTTGATGGATGGTGCAAAAACATTTTCAATCAGCGTCATGAGTTGCCACAAGTGCAAAGGTGAGATCAGTTTCGTTCCCGTCAATCAATGCTGATCTTCTGTTGCAATGTGCAGCCCCGTGGGGATGCGGGCTGAGTTCGATGGCCCACTCTCTGTCCATGCAGGGAAATGGTGAGACAGATCCTCCTATTTGTTACACTTAATAAATGCAACCTGTTTACCAAACAGTTATCATCTTTGCAGTGGCGGACATGGGTACTATGGCACCCTGTGTGAGGCCAACATTTGGTGCCCCCTCATCCCTTGCCCAAATGAGGCCCTTGGCTTTGGGGAGGAGGAGGGAGGACTCTGGCAGGGTCCTTTTGTCCTCCTACCTCCTTCCTGCAGCTGGGAAAGCACTAACTAGGTTTGGGAAGGAGAAGGGAGAACTCTAGGACCTTGTCTGAGCCTCATGCTTCCTTCCCAAAGTCCAGTGCCTTGCTTATCAGGCTTTGAGATGGCGCCCCTTCAGGCCAGTGCCCAGTGAGTGAGCACCACTCACATGGCAATAAATCTGCCCTTGGTCTCAGCTCTTCTTTGGTGTGTTAGCAAAGCGTCCTTGGAAAGAGAGAATACAGGCATTGTCCAGTTATTTTGAGTCTCCCTCGGAAGGTTGTGGGCTCTCCTTTCTTGGAAGTTTCTAAGCAGAGGTTGGATGGCCATCTGTTATGGATTCTTTAGCTGAGATTCTTACATTGCAGGGGGTTGGACTAGATGACCCTTGGGGTCCCTTCCAACTTTATGATTCTTTGAAACAGGATGGTTGAAAAAACAGGGCCAAAACAAGAGCAACACACCCTTCTCCTTTCATTTTTGCTTGGCAGAGAGAATGACTTAACATTTGTCACATCAACGGCAGAGGAAGGAACGCCGAGAAAATAAGAGGCATAAATGTGTGATTTCCTCACACGTTTCATGAAGAGTCACCAATAGCCTGCAAAGATGGTCCTGCATATAGACAAGGTGCTGGCTGTTTCCTTTACTTTGAGCTACTTAACAGTGCCACCTGGTGCCTAAAGCCCTAGCAGATGTGGAAATTTCACCCACCCAAAAACGCCGCTCTCTTGCAATCAGAGAGATAGCAAATGACAAGAGTTAGACACACAGCACAGACGTTCTTACTGGCACTTCCAGCCTAAATTTAAACACTTTCACCACTCTCACTTTCAATGCAGAGGACAGAGTGCTCTCACCATGGAGATACAAAACCCAGAGAAAAGCAGTGGGAGTCATGAACAATATAAGAAATAGACTATGTTATTAACAAAAATAGCAAGACAATATGTAGTAATAAAACATGCCAATGCAACAAGGAATTCTTCATTTCTAAGCTGGTTTGGACAAAGGAATGAAATGAGATATAATAATGAGATATAATCCAGAGATCTCATCAACAACTCCACAGTATTCTCCTCTTCATAGGAGAATTTGGTATTTTCATTTCAATCTATTTTATACACCTTTTGGGCACCAGGCGAAAACATTTCTCTTTGACCAGGCCTTTGGCTGATTTACATCCAATGTCCCTTTAAAATGTGTTGTGTTGGCTTGTTCTTTTTTTATTTATTTTGGTTATGTATTTTGTGTTTTTATATTCCCTGGGGTGGAGAGGGGCACTGTTTTGTGGTTTGCCTTAGGTGCCAAAATGTATTGGGACTGCCCAGCATGATGTCATGGGCCCCTTGATGCCAAGAATGATGGGGCAGAGTTGGCAATCTGGGATGGAGGAAGGGGACAGCCCAAGCATGACTTGGATAGGGGCCCTGCCTTGCTATTGCCAGTTATCCCAAAAGGGGAGGAGGAAGAGGTCGCCAAGGCCATCCTGCCTTCTGAGAGTGATATTCTCACAATGACAGGGGAGTTGGCTGGCCAATCAGCAGACCGAGGATAGGAGCTGGAGGAAGTGTCATAGGCTCATAGAATTATAGAGTTGGAAGGTACCACAAGATTCATCTAGTCCAGCGGTTCTCAACCTGTGGGTCCCCAGATGTTGTTGGACTACAACTCCCATCATCCCTGAGCTCTGGCCTTGCTAGTTAGGGGTGATGGGAGTTGTAGTTCAACAACATCTGGGGACCAACAGGTTGAGAAAGGTTGATTCTAGTCCAACCCCCTGTATTGCAGGAATCTCATCTAGATCATGACAGATGGCTAGCTAACCTCTGCTTGAAAACCTTCAGTGAAGGAGAGTCTACCACCTTCCAAAGGAGTCCATTCCACTGTCAGACAGCTCTTAAAGTCACAAAGTTCTTCCTGATGTTTAGCTGGAATCTCCTTTCTTGGAAGTTGAATCCACTGGTACAGGTCCTAGCCCCTGGAGTAGGGTTGGACTCAACTTCTCTCACCAAGGAAGTATCACTGTCCTCTCCCCGAATGAATGCATTAGAGTCATGAGATGTGAGCTTGAAACTACACGTTTCAGGAGACCAAAAGATTCAGTTTTGCAGAACTCACCAGCAGTTCTATACCAATCCAAACATAACAGTCTGCCCACTAGGTAATGCTGTCTCTGAAACCGTCTCTGTGACCTGTAACAGCTGGGGCAGCATAAGCTTGCTATTGTGCAAGCTGCAAAAATCCATAGCAATTCTGAGTTGTGCCTAATCATAACCCAATCTCATGTTCATGTTGTAAGATTCATGAGCTAACAGCTTCCAGATATACAGCCGAGTATTTGGAAAAGAATAATTTATACAATTTCTGCCTAGAAGGTTTTACAGCCAGGCTAATCCTCTATTACAGACAAGCTAACCGAGATCATTCATGATTCATACCTGTGGCTTTGTTGTAGTTAACAATAAACAGGTGGATGTCATGTTCGGCTTTAAAAAAGAGGGAAAGAAATCAATGTTTTTGGAACTGAAAGGGAATGCACATGAGGCTGGTGGCAATTTAAAATGTGCAAGGAAAAGGAAAAGTTATTTTCAGTGTGTTTTCCAAAAGTTTATTCAATGGGACTTGGATCAAACTGGACACAGCTGACTCAAGGCATTCATTTTGCTCTCTAGGAAAAAGAATAAGATGGTCCCTCCAGCGGCCAGAATCCAGTTGGACCAACAACTGAATTTTACATCCATATTAGCAATGGGATAATGTCCTCTGCCTTGGGATGAGCAAACCTGTCAATTTTTGTCTCTTTCATTTTCTCACCCTTCAGTTCAGTGCTCCATATTTTGATATCAGTTTGCATTCTTTTGAAGAAAAAAATTCACCAGCATTTTACTCTGAATCTCTTGGAATATATACTTTTTAAAAAATGTTTATCCCATTACTACCCCAAACAAACTTGAGGGCAGCATAGTAGTTATGAGGATGCAAGACAGGTTGTAAGGCACTCGCAGCTTTATCCTCCAAGAGATGATGATGACTGGTCAGAGGGAAAAGTGGGAGGAGGAGGTGTCAGAAACTGAAGAGGTAACAAGGCTTAGTGAGCAGGGAGAGTCTGTGGCAGAGAGTCTAGAGACAGAGGCAGAAGAGGAAGCAGAAGAAGAGAGAGACCAGGAGCCAGTGATGAGCCTGGCTGGGGAAGAGGCATGTGTGTCTCCCCATCCTGCTGTGACAAGCTCCCCTCCCTGCTGGTCTCCCAGGACCAGGAGAGGCATGAAGAGGGCAGAGGAAAAATTAGCATCATGCAGGTGCCGTCTCAGGGTGGCTTGGGGAAAACCCTGGGGAGGAAGAGACCTTCAGTCTCAGCAGGACCTGCTGGAGATGAGTTGCTATACCCATTAGGCATGACACTCCTGTGCAGATCCTGTTTTTGCTAATAAAAAGTTAACACCAACTTGCTCAGCATAATTTACTGTTTTCTACCTGCTGGCTACCTGCCCTCGTTTCACCTTGACTCCACCCTCCACTGACATGCAGATGTTGTATTTGAGGGAATGTGGCCTTTGAGCTGAAAACTGTTCCCCACCCAGGGGATATTTATAAAGATACAAATTGTACAGGCAATGCCTGTTTTTATTCCTTCTCCCATTGCTCAGCTAAACTTAGGATATGTGTACAGAGGCCAGGTGCCCTCGGATTTTGGGGTATTCTCCCATCCATTTTCATTTTCTTCGCAGCCCAGCCGTGGCATGTTTCTACAACTCCCAAATTCCCACTATTTCTACAAAAGAATGCTTTGCTGGCCATGCCTTTATAGAAATATATTTGGCACCCAGGAAGTCCAGAGTGGATCATGGTTCCCTAACATTTCTATTGAATCTATAACAGATGCACTGACGTTATTATTATTTTTCCTTTCAAGAGAGAGGTAGAAGGTCTGCGCTGCTAATTTTCTCCCTTGGGCAATGATAGCTGCTACAGTTATTACGACCCTGTTCAAAGTATAGAACAGCATTTTTAAACAATGAACCTTCTTCTTTTTTTAACTAGAAATACAATTTTTTTTCAAAGGACAGAGATTGAAGTAAGAGATAATTGTGAATCAATGTGTTTCTTGGCCTGCAGTTGTAGGTTCTAATTCATCCATGCAGCATTTATTTTTACTGAATCCACACTAGAAAGCACAATATAATTATTGCCCAATAACAGCGTGAATCATTCTCAAGCAATGAAGCAGAGCGACAGCAACGCACATTCCTCAAGTCTTCTGCTATGGTCTATGGACTTACTCAATAAATGCTCTCCTATTCCATTCCTCAAGTCAAGAATTCATAAGCTGCCCCTTCTCCTTCAACACTGACATGCGGGATTGAGAGACCACCATCACAAAGCAAGGACATCAGTTATGCAGTGGCCCCTGCAAGGTGTCTCATGAAACAAAGTGGCCCTCAAGCTGGAAAGCTTGGTTCCTCAACACTTGCTATATACTATAGAGAAGTCTTTAGCTGATGGAATGAAATGGAACCCAGACCAGCCTCTCTCTAGATGGGGAGCTGTAATGCCCAGGTGTGAGAAGGCCCTCCCCTCAGCCTTGCTAAATGGATTCACAAATTTTGATGGGACATGGGAAGGTTCTGTATTAATAAACCCATTCATACTGGGGGGGGGGGGAGGTGTTCAGGTAACCACTGAGGGCTTGAAAAGTTATCACAAGCACATAGAAGATGGAACAAGCTTGTTTTCTCCTGCTCTGGAGGGTAGGACTTGAACCAATGGTTTCAAGTTACAAGAAGGAGATTCTAACTAAACCCCTAAAACCCAGGAAGAACTTTATGACACTGGAACAGTCTTCATCGGGAGGTTGTGGACTCTCCTTGCTTGGTGGTTTTTAAGAAGAGGTTGGGTGTGTTGGGGTTCATAGTCTACGTGCAGCTTGGCAAGTGAGCAATTAGTGTTTTGTCTACAGGCTAGGGAGACAGAGCACGGGAGAAATTTGCCTGGAGATAAGAGGACCTAGTAACAGCTTGGTCAATGGCTGAGGTCTCTCATGACCTATGGCATTGTTTGGCTAGTTAGGAGTAATCTGGAGTGCTTGGAGAGTGTTGAAGTTCGTGTCTGTATACAGTAACTTGTATATAGCTTGTGAGTTTACTGCCATATATAATAAACTACAAAATCAGGTTACTAGTCATCAGCTTTGTTCCTGATCATTGTCCTGACTGAGCAGTCTCGATCGTTGCCTAGGAAAAGCTGCACTACTCTGCTAAGTTGTGCATCATT
This sequence comes from Podarcis erhardii, assembly GCF_964252035.2. NCBI lineage: Eukaryota > Metazoa > Chordata > Lepidosauria > Squamata > Lacertidae > Podarcis > Podarcis erhardii. Next base: position 50,312,182 of record NC_138501.1, read on the forward strand.
GAAAAAGTTCAGAGGTGAAGAGACTGGTCCTAGTAGCATGCAAGAGGATTTCAGAAAGTGTTCACAGGCTTCAGAGTTTTAACAGTGTGTCCATCTGTCATGGATGCTTTAGTCAAGATTCCTGTATTGCAGAGGGCTGGGTTAGATGGCACTTTGGGTCGTTTCCAGCTCTATGATTTTATGTTTAAAAGTTATGATTAAAAGCCAGTGTAACTGCCATGTGTCCCTGATATCCAGCTTCAATTAGGACACTCTTGATCTGTTGAAGTTTCTAAACATTTTTCAAAGGTTCTACAGTGCACTACATTAATTCAAACAAGATCAACCAATGCATTTGTCACCAGGTCAAGAATGGAGGGAATTCCCCAACAACTTTGAGTTCCAAAACACACACACACACACACAGAGAGAGAGAGAGAGAGGAGGCCTAGATATGGTATTGTATGTCATTTATAATTGGCTAGTGTGATTTGTCTAGAATCCTGAATTACAGTCTGTAGTAAAATCAGGTGCAACAGTCCTTTCACCGATGCCATTTTATTCCACATGCACATGGAGTTACAGTGTATGTAGCACCTGGAAACCACATAACCCATGCTGCACTGTGACTGACAGCACTGAACAGGTACACAAGGATGTCAACCAAGAACAGTACAATCTCAAAAACAGCATGCCAGCACAAAAGACAGCTGGATGCATTTGAATGGATGGTCAGGGGAAATATATGGTCTGCCATTTTATAAATAAGGAATAACATGAAATAAACAGAGCATTTACCATCTAGTCTAGGAACCTGTAACTTCTACCTGAAGTGTAATAACTGAACATAAGCAACTGAAGTTTTAACAGAAGCTGTGCTTGATTAGAAGCCTGAAACATCCATTAGATTTAGTATAATTATTAATAGGTTTGCTGTTTCCTGAATGACCATTATCTCCTGATGTAACCTTTGTTTCTAGTTTCTACCAACCTTTATTGGCATAAGTTGAAATAGTAGAATCATAAAACCATACAAAGCTATCCTTTGTTCTATCCACTTCATTCTGTAAAATAAATGTTTCTTATTTGTTCAAAAAGAAAGGAGTAATTCTCAAGGAGGGTGAGAATTAGAACATGAGAACAAAAGAAGAGCCTTCTGGATCTGACCAATGGTGCCTCTAATCCAGCTTCATGTTCTCACATGCGGCCAATCAGATACTTGCTAGCTGGATGTAAGTGCTACTGTGCTCTGTCCATTTGTGTATTCGAGTAACTGATATTCAGAGTCAGTTACTGACAGTTTAGCTGAGTGTTAAGCCAGTTAGAATTCCTGCTCCATGACTGCAGTCATGGGATTTTTGTCTATCACATGACAGTATATGTTTTGACTCCACATAGTGGGAAGTGACTGAGACAGGATGTTTGTGTTACTGTGTTCCATGAAGTGGGACTATTGTCCTTTGTTCTTTTTCTCTTTGCTGTCTGATGCTAGAGAGAGAGGGAGCCATGTTGCAGTGCTCAGTGTGTGTTTATATGTAAATAAAGTAGATTAGCCGAAATGCTGAGTTGCTGTGGTCTGTCACGCAAGTTGTGCAAACTCTGCGGATTCCTAAGTGTGCCGGTGTCTGTTGGCATCAGTCACTGTGATGTTCGGGCTGAAGAAAGTTTTTGAAGCTCCTGGACGCAGTGGCGTAGCGTGGGAGGTGCAGGGGGGGCCAGCCGCACCGGGCGCAACATCTGGGGATTAGGGTTAGGGGGCGCAAATCCACAGGTTAGGGGGCGCAAATCCATGGGTTAGGGGGTGCAAATTACTTGCCTTGCCCCGGGTGCTGACAACCCACGCTACGCCACTGCCTGGACGAAAGACCAGAAGGGAGAGAACATGCGAGTCGGGCATGTGTCTCTGCCAGGGTCCTACTCAAGAGTAGGACAAGCTCCTGACAGAGCCCACCCGCCTCCAGCATGTAACTGTGTCATTTTTTAATCAAAGCAACTCATTCAATGCTAAATTTCCAAGGATAATATTTTCAAACAATGTTGATTTTTGCAATATGTTCTATAATTTATTCTGAGAACTCTACGATAGTCCCATGGTTTCAGATTCATTCTCTCTCTCTCTCTCTCTCTCTCTCTCTCTCTTTCTTTCTTTCTTTCTTATACAGTTGAATCAAGGTCCCTTGACAATAACTGCTCTTCTGAAATGTGCACTTGGGGGATATGTAGTGTGATCCTGTGCCTGCGGCTTTCTAACATTTCACTCCCCATCTGACAAAAAACCAATAACCCGTTTTCTTTTTATTAGCCACCACGCCAAACAATACAAGAGATGATCTAATCTGCACTGTTTGTCCTGCTTAGCTTAATACAACTGCAGGAGAGTGTTGAAAAACGGCAGAAGCAGAGCCCTGCAAAACTATTGAATGCAGTAACAATGATGAATCGATTCCATGAGCTGGAGGGTAAACTGGGTAGGAGTCAATACCTTCTCCCAAGACCTACTGAACAAGGAAGAATGAAAAGGGAGAAGGTTTGAGAAACAAGATTAAGTTGTAATCATTGCCATACATTCTGTAATGGGAAACCCAGCCACTGTTTTGCATGGGTCCCTTCCACCAAAGTTGTCCAGGTTGGCATTAAACAATATGAGATTAAAGACTTGTCAGACAAACTAATGAGTTTTGGATTGATTTCTGTCTTCAGCCGTGTTACCAGCATTTCTGACAGCTATGATTTATAGGGTATTCTTTAGGTCTCTTCATGAGAGGAGCTGTTTATTTTACTTGATGGACAAGGTATCTAACGTTTTCTAGTAGGGTGTGCAGATGGCAGGAAGGACAGTAATTGCTGAGGTCATCTCTCAACATCATGGCATGTGCACCCCCTATAAATTAGTCATTGAAATCTCAGGCAATGAATGCCAGCATCCTCCCTCCATATTTTATTTTATTTTATGCTTTGCAACCTTTGGTCAGTGAAGTTCTCTCTGGGGAAGAAAGAATGTCTAGTACTTCCTTTGTTTAATAAATGAAGTTGGTATAGACAATATTCAAACGTCCAGTGTGAATCCTTCCATCTCAGAGATGTTTTCGGAACAGTGCAAATTTAGGATCAGCAAAAGAAATGTGACCTGAGGCTTAAGAAGAGGGGTAGCCAACAGAATGTTCTCCAGAGGTTTTTGGATAAATTTCCATAAACCCCAGCCAGCATGCTTTGCCAATGGACAGGGATGATGATATGTTTATACTCCACCTTTTCCTTGAATGGGACTCAAGTCAGCCTTGATGGGACTCACGATGGACGTTGTAGTCCACCAACATTTGGTGAGCACCTTGTTGCTCACCTCATCTTAAGAGAGTAATGTGGAAAGGATTGCAGTCTTATCAAAATAAATTTCATAACTTGATCTCAATCATTATCTCAAAAACACTGTAATGTATATCATCCTTTTTTTAAAAAAACTGCAAATTACCGAGAGATAGCAGCTTGCTTAAACCTTCTGAAGAAATTTGTGGTTAAGATGTGATCTTGCTGGCCTGGCAACAAGGAGAGGTGAGAGAAGGGGATGCAGGCAGCCTGCCTGAACCACCTGCTCCCAACCACATGTTTAGCTAGAATTTAAAACCTTACTTAAACACCACACAGAGATCCCAAATAAGGTCGGGCCATGGATCTGGGTCGTGTCAACAACAGATTGTCCTGGGTTGGATTGGGGCCACTCCAAAGAGCTGGATCAGACTCTGAACTGGATCAAGAGAGGCATGCACAGCTCTAGTTGCATCCTGAAGATTCTGCATTCAGCAGGGGATCAGATGGTATGCTTTCCAACTCTATGGAACTATAATTCTGCTGGGATGCAGCCAAGGAATCGGGGGCAATTGGCAGGCCCCCAGCTGGCCCCAGCCAGTGTGCCGGGCGATCTCCAGTCCTTGGATCACCATGAAACTGCGACCCAAGCTTCAGAAGCCTTCAGAAGCTGGAGTATGATGTTGGTTTCTATTTCCCTCACAGAGCAGCAACTGCAGTCACGGGGCATTGTTTTGCATTCCACTGTCAGAGTTACTGTTGGATTCCCACGGGAATGGGAGACTGGATGTGATGTTCACTGGTTTCCTGTTTTTCACTGTTCTCCCAGTGTTCTTTGTTTCCGAGAGGAGTTGCTTCCCTGCTCTCGCAGAGGCAAGATGCATGTTTGTATTCTCTCAGCATAGAAGTGTAAATAAAGTTAAGAATGTGGCACATACTGCTTATCCTTCTGCTGTGTGTGACGACACTCTGCTTGGGCTCAAGATAAGATGAGCCAGTATCAGCTTCAGATGGGCCGAAGCTGGTCAAAATCTCACATACACAACTCAGCAGAAATAATGCACAAACAGAAGTGGCAGGGAGAGGCTGTGTTGAGCATATTTACAAGCAGTTTATTCAGCATACCTCAGGACAAAAGGAAAACACATCTTCTCCCCATCATGTCCAAAGCAAGCAGCAAAAGCAAAAGCTATACACAAACAGAAGTTCCCAGCAAACTGTGCTGGACTGTAAACAGGCATGTGACACACAACAATCATGCCTGTACTTAAGGTGGAACGGAATATCCTAACAAATTCATCAGATCCTGACTGTCTTGAACATAGTTTGTGAGTGCAGAGATGGGGCTGGCATGCATGGGGACATTGTGACTTACCCCAGTCTCCACACCACATTTGATTGCATGTTTGAATAGAGCGTTTCTGCTGTCTGAGCATGTGACAGGCATGTGGGTTCTGTTACAAAATGGAATGAATGGAGGTCAGAAAGAGCAGGTATAGATTTAACACTTGCATATGCATGTCACCTGATTGTGCAAAGCAAGCACAGAATATGTTGCGTGTCGAGGTCCCCAAGCCACCCCCCAAATAACTCACAATGCACACTTAATTTTGTTTAAGGTTTTTGGCATAATTTTGGCCACAACTTTATTTAAATACAAAACCGTGAGTGGTTGTTTAGGCATTGGTTAAGACTATCTGTCCCCCCCGCCAGGGGACAGAACGGACTTCCGGGCACCACCGAAAGACAGTGCAGGGGAAAGCAAGTTGGGGAGAAATGGAGCTGGGTCACAGACCCTCAATTCTCATCCGCATGCTCCCCGAAGGCTTGCCAGCCCTAGTCCCATTCCAGGGATTGGACGAAAAGATGGCAAGCCCCAGGATTCCTTTAACGGAATTCCCTTTCCACAGCAACCATGGAGGGGCAGGCCCAGCCTATCCTAACCCCTCCTCCACCAATTTATAACCAATGCCTAACCACAACCTTACAAGTTGTGACGATTTGCTACGCAGTAGGCAAAAACCAAATGGCCCAGCCAATCAGCCAGATGGACAAAATTCCTACCAGGCCCCTGCCCCAATGGCAGACGACCCCATGACAGGCATAGCAAGGTCAATGCAACAACCCCTTACTCAAGGGCGGGTGGGCGGGTGATCCGTTGCACGCAGCAAAGAGAAAGCTCCAGGCTGCGTGCAGAGTATTTAAACATGTTACCCCTCCCACCAAAATTGCAACATAATTTTTACCCCAGCAACCCAGTGAACCAATCACTGTCCCAGGCCATCTTTAGAGACCCTGCCTGGTAACAGAGGGGTGGCTCAGCAGACCCCACCGCAACACGTGCTCTCCATGAAGGAGAACACGCTTTCTCTCAGCAGGCTGGTAGAAGGTTGTAACTAAACCTATATTGCACCTTCCTAATGAGAGAGGATATTGGAAGTAAAGCTTTTGGAGCATCAGCAACAAATCTTTGATACATGAAAATCCCCGTCCCACAGCTGAAGCACAAAGATATTTTTAATCAGCCCACTAATAAAATTCAAACATTCACTCCTTTGATATTCAAATTTGTATATCCTTCCTTTGAGAGCCTTGATGGTGATGTTTAATCCGATTCAAATCAATGCATCTCTTTTCAGTTCAGTTATGTGTAATTTGCCTTAATTTGTTCAATTTGCTGTGTTTTGTTTAATCTTCCTTTGTGAAAATTGATGCAAAAAAGAAAAAAAATCCAATTCAGTTACAAACTCATGGAGCCATTTGTTTAAAAACACATCAAGATTCCTCCAGAATACACACACACACACACACACACACACACACACACAGAGAGAGAGACACCTGGGATTGGTGGGGAGAGGAAATAAAGAACTGCAATTGGTTGAGAGGATGTCACAACGCTCACAAAAGGTGGTATATTGAGAGGAAGAGGTTGGTTGCAGAGAGAGCCCTCTCTAGGATGACTTGCACAACCATAGTGAGTGCTTGATGGTGATGATGATTTACATGGGAAGGGTGGTGATGGAGTGTAAAGGAGGCAGTGGGGAAATCCCTGAATTTGTAAGTTCAGAAATGCAAATGCGCCCACTGGGTTTGGCTCCACCTCTGGCTCCTCCCAACGTCAGGAGGTCACACATGTGACATGATATTGCACGTGATGTCAGGACGTCACATGTGTGTCATTGGCCCCCTCAATCACCCTCATAAGCTGGAACTTCTGGATTCAGTTATGCTAATTGAGCAACATACGAATTAGCCCTGGGACAACCAAATTCCATTTGTACTATGTCGTCATCATCATGATTACTATTGCAAAGTTTTAAATTTAACAGTCCAAATGATGGGCAAACTGTTTTTCTTCAAAATTAGTTCTCCAGTTTCAAGAGTCACCCCTGTAAGCCACAGAAAACCCAGGACAAGCTGTTTTATGAGGCCCTGCAGTGCTAACATCTGGGCTCAGTAAATTTCCTCACCCCTACTGTGGAAAAACACAGTCGATTTCTCCTTACTGTCCCCCAACTGCTTCCCAGTTCTCATCTGCTCCAGAAAGAAACAATTTCCCTTCATTTTTGGCCCCTGCAGGTGGATTTTGGTGAAAGACTGCCTCTATCTCCAATTGTTGCCAGCTGAGTTTATGGAGATAGATTACCAAGGGCTGAGGTGGCAAAGGATTTGTGTGGAGTTATGGTTTGGTCTCCTTTTCTTTTCCATTCTCTCCCACCCCCTTCATCCCCCTCTAGAATGTTTCCAAAGTTATGTTGCCTCAAGAGAGAGGAGGAAATATGACTTTGAAGAATGAACAATTCTGAAGGCATAGTTCCAGCGAGCCAGACCAATTCATTTGAACAACAGAAGCCTAACTGCATGTTAGAGAGCAGACTGTTTTGATGGCTGCTGAAAACAGCCTCCCTATATCATGTTCTGCCCTACACCCATCCCTCCATCCCTGTTAATATGTAGTTTCACTTATCCATGGGTAGGGACAGGGTAGATATCCCTCTGAATACCAATTGCTGGGTTCCACATATGGGTACAATGCTATTAAAGGTAAAGGGACCCTTGACTCTAGGGTTGCAGCGCTCATCTCGCTTTATTGGCCAAGGGAGCCGGTGTACAGCTTCTGGGTCATGTGGTCAGCATGACTAAGCTGCTTCTGGTGAACCAGAGCAGCACACGGAAACGCCATTTACTTTCCCGCCGGAGCGGTACCTATTTATCTACTTGTACTTTGATGTGCTTTTGAACTGCTAGGTTGGCAGGAGCAGGGACCGAGCAATGGGAGCTCACCCCGTCGCAGGGATTCGAACTGCCGACCTTCTGATTGGCAAGTCCTAGGCTCTGTGGTTTAACCCACAGCGCCACCCACATCCCTTACAATGCTACTCGGCTCATATAATTGTGGACCCACTCGCTGGATCATCACCTTGTCGTGGTGATGCAGGAATCTCAACTAAATCATCCATGGCAGATGGCCATCCAACCTCTGCTTAAAAACCTTCAAGGAAGGAGAGACCACAACCATCTGAGGGAGTCAATTCCACTGTCAAACAACTCTTACTGCCAGAAAATTATTCCTGATATTTCCAGCCCAGGGATTAATGATCTACGTAAGTATAAGGCAACTCAAAGAGCTTTCTCACTGACTTCAAAGAAACTTCATTGGGTGTGTCAGTTTGCCCCACTGCTGGCCAAGGGACCAACTTTTAAGGTGTCACTGGAGGCGAGCTAAGTTTTAGTAGAAATTTAATCAAACCTCTCCCGTTAAATATTTATCCAATTACACGAGTGACAAGTGGAAAATGAATGAATCCCTTTTAAGGTAATACAGAATAGCACGCAGCAGATGGGGATTTTTATCATTAAAGATATAATGAGATCATGAGCACCACCAAAGGGGCAAGTTAATCAAATGAGGCCATTCTATGACAAGTAGCCTGTCGAAGAGGAGGGGGCTGGATTACATTTCCTGCACTGTACAAGTTGCGTTTGAGTTAATAAAGGCAAGCAGCCATTCTTCTCAAACTTGTTAGGAGGCATCACATTTGAATGGAAAAGACCACAAGTGACATGAATGAAAGCAGCATTTCCAGAATGTAAATGAACCTAATGCCCTTTTAAAACATGGAGGGGTTTTTCAGGGGATGGGGGGTTATTGGGTTGTTGCTTTTATTTCAATTACCCGGTATATATTTTGTGGTTTTATATTTTGATATTGTTCTGTGAACCTCCCTGAGACCCCCGGGTATTGGGTGATATATAAATTCAATGAATTAATTAGGTAAAGTTAAAGTTAAAGTTAAAGGGACACCTGACCGTTAGGTCCAGTCGCAGACGACTTTGGGGTTGTGGCACTCATCTTGCTTTACTGGCCGAGGGAGCTGGCATACATGTGGCCAGCATGACTAAGCCAATTCTGGTGAACCAGAGCAGCGCACGGAAACACTGTTTACCTTCCCGCCAGAGCCGTACCTATTTATCTACTTGCACTGCATGCTTTTGAATTGCTAGGTTGGCAGGAGCTGGGACCAAACAATGGGAGCTCACCCCGTCGTGGGGATTCGAACTGCCGACCTTCTGACCGGCAAGCCCTAGGCTCTGCAGTTTAACCCAAAGTGCCACCCGCGTCCCTAATAATTAATTAATAATGCTCTCTAGAAGTTAGGGGTTGCAACTGCCATAATCCCTGACTGTTGGCTGCACAGTGGCTGCAGTTTTTGGGTTGGCTGGCTGAGATCCTCAGAAACTGCATACTCAATCCAGTACCTCACTCCAATTCTCACCCCCCCCACACACACCCAGTAAATAACACTGTGCAAGTTGGAGATCTTCACAGACTTGGCAGAGGGTCAGGCCTTATGAGCACAGCAGCTCATCGCCTGGACCACCCATGGTTCAGTCGCCAAGGCTGAAAGTCCCCACCTCCCCACAGCCGTCTACGTTCCTTCCTCTCTAGGGTTTTCCCCAAGCACTTGTCTGTGTGAAACCAACCTCTCCTCCACCCTTTTCATGCCTTTCCTAGTTCAGGGAGACCAGAGGGAGGAGAGCTTGCAAACAAACGTCAAAACAATGGCAGCCAAACATTTAGCTGCTTCACACCTGTCGTAGTATATGACATAAGCAATGAGGCAGGGGGCTGTGGCTTGAGAGAACTGCCCTTGCTGCCTAAATTAGGATCCTTTCCTGGCCTGATTAAAGCTATGGTTTTCCCAGTAGTGATGTATGGAAGTGAGAGCTGGACCATCAAGAAGGCTGATCCCCAAAGAATTGATGCTTTTGAATTATGGTTCTGGAGGAGACTCCTGAGAGTCCCATGGACTACAAGAAGATCAAACCTATCCATTCTGAAGGAAATCAGCCCTGAGTGCTCACTGGAAGTACAGATCCTGAAGCTGAGGCTCCAATACTTTGGCCACCTCATGAGAAGAAAAGACTCCCTGGGAAAGACCCTGAAGTTGGGAAAGATGGAGGGCACAAGGAGAAGGGGACGACAGAGGACGAAATGGTTGGACGGTGTTCTCGGAGCTACTAACATGAGTCTGACCAAACTCCGGGAGGCAGTGGAAGACAGGAGTGCCTGGCATGCTCTGGTCCATGGGGTCACAAAGAGTTGGAAACGACTAAACAACAGCAACACAGCCCTGCTCTATTTGCTCATGAAATTCTTTTACTGCAATCCTATACCCACTTCCATGGAATAAGTCCCATGCCATAAAATCCGATGTAGCGCTAAAGTGAATGTTTCATCTGTGCAAGGTTTTCTGCTCTCTTCCCAACTCCTTCCATTGCACACCTCCTAAATCTGTTCCAGGGCTTCCTCCAACCTTTTAGGGAAAATCTGGGGAGGGTAGAGAGCATGTGTAGGGTAAAGGGAGGGGGAAATTCCCATTGCACATGCAGAAATCCTTGCACTAATGGAACCTCCTTTTCAGCAGCAATCGTAGGATTGTGGCAACATGCAAGAGCACTTCTTCAAATGCACACCCAACCAAGCCTTTGATGTGAAGCAAAGGCTTGATCAAGTCCCTTTGAAATGAATGCAAACTGACAGACCAACACAAACTGACCCTTGAATTGTTTGAGGTTTTTGTTTTCACAGATGGGCTGCATTTCAGATTAAAAGGTGCGAAACGCAGAGATCTGACTACCTGTAACCGGGTGACTACATTGAAAACCATACTGCTTATCATACACTTGAGGCACGTCCATAAAGCCACTGGAAATTAATTCCTTTTTGGCAATGGGCCTGGACACATTTTTATAAATAAAATAAAATAATAATAATGTTGGATTCCGAGAGTTTTAGCCCTCTTGGGGGCTGTATGTTCCTTTGGTGATTTACTGTGCTTCGGTTTCTACTTTTAAAATGGCACTTTGAAGAAATAAAAGTTATCGGAATGGGGTTCCTGTCTAGAATCTCCACGTGGATGAATAAGGATTGTTGACAGTTTTTGTTTTGTTTTGGGAGAGAAATGTAAAAATGGGGGCAATAAAAATCCCCTCTGTTCTGCTCTTTTATTTTCCTATATTCTTTGTCTCTGTGCATTTGTTTCAAAGAAGCACAAGGGGGTTTCAGTGTCTTGCTGTGTTTCAGAAGCTGTGGTTTCATTCTCGAGTTGAAAAAATGAAAATCCTGGGCCAAGGAACTAAAGGAGAGGAGCAAAGTATAATTCACTCTGTGTGAAACTGAGTCCTCTAGAGTCAATAAAGAAATGCCTGATCATGACTCCGGTTTATGCTGGCTCAAAAACTTTGTGGGCCCCTGAGAAAAATAGGAAAAATTGGTGATGTGTCATTTTTTTGTCCTTGAATTTCTCAAGCTTGAGAGAACACCTTATTTCTTATACATCCAGTAGATCACTGTGGGAGAGTTTCTGCTTCAAGTTCCAAAGATCTCACAAGCTTACTCCATAATAACATACTTATAACGATCCCTGGCAGGCAAGCGGCCTGATAAGCAGCAATGGCTCTCTGACAGTTTTATGTATGTTTATTTACGAGAAAAACACATCCAGAGCAAGGCTTCCCACCTGCTCTCATTAATAGTAGTTGATCAGTCTGACTCATCGTTCCTCCCCCAACAGGAAGAACGCCAAAATCCCGCCTTTCTCCTCCTTCCCTTCCATTGTTCTCTGAGCTTCTCCAGTCTCCTAGTAAGGGAATGAATGGCTGGCCTGTTTCCTCCCCACTCCCAGAAGACACAGCCTCACAGTCTGGCTTATCTGTTGGTTGCCTGACAATGCTCTGGCCACCTTCCAACTCTTCCTCTCCTTGGGAGATTACAGCATCTTCCCTGGGAAGGAGGGGGCCCAGACTGCCCTTTCTAGACTCTAGACTGTCTAGACTCTAGACAGCCAGCTCTCATTTGCAGAGTCAGCCCCTTGCTCACTTAGCACAATTTCTGAGCCAACTCTTCCACTGGGCTCGGGGGGGGGCATATTCCTGACAATACACATACAAACACAACTTTCCATTCAAAAGCAAGAGTAGAATCGTAGAGTTGGAAGGGACCATGAGTCCAATCCCCTGCAATGCAGTAATATGCTGCTGTCCCATGTGGGGATAGAACCTGCAACCTTGGCATCATCAGCAGTATGCTCTAACCAACTGAGCTGTCTAGTCTTCAAGGAGAATAGCACTATAGAACAGCCTTCCCCAACTGATGGTCTTCAGAGGTGTTGGACTATGGCTCCAGCCAGCATGACCAGTGGTCAGGGATGATAGGAGTTGCAATCCAAAATCTCTAGAGAGCTCTAGGTTGGAGAAGACCACTATACATGGCATTACATTTCTTAGGGCCAGATGGTGGAAATAAAGAAGAAAGGGTGGTTGTATCCTTCATTTCTGAGCAGCCAAAGGCATTCAAGACCATAAGAATAAGAAATAGAAAAAAATAAGAAATGACCCATAGGATTTTGCCAAAGGCCCATCTAGCCCAGCACCCTGGTCTTAGATGCCTATGCTGGGCACCACAGCATTCTTCCTGCCTGTGGTTCCCAGCAACTGCTATTCAGAGGCATACTACCTTCAACAATGGAGGCAGAACATAGCTGTCATGGCTGGTAGACATCTGACCAATGAATATTTATTCGTATTTCAAAAATAGTACAAAGACACAAAAAAGAACAAAAAAAAAATACAACTAAAAACAATTAAAAACAGATAAAATTCCAATTGCTTATTTTCTTTTAACTTATTTCCCAGACCTCCTCACACCTCCCCTTTTTGTATTCCAATTCAAATTATTAGCTCCGCAAATCCTTATTCTAACTTATTATGACTTATTATAACTTATTATAACTTATTTCGCAACCTTTACATTACAGCAGGGAACCACTTAATTTCTGTCCAACATCATTCTAACATTCATTAATTTTACAATGTTTCTGTAGATAATCTTTAAATTTCTTCCAGTCTTATTCCGCCAACTCTTTTCCCTGGTCTCAGATTCTGCCAGTCATTTCTGCCAATCCCATATAGTCTATCACCTTCATCTGCCATTCTTCCAGAGTGGGTAGATCTTGTGTCTTCCAGTACTTCGCAATAAGTATTCTTGCTGCTGTTGTAGCATACATAAAAAATGTTATGTCCTTCTTTGACACCAATTGGCCGACCATGCCCAGGAGAAAGGCCTCTGGTTTCTTCAGAAAAGTATACTTAAATACTTTTTTCAATTCATTATAGATCATTTCCCAGAAAGCCTTAATCCTTGGGCACGTCCACCAAAGGTGAAAGAATGTACCTTCGGTCTCTTTACATTTCCAGCATTTGTTATCGGGCAAATGGTAGATTTTTGCAAGCTTGACTGGGGTCATGTACCACCTGTACATCATTTTCATAATATTCTCTCTTAAGGCATTACATGCCGTAAATTTAACCCCAGTGGTCCACAACTGTTCCCAGTCAGCAAACATAATATCATGTCCAACATCTTGTGCCCATTTGATCATAACAGATTTCACCATTTCATCCTGAGTGTTCCATTTCAACAGCAAATTATACATCCTTGACAGATTCTTAGTTTTAGGATCTAACAATTCTGTTTCCAATTTTGATTTTTCCACCTGGAAGCCGATTTTCCTATCCAATTTATAAGCCTCCATTATCTGATGATAATGAAGCCAGTCTCGCACTTTATCTTTTAATTTCTCAAAACTCTGCAATTTCAATTTGTCTCCTTCTTGTTCCAATATTTCCCAATATTTCGGCCATTTGGCCTCCATATTGAGTCTTTTCGAAGCCTTTGCTTCCATTGGCGACAACCACCTTGGAGTTTTATTTTCCATTAAGTCTTTATATCTTATCCAAACATTAAACAATGCTTTCCTGACAATATGATTTTTAAATGCTTTATGTGCTTTAACCTTGTCGTACCACAAATATGCGTGCCACCCAAAAACATTGTTAAAACCTTCTAAATCCAAAATGTCTGTATTCTCAAGGAGCAGCCAATCTTTCAACCAGCAAAATGCTGCTGATTCATAGTAAAGTTTAAAGTCTGGCAGGGCAAATCCCCCCCCCCTTTCCTTTGCATCAGTTAATATCTTAAATTTTATTCTGGGCTTCTTGCGCTGGCAGTCAAATCTAGAAATATCTTCCTGCCACTTCTTGAAACAGTCCATCTTGTCCACAATTTGCAATGTTTGAAACAAAAACAACATTCTAGGCAGTACATTCATTTTTATAGCTGCAATTCGACCCAACAAGGAAAGCTTCAAGTTTGACCAAATTTCTAGATCTCTTTTCACTTCCGTCCAACATTTTTCATAATTATCTTTAAATAAGTTCACATTTTTTGCTGTCATATTAATCCCCAAATATTTCACTTTCTTAACCACAGTCAAACCTGTCTCATTCTGAAACCTTTCTTTTTCAATTGGTGTTAAATTTTTCTCTAAGACCTTGGTTTTTAACTTGTTCAATTTAAATCCTGCCACTTGACCAAATTCTTGAATTAAGTCTAAAACCCTTTTTGTACTAGATTCTGGCTCCTGTAACGTCAAAACTAAGTCATCTGCAAATGCTCTCAGTTTGTACTGTTTAGCTCCGACCTGTATACCTTTAACCAACCGGTCCCTTCTAATCATGTTCAGCAGGACCTCCAGAACCGATATGAAAAGCAATGGGGAAATTGGGCACCCCTGTCGTGTCCCTTTTTCTATCTTAAATTCTTCTGTAACCACATTATTTACAATTAATTTAGCTTTCTGTTCAGAATATATTGCACCTATACAATTTTCAAAACCTTGCCCTACCCCCATCCCCTGCAGGTTCTTTTTCATAAAACTCCAAGAGATGTTGTCAAAAGCTTTCTCCGCGTCCACAAATATCAAAACTGCTTTAGTGTTTATATTCACTTCTAATTTTTTCCAAAATATCGATTATATTCCTCAAATTGTCAGACAAATGTCTTCCCGGGAGAAAGCCCGCTTGGTCTTTATGAATCTCTTCCATCAATACTTTTTTCAATCCTTTGGCCAAAATGTCAGCAAAAATTTTGTAATCCGCATTTAATAACGATATGGGGCGGTATTTCTTAAGTTGAGTCTTTTCAGTCTCTGTTTTCGGTATAAGTGTGATATATGCTTCTTTCCACGACTCTAGCACCCTTTTCCCTTCCAAAATTTCATTGCAGGCTTCCTTCAAAGGTTGTTGTCAGAGTCACCCGTGGTCCCAGCTCACAAGAGACCAAAGTCCACTCCAGCTTATGTACAAAAGCTTTAATTGAAGAACATTATTAGCTTTACATCCGAGCTCCGTGACTCTACGTCTGTTACGCTTAGACCGCTGAAGTACCCTCTGAGTCGGTCCCCCCTCTACACCAGTTTAAGAGGCTTGTACTGGTCCACCTCTTTCTCTCTTTCCTTTTCCGCAGGGTCTTTCTGCCCCCCTGTGTTCTCTCCCTTCGGGACTCTCCAGAGGCTGAGTCCTCTGCCGCCTCCTCCCCCCTCCTTCGGGCTTTGGGTCCAGGCTCCTCCCCAGGACTCTCTTCATTTCCGCGCGCCTCCCATTTTGAACTTGGCGCGCGTACGTTGCTCCTGACCTTGCCTTCGACAGTTACACTGCCCTCGATACTACTTTCCTCCCCTTCCGGCAGGACGTTTTGCCCTGATCTCCTTCCCCTCTCTGCTTCCTGTTCTGCTCCTTCTGACACACTGGTCACTCCTCCCCCCTCACTCCGTTCCAGCGGAGCAGCCGGTCTCGCTCTCCAACTCCCACTGGGGGTTCCCCCTTCGTTTCCCTGCTCCTGACTGCTTCCCCCTCTAGCTTCCCTTGGCTTGACCAGAGGGGCTCCCTTTTGGGAGTCCTCCGATTCACTGGACGGACTCATGGACAATCTTGGGTCATTGTCATCCTCTTCCTCGTCACTCTGGAATCCTTCCCCCTCACTCTCTGTCTCCTCCCTCATCTGCGCCTCTCTCCCTGAACCCCTGACAGTTGTAATAAGCACTCCTTCAAAGATTTGTAGTATCTGGAAGCCCCTGGAGATTTGCCCAATTGCATATTTTGAATGGCACCTTCTACTTCCTGTTCTGATATTTTATAGTTCAACATCAGTTTACTTTCTTGAGAATTTTTTTGTAATCCATTTGTCTTTAAAAATCGTTCTATGTCCATTTCTTTCTGTGGCCCTTGTGAGTATAATTGTTTAAAGTACTTCTGGAAACAGTTTCTAATCTCAGTTGGGTTATGTATGTTTTTTCCTTCCACTTCTAAGTTTGTAATAGTGTTTAATTTTTGTCTTTTTCTCAATTGCCAAGCCAACAATTTCCCACATTTATTCGCTGATTCAAATGTCTTTTGTCTCATTTGTTTAATTTTCCATTCTATTTCTTGATTCATCAATTCCATATATTGTGTTTGATATAATTTTATTTCTCTCAAGATCTCCTGCGACTTTGGTTTTGCTCTCAATTTCTTCTCCCCTTCTTTTATTTTCTCCAAAATTTTATCTTTCCTCTCATTTTGACTTCTCTTCTTTATTGCATTCTGTTGTATCAGAAACCCTCTCATGACGGCTTTACTTGCGTCCCAGATTACTCTTTTTTCAACCTCAGTGTTCATATTTATTTCAAAATAGTCTCTCAAAGTTTTTTGGGCCTTTTTGTAAACTTCGTCATCTCTAAATAAGGTGTCATTCATCCTCCATCTGAAGGAGCCAGTTGCTATTTGTTTCATCTCCATCCTTACAGCATTATGGTCGGAGCAGGTTTTGGGGCAGATTTCCACTTTCTTTATCTTTGGTGCCATTCCTCTAGTTACCCATATTTGGTCAATTCTGGTCCATGTCATCTTGGCTTCAGAAAAGAAGGTTCCCTCTCTTCCCAAAGGGTTCCTTATTCTCCAAATGTCCACCAAATCCATATTGTCAGTCATTTCAAAAAAGGTTTTTGGTAGTCTACCATCTTTGGTGACTACCTGTCTTTGTGCCTTGTCCATGTTTGTAGATACTACTCCATTCATGTCCCCCATCAAAATCAAATGGAGTAGACATCTGACCAATGATCACTAGGGAGCAGAATGCTAACGGAGATGAACCAGCAAGAAAATCTTAAGTTATATCTCACCTTTCTTCCAGGGAGCTCAAGGCGGCATACATAGGTTTCTTAGGAAGACTCCCATCCAGGAAGCAACAAGACTCAGATCGGCTTAGAAGCAGTATTGTCTCTGTGTCATGAACCTCCTCACTTTGACTTGGTATCAGCACAGACAGTCAGAAAATGAGCAACCATTTCCATTTCCTTGAAGGCTGTTTTCTGTTGACTTGAGTCTTCCTCCCATGTAAACATTCCACACCCTTCTCAATTGTGTAAAGATTGTTTTGTTCAATTGCGTCAGCATAAGTCTTTGTCAGTGGTGCATATTGTGACAAATGGCTGAAGCTGAAATTAATGAACAATAATCTAGTTGTGTACAAAGGAACATAAGGCTGGGTGTGTGGAGGGGGGAGAACAGTTTAATTATCAGAGAGCCTGGTGGGAGTTTATTTCACAAAACCTCCATAATTATGCTGACAACCATTTGACAATAGTCTTGTTTTTTTGGGAGAGTTTCATTGTTCAAAGAGAGGAAGGAAGGGGGTTAGAGATGCTGGTTTTGTTTTTCAAAATTAGAACTGGATGGATGAATCAGTGAGGAATTATTATTATTATTATTGCTTCAACATATGTTCTTTCATAGCTTCAAAATCTGCACTTGGATGAACAATGTAAAAAAAAAAGATCTCATATCCTCATTCATAGGCTTTATAATGGATAGTCGGTCTGCATTTGAATCAGCGTAAGGGTATGGCAGTTTAAGAATTCACCAAACAAAGATGTTCACATGGTTGTTTGAGTCGTCAAAGCAAACACACACTGACACTCTGCACTTATTGAACTGGCTTCTTGAAATGACCAGAAGCCACTGAAACTGCCAGCTGTAGGGGGCCAATGAGGTTCCTTCTTGTAAACATCAGAAGAGGCAATGCCATGACCCAGTGCTCTGACTCCTCATCCTTAGGGTCATGGATTCAAAGGACAACTCAGACTAGGAGGAGAGGTAAAGGTAAAGGTAAAGGGACCCCTGATCATTAGGTCTAGTCGTGACCGACTCTGGGGTTGCGGCGCTCATCTCACTTTATTGACCGAGGGAGCTGGTGTACAGCTTCCAGGTCATGTGGCCAGCATGACTAAGCAACTTCTGGCGAACCAGAGCAGCGCATGGAAACGCTGTTTACCTTCCCACCGGAGCGGTACCTATTTATCTACTTGCACTTTGATGTGCTTTTGAACTGCTAG
Organism: Podarcis erhardii; assembly: GCF_964252035.2. Classification (NCBI taxonomy): domain Eukaryota; kingdom Metazoa; phylum Chordata; class Lepidosauria; order Squamata; family Lacertidae; genus Podarcis; species Podarcis erhardii. The sequence goes on from NC_138501.1 coordinate 50,330,241, forward strand.
GTTGGCAGGAGCAGGGACCGAGCAACGGGAGCTCACCTCATCACGGGGATTGGAACCGCCGACCTTCTGATCGGCAAGTCCTAGTCTCTCTGGTTTAACCCACAGCGCCACCCGCGTCCCACAGAGGAGAATGCACTCTTTAAAACAGTCTTTGATGCTCCTGACTTCTCAAAATGTCCATCATCAGAGGACTTCCTGATGCCGAAAGAGGTCTCATGACCCTCTTCAGTGGCACTGTGGTGTAAACCACTGAGCCTTGGGCTTGCCAATCAGAAGGTCAGCGGTTTGAATCCCCACAACGGGGTGAGCTCCTGCTGCTCAGTCCCAGCTCCTGCCAATCTAGCAGTTTGAAAGCATGTCAAAGTGCAAGTAGATAAATAGCTAGCGCTCCGGCAGGAAGGTAAACAGTGTTTCTGTGCACTGCTCTGGTTTCGCCAGAAGTGGCTTAGTCATGCTGGCCACATAACCCAGAAAAACTGTCTGTGGACAAACACCAGCTCCCTTGGCCAGTAATGCAACATGAGTGCTGCAACGCCAGAGTCATTCACAACTGGACTTAACTGTCAGGGGTCCTTTACCTTTACCTTTTGATAGAAGAAGCACTCCTACACCTCAGCTCCTAAAAACAGTCTGCAACCCTTTCAGAGTAGAGGCTCTACTCACTCAGAGTAGAGGCTCTACTCACTCGTTTCCTGCTTGGAAGGGGTTGGACTCAATGGCCCTTGTGGTCTCTTCCAACTCTATGATTCTATGATTAAACACACAAAAGTTTGCTTTTTAGAATAACATTCATTCTTAACTTAATTGACTGCTAACATTGGTGCCATTTGGAGCTATCCAGGGTGCTAGCTGGTTTGCTTGATGGACTTTAATCTTTGACCTTGGTTTTCTGGGCTAACCCTCTGCTTTGTCTGACCTTGCCTTGCTAGAATCTACTCTTTCTTGACCTGATCCTGTTTCTTGCATTTGAAACTGATTTGTGTGTTCTAGTTTTCCTGAACTATATGTCCAGTGTGCGCGCACACACACACACACACCTTGATTGAAACCCTCTCTCATAGCTGGAACCACTTCCTGCAACAAAACTGAAAATGCACATATAGCGTGGGCTCACTTAGCATTGTGGGAGTGTATAAATCCTGTCTCAGTGTGTGCCTTCACTGACACCAGTAAAGTAAACTCTGACTTGAACTTGGAGTGTCAACTGGGAGTCTTCACAACCCTAGTTTCAGCTCATGCCCTTCAAGCAGAAGGCAAAGGTGTCAGGTTTTGGAAGGGACGGGAAAACTTAATGCTGAAGGAAAGGTCTATCCATAACTATGTTGGCTGCATGAAACTGCCATCTTCAGAAGCGGTGCACAACAGGACACCAATTGCTGGAGGGTCAGGCAGCAGAGGACTACTGTCTTGGTGTATCCTTCTTCAAACTTGGTCTGTGTCTTCAAACTTGGTCTGTGTCAGGCTGGTAACATCTGGAGGGCCACGGATTTCCCCACTACACACAACAACAACACACATACCTTATGAGCTATACAGTCATACCTAGGGTTACAGCCGCTTCAGGTTGCGTTTCTTCGGGTTGCAGACCGCCGAAACCCGGAAGCACCAGAACGGGTTACTTCCAGGTTTTGGCAGTCGCATATGCACAGAAGCACTAAATCACGCTTTGCACATGTGCAGAAGCACCGAATCGCAACCTGCGCATGCGCAGACGCGGGTTGCAAATGTTGCGGGTTGCAAACGTGCATCCCTCATGGATCACGTTTGCAACCCAAGCGTCCACTGTACACAGGGACACTTCTGCAGTCAGGATATCACATGCTAATCAAGTCCAAAGAAACCCATAATGACAACAACTGGTAGTGAGCAGACTATCTTCTGCTGGTTTTAAGTGTCCTGCAATGACTCCCTTTTATTTTTATTTATTGGCCAGTTTCTGAAGCCTTTTACAATGCAGGCAATGATGCTCCCCCCCCTCTCAATTAAAAGAGCAGCCGTCATTCTCCACAGCTGCTTTGCTTTTATGGTATTTCTGAAGATTTCACTGGCAGCATAACAAGACTATCAACTGACTGATACCAACACTGCCTCCTGACCCCTTACCTATATTAACTTTGCTGGGGGGGGGGTTCTTATTTCTTTCAAATCCCTGTTGAAAATTAGAAGAAAAAGAGACTATACAAAGAATCCCATAAAATGGGCTATGCAATCATATGAATCAACATTAACCTTTTGTGTTCATTTCAGCTTGGCATGTCTAGATTAGCTATCTCTGGCCATTGCTTAAAGTTCATTTTATAGCCATCTGCCTCTCCCCCTTGGGCTGTGTGTTTTAAAGGATCTTCATCCCCCTCACACACTTTTGGAGCAGGTTTGCACCAAGGTCACTGCACACGAGAGGTAGTTTCCCTTTTATGATGCAAATCAGGGGTTTTGCAGCTCAGCTGCCACAATAAATAAATAAGGTGGTTAAATATACAACTCTCGTCTTTAAAGACTGAAGGTCACCTAAGAGCCCTTCTACAGCAATTGGGGAACGGGAAGAGGAAATTGGTCCTTTTAATGCGCACCGCCTCATTTGCTCTCATGCATCCTCAAACTTGCCCATTTTCTCTGATTCTGAACTCGTGGAAGTTCAAGGCACAGTCCTTTTATTTTCACACAATCAAAAACCGGTGGGTGGGTGAGGGGAGCAATATGGAAGAGCTGGGGAGAGAGTAATGTCCCCACATTCATCAGTGGCACATTTAAGCATGTGCTTCACTCTCCCACAGAAGTCAAAGGTACTTCAAAGAGCATTAAGAAAGTAAGAACATAACAACTAATCCAGAATTCGGCAACTACACTGGTGACTGGGAGTGGCCGCTGAGACCATATAACACCGGTCCTAAAAGACCTACAATGGCTCCCAGTACATTTCTCAGCACAATTCAAAGTGTTGATGCTGACCTTTAAAGCCCTAAACAGTCTCGGCCAAGTATACCTGAAGGAGCACCTCCACCCCCATTGTTCAGCCTGGACATTGAGGTCCAGCGCTGAGGGCCTTCTGGCAGTCTCCTCCCTGCGAGAAGTGAGGTTACAGGGAACCAGGCAGAGGGCCTTCTTGGTGGTGGCCCCTGCCCTGTGGAACGCCCTCCTAGCAGATGTCAAGGAAATAAACAACTATCTGGCTTTTAGAAGACTTCTGAAAGCAGCCCTGTTTAGGGAAGTTTTTAATGTTTGATGTTTTATCGTGTTTTTAATATTCTGTTGGATGCCGCCCAGAGTGGCTGGGGAAACCCAGCCAGATGGGCAGGGTAATTATTATTATTAATAATTAATTAATTAATTAATTAATTAGATCCCTGCTAGATCAGTCCAAAGGCCCATCTAATCCAGCATCCTATTCTCACATTGGCACACTGAATGTCCATGGAAAACCTGCAATCAGAACCTGACAGAAAGTTTGAATATTTCCCACACTTGTCTTCCCTTGTACACTTCAAAAGTGTACAAAGTTATAATGAATAAAGAGCCCTTTGTTTAATTCCCAACCTTCTGTCTTGCCTCTTCATTTCATCTTGTATTTCTGCGGCTGGTTCTTCCTGCCTAAGTGTAGAACCTTTTGAAATGACAGTGTAAAAAGGGCTAAAGCTAATGACTTTTAGGCCATATCCTCAGCATACATTTAAGGCACTAATATATTGCTTTAAGAGTCATGGCTTCTCCCAAAGAATCCTGGGAATTGTAGTTTGCTAAGGGTTCTGAGAGCAATGATTCCCAGAGTTCTCTGGAAAAAGGGAATGACTGTTAAACCACTCTGGAAACTATAATTCCATGAGGGGAATCAGGGTCTCCTACCAACCCAGGCGTCAGCAACTTTTTTCACCCATGGGCTGGTCCACCATCCCTCAGACCATGTGGTGGGCCGGACTATATTTTTGGAGGGAAATGAACAAATTCCTATGCCCCACAAATAACCCAGAGATGCATTTTAAATAAAAGCACACATTCTACTTATGTAAAAACACACTGATTCCCAGACCATCCGTGAGCCGGATTTAGAATGCAATTGGGCTGCATTCGGCCCACGGGCCTTAAGTTGCCTACCCCTGTACCAACCCATGGAAAGCTTGTAAACAGAGTTCAGCAGCTGGGATCTTGGGTCCTTGCTGGGGTTGACATTTTCCCTCCATCCCTTGGGATCCATGTTGTTTTTCCCCACCCCACCCCCTATGATTTAGGGTTGTTGCTTAGTCATTTAGTTGTGTCCGACTCTTCATGTCCTCATGGACCAGAGCACGCCAGGCACTCCTGTCTTCCACTGCCTTCTGCAGTTTGGTCAAACTCATGCTGGTAGCTTCAAGAACACTGTCCAACCATCTCATCCTCTGTCGTCCCCTTCTCCTTGTGCCCTCCATCTTTCCCAGCATCAGGTCTTTTCCAAGGAGTCTTCTCTTCTCATGAGGTGGCCAAAGTATTGGAGCCTCAGCTTCAGGATCTGTCCTTCCAGTGAGCACTCAGGGCTGATTTCCTTCAGAATGGATCGGTTTGGACTTCCGGGTTGACGCGATCGGATTAATGGCGGATTCCCTCCGAGCTCCGGGGGGAATCGGCTCCGCTGAGGACGGGTCTTGCCGCGCCGGCGACGCGGGGACCCTCAGAAACCACAGGTGCGGATACCTGTGGACCTGGTGACTCGGTGGGCACCTTAAGCGCCCTCCTCGACAGTCAAAGAGCCTTTTTAAAGGCGGCGGAGAAGGTACGAGGAGTGGCGTGGTGCTGAGAGTAGACCGCTACCTCAGTGGAGTGAAGTCGCGAGCCATTGCCGGAGAGCGTCAACTTTCTTCCCGACATTTGGACTGAAAGTAAATACCCCGTGAGTAAAGGAAATTCGATTTTTAAAAGAAATTTTATCCTTAATCTGGCGACCGGGGGGGACGCGTTAAAGGGAAGTCCGCACCCCCCCTCATACAGACAATCCAAAGCAAGGAGCGAAAGCCTAAGATCAGAGAGAAATAATCTTGTCTTTTCGGAGATTGACAGAGATTTTATCAATTTACGTGAACAAATCGTTTTTATTTCTTTTAAGTTGTGCTGGAGGAAGAGGAGAATTTTAGAAAAATTTTGTGTACCCCCCCCAACCCGGGAGTACCCTGTAATACCCTAGCGCGAAAGAACAGAGTTTTGACAGCTGTCAAGTGAGCTGTCAAACGGCAGGACTAAGAGAACTGTATTACTTTATATCTTTTGGACTTACAAAGTGTTATATCTGACTAAAAGTCGTTGGAAACAAAGTAAATAACGAGTTAAAAAGACTGTTGGTACAGAACTTAATAATGGCAATCCCTCTAGAGGGGACTGGAGACATTACAATGGCTGCAGAAGGAAAATTACTAGCAGAAATAGAAAGAGCCTTCTTTCTCGTGGGAACTTTACAAGAGCAAGCTATGATTATGGATAAACAGTTGATGACCTTGATCTCTAAGACAAGTAACCCGGTTGATGGAAGGAAGGAATTGACTTTGGAAGATTCTGCAGCTGAACCAGAAAAGATATCTTTGGAGCTGGAGGAAAAACAGGTTGAAGAGGAGAAAGTACAGTTGTTAAACTTCTTACAGGACTCTTTACAGCCAAGGAACAGAGAAGCCCTTTGGATTACAAGCTATGGAGAGAGAGAAGTAAGGGAGGAAGCCGCTGGACATAATAAAAGATGGGAAACTAAAAAAACAAAGAAATATAATCGCGGCTTCCTCCTCCTTTTTGGAATCGATGACTTGGGACTTTGGGGACTTTTGGCAGAACCTTGGCATCAAGTTCTTCTAACTAGGATGGATCTGAGAAAGGATGAAGAGACCTCTCGAGATTTGAAGATCAACAAAATGGATTACCAACAGAACAGGCAGGGAGAGACTGAAATTGATTTAAAAGCCTCTGACGTGAGAAATCCGGGCTAGGGATTTTAGAAGAGGACAGTTATTTTGGAAGGGACAGATACCGGGGCAGGGAGGGAAGGGGAAAAGTAGAATTTAAAATTTTAGGATTTTTGGGTTTCTTTTTTTTCTTATATAATGTTGATTTATACTTTTTTTTTAAAAAAAGGGGGGAGGGTAATTATTGGTATAAGAATTTTGATTGATCTTAGAATAAGGATCTAATGTATATAAGCAAAAGGTTATTGAATTGGGCCTAATAAAAAGAATCAAATTTGAACATAATAAGAATAGGATTGGGGAAGGAAATAAGAACTTGCTGAATTTAATATGGAAATTGGGGTGTATGGGGTGGGGGTGGGGGGAGGCCGGGGAAAGAGGGTTATGAAAGTAAAGATATGAAATCATTTATATGTTTGTGTGTGTGTCGTTGTAAAATGTGAAAATCCAATAAAAATTTTATAAAAAAAAAAACAGAATGGATCGGTTTGATCTTCTTGCAGTCCATGGGACTCTTAAGAGTCTCCTCTAGCACCAGAATTCAAAAGCATCAATTCTTTGGGGATCAGCCTTCTTGATGGTCCAGCTCTCACTTCCATACATCACTACTAGGAAAACCATAGCTTTAACTATACGGACATTTGTTGGCAAGGTGATGTCTCTGCTTTTAAAGATGCTGTCTAGGTTTGTCATTGCTTTTCTCCCAAGACGCAGGCGTCTTTTAATTTCGTGGGTACCTACCCTAAAATGGCAGTGTTTCTATTGGAATTCAAAGACGCATTCCAGCCATGCAGAAACAATTGTGGGGAAGGGATGTAGCAGGGCAAGTGAGGTATGTTCTGGGGGAGAGGAGTGTGTGGCTGAGGAGGGGAAATGTCTCAAGGGCAAGACAGAGAAGGCTGGAGGGCTGTAGTCCCTCGCCCCTGCTTTGGTTTCATGGGAACAAAATTGCTTGGAAATCCAAGCCCATTAACCTAACAGATTTCTGAATAGAAGTGATTGACAGGACACTTCTGGGCACACACTCGCATCTCACCTTCTGCTGTTTAAGCAGCACTGCTTCCTTTGTGAGATTTCCCTTTGAAATTACAGAAATTAGGGAGGAGTGGAAGTCTAAAAACCCCCCAACCATAATAGCTGGTGAGTGTTAAATATTCCATTAAAAGGTGCATTATGCTGACAAAAAAAGAAAGGAGGAAAAGAAGAAGGCAATCTTCCTTTGGAGTGTGTTTATTCGGTGGGTTTACAACTGGGAAGTGCTGAAAACTGCACTGTGTGTTATTTTTATTAGCAGCAATTTCAATACTTAGCAGTTGGGTGCACAAGAGACACAAAACAGAGAGGTTGACACTGTAGGAAGAGGCTGTCTCTGAGAGCGTGGGGAGTTCTTTGTTCCCTGCAAAGGCCTTCAAATATCTGAAAGAGGGTTGACGTTTGGCTGGTCCAAAAAGCAAGAGTTAATTTTATTACCTTCTCTCTAAGCTCGACTAGCTGGCTTCATCTGTGGTGTTTCCCCGATTGCTTCACTTCAGGAGAAACCCTATGCACAAGGAGATGGTGTGAAGCAAACCAGTGTAAATTAAAGCGGTGTGAAGTTAACAACAGACCCAAACCTTGTTCAGCAGTGAGGCTGCTGCTTTGCATAATCTTGGCAGATGGAAGACAAGCCTTTAAAATAGTGTTCTCTGCTGGGTTGGCAGGTTTAGGATCCAGCCTACATCTCCCTGCTCTGGACTCACATCTGGACTCACACAACCAGATGAGCTCTTTGGCTTTTGGGAGCCTTGCAACAGTCTCAGTTCAGCCAGCTCTTACCCATGAAAGAACTACAAGAGACTCAGTTAGGAACGTGCTCAGCAGCAATAGTTGTTTATAGGTGATTACTAAATTTCTATACCGTCCTTCATCCGAGGATCATGAGGCAGTTTACAATATAAAAACAGGGAAAATACATGGGAGTCACCACAGAAAAGGCCCGTTCTCATGTTGCCACCCTTTGGACCTCTTGCGGAACAGCACGTGAAGAGGGGCCTCAGATGATGATTGCAGGGTCCAGGTCACTTTATATGGGGAGAGGCGGTCCTTGAATGGCCAGAATATGTCCTGTCATACTCAAAATGAAGAGTTCCTAATGCCCCCCCCCAAAAAAAAGTATGTGCAGAAAACACACTGCAAAGCAATTTCTATTTACTTGATGACTCTTCCTATTCTCATTATGATCTTTGTCAGGTGTATGGATTTATGTTCCATTGTTTTCTGCGCCCATTACCATGTTTGTCAAGGTAACGAATGGAATGCAAAATCTGCATCTCCAATATACATAGCAAATTATATCAGACACCCATTATGGTTGCTCTGATCATTAGGGTCCCTTTGTCCACTCAGAGGCTCCGAAAGCCAGCAATCGGTACTCGCCCAACTTCCATTCACCAAGTGACTGATTCAGGATAGGTCAGCGGGGCCAGCCAATCCAACGGCAGCATGCTGGAAGACATCCGCCCCTCATGGCTCAGTAATTCACTCAAGTTAATTCCCAGCCCCTCGTTCTCTTGACAAATGAGGAGGGGAAGTGGCATGAAATTAATCGGGAACACTTTATTATAAGTGACAAATGGTTATTAATTTCTGTGATGCTCATTACAATAGCATTAATCATGGCAAAGCCTTTTTGGTCTCTTACAGTGCAAGCCAGGAAGATGCCATTCCATACAAATCCTGGTCTAAATTTGAATTAATAAATGTCCACTTACTTTAACACCTTGCACAATTAATCTGTATTCTCTGACAGGGTTTGGAACAAAGAAAATGGATTTTTTTTAAAAAAAATATCCATGATCCAGAGCTGGGTTAGGTGTACGAAAACTCATTGATTGCCTTACTACTTTCCCTGTATAACCAGGTGCCCCCCCCCAAAAAATGTTTTATGGGGCACATGTATTTTAATTCCCCCCCCCAGAATGATTTGAATACTTCGCTTTTCATACAATCAATTAAAGAAAGGTTGGATCAGGGATTCTTTAGCTGTGATTCCAGCATCATAGAGGAACTAGATGACTCTCAGAATCCCTTCCAACTCTACTTGTGATTCTAATACAAAATCCACATGTTCAAAAGTGTCAAAAACACCAATATTTTAAAAGCTTAAATGTACAGTGGATGCTTGGGTTGTGAACATGATCCATGTGGGATGCACGTTTGCAACCAGCTGCGTTCGTAACCCGCAGCGGCTCTTCTGCGCATGCGCAGGTTGTGATTTGGCACTTCTGTGCACGCATGACCACCAAAACCCGGAAGTAACCCGTTCCAGTACTTCCGGGTTTTGGCGGTCTCTAACCCGAAAAAACACAACCAGAGGCATCTGTAACCCGAGGTATGACTGTGTTGTTGTTGTTGTTGTTGTTTACTATTACTGCTCTGGAATAAATAAAACAGTTACGTAATAAAAGGAGCAGATGCATCAAGGAGTGTCTAACTTGTTCTTCATTTGGTGGAAAACTGTCAATATTTCTTTAAGTGCAATAATTTCACATAAATGTGTGTAGCAGATTCCCTGCCCCTGAAATTCCCCACTATATTTTAATATGATGTATTGTGAGGTCCCACTTGTCTATGATTTCACTAAACTTCTATCTGTTGCTAAACAGGGCAGTGCAACATGGTGCCCTCAAAATGTTTTGGGTTACAGCTCCTCTCACCTGAGCCATGTTCTGTGTTGGATTAGAGTAATAGGATTTTGTAATGGTTCTAGGGGTTGCTCATGCGTAAATCGGTGCCACGCTTGGCTGAGTTACCTGGGTGAACCCTTTCTGTCCGGACAGCCGCTCACCCATGGCTGTCTCAATCACTGGCAGAATCCGTCAGTGGGCATTTCTTGAACTTCTTCCAGCAAAGAAGTTCTTTGATGCCTAGTCTCCGCCTACTCTCCCTGCGTGGAAGCCTTCTGCGCAGGGAGGGTGTGGGCAGCGGAGGACCCGTGCTCTCCCCGCTGGTCTCCGGCAAGGAGTCATGGAGCCATCTCGCCGATTCCCCCATCTGCCCCCCTTCTCCACTAGTGTTACACTGATTTCCTTCCCTAGAAGATGGGCTGCTTCTCTCCCTCCCGGTACGCTCTCCAGAATCCCTCTGGAGCCCTCCCTCTCCCTCTGGCTCCGAAGGCAGTTCCCTGACAGATTTGGAATCTCAAATGTATGGAGCGCCCCAGTCTGGGACAGGCTGCCTTATTCTGCATCAGACAGTGCAGGGCAGTCAATGATTAAATGCATTTGCAGCACCATCCTGTAGATGTCTACCACTTAGATGTTCAATCTATCATTGTGTTCCGTAGAAGATGGCTTCCTGCAGATGCCCTCTCACCAGAAAATCCCTTGCATTGTAGCTACAGAGCTTTTAGTGTTTTCTCCTGTTCTGAAGGCTAGGGCCTGAACCAATAGCTTCAAGATACAAGAGAGGAGATTCCAACTAAACATCAGGAAGAACTTTCTTGTGGTAAGAGCTATTCAACAGTGGAACAGACTCCCTTGAAAGGTAGTGGATTCTCCTTCCTTGCAGGTCTTTCAGCAGAGGTTGGATGGCCATCTGTCATTGATGCTTTAGTTGAGATTCCTGCATAGCAGGGCATTGGACTAGTTGAGCCTTGGGGTCCCTTCCAGTTCTACGATTCTACAATTGTATAATTTTGGCCCTCAGTGTAAGTAAAATCAGTTAGTTAGTGACCTACATTGAGTCTCACCATCTAGCTCAGTACTGTCTGGCAGCAGTTTTCCGGGGGATTGAACCTAGAATCTTTTTAATGCAAAGCAGGTCTTCTAACAATGAGCCACCATCCAGATGCTGTTTTCTATGTGCCTAAGGAGCATAGGGTTCGATAACGCTTTTGGGTGGCATGCGTATTTGTGGTATGACAAGGTTAAAGTTCATAAAATGTTCAAAAACCATATTGTTAGAAGAGCAATCTTTATGGTCTGGACAAAATATAAAGACTTATTGGAGAGTAAAACACCAAGGTGGCTTTCACCGGTAGAGGCCAAGGCACGTAAGAGACTTAACATGGAGGCCTATTGGCCAAAATATTGGGAATTAATAGAAAAAGATGGTGACAATTGGAAGCTGCAGAGTTTTGAAAATGTAAAAAGCAAGGTGCGAGACTGGTTGCATTATGCCCAAATTTGGGAAATTTTTAAAACAGACAAAAAGGTTGGGTTCCAGGTGGAAAAATCGAAATTAGAGACAGAATTGTTAGAACCTAAAGACAAATTACTTTCAAGAATGTATAACTTGCTGCTTAAATGGAATACACAGGATGAGACAGTCAAATCCGCCATGATAAAGTGGGCACAGGATATTGGACATAATATAATGTTTGAGGACTGGGAAAAGTTATGGACCACCGGATTGAAATTCACGGCATGTAGTGCCCTGAAAGAAAATATTATGAAAATGATATACCGGTGGTACATGACCCCAGTCAAGCTTGCTAAGATATATCACCTGTCTGATAATAAATGTTGGAAGTGTAAAGAGGCGGAAGGGACGTTCTTTCATCTCTGGTGGACATGTCCGAAAGTGAAGGCCTTTTGGGAAATGATCTATAATGAGTTAAAAAAGGTATTTAGATATACCTTGCCTAAGAAACCGGAGGCCTTCCTTCTGGGCATTGTAGACCAGAATGTGGTAAAGAAGGACAGAATTTTTTTTATGTATGCTACAACAGCAGCAAGAATTCTCATCGCAAAGTGTTGGAAGACACAAGATTTACCCACACTGGAGGAATGGCAGACGCAGTTGATGGAATATATGGAACTGGCGGAAATGACTGGCAGAATCCGAGACTTGGGAGAAGAAAAAATGGAAGAGGACTGGAAAAAATTTAAGGATTACTTGCAAAAATACTATAAGCTCTATGAATGTTAAGAAAATGCACTTTTTAGGAAATACTAGCCCCAGCAACGGTAATTAGGTGAAATGAAAACTAAGGTACAAGAAAAGAGAGGTGAAATTAAGGGAAATTTTTATTGCATTATGTTTTAACTATAACATATAAGACTATGGTTACAATAACTTTGATTTTGGTAACATGAAATTGAAAGGTACAATAAGTAATGAATTGAAAGATATAATAATGAATTGAAAGATACAATAAGTAATGAAATAAGATAATAATATAGTTGAAGACTTCATATTATGAATATTGGGTTACAAATATATTGAAATGGGTAATATGACAAAATGAAAGATACAATAAGTGATGAAATAAGATAACAAAATGCTGAAGTTGGTATTATAAATAATGCAGATTCGGGAAGATGTGGGGAAGTCCAAAAGATCCTGTAAAAGAAATATGTTTTATGAAACTTTTGTATTTTATTTTTTGTTCTTTTTTATTCTGTGAAATTAATAAAAATATTTAAAAAAAAAAAAAAGGAAAAAAAAAATATGTGCCTAAGGAGCAATGACAAATCTAGACAGCATCTTAAAAAGCAGAGACATCACCTTGCCAACAAGGTCCATATAGTTAAAGCTATGGTTTTCTCAGTAGTGATGTATGGAAGTGAGAGCTGGACCATCAAGAAGGCTGATCCCCAACGAATTGATGCTTTTGAATTATGGTGTTGGAGGAGACTCTTGAGAGTCCCATGGATTGCAAGAAGATCAAACCTCTCCATTCTTAAGGAAATCAGCCCTAAGTGCTCACTGGAAGGACAGATCCTGAAGCTGAGACTCCAATACTTTGGCCACCTCATGAGAAGAGAAGACTCCCTGGAAAAGACCCTGATGTTGGGAAAGATGGAGGGCACAAGGAGAAGTGGACAACAGAGGACGAGATGGTTGGATAGTGTTCTTGAAGCTACCAGCATGAGTTTGACCAAACTGCGGGAGGCAGTGGAAGACAGGAGTGCCTGGCGTGCTCTGGCCCATGGGGTCATGAAGAGTCGGACATGACTAAATGACTAAACAACAACAAAAGGAGGTCTTGGGTGGAAGAGAAGCTCCTCACATTCTTAAGAGTCCTGGTGCCAGCTGCAAATTGCCACACTGGGGCAACTGTGGTCACAGTTACTCTTCGTATCTGCGACATGAAACAAATATGAGCCATAACACAGCGAGATGCTTCCCTCCCAATAAAATATAGGATATAATAAACTGAACCTCTATAAAACGCCATACCACATTCGATGAATTACTGCAAACGCTCCTCCTTGTTGCTGGAACCAGGTAAAGCATCTTGTAACTCTGCCTGTGCCATAAATCCACTTAGCTCTCACTCTTTTTCCGTGCATAATGTGTCTCATCTTGTTTACTTATTACCAGTGATTTATTTATTAAACTGCTAACACAAAGAAGCTATGGAAACAGAACAAGCCTGAAAACTGAAGACAAAGAAGTACGTTCCCATTAGATATTTAGCGGCTGCCGAAAGTATCCGAGAAACCCCTGACTTCCCTCTTCTTATGCTTTATTTCCTCTTTGTTTCCATGTGTATGTATAATTGTTCCTCTGCTCTAATGTCACTAAAGGGACATTTTCAGGGTTAACGAAGCTTTCTTCTTTCTCCTTCGCTATGGCATCCTGGCCTATCAAATGTCCTGAACGCAAACTGAATAGGGCTTTATACACCGAAGCCAGCACCTTGAACTTAGTCCAGAAGCTAATTTTGAATCCTACCAATAGACTACATTCCAACTAAAAGAAACTCAGGGATTTTTCCACCCAGGCAAGCAAGAGTCCTTATCTCAGTTTGCTGTTTCATTTGCCATCTTATTACATAAGTGGTTGGCTTACCCTAGGCTGAGAGGTGTAAGAAACTCCTGGTGTTTGGAGCAGGGGTGTCAACTTGAATAAAATATAGAGGGAGGGGCCGGGTAAGCCCTGCCCTGCATAATCAATCACAGGTAAAGGTAAAGGCAAAGGACCCCTGGCTGATTAAGTCCAGTCAAACTTGACTATAGCATGTGATGCTCATCTCACTTCAGGCCAAGGGAACAGGTTTTTGTCTGCAGACAGCTTTTCCGGGTCATGTGGCCAGCATGACTAAACCGCTTCTGGTGCACGAAGGACTGTGACGAATGCCAGAGTGCATGGAAATACCATTTACCTTCCTGCTGCAGTGGTACCTATTCATCTACTTGCACTGGCGTGCTTTTGAACTGCTAGGTTGGCAGGAGCTGGGACAGACCTTCCGCTTGGCAAGCCCAAGAGGCTCAGTGGTTTAGACCACAGTGCCACCCGCTCCCTTAATCAATCGCAAGATGCAGCACAGACATACTATTTGAATGGCAATGCCCCTCAAATATTTTAGGGGGGGCTGAAGGGACCCTAGGAATTGGCTCCTATGTTCTGCAGGTACTTTACACCTGACTTTTTTTGCACAAAGTGTGTGCTTTGAAGAATGGGGGTAGCACTACAAGTAAATTTTGGCACAGAATTCAGTACAGAATTTTATGACATTATCATTGTTTTTTCCTCATGCTTATAATTATTGATGGTTTAAATGCCTTTTGAATGGAGGAAGGTTTACATATATTGAAAATCAATAATACATTCCAATCAGGCAGGGTGAGGAGAGGACAGAGCCAATCTGGGGGCAAATGATGTGGGAGGGGTGTGTGACCCAAAGGCCAGATAGATGACTGCATCCAGCCTTATAAGAATAAAAAACAAGCCTGCTAGATCAGGCCAGCAGTCCGTCTAGTCCAAGGACTCAACTACGTTAGTATTTTTCAAAAGCATTTTAAATGCATTATAACACTGTGACACTAGTGGCGCTGTAGAGTTAGGTTTTTCAGCAATGTGATTTCCCATTATGAGGTTTACAACACGTTTTCCTGAAACTTTTTTTTTTTTAACATCAAATAATCTTTACTGCAAATGTGCAATTCTATATCATGGCCATTGAAAAGAGGTGTGTTTCTATTGATGATATATTTAAAAATTCAAATCTTGGCTTTCAAGTTTAAATTTACACATATGCATTTACAATTTGCACAAGAATGTATTCGCTCATGATATGTTTTAGCTCTAGAAAACGCACTAGAATTACACTTATTTGTGCCTGATTGAACAGGAGGACTCCAGATATTATGCAAATGCACTCTGGATCATAGCCAGACACTGGAGAGACCCGCCAGGGGCAAGCACTGACCAATGGCACCAAACAGCATGGGAAACAGCCCCACTAAAAAAACCAACCAATAAACTGAAACTGACACAGGGATATACACAGCCCAACAAGACAACAAGAATCCACCAACAGCACATGAATCAAAATGGCAGACCCGACTCAAAAACACCCACCCACCCCACTCACACATGAAAACAAAGTTCACAACAGCCAATCACAAACAAACAACCACACCCCAGGCCAACCCCAACCTCCCCCATCACCAGAGGAACACAAGCAAACAGCAAAGAGAACCGCTGACACAAAACCCCAAACATACATTAAGAAGAATAGAAACTTTTTTTTAATGTGTCTAGTTCCAGCCCTGCGTCCTAGTTTCACAGTGGCTGACCAGATGCTTCTGGGAAGCTTGCAAGCTGGACCTGAGCACAAGAGCACTCAGTTCACCTGTATTCCCCAGAAACTGGTATTCAGAGCCAAAATGCCTTTGGCAGAGGAGGAAGGACAGGCATCAGGTTAGGGAGCCAGACATTCTGTAAGGCACAATGTCACACAGTGGTCCAAATGCTCACAGGAGAAGCTGTTCTCCAGTTGGGGCTTCCTGCAGTAAAATAAAAATAAAAATTTAAGCATTATATTTTGCACCTGAGCTCTCTGGAAGCTCGGGTTTAAGGAGGCAGCTGTGAAAAGCCTGGCTAATCTCCACCAGAAACGAGAGCGTGATCACGGCCGGTTTTTTATTTTAACAGGGGAGAAGATAAACCTTTCCATATTTGAACTGAGCGTGGTTATTAATGGCTCTCCTTACGCTGCCTGACTATGCGGATCCAGGCTGTATCGCTCAACAGCTGGATTTTCCAGCAGCTTCATCTAATATTCACAGGCGATTGTCCCCGCTGATTCCAGCACAGGTGAAAGGTATTTGACAACCTGAATTATCTCGTTCGGTGTTTGCTTTTGAGCTTCGGCAAAGATATTGGGCAATTATTTGTCTGCGGCTCACTAAAGGGAATGACAGGGAAGTTAAAAAAGAAAGAAAGAAAGTGAAGTGAACCACTATGGTTACATTTGTATATCTCCATTTCCCCCCAGGTTCCATATGGAAGGCTTACTTTGCAATAACTGTGAGCAGTACATCAGATTGAGAATTAAGGCCCCCTCCCTATGTATTATACACAGTTGCAGTTTCTGATTGTATTTTTCCCCCCCAAGGGAAAAGCACCCACAGGAGGCTTGTGTGATTTCTGTGTCTGCGATGTTCACAAATCTCTTGCCATTCCAGCTGATTGCCAGTTTTAATGAATCCTCACTTGCTTTTCCCCGTGTAGGGGGAAAACGTCCTTTGCCCACACAGGAAGAAAAGCAATGATATGCAGGGATGGCCGGAGCTCAGTCGGCGATTCCATGATGTCCCCACTGGGTCCTGGCATTATGAGAGAGGGTGCCACCCCCCTTTCCCACTTCCTCAACACCATGAATAATCTTAAACACATAGAATCATAGAAGGGACTCCAAGGCTCATCTAATCATCTGGTCCAACCACCTGCAATGCGGGGATCTTTTGCCCAACTCGAACCCACAACCCTGAGATTACGAGTCTCATGCTTTACCAACTGAGCTGTCCCAGATCAAGTGAAGCCATTCATTCCATATCACTTTTAATGGGTTTTTTAAAATAATAATGTTTGTACATTACTCTGCACCACCCTGATATTTTACAAATGGGCAGCTTGCAAATGATTTTTAAAATAAATAGAAGAGAAAGGGCAGAGAAAGGAATGTCTTGTTCACACAGCACGTAGTTAAACTCTGGAATTCGGTCCTTCAAGGGGTTGTGAGGGCCACCAGCTTGACAAAATCATGGAGGGGTAAGGCAGCCAATGACTACTAGCCACAATGGCTAATTGGCTATGTCAAAGTCAGTTGTTTTGACTCCGCTGTCAAAGCCAGAGTGCCGTTGAAGACCAGTTGCTGGGAACTGCAACTGGGGAAAGCATTGGTCTTGCACTCAGGCAGTGGCAGAGCAAGATGATCAGGTGCCTGGGGTAGTGCCCGTGCCCTGCACCCGGGGGCGGGGCCAGCCACCCATGGGGGGGGCAAGCCGGGGCAGGACGCTCCACAGGGCCTCCGAGGAATTTGCCTGTTTCCTCTCACTCAGCCGCCCTGCAGTTGCAACTTCGGAAAGCTTTTACAGAGTTACAATTAAATACAGTGGTGCCTCGCAAGACGAAAAGAATCCGTTCCACGAGTCTCTTCGTCTTGCGGTTTTTTCATCTTGCGAAACAAGCCCATTGGCGGCTTAGCGAATTAGCGCTATTAGCGGCTTAGAGGATCAGTTGATAAGCGGCTTAGCGGATCAGCTGATAAGCGGCTTAGCAGATCAGCTGTTAAGCGGCTTAGCGGCTTAGCGGATCAGCTGATAAGCGGCTTAGCGGATCAGCTGTTAAGCGGCTTAGCGGCTTAGCGGCTTAGCGGCTTAGCGGATCAGCTGTTAAGCGGCTTAGCGGCTTAGCGGCTTAGCGGCTTAGCGGCTTAGCGGCTTAGCGGCTTAGCGGCTTAGCGGCTTAGCGGCTTAGCGGCTTAGCGGATCAGCTGATAAGCGGCTTAGCGGCTTAGAAAAAGGGGGGAGGGGAAAAAACCCGCAGGAACTCGCAAGACATTTTCGTCTTGCGAAGCAAGCCCATAGCAAATTCGTTTTGCGAAGAACCTCCAAAACGGAAAACCCTTTCGTCTAACGGGTTTTCCGGTCTTGCGAGGCATTCGTCTTGCGGGGCACCACTGTAGAATAAACTCTTCTTATAGAGATGGGAGACACAGAGGCATACCAACAAACGAACGTGTTTGCATTAGGGGATGTCCTGAAGTAGAGGACCTTATGCATTATATCTTGCGCTGCCCCTTATATAATGAAGCAAGAGAAAGATTTTTAGCACCCATAATGACAAGGTCCCCTGACCAGAACCCCTCTGACATGATTTTATATCTCCTCGCAGACACAGATAAGTATGTGACCTGGCGAGTAGCACTCTTTGCAACTGCCGCTAGGAAAATTAGAGCAAATTATATAGCCAAGGTAGCCACCAACTGTAAACGAGATGAATTTATTTGACCCTATCTACATCAAGCTATATTCTAACCTTATCACCAAACTCTGAATATAATTGCACATTGTATTAATTAACATTATTTTTTAATATATCAGTGGCCATGTGATAATTTTAGCTTATAAATTTTATTGTTTAATGTCTTAACTTGTATATTAAGGTACTTTTATAGCTCTGTTTAGAGTAGGTAATGTCTTGATAATATAAATGTTTTACCATATTTTTCACTCCATAAGGCACACCGGACCATAAGACGCACCTAGTTTTCCGAGGGGGAAATCAAGAAAAAAAATCTTATTCCCCCCCCCAGCCCAAAGAGCAGCGGAGGGGCTGCGTGCGGCTATGGCAATACCCCCACCTCCCGCAAAAGCCCACAGGAGTTGTGCACCCTTTAAGGAGCGTGCGGCTCCTGTGGGCTTTTATACGAGGTGGGAGAAGGAACTGACTGGCTGCGTCAGTCCCTTCTTCCTCCTGGGGAAAAGCCCGCAAGAGCCACACGGAGCTTGTGTGCGGCTCTTGGGGGCTTTTCCTGCCTGCCTCCCCCCTGCATTCGCTCCATAAGACGCACACACATTTCCCCTTACTTTTTAGGAGGGGAAAAGTGTGTCTTATGGAGTGAAAAATACGGTAAGTTTTTTGTATTAATCCAGTATACAGTGGTGCCTCGCAAGATGAAATTAATCCGTTCCGCGAGTCTCTTCGCCTAGCGGTTTTTTCGTCTTGCGAAGCAAGCCCATTAGCGGCTTAGCGGCTTAGCGCTATTAGCGCTTTTAGCGGCTTTTAGCGGCTTATCGGCTTAGCGGATAAGCAGATAAGCGGCTTAGCGGCTTAGAAAAAGGGGGGGGAAACCTGCACGAACTCGCAAGACATTTTTGTCTTGCAAAGCAAGCCCATAGGAAATTCGTTTTGCGAAGCACCTCCAAAACGGAAAACCCTTTCGTCTAGCGGGTTTTCCGTCTTGCGAGGCATTCGTCTTGCGGGGCACCACTGTATTTTCTTTTAATTGCTGAATAATTCTGTGTACATTGCGGCAGCCTTTGGCTATGTGCAATAAAACTGACTGACTGATGGACTGTCTGACTCTCACTCAGCCGCCCTGCAGTTGAGATGGAAGCGGCGGGGGGCAGACAGTTTGGGGCAGTGTGGGGCCTGCGGACAACAAAGCCACCACATCACTCCCAGGAGAGATGCATGGCTCAAGCACACTGCAGGCCCTGCGGTGAGCGCCGTCAGGCATTTCGTCCCCCCCCTCAGTGGTGACACCAGGGGCGGTCTGCCCCTACCACACACCCCTTCCTCTGCCCCTGCACTTGGGTCTCGCTTGTGGGTTTCCCACAGGCATCAGGCTGCCCGCTGTGAGAACAGAATGCTGGACTAGATGGGCCATTGGCCTGATCCAGCAAAACTCTTCTTATGATTGTTTTAATTGGATGAAAGTTTTACCATTCCTTGCGCGCGCGCGCGCGCGCACACACACACACACACAAGTCTGCATCCAAGATTACCACTTCCCATGGGTGTGTTTCTTATTCTTATTTCTTTTTTTAAAAAGAGTCACTCCCCTAAGTGCCATGCATTGCATAGTAATCTGAGACACTTCATGAATATTCCCCATGCACGCAAAGGATGTCAGGGCTGCAGCAGCCAGCCCATCGCCTGAGAGAATCAGGCTACCAACATTATTTGTAGGGGCCATTGCCATTTATACCCACCTAGCGCAGTGACTTTCCAGCCTTAGATTTCTCGAAACTGTTGGAGGCTGGTGGGAACAATTTTTCCAAATGAAAGTCATATTAGAATGCATTATTCATGTATGGTAAAGGGAGAGGGGGGGGATGTTGATGTTCTCAAGCAGTTAAGCATCGTTTGGCTACCCAGAGCTCAGCTTATTACATGCTGGGAAGAGTTACAGTGTAGCAAAATCTAAACCCAAAATGTAATTTATTGTGATTAAGTGTCAAGAGAGGAGTAAACAGAGCTACCACTGCGATTTCAGATCTTTTCTTATAGCACAGCAAAAAAACAACCCTGTGCATTCTCCGCAGGAATTTCTTCTCCAATTATTATTTCGTTGCTGTTGTTAATTGCTGTATTTTCGTTAACCATTCACAATCACTTTATACTTTTCTCTCAATGGCATTTAATTGTTTTGTGTTTTTTTGTAGGGGTGATGCATTAAATGAGTGTTGAAAAACAAACAGATGTTATAATAATAACAAGTGGTCCTAGGCCCCTTGTTTAGTTACGGAGGTAAATTCTCTGTTGAATGGGGCTTTCAACAGGGACTTTGGAAATATGAGAAATACGAAATCTGAAATACAAGAGACCCCCCCCCCGGTATTGGCATTCTGCCAGCTCTTGAAGATGCACCTGTTTAGACAAGTATTCCCCAGATTTCCTGACTTGAACCTCCTAATCTAATCACTGTAATTGCAGATTTAACTGCTTGAACTGTTTTGCTGTCTTTGTGGGTTTGTTTTATTGCACAGACTTATCGGAAATTCTTTAAGGTTGCCTGCTCAGGAGCATCCCATACTCTGAGATTTGAAGGCCCCAAACTGCTTGGCAGGGGGTTGGACTCGATGGCCCTTGTGGTCTCTTCCAACTCTATGATTCTATGATTCTATGAGACCTTGGGGTTGGAGGCCCTCCTGGTGGTGTCATGGGGTGATTCCTGTTGATGTCACCAAACATTAAACACAGTTGCTGGGAGCGTGTCATTCAAACAAAACGCAGAAGGTCTAACAAGTGAGCAAATAGGTTATTGTAGCTGCAGCAAGATGGGACCTGGATTGTGCTGTGGGTTAAACCACAGAGCCTAGGGCTTGCCGATCAGAAAGTCGGGGGTTCGAATCCCTGCGATGGGGTGAGCTCCCATGCTCCTGCTAACCTAGCAGTTTGAAAGCACGTCAAAGTGCAAGTAGATAAATAGGTACCGCTCCGGCAGGAAGGTAAACGGCGCTTCCGTGCACTGCTCTGGTTGGCCAGAAGCGGCTTAGTCATGCTGGCCACATGACCCAGAAGCTGTACACTGGCTCCCTCGGCCAATAAAGCGAGATGAGCACCGCAACCCCAGAGTCAGTCACTACTGGACCTAATGGTCAGGGGTCCCTTTACCTTTTAGCTGCAGCAAGACATGTACATGTACAATAAATTAAAAGCTGGTTTTATTCCAGAAAAACATGCCACTTGTCTGGATCTCTCTTTTTTTAAAAATAATAATAATAATATTTATTAAGATTTTGGAAATTACAAAAAGAAAAAAGAAAAGTTAAACATAGAAAAACAGAAACAAAAACAAAAACTCTACATAAAACATTAAATTAACAAAACAAAACAAAAACAATTAAAAACACTTCCAATCTTTTCGATCTTAACTTTCATACACTTGTTTCATTGACTTCCTCAACGCCTCCCTTTTTGTATTCCACTTCAATTAACTATTTCAGCAAGTCCTTTCCATCTTCATCTATTTTCTGTCTTATAGTTAATTTTAACATATTGTAACCTAGTTTTTTCCCCTTTTAATGCATTAACAATCTATCTATACCTAGTTCCTTCTAACATTTCTGCCAAAGCCATATAACTTTGTTCCACCTTTTTTCTAAAGCTCCTTAATTTTACAGTATTTCTGTAAATAATCTTTAAATTTCTTCCAATCTTCCTCCACCGACTCTTCTCCGTGGTCTTGGATTCTGCCAGTCATTTCCACCAGTTCCATATAGTCCATCAACTTCATCTGCCATTCTTCCCGGGTGGGTAAATCCTGTGTCTTCCAGTACCTCGCGATGAGTATTCTTGCTGCTGTTTTCGCATACATAAAGAAAGTTCTATCCTTCTTTGGCACCAATTGGCTGACCATGCCCAGGAGAAAGGCCTCTGGTTTCTTCAGGAAGGTATATTTAAATACCTTTTTCATTTCATTATAAATCATCTCCCAGAATGTCTTAATCCTTGGGCACTTGTCTGGATCTCTCTGCCCCCATGACTTATGGCTACCCTGATGATGACTCAACTAAATCCTCAGCGTTGTTCCTCTTCCTATGGAAACAAAACATGAAAACGAATCTCTTCTGTCACTTCTGTGATGTCAATTTCCCCTTTTCTTGTAACCCTCCTCTCCTGCGTTCTTGCATGCTGAGAGGTTTGGAAACTGGCTCGGACAAGCTATTGTCTGATAAGTTCTGTGTTTCTCTGGGCTGTGAACCCCCCCCCCCCCGTACTTTCCTCTGGTCTTCCCATAACAAACCTCCCTTCATCCCCTGGGCTGCCATCCAAGTCTGGCAGCTGCTGTTGCTTGCTTTTATCTTGACTACCAAGATGGCATCTGCAGAGCTTCCAGAACAGTTCACCTTTGGTTCAACACAAGGTGGGCACTCTAAATTGTGGTGTGTATGAGTTGGAGAAGTTGCCCAGTCAGTCCTTAGGCTTGCAGATGAGCTACTGCCAGCAGTGGGATTAGAGCAAGGCAAAATATCTTAAATCAAGGCTAGCTGGTGTAATGTAATGCCCTCCACAGTTTACTTGGAATACAACTCCTGCCACCCCCAGTCAACATGCAACACCCTCCCACATTTCCATTGGCTATTATCTCAGAAAGTCCTTGAGAATTGATTCTGGCATAAACTGGGGCTGGGTAACCTTCCATATCCTTATGGGCCCCCACCAGCCCCAGTCAGCATGTCATGTGCCAGGAGTTGGCTTCACCTGCTGAGCAGCAGCCTGAAGGAGCAGAAAGCGAAATGACTCCACCTGCTGATGATCAGCCTTCTTGCTCCTGAGGAGAACCAACTGGATCCAGCTTTCTTAAGCAGGGTTTCATGCCTCAGTCAGTTGCTAGAAACAATATTTGTCGTTCCTGGTCAGACCTTGCTGCTTCTTGCTTCTCATGACCTTGGGCCCTCGGCTTCCTTGACCCCTGGATTGTCTGACTATGTGAACAGAGACACTCCTGACCTTAGGACTGGACTGGACCTTGTATATACGGACTCTGCCTCCAGGCAACTACCCCCGAGACTCAGCTGGTGGGCTGGCTTCTCGCTCCACTGAGCTCTGCCATGTCTGGCAGCACAAGACTATACGACACCAAGGGTCAGGGGTGATGGAAGTTGTAGTCCAACAAAATCTGGAGGATGTCACACTGGCTACCCCTAATTTAAATCAAGTCTTTGCTTCTCTGGGGGTGAAATCGCCCTGTAACCCGTTCAACCAAGATGCTTTAATTTCACAACTTGAACTGGGGAGGGAGGAGAAAAAAAATCTTTCCAATCGAATCTTTATAGATCTCTGAATGCTAAATCTAGTAAAGTTATCTTATTCCTGTAATAAGAAGGTCAGTAGTTACCTGGGGCTCTCCTCATCCATCCTGGCATTTAGTAAATCAAGCATTGGTTACAAATTAGAGTAGGAAATTAAATGAGCTCAGCTGCTCGAAGTCTCCGCTTGAAGGTTAAAAGTTTAAATACCGTTTGGGGTGGAAAATCCAGCAAGGCTCTATATGTCAGTGCCTTAACATGGTAGATAGAGGGGTTCTGCATGTGTGCATTGGGCAGCAAACACCCAAGGCATCAAATGGATATTGGGCTGATATCTATTCAATAGGAGGAAACATTGCATTTATCAGCTTCCGTGGCTCTAAACAAGGACTGCTGAAAGCAAAAGCAATGTTGTGCTGGACCAAACATGCTCACTGGATAGCTTTTGGCTGATGGGTTTTTTTCCCCTTGAGGGGGGCAGGGAAAAAAGGTGAATGTTAATTGTCCAGCCTGGCAATTACTTCTCCCAGTAACACGAACCATTTCACTCACCCAAATCTCCCCCGAGAGCAATGCTACAGGGTGATGTAACTAAGGACGGATGAATCTATCATTTTTTGGTTTCTCTGTTTCTATTTTCCCCCAGTGCTACGATCAGCCCAACACATCAGTGATGCAAAATGTCATCAGCATTTTAATACCCAAATCTCTCAATGTATAGGTTTTTATATGCATTTTTACCCAAAATGCATGTTTCTGCAAGCAATTTCCACTAACAAAAATAAAATACATGATTAACACACAGTTTCCTGTAATACATACATTTTTGTTTGTGCAACTTTGGGTTGGAGAACCGCACTGCAAAATTTCGAGAAGTGCAGTTTTTGAAGGATAGCTGTTTCCATTTGCATAAGCAGATTAGATAGTTTTGCATTAAAATGAGAACTGGACTGATTTTCTTGCCATTTAGCCAAATAGGTAGTCCCTCTGCCCAATTTAGAATTGTGCCTCTCTGTATTGCATGCTTTTCTCTGTATTTCTCTGATTGTTTTGCTTTTTAACCAAAGCTGTGCCATTATTAACAGGCGGAAAGAGCAGGTAGCTCTGATACCACTTATACGGCCCCTTGCCCCCATTAACAGAGTTTAGGCATTGCATGCCAGTGTAAAGGAGAAGCTGCTATAGAGTCAATTAGGCTGATCAAAGCCAGCTGGAAAATGATTGAAGAAGACACGTTGATAAGATAACAGGAGTTTCTTAGGTAGAAAACAACTCCAAATTGGAAGGCCAGGTAAAGAGTGATGAGCTATTCACATTGCTGTGGTAGTAGTAGTAGCAATTTATTATTATTATTATTATTATTATTATTAATAATAATAATAATAATAATAATAATACCTTGCCCATCTGGCTGGGTTTCCCCAGCCACTCTGGGCGGCTTCCAACAAAATATTAAAATACAACAGTCTTAAATATTAAAAGCTTCCCTAAACAGGACTGCCTTCAGATGTTTTCTAAAAGTCTGGTACAGTGGTACCTCGGGTTACATATGCTTCAGGTTACATATGCGTCAGGTTACAGATGCTGCTAACCCAGAAATAGTACCTTGGGTTAAGAACTTTGCTTCAGGATGAGAACAGAAATCATGCTCCAGCGGCGCAGCGGCAGCAGGAGGCCCCATTAGCTAAAGTGGTGCTTCAGGTTAAGAACAGTTTCAGGTTAAGAACAGACCTCCAGAACGAATTAAGTACTTAACCCAAGGTACCACTGTAGTTGTTTTTTCCTTTGACATCTGATGGGAGGGCGTTCCACAGGGCGGGTGCCACTACCAAGGAAGCCGTCTGCCTGATTCCCTGTAACTTGGCTTCTCGCAGTGAGGGAACCGCCAGAAGGCCCTCGGCGCTAGACCTCAGTGTCCGGGCTGAACAATGAGGGTGGAGTTGCTCCTTCAGGTATACTGGGCCGAGGCCATTTAGGGCTTTAAAGGTCAGCACCAACACTTTGAATTGTGCTCGGAAACGTACTGGGAGCCAATGTAGGTCTTTCAAGACCGGTGTGATGTGGTCTCGGCGGTCACTCCCAGTTGCCAGTCTATCTGCTGCATTCTGGATTAGTTGTAGTTTCCAGGTCACCTTCAAAGATAGCCCCACGTAGAGCGCATTGCAGTAGTCCAAGCAGGAGATAACCAGAGCATGCACCACTCTGGCCAGACAGTCTGCGGGCAGATAGGGTCTCAGCCTGCATACCAGATAGAGCTGGTAAGCAGCTGCCCTGGGCACAGAATCAACCTGCGCCTCCATGGACAGCTGCAAGTCCAAAATGAATCCCAGGCTGTGCTCCTGATCCTTCAGGGGCACAGTGACCCCATTCAGAACCAGGGAGTCCTCCACACCAGCCCACCCCCTGTCCCCCAAGAACAGTACTTCTGTCTTGTCAGGATTCAACCTCAATCCGTTAGCCACCTCAATCTGTAACCAATAATATTGCAGAAATGATACAGGCATGGGAGCTTCATGTATTCAGAATACTATATAAATGCCTTGACTTCTTGTATTTTTTGCCCAGCTTTTGGAATTATCCACTGGGGCATCTTTTGTTTTTACTGCAGTAAGCTCTAAAGTTGAAGTTTCCATGGCACTGCTGTCTTTGTTTGGGCTAAAGAGGCCTGGTGTATTTTCAGACCCCCTTTCTAGGGTAACACCCCCATTCCTTGATGTGACATCACTCTGGTGGGGGCTTCTGGGGGGAATACACACTTACACCAGCACTGTTTGGGGCAGGGACATCATTTCTTTGAACAAGACATGCTGAGTCATTACATAGTGGCATTCTTTGGGATTTGAGAAGAGATGGTAGGTGGGAGCATATTACACAGCTTAGCAGTTTCTGAGTTTCTGAGTTTCTAATCTTAAATCCATTTCTCCACATTTCCCTATGAGGTTGTGATTTTTAAAAAAAAACGTTCTTAGCATTTCAGTGTGAATTTATTCCAACATACACATTTTTGTCTGGAATGTTGCATCAAACACAGATTTTTGCAAAGCAATTTTCCCCACCACAATGTGTTTCTGTGCCATTTTCACTAATTTGTGCATTTCTATGAGCACTTTATCCTAATATTTGCATTCGCGTAATACTTACTTGACTGGAGAACAGCATTGCAAAATTCAGAGCAATACAAATTTTGAAGGATGGTGGCGTTTCAAAGCACATCTTGTTTCAGAAAGTGCCAATTAGATTGGCCCACCTTTAAATGTGAACCAAAATGAATTTCTCTCCCAGCCACAGAATGCCAGTCTACTTTCATAGCCTGCAAATGGGGCTGCATTTGGGGCTACCTGGGGATTGAAAACAGGAAGCCACTGTGTCCTTCACGTCCTACATTTGAGCATCTGGAGACAAGCCTGGGCCCTGCTGGAAAATGACTTTTGGGCTAGATAGGGCTGACAAAGTTGGACCAGTGCAGCACTTTCCTAGATGCGCTTCTTTGAGACTTGATTTAATCTCTGACGGAGAACAATGAATTGAAAATGGCATGGAAATAAAGGGGGCATAATAGCACGGCTCAGAGGGGTGAAGGAGGGAGGGAAGTGTTTAAATAAAATCCCCAGATGAATATTTAACTGCTGTGCTCTTGGCATGTGAGAGTATGTGAGCCCAGAGAGCTTCGTGCATAAAGCACGAAGAACCCCGGTGGGATCAGCCACTAACTACCTGTTTTTGCAAAATGCCCCCGGGAGTGGCCATTTGAGCATAATAAAAGGAAACTGCAGCAGATTGGATGCAATTAGGATGTGGGGTTTTTTTCTTTTTCTTTTGCAGAGGAGAGGGCGGGGGAGGTTATGGCTATTGGAATTAATCCCAGGCCACGTGCAAAGGTGAAGGTGGTTTCTCACTGAATATGTGTTAGACATTTATATATTTTGTTTACTAATTTATTATTTTTAGAAATCTTTGTTTAAAAGGCTAATAAGCAACAAGAACATAAGAATGCAATTATCTTTAGGGCAATTATATGTATTTGAAGACCACAAGCAGGGCGTGAACACAACAGTTTTTTCTTCCAGTTTTGATTCCCAGCAAGTAGTATTCAGATAAATTCTGTTCCTAAAGGTGATGGTAGAACATACCATATTTTTCGCTCCATAGGGCGCACCGGACCATAGGGCACACCTAGGGGGGGGAATGGGGGGGGGATAAAGAAAAAAAATATATCCCCCCCCCAGCCCCAAAGAGCAAAGAAGCCAAGACACCGAGCGGGATGGATCCCGCTCGCTGTCTTGGCTTCGTTTTTAGCCGTGGGGCTGGGGCGGGGGAAGCTCGGGCTTCCCCCGACCCCAGCCCCCAAAGCAGGTCCAGGAGCGGCGGCAAGATTGCGTGCAACCTCACCGCCACTCCTGGAGCTTGCAGATAGCTGCCTGAAGCCTGGGGAGCGCAGCGGGAGTTGGTGCTGTGCTCCACGGGCTTCAGGCTGCAGGCTGCTATCTGCAAGCTTTCGGAGCCCGGCGGGAACTCTTGCCGCGTTCAGAAGGCTTGCGGATAGCTGCCTGAAGCCTGCATTCACTCCATAGGACGCACACACTTGCAGAGTTGAACCGTGCAATTTGCAAAGAGGTCCTTTTCTTTTGTCTGCCTTCAGTCTTCCAACATTCAGTTTCATTGGATCACCCAAAGTTCTAGCATTATGACAGTGGGAGAAAAACTTGTCCACACCAAGCATAATTTTGTTTAAATGCTTCTATCGTGGTGCCTCTTGCTCTCTTAAAATCAGGCATAGGCAAACTCAGCCCTCCAGATGTTTTGGGACTACAGTTCCCATCATCCCTGACCACTGGTCCTGTTAGCTAGGGATGGTGGGAGTTGTAGTCCCAAAACATCTGGTGGGCCGAGTTTGCCTATGCCTGCTTAAAATGAACAGGTATTATTATTGTATCATTAAATTACATATGGACATCTCCTAGGAGGATGTCAGGAGCCACAGTCAGGAGCAGATCAGCAAAAAAAATACTGATGTCAGTGAAGTTAACTCTTTATTCAACTAAACCAGAACAGCACAGGCCTAGTGATCACTGCAACTCTTCGCAGTAGGTCTTGCCCCACTGAGGCAGTTGTGAGGACTGAAGGTCTTTCCGCTGCTCTCTAAGGCTCCTCCCCTGCTCCTTCCCCAGCAGCCTAAGGCTCTGTCATCTAGTCTCCGCCCTCTTCATTTCTCTGCATGTTCTGGGAAACCAAGGAGGAGGGGAGCTGGTCACAGCAGGAAGGGAAGACTCCCTGGATTCTTCAACAGCCTTCTTCATCTTTGTCTCCTGGTCCCTGTCCTTCCCTGTCTGTCTGAGACAGCCTCTTCTTGCTCATTGCAACCTATTGCCTCTCCAGTTTCCAACACCACCTCCTCCCTGTCTTCTTCCTCTTCTCCCTCTGGCTGCTCATCATCATCATCCCACCACCAATCCCCTGGCTCCGAGCCTTCATCTGCTAGGGGTTCCACAGTTGGTGCCTCCCACCACTCTTCTGCAACCAGCCAGTCCATGACATCAGAATAAAAGTGCCTTGAAAATGAACCTCATCAAAGCACACCACGAAGACCCTTTTCCCACGCTGCAACAGTTCTGCATAATTTGGCTGTAAGCAGCAACCCCAGGTGAGCTCATTCCAGAATATGTGACTGCACCACAAACAGTATGAGTGGGAAAGAGACATACCTTTAATTCGGGCAGAATGACAGTATTGCCTGTACTCCATTCAGTTGTTTGGTTATCTCTGTTTCTGCGTGGTTCGTCTTTCAGTTCTGAGCCTCACAGCTATTTCGGATCTACAATAAGAACAACACTCAGTAATTCAGTAAGAACAACACTCAGTAATTAATTTCTAAGTTGAGCTGGAAGCTACAATTCTCCCACCCAAGCTCCCCCCCCCCCCGCTCCTTCCATGCTGCTTGCTCGACATGTCGCCATCTGAATTAAAGGTTTCGCTCCTTAAGACTGATCTCCCCTGTTTACTCCGAACGAGTTTGCCTGTCATCTTTTTTACGGCTCTGCGTCAGGATTATGTATAATTCAATCAATACCTTGGGGCAGAC
The DNA here is from genome assembly GCF_964252035.2 of Podarcis erhardii. Taxonomy (NCBI): domain Eukaryota; kingdom Metazoa; phylum Chordata; class Lepidosauria; order Squamata; family Lacertidae; genus Podarcis; species Podarcis erhardii. The sequence goes on from NC_138501.1 coordinate 50,359,709, forward strand.
TATTTGATGATTACAATAAAAAAAAATCTCATTTTGCTGTACTTTGTCGGGAAGGTTTCATTATTGTATGCCACTCGGCTACAAGACTTTATGGGACTGTAAGCCCCATGGGACATTTTAAAACATACGTTTTTTACGACGATTAAACTCCAAGATAAACGAAAACATTAAAATAAGGTATTGGGCTCATTTCCTTCTGTCTGTGATAGATACGAATGGGGGGACATAAAGGGGGATAAATGGCGAAGCCCCCCTCCCACTAATGCAAAAAAACTAATGTGTTACAAGCAGACCAGTTGTTCAGCTTTCCCTTGTGGGTTATGATTGATTAGTGGCAAAGGGGCAATAGCAAAGCTGAAGACCCCCACAAGATAAAACACTGTCAGCAGGATGGAATAGATTCGCACATGCAAAAAAAAAAAGACTCCCTGCTGGATTTTTCTTCCCCCTCTAATCTTGGTCCAACTTATTCAGCTCTCTTGATGGACTTGTTCTGTGTGTGTGTGTGTGTGTGTGTGTGTGTGTGTGTGTATACACACACACATACACATACACATACACATACACACACACACAGTGGTACCTTGGTTTAAGAACAGCTTAGTTTATGAACAACTTGGATTAAGAACTCTGCAAACCCAGAAGTAGGTGTTTTGGTTTGTGAACTTTGCCTTGGAATAAGAACATGTTCCGCTTCCTGTTCAGTGTGTTCCATTTGTAAATGGAGTTCCCTGCTGCTATGGGAAAGCACACCTTGGTTTAAGAACGCTTTGGTTTAAGAACGGACTTCCGGAATGGATTAAGTTCATAAACCAAGGTACCACTAGATATATATGTGGCCAAGATGATTCCAGTACAAAAGTATTTTGATGGGGGCTTGGATTTGGGGGGGCTGGGGGGGGATCGTGGTGTTACAATGGACTAATTGTGCACAAACTTCTGAAAGGAAAAGGAGTTTTGAGAATTCCTTAGCAAAACACAGTAGCCACTGGTGACCATTGGGGATTCGCAGGGGAGGAGGCAGGAAGACCAACAATAAGGGGAGCTAGAACTAATGATAGGCAGAGCAACTCCCTTGATTACTTTGCAAGTTAAAAAGATAGGCAGATGGTGGGGCTGAAGGTAGACAGATGTTGATGGGGCAGTGCCCTGTTTGGCATAATGGACAAGAATTGGCAAAGAATCAAACAGACAGGAAATGACTGTTTTGTGCTCTGTCCCACATGCCTGGAACTGCCTCCATGATGACTCCCCCCTCCTTTTAAACAGGAGTGCCAGAGCCACCATGGTGTATTGGAGGAGGAGTGGAGTTTGGATTTGATATCCCACTTTATCACTACCCTAAGGTGTCTCAAAGCGGCTAACAATCTCCTTTTCCCTTCCTCCCCCACAACAAACACTCTGTGAGGTGAGTGGGGCTGAGAGACTACCCCAAGGTCACCCAGCAGCTGCATGTGGAGGAGCGGGGAAGCGAACCCAGTTCACCAGATTACGAGTCCACCGCTCTTAACCACTACACAACACTGGCTCAACAGAACGTTGAGCTAAGACCTGGGAAACCAAGATTCTTGGAAGTGAACTTCAATGGATGGTGTTGGGCCAGCCAATGACTGGCATTGCTGTGATGACAAAATGTGGAGGGGAGAACCATTCACACCAACTTGCACACCTTGGCAGAAAAGTGGGATATATAAATGCCTAGAGACAGTTGAGTTGTGTATCCACAGCAGTGGTCAGAGGATGAATGACCACTGGGAACACAGCAGAGAGAAGAAATGCCATGGTGCATCATTATATAAATGCCTAGAGACAGTTGAGTTGTGTATCCACAGCAGTGGTCAGAGGATGAATGACCACTTGGAGCACAGCAGAGAGAAGAAATGCCATGGTGCATCTTCCACAGCACAACTGGATGCCTTCATCTGCCCCAGCTGCAACGAAACATGTCTCTCCCGTATCAGTCTCTACAGCCACAGCAGGCGCTGTAACTCTCCAATGGTTTGACTTCAACCCTGAAAGCTTCCATTGTCTCACGAGAGAGAGAATAATAAAAGCTGGACAAGACTGAGCATTTCTTGGACTTCCGGAGGCGGCGCGAAGGGTAATGGCTGCCCTTTCCTAACCGGGAAGGGAGCTCCGCTCGAGAAAGGGTCGTCCGCTACGGCAAAAGCGGAGACCCACAACGGAAACCCGCAGGCGGCAGAAGCCTGCGGTCCTGGGACCCGGCGGGCGCCAGTAGCGGCCCCCAAAACGTTGAAGGAACCCCGTAAGGGGCTCCGGATCGTGGAGGAGGCTGCGGCGCTGAGGGTCGTTCCGCAATCGGCGGAGTGAAGCCGCGTAGCTGTTGCCAGTGAGCGCTGACCTTTCTTCCTGAAATTTTTGCTTTGAAAACAACAACCCGTGAGTAAATAATTGACTGTATGCAATTTGGAACTTTAAAACATTAAATTTGGCTGAAAGCGGAGTGACGAAAAACAGGAAGTCCGTCTTCCGCTCCCGTTGAACTTAAACGCAAAGAGCTGGAGGAGTGGAGGCAAAGAGAGACCTTTTAAACTATTTGATCTGAGCACCCATTGAACTTTATCTTAAGTGGAATAACAATTTTATGTACTGGACTTTATGAATTTTAGCTGCATGGGGATATCTTTCTTCTCTTGGAGCTACATTTTAACTAAAAACCCCAGGTGCTGGAGCTGCCTGAGAAATTGAGCTGTCAGTTTGCAGTTTGCAGTTTGGATACTTTGAATCTGAACTTTGAAAAAATCTGAGAGAGTCTGAACTTGCTACTTTGAGGCATTTGGATTACCAGTTTGCACCATCAGAAACACTGTTGCTGTATTAAACCCTAACTCTGCTGAAAAATTTTTTATTGAAGGTTCTTGGACTTAGAAATCTGACTTTATTTTAACTGAAATTGATCTCTTCCTTGAAATATTTTAAACTCCCCCTAGAGGATTTGGGACTTATAGCAGTGACTCTTATTTTACTTTCCTTTTCCCGGCCCTCTGTTGACTGTTACCATCTGGGCTGCTGCTTTCCCATGGGAACAACTCAGCTTGACCTTGACTTTTAGATAACTTTGGAATGAGTGGTGCAAGAAGGAGAGGAAGAACTAAACAAACAACTTTGACAACTTTAACCGCAGCCTCACAGGCACGTAGATCATCTGTGCCTACTTTGCCTTCTGAGGAGGAAGCTGCCTCTCTGCCACGGGCAGGGGAGGGAGAAACTGAGGAATTACAATTGGAAGATATGGCCTCAGGGGCAAGCACTGCTATTTTAGAGAAAATTTTTGAAAAATTAGAATCTTTGGACAAGAAAGTAGAATCTTTGGACAAGAAGGCCGATGAGCAAACATATAAAATTGACCAGAACACAGAATGTTTAAATAAATTATCTGGACAAGTTGCACAGAATACTCAAGCAATTGGAGAATTGAAGGAGGCTGCAGGGGGAAATCGGAAATTGGCTGAAGATACCAGCCAAAAACTTGAAAATTTAGAACAAGAGGTAAGACCACTCTGCAAACAAGTAGGTGAACACCAGACCTATCTATCTATGATTGAACTGCGGAACCGGGAGAGCAATTTAAGGATAAGAGCAATACCAGAAGTGGAAGAAGGCAACCTAGCTGAGTTTTTGACCAAAGAATTCTCCAAATTTTGGAGCTTAGAGGAAAAGGATTTTAAAATTGTTTCAGCTTTTAGGCTCGGAAGACTTATAAAGAAAGAGAAGCCCAGAGACTGTTTGATAACATTGAGGTCAAAGGAGGAAAGGGACAAGATTCTGGGCCTACACTACGGAAAGTCACTGGACATTCTGGACAAAAGAATTGAGATCTACAAGGATATTCCTAAACAACTGTTAGATCTTAGATCTAACTACTTGGAGTTGACAAGATTACTAAGGAAGAATTCAATCATCTTTAGGTGGGAATTTCCTCAAGGACTATCTTTTACCTTTAGAGGGAAGAAGATCAAAATCAGAACATTGGAAGATAGAGATAAATTTCTGAACGTATACGGAGAGGACCTTCACAAAGGAATTGATCAACTTCCAGGGCCTGAAACACCAGAGGTACCTGCACCCTTGGACCCTGAAGATCCTTCGAATAAGGTACCACCCCTTGAAAAATAACCAGATTTATTCAGGATGTCTCTGCAACTTTTGAGTTGGAACATTAATGGCTGTGACATCCCGGAAAAAAGGAGGAAAATTTTTTATATATTAAAAAAAGAACAATTGGACATTATCTGCTTACAAGAAACACATGTGACTAGGCTCCATAGAAAGGTGTTAATAAACAAAAGACTTGGTCAAGAATTTATATCTTCGGACAGAGTAAAGAAGCGAGGAGTGGTGATATATGCAAAAGAGAGCCTGTCACCTAAATTTTTATTTAAAGATGAACATGGAAGAATATTAGCAATTGAGATAAAACATCAAGGAGAAAAGATTCTGCTATTAGGAATTTATGCACCAAGTGACGGGAAATCGGAATTTTATAAGAAGTTGCATGAGATTATGCTGGACTATCTGGACTACAACAACATCATTATGATGGGAGATATGAATGGGGTCGTATCGACTAACATGGATAAGTCACAAAATCAAAATGTTACAAAAGACGGCAGACTACCAAAGACCTTTTTTGAAATGACCGACAATATGGACTGGATTGACATTTGGAGAACTAAGAACCCCCTGGGAAGAGAGGGAACATTCTTCTCTGAAGCCCAGCTGACTTGGACAAGAATCGACCAAATATGGATAACTAGAGGTCTGGCACCCAAGGTTAGAAAAGTGGAAATCTGCCCAAAGACCTGCTCCGACCATAACGCGCTGAAGATGGATATGACACTCTTGCCAACCGGCTCCTTTAGATGGAAGATGAACGATAGCTTGTTTAGAGACCAGGAGATTATTAAGAAGGCCCAAAAAATTCTGAAGGACTATTTCGAAATAAACATGAACACTACGGTGGAAAAAAGAACTATCTGGGACGCAAGCAAAGCTGTGATGAGGGGGTTCTTGATACAACAGAACGCCGTAAAGAAAAGGACACAAAATGAAAGGAAAGATAAGATCTTGCAGAAAATTAAAGAATTGGAGAAGAAATTAAGATCAAATCCAAAGTCACAGCCGATTCTGAGAGAAATTAAACTATACCAAGCACAATATTCCAAACTGATAAACCAAGAAATAGAATGGAAGATTAAATTAATGAAACAAAAAACTTTTGAATCGGCGAATAAATGTGGGAAACTGCTTGCTTGGCAGTTGAAGAAGAGACAGAAATTAAATACAGTTACAAACCTAGAAATTGAAGGAAGAAACATTCAGAACCCCATGGAAATTAGAAAGTGCTTCCAGAGATACTTCAAAAAATTATACACTCAAGGGCCGCAAGATGAGGCTGAGATTAAACAATTTTTGGAAAGAAATGGACTAACAAAGTTGTCACAAAAAAACAGATTAATCCTGAACAACAAAATAACACAACAAGAGATTGAACAAGCCATTCAGAACATGCAACTGGGCAAATCTCCAGGGCCAGATGGCTTGACTTCCAAGTATTACAAGACATTAAAAGACTATCTGATCCAACCAATGATGGAGGTCTGTAATGAAATTATGGAAGGGAAGAAGGCGCCGGAATCGTGGAAGGAAGCTTTTATCACATTGATACCAAAATCTGAAACTGAAAAGACACAACTCAAAAACTATCGTCCCATTTCCCTCCTGAATGTGGATTACAAAATATTTGCAGACATTTTGGCAAGTAGACTTAAAAGAGTTCTTAATGAAGTAATTCATAAAGACCAGGCAGGCTTTCTCCCAGGTAGACATATGTTTGCTAATACTAGGAACATTATTGACATTTTGGAACTTTTGCAAACAGACATAAATACAAAAGCAGTGTTAATTTTTATAGATGCGGAGAAGGCCTTTGATAATATTTCTTGGAAATTTATGAAGGGAAATTTGAAAGAAATGGGAGTGGGACGGGGGTTTGAGAATGGGATTGATGCAATATATTCAGAACAAAAGGCCAAACTGATAGTTAACAATGTGGTTACAGAAGAGTTCAAAATTGAAAAAGGAACACGACAAGGCTGCCCGATTTCCCCTCTGTTATTTATCTCGGTTCTGGAGGTGCTCTTGAATATGATCAGAGGGGACCGGTTGGTGGAAGGGATTCAGGTCGGAGCGAAACAATACAAACTTAAAGCTTTTGCAGATGACCTAGTTTTGACCCTGCAGGAGCCAGAATCTAGTACGAAAAGAGTATTACAATTGATTCAGGACTTTGGTCGGGTGGCGGGATTTAAATTAAACAAACAGAAAACCAAGGTGCTGGGAAAAAATTTGACAGACATAGAGTCAGAACGGTTTCAGAGAGAAACAGAATTAACTATGGTTAAAAAGGTAAAGTACCTAGGGGTAAACATAACAGCAAAAAACCTGAGTCTATTCAAGGATAACTATGAAAAATGTTGGTCTGAAATTAAGAGAGACTTGGATAGTTGGACAAAATTGAAGCTTTCTTTGTTAGGCCGAATTGCTGCTATTAAGATGAATGTATTGCCAAAAATGTTCTTTTTGTTTCAAACATTACAGATTGTGGATAAAACGGAGTGCTTCTGGAAGTGGCAGAAAGATATATCTAAATTTGTCTGGCAGGGCAAAAAGCCCAGAATTAAGTTTAAGATATTAACAGATGCGAAAGAAAGAGGGGGTTTTGCCCTGCCAGACTTAAAGTTGTACTATGAAGCCGCAGCTTTCTGCTGGCTAAAAGATTGGCTACTTCTCGAAGACACTGACGTACTGGACCTGGAAGGTTTTAACAATGCTTTTGGTTGGCATGCATACTTATGGTATGACAAAGTTAAGATCAATAAGGCCTTTAAGAACCATATTGTCAGGAAAGCAGTGTTTAATGTCTGGACAAAATATAAAGACTTATTGGAAAATAAAACTCCAAGGTGGCTTTCACCTCTGGAGGCTAAGGCCCGAAAAAGACCCAATATGGAGGCCAAATGGCCAAAATATTGGGAAATATTAGAAAAAGATGGAGACAATTGGAAATTGCAGAGTTTGGAGAAAATGAAGGATAAGGTGCGAGACTGGTTACATTATGCTCAGATTAAAGAAGTTTTTAAAAATGACAAAAAGTTAGGGTTCCAGGTGGAGAAATCGAAGTTAGAAACAGAATTGTTAGAACCAAAGACCAAGGTACTATCTAGAATGTATAACTTGCTGCTAAAATGGAATACACAAGACGAAATGGTTAAATCGGCTATGATAAAATGGGCACAGGACATTGGGCATAACATTATGTTTGAGGACTGGGAAAGGTTGTGGACCACTGGGCTGAACTTCACCGCATGTAATGCTCTGAAGGAAAATGTAATGAAAATGATATATAGATGGTACATGACCCCAGTTAAACTTGCCAAAATATACCATTCGTCTGATAATAAATGTTGGAAATGCAAAGAAAATGAAGGAACATTCTTTCACCTCTGGTGGACATGCCCTAAGGTGAAGGCCTTCTGGGAAATGATATATAATGAGCTGAAAAAGGTATTTAAGTATACCTTCACAAAGAAACCAGAGGCCTTCCTTCTGGGTATTGTAGGCCAGAAGGTGTTAAGGAAGGATCGAACATTTTTTATGTATGCAACAACGGCAGCAAGGATTCTCATTGCAAAAAACTGGAAAACTCAAGATCTACCCACACTGGAAGAGTGGCAGATGCAGCTGATGGACTATATGCAACTGGCCGAGATGACCGGCAGAATCCGTGATCTGGGAGAAGAGAAGATGGAGGAAGACTGGGAGAAATTCAAGATGTATCTACAAAAACATTGTAATTTGGTTGAATGTTAAGAAGGATGCTAGATTATAAAAAACTGGCCACCACTAAACTAGATTTAAATTTGATGATAAGTGAGACTAAAGAAAATATAAAATTTTTTGGAAGAAGTGCTAGATTATATTTGAATGAGTGGACATGAGATTGTAAACAAGTTGATAATTTGTTTGGAAAAAAATTTTTTAACGATGTAAATGGGAGCGGGAGACGTGAGGGAGTCCAAAGAAGTGATGAAATTGTTGTAATAGAAGTAAGATCGTTTATTATGTGTGCATTTATATTTAAAAACCTTAATAAATATTTATAAAAAAAAAAAAGACTGAGCATTTCTTAGAGAATCACAGAGGCACTCACTGCAGAAGGCATGGTCAGACTTTGCTGATATAATGAGGTGCCCAAACTATGCAGCCTCAGAGAAGCCAGCCATGCAAATTGGACAACTTGCGGTACCTGAACCTCATGAACTTGAAATCCCGCCTTCTGTCAATTCCAGTTCTCTGGGCAATATCTCATTCAACCCCACATTGTTCTCTCCTGTTTCATCCTCATCACTGCTCAATGCACAGATGTCTGGAAGTTGTTAAGCACAACCCCCCTTGTTCCCCTATGCCAGTATATACATAACTGAAATAAACGCATCTTCTGTGTACTCCTGCAGCCATCATTCTTCCCTTATTTGCTTGTCTCTCCTTGGTTGAATTTTAGAGAAAAGACTTGCACTCTTATATTCTATAATGCAGCTGCACATTAATGATGTGGTATGCTGTACACTGCATTATACTATGAGAGATGGAGGGAGAGAGTTGCATGCCACTCCAATCTCTGAGATGTTTGAGATTCCAGAGGTTCCAGGTGCTTACCCAGAGTCTGTGTTTCCTTTTGGAGACTGTGGTGTCTTTATATGCTTTATGTACACATATATACCCCCTGACTCAAGGGATTCTCTCCTCTCCTGGTAGCCTCCAGGATCAAGGAAGAAACAAGAAAGTTCGTATGTATGGTTTTATTCATCAGTTGTGGAGCAAGGCAATGAATCTTGTCCTGGATGCCATGGTGACAATTCTAACTTTCCTTCCCCAGCACCACCCTGTCTCTGGAGGTCTCTGGAGTCAAATGTCATTGCACTCTTTGCTCTTGAATTCTAAGTGACTGCCATGTCCTCGGAGAAGGGGGAGTTCCCAGGCTCTCCAGGGATGTGTCTGTTGGCATGCATCCAAGGGAACAGGGGCAATTGGCAGGCCCCCAGCTGGCTCCAGCCCACCGGCCGGTGTGCTGGACGAACTCCAGTCCTTGGTGCAACATGAATCTGCGACCCTAGCTTCAGAAGCTAGGGCACGCTACTCAGCAGAGTAAACGCTGCTCAAACAGAAGTGACAGGAGAGGCTGTGTGAACCTATTTACAAGCAGTTTATTCAGTGTACATCAGGACAAACGTCAACATGTCTGATCTTCCTCGTGTCTAAAGCAAGATGGCAGAAGCAAAAGCTATACACAAGCGGAAGTTCCCAGCATACTGTGCTGGAATGTAAACAGACATGAGACACACAACAATCATGCCTGTTCCTTAAGGTGGAACGGAATATCCCAACAGTGTCTGCTCCAACTCCCCTTCCTTCTCCCAATATCTCATAACTTGACAGTGCAGCATCCTCTTGTAATTCAGTCCTGTCTCCTCCTCCTCTTGCAGCTAGTGGATAATGGGGGGGGGGGGTGTGATTCTCCCCCTCCCCCTCCCCTCTGAAGGAAGGAAGCAGAAGGGGAGGAGGGGGCAATTTCCAGCCCTCATCTTAAGTCCAGTCCTTGACACCACCTGAGCCTACGATGGAGGATTTCACAGCATTAACACCCCTAAGGGGTCTTGCTTTTCCCATAGCTGCAGCCCGGCTTGATAAGCTTTTAACATTTGCTGGGTACAGGGATTAGGTGCGGGGCATCCAGTTTAACACCCCAAACCTTGACTAAGTGCTAACACCTAGTGGATCCAGGAATTCAGAGGGCTCTTGTCCCTCAAAACTCCTAACACTATATATCAATGGTGAAACTGTTTTCTACAAAGAACAGGATTAAACCCTTAGCTGGGGAGTGGAGAGTTAAATCCTGCTGGTTGCTGCTTTGCCAGTGTGTCCCCAACAGCAGACCCATTCCACAGGTCAGCTTTGTCCGGTGGGTGGGACCAGCCACCTACCAATCACTTGACATCAACCCACCTGTCAAAGTTGGTGTGGGATGGGGAGATAAGGATGCACAAAAAAGTTCCCCATCCCTGAACTTGTTCAATATTGACTACGCAACCTAGCAGCTGCTCTCCAGTGTTTCCCACAGGGTTGCCTTCTAGTCCTAACAGAACTTATCCTTGCAGAAGCCATGCTGTTTCTGCTTCAGCAAGGCTTGGTTTTTTTTCCCTGAACTTGGTTATTCTGTCTTTATATGTATATGGGCAAATATGTCATTCTTCAGACTTAAGCTACAGAGAGAGAGTGCTATTCTGAAGAAGCAATGGAAGCAGGGAGATTTCTGGGCTTTCCTTTCCATTTTCAGCTCCATTTCTCCAGCCTAGCCTTGAAACCCCTAAGAGAAGCTTTGTCCTTCTTATTTTTTAAATAATAATAATAATAATAATAATAATAATAATAATAATAATAAATCAGCATCCATAGCAAAAAAATAAATAAATAAAAATCTCCCTCTACCCTCCCGTCTGTACATCAGGAATGCACTTTCTCTGCTTCAATGTTTTCCAACTCCCCTTTGTTGCTTCCCTCATTGCCCCCTTAGCCAGAACTGCAGAAGTATTTCAAAACATGTAGGGCTCCAGGTTGTTGCTCATGTGGAGCAGCAGCAGATTGCATTTTATTGGATTTGCTGAAAATCAAGTTTTGCTCATTCCCCTGTCACACTGCATTACAAGAAAAGCCTGCTGCTCCATGCAGGGCCAACCACAGTTTTTCATGCTGCCGGCTTAGCTCTCTGTTGGAGAACCTGCCTTGCATGCAGAAAGCCCACAGTTCAAACCACAACATCTCCTGTCTGAAACCCTGGAGGGACACTGCTGGTCAATTTGGACAATACTGAGCCAAATGAAACAATGCTCTGACTTAGTATGAGACAGCTTCCTATGTTCCTATTTAGAGGGGAGACTGTAGCTCAGTGGCAAAGAATCTGTTTTGCATGCAGAAGGTCCCTGGTTCAATCCCCAGCAACTCCAGGAAGGACTGGGAGAGAAACTTGCCCAAAACCCCGGAGCGTTCTCACATCTTGTTTTTGTTTTGTTTTTCTGTTGTGAACCTCCCTGAAGTGTTCAGATGAAGGACGGTACTGCTGTTTGCATCCACCTGTCTCGAGAGACAGTGGCGTGCTCCTCTGGCAGGTGAAGTCAAACGTCTCTGTTAGAAGCACCTGTGACCTCCTGGGAGCGCAAGCCTGGGCAGTGTGCATGGAGTTCCTGGGCTGTCCAGATGACAATAACCCACACTTGGCCTCACGGATGTGGTCCAAAGAAAAGCAGAGCAAGACGTTTGGCACCAGCTTGGCTGCAGGAGTTGCTGGAAGGAGGTGTACAAGGTGCCATTCCACAGTCTTAGGGACTCAACTCTGGATTTGCGTAGGGTTTCCTCCTTAACATTTTCTTCTCCCAAATATATCCCATAAGGCAACAGAGGTTTAGGATCAGAGCTTTCCTTCTCCTAGATGGGCTTCCTGGGTTGACGAGTCCCATTTGCTCTTCCAAGGGCAGTACAGTGGTACCTCGGGTTACAGACGCTTCAGGTTACAGACGCTTCAGGTTACAGACTCCGCTAACCCAGAAATAGTACCTTGGGTTAAGAACTTTGCTTCAGGATGAGAACAGAAATCGTGCTCCAGCAGCGCGGCGGCAGCGGGAGGCCCCATTAGCTAAAGTGGTACCTCAGGTTAAGAACAGTTTCAGGTTAAGAACGGACCTCCGGAATGAATTAAGTTCTTAACCCGAGGTACCACTGTATAGAAATTTAATTAAGAGAGAGAGAGAGAGAGCTGCTGCCAATCAGTGTAGACAATACTGAGCCAGCTGGATGAATGGTCTGAATTGGGACAAGGCAGCTTCCTCTTTCACTGCTGCTGCCTCCTCCCTCCCTGGCTCACTAACTGAGCTCCTTTACCTGGCATGAACCCAGGACCCTGAGAATGCAAAGCCTTCTCTTCCCCACTGAACTACGTCCCCCGTAATTGCTTCTTGTTCCTTCGCTCACTCGCTCGCTCCCCTGTTCAACCAGACGCAAATCTGCTTGGTAAGTGCCACATCGCATGCCTCTCCAGCCCTGGCGCGACTTACATAATGACAAGCCGCCTTTGATTGTGTTACGCCGTATTAGTCATTTGGTATTCCAGGCTGATCCTCCCTAAGCTAATATGATGAATTATCTCTCTGCTGTGTGGACTTCCTAGAGTGGATGCCAGCTGCAGTACCTGAAAGGTTACTGTGGCAACTGGAAAGGGGAGGGCATCCAGGGACTGCATTGCAAAGATACCTTTCCCTGGGCACCAGTGGAACAATTTCCTTGGGCGGGGAGTGGGGGCACAGTGGTGGGGAGGAAACAATTGTAAAACAGGAACAGGTGTTACAGCAAAGGCAGCTGTTCGGATTCTAGCAAAGACCACCTCCTTTAGCTCTACGAATAATTTTGTGGACTAAGTCAGCGCTACGTCCTAGGCGGCATCTGAACCATACATTCAGAGCAATCTTTAATTAAATGTGTCTGCTGCCCTTCATCTGAAGACCCAAGGCAGTTCCCAACAGGGGAAAAAAATACAGAATGAAAACACAAAATACATAATAAAAAAGCAAAACAAAAGCAACTATAGGGAGTGAAAGAAATTAAAACATCAGCCAGTGCAAGGAAGGGCATCCATATGTCTGTCTCTCCTCCTTGGACATCTGTATGTCAAAAGCAGAAAACAGATGCATCATATTAATCAAGGGAATCGGGGGTGAAGGAATATGGGTGAACGGACCCTGCTGTAAACTGAAATCCACACACACACACACACACACACACACACACGTGTACATGAGCATGCCATCTCCTGGAACATTTGAAAAGAAAATACCGTATTTTTTGCTCTATAAGACTCACTTTTTCCCTCCTAAAAAGTAAGGGAAAATGTGTGTGCGTCTTATGGAGCGAATGCAGGCTGCTCAGCTATCCCAGAAGCCAGAACAGCAAGAGGGATTGCTGCTTTCACTCTTGCTGTTCTGGCTTCTGAGATTCAGAATATTTTTTTTCTTGTTTTCCTCCTCCAAAAACTAGGTGTGTCTTGTGGTCTGGTGCATCTTATAGAGCGAAAAATACGGTACTTCCACCAGAACATAAGAAGAACCTACAAGATCAGGTGAAAGACTCATCTTCCCCACAGCATCCTGTTCTCACAGTGGCCAACCAGATTGCTGCTTTTTCTTAATAAAGCATATACGTAAGGTCTGGAGACAAGTCCAGGGTTATCTTTTAGTTTCAGACATGAAAAGAGTTGATACCAGTCATTCTTCCCCAGCAGAGAGAAAGCATAGCCTGTTGATGCTGAACAATGCCAGGAGCAAATGCCTCTGAATAACAAAACGATTCAGGAGGCTCATTGCTTTGGGTGGATGCAACATCGTCAGTCTTCTTGGTCAGCACCCAGATTCACTTTGCATCAGTTTCCAGTGACTCACACCTTGCTTCAAGGTCTTTGTCGTCAGCAGCCTCTTGTGAAAGACAGACTTTAATTGCCAACTGCCCAGAATCAGATACTGATGTAACAGGAGGCAACGACAAGGTTTCATTTACCCAGACCTGCTTGGAACACAGATCCCTGTGTCTTGATCTGCCCAATCTCCTGATGCTTTGCTGGATTCATTTAGCAATAATGGTTATGTTTTATTATGGTAGCTATGAAAGCCTTTGCAGAGCACAAAAAGGGACCAGAGGTCACCCACAAGGCCAGCCCTCTAGCCCCGTTAACATCCATGGGCAAATTCAAGAGATAGGCAATAGACCTGCGATGGGAAGAGCAATACTTGAAATTAAAGTCCTTGATTTGCAGATATTTGTGCTTATGAATGGACAAGATACCACCTGGAAGAGTCTTCGGTGTGTGCACCCCAGATTTCCCCCTTCTGCAGGGGAAACATTTCACTTCCTCCAGCCCCCTCGGCTGCACTAGGGATCATGTGATACCACTGGGCTTACCTATCAGGGAGCCCTGCATGCAAGGGACAACCAGGAGCTTCCTGTAAGCACTTAGGGGTTCCTTTGTAGCTGTATCCATATTTGCACCACAACTCACAGGCCATACTGGGACTCATGCCAGGTCTGACGCCCGTGGGCTAGAGTTTCCTCACCCTTGCCCTAGCACGCAGGAACCTACAGCCATCCAGATGCTGCTGGACTGTACAACTGGCATCACTCTTTGTCTTGTCGGCAAAGAGAAGAGGGGAACGGAGTCCAAAAATCTATGAAAGGCAACAGAGTGCACGTTCTATGCACCACCACAGCAGCAAGCCTGGAAACCTGCCAGGCCAGACCAGTTCTGTGTTGTCTGCAATTTCTGGCTGCACTTCTCCAGCATTATCAAGAGGGATTTCTTTTCCAGGGATGCCAGAGATTGAACCTGGAACCTTCTGCATGCCAGGCATGTGTTCTTCCATTTAACTATGGCCCACCTCCCATCGTTCATTCATCTACGGTCCACTGCTGACCATTCTAAGCACCTGTTGGGGTGTCGGTGAGATGCACAGTTCAGCTGAGGAGTGCACACTGTGAAGCAGTGGCTATGCAGCAACAGGGAGAGCAACACACAAGTTACAGGAAACATTGTTGCACAGCACCCCAATCTCCAAGTGCCAGGGGTTCCAGGTACCCTTGCCCAGGGTCCGTGCTTGCTTTTAGAAATGAGGCACAGTGGAGACTGCAGTGTCTTTATGATATGTGGCTTATGTACGCATATCAAAGAACTGGAGAGTTGGAAGGGACCCCAAGCGTCATCTAGACCAACCCCCTGCAATGCAGGAATATATTCAACCTTTGATGGAGGGGTTCACAACATTAACACTCCACGAGGAGTGTTGCTTTCTCCATAAGCACAGCCTTGGATTCAGACAGACATCAGACACCATGCCCTCTGACTCCTTCTCCAGCCACTGGCTTTTCTCTCTGCATTACATCACTCCTGACCTCCTAGTCTAAGCTTCCAGCCCACATTGCTTCAAATTTCTCTTCTCTAAGTCCTGGCTTTTTCCACAGAGTGGAAGGGGCCCACCCACTGCCATTTCACACAGGGTTTCCTTTGATATTCTTCTCAATGGCCCATGCCCAGGCTATCACCTTGCAAAGGAGACGAGCCTAGCTTAATTTGCTTTTAACACATGCTGATTCTGGAGGATTTGGAAGTGTTTAGCAGACAGCCTAATATACAGGGTCTAGCTATTGCCTCACACAGGAGATTAGCCTAGCTTAGCTAGCATTTGACACCCAAGCCTTAATTAATTCTAACACCTACAAGACCCAAGAATTGAGGGTGTCTAGTCCCTAGAAACTCATAAGAGCAAGCAACTTTCAACTGCACCTTCCGATCGTGGTGTGTGTCTCTTACTGCTGTCATGAGCTCTTTATGATCTGTTGCAAGCACATCTCCTTCACTCGCTCTTATTATCATTGTATTGCTTTTGGGCCTCAGTCAATTATTCTAGCTGGGAACAAGCATGCTTATATGCTGCATCAGTTCCTTCCGTTCTATTCGCGCTGCATGTGTCATGTGCAAGGCACATTTCATACATCTTAATTATGTGATTATCTTATGAGATGGAAATATCCTAGTCTCTGGAGAGGAGGAGGAAGGGAATATCACTGATGACAAGAACAGAGGAAGTCAAAACTCATCAAACGGTTTTCACATTGCTTTCGCTATTGATTTGCCAAAAGATTATTATTGTGGTCCTTCTCCCAGCTTTCTCTCATTAGAGACTTATTGATTGTTAAAGCCTCATTATTGCTCCGAATGTTGGAGTGTATTTGGGGATGGGGAGGCAATTGATAAGGGAGGCATATTAAAGCTGAAAATTTATGAGGGTGCTATTTGCTAAATTGAGCCTTCTTTCGGTAGGACCTCGGCTCATTTTTAAGGCACAGAAAAGAATTAATTAAACCCCTTACATGACCACCTCCTTGCCTTTTAATAAGGTCAGAGAGGGAATATGTGTTCCTCTCTTTTTTACCCATAAAACAAGCATCCTGGGATTGATTGAAAGCACCAAAACCCATCTGACAATTTTACTGCAAAACGGATGCTCATTTAACAGCTCTCCTAGCTTATCTGTATGGTAGGGAAAGCACAATTCTCCTGTGTTAATTCAGCAATGACCATAAACAGCCGTAGGTCTCTCTCCCTCAGACATTGTCCTTCTGTTGCAAAGTTCTTGTTCTTGTTTTCTGAATGTGATCTTAAGTTCACGGGAGGTTTTGCTTTGCTGGGCAACATTACCCATACCAAACTTACAATGTTTTCCTTTTTTTTTTAAGGGAAATTCCCTTATTCTGAATAGGATTCCTCGCAAGAAAAGGGAAAAGTTGACAGCTATGCTTACAATCTGAAATTTCCCACAATGGTTCTCTTCTTCCTCCTCCCAGACTGGATGGAGCAAGTTCATTTTCTGTTCCTCCAGAATACAGGACATGAACCAATGGATTCAAATTGCAGAGAGAGAGAGAGAGAGAGAGAGAGAGAGAGAGAGAGAGAGATATTATGTTTTTTTTTTATAGAATATTTATTAAGGTTTTACAAAAAGACACATACATACATACAACAAAGAAAAAACAAAACAAAAACAAACATAGCCAAAAGTGCAGAAAAAATACACAAAACAATACACAAAAAATCATCAAAAAAGATAATAAAAAACATAAAAAAGAAAAAATCCAATTTTTAGCTTTATACTTATCTAACCCTGTTTCTTGACTTCCTCACACCTCCCTTTTTTGTGTTCCCATTTGCCCAATCAAATTCAGCAAATCCTTACCCTCTTTCAAATCTCATTATTAATTATATAATTCAACCTATTATGTCTCCGATCTTTCTTCTCTTTTTAATTCGTTCTTACCTATTCCTTATAACTTAATCTCTTATACCATATTGTTTAAATTTGACATAATATAACTCTAATCTTTCACCCTTTTTAAAATTCATTTTTGCATACTCTTTCTAACTTTGTCACTAATGCCATATTATTTTTATATCCAACATCATTTTAACATTCATAAATTTTGCAGTGTTTCTGCAAGTAATCTTTGAACTTCTTCCAATCCTCTTCCACCGACTCTTCTCCCAGGTCTCGGATTCTGCCGGTCATTTCTGCCATCTCCATATAGTCTATTACTTGCATCTGCCATTCTTCCAGAGAGATTCTGACTCAACATTGGGAAGAATTTCCTGATGGGACTAGATGGGTCACTTGCCTGATCCAGCCTGCTCACCCTATGTTCTCATTTTGCGGGAGGGATTCAAACACTTTCTTGGAAATTTGGGTTTTCCGGAATTAAAGTGGATCGAAATGCTCTGCTGGCGAAACAAAACAAATCAGCTTTCTAAAAAAGAAATAAGAATGTTTGCGGTGATGGAGAAATGCATTGAAAAGCATGGGATGAACATACTATATTCAGTGAGATGTATAAACACCCTGAAGTTGGAACAAAGACAGATGGATGCTTGCTGTTGTATAACCTCCCTGCAAAGAAATCAGAACAAATGCTCTATAAAAACCAGGCACGGTCTAACATCCATGTAAGCTTTCTGCAAGGAAATCAGTATAAATGATCAATAAATGGGTGCTCTGGAAGAGCCCATTGGCCTGATTCAGCAAGTCAATTCTGATGTTCTTAATTTACGAAATAAATGCACCATAGAGAGGTAACTGGGTGGTCTTTGCCCAGAAGATGTAATAATACAAATAAAGATGGAAGAAAAAGGGAGACTATTAGAGCTTGTCTATTACTAGGACAGGAGAGATCAGACGAGAAACATCCATTCTGTCAAATTGAACGATCCCAAGCTTTAGCCCTTATCCTCTGCCTTAGCATCAAGTTGTCTTGGTCCTGAAATGAAGTGTCAAATATCATTTGGCTCTGGATGCACAAGATATATGGTTGCCCTTGGCGGGAGTTGATAACTCAGCGCTCTCCATGTCAAATGTGTATCTACCTGATAGCGCCTTCCATAAAAACCTTACCTTGCTCTCCCTTCAACTTCATAAAAAGCGGTCAAGTTGCAAACCTTGCTGGCTGCAATTTTCCACAAATAGACCCATTTGTAAGGGGGTGGGGAGTGGGGTGGTGGGAGTGGTATCACTCACCGCCTTCCCTTCTAGGGAAGAAAAAATAAAAGGAGGCAAAATAGCTTATCAGGATTTGGCAGCAGGTCAAGGTGCCAAAGCAGCATATTTCATTATTAGCATAATAATAACATACTCCAGGAAAGTACAACCCATTTGGCTAAGTTACATTTCTCACTTCCTTGAAGATGGAAAATCACAGCTTTGCAGCTAAACTCTGATTTTAAACTTCATTCCTTGTTATTCGAATTCTGGGGTCCGCACTGCAGAGTTGGTGGATTCTTCAGCAATCTGAACACCCCTTTGGCACCTGCAACTCCTATTTATTTATTTATTCATTTATTTTTTAAAAAAAGGTCATTTGGCTTTGAGAAAGCTGTTTGGTTGGTGGGTTGCACTTTGGGGGTGTTGCTCACCTTTTGTGTTTGTTTTTGGGTGTGTGTGTGTGTGTGATTTTTGTCCCTTTAGGTAGGCGGGAGTGTTTCTGAGGTTCACCAGCTCTTCTTTTGTGAAATGGGTATTTTGTGGTGCCCACAAGAGTCTATAAGGGGAGGGGGGGAGAGCTCTGATGAATCAGGTCCATCATCCTGTTCTCACAGTGGCCAACCAGATGCTCATTATGGGAAACTAGCAAGTAGGACCTGAGCACAAGAACAACACCTGCCTCCTGTTGTTCCCAACAATTGGTATTCAGAAGCATTGCTGCCTCTGAATGGAGAAGAATCGATTGTAACCCTTGTAGTAGCAAGAAACGTGTTGCATAACAGATTGTGCCATCCAATGTGCAACAAAGCCTCTCCTCCTTCCTGGGGGGAGGAGTTGTGAGTGGGAGCCATTTCCCGCGTCGGCAGGGGGCGTTCCGGTCCCTGCATCAGCTGTCCTGGCTGCCGCACCGCACCCCTTGGCAGCCAGCCAATCAGGCGGAAGCTGGGGGGCGGGGTTTAGCCACTCAAATGTGGCCGCAGCAGCACTGCCCTTTGATTGCACTGCTGGATTTCGTCGGATCACCCACCATTTTCTGCTGCTCCAGAGAAGCGGACACAGAGCAATGGTTCCAAACTACAAGAAAAAAGATTCCACCTAAACATTAGGAAGAACTTCCTGACAGTGAGAGCTGTTCGACAGTGGAATTTGCTGCCAAGGAGTGTGGTGGAGTCTCCTTCTTTGGAGGTCTTTAAGCAGAGGCTTGACAACCATATGTCAGGAGTGCTCTGATGGTGTTTCCTGCTTGGCAGGGGGTTGGACTCGATGGCCCTTGTGGTCTCTTCCAACTCTATGATTCTATGATTCTAAGATCTCTGATTCTATGATTCTATTTTTTTTTTAAATAATTTTTATTAATTTTACAACATAAACAAAAAACAAACAAACATAACACGACTTCCCCATACCTCCCCTTCACTGCATTCTTGTTTTAAAATTTTTTAGCAATCCTTCATCCATTTTTATATTTAATTCTCTTTAAAGTTTTCTTAAACTTAAGTTTTTACAGCTGTAATTCTTTATATCCTTTTTTTTTTTAAATAATTTTTATTAATTTTCATAAAACCAAAAAACACACAATTAAACAACACATGACTTCCCCACGCCTCCCCTTCACTGCACCCCTGTTTCAGAAATTTTTAGCAATCCTTCACTCCTTTTCAGTATTTCGTTTCCCTCAAAATTTTCTTAACTTAACTATTTACAGCTATAGTTCTTTATTTCTTGACCCTTAACATTTTATCAGTCCGAAATTTTGCAACAGTTCTTAAGATATAGTTTAATTTTTTTCCAATCTTCTTCCACCGTCTCTCTCCTTTGATCACGGATTCTGCCGGTCATCTCTGCCAGTCCCATAAATTCAGTCACCTTCGTCTGCCATTCTTCCAGAGTAGGTAATTCTTGCATCTTCCAATACTTTGCCAGGAGAATTCTTGCTGCTGTGGTTGCGTACATAAAAAAGGTTTTATCTTTCTTTGGTACCAATTGGCCGACCATGCCCAAGAGAAAAGCCTCCGGTTTCTTTGCAAATGTCCACTTAAGGACTTTCTTAATTTCATTATAGATCATTTCCCAGTAGGCTTTAACCTTTGGGCAGGTCCACCAAAGATGATAGAAAGTTCCTTCGCATTCATTACATTTCCAGCATTTATTATTGGGCAAATGATATATCTTTGCAAGCTTGACTGGAGTCATGTACCACCTATAGATCATTTTCATTATGTTTTCTTTCAAGGCACTACATGCCGTAAATTTAAGGCCTGTGGTCCATAACTGCTCCCAGTCAGCAAACATAATATCATGACCAACATCTTGTGCCCACTTAATCATAGCTGATTTAACTGTTTCATCCTGTGTGTTCCATTTCAGCAACAAGTTATACATTTTAGACAAATTCTTAATATTGGTCTCTAACAGTTCTGTTTCCAATTTTGACCTCTCTTTCTGAAATCCTAATTTCTTGTCCTGCTTAAAAGTCTCATTTATCTGATAATAATGTAACCAATCTCGAACTTTGGATTTTAATTTCTCAAAGCTCTGTAATTTGACTTTTTCACCATCATACTCTATAATTTCACTATATTTTGGCCAATTTGAATCCATATTAAGTTTTTTAACTGCTCTAGCTTCCATTGGTGACAACCATCTGGGTGTTTTATTTTCCAACAAATCCTTATATCGATTCCAAACATTATATAAAGCTTTCCTGACAATATGATTTTTAAAGCCTTTATAGATCTTTGCCTTGTCATACCATAAATATGCATGCCAGCCAAAATTGTTATCATACCCTTCCAAATCTAAAATATCTGTGTCTTCAAGAAGTAGCCATTGCTTCAGCCAGCAGAAAGCTGCTGCTTCATAATAGAGTCTTAAGTCCGGCAGCGCAAAACCCCCCCTTTCTTTTGCATCAGTTAAAATCTTAAATTTTATTCTGGGTTTTTTGCCCTGCCAGACAAATTTTGATATATCTTTCTGCCACTTCTTGAAACAATCCATCTTATCTATAATTTGTAGTGTCTGGAACAAAAACAACAATCTCGGCAATACATTCATCTTAATAACAGCAATTCGGCCTAACAAGGATAATCTCAATCTAGACCATGTGTCAAAATCTTTCTTCACTTCCGACCAAGATTTCTCATAGTTGTCTTTAAACAAATTCATATTTTTAGATGTTAGATTCACCCCTAGATATTTCACCTTTTTTGTTATCTCCAAGCCAGTTTCTCTTTGAAAACTATCTTTTCCCCCCATCGTTAGATTTTTTTCCAGTACCTTTGTCTTTTGTTTGTTTAATTTAAAACCAGCCACCTGACCAAATATTTCAATTAACTCTAAAACTCTTTTTGTGCTGGCTCCTGGCTGTTGTAAAGTCAAAACTAGATCATCTGCAAATGCTCTTAACTTATATTGTTTAGCTCCGAGGTGTATTCCTTCAACCAGCTGGTCCCTTCTAATCATATTCAACAACACCTCCAGGACCGATATAAACAATAGAGGGGATATTGGGCAACCCTGTCGTGTCCCTTTTTCTATTGGAATTTCGTCCATGACTACACCATTCACAATTAATTTAGCTTTTTGCTCTGAATATATTGCACCTATACCGTTTTCAAAGTTTTGGCCTACCCCCATCCCATGGAGATTCCTCTTCATAAAACTCCAAGAGATATTGTCAAAGGCTTTCTCCGCGTCCACAAAAATTAAAACTGCTTTTCTATTTATATCAGTCTCCAGTAGTTCCAAAATATCTATAATATTCCTTACATTATCTGACATATGTCTCCCTGGGAGAAAGCCTGTTTGATCTTTATGAATCTCCTCTAACAACACTTTTTAAAATCTTTTTGCTAAAATGTCTGCAAAAATTTTATAATCCACATTTAAGAGTGATATAGGGCGGTAGTTCTTAACTTGATGTTTCTCAGTTTCTTTCTTCGGTATAAGTGAGATGAATGCTTCTTTCCACGATTCGGGAGCCTTTTTCCCCTCCAAAATTTGGTTACACACTTCTTTCAGTGGTTGTATTAACCATTCCTTCATTTCTTTATAATATCTTGCCGTCAGTCCATCTGGCCCTGGTGATTTTCCTAATTGCATATTCTGGATGGCACCCTCGATTTCCTGATTCGTAATTTTTTCATTTAAACTCCTCTTATTTTTTTCCGAGATCTTTGATAGTCCATATTTTTTAATAAATTCTTCTATCTCTTGTTCATCTTTCGGCCCTTGTGCATATAATTTCTTAAAGAAACTTTGAAAACAATTACTAATTTCATTTGGTTTATTTATAAATTTTCCCTCTACTTCAAGGGACGTCACAGTGTTCAGCTTTTGTCTCTTTTTCAATTGCCATGACAGCAATTTCCCACATTTGTCAGCTGATTCAAAAGTTTTTTGCCTCATTTGTTTTATTTTCCATTCTATTTCTTGGTTCATCAGTTCCATGTATTGGGTCTGGTAGTATTTTATTTCTCTTAAAATCTCCTGAGATTTTGGTTTTGACCTCAGTTTCTTCTCTCCTTCTTTCATCTGATTCCAAATTTTTTCTTTCTTCTCATTCTGTTGTTTCCTTTTTATCGAATTTTGTTGAATTAGGAAACCACGCATGACAGCCTTACTTGCATCCCATATTATTCTTCTTTCCAGGTCTGTTCCTAGATTTATTTCAAAGTAATCTTTCAGAGTCTTTTGGGCCTTTTTTACAATTGCTTCATCTCTAAAAAGGGTGTCATTCATTCTCCATCTAAAAGTTCCAGCTGTTGTCAATTTCATTTCCATCTTTACTGCGTTATGATCAGAGCAAGTTTTTAGGCAGATTTCTGTATTTTTAACCCTTGGTGCCAGATTACTAGAAATCCATATTTGGTCAATCCTGGTCCATGTCATTTTTGCTTCAGAGAAGAAGGTCCCCTCTCTTTCCAGAGGATTCCTTGTTCTCCAAATGTCAATCAAGTCCATTGTGTCAGTCAGTTCAAAAAAAGTCTTTGGAAGTCTCCCATCCTTAGAGATTACTTGTCTTTGAGCTTTATCCATGTTTGTGGAGACAACTCCATTCATATCGCCCATCATTATAATTTTATAGTCCATAAAATCGGTTAATGTCTCATGCAACTTCTTGAAAAACTCAGCTTTCCCCTCATTAGGTGCATAAATACCTACAATCAAAATTTTTTCTCCTTGCATTTGAATTTCCACTGCCAGAAATCTTCCTTGTTCATCCTTGAAAATCATTTTTGGTTCCCATTTCTCCTTAACATAGATCACCACTCCTCTTTTCTTAACCTTATCTGAGGAAATAAATTCCAGTCCTAATCTTTTATTTGTCAAAAGTTTCCTATGTATTCTGGCAATATGAGTTTCTTGCAAACATATTATGTCTAATTGCTCTTTCTTTAATATATGAAACACTTGAGTCCTTTTTCGGGGATGGTTAAGACCATTGCAGTTCCAACTCAGAAGTTGCAGAGACATATTTGTTATTGGGTGTCTTTTCCACCAACCGCTCCAAGTTCTTGTTCCTGATCAGTCGGTGCTGGAGTCAGTCCAAATGATAAGTTTGCAATATCCGGTATTTCCCTCTCACTCACGGTTCCTTTCTGAAAGTCCTCAAAATTTCTCTCCAGAAAATGTTCCTTATCTTGGATTGTTTTTATTTTAATTTTCTTCCCTTTAAAGTTAAAGGACAACCCTTGTGGGAACTCCCATCTGAATGGAGTGTTGTTTTGTTTCAGCAGGTCCACTAAGTCTTTAAATTGAGTCCTCACTCCCAAAAAATATTTAGGAATATCTTTGTAAATCTGTATTTGAGAATTCTTAATAATCAGTGCCTTCTGGAAATGTAGGTTCAATATTTTATCTCTTTCTTCCTTGGATCTTAAAGTGATTAAACAATCCCTTGGTTTCTTGCCTTGCTTCCTGCCAATCCGGAAGGCTGTAGTTATTACAAATTCATCTTCTACTCCTTCTAATTCATCAGTCCAAAATTCTTGAAATTTGTCTGTGAGAAATTCCCCAAGGTTGCCCTCTTCCTCCTCTGGTACCAGTCTCAATTTCAGATTCTTGCCTTTCCTCTCCAGTTCCATAAGAGCTAAGGTTGCATCATGTTCATGTACCTTCTTTACAATAGGTACAAATTTTCCCTTGACTTCCTTGGCAGTAATTTTAGCAGTCTCGGCTATTTTCCTTGTTTCCATACTTTCTTGTATTAAACGATTTATAGACTCTGTGTTAGACGATATTGTCGTTGTGTTCAAGTCCAATCTTGTTGTTAATTCTGTCAATTTCTTAGAGTTCTCTGTAGATTGCTTAGTGAGTACTTCTAAAGATTGATTTATTTTGAGCAGTGCCTGTGTCATAGAATCCATTGATGCTGTTGTTACATTTTCTTGTCCAGCTGCTGCTCCTGATATAGAGCTTCTTTTCTGAGCCTGCTTTTGAGCTTGCTTTGTTTTGCTTCTTGTTGATATTTCATCCAGTGGCGTGCTCATAACTCAAGGTCGTTCCCACAGGAAGATTGCAAGTGGAAAAACCCAGTTCTTGCCTCAGTACTGCAGTCTTTCTTTTAATCCTCTAGAGGGGGAAATTGTATCCAAGCAGGAATAACAAAGAAACAGGGAAGCAAATAGCCATACAATGTCCCAAAGGAGATAAAATCCAACCCAAAGTCCTACTTTGTTGCCATTTAAAAATCTGGGTCTGCCAAGTAAAGTCCCGTTACTATGTTTCAAATATAGTCTTACTTTATATCCGTAGTCCTCTCTTTTTTGACAGTTCGTTTCTAGGCGCTCACCGCTCAGGCAGCCTGATCAAAGGTATCGGCAGCGGTCCCTTTCAAAGCTTACTTCTTCTAGCGGGTTAGATTAAGCCAAATTTTCCTTCCCCCCTACTCCCGCTCCGTGGGGGGAAGGTCTTTTCAATGTCGGGGTTTAGCAAAGTTCAAATAAAACGTTCCCTTTAAATACAGCTAGCTCTTTTCATTGCTGCGTTGATCGTGCAGTTCCGGGAGGCTGACTTCCTTAATTTTGCCTTTCCCGTTTTCAGCCGAATCTTCTTAAAAATAGTCCTTTTCAAATATTTTGTAATTCCTACTCACAGGTTTTGTTGCCAATCGGTAATTTTCAGGGAGGAATCGGCGCTCTCCGTCAATGGCGACGCGGCTTCGCTCCACGAGCTGGGTTGCGATCCTCAGCACCGCACTCACACCCGATGCCGCTCCGGAGCCTTTAAAAAGGCTCCTTCGCAATACCGGGGGGTGCAAAGGTGCCCACCGAATCTCCTTGTTCACAGGCTTCAGCGCCTGTGATTTTAGGGGTCCCCCGCTCGCCGTAGCGGGTCAGACCCGAACCCGTGGAGCAGTCCTGCCTCGGAACTCAAGGCAAGGACCGCCATTAAGACGCTGGCGCCGACCGGAAGTCCTGTAATTCTTTATATCCAATCCCTTGACATCTTAACATTCCGAAATTTTACAACAGTTTTTAAGATAGATTTTGAATTTTTTCCAGTCTTCTTCCACTGTCTCTCTCCTCTGGTCACGGATTCTGCCGGTCATCTCTGCCAGTCCCATAAATTCAGTCACCTTCGTCTGCCATTCTTCCAGAGTAGGTAATTCTTTAGTCTTCCAATACTTTGCCAAAAGAATTCTTGCTGCTGTTTGATTCTATGATTCTATCCCTTTAGTTCATTTCTTTGTTTTTGACCTTGCTATGGACCTATGGTTGGTCGCCTTGGTTGCCCAAGGGGCCTGGTAGGAATTTTTATCCAAATGGAAAATTGGCACCAGCCGCTTGGTTTTCTGCCTGCCTCGTAGCAAATTGTCACAACTTTTCGGGTATTGGCAGTTAGGCATTGGAATATGTTTGTGTATTGAAGGGCAGGGTGTTGCTACCCCTCTACTTTTGGGTATTCCGGTAAAGGAATCCAGCAGTTGTGGATCCTGTCCGACACCCTTGCTGGTGGCTAGGGCCATGGCATGACCCCTGGTGACATCAGGGGGAGCTTACAGTTGTATTTGCATCAACAAACTCCTCCTACTGGTGGTTAACCTTTGATAGACTCACCCCTTCCTGAGGGGGTGGAGTCACACTCTGTTGTTTTATCCAATGCCTAAGCCAATACCTCTCACATGCTGTAATCAATAAAGTTGTGGCCTTTTTCAGCCCATTAACCTAATATACTGTGTCCTTATATCTTTCTTAACCTCAAGCGGGTGGCGGGTCCTCGAATCACAAAGTAATCAGAATCCTGATTGTATGCTTTCTTGTGCAACAACATTGCAGTGGCACAGAACATTTAACCAGTGAAACAAGTACAGTGGTACCTCAGTTTTCGAACATCTCAGTTGACGAACGTTTTGGTTTTCGAACACTGTAAATGCTTGTGTTTTCGAACACGCCTCAGAAGCTGAACAGCTTCCACTGAGTGTATATGTTATTTTTCTCAGTTTTCTCTATTAAATTTGCAGACCACCCTTTGCGCCTCAGTTTTTGAACGTTTCGGAACTTGAACAGTCTTCAAGAACAGATAATGTTCAAAAAACTGAGGTACCACTGTATACAAGTTGTACAAGTGACAATAAAGTATTTCAATATACCACTTCGTGTTGCAATGGTTATGACCTAATGCATCTCTTATTTTCTTATTTCTGTTTGTAATATGCCATGATACCAGTAAACTGCTTAGAGATCCCATCCTCCTTAAATGTTAAGTGGTATATCAAGTATCAAAATAAAAGTGATCTGACAGACTAATCCAGATCTGAGCCCTGCCTGGCTCTGCCAGTCTCCACTATCAAGTGTGCTCACCCCCGACTCTCCTGAAGATGAAATTAATGCTTTTGCTCTGCAAACAAAATGTCTCACAGCTCCCTTGGGTTCCCCATTCTACAACACCACTGGTCCTGCTACACCCAGCTGGAACATAACTTAACAGAGCGGGGAGAGGAGGAGCTGGACCATCAAATGAATCTATGGGGAGGCATGTCAGACACCGTTTTATGCGGCAGTCATTCAATGCTGAATATGCATGTGCAAACCAGAATACATGCATCTCTGCTGGTTGGGTATAAGCAGTCACCTTTTCCACCTGCTAAGTAGCCTAGAGTTCCCATTGTTTACAGTGCTGCGGATGCTTCAGGTTACAGACACTTCAGGTTATAGACTCCGCTAACCCAGAAATAGTACCTCGGGTTAAGAACTTTGCTTCAGGATGAGAACAGAAATTGTGCAGGAGCGGTGTGGCAGCAGTGGGAGGCCACATTAGCTAAAGTGGTGCTTCAGGTTAAGAACAGTTTCAGGTTAAGAACGGACCTCCAGAACGAATTAAGTTCTTAACCCTAGGTACCACTGTATGTTCAAAATACAAATCCTATTTTGTCAGTGCTGTAGAATATTCTTTTCTGATTTCTTCATCTTCTCTTGTATTTTTCTGTCTGACATATTCCTTAGAAGAGTGGCATGAAAGTGGTGCTTCAGGTTAAGAACAGTTTCAGGTTAAGAACAGACCTCCAGAACGAATTAAGTTCTTAATCCGAGGTACCACTGTACTTGCAGTTCATATCACTCCCACCCTGACATAACTGCAAACTCCCTTGCTCTGTCCCACTGACAGCAGCAGGCAGAAGACACCCACCCTGTGCTGTTTTATTCCCTAGACCTTGCCGGGTTTGAAACACCTGCGACGGTTACAGTATCAAGGCAGCTCCAGCCGCGACTTGAGGACCCTATAAATAAGCATGCAATATACCTGTCACTCACCCGAGATAAAAAATATGGCATGTGCCTGAATAAAAGATTGTAGGTTGGTGTACCTTTTCAGAGATAAGGGAGCAGGCTGATGTTTCGGTGTATTTCAAGAGCAGCAAGTAATAAGTTTGGTTCCTGTGTCTAGACAGTTTCTATCCATTGGGTTAACCCATCAGTACTATCAGTCAATCACCTGCAAGGAGAAAAATGCTTGGTTTTAAATGAGCAGACAGTGTGATTTTGAAACTCTGCGGAGGAGTCCTTTCCCCACACACAAGCATGTTGCTTTATTATTATCCAAAGAAAAGATCTGCCATGCCATGGAATGCTGTGCTGGCTGGTGATGCATGGACCCACCTAGTGCTACTCAATCCAGATTAATTGCCCACATGTCCTCTGGATGGCTGAAAGGAATATCTGGGTAGGAAAAGCATTAACAGGTGCCAGGGGACATAGAGGCCTCAGTACCTGCTGCAGCGTCTCTCAAGATCTCAAATTCCTTCCAGTAGCACCTTAAAGACCAACTAAGTCAGTTCTTGGTATGAGCTTTCGTGTGCATGCACACGAAAGCTCATACCAAGAACTGACTTAGTTGGTCTTTAAGGTGCTACTGGAAGGAATTTGTTTTGTTTTGACTATGGCAGACCAACACGGCTACCTATCTGTAACTGGATCTCAAGATCTCATCTTACTTTTGAGTTTTTATTGCAGATCTTACTTCATGCAGATCATAGTTTGTGGGATAACCAGTCTCATATAACCAAAATGTTTAAGCTTAATTAATGCACAGAGGGGTTAATTAATGCATAAAGGGTAAACTGTCCTGCTAAGCTTAGCTAGGGCAATCCCCATCATCTTGCAAGGAAGGAAGTCTATTGTTCCTTCAGTTTACCATGTGAACTCCTTTGTGTAAAGAACTCCTGGTTGTTCCAAGCTCAGACTGCATGGCCTTTTTCAAGCCACTATTATGTTCCTGTACCAATAATTTAGGAACTTTCACCACTGTAACAAAACCCAGTCTTTCTGCCTGTATTTTCTGAATGTTGTATGGATAAGCACATGAACCTAACCTTTGGAGAGTATGTAAGTAAACCAAATTTAGCTTACCAAATGTGTGATCAATATCTATGCTAGGGTAAGTGGGAAACTTTGGAAGGAACTCACAAGGGCATATTTTAAAGGTCTAACAGCCTATATTTCCATGCTTTACTTTGCTGCATGTTTTGTTCAGCCAGGTGATTTTAGACCCTGAAATAATAGTGTTACAGGGCAGTGGGGGCGAGGATTTAAGCTTCCATGTGTATTACTTCAGTTGCAAAACACACACGTTGAATATTCCTCTTTTTCCATCCCTGGCCATGCCATGCTTTCATAACCTTCATAAGGTGCTAGAGCAAAAAATAAATAAAATAAGCAAAAACCAAGGGACAGTTTGCCTTTTTGACTGAAAAATTGGAAACAAAAACTCTTGAGCATCTGCAATTTCACATCTTGAATAAGAGTGCCGCCTAAATAAGAGGTGCCCACAGGAATGAAATGGTTTGCTGCTGCTGCCCTGACACATTTACTTGGGAATGAGCACCGTTTTCACATAGAAAAGCATCTCTTTTCTAAGTAAAAATAAAAAACCGAGCATCTGTACCCACGCACACACCTGGACAGCCACTGGCTGACCACGAGCAGTTTCCAGTGTGTTTACTCCATTTGTGAAGGGATTTATGCCCTATATTCTTGCTTCTGTGTGTCTTGCACCTTCCCCAAATCTGTTCTGAAGGATTGGTATTTTGAGTGGGAGGACCCAGAACAGGTTTTGGAGGTGCATGGGAGGGGGGAGAAGGAGGAAACTTCTCTTGCACAAGGGTAAATCCTTGCACGATCAGAAAAAAATTGCTTAGTGCGACATTGGATACACATACATACACATGTAACAAAACAAAAATGAAAGAAATGAGGCTATATCAGTGTTGGCCTCAGTGAGCACAGCAATGTCCACGCTTGCCCATGTGAGGTCTATGTGCTTCTGCCATCCACCTTGCCCACGCTTTCGGTTGTCCTGTGGGGGTCATGGGCTGTGGAGACCTGGACTTTGGCCATAAGGTCTGGCCACAGTTCATCTACTCTGCATCTGATTCCATTCAGAGGTGGCTCGTTATTTTATTTGCTAATCAGGTAAAAAGAATGCAGCAAGGTTGGATTGGCAGACTCCATCCTTTTAAGAGCACCAGCATGTAATTTCCCTGCTACGCCATATTATCCAATTTGGAGGCAGCGCAGGAAAAGGCGAAAGAACAAAATTGGTTGATTAGTCATTTAATGTTTTGCACTCCTCGCTTTGTGGCCATGATCCAGCACAGAGCTAAGTGCCCTTAAGCTCATTATAATTATGCCTCGGACTGTGGCTATTATCTTTCAAAATGTGAAAGCAATAAAAACCCATAAAGTTCTCTCTCTCTCTCTCTTTTAGTAAACCAACACAAATGCCAGGGGCCAATCCCATTAAGCTAAGAGAAAGCACAAAGTTAGCAGCAGTAAACTTGGTGCAACATGATTGAGGGCTTGCTGGCACAAATGCAGTTTTAACAGATTTCCTGAAAATTAGGGTTGCTTGTGCGGCTGCTTTGCAAAGGACATTCTTCTATTGGAATGGCTGCAAGAGGACAGTCCTCCATTTGAAGGAGTCCTCTGCTTCAACAGGTATCTGGTACCTGTCCTGTGTAAACATAAATAATCATAAGGAGGGGGTGCATGGACCACAAATCTACCCATCCACAGTGAGCACCTGAACAGCCGACTGAGGAGGCACACAGTTTTCCCCACAATGGGCAAATTTATGGGGCCAAATTCAACTAACCAGTCCAACCAGCAGAAGGCAACACAAAGAATTCCGCTAGCGCAATGTGGTGTTTTCCCTCTCCTCCCCCTGTGCATCCCCCTAATTGGCTTGGGGGAAAATGAGAACCCCCCAGAACAGCACACAGTGGAAGGGAGGGGAGGTCAGTCCAACAGATAAACATAAATAGTTACACTGATAGAGAGAGCTCCTTAGTGCTCTCTTGAATTCCTCCCACTGTATTTCCATTTAAATTTTAATAATTATTTGCATTTTCAAGGCAAATCTCTGTCTTTTTCAGGCAATGCACACACACACACACTTATACACCGGAGGTATATAAGTGGTGATCCTAGTGAACATTAAGAAGACCCATGCTGGATCAAGTCAGAGGCCCATCTAGTCCAGCAACTTGTTCTCACAGTGGTCACCAAGATGCTTGGGGGAAACCCACAAGTGTGACCTTAGTGCAACAGCACCCTTCTCTTCCCACTTCCATGCGGATGTGGATCTCCTTAAGATGTTAGTTCCATAGCCCCAAAAAGTGTCCACTCCCAAAAAGATTCTCTTGCCCTCTTCTTGTTTCCTGTCTCCTGTTGCTCAGTCCAGTGGGGAACATGCTTTGCATTCAGAACATCCCATGTCCAGTCCCTGGTATCTTTGGGAACGGCTGGGAAAGATTCCTGTCCAAAACCTTGGAAAGCCACTGGGGGTTGTCAAAGTACATCATAGACCAGTCTTCTGCAACCTGGTGCCAATGGGCTGCTACTCCCATCGGCCAAAGCTAACACAGTTATGCTGGCTGGAGCTTATGCGAATTGTAGTCCAAAACATCTGGAGAAGCTGTGGTTGACAATACTGAGCTAAATGGATTAATGGACTGACCAGTGCTCCTACAAAGGCATCCCTCGTTGATGGATTTCTGTATTTCTGCACCCCAAATCACCTCCAAACCACACATTATTTCAGTGGGGGAAATGAGCGTTCCCCTGTGAAGGTTGAGCACAGCTGGAGATGGGTCATGGTGGTTTTACTGCTAAGGAAGTTTCTATGACTACTGCCAGACTTGAACATTATCCAGAGTAGGACAGCCCTACTTTGCTCCAGTTGGTAGAGCATTAAAGTGGCCGTTTCTCTTCTGGATTGATTTCTGGTGTTTAGTTTTGTTATTTTTTTATTTAGTTTTGTTACATGTACATGCTTGCTTTTCACCTGAGTCTGTTGTCTCACTTGGATATATGGAATATAAGCATTTTCAAAGCAGTTCTTTATTTTTTATTTTTACAAAAATTAACACCATTCTCTAGTTGAAAAAATGCAAAATAACCATGCAAAATAAAATTAACTTGTCCTTGAAGTCATGTTTAGCATAATGTCCAAGGCCAGGGGTGGCCCCCTGAATAGGTTCTATTCTATAATGCCTTCCTACATGGCCTGCTGAGCCTTGTCCCCTTTTCTGAAGTCTGTCTCACCTGGGCAAGAAAGGCAAGTGTTGAAAGATGTTCAAGTCTCCACTCGCACATGTTCCACTGCTCAGAATCTTATGAGCGCCTTGATTAATCCCTTTGACCTTTCTATCCATGACTGTAATTGAGTTGGAGGGCAACCAAGATGATCAAGCGTCTGGAAATGAACAGCGGAAGAAACTGGGTTATCTTTAGCCTGGAGAAGAGAAGACTGAGAGGTGACAGGATAGCCATCTTCAAATATCTGAAGGGCTGTCACATGGAAGATGGAGCAAGTTTATTTTCTGTGGCTCCACAGGATACTCAAATAACAAGAAAGGAGTAAATATTGTGTAGAACATTCTGATGGTAAGAGATGTTCAATAGTGGAATGGACTATCTTGGAAGGCGTGAGACTCTTCTTCATTGAAGATTATAAAATGGAGGTTGGATGGCCATCTTTCAAGGATGCTATTGCTGTGAGTCATGCATCACAGGGGTTTGGACCTTCCAACTCTACAATTCTATAGGTGATGCTTGGGGTACCTTCCAGCACTACAGACAGAGCATCTGCTTTGCATGCAGAAGGTTCCAGTTTCAATATTCGGAACCTCTAGGTAGGTCTGGGAGAGAACCTTACCTGAAATCCTGAGGAGTCACTACCAATAGGTGTGGATGACACTGAGCTAGATGGATGATCTGACTATGGACAATGCAGCTTCGCCTGTTCCTGCATTCTTCCTCCTCCCTCCCTTGGCTCATTATGTTAGAATCTTTACCTGGTATGAACTCAGGACCTTGAGAATGCAAAGCCTTTTCTTCCTCACTAAACTACATCATAATTGCATCTTGTTCCTCCTCTCTCTCTCTCTCTCTCTCTCTCTCTCTCTCTCTCTCTCTCTCTCCCTCTCCCTCTCCCTCTCCCTCTCCCTCTCCCTCTCCCTCTCCCTCTCCCTCTCCCAAATGCAAATCCATTTGATAACCACCACATTGTATGCCTCTCTAGTTTAGGCATGGCTTCCATAATTGCAAGCCTCCTTCAATCATGTTGCACTGTATTAGTCACTTGGTATTCCAGGCTGATTCTCTCTGAGTTAATACAATGGATAATCTCTGCTGTGTGGACTTCCTAGAGAGGATACAAGGGTCGAGGA
This sequence comes from Podarcis erhardii, assembly GCF_964252035.2. Taxonomy (NCBI): domain Eukaryota; kingdom Metazoa; phylum Chordata; class Lepidosauria; order Squamata; family Lacertidae; genus Podarcis; species Podarcis erhardii. The sequence continues at coordinate 50,393,081 of NC_138501.1, forward strand.
AAAGTGTCTCAATTGGCACATGTTCCACTGGAGCAATGACATCTCTCCTTCCCATATAACTTAGTGATGGAAGTGTCAAAGGACAATTTAACACTACAATAGTTTCCGTACCACTATGGCAAACTTGGGAGAGGCTCTAAAACAGCAAAATCCATTACACAGCCAGTTCTTCACATTAATTTAAATGCTCAGGCTTGCTGGCATCTCTTGACTGTTTTTGATTTTGACAGGCACCAAATATGAAATTTCATAAGTTGTCAGGTTTTCCAAATACCATTGCACATCATCCATCAAACACAGTCAGATATTAAATATCATTGCATTGCCACCCATCAAATATCATGAAATACGGAATCGCGCTGTATGTCAGCTCTCATGCACAGTCATATATGGAAATCAAATATGAAAGGCAAATACCAAACGCTTTGCAATAAAGCAGTTCTGGGATATCGAGCGAGGAAATTTGGAGCAGCAAATTCATTTCAGCCATAGAAAAGGGCAGGTGTGCAGACAGAGTCTGCAGGATGCAAGGCGAAATAGCGTGCAGAACCACAGTTGAGACATTTGGCAAAAAGGAAAACACACAATGAATATGTCTGGAGCCACACAACTTTGGGACATATTTACACTCGCTCTGGATTTCCCACCCTTCTTGAGTGAGGCCTTACAATGGGATGCTCTTTAAATCCACGACAACTTTAAAACCTCTGGAGTAAGCAATCACCCCAAAGGCATCTGTTCAATCAGCGTCCTTGAAAGAAAATGGAACCGAGAGAGGCGTCTGCTACAATTTTTCCTTCCTTCATGCTTTTCTCTACTGATGCAACTTGAGTGGAATTACTTCTCGCTGCACTGGTGGGGGAAATGAGATTAGAAGTTTGCAGAGACTAAAGGGAACCCAGTTTTATTAAAAGAAGTAAATAAACCCCAAGGCCAATTCTCCTCTCTTCCCCAGAAATATCTTCCTTCTTTCCATTTAGTATGTGCAGGAAAGGAGAATACGGATCCCCCACTCTTTAATTGCATGGGAGAAAAGCAAGGACTGCAAGATCCTTTCACTATAGGCAACCTATAACGAAACAGGAAGTATTGTGAGCTACTCTACCAGTCAATCTGCCGCTAAGTCCCCCCGTAAGTGCATGAAACTTTTATACAGTGTGGAACGAGTTATTTGTGAAAGCGATCAATGTAAAAGAAAGGGAGTTCTGGGAAATTTGTGGCTGCCTGAGCCAGCGCTCATCCCCCCCCACCCTTTTATAGAAGTCATTTGGGAAATTGAAATCAAGTTTTAGTTTTATTTTATATTTCAAGAAAGGGCTTAGCTATCATTTCCAAGAGCTTAAGAAGGAGCGCTTGAAGTCAAAACTGGGGTGCGGTGCATTACGCGGCTAAGTGGATTACTGTGGGCTTAGCTTTTGTTGGGCTTTTCTTTTTCTTTTTTTAAAATAATTTTTATTGATTTTACAACATAAACAAAAAACAAATAAACATAACACGACTTCCCCGAACCTCCCCTTCACTGCATCCATATTTTAAAATTTTTAGCAATTCTTCATCCCATTTTTATATTTAATTCTCTTTAAAAAAAAAAAAAATTCTATTTTATAAATTTCGATTTATAGCTGTAATTCTTTGTATCCAATCCCTTGACATCTTAACATTCCGAAATTTTACAACAATTTTTAAGATAGATTTTAAATTTTTTCCAGTCCTCCTCCACTGTCTCTTTCCTCTGGTCACGGATTCTGCCGGTCATCTCCGCCAGTCCCATAAATTCAGTCACCTTGGTCTGCCATTCTTCCAGAGTAGGTAATTCTTTAGTCTTCCAATACTTCGCCAAAAGGATTCTTGCTGCTGTTGTTGCATACATAAAAAAGGTCCTATCTTTCTTTGGTACCAATTGGCCGACCATGCCCAGGAGAAAAGCCTCCGGTTTCTTTACAAATGTCCACTTAAGGATTTTCTTAATTTCGTTATAGATCATTTCCCAGTAGGCCTTAATCTTTGGGCAGGTCCACCAAAGGTGATAAAAAGTTCCTTCACATTCATTACACTTCCAACAATTGTTATTGGGCAAATGATATATCTTTGCAAGCTTGACTGGGGTCATGTACCACCTATAGATCATTTTCATTATGTTCTCTTTCAGGGCACTGCATGCCGTAAATTTAATACCTGTGGTCCATAACTGCTCCCAGTCAGCAAACATAATATCATGACCAATATCCTGTGCCCACTTAATCATAGCTGATTTAACCGTTTCATCCTGTGTATTCCATTTTAGCAGCAGATTATACATTCTAGACAAATTCTTAGTATTGGGTTCTAGCAATTCTGTTTCTAACTTTGACCTCTCCTTCTGAAATCCTAGTTTTCTGTCCTGCTTAAAAGTTTCATTGATCTGGAAATAATGTAACCAATCTCGGACTTTAGGTTTCAATTTCTCGAAACTCTGTAGTTTCAACTTTTCACCATCATATTCTATAATTTCACAATATTTTGGCCAATCTGTATCCATGTTCAATCTTTTTACCGCCTTGGCTTCCATTGGTGACAACCACCTAGGGGTTTTACTTTCAAACAAATCTTTATATCGATTCCATACATTATACAATGCTTTCCTAACAATATGGTTTTTAAAATTTCTATGTACCTTTACCTTATCGTACCATAAATATGCATGCCAACCAAAGTTATTATCATAACCTTCCAGGTCTAGAATGTCTGTATTCTCAAGAAGTAGCCATGGTTTCAGCCAGCAGAAAGCTGCTGCTTCATAGTAAAGTTTTAAGTCCGGCAGGGCAAAGCCCCCTCTATCCTTTGCATCAGTTAGAATCTTAAATTTTATTCTGGGTTTTTTGCCCTGCCAGACAAATTTAGATATGTCTTTCTGCCACTTCTTGAAACAGTCCATCTTATCTAGGATTTGCAATGTCTGGAACAGAAACAACAATCTCGGCAATACATTCATCTTGATAACAGCAATTCGGCCTAACAAGGAAAGTCTCAATCTTGACCATATATCAAAATCTTTCTTCACTTCAGCCCAACATTTCTCATAATTATCTTTAAATAGGTTCACATTCTTAGATGTTAAATTCACCCCCAGATATTTTACCTTTTTAGTAATTTCCAAACCAGTTTCTCTTTGAAAACTGTCTTTTTCCCCCACCGTAAGATTTTTTTCCAACACCTTTGTCTTATGTTTATTTAATTTAAAACCTGCTACCTGACCAAATATTTCAATAAGTTCCAAAACTCTTTTTGTACTGGTTTCTGGCTGTTGTAATGTCAAAACTAGATCATCTGCAAATGCTCTTAACTTATAATGTTTAGTTCCGACCTGTATACCTTTAACCAGCTGGTCTCTTCTAATCATATTTAGGAAAACCTCCAGTACCGATATAAACAATAGAGGAGAGATTGGGCATCCCTGTCGTGTCCCTTTCTCTATTGGAATTTCGTCCATAACCATACCATTTACAATTAGTTTGGCCTTTTGCTCAGAGTAAATTGCACTTATACCATTTTCAAAGTTCTTGCCTACCCCCATCCCTTGGAGATTCCTCTTCATAAAGCTCCAACAAATATTGTCAAAGGCTTTCTCTGCATCCACAAAAATCAAAACAGCTTTTCTATTTATGTCAGTTTCCAGAAGTTCTAGAATATCTATAATATTCCTCACATTATCTGACAATTGCCTGCCTGGTAGAAAGCCTGTTTGGTCCCTGTGAATCTCCTCTAACAACACTTTTTTGAATCTTTTTGCTAAAATGTCTGCAAAAATTTTATAATCCACATTCAAAAGTGATATAGGGCGATAATTCTTAACTTGATGTTTCTCAGTTTCTGTCTTCGGTATAAGTGAAATGAATGCTTCCTTCCACGATTCGGGAGCCTTTTTCCCTTCCAAAATTTGATTGCAGACTTCTTTCAATGGTTGTATTAACCAATCCTTCAGTACTTTATAATATCTCGCGGTTAGTCCGTCTGGTCCTGGTGATTTTCCCAGCTGCATATCCTGAATGGCGCTCTCTATTTCTTGATCTGTAATTTTCTCATTCAAACTCCTTCTATTATTTTCAGAGATTTTTGGTAGGCCGTATTTTCCGATAAATTCTTCTATCTCCTGTTCGTTTTTTGGCCCTTGTTTGTATAATTTCTTGAAGAAACTTTGAAAACAATTGCTTATCTCATTTGGTTTATTAATAAACTTCCCATCTACTTCAAGTGATGTCACTGTATTCAATTTTTGCCTCTTTTTCAGTTGCCAAGACAGTAGCTTCCCACATTTATCTGCGGACTCAAAAGTCTTTTGTCTCATTTGTTTAATTTTCCATTCTATTTCCTGATTCATCAATTCCATATATTGTGTTTGATAGAATTTTATTTCTCTTAATATCTCATGAGATTTAGGCTTAGATCTCAATTTCTTCTCCCCTTCTTTTATTAGGTTCCAAATTTTCTCTTTCTTCTCATTCTGTTTTTTCCTCTTTATTGAATTCTGTTGTATTAGGAAGCCACGCATCACGGCTTTACTTGCATCCCAAATAACTCTTTTTTCGGTGTCTGATCTCATGTTAATCTCGAAGTAGTCTTTAAGTGTTTTTTGGGCCTTTTTACAAATTTCCTCATCTCCAAAGAGGGTGTCATTCATTCTCCATCTAAAGGTTCCAGCTGTTGTCAGTTTCATTTCCATCTTGACAGCATTGTGGTCAGAACAGGTCTTTGGGCAGATTTCTATTTTTTTAACCTTCGATGCCAGATTACTAGAAGTCCATATTTGATCAATTCTAGTCCATGTCATTTTTGCTTCAGAGAAAAAGGTCCCCTCCCTTTCCAGAGGGTTCCTAGTTCTCCAAATGTCAATCAGGTCCATAGTGTCAGTCAGTTCAAAGAAAGTCTTTGGTAGTCTTCCATCATTAGATATTGTTTGTCTTTGGGCCTTGTCCATGTTTGTGGAGACGACTCCATTCATATCACCCATCATTATGATTTTAAAATCCAAAAAGTCCATTAAAGTCTCGTGCAACTTCTTGAAAAATTCAGCCTTCCCCTCGTTTGGTGCATAAACTCCAACAATCAACATCTTTTCTCCATAAATTTGAATTTCCACTGCCAGGTATCTTCCTTGGTCATCCTTAAAAATCAGTTTTGGTTCAAATTTTTCCTTAACATAAATCACAACTCCTCTTTTCTTAACTCTATCTGATGAAATAAATTCTTGTCCTAATCTCTTGTTTATTAAAAGTTTTCTATGTATCCTGGCAATGTGGGTTTCTTGTAGGCAGATTACATCTAGATGTTCTTTCTTTAATAGATGAAATACTTGGCCCCTTTTTCGAGGGTGGTTCAAACCATTACAATTCCAGCTGTAGAGTTGCAGAGACATTTTTGTTATTGGGTAGCTCTTCCACCGACTGCACCAAGTTGTTGTTCCTCCTCGGTCGGTGCTCGGTTCAGTCCAAATGATAGATTTGAAATGTCCGGTACTTCCCCCTCACTAACAGTTCCTTTCTGAAGATCCTCTTGATTTCTTTCCAAAAAGAGTTCTTTATCCTGGTTTGATTTTATTTTAATTTTCTTCCCTTTAAAGTTAAAGGACAGCCCTTGTGGAAATTCCCACCTGAATGGGATATTATTCTGTTTAAGTAGATCAACTAATTCTTTAAATTGAGATCTAACCTCCAAAAAATATTTAGGAATATCCTTGAAAATCTGGATCTGAGAATTTTTAATGACCAAGGCCTTCTGGAAATGTAGGTTCAGTATTTTGTCTCTTTGTTCCTTTGATCCCAGGGTAATTAAACAATCTCTTGGCTTCTTCCCTTGCTTCCTGCCAATCCGAAAGGCTGAGGTTATCACAAATTCATCTTCTTCTCCATCTAGCTCATCATTCCAAAAATCTTGAAATTTATCTGTGAGGAATTCCCCAAGCTTGTCCTCTTCCTCTTCTGGAACCAGTCTTAGTTTCAGGTTCTTGCTTTTCCTTTCCAGTTCTAGTAGGGCTAATGCTGTATCATGTTCATGTACTTTTTTTGCAATAGGCGCAAACTTTCCTTTGGTTTCTTCGGCAGTAGACCTAGCACTCTCAGCTATTCTCCTTGTTTCCGTAGACTCTTGAACCAAACGGTTTATAGAATCTGTGTTAGATGAAATTGTTGTTGTGTTCAGGTCTAATCTTGTTGTCAACTCCGTCAGTTTCTTAGAGTTCTCTGTAGACTGTTTAGTAAGTTCTGCAGATTGCTTGGTGAGTACTTCTAGTGACTGATTTATTTTGAGCAGAGCCTGTGTCATTGACTCCATTGATGCTGCTGTTATTTTTTCTTGTGCAGCTGCTGCTCCTGATAAAGAGCCTCTTTTTTGAGCTTGTTTTTGAGCCTGCTTTGTTTTACTTCTTGTTGAAATCTCTTCTGGCGGGTTGCTCATAACTCAAGGTCATTCACACAGGAAAGTTGCAAGTGGAAAGTCCCGCTGGATACACCGTAATGCAACTAAAGCCCTCTAGAGGGGGAAATTGTAACCATCCAAAGTCACCCACAACAAAGAAACAGAAAGTCCAGAGGCAAAAGTCCCACTAAGAGTCTTTAATTTGTAGCACTTTACTGTTAAAATTGTAATCCACCAAAGTCCCGTTAATATGTTTCAAATAAGTCTTATTTTATAACCACTGTCCTTTGACAGCTCACTTGACAGTTCCTTTTTCAGGCGATCGCTGCTCCGGCAGCCTGACCAGAAGTGTCGGCAGCAGAGGTTTTTTATTCCTTATCCCTTTCTATTGCAGGTTAAATTAATTCTGTTTCCTCCCCCCCTTCCCCTGCACTACAGGGGGGAGATCCTTTCGATGTCTGGTCTAGTAAAAGTTAAAAAGAAAGTCCATTTAAACACAGCTCGGTCTTTTCATTGCTCCGTTAATCATGCAGATCCGGGAGGCTGACTTCCTTAATTTTTACCTTCCCGTTTTCAGCCAAATCTTCTGGATTTTTAAGTCCCGTTTTAATTTTGCGTTCTTACTCACGGGTATTGTTGTTGCCAATCGTTAGTTTCAGAAAGAAATCGGCGCTCTCCGTTAATGGCGACGCGGCTTCACTCCGTAAGCTGGGTAGCGATCCTCAGCACCGCGCTCACCCCGATGCCGCTCCGGAGCCTTTAAAAAGGCTCTTTCACGATGCCGGGGGGGCGCAAAGGTGCCCACCGAATCTCCTTGCTCACAGGCTTCAGCGCCTGTGATTTTAGGGGTCCCCCGCTTGCCGTAGCGGGTAAGACCCGAACTTACGGAGCAGTCCTGCCTCGGAGCTCGAGGCTAGGACCGCCATCAAACGCTGGCGCCGACCGGAAGTTCAGCTTTTGTTGGGCTTTTCATGCCCCAAGAAGGCGATACGGAGGAAGGTAAACTGGAGGATAAGCTGACATAACAATGTGAGATCCAAAGGCAATGGGGAACAAACAAACAAACATGAAGGGGATGAGCTGTACCTCAATGGCAGAGCAATGTGCTTGACATACAGAATGACCAGGTTCCATCTCTGTTACCTCCAGTTCCAATATGGCCCTCTGCGTCTTTCTGTCTGGATCTTGGGACTCTTCCCAGGTCACACACTCTACCTTAACCACATGCAGTGGCGTAGCGTGGGTTGTCAGCACCCGGGGCAAGGCAAGTAATTTGCGCCCCCTAACCCGTGGATTTGCGCCCCCTAACCCGTGGATTTGCCCTAACCCCAGATGTTGCGCCCGGTGCGGCCGGCCCCCCCTGCACCCCCCACGCTACGCCACTGATCACATGCCTTCACCCCAAGCCACACCCTTACTGGCCTTTTTCACACCCTCCTCACACGTTTTTGGCTGAACTGTATCCCTGAATTCTAATTATGCCTCTTGATTATCTGGATGGAGGTTGGAGAGGTCCATGGGAGTGTTTACAGTCCAAATGTAAACTTTACAGTCTTTGCTCTACTTTTGCTTCCACCCCCTTACACCACTGAAAGGCAATGCTCCAAAATGGACCAAGGCCCATTTAGACACAAATCTAGACACAATTTAGACACAAATTAAAACAAAAAGTTGCCACCCCTGAATTAAAGAAATCAGGTACTGGGTATCAGATCATCTGCTAAGATTCTGGAGATCTGTTGCCAGCTCAAGTAATAATAATAATAATAATAATAATAATAATAATAATAATAATAATAATAATTATAATTTATTTATACCCCGCCCTCCCCAGCCAAGACCGGGCTCAGGGTGGCTAACAACCAATAATAAAAACAAGTTTAAATTGTATTTTAAATTTTAAAGATTAAGATACAACATTAAAACAATTAGGGAGCAATCTCTTCATAGGAGGAGAAAGGAAAAAGAAAGAGGGCGAGGGAATCAAACTGATTCTGAGCCAAAGGTCAGGTGGAACAACTCTGTCTTACAGGCCCTGCGGAAAGAAATCAGATCCTGCAGGGCCCTGATCTCATGAGACAGAGCATTCCACCAGGCCAGAGCCAGAGTTGAGAAGGCCCTGGCTCTGGTTGAGGCTAATCTAATCTAAGCAGGCAATACTGGTTTAATTTTACAAATAACCTGTTCAGATATAAGGCACTTCCCTGTTTTTTCTTTGGCCCACATCTGAATAGCTACAGGAGGTCAGATGGCAGGCAACTTTGGGCAGAAATGTAGGAATGGGAGGTGGGGTTGGTTAAGCTTGCATATAAATGGGCACCTACCTTATTTGTTGATTCTGAAACGATGTGTGAACTGACATACAACTCCCACTGGAGGTTTGCATGTCTGAGAATTATGCGATTTGGTTCTCTCAACCAAAATTAGTTTACAAAAATGCAGAAATGTAAATATTTTAGTGGGAAAGACTATAGGAGGAAAGTGCTTGAAGTGCACACAAGCAATATTGAAAGGTGGGTGAGAGAACCCACATGTCAATTATGTGATGTCAAAACTGCATCTTGTCCCACCCACCTGTCAATTTTGGACCACGGAGCCTAATGTTTTTCCTACCCTTGCTATACATGGTCCTAGTAAAAAGGTATAGGGACCCGTGAGCGTTAGGTCCAGTCGTGGACAACTCTGGGGTTGTGGCTCTCATCTCGCTTTACTGGCCGAGGGAGCCGGGGTACAGCTTCCAGGTCATGTGGCCAGCATGACTAAGCTGCTTCTGGAGAACCAGAGCAGCGCACGAAAATGCTGTTTACCTGCTGCTATAGCTGGGAGAGATCTCCTTGCAGTCTGGAGGCTCCCGATCAGCAACCCGCCCTGTCAATTGCATAAGGCAATTTGTGAGACCATTGCAACATTGCAAATGAAGCAACAGTTTGTCGAAGTCATACATACAAACTGTCCAATTGCTTCTGGGGCTGTAAGCATTAGTGCTGAGATTAATTCAGGTGGGTCGAGAATCACACCCTATCAGTTTGTCTCCTCTTAATAATTTTGATGCTAATGCCAATTTTGGGCTATGCAAAGTGGGTTTTTTATTTTTATGGGTGCTCATTTGATGCTTATTTACACACAATAAAGAAGTTGTAGAGAAAAGGTTGTGCAGTAATTAAGTTCCATCTCTCCTGTCCATTCTTTGAACGTGAAGATAATTGCCTTCAGCCCTTATAAATCGTCAGCCGAATTCCGCCAAGCAATAAACATGGTACTGTATCTTGGTAATTGTCTATTGACTGCACTTTCCAGTATGAATTAATTTTCAATTACAAAACTTACTTTCTTCCTGGATCAGGCCAGGAACTTTCTAATTGAACTGACAAATATCAGGCAGAACAACCTGCTCCACATCAGCCTCCTTAAACAATTGGCCATCCACTGCTTCTCCTGTGCAAATTGAGGCCAGGAGAGAACAATGGGCAGGAGAGACGCTTTGAGATGGAGAATGAAGGATGTTTAACCGTTCCTTTCCTCACAGAGCATACACCTTTGACCCCTAAAACACCCAGATACCTGCTGCTTTCCTTTCAAATGAAGCTGAACAAATAGACAGGTCTAGGATTTCAGATGGGGACAAAGCATTGACAATCAGCCCAAAGGAGTATCCCTGTGGAGATCTGGTGTGGGGTGTTAGAACTGCTCCCTTGTTTGCCTCCACTTATGCTCTGCTAATAAATACATCATTGCAAACATCTCAAAATTCTCTCTTCCAGAGGAACCAAACCAAAGATCAGCAAATGATGTCCCCTTAGTGGCTGCCAACGTTCTTGTAGGTGCACCTTCGTGGCCCTGATCTTGCTGCCACCCTGCCCCATAACTCTCCAAGTTGCCACTGTCTGGAGGATCGTTCTGCCCCATCACTGTCTCTGGATTGGGGCCTGCCAAACTTCCACATGAATTGACTTCCAAGAACTGGGAATCTTCATTCCCTTTCCCAGGTTATTCTGAAAGAGTCTTCATTAGACCAACTGCATCCACAAATGTCACCTGAACACAAAATCTGAATCCAAGCCTCTCTCTCCTTGAAGCCATCACTTCCCCCATACTGACTTGACTATGGTCTAAGATGGAGCCCTCACAATGGTCCCTATGAAGGATGAAGGATGGTATGTGGTGTGTCTGTGTCTGAGGAAGGGCCTCTCCAGAGGTGACTCCTTGCAGATGGAACTCTCTCCCTACTGCAATGTGTCTGGCAACATCACTTTATAGTTTCAAGTGAATGGCTAAGACATCTTTTTCAATGTGTGTTTGAATTGTTGGTTTTGCAAGCCCCCTCCATAGAGGCTGGCCCCTCTCACTGTCCTCGGAGCTTGCTTACCGGTAACCTCCTCTGGCTGATATCCAGACAGACCAGGGAGATTTTGATAGGTGACATTTTCCCAAGCATGGGCAAAATGCACAACCCCCTCCCTCCTGCTTCCGCAGGGGAAAGAAAATAAGTCAGAAATCTATTTACATGATGTTTATTTTCTTACATTACAGCACTAGAGAAAAACACGTCCTTTCAGTTCAGTTCCTCCAGCAAGTCAGACAAACATGCGCAATCGGAAGGTTTCAAGTTACACTCTTCACAAAAACTTATCCAGCCTGTGAACGTCCTGGGAAATTCTTTCCCACACATAAGTGCATCATGTGATGTCAACAAACTGGCTGTCTGCAGCGGTGATGTTTCCATATACAGTGGTGCCCCGCAAGACGAACGCCTCGCAAGACGGAAAACCCGCTAGACGAAAGGGTTTTCCGTTTTGGAGGCGCTTCGCAAAACGAATTTCCCTATGGGCTTGCTTCGCAAGACGACAGCCCATAGGGAAATCTCCGGGACAGTGGGGAAGCGCAGCTCGTCTTCCCCGCTGTCCTCGGACCTCCTCCGAAGCCTGGCGGCGGGGCGGGGACACCTCCTCCCGCCGCCGGGCTTCGGAAGGATGCCTCGATGCCGGGCGGCGAGGCGGGAACGCCTCCCCCCGCCGCCCGGCATTGGAACGATGTCCCGAAGCCGAGCGGCGGGGCGGGAAAGTCTCCCCCCCGCCGCCCGGCATCGGAAGGATGCCCCGATGCCAGGCGGCGAGGCGGGAAAGTCTCCCCCCGCCGCCCGGCATCGGAAGGATGCCCCGATGCCAGGCGGCGGGGCGGGAAAGTCTCCCCCTGCCGCCCGGCATCGGAAGGATGTCCCGAAGCCGAGCGGCGGGGCGGGAACGCCTCCCCCCGCCGCCTGGCTTCGGGGCATCGTCCCGATGCCGGGCGGCGGGGCGGGAACGCCTCCCCCCGCCGCCCGGCTTCGGGGGATCGTCCCGATGCCGGGCGGCGGGGCGAGAAAGCCTCCCCCCGCTGCCTGGCATCGGAACGATGTCCCGAAGCCGGGCGGCGGGGCCGCGAAGCCTGGGCGCGCTGGCAACTCTCCGCAAGGAGCGCTCCCGCTCCTTGCGGAGAGGTCCGCGAAGCCTGTCCTGGACCTCTTCTGAAGGCAGGCGGGGGGCAAAAGTCTTTGTCCCCCCTGGTTGCCTTCCCAGGGGCTTTTAAATCGCCCGGACAGAAGAGGTCGGGGGAAGGCGGTTTCCATAGGAACACATTAATTGATTTTCAATGCATTCCTATGGAAAACCGTGCATCGCAAGACGAAAAACTCGCAAGACGAAGAGACTTGCGGAACGAATTAATTTCGTCTTGCGAGGCACCACTGTACTGATATGAATGAGAGACCTGATAAGACACAGATATTCATTGCTGCTGCTATGAGTGATCCAATGATTTGATAGTAGCTGTGCTTTTATTTTTAAGGATTGTGTTATTTTAAGGGATATAATTTGAGTTAGGAAACTGCCCCTGGAGTAGACTTTGGTAACAGGGCGCCCTATGCAACACCAAAATGTGATTCCCTCAGAAGGTGCTGGGCTTTGGGAAGGAGCTGCAAGGCTCTGGTAGAGTCCTAGAGCCCTCCCATCTCCTTCCCAAAGCTAGGCAAACAGTAACTAGGCTTGGAGAAGGAGGACTCTAGAACCCTGTTGGAATCCTCATGTCTCCTTCCCCCCTCAGCTTGGTCCCCTGTGAGGAGGAACTGGTCGTGCTGCCCTAAATCTGCTTCTGTCTGCCCTGTGGCTTGTAGAAAGGATGGTAGAAGAAAGAAGCAAATAAACTCAAACAAATATTGTTCTGGGGACTTCTTGCTATTTTGGGAAGTGGGGAGCACAGGTTACACCGAAGTGGGGCAAGGGGAGAGGTCCATGAGGATCCATCAGAAGAGAGGTTTGCTTCCAGAAGTACTTCATTGGGTGGGGTGGAGCTGCCACACTGGTTTTCTGGAAGATGGGTCCCAGTTGTTTCCTGGGAGAAGGGGAGGATCGAGGTAGCAGGAAGGTTAGCACAGTGCAAATGCATTTATAAGATACCTAATTGCTTTGTCTAAGCACACATGAGTTTATCAGAAACTCTCTATTTATTATTAATTAATACCTGTTTGTATTTATTCATACTTCAATGTCTTAATGCACTGGAGATCAATAGAGTTGTGTTTAAGACTAAATCTATATTTAAGTCTAAATCTCTGCAAAAGATTCATTTTAAAAACAAAATTAAAAGTGGAGGGACTGAATAACAGCCCCCCTGACATTCATTTCCAGGCTTGAGCTGAGTGATCTACACTAGTCCTTAGTAGGAGTCTCACATGAGAAAAACTGAGACGAGTTACGGTTCCTAACTTTTAATTCAGCTCCTGTGGTTGTTTCTTTCCGTAGAAGCCAGTTGCTCAGACATCTGTAATCATATTCATCACCATGCCACGA